>NC_090945.1:6320587-8720587 GCF_040807025.1 Struthio camelus | reverse complement strand
CTGCGGGTCATGGCGGCGGCTTTCTTTGCGGAGGTGAGAGAGGAGGAGGGAGAGGCAGGTTTAGGAGGGGTTTTCTCATGACGCTGCTCTTTGGGGAGGTGCCGGCAGCAAGTGTCGCAGTCGAGGCGGGAGCGGATCCCCCCGTAGGAGGCTTCCCGGGAGCTGCCCTTCCCCGGCCCCTGCCGCGTCGCTCCCCCGCGCCGCGGCCAGGGATGTTCTTGGCCCTGCAAACCGCTCGCTCCGGGTCCCCGTCGCTGCTGCCGGGGCAGAGGACGGACGGGCGGGCGTTCTGTCAGCGACCCCTTTCCAGGGCGTCCCCGACCCCAGCCGGGACGGGCTGCCAGGTTGCCTGGAGCTCCGCAGCTCTGCTGAGCGGCCCCGGGACCCAATGAGAAATCCTCTCCGGAGGCCGACCGCCCCAACGTGGGCGCCCTGGGGCCCGGGGCAGCGCTGCCCTCGGCCTGGGCCGGGCGCAAAGGGAGGCGGCCGGGGGCCGGGGGCGTCAGGCCGGGCTCGTGGGGCTTCCTCGCGCGGCGCCCCGGGCGGGCGCTGTGGCCGGGCCTGGTCCGCCTCCGTCCCCGGCTGCTGACGGCCGGGTCGCTGTGCTGCAGCTGATGAAGGACCCAGCGGCCCAGGCCAGGAGGTGCCTTCAGCCCGTCCTGGGGGCCTTGGTGGAGAAAGCGCGGGACCCGAGCAGCACGGTGCGGCAGATGGCAGCGCGCGGGCTGGGCAACGCGGTCAGCGGCGCGCCGGAGAAGGTGAGAGGGGCTTTGCCCCGCAGGAAACGCGGCCCCTGGCCGGAGAGATGCAGGCGGAGAGCGGCGGAGGGGTTGGCGAGGAGCCTGGGCAGAGCAGCAGAGGCAACCGGGGGCCTTTCCCCCGGGCGCGCTGCGTCCTCGGGCGTCAGCCGGGCTGCAGAGGGGGCGGAGGTGCCGCCGGGAGCCTTGGGCTGCCCCCTGCTCGGGGCCGATGCCGGAAGCTTGGGCCCCGGGGCAACGGGAGAGGCGGGCGGTCGGAGGCAGGACAGCGAGAGGCTGGTGCGCGCGTTACAGCTGCGGAAGCGCAAGGGAGCCGTCCTGGCGGCGCTGCGGAGGGGCCTGGAGGACGCCTCGGCGGAGGTGGTGGCCGAGAGCCTGCTGGCGCTGGCGAAGGTGGTCGACGAGCTCCGGGGGAAGGCCGTGGGCTCCGCCTTCAAGGACATCGCCAGGGCCACGAGGGCGTTCTTTGATGCTGTAAGCGAGCGGCGTCGCCTGGCGCCCGCTCGAAGGGTCCCTGGCGGGCTGGGCGCGGGGCGGCGCGGGCCGGGGCAGCTCCGCAGCGGGAGGGTTCGGGCAAGACACCGATGTCTGGGCGAGACGGAGGCGGCGCTGTTTGTGGCCCCCCTCCCCTCCCCTCCCCCGGGGGTCCTTTCTGAGGGCGTTGCGCTCGACGGGCAGCGCTCGGGGGTTACAGAGCAGTCGTCCGAGGGGTCCCCGCCGCCCGCCTGACGGCCGGGGGCGCTGGGTTGCAGGAGCAGGCGTCGCTGCGCTCGGCGGCCTTCACCCTGTACGGGGTGCTGGCCGCCGCGGCCACGAGGCGGTGGAGGCCCTTCTTCGCCCGGGAGCTGGGGAGCACGTGGGCCAGCCTGGTGCTCCACCTGCGCGACCCGGACGCGGGAGCCGCCACGGTGAGAGCCCGGGAGCTGGCGCGCGAAGCAGCCGGCAAAGCCGCGCGGCGCCGCGCGGACGTTTCCGCCCTCCCCGCCGGCAGCGGTGCCGCGCGCAGGGGGCCGCGGAGGGGGCCGGGGCAGGCTCCCTGCTGCCGGCCCCGCGTCCGGGGCGGCCGCGACAGGGCTGGGCTCTCTCTGCCAGGCGTGCCAGGGCGCCCTGCGGCTGTGCGCGCCGCTCCTGGAGCTGAGGAGGGTGCGGCAGGGCATCGCCGTCGGCACCAGGCTGAGCGCGGCCGAGCTGCAGGACGCCGTCTGCAGCCTGCTGGTGAGGAGCTGCGCGCCCCGGGGGCCGCGGGGGCCGCGGGCAGGGACGGAGGGAGGGTGGGAGGGAGGGGGCGGGCGATGCACCCGCCCGCGGTGCCCGGGCCGTGGGCGCCGCGGGGGCGTTTTCGGGCGGGCAGAGGAGGACACGCGTGTGCCCGCGTCCCCCAGGCCCAGGAGAGCCGCGAGCACCAACAGAGGCTGTACGTCGCCGCCAGGCGCTGCTTCCTGGAGGGCTGCGCGGAGCTGCGGGCCGCGGCCCTCGACGTGGCCGGTGAGCCGGGGCGGCGCGGGGCGCGGGGTGCGGGCCGGAGGGGCGGGAGGTGCGCCGGGGCGGCGGCGCCCACGGGGCCGTGGGGTGGCGGGTGCTGGTGCCCGGGGGGCGCCTCGAGGGCCGCGGCCCCCCGGGCAGCCGGGGCCGGCGCCTCCCCGCCGCGCGCTCCGGGCCGGGGCGGCGGGCAGCGCGTGACGCCGCGCGGTGCCCCGTGCCGCAGGCGTCCTCGTGGAGCACGCGGGCACCGAGTGGCTGCCGGGGCCGGAGGCGACGCTGCTGGCCGCAGGTAGGCGACGGGCCGGGGGCCGGGGGGCTGCGGGCGGCCCCGCCGGCAGCAGGGGCGCTGACGCCGGTGCCGTTGCAGCTCTGCGGGCGCTGCGGGGCGACGGGGACGCGCGGGTGCAGCAGGCGGCCGCTCGGCTCCTCCGCGACAGCGGCCTCGAGGGAGCGGCGGGCGCCGCCGAGCCGCAATAAAGCCGGGCCGAGCCGGGCCGGGCCGGGCCGGGCTGCTGTGTGCGCCGGGGGCGGGGCCTGGGGCGGGGCGGGGCGTCTGCGGGGCGGGGCGTCGGCCTGGGGCGGGGCGTCGGTGTGGGCGGGGCTGCGGCCCCTTGGCGGCGCCTGCGCGGCCCCCGCGGCCCCCGGAGCCGCGGGAAGCGGCGGCGGCGGCGGCGCTCGGTGTCCGGGGCTCCCGGCCGGGCCGGGGCCGGGGCCGGGGCTGGTGCCGCGGGGCCCAGGTAAGCGGGGCGGGGAGGGACCGGGACCGGCCGGGGCGGGAGGCGGCCGGAGCCGGGAGCCGGAGCCGGGAGCCGCGGGGCGAGGAGGAGCCGCAAAGCCCGAGGGGCCGGAGCCCGGTGCCGCCCGGCCGGGGCTGCCGGCGGGGAGGGGAGGGGAGGGGGCTGCCGGGGCGCGGGGCGCCGCAGGGGGGTCCGGGGCGGCCGGGGCTCGGGCGCGGGGCCGAGTCCTGCCCGGCCGCTGCGCCGGCACCGGCCCGGGGCCCCGAAGGGGGGCGGAGGGGGCCGGTCGGGGGAGCGGGAAGGCCAAGGGCTGCGGTTTGGGGGCCCGAGGACGGGTTCAGCGGCTGCGGGGGGGCTCGGAGTGCGTTTCCGAGCCCGCGAACAGCCCCCGAGCCTGCTGCGGAGCCCCAGAAATGCAGGGTTTAGCCTCGGTTGTTCAGCCCTGCCTTCTGGGGCCTCCAGAAACATGTCCCTTGGGCTGTTGTGGGGCTTGAAAAGGGGAGGCTGAGGGGGCTGGCTGGGGTTAAGAGGGGAGACTAAATGCTGCGTTTCTGGGACTCACAGCCAGGTCCAGTGGGCTGCGTTGGGGGCTCGGTGTCCATTTGTGAGCCCCCAAAGCAGCCCCCTGGACCTGGCCTTGAGCCTCAGAAACGCAGGCTTTCCAGAGGGGAGTTGGGCATTCCTGGGCCTCAGAAAACAGGTTCATTGGGTGGTTTGGGGGGCTCGGAAAGGGAGGCCGAGTCCTGCGTTTCTGGTGCTCAAAAACAGGTTCAATGGAGTTGTTTCAGAGCTCAGAAACAGAGGCCAAGTGCTGTGTTTTTGATGCTGGGAAACAGGTTCACTGGGCTGTTTAGGGGCTCAGAAATGGAGGTTAAGTCCTGGGTTTGGGGGTTCAAAGACAAGTTCAGTGGGCTGCTGGGGGGGGGGGCAGTGTCTATTTTTGAGCCCCCCAAAACAGCCCACTGGACCTGTTTTTGAACCCCAGAAATGCAGGATTTCAAAATGGCATCCTGCATTTGGGGGCTCTGGAAAACAGGTTCAATGGAGTTGTTTCAGAGCTCAGAAAGGGAGGCCAAGCGCTGCTGTGTTTTTGGGGCTCTCAGCCAGGTCCAGTGGGCTGCTTTGGGGGCTCGGTGTCCATTTCTGAGCCCCCCCCCCCCCCAAAGCAGCCCCCTGGACCTGGCTGTGAGCCCCAGAAATGCAGGCTTTCCAAAGGGAGGTGGGCATTCCTGGGCCTCAGACAGCATGTTCCCTGGGCAGTTTGGGGGCTCTGAAAGGGAGGCCGAGTCCTGAGTTTCTGGTGCTCAAAACCAGGCTGGTCTGAGCTGTTTCAGAGCTCAGAAACAGAGGCTAAGTCAGTCCTGCGTTTCTGGTGCTTGTAAACAGGTTCATTGGGCTGGGGTCAGAGCTCAGAAACAGAAGCTAAGTGCTGCGTTCCTGGTGCTTGAAAACAGCTTCTGTTTCAGAGCCCCAAACAGCCGAATGAGCCCAAGTCCTGCGTTTTTGAGCTCAGAAACGGAGGCTAAGTGCTGCGTTTTGGGGGCTTGGAAACAGAGACTACTAAGTCATCCGTTTTCAGCCCCCAACCCAGAGGCCCTGGGGCCCTTTTGTGGGTGGTGGGAGGGAGAGAGGGGTGGGAGGGTGGTTGGGCCAGGTGGGGGGGGGTAGGCAGGGCCCGCGGACCCTCACCGGAGGTGGGGGTCCATCCGCGCGCACCCCGAAGGCAGGGAGGCCGGCGTGCACCAGGCCGAACTTCGCGTCTGAGATAGTTTCTGGCGCGAAAGGCACTTTTGGGGAGGAAACGCGAGCAGACGCCGTCTTCCAGTTCCACTCTTTATTCACCCTTTATAATGTTTTTAAATATAACAACCGTGTATTCAATATGTACATACTGTTAATAAACTAATTATGTATAACAATGCTATGTATACTGTGCACTATGTATACAATATGGAACATGATATTCAGATGCAAGTTATGACAGTGATTGATTTACGACCTGGGCAATCACCAAGACTGCTGCAAGGAGCCAGAGCTGGGCTGTCAGAAATTTATACCTTTGTACTCAACATTTATACATTTTATATATATAGTAATTTAACTATGTTCTCAAGATGTACATACTATTAATGAACTAATGATGCTCTATGGATGCAATATGGAACATGATACTCTATGCAAGTTATGACAGTGATTGATTTACGACCTGGGCAGTCGCCCAAGCTGCAAGGAGCCGGAGCTGCGCTGGCACGAGCGGGCGCTGCACTCCCAGCTCGGCTCCCAAGGAGGCCCAGAGCCCGGCGGGCGCAGGCAGCTCGGCCCCAGCCCGGAGCGGGGCGCGCGCAGGGCAGGAGGGAGGCGAGTCGAGGCGAGCGCAGTCGTCCTGCTGCGAGCAGGGAGCCGGGCGCCTTGCGTCAGGGGTGGAGGAAGCCTCCCTCTCTGCGGCGCCGCTCTCCCGCTTCCGTCTCCGAGCGCAGAAAGGAGGTGCGAGGCCGTCGTGCGGGGTCGGCACCACCTGCACCTGACACAGAGACAGGCAGCGAGGCTGCAGCTGTTACTCACCAGTGACGCAGCCCCTCCAGGCGATGCAGGGAGAAGCCCCCAGGAGAAGATGCCCCCAGGCTCCGCAGGAAGCGCCCCCGAGGTCCCCGTGCGGGTGAGGGGCCGGGACGCGGCCCCTGCTGCCGGACGCGCTGTCCCAGGCTCTGTGCGCAGGCAGCAGCAGCAGCAGCGAGCCCGTGGCAGGATGACACTTCAGCATTTGCTCCGGCCACCCCCGAGTGCCCGGCTGGGGCTCCTCTGTCCCTGTAGGAGAGGAAAAAAAAAGGAGAGGGCATTTCAGGAGAGGCCCAGCACTGCGGCAAATGGCCGCAGGCGTGGGTCGGGACAGTTGCTGGCAGTGCCAGCAGCAGCAGCCCCCAGGGCAGCGCTGGTCACCGGAGCTTTCCTGAACTCCCCGGGCAGCGCCCCGTCCTGCGAAACACGAGGCGCAATCCTGCCCCGCCAGGGCTTCGGTGCACAACGCTCGCAGCAGCTCTGCGCAGCCCCAGCAGCCCAAGCCGGCACAGACAGACCAGCACTGACCCCCACGGCCTGCACAGGCCCTGTGGAGACACAGAGCCTGCTCTCCTCCCTCCCAACTGCCCCGCAGACATGACAAAAAATAACAACAACAAAAAAAGCTCAGCCCCCGCCGAGCAGGGGCGCAGCGCAGACCTGCCCAGGCGCCGCACTGGGACACTCACCGCACAGCGCCTCCTGCATCTTCGTGCCGGCGCCCTGCTCCTTGACGAGGCTCAGGCTGAGCCTTTTTTGACTCGGCTGCTCCCACACAGCGTCACCTGCGCTGGCAAAGGCCCTCGCGAGGGACCGGCCGCAGAATCGCAGCGAGGACGACGCAGCTCTCGCTCGAGCAGGAGCTCCCGGCCCGGCACCCAGCCTGCGCACGCTCAGAGCAAATGCCGGGCTGTAACCCTGGACCTCGCTGGGACGGAGCGGCCAGGGATCACGGCGGCTCCCCACGAGGCTCCCCCCCGTCCGACACAGCAGTACAGCCGGACGCGCAGCACCACTGAAACAGAGCTAACAAGCACAAGCATTTTGCTGGGCTCAGAGCCCAGAGCTGCCCCCTCCCCAACCCCCCCGTGCAGGAGCACCCGGTGCAAACGGCTCTTCCCCGAGTCTCAAGGCCCTCGGAGGAACGAGGAGCATCTCTGACCCCAGAGAGGAGAAACCCTGCTCTCTCTGTGGGGAAAGCAGCAGAAAAGCTTCGCCCAGGTTCGGCAGCGCAGCTGAACAACTGCCCTTCAGAGAGCAGCACCCTCCCTGCAGCTCTCGCTAGCAAGCCTGTGAAGCGCACCTGGGTCACGAGTCCTGTCTCTGACCCAGCAGGGGTGGGTTCGGGGGACACAGTCTTGTACGCACTGACTCTGCCCCGCTTTTACCCCTGGGCCAGCCCCAGCGGTTCTGGCCGGGAACGGTGAGGCTGCACAGGGCCGCCCGCGCTCCCGCCCAAAGCCGAGCCTGGCGGACACGGGCTGGCACACACCAGCGCACGGGTACTCACCGCTGGGCCCCGCCGAGCTGGCTGAAGGCTTTGTCCTCTGGTCGCAGCCCACAAGGTATTTCACCTAGAGTACAACCATGCTTTTACGCTGCTTCAGCCTCCTGCCGCCTCTTTTCATCACTGGCTGGTTGTCAGAAGCAAAACTTGGTATTTGGGGAGACAGCTCACGCAGCTGGGGGAGAAACATACCCCTCTTTTGGCTTTTCCTCTGTCAGCTTCACCTGCATCACGTGAAGAAAATCCTGCGTGGATTATTCCACATGCTGCTGAGGTTATCCCATGCAATGGGGGGGGGGGGGGCGGGGGGGAGGGAAACGTCCCTGACCTCAAGGACACTGGAGATATTCCACATCACACCCACAGAAAAATAGAATTTGCTGCCCGTGCAGAACGGCCGATGAAAAATTGCAGTTAACAGAGCATGCCTTGTTCCTGAATTGGTCCTCTGATATCAGTTACTAATGTCTCCCTTTCAGGGAAAGCAATGAACTTCCATTTATGCCAAGTTAGCAGCTGCCTGTTAGGCAGCTTCTTTAGGGTTAAGTGTTCCTGTACTGCACGGCACCAGCGCTATCATACAAAGGCCCGCAGCTGCAGCGCACGTTTGCAAGGTCACTAAAACACCCAGACCGCCACCGTCTGGTTTCCGACCATTTAAAAATAAGGCCAAAGTCAGGACTGGCTTCTGTTTGACAGCTTGTACCTGAGGCATACCATCACCTCCAAGAATTAGATGCCTTTTCTGCCTATCTGTAAACCTACCTTCATTCCTTTTGCAGAGCCTGTAAGAAAGAGAGCACATCTCTCACAACTTAGAAAGAAGGAGGCTTCACAGAGCTAACGCTGAGGCTGCACTGGGTGCGTGCTCGGGGGTAACAACGATGTTAATTCATTGAAGAGAAGGTTGAGGCCAAACCAGAGGACTTGGAGTCTTTGAAAGCTAAGAGCAACAACGTTCCGCCATTGGGAGAGGACGCAGTTACATAGAGGCCTTGATCTGTAAAAGACTCCCAAAGGAAAATACTTGGATTCTGGCAATTTAAAAAAAAAAAAAAATATATATATACACACACACACACACACACACACACAGACCTCTCTGCAAAGCAGCACCTAGTGACAAATGGTGCCACGTCAGTGGGATACGATTTCCATGCCTACTGCTTGGGTCTTTCATCTAACCAGACATATTACCTGGTCTTTTCGCTATATACATCAGTTGCCTTCCACAAACACGTTAACCTGGGAGTACCCAGTACGTCCATGCCTGCTGATGTGGCATACCCACAGGGATGCTGGATCGAGTTACTGTATTTTATCTGAAAAGAAAAATTACATTTCTCAACCAAGTACTCCAGCGCCTTACAAAAAGCCCTCTTTTTTTGGTACCAAAGTTCATTTCGATTGTTTAAAGGTTACAGTTCTTTCCCCTTCTCTGGTACCTGGGAGACGGTGCTCTGCCTCTTGGGGCAATGCTTTTTTGTCAACTGCAACGCTTGCAACGTTTTAACATGACACTGCAAATGCTGCAAGTCCAGCCTTTCCGGAGGAACTGAAGCACAGGCTCTTTGGGAAGGCAGCGATGGATTGTACGTTACAAAATCCCGCAATCAAGAAAGATGAACAGCTCTACGAGGAAGTGGGGGACGGAAGGAGGGTCATTTAATTGGGGGTCACTGTACCTGCTGCAGGGACTCTTCTGCTCCCCTCCGGGGCAGACGTACTGGAATCCCCTTGTCATCTGATCCCTCCTTCCTGCACTGCCTGGATTAGTTTCTTCTGCTCGTTTTGGCTGCGTTCTGTTAGGATAAAAAAAATGATTCCGCTTGGGAGAACTAGAAGTAATGAAAGCAGCGACTCTTTCTTTGGCAAGCTGCTTCGCTATTATCCTTTCTTTCTTTTGTACTTTGGCTACTGAAGGGAGTCCCTTTCCTTGGCAGCGCCGCTCTGGCTCGCGGCTGACACCCATTCTCAGCTACATCTCCAGGAGCTGAGGCTGCTTGCCAGAAAAGGTTTTATCTTTTGTTGGATGCTGTGAGTACTCACTTGCAACGTACCTGGTATTTTCTTTCAGAAGCATAAAATAGAGAGGAAAAAGACTAATTGCATCACCTCAGTAGGTCCCCTTTCTCTTCCACAGAAGAAAGAGGAAGACCCATATTTCTCCCCACCCCCCCCACATCATAGCGTAGCTGTAAGCCGTGCTCCTAAGTGCTTGCCAAAGCGTTTCCAAGTCTTAGGCATCTGTTTTTTCAAAGAGGAGTTGAAAAGCTTAGCTTCCAGTACAATGCATTAAGTCTGAAAAAGAGGTCATCTCAGAAGTTTATCGCGCAACAGATCTTTACAGAGACTGCTTATCTCTAGGACTGGTAGCACGAGCACCCCTTGCCAGTCAAGACAAGGGGAGAGTGCTTTGAGAAGGGGATGTGCTGGTTCTGCGCAACAGAGCATCCAGAGAGGGTGACAGCGTCTCTCAGGAAAAGTCTGAAAGCTTACCACAAGAACGTGGACTACATCATCTGGTGTGCAACACACAAACAGAACCATCAGTCAACCCGATCTTCACTTTCTGACTTCTGAGCTAATGAAAGTGCTTTTTAAAAAAGAAAGGGGGGAGGGGGTTTATTCAGTACACTAAGTTCCCGTAGGTGTTAATTTCTGTGGCTCTTTGATACCTATGTATATATATACACACTTTCCCAAGCCTAAACTACATTTCCACCTGATGGGAAAACCTGGTAATTTTTCCCATCAGCACGGGTGCCTTGGTCTTTAAAGCTCTAGCGCAAGCATCTCATCTGGCAAGACGGTCTTTACAGTAGGTTGCAGTTTGTTCAATTAAAAACTAGTTGTAGTTGTCCTACTTTCAACAGTAATTATTTTCAAATACAAAGATTATTAGCTCTCTCTCCTCCTCCAAGGAGATTTTCCTAGAACACAGATTTGCATGGAGAAAGGGAAGAAACTGGGATAAAACCATGTACTGCGTGAGCCTGACCATTCTTCCCCGTACAGCAGCACTTCAGAGAGGAGAGGGTCACCGCAAGGGGGCCTGCGTCTCTCCGGTCCGCAGCCTAACACCAAAATCTTTCTTTTTTGTTTCACGGGAACCTCGGGGAAGCCGCAGTCCGGACGGGCGTCTCACCGGCCTAGAGAGCGGAGAAGCACATACAAGGACAGTGGAAAGTTTGCAGCCCTCCCTGCTTCTTTCAGGGCAGGTCTGTTTCCTTAAGAACACTTTTGACAGCTGTTCCAGGTAAGTTCTGGTAGTTTTGGAGACAAGGACTCAGAGGCGTTTTGTGCAAACATACCTCATCTTTCCAGAGCAAGACTTTCCACGTGAGGTTAATCCACTCTCCACATCAACTGGACCAACCAGAAAGGCTGGCAGTCCTTCGATATGGGCCCCTGTCTAGCGCAATCTAGATTCAAGTCCTACAATTCATTTCTCACATGCCACAGTACCTTCCTGAGAGCATCCCGGATCCGAGGCGGACACCTCGGCTGGGCCGGCTCCAAGCTGACGAGCAGGGAGTGAAAACTCCAAATGCCAGGGCAAACCTCTGCCAGGGCCATCCCACGCATCCTGTCAGTACGGCCTTTGAGTCTGTTTCAGGTAGCCTTTTCCTCGTCCTTCTCGAAAAGGAACGTGCTGTTCCTCCTTACTGGGGTTCTGCTGGAAAGAAGAACTACGTTATAACGTTGTCGAGCACAGCTATCGCTGCTCCATAAAACACAACTTTGTTGTTTTAAAGGAAACAGAGCACAGAACACAACTGCAAAGCACACTCCGTCTTTGCGGCCAGCTGGGTTGGGCAAAGTTCCTTATCCTTCGGTAGTCCAAAAAATTAGATACTGGAACGCTCGACAAAGAGGTGATACGCTGAACACAAACGCCCTGGAGGCTGAGGCAGGTAAAGGAAAGTTTCCCTTTCCAGCAACGTTTTTGGTAAGCTTTTTTACATTTGAAATAAAGAAATGTGGACAAGTTCATTAAATACAACCCCTGGTACATCCCATCGCTTCATGATGGGATGTCACACGCCTGCTGCTCATAACACCTAAGACAGACAGAAAACCCAGCCTCACCTGCCGAATCTAAGGACTTCTGTTCCAAAAATGCCCTTTCCTATACATTTCAATGAACTGAGGAAGAAACAGCAGCAATAGAAACAAGACCTGTGGGTCATCTACCTGGATCAAGTCAGCATACAATGCTTTTTTTTTTTTTGTTTTGAGGTCTTAGTCATCATGATGAGTGTAATTACTGCAACCAGCTGGGATACACCTCCCTAGACCTCCTGCCCACCTACACCTGCTCAGTGCACTGCCAGTGCAAAGACTCAGGCTTAGACTGCAAGCAGGGAATAGATGGCATGTGGAGCTCACAGAAAATCCTCTGCCCATAGTCTTTTCTGCAGTCTTCTGGAAAGCCCTGACCCCGGATGTGAAGCAAAAAGCAGCTAAGGCCTCCTTTTCTCCCCCCTCATCTCCTCACCCTGAGGGTGACTCGGAGGATTGCAGTGCTCAGGCACACCCCAGCATGAAGCTCCACCACACTCAACAAATGCATTGCTTTATACAGGACTTTGCCCTGGCACTGGGCAACAGAAGAGGAACAGCAAGGAGGAAGACTGGAGGGTGGGTGGGGGGACCCAATGCAGAGCTCTGTAGGGAACAGGAGGATCATTTCTGGGCCTCACGTGCAGGATACAGGTGGACTCGTGCCCCTCTGGGCACACAGTGAGATTGAAAGCTGGGGAAACTCAGCTGCCAGGCTGAGTCTTCTGCAATAGGTCAGGACACAGGGGCAGGCACCAGAGACCTTTTCTGCACCCTCCACCACATCTAACTGGTTAACCACAGGAGGCAACACAGGATGCTCCACATGCAGCCTCCCCCTCCACCCCCCAGAACAGAGCAGCTGTGTGCTTCCCCACTCTGTCCAGCCTCCAGGAAACTCAGGGCTTGCACACTGGCAGACCTCACACCTCCAGAGCAGGACATGGCTGCACCCCTGGGGGGGGGGGGGGAGGGAGAGGAGAGAAGCAGGGAGCAAGGGACCTCTCCCCACACTGACAGAAGAAACACATTAGGGTTTCTGAAAACCTATCACTTGCTTATGCACCCTTTCCCCTTGGGTTCAAGCTTTGGCTTGTCAGTTTTTAATGAAACAGGATTATCAGCAACAGCAACTCCTCACAAGAGGCAGTAAGCACTGCTCCATGAAGTCCAGTTGCCTCAGAGAGCAGCATGACTTGTGTCTGAAAGGCTAGGGAAACAATCCCTAGGTGGAGGCTTCTCTGCTGAAGAGACACTGCTGCCGCTCCACAAGCTGTCTTTGGAGGAGGTATTCAAAACCCGTCTGGATGTGATCCTGGGCAATATGCTCTAGAGGCCCCTGCTTGAGCAGGGAGGTTGGACTAGATGATCTCCAGAGGTCCCTTCCGACCTAAAGGATTCAGTGAGGTAGAGAATGCCTTCAATTTTCCTGGAAGAACAGCCATTAGACTGTCTCACCTGAAGCCCAGTTAATTTACTGGTTTGATGTGCATGGAAAAAAAGAAAACACACAGCACACACACACAGAAGAGCTACCCACAGATCTGGCCTGAAAGGGTATTTTCCTCTTTCCATAGACACCAGGGGAGCTCCGAGGATGCTTTGCATGTTGACCACCAAATGCCAGGAGTCCTGCTTTGGAAGCATTGCATTTGGGTTGCCAGCAGCTAACACACAGCAGTTATCTGCAGGCCTTCAAGGGCAAGCCACTCAACCCCCATGCCCAGCAGGCTCCTCAGATCACACCATGGACATAGCCACACGGAGGAGGCAGAACATGCCAAGGCCAAGCAATGCTGTGAGAGCATCTGCTCCCAGGGCTTGCCTCACTCATACCCAGCCTTGAAGGGTGCAAGACTCAGCCACGGAGGCTGACCAGAATAAGCCGAGGAACACATTTCCACTTCTGCTCCGCGGCTCGGAAAAAATCAATCTGCTGTCTTCCTCGCTTGGTTAACAGCGGCAATCCTGTTCTGCAAACATCCCTGTTCCCCAGCCTCTGGGAAGCAGCTCTGCCAAAGACAAAAGGGGAAAACAGGCACTGCACAAACCACAGTAACTCTGCTTCAAGGCATATATGAAGTCCCTTCCTCCTGCCTCTCTGCGCTGCCTGGCTACATTAGGCAGCACAGCGGTCCCAGAAACCGCTGCTCCCTGTGACTTGCCATCAGGTTGTCAGCACCACCCTAGGTAGAGGCTGTCAAGGTCAGGCACTCAGCCCTGGGCTCCATTAGCCCAGAGAGACTTGGGCCAGCTCATTTGTTTCTCCCTTGGGCAGCAGGGGCTCCGCCCCTGCCACAGACAGCCCCCTCTTCAAGGGCAGGGAGCCGGGATCATGCCAGGTTGCCACATCCCAGAGTCACACTCCCCTGATGTTCTTCAGCAGCCTGAGGCAGGCAAAGACAAGGAAGCTCTTGCATTCCCACCTGCTCTGCTCCAGGGATCCACCTCATGGCTTTACTAGGAAAGCCACCTTCTCAGCCACAAGTGACTGCAGATCCCTGTGCAAAACCATGCCAGGTGTCTTGTCAAAACAGAGGCCTGTCTTCAGCAGCCTCCATGCCAAAGCAGAGGCAGGGCTCAAGTCAGACAGCTAAGGGTCTCTCCATGCCTTCTGACTCCAAAGCAACAGCAACCAAGTCCTAAGCACTCTGCTGCAGCTCTGTTACCAGCTTCACAGAGCAGGCAGCCTGGGAGACATTTAGGGTAAAGAAAGCACTAGTCAAGTTGCTTGGAAGAGGAGAACGAGGAAGCCTAAGGGACAGAGCTCACACAATACATAAGCCCTGTTGTGAGCAGCACAACTGCCATGCTGGCAGGCAGGCGGGGCTGCAAGTGCAGCACTAGGCTCCTGCACACTGACTTTCACAAGGGACCCTCTAAGGTCAAGGGCTCTGGAAGCACTTGCAGGAGAAGGACAGGCCTCTTCTCCTGCTTTACACCTGCTCTTTTTCCTTTCTAGAGCATCTAGAGCACAGGGAGGCAAGTAACTGCACAGCTGTAAGCACGAGACCTAGCTGTGCCTATGACTGACCTGCAGCAGTGCCTTCACATGCTCAGGCTGCAGGGCTCAAAACCCCTGGGAGGATGCCAAGCCCGGGCCTGCCTGCCCCTGCTGCAGGAACCACCAGCTGCAGCAGTGTGAGCTGGCTCCCCTCCTCACTCAAGCTCTACCTCCCCCTCCAGCCCCTGACAAGCACACTGAGCTTCCCATGGGTGCCTGCAGGATCACGAGAACAAGACTTGTGAGAGCACAGGGGCGGGGCAAGGTGCAAAAACCTCAAGTCCAACAAGCCCAGGTGTGTTGCACTTCTGCACAGAAGCCACTTGCATCTGCCCTGCTCAAAAACATCGTGCCCTGCTCCAGCTTTCAGCCTAGTCTCTCCTGCCTTCAGCAGGCAATTCAGTTGTGATCCTTGGGTTGCCTTTCTCATGTGGACCACTCCTGCCACTAGGGCACCCCCTGATGACACATTCAGACCAACACTGCCATCCCTGAGGCTTCCCCTGAAAAACACTGCTCCTCAGCAGTCCCTCAGCTCCTATTGCCCAGGGGAAGGGGAAAGGGGCCACCACCACCACACCAGCTCTTACAGAGTCATAAGGAAAGACAACACATCAAGCCATTCATATGCTTTTTGGAACCAAGGCACTGAATCTCTCTGCCTGAGCTGAGCAGGGGAAAGGGGAAGAGAAGAACTGCACGCCCCTGTGTCACCACCAGCAAGTGCTGACACTGAGGCCTGCAGAAGGCATGAGCTCAGCATCTTTTTTAATCCTACCAGATGTTCAGGAAAGGAGACTTAGGATGGATTTGCTGCCTTTTCACAGGCACTGAAGCCACTCTTTGGCTCTCCTTTATTCTGAGGAAGGGAGCCCACTCTGAGCAGACCACAGGTGAAAGCCTCTGAATTCCTGATGGGCTGGGACTATTTGAGACAGCTCAAGAGGAAAGAGCATGGCCTGCATCACAGCACAGAAGAGAGCTAAGAGGAGAAGGGGCTCGTCCAGCTTCGAGGCTCTTCCAGGGTGACAGTGACCTCCTACAAGCCATTTCCATGAGCTCCCCTTCACCTTGCTTCCTCTCTGCACAGGCTCCCAGCAGGAGGCTTTAGGCCTAGCAGGCTCAGCACACCCCATTCTTCTTGCTGCTTCATTTTGTGTCCAGCTGACTGAAAGGCTAGAAGAGCCATAAAACAATGTGAACAAGGACCCTTGCAACAGATCTGGAAAGCACATGTCCAGTTTGAGAGGAGCCAGGGGCACCAAACCCCAGGAGGCCTTCAGAAAACCCGAGCCCAAAAGCAGATAGGTACTGTGATTTTGAGTTGGGCAAACACTTCAACAATAGCTCTTAACAATTATGGGTAACTCATGCTTATCCCAGGTTACCTTGGTCAAGGCAGCACTCCATGAACACTTAACCCCATTTAATACTTTCTAGTTCCAACCCTTTATATTTGACTCCAGGTTTCTTCTGGGAAAGAAATGTTGCCCTCCTCACACCCCCCTCAAAGCCATCTCTCTTTTATGTTGGTCTCCCTTCCCCACAAGCATCTGAAAAGTAGTGGGTTAGGAGCCTGTAGAATGCTACCCCCACCTACAAACCAGTGCCAGAACTCCTCCCCAACTCACCTTACTGAGGTTCTTACAGGTGCACCTCATTTGTACATGGCAGCTCATGTCAGTCAGCTAACCCACCCAGCTCCCTTTGCAGCTGGGACATTGAGGGGGTGCTATGACTACTGGCAATTAGTAGCAGTCAAGCTTTTTCTTAGGGCTACAGCATTCCCCACACAAGTTTCAGGAGCACCACCCCCCACAGGAAAAACCTCTTTGTAGTAGTACAGAGCCCACAAGCAAACCCCCACTGAAAAAGAAAGTCAGTCTAACTCAGCAGAACAGGAACTTCTAGTGATAAAGGAGCTGAACAGCCCCCACTGTTTCCTAAGACAAGTCCGCAGAGAGCCAATGCTTTGTGATTTCAGCTGGTCATTGAAAAGCAAAACTCTCCACACTGGGAACAGCACATCATGCTGTTCCATGCAAAACAGGGATGACTCACCCCCTTCTGCAGGTCAGCTAGGGAGAGGCCACCCAGGGAGGCTCCTTGGCATGCTCAAGATGGAAGAGCCAAGTGCTTTGTTAAAGCAGCAGAAGCTCATGCTCTTAAGGCCCAGAGATGGTTAAGAGAACTTCCCCACAGCTGCTAGCTTTTCCCCAGCTGCAGTCCTACACATACTTCCCTAAAGCTCCCCAGAGAAATACTGGCCTATTTCAAAGCCACCTCAAGCCAACAAGGCCTACCACTGCCCTTGAAAACATAGTACTGCTAAAGTTCTGCCAGACCCAGCCATCAAGCTCTCCGACTGAACTGGAGACTTCTTCAAACACTTGATGCTTGCTTGCTTGGCTGCCCGCCCTGTTTTCCCCTGCTAGGCTTACTTAGAAGAGAGACAGCTTCTTCTACACTTATGAGAAGCCAGGTGCTCTGAGGAGACCTGACTCACTCCCTACTTACACACTTGAAACACCTCAGCCTCCCTGTTGGGAAGCACAGTCATCTTCAGGCACTGGAAGTCACCTAGCTCTTCAAGAGCAATCAGTTGCTGCAAGCAGAGAACAGTGCTCTTCCAGAGCTCCCTTCAGACCTGAGAGCTTAGCCACCTTCTACTGAACCCCCTCCCCCCATAGGGCAGCCTTTGTCATGGCATACAGACAGGCAACAGAGCACACTCTGGGAAGAGTTACTTAGAAAGCCTCTGGAAGGACAAGGAGCCTATGCCTGACCAGTCTTGCTGGCTTCGCTTCTCTGCTTTTCAGGTACTCACACTGGCAGCTCAGCTGGTGCTGTAGAGCTTGATCCTTTTGTTTTAACACAACAGCCCAGAACACAACCCCACTGCAGGTTAAAAAAAACAAAACATGGTTTGGATCTATTGATGAGTTGGGGGGTTCAAAAACCTGTTCTCAGCTCAAGTGACAAAGCAAACCCTAGCAGCAAGCACTCAACCGCCATTAAACACTCACCCACTGAGCAACAGAAACCACAAAACCACTCCAGAGAACAACACAAGCTCAGAAGCAGAGAGCATCAGGACACACACACACAGCAACACACAGCTCAGAACTCCCCCTAACCCTTCAGAGAACACCAAACACACTGCTCTCAAAAAACAGCCCAACCACCCCCCCTGCAACAGCCCCCTCAAAAACCAAACACCCACTCCACCACAACTCCCTGCCAGGAAACAGCCACCCCTGGGGCCAGGGCTTAAATGCAGCCCCCTGGCCAGTGGGGAGAGGAGATGTGGGTGGAAGCCCCCAGGTGACTCTGGTCAGGGAAGCCCCAGCTGAGTCTGGTCAGGGCAATTAAGGCCTACTGGTGCCCTCAGGACCCTGGCGGGAGAGCAAACAAGTTTTGCTGTGCCAAAAGGCATCTTCCCTTAGAGCACCACCTAGAGAAACAGGGCTGAGTCACACTGAGCTCATCAGGTGCACAGATCTTCCCAGCAGCTGCTGTCACCTGCCCCCAAAGGCCTTCGGCAGAATGGTAGCCAAAGGCTTCTTTGAACACCGGCTAGCGCTGGATGTTGAGAACCTTCCCAACGTTTCCAAGGAGCTGTACCCGCCTAGATGCGCAGCACGAGCGCACAGTCATCCGGCTCCTGCAGCTGTTCTGTACCTTGCTAGCTATGGCTCAAGCGCTCCCAGCACCAGAGGTGTTGGCTTTGGATTTAGCAGCAGCCCTCACAGATTTGTCTTTTCGGAGAGTTTGTCCAGGCGTTTTTGGAACCCATGCAAACTGTTCACATCCAGCCAGGAAGTCCAGAGCTTAATTATGCATTAGGCAAAGAAATACCTCTCGAACGCTTTGGGCCTGGCCTTGGCTAGCACTGCCTAGGGGCTTTTTTGCATTGGTCCTTGCAACGCAAGAGGTAGAAAGCAACAGCTGTCTTCTTTTCCAGAATGCTTTGGTGCTCCCTCAGAAAACTCTGAGCCTCCTGAATTACTCTGCTGACAGTTAAGAGGCCTGGCCCTGTAACGATGGCCTGCCCCGTCCAGACCCTGAATGCACTAAGAGGTCTTAACTGCCTCCAGCAGCCTCACCTGGCACCTCCGCCCACGCACCCTTTGCCCATTGGCTTGAGGGCTGTATTTAAGCTGAGCCTTGGGGCTGGAGGCTTTGTTTAGTGGGGGTTGGGGGGTGTCTTTAGGGTTGTGTTGTGTTGGGTCTTTATGTTTCTGTGGCAAGTTGTGGGGTTTGTTTTTAGTGTGTTTCCCCACCACCCCCCCTTAGGTAAGCCTTCTAGTTGTGATGTGGCTTTGTTTGTGGTTTTGGTTTCTGCATGTGAGCCTCAGAGCTGTGTTGTGGTGTCATTCCTGCTCTTGCAGGGGGGTGGGGGGGTTTTACAGGGGTGTTGTGGCTCTAGCTTGAGCCCTGCTTCTTGAAGGGGGGTGGGGTGTTTCCTTAAGCAGTTTTCTGGATGGACTGGCTGTGTTATTTTTTCCCAGGGCTGGGAGTGGGCTCTGTTGTTATGTAGCTCTGCCTGTTGCATCTGGAGATGTTAAGGGGTTGTGTTGTGCTCAGTGAGGTAGTTCCCTGGTGGGTGGCTAGCCTTGGGTTGTGGATGCTTGTTGTGGTGGGGCTGGCTTACTGCAGTTGCTGCAGGATGTGTCCCCAGAACAGGGAGGAAGGGCTGGCCAACACCAGGTTGTTCTCAAGCCAGGCTTTCTGTGTTATGCTTCCCAGAGTGTTTGGGTCAGTGTTAATCCTTGTGCTGAATGCTTAAGGCCCCCCTGAGTGGAGGAGGGAGCAGCAAGTGAGTCAAAGCCTGTTTCTGTCCCCAGACCCTCATGGGTGACCCAGTCACTCATGACTGCTGGGTTTGGGGGGCTGGGTGCCCTGCAGTGTGTTCACAGCAGGGAAGCTTTTCTGAGGGCCTTGTTAAGCTTTCTGCAGGCCCCTAATGGGGGCTGTAGCTTAGTCAGGGAGGCTTTTCCTCAGGTGTGGGGTAACACCCCCCTCCCTGGTTAGTCAACTGAGCTGTGAGGACTTAACCCTTCTTGTCCCTCTCCTAGGGCTTGAATGCTCAAAGCAAGGCTAGCAGTTGTCAGGGTTTCAGAGGATTTTTTTTAAATCCCTCCCTGAGTTCCCCTCTCCCTGAAGGAGTTTCAAGGCTCTGGGGAAATGTACTCAGGCCTGATTAAACCATCCCCCCCAAGGCATTTGGGAGAAGTCACTGCTCACATGTGCATGTAAGACAGTGTGGCAGCCTTGGTTGAGCTTGGTTACTGTGCATGGGTGCTCAGGTGTCCGATATGGGATTGCACCACTACCACTGAGAGGGCAAACCAGACAGCTTTCCCATGCTCTCTTCTCCTGCTTGCACTGTTGACTTGCCTGCTTCATGGGCTTCCTCAAGAGCTGAGAGAGGGATGCTTCAAGCCAGGCAGCCTGGGTTTCTTCCAAACCAGGGGAGGTCAGCACTGTTAACTTCTGTGGCTTCTGAGTCCCTCCAGGATTTTTCTGTTTGTTTTAAGGGTAGCACTAAAAAGAAAAGGTCTCTCTCAGGGGTTGCATGAAAAGAAGGAAAGCCACCTGGATTTAACTTGAGAAGGTGTGGGGGGTGTTGGCTGTGTAGAGCAGCCTGAATGCTCTTGAGACTCAAGTGCTCTTGAGACAAGGCAGCATGTGGCTTCCACCCTGAGAACAAGTACAGCTCCTTGTTCTGTTTGGGGTGTCCTGGGCCAAGGTCCTCCTCTAGTTAAAAGGAGCACTTGAGGAGAGATGCTGGGGTGGTTTTTACCTTTTCCAAGGAAGGCTTGCTACAATGCCTGGTGCTGCTGGTGCCCCCTGGAGTGGGAGAGGCAGAAGGGGAGCAGGGACTGGGTCAGAGTAACAAGGGGTGGGTAGAGCTGCCTGTGGCACAGGGCTGCTTTCTCCCTTAGAAGAAGCAAAACATCTAAACTAACCTTGCTGCTAAGGCCTTTAGGTAGGGAAGGGAACAGTGACATGAAAGAGAGCATGTAGCTTCTGAGGAAGTGAGCCAAAACTGTGGAGTAGCTCTACTAGGATGTGCTTTTGTAGTTGTCTGTTAACATGAGAAGAGCAGGGTGACTTCAGGCAAGGGCTTCTCAGCTGAACAAGTCAAGTGCAAGGAAGCAGCAACAGCCCTCAGGGAGGGAAGAGCTGTTCTCATGCCTCAGGTCTCTGTGGGTTTCTTGTTCTTTCACCAGCCAACTGAATGGGTTCAGGCCCTCAAGCAGGAACCCAGCCTGGCAAGGACCTGGGTCCCTGCCTGGAGAGTGGGGGGGGGGGGGGGGGTGAGGAAGGCCTGCAAGTCAGGGTGCTGGGGGCCTGCTTGCTTGGGGGAGCTCCTGCCAGCTGCAGCCCAGCCAGCTCCTGCCTCAAGCTGTCCCCTGGCATGGAGGGGCTGGGGCAGGCAGGAAAGCAAGGAGGGCAGCTCTTGGCATGAGCACTCAGAGCTGTCCCTGGGGAAAGCAGGGTTTCTGGACTGCCCCAAAGCAGCAGGTCTGCTCTGCAGTGCATTAACAGCTACAAAGCTGCCTGAAGGATCTGGACAGAAGGAAATGAGTGTGACCCCCCCCCCCATTATGGGGGGGGAGGGAAGAGCTGCTGGCCCCCTTTCTGCTGCTGGAGAGGCCAGAGCTGTGGGGTGTGTTGGGCCCAGCAGGCCTGGGGAGCCCCCCCCCCACTGCCCCTGAGCTGTGGGGGCTGGCTGGGAGGGGGCAGGTGGGGGGGTGCTTACCTGGGTGCTGGTCTGCTCTGAGCTGGGGCTGAGGGGTGCTGCTGGTGTGGGGCAGGCTGTGGTGGTCTGAGCAGGCTGTGTGCTCTCCTCTGCCTCGGTTTTGGGGTGGTGGGTGCTGCCCCCTGCTCCTGGGCTGTGTTTGAGGGGCGGCTGCTTCCTGCAGGCTGCTGGAGGGCTCGGTGTCTCCGAGCAGGGGCTGTGAGCTGCTCGGCAGTGTGTCCCCCCCCCGTGTCCTGTGGTGGGCGGCCGTTGGGGGCGGGCGGGGGGGGGGCGGCCGGCGCGAGGCGGCCGTTGGCCCGGGGGGGTGGGGGGGGGGCGGCCGGCGCGAGGCGGCCGTTGGCCCGGGGGGGTGGGGGGGGGGGGCGGCCGGCGCGAGGCGGCCGTTGGCCCGGGGGGGTGGGGGGGGGCGGCCGGCGCGAGGCGGCCGTTGGCCCGGGGGGGTGGGGGGGGGGCGGCCGGCGCGAGGCGGCCGTTGGCCCGGGGGGGTGGGGGGGCGGCCGGCGCGAGGCGGCCGTTGGCCCGGGGTGGGGGGGGGCGGCCGGCGCGAGGCGGCCGTTGGCCGTGACAGAAGCGGCCCCGGGAGCGGGGTCTTTTCCCGGGTCTGGCGCCTCTGGCGGCGGCGGGAGCCCTGCTCGGCCCGAGGCAGCCGCTCGCCGCGGGGGAGGAGGAGGCGGCGGCGGCGGCGGCGGGGCTGCCCGGCCCCGCGGAGGGGGAGGCGGAGACCCCCGGCCCTCGAGAGACCTGCTGGAGGTGAGTGCCGGAGCCCCGGGGCGAGGCAGGAGGGACGCTGGGGACAACCGGGGGCGGGGGAGGCACCTGAGCTGGCCCCTCTGGGGGGCTGCAGGGGGGCTCCTTGTGCCCGCTGGGCGGAGGGTCTAGGCAGGGCCCTGAGCCAGTGGCCGACCAGGGCCACAAGCCCTGGTGAGGGACCCTTGAAAACCCAGCTGGCCCGGGGGGAGGGTGGTGGCGGGGGCTGGGGCACCTTTTGCCCCTTGTGGCTGTAAATGCCCTGAGGGGAAGCAGCAGGTGATAGTGTGTGGGGGCTGCTTTTAGCAGGTGGCAGTCACCTGTTTTCCTGTTGGACTTGCTGTTGTGGCCCTCTCGTTGCTTGTTGTGGGCTTCTTTCCAGGCTGTGTGCTTGTTGAAGGACACTTCTGGGTCTTTGCCGTGGACAAGCTGTGGAGCTCGGTAGGCTCGAGATGCTAGTGAATTGCCAGAGGAGCCATCCGGTGAGGTGAGTTGCTGTATGTTGTGACCTTGCACTCTCTGGCTAGTCCATTGACATCAGTGTTGATCAGCTGGACTGGGCTGAAATAACCCCCTGAACAAGCTTTACCTGGAGGTGTGACAGGTGCTGGCTGGCCCTGTGTGGAAGGATGGGTCGTGTCAAGTACTGTAGGCAATCACAAGGTACAACTGTGTCTGCTGTGCCTCTTCATTGCAGGCCTTGGGAAAATGCTTCAGCCCCCAAAGAGGAGAAGGTGGGGTGGTCTTGCAAGGCAGGCATCCCTGGAACCTGAAGGCTCCCACGAGAAGGTGAAAAACGTCGTCGTTGCTTTGTCTGCCTCGTGTTGCTTGGGATGTCTATGTAGAGGACGAGTCAAAGGATTGCTTCAGAGACCACCTGAGGCTATTGCATCTTCAAGTAGGTCCCGTGACCGCCTGTGCAGTGTATGATGTGTGTAGGAACTTGGGGCGGCATGTGAAACTGTGTTGCTTACCAGGGCACGGGGACCCTTTGGAGCTTGGCATGGTGTGTTTCAAAGTTAATCCTGTGCGAGGGCCCTTGAGAAACCCTGTGTTTTGGATGTAGTGGGGCCAGGGGGCAGCTGGGGAGAAGTGAGTTGTAGAATGTGGCACTTGGCACTTGCTGTCTTGTGTAAGAGTTGGAATGCAGGTTTGAAAGGAGAGCGAGACCAGTTTGTGGGTAGTTTCAAAAGGGATGAATGAGTTGTGTGGCCAGTGAGAAGGAGCAGCAGTCGAAAGGCAGCATCAGCAGGCGAGGCCCTATTTAAGCTGCTTAGTGCTGCTGAGCGGTGTGTCTTTGAACAGTACATAAGCTGAAGCCCTCAGCTAATGCCCCAAATAATCCAGGCATGGCCCGAAACCGTGGGCGGGGAACTTGCCCAACTGCCTCAAATGAGGGGTTAGTGTTGCTTGAATAGCAGCTTCAGAGGGAAGCACAAAACCTCCGGAGCGTGCTTCCTTGTGTCTTCTTTTACCCTAACTTGGGGACTGGGAAGTATGCAATAACCCAAGAAACTAGAGAAGTGCATTTTTCCCCCTGATTTGCCTAATAGTGAATGAGAGGGGAACCTCAAAAAAAACAAAACCCTCTAAGGTTTGAGGTAGTGATGGATGAAAATCCATCCATGGGAGGGAATGTCAAGGCCATAATAATGTACGTGGGGTTGTGTTTGGGAGAAGTGGAAGCTTGTTGCTCCCTTGGGAGCAACATGTAGCAGTAGAATGATACTGCAGACCTGGTTGAGCCCTACAAAGAGTAGAGTGTTCTCATCAGGTGAGTTCCCCCCCCTGTGGTGCTCTGTAGGGAATGCACTAGTAAAAATGCACAGACTCCACCCCATGAATTAAAAGCACTTGATTCCCCCCCCCCCCCCCCCCCCAGTTCCATTCCAAATGCTGGAGTGGATTTTGTCCTGGGTTAATATGGTTGTCCTTTGCAGGCCCCTGCTGCCTTTGTGCTGTGCTTTTTAAAGCAGATGGAGTACCAGCTCAGAGCATTGCATCGAGGGTGCCTTGGACTATTGGGGTGCCTTGCCTTCCCTTGTGCCTTTTGTGATTAACTTAAATCAGGCAAGGCAAGGACACCTTGAGCTCAGGCCAGGGTGTTCAAAGGAACTGGATATTGACTGATGCAGTTGAGAGTGAAGTTGGTGGGGGCTCCTGGTTGTCTTAATTTCCAGGGTCAGCGTTGTGTTCCTTGTGGGGAAAGTCTACTTCTCCTGGTTGAAGTCAGCAGCAAGCTGACCTTTTTCTGTGTTTATCCAGCAGGTTTTTTCCAGGGTGTGTAACTGGGCCTTTGGTCATCTGCAGAGTGCTGTGCTGACATGGAGAAGGATGTGGGCTTCTTGGCCTGGGGGCTGGCTGCAGAGGGCCAGTGGGACCTGCAGCTGTGTGGGCTGGCTTCCTTAGCTTGGCAGGACAGAGGAGTTCTGGGTCTCTTCCACAGCCAGCCAGAGGCTCAGGATCAGCTCCAGGTGCAGGGAGGAGCTCCAAGGGCTGTAGTGGAGCTTACTGCAGCAGGCAGCTGTCTGCAGTGCCTTTTGTGCAGGTAGTGATGCTTCAGGCAGGTGAGGCCTGCCTGAGAGGCTCCTCTGGACTCCTTGAGAGGGGTAGGTCGGTTGAGGTGCCCCTGTCCTTGTCCTTAAGCTTGAAGGGGCTTTCCTGCAGTGGTGGTGGGGCTTGGGGTCCCTGTCGGGTGCCCTAAGGTGCAGGAGCAGAAGCGCTGCGAGCCACCGATTGTCTCTTTCCTGGTGAAAGGGCCCATTGTGAGTGAGTAGCCTTAGTCCCACAGAACTGCTTTGCCTGGCTCAGAGGTCAGTGCCGTCTGGAGGCACGGAGACACCTGTGTTTTGAGGGCAGAACTGAAGGCATCTTGCAGGCCCTGAAATACTGAGTTTGAGGGGGAGCAAGGCAGCAGAGTAGGTAGTGCGAGGGAGCTGGCATCAGCAGAAGCAAAGAAACAGCGGTGTCCCTTTTCTGAGGGCAGGATATACTGCCTAGGGATATACTGAGCCTCTTGTGACTCGCCCAAAGTTGAGGCGGACAGAGTTTGACAAGAGAGTTGGAGTTCTATGTGTGAGAGCAACACTATTTCCCTAGGACAGAATAGGCAATGGGGTGGTTGCTGTGAAGAAGTAGGGGAGTACCTGCTGTGTCTGGATGCCGGTCAGGTAGCAGCTGTAGCTTCCTCTTCTGTCTTCTGTCACCTTAGCTCTGAGGCCTGTGGGGAAGCTGCCGTAGCTGACACGAAGGATAACATTACTGGAGGTCTACCGAGTTGTGTAATGAGTTTCCTTGGTTTGCCTGGTGAGATGATGAAGGTTATGCTAGTCCTGATGAATGTACTTGCTTGCCACTTGCTAGCAGAACAGGCAGAAGGTTGGGCCTGGTTCTTGGTGTGCTGGGTTGCAGCTTGTGTGTTTGAGGCTGAGGGAGAAGAAGTCTTGATGCTAGTGTCTGCTGCTTTGTGTAGCAGTTGATTGCAAGTACTTGGCTACAGCTTCTGCTGGGAAGTTTGTGGTTGTTTCAGAAGAGGGTGTTTTGGCATGTGGTGGTTGTATGGAGTACAGAGATGCCCCTGTGAGGGCTACTGTAGTGATTAAACCAAAATTGAAGTGGTGGTCTTGGTCCAGCAGCTTGGTTCCGGTGGTGAAGACAGCCTGAATTCTGACACCATGGATATGCTGCTTGGCAGTCTTTTTTGCTGTTGCTTAGCTTCTCTGTCTAATGTTGCAGGGATGGAATGGCTTGTGGAGTGTGGTGGTGATTGGCCTCAAGGTCTGGCTGCCCTGAGTCCTTGACTTGCCTGCAGCTAGTTGGCAGATGGTGATTATGCCGAGTGTGGATGGGCATGCCGGTGTGCTTGCTTCAGGGAAGGCTCTGCAGACTTGACTGAGGCCCTGTTTCTGAGGTGGAAGTGAGTCTGGTCAAGAGGGCAGCCTTGTGGGTTTCAGAGGGCGTAGCTGAGGCCCATCTGCCCTTCTCTGTGAGGGGGTTAGTAGCCTGCATTGCAGGGTGGTTGAGAAGGGAAAGGCCCTGCAGGTGGTAAGGTGGTCATGGCTGGCAGGTGGAGATGGAGAAGCACTTGTGATGGACTGAAATCTGCCTTTGCTGTCAGTGACCAGAGTGAACTCTCTAGAATTTACCTTCTAGAGCCAGCTTAATACTGGCTGAGGCTTGCTCTTCTGCTGAGAAGACTAGAAGGGTCTCCTCAATCTTTGACCTCGGTGTCTAGGTTGGTTTCTCAAGCCTGCCTTCAGCTCCTTTCAAGTCCCAATGGTTCCTATTGTTGCATCAGCAGAGTGGGCTGCAGAAGGGGCTTGAGTCTAGGCTGCTTCCTGCTTGTGTTACGGTGAAGGGGGTTGGCATTGAAGGGGTAAGCCTTTTTTCCCCAATGTGGAAGGATTATGAGCTGGGAGGCTTTGGTTACTGGTGGCTTCGGGACAAGTTTTAGCAGTGACTTTTTGGGAGCAGGTGCGGGACAAATGAAGAGCCTTGCCCTGGGGGTGACAAAGTGAGCAAGGGGATGTAATGGAGTGGCCCAGCTAGGTGTGGTGATTAGAAGGAAATTCATACTTGGAGACTGCTAGCACCAGGTGGCGCTGCTCTATCAGTCTAGAGGCAGCTAATTTCTCAGTCCTGTCCTCTGGGTACCAGGGCCGGGTGGCCTGTTACATGGTAACTGAATATAATGTAATTGACCAGTGCAAGGAGACTGGGGAGAAAGACCTGCTGGGAGAACTGATAGGTGCTGGTAATCCTGAGGCATTTCCTGAGTGGGAACTGTCCAAGTTGGAGCAGAGATGGGCTGTTATGATCATCAAGATGAAATCTGTTTGCTGAATGTATTCCAGATTAAAGAAGTTTGTTTCTTGATCTTTTCCAAAGTAAAAGGTTGAGAAATAACTTGTTGGGTAAAAGATTTCACCTAACTGATTAAAAAAAAAAATTGCTGTGAAGTCTAGATCTTACAATGGAGTAGTTACAGGAGCAGATGACCTCTGATGAGACTAATAAGGGCAGCAAGCTTTGGCATATTTGGCAATTGAGATAGACAGTGGAGAGCACTTTGGCCACTTTGGAAAATCTTGCTCCCTTATTTGAGGAGGAGGGGATGGTGGAGGCCAGGGAGCAACATACTGGAGAGGACCAAAAAATGAAGCACCAGCCATGAGTCAGAACAATTCATCCATCTCTGGCAGCACAGCTGGGAAGTCTGCTTTCAGGAGGAGCGTGGGGAACTCTGTCTGGATGCTTGCCAGGTACAGGACACAAAAGAGATGCAGATAGGGGAGAAGTTTTTGTTTGGCTTTCTCAATTTGATTTCTTAGAGTCATTTTGATGAGGAAGTCTTGTGGTTTTTCTTTTTAAAGCTGTGGGCAGAACTGCAGGAGAAAGTCGGAGGTGAATTGAATTGCAGTAAGAGTAGTTTCTCGGGGATTCTCCTGTGTTTGTGGTAGCAGTGTCTGGGGAATGAGGGCAAAAGCATGTGCAGTGGGGAAACAGGAGCAGGAGCTGGTTGTCCCCTTGGGTGATTTCTGAAAGACTCACCCCTCTCCCTGCTGGAGTGACTTGCCAGCTTGCTGAATGTGGTCTTTGCCCCAGAGCACTTATATTTTGAACAGTCTTCTCAGCCTGTTGCTGCATGGTGCTGTAAAAGGCTTCTCTGCTGTTTTGGGGAGAATGCTCTCAGAGATGGCCTGTTTTTTTCAGTTCCGCACTGGAGGAATGTGGAGGAAGTGTTCTCGCAGGAGTTGAAGGTGAAGGGCTCCCTGGGCTGGACTAATTGTTGACCTGTCCCCCAAGAACTGGCTTGTGCTAGTGGATAGTTCTCATAGGTATGAGAGCCTGGCAGGGAGCATTGCAGAGGCTCCTGTTTGTCCTCAGCTGGGCCAGAGTTTAAAGAAGTGGCCAGACTTCCCTGAGCTCAGGTGCTAGCTGGTTTTTCAAGGTGCTGAGTGTGGCTGCTGAAAGAGTCCTACATGGAACTGCAGTGTGCCTGTTTGGTCTCATTATCACTCGCATGCTGTCAGAGCATGATGCATCACCAAGTTCTGGTTGGTGGGTGCTTCATGTGCAGTTGCCTATTTGTTTTGTAATGAATAGCTGCTCAGCCTAGTGGGGTGTGGTTTTTAGCATGGATCCCTTTTGTTCCTCCTTTGATGCGTGGAAGCTTTGACAGATGCCATATTTGTTTTGCACATGTGGATTCTGAAGTTGTATTTAGCCTCTCGGAAGACCCTGACTGGACTGGAGAGGATGTCGCTTGCAGTTCTCTCAAGCTTTCTAGCAGTAGGCAGGTATAGGCTATTTCTCTGTGGTTTGGCAATACTGACAGCTCCAGCTAGTTTCCATCTAACACAGACTGTTGTTTATAAAATCAATGTTACCTGATTGGGAGCTGAGTGGTTTTCAAATGTATCAGAATGACCCAAATGCTTATATGCTTTGCTGCATTACTGAATGAATATAATAAGTAAGGAGAGAGCTACTAGGATTAACTTCTTCACATCTAAAATTCGTAGTTTAAATTTAATGTCATGCTTTTGTAGCACAGTAGAGAAGTTGTGGTGGTTTCATGAAGTCATTTTTAAAGGCTGTCAACTTTCTTAGGTAAAAACTGACTGGCTTCCCAACCAAGGCAGAAGGAAGGAGGACTTTTCAAAAGCCAGACTACAGCACAGTGAGGCCTTGCCAAACAAGGGATTAGGAGCCAGTAAGGTAGGAGCATGAGCAAGAGCAATATAATCTTCTCTGACGAGAAGCGAAGGGGATCACAGAATCACAGAATTGTTTAGGTTGGAAGGGACCTCTGGAGATCATCTAGTCCAACCTCCCTGCTCAAGCAGGGTCACCTAGAGCATATTGCCCAGGATCACATCCAGACGGCTTTTGAATATCTCCAGCAAAGGAGACTCCACCACCTCTCTGGGCAACCTGTTCCAATGCTCTGTCACCCTCACAGTGAAGAAGTTTTTCCTCAGGTTCAGATGGAACTTCCTGTGCTTCAGTTTCTGCCCATTGCCTCTTGTCCTGTTGCTGGGCACCACGGAGAAGAGGCTGGCCTCATCCTCTTGACACTCCCCCTTCAGATACTTGTACACTTTGATGAGATCCCCTCTCAATCTTCTCTTCTCCAGGCTGAACAGGCCCAGCTCTTGCAATCTTTCTTCATAGGAGAGATGCTCCAGCCCTCTAATCATCTTGGTAGCCCTCCGCTGGACTCTCTCCAGCAGTGCCATGTCTCTCTTGTACTGGGGAGCCCAGAACTGGACACAGTACTCCAGGTGAGGCCTCACCAGGGCTGAATAGAGGGGCAGGATCACCTCCCTCGACCTGCTGGCAACACTCTGCCTAATGCACCCTAGGATCCCATTGGCCTTCTTGGCCACAAGGGCACACTGCTGGCTCATGTTTAACTTGTTGTCCACCAGCACTCCCAGGTCCTTCTCGGCAGAGCTACTTTCCAACAGGTCAACCCCCAGCCTGTACTGGTGCATGGGATTATTCCTGCCTAGGTGCAGGACCCTGCACTTGCCTTTGTTGAACTTCATGAGGTTCCTCTCCGCCCACCTCTCCAGCCTGTCCAGGTCCCTCTGAATGGCAGCACAGTCTTCTGGTGTGTTAGCCTCTCCCCCCAGTTTAGTATCATCAGCAAACTTGCTGAGGGTGCACTCTGTCCTTCCTCCAGGTCATTGATGAATATATTGAACAAGACTGGGCCCAGGACTGACCCCTGGGGGACACCACTAGCCACAGGCCTCCAACTTGACTCTGCGCCATTCACCACAACCCTCTGAGCTCGGCCATCCAGCCAGTTCTCCATCCACCTCACCGTCCACTCATCTAGCCCACACTTCCTGAGCTTACCTAGCAGGATGTGATGGGAGACAGTGTCAAAAGCCTTGCGGAAGTCCAGAAAGACAACATCCACTGCTCTGCCCTCATCTACCCAGCCAGTCATTCTGTCATAGAAGGCTATCAGATTGGTCAAGCATGATTTCCCTTTGGTGAATCCATGCTGACTACTCCTGATCACCTTCTTGTCCTCCAGATGCTTAGTGATGACCTTCAGGAGGAGCTGTTCCATCACCTTTCCAGGGATGGAGGTGAGGCTGACAGGCCTGGAGTTTCCTGGCTCCTCCTTCTTGCCCTTTTTGAAGACTGGCGTGACATTGGCTTTCTTCCAGTCCTCAGGCACCTCTCCTGATCTCCAGGACCTTTCAAAGATGATGGAGAGTGGCCTAGCGATAACATCCGCCAGCTCCCTCAGCACTCGTGGGTGCATCCCATCGGGGCCCATGGATTTGTGGATGTCAAGTTTGGACAAAAGATCTCTAACCTGATCCTCCTCCACCAAGGGAGAGTCTTCCTTTCTCCAGCCTTCCTCTCTTTTCTCCAAGGTCTGGAAATGGCTTTCGGGTGGTAACTTTTCCCTAGCCTCAGTAGGGAAAACTCAGGAATGCTGAAAATGAAATGCTAGATGTGTACACAGAGAAACTGGAAGGCCATGTGAATGGCATCTCTGACAGTATAAATGGTTTACACAAGCGTCTTCTGAGGCAAGTCTTTTTTGGTAGCGCTACTAGTTTTTTTCCCTGTTGGGAAGATGGAGTCATACTGTAGATGATGTTTATGCTTGAGCAGCTGAGGGAGTCAGTAGCAGGATTGGAAAGGCCCAGGAAACTAGAAGTTTAGCAAATCCTCCTAAAATGCTTGTGTGTTGTCTGAGGCAATTAAATACCTCTTAAAAACATGACTGCCTGAGTGCAGGGCCAAGGTTGAGTTTGTAAAGTAAGTATTGTCCGACAAGGAAATCAAATCGGGGTCTATTTTCTGTGAACGTAGGATCTGTTGGAAAAGCTTTAATATGTGTCTTTACATCATGAAGGAGGAGTTAGCTGGCACATTAACTCAACCTTGCCAGTGTGGTAATCCCAGGGGCGTTTAGTAAAAAGAATGCAGAGAACCCCTAAGAGGCAAGCGTGGTTAGGATGGAGCCTCTGTCTTGAAACCTGAAGAGGCCTAAGCCTTAAGATTAGGAGGTGGCTAAATGGATGTTGCCCTTGTTCATGTAAGGCTAGATACTTGTGTCTTGTATTTCAGGCCATTTCTGTGCGGTGTAACAGGCTGGGACTTGCTAAAAACTAGGACTTAGGCCCTAAAGGGTGAGGGCAACTGCGGAAGTTGTATCAGGGTGTTTTCAGCTTTGAGTGGAGAGCGAGGTGTTTTTGAGTCTTAAACTGCTACGGCGTGTGCAGAGTACCTTTATCTTTTTGGTCCTTGAACAGAAGGACCTGTCTCCTCGGGGCATGTGCCTTTGCCTGTGATTGGTACCACAGCATTGTTTCAAGTGGATTTGATAGTCATAACAAGATTGAAGTAACTGTTGATCATGAGGTGGGAGGGACGGGGAGGGGATAGTGATTGAATATACACACTGAGAAAGCAGTACTGTTTGCAGCATGGCAAAGAAAAGAATTGGAAAAGAACAGGAGTAGATCCTAGACAGGAGTGGATAAGGTTAGCTATAGAGGGCGTACTTGGGGACAAAAATGCAGTGAGACTTCTGCCAACAGGAGACGGCTATACGAAAGCAAAGCGCTCAAAAGCAGAGCTTCATGGATGTGTTAATATAATTGAGAGGATTCCTTCTTGATTTATCATAGTTCTTTCAGGTTTCTGCTTGAGGGTAAAGGAAGGTGGCAAAGAGAATAGGCAGGGAGAGAGCTTTGTGGAATGAAGAATTCCAAAGCCTGATGGCATTGCTGAATAGTGCGGGAATACCTTGGGTATAAGGAAGCAACCTAAATCATCAGCTAGAGCAACCTCACGTGGATTGAGAGTTGTCCTTCTGCAGGTTTAGCTAGTGGCATGCCTCTCCAAATAATGACCGAAGCAGACAGGGGCTAGGCCGAAGAATGAGGTCAAGCATTATGTTGGCACTTTGAGCCCTTCCCCTGGAAAAGGGTATTGGGGGAAATGATCTGTGTAACACCTGTGGGCTAGTGGAAACCCAATGACAAAAATGTTTTTAGAAAACATGGCCTAAATTTTGGGAAATCTGACGTTCCAATAGGACTTAGTGAAAATAGACTATAAGGCCACTAAGACGCTTCTCATTGAAGACTGTCTTTCCAAAGTGCCTCTAAATATTGAAAGCAGTAAGCTCTATGGAGGAGATGTTGAAACGCATGTGATGGGACTCCTACTTATTTTAAGTCGAAGAGGAGGAAAGAAAGGACAAGCTCAAAAGAGAAATCCTCGGCAGTAGGTCCTCCTATCGCTTGCAGAAGGAATGACAGAGGTTTTAGATGAGAGGCTGACAGAAAAACCCAGAGACAAGAGACATGAAACCTCGTCGCCTCTCATGACACCTCACGTGCAGCATGTGGCAGGTTTCTAGACCAAGAATATGGTGTCATAATACACGGTATTCAGGCAGATATTACAACCCACCACAGCTTCTAGCTAAGTGGAGCTCTCCAGGAGGGGCCTGAGAAGTGTTCTTCCCTGTCCATATGTGAGTACTGGTGCTGAAGGGCAAGTTCTTTGAGGGGAAAAATGTACACTGGAACAGAAAGCAGAAGGGAGAACCACCTGGGAGTTGTGATTTCCATGGAATCGATGGTTAACAATCTCTTTTGGCAGGGTTATTCACTTTTTTATTTTTTAAGGAGAACGCCAGTAAAACCATCATTAACGGGGGGGAAAAACCTTAGTGGGAAGAGCTGGCTGATGTAAGGTAGCTATGTATGTGGCATTGTCCAATGAAATGCATTTCAGAGTGCTTTAGTAAAATCTGCTCAGGAGTAGAATTGCTAATTGCCTTAAAGACAAAAAACCTCAAAGAAATTAATGCTAACGTTTAACAAGTTTCTTGAGCCAGACAGCCAGAACAAAACAGAATTTGCGAGTGAGGTGCGTTTTTAGGACTTGCTGTGAATGCAGATGCTATGGAAGTCCCCAGGCATTCACCCCCAAGTCAGTCGGGCTTGTGTATGATGGTTTATTTCAGCTTGAGCTGGGTGCCTCAGGGCCCCTCTTCAGAACAAAGAAACTGTGGGGTAATTATACCCTTTACAGTTTTATTGCCCTGCCTGCCAGAGAAGGTCTCCTCCAATGTTCTTTACTGAGTTGGTGGTGGTCTGTCTCCTCCTGGTTGGTTGATTGGTGTCTTGCCTCCCTTTGACAGGTCCTGGCCTACATCCCAGGCTAGTTGCCATGTCCTTGTTTCTCACAGTCCCTGATCTTCTCAAAGGTCAGCTGCAACTCAGGTGCCTTGCATCTTGTCTCCTGCCTTCTACTTTGTATCCTCATTAGCTGGTTTTGTATCTTTGTTAGCTAGTTTTAATTGGTTTTGCGGTTGCCTCATGGGCAATGTCACAGCATCAGCAGTGTTTCTTGAGTTCATTGACAGTTTGACCTTGAGGCCTGCAGGCTTCATCTACTTTAGGCGCTGATGCCAAGTTAATCGAGGTTATGCCAATGGAATTAACAGTTTTCGTACACATCCCCTGTTTTTCTGGCTGTTGGTCTTAGTAACATGTCCATTTTTTGAGATGAGCAGCCAGCCTCCATGATTTTCTGTGCAATCCCAAGGTGAGCACAAAGCGTACAATGATTAGACAGAACAGAATGGCTCCAGGATGCAGCGAAAGGATTATAGGAGCCAGAAGTGGTGGGAGACCACCCAGAGTTTCCCACCATTTATGCTCTGTCTTTTTTGGCTCTTTCAAGTACTGTTTGAATTTGTTGTCTCATGCCCTGCAGTCAGTGTACTTTTCCCTCTGTCTTTGACCTTTTGGAGCGATGTGTGCAGTTGGTCATGGTGTAATAACTCCTGCACTCAATTGAGATTCAATCCAGTAGGCAGTGGTGGTGATTCGTGAATCCAGGAATAACTTTCCTGGAGTAACTAGTGAGTTGTTACTGGGCTTGTGTAATTGTAGCCACATCCCTTTTGTTGTTGTGAAGAGACACGTGCACAAATTTAACTAGTTTTGTGATAAACATTGCACCGTCAATTATCGAAGTTCTGCACTGACTCTGCAAACATACACAACCCTTTCCAATGTAGACCAAAGTTACGTTCTCGTTTTCACTCTGTCTGCCCCCTGAAGTGACAAGCACTTTGTTCTGTGTGTACACAAATGTCTTGAGTTTGTAGGGCATTACCTTTGCGGGCAAATCCTAATTCATCCTGAACTGTGCGGGTGGTTAAGTCTATAGTGTTCCACCTATCGCAGATGTGCTGTGCCCATCCCCTGTGTTGCAAAGGATGTAATGTCACATCCCTATGGATCAGGCTGAGAGGGATAATAGGGTAGGTTGTAGACCTGTGCTTCTTGACTAGTGAGAATGAAAGCAGTTATCACTTCTTGCTCCTTATTGAATGTAAAGTTAAGCTTTTGCCACCAAGCTTGATATTTCTGCTCAGAGACAGTACTCTTTTCCCATCACCAGTGTTTGGATTTCTGCTGGAAGGATGCCGGTCTCCCCTGCCCTTATTCTTGGTGCAGCTATTGTTTCTGTCCACAGTTGGGCTTGAATGCAACTAAGGGCAGTTGATGTATTTCCTTGAAGTACCCCTAAGGTGTCTATTATTAATTGGTGGTTGTGCTTGTTAATCTACTTCCCACTGAGGTAACATGTCTGACATTAGCCATTGTGTTTTCCCTAATGTGGTCAAAGATGATTGCAATGGATGTTGCAACTTGGACAAATCTGTTGTGGATGTGGCCAGTTTATTCATCAGCACTTCTGCCTCAATACCATTTAGTGCACCTAGGCCAGTACCCATCAGGCCAGTGGATGTCTTGTCTTTGGTTTTTTTTTTTTTTTTTGGTCCCTGCAATTTAACCGTGTCTCCCATCCAACATAGCTCTTTTGCAAGAAAGTCACCCATTGAGGCTTGATCCCTGGGATATTTAGTTGCCAACTAGGTTCTCCTCATTTTAAGGACCAAGTTGGATTAACCAGCACAGTTTGACCTCCTGTCTTCATCACAGATGGTCCTATTGGATAGGTCCAAAGTCTTAATTTAGGGGTGGGAGGTTTAATAGTGGGAGTAATGCTACTAGTGGTCATAGGAGTAGTTAGCGCATGTTTTACCGGACGCGCTTTGAACCTCCGTAGAAATTTCCTCAGAACTTGCACGAGTGTTCACAGGGACCTCTATATGACTTTGTTGGCCGTAACAGGTCATACTACAACAATGGCTCACTTCTACTTCCAGTGTAACTGTTTGATCAGTAAAACGGCAAAAGATTTGCTTGTCTCTGTGACCCCTTGTTGCGGCTACCGTAGTTACCCATGCAGCATCCGTGGCATTCTTGGTAGCGGCCTGTTGTCGTATACAAGGGTGTTTGGGAGTCTCCCGGTGAATTGCTATCCGTCCTTCCATCGCTTCCACGCAACACCCTATGATGAAGATGACTCTTCTGAGAAGTGTTCTGGTGGATTGTATTTTTAACATGTGAATCCAGGATTCCTGCTCAGCAATCTGGACTGCAAAATAGGAACGGAAGCACAGTATATGGTCCTTCCCCCTCTGGTTCCAGTTTATGCTTTTGGACGGACTTTTCCGTCAATACCAAATCTCCTGGTCCATAGGTATGGACTTGTAAGGCTAGAGGTACAGGCTGTGCCAGAACAGCTTGTTTCTGTAAATGGTTAGTTGAGTTCTGAGGATGCGTTACATGCCTAGTTATGTGTTCATCCCTGTCCAGCAGTTCTGATACAGGTAAATAAGTCCCTGGGACAGCCAAATGTCTACCAAATAGCACTTCTGTGGGGGGTAAGACCAACACTTTTCTGAGGTGTTTCTAATATCCCATAATCCTGAACTTAAAACCTCTGGCTGTTTTAGGTTAGTTTCTGCACAAGACTTTGCTAATTTCGTTTCCCCTGTTTTATTCCTTTGTTCTACTTGTCCAGAAGATTCTGGACGGGGTGAAACATGTAGTTGGGATACTGTGCTTAAGGACTTGCAAGTGTTTTGTAATGCTTGAGCTGTAAAAGGTGCTCCCCTATGAGAATCATTTTTTTTTCTGGAGTTCCATAACATGGCACTGTTTCTTTTAATAAAACCTTTGCCACCCCAGCTGCATCTGCTTTCCTTGTAGGAAATGCCTCCAGCCAGCCAGTCAATTGATCTGCAGTTACCAACAGATGATGATGATGATACCTGTAGGCTGGTGGCATGTCTGCATAATGAATTTGCAAGTGCTGAAAAGGAAAGTAAACCCATGGCCTTGCTCCTTGAAACTGTTTTATGTTTGTCAGCAAAGTGTTGGCACTGATCACAGCTTGATACTATTTGCTTGGTAACTGTGTATATCCCTGGAGCTGCCCATGCTCTTGGTCTTTGTTCTGGGACACCTTCAATTCTGCTGTGTCCCTTTCATTGGCACCACTGTGCCACAGGTAACAGGCCTGTTCTAGGCAATAGAGGCTGGCTTCTGATGGTCCGAATTCCAGTTTTGTCTTGTTCCCCTCCAAGTTCTTCCCAACTATCCTTTTCTTCCTTGGCACCTTCTTTGTCATATATGTTGGATAGTTAGGACATGCCTGGCCCTTCTGTCATGGTAGGGCATAACAAAGCATCCCATTGTGAGGGAGCCGCTTGAGCGGCTCCTGAGTTGGCATAATTGTTGCCTTTTTCTATAGTGGTCCTGCCTTGGTGATGTGCAGGGCCGTGAATCACAGGAGTGTGTTTAGGATCTTGAGTAACATCCACCAATTCATGTACTTGTGGGCTGTGTGGGATGCTCTTTCTGCTGGAGGGTAAGACCCCTTGCTCTTTCCATAGTGCCCCTACTGCATGACAGACTCCGAAAGCTTGCTTTGATTCGGTATAAATATTAACAGTTTTGACTTTAGAAAGCCTTGTTGCTCTTGCCAAAGTGACCAGTTGGGCCCCTTGCGCACTCATAGTAGATCTTAGGGGGCTGAGCTTCCAGTATTTTGAAATCGGGTACTGCTGTGTAACCAGTTGGCTGCTTACCCTCACGATAGTAGGCAGATCCAGCTACGTACAAAGCTAACCCTGGGTTAGGGAAGGGAGCCTCTTTAAGTCTTGAGGTTTTTCCCCCAAGCTGCTTCACCCTCGTGCAATCGTGGTAATGTTTTTCCTTGTCCCTAGGCGAGAGAAGTAGGGTAGCTGGGTTCAATTTGTTACCGTGTTGACAAAGTAATTCCTGTTTATATGCTTGCTGTGGAGACAGAACTTGGAGTGGAAATCTTAATGAATTTTTGTCTCATGGGGGATGTATATGGTCGGGGGGTGGTCCCAGAACCTATGGTTCAATGTTTCTCAGCAATGATTGCTGCAGCAGCCACCACACGGATACACCCAGGAGTTCCCCAGAGGGCAGCATCTGATTGTACAGGGTGATATGTGCCTGATGAGGGTTGAGGACCTAGCATTTGAGTCAGCAGTCTACTGGCAGCCCCTTGTTGTTCATGAATGTACAGCTGGAAAGGTTGTTTTAATAACCAGGGAGCCCTAAAGCTGGGGCTTGACTTAATTTTTTTTTAAATGCCAGATCTGAGGTGTCTGCTTTATAGGTTCTACTTGTTTCTGTTTAGTCGCTTCCAGTAACAGTTTAACTAATTCCCCCAGCCCAGGAATCCATGGTCTACAGAAGCCTACTGCCCCTTAAAAACCTCTAATCTGTCTTTCATCATCACAGGTCAAGGTAGATCTTCAATGGCTTTGATGTGCTCAGGATTGTTTGGTTGTTTTCCTTCAGTTAGACTAAATCCTAAATGTTTTACTCTTTCTCGACAAAACTGGAGTTCAGATGGGGATGCATGGTGTCCCTTTTCAGCTAAGGCTGTACACAGAATTGTTGTATCTGAAGTTACAAACACTTTTGGTTCTGCTAGCAAGCAATAAACTGTCTGCATACTGTATTACCACTGAGTGGGAGGATAAGACAATGTTATGCAAACCTTTCTGCAACAACTGAGCAAAAAGAGCTGGTGAGCCAGTGAATCCTTGTGGAAGCTGTGTCCAGGTCAGTTGTCCTTTCCAGGTAAAGGTGAACAGAAGTTGACTCTGCTGCTACAGGTATACTGAAGCAAGCTGAAGTTCAATCTGTTGTCAACCACTTAACCCCTACAGGAGTTTGAGTTAAAAATTGTGAAAGGGTCAGGTACTACAGAGGCATGTGAATCCTGTACAAATGGATGCTCAGGATCTCCATCACTGTCCAGATGATGATTATGTACTGGTAAAATGGGTGTATTAAAAGGAGAAATGCAGGGCTTCAAAACCCCCTGCTCTAAATAGGTCAATTTGTTTCTGAATGCTTTTCTCTGCCTCCTGTGGGATAGGATATTGTTTTACTGGGGGGGGGGGGGGCGCCCTTGGAGAGTTTTTATGCACGCAGGCTCTGCAGATAAAAGCAAGCCCCCTGTCTGTTCCTTTTTCACTCCACAATTTAGCAGGCACAGCAGCTAATTCAATAGGAACATGGGCCCCTGGAACTGGCACTTCTGATGCACTGACTTTGAAAACGCCTCTAACTACTAAATCCATACTGTTTGGACTTGCCTGTATCTGTGTGTGAAGTGCTTGTAACAAATCCCACCCTAATAAACACAGGTGATTCTTCAACCAAAAGCTATTGCTTCCATATTGATTTTGCGTCTATAGCTGTCAGTAATGGTTTGCTCAGGTTTTTCTCCTCCTCCCATCACCCCCCTACTTTCCAGGCCTCCCAGCAACACAACTGTTCATCTGCATAATTCAAGGGAGAAAGTAGCCCCTGTATCCACTCAAAAGGTTACTTGCTTTCCAGCAACTTTCCTGGTTGTGCAGCCCTGACTCTCCAAAGGGATTACATCTGAGAACATACATACACATTTAACACGAGGACAGTTATGTTCCTCCTCGAGTAGTCATTGATCAGCTTGGCCTGCGACTTGATTCTTCTCCAGAAGGAGGGTTCACCCTGACTGTGCTGGAAATTGTGGATGGCTTGGGTGCTCACACTGCCCATATCCTGAGTTGCCACAAAAACAGCATTCCTGAGACCCCTGACCCTGGTGTAGAAGTTAGTGGCATTCCCCTTCCTCCCCTTGTGACTCCTTGTCCTGCAGCCATCCCATGCATCTGCTGTCCAGGGGAAGATCCATGACCTTGTCCTCTAAAGAACCCAGTTCCACACTCGGAGGGAGGAGCCCTTGCATGACTGCAGCCAGACTTGTTGCTGCTTCCTTTTTTTAATTTATTTTTTCCCTCTAATTTCTTAGCCTCATGCCCATTACAGGCAAGAGTTGCCAGGCAGACAATCTCACCTAGTCTTTCCTGGCCAGTCGTCAGGCCCATGTTTAGAAAAATATTTCTCTAATCTATGGCAGCTTGATCAACTAATAGATCTCTTAGCTTTGGCTTCTGGGTCTGCTCCACCGCTGCCCCCCCCTCCCCCCCCATACATCTGAAATTGCTGAAACAAGCAAGACAGAGATGTGGATGGGGGCTCAGTAGGCTGTTGGTGGTGCTCCCCCACCCTTGACCAATTTGCTGGTCTCACAGCTGCAAGCCTAATAGCTTCTTCTGGTCCTCTCTGAGCCTGTCCAAGGTGCCTGTGATCTGCATCATTTGAATAATCCCACCCAAGATCTATAGCAGGCCAGGGGGTATGAGCCTCAGGATCCCCTCCCTCTCCTGCCCAATGTTGATTGGCATCTAAAATGGCATGTTTCTCATCTGGTGTCAACAGAGTGTCTACTACCATCTGTACACCTCCCCAGGGAGGGTCATATGCCTGAAATATGCCTTTCAGGATTCGAATGACCTTCTTGGGGTCCTCCTGCCACTGAGGGGTCTGTTACAGAATCACAGAATGGTTGAGGTTGGAAGGGACCTCTGGAGATCATCCAGTCCAGCCCCCCTGCCCCCATCCAGTCCAGTTCCCCCTGCAGGGTCTTCTAGAGCATGCTGTCCAGGATCCTGTCCAGGTGGGTTTTGAGTATCTCCAGGGAAGGAGACTCCACAACCTCTCTGGGCAACCTGTTCCAGTGCTCTGTCACCCTCACAGTCAAGAAGTTTTTCCTCGTGTTCAGATGGAACTGCCTGTGTTGCAGTTTGTGCCCGTTGCCTCTTGTCCTGTCACTGGCCACTCACTGAGAAGAGTCTGGCCCCATCCTCTTGACACCCCCCCTTCAGATACTTGTAGGCATTGATGAGATTGCCTCTCAGTCTTGTCTTCTCCAGGTTGAAGAGGCCCAGCTCTCTCAGCCTTTCTTCAGAGGAGAGATGCTCCAGTCCCCTCATCCTCTTTGTAGCCCTTTGCTGGACTCTCTCCAGTAGTGCCATGTGTCTCTAGTACTGGGGAGTCCAGAACTGGACCCAGCACTCCAGGTGAGGCCTCACCAGGGCAGAGTAGAAGGGGAGGATCAGCTCCCTCGACCTGCTGGCAACGCTCTTCCTAATGCAACCCAGGATCCCACGGGCCTTCTTGGCCACAAAGGCACATTGCTGGCTCACGGTCAGCTTGTCCACCAGGACTCCCAGGTCCTTCTCTGCAGAGCTGCTTTCCAGCACGTCAACCCCTAGCCTGTCCTGGTGCAGGGGGTTATTCCTCTCCAGGTGCAGGACCCTGCACTTGCCATTGTTGACCTTCAGGAGGTTCCTCTCTGCCCAGCTCTCCAGCTTGTCCGGGTCCCTCTGAAGGGCAGCACAGCCTTCTGGTGTGTCAGCCACTCCTCCCAGTTTCGTATCATCAGCAAACTTGCTGAGAGTGCACTCTGGGCCTTCATCTAGGTCATTGATGAGTACACTGAACAAGACTGGACCCAGGACTGACCCCTGGGGGACACCGCTAGCTACAGGCCTCCAACTAGACTCTGCGCCACTGACCCCAACCCTCTGAGCCCTGCCATCTAGCCAGTTCTCAATCCCCCTCCCTGTCCACTCATCCAACCCACACTTCCTCAGTTTCCCTAGCAGGATGTGATGGGAGACAGTGTGCAAAGCCTTGCGGAAGTCCAGGGAGACGACGTCCACTGCTCTCCCCTCATCTACCCAGCCAGTCGTTCCATCCTAGAAGGCTATCAGACTGGTCAAGCATGATTTCCCCTTGGTGAATCCATGCTGACTCCTCCTGATCACCTTCTTGTCCTTGTGGAGGGGAGGCTGACAGGCCTGGAGTTTCCTGGCTCCTCCTTCTGGCCCTTGTGGAAGACTGGAGTGACACTGGCTTTCTTCCAGTCCTCAGGCACCTCTCCTGTTCTCCAGGACCTTTCCAAGGTGATGGAGAGTGGCCTAGCGATAACATCCGCCAGCTCCCTCAGTACTCGTGGATGCATCCCGTCAGGGCCCATGGATTTATGGAGGTCAAGCTTGGACAAAAGATCTCTAACCTGATCCTCCTCAACCAAGGGAGAGTCTTCCTTTCTTCAGACTTTCTCTCTTGTCCCCAGGGTCTGGAATTCCTGAGGGCTGGCCTTAGCAGTGGAGACTGAAGCAAAGAAGGCATTCAGCAACTCTGCCTTTTCCGTATCCTTCATCACGAGAGCACCCGCCCCATTCAGCAGCGGGCCCACATTGTCCCTAGTCTTCCTTTTGCTATTGATGTATTTGAAGAAGGCCTTCTTGTTGTCCTTGACATCCCTCGCCAGATTTAATTCCAGCTGGGCCTTAGCCTTCCTTGTCGCATCCCTGCAGACTCTGACAACGCCCCTATATTCCTCCCCAGTGGCCTGTCCCCTTTCCCACATTCTGTAGACGTCCTTCTTCTGTTGGAGTTTGGCCAGGAGTTCCTTGCTCATCCATGCAGCTCTCCTGCGCCCTTTGCTGGATTCAGAGGGCTGCGCTGCTCTTGAGCCTGGAGGCAGTGATACTCGAATATTAACCAGCTCTCCTGGACGCCCCTTTCTTCTAGGGCCCTACCCCATGAGATTCCCCTAAGTAGGTCCCTGAAGAGGCCAAAGTCAGCTCTCCTGAAGTCCAGCGTTGCGATCCTACTTATTGCCCTGCTTCTTCCTCGTAGGATCCTGAACTTTACCATCTCATGGTCACTGCAGCCAAGGCTGCCCCCAGCCTTCGCATCTCCAACTAGACCTTGTTTGTTTGTTAGTACAAGGCCTAGCGGCGCACCTCTCCTCGTTGGCGTCTCCACCACCTGTGTCAAGAAATTATCATCAATGCTCTGCAGGAACCTCTTTGACTGTTTGTGTCTACTGTTGCCGCCACATAATCAAATCTAGGGATCCGCAGGGTCTATAAACTCAGTAAAGACTTGGGGTACTCCTCCTCCTCCCTCTCGCAGGGCACCAGCTATTGGGACTACCCGTAAGGGGGCTTGTATTATTTCAGCATTCGCAGTGGGTAATGGGAGGGCAGGATACAACGGGGAAGCAGCCCCTCCTTCATCATTATTTCTCCCTTCCTCACGCTCTTCATGACTTCCATTCTCATTCCCCTTTCTGATCTTATTTTCGTTCCCATTGCCATTATCATGACTACCATGCCCTGACCGTCTGCTGCTTCCCGCATGCATCATCATTGTTTGGACCGTGCTGTCCTTCTGGCCTTCATATGCCCAGTTGTCCCACACATACCAGGAATCCATTTGACCAGGATAATGATCCTCAGGCTGGTGCCATGAGAAAGTTAATATTTGTGAATCAAAACCTCCACTCGACGGCCAGCGTTCATCTGCATTGCCATCGCAAGTAATAAAAGCCCAGTCCTCCCAGCACAAAGTTATTAATCGCCTCAATGACATACCTGCAATCCCTGGAATACGTTTCCAATTCGTAATACTTTCTGCCAAGGGTCTCCCTTTTGGAGCACTTAATCCAGTTCCCATTTTTCTTTCCCTCTTTTTTTTCTTTCTTCTCCTCTCGCACTCCACCAAATCGTAAAAGCTTATAGGAACGTAGGAAAGACAGTACTCACCCAGTCTGAGGACGTCTCCACAGAAGGTGTTTTATCTGTGGGGCAAAACTCGAATTCAGATTTTTTTTTCTCTTTTTTTTTTCTTTTTTTTCCCTTGGGGACTCAAACCCCTTCACTCATCCTCCTTCAGTGTGTGCGCTATGGGACTTGAACCCACTTTTTTCCTCTTCCCTTTTTCAAACTCTTTTTTTTTTCTTTCTCTTCTTTTTTCCCTTCTTTCAGGGGACTTGAACCCCAAATAACCTGCTCTTTTTTCCTGCTTTTCCAAGAGACTTGAGCCCCAAATAAAATACTTAGTGGTGGAAATTAAGTATCCCTGAATCGGTGTAACCCGAGGAGCAGTCCATGAGGTGAACTCACCCGTATGCCGGCAGCAGTTGCTCCAGAGTCACATCAAGCAGAGAAGCCTGGGTCCCACCTGGGCTGCCAAACTGCTGTAAAAGTCCCCAGGCATTCACCCCTAAGTCAGGGTCAGCCTCGTACGCGATCCTTCATTTCAGCTCGAGCTGGGTGCCAGCTGGAGCAAGCCAGAGACTGTAAGCGTAGTTGTCAGGGAGCTGCAAGCGTCGGGCAGCTCTGCAGAGGCAGGCGAGCTGGGACCCAAGGGTGACGGCAGGGCAGGGACCTGGCGCGCTCCCGTAGCGCCTGGACAAGAAGGGCAGGGCAGGTCTGGTGATGGTGACCGGGGTCAGCCGCGGGCTCGCCAGCCCAGTCTGCAGGGACGAGGCAGGACCAAAGTGAAGTCAGACGAGCAAGGCGTAAGGCCTGGCATGGCACAGCCCGGGCAGGGCCTGGGCTGGGACGCAGCCCCGAGCAAAGTGGGAAGGAAGAGGGGTGGAGGGCCTAGATGAAGCTTCTTGAGAGTGTTCTGCATAATGGGGTACGGAATTAAATTGACAGTAGCAAGAGCATTAAAATTAAATATGCAACATTGTATATGTACATTATATTCAGACTAAGCGTTAGTAATGAGCCCTTTCACAGTTTCCTTTTCTTTTTCACATGGGAAAGTGGAAGAAAGAACTGAACTGATCTGTGAGTCTTGGCTACTGCAACCCCCATACACAGAAGTGTGGGCGGTTTGTTAGAATTATTTCCAGAGGTGCTGTTATTGTAGAGCAGGCGGGCATAGATGTCCTGTCAGCTCAACACTTCTTGAAAATTATCGCAGACTGCATATGGTGGTGCTTGTTATGTCCCTGAGCTAGATTTCTCTCCCGTCAGCTGTTCCGGATAGAATACATATGCCTTACAGCCTGACTCCGTGTTTGCTCTGACGTCAAGGAGAGGAGGGTGTGTGTTTTGCCATCCTGTTAAAATAGTGCCAATGAAAAAGAAAGAAGGCTCGTGTTCTGTAGAGCTAGTGGCCGGCTTTGGGGGAAATTAAGTCTAAGTCTCCATCCGATGACTGTGTGCCTCAGCTTCACTGTAATTGTGGCTGCAGCACTTTCTCCATTCTTGGCTGCAGCTAAGTGGCAGAATGTTACAAGGTCCCTAGGTGGCTGTCTGCCATTGACACAGGTAACTCTTACAGTCTGGCTGCTGGTCCCCAGCTCCAAGACTTTTCAAACTGAGGAGAAGACAGTTCAGGAGAAGAAATGGGACATGAGAAGAAAAGCAAGGCAGTGTAAGAGGAAAATGTATATGTTCAGCTCTGTCATTATTTATGGTTGAAAAATAAGCAACCATCACTTGTTTATTTTTTGTGAAATGATGTCACGCGTCTGCCCTTCGCCATGCTATCAAAGACAGTCTGACTGCCTGCACGAGACCTAGGACTGCAAGCCGATGGTCAGTGTTGCGTTTGTCGCCCTGTGACCTCAACGAGGTCCTTAGCCCCACTTTTCCATGTTATTCTGTGCACCCTTCAGTGTATCGAAGTGGGAAGGTGGTACTCCCCCAGATGGGTGGGCAAGTAAAGCTCTAAGGACGAAAGGAACAAGTGCAGCGTATGTAATGTTGGAGTAGTAGGGACTGTTGACTTTAGGCCTGATAGAAAAGGTGTTTCTAGAGGAGGTGGAAGGAGGCGGACCAGCAGCAGGGCAGGTTAGGGCAAGCGATGAGCCAGGACGTGTGCTTTGTGTTTGTGTGGGAGCACCTACAGCATAAGCACCGACATGGCTGCTGAGTTGCGTATGGTGCTTTGCTGGCGTGCAGTCATTTCTAGGTGGCGCTGAGTTATACTGGGGAAGTCTGCCAGGATTGCTCTCCCAAGACAGTGATTATCCATATCGGCAATCGTCTTCAGTAAGGAGAATCATGTTATTTGGATGACTCGTACTGCGTGGAGGCAGAAAAGCCTCCGCAGGCAGAAATGTGTGCTGGGAAAGATGCTTGTTTTCGGTGCTTGAAAGTCATTTACAGTTTACGTATCCCTGTGAAGTCTGGCTGCATAGCTCTGCAAGGTGACTTAAGCTACGTTTTCCACTGCACTGCACTTCCCTAGGGCACGGAGCTAAGCAGGATCTTGTGTGGGTTTCCAGAGATGCTGATAAAGTGCAAGGCGCTGTGTGGAAAAGCAAGGTCAAAGAGGGACTTGCCTTTGGCCTGGAAAGCAGTCACGTTCATGGACCTCCTTTTTTGCAGTATTTTATAGCTTTGACCTTGTTGCTGGAAGTTCCCTCCCTCATACGTAAGGGAGCTTCAACGTAATAATGGCTTGCTTTGCTTTTCCTGCACGGTACAACGTTTCACAGCAGTCAGGCGCTCTGAGAACGAGAATTGCCCTTTGGAGTTGCTTGATTGCTGATGAACTTGAGAGTTAAAAGTGGCCCTGTCGGTGCTGCCTTTGACCCAAATGTGCGAGGGTTGCAGTGTGGCTTCGGCTACTTTCAGAAGCGTTTGTTTGTGTCTTGAAACACACGGCTGCTTTTTGAAAATGCGGTCTTTGAGGGTCAAAAGACAGACAGAGTGCCTGTGGTGTAGGAGCCATATTTAGTGTGCCGTCTTGCAGAGTCTATGAAAAACCGGGCATGCCCAGTGGTTTATGACTGAGCAATCGGGAAGAGGGCTTTGTGCTCTGATTGTTAAAAGTAACTGGAGGGGAGAGCGCCCAAGATGGGTCTCCTTTCATGTCTCTGCAAAGCCAGAAGTTATTCGGCTCTCCACCTTTGCATTAGGTGTAGCTATGACTTTGGTGATTGGTGGAGCTTCTAGGATGTGTGACAGCAGCCGGAGAGTCACACAGAGATTCAGGCAGAAGTTGGGCTCCCCTACCCCAAACTTTTCTGTCTAATTTTGTAAAAGATGTAATAATGCGATGGGAGCAAGGACTAGAATACAGGACATGCTGCTGTCACACGAGCGTCTTTACTGCATGAAGCCAGCGAACTCTTCCACGTGAAGCTGGCCAATCTCTATGGGGAATCTGAAGTGCTGCTGATGGCCTTTGCGGGTGCCTTTGGTAACGGTTGGCTTTTTAATCCGTGGGAGGTGCTTGGGAAAACGACAGTTTGGGAACACCTTGCTCTTTCCCCCTTTGTAGTTGTTCCTTCCAGACCTGGGTGATGGGGGCAGCGGATCGGCTCTAGGAATGCCAAAGATTGAATGCTTCTCCTGTCCCGAAAGGGCTGAAAAGTGAGTGAGCCAGTGAGTTTCTGTAAGATGGCAAGTAAAGTCTGCAGGAATCTTACTGTTGAACGTGACTTAGTGGTGTTGTAGTACTGAGTTGAGGGCAACTTAACTGGGGTAGAGAGTGAAAATTATCCCCGATATTTAATACTAATTCATCCAATTCTAGAGAAAGTAGCCGAGAAATCTGAAAAAATCTGAAGCCTTCTGGTTTGCTTTAAGAAAATGCTTCACTTTCTACACCTGGTAGCTGTCTTCACCGAGATTTAATTTTTGCGACAGTGGTGGTAGAAAGGATGGACTTAGTAAAAGACTTATTTCTTGAGCTCCAGCCAAATTACTATGGCTGTATTTGTGTGTGTGTGTGTGTGTGTGTGTATCCTAATGAGGCAGCTATATAGATATAGATAGATATAGATAGATATATATTCCCGTAATGAGGCAGAGATGCAACCTGGAAACTTGTGAAGACACAGAATTAGATAATTGCTGATTAATAAAGTACTGTCCTCATTTCTGAATCTCTTGCCTTGCCAAACTATGTCTGCCTCACCGCAGTGTTGACCGTATTCTGCAATTCTGTCATTTTTTAGCCATTAGAGTCTTTCTGAGCATTATGTTCATTTGATTCCTTTGGTTTCCAAATCGATAATCAAATCTTCCTTCTAATGCTGGCGCGCGCTAACGTTACGTTCTCTCAGCAAAATAGCTTTTGAAGTTGTGATTCTTACTGCTCGGTGACGTTTGACACTACACGACACTCCCGATCAAAACTGCTGCTCGTTTCTATCAGCCTAGCAGCTGTTTCTGTAGTGTGCCTAATGGATGTTTTCCATGCTGCCAGCTTCCTGCGTCTTGCGTGGCGTCGTGGCCTAGGCGTAAGAGGCCACAGAGGCACTGCTGTCTGCCACGCGTCAGTCGTTACCCTACAGCATGTCACATAATGCCCCAGCTTACCATGGGCAAGATTTAAAGGTGCCTTTCTAGCAAAACCAGGACACACAACATTTCTTTCTGAACCTTCGTGCATGGCTGTGAGCCACAGAAGCTGCCAGCACGAAGACAGACGCTCGTCTGTCAAAGTACCACCGCGTGCATTTGTGTGTACGGGACCTGAGGAGTTGTAGTAAAGGGCTGAGGTCAAAGTCTGAGCGTGGTGGTTTTCTATGATGTGGAGCTGGGCAGAATGGAGCTGTTCGTCGCTGCGTGCGCAATGGGGGTCTCTCCTCGCAGCCCTGCCAGCGATTGTGCCGACGCAGGAAAACAGGAGGACGTTTTCTGCCCCAAAGAACCATTTCTATTCCTTGCGTATGATTTTGTAGGGGAGGCGTCATTAGCTAGAATAGTGCTAAGGCCCGTGCCTGCTACAGGAGCAAAGCTCTCCTGTTGTTAGAAAAGGAAGCTAATTTAGCTCTAGCCCAGCTTAGCGCTAGTGCCTAAAGTAGATGAAGCCTGCAGGCCTCGGGATTAAACGAGTAAATGAGCTCGAGGGACATTGCTGAGGATGCGGCTGCAAACCTAGCTAGAACCAGCCCTCAAAGATACAGCACACAACGGCCAGAGGTAACGGTTAACCTTCGGATAAGAGCAGGCACTATGAAGCAAGAACATAGCAACTGTCCCGGGATGCAGACGTGAACCAATCAAAAGGAAAGAGACCGCCGACCCAGTAAAGAAGATCGGAAGAGACTGTCACTAGCAGGCGGGGAAATTTGACTGTAAGGAATATAATTAGCCCAAAATTTCTTTGTTCAGGCTCCCTCCCCGGAGGCACCCAGCTCGAGCTGTTACTTTGCCGTACCGTCATTTAAATAAATAACTAAATTCACTGTTAGACGTACGTGAGACTCTGCTCCTAGGAAACCTAGGGACGAACTATTTCCGTAACAGCATGGATTCCATCTTCCGTAGAGCAAGAAATGTAAATCTGAACCCAAGTGACCTGAGAAGAGGGGCAGAATGCCACGAAGGATTTTTGCTATCAAATTAAGTATTTCGCTAGGCAACTAGTGTTGCCTCTGAGGATTGCTCTTATGACCAGATGGAAATCTTATCTGACTGCTTTGTGTAACTGTTCAGATGTTATGGTCGGTGACTGCCGCGCTGAGCTCATAGCAGAGAGCAGATCTTTATTTTGTTTGAAGGCTTATGTCCACAGGAATAACTGTCCCAGTTGCTTCTTTCTGCGGAGCTACTAAGCAAAGCAGCTAAGTGAGCAAAGAGCAGTCAAGAATCTGGTGGGAAACACTTCTGTGGAGTGCTTTAAGAGGAGAAAGGTAGTTTTCTCACTAGGTCAGGATCATCCCCCGTTAGTGTTGATGATTTCCTTTTCTTTGACCTGTCTGACCTGGTCTCTTACACTAACTACTTGGAAAAGACCCCTTCATCTGCTCTAGCGTGAGGCTGAACACGACTCTCTCGCAGCTCAGTTCTCACAAAGCAGTCTGTGGGCTTCTTTCAGGCAGGGCATTGGGCTCCCCATCGTACAGCACATCCTTTCCAAGGTTTGTGTTTGTAGGTATTTTTATGGGTTCCCACTATGCTATCTCGCTCTGTTTGTTAGTAGCAGTCTGCCTTCTGCAGCTGTTGCTGCCTTTTTTGCTCTCCTAATTTGTTTCCTGATTTTACTAGGTCTTTGTTGCTACTTCTTCCCAAATAAACAGAAGAGCTGCACGTGCCTTTAATCATCCAACTGTTCTTTATCTTTTCTTAGTGCCTTTAAATTTGTGCCCAGCTCTCTCCCGTGATGTATCAAACAGGCTACCATGTTTTGGCCTATTGATCTTTTTCCAGAGCCCTCCACCTCAGGCCTCTTCCTTCTGTGCTGTCTGTCTTAGGCTGCTGTTCCTCTCGTGATGGTCCTTTATATTTCGTTACTGCGATGAAGATAGTGCCGACATCTTTTAGCAGATGATCTTGAAGTATTTTGTTGAAATTGGCAGTATTTGTTTCGTTCTGCTGTCTAGTCTGTGACCTGTGGCCCGTCCTTTCGTGCAAGGTCTGTGACCTTTTCTGCCTGTCTTCCCGTTTTGTTTTTTTCTTGCTCCCTTTCTCCCACTAGGAAAGTCTTCCTCTGTTGCGTTTGCCCGGTCTCTCAGTGTAAGCAGGAGTTACAAGTGTGTTGAAGCCCAAGTTGAAAACCCTTAAGATCTGTCACTTTCTGATGGCAGCAACGTAAAAGGAGCAGTGGCCTCCATCATGCTGCACTAAAACGCGGCATGGCTTTAGGAAGAGGCCGGATGCTGTCATCAGCAGGACTTGATGAAAACAGCCAGCTAAGCCAAGGTGTCTGCAGTTTGAGAGGGGGTCTCCTGAGGTGAAGGGTGTGCCTGCGCTTTCTTGTTCACGCCGAGCGCTTTCAACTTGACCGATTACTCGCTGACAGGGTATAGCTCTTTTAACTGAGCTTTTCCTGGGCAGAAGCAGGGTAGACGTTAGCTCCGCAAGCCCAAAACGAAGCCTAGCAAGTAACAGCTGTGAAGTGAAGGTTTGGAAGCTGCCCGTGAGCCTCTTGCTGCAGCGTATGACAACCCGGAAGGGAACCGCCACCGTAGCCAGGACTGGAACGCGTAGCGCCGCCAGCCCCAGCTGCCTCCTGGGGCTTTGCTTCCTGCCGAGCTGCTCAGTGGCCCCCGCGGGCACTGGTCCGCGCTGGTGGGGAACAAGCGGAGGATGGTGTGGAGGAGCTGCTCAGAGCACGTGCACGTTTCGGCAGCGCGTTATGGTTCGGAGGAACTGCGCGTTTCCGACTGTGGCAAAGAACTGGAAGTGTTGGTCTCAGAAATTTCCTTTTCATCCTCCGAGCTTCGCTTGTTGCCGAGTTCCTTTTGGGCTTTCTGTGGCTGTGACGGAGCACCGAAAGCGTTGGTTGTGCGGGCTCCGCTTCTGCACGTGGGATGAGACCGTTTAGTGCCGGCGGCTGCAGTTCAGCGTTGGAGGGCGTGCGGATGTCTATAGCGTCTGTGCCAAGTGTTGTTACTAGCCGGCAGCCTGCTTAAACCCGTCCGCGCCAGCTGCTGGTTGCTTTCCGGGCACTATTTCAGGCCTGTTAGGTTGCAGTGTGCGGAGCCTTCCCTGGCCTGGGTCTGGCCGCCTTCGGGAGCGTTTCCCTTTGTGCGCGCGGGGCGGATTGCCGGCTGGAAGGGCTGTCGGAGCGTGGGGTTGGGGCGGTTGGACAGACTGAAAAGGATTCGCTTCCCTGCTGGGGAGGAAGGCCTTACTGCTTGTGATTGCTGTGTTTGCTTTTTGTGTGTGGGCTTAGCTTCCCGCGGCCGCCCCGGCCCCGGCCCCGGCCCCGGCCGGGTCGTCGTGCCCGCGGGCCCTGGCGCGCTCAGAAGAGCCAACGCCGCCGCCCTCTCCCGCCGCTGGCGGGGCGCTGCTGGCCGCTGGGGCCGCTCCGGGGCGTTTGGCCCCCGGGGCTGCGCGGCAGCGACCGAGCGACGCCGTCCGGTCGGTTTTCCACGGAAACCGGCCACGAAACGCGGCGCTGGGGAAAGGGCGGCGGAGCTGAAGTTTCCCGGCCGGGGCCCCGCTGCCTGGGGCGGGTCCCGGGTCCCGGCGGGGCGGAGCGGGGCGGAGCGGGGCGGAGCGGACCCGCCCGCCGGGGAAAAGCGGCCGAGGGCGGCGGCGGCGGCTGCTTCCTGCTGGCCGCCTGCGGCCCGGCCGGGCAGCCGGGAGCGGGAGAGCCGAGGCCGGCGGGGGAGCGGAGCGGAGCGGAGCGGGCCGGGGCGGGCCGGGGCGGCGGCGGCTGCCGGCGGCGGGAGCGCCTTCCCCGGCGCGTGGGGGGGCCCGTGGGGGGCCGCGGCGGGGGCGAGGGGAAGGGGCTGGCGCGGTACCTGCCCCGCGCTTGTTAACCCCCCCTTCCGCTTCCCCTTCCCCTTCCGCTTCCCCTTCCCGGTTGGGCCTTTCGGGAGGCCTCTGCTTTTGCGGGCTCTCCCCTCGCGGTTCGGCTCAGCTGGGACCTTAGCGTCGGCGGGCTGGGGGCGGCGGGGGGTGCGGGGCCTCTGCTCTGTCCCCAGAGCGCTTGTGGGGCCCGGCGGAGCCTTGCTGCTGCCAGGAGCAGCCTCGCCCTGTGCCAGTCAGGCCCCGGAGGGCGCTCGGGTGCGGCAGGGGCAGCAGCTTGGCCGGCTGGGCCTCCTCTTGCAGACGCCAGCCCTGGAGGGCAGGAAGGAGCTGGTGAGGCAGAAGGCAAGCAGGTGCCCAGAGCTGTCCGCTCTTGGCGGTTGTCTGAAGGTGAGAGCTGGGAGCTGAGCCGAAACGGGCTGCGTTGGGGCTGCTGCCGCGGGCGGCTGGAGGGGTTCTGGGCAGGGCCCTGTCCTCGGCCCGGCTGGGGTTTTGTCTAGGCGCAGGTGAGCAGAGGGGAGCCCCCTGCCTCCCCCGAGTCCTGGGCGCGGGTTTTTGCCCGGCTGCTGAGATGGGTAACGCGCGCCGCTCCGGCTGGCGGGAGGCCGACGGGCTCGGTGGGCTCGTGAGCAGAAGTTGGTGGTGTCCTCGGCGGCTCCTGCGCAGCACAGAGCGGGGTTGCGGGAAGCCGCGTGCACAGTTAACCCCGGTGCGGTGTGCAGTCACCCCCCTCTGTGGGACCCGTTGTCGGTGGTGTGTCCGGCGCTTGAGCGGGAGGCTGGTGGCCGTTGCAGGCTGACGGGACCCTGGGCTGGCTCCCTCGGAGAACAGGTACGCGGCTGGAGGGAGCAGCAGCCGCCTCCCCAGGCCTGAGAGGGGGAGTAAAAGCGTGTCGTGCCTGGCTGGGCAGCGCTGCTGGGGCGAGCTGGAGACAGCGTTCAGGGGCTGAAGCATCTGCTGGCCCGGCTTGGGCTGCGAGTGGGGAGAGGCAGCGCTAGCTGGAGGGGAATAAAGCCGAAATGGCCAGAGCGCAGGGAGCTACCCTTTCCTTGAGCTGCCCCGCAGCAAGAGGGCTAAGCCCGCTCTGAGGCTGCCCCCCTACTCCCCAGTCCCCAAGCACTTCCTGAGACTGCATGTGGGGCTGGCAGGGGGCACAGGGCTGTGGGTGGGCTCTCCTTCCCTGCCCCGACCCCCCCCCCCACCATCACTCCCAGGGTGCAGGGGTGGGTGACTAGACAGCCTCTGTTCCTGGGCCCTGGGAAAAAAGCTGCAGTCATGCGTTTCCAGTGTGCAGAAGCAGCGGCTCAGTCATGCATTTGGGGGATTCAAAACCAGGTTTAGTGGGCTCATCTTGGGGGGGGGGGGGGATGGGGCTCAGAAGAGGAGGCCAAGTCCTGTGGTTTTTGTCCTCAAAAACAGGGTCGGCGGCTGGTTTTGGGCTCAAAAACAGAAACTAGGCCCTGCTTTTTCTGGTGCTCAGAAAGGGAGGCTGAGTCCTGTGTTTTTGGTGCTCAGAGCAGGCCCACTGGGCTTTTTGAGGCTCAGACCTGCGTCTGCCTCAAAGCCTTGCAGGAGGCCAAGCCCTGCGTTTTTGTAGCACAAGAACAAGTTCAATGGACTGGTTTCAGAGCTCAGAAATGGAGGCTGAGTCCTGCGTTTTTGGGGCTTGGAAACAGGTTCATTGGGCTGTTTGGGTGCTCAGAAATGGAGGTTAAGTGCTGCGTTTTTGGTACCCAAAACCAGGTTCATTGGACTGGTTTCAGAGCTCCGAAACACAAGCTAAGTCCTGCGTTTTTGAGCTCAGAAACGGAGGCTAAGTGCTGCGTTTTGGGGGCTTGGAAACAGAGACTACTAAGTCATCCGTTTTCAGCCCCCAACCCAGAGGCCCTGGGGCCCTTTTGTGGGTGGTGGGAGGGAGAGAGGGGTGGGAAGGTGGTTGGGCCAGGTGGTGGGGGGGGGTAGGCAGGGCCCATGGACCCTCACCGGAGGTGGGGGTCCATCCGCGCGCACCCCGAAGGCAGGGAGGCCGGCGTGCACCAGGCCGAACTTCGCGTCTGAGATAGTTTCTGGCGCGAAAGGCACTTTTGGGGAGGAAACGCGAGCAGACGCCGTCTTCCAGTTCCACTCTTTATTCACCATTTGTACAATAATGTCAATATTTATTTAATATGTGCATACTGTTAATAAACAAATTATGCTCCATGTGTGCAATATTAAATATGATATTCATATGCAAGTTGTGACAGTGATTGATTTACAACCTGGGCAGTCACCAAGATTGCTGCAAGGAGCTGGAGCTGCAATGTCATGAATTTATACATTTATATTCCACATGTAAACATTTTTATATATAACAACAACAACTATGTACTCAATATATACATACTATTAATAAACTAATTATGCGCTATGGATGCAATATGGAACATAACATTCATATGCAAGTTATGATTGATTTATGACCTGGCCAGTCACCCAGCTAGCTGCACTGAGCTGCAGCTGCGCTGTCACAAATTTATACATTTCTATTCAACATTTACACATTTATATCCATAGTAATTAACTATCTATTCTATATGTACATACTGTTAATAAACTAATGATGCTCTATGGATGCAATATGGAACATGATATTCAGATGCAAGTTATGACAGTGATTGATTTACAACCTGGGCAGTCGCCCAAGCTGCAAGGAGCCGGAGCTGCGCTGGCACGAGCGGGCGCTCGGCTCCCAGCTCGGCTCCCAAGGAGGCCCAGAGCCCGGCGGGCGCAGGCAGCTCGGCCCCAGCCCGGAGCGGGGCGCGCGCAGGGCAGGAGGGAGGCGAGGCGAGGCGAGCGCAGTCGTCCTGCTGCGAGCGGGGAGCCGGGCGCCTTGCGTCAGGGGTGGAGGAAGCCTCCCTCTCTGCGGCGCCGCTCTCCCGCTTCCGTCTCCGAGCGCAGAAAGGAGGTGCGAGGCCGTCGTGCGGGGTCGGCACCACCTGCACCTGACACAGAGACAGGCAGCGAGGCTGCAGCTGTTACTCACCAGTGACGCAGCCCCTCCAGGCGATGCAGGGAGAAGCCCCCAGGAGAAGATGCCCCCAGGCTCCGCAGGAAGCGCCCCCGAGGTCCCCGTGCGGGTGAGGGGCCGGGACGCGGCCCCTGCTGCCGGACGCGCTGTCCCAGGCTCTGTGCGCAGGCAGCAGCAGCAGCAGCGAGCCCGTGGCAGGATGACACTTCAGCATTTGCTCCGGCCACCCCCGAGTGCCCGGCTGGGGCTCCTCCATCCCTGTAGGAGAGAAAAAAAAAGGAGAGGGCATTTCAGGAGAGGCCCAGCACTGCGGCAAATGGCCGCAGGCGTGGGTCGGGACAGTTGCTGGCAGTGCCAGCAGCAGCCGCCCCCAGGGCAGCGCTGGTCACCGGAGCTTTCCTGAACTCCCCGGGCAGCGCCCCGTCCTGCGAAACACGAGGTGCAATCCTGCCCCGCCAGGGCTTCGGTGCACAACGCTCGCAGCAGCTCTGCGCAGCCCCAGCAGCCCAAGCCGGCACAGACAGACCAGCACTGACCCCCACGGCCTGCACAGGCCCTGTGGAGACACAGAGCCTGCTCTCCTCCCTCCCAACTGCCCCGCAGACATGACAAAAAATAACAACAACAAAAAAAGCTCAGCCCCCGCCGAGCAGGGGCGCAGCTCAGACCTGCCCAGGCGCCGCACTGGGACACTCACCGCACAGCGCCTCCTGCATCTTCGTGCCGGCGCCCTGCTCCTCGACGAGGCTCAGGCTGAGCCTTTCCGACTCGGCTGCTCCCACACAGCGTCACCTGCGCTGGCAAAGGCCCTCGCGAGGGACCGGCCGCAGAATCGCAGCGAGGACGACGCAGCTCTCGCTCGAGCAGGAGCTCCCGGCCCGGCACCCAGCCTGCGCACGCTCAGAGCAAATGCCGGGCTGTAACCCTGGACCTCGCTGGGACGGAGCGGCCAGGGATCACGGCGGCTCCCCACGAGGCTCCCCCCCGTCCGACACAGCAGTACAGCCGGACGCGCAGCACCACTGAAACAGAGCTAACAAGCACAAGCATTTTGCTGGGCTCAGAGCCCAGAGCTGCCCCCTCCCCAACCCCCCCGTGCAGGAGCACCCGGTGCGAACGGCTCTTCCCCGAGTCTCAAGGCCCTCGGAGGAACGAGGAGCATCTCTGACCCCAGAGAGGAGAAACCCTGCTCTCTCTGTGGGGAAAGCAGCAGAAAAGCTTCGCCCAGGTTCGGCAGCGCAGCTGAACAACTGCCCTTCAGAGAGCAGCACCCTCCCTGCAGCTCTCGCTAGCAAGCCTGTGAAGCGCACCTGGGTCACGAGTCCTGTCTCTGACCCAGCAGGGGTGGGTTCGGGGGACACAGTCTTGTACGCACTGACTCTGCCCCGCTTTTACCCCGGGCCAGTCCCGACGGTGCTGGCACAGCCTGGGGACGGCGGCCCCTCTACCCCGAGCCTGGGAGAAGCAGGCTGGGACCCACCGGTGTGCGGGGAGCGACTGTACTCACCGCTGGGTCCTGCAGGGCTGCCGAAAGGCTCCGTCCCTCCGGCCGCAGCTGCCTGAAGACCGCTCCGCACACTTTTCTCCATGCCAACGGTGTCGCCGGGCAGAGATGGAAAGGAGCTGGCGTGGCCAGCCGAAACCCCGCTGACTGGTCCAGTTCCTCCCTGCGCTCATCCACCGATGAACCGCGTCGGACTTCATGGTGCGTCTCTCACCCTGTGCAGGGCCCAGCCTGAGCCCAGGGTAGGCGTAGAGAGCGGTAACAGAAACATTAAGCTTGCTGTGAATGCAATGTGGATGGAAACGTTTGGCTGTGCGTGAAAGCCGTCAAAGGCAAGCCTTCCCCGCTGTTTTGAAAGGAACTTGACAGCCCTGGGAAGGAGAATCCCTGGCGGTCAGCCGAGGCTGAGCAACTCGGACAAGAGGTTTGGGCAGCGCACGCGCTGTTGCTTGGACGAGAGCACGTGGCTTTGCACACCTGATCCCATCTTTAAACAAAACCTTGCCCCAGAAGCAACTTACAGCTTTCAGTGCAAAACCAAGAGCAGGAGGCACAAGGCTGCTGGGTTTTAGAGCAATCAGAGCAGACAGCGCCTGCCCCCGGGAGTCACTAGCTCTCCTTAGACACGTGCAAAGCCCCAAGGCGGCCCCCCGTTAACAGCAAGGCTGCACAGGCACCTACAGGAGCGGCAAACTGTCAGCTGAAGTTTTAAGCCCATTTTATATACTCATATAAGAGAGAGGTAGTACTTTAAAACATCACGGACAACAACCATCACAGTATTTGCTCACGATCAGCTAGTTCAAAAACCAGCAAGCGGAGGGAGGGCTGGGTTCAGCCTGGGCACGCAAAGGCTCGAGAGGAGGATAACGAGTAAGGAAGTAGCGCGGTTGAACTGGGACACAGTTAACGCAACACGCCGGAAGTTGATCCTGTAACGCACGGCTAACTGATGCACTAAAACTCGCATTTCTTTCGAGAGCTTAAAACCAACAAACAGAAAAGTAAGAGGATGGTTAAAAATAAGAACTGCTTGTTTAAGGCAAAATATAAAGTTTATGTGTTTTAAAAGAAGAAACGGAGCCAGCGGATCACAAGCATGGCCAGGGGACTAGGCAACGGTTGTTGAAAAATATTAGCTAGGAAATAGGTGAAGCTACGGAAACAAAAACGCCGTTAACAAAGCCCTTAACGTCACCCTACCAAAACACCTCCCAAGACAGGTCACAGAAATAACTCCTCCTAACTACCCTGGCTCTTCGCCTCTCCCCTCAGCAGCGCCGAGGGAGCACGACGCCAGTCCTGCCCCAGGGAGCCGTTAGCTCTCCGGGGCTTAGTTTCACTTCAGTGGCTTTCTTTTTCTCACCCCCCGCACACCTACAAAAAGGGAAAGGGGTAACGCGGCCCTGGTTTGCTCGTACACATGAATTGCCACGGCCGAGCGTCGAAATTAAAAGCAAGAGAAAGCTGTCCGTAAAGCAAGGCGGTAAACGCAAGCGACCCTTAAAGGCGCCCGTCTCCCGGACGGACAGAAACCCCCTCTCTCGTGGTGGGGAAGGCCGGGCCCTCCGGTACGGGCCACGATCATGACAACGCCAAGCGTTACCTGCACGGCTGTAGCTTGCCCCACCGCAGCTGTGAGCAGCTGAGACCGCTCACCGGACAGCGTCCCAGCAACAGCCTCGATAACCAGCGAGCCGAGGCGCTCGCTGCTCTGCTGGGAAAGCAGCAGCCTCAGGTCCCGACGGGGGGCAACACCACCGCCCGTTGCAGCCTGCCGGAGCCGCGGCAGTGCTGCAGCCCCCGGACATCGGACCGCCCTTTCCTTCGCACGCCCGATCGCGCCGCACGACAGCGCTGGCAGCGCCACAGGGCGAAGCACCCGCCGCTGCTCGCACGGCTCGGAGACATCGTGACTGACGGCAGCCGGACGCCGAGGTCCAGGGCCGCCCCATAACCGCTCCGGAGACCTGACGGTACGGCAGGGCCCCCGAAGGGGACGGCGTGCCCTGGCTGCTCCCCACCCCCTCCCCCCCGCTGCCCACACACACGCCGGGCCAGGCCCCGACTGCTCGAGCAGGGGGGTCGGCGAGCCCAGACACCCGGGGGCAGCCACCTCCCCCGGGGCTGTGCTCGGCACTGCCCCCAGTCTGGGGGATGAAACCCTCGGGGGGGAGGGGGAAGAGGAGGAAGGAAGTGTAACCAGATTAGGGGAACCCGTGCATCGAGCCTGGAGCCCCCCGCCCCCGGGCCACCCCGCAGCTAGAGGTGCCAAGGCACAGCAGGCAGGCGGGCGGGCCAGGACCGCGGGACCCGGGCACAGCAGGGGCCAGGGGGTCGGGCCAGCAGGACCTGCCGGGGAGCTGGAGGAGACGGGTCGCGCCGGCGCCGGCGCCGGCACCCGCGCCAGCACCCCCAGGGGAAGCGGCCGCAACGAGAGCACGGCTCCCCCCGCCCCGGGCGGCGCTTAAATGGGCGGCGGAGGCGGGGTGGGGCGGGGCCTCGTTGGCCGCCTGCTGCTCGGCGGCGGCGCTGCGGGCGGGGCGCCCTTGGGCGCCGCCTGGCGGCCGCGGCGACACTGCCGGGCCGGGCCGGGCCGGGCCGGGCCTCATTGGCCGCAGCCCTGGGTGAGGCGGGGGCAGGGGGTGTGTCGCGGGGCAGCCCCTGATTGGCTGGCAGCCCTCTGTGAGGTGTGCGGGCGTGTCGCGGGGCAGCCCCTGATTGGCTGGCAGCCCTCTGTGAGGTGTGCGGGCGTGTTGCGGGGCAGCCCCTGATTGGCTGGCAGCCCTCTGTGAGGTGTGCGGGCGTGTCGCGGGGCAGCCCCTGATTGGCTGGCAGCCCTCTGTGAGGTGTGCGGGCGTGTCGCGGGGCAGCCCCTGATTGGCTGGCAGCCCTCTGTGAGGTGTGCGGGCGTGTCGCGGGGCAGCCCTGATTGGCTGGCAGCCCTCTGTGAGGTGTGCGGGCGTGTCGCGGGGCAGCCCCTGATTGGCTGGCAGCCCTCTGTGAGGTGTGCGGGCGTGTCGCGGGGCAGCCCCTGATTGGCTGGCAGCCCTCTGTGAGGTGTGCGGGCATGTCCCGGGGCAGCCCCTGATTGGCTGGCAGCCCTCTGTGAGGTGTGCGGGCGTGTCGCGGGGCAGCCCCTGATTGGCTGGCAGCCCTCTGTGAGGTGTGCGGGCGTGTCGCGGGGCAGCCCCTGATTGGCTGGCAGCCCTCTGTGAGGTGTGCGGGCGTGTCGCGGGGCAGCCCCTGATTGGCTGGCAGCCCTCTGTGAGGTGTGCGGGCGTGTCGCGGGGCAGCCCCTGATTGGCTGGCAGCCCTCTGTGAGGTGTGCGGGCGTGTCGCGGGGCAGCCCCTGATTGGCTGGCAGCCCTCTGTGAGGTGTGCGGGCGTGTCGCGGGGCAGCCCCTGATTGGCTGGCAGCCCTCTGTGAGGTGTGCGGGTGTGTTCCAGGGCAGCCCCTGATTGGCTGGCAGCCCTCTGTGAGGTGTGTGGGCGTGTCGCGGGGCAGCTCCTCATTGGCCACCGCAGCGGCGGTGGTGCGAGTTGCCGTCCGGCGTGGGGCTGGCGCAGCAGCGCTGTCCCTGTGCCCGGTGCCATGAGGAGACTCCGGGTGCTCCGAGGTGAGGGGCCGGGGCCGGGGCCGGGGGGGAGCCCAGGCGCGAGCCCCCAGCAGCGTTTCCGTGTCTGTCTCGTAGTGGGAGCTGAGAGGGGACCAGCGGGCGGGGGTGGTCTCACCAGGGCCAAGCAGAGGGGAAGAGTCGCTGCCGTCGCCCTGTCGGCTGCCCTGCCGCGAGCGCAGCCTGGGCCGCCGCGTTAGCGGGGAGCGGAGGGGTTTCTCTCCCGGCGGGGGAGGCGTTTTCCCCGGGCTGGGGCGGACGGCTGAGGCCAGCAGAGCTGATGCTCGTCCTCTGGTCTCGCCTTTCAGGTCTCTTCACTTGCGGCGGTTGCTGGTCCCGACCTCGCGTGGCCGAGGATGGAGGCAGGGCGGCAGAGTCCGTCCCTGCAGCCGTCCCCACCTCTGCTGACCTCGTGACTTCTCTGTGCAACCGCCTGCAAGACGAGGAGGTGAGGCGGGGGCGTCGCGCTGGGCTGCGCGTGGGTTCGCAGGCGCCCGGCAGGGCCCCTGGTTCCCCAAGGGGGCCACTGCCCTCCCGCGAACGGCACGTGCTGCAAACGCTGCCGCTGGCGGGCCCCGTGTCCGCAGCTGTGGGGCTCCCTGGCGGTCAGGGACAGCAGGGCCGACCTGTTCCCTTCTGGGCTGTGTCCCCAGGGCGACAGGGCGGAGACTTACCGAGAGCTGGAGAGAGTCTTGCAGGCCGAGGATGGCCGCTTGCAGAGCGCTGTCCTGGGCAGAGCGATCGCGGCGGCTTCGAGGGACATGAGAGCGGCGCAGGTGAGCTGCTCCTCTCTGAAGGCAGCCAGCGGCGCCTGGCTGGAGCCGGGCTCTGTAAACCGCAGGAGGGCTCTGCCGACACGTCTCGAGCGCTAAGACCCGTCAGAGGTTGCCAGCCGCCCTGGGGCAGCTCCTTCCCCGCGGATCTGCCTCCGCGAGAGCTGCAGAGGGAGCGGGGAGCGGGAGCAGCTCCCTGAGCCAGCAGCGCCTGCGCCCAGGGCTGGTGGCGGAGCTGGGGCGTGCAGGGCCACGATTTGTGCACCAGCAAGTGCTTCCTGGAGGGAGAGGCCTTGGGGGCTCGTGGCTGCAGTGGATTTGGGGGGCGATACCGGGAGCTGCGCAGGGAGGTGGCCGAGGCAGGAACCGAGGGCTGGAGGCAGGCGGTGGCCGCCGGCGCGCTCAGCCTGTCCGGCTGCCTCGGCCTTTCTCCTGCTGAGGGGGGATTCGTTGCTCTCGCCAGGGTGTGACGGAGGGCGTGCGGACGGCCGCCAGCGACGTCCTGGTGGCTCTGGCCCGCTCCCACTTCGACAGCGTCATGTATGAGCTGCAGTGCCACCTGAGGGCCCTGGGAGAGATCTCTGAGGACTTTGTGTTTGTCACCTTGGGCAAGCTGGCCAGCAGCTACGGTAGGGCCCCTCGGCCTCCGGCTCGGGGCTACGGTCTGCGGTAACCGGGAGAAGGGATCCTCCCCGTCCCCCAAATGCTCCGTGCTGAACCGGAGCGCTACGGACGGGACGGGCGGGAGAGGCAACGTGGCGGGCTCTGCCCCCACCGCCCTCGCAGGCCCCCGAAGGGCTGCCCCGCTCCCCGCTTCGGGGCAGGCCCCAGCACCCTGGTGCCCTGTCGAGTCCCTCCCCGTGCTGGGGCCTGCCCCGGCCCCTCAGGCAGCTTGGTGCCCCGCTGGCTCTCCAGCGCGTCCCCGGGGGCCCGGCAGCCCGCGGGCTCGCCCTGCCGCGCTGCCCCGGGGTTTCCCCCGCGCGCTGCCCCAGCTTCCTCTGACGACGGCCGCTCTCTGTGCCCCTGCCCCTGCCCTCTGTGCAGCCCTGCGGTGCGTCCCCTTCGTGGGAATGACGCTCTTCGCCGTGCTCACGATGCTGAGCCAGGTGGGGAGCAGCCGGACCCTGCGCGCTGTCTGTGGCGGTGAGTGTCGGCCCCGCGGGGAGGGGAAGGGCCGGAGCAGCCCTCGGCGCCCGGGGCTGTTGCTGGGCCACGGCAGGGCCGAGCCTGCGGCGAGGTCAGGCCTCTGCCGTCCCCACCAGCATCAACGGGGCGAAGCAGCGCCTGAAGCCCAGGAGGTTTCTGTGGGCGGGAGGTGGGGGCGCTCAGCGCAACGGTGCAGAGGCCCTCCTGGGCCCTTGCCGCTGCCCCTGCTGCTGCGCTTTCCTCCTGGTGCGACCTCCCGTCGTTGGAGCTCTGCCCAGGCTCACTCGCGCCTTCTCCCTGCAGGGCAGGCTGGTTTTGTGGGGTTCAAAGAGAGCAGGCGAGTATTGGGGAAGGTTTGGGCAGGGAGGCAGTGAGAAGTGCAGGGGGGACCAAGGCTGTGAGGAGGAGGAACGGGAGTGATGGGGAGGAGGCGAGCAAGAACGCAGCGTTTCAGTCCCGGCATGTCAAAGCGTTGCACGGCTTGTCCCTGGAGCCAGACCCGGTCTCCTCCAGTCTCCTCCGCGCGGCAGACTCTGACGTGATCCTTCTGCCTTGTCTCGCTGCAGTCCTGGAGCAGTGGTCGAAGGCCGTAAACACCTACCTGCGCGACTGGGAGAAATGCCCCTTCCCGCGCATGGGGCAGGCCCAGTTCTGCAGCAGCGTTCACCCGCTCTTCTGCCACGTGGTGGGGAGCTGGCTGGGCTGCGAGGAGGAGGAGGTGAGAACGGCTGCCGTGGCAGCCCCGCGGCGGCAGCAGCGACATCGGGGTCCGTCTGTCTGTCAGCATGAGGGCCGTGTGGGAGGAGAGGCGCCCGGGGAGGGAGCAGGGTGTCTGATGCAGCACCCAAAGCCGGGCCCTGCCGATGCTGGTGGCAGGCGACAGGCAGCGTGCGGGACTGCATCTTCAGCCGCTGCCCGCGCCCAGGAGCACGGGGCCGGGGGCCACCCTGCTGGGACCCAGCCGAATCCGGGGGCCTTTGGGCAGGGCCGGGGGGGCCCGGGGCTGGGGACGTGCCCTCTGCTGTGGAGCAAGCCCTCGTCCTCCAGGGGAAGCAGGGAAACGCCTGTCTGTGGGGAGGGCAGACCGTGTCGGGGCGGAAGGACCTTCAGCCCTGATGAAGAGCGTCTCACTGCCCTCCGTGCAGGTCAAGCAGGCGGTCCTGGGGGCGATGGCTGCCATGATGGGCCTCCTCCTGCACGAGGAGGAGCACCGGGAGCAGGTGTGGGCGCAGCTCCCCTGGCTCCTGGGCCAGTATCAGCAGGTCCAGGACACTTTCCGGGTGACCAAGGTGAGGTGTCACAGTGGGGCTCGGTATGGCCATGGGGTCTGTGCACGTGCTGCAAGGTTTCAGGGGGCTGTGGGGTGCCTGGAGGAACCGGGGCCCCTTGAGAAAAAATGGAGAGGGCAGGGGAGGCTTGAGGCCTCCTGGGCTTCTCGGGCAGCACCAGAGCAGCGCAGGTGGGGTCGAGAGGGAGCTGAGCGTCCTCGGGGCCCGATCTCCTTGGGAAGGGAGGCCTCGAGCCCCATGCCTGGGGCGCCATGCAGGCCAGGGGCTCTGCTGTAACACCCGTCCGGCTGCTGTGCAGCGGCGTCTGGCGGGGAGGGGAGGTCTGAGGGGTGTGAACGTCGTCCGATGGGCTCTGCGCAGAGGAGAAGCCCTCTAAGGCTGCTGCTGGGAGGGAAGGACACACGAGAAGTCCCGTGCAGGAGGGTTTGGGTTTTTCTCCTGGGGGCTGGAGTTGAGGAGTTCATCACAAAGAGGCTGGGTTTCCTTTCTTAAGACGTTGCTTTAGGTGACAGCCCCGCTCTTCCTCCCCCGTTCCCTTGCAGGGTCTGAGTTATTTTCTTGAGACTTTGGGGGAAGTGAAGATCCTCATCCCCAAGGACAAGCTTCAGGCCATCGGCACCGCTGTGCACAGCCAGGTAAGGGCAGCGTGACCTTGTGCCGCTTGCACAGGGTGCAGCAGACCTGATTCGCGTGGCCAGGAAGGTCCTGCTGGATGGCCGGGCAGGGCATCCTGCCCGGGGGACCTACCTGAAGGCCGGGTCCGTGCAGATAGTTGGGAGTCGCCTCCCGTTCCGGTGTCTGGAGGCTGTTGTAGAGCTGGTTGTGGCTGCTGTGCGCAGGCTCAGGGGAGAGCCCAGCTCACCCAGCAGTTTCCCTCCCAGCCCCGTCGCAGCTCTCTGGAGCCCAGAGACCCCGGGCGGAGCGCAGCGTTTGCACCCGCTCAGCCCTGGGCAGCCCGGCCGCCCCAGACCTCTGGATGTGCCCAGCGCCTCGGTGGGGTGGGCTGGGCTTTGGCTGTGGGTCGCGTCCCGGGGCTAGGCCTGCCTTGGGAGTGAGGGAGGGGGAAAGCGAAAGGTTGGGGAAAGGGTTCATCTCCTCGAAGTTCGGCATCCCGAGTTGGCCACCAAAGCCCCGGCACTTCCCTCTGGGCTCCCTCTGGAGCTCCGGAGCGAAGCAAGGGTGATCCACTGCATGAGGCGAGGAGCTGCGGTCGCGGGGCGAAACGTCCCTCGGGGACGGCATCTCTCTCTCCAGGGAGTCTGCGGCCGGCCCGGGGCGACTCGCTCCGACTCAGGCAGCCGCTTTGCAGCTGTCCAAAGCTCCCGGGGAGCCGAGAGCGGAGGGAGCAGTTTCTTTTCCGTCCGCTCAGTCCTGATGCTCTTTTCTCTGAAACGCACCTTGTTCCCACAGCTCAGTGATGAAAGCAAGCAGCACAGCGGGGACCACCGGTCGGAGCTGACCTACTGCGTCCTGCTGCTGGGTGAGGGGAGGAGACTCCGCGTGACACCGCTGTGCCCTTGCCGCTCTCTCCCAAACCTCTGAAATGGGGGGAAGACACGGGCAGCTTATGCAGAGCACGAATTTTCCCTGGCAGCCCGAGTTTGCCCTGAGGACACGGTGGCTTTTCTGCGCTCGCAGCTGGGCAGCGGGAGCGAGGCCGCTCGCGTGGTGTCCTTGGAGCTGCTCAGAGCCCTGGTGCGCTCTGCAGGTCAGTGCTGCGAGGCGCAGTGAGGCCGGCCAGGGGTTTGGGCTGCCGGGCTGGGGGCAGACACGGCTGCAAGTGATGCACAAACACCCAAAACGAGCTGCAATGCTCTTGTCCCCAGCCGAGGTGCTACGCAGCTGCGGGGACAGGGATCTGACAGGGCAGCTGTAAACGGTGACACACCAGTGACGGCGCCCGACGCTGGGTGACGGGGCAGGGGCACGAGCTACGTGTCCCCATGGCGTTTCTGCAGGGCTCCGTGTTGTTATAGCAGTCTGTCGCGTCACACAGTTGTGTCTGTAAAGGGAGTCACTCGGGGACTCTGCTGCTTCCTCGGCCGTCACAGTCTCGTGCCCGGTTTTCTGTGCCGCTCGGGTGTGAAAGAGCTGGGAGCTTTGCCAGCTCCCTGCTGAACCGAGGGCTCTGCCTCAGCGCCCGCCTCTCCCCGTCTTTTCCAGCAGCGGAGGGAGGACAGCGCCTGCCCCTGCTTGTGCAGGCGGTGCGGTCTGTGCTGAGAGACCCCAGCAGGAAGGTGAGCTGGTTGGCGAGGGGCGGCACCGCGGTGGGTGGGCGGCAGAGAAAGCTTTCCCCCGGGGCAGAGCCTGGCCAGCCCCAGCGGGTCGGGGTCAAGCCTAGACGAGCGTTTCCCTGTGGAAATTTCCCCGCAGGGCAGTGACCGTGGGAGCAGAGGGGTCTCCTGCGCCCGTGTAGTCTCCCCATGGGGCAGATGGGCTGGGTGGGTGCGAAGGCATCTGCCCCTCGGCTTTCGAGCTTGGGGGGAGGGGGGAATATCTTATCTTATCGGGGGATAACTGCAATCTCCTCCCTGGCAGGTGGCGAGGGCAGTTCTGCGCTTCACCAAGGAGCTGCTCAGCTGCAGCGTCCAGAGCTGCTCGGCCTGGGATCTGGTGGCCCACGTCTTCGCCACGTTCAGCCAGGCCTCCGGCAGACTGGTGAGGGCAGAGCGTGACGCTTCGGCTTCGCTCTGTGCCGGGGTGTCCTGGGAGCCCCTGCGGGCGCCCTGGAAATGGGGAACCCCCCTCAGCAGGGCTGCAGTCAGCGGTGCAGAGGGCTGAGCGGCGTCCCCATCGCCGTTCCTGGGGGGGATCTCGGAGGGTGCCGGGGGAGCGCTTTGGCCTCCCACCAGCGCGTAGCAAATCCCACTGCGGCGCTGACTGTTCGCCCCGAGAGATGAGCGGTGCTCACTGACTCTGTGGCTGGAGCCCGTCCCGGCGAGGGGATCCTTGTTCGCAGCTTTGCTCTCGGGCTGCCGCTGGCCCCGACTAAGGACGCTGGCGAGCGCCCCGACGGGCAGCGGGTCTCCCTGGTCGCAGCCTGTCTAGTCCTTCCTTGGCCGGGGACCTGGCCCCTCCTCTGGGCCTCTGTGCTCTCTCCTGCCTCGGGAGACGGGAGACGGGTGCTCCCAGGGGACATCACAGCAGCGCTGGGTGGTTCCCGCTTCACCTCCCGTCTCAGGGACAGGGAGTGACGCTGGCGTTGTCCAAACCGTGTCTTGCAGGCGCAGGGAAACCTTTCTCGGGCAGAAGCACAGGAAGCAACAGACCTTCAAGCCCTGTGCTTGGACATCCTGGGCTCTGTGGACGTCTCCGTCAGGGGGATGACCAAAGTAAGTCGTCCTGCGCCCTGCTGCTGCCTCCCTGCCCCGCTCTCCCCCAACTGCTCCCCAAACAGGCCCCTATGCGCACAGGGCGAGCGGAAACGCTGCCCGTCGTTTCCCCCTCAGAGCTAAAACGAGCTCTTGAGCTGGCGGTGGGGCGGGAACCCCAAAGTGCTGAATTGTCTCGTTCTCGTCTGCAGCTCTTGTGGCCGCGGCTCCTGCAGTACGTGGTGCCAGCCCAGTACACGGGCACGCTGGTGCCCCTGTCCCAGTGCCTCCGAGAGCTGGCCGAGCGCCGGCAGAGAGCAGGGGACGAGGAGGGAGAGGAGGAGGCCGATGTCGTGGCCTCCCGGGAGCGAGGTAGGAAGCCGAAACCGTCGCCGTGTGCTCTGCCGGGCCGTGCGGGGGCCGGGGACGCCCTGCCAGACGCAGGCGGGAGGCGGGAGCGAGGACGGGCAGAGCCGTGCCCCTCTGGCCGGGGCGAGGGAGCTCTGTGCCGCGTTTCCTCGTGCCCGGCAGAGACGCCTCGCTCGACTGCTGGCAGCTTTCTGCTTGCGGCCCGGGAGCGTTTCCCAGCCGCGCTGGAGCTGCCTGCACCTCCGTCTGCTCAGCCCTGGGGAAGCCCCGGCACAGGGCTGCGGCAGCGCAGCCGGTCAGCAGCCCGTGGGCCGCGCGGGGGCTGCCCGAGCCGAGAGGGGCCGGGTATGGCGGTCGCGCCGCTCTCACCGGCCTCTCTTCCTCCTCGCAGCCAAGCTGCCGACGCCGCAGGCCCTGCTGGCTCGCCTGCTGGTGAGTAGGGGCCCGGGGAAAGGGCTTTCGTGGCCTCGAGGCGACGGGAGAGGTCGGGGCAGAGCCGCTTCACAGGCCGGGGCCGGGGCCGGCAGCCTCCGGGGAGGAAGAGGCGTGCGAGAGCGAGTCGGAGCCACCCCTGCCCCGCGGGGACCCTGCTGCTGGGCGTGGAGAAGCCAACGCCGGCGGCTCCCGGCCGGGGCGGAGCGACCGCCCTCCCTCCGGGGAGAAGCCGCGGCTCTGGCGGCCGCCCCGAGCCCAGGTCTCGCCTGCCCTCTCCCAGGTGCTGGCGGCGGCTCCTCACGCCGGCGGCGGCTGCGGCGTCGCTGCCCTGCGGCTGCTGCAGGCCCTGCCGGGAGCGATCCACGGCGCCGTGGGGATGGTGTGGGCCGTGAAGATCCCCTTCCTGCTGCAGTACCTGGAAGGTAAAGTGCCGTCGGGGAGGAAGGGGCTGGGGAGGCCGAAGGGGAGGCAGGAAAAGGCAGCGTCCAGGCGTGAGGGAGGGGAATCGGCCCTGGGTTTCTCAGCGCTTGCTCTGCGGCCGCTCGTCTGCCAGGGAGCGCGCGCTGACGCCGAGGGCAGTAACGCCCAGGAGCGGTGCGTGCGGGGGCCGGGGCCTTTCTTGCCCGTCAGGGCCACGAGCAGGTTGTGCAGCCCCCCGGCGTCCTTGCTGGGTGGGTGTTTGGGAGGGCCGGGCTCGGCGCTCCTGGGGGTGGGGGAGACGTGTCGGGGCGAGAACGCGTGAGCGTGGTCCGTGCCCTCGTGTGACGGCCTGGTTTGCCCTGGGAGCCGCAGTGGAGCGAGGGGGATTGGGCCCGGCGGGTCTGTGAGTGACCCCGGCCCCCGGCCCCAGGGTCCGCCGGGCGTCTGGGGCCTGGCAAAGAGTTTGGCGCCGGGGCTTGAGCCTCCCGGCTCGGGCCCCTTCTGGCGTGGGAGCCGGGGGGTGTTGCAGTGCCAAGGAGACCCCTGGGCTCCTCTGGTGCTAAGTGACGCTGAGCGTGTCTTGCTCTGGCTTTGTAGGGAAAAGCGAGAGCTGCCTGGACTCTGCCGAGTGGGAGCGCCTTCTGCTTAAGGTGGAGCGCTGCTGCGAGGGCAGCAAATGACGCTGGGAAAGAGGGGGAAGGTGTGGGTGGGAACTTCCCCAGGAGCAGAGGGAGCCTAAGGAGGAGAATGCCAGTTTAGTTTAGAAAAGAGGAAACGCCCACAAGACGCCCTGAAAACGCCCAGAGGATTTTGTTTTGCAAAGGGCTCTGGGTCACAGAGGGTCGTTTCCTGTTCTGCCGTGTCACATCGTTCCGCTTTGTGAGCGGCTCTGCGGGACGCGGGCCGTGACCGGCATAGCCAGGGAGCTGCCACGTGCAGGCTAGCGCCAGGCGTGCCTTGAAGTCCCTCAAGAAGAATGATCTCCCAGCGCCCAGAGAAATAGAAAATCCTCCGTATGAAACAGGGAAGGGAAAAGAGGACGAGATGTTTTGGGCTGTCTCTTGTGGAAAGCCGCCGCCCCTGGGCAGAAAGGCAGGATTCACTGAACCCGAGCGATGGCTGCGGGATACGTGTGCGCCACCGGGCCGGTCGCTGGGGCTCCCTGCGCGGAGGGAGGGAGAGAGCAGGAGCAGCGGGCGCCTGGCGAGCAGCCCTCGCCCAGGGGCCGGGGAGGGTTTGCTTCAGCTTGTGCTTCCCCTAGTTCCTGAGGACGTCGCTGGAGACGATCGAGAGCCAGGCCTGGACCATGGGCCTGAGCTTCGAGCTGAGCCAGCAGAAGGGCAGCTACCCCCGGCTGTCCCGGGAGCAGGTGGGTCCCTGCCGAGGCCTCGTTTCTGCTCCCGTTCCCCGCGGGCGCTGGCGCGAGAGCCCGGGACGCTCCCCGGGCTGCGCCTGCAGATATTGCCCTCGGCGGGCGGGCCGGGCTCCCTGGCTCCCGTCCCTTCCCCACGCAGGCTTTTGTCTCCGCGCCGGCGGGCAGCGGGGCTGGGCTGAACGGCCGGGCGCCGCGGCCGGCTCCTCATGCCTGGCGCGGGCTGGGGCGTCGCAGCCCCGCTCCGTCCCGCCAGGTTGTGGGTGACCTCGTCTGGGGTGGCCTCTTCTCTTCCAGGCCTTCCTGTACAAGGCTATCGGGGTGTCCCTGGCAGTGTGTCCGCACGTCCCCTACGTCCGCGCGGAAGTGAAGAAACATCTACTGAGAACAAATTACTTGGAGGCGTCTGAGAGAGAGGTGGGTTTCCTCTTCTCCCCTTGCTTTCCGCCGAGCCCCTCCGTGTTCCCAGGGGAGCGGTGATCTCTCCCAGCAGAGCGCTCCAGGCTCTTCCGATTTCCGTGTCGCTGCTCTTTCCGTGGGATGATATGGCAGGTGTCGCTCGGAGCTTGCTGTGGCTGAGTGTCCCTTTCTCTTGTGTTGCAGGGGATGATTTGCGTTGTAGGCGGCTCTGCCGAGAGCCACTTCCACCTTGCCTTGGACTTGGTGCAGGAGTTTGGCTCTTCCATGGAAGAAAGACCAGTGTCGGGGGTTTTCAAGCGCCTGAAGGTAGAGGATCGCGGGTGTCTTGGCTTCTTTTTCCTCTGCCTTTTTTTCACTTGTAAAGCAGTAGCAGCCCAGTGGTGGCTGCTGCATGGAAAGCGGGGCAGCTCCTTCGTTGGGAGGCAGCGGGAGCTGGGGTCCACGGAGGTGCTGGGCTGACGTCTCGTGGCTTCTCCCACGGCCCAGGAATACCACCAGGGGAAGAGAGCAGGGACACACATGGCGCTCATGCTGGCCTACAGCCGGATCGCGCTCTGCGCCCCGCGGGAGCAGCTCCTGGCCCGCGTGGAGAGTGACATCGTGAGGGGCATCCTGCAGCACTACCGCGCCAGCTGCCAGGTGGGTGCGCGGGTGCAGGGCCGGCCACGCCGAGGCGCCGCCTGCCCCAGCCCGGCTCCGAGCTGGAGCTCGCCGCGACGGGCCGTCTCGTAGCAAAGAGCCCCGAGGAGGGGTCTGTGCTGAAGGCCAAGTCCCAAACGCAGCCCGTGTCCCTCTGCGTGTCCCTGTGTCCGCGTGGCTGCGTGCGCTGCGACCGTTCGTTGCCTCTCACCATGTCCCCCTTCGCCTTGCAGGTGCTGGGCTTCACCATCTCCACCAAGGTAAGTGCTGCCCGATGGGGCCTTGCTTCCTGCCCTGGCCGCGCACCTTTCCCATCGCCGGCGTGCCGGGCTCGCTCTCCCGCTCGCCGGGCCAGGGTCCGGGGTCTCCTTGCAGTCGGTTGCCGGGAAAGCTTGTGCCTTCCCGGGGGGAGCTTCCTCCAAGGAGGGGAGAGGAGGTTTCCTTCCTCCGACCCGCGCGCCGAGCCCATGTGCCTGCGGCTCCTGGAAGATGCAGTGGTCGTGCGCTGTGCTTTGGGGCTGGCCGCCCCGCCGTGTTCCCCTGCCAGCCTTTGGCCCGGTGAGGCGTTGCTCATCGGTGCCGCTGTGTTTCTCTCTCCTGGGCCGCAGGACGTGCAGCTGAAGCTGACCCTGGTCCGGAGCGTCGCCGAGGTCAGCCGCGCCATGCAGGGGGCAGGGGGCTCGCACCGCGTGGAGCTCTCCTCCAAACGGGAGCTGCTGGGCATCCTGCTGGTGAGTGCCGGGGCCGGGACTGTCCCGCCGGGGAGTTTGGGGCTGAGCCCCGAGGCCGGTTGCCCCGAGGCGTGATGCTCTCCCTTGGCTGTGCGCGGCCCCTTGAGCGCCCTGAGGCTCGGGGCCTGTGGGTGCTGGCGCCCGGTGGCTGTCGCTGGGGAGAGCAGTGGGTCTGTCCCCGGTGGGGCGGCTGGCCGGCCCCGGTGCCGCTGTGGGAGCCGTGCGGGTGCCCAGGGCGTGCGCCGGGGCAGGGCGAGCAGAAGAGCCTGTTCCCGGCGGGAGGGCTCTGGGTCGCTGCCCGCTGCCCACGGTGCGCGTGTCTCTGTGACCTGCAGGGCTTGGTGAAGGAGGAGCCCCGGGATTGCCTGGCGTCCCCGCTGCGCCAGGAGGCGTTTCTGGCCCTGGGGCACTTGAGGTAGGCTCTTCCCGCCAGGGCTGTGGGGGGCTGTGGTTTGACCCGCTCTGGGGAGGGGTAGGAAGCCTCTTTCCTGTCTTCCTTTTTCTCTGCCAGCAAACTGAAGCCGTCGCTGAGCCGGGAGGAAAACCGCGACCTCCTGGATCAGTGTTTGCAGAGCGCGATGCCCCTGCCTGCCCCGGAGCAGGTGGAAGAGGAAGGGGCGGCAGCGGCGGACGCTCTGCGCGTGCAGGTACCTTTTGGCCCTTCTGTCCCGGCCTCTCCGGGGGATCCCCCAGCAGCAGGCGCTGCGCGCTGCCCCCTCCGGCTGCGCTGGGCGTCTCCGTGTGCGGCCCAACGCCCGTCCTTCTCTCCCGCTCTCAGCAGACCATGGCAGCCCTCGGCGAGCTGGTGACAGCCCTGCTGGAGGAAGACCTCACCTCCGGCTGGTGTGCAGAGATGCTGCACGTGAGTATCCGGGGGGTGTCGGGGGAGGCGTCCCCGGCGTCGGGTGGAGGGTGCGCGGGGAGAGCTGGGCTGTGCAGTCGGCAGGGTCAGCGCGTCTGCGCTGGTGCCCCCCGCGAGCGGCTGACGGGGTGGCAAGGGGCCGGCGCCCCCGGCTGCCGAGTCCCAGCTCCTCGGTGGGACTCTGCGCGGGAGGGAGACGCTTGGGGTGGCGGCGGGCAGGCCGGGGAGGCCCGTTGGGAGACAGGTCTGCTCTTGCCCAGGTGCTGGAGTACTGGCTCACCTCGGCCAAGGAGTGGGAGCGCGAGAGGGCCCTGCAGGCCTGCGCCCAGCTGCTGGGCGCTTACGAGGAGCGATTCGAGCGCATGGTGAGAAGGGACCCCCGTGCGCCGTGTCCCCCCTCCCCACGGGCTGCGGCCCCGGCAGGGAGCTCTGCCCCGGGCCAGGTGCTGGGTTTCGGGTCTCCTGGGCTGTGGGGCTGCCCCGCTGGCTGCCCCGCTGCCCTGCCCCGGCTCGGACGCCAGCACAGCCGGGAGAGGGAGATCGGCCATCGGGGCCGCCCGCGACCTTCTCGTCGGCCTTCTGTTTCCCCAGGGAGAAAAGTCTTTCGAGCTCTTTGGCTCCATGGTGGGACTGCTGGCGCCTTTCGTCTGTGACTCGCCGGCCGCGTCCCGCCAGCGGGCAGGGGCCTGCCTGGGCCACCTGCTCCGCATCCGAGGTGAGGGCAGCCCCCGGCCAGGCTCGGCCAGCCGGGCCCCTGTGCCCCCGGGGGCCCGACGATCGCGCGGGGCCGGGCTCCGTTCCTCCTTCGTCCCGGCCCGCGGGCCAGAGGTGGGGTCTGCGTCGCCATCACGGCCCTTTTCTCCTGGTGCTCGCTGCAGGCAAGACTCTGGACTCGGGGGCCGAGGAGGACGAGGTGCAGCCCTTGTGCCAGCGGCTGAGCGCCCCAGACGCCGAGGCTCAGCTCCAGGCTTCCTCCAGACTGGCGAAGGTACCTGGCCCCGACAGCGCGGGGGGAGCCGGTGCCTGGGCTCCCGGGCAGCTGCCTGCTTCCCGGCCGGGGCCCCGCTCCGTTTTGGGAGAGCTGTGGCACTGGGCGCCGGGGGTTAGCGAGCAGCAAGCGGCTGTCGAGCGTGTCCGTCCTTCAGGCGCGCTGGGGAAGGAGGAGAGGCCACGGGGGGTGTGTGTGGGTGTGTGTGGGGGTGTGTGCACGCGTGTGGGACCGTCACACACCGCACGGAAGCACACATACCCACCCGTCTGTGGGAAAAGAGGTGCTGGAGGGAAGCCGGGAAGCTGCTCTGCCTTCTCTTTCTGGTCTCCTGCCCGTTCTCCCTTTGCTGGGTTTAACACGTACTTGTTTGGGCGTCCCGTGTATCGAGCCGTGCGTTTGCGGGGGGTCGGCGTGCGCAGCGCCTGCGCGGGCTCTCAGCAGCTCTGGCATCCTGAGGGCCTGGCCCCGGGGGCGGGCAGGGTGCAGGCTTTGCGTGTGAGCAAGCAGCGCCCGGGGAGACACTTCCAGGCCTCTGGGCCGCACAGCGCTCAGCCAGCCCTGCCTGCCCGGCTGCCCTGGGAGGCGGTCGCACCCGCCAGGCCTAGCGAACTGGCCCGCCGCCCCCCAGCGCCCGAGTCTCCTCTCCTTTCTGAAGAGCCGGAGCAGACGTGTGACGTGGTCTCTCCTGTTTCTGATTTCTCCCCAGATCATCTGCAAATACATCCCCGAAGCGCAGGCTACGGATTTCATTTCTGCCGCCCTGGACAGGATGCTGTCGGTCAGGTCCGCGTGCGCTCAGGCAGCTGGCGAGTGGCTGGTCACCTTCCTGGAGAAATGCGGGGGGCAGCTCTCCACAAAGGTGAGAGAGACACCTTTTCCCTGGGGCTTTGGCCTTCCCGCCTCGGCCGTTGCCCTGCCCCTTGTGCAGGTGCCGGGGGCTAAAGAGCCGCCCCTGGTGCGCAGCGCCGAGGGCTCTGCCGAATCTGAGTGCCGGCAGCTGAATCCCGGAGCTGCTCTTCGTCCGGTGACACTGACCCTCCTGGGCCAAACCCAGCTCGCTCCCACAACTGAGGCGGTTAGAGCTGAGGCACCCAAAGTGCCAGTTCCTCCCCGTTTCTCGGGTGCGATGCTCAGCCCTCCCTGGCCTGGCCCAAAGCGGGACGGCACCCGTCTGCCTCCAGAAGAAGGGGGGTTGTGGCAAACTGTTGGCGTCCCGGGCCCTGCCCCGGGAGGAACAGGACGTTGACGCTGGGGGTTTCTTCCTCCTGACTCCTGGTGCTGCCTCGGGTTTCTTACACGCTCGCTAGCACAGTCCCCTTCCTTGCTCGTTGGTCCTTGGTGCCCAGCTCCACGCACTGCCCGCGTTTTGCTCTGTGCATGGTGCCTTTTCTGATGTTGGGTGGCTGTTGTGGGTCCTCGTCGTTCTGCCTGAGCCTGGCTGTGCCAGCCCCGGGGCGGCGTTGCTCTCGGGAGCAGTCATGGCCCCTTTGTTGGTGATTCGTGCCTGTGGCCCTGGGGCCCGGTCCCATCCGGTGCCTGCACGGTCACAGCCTCTGCTGCCCTCCTCCGCTCGGGCTCTGCTGCGCTGGGGTTTGGGTCTGGGGCCACAGGCAGGTCCCTCGGCCCAGGGCGGCTCCTCGGTGTCGCCCTCGGTCGGCAGCAGAGATGTGTCCCCGTGGCGGTCCAGCGTCCCCCCGCCGCGGCCCAGAGCCTTCGGGCTTTAGGGCTGGATCTTGAGAAACGGTCGGGGAGCAGGAATTGCTCATCGGCCGAGTGGGGTGCCGGGCTGTGCGGGAGGACGAGGAAAGGATGGGCAGGACGGCTCTTTTGGTCTTCGTTCAGGTGCCGGAAATCCTGAGCATCATTTACATCCGGATGCCGACCATGCAGCAGGACACCCTCCGACGCGTCCTCTTGGAGGCGGTGTCCGTGCTGGCCCTCTACCACCCCGGGGCCGTCATCGACAGCCTGCTGCAGAAGCAGCTGCCCATGGACAGGTACGCGCAGTGCCCCGGCCCCGCGGGCAGGCAGGACCCACCGCCGACGGGGCGAGCAGGAGCCAGCGGAGAAGCCGGTCCTGCTGCTCCGGGGGGAGAAAGCCTGAGCGCGGCAAGAGCCGACGGCCAGAGCCCGGCCCGCGCCAGCCCCTTGGAGGCCAGGAGAGCGTTTGGCTGCCGCCGAGGTGGCATCGCAGGTCGCAGAGCCCGCGGGCTCACGGGGGAACTTGTGCTGCCTTGCAGCGGCACCGTGGAGCTGTGGCGGGTCCTGGGGAGGAAGTTCTTTGTGCAGCAGCTCCTGAGGGCTTTAATGGAAAAACTGGAGCGCTCGGGAAACGACCAGCCCAGGAGCAGCTCTGCGGAGGCTGAGGCAGACGACGGTCAGGCTGCGCTGGAGCCGCTCAAGGTGCGTGCGCTGGCAGACGCGTTTCTGCAGCTTCGCATCGGACGTCCTAACAACCCTTCAGGCTGAGGGAGTTTTGTGCACGTCGCGACCCCCCCGAGCCCCCGGGGTGCCGTGCTGGGCCCTTCGCAGCGCTGGCAGCGGGGGCAGCCGAGACCGTTTGCTGCTGCCAGCCTGCGGGGCTGCTGCGGAAAGCCGAACTGCGGACAGCAAAGGTCCCCGAGGCGGGAGGGGAGGGTGGGAAAAGGCCTTGTTTTCACAGGCCGTTGCTGGTTGAATTTCTCTGCAGATCACACGTGCCATCGGCGAGGTGGTGTCGACGCAGCAGACCCCGGAGGCTGTGCAGCGCTTGCTGCCGGAGCTGCTGCCGGTGCTGCTGAAGCAGATCAGCGCCACGCTGGGGAAGGAGATGCCCTTTTCCCAAGTCAGCACCCGGGGAAAGCTGTTCCTCAAGGGACACACGAGTGATGACAATCCTTGCAGGTAGGAGCCAGCGGGACAGACGCAGGGGCTGGGCTTTGGTCCCCGTAACCGGGCCACGTTCGCTCACGGCCCCGAGGCAGCGCTTTGGCCTGCCCCGTCTCCTACGCGGCCGGTACCGCCGAGGGCTCGGGCCTTGCCTGCCGCGTCTCCTGCCTGCGGGGTGTCGTGCCTTTCCCTCTGCCCTGCTGCCCCTTGGAGAAGGGACGGGAACGAGCGGGATAAAACCCGGCGTGGCGCCAGCCAGGCCAGGCTGCCCGCGAAAGGGAGGTGGCCGTGGCCTGCCTTTGGGGCCGGGTGACCGGGGCAGCCCGGGGCCCTGGCAACGGGGCCTCTGGCGCGAAGTCTAGAGCCTGGGGGTTTCTAGTGCGATCGGTGAGTTTGGGGTGCCAGGAAGGATGAAAAGGCCAGTTTTCTCACAGCCGGGCAGACGCCAGGGTGGTGAGATGTCATTTTGGGGCGCGTTGCGTCTCCCCGGGGGAGGCTGAGCTCGAGGGAAGGATCGCCTCGCAGGCGGCGGCGTCTCCTTAGCTCTGCCCAAGGAGCCTGTTGCGGTGATGCAGGACTCGCTGCTCTTCCCCCCAGGCTTTCCCTGGAGACCCTGGAGGTGGTGCTGCGCACGAGCCTCGAGGAGAAGTGGCTGCGGCTGCTCCGGAAGCAGGGAGCCTGGGCCGCCCTGGAAGACCCGCGGGCTCACCACGACGGCGTCTGTCTCCTGACCGGGTGAGGGCCCGCGGAGGCGCCTCGCTGCCCTGGGGGGGCTGGTGGGACCCTTCCCCTGGCCTGGCCGTCTCCGAGTTGCCGAGCGGAGCCTGCGGGGGAGCGGGTGAATTTTGGGGCTTGAGGCCGGGTGCCTGCCTGCGTAACCGCGTGCCGCCTGCCTGTGCTCTGCGCGCAGCGTGCTGCTCCGCGCCGGGACCGTCTCGCTGCCCGTCGTGCTGGTCCTGACGCAGTGGCTGGAGGCCCCGTCGTCCAACCTGCGGGTCATGGCGGCGGCTTTCTTTGCGGAGGTGAGAGAGGAGGAGGGAGAGGCAGGTTTAGGAGGGGTTTTCTCATGACGCTGCTCTTTGGGGAGGTGCCGGCAGCAAGTGTCGCAGTCGAGGCGGGAGCGGATCCCCCCGTAGGAGGCCTCCCGGGAGCTGCCCTTCCCCGGCCCCTGCCGCGTCGCTCCCCCGCGCCGCGGCCAGGGATGTTCTTGGCCCTGCAAACCGCTCGCTCCGGGTCCCCGTCGCTGCTGCCGAGGCAGAGGACGGACGGGCGGGCGTTCTGTCAGCGACCCCTTTCCAGGGCGTCCCCGACCCCAGCCGGGACGGGCTGCCAGGTTGCCTGGAGCTCCGCAGCTCTGCTGAGCGGCCCCGGGACCCAATGAGAAATCCTCTCCGGAGGCCGACCGCCCCAACGTGGGCGCCCTGGGGCCCGGGGCAGCGCTGCCCTCGGCCTGGGCCGGGCGCAAAGGGAGGCGGCCGGGGGCCGGGGGCGTCAGGCCGGGCTCGTGGGGCTTCCTCGCGCGGCGCCCCGGGCGGGCGCTGTGGCCGGGCCTGGTCCGCCTCCGTCCCCGGCTGCTGACGGCCGGGTCGCTGTGCTGCAGCTGATGAAGGACCCAGCGGCCCAGGCCAGGAGGTGCCTTCAGCCCGTCCTGGGGGCCTTGGTGGAGAAAGCGCGGGACCCGAGCAGCACAGTGCGGCAGATGGCAGCGCGCGGGCTGGGCAACGCGGTCAGCGGCGCGCCGGAGAAGGTGAGAGGGGCTTTGCCCCGCAGGAAACGCGGCCCCTGGCCGGAGAGGTGCAGGCGGAGAGCGGCGGAGGGGTTGGCGAGGAGCCTGGGCAGAGCAGCAGAGGCAACCGGGGGCCTTTCCCCCGGGCGCGCTGCGTCCTCGGGCGTCAGCCGGGCTGCAGAGGGGGCGGAGGTGCCGCCGGGAGCCTCGGGCTGCCCCCTGCTCGAGGCCGATGCCGGAAGCTTGGGCCCCGGGGCAACGGGAGAGGCGGGCGGTCGGAGGCAGGACAGCGAGAGGCTGGTGCGCGCGTTACAGCTGCGGAAGCGCAAGGGAGCCGTCCTGGCGGCGCTGCGGAGGGGCCTGGAGGACGCCTCGGCGGAGGTGGTGGCCGAGAGCCTGCTGGCGCTGGCGAAGGTCGTCGACGAGCTCCGGGGGAAGGCCGTGGGCTCCGCCTTCAAGGACATCGCCAGGGCCACGAGGGCGTTCTTTGATGCTGTAAGCGAGCGGCGTCGCCTGGCGCCCGCTCGAAGGGTCCCTGGCGGGCTGGGCGCGGGGCGGCGCGGGCCGGGGCAGCTCCGCAGCGGGAGGGTTCGGGCAAGACACCGATGTCTGGGCGAGACGGAGGCGGCGCTGTTTGTGGCCCCCCTCCCCTCCCCTCCCCCGGGGGTCCTTTCTGAGGGCGTTGCGCTCGACGGGCAGCGCTCGGGGGTTACAGAGCAGTCGTCCGAGGGGTCCCCGCCGCCCGCCTGACGGCCGGGGGCGCTGGGTTGCAGGAGCAGGCGTCGCTGCGCTCGGCGGCCTTCACCCTGTACGGGGTGCTGGCCGCCGCGGCCACGAGGCGGTGGAGGCCCTTCTTCGCCCGGGAGCTGGGGAGCACGTGGGCCAGCCTGGTGCTCCACCTGCGCGACCCGGACGCGGGAGCCGCCACGGTGAGAGCCCGGGAGCTGGCGCGCGAAGCAGCCGGCAAAGCCGCGCGGCGCCGCGCGGACGTTTCCGCCCTCCCCGCCGGCAGCGGTGCCGCGTGGAGGGGGCCGGGGCAGGCTCCCTGCTGCCGGCCCCGCGTCCGGGGCGGCCGCGACAGGGCTGGGCTCTCTCTGCCAGGCGTGCCAGGGCGCCCTGCGGCTGTGCGCGCCGCTCCTGGAGCTGAGGAGGGTGCGGCAGGGCATCGCCGTCGGCACCAGGCTGAGTGCGGCCGAGCTGCAGGACGCCGTCTGCAGCCTGCTGGTGAGGAGCTGCGCGCCCCGGGGGCCGCGGGGGCGCGGGCAGGGACGGAGGGAGGGCGGGAGGGAGGGGGCGGGCGATGCACCCGCCCGCGGTGCCCGGGCCGTGGGCGCCGTGGGGGCGTTTTCGGGCGGGCAGAGGAGGACACGCGTGTGCCCGCGTCCCCCAGGCCCAGGAGAGCCGCGAGCACCAACAGAGGCTGTACGTCGCCGCCAGGCACTGCTTCCTGGAGGGCTGCGCGGAGCTGCGGGCCGCGGCCCTCGACGTGGCCGGTGAGCCGGGGCGGCGCGGGGTGGCCTGGGGCGGCGCGGGGTGCGGGCCGGAGGGGCGGGAGGTGCGCCGGGGCGGCGGCGCCCACGGGGCCGTGGGGTGGCGGGTGCTGGTGCCCGGGGGGCGCCTCGAGGGCCGCGGCCCCCCGGGCAGCCGGGGCCGGCGCCTCCCCGCCGCGCGCTCCGGGCCGGGGCGGCGGGCAGCGCGTGACGCCGCGCGGTGCCCCGTGCCGCAGGCGTCCTCGTGGAGCACGCGGGCACCGAGTGGCTGCCGGGGCCGGAGGCGACGCTGCTGGCCGCAGGTAGGCGACGGGCCGGGGGCCGGGGGGCTGCGGGCGGCCCCGCCGGCAGCAGGGGCGCTGACGCCGGTGCCGTTGCAGCTCTGCGGGCGCTGCGGGGCGACGGGGACGCGCGGGTGCAGCAGGCGGCCGCTCGGCTCCTCCGCGACAGCGGCCTCGAGGGAGCGGCGGGCGCCGCCGAGCCGCAATAAAGCCGGGCCGAGCCGGGCCGGGCCGGGCTGCTGTGTGCGCCGGGGGCGGGGCCTCGGGCGGGGCGGGGCGTCTGCGGGGCGGGGCGTCTGCGGGGCGGGGCGTCGGTGTGGGCGGGGCGGGGCCTGGGGCGGGGCGCCGGTGTGGGCGGGGCTGAGGCCCCTTGGCGGCGCCTGCGCGGCCCCCGCGGCCCCCGGAGCCGCGGGAAGCGGCGGCGGCGGCGCTCGGTGTCCGGGGCTCCCGGCCGGGCCGGGGCCGGTGCCGCGGGGCCCAGGTAAGCGGGGCGGGGAGGGACCGGGACCGGCCGGGGCGGGAGGCGGCCGGTGCCCGGAGCCGGGAGCCGGAGCCGGGAGCCGCGGGGCGAGGAGGAGCCGCAAAGCCCGAGGGGCCGGAGCCCGGTGCCGCCCGGCCGGGGCTGCCGGCGGGGAGGGTCCCCCAGCCGCGCTGCCCGGCGCGGCCCGAGCCCGGGGCCGGCAGGGGAGGGGAGGGGAGGGGGCTGCCGGGGCGCGGGGCGCCGCAGGGGGGTCCGGGGCGGCCGGGGCTCGGGCGCGGGGCCGAGTCCTGCCCGGCCGCTGCGCCGGCACCGGCCCGGGGCCCCGAAGGGGGGCGGAGGGGGCCGGTCGGGGGAGCGGGAAGGCCAAGGGCTGCGGTTTGGGGGCCCGAGGACGGGTTCAGCGGCTGCGGGGGGGCTCGGAGTGCGTTTCCGAGCCCGCGAACAGCCCCCGAGCCTGCTGCGGAGCCCCAGAAATGCAGGGTTTAGCCTCGGTTGTTCAGCCCTGCCTTCTGGGGCCTCCAGAAACATGTCCCTGGGGCTGTTGTGGGGCTTGAAAAGGGGAGGCTGAGGGGGCTGGCTGGGGCTTAAGAGGGGAGTCTAAATCCTGCATTTCTGGGACTCACAGCCAGGTCCAGTGGGCTGCGTTGGGGGCTCGGTGTCCATTTGTGAGCCCCCAAAGCAGCCCCCTGGACCTGGCCTTGAGCCCCAGAAACGCAGGCTTTCCAGAGGGGAGTTGGGCATTCCTGGGCCTCAGAAAACAGGTTCATTGGGTGGTTTGGGGGGCTCGGAAAGGGAGGCCGAGTCCTGCGTTTCTGGTGCTCAAAAACAGGTTCAATGGAGTTGTTTCAGAGCTCAGAAACAGAGGCCAAGTGCTGTGTTTTTGATGCTGGGAAACAGGTTCACTGGGCTGTTTAGGGGCTCAGAAATGGAGGTTAAGTCCTGCGTTTGGGGGTTCAAAGACAAGTTCAGTGGGCTGCTGTGGGGGGAGGCCCAGTGTCTATTTCTGAGCCCCCCAAAACAGCCCACTGGACCTGTTTTTGAACCCCAGAAATGCAGGATTTCAAAATGGCATCCTGCATTTTGGGGCTTTGGAAAACAGGTTCAATGGAGTTGTTTCAGAGCTCAGAAAGGGAGGCCAAGCGCTGCTGTGTTTTTGGGGCTCTCAGCCAGGTCCAGTGGGCTGCTTTGGGGGCTCGGTGTCCATTTCTGAGCCCCTCCCCCCCCCAAAGCAGCCCCCTGGACCTGGCTGTGAGCCCCAGAAATGCAGGCTTTCCAAAGGGAGGTGGGCATTCCTGGGCCTCAGACAGCATGTTCCCTGGGCAGTTTGGGGGCTCTGGAAGGGAGGCCGAGTCCTGAGTTTCTGGTGCTCAAAACCAGGCTGGTCTGAGCTGTTTCAGAGCTCAGAAACAGAGGCTAAGTCAGTCCTGCGTTTCTGGTGCTTGTAAACAGGTTCATTGGGCTGGGGTCAGAGCTCAGAAACAGAAGCTAAGTGCTGCATTCCTGGTGCTTGAAAACAGCTTCTGTTTCAGAGCCCCAAACAGCCGAATGAGCCCAAGTCCTGCGTTTTTGAGCTCAGAAACGGAGGTTAAGTGCTGCGTTTTGGAGGCTTGGAAACAGAGACTACTAAGTCATCCGTTTTCAGCCCCCAACCCAGAGGCCCTGGGGCCCTTTTGTGGGTGGTGGGAGGGAGAGAGGGGTGGGAGGGTGGTTGGGCCAGGTGGGGGGGGGGGGTAGGCAGGGCCCGCGGACCCTCACCGGAGGTGGGGGTCCGTCCGCGCGCGCCCCGAAGGCAGGGAGGCCGGCATGCACCAGGCCGAACTTTGCGTCTGAGATAGTTTCTGGCGCAAAAGGCACTTTTGGGGAGGAAACGCGAGCAGACGCCGTCTTCCAGTTCCACTCTTTATTCACCCTTTATAATGTTTTTATATATAAACAACCATGTATTCAATATGTACATACTGTTAATAAACTAATTATGTATACAATGCTATGTATACTGTGCACTATGTATACAATATGGAACATGATATTCAGATGCAAGTTATGACAATGATGGATTTACGACCTGGGCAATCACCAAGGCTGCTGCACTGCCACATTTATACATTTGTATTCAACATCTATACATTTATATATAGTAATTTAACTATGTTCTCAAGATGTACATACTGTTAATGAACTAATGATGCTCTATGGATGCAATATGGAACATGATACTCATATGCAAGTTATGACAGTGATTGATTTACGACCTGGGCAGTCGCCCAAGCTGCAAGGAGCCGGAGCTGCGCTGGCACGAGCGGGCGCTGCGCTCCCAGCTCGGCTCCCAAGGAGGCCCAGAGCCCGGCGGGCGCAGGCAGCTCGGCCCCAGCCCGGAGCGGGGCGCGCGCAGGGCAGGAGGGAGGCGAGGCGAGGCGAGGCGAGCGCAGTCGTCCTGCTGCGAGCAGGGAGCCGGGCGCCTTGCGTCAGGGGTGGAGGAAGCCTCCCTCTCTGCGGCGCCGCTCTCCCGCTTCCGTCTCCGAGCGCAGAAAGGAGGTGCGAGGCCGTCGTGCGGGGTCGGCACCACCTGCACCTGACACAGAGACAGGCAGCGAGGCTGCAGCTGTTACTCACCAGTGACGCAGCCCCTCCAGGCGATGCAGGGAGAAGCCCCCAGGAGAAGATGCCCCCAGGCTCCGCAGGAAGCGCCCCCGAGGTCCCCGTGCGGGTGAGGGGCCGGGACGCGGCCCCTGCTGCCGGACGCGCTGTCCCAGGCTCTGTGCGCAGGCAGCAGCAGCAGCAGCGAGCCCGTGGCAGGATGACACTTCAGCGTTTGCTCTGACTGCCCCCGAGTGCCCGGCTGGGGCTCCTCCATCCCTGTAGGAGAGAAAAAAAAAGGAGAGGGCATTTCAGGAGAGGCCCAGCACTGCGGCAAATGGCCGCAGGCGTGGGTCGGGACAGTTGCTGGCAGTGCCAGCAGCAGCAGCCCCCAGGGCAGCGCTGGTCACCGGAGCTTTCCTGAACTCCCCGGGCAGCGCCCCGTCCTGCGAAACACGAGGCGCAATCCTGCCCCGCCAGGGCTTCGGTGCAGAACGCTCGCAGCAGCTCTGCGCAGCCCCAGCAGCCCAAGCCGGCACAGACAGACCAGCACTGACCCCCATGGCCTGCACAGGCCCTGTGGAGACACAGAGCCTGCTCTCCTCCCTCCCAACTGCCCCGCAGACATGACAAAAAATAACAACAACAAAAAAAGCTCAGCCCCCGCCGAGCAGGGGCGCAGCGCAGACCTGCCCAGGCGCCGCACTGGGACACTCACCGCACAGCGCCTCCTGCATCTTCGTGCCGGCGCCTTGCTCCTCGACAAGGCTCAGGCTGAGCCTTTCCGACTCGGCTGCTCCCACACAGCGTCACCTGCACTGGCAAAGGCCCTCGCGAGGGACCGGCCGCAGAATCGCAGCGAGGACGACGCAGCTGCGCACGCTCAGAGCAAATGCCGGGCTGTAACCCTGGACCTCGCTGGGACGGAGCGGCCAGGGATCACGGCGGCTCCCCACGAGGCTCCCCCCCGTCCGACACAGCAGTACAGCCGGACACGCAGCACCACTGAAACAGAGCTAACAAGCACAAGCATTTTGCTGGGCTCAGAGCCCAGAGCTGCCCCCTCCCCAACCCCCCAGTGCAGGAGCACCCGGTGCGAACGGCTCTTCCCCGAGTCTCAAGGCCCTCGGAGGAACGAGGAGCATCTCTGACCCCAGAGAGGAGAAACCCTGCTCTCTCTGTGGGGAAAGCAGCAGAAAAGCTTCGCCCAGGTTCGGCAGCGCAGCTGAACAACTGCCATTCAGAGAGCAGCACCCTCCCTGCAGCTCTCGCTAGCAAGCCTGTGAAGCGCACCTGGGTCACGAGTCCCGTCTCTGACCCAGCAGGGGTGGGTTCGGGGGACACAGTCTTGTACGCACTGACTCTGCCCCGCTTTTACCCCTGGGCCAGCCCCAGCGGTTCTGGCCGGGAACGGTGAGGCTGCACAGGGCCGCCCGCGCTCCCGCCCAAAGCCGAGCCTGGCGGACACGGGCTGGCACACACCAGCGCACGGGTACTCACCGCTGGGCCCCGCCGAGCTGGCTGAAGGCTTTGTCCTCTGGTCGCAGCCCACAAGGTATTTCACCTAGAGTACAACCATGCTTTTACGCTGCTTCAGCCTCCTGCCGCCTCTTTTCATCACTGGCTGGTTGTCAGAAGCAAAACTTGGTATTTGGGGAGACAGCTCACGCAGCTGGGGGAGAAACATACCCCTCTTTTGGCTTTTCCTCTGTCAGCTTCACCTGCATCACGTGAAGAAAATCCTGCGTGGATTATTCCACATGCTGCTGAGGTTATCCCATGCAATGGGGGGAGGGGGGGGGGGGAGGGAAACGTCCCTGACCTCAAGGACACTGGAGATATTCCACATCACACCCACAGAAAAATAGAATTTGCTGCCCGTGCAGAACGGCCGATGAAAAATTGCAGTTAACAGAGCATGCCTTGTTCCTGAATTGGTCCTCTGATATCAGTTACTAATGTCTCCCTTTCAGGGAAAGCAATGAACTTCCATTTATGCCAAGTTAGCAGCTGCCTGTTAGGCAGCTTCTTTAGGGTTAAGTGTTCCTGTACTGCACGGCACCAGCGCTATCATACAAAGGCCCGCAGCTGCAGCGCACGTTTGCAAGGTCACTAAAACACCCAGACCGCCACCGTCTGGCTTCCGACCATTTAAAAATAAGGCCAAAGTCAGGACTGGCTTCTGTTTGACAGCTTGTACCTGAGGCATACCATCACCTCCAAGAATTAGATGCCTTTTCTGCCTATCTGTAAACCTACCTTCATTCCTTTTGCAGAGCCTGTAAGAAAGAGAGCACATCTCTCACAACTCAGAAAGAAGGAGGCTTCACAGAGCTAACGCTGAGGCTGCACTGGGTGCATGCTCGGGGGTAACAACGATGTTAATTCATTGAAGAGAAGGTTGAGGCCAAACCAGAGGACTTGGAGTCTTTGAAAGCTAAGAGCAACAACGTTCCGCCATTGGGAGAGGACGCAGTTACATAGAGGCCTTGATCTGTAAAAGACTCCCAAAGGAAAATACTTGGATTCTGGCAATTTAAAAAAAAATATATATATATATACATACACACACACACACACACAGACCTCTCTGCAAAGCAGCACCTAGTGACAAATGGTGCCGCGTCAGTGGGATACGATTTCCATGCCTACTGCTTGGGTCTTTCATCTAACCAGACATATTACCTGGTCTTTTCGCTATATACATCAGTTGCCTTCCACAAACACGTTAACCTGGGAGTACCCAGTACGTCCATGCCTGCTGATGTGGCATACCCACAGGGATGCTGGATCGAGTTACTGTATTTTATCTGAAAAGAAAAATTACATTTCTCAACCAAGTACTCCAGCGCCTTACAAAAAGCCCTCTTTTTTTGGTACCAAAGTTCATTTCGATTGTTTAAAGGTTACAGTTCTTTCCCCTTCTCTGGTACCTGGGAGACGGTGCTCTGCCTCTTGGGGCAATGCTTTTTTGTCAACTGCAACGCTTGCAACGTTTTAACATGACACTGCAAATGCTGCAAGTCCAGCCTTTCCGGAGGAACTGAAGCACAGGCTCTTTGGGAAGGCAGCGATGGATTGTACGTTACAAAATCCCGCAATCAAGAAAGATGAACAGCTCTACGAGGAAGTGGGGGACGGAAGGAGGGTCATTTAATTTGGGGTCACTGTACCTGCTGCAGGGACTCTTCTGCTCCCCTCCGGGGCAGACGTACTGGAATCCCCTTGTCATCTGATCCCTCCTTCCTGCACTGCCTGGATTAGTTTCTTCTGCTCGTTTTGGCTGCGTTCTGTTAGGATAAAAAAAAATGATTCAGCTTGGGAGAACTAGAAGTAATGAAAGCAGCGACTCTTTCTTTGGCAAGCTGCTTCGCTATTATCCTTTCTTTCTTTTGTACTTTGGCTACTGAAGGGAGTCCCTTTCCTTGGCAGCGCCGCTCTGGCTCGCGGCTGACACCCATTCTCAGCTACATCTCCAGGAGCTGAGGCTGCTTGCCAGAAAAGGTTTTTATCTTTTGTTGGATGCTGTGAGTACTCACTTGCAACGTACCTGGTGTTTTCTTTCAGAAGCATAAAATAGAGAGGAAAAAGACTAATTGCATCACCTCAGTAGGTCCCCTTTCTCTTCCACAGAAGAAAGAGGAAGACCCATATTTCTCCCCACCCCCCCCACATGATAGCGTAGCTTTAAGCCGTGCTCCTAAGTGCTTGCCAAAGCGTTTCCAAGTCTTAGGCATCTGTTTTTTCAAAGAGGAGTTGAAAAGCTTAGCTTCCAGTACAATGCATTAAGTCTGAAAAAGAGGTCATCTCAGAAGTTTATCGCGCAACAGATCTTTACAGAGACTGCTTATCTCTAGGACTGGTAGCACGAGCACCCCTTGCCAGTCAAGACAAGGGGAGAGTGCTTTGAGAAGGGGATGTGCTGGTTCTGCGCAACAGAGCATCCAGAGAGGGTGACAGCGTCTCTCAGGAAAAGTCTGAAAGCTTACCACAAGAACGTGGACTACATCATCTGGTGTGCAACACACAAACAGAACCATCAGTCAACCCGATCTTCACTTTCTGACTTCTGAGCTAATGAAAGTGCTTTTTAAAAAAGAAAGGGGGGAGGGGGTTTATTCAGTACACTAAGTTCCCGTAGGTGTTAATTTCTGTGGCTCTTTGATACCTATGTATATATATACACACTTTCCCAAGCCTAAACTACATTTCCACCTGATGGGAAAACCTGGTAATTTTTCCCATCAGCACGGGTGCCTTGGTCTTTAAAGCTCTAGCGCAAGCATCTCATCTGGCAAGACGGTCTTTACAGTAGGTTGCAGTTTGTTCAATTAAAAACTAGTTGTAGTTGTCCTACTTTCAACAGTAATTATTTTCAAATACAAAGATTATTAGCTCTCTCTCCTCCTCCAAGGAGATTTTCCTAGAACACAGATTTGCATGGAGAAAGGGAAGAAACTGGGATAAAACCATGTACTGCGTGAGCCTGACCATTCTTCCCCGTACAGCAGCACTTCAGAGAGGAGAGGGTCACCGCAAGGGGGCCTGCGTCTCTCCGGTCCGCAGCCTAACACCAAAATCTTTCTTTTTTGTTTCACGGGAACCTCGGGGAAGCCGCAGTCCGGACGGGCGTCTCACCGGCCTAGAGAGCGGAGAAGCACATGCAAGGACAGTGGAAAGTTTGCAGCCCTCCCTGCTTCTTTCAGGGCAGGTCTGTTTCCTTAAGAACACTTTTAACAGCTGTTCCAGGTAAGTTCTGGTAGTTTTGGAGACGAGGACTCAGAGGCGTTTTGTGCAAACATACCTCATCTTTCCAGAGCAAGACTTTCCACGTGAGGTTAATCCACTCTCCACATCAACTGGACCAACCAGAAAGGCTGGCAGTCCTTCGATATGGGCCCCTGTCTAGCGCAATCCAGATTCAAGTCCTACAATTCATTTCTCACATGCCACAGTACCTTCCTGAGAGCATCCCGGATCCGAGGCGGACACCTCGGCTGGGCCGGCTCCGAGCTGACGAGCAGGGAGTGAAAACTCCAAATGCCAGGGCCAACCTCTGCCAGGGCCATCCCACGCATCCTGTCAGTATGGCCTTTGAGTCTGTTTCAGGTAGCCTTTTCCTCGTCCTTCTCGAAAGGAACGTGCTGTTCCTCCTTACTGGGGTTCTGCTGGAAAGAAGAACTACGTTATAACGTTGTCGAGCACAGCTATCGCTGCTCCATAAAACACAACTTTGTTGTTTTAAAGGAAACAGAGCACAGAACACAACTGCAAAGCACACTCCGTCTTTGCGGCCAGCTGGGTTGGGCAAAGTTCCTTATCCTTCGGTAGTCCAAAAAATTAGATACTGGAACGCTCGACAAAGAGGTGATACGCTGAACACAAACGCCCTGGAGGCTGAGGCAGGTAAAGGAAAGTTTCCCTTTCCAGCAATGTTTTTGGTAAGCTTTTTTACATTTGAAATAAAGAAATGTGGACAAGTTCATTAAATACAACCCCTGGTACATCCCATCGCTTCATGATGGGATGTCACACGCCTGCTGCTCATAACACCTAAGACAGACAGAAAACCCAGCCTCACCTGCCGAATCTAAGGACTTCTGTTCCAAAAATGCCCTTTCCTATACATTTCAATGAACTGAGGAAGAAACAGCAGCAATAGAAACAAGACCTGTGGGTCATCTACCTGGATCAAGTCAGCATGCAATGCTTTTCTTTTTGTTTGTTTTGAGGTCTTAGTCATCATGATGAGTGTAATTACTGCAACCAGCTGGGATACACCTCCCTAGACCTCCTGCCCACCTACACCTGCTCAGTGCACTGCCAGTGCAAAGACTCAGGCTTAGACTGCAAGCAGGGAATAGATGGCATGTGGAGCTCACAGAAAATCCTCTGCCCATAGTCTTTTCTGCAGTCTTCTGGAAAGCCCTGACCCCGGATGTGAAGCAAAAAGCAGCTAAGGCCTCCTTTTCTCCCCCCTCATCTCCTCACCCTGAGGGTGACTCGGAGGATTGCAGTGCTCAGGCACACCCCAGCATGAAGCTCCACCACACTCAACAAATGCATTGCTTTATACAGGACTTTGCCCTGGCACTGGGCAACAGAAGAGGAACAGCAAGGAGGAAGACTGGAGGGTGGGTGGGGGGACCCAATGCAGAGCTCTGTAGGGAACAGGAGGGTCATTTCTGGGCCTCACGTGCAGGATACAGGTGGACTCGTGCCCCTCTGGGCACACAGTGAGATTGAAAGCTGGGGAAACTCTGCTGCCAGGCTGAGTTTTCTGCAATAGGTCAGGACACAGGGGCAGGCACCAGAGACCTTTTCTGCACCCTCCACCACATCTAACTGGTTAACCACAGGAGGCAACACAGGATGCTCCACATGCAGCCTCCCCCTCCACCCCCCAGAACAGAGCAGCTGTGTGCTTCCCCACTCTGTCCAGGCTCCAGGAAACTCAGGGCTTGCACACTGGCAGACCTCACACCTCCAGAGCAGGACATGGCTGCACCCCTGGGGAGGGGGGGGGGGAAGGAGAGAAGCAGGGAGCAAGGGACCTCTCCCCACACTGACAGAAGAAACACATTAGGGTTTCCGAAAACCTATAACTTGCTTATGCACCCTTTCCCCTTGGGTTCAAGCTTTGGCTTGTCAGTTTTTAATGAAACAGGATTATCAGCAACAGCAACTCCTCACAAGAGGCAGTAAGCACTGCTCCATGAAGTCCAGTTGCCTCAGAGAGCAGCATGACTTGTGTCTGAAAGGCTAGGGAAACAATCCCTAGGTGGAGGCTTCTCTGCTGAAGAGACACTGCTGCCGCTCCACAAGCTGTCTTTGGAGGAGGTATTCAAAACCCGTCTGGATGTGATCCTGGGCAATATGCTCTAGAGGCCCCTGCTTGAGCAGGGAGGTTGGACTAGATGATCTCCAGAGGTCCCTTCCGACCTAAAGGATTCGGTGAGGTAGAGAATGCCTTCAATTTTCCTGGAAGAACAGCCATTAGACTGTCTCACCTGAAGCCCAGTTAAATTACTGGTTTGATGTGCATGGAAAAAAAGAAAACACACAGCACACACACACAGAAGAGCAACCCACAGATCTGGCCTGAAAGGGTATTTTCCTCTTTCCATAGACACCAGGGGAGCTCCAAGGATGCTTTGCATGTTGACCACCAAATACCAGGAGTCCTGCTTTGGAAGCATTGCATTTGGGTTGCCAGCAGCTAACACACAGCAGTTATCTGCAGGCCTTCAAGGGCAAGCCACTCAACCCCCGTGCCCAGCAGGCTCCTCAGATCACACCATGGACATAGCCACATGGAGGAGGCAGAACATGCCAAGGCCAAGCAATGCTGTGAGAGCATCTGCTCCCAGGGCTTGCCTCACTCATACCCAGCCTTGAAGGGTGCAAGACTCAGCCACAGAGGCTGACCAGAATAAGCCGAGGAACACATTTCCACTTCTGCTCCGCGGCTCGGAAAAATCAATCTGCTGTCTTCCTCGCTTGGTTAACAGCGGCAATCCTGTTCTGCAAACATCCCTGTTCCCCAGCCTCTGGGAAGCAGCTCTGCCAAAGACAAAAGGGGAAAACAGGCACTGCACAAACCACAGTAACTCTGCTTCAAGGCATATATGAAGTCCCTTCCTCCTGCCTCTCTGCGCTGCCTGGCTACATTAGGCAGCACAGCGGTCCCAGAAACCGCTGCTCCCTGTGACTTGCCATCAGGTTGTCAGCACCACCCTAGGTAGAGGCTGTCAAGGTCAGGCACTCAGCCCTGGGCTCCATTAGCCCAGAGAGACTTGGGCCAGCTCATTTGTTTCTCCCTTGGGCAGCAGGGGCTCCGCCCCTGCCACAGACAGCCCCCTCTTCAAGGGCAGGGAGCCGGGATCATGCCAGGTTGCCACATCCCAGAGTCACACTCCCCTGATGTTCTTCAGCAGCCTGAGGCAGGCAAAGACAAGGAAGCTCTTGCATTCCCACCTGCTCTGCTCCAGGGATCCACCTCATGGCTTTACTAGGAAAGCCACCTTCTCAGCCACAAGTGACTGCAGATCCCTGTGCAAAACCATGCCAGGTGTCTTGTCAAAACAGAGGCCTGTCTTCAGCAGCCTCCATGCCAAAGCAGAGGCAGGGCTCAAGTCAGACAGCTAAGGGTCTCTCCATGCCTTCTGACTCCAAAGCAACAGCGACCAAGTCCTAAGCACTCTGCTGCAGCTCTGTTACCAGCTTAACAGAGCAGGCAGCCTGGGAGACATTTAGGGTAAAGAAAGCACTAGTCAAGTTGCTTGGAAGAGGAGAACGAGGAAGCCTAAGGGACAGAGCTCACACAATACATAAGCCCTGTTGTGAGCAGCACAACTGCCATGCTGGCAGGCCGGCGGGGCTGCAAGTGCAGCACTAGGCTCCTGCACACTGACTTTCACAAGGGACCCTCTAAGGTCAAGGGCTCTGGAAGCACTTGCAGGAGAAGGACAGGCCTCTTCTCCTGCTTTACACCTGCTCTTTTTCCCATCTAGAGCATCTAGAGCACAGGGAGGCAAGTAACTGCACAGCTGTAAGCACGAGACCTAGCTGTGCCTATGACTGACCTGCAGCAGTGCCTTCACATGCTCAGGCTGCAGGGCTCAAAACCCCTGGGAGGATGCCAAGCCCGGGCCTGCCTGCCCCTGCTGCAGGAACCACCAGCTGCAGCAGTGTGAGCTGGCTCCCCTCCTCACTCAAGCTCTACCTCCCCCTCCAGCCCCTGACAAGCACACTGAGCTTCCCATGGGTGCCTGCAGGATCATGAGAACAAGACTTGTGAGAGCACAGGGGCGGGGCAAGGTGCAAAAACCTCAAGTCCAACAAGCCCAGGTGTGTTGCACTTCTGCACAGAAGCCACTTGCATCTGCCCTGCTCCAGCTTTCAGCCTAGTCTCTCCTGCCTTCAGCAGGCAATTCAGTTGTGATCCTTGGGTTGCCTTTCTCATGTGGACCACTCCTGCCACTAGGGCACCCCCTGATGACACATTCAGACCAACACTGCCATCCCTGAGGCTTCCCCTGAAAAACACTGCTCCTCAGCAGTCCCTCAGCTCCTATTGCCCAGGGGAAGGGGAAAGGGGCCACCACCACCACACCAGCTCTTACAGAGTCATAAGGAAAGACAACACATCAAGCCATTCATATGCTTTTTGGAACCAAGGCACTGAATCTCTCTGCCTGAGCTGAGCAGGGGAAAGGGGAAGAGAAGAACTGCACACCCCTGTGTCACCACCAGCAAGTGCTGACACTGAGGCCTGCAGAAGGCATGAGCTCAGCATCTTTTTTTTATCCTACCAGATGTTCAGGAAAGGAGACTTAGGATGGATTTGCTGCCTTTTCACAGGCACTGAAGCCACTCTTTGGCTCTCCTTTATTCTGAGGAAGGGAGCCCACTCTGAGCAGACCACAGGTGAAAGCCTCTGAATTCCTGATGGGCTGGGACTATTTGAGACAGCTCAAGAGGAAAGAGCATGGCCTGCATCACAGCACAGAAGAGAGCTAAGAGGAGAAGGGGCTCGTCCAGCTTCGGGGCTCTTCCAGGGTGACAGTGACCTCCTACAAGCCATTTCCATGAGCTCCCCTTCACCTTGCTTCCTCTCTGCACAGGCTCCCAGCAGGAGGCTTTAGGCCTAGCAGGCTCAGCACACCCCATTCTTCTTGCTGCTTCATTTTGTGTCCAGCTGACTGAAAGGCTAGAAGAGCCATAAAACAATGTGAACAAGGACCCTTGCAACAGATCTGGAAAGCACATGTCCAGTTTGAGAGGAGCCAGGGGCACCAAGCCCCAGGAGGCCTTCAGAAAACCCGAGCCCAAAAGCAGATAGGTACTATGATTTTGAGCTGGGCAAACACTTCAACAATAGCTCTTAACAATTATGGGTAACTCATGCTTATCCCAGGTTACCTTGGTCAAGGCAGCACTCCATGAACACTTAACCCCATTTAATACTTTCTAGTTCCAACCCTTTATATTTGACTCCAGGTTTCTTCTGGGAAAGAAATGCTGCCCTCCTCACACCCCCCTCAAAGCCATCTCTCTTTTATGTTGGTCTCCCTTCCCCACAAGCATCTGAAAAGTAGTGGGTTAGGAGCCTGTAGAATGCTACCCCCGCCTACAAACCAGTGCCAGAACTCCTCCCCAACTCACCTTACTGAGGTTCTTACAGGTGCACCTCATTTGTACATGGCAGCTCATGTCAGTCAGCTAACCCACCCAGCTCCCTTTGCAGCTGGGACATTGAGGGGGTGCTATGACTACTGGCAATTAGTAGCAGTCAAGCTTTTTCTTAGGGCTACAGCATTCCCCACACAAGTTGCAGGAGCACCACCCCCCACAGGAAAAACCTCTTTGTAGTAGTACAGAGCCCACAAGCAAACCCCCACTGAAAAAGAAAGTCAGTCTAACTCAGCAGAACAGGAACTTCTAGTGATAAAGGAGCTGAACAGCCCCCACTGTTTCCTAAGACAAGTCCGCAGAGAGCCAATGCTTTGTGATTTCAGCTGGTCATTGAAAAGCAAAACTCTCCACACTGGGAACAGCACATCATGCTGTTCCATGCAAAACAGGGATGACTCACCCCCTTCTGCAGGTCAGCTAGGGAGAGGCCACCCAGGGAAGCTCCTTGGCATGCTCAAGATGGAAGAGCCAAGTGCTTTGTTAAAGCAGCAGAAGCTCATGCTCTTAAGGCCCAGAGATGGTTAAGAGAACTTCCCCACAGCTGCTAGCTTTTCCCCAGCTGCAGTCCTACACATACTTCCCTAAAGCTCCCCAGAGAAATACTGGCCTATTTCAAAGCCACCTCAAGCCAACAAGGCCTACCACTGCCCTTGAAAACATAGTACTGCTAAAGTTCTGCCAGACCCAGCCATCAAGCTCTCTGACTGAACTGGAGACTTCTTCAAACACTTGATGCTTGCTTGCTTGGCTGCCCGCCCTGTTTTCCCCTGCTAGGCTTACTTAGAAGAGAGACAGCTTCTTCTACACTTATGAGAACCCAGGTGCTCTGAGGAGACCTGACTCACTCCCTACTTACACACTTGAAACACCTCAGCCTCCCTGTTGGCAAGCACAGTCACCTTCAGGCACTGGAAGTCACCTAGCTCTTCAAGAGCAATCGGTTGCTGCAAGCAGAGAACAGTGCTCTTCCAGAGCTCCCTTCAGACCTGAGAGCTTAGCCACCTTCTACTGAACCCCCTCCCCCCATAGGGCAGCCTTTGTCATGGCATACAGACAGGCAACAGAGCACACTCTGGGAAGAGTTACTTAGAAAGCCTCTGGAAGGACAAGGAGCCTATGCCTGACCAGTCTTGCTGGCTTAGCTTCTCTGCTTTTCAGGTACTCACATTGGCAGCTCAGCTGGTGCTGTAGAGCTTGATCCTTTTGTTTTAACACAACAGCCCAGAACACAACCCCACTGCAGGTTAAAAAAACAAAACATGGTTTGGATCTATTGATGAGTTGGGGGGTTCAAAAACCTGTTCTCAGCTCAAGTGACAAAGCAAACCCTAGCAGCAAGCACTCAACCACCATTAAACACTCACCCACTGAGCAACAGAAAACACAAAACCACTCCAGAGAACAACACAAGCTCAGAAGCAGAGAGCATCAGGACACACACACACAGCAACACACAGCTCAGAACTCCCCCTAACCCTTCAGAGAACACCAAACACACTGCTCTCAAAAAACAGCCCAACCGCTCCCCCTGCAACAGCCCCCTCAAAAACCAAACACCCACTCCACCACAACTCCCTGCCAGGAAACAGCCACCCCTGGGGCCAGGGCTTAAATGCAGCCCTCTGGCCAGTGGGGAGAGGAGATGTGGGTGGAAGCCCCCAGGTGACTCTGGTCAGGGAAGCCCCAGCTGAGTCTGGTCAGGGCAATTAAGGCCTACTGGTACCCTCAGGACCCTGGCGGGAGAGCAAACAAGTTTTGCTGTGCCAAAAGGCATCTTCCCTTAGAGCACCACCTAGAGAAACAGGGCTGAGTCACACTGAGCTCATCAGGTGCACAGATCTTCCCAGCAGCTGCTGTCACCTGCCCCCAAAGGCCTTCGGCAGAATGGTAGCCAAAGGCTTCTTTGAACACCGGCTAGCGCTGGATGTTGAGAACCTTCCCAACGTTTCCAAGGAGCTGTACCCGCCTAGATGCGCAGCACGAGCGCACAGTCATCCGGCTCCTGCAGCTGTTCTGTACCTTGCTAGCTATGGCTCAAGCGCTCCCAGCGCCAGAGGTGTTGGCTTTGGATTTAGCAGCAGCCCTCACAGATTTGTCTTTTCGGAGAGTTTGTCCAGGTGTTTTTGGAACCCATGCAAACTGTTCACATCCAGCCAGGAAGTCCAGAGCTTAATTATGCATTCGGCAAAGAAATACCTCTCGAACGCTTTGGGCCTGGCCTTGGCTAGCACTGCCTAGGGGCTTTTTTGCATTGGTCCTTGCAACGCAAGAGGTAGAAAGCAACAGCTGTCTTCTTTTCCAGAATGCTTTGGTGCTCCCTCAGAAAACTCTGAGCCTCCTGAATCACTCTGCTGACAGTTAAGAGGCCTGGCCCTGTAACGATTGCCTGCCCCATCCAGACCCTGAATGCACTAAGAGGTCTTAACTGCCTCCAGCAGCCTCACCTGGCACCTCCGCCCACGCACCCTTTGCCCATTGGCTTGAGGGCTGTATTTAAGCTGAGCCTTGGGGCTGGAGGCTTTGTTTAGTGGGGGTTGGGGGGTGTCTTTAGAGTTGGGTTGGGTCTTTATGTTTCTGTGGCAAGTTGTGGGGTTTGTTTTTAGTGTGTTTCCCCTCCCCACCCCCCCTTAGGTAAGCCTTCTAGTTGTGATGTGGCTTTGTTTGTGGTTTTGGTTTCTGCATGTGAGTCTCAGAGCTGTGTTGTGGTGTCATTCCTGCTCTTGCAGGGGGGTGGGGGGGTTTTACAGGGGTGTTGTGGCTCTAGCTTGAGCCCTGCTTCTTGAGGGGGGAGGGGGGGGTGTGTTTCCTTAAGCAGTTTTCTGGATGGACTGGCTGTGTTATTTTTTCCCAGGGCTGGGAGTGGGCTCTGTTGTTATGTAGCTCTGCCTGTTGCACCTGGAGATGTTAAGGGGCTGTGTTGTGCTCAGTGAGGTAGTTCCCTGGTGGGTGGCTAGCCTTGGGTTATGGATGCTTGTTGTGGTGGGGCTGGCTTACTGCAGTTGCTGCAGGATGTGTCCCCAGAACAGGGAGGAAGGGCTGGCCAACACCAGGTTGTTCTCAAGCCAGGCTTTCTGTGTTATGCTTCCCAGAGTGTTTGGGTCCGTGTTAATCCTTGTGCTGAATGCTTAAGGCCCCCCTGAGTGGAGGAGGGAGCAGCAAGTGAGTCAAAGCCTGTTTCTGTCCCCAGACCCTCATGGGTGACCCAGTCACTCATGACTGCTCCTGACCCAGTCATTCATGACTGCTGGGTTTGGGGGGCTGGGTGCCCTGCAGAGTGTTCACAGCAGGGAAGCTTTTCTGAGGGCCTTGTTAAGCTTTCTGCAGGCCCCTAATGGGGGCTGTAGCTTAGTCAGGGAGGCTTTTCCTCAGGTGTGGGGTAACACCCCCCTCCCTGGTTAGTCAACTGAGCTGTGAGGACTTAACCCTTCTTGTCCCTCTCCTAGGGCTTGAATGCTCAAAGCAAGGCTAGCAGTTGTCAGGGTTTCAGAGGATTTTTTTTAAATCCCTCCCTGAGTTCCCCTCTCCCTGAAGGAGTTTCAAGGCTCTGGGGAAATGTACTCAGGCCTGATTAAACCATCCCCCCCAAGGCATTTGGGAGAAGTCACTGCTCACATGTGCATGTAAGACAGTGTGGCAGCCTTGGTTGAGCTTGGTTACTGTGCATGGGTGCTCAGGTGTCCGATATGGGATTGCACCACTACCACTGAGAGGGCAAACCAGACAGCTTTCCCATGCTCTCTTCTCCTGCTTGCACTGTTGACTTGCCTGCTTCATGGGCTTCCTCAAGAGCTGAGAGAGGGATGCTTCAAGCCAGGCAGCCTGGGTTTCTTCCAAACCAGGGGAGGTCAGCACTGTTAACTTCTGTGGCTTCTGAGTCCCTCCAGGATTTTTCTGTGTGTTTTAAGGGTAGCACTAAAAAGAAAAGGTCTCTCTCAGGGGTTGCATGAAAAGAAGGAAAGCCACCTGGATTTAACTTGAGAAGGTGGGGGGGTGTTGGCTGTGTAGAGCAGCCTGAATGCTCTTGAGACTCAAGTGCTCTTGAGACAAGGCAGCATGTGGCTTCCACCCTGAGAACAAGTACAGCTCCTTGTTCTGTTTGGGGTGTCCTGGGCCAAGGTCCTCCTCTAGTTAAAAGGAGCACTTGAGGAGAGATGCTGGGGTGGTTTTTACCTTTTCCAAGGAAGGCTTGCTACAATGCCTGGTGCTGCTGGTGCCCCCTGGAGTGGGAGAGGCAGAAGGGGAGCAGGGACTGGGTCAGAGTAACAAGGGGTGGGTAGAGCTGCCTGTGGCACAGGGCTGCTTTCTCCCTTAGAAGAAGCAAAACATCTAAACTAACCTTGCTGCTAAGGCCTTTAGGTAGGGAAGGGAACAGTGACATGAAAGAGCATGTAGCTTCTGAGGAAGTGAGCCAAAACTGTGGAGTAGCTCTACTAGGATGTGCTTTTGTAGTTGTCTGTTAACATGAGAAGAGCAGGGTGACTTCAGGCAAGGGCTTCTCAGCTGAACAAGTCAAGTGCAAGGAAGCAGCAACAGCCCTCAGGGAGGGAAGAGCTGTTCTCATGCCTCAGGTCTCTGTGGGTTTCTTGTTCTTTCACCAGCCAACTGAATGGGTTCAGGCCCTCAAGCAGGAACCCAGCCTGGCAAGGACCTGGGTCCCTGCCTGGAGAGTGGGGGGGGGGGGGGTGAGGAAGGCCTGCAAGTCAGGGTGCTGGGGGCCTGCTTGCTTGGGGGAGCTCCTGCCAGCTGCAGCCCAGCCAGCTCCTGCCTCAAGCTGTCCCCTGGCATGGAGGGGCTGGGGCAGGCAGGAAAGCAAGGAGGGCAGCTCTTGGCATGAGCACTCAGAGCTGTCCCTGGGGAAAGCAGGGTTTCTGGACTGCCCCAAAGCAGCAGGTCTGCTCTGCAGTGCATTAACAGCTACAAAGCTGCCTGAAGGATCTGGACAGAAGGAAATGAGTGTGACCTTCCCATTATGGGGGGGGGGGAAGAGCTGCTGGCCCCCTTTCTGCTGCTGGAGAGGCCAGAGCTGTGGGGTGTGTTGGGCCCAGCAGGCCTGGGGAGCCCCCCCCCCCCCACTGCCCCTGAGCTGTGGGGGCTGGCTGGGAGGGGGCAGGTGGGGGGGTGCTTACCTGGGTGCTGGTCTGCTCTGAGCTGGGGCTGAGGGGTGCTGCTGGTGTGGGGCAGGCTGTGGTGGTCTGAGCAGGCTGTGTGCTCTCCTCTGCCTCGGTTTTGGGGTGGTGGGTGCTGCCCCCTGCTCCTGGGCTGTGTTTGAGGGGCGGCTGCTTCCTGCAGGCTGCTGGAGGGCTCGGTGTCTCCGAGCAGGGGCTGTGAGCTGCTCGGCAGTGTGTCCCCCCCCCCGTGTCCTGTGGTGGGCGGCCGTTGGGGGCGGGGGGGTGGGGGGGCGGCGGCGGCCGGCGCGAGGCGGCCGTTGGGGGCGGGCGGGGGGGGGCGGCCGGCGCGAGGCGGCCGTTGGCCCCCGGGGGCGGGGGGGGCGGCCGGCGCGAGGCGGCCGTTGGCCCGGGGGGGCGGGGAGGGGCGGCCGGCGCGAGGCGGCCGTTGGCCGTGACAGAAGCGGCCCCGGGAGCGGGGTCTTTTCCCGGGTCTGGCGCCTCTGGCGGCGGCGGGAGCCCTGCTCGGCCCGAGGCAGCCGCTCGCCGCGGGGGGGGAGGAGGAGGAGGCGGCGGCGGGGCTGCCCGGCCCCGCGGAGGGGGAGGCGGAGACCCCCGGCCCTCGAGAGACCTGCTGGAGGTGAGTGCCGGAGCCCCGGGGCGAGGCAGGAGGGACGCTGGGGACAACCGGGGGCGGGGGAGGCACCTGAGCTGGCCCCTCTGGGGGGCTGCAGGGGGGCTCCTTGTGCCCGCTGGGCGGAGGGTCTAGGCAGGGCCCTGAGCCAGTGGCCGACCAGGGCCACAAGCCCTGGTGAGGGACCCTTGAAAACCCAGCTGGCCCGGGGGGGGGTGGTGGCGGGGGCTGGGGCACCTTTTGCCCCTTGTGGCTGTAAATGCCCTGAGGGGAAGCAGCAGGTGATAGTGTGTGGGGGCTGCTTTTAGCAGGTGGCAGTCACCTGTTTTCCTGTTGGACTTGCTGTTGTGGCCCACTCGTTGCTTGTTGTGGGCTTCTTTCCAGGCTGTGTGCTTGTTGAAGGACACTTCTGGGTCTTTGCCGTGGACAAGCTGTGGAGCTCGGTAGGCTTGAGATGCTAGTGAATTGCCAGAGGAGCCATCCGGTGAGGTGAGTTGCTGTATGTTGTGACCTTGCACTCTCTGGCTAGTCCATTGACATCAGTGTTGATCAGCTGGACTGGGCTGAAATAACCCCCTGAACAAGCTTTACCTGGAGGTGTGACAGGTGCTGGCTGGCCCTGTGTGGAAGGATGGGTCGTGTCAAGTACTGTAGGCAATCACAAGGTACAACTGTGTCTGCTGTGCCTCTTCATTGCAGGCCTTGGGAAAATGCTTCAGCCCCCAAAGAGGAGAAGGTGGGGTGGTCTTGCAAGGCAGGCATCCCTGGAACCTGAAGGCTCCCACGAGAAGGTGAAAAACGTCGTCGTTGCTTTGTCTGCCTCGTGTTGCTTGGGATGTCTATGTAGAGGACGAGTCAAAGGATTGCTTCAGAGACCACCTGAGGCTATTGCATCTTCAAGTAGGTCCCGTGACCGCCTGTGCAGTGTATGATGTGTGTAGGAACTTGGGGCGGCATGTGAAACTGTGTTGCTTACCAGGGCACGGGGACCCTTTGGAGCTTGGCATGGTGTGTTTCAAAGTTAATCCTGTGCGAGGGCCCTTGAGAAACCCTGTGTTTTGGATGTAGTGGGGCCAGGGGGCAGCTGGGGAGAAGTGAGTTGTAGAATGTGGCACTTGGCACTTGCTGTCTTGTGTAAGAGTTGGAATGCAGGTTTGAAAGGAGAGCGAGACCAGTTTGTGGGTAGTTTCAAAAGGGATGAATGAGTTGTGTGGCCAGTGAGAAGGAGCAGCAGTCGAAAGGCAGCATCAGCAGGCGAGGCCCTATTTAAACTGCTTAGTGCTGCTGAGCGGTGTGTCTTCGAACAGTACATAAGCTGAAGCCCTCAGCTAATGCCCCAAATAATCCAGGCATGGCCCGAAACCGTGGGCGGGGAACTTGCCCAACTGCCTCAAATGAGGGGTTAGTGTTGCTTGAATAGCAGCTTCAGAGGGAAGCACAAAACCTCCGGAGCGTGCTTCCTTGTGTCTTCTTTTACCCTAACTTGGGGACTGGGAAGTATGCAATAACCCAAGAAACTAGAGAAGTGCATTTTTCACCCTGATTTGCCTAATAGTGAATGAGAGGGGAACCTCAAAAAAACCCTCTAAGGTTTGAGGTAGTGATGGATGAAAATCCATCCATGGGAGGGAATGTCGAGGCCATAATAATGTACGTGGGGTTGTGTTTGGGAGAAGTGGAAGCTTGTTGCTCCCTTGGGAGCAACATGTAGCAGTAGAATGATACTGCAGACCTGGTTGAGCCTACAAAGAGTAGAGTGTTCTCATCAGGTGAGTTCCCCCCCCCCCCCCCCCCTGTGGTGCTCTGTAGGGAATGCACTAGTAAAAATGCACAGACTCCACCCCATGAATTAAAAGCACTTGATTCCCCCCCCCCCCCCCAGTTCCATTCCAAATGCTGGAGTGGATTTTGTCCTGGGTTAATATGGTTGTCCTTTGCAGGCCCCTGCTGCCTTTGTGCTGTGCTTTTTAAAGCAGATGGAGTACCAGCTCAGAGCATTGCATCGAGGGTGCCTTGGACTATTGGGGTGCCTTGCCTTCCCTTGTGCCTTTTGTGATTAACTTAAATCAGGCAAGGCAAGGACACCTTGAGCTCAGGCCAGGGTGTTCAAAGGAACTGGATATTGACTGATGCAGTTGAGAGTGAAGTTGGTGGGGGCTCCTGGTTGTCTTAATTTCCAGGGTCAGCGTTGTGTTCCTTGTGGGGAAAGTCTACTTCTCCTGGTTGAAGTCAGCAGCAAGCTGACCTTTTTCTGTGTTTATCCAGCAGGTTTTTTCCAGGGTGTGTAACTGGGCCTTTGGTCATCTGCAGAGTGCTGTGCTGACATGGAGAAGGATGTGGGCTTCTTGGCCTGGGGGCTGGCTGCAGAGGGCCAGTGGGACCTGCAGCTGTGTGGGCTGGCTTCCTTAGCTTGGCAGGACAGAGGAGTTCTGGGTCTCTTCCACAGCCAGCCAGAGGCTCAGGATCAGCTCCAGGTGCAGGGAGGAGCTCCAAGGGCTGTAGTGGAGCTTACTGCAGCAGGCAGCTGTCTGCAGTGCCTTTTGTGCAGGTAGTGATGCTTCAGGCAGGTGAGGCCTGCCTGAGAGGCTCCTCTGGACTCCTTGAGAGGGGTAGGTCGGTTGAGGTGCCCCTGTCCTTGTCCTTAAGCTTGAAGGGGCTTTCCTGCAGTGGTGGTGGGGCTTGGGGTCCCTGTCGGGTGCCCTAAGGTGCAGGAGCAGAAGCGCTGCGAGCCACCGATTGTCTCTTTCCTGGTGAAAGGGCCCATTGTGAGTGAGTAGCCTTAGTCCCACAGAACTGCTTTGCCTGGCTCAGAGGTCAGTGCCGTCTGGAGGCACGGAGACACCTGTGTTTTGAGGGCAGAACTGAAGGCATCTTGCAGGCCCTGAAATACTGAGTTTGAGGGGGAGCAAGGCAGCAGAGTAGGTAGTGCGAGGGAGCTGGCATCAGCAGAAGCAAAGAAACAGCGGTGTCCCTTTTCTGAGGGCAGGACTGAGCCTAGGGATATACTGAGCCTCTTGTGACTCGCCCAAAGTTGAGGCGGACAGAGTTTGACAAGAGAGTTGGAGTTCTATGCGTGAGAGCAACACTATTTCCCTAGGACAGAATAGGCAATGGGGTGGTTGCTGTGAAGAAGTAGGGGAGTACCTGCTGTGTCTGGATGCCGGTCAGGTAGCAGCTGTAGCTTCCTCTTCTGTCTTCTGTCACCTTAGCTCTGAGGCCTGTGGGGAAGCTGCCGTAGTTGACACGAAGGATAACATTACTGGAGGTCTACCGAGTTGTGTAATGAGTTTCCTTGGTTTGCCTGGTGAGATGATGAAGGTTATGCTAGTCCTGATGAATGTACTTGCTTGCCACTTGCTAGCAGAACAGGCAGAAGGTTGGGCCTGGTTCTTGGTGTGCTGGGTTGCAGCTTGTGTGTTTGAGGCTGAGGGAGAAGAAGTCTTGATGCTAGTGTCTGCTGCTTTGTGTAGCAGTTGATTGCAAGTACTTGGCTACAGCTTCTGCTGGGAAGTTTGTGGTTGTTTCAGAAGAGGGTGTTTTGGCATGTGGTGGTTGTATGGAGCACAGAGATGCCCCTGTGAGGGCTCCTGTAGTGATTAAACCAAAATTGAAGTGGTGGTCTTGGTCCAGCAGCTTGGTTCCGGTGGTGAAGACAGCCTGAATTCTGACACCATGGATATGCTGCTTGGCAGTCTTTTTTGCTGTTGCTTAGCTTCTGTGTCTAATGTTGCAGGGATGGAATGGCTTGTGGAGTGTGGTGGTGATTGGCCTCAAGGTCTGGCTGCCCTGAGTCCTTGACTTGCCTGCAGCTAGTTGGCAGATGGTGATTATGCCGAGTGTGGATGGGCATGCCGGTGTGCTTGCTTCAGGGAAGGCTCTGCAGACTTGACTGAGGCCCTGTTTCTGAGGTGGAAGTGAGTCTGGTCAAGAGGGCAGCCTTGTGGGTTTCAGAGGGCGTAGCTGAGGCCCATCTGCCCTTCTCTGTGAGGGGGTTAGTAGCCTGCATTGCAGGGTGGTTGAGAAGGGAAAGGCCCTGCAGGTGGTAAGGTGGTCATGGCTGGCAGGTGGAGATGGAGAAGCACTTGTGATGGACTGAAATCTGCCTTTGCTGTCAGTGACCAGAGTGAACTCTCTAGAATTTACCTTCTAGAGCCAGCTTAATACTGGCTGAGGCTTGCTCTTCTGCTGAGAAGACTAGAAGGGTCTCCTCAATCTTTGACCTCGGTGTCTAGGTTGGTTTCTCAAGCCTGCCTTCAGCTCCTTTCAAGTCCCAATGGTTCCTATTGTTGCATCAGCAGGGTGGGCTGCAGAAGGGGCTTGAGTCTAGGCTGCTTCCTGCTTGTGTTACGGTGAAGGGGGTTGGCATTGAAGGGGTAAGCCTTTTTTCCCCAATGTGGAAGGATTATGAGCTGGGAGGCTTTGGTTACTGGTGGCTTCGGGACAAGTTTTAGCAGTGACTTTTTGGGAGCAGGTGCGGGACAAATGAAGAGCCTTGCCCTGGGGGTGACAAAGTGAGCAAGGGGATGTAATGGAGTGGCCCAGCTGGGTGTGGTGATTAGAAGGAAATTCATACTTGGAGACTGCTAGCACCAGGTGGCGCTGCTCTATCAGTCTAGAGGCAGCTAATTTCTCAATCCTGTCCTCTGGGTACCAGGGCCGGGTGGCCTGTTACATGGTAACTGAATATAATGTAATTGACCAGTGCAAGGAGACTGGGGAGAAAGACCTGCTGGGAGAACTGATAGGTGCTGGTAATCCTGAGGCATTTCCTGAGTGGGAACTGTCCAAGTTGGAGCAGAGATGGGCTGTTATGATCATCAAGATGAAATCTGTTTGCTGAATTTATTCCAGATTAAAGAAGTTTGTTTCTTGATCTTTTCTAAGTAAAAGGTTGAGAAATAACTTGTTGGGTAAAAGATTTCACCTAACTGATTTAAAAAAAAAAAATTGCTGTGAAGTCTAGATCTTACAATGGAGTAGTTACAGGAGCAGATGACCTCTGATGAGACTAATAAGGGCAGCAAGCTTTGGCATATTTGGCAATTGAGATAGACAGTGGAGAGCACTTTGGCCACTTTGGAAAATCTTGCTCCCTTATTTGAGGAGGAGGGGATGGTGGAGGCCAGGGAGCAACATACTGGAGAGGACCAAAAAATGAAGCACCAGCCATGAGTCAGAACAATTCATCCATCTCTGGCAGCACAGCTGGGAAGTCTGCTTTCAGGAGGAGCATGGGGAACTCTGTCTGGATGCTTGCCAGGTACAGGACACAAAAGAGATGCAGACTGGGGAGAAGTTTTTGTTTGGCTTTCTCAATTTGATTTCTTAGAGTCATTTTGATGAGGAAGTCTTGTGGTTTTTCTTTTTAAAGCTGTGGGCAGAACTGCAGGAGAAAGTCTGAGGTGAATTGAATTGCAGTAAGAGTAGTTTCTCAGGGATTCTCCTGTGTTTGTGGTAGCAGTGTCTGGGGAATGAGGGCAAAAGCATGTGCAGTGGGGAAACAGGAGCAGGAGCTGGTTGTCCCCTTGGGTGATTTCTGAAAGACTCACCCCTCTCCCTGCTGGAGTGACTTGCCAGCTTGCTGAATGTGGTCTTTGCCCCAGAGCACTTATATTTTGAACAGTCTTCTCAGCCTGTTGCTGCATGGTGCTGTAAAAGGCTTCTCTGCTGTTTTGGGGAGAATGCTCTCAGAGATGGCCTGTTTTTTTCAGTTCCGCACTGGAGGAATGTGGAGGAAGTGTTCTCGCAGGAGTTGAAGGTGAAGGGCTACCTGGGCTGGACTAATTGTTGACCTGTCCCCCAAGAACTGGCTTGTGCTAGTGGATAGTTCTCATAGGTATGAGAGCCTGGCAGGGAGCATTGCAGAGGCTCCTGTTTGTCCTCAGCTGGGCCAGAGTTTAAAGAAGTGGCCAGACTTCCCTGAGCTCAGGTGCTAGCTGGTTTTTCAAGGTGCTGAGTGTGGCTGCTGAAAGAGTCCTACATGGAACTGCAGTGTGCCTGTTTGGTCTCATTATCACTCGCATGCTGTCAGAGCATGATGCGTCACCAAGTTCTGGTTGGTGGGTGCTTCATGTGCAGTTGCCTATTTGTTTTGTAATGAATAGCTGCTCAGCCTAGTGGTGTGTGGTTTTTAGCATGGATCCCTTTTGTTCCTCCTTTGATGTGTGGAAGCCTTGACAGATGCCATATTTGTTTTGCACATGTGGATTCTGAGGTTGTATTTAGCCTCTCGGAAGACCCTGACTGGACTGGAGAGGATGTCGCTTGCAGTTCTCTCAAGCTTTCTAGCAGTAGGCAGGTATAGGCTATTTCTCTGTGGTTTGGCAATACTGACAGCTCCAGCTAGTTTTCATCTAACACAGACTGTTGTTTATAAAATCAATGTTACCTGATTGGGAACTGAGTGGTTTTCAAATGTATCAGAATGACCCAAATGCTTATATGCTTTGCTGCATTACTGAATGAATATAATAAATAAGGAGAGAGCTACTAGGATTAACTTCTTTGCATCTAAAATATGTACTTTAAATTTAATGTCATGATTTTGTAGCACAGTAGAGAAGTTGTGGTGTTTTCATGAAGTCATTTTTAAAGGCTGTCAACTTTCTTAGGTAAAAACTGACTGGCTTCCCAACCAAGGCAGAAGGAAGGAGGACTTTTTAAAAGCCAGACTACAGCACAGTGAGGCCTTGCCAAACAAGGGATTAGGAGCCAGTAAGGTAGGAGCATGAGCAAGAGCAATATAATCCTCTCTGATGAGAAGCGAAGGGGATGTCGTTGTGCATGCAGCATGAGTAGGATTACAGATCTCTCTCATTTTGGGACTTGCCATATAGGTGGTGCTGGAGGTCAGCTTGGGCAGTTTGCATTCTCTTAATTAACAGGAGCTGTGGATTTTAGAATGCAACCAAAGGGGGAGGGGAATTGACCAATTGAGTAATGTAGACTTGAAATCTTAGGTCTGCAGTGTTTGCAGAGCATTGAGGTGTTGATCTGTTCAGTTCTAAGCAAATATGGAAGGAAATGGCTTTCGGGTGGTAACTTTTCCCTAGCCTCAGTAGGGAAAACTCAGGAATGCTGAAAATGAAATGCTAGATGTGTACACAGAGAAACCGGAAGGCCATGTGAATGGCATCTCTGACAGTATAAATGGTTTACACAAGCGTCTTCTGAGGCAAGTCTTTTTTGGTAGCGCTACTAGTTTTTTTCCCTGTTGGGAAGATGGAGTCATACTGTAGATGATGTTTATGCTTGAGCAGCTGAGGGAGTCAGTAGCAGGATTGGAAAGGCCCAGGAAACTAGAAGTTTAGCAAATCCTCCTAAAATGCTTGTGTGTTGTCTGAGGCAATTAAATACCTCTTAAAAACATGACTGCCTGAGTGCAGGGCCAAGGTTGAGTTTGTAAAGTAAGTATTGTCCGACAAGGAAATCAAATCGGGGTCTATTTTCTGTGAACGTAGGATCTGTTGGAAAAGCTTTAATATGTGTCTTTACCTCATGAAGGAGGAGTTAGCTGGCACATTAACTCAACTTTGCCAGTGTGGTAATCCCAGGGGTGTTTAGTAAAAAGAATGCAGAGAACCCCTAAGAGGCAAGCGTGGTTAGGATGGAGCCTCTGTCTTGAAACCTGAAGAGGTCTAAGCCTTAAGATTAGGAGGTGGCTAAATGGATGTTGCCCTTGTTCATGTAAGGCTAGATACTTGTGTCTTGTATTTCAGGCCATTTCTGTGCGGTGTAACAGGCTGGGACTTGCTAAAAACTAGGACTTAGGCCCTAAAGGGTGAGGGCAACTGCGGAAGTTGTATCAGGGTGTTTTCAGCTTTGAGTGGAGAGCGAGGTGTTTTTGAGTCTTAAACTGCTACGGCGTGTGCAGAGTACCTTTATCTTTTTGGTCCTTGAACAGAAGGACCTGTCTCCTCGGGGCATGTGCCTTTGCCTGTGATTGGTACCACAGCATTGTTTCAAGTGGATTTGATAGTCATAACAAGATTGAAGTAACTGTTGATCATGAGGTGGGAGGGACGGGGAGGGGATAGTGATTGAATATACACACTGAGAAAGCAGTACTGTTTGCAGCATGGCAAAGAAAAGAATTGGAAAAGAACAGGAGTAGATCCTAGACAGGAGTGGATAAGGTTAGCTATAGAGGGCGTACTTGGGGACAAAAATGCAGTGAGACTTCTGCCAACAGGAGACAGCTATACGAAAGCAAAGCGCTCAAAAGCAGAGCTTCATGGATGTGTTAATATAATTGAGAGGATTCCTTCTTGATTTATCATAGTTCTTTCAGGTTTCTGCTTGAGGGTAAAGGAAGGTGGCAAAGAGAATAGGCAGGGAGAGAGCTTTGTGGAATGAAGAATTCCAAAGCCTGATGGCATTGCTGAATAGTGCGGGAATACCTTGGGTATAAGGAAGCAACCTAAATCATCAGCTAGAGCAACCTCACGTGGATTGAGAGTTGTCCTTCTGCAGGTTTAGCTAGTGGCATGCCTCTCCAAATAATGACCGAAGCAGACAGGGGCTAGGCCGAAGAATGAGGTCAAGCATTATGTTGGCACTTTGAGCCCTTCCCCTGGAAAAGGGTATTGGGGGAAATGATCTGTGTAACACCTGTGGGCTAGTGGAAACCCAATGGCAAAAATGTTTTTAGAAAACATGGCCTAAATTTTGGGAAATCTGACGTTCCAATAGGACTTAGTGAAAATAGACTATAAGGCCACTAAGACGCTTCTCATTGAAGACTGTCTTTCCAAAGTGCCTCTAAATATTGAAAGCAGTAAGCTCTATGGAGGAGATGTTGAAACGCATGTGATGGGACTCCTACTTATTTTAAGTCGAAGAGGAAAGAAAGGACAAGCTCAAAAGAGAAATCCTCGGCAGTAGGTCCTCCTATCGCTTGCAGAAGGAATGCAGAGGTTTTAGATGAGAGGCTGACAGAAAAACCCAGAGACAAGAGACATGAAACCTCGTCGCCTCTCATGACACCTCACGTGCAGCATGTGGCAGGTTTCTAGACCAAGAATATGGTGTCATAATACACGGTATTCAGGCAGATATTACAACCCACCACAGCTTCTAGCTAAGTGGAGCTCTCCAGGAGGGGCCTGAGAAGTGTTCTTCCCTGTCCATATGTGAGTACTGGTGCTGAAGGGCAAGCTCTTTGAGGGGAAAAATGTACACTGGAACAGAAAGCAGAAGGGAGAACCACCTGGGAGTCGTGATTTCCATGGAGTCGATGGTTAACAATCTCTTTTGGCAGGGTTATTCACTTTTTTATTTTTTAAGGAGAACGCCAGTAAAACCATCATTAACGGGGGGGAAAAAACTTAGTGGGAAGAGCTGGCTGATGTAAGGTAGCTATGTATGTGGCATTGTCCAATGAAATGCATTTCAGAGTGCTTTAGTAAAATCTGCTCAGGAGTAGAATTGCTAATTGCCTTAAAGACAAAAAACCTCAAAGAAATTAATGCTAATGTTTAACAAGTTTCTTGAGCCAGACAGCCAGAACAAAACAGAATTTGCGAGTGAGGTGCGTTTTTAGGACTTGCTGTGAATGCAGATGCTATGGAAGTCCCCAGGCATTCACCCCCAAGTCAGTCGGGCTTGTGTATGATGGTTTATTTCAGCTTGAGCTGGGTGCCTCTGAAGAGGGGCCCTGAACAAAGAAACTGTGGGGTAATTATACCCTTTACAGTTTTATTGCCCTGCCTGCCAGAGAAGGTCTCCTCCAATGTTCTTTACTGAGTTGGTGGTGGCCTGTCTCCTCCTGGTTGGTTGATTGGTGTCTTGCCTCCCTTTGACAGGTCCTGGCCTACATCCCAGGCTAGTTGCCATGTGCTTGTTTCTCACAGTCCCTGATCTTCTCAAAGGTCAGCTGCAACTCAGGTGCCTTGCATCTTGTCTCCTGCCTTCTACTTTGTATCCTCATTAGCTGGTTTTGTATCTTTGTTAGCTAGTTTTAATTGGTTTTGCGGTTGCCTCGTGGGCAATGTCACAGCATCAGCAGTGTTTCTTGAGTTCATTGACAGTTTGACCTTGAGGCCTGCAGGCTTCATCTACTTTAGGCGCTGATGCCAAGTTAATCGAGGTTATGCCAATGGAATTAACAGTTTTCGTACACATCCCCTGTTTTTCTGGCTGTTGGTCTTAGTAACATGTCCATTTTTTGAGATGAGCAGCCAGCCTCCGTGATTTTCTGTGCAATCCCAAGGTGAGCACAAAGCGCACAATGATTAGACAGAACAGAATGGCTCCAGGATGCAGCGAAAGGATTATAGGAGCCAGAAGTGGTGGGAGACCACCCAGAGTTTCCCACCATTTATGCTCTGTCTTTTTTGGCTCTTTCAAGTACTGTTTGAATTTGTTGTCTCATGCCCTGCAGTCAGTGTACTTTTCCCTCTGTCTTTGACCTTTTGGAGCGATGTGTGCAGTTGGTCATGGTGTAATAACTCCTGCACTCAATTGAGATTCAATCCAGTAGGCAGTGGTGGTGATTCGTGAATCCAGGAATAACTTTCCTGGAGTAACTAGTGAGTTGTTACTGGGCTTGTGTAATTGTAGCCACATCCCTTTTGTTGTTGTGAAGAGACACGTGCACAAATTTAACTAGTTTTGTGATAAACATTGCACCGTCAATTATCGAAGTTCTGCACTGACTCTGCAAACATACACAACCCTTTCCAATGTAGACCAAAGTTACGTTCTCGTTTTCACTCTGTCTGCCCCCTGAAGTGACAAGCACTTTGTTCTGTGTGTACACAAATGTCTTGAGTTTGTAGGGCATTACCTTTGCGGGCAAATCCTAATTCATCCTGAACTGTGCGGGTGGTTAAGTCTATAGTGTTCCACCTATCGCAGATGTGCTGTGCCCATCCCCTGTGTTGCAAAGGATGTAATGTCACATCCCTATGGATCAGGCTGAGAGGGATAATAGGGTAGGTTGTAGACCTGTGCTTCTTGACTAGTGAGAATGAAAGCAGTTATCACTTCTTGCTCCTTATTGAATGTAAAGTTAAGCTTTTGCCACCAAGCTTGATATTTCTGCTCAGAGACAGTACTCTTTTCCCATCACCAGTGTTTGGATTTCTGCTGGAAGGATGCCGGTCTCCCCTGCCCTTATTCTTGATGCAGCTATTGTTTCTGTCCACAGTTGGGCTTGAATGCAACTAAGGGCAGTTGATGTATTTCCTTGAAGTACCCCTAAGGTGTCTATTATTAATTGGTGGTTGTGCTTGTTAATCTACTTCCCACTGAGGTAACATGTCTGACATTAGCCATTGTGTTTTCCCTAATGTGGTCAAAGATGATTGCAATGGATGTTGCAACTTGGACAAATCTGTTGTGGATGTGGCCAGTTTATTCATCAGCACTTCTGCCTCAATACCATTTAGTGCACCTAGGCCAGTACCCATCAGGCCAGTGGATGTCTTGTCTTTGGTTTTTTTTTTTTTTTTTTGGTCCCTGCAATTTAACCGTGTCTCCCATCCAACATAGCTCTTTTGCAAGAAAGTCACCCATTGAGGTTTGATCCCTGGGATATTTAGTTGCTAACTAGGTTCTCCTCATTTTAAGGACCAAGTTGGATTAACCAGCACAGTTTGACCTCCTGTCTTCATCACAGATGGTCCTATTGGATAGGTCCAAAGTCTTAATTTAGGGGTGGGAGGTTTAATAGTGGGAGTAATGCTACTAGTGGTCATAGGAGTAGTTAGCGCATGTTTTACCGGACGCGCTTTGAACCTCCGTAGAAATTTCCTCAGAACTTGCACGAGTGTTCACAGGGACCTCTATATGACTTTGTTGGCCGTAACAGGTCATACTACAACAATGGCTCACTTCTACTTCCAGTGTAACTGTTTGATCAGTAAAACGGCAAAAGATTTGCTTGTCTCTGTGACCCCTTGTTGCGGCTACCGTAGTTACCCATGCAGCATCCGTGGCATTCTTGGTAGCGGCCTGTTGTCGTATACAAGGGTGTTTGGGAGTCTCCCGGTGAATTGCTATCCGTCCTTCCATCGCTTCCACGCAACACCCTATGATGAAGATGACTCTTCTGAGAAGTGTTCTGGTGGATTGTATTTTTAACATGTGAATCCAGGATTCCTGCTCAGCAATCTGGACTGCAAAATAGGAACGGAAGCACAGTATATGGTCCTTCCCCCTCTGGTTCCAGTTTATGCTTTTGGACGGACTTTTCCGTCAATACCAAATCTCCTGGTCCATAGGTATGGACTTGTAAGGCTAGAGGTACAGGCTGTGCCAGAACAGCTTGTTTCTGTAAATGGTTAGTTGAGTTCTGAGGATGCGTTACATGCCTAGTTATGTGTTCATCCCTGTCCAGCAGTTCTGATACAGGTAAATAAGTCCCTGGGACAGCCAAATGTCTACCAAATAGCACTTCTGGGGGGGGGTAAGACCAACACTTTTCTGAGGTGTTTCTAATATCCCATAATCCTGAACTTAAAACCTCTGGCTGTTTTAGGTTAGTTTCTGCACAAGACTTTGCTAATTTCGTTTCCCCTGTTTTATTCCTTTGTTCTACTTGTCCAGAAGATTCTGGACGGGGTGAAACATGTAGTTGGGATACTGTGCTTAAGGACTTGCAAGTGTTTTGTAATGCTTGAGCTGTAAAAGGTGCTCCCCTATGAGAATCATTTTTTTTTTTCTGGAGTTCCATAACATGGCACTGTTTCTTTTAATAAAACCTTTGCCACCCCAGCTGCATCTGCTTTCCTTGTAGGAAATGCCTCCAGCCAGCCAGTCAATTGATCTGCAGTTACCAACAGATGATGATGATGATACCTGTAGGCTGGTGGCATGTCTGCATAATGAATTTGCAAGTGCTGAAAAGGAAAGTAAACCCATGGCCTTGCTCCTTGAAACTGTTTTATGTTTGTCAGCAAAGTGTTGGCACTGATCACAGCTTGATACTATTTGCTTGGTAACTGTGTATATCCCTGGAGCTGCCCATGCTCTTGGTCTTTGTTCTGGGACACCTTCAATTCTGCTGTGTCCCTTTCATTGGCACCACTGTGCCACAGGTAACAGGCCTGTTCTAGGCAATAGAGGCTGGCTTCTGATGGTCCGAATTCCAGTTTTGTCTTGTTCCCCTCCAAGTTCTTCCCAACTATCCTTTTCTTCCTTGGCACCTTCTTTGTCATATATGTTGGATAGTTAGGACATGCCTGGCCCTTCTGTCATGGTAGGGCATAACAAAGCATCCCATTGTGAGGGAGCCGCTTGAGCGGCTCCTGAGTTGGCATAATTGTTGCCTTTTTCTATAGTGGTCCTGCCTTGGTGATGTGCAGGGCCGTGAATCACAGGAGTGTGTTTAGGATCTTGAGTAACATCCACCAATTCATGTACTTGTGGGCTGTGTGGGATGCTCTTTCTGCTGGAGGGTAAGACCCCTTGCTCTTTCCATAGTGCCCCTACTGCATGACAGACTCCGAAAGCTTGCTTTGATTCGGTATAAATATTAACAGTTTTGACTTTAGAAAGCCTTGTTGCTCTTGCCAAAGTGACCAGTTGGGCCCCTTGCGCACTCATAGTAGATCTTAGGGGGCTGAGCTTCCAGTATTTTGAAATCGGGTACTGCTGTGTAACCAGTTGGCTGCTTACCCTCACGATAGTAGGCAGATCCAGCTACGTACAAAGCTAAACCTGGGTTAGGGAAGGGAGCCTCTTGTAAGTCTTGAGGTTTTTCCCCCAAGCTGCTTCACCCTCGTGCAATCGTGGTAATGTTTTTCCTTGTCCCTAGGCGAGAGAAGTAGGGTAGCTGGGTTCAATTTGTTACCATGTTGACAAAGTAATTCCTGTTTATATGCTTGCTGTGGAGACAGAACTTGGAGTGGAAATCTTAATGAATTTTTGTCTCATGGGGGATGTATATGGTCGGGGGGTGGTCCCAGAACCTATGGTTCAATGTTTCTCAGCAATGATTGCTGCAGCAGCCACCACACGGATACACCCAGGAGTTCCCCAGAGGGCAGCATCTGATTGTACAGGGTGATATGTGCCTGATGAGGGTTGAGGACCTAGCATTTGAGTCAGCAGTCTACTGGCAGCCCCTTGTTGTTCATGAATGTACAGCTGGAAAGGTTGTTTTAATAACCAGGGAGCCCTAAAGCTGGGGCTTGACTTAATTTTTTTTTAAATGCCAGATCTGAGGTGTCTGCTTTATAGGTTCTACTTGTTTCTGTTTAGTCGCTTCCAGTAACAGTTTAACTAATTCCCCCAGCCCAGGAATCCATGGTCTACAGAAGCCTACTGCCCCTTAAAAACCTCTAATCTGTCTTTCATCATCACAGGTCAAGGTAGATCTTCAATGGCTTTGATGTGCTCAGGATTGTTTGGTTGTTTTCCTTCAGTTAGACTAAATCCTAAATGTTTTACTCTTTCTCGACAAAACTGGAGTTCAGATGGGGATGCATGGTGTCCCTTTTCAGCTAAGGCTGTACACAGAATTGTTGTATCTGAAGTTACAAACACTTTTGGTTCTGCTAGCAAGCAATAAACTGTCTGCATACTGTATTACCACTGAGTGGGAGGATAAGACAATGTTATGCAAACCTTTCTGCAACAACTGAGCAAAAAGAGCTGGTGAGCCAGTGAATCCTTGTGGAAGCTGTGTCCAGGTCAGTTGTCCTTTCCAGGTAAAGGTGAACAGAAGTTGACTCTGCTGCTACAGGTATACTGAAGCAAGCTGAAGTTCAATCTGTTGTCAACCACTTAACCCCTACAGGAGTTTGAGTTAAAAATTGTGAAAGGGTCAGGTACTACAGAGGCATGTGAATCCTGTACAAATGGATGCTCAGGATCTCCATCACTGTCCAGATGATGATTATGTACTGGTAAAATGGGTGTATTAAAAGGAGAAATGCAGGGCTTCAAAACCCCCTGCTCTAAATAGGTCAATTTGTTTCTGAATGCTTTTCTCTGCCTCCTGTGGGATAGGATATTGTTTTACCGGGGGGGGGGGAGGGGGGGGGCCCTTGGAGAGTTTTTATGCACGCAGGCTCTGCAGATAAAAGCAAGCCCCCTGTCTGTTCCTTTTTCACTCCACAATTTAGCAGGCACAGCAGCTAATTCAATAGGAACATGGGCCCCTGGAACTGGCACTTCTGATGCACTGACTTTGAAAACGCCTCTAACTACTAAATCCATACTGTTTGGACTTGCCTGTATCTGTGTGTGAAGTGCTTGTAACAAATCCCACCCTAATAAACACAGGTGATTCTTCAACCAAAAGCTATTGCTTCCATATTGATTTTGCGTCTATAGCTGTCAGTAATGGTTTGCTCAGGTTTTTCTCCTCCTCCCATCACCCCCTACTTTCCAGGCCTCCCGGCAACACAACTGTTCATCTGCATAATTCAAGGGAGAAAGTAGCCCCTGTATCCACTCAAAAGGTTACTTGCTTTCCAGCAACTTTCCTGGTTGTGCAGCCCTGACTCTCCAAAGGGATTACATCTGAGAACATACATACACATTTAACACGAGGACAGTTATGTTCCTCCTCGAGTAGTCATTGATCAGCTTGGCCTGAGACTTGATTCTTCTCCAGAAGGAGGGTTCACCCTGACTGTGCTGGAAATTGTGGATGGCTTGGGTGCTCACACTGCCCATATTCTGAGTTGCCACAAAAACAGCATTCCTGAGACCCCTGACCCTGGTGTAGAAGTTAGTGGCATTCCCCTTCCTCCCCTTGTGACTCCTTGTCCTGCAGCCATCCCATGCATCTGCTGTCCAGGGGAAGATCCATGACCTTGTCCTCTAAAGAACCCAGTTCCACACTCGGAGGGAGGAGCCCTTGCATGACTGCAGCCAGACTTGTTGCTGCTTCCTTTTTTTAATTTATTTTTTCCCTCTAATTTCTTAGCCTCATGCCCATTACAGGCAAGAGTTGCCAGGCAGACAATCTCACCTAGTCTTTCCTGGCCAGTTGTCAGGCCCATGTTTAGAAAAATATTTCTCTAATCTATGGCAGCTTGATCAACTAATAGATCTCTTAGCTTTGGCTTCTGGGTCTGCTCCACTGCTGCCCCCCCTCCCCCCCCATACATCTGAAATTGCTGAAACAAGCAAGACAGAGATGTGGATGGGGGCTCAGTAGGCTGTTGGTGGTGCTCCCCCACCCTTGACCAATTTGCTGGTCTAACAGCTGCAAGCCTAATAGCTTCTTCTGGTCCTCTCTGAGCCTGTCTAAGGTGCCTGTGATCTGCATCATTTGAATAATCCCACCCAAGATCTATAGCAGGCCAGGGGGTATGAGCCTCAGGATCCCCTCCCTCTCCTGCCCAATGTTGATTGGCATCTAAAATGGCATGTTTCTCATCTGGTGTCAACAGAGTGTCTACTACCATCTGTACACCTCCCCAGGGAGGGTCATATGCCTGAAATATGCCTTTCAGGATTCGAATGACCTTCTTGGGGTCCTCCTGCCACTGAGGGGTCTGTTACAGAATCACAGAATGGTTGAGGTTGGAAGGGACCTCTGGAGATCATCCAGTCCAGCCCCCCTGCCCCCATCCAGTCCAGTCCCCCCTGCAGGGTCTTCTAGAGCATGCTGTCCAGGATCCTGTCCAGGTGGGTTTTGAGTATCTCCAGGGAAGGAGACTCCACAACCTCTCTGGGCAACCTGTTCCAGTGCTCTGTCACCCTCACAGTCAAGAAGTTTTTCCTCGTGTTCAGATGGAACTGCCTGTGTTGCAGTTTGTGCCCGTTGCCTCTTGTCCTGTCACTGGCCACTCACTGAGAAGAGTCTGGCCCCATCCTCTTGACACCCCCCCTTCAGATACTTGTAGGCATTGATGAGATTGCCTCTCAGTCTTGTCTTCTCCAGGTTGAAGAGGCCCAGCTCTCTCAGCCTTTCTTCAGAGGAGAGATGCTCCAGTCCCCTCATCCTCTTTGTAGCCCTTTGCTGGACTCTCTCCAGTAGTGCCATGTGTCTCTAGTACTGGGGAGTCCAGAACTGGACCCAGCACTCCAGGTGAGGCCTCACCAGGGCAGAGTAGAAGGGGAGGATCAGCTCCCTCGACCTGCTGGCAACGCTCTTCCTAATGCAACCCAGGATCCCACGGGCCTTCTTGGCCACAAAGGCACATTGCTGGCTCACGGTCAGCTTGTCCACCAGGACTCCCAGGTCCTTCTCTGCAGAGCTGCTTTCCAGCACGTCAACCCCTAGCCTGTCCTGGTGCAGGGGGTTATTCCTCTCCAGGTGCAGGACCCTGCACTTGCCATTGTTGACCTTCAGGAGGTTCCTCTCTGCCCAGCTCTCCAGCTTGTCCGGGTCCCTCTGAAGGGCAGCACAGCCTTCTGGTGTGTCAGCCACTCCTCCCAGTTTCGTATCATCAGCAAACTTGCTGAGAGTGCACTCTGGGCCTTCATCTAGGTCATTGATGAGTACACTGAACAAGACTGGACCCAGGACTGACCCCTGGGGGACACCGCTAGCTACAGGCCTCCAACTAGACTCTGCGCCACTGACCCCAACCCTCTGAGCCCTGCCATCTAGCCAGTTCTCAATCCCCCTCCCTGTCCACTCATCCAACCCACACTTCCTCAGTTTCCCTAGCAGGATGTGATGGGAGACAGTGTGCAAAGCCTTGCGGAAGTCCAGGGAGACGACGTCCACTGCTCTCCCCTCATCTACCCAGCCAGTCGTTCCATCCTAGAAGGCTATCAGACTGGTCAAGCATGATTTCCCCTTGGTGAATCCATGCTGACTCCTCCTGATCACCTTCTTGTCCTTGTGGAGGGGAGGCTGACAGGCCTGGAGTTTCCTGGCTCCTCCTTCTGGCCCTTGTGGAAGACTGGAGTGACACTGGCTTTCTTCCAGTCCTCAGGCACCTCTCCTGTTCTCCAGGACCTTTCCAAGGTGATGGAGAGTGGCCTAGCGATAACATCCGCCAGCTCCCTCAGTACTCGTGGATGCATCCCGTCAGGGCCCATGGATTTATGGAGGTCAAGCTTGGACAAAAGATCTCTAACCTGATCCTCCTCAACCAAGGGAGAGTCTTCCTTTCTTCAGACTTTCTCTCTTGTCCCCAGGGTCTGGAATTCCTGAGGGCTGGCCTTAGCAGTGGAGACTGAAGCAAAGAAGGCATTCAGCAACTCTGCCTTTTCCGTATCCTTCATCACGAGAGCACCCGCCCCATTCAGCAGCGGGCCCACATTGTCCCTAGTCTTCCTTTTGCTATTGATGTATTTGAAGAAGGCCTTCTTGTTGTCCTTGACATCCCTCGCCAGATTTAATTCCAGCTGGGCCTTAGCCTTCCTTGTCGCATCCCTGCAGACTCTGACAACGCCCCTATATTCCTCCCCAGTGGCCTGTCCCCTTTCCCACATTCTGTAGACGTCCTTCTTCTGTTGGAGTTTGGCCAGGAGTTCCTTGCTCATCCATGCAGCTCTCCTGCGCCCTTTGCTGGATTCAGAGGGCTGCGCTGCTCTTGAGCCTGGAGGCAGTGATACTCGAATATTAACCAGCTCTCCTGGACGCCCCTTTCTTCTAGGGCCCTACCCCATGAGATTCCCCTAAGTAGGTCCCTGAAGAGGCCAAAGTCAGCTCTCCTGAAGTCCAGCGTTGCGATCCTACTTATTGCCCTGCTTCTTCCTCGTAGGATCCTGAACTTTACCATCTCATGGTCACTGCAGCCAAGGCTGCCCCCAGCCTTCGCATCTCCAACTAGACCTTGTTTGTTTGTTAGTACAAGGCCTAGCGGCGCACCTCTCCTCGTTGGCGTCTCCACCACCTGTGTCAAGAAATTATCATCAATGCTCTGCAGGAACCTCTTTGACTGTTTGTGTCTACTGTTGCCGCCACATAATCAAATCTAGGGATCCGCAGGGTCTATAAACTCAGTAAAGACTTGGGGTACTCCTCCTCCTCCCTCTCGCAGGGCACCAGCTATTGGGACTACCCGTAAGGGGGCTTGTATTATTTCAGCATTCGCAGTGGGTAATGGGAGGGCAGGATACAACGGGGAAGCAGCCCCTCCTTCATCATTATTTCTCCCTTCCTCACGCTCTTCATGACTTCCATTCTCATTCCCCTTTCTGATCTTATTTTCGTTCCCATTGCCATTATCATGACTACCATGCCCTGACCGTCTGCTGCTTCCCGCATGCATCATCATTGTTTGGACCGTGCTGTCCTTCTGGCCTTCATATGCCCAGTTGTCCCACACGTACCAGGAATCCATTTGACCAGGATAATGATCCTCAGGCTGGTGCCATGAGAAAGTTAATATTTGTGAATCAAAACCTCCACTCGACGGCCAGCGTTCATCTGCATTGCCATCGCAAGTAATAAAAGCCCAGTCCTCCCAGCACAAAGTTATTAATCGCCTCAATGACATACCTGCAATCCCTGGAATACGTTTCCAATTCGTAATACTTTCTGCCAAGGGTCTCCCTTTTGGAGCACTTAATCCAGTTCCCATTTTTCTTTCCCTCTTTTTTTTCTTTCTTCTCCTCTCGCACTCCACCAAATCGTAAAAGCTTATAGGAACGTAGGAAAGACAGTACTCACCCAGTCTGAGGACGTCTCCACAGAAGGTGTTTTATCTGTGGGGCAAAACTCGAATTCAGATTTTTTTTTCTCTTTTTTTTTTCTTTTTTTTCCCTTGGGGACTCAAACCCCTTCACTCATCCTCCTTCAGTGTGTGCGCTATGGGACTTGAACCCACTTTTTTCCTCTTCCCTTTTTCAAACTCTTTTTTTTTTCTTTCTCTTCTTTTTTCCCTTCTTTCAGGGGACTTGAACCCCAAATAACCTGCTCTTTTTTCCTGCTTTTCCAAGAGACTTGAGCCCCAAATAAAATACTTAGTGGTGGAAATTAAGTATCCCTGAATCGGTGTAACCCGAGGAGCAGTCCATGAGGTGAACTCACCCGTATGCCGGCAGCAGTTGCTCCAGAGTCACATCAAGCAGAGAAGCCTGGGTCCCACCTGGGCTGCCAAACTGCTGTAAAAGTCCCCAGGCATTCACCCCTAAGTCAGGGTCAGCCTCGTACGCGATCCTTCATTTCAGCTCGAGCTGGGTGCCAGCTGGAGCAAGCCAGAGACTGTAAGCGTAGTTGTCAGGGAGCTGCAAGCGTCGGGCAGCTCTGCAGAGGCAGGCGAGCTGGGACCCAAGGGTGACGGCAGGGCAGGGACCTGGCGCGCTCCCGTAGCGCCTGGACAAGAAGGGCAGGGCAGGTCTGGTGATGGTGACCGGGGTCAGCCGCGGGCTCGCCAGCCCAGTCTGCAGGGACGAGGCAGGACCAAAGTGAAGTCAGACGAGCAAGGCGTAAGGCCTGGCATGGCACAGCCCGGGCAGGGCCTGGGCTGGGACGCAGCCCCGAGCAAAGTGGGAAGGAAGAGGGGTGGAGGGCCTAGATGAAGCTTCTTGAGAGTGTTCTGCATAATGGGGTACGGAATTAAATTGACAGTAGCAAGAGCATTAAAATTAAATATGCAACATTGTATATGTACATTATATTCAGACTAAGCGTTAGTAATGAGCCCTTTCACAGTTTCCTTTTCTTTTTCACATGGGAAAGTGGAAGAAAGAACTGAACTGATCTGTGAGTCTTGGCTACTGCAACCCCCATACACAGAAGTGTGGGCGGTTTGTTAGAATTATTTCCAGAGGTGCTGTTATTGTAGAGCAGGCGGGCATAGATGTCCTGTCAGCTCAACACTTCTTGAAAATTATCGCAGACTGCATATGGTGGTGCTTGTTATGTCCCTGAGCTAGATTTCTCTCCCGTCAGCTGTTCCGGATAGAATACATATGCCTTACAGCCTGACTCCGTGTTTGCTCTGACGTCAAGGAGAGGAGGGTGTGTGTTTTGCCATCCTGTTAAAATAGTGCCAATGAAAAAGAAAGAAGGCTCGTGTTCTGTAGAGCTAGTGGCCGGCTTTGGGGGAAATTAAGTCTAAGTCTCCATCCGATGACTGTGTGCCTCAGCTTCACTGTAATTGTGGCTGCAGCACTTTCTCCATTCTTGGCTGCAGCTAAGTGGCAGAATGTTACAAGGTCCCTAGGTGGCTGTCTGCCATTGACACAGGTAACTCTTACAGTCTGGCTGCTGGTCCCCAGCTCCAAGACTTTTCAAACTGAGGAGAAGACAGTTCAGGAGAAGAAATGGGACATGAGAAGAAAAGCAAGGCAGTGTAAGAGGAAAATGTATATGTTCAGCTCTGTCATTATTTATGGTTGAAAAATAAGCAACCATCACTTGTTTATTTTTTGTGAAATGATGTCACGCGTCTGCCCTTCGCCATGCTATCAAAGACAGTCTTGACTGCCTGCACGAGACCTAGGACTGCAAGCCGATGGTCAGTGTTGCGTTTGTCGCCCTGTGACCTCAACGAGGTCCTTAGCCCCACTTTTCCATGTTATTCTGTGCACCCTTCAGTGTATCGAAGTGGGAAGGTGGTACTCGCCCAGATGGGTGGGCAAGTAAAGCTCTAAGGACGAAAGGAACAAGTGCAGCGTATGTAATGTTGGAGTAGTAGGGACTGTTGACTTTAGGCCTGATAGAAAAGGTGTTTCTAGAGGAGGTGGAAGGAGGCGGACCAGCAGCAGGGCAGGTTAGGGCAAGCGATGAGCCAGGACGTGTGCTTTGTGTTTGTGTGGGAGCACCTACAGCATAAGCACGGACATGGCTGCTGAGTTGCGTATGGTGCTTTGCTGGCGTGCAGTCATTTCTAGGTGGCGCTGAGTTATACTGGGGAAGTCTGCCAGGATTGCTCTCCCAAGACAGTGATTATCCATATCGGCAATCGTCTTCAGTAAGGAGAATCATGTTATTTGGATGACTCGTACTGCGTGGAGGCAGAAAAGCCTCCGCAGGCAGAAATGTGTGCTGGGAAAGATGCTTGTTTTCGGTGCTTGAAAGTCATTTACAGTTTACGTATCCCTGTGAAGTCTGGCTGCATAGCTCTGCAAGGTGACTTAAGCTACGTTTTCCACTGCACTGCACTTCCCTAGGGCACGGAGCTAAGCAGGATCTTGTGTGGGTTTCCAGAGATGCTGATAAAGTGCAAGGCGCTGTGTGGAAAAGCAAGGTCAAAGAGGGACTTGCCTTTGGCCTGGAAAGCAGTCGCGTTCATGGACCTCCTTTTTTGCAGTATTTTATAGCTTTGACCTTGTTGCTGGAAGTTCCCTCCCTCATACGTAAGGGAGCTTCAACGTAATAATGGCTTGCTTTGCTTTTCCTGCACGGTACAACGTTTCACAGCAGTCAGGCGCTCTGAGAACGAGAATTGCCCTTTGGAGTTGCTTGATTGCTGATGAACTTGAGAGTTAAAAGTGGCCCTGTCGGTGCTGCCTTTGACCCAAATGTGCGAGGGTTGCAGTGTGGCTTCGGCTACTTTCAGAAGCGTTTGTTTGTGTCTTGAAACACACGGCTGCTTTTTGAAAATGCGGTCTTTGAGGGTCAAAAGACAGACAGAGTGCCTGTGGTGTAGGAGCCATATTTAGTGTGCCGTCTTGCAGAGTCTATGAAAAACCGGGCATGCCCAGTGGTTTATGACTGAGCAATTGGGAAGAGGGCTTTGTGCTCTGATTGTTAAAAGTAACTGGAGGGGAGAGCGCCCAAGATGGGTCTCCTTTCATGTCTCTGCAAAGCCAGAAGTTATTCGGCTCTCCACCTTTGCATTAGGTGTAGCTATGACTTTGGTGATTGGTGGAGCTTCTAGGATGTGTGACAGCAGCCGGAGAGTCACACAGAGATTCAGGCAGAAGTTGGGCTCCCGTACCCCAAACTTTTCTGTCTAATTTTGTAAAAGATGTAATAATGCGATGGGAGCAAGGACTAGAATACAGGACATGCTGCTGTCACACGAGCGTCTTTACTGCATGAAGCCAGCGAACTCTTCCACGTGAAGCTGGCCGATCTCTATGGGGAATCTGAAGTGCTGCTGATGGCCTTTGCGGGTGCCTTTGGTAACGGTTGGCTTTTTAATCCGTGGGAGGTGCTTGGGAAAACAACAGTTTGGGAACACCTTGCTCTTTCCCCCTTTGTAGTTGTTCCTTCCAGACCTGGGTGATGGGGGCAGCGGATCGGCTCTAGGAATGCCAAAGATTGAATGCTTCTCCTGTCCCGAAAGGGCTGAAAAGTGAGTGAGCCAGTGAGTTTCTGTAAGATGGCAAGTAAAGTCTGCAGGAATCTTACTGTTGAACGTGACTTAGTGGTGTTGTAGTACTGAGTTGAGGGCAACTTAACTGGGGTAGAGAGTGAAAATTATCCCCGATATTTAATACTAATTCATCCAATTCTAGAGAAAGTAGCCGAGAAATCTGAAAAAATCTGAAGCCTTCTGGTTTGCTTTAAGAAAATGCTTCACTTTCTACACCTGGTAGCTGTCTTCACCGAGATTTAATTTTTGTGACAGTGGTGGTAGAAAGGATGGACTTAGTAAAAGACTTATTTCTTGAGCTCCAGTCAAATTACTATGGCTGTATTTGTGTGTGTGTGTGTGTGTGTGTGTGTGTGTGTGTGTGTGTGTATCCTAATGAGGCAGCTATATAGATATAGATAGATATAGATAGATATAGATAGATATATATTCCTGTAATGAGGCAGAGATGCAACCCGGAAACTTGTGAAGACACAGAATTAGATAATTGCTGATTAATAAAGTACTGTCCTCATTTCTGAATCTCTTGCCTTGCCAAACTATGTCTGCCTCACCGCAGTGTTGACCGTATTCTGCAATTCTGTCATTTTTTAGCCATTAGAGTCTTTCTGAGCGTTATGTTCATTTGATTCCTTTGGTTTCCAAATCGATAATCAAATCTTCCTTCTAATGCTGGCGCGCGCTAACGTTAACGTTCTCTCAGCAAAATAGCTTTTGAAGTTGTGATTCTTACTGCTCGGTGACGTTTGACACTACACGACACTCCCGATCAAAACTGCTGCTCGTTTCTATCAGCCTAGCAGCTGTTTCTGTAGTGTGCCTAATGGATGTTTTCCATGCTGCCAGCTTCCTGCGTCTTGCGTGGCGTCGTGGCCTAGGCGTAAGAGGCCACAGAGGCACTGCTGTCTGCCACGCGTCAGTCGTTACCCTACAGCATGTCACATAATGCCCCAGCTTACCATGGGCAAGATTTAAAGGTGCCTTTCTAGCAAAACCAGGACACACAACATTTCTTTCTGAACCTTCGTGCATGGCTGTGAGCCACAGAAGCTGCCAGCACGAAGACAGACGCTCGTCTGTCAAAGTACCACCGCGTGCATTTGTGTGTACGGGACCTGAGGAGTTGTAGTAAAGGGCTGAAGTCAAAGTCTGAGCGTGGTGGTTTTCTATGATGTGGAGCTGGGCAGAATGGAGCTGTTCGTCGCTGCGTGCGCAATGGGGTCTCTCCTCGCAGCCCTGCCAGCGATTGTGCCGACGCAGGAAAACAGGAGGACGTTTTCTGCCCCAAAGAACCATTTCTATTCCTTGCGTATGATTTTGTAGGGGAGGCGTCATTAGCTAGAATAGTGCTAAGGCCCGTGCCTGCTACAGGAGCAAAGCTCTCCTGTTGTTAGAAAAGGAAGCTAATTTAGCTCTAGCCCAGCTTAGCGCTAGTGCCGAAAGTAGATGAAGCCTGCAGGCCTCGGGATTAAACGAGTAAATGAGCTCGAGGGACATTGCTGAGGATGCGGCTGCAAACCTAGCTAGAACCAGCCCTCAAAGATACAGCACACAACGGCCAGAGGTAACGGTTAACCTTCGGATAAGAGCAGGCACTATGAAGCAAGAACATAGCAACTGTCCCGGGATGCAGACGTGAACCAATCAAAAGGAAAGAGACCGCCGACCCAGTAAAGAGGATCGGAAGAGACTGTCACTAGCAGGCGGGGAAATTTGACTGTAAGGAATATAATTAGCCCAAAATTTCTTTGTTCAGGCTCCCTCCCCGGAGGCACCCAGCTCGAGCTGTTACTTTGCCGTACCGTCATTTAAATAAATAACTAAATTCACTGTTAGACGTACGTGAGACTCTGCTCCTAGGAAACCTAGGGACGAACTATTTCCGTAACAGCATGGATTCCTTCTTCCGTAGAGCAAGAAATGTAAATCTGAACCCAAGTGACCTGAGAAGAGGGGCAGAAGGCCACGAAGGATTTTTGCTATCAAATTAAGTATTTCGCTAGGCAACTAGTGTTGCCTCTGAGGATTGCTCTTATGACCAGATGGAAATCTTATCTGACTGCTTTGTGTAACTGTTCAGATGTTATGGTCGGTGACTGCCGAGCTGAGCTCATGGCAGAGAGCAGATCTTTATTTTGTTTGAAGGCTTATGTCCACAGGAGTAACTGTCCCAGTTGCTTCTTTCTGCGGAGCTACTAAGCAAAGCAGCTAAGTGAGCAAAGAGCAGTCAAGAATCTGGTGGGAAACACTTTTGTGGAGTGCTTTAAGAGGAGAAAGGTAGTTTTCTCACTAGGTCAGGATCATCCCCCGTTAGTGTTGATGATTTCCTTTTCTTTGACCTGTCTGACCTGGTCTCTTACACTAACTACTTGGAAAAGACCCCTTCATCTGCTCTAGCGTGAGGCTGAACACGACTCTCTCGCAGCTCAGTTCTCACAAAGCAGTCTGTGGGCTTCTTTCAGGCAGGGCATTGGGCTCCCCATCGTACAGCACATCCTTTCCAAGGTTTGTGTTTGTAGGTATTTTTATGGGTTCCCACTATGCTATCTCGCTCTGTTTGTTAGTAGCAGTCTGCCTTCTGCAGCTGTTGCTGCCTTTTTTGCTCTCCTAATTTGTTTCCTGATTTTACTAGGTCTTTGTTGCTACTTCTTCCCAAATAAACAGAAGAGCTGCACGTGCCTTTAATTATCCAACTGTTCTTTATCTTTTCTTAGTGCCTTTAAATTTGTGCCCAGCTCTCTCCCGTGATGTATCAAACAGGCTACCATGTTTTGGCCTATTGATCTTTTTCCAGAGCGCTCCACCTCAGGCCTCTTCCTTCTGTGCTGTCTGTCTTAGGCTGCTGTTCCTCTCGTGATGGTCCTTTATATTTCGTTACTGCGATGAAGATAGTGCCGACATCTTTTAGCAGATGATCTTGAAGTATTTTGTTGAAATTGGCAGTATTTGTTTCGTTCTGCTGTCTAGTCTGTGACCTGTGGCCCGTCCTTTCGTGCAAGGTCTGTGACCTTTTCTGCCTGTCTTCCCGTTTTGTTTTTTTTCTTGCTCCCTTTCTCCCACTAGGAAAGTCTTCCTCTGTTGCGTTTGCCCGGTCTCTCAGTGTAAGCAGGAGTTACAAGTGTGTTGAAGCCCAAGTTGAAAACCCTTAAGATCTGTCACTTTCTGATGGCAGCAACGTAAAAGGAGCAGTGGCCTCCATCATGCTGCACTAAAACGCGGCATGGCTTTAGGAAGAGGCCGGATGCTGTCATCAGCAGGACTTGATGAAAACAGCCAGCTAAGCCAAGGTGTCTGCAGTTTGAGAGGGGGTCTCCTGAGGTGAAGGGTGTGCCTGCGCTTTCTTGTTCACGCCGAGCGCTTTCAACTTGACCGATTACTCGCTGACAGGGTATAGCTCTTTTAACTGAGCTTTTCCTGGGCAGAAGCAGGGTAGACGTTAGCTCCGCAAGCCCAAAACGAAGCCTAGCAAGTAACAGCTGTGAAGTGAAGGTTTGAAAGCTGCCCGTGAGCCTCTTGCTGCAGCGTATGACAACCCGGAAGGGAACCGCCACCGTAGCCAGGACTGGAACGCGTAGCGCCGCCAGCCCCAGCTGCCTCCTGGGGCTTTGCTTCCTGCCGAGCTGCTCAGTGGCCCCCGCGGGCACTGGTCCGCGCTGGTGGGGAACAAGCGGAGGATGGTGTGGAGGAGCTGCTCAGAGCACGTGCACGTTTCGGCAGCGCGTTATGGTTCGGAGGAACTGCGCGTTTCCGACTGTGGCAAAGAACTGGAAGTGTTGGTCTCAGAAATTTCCTTTTCATCCTCCGAGCTTCGCTTGTTGCCGAGTTCCTTTTGGGCTTTCTGTGGCTGTGACGGAGCACCGAAAGCGTTGGTTGTGCGGGCTCCGCTTCTGCACGTGGGATGAGACCGTTCAGTGCCGGCGGCTGCAGTTCAGCGTTGGAGGGCGTGCGGATGTCTATAGCGTCTGTGCTAAGTGTTGTTACTAGCCGGCAGCCTGCTTAAACCCGTCCGCGCCAGCTGCTGGTTGCTTTCCGGGCACTATTTCAGGCCTGTTAGGTTGCAGTGTGCGGAGCCTTCCCTGGCCTGGGTCTGGCCGCCTTCGGGAGCGTTTCCCTTTGTGCGCGCGGGGCGGATTGCCGGCTGGAAGGGCTGTCGGAGCGTGGGGTTGGGGCGGTTGGACAGACTGAAAAGGATTCGCTTCCCTGCTGGGGAGGAAGGCCTTACTGCTTGTGATTGCTGTGTTTGCTTTTTGTGTGTGGGCTTAGCTTCCCGCGGCCGCCCCGGCCCCGGCCCCTTGCCCCGGCCCCGGCCCCGGCCCCGGCCGGGTCGTCGTGCCCGCGGGCCCTGGCGCGCTCAGAAGAGCCAACGCCGCCGCCCTCTCCCGCCGCTGGCGGGGCGCTGCTGGCCGCTGGGGCCGCTCCGGGGCGTTTGGCCCCCGGGGCTGCGCGGCAGCGACCGAGCGACGCCGTCCGGTCGGTTTTCCACGGAAACCGGCCACGAAACGCGGCGCTGGGGAAAGGGCGGCGGAGCTGAAGTTTCCCGGCCGGGGCCCCGCTGCCTGGGGCGGGTCCCGGGTCCCGGCGGGGCGGAGCGGGGCGGAGCGGAGCGGACCCGCCCGCCGGGGAAAAGCGGCCGAGGGCGGCGGCGGCGGCTGCTTCCTGCTGGCCGCCTGCGGCCCGGCCGGGCAGCCGGGAGCGGGAGAGCCGAGGCCGGCGGGGGAGCGGAGCGGAGCGGAGCGGGCCGGGCCGGGCCGGGGCGGCGGCGGCTGCCGGCGGCGGGAGCGCCTTCCCCGGCGCGTGGGGGGGCCCGTGGGGGGCCGCGGCGGGGGCGAGGGGAAGGGGCTGGCGCGGTACCTGCCCCGCGCTTGTTAACCCCCCCTTCCGCTTCCCCTTCCCGGTTGGGCCTTTCGGGAGGCCTCTGCTTTTGCGGGCTCTCCCCTCGCGGTTCGGCTCAGCTGGGACCTTAGCGTCGGCGGGCTGGGGGCGGCGGGGGGTGCGGGGCCTCTGCTCTGTCCCCAGAGCGCTTGTGGGGCCCGGCGGAGCCTTGCTGCTGCCAGGAGCAGCCTCGCCCTGTGCCAGTCAGGCCCCGGAGGGCGCTCGGGTGCGGCAGGGGCAGCAGCTTGGCCGGCTGGGCCTCCTCTTGCAGACGCCAGCCCTGGAGGGCAGGAAGGAGCTGGTGAGGCAGAAGGCAAGCAGGTGCCCAGAGCTGTCTGCTCTTGGCGGTTGTCTGAAGGTGAGAGCTGGGAGCTGAGCCGAAACGGGCTGCGTTGGGGCTGCTGCCGCGGGCGGCTGGAGGGGTTCTGGGCAGGGCCCTGTCCTCGGCCCGGCTGGGGTTTTGTCTAGGCGCAGGTGAGCAGAGGGGAGCCCCCTGCCTCCCTCGAGTCCTGGGCGCGGGTTTTTGCCCGGCTGCTGAGATGGGTAAGCGTGCCGCTCCGGCTGGCGGGAGGCCGACGGGCTCGGTGGGCTCGTGAGCAGAAGTTGGTGGTGTCCTCGGCGGCTCCTCCGCAGCACAGAGCGGGGTTGCGGGAAGCCGCGTGCACAGTTAACCCCGGTGCGGTGTGCAGTCACCCCCCTCTGTGGGACCCGTTGTCGGTGGTGTGTCCGGCGCTTGAGCGGGAGGCTGGTGGCCGTTGCAGGCTGACGGGACCCTGGGCTGGCTCCCTCGGAGAACAGGTACGCGGCTGGAGGGAGCAGCAGCCGCCTCCCCAGGCCTGAGAGGGGGAGTAAAAGCGTGTCGTGCCTGGCTGGGCAGCGCTGCTGGGGCGAGCTGGAGACAGCGTTCAGGGGCTGAAGCATCTGCTGGCCCGGCTTGGGCTGCGAGTGGGGAGAGGCAGCGCTAGCTGGAGGGGAATAAAGCCGAAATGGCCAGAGCGCAGGGAGCTACCCTTTCCTTGAGCTGCCCCGCAGCAAGAGGGCTAAGCCCGCTCTGAGGCTGCCCCCCTACTCCCCAGTCCCCAAGCACTTCCTGAGACTGCATGTGGGGCTGGCAGGGGGCACAGGGCTGTGGGTGGGCTCTCCTTCCCTGCCCCGACCCCCCCCCCACCATCACTCCCAGGGTGCAGGGGTGGGTGACTAGACAGCCTCTGTTCCTGGGCCCTGGGAAAAAAGCTGCAGTCATGCGTTTCCAGTGTGCAGAAGCAGCGGCTCAGTCATGCATTTGGGGGATTCAAAACCAGGTTTAGTGGGCTCATCTTGGGGGGGGGGGGATGGGGCTCAGAAGAGGAGGCCAAGTCCTGTGGTTTTTGTCCTCAAAAACAGGGTCGGCGGCTGGTTTTGGGCTCAAAAACAGAAACTAGGCCCTGCTTTTTCTGGTGCTCAGAAAGGGAGGCTGAGTCCTGTGTTTTTGGTGCTCAGAGCAGGCCCACTGGGCTGTTTTGAGGCTTAGACCTGCGTCTGCCTCAAAGCCTTGCAGGAGGCCAAGCCCTGCGTTTTTGTAGCACAAGAACAAGTTCAATGGACTGGTTTCAGAGCTCAGAAATGGAGGCTGAGTCCTGCGTTTTTGAGCTCAGAAACGGAGGCTAAGTGCTGCGTTTTGGGGGCTTGGAAACAGAGACTACTAAGTCATCCGTTTTCAGCCCCCAACCCAGAGGCCCTGGGGCCCTTTTTGTGGGTGGTGGGAGGGAGAGAGGGGTGGGAGGGTGGTTGGGCCAGGTTGGGGGGGGGTAGGCAGGGCCCGCAGACCCTCACCGGAGGTGGGGGTCCGTCCGTGCGTGCCCCGAAGGCAGGGAGGCCGGCGTGCACCAGGCCGAACTTCGCGTCTGAGATAGTTTCTGGCGCGAAAGGCACTTTTGGGGAGGAAACGCGAGCAGACGCCGTCTTCCAGTTCCACTCTTTATTCACGCTTTATAATGTTTTTAAATATAACAACCGTGTATTCAATATGTACATACTGTTAATAAACTAATTATGTATAACAATGCTATGTATACTGTGCACTATGTATACAATATGGAACATGATATTCAGATGCAAGTTATGACAGTGATTGATTTACGACCTGGGCAGTCACCAAGACTGCTGCAAGGAGCCAGAGCTGGGCTGTCACAAATTTATACCTTTGTACTCAACATTTATACATTTTATATATATAGTAATTTAACTATGTTCTCAAGATGTACATACTATTAATGAACTAATGATGCTCTATGGATGCAATATGGAACATGATACTCATATGCAAGTTATGACAGTGATTGATTTACGACCTCGGCAGTCGCCCAAGCTGCAAGGAGCCGGAGCTGCGCTGGCACGAGCGGGCGCTGCGCTCCCAGCTCGGCTCCCAAGGAGGCCCAGAGCCCGGCGGGCGCAGGCAGCTCGGCCCCAGCCCGGAGCGGGGCACGCGCAGGGCAGGAGGGAGGCGAGTCGAGGCGAGCGCAGTCGTCCTGCTGCGAGCAGGGAGCCGGGCGCCTTGCGTCAGGGGTGGAGGAAGCCTCCCTCTCTGCGGCGCCGCTCTCCCGCTTCCGTCTCCGAGCGCAGAAAGGAGGTGCGAGGCCGTCGTGCGGGGTCGGCACCACCTGCACCTGACACAGAGACAGGCAGCGAGGCTGCAGCTGTTACTCACCAGTGACGCAGCCCCTCCAGGCGATGCAGGGAGAAGCCCCCAGGAGAAGATGCCCCCAGGCTCCGCAGGAAGCGCCCCCGAGGTCCCCGTGCGGGTGAGGGGCCGGGACGCGGCCCCTGCTGCCGGACGCGCTGTCCCAGGCTCTGTGCGCAGGCAGCAGCAGCAGCAGCGAGCCCGTGGCAGGATGACACTTCAGCATTTGCTCCGGCCACCCCCGAGTGCCCGGCTGGGGCTCCTCCATCCCTGTAGGAGAGAAAAAAAAAGGAGAGGGCATTTCAGGAGAGGCCCAGCACTGCGGCAAATGGCCGCAGGCGTGGGTCGGGACAGTTGCTGGCAGTGCCAGCAGCAGCAGCCCCCAGGGCAGCGCTGGTCACCGGAGCTTTCCTGAACTCCCCGGGCAGCACCCCGTCCTGCGAAACACGAGGCGCAATCCTGCCCCGCCAGGGCTTCGGTGCACAACGCTCGCAGCAGCTCTGCGCAGCCCCAGCAGCCCAAGCCGGCACAGACAGACCAGCACTGACCCCCACGGCCTGCACAGGCCCTGTGGAGACACAGAGCCTGCTCTCCTCCCTCCCAACTGCCCCGCAGACATGACAAAAAATAACAACAACAAAAAAAGCTCAGCCCCCGCCGAGCAGGGGCGCAGCGCAGACCTGCCCAGGCGCCGCACTGGGACACTCACCGCACAGCGCCTCCTGCGTCTTCGTGCCGGCGCCCTGCTCCTCGACGAGGCTCAGGCTGAGCCTTTCCGACTCGGCTGCTCCCACACAGCGTCACCTGCGCTGGCAAAGGCCCTCGCGAGGGACCGGCCGCAGAATCGCAGCGAGGACGACGCAGCTCTCGCTCGAGCAGGAGCTCCCGGCCCGGCACCCAGCCTGCGCACGCTCAGAGCAAATGCCGGGCTGTAACCCTGGACCTCGCTGGGACGGAGCGGCCAGGGATCACGGCGGCTCCCCACGAGGCTCCCCCCCGTCCGACACAGCAGTACAGCCGGACACGCAGCACCACTGAAACGGAGCTAACAAGCACAAGCATTTTGCTGGGCTCAGAGCCCAGAGCTGCCCCCTCCCCAACCCCCCCGTGCAGGAGCACCCGGTGCGAACGGCTCTTCCCCGAGTCTCAAGGCCCTCGGAGGAACGAGGAGCATCTCTGACCCCAGAGAGGAGAAACCCTGCTCTCTCTGTGGGGAAAGCAGCAGAAAAGCTTCGCCCAGGTTCGGCAGCGCAGCTGAACAACTGCCCTTCAGAGAGCAGCACCCTCCCTGCAGCTCTCGCTAGCAAGCCTGTGAAGCGCACCTGGGTCACGAGTCCTGTCTCTGACCCAGCAGGGGTGGGTTCGGGGGACACAGTCTTGTACGCACTGACTCTGCCCCGCTTTTACCCCGGGCCAGTCCCGACGGTGCTGGCACAGCCTGGGGACGGCGGCCCCTCTACCCCGAGCCTGGGAGAAGCAGGCTGGGACCCACCGGTGTGCGGGGAGCGACTGTACTCACCGCTGGGTCCTGCAGGGCTGCCGAAAGGCTCCGTCCCTCCGGCCGCAGCTGCCTGAAGACCGCTCCGCACACTTTTCTCCATGCCAACGGTGTCGCCGGGCAGAGATGGAAAGGAGCTGGCGTGGCCAGCCGAAACCCCGCTGACTGGTCCAGTTCCTCCCTGCGCTCATCCACCGATGAACCGCGTCGGACTTCATGGTGCGTCTCTCACCCTGTGCAGGGCCCAGCCTGAGCCCAGGGTAGGCGTAGAGAGCGGTAACAGAAACATTAAGCTTGCTGTGAATGCAACGTGGATGGAAACGTTTGGCTGTGCGTGAAAGCCGTCAAAGGCAAGCCTTCCCCGCTGTTTTGAAAGGAACTTGACAGCCCTGGGAAGGAGAATCCCTGGCGGTCAGCCGAGGCTGAGCAACTCGGACAAGAGGTTTGGGCAGCGCACGCGCTGTTGCTTGGACGAGAGCATGTGGCTTTGCACACCTGATGCCATCTTTAAACAAAACCTTGCCCCAGAAGCAACTTACAGCTTTCAGTGCAAAACCAAGAGCAGGAGGCACAAGGCTGCTGGGTTTTAGAGCAATCAGAGCAGACAGCGCCTGCCCCCGGGAGTCACTAGCTCTCCTTAGACACGTGCAAAGCCCCAAGGCGGCCCCCCGTTAACAGCAAGGCTGCACAGGCACCTACAGGAGCGGCAAACTGTCAGCTGAAGTTTTAAGCCCATTTTATATACTCATATAAGAGAGAGGTAGTACTTTAAAACATCACGGACAACAACCATCACAGTATTTGCTCACGATCAGCTAGTTCAAAAACCAGCAAGCGGAGGGAGGGCTGGGTTCAGCCTGGGCACGCAAAGGCTCGAGAGGAGGATAACGAGTAAGGAAGTAGCGCGGTTGAACTGGGACACAGTTAACGCAACACGCCGGAAGTTGATCCTGTAACGCACGGCTAACTGATGCACTAAAACTCGCATTTCTTTCGAGAGCTTAAAACCAACAAACAGAAAAGTAAGAGGATGGTTACAAATAAGAACTGCTTGTTTAAGGCAAAATATAAAGTTTATGTGTTTTAAAAGAAGAAACGGAGCCAGCGGATCACAAGCATGGCCAGGGGACTAGGCAACGGTTGTTGAAAAATATTAGCTAGGAAATAGGTGAAGCTACGGAAACAAAAATGCCGTTAACAAAGCCCTTAACGTCACCCTACCAAACCACCTCCCAAGACAGGTCACGGAAATAACTCCTCCTAACTACCCCGGCTCTTCGCCTCTCCCCTCAGCAGCGCCGAGGGAGCACGACGCCAGTCCTGCCCCAGGGAGCCGTTAGCTCTCCGGGGCTTAGTTTCACTTCAGCGGCTTTCTTTTTCTCACCCCCCGCACACCTACAAAAAGGGAAAGGGGTAACGCGGCCCTGGTTTGCTCGTACACATGAATTGCCATGGCCGAGCGTCGAAATTAAAAGCAAGAGAAAGCTGTCCGTAAAGCAAGGCGGTAAACGCAAGCGACCCTTAAAGGCGCCCGTCTCCCGGACGGACAGAAACCCCCTCTCTCGTGGTGGGGAAGGCCGGGCCCTCCGGTACGGGCCACGATCATGACAACGCCAAGCGTTACCTGCACGGCTGTAGCTTGCCCCACCGCAGCTGTGAGCAGCTGAGACCGCTCACCGGACAGCGTCCCAGCAACAGCCTCGATAAGCAGCGAGCCGAGGCGCTCGCTGCTCTGCTGGGAAAGCAGCAGCCTCAGGTCCCGACGGGGGGCAACACCGCCGCCCGTTGCAGCCTGCCGGAGCCGCGGCAGTGCTGCAGCCCCCGGACATCGGACCGCCCTTTCCTTCGCACGCCCGATCGCGCCGCACGACAGCGCTGGCAGCGCCACAGGGTGAAGCGCCCGCCGCTGCTCGCACGGCTCGGAGACATCGTGACTGACGGCAGCCGGACGCCGAGGTCCAGGGCCGCCCCATAACCGCTCCGGAGACCTGACGGTACGGCAGGGCCCCCGAAGGGGACGGCGTGCCCTGGCTGCTCCCCACCCCCTCCCCCCCGCTGCCCACACACACGCCGGGCCAGGCCCCGACTGCTCGAGGAGGGTCGGCGAGCCCAGACACCCGGGGGCAGCCACCTCCCCCGGGGCTGCGCTCGGCACTGCCCCCAGTCTGGGGGATGAAACCCTCGGGGGGGAGGGGGAAGAGGAGGAAGGAAGTGTAACCAGATTAGGGGAACCCGTGCATCGAGCCTGGAGCCCCCCGCCCCCGGGCCACCCCGCAGCTAGAGGTGCCAAGGCACAGCAGGCAGGCGGGCGGGCCAGGACCGCGGGACCCGGGCACAGCAGGGGCCAGGGGGTCGGGCCAGCAGGACCTGCCGGGGAGCTGGAGGAGACGGGTCGCGCCGGCACCCGCGCCAGCACCCCCAAGGGAAGCGGCCGCAACGAGAGCGCGGCTCCCCCCGCCCCGGGCGGCGCTTAAATGGGCGGCGGAGGCGGGGTGGGGCGGGGCCTCGTTGGCCGCCTGCTGCTCGGCGGCGGCGCTGCGGGCGGGGCGCCCTTGGGCGCCGCCTGGCGGCCGCGGGCGACACTGCCGGGCCGGGCCGGGCCGGGCCGGGCCTCATTGGCCGCAGCCCTGGGTGAGGCGGGGGCAGGGGGTGTGTCGCGGGGCAGCCCCTGATTGGCTGGCAGCCCTCTGTGAGGTGTGCGGGCGTGTCGCGGGGCAGCCCCTGATTGGCTGGCAGCCCTCTGTGAGGTGTGCGGGCGTGTCGCGGGGCAGCTCCTCATTGGCCACCGCAGCGGCGGTGGTGCGAGTTGCCGTCCGGCGTGGGGCTGGCGCAGCAGCGCTGTCCCTGTGCCCGGTGCCATGAGGAGACTCCGGGTGCTCCGAGGTGAGGGGCCGGGGCCGGGGCCGGGGGGGAGCCCAGGCGCGAGCCCCCAGCAGCGTTTCCGTGTCTGTCTCGTAGTGGGAGCTGAGAGGGGACCAGCGGGCAGGGGTGGTCTCACCAGGGCCAAGCAGAGGGGAAGAGTCGCTGCCGTCGCCCTGTCGGCTGCCCTGCCGCGAGCGCAGCCTGGGCCGCCGCGTTAGCGGGGAGCGGAGGGGTTTCTCTCCCGGCGGGGGAGGCGTTTTCCCCGGGCTGGGGCGGACGGCTGAGGCCAGCAGAGCTGACGCTCGTCCTCTGGTCTCGCCTTTCAGGTCTCTTCACTTGCGGCGGTTGCTGGTCCCGACCTCGCGTGGCCGAGGATGGGGGCAGGGCGGCAGAGTCCGTCCCTGCAGCCGTCCCCACCTCTGCTGACCTCGTGACTTCTCTGTGCAACCGCCTGCAAGACGAGGAGGTGAGGCGGGGGCGTCGCGCTGGGCTGCGCGTGGGTTCGCAGGCGCCCGGCAGGGCCCCTGGTTTCCCAAGGGGGCCGCTGCCCTCCCGCGAACGGCGCGTGCTGCAAACGCTGCCGCTGGCGGGCCCCGTGTCCGCAGCTGTGGGGCTCCCTGGCGGTCAGGGACAGCAGGGCCGACCTGTTCCCTTCTGGGCTGTGTCCCCAGGGCGACAGGGCGGAGACCTACCGAGAGCTGGAGAGAGTCTTGCAGGCCGAGGATGGCCGCTTGCAGAGCGCTGTCCTGGGCAGAGCGATCGCAGCGGCTTCGAGGGACATGAGAGCGGCGCAGGTGAGCTGCTCCTCTCTGAAGGCAGCCAGGGGCGCCCGGCTGGAGCCGGGCTCTGTAAACCGCAGGAGGGCTCTGCCGACACGTCTCGAGCGCTAAGACCCGTCAGAGGTTGCCAGCCGCCCTGGGGCAGCTCCTTCCCCGCGGATCTGCCTCCGCGAGAGCTGCAGAGGGAGCGGGGAGCGGGAGCAGCTCCCTGAGCCAGCAGCGCCTGCGCCCAGGGCTGGTGGCGGAGCTGGGACGTGCAGGGCCACGATTTGTGCACCAGCAAGTGTTTCCCGGAGGGAGAGGCCTTGGGGGCTCGTGGCTGCAGTGGATTTGGGGGGCGATACCGGGAGCTGCGCAGGGAGGTGGCCGAGGCAGGAACCGAGGGCTGGAGGCAGGCGGTGGCCGCCGGCGCGCTCAGCCTGTCCGGCTGCCTCGGCCTTTCTCCTGCTGAGGGGGGATTCGTTGCTCTCGCCAGGGTGTGACGGAGGTCGTGCGGACGGCCGCCAGCGACGTCCTGGTGGCTCTGGCCCGCTCCCACTTCGACAGCGTCATGTATGAGCTGCAGTGCCACCTGAGGGCCCTGGGAGAGATCTCCGAGGACTTTGTGTTTGTCACCTTGGGCAAGCTGGCCAGCAGCTACGGTAGGGCCCCTCGGCCTCCGGCTCGGGGCTACGGTCTGCGGTAACCGGGAGAAGGGATCCTCCCCGTCCCCCAAATGCTCCGTGCTGAACCGGAGCGCTACGGACGGGATGGGCAGGAGAGGCAACGTGGCGGGCTCTGCCCTCGCAGGCCCCCGAAGGGCTGCCCCGCTCCCCGCTTCGGGGCAGGCCCCAGCACCCTGGTGCCCTGTCGAGTCCCTCCCCGTGCTGGGGCCTGCCCCGGCCCCTCGGGCAGCTTGGTGCCCCGCTGGCCCTCCAGCGCGTCCCCGGGGGCCCGGCAGCCCGCGGGCTCGCCCTGCCGCGCTGCCCCGGGGTTTCCCCCGCGCGCTGCCCCAGCTTCCTCTGACGACGGCCGCTCTCTGTGCCCCTGCCCCTGCCCTCTGTGCAGCCCTGCGGTGCGTCCCCTTCGTGGGAATGACGCTCTTCGCCGTGCTCACGATGCTGAGCCAGGTGGGGAGCAGCCGGACCCTGCGCGCTGTCTGTGGCGGTGAGTGTCGGCCCCGCGGGGAGGGGAAGGGCCGGAGCAGCCCTCGGCGCCCGGGGCTGTTGCTGGGCCACGGCAGGGCCGAGCCTGCGGCGAGGTCAGGCCTCTGCCGTCCCCACCAGCATCAACGGGGCGAAGCAGCGCCTGAAGCCCAGGAGGTTTCTGTGGGCGGGAGGTGGGGGCGCTCAGCGCAACGGTGCAGAGGCCCTCCTGGGCCCTTGCCGCTGCCCCTGCTGCTGCGCTTTCCTCCTGGTGCGACCTCCCGTCGTTGGAGCTCTGCCCAGGCTCACTCGCGCCTTCTCCCTGCAGGGCAGGCTGGTTTTGTGGGGTTCAAAGAGAGCGGGCGAGTATTGGGGAAGGTTTGGGCAGGGAGGCAGTGAGAAGTGCAGGGGGGACCAAGGCTGTGAGGAGGAGGAACGGGAGTGATGGGGAGGAGGCGAGCAAGAACGCAGCGTTTCAGTCCCGGCATGTCAAAGCGTTGCACGGCTTGTCCTTGGAGCCAGACCCGGTCTCCTCCAGTCTCCTCCGCGTGGCACACTCTGACGTGATCCTTCTGCCTTGTCTCGCTGCAGTCCTGGAGCAGTGGTCGAAGGCCGTAAACACCTACCTGCGCGACTGGGAGAAATGCCCCTTCCCGCGCATGGGGCAGGCCCAGTTCTGCAGCAGCGTTCACCCGCTCTTCTGCCACGTGGTGGGGAGCTGGCTGGGCTGCGAGGAGGAGGAGGTGAGAACGGCTGCCGTGGCAGCCCCGCGGCGGCAGCAGCGACGTCGGGGTCCGTCTGTCTGTCAGCATGAGGGCCGTGTGGGAGGAGAGGCGCCCGGGGAGGGAGCAGGGTGTCTGATGCAGCACCCAAAGCCGGGCCCTGCCGATGCGGTGGCAGGCGACAGGCAGCGTGCGGGACTGCATCTTCAGCCGCTGCCCGCGCCCAGGAGCACGGGGCCGGGGGCCGCCCTGCTGGGACCCAGCCGAATCCGGGGGCCTTTGGGCAGGGCCGGGGGGGCCCGGGGCTGGGGACGTGCCCTCTGCTGTGGAGCAAGCCCTCGTCCTCCAGGGGAAGCAGGGAAACGCCTGTCTGTGGGGAGGGCAGACCGTGTCGGGGCGGAAGGACCTTCAGCCCTGATGAAGAGCGTCTCACTGCCCTCCGTGCAGGTCAAGCAGGCGGTCCTGGGGGCGATGGCTGCCATGATGGGCCTCCTCCTGCACGAGGAGGAGCACCGGGAGCAGGTGTGGGCGCAGCTCCCCTGGCTCCTGGGCCAGTATCAGCAGGTCCAGGACACTTTCCGGGTGACCAAGGTGAGGTGTCACAGTGGGGCTCGGTATGGCCATGGGGTCTGTGCACGTGCTGCAAGGTTTCAGGGGGCTGTGGGGTGCCTGGAGGAGCCGGGGCCCCTTGAGAAGAAATGGAGAGGGCAGGGGAGGCTTGAGGCCTCCTGGGCTTCTCGGGCAGCACCAGAGCAGCGCAGGTGGGGCCGAGAGGGAGCTGAGCGTCCTCGGGGCCCGATCTCCTTGGGAAGGGAGGCCTCGAGCCCCATGCCTGGGGCGCCATGCAGGCCAGGGGCTCTGCTGTAACACCCGTCCGGCTGCTGTGCAGCGGCGTCTGGCGGGGAGGGGAGGTCTGAGGGGTGTGAACGTCGTCCGATGGGCTCTGCGCAGAGGAGAAGCCCTCTAAGGCTGCTGCTGGGAGGGAAGGACACACGAGAAGCCCCGTGCAGGAGGGTTTGGGTTTTTCTCCTGGGGGCTGGAGTTGAGGAGTTCATCACAAAGAGGCTGGGTTTCCTTTCTTAAGACGTTGCTTTAGGTGACAGCCCCGCTCTTCCTCCCCCGTTCCCTTGCAGGGTCTGAGTTATTTTCTTGAGACTTTGGGGGAAGTGAAGATCCTCATCCCCAAGGACAAGCTTCAGGCCATTGGCACCGCTGTGCACAGCCAGGTAAGGGCAGCGTGACCTTGTACCGCTTGCACAGGGTGCAGCAGACCTGATTTGCGTGGCCAGGAAGGTCCTGCTGGATGGCCGGGCAGGGCATCCTGCCCGGGGGACCTACCTGAAGGCCGGGTCCGTGCAGATAGTTGGGAGTCGCCTCCCGTTCCGGTGTCTGGAGGCTGTTGTAGAGCTGGTTGTGGCTGCTGTGCGCAGGCTCAGGGGAGAGCCCAGCTCACCCAGCAGTTTCCCTCCCAGCCCCGTCGCAGCTCTCTGGAGCCCAGAGACCCCGGGCGCAGCTCAGCCCTGGGCCCCTGCGCAGCCCGGCCGCCCCAGACCTCTGGATGTGCCCAGCGCCTCGGTGGGGTGGGCTGGGCTTTGGCTGTGGGGCGCGTCCCGGGGCTAGGCCTGCCTTGGGAGTGAGGGAGGGGGAAAGCGAAAGGTTGGGGAAAGGGTTCATCTCCTCGAAGTTCGGCATCCCGAGTTGGCCACCAAAGCCCCGGCACTTCCCTCTGGGCTCCCTCTGGAGCTCCGGAGCGAAGCAAGGGTGATCCACTGCATGAGGCGAGGAGCTGCGGTCGCGGGGCGAAACGTCCCTCGGGGACGGCATCTCTCTCTCCAGGGAGTCTGCGGCCGGCCCGGGGCGACTCGCTACGACTCAGGCAGCCGCTTTGCAGCTGTCCAAAGCTCCCGGGGAGCCGAGAGCGGAGGGAGCAGTTTCTTTTCCGTCCGCTCAGTCCTGATGCTCTTTTCTCTGAAACGCACCTTGTTCCCACAGCTCAGTGATGAAAGCAAGCAGCACAGCGGGGACCACCGGTCGGAGCTGACCTACTGCGTCCTGCTGCTGGGTGAGGGGAGGAGACTCCGCGTGACACCGCTGTGCCCTTGCCGCTCTCTCCCAAACCTCTGAAATGGGGGGAAGACACGGGCAGCTAACACAGAGCACGAATTTTCCCTGGCAGCCCGAGTTTGCCCTGAGGACACGGTGGCTTTTCTGCGCTCGCAGCTGGGCAGCGGGAGCGAGGCCGCTCGCGTGGTGTCCTTGGAGCTGCTCAGAGCCCTGGTGCGCTCTGCAGGTCAGTGCTGCGAGGCGCAGTGAGGCCGGCCAGGGGTTTGGGCTGCCGGGCGGCGGGCAGACACGGCTGCAAGTGATGCACAAACACCCAAAACGAGCTGCAATGCTCTTGTCCCCAGCCGAGGTGCTACGCAGCTGCGGGGACAGGGATCTGACAGGGCAGCTGTAAACGGTGACACACCAGTGACGGCGCCCGACGCTGGGTGACGGGGCAGGGGCACGAGCTACGTGTCCCCATGGCGTTTCTGCAGGGCTCCGTGTTGTTATAGCAGTCTGTCGCGTCACACAGTTGTGTCTGTAAAGGGAGTCACTCGGGGACTCTGCTGCTTCCTCGGCCGTCACAGTCTCGTGCCCGGTTTTCTGTGCCGCTCGGGTGTGAAAGAGCTGGGAGCTTTGCCAGCTCCCTGCTGAACCGAGGGCTCTGCCTCAGCGCCCGCCTCTCCCCGTCTTTTCCAGCAGCGGAGGGAGGACAGCGCCTGCCCCTGCTTGTGCAGGCGGTGCGGTCTGTGCTGAGAGACCCCAGCAGGAAGGTGAGCTGGTTGGCGAGGGGCGGCACCGCGGTGGGTGGGCGGCAGAGAAAGCTTTCCCCCGGGGCAGAGCCTGGCCAGCCCCAGCGGGTCGGGGTCAAGCCTAGACGAGCGTTTCCCTGTGGAAATTTCCCCGCAGGGCAGTGACCGTGGGAGCAGAGGGGTCTCCTGCGCCCGTGTAGTCTCCCCATGGGGCAGATGGGCTGGGTGGGTGCGAAGGCGTCTGCCCCTCGGCTTTCGAGCTTGGGGGGAGGGGGGGATATCTTATCTTATCGGGGGATAACTGCGATCTCCTCCCTGGCAGGTGGCGAGGGCAGTTCTGCGCTTCACCAAGGAGCTGCTCAGCTGCAGCGTCCAGAGCTGCTCGGCCTGGGATCTGGTGGCCCACGTCTTCGCCACGTTCAGCCAGGCCTCCGGCAGACTGGTGAGGGCAGAGCGTGACGCTTCGGCTTCGCTCTGTGCCGGGGTGTCCTGGGAGCCCCTGCGGGCGCCCTGGAAATGGGGAACCCCCCTCAGCAGGGCTGCAGTCAGCGGTGCAGAGGGCTGAGCGGCGTCCCCATCGCCGTTCCTGGGGGGGATCTCGGAGGGTGCCGGGGGAGCGCTTTGGCCTCCCACCAGCGCGTAGCAAATCCCACTGCGGCGCTGACTGTTCGCCCCGAGAGATGAGCGGTGCTCACCGACTCTGTGGCTGGAGCCCATCCCGGCGAGGGGATCCTTGTTCGCAGCTTTGCTCTCGGGCTGCCGCTGGCCCCGACTAAGGACGCTGGCGAGCGCCCCGACGGGCAGCGGGTCTCCCTGGTCGCAGCCTGTCTAGTCCTTCCTTGGCCGGGGACCTGGCCCCTTCTCTGGGCCTCTGTGCTCTCTCCTGCCTCGGGAGACGGGAGACGGGTGCTCCCAGGGGACATCACAGCAGCGCTGGGTGGTTCCCGCTTCACCTCCCGTCTCAGGGACAGGGAGTGACGCTGGCGTTGTCCAAACCGTGTCTTGCAGGCGCAGGGAAACCTTTCTCGGGCAGAAGCACAGGAAGCAACAGACCTTCAAACGCTGTGCTTGGACATCCTGGGCTCTGTGGACGTCTCCGTCAGGGGGATGACCAAAGTAAGTCGTCCTGCGCCCTGCTGCTGCCTCCCTGCCCCGCTCTCCCCCAACTGCTCCCCAAACAGGCCCCTATGCGCACAGGGCGAGCGGAAACGCAGCCCGTCGTTTCCCCCTCAGAGCTAAAACGAGCTCTTGAGCTGGCGGTGGGGCGGGAGCCCCAAAGTGCTGAATTGCCTCGTTCTCGTCTGCAGCTCTTGTGGCCGCGGCTCCTGCAGTACGTGGTGCCAGCCCAGTACACGGGCACGCTGGTGCCCCTGTCCCAGTGCCTCCGAGAGCTGGCCGAGCGCCGGCAGAGAGCAGGGGACGAGGAGGGAGAGGAGGAGGCCGATGTCGTGGCCTCCCGGGAGCGAGGTAGGAAGCCGAAACCGTCGCCGTGTGCTCTGCCGGGCCGTGCGGGGGCCGGGGACGCCCTGCCAGACGCAGGCGGGAGGCGGGAGCGAGGACGGGCAGAGCCGTGCCCCTCTGGCCGGGGCGAGGGAGCTCTGTGCCGCGTTTCCTCGTGCCCGGCAGAGACGCCTCGCTCGACTGCTGGCAGCTTTCTGCTTGCGGCCCGGGAGCGTTTCCCAGCCGCGCTGGAGCTGCCTGCACCTCCGTCTGCTCAGCCCTGGGGAAGCCCCGGCACAGGGCTGCGGCAGCGCAGCCGGTCAGCAGCCCGTGGGCCGCGCGGGGGCTGCCCGAGCCGAGAGGGGCCGGGTATGGCGGTCGCGCCGCTCTCACCGGCCTCTCTTCCTCCTCGCAGCCAAGCTGCCGACGCCGCAGGCCCTGCTGGCTCGCCTGCTGGTGAGTAGGGGCCCGGGGAAAGGGCTTTCGTGGCCTCGAGGCGACGGGAGAGGTCGGGGCAGAGCCGCTTCACAGGCCGGGGCCGGGGCCGGCAGCCTCCGGGGAGGAAGAGGCGTGCGAGAGCGAGTCGGAGCCACCCCTGCCCCGCGGGGACCCTGCTGCTGGGCGTGGAGAAGCCAACGCCGGCGGCTCCCGGCCGGGGCGGAGCGACCGCCCTCCCTCCGGGGAGAAGCCGCGGCTCTGGCGGCCGCCCCGAGCCCAGGTCTCGCCTGCCCTCTCCCAGGTGCTGGCGGCGGCTCCTCACGCCGGCGGCGGCTGCGGCGTCGCTGCCCTGCGGCTGCTGCAGGCCCTGCCGGGAGCGATCCACGGCGCCGTGGGGATGGTGTGGGCCGTGAAGATCCCCTTCCTGCTGCAGTACCTGGAAGGTAAAGTGCCGTCGGGGAGGAAGGGGCTGGGGAGGCCGAAGGGGAGGCAGGAAAAGGCAGCGTCCAGGCGTGAGGGAGGGGAATCGGCCCTGGGTTTCTCAGCGCTTGCTCTGCGGCCGCTCGTCTGCCAGGGAGCGCGCGCTGACGCCGAGGGCAGTAACGCCCAGGAGCGGTGCCTGCGGGGGCCGGGGCCTTTCTTGCCCGTCAGGGCCACGAGCAGGTTGTGCAGCCCCCCGGCGTCCTTGCTGGGTGGGTGTTTGGGAGGGCCGGGCTCGGCGCTCCTGGGGGTGGGGGAGACGTGTCGGGGCGAGAACGCGTGAGCGTGGTCCGTGCCCTCGTGTGACGGCCTGGTTTGCCCTGGGAGCCGCAGTGGAGCGAGGGGGATTGGGCCCGGCGGGTCTGTGAGTGACCCCGGCCCCCGGCCCCAGGGTCCGCCGGGCGTCTGGGGCCTGGCAAAGAGTTTGGCGCCGGGGCTTGAGCCTCCCGGCTCGGGCCCCTTCTGGCGTGGGAGCCGGGGGGTGTTGCAGTGCCAAGGAGACCCCTGGGCTCCTCTGGTGCTAAGTGACGCTGAGCGTGTCTTGCTCTGGCTTTGTAGGGAAAAGCGAGAGCTGCCTGGACTCTGCCGAGTGGGAGCGCCTTCTGCTTAAGGTGGAGCGCTGCTGCGAGGGCAGCAAATGACGCTGGGAAAGAGGGGGAAGGTGTGGGTGGGAACTTCCCCAGGAGCAGAGGGAGCCTAAGGAGGAGAATGCCAGTTTAGTTTAGAAAAGAGGAAACGCCCACAAGACGCCCTGAAAACGCCCAGAGGATTTTGTTTTGCAAAGGGCTCTGGGTCACAGAGGGTCGTTTCCTGTTCTGCCGTGTCACATCGTTCCGCTTTGTGAGCGGCTCTGCGGGACGCGGGCCGTGACCGGCATAGCCAGGGAGCTGCCACGTGCAGGCTAGCGCCAGGCGTGCCTTGAAGTCCCTCAAGAAGAATGATCTCCCAGCGCCCAGAGAAATAGAAAATCCTCCGTATGAAACAGGGAAGGGAAAAGAGGACGAGATGTTTTGGGCTGTCTCTTGTGGAAAGCCGCCGCCCCTGGGCAGAAAGGCAGGATTCACTGAACCCGAGCGATGGCTGCGGGATACGTGTGCGCCACCGGGCCGGTCGCTGGGGCTCCCTGCGCGGAGGGAGGGAGAGAGCAGGAGCAGCGGGCACCTGGCGAGCAGCCCTCGCCCAGGGGCCGGGGAGGGTTTGCTTCAGCTTGTGCTTCCCCTAGTTCCTGAGGACGTCGCTGGAGACGATCGAGAGCCAGGCCTGGACCATGGGCCTGAGCTTCGAGCTGAGCCAGCAGAAGGGCAGCTACCCCCGGCTGTCCCGGGAGCAGGTGGGTCCCTGCCGAGGCCTCGTTTCTGCTCCCGTTCCCCGCGGGCGCTGGCGCGAGAGCCCGGGACGCTCCCCGGGCTGCGCCTGCAGATATTGCCCTCTGCGGGCGGGCCGGGCTCCCTGGCTCCCGTCCCTTCCCCACGCAGGCTTTTGTCTCCGCGCCGGCGGGCAGCGGGGCTGGGCTGAACGGCCGGGCGCCGCGGCCGGCTCCTCATGCCTGGCGCGGGCTGGGGCGTCGCGGCCCCGCTCCGTCCCGCCAGGTTGTGGGTGACCTCGTCTGGGGTGGCCTCTTCTCTTCCAGGCCTTCCTGTACAAGGCTATCGGGGTGTCCCTGGCAGTGTGTCCGCACGTCCCCTACGTCCGCGCGGAAGTGAAGAAACATCTACTGAGAACAAATTACTTGGAGGCGTCTGAGAGAGAGGTGGGTTTCCTCTTCTCCCCTTGCTTTCCGCCGAGCCCCTCCGTGTTCCCAGGGGAGCGGTGATCTCTCCCAGCAGAGCGCTCCAGGCTCTTCCGATTTCCGTGTCGCTGCTCTTTCCGTGGGATGATATGGCAGGTGTCGCTCGGAGCTTGCTGTGGCTGAGTGTCCCTTTCTCTTGTGTTGCAGGGGATGATTTGCGTTGTAGGCGGCTCTGCCGAGAGCCACTTCCACCTTGCCTTGGACTTGGTGCAGGAGTTTGGCTCTTCCATGGAAGAAAGACCAGTGTCAGGGGTTTTCAAGCGCCTGAAGGTAGAGGATCGCGGGTGTCTTGGCTTCTTTTTCCTCTGCCTTTTTTTCACTTGTAAAGCAGTAGCAGCCCAGTGGTGGCTGCTGCATGGAAAGCGGAGCAGCTCCTTCGTTGGGAGGCAGCGGGAGCTGGGGTCCACGGAGGTGCTGGGCTGACGTCTCGTGGCTTCTCCCACGGCCCAGGAATACCACCAGGGGAAGAGAGCAGGGACACACATGGCGCTCATGCTGGCCTACAGCCGGATCGCGCTCTGCGCCCCGCAGGAGCAGCTCCTGGCCCGCGTGGAGAGTGACATCGTGAGGGGCATCCTGCAGCACTACCGCGCCAGCTGCCAGGTGGGTGCGCGGGTGCAGGGCCAGCCACGCCGAGGCGCCGCCTGCCCCAGCCCGGCTCCGAGCTGGAGCTCGCCGCGACGGGCCGTCTCGTAGCAAAGAGCCCCAAGGAGGGGTCTGCGCTGAAGGCCGAGTCCCAAACGCAGCCCGTGTCCCTCTGCGTATCCCTGTGTCCGCGTGGCTGCGTGCGCTGCGACCGTTCGTTGCCTCTCACCATGTCCCCCTTCGCCTTGCAGGTGCTGGGCTTCACCATCTCCACCAAGGTAAGTGCTGCTCGATGGGGCCTTGCTTCCTGCCCTGGCCGCGCACCTTTCCCATCGCTGGCGTGCTGGGCTCGCTCTCCCGCTCGCTGGGCCAGGGTCCGGGGTCTCCTTGCAGTCGGTTGCCGGGAAAGCTTGTGCCTTCCCAGGGGGAGCTTCCTCCAAGGAGGGGAGAGGAGGTTTCCTTCCTCCGACCCGCGCGCCGAGCCCATGTGCCTGCGGCTCCTGGAAGATGCAGTGGTCGTGCGCTGTGCTTTGGGGCTGGCCGCCCCGCCGTGTTCCCCTGCCAGCCTTTGGCCCGGTGAGGCGTTGCTCATCGGTGCCGCTGTGTTTCTCTCTCCTGGACCGCAGGACGTGCAGCTGAAGCTGACCCTGGTCCGGAGCGTCGCCGAGGTCAGCCGCGCCATGCAGGGGGCGGGGGGCTCGCACCACGTGGAGCTCTCCTCCAAACGGGAGCTGCTGGGCATCCTGCTGGTGAGTGCCGGGGCTGGGACTGTCCCGCCAGGGAGTTTGGGGCTGAGCCCCGAGGCCGGTTGCCCCAAGGCGTGATGCTCTCCCTTGGCTGTGCGCGGCCCCTTGAGCGCCCTGAGGCTCGGGGCCTGTGGGTGCTGGCGCCCGGTGGCTGTCGCTGGGGAGAGCAGTGGGTCTGTCCCCGGTGGGGCGGCTGGCCGGCCCCGGTGCCGCTGTGGGAGCCGTGCGGGTGCCCAGGGCGTGCGCCGGGGCAGGGCGAGCAGAAGAGCCTGTTCCCGGCGGGAGGGCTCTGGGTCGCTGCCCGCTGCCCACGGTGCGCGTGTCTCTGTGACCTGCAGGGCTTGGTGAAGGAGGAGCCCCGGGATTGCCTGGCGTCCCCGCTGCGCAGGGAGGCGTTTCTGGCCCTGGGGCACTTGAGGTAGGCTCTTCCCGCCAGGGCTGGGGGGGCTGTGGTTTGACCCGCTCTGGGGAGGGGTAGGAAGCCTCTTTCCTGTCTTCCTTTTTCTCTGCCAGCAAACGGAAGCCGTCGCTGAGCCGGGAGGAAAACCGCGACCTCCTGGATCAGTGTTTGCAGAGCGCGATGCCCCTGCCTGCCCCGGAGCAGGCGGAAGAGGAGGGGGCGGCAGCGGCGGACGCTCTGCGCGTGCAGGTACCTTTTGGCCCTTCTGTCCCGGCCTCTCCGGGGGATCCCCCAGCAGCAGGCGCTGCGCGCTGCCCCCTCCGGCTGCGCTGGGCGTCTCCGTGTGCGGCCCAACGCCCGTCCTTCTCTCCCGCTCTCAGCAGACCATGGCAGCCCTCGGCGAGCTGGTGACAGCCCTGCTGGAGGAAGACCTCACCTCTGGCTGGTGTGCAGAGATGCTGCACGTGAGTATCCGGGGGGGCGTCGGGGGAGGCGTCCCCGGCGTCGGGTGGAGGGTGCACGGGGAGAGCTGGGCTGTGCAGTCGGCAGGGTCAGCGCGTCTGCGCTGGTGCCCCCCGCGAGCGGCTGACGGGGTGGCAAGGGGCCGGCGCCCCCGGCTGCCGAGTCCCAGCTCCTCGGCGGGACTCTGCGTGGGAGGGAGACGCTTGGGGTGGCGGCGGGCAGGCCGGGGAGGCCCGTTGGGAGACAGGTCTGCTCTTGCCCAGGTGCTGGAGTACTGGCTCACCTCGGCCAAGGAGTGGGAGCGCGAAAGGGCCCTGCAGGCCTGCGCCCAGCTGCTGGGCGCTTACGAGGAGCGATTCGAGCGCACGGTGAGAAGGGACCCCCGTGCACCGTGTCCCCCCTCCCCACGGGCTGCGGCCCCGGCAGGGAGCTCTGCCCTGGGCCCGGGTGCTGGGTTTCGGGTCTCCTGGGCTGTGGGGCTGCCCCGCTGGCTGCCCCGCTGCCCTGCCCCGGCTCGGACGCCAGCACAGCCGGGAGAGGGAGATCGGCCATCGGGGCCGCCCGCGACCTTCTCGTCGGCCTTCTGTTTCCCCAGGGAGAAAAGTCTTTCGAGCTCTTTGGCTCCATGGTGGGACTGCTGGCGCCTTTCGTCTGTGACTCGCCGGCCGCGTCCCGCCAGCGGGCAGGGGCCTGCCTGGGCCACCTGCTCCGCATCCGAGGTGAGGGCAGCCCCCGGCCAGGCTCGGCCAGCCGGGCCCCTGTGCCCCCGGGGGCCCGACGATCGCGCGGGGCCGGGCTCCGTTCCTCCTTCGTCCCGGCCCGCGGGCCAGAGGTGGGGTCTGCGTCGCCATCACGGCCCTTTTCTCCTGGTGCTCGCTGCAGGCAAGACTCTGGACTCGGGGGCCGAGGAGGACGAGGTGCAGCCCTTGTGCCAGCGGCTGAGCGCCCCAGACGCCGAGGCTCAGCTCCAGGCTTCCTCCAGACTGGCGAAGGTACCTGGCCCCGACAGCGCGGGGGGAGCCGGTGCCTGGGCTCCCGGGCAGCTGCCTGCTTCCCGGCCGGGGCCCCGCTCCGTTTTGGGAGAGCTGTGGCACTGGGCGCCGGGGGTTAGCGAGCAGCAAGCGGCTGTCGAGCGTGTCCGTCCTTCAGGCGCGCTGGGGAAGGAGGAGAGGCCACGGGGGGGGGGGTGTGTGTGGGTGTGTGGGGGGGTGTGTGCACGCGTGTGGGACCGTCACACACCGCACGGAAGCACACATACCCACCCGTCTGTGGGAAAAGAGGTGCTGGAGGGAAGCCGGGAAGCTGCTCTGCCTTCTCTTTCTGGTCTCCTGCCCGTTCTCCCTTTGCTGGGTTTAACACGTACTTGTTGGGGCGTCCCGTGTATCGAGCCGTGGGTTTGCGGGGGGTCGGCGTGCGCAGCGCCTGCGTGGGCTCTCAGCAGCTCTGGCATCCTGAGGGCCTGGCCCCGGGGGCGGGCAGGGTGCAGGCTTTGCGTGTGAGCAAGCAGCGCCCGGGGAGACACTTCCAGGCCTCTGGGCCGCACAGCGCTCAGCCAGCCCTGCCTGCCCGGCTGCCCTGGGAGGCGGTCGCACCCGCCAGGCCTAGCGAACTGGCCCGCCGCCCCCCAGCGCCCGAGTCTCCTCTCCTTTCTGAAGAGCCGGAGCAGACGTGTGACGTGGTCTCTCCTGTTTCTGATTTCTCCCCAGATCATCTGCAAATACATCCCCGAAGCGCAGGCTACGGATTTCATTTCTGCCGCCCTGGACGGGATGCTGTCGGTCAGGTCCGCGTGCGCTCAGGCAGCTGGCGAGTGGCTGGTCACCTTCCTGGAGAAATGCGGGGGGCAGCTCTCCACGAAGGTGAGAGAGACACCTTTTCCCTGGGGCTTTGGCCTTCCCGCCTCGGCCGTTGCCCTGCCCCTTGTGCAGGTGCCGGGGGCTAAAGAGCCGCCCCTGGTGCGCAGCGCCGAGGGCTCTGCCGAATCTGAGTGCCGGCAGCTGAATCCCGGAGCTGCTCTTCGTCCGGTGACACTGACCCTCCTGGGCCAAACCCAGCTCGCTCCCACAACTGAGGCGGTTAGAGCTGAGGCACCCAAAGTGCCAGTTCCTCCCCGTTTCTCGGGTGCGATGCTCAGCCCTCCCTGGCCTGGCCCAAAGCGGGACGGCACCCGTCTGCCTCCAGAAGAAGGGGGGTTGTGGCAAACTGTTGGCATCCCGGGCCCTGCCCCGGGAGGAACAGGACGTTGACGCTGGGGGTTTCTTCCTCCTGACTCCTGGTGCTGCCTCGGGTTTCTTACACGCTCGCTAGCACAGTCCCCTTCCTTGCTCGTTGGTCCTTGGTGCCCAGCTCCACGCACTGCCCGCGTTTTGCTCTGTGCATGGTGCCTTTTCTGATGTTGGGTGGCTGTTGTGGGTCCTCGTCGTTCTGCCTGAGCCTGGCTGTGCCAGCCCCGGGGCGGCGTTGCTCTCGGGAGCAGTCATGGCCCCTTTGTTGGTGATTCGTGCCTGTGGCCCTGGGGCCCGGTCCCATCCGGTGCCTGCACGGTCACAGCCTCTGCTGCCCTCCTCCGCTCGGGCTCTGCTGCGCTGGGGTTTGGGTCTGGGGCCACAGGCAGGTCCCTCGGCCCAGGGCGGCTCCTCGGTGTCGCCCTCGGTCGGCAGCAGAGATGTGTCCCCGTGGCGGTCCAGCGTCCCCCCGCCGCTGCCCAGAGCCTTCGGGCTTTAGGGCTGGATCTTGAGAAACGGTCGGGGAGCAGGAATTGCTCATCGGCCGAGTGGGGTGCCGGGCTGTGCGGGAGGACGAGGAAAGGATGGGCAGGACGGCTCTTTTGGTCTTCGTTCAGGTGCCGGAAATCCTGAGCATCATTTACATCCGGATGCCGACCATGCAGCAGGACACCCTCCGACGCGTCCTCTTGGAGGCGGTGTCCGTGCTGGCCCTCTACCACCCCGGGGCCGTCATCGACAGCCTGCTGCAGAAGCAGCTGCCCATGGACAGGTACGCGCAGTGCCCCGGCCCCGCGGGCAGGCAGGACCCACCGCCGACGGGGCGAGCAGGAGCCAGCGGAGAAGCCGGTCCTGCTGCTCCGGGGGGAGAAAGCCTGAGCGCGGCAAGAGCCGACGGCCAGAGCCCGGCCCGCGCCAGCCCCTTGGAGGCCAGGAGAGCGTTTGGCCGCCGCCGAGGTGGCGTCGCAGAGCCCGCGGGCTCACGGGGGAACTTGTGCTGCCTTGCAGCGGCACCGTGGAGCTGTGGCGGGTCCTGGGGAGGAAGTTCTTTGTGCAGCAGCTCCTGAGGGCTTTAATGGAAAAACTGGAGCGCTCGGGAAACGACCAGCCCAGGAGCAGCTCTGCGGAGGCTGAGGCAGACGACGGTCAGGCTGCGCTGGAGCCGCTCAAGGTGCGTGCGCTGGCAGACGCGTTTCTGCAGCTTCGCATCGGACGTCCTAACAACCCTTCAGGCTGAGGGAGTTTTGTGCACGTCGCGACCCCCCCGAGCCCCCGGGGTGCCGTGCTGGGCCCTTTGCAGCGCTGGCAGCGGGGGCAGCCGAGACCGTTTGCTGCTGCCAGCCTGCGGGGCTGCTGCGGAAAGCCGAACTGCGGACAGCAAAGGTCCCCGAGGCGGGAGGGGAGGGTGGGAAAAGGCCTTGTTTTCACAGGCCGTTGCTGGTTGAATTTCTCTGCAGATCACACGTGCCATCGGCGAGGTGGTGTCGACGCAGCAGACCCCGGAGGCTGTGCAGCGCTTGCTGCCGGAGCTGCTGCCGGTGCTGCTGAAGCAGATCAGCGCCACGCTGGGGAAGGAGATGCCCTTTTCCCAAGTCAGCACCCGGGGAAAGCTGTTCCTCAAGGGACACACGAGTGATGACAATCCTTGCAGGTAGGAGCCAGCGGGACAGACGCAGGGGCTGGGCTTTGGTCCCCGTAACCGGGCCACGTTCGCTCACGGCCCCGAGGCAGCGCTTTGGCCTGCCCCGTCGCCTACGCGGCCGGTACCGCCGAGGGCTCGGGCCTTGCCTGCCGCGTCTCCTGCCTGCGGGGTGTCGTGCCTTTCCCTCTGCCCTGCTGCCCCTTGGAGAAGGGACGGGAACGAGCGGGATAAAACCCGGCGTGGCGCCGGCCAGGCCAGGCTGCCCGCGAAAGGGAGGTGGCCGTGGCCTGCCTTTGGGGCCGGGTGACCGGGGCAGCCCGGGGCCCTGGCAACGGGGCCTCTGGCGCGAAGTCTAGAGCCTGGGGGTTTCTAGTGCGATCGGTGAGTTTGGGGTGCCAGGAAGGATGAAAAGGCCAGTTTTCTCACAGCCGGGCAGACGCCAGGGTGGTGAGATGTCATTTTGGGGCGCGTTGCGTCTCCCCGGGGGAGGCTGAGCTCGAGGGAAGGATCGCCTCGCAGGCGGCGGCGTCTCCTTAGCTCTGCCCAAGGAGCCTGTTGCGGTGATGCAGGACTCGCTGCTCTTCCCCCCAGGCTTTCCCTGGAGACCCTGGAGGTGGTGCTGCGCACGAGCCTCGAGGAGAAGTGGCTGCGGCTGCTCCGGAAGCAGGGAGCCTGGGCCGCCCTGGAAGACCCGCGGGCTCACCACGACGGCGTCTGTCTCCTGACCGGGTGAGGGCCCGCGGAGGCGCCTCGCTGCCCTGGGGGGGCTGGTGGGACCCTTCCCCTGGCCTGGCCGTCTCCGAGTTGCCGAGCGGAGCCTGCGGGGGAGCGGGTGAATTTTGGGGCTTGAGGCCGGGTGCCTGCCTGCGTAACCGCGTGCCGCCTGCCTGTGCTCTGCGCGCAGCGTGCTGCTCCGCGCCGGGACCGTCTCGCTGCCCGTCGTGCTGGTCCTGACGCAGTGGCTGGAGGCCCCGTCGTCCAACCTGCGCGTCATGGCGGCGGCTTTCTTTGCGGAGGTGAGAGAGGAGGAGGGAGAGGCAGGTTTAGGAGGGGTTTTCTCATGACGCTGCTCTTTGGGGAGGTGCCGGCAGCAAGTGTCGCAGTCGAGGCGGGAGCGGATCCCCCCGTAGGAGGCTTCCCGGGAGCTGCCCTTCCCCGGCCCCTGCCGCGTCGCTCCCCCGCGCCGCGGCCAGGGATGTTCTTGGCCCTGCAAACCGCTCGCTCCGGGTCCCCGTCGCTGCTGCCGGGGCAGAGGACGGACGGGCGGGCGTTCTGTCAGCGACCCCTTTCCAGGGCGTCCCCGACCCCAGCCGGGACGGGCTGCCAGGTTGCCTGGAGCTCCGCAGCTCTGCTGAGCGGCCCCGGGACCCAATGAGAAATCCTCTCCGGAGGCCGACCGCCCCAACGTGGGCGCCCTGGGGCCCGGGGCAGCGCTGCCCTCGGCCTGGGCCGGGCGCAAAGGGAGGCGGCCGCGGGCCGGGGGCGTCAGGCCGGGCTCGTGGGGCTTCCTCGCGCGGCGCCCCGGGCGGGCGCTGTGGCCGGGCCTGGTCCACCTCCGTCCCCAGCTGCTGACGGCCGGGTCGCTGTGCTGCAGCTGATGAAGGACCCAGCGGCCCAGGCCAGGAGGTGCCTTCAGCCCGTCCTGGGGGCCTTGGTGGAGAAAGCGCGGGACCCGAGCAGCACGGTGCGGCAGATGGCAGCGCACGGGCTGGGCAACGCGGTCAGCGGCGCGCCGGAGAAGGTGAGAGGGGCTTTGCCCCGCAGGAAACGCGGCCCCTGGCCGGAGAGGTGCAGGCGGAGAGCGGCGGAGGGGTTGGCGAGGAGCCTGGGCAGAGCAGCAGAGGCAACCGGGGGCCTTTCCCCCGGGCGCGCTGCGTCCTCGGGCGTCAGCCGGGCTGCAGAGGGGGCGGAGGTGCCGCCGGGAGCCTCGGGCTGCCCCCTGCTCGGGGCCGATGCCGGAAGCTTGGGCCCCGGGGCAACGGGAGAGGCGGGCGGTCGGAGGCAGGACAGCGAGAGGCTGGTGCGCGCGTTACAGCTGCGGAAGCGCAAGGGAGCCGTCCTGGCGGCGCTGCGGAGGGGCCTGGAGGACGCCTCGGCGGAGGTGGTGGCCGAGAGCCTGCTGGCGCTGGCGAAGGTGGTCGACGAGCTCCGGGGGAAGGCCGTGGGCTCCGCCTTCAAGGACATCGCCAGGGCCACGAGGGCGTTCTTTGATGCTGTAAGCGAGCGGCGTCGCCTGGCGCCCGCTCGAAGGGTCCCTGGCGGGCTGGGCGCGGGGCGGCGCGGGCCAGGGCAGCTCCGCAGCGGGAGGGTTCGGGCAAGACACCTATGTCTGGGCGAGACGGAGGCGGCGCTGTTTGTGGCCCCCCCCTCCCCTCCCCTCCCCTGCCCCGGGGGTCCTTTCTGAGGGCGTTGCGCTCGACGGGCAGCGCTCGGGGGTTACAGAGCAGTCGTCCGAGGGGTCCCCGCCGCCCGCCTGACGGCCGGGGGCGCTGGGTTGCAGGAGCAGGCGTCGCTGCGCTCGGCGGCCTTCACCCTGTACGGGGTGCTGGCCGCCGCGGCCACGAGGCGGTGGAGGCCCTTCTTCGCCCGGGAGCTGGGGAGCACGTGGGCCAGCCTGGTGCTCCACCTGCGCGACCCGGACGCGGGAGCCGCCACGGTGAGAGCCCGGGAGCTGGCGCGCGAAGCAGCCGGCAAAGCCGCGCGGCGCCGCGCGGACGTTTCCGCCCTCCCCGCCGGCAGCGGTGCCGCGCGCAGGGGGCCGCGGAGGGGGCCGGGGCAGGCTCCCTGCTGCCGGCCCCGCGTCCGGGGCGGCCGCGACAGGGCTGGGCTCTCTCTGCCAGGCGTGCCAGGGCGCCCTGCGGCTGTGCGCGCCGCTCCTGGAGCTGAGGAGGGTGCGGCAGGGCATCGCCGTCGGCACCAGGCTGAGCGCGGCCGAGCTGCAGGACGCCGTCTGCAGCCTGCTGGTGAGGAGCTGCGCGCCCCGGGGGCCGCGGGGGCCGCGGGCAGGGACGGAGGGAGGGCGGGAGGGAGGGGGCGGGCGATGCACCCGCCCGCGGTGCCCGGGCCGTGGGTGCCGCGGGGGCGTTTTCGGGCGGGCAGAGGAGGACACGCGTGTGCCCGCGTCCCCCAGGCCCAGGAGAGCCGCGAGCACCAACAGAGGCTGTACGTCGCCGCCAGGCGCTGCTTCCTGGAGGGCTGCGCGGAGCTGCGGGCCGCGGCCCTCGACGTGGCCGGTGAGCCGGGGCGGCGCGGGGTGGCGCGGGGTGCGGGCCGGAGGGGCGGGAGGTGCGCCGGGGCGGCGGCGCCCACGGGGCCGTGGGGTGGCGGGTGCTGGTGCCCGGGGGGCGCCTCGAGGGCCGCGGCCCCCCGGGCAGCCGGGGCCGGCGCCTCCCCGCCGCGCGCTCCGGGCCGGGGCGGCGGGCAGCGCGTGACGCCGCGCGGTGCCCTGTGCCGCAGGCGTCCTCGTGGAGCACGCGGGCACCGAGTGGCTGCCGGGGCCGGAGGCGACGCTGCTGGCCGCAGGTAGGCGACGGGCCGGGGGCCGGGGGGCTGCGGGCGGCCCCGCCGGCAGCAGGGGCGCTGACGCCGGTGCCGTTGCAGCTCTGCGGGCGCTGCGGGGCGACGGGGACGCGCGGGTGCAGCAGGCGGCCGCTCGGCTCCTCCGCGACAGCGGCCTCGAGGGAGCGGCGGGCGCCGCCGAGCCGCAATAAAGCCGGGCCGAGCCGGGCCGGGCCGGGCCGGGCTGCTGTGTGCGCCGGGGGCGGGGCCTCGGGCGGGGCGGGGCGTCTGCGGGGCGGGGCGTCGGTGTGGGCGGGGCTGCGGCCCCTTGGCGGCGCCTGCGCGGCCCCCGCGGCCCCCGGAGCCGCGGGAAGCGGCGGCGGCGGCGGCGCTCGGTGTCCGGGGCTCCCGGCCGGGCCGGGGCTGGTGCCGCGGGGCCCAGGTAAGCGGGGCGGGGAGGGACCGGGACCGGCCGGGGCGGGAGGCGGCCGGTGCCCGGTGCCCGGTGCCGGGAGCCGCGGGGCGAGGAGGAGCCGCAAAGCCCGAGGGGCCGGAGCCCGGTGCCGCCCGGCCGGGGCTGCCGGCGGGGAGGGTCCCCCAGCCGCGCTGCCCGGCGCGGCCCGAGCCCGGGGCCGGGAGGGGAGGGGAGGGGAGGGGAGGGGGCTGCCGGGGCGCGGGGCGCCGCAGGGGGGTCCGGGGCGGCCGGGGCTCGGGCGCGGGGCCGAGTCCTGCCCGGCCGCTGCGCCGGCACCGGCCCGGGGCCCCGAAGGGGGGCGGAGGGGGCCGGTCGGGGGAGCGGGAAGGCCAAGGGCTGCGGTTTGGGGGCCCGAGGACGGGTTCAGCGGCTGCGGGGGGGCTCGGAGTGCGTTTCCGAGCCCGCGAACAGCCCCCGAGCCTGCTGCGGAGCCCCAGAAATGCAGGGTTTAGCCTCGGTTGTTCAGCCCTGCCTTCTGGGGCCTCCAGAAACATGTCCCTGGGGCTGTTGTGGGGCTTGAAAAGGGGAGGCTGAGGGGGCTGGCTGGGGCTTAAGAGGGGAGGCTAAATGCTGCATTTCTGGGGCTCAAAGCCAGGTCCAGTGGGCTGCGTTGGGGGCTCGGTGTCCATTTGTGAGCCCCCAAAGCAGCCCCCTGGACCTGGCCTTGAGCCCCAGAAACGCAGGCTTTCCAGAGGGGAGTTGGGCATTCCTGGGCCTCAGAAAACAGGTTCATTGGGTGGTTTGGGGGGCTCGGAAAGGGAGGCCGAGTCCTGCGTTTCTGGTGCTCAAAAACAGGTTCAATGGAGTTGTTTCAGAGCTCAGAAACAGAGGCCAAGTGCTGTGTTTTTGATGCTGGGAAACAGGTTCACTGGGCTGTTTAGGGGCTCAGAAATGGAGGTTAAGTTCTGCGTTTGGGGGTTCAAAGACAAGTTCAGTGGGCTGCTGTGGGGGGGGCCCAGTGTCTATTTCTGAGCCCCCCAAAACAGCCCACTGGACCTGTTTTTGAACCCCAGAAATGCAGGATTTCAAAATGGCATCCTGCATTTGGGGGCTCTGGAAGACAGGTTCAATGGAGTTGTTTCAGAGCTCAGAAAGGGAGGCCAAGCACTGCTGCGTTTTTGGGGCTCTCAGCCAGGTCCAGTGGGCTGCTTTGGGGGCTCAGTGTCCATTTCTGAGCGCCCCCAAAGCAGCCCCCTGGACCTGGCTGTGAGCCCCAGAAATGCAGGCTTTCCAAAGGGAGGTGGGCATTCCTGGGCCTCAGACAGCATGTTCCCTGGGCAGTTTGGGGGCTCTGAAAGGGAGGCCGAGTCCTGAGTTTCTGCTGCTCAAAACCAGGTTGGTCTGAGCTGTTTCAGAGCTCAGAAACAGAGGCTGTGTTTCAGTCCTGTGTTTCTGGTGCTTGTAAACAGGTTCATTGGGCTGGGGTCAGAGCTCAGAAACAGAAGCTAAGTGCTGCGTTCCTGGTGCTTGAAAACAGCTTCTGTTTCAGAGCCCCAAACAGCCGAATGAGCCCAAGTCCTGCGTTTTTGAGCTCAGAAACGGAGGCTAAGTGCTGCGTTTTGGGGGCTTGGAAACAGAGACTACTAAGTCATCCGTTTTCAGCCCCCAACCCAGAGGCCCTGGGGACCCTTTTGTGGGTGGTGGGAGGGAGAGAGGGGTGGGAGGGTGGTTGGGCCAGGTGGTGGGGGGGGTAGGCAGGGCCCGCGGACCCTCACCGGAGGAGGGGGTCCGTCTGCGCACGCCCCGAAGGCAGGGAGGCCGGCATGCACCAGGCTGAACTTCGCGTCTGAGATAGTTTCTGGCGCGAAAGGCACTTTTGGGGAGGAAACGCGAGCAGATGCCGTCTTCCAGTTCCACTCTTTATTCACGCTTTATAATGTTTTTAATATATAAACAACCATGTATTCAATATGTACATACTGTTAATAAACTAATTATGTATAACAATGCTATGTGTACTGTGTACTATGTATACAATATGGAACATGATATTCAGATGCAAGTTATGACAGTGATTGATTTACGACCTGGGCAGTCACCAAGACTGCTGCAAGGAGCCGGAGCTGCGCTGGCACGAGCGGGCGCTGCGCTCCCAGCTCGGCTCCCAAGGAGGCCCAGAGCCCGGCGGGCGCAGGCAGCTCGGCCCCAGCCCGGAGCGGGGCGCGCGCAGGGCAGGAGGGAGGCGAGTCGAGGCGAGCGCAGTCGTCCTGCTGCGAGCAGGGAGCCGGGCGCCTTGCGTCAGGGGTGGAGGAAGCCTCCCTCTCTGCGGCGCCGCTCTCCCGCTTCCGTCTCCGAGCGCAGAAAGGAGGTGCGAGGCCGTCGTGCGGGGTCGGCACCACCTGCACCTGACACAGAGACAGGCAGCGAGGCTGCAGCTGTTACTCACCAGTGACGCAGCCCCTCCAGGCGATGCAGGGAGAAGCCCCCAGGAGATGCCCCCAGGCTCTTCAGGAAGCGCCCCCGAGGTCCCCGTGCGGGTGAGGGGCCGGGACGCGGCCCCTGCTGCCGGACGCGCTGTCCCAGGCTCTGTGCGCAGGCAGCAGCAGCAGCAGCGAGCCCGTGGCAGGATGACACTTCAGCATTTGCTCCGGCCACCCCCGAGTGCCCGGCTGGGGCTCCTCCGTCCCTGTAGGAGAGAAAAAAAAAGGAGAGGGCATTTCAGGAGAGGCCCAGCACTGCGGCAAATGGCCGCAGGCGTGGGTCGGGACAGTTGCTGGCAGTGCCAGCAGCAGCAGCCCCCAGGGCAGCGCTGGTCACCGGAGCTTTCCTGAACTCCCCGGGCAGCGCCCCGTCCTGCAAAACACGAGGCGCAATCCTGCCCCGCCAGGGCTTCGGTGCACAACGCTCGCAGCAGCTCTGCGCAGCCCCAGCAGCCCAAGCCGGCACAGACAGACCAGCACTGACCCCCACGGCCTGCACAGGCCCTGTGGAGACACAGAGCCTGCTCTCCTCCCTCCCAACTGCCCCGCAGACATGACAAAAAATAACAACAACAAAAAAAGCTCAGCCCCCGCCGAGCAGGGGCGCAGCGCAGACCTGCCCAGGCGCCGCACTGGGACACTCACCGCACAGCGCCTCCTGCATCTTCGTGCCGGCGCCCTGCTCCTCGACGAGGCTCAGGCTGAGCCTTTCCGACTCGGCTGCTCCCACACAGCGTCACCTGCGCTGGCAAAGGCCCTCGCGAGGGACCGGCCGCAGAATCGCAGCGAGGACGACGCAGCTCTCGCTCGAGCAGGAGCTCCCGGCCCCGGCACCCAGCCTGCGCACGCTCAGAGCAAATGCCGGGCTGTAACCCTGGACCTCGCTGGGACGGAGCGGCCAGGGATCACGGCGGCTCCCCACGAGGCTCCCCCCCGTCCGACACAGCAGTACAGCCGGACGCGCAGCACCACTGAAACGGAGCTAACAAGCACAAGCATTTTGCTGGGCTCAGAGCCCAGAGCTGCCCCCTCCCCAACCCCCCAGTGCAGGAGCACCCGGTGCAAACGGCTCTTCCCCGAGTCTCAAGGCCCTCGGAGGAACGAGGAGCATCTCTGACCCCAGAGAGGAGAAACCCTGCTCTCTCTGTGGGGAAAGCAGCAGAAAAGCTTCGCCCAGGTTCGGCAGCGCAGCTGAACAACTGCCCTTCAGAGAGCAGCACCCTCCCTGCAGCTCTCGCTAGCAAGCCTGTGAAGCGCACCTGGGTCACGAGTCCTGTCTCTGACCCAGCAGGGGTGGGTTCGGGGGACACAGTCTTGTACGCACTGACTCTGCCCCGCTTTTACCCCTGGGCCAGCCCCAGCGGTTCTGGCCGGGAACGGTGAGGCTGCACAGGGCCACCCGCGCTCCCGCCCAAAGCCGAGCCTGGCGGACACGGGCTGGCACACACCAGCGCACGGGTACTCACCGCTGGGCCCCGCCGAGCTGGCTGAAGGCTTTGTCCTCTGGTCGCAGCCCACAAGGTATTTCACCTAGAGTACAACCATGCTTTTAACGCTGCTTCAGCCTCCTGCCGCCTCTTTTCATCACTGGCTGGTTGTCAGAAGCAAAACTTGGTATTTGGGGAGACAGCTCACGCAGCTGGGGGAGAAACATACCTCTCTTTTGGCTTTTCCTCTGTCAGCTTCACCTGCATCACGTGAAGAAAATCCTGCGTGGATTATTCCACATGCTGCTGAGGTTATCCCATGCAATGGGGGGGGCGGGGGGGGGGAGGGAAACGTCCCTGACCTCAAGGACACTGGAGATATTCCACATCACACCCACAGAAAAATAGAATTTGCTGCCCGTGCAGAACGGCCGACGAAAAATTGCAGTTAACAGAGCATGCCTTGTTCCTGAATTGGTCCTCTGATATCAGTTACTAATGTCTCCCTTTCAGGGAAAGCAATGAACTTCCATTTATGCCAAGTTAGCAGCTGCCTGTTAGGCAGCTTCTTTAGGGTTAAGTGTTCCTGTACTGCACGGCACCAGCGCTATCATACAAAGGCCCGCAGCTGCAGCGCACGTTTGCAAGGTCACTAAAACACCCAGACCGCCACCGTCTGGCTTCCGACCATTTAAAAATAAGGCCAAAGTCAGGACTGGCTTCTGTTTGACAGCTTGTACCTGAGGCATACCATCACCTCCAAGAATTAGATGCCTTTTCTGCCTATCTGTAAACCTACCTTCATTCCTTTTGCAGAGCCTGTAAGAAAGAGAGCACATCTCTCACAACTTAGAAAGAAGGAGGCTTCACAGAGCTAACGCTGAGGCTGCACTGGGTGCATGCTCGGGGGTAACAACGATGTTAATTCATTGAAGAGAAGGTTGAGGCCAAACCAGAGGACTTGGAGTCTTTGAAAGCTAAGAGCAACAACGTTCCGCCATTGGGAGAGGACGCAGTTTCATAGAGGCCTTGATCTGTAAAAGACTCCCAAAGGAAAATACTTGGATTCTGGCAATTTAAAAAAAAATATATATATATATACATACACACACACACAGACCTCTCTGCAAAGCAGCACCTAGTGACAAATGGTGCCGCGTCAGTGGGATACGATTTCCATGCCTACTGCTTGGGTCTTTCATCTAACCAGACATATTACCTGGTCTTTTCGCTATATACATCAGTTGCCTTCCACAAACACGTTAACCTGGGAGTACCCAGTATGTCCATGCCTGCTGATGTGGCATACCCACAGGGATGCTGGATCGAGTTACTGTATTTTATCTGAAAAGAAAAATTACATTTCTCAACCAAGTACTCCAGCGCCTTACAAAAAGCCCTCTTTTTTTGGTACCAAAGTTCATTTCGATTGTTTAAAGGTTGCAGTTCTTTCCCCTTCTCTGGTACCTGGGAGACGGTGCTCTGCCTCTTGGGGCAATGCTTTTTTGTCAACTGCAACGCTTGCAACGTTTTAACATGACACTGCAAATGCTGCAAGTCCAGCCTTTCCGGAGGAACTGAAGCACAGGCTCTTTGGGAAGGCAGCGATGGATTGTACGTTACAAAATCCCGCAATCAAGAAAGATGAACAGCTCTACGAGGAAGTGGGGGACGGAAGGAGGGTCATTTAATTGGGGGTCACTGTACCTGCTGCAGGGACTCTTCTGCTCCCCTCCGGGGCAGACGTACTGGAATCCCCTTGTCATCTGATCCCTCCTTCCTGCACTGCCTGGATTAGTTTCTTCTGCTCGTTTTGGCTGCGTTCTGTTAGGATAAAAAAAATGATTCCGCTTGGGAGAACTAGAAGTAATGAAAGCAGCGACTCTTTCTTTGGCAAGCTGCTTCGCTATTATCCTTTCTTTCTTTTGTACTTTGGCTACTGAAGGGAGTCCCTTTCCTTGGCAGCGCCGCTCTGGCTCGCGGCTGACACCCATTCTCAGCTACATCTCCAGGAGCTGAGGCTGCTTGCCAGAAAAGGTTTTTATCTTTTGTTGGATGCTGTGAGTACTCACTTGCAACGTACCTGGTGTTTTCTTTCAGAAGCATAAAATAGAGGGGAAAAAGACTAATTGCATCACCTCAGTAGGTCCCCTTTCTCTTCCACAGAAGAAAGAGGAAGACCCATATTTCTCCCCACCACCCCCCCCACATGATAGCGTAGCTTTAAGCCGTGCTCCTAAGTGCTTGCCAAAGCGTTTCCAAGTCTTAGGCATCTGTTTTTTCAAAGAGGAGTTGAAAAGCTTAGCTTCCAGTACAATGCATTAAGTCTGAAAAAGAGGTCATCTCAGAAGTTTATCGCGCAACAGATCTTTACAGAGACTGCTTATCTCTAGGACTGGTAGCACGAGCACCCCTTGCCAGTCAAGACAAGGGGAGAGTGCTTTGAGAAGGGGATGTGCTGGTTCTGCGCAACAGAGCATCCAGAGAGGGTGACAGCGTCTCTCAGGAAAAGTCTGAAAGCTTACCACAAGAACGTGGACTACATCATCTGGTGTGCAACACACAAACAGAACCATCAGTCAACCCGATCTTCACTTTCTGACTTCTGAGCTAATGAAAGTGCTTTTTAAAAAAGAAAGGGGGGAGGGGGTTTATTCAGTACACTAAGTTCCCGTAGGTGTTAATTTCTGTGGCTCTTTGATACCTATGTATATATATACACACTTTCCCAAGCCTAAACTACATTTCCACCTGATGGGAAAACCTGGTAATTTTTCCCATCAGCACGGGTGCCTTGGTCTTTAAAGCTCTAGCGCAAGCATCTCATCTGGCAAGACGGTCTTTACAGTAGGTTGCAGTTTGTTCAATTAAAAACTAGTTGTAGTTGTCCTACTTTCAACAGTAATTATTTTCAAATACAAAGATTATTAGCTCTCTCTCCTCCTCCAAGGAGATTTTCCTAGAACACAGATTTGCATGGAGAAAGGGAAGAAACTGGGATAAAACCATGTACTGCGTGAGCCTGACCATTCTTCCCCGTACAGCAGCACTTCAGAGAGGAGAGGGTCACCGCAAGGGGGCCTGCGTCTCTCCGGTCCGCAGCCTAACACCAAAATCTTTCTTTTTTGTTTCACGGGAACCTCGGGGAAGCCGCAGTCCGGACGGGCGTCTCACCGGCCTAGAGAGCGGAGAAGCACATGCAAGGACAGTGGAAAGTTTGCAGCCCTCCCTGCTTCTTTCAGGGCAGGTCTGTTTCCTTAAGAACACTTTTGACAGCTGTTCCAGGTAAGTTCTGGTAGTTTTGGAGACTAGGACTCGGAGGCGTTTTGTGCAAACATACCTCATCTTTCCAGAGCAAGACTTTCCACGTGAGGTTAATCCACTCTCCACATCAACTGGACCAACCAGAAAGGCTGGCAGTCCTTCGATATGGGCCCCTGTCTAGCGCAATCTAGATTCAAGTCCTACAATTCATTTCTCACATGCCACAGTACCTTCCTGAGAGCATCCCGGATCCGAGGCGGACACCTCGGCTGGGCCGGCTCCGAGCTGACGAGCAGGGAGTGAAAACTCCAAATGCCAGGGCAAACCTCTGCCAGGGCCATCCCACGCATCCTGTCAGTACGGCCTTTGAGTCTGTTTCAGGTAGCCTTTTCCTCGTCCTTCTCGGAAAGGAACGTGCTGTTCCTCCTTACTGGGGTTCTGCTGGAAAGAAGAACTACGTTATAACGTTGTCGAGCACAGCTATCGCTGCTCCATAAAACACAACTTTGTTGTTTTAAAGGAAACAGAGCACAGAACACAACTGCAAAGCACACTCCGTCTTTGCGGCCAGCTGGGTTGGGCAAAGTTCCTTATCCTTCGGTAGTCCAAAAAATTAGATACTGGAACGCTCGACAAAGAGGTGATACGCTGAACACAAACGCCCTGGAGGCTGAGGCAGGTAAAGGAAAGTTTCCCTTTCCAGCAACGTTTTTGGTAAGCTTTTTTACATTTGAAATAAAGAAATGTGGACAAGTTCATTAAATACAACCCCTGGTACATCCCATCGCTTCATGATGGGATGTCACACGCCTGCTGCTCATAACACCTAAGACAGACAGAAAACCCAGCCTCACCTGCCGAATCTAAGGACTTCTGTTCCAAAAATGCCCTTTCCTATACATTTCAATGAACTGAGGAAGAAACAGCAGCAATAGAAACAAGACCTGTGGGTCATCTACCTGGATCAAGTCAGCATGCAATGCTTTTTTTTTTTTTTTTTTTGTTTTGAGGTCTTAGTCATCATGATGAGTGTAATTACTGCAACCAGCTGGGATACACCTCCCTAGACCTCCTGCCCACCTACACCTGCTCAGTGCACTGCCAGTGCAAAGACTCAGGCTTAGACTGCAAGCAGGGAATAGATGGCATGTGGAGCTCACAGAAAATCCTCTGCCCATAGTCTTTTCTGCAGTCTTCTGGAAAGCCCTGACCCCGGATGTGAAGCAAAAAGCAGCTAAGGCCTCCTTTTCTCCCCCCTCATCTCCTCACCCTGAGGGTGACTCGGAGGATTGCAGTGCTCAGGCACACCCCAGCATGAAGCTCCACCACACTCAACAAATGCATTGCTTTATACAGGACTTTGCCCTGGCACTGGGCAACAGAAGAGGAACAGCAAGGAGGAAGACTGGAGGGTGGGTGGGGGGACCCAATGCAGAGCTCTGTAGGGAACAGGAGGGTCATTTCTGGGCCTCACGTGCAGGATACAGGTGGACTCGTGCCCCTCTGGGCACACAGTGAGATTGAAAGCTGGGGAAACTCTGCTGCCAGGCTGAGTTTTCTGCAATAGGTCAGGACACAGGGGCAGGCACCAGAGACCTTTTCTGCACCCTCCACCACATCTAACTGGTTAACCACAGGAGGCAACACAGGATGCTCCACATGCAGCCTCCCCCTCCCCCCCCCCCAGAACAGAGCAGCTGTGTGCTTCCCCACTCTGTCCAGCCTCCAGGAAACTCAGGGCTTGCACACTGGCAGACCTCACACCTCCAGAGCAGGACATGGCTGCACCCCTGGGGGGGGGGGGAGGGAGAGGAGAGAAGCAGGGAGCAAGGGACCTCTCCCCACACTGACAGAAGAAACACATTAGGGTTTCTGAAAACCTATCACTTGCTTATGCACCCTTTCCCCTTGGGTTCAAGCTTTGGCTTGTCAGTTTTTAATGAAACAGGATTATCAGCAACAGCAACTCCTCACAAGAGGCAGTAAGCACTGCTCCATGAAGTCCAGTTGCCTCAGAGAGCAGCATGACTTGTGTCTGAAAGGCTAGGGAAACAATCCCTAGGTGGAGGCTTCTCTGCTGAAGAGACACTGCTGCCGCTCCACAAGCTGTCTTTGGAGGAGGTATTCAAAACCCATCTGGATGTGATCCTGGGCAATATGCTCTAGAGGCCCCTGCTTGAGCAGGGAGGTTGGACTAGATGATCTCCAGAGGTCCCTTCCGACCTAAAGGATTCAGTGAGGTAGAGAATGCCTTCAATTTTCCTGGAAGAACAGCCATTAGACTGTCTCACCTGAAGCCCAGTTAATTTACTGGTTTGATGTGCATGGAAAAAAGAAAACACACAGCACACACACACAGAAGAGCTACCCACAGATCTGGCCTGAAAGGGTATTTTCCTCTTTCCATAGACACCAGGGGAGCTCCGAGGATGCTTTGCATGTTGACCACCAAATACCAGGAGTCCTGCTTTGGAAGCATTGCATTTGGGTTGCCAGCAGCTAACACACAGCAGTTATCTGCAGGCCTTCAAGGGCAAGCCACTCAACCCCCGTGCCCAGCAGGCTCCTCAGATCACACCATGGACATAGCCACACGGAGGAGGCAGAACATGCCAAGGCCAAGCAATGCTGTGAGAGCATCTGCTCCCAGGGCTTGCCTCACTCACACCCAGCCTTGAAGGGTGCAAGACTCAGCCACGGAGGCTGACCAGAATAAGCCGAGGAACACATTTCCACTTCTGCTCCGCGGCTCGGAAAAATCAATCTGCTGTCTTCCTCGCTTGGTTAACAGCGGCAATCCTGTTCTGCAAACATCCCTGTTCCCCAGTCTCTGGGAAGCAGCTCTGCCAAAGACAAAAGGGGAAAACAGGCCCTGCACAAACCACAGTAACTCTGCTTCAAGGCATATATGAAGTCCCTTCCTCCTGCCTCTCTGCGCTGCCTGGCTACATTAGGCAGCACAGCGGTCCCAGAAACCGCTGCTCCCTGTGACTTGCCATCAGGTTGTCAGCACCACCCTAGGTAGAGGCTGTCAAGGTCAGGCACTCAGCCCTGGGCTCCATTAGCCCAGAGAGACTTGGGCCAGCTCATTTGTTTCTCCCTTGGGCAGCAGGGGCTCCGCCCCTGCCACAGACAGCCCCCTCTTCAAGGGCAGGGAGCCGGGATCATGCCAGGTTGCCACATCCCAGAGTCACACTCCCCTGATGTTCTTCAGCAGCCTGAGGCAGGCAAAGACAAGGAAGCTCTTGCATTCCCAGCTGCTCTGCTCCAGGGATCCACCTCATGGCTTTACTAGGAAAGCCACCTTCTCAGCCACAAGTGACTGCAGATCCCTGTGCAAAACCATGCCAGGTGTCTTGTCAAAACAGAGGCCTGTCTTCAGCAGCCTCCATGCCAAAGCAGAGGCAGGGCTCAAGTCAGACAGCTAAGGGTCTCTCCATGCCTTCTGACTCCAAAGCAACAGCGACCAAGTCCTAAGCACTCTGCTGCAGCTCTGTTACCGGCTTAACAGAGCAGGCAGCCTGGGAGACATTTAGGGTAAAGAAAGCACTAGTCAAGTTGCTTGGAAGAGGAGAACGAGGAAGCCTAAGGGACAGAGCTCACACAATACATAAGCCCTGTTGTGAGCAGCACAACTGCCACGCTGGCAGGCCGGCGGGGCTGCAAGTGCAGCACTAGGTTCCTGCACACTGACTTTCACAAGGGACCCTCTAAGGTCAAGGGCTCTGGAAGCACTTGCAGGAGAAGGACAGGCCTCTTCTCCTGCTCTTTTTCCCATCTAGAGCACAGGGAGGCAAGTAACTGCACAGCTGTAAGCACGAGACCTAGCTGTGCCTATGACTGACCTGCAGCAGTGCCTTCACATGCTCAGGCTGCAGGGCTCAAAACCCCTGGGAGGATGCCAAGCCCGGGCCTGCCTGCCCCTGCTGCAGGAACCACCAGCTGCAGCAGTGTGAGCTGGCTCCCCTCCTCACTCAAGCTCTACCTCCCCCTCCAGCCCCTGACAAGCACACTGAGCTTCCCATGGGTGCCTGCAGGATCACGAGAACAAGACTTGTGAGAGCACAGGGGCGGGGCAAGGTGCAAAAACCTCAAGTCCAACAAGCCCAGGTGTGTTGCACTTCTGCACAGAAGCCACTTGCATCTGCCCTGCTCCAGCTTTCAGCCTAGTCTCTCCTGCCTTCAGCAGGCAATTCAGTTGTGATCCTTGGGTTGCCTTTCTCATGTGGACCACTCCTGCCACTAGGGCACCCCCTGATGACACATTCAGACCAACACTGCCATCCCTGAGGCTTCCCCTGAAAAACACTGCTCCTCAGCAGTCCCTCAGCTCCTATTGCCCAGGGGAAGGGGAAAGGGGCCACCACCACCACACCAGCTCTTACAGAGTCATAAGGAAAGACAACACATCAAGCCATTCATATGCTTTTTGGAACCAAGGCACTGAATCTCTCTGCCTGAGCTGAGCAGGGGAAAGGGGAAGAGAAGAACTGCACGCCCCTGTGTCACCACCAGCAAGTGCTGACACTGAGGCCTGCAGAAGGCATGAGCTCAGCATCTTTTTTTTATCCTACCAGATGTTCAGGAAAGGAGACTTAGGATGGATTTGCTGCCTTTTCACAGGCACTGAAGCCACTCTTTGGCTCTCCTTTATTCTGAGGAAGGGAGCCCACTCTGAGCAGACCACAGGTGAAAGCCTCTGAATTCCTGATGGGCTGGGACTATTTGAGACAGCTCAAGAGGAAAGAGCATGGCCTGCATCACAGCACAGAAGAGAGCTAAGAGGAGAAGGGGCTCGTCCAGCTTCGGGGCTCTTCCAGGGTGACAGTGACCTCCTACAAGCCATTTCCATGAGCTCCCCTTCACCTTGCTTCCTCTCTGCACAGGCTCCCAGCAGGAGGCTTTAGGCCTAGCAGGCTCAGCACACCCCATTCTTCTCGCTGCTTCATTTTGTGTCCAGCTGACTGAAAGGCTAGAAGAGCCATAAAACAATGTGAACAAGGACCCTTGCAACAGATCTGGAAAGCACATGTCCAGTTTGAGAGGAGCCAGGGGCACCAAGCCCCAGGAGGCCTTCAGAAAACCCGAGCCCAAAAGCAGATAGGTACTATGATTTTGAGCTGGGCAAACACTTCAACAATAGCTCTTAACAATTATGGGTAACTCATGCTTATCCCAGGTTACCTTGGTCAAGGCAGCACTCCATGAACACTTAACCCCATTTAATACTTTCTAGTTCCAACCCTTTATATTTGACTCCAGGTTTCTTCTGGGAAAGAAATGCTGCCCTCCTCACACCCCCCTCAAAGCCATCTCTCTTTTATGTTGGTCTCCCTTCCCCACAAGCATCTGAAAAGTAGTGGGTTAGGAGCCTGTAGAATGCTACCCCCACCTACAAACCAGTGCCAGAACTCCTCCCCAACTCACCTTACTGAGGTTCTTACAGGTGCACCTCATTTGTACATGGCAGCTCATGTCAGTCAGCTAACCCACCCAGCTCCCTTTGCAGCTGGGACATTGAGGGGGTGCTATGACTACTGGCAATTAGTAGCAGTCAAGCTTTTTCTTAGGGCTACAGCATTCCCCACACAAGTTGCAGGAGCACCACCCCCCACAGGAAAAACCTCTTTGTAGTAGTACAGAGCCCACAAGCAAACCCCCACTGAAAAAGAAAGTCAGTCTAACTCAGCAGAGCAGGAACTTCTAGTGATAAAGGAGCTGAACAGCCCCCACTGTTTCCTAAGACAAGTCCGCAGAGAGCCAATGCTTTGTGATTTCAGCTGGTCATTGAAAAGCTAAACTCTCCACACTGGGAGCAGCACATCATGCTGTTCCATGCAAAACAGGGATGACTCACCCCCTTCTGCAGGTCAGCTAGGGAGAGGCCACCCAGGGAGGCTCCTTGGCATGCTCAAGATGGAAGAGCCAAGTGCTTTGTTAAAGCAGCAGAAGCTCATGCTCTTAAGGCCCAGAGATGGTTAAGAGAACTTCCCCACAGCTGCTAGCTTTTCCCCAGCTGCAGTCCTACACATACTTCCCTAAAGCTCCCCAGAGAAATACTGGCCTATTTCAAAGCCACCTCAAGCCAACAAGGCCTACCACTGCCCTTGAAAACATAGTACTGCTAAAGTTCTGCCAGACCCAGCCATCAAGCTCTCCGACTGAACTGGAGACTTCTTCAAACACTTGATGCTTGCTTGCTTGCCTGCCCGCCCTGTTTTCCCCTGCTAGGCTTACTTAGAAGAGAGACAGCTTCTTCTACACTTATGAGAACCCAGGTGCTCTAAGGAAACCTGACTCACTCCCTACTTACACACTTGAAACACCTCAGCCTCCCTGTTGGGAAGCACAGTCATCTTCAGGCACTGGAAGTCACCTAGCTCTTCAAGAGCAATCGGTTGCTGCAAGCAGAGAACAGTGCTCTTCCAGAGCTCCCTTCAGACCTGAGAGCTTAGCCACCTTCTACTGAACCCCCTCCCCCCATAGGGCAGCCTTTGTCATGGCATACAGACAGGCAACAGAGCACACTCTGGGAAGAGTTACTTAGAAAGCCTCTGGAAGGACAAGGAGCCTATGCCTGACCAGTCTTGCTGGCTTAGCTTCTCTGCTTTTCAGGTACTCACACTGGCAGCTCAGCTGGTGCTGTAGAGCTTGATCCTTTTGTTTTAACACAACAGCCCAGAACACAACCCTACTGCAGGTTAAAAAAAACAAAACATGGTTTGGATCTATTGATGAGTTGGGGGGTTCAAAAACCTGTTCTCAGCTCAAGTGACAAAGCAAACCCTAGCAGCAAGCACTCAACCGCCATTAAACACTCACCCACTGAGCAACAGAAACCACAAAACCACTCCAGAGAACAACACAAGCTCAGAAGCAGAGAGCATCAGGACACACACACACAGCAACACACAGCTCAGAACTCCCCCTAACCCTTCAGAGAACACCAAACACACTGCTCTCAAAAAACAGCCCAACCACCCCCCCTGCAACAGCCCCCTCAAAAACCAAACACCCACTCCACCACAACTCCCTGCCAGGAACAGCCACCCCTGGGGCCAGGGCTTAAATGCAGCCCTCTGGCCAGTGGGGAGAGGAGATGTGGGTGGAAGCCCCCAGGTGACTCTGGTCAGGGAAGCCCCAGCTGAGTCTGGTCAGGGCAATTAAGGCCTACTGGTGCCCTCAGGACCCTGGCGGGAGAGCAAACAAGTTTTGCTGTGCCAAAAGGCATCTTCCCTTAGAGCACCACCTAGAGAAACAGGGCTGAGTCACACTGAGCTCATCAGGTGCACAGATCTTCCCAGCAGCTGCTGTCACCTGCCCCCAAAGGCCTTCGGCAGAATGGTAGCCAAAAGGCTTCTTTGAACACCGGCTAGCGCTGGATGTTGAGAACCTTCCCAACGTTTCCAAGGAGCTGTACCCGCCTAGATGCGCAGCACGAGCGCACAGTCATCCGGCTCCTGCAGCTGTTCTGTACCTTGCTAGCTATGGCTCAAGCGCTCCCAGCACCAGAGGTGTTGGCTTTGGATTTAGCAGCAGCCCTCACAGATTTGTCTTTTCGGAGAGTTTGTCCAGGCGTTTTTGGAACCCATGCAAACTGTTCACATCCAGCCAGGAAGTCCAGAGCTTAATTATGCATTAGGCAAAGAAATACCTCTCGAACGCTTTGGGCCTGGCCTTGGCTAGCACTGCCTAGGGGCTTTTTTGCATTGGTCCTTGCAACGCAAGAGGTAGAAAGCAACAGCTGTCTTCTTTTCCAGAATGCTTTGGTGCTCCCTCAGAAAACTCTGAGCCTCCTGAATTACTCTGCTGACAGTTAAGAGGCCTGGCCCTGTAACGATGGCCTGCCCTGTCCAGACCCTGAATGCACTAAGAGGTCTTAACTGCCTCCAGCAGCCTCACCTGGCACCTCCGCCCACGCACCCTTTGCCCATTGGCTTGAGGGCTGTATTTAAGCTGAGCCTTGGGGCTGGAGGCTTTGTTTAGTGGGGGTTGGGGGGTGTCTTTGGGGTTGTGTTGTGTTGGGTCTTTATGTTTCTGTGGCAAGTTGTGGGGTTTGTTTTTAGTGTGTTTCCCCACCACCCCTTAGGTAAGCCTTCTAGTTGTGATGTGGCTTTGTTTGTGGTTTTGGTTTCTGCATGTGAGCCTCAGAGCTGTGTTGTGGTGTCATTCCTGCTCTTGCAGGGGGGTGGTTTACAGGGGTGTTGTGGCTCTAGCTTGAGCCCTGCTTCTTGGGGGTGGGGGGTGTGTGTTTCCTTAAGCAGTTTTCTGGATGGTCTGGCTGTGTTATTTTTTCCCAGGGCTGGGAGTGGGCTCTGTTGCATCTGGAGATGTTAAGGGGCTGTGTTGTGCTCAGTGAGGTAGTTCCCTGGTGGGTGGCTAGCCTTGGGTTGTGGATGCTTGTTGTGGTGGGGCTGGCTTACTGCAGTTGCTGCAGGATGTGTCCCCAGAACAGGGAGGAAGGGCTGGCCAACACCAGGTTGTTCTCAAGCCAGGCTTTCTGTGTTATGCTTCCCAGAGTGTTTGGGTCAGTGTTAATCCTTGTGCTGAATGCTTAAGGCCCCCCTGAGTGGAGGAGGGAGCAGCAAGTGAGTCAAAGCCTGTTTCTGTCCCCAGACCCTCATGGGTGACCCAGTCACTCATGACTGCTCCTGACCCAGTCATTCATGACTGCTGGGTTTGGGGGGCTGGGTGCCCTGCAGAGTGTTCACAGCAGGGAAGCTTTTCTGAGGGCCTTGTTAAGCTTTCTGCAGGCCCCTAATGGGGGCTGTAGCTTAGTCAGGGAGGCTTTTCCTCAGGTGTGGGGTAACACCCCCCCCTGGTTAGTCAACTGAGCTGTGAGGACTTAACCCTTCTTGTCCCTCTCCTAGGGCTTGAATGCTCAAAGCAAGGCTAGCAGTTGTCAGGGTTTCAGAGGATTTTTTTTAAATCCCTCCCTGAGTTCCCCTCTCCCTGAAGGAGTTTCAAGGCTCTGGGGAAATGTACTCAGGCCTGATTAAACCACCCCCCCCCCCAGGCATTTGGGAGAAGTCACTGCTCACATGTGCATGTAAGACAGTGTGGCAGCCTTGGTTGAGCTTGGTTACTGTGCATGGGTGCTCAGGTGTCCGATATGGGATTGCACCACTACCACTGAGAGGGCAAACCAGACAGCTTTCCCATGCTCTCTTCTCCTGCTTGCACTGTTGACTTGCCTGCTTCATGGGCTTCCTCAAGAGCTGAGAGAGGGATGCTTCAAGCCAGGCAGCCTGGGTTTCTTCCAAACCAGGGGAGGTCAGCACTGTTAACTTCTGTGGCTTCTGAGTCCCTCCAGGATTTTTCTGTGTTTTAAGGGTAGCACTAAAAAGAAAAGGTCTCTCTCAGGGGTTGCATGAAGAGAAGGAAAGCCACCTGGATTTAACTTGAGAAGGTGGGGGGGGTGTTGGCTGTGTAGAGCAGCCTGAATGCTCTTGAGACTCAAGTGCTCTTGAGACAAGCCAGCATGTGGCTTCCACCCTGAGAACAAGTACAGCTCCTTGTTCTGTTTGGGGTGTCCTGGGCCAAGGTCCTCCTCTAGTTAAAAGGAGCACTTGAGGAGAGATGCTGGGGTGGTTTTTACCTTTTCCAAGGAAGGCTTGCTACAATGCCTGGTGCTGCTGGTGCCCCCTGGAGTGGGAGAGGCAGAAGGGGAGCAGGGACTGGGTCAGAGTAACAAGGGGTGGGTAGAGCTGCCTGTGGCACAGGGCTGCTTTCTCCCTTAGAAGAAGCAAAACATCTAAACTAACCTTGCTGCTAAGGCCTTTAGGTAGGGAAGGGAACAGTGACATGAAAGAGAGCATGTAGCTTCTGAGGAAGTGAGCCAAAACTGTGGAGTAGCTCTACTAGGATGTGCTTTTGTAGTTGTCTGTTAACATGAGAAGAGCAGGGTGACTTCAGGCAAGGGCTTCTCAGCTGAACAAGTCAAGTGCAAGGAAGCAGCAACAGCCCTCAGGGAGGGAAGAGCTGTTCTCATGCCTCAGGTCTCTGTGGGTTTCTTGTTCTTTCACCAGCCAACTGAATGGGTTCAGGCCCTCAAGCAGGAACCCAGCCTGGCAAGGACCTGGGTCCCTGCCTGGAGAGTGGGGGGGGGGGGGGGTGAGGAAGGCCTGCAAGTCAGGGTGCTGGGGGCCTGCTTGCTTGGGGGAGCTCCTGCCAGCTGCAGCCCAGCCAGCTCCTGCCTCAAGCTGTCCCCTGGCATGGAGGGGCTGGGGCAGGCAGGAAAGCAAGGAGGGCAGCTCTTGGCATGAGCACTCAGAGCTGTCCCTGGGGAAAGCAGGGTTTCTGGACTGCCCCAAAGCAGCAGGTCTGCTCTGCAGTGCATTAACAGCTACAAAGCTGCCTGAAGGATCTGGACAGAAGGAAATGAGTGTGACCCCCCCATTATGGGGGGGGGAAGAGCTGCTGGCCCCCTTTCTGCTGCTGGAGAGGCCAGAGCTGTGGGGTGTGTTGGGCCCAGCAGGCCTGGGGAGCCCCCCCCCCCACTGCCCCTGAGCTGTGGGGGCTGGCTGGGAGGGGGCAGGTGGGGGGTGCTTACCTGGGTGCTGGTCTGCTCTGAGCTGGGGCTGAGGGGTGCTGCTGGTGTGGGGCAGGCTGTGGTGGTCTGAGCAGGCTGTGTGCTCTCCTCTGCCTCGGTTTTGGGGTGGTGGGTGCTGCCCCCTGCTCCTGGGCTGTGTTTGAGGGGCGGCTGCTTCCTGCAGGCTGCTGGAGGGCTCGGTGTCTCCGAGCAGGGGCTGTGAGCTGCTCGGCAGTGTGTCCCCCCCCCCCCGTGTCCTGTGGTGGGCGGCCGTTGGGGGCGGGCGGGGGGGGGCGGCCGGCCGGCGCGAGGCGGCCGTTGGGGGCGGCCGGGGGGGGGCGGCCGGCCGGCGCGAGGCGGCCGTTGGGGGCGGCGGGGGGGGGGGCGGCCGGCGCGAGGCGGGCGGGGGGGGCGGCCGGCGCGGGGCGGCCGTTGGCCGTGACAGAAGCGGCCCCGGGAGCGGGGTCTTTTCCCGGGTCTGGCGCCTCTGGCGGCGGCGGGAGCCCTGCTCGGCCCGAGGCAGCCGCTCGCCGCGGGGGGGGAGGAGGAGGAGGCGGCGGCGGCGGCGGCGGCGGGGCTGCCCGGCCCCGCGGAGGGGGAGGCGGAGACCCCCGGCCCTCGAGAGACCTGCTGGAGGTGAGTGCCGGAGCCCCGGGGCGAGGCAGGAGGGACGCTGGGGACAACCGGGGGCGGGGGAGGCACCTGAGCTGGCCCCTCTGGGGGGCTGCAGGGGGGCTCCTTGTGCCCGCTGGGCGGAGGGTCTAGGCAGGGCCCTGAGCCAGTGGCCGACCAGGGCCACAAGCCCTGGTGAGGGACCCTTGAAAACCCAGCTGGCCCGGGGGGGGGTGGTGGCGGGGGCTGGGGCACCTTTTGCCCCTTGTGGCTGTAAATGCCCTGAGGGGAAGCAGCAGGTGATAGTGTGTGGGGGCTGCTTTTAGCAGGTGGCAGTCACCTGTTTTCCTGTTGGACTTGCTGTTGTGGCCCTCTCGTTGCTTGTTGTGGGCTTCTTTCCAGGCTGTGTGCTTGTTGAAGGACACTTCTGGGTCTTTGCTGTGGACAAGCTGTGGAGCTCGGTAGGCTTGAGATGCTAGTGAATTGCCAGAGGAGCCATCCGGTGAGGTGAGTTGCTGTATGTTGTGACCTTGCACTCTCTGGCTAGTCCATTGACATCAGTGTTGATCAGCTGGACTGGGCTGAAATAACCCCCTGAACAAGCTTTACCTGGAGGTGTGACAGGTGCTGGCTGCCCCTGTGTGGAAGGATGGGTCGTGTCAAGTACTGTAGGCAATCACAAGGTACAACTGTGTCTGCTGTGCCTCTTCATTGCAGGCCTTGGGAAAATGCTTCAGCCCCCAAGGAGGAGAAGGTGGGGTGGTCTTGCAAGGCAGGCATCCCTGGAACCTGAAGGCTCCCACGAGAAGGTGAAAAATGTCGTCGTTGCTTTGTCTGCCTCGTGTTGCTTGGGATGTCTATGTAGAGGACGAGTCAAAGGATTGCTTCAGAGACCACCTGAGGCTATTGCATCTTCAAGTAGGTCCCGTGACCGCCTGTGCAGTGTATGATGTGTGTAGGAACTTGGGGCGGCATGTGAAACTGTGTTGCTTACCAGGGCACGGGGACCCTTTGGAGCTTGGCATGGTGTGTTTCAAAGTTAATCCTGTGCGAGGGCCCTTGAGAAACCCTGTGTTTTGGATGTAGTGGGGCCAGGGGGCAGCTGGGGAGAAGTGAGTTGTAGAATGTAGCACTTGGCACTTGCTGTCTTGTGTAAGAGTTGGAATGCAGCTTTGAAAGGAGAGCGAGACCAGTTTGTGGGTAGTTTCAAAAGGGATGAATGAGTTGTGTGGCCAGTGAGAAGGAGCAGCAGTCGAAAGGCAGCATCAGCAGGCGAGGCCCTATTTAAGCTGCTTAGTGCTGCTGAGCGGTGTGTCTTCGAACAGTACATAAGCTGAAGCCCTCAGCTAATGCCCCAAATAATCCAGGCATGGCCCGAAACCGTGGGCGGGGAACTTGCCCAACTGCCTCAAATGAGGGGTTAGTGTTGCTTGAATAGCAGCTTCAGAGGGAAGCACAAAACCTCCGGAGCGTGCGTCCTTGTGTCTTCTTTTACCCTAACTTGGGGACTGGGAAGTATGCAATAACCCAAGAAACTAGAGAAGTGCATTTTTCACCCTGATTTGCCTAATAGTGAATGAGAGGGGAACCTCAAAAAAAACAAAACCCTCTAAGGTTTGAGGTAGTGATGGATGAAAATCCATCCATGGGAGGGAATGTCAAGGCCATAATAATGTACATGGGGTTGTGTTTGGGAGAAGTGGAAGCTTGTTGCTCCCTTGGGAGCAACATGTAGCAGTAGAATGATACTGCAGACCTGGTTGAGCCTACAAAGAGTAGAGTGTTCTCATCAGGCGAGTTCCCCCCCCTGTGGTGCTCTGTAGGGAATGCACTAGTAAAAATGCACAGACTCCACCCCATGAATTAAAAGCACTTGATTTCCCACCCCCCCCCCCAGTTCCATTCCAAATGCTGGAGTGGATTTTGTCCTGGGTTAATATGGTTGTCCTTTGCAGGCCCCTGCTGCCTTTGTGCTGTGCCTTTTAAAGCAGATGGAGTACCAGCTCAGAGCATTGCATCGAGGGTGCCTTGGACTATTGGGGTGCCTTGCCTTCCCTTGTGCCTTTTGTGATTAACTTAAATCAGGCAAGGCAAGGACACCTTGAGCTCAGGCCAGGGTGTTCAAAGGAACTGGATATTGACTGATGCAGTTGAGAGTGAAGTTGGTGGGGGCTCCTGGTTGTCTTAATTTCCAGGGTCAGCGTTGTGTTCCTTGTGGGGAAAGTCTACTTCTCCTGGTTGAAGTCAGCAGCAAGCTGACCTTTTTCTGTGTTTATCCAGCAGGTTTTTTCCAGGGTGTGTAACTGGGCCTTTGGTCATCTGCAGAGTGCTGTGCTGACATGGAGAAGGATGTGGGCTTCTTGGCCTGGGGGCTGGCTGCAGAGGGCCAGTGGGACCTGCAGCTGTGTGGGCTGGCTTCCTTAGCTTGGCAGGACAGAGGAGTTCTGGGTCTCTTCCACAGCCAGCCAGAGGCTCAGGATCAGCTCCAGGTGCAGGGAGGAGCTCCAAGGGCTGTAGTGGAGCTTACTGCAGCAGGCAGCTGTCTGCAGTGCCTTTTGTGCAGGTAGTGATGCTTCAGGCAGGTGAGGCCTGCCTGAGAGGCTCCTCTGGACTCCTTGAGAGGGGTAGGTCGGTTGAGGTGCCCCTGTCCTTGTCCTTAAGCTTGAAGGGGCTTTCCTGCAGTGGTGGTGGGGCTTGGGGTCCCTGTCGGGTGCCCCAAGGTGCAGGAGCAGAAGCGCTGCGAGCCACCGATTGTCTCTTTCCTGGTGAAAGGGCCCATTGTGAGTGAGTAGCCTTAGTCCCACAGAACTGCTTTGCCTGGCTCAGAGGTCAGTGCCGTCTGGAGGCACGGAGACACCTGTGTTTTGAGGGCAGAACTGAAGGCATCTTGCAGGCCCTGAAATACTGAGTTTGAGGGGGAGCAAGGCAGCAGAGTAGGTAGTGCGAGGGAGGTGGCATCAGCAGAAGCAAAGAAACAGCGGTGTCCCTTTTCTGAGGGCAGGATATACTGCCTAGGGATATACTGAGCCTCTTGTGACTCGCCCAAAGTTGAGGCGGACAGAGTTTGACAAGAGAGTTGGAGTTCTATGCGTGAGAGCAACACTATTTCCCTAGGACAGAATAGGCAATGGGGTGGTTGCTGTGAAGAAGTAGGGGAGTACCTGCTGTGTCTGGATGCCGGTCAGGTAGCAGCTGTAGCTTCCTCTTCTGTCTTCTGTCACCTTAGCTCTGAGGCCTGTGGGGAAGCTGCCGTAGTTGACACGAAGGATAACATTACTGGAGGTCTACCGAGTTGTGTAATGAGTTTCCTTGGTTTGCCTGGTGAGATGATGAAGGTTATGCTAGTCCTGATGAATGTACTTGCTTGCCACTTGCTAGCAGAACAGGCAGAAGGTTGGGCCTGGTTCTTGGTGTGCTGGGTTGCAGCTTGTGTGTTTGAGGCTGAGGGAGGAGAAGTCTTGATGCTAGTGTCTGCTGCTTTGTGTAGCAGTTGATTGCAAGTACTTGGCTACAGCTTCTGCTGGGAAGTTTGTGGTTGTTTCAGAAGAGGGTGTTTTGGCATGTGGTGGTTGTATGGAGTACAGAGATGCCCCTGTGAGGGCTACTGTAGTGATTAAACCAAAATTGAAGTGGTGGTCTTGGTCCAGCAGCTTGGTTCCGGTGGTGAAGACAGCCTGAATTCTGACACCATGGATATGCTGCTTGGCAGTCTTTTTTGCTGTTGCTTAGCTTCTGTGTCTAATGTTGCAGGGATGGAATGGCTTGTGGAGTGTGGTGGTGATTGGCCTCAAGGTCTGGCTGCCCTGAGTCCTTGACTTGCCTGCAGCTAGTTGGCAGGTGGTGATTATGCCGAGTGTGGATGGGCATGCCGGTGTGCTTGCTTCAGGGAAGGCTCTGCAGACTTGACTGAGGCCCTGTTTCTGAGGTGGAAGTGAGTCTGGTCAAGAGGGCAGCCTTGTGGGTTTCAGAGGGCGTAGCTGAGGCCCATCTGCCCTTCTCTGTGAGGGGGTTAGTAGCCTGCATTGCAGGGTGGTTGAGAAGGGAAAGGCCCTGCAGGTGGTAAGGTGGTCATGGCTGGCAGGTGGAGATGGAGAAGCACTTGTGATGGACTGAAATCTGCCTTTGCTGTCAGTGACCAGAGTGAACTCTCTAGAATTTACCTTCTAGAGCCAGCTTAATACTGGCTGAGGCTTGCTCTTCTGCTGAGAAGACTAGAAGGGTCTCCTCAATCTTTGACCTCGGTGTCTAGGTTGGTTTCTCAAGCCTGCCTTCAGCTCCTTTCAAGTCCCAATGGTTCCTATTGTTGCATCAGCAGAGTGGGCTGCAGAAGGGGCTTGAGTCTAGGCTGCTTCCTGCTTGTGTTACGGTGAAGGGGGTTGGCATTGAAGGGGTAAGCCTTTTTTCCCCAATGTGGAAGGATTATGAGCTGGGAGGCTTTGGTTACTGGTGGCTTCGGGACAAGTTTTAGCAGTGACTTTTTGGGAGCAGGTGCGGGACAAATGAAGAGCCTTGCCCTGGGGGTGACAAAGTGAGCAAGGGGATGTAATGGAGTGGCCCAGCTGGGTGTGGTGATTAGAAGGAAATTCATACTTGGAGACTGTTAGCACCAGGTGGCGCTGCTCTATCAGTCTAGAGGCAGCTAATTTCTCAGTCCTGTCCTCTGGGTACCAGGGCCGGGTGGCCTGTTACATGGTAACTGAATATAATGTAATTGACCAGTGCAAGGAGACTGGGGAGAAAGACCTGCTGGGAGAACTGATAGGTGCTGATAATCCTGAGGCATTTCCTGAGTGGGAACTGTCCAAGTTGGAGCAGAGATGGGCTGTTATGATCATCAAGATGAAATCTGTGTTTGCTGAATGTATTCCAGATTAAAGAAGTTTGTTTCTTGATCTTTTCCAAAGTAAAAGGTTGAGAAATAACTTGTTGGGTAAAAGATTTCACCTCACTGATTTAAAAAAAAAAAATTGCTGTGAAGTCTAGATCTTACAATGGAGTAGTTACAGGAGCAGATGACCTCTGATGAGACTAATAAGGGCAGCAAGCTTTGGCATATTTGGCAATTGAGATAGACAGTGGAGAGCACTTTGGCCACTTTGGAAAATCTTGCTCCCTTATTTGAGGAGGAGGGGATGGTGGAGGCCAGGGAGCAACATACTGGAGAGGACCAAAAAATGAAGCACCAGCCATGAGTCAGAACAATTCATCCATCTCTGGCGGCACAGCTGGGAAGTCTGCTTTCAGGAGGAGCATGGGGAACTCTGTCTGGATGCTTGCCAGGTACAGGACACAAGAGATGCAGATAGGGGAGAAGTTTTTGTTTGGCTTTCTCAATTTGATTTCTTAGAGTCATTTTGATGAGGAAGTCTTGTGGTTTTTCTTTTTAAAGCTGTGGGCAGAACTGCAGGAGAAAGTCTGAGGTGAATTGAATTGCAGTAAGAGTAGTTTCTCGGGGATTCTCCTGTGTTTGTGGTAGCAGTGTCTGGGGAATGAGGGCAAAAGCATGTGCAGTGGGGAAACAGGAGCAGGAGCTGGTTGTCCCCTTGGGTGATTTCTGAAAGACTCACCCCTCTCCCTGCTGGAGTGACTTGCCAGCTTGCTGAATGTGGTCTTTGCCCCAGAGCACTTATATTTTGAACAGTCTTCTCAGCCTGTTGCTGCATGGTGCTGTAAAAGGCTTCTCTGCTGTTTTGGGGAGAATGCTCTCAGAGATGGCCTGTTTTTTTCAGTTCCGCACTGGAGGAATGTGGAGGAAGTGTTCTCGCAGGAGTTGAAGGTGAAGGGCTCCCTGGGCTGGACTAATTGTTGACCTGTCCCCCAAGAACTGGCTTGTGCTAGTGGATAGTTCTCATAGGTATGAGAGCCTGGCAGGGAGCATTGCAGAGGCTCCTGTTTGTCCTCAGCTGGGCCAGAGTTTAAAGAAGTGGCCAGACTTCCCTGAGCTCAGGTGCTAGCTGGTTTTTCAAGGTGCTGAGTGTGGCTGCTGAAAGAGTCCTACATGGAACTGCAGTGTGCCTGTTTGGTCTCATTATCACTCGCATGCTGTCAGAGCATGATGCGTCACCAAGTTCTGGTTGGTGGGTGCTTCATGTGCAGTTGCCTATTTGTTTTGTAATGAATAGCTGCTCAGCCTAGTGGTGTGTGGTTTTTAGCATGGATCCCTTTTGTTCCTCCTTTGATGCGTGGAAGCTTTGACAGATGCCATATTTGTTTTGCACATGTGGATTCTGAAGTTGTATTTAGCCTCTCGGAAGACCCTGACTGGACTGGAGAGGATGTCGCTTGCGGTTCTCTCAAGCTTTCTAGCAGTAGGCAGGTATAGGCTATTTCTCTGTGGTTTGGCAATACTGACAGCTCCAGCTAGTTTCCATCTAACACAGACTGTTGTTTATAAAATCAATGTTACCTGATTGGGAACTGAGTGGTTTTCAAATGTATCAGAATGACCCAAATGCTTATATGCTTTGCTGCATTACTGAATGAATATAATAAGTAAGGAGAGAGCTACTAGGATTAACTTCTTTGCATCTAAAATTCGTACTTTAAATTTAATGTCATGATTTTGTAGCACAGTAGAGAAGTTGTGGTGTTTTCATGAAGTCATTTTTAAAGGCTGTCAACTTTCTTAGGTAAAAACTGACTGGCTTCCCAACCAAGGCAGAAGGAAGGAGGACTTTTTAAAAGCCAGACTACAGCACAGTGAGGCCTTGCCAAACAAGGGATTAGGAGCCAGTAAGGTAGGAGCATGAGCAAGAGCAATATAATCTTCTCTGACGAGAAGCGAAGGGGATCACAGAATCACAGAATCGTTTAGGTTGGAAGGGACCTCTGGAGATCATCTAGTCCAACCTCCCTGCTCAAGCAGGGTCACCTAGAGCATATTGCCCAGGATCACATCCAGACGGCTTTTGAATATCTCCAGCAAAGGAGACTCCACCACCTCTCTGGGCAACCTGTTCCAATGCTCTGTCACCCTCACAGTGAAGAAGTTTTTCCTCAGGTTCAGATGGAACTGCCTGTGCTTCAGTTTCTGCCCATTGCCTCTTGTCCTGTTGCTGGGCACCACGGAGAAGAGGCTGGCCTCATCCTCTTGACACTCCCCCTTCAGATACTTGTACACTTTGATGAGATCCCCTCTCAATCTTCTCTTCTCCAGGCTGAACAGGCCCAGCTCTTGCAATCTTTCTTCATAGGAGAGATGCTCCAGCCCTCTAATCATCTTGGTAGCCCTCCGCTGGACTCTCTCCAGCAGTGCCATGTCTCTCTTGTACTGGGGAGCCCAGAACTGGACACAGTACTCCAGGTGAGGCCTCACCAGGGCTGAATAGAGGGGCAGGATCACCTCCCTCGACCTGCTGGCAACACTCTGCCTAATGCACCCTAGGATCCCATTGGCCTTCTTGGCCACAAGGGCACACTGCTGGCTCATGTTTAACTTGTTGTCCACCAGCACTCCCAGGTCCTTCTCGGCAGAGCTACTTTCCAACAGGTCAGTCCCCAGCCTGTACTGGTGCATGGGATTATTCCTGCCTAGGTGCAGGACCCTGCACTTGCCTTTGTTGAACTTCATGAGGTTCCTCTCCGCCCACCTCTCCAGCCTGTCCAGGTCCCTCTGAATGGCAGCACAGTCTTCTGGTGTGTTAGCCTCTCCCCCCAGTTTAGTATCATCAGCAAACTTGCTGAGGGTGCACTCTGTCCTTCCTCCAGGTCATTGATGAATATATTGAACAAGACTGGGCCCAGGACTGACCCCTGGGGGACACCACTAGCCACAGGCCTCCAACTTGACTCTGCGCCATTCACCACAACCCTCTGAGCTCGGCCATCCAGCCAGTTCTCCATCCCCCTCCCTGTCCACTCATCTAGCCCACACTTCCTGAGCTTACCTAGCAGGATGTGATGGGAGACAGTGTCAAAAGCCTTGCGGAAGTCCAGAAAGACAACATCCACTGCTCTGCCCTCATCTACCCAGCCAGTCATTCCGTCATAGAAGGCTATCAGATTGGTCAAGCATGATTTCCCTTTGGTGAATCCATGCTGACTACTCCTGATCACCTTCTTGTCCTCCAGATGCTTAGTGATGACCTTCAGGAGGAGCTGTTCCATCACCTTTCCAGGGATGGAGGTGAGGCTGACAGGCCTGGAGTTTCCTGGCTCCTCCTTCTTGCCCTTTTTGAAGACTGGCGTGACATTGGCTTTCTTCCAGTCCTCAGGCACCTCTCCTGATCTCCAGGACCTTTCAAAGATGATGGAGAGTGGCCTAGCGATAACATCCGCCAGCTCCCTCAGCACTCGTGGGTGCATCCCATCGGGGCCCATGGATTTGTGGATGTCAAGTTTGGACAAAAGATCTCTAACCTGATCCTCCTCCACCAAGGGAGAGTCTTCCTTTCTCCAGCCTTCCTCTCTTTTCTCCAAGGTCTGGAAATGGCTTTCGGGTGGTAACTTTTCCCTAGCCTCAGTAGGGAAAACTCAGGAATGCTGAAAATGAAATGCTAGATGTGTACACAGAGAAACTGGAAGGCCATGTGAATGGCATCTCTGACAGTATAAATGGTTTACACAAGCGTCTTCTGAGGCAAGTCTTTTTTGGTAGCGCTACTAGTTTTTTTCCCTGTTGGGAAGATGGAGTCATACTGTAGATGATGTTTATGCTTGAGCAGCTGAGGGAGTCAGTAGCAGGATTGGAAAGGACCAGGAAACTAGAAGTTTAGCAAATCCTCCTAAAATGCTTGTGTGTTGTCTGAGGCAATTAAATACCTCTTAAAAACATGACTGCCTGAGTGCAGGGCCAAGGTTGAGTTTGTAAAGTAGGTATTGTCCGACAAGGAAATCAAATCGGGGTCTATTTTCTGTGAACGTAGGATCTGTTGGAAAAGCTTTAATATGTGTCTTTACCTCATGAAGGAGGAGTTAGCTGGCACATTAACTCAACCTTGCCAGTGTGGTAATCCCAGGGGCGTTTAGTAAAAAGAATGCAGAGAACCTCTAAGAGGCAAGCGTGGTTAGGATGGAGCCTCTGTCTTGAAACCTGAAGAGGCCTAAGCCTTAAGATTAGGAGGTGGCTAAATGGATGTTGCCCTTGTTCATGTAAGGCTAGATGCTTGTGTCTTGTATTTCAGGCCATTTCTGTGCGGTGTAACAGGCTGGGTCTTGCTAAAAACTAGGACTTAGGCCCTAAAGGGTGAGGGCAACTGCAGAAGTTGTATCAGGGTGTTTTCAGCTTTGAGTGGAGAGCGAGGTGTTTTTGAGTCTTAAACTGCTATGGCGTGTGCAGAGTACCTTTATCTTTTTGGTCCTTGAACAGAAGGACCTGTCTCCTCGGGGCATGTGCCTTTGCCTGTGATTGGTACCACAGCATTGTTTCAAGTGGATTTGATAGTCATAACAAGATTGAAGTAACTGTTGATCATGAGGTGGGAGGGACGGGGAGGGGATAGTGATTGAATATACACACTGAGAAAGCAGTACTGTTTGCAGCATGGCAAAGAAAAGAATTGGAAAAGAACAGGAGTAGATCCTAGACAGGAGTGGATAAGGTTAGCTATAGAGGGCGTACTTGGGGACAAAAATGCAGTGAGACTTCTGCCAACAGGAGACAGCTATACGAAAGCAAAGCGCTCAAAAGCAGAGCTTCATGGATGTGTTAATATAATTGAGAGGATTCCTTCCTGATTTATCATAGTTCTTTCAGGTTTCTGCTTGAGGGTAAAGGAAGGTGGCAAAGAGAATAGGCAGGGAGAGAGCTTTGTGGAATGAAGAATTCCAAAGCCTGATGGCATTGCTGAATAGTGCGGGAATACCTTGGGTATAAGGAAGCAACCCAAATCATCAGCTAGAGCAACCTCACGTGGATTGAGAGTTGTCCTTCTGCAGGTTTAGCTAGTGGCATGCCTCTCCAAATAATGACCGAAGCAGACAGGGGCTAGGCCGAAGAATGAGGTCAAGCATTATGTTGGCACTTTGAGCCCTTCCCCTGGAAAAGGGTATTGGGGGAAATGATCTGTGTAACACCTGTGGGCTAGTGGAAACCCAGTGACAAAAATGTTTTTAGAAAACATGGCCTAAATTTTGGGAAATCTGACGTTCCAATAGGACTTGGTGAAAATAGACTATAAGGCCACTAAGACGCTTCTCATTGAAGACTGTCTTTCCAAAGTGCCTCTAAATATTGAAAGCAGTAAGCTCTATGGAGGAGATGTTGAAACGCATGTGATGGGACTCCTACTTATTTTAAGTCGAAGAGGAGGAAAGAAAGGACAAGCTCAAAAGAGAAATCCTCGGCAGTAGGTCCTGCTATCGCTTGCAAAAGGAATGCAGAGGTTTTAGATGAGAGGCTGACAGAAAAACCCAGAGACAAGAGACATGAAACCTCGTCGCCTCTCATGACACCTCACGTGCAGCATGTGGCAGGTTTCTAGACCAAGAATATGGTGTCATAATACACGGTATTCAGGCAGATATTACAACCCACCACAGCTTCTAGCTAAGTGGAGCTCTCCAGGAGGGGCCTGAGAAGTGTTCTTCCCTGTCCATATGTGAGTACTGGTGCTGAAGGGCAAGTTCTTTGAGGGGAAAAATGTACACTGGAACAGAAAGCAGAAGGGAGAACCACCTGGGAGTCGTGATTTCCATGGAGTCGATGGTTAACAATCTCTTTTGGCAGGGTTATTCACTTTTTTATTTTTTAAGGAGAACGCCAGTAAAACCATCATTAACGGGGGGGAAAAAACTTAGTGGGAAGAGCTGGCTGATGTAAGGTAGCTATGTATGTGGCATTGTCCAATGAAATGCATTTCAGAGTGCTTTAGTAAAATCTGCTCAGGAGTAGAATTGCTAATTGCCTTAAAGACAAAAAACCTCAAAGAAATTAATGCTAACGTTTAACAAGTTTCTTGAGCCAGACAGCCAGAACAAAACAGAATTTGCGAGTGAGGTGCGTTTTTAGGACTTGCTGTGAATGCAGATGCTATGGAAGTCCCCAGGCATTCACCCCCAAGTCAGTCGGGCTTGTGTATGATGGTTTATTTCAGCTTGAGCTGGGTGCCTCAGGGCCCCTCTTCAGAACAAAGAAACTGTGGGGTAATTATACCCTTTACAGTTTTATTGCCCTGCCTGCCAGAGAAGGTCTCCTCCAATGTTCTTTACTGAGTTGGTGGTGGTCTGTCTCCTCCTGGTTGGTTGATTGGTGTCTTGCCTCCCTTTGACAGGTCCTGGCCTACATCCCAGGCTAGTTGCCATGTGCTTGTTTCTCACAGTCCCTGATCTTCTCAAAGGTCAGCTGCAACTCAGGTGCCTTGCATCTTGTCTCCTGCCTTCTACTTTGTATCCTCATTAGCTGGTTTTGTATCTTTGTTAGCTAGTTTTAATTGGTTTTGCGGTTGCCTCATGGGCAATGTCACAGCATCAGCAGTGTTTCTTGAGTTCATTGACAGTTTGACCTTGAGGCCTGCAGGCTTCATCTACTTTAGGCGCTGATGCCAAGTTAATCGAGGTTATGCCAATGGAATTAACAGTTTTCGTACACATCCCCTGTTTTTCTGGCTGTTGGTCTTAGTAACATGTCCATTTTTTGAGATGAGCAGCCAGCCTCCGTGATTTTCTGTGCAATCCCAAGGTGAGCACAAAGCGCACAATGATTAGACAGAACAGAATGGCTCCAGGATGCAGCGAAAGGATTATAGGAGCCAGAAGTGGTGGGAGACCACCCAGAGTTTCCCACCATTTATGCTCTGTCTTTTTTGGCTCTTTCAAGTACTGTTTGAATTTGTTGTCTCATGCCCTGCAGTCAGTGTACTTTTCCCTCTGTCTTTGACCTTTTGGAGCGATGTGTGCAGTTGGTCATGGTGTAATAACTCCTGCACTCAATTGAGATTCAATCCAGTAGGCAGTGGTGGTGATTCGTGAATCCAGGAATAACTTTCCTGGAGTAACTAGTGAGTTGTTACTGGGCTTGTGTAATTGTAGCCACATCCCTTTTGTTGTTGTGAAGAGACACGTGCACAAATTTAACTAGTTTTGTGATAAACATTGCACCGTCAATTATCGAAGTTCTGCACTGACTCTGCAAACATACACAACCCTTTCCAATGTAGACCAAAGTTACGTTCTCGTTTTCACTCTGTCTGCCCCCTGAAGTGACAAGCACTTTGTTCTGTGTGTACACAAATGTCTTGAGTTTGTAGGGCATTACCTTTGCGGGCAAATCCTAATTCATCCTGAACTGTGCGGGTGGTTAAGTCTATAGTGTTCCACCTATGGCAGATGTGCTGTGCCCGTCCCCTGTGTTGCAAAGGATGTAATGTCACATCCCTATGGATCAGGCTGAGAGGGATAATAGGGTAGGTTGTAGACCTGTGCTTCTTGACTAGTGAGAATGAAAGCAGTTATCACTTCTTGCTCCTTATTGAATGTAAAGTTAAGCTTTTGCCACCAAGCTTGATATTTCTGCTCAGAGACAGTACTCTTTTCCCATCACCAGTGTTTGGATTTCTGCTGGAAGGATGCCGGTCTCCCCTGCCCTTATTCTTGGTGCAGCTATTGTTTCTGTCCACAGTTGGGCTTGAATGCAACTAAGGGCAGTTGATGTATTTCCTTGAAGTACCCCTAAGGTGTCTATTATTAATTGGTGGTTGTGCTTGTTAATCTACTTCCCACTGAGGTAACATGTCTGACATTAGCCATTGTGTTTTCCCTAATGTGGTCAAAGATGATTGCAATGGATGTTGCAACTTGGACAAATCTGTTGTGGATGTGGCCAGTTTATTCATCAGCACTTCTGCCTCAATACCATTTAGTGCACCTAGGCCAGTACCCATCAGGCCAGTGGATGTCTTGTCTTTGGTTTTTTTTTTTTTTTTGTTCCCTGCAATTTAACCGTGTCTCCCATCCAACATAGCTCTTTTGCAAGAAAGTCACCCATTGAGGCTTGATCCGTGGGATATTTAGTTGCCAACTAGGTTCTCCTCATTTTAAGGACCAAGTTGGATTAACCAGCACAGTTTGACCTCCTGTCTTCATCACAGATGGTCCTATTGGATAGGTCCAAAGTCTTAATTTAGGGGTGGGAGGTTTAATAGTGGGAGTAATGCTACTAGTGGTCATAGGAGTAGTTAGCGCATGTTTTACCGGACGCACTTTGAACCTCCGTAGAAATTTCCTCAGAACTTGCACGAGTGTTCACAGGGACCTCTATATGACTTTGTTGGCCGTAACAGGTCATACTACAACAATGGCTCACTTCTACTTCCAGTGTAACTGTTTGATCAGTAAAACGGCAAAAGATTTGCTTGTCTCTGTGACCCCTTGTTGCGGCTACCGTAGTTACCCATGCAGCATCCGTGGCATTCTTGGTAGCGGCCTGTTGTCGTATACAAGGGTGTTTGGGAGTCTCCCGGTGAATTGCTATCCGTCCTTCCATCGCTTCCACGCAACACCCTATGATGAAGATGACTCTTCTGAGAAGTGTTCTGGTGGATTGTATTTTTAACATGTGAATCCAGGATTCCTGCTCAGCAATCTGGACTGCAAAATAGGAACGGAAGCACAGTATATGGTCCTTCCCCCTCTGGTTCCAGTTTATGCTTTTGGACGTACTTTTCCGTCAATACCAAATCTCCTGGTCCATAGGTATGGACTTGTAAGGCTAGAGGTACAGGCTGTGCCAGAACAGCTTGTTTCTGTAAATGGTTAGTTGAGTTCTGAGGATGCGTTACATGCCTAGTTATGTGTTCATCCCTGTCCAGCAGTTCTGATACAGGTAAATAAGTCCCTGGGACAGCCAAATGTCTACCAAATAGCACTTCTGGGGGGGGGGTAAGACCAACACTTTTCTGAGGTGTTTCTAATATCCCATAATCCTGAACTTAAAACCTCTGGCTGTTTTAGGTTAGTTTCTGCACAAGACTTTGCTAATTTCGTTTCCCCTGTTTTATTCCTTTGTTCTACTTGTCCAGAAGATTCTGGACGGGGTGAAACATGTAGTTGGGATACTGTGCTTAAGGACTTGCAAGTGTTTTGTAATGCTTGAGCTGTAAAAGGTGCTCCCCTATGAGAATCATTTTTTTTCTGGAGTTCCATAACATGGCACTGTTTCTTTTAATAAAACCTTTGCCACCCCAGCTGCATCTGCTTTCCTTGTAGGAAATGCCTCCAGCCAGCCAGTCAATTGATCTGCAGTTACCAACAGATGATGATGATGATACCTGTAGGCTGGTGGCATGTCTGCATAATGAATTTGCAAGTGCTGAAAAGGAAAGTAAACCCATGGCCTTGCTCCTTGAAACTGTTTTATGTTTGTCAGCAAAGTGTTGGCACTGATCACAGCTTGATACTATTTGCTTGGTAACTGTGTATATCCCTGGAGCTGCCCATGCTCTTGGTCTTTGTTCTGGGACACCTTCAATTCTGCTGTGTCCCTTTCATTGGCACCACTGTGCCACAGGTAACAGGCCTGTTCTAGGCAATAGAGGCTGGCTTCTGATGGTCCGAATTCCAGTTTTGTCTTGTTCCCCTCCAAGTTCTTCCCAACTATCCTTTTCTTCCTTGGCACCTTCTTTGTCATATATGTTGGATAGTTAGGACATGCCTGGTCCTTCTGTCATGGTAGGGCATAACAAAGCATCCCATTGTGAGGGAGCCGCTTGAGCGGCTCCTGAGTTGGCATAATTGTTGCCTTTTTCTATAGTGGTCCTGCCTTGGTGATGTGCAGGGCCGTGAATCACAGGAGTGTGTTTAGGATCTTGAGTAACATCCACCAATTCATGTACTTGTGGGCTGTGTGGGATGCTCTTTCTGCTGGAGGGTAAGACCCCTTGCTCTTTCCATAGTGCCCCTACTGCATGACAGACTCCGAAAGCTTGCTTTGATTCGGTATAAATATTAACAGTTTTGACTTTAGAAAGCCTTGTTGCTCTTGCCAAAGTGACCAGTTGGGCCCCTTGCGCACTCATAGTAGATCTTAGGGGGCTGAGCTTCCAGTATTTTGAAATCGGGTACTGCTGTGTAACCAGTTGGCTGCTTACCCTCACGATAGTAGGCAGATCCAGCTACGTACAAAGCTAACCCTGGGTTAGGGAAGGGAGCCTCTTGTAAGTCTTGAGGTTTTTCCCCCAAGGTGCTTCACCCTCGTGCAATCGTGGTAATGTTTTTCCTTGTCCCTAGGCGAGAGAAGTAGGGTAGCTGGGTTCAATTTGTTACCATGTTGACAAAGTAATTCCTGTTTATATGCTTGCTGTGGAGACAGAACTTGGAGTGGAAATCTTAATGAATTTTTGTCTCATGGGGGATGTATATGGTCGGGGGGTGGTCCCAGAACCTATGGTTCAATGTTTCTCAGCAATGATTGCTGCAGCAGCCACCACACGGATACACCCAGGAGTTCCCCAGAGGGCAGCATCTGATTGTACAGGGTGATATGTGCCTGATGAGGGTTGAGGACCTAGCATTTGAGTCAGCAGTCTACTGGCAGCCCCTTGTTGTTCATGAATGTACAGCTGGAAAGGTTTTTTAATAACCAGGGAGCCCTAAAGCTGGGGCTTGACTTAATTTTTTTTTTAAATGCCAGATCTGAGGTGTCTGCTTTATAGGTTCTACTTGTTTCTGTTTAGTCGCTTCCAGTAACAGTTTAACTAATTCCCCCCAGCCCAGGAATCCATGGTCTACAGAAGCCTACTGCCCCTTAAAAACCTCTAATCTGTCTTTCATCATCACAGGTCAAGGTAGATCTTCAATGGCTTTGATGTGCTCAGGATTGTTTGGTTGTTTTCCTTCAGTTAGACTAAATCCTAAATGTTTTACTCTTTCTCGACAAAACTGGAGTTCAGATGGGGATGCATGGTGTCCCTTTTCAGCTAAGGCTGTACACAGAATTGTTGTATCTGAAGTTACAAACACTTTTGGTTCTGCTAGCAAGCAATAAACTGTCTGCATACTGTATTACCACTGAGTGGGAGGATAAGACAATGTTATGCAAACCTTTCTGCAACAACTGAGCAAAAAGAGCTGGTGAGCCAGTGAATCCTTGTGGAAGCTGTGTCCAGGTCAGTTGTCCTTTCCAGGTAAAGGTGAACAGAAGTTGACTCTGCTGCTACAGGTATACTGAAGCAAGCTGAAGTTCAATCTGTTGTCAACCACTTAACCCCTACAGGAGTTTGAGTTAAAAATTGTGAAAGGGTCAGGTACTACAGAGGCATGTGAATCCTGTACAAATGGATGCTCAGGATCTCCATCACTGTCCAGATGATGATTATGTACTGGTAAAATGGGTGTATTAAAAGGAGAAATGCAGGGCTTCAAAACCCCCTGCTCTAAATAGGTCAATTTGTTTCTGAATGCTTTTCTCTGCCTCCTGTGGGATAGGATATTGTTTTACTGGGGGGGGGGGGGGGGGCGCCCTTGGAGAGTTTTTATGCACGCAGGCTCTGCAGATAAAAGCAAGCCCCCTGTCTGTTCCTTTTTCACTCCACAATTTAGCAGGCACAGCAGCTAATTCAATAGGAACATGGGCCCCTGGAACTGGCACTTCTGATGCACTGACTTTGAAAACGCCTCTAACTACTAAATCCATACTGTTTGGACTTGCCTGTATCTGTGTGTGAAGTGCTTGTAACAAATCCTCACCCTAATAAACACAGGTGATTCTTCAACCAAAAGCTATTGCTTCCATATTGATTTTGCGTCTATAGCTGTCAGTAATGGTTTGCTCAGGTTTTTCTCCTCCTCCCATCACCCCCCTACTTTCCAGACCTCCCGGCAACACAACTGTTCATCTGCATAATTCAAGGGAGAAAGTAGCCCCTGTATCCACTCAAAAGGTTACTTGCTTTCCAGCAACTTTCCTGGTTGTGCAGCCCTGACTCTCCAAAGGGATTACATCTGAGAACATACATACACATTTAACACGAGGACAGTTATGTTCCTCCTCGAGTAGTCATTGATCAGCTTGGCCTGCGACTTGATTCTTCTCCAGAAGGAGGGTTCACCCTGACTGTGCTGGAAATTGTGGATGGCTTGGGTGCTCACACTGCCCATATCCTGAGTTGCCACAAAAACAGCATTCCTGAGACCCCTGACCCTGGTGTAGAAGTTAGTGGCATTCCCCTTCCTCCCCTTGTGACTCCTTGTCCTGCAGCCATCCCATGCATCTGCTGTCCAGGGGAAGATCCATGACCTTGTCCTCTAAAGAACCCAGTTCCACACTCGGAGGGAGGAGCCCTTGCATGACTGCAGCCAGACTTGTTGCTGCTTCCTTTTTTTAATTTATTTTTTCCCTCTAATTTCTTAGCCTCATGCCCATTACAGGCAAGAGTTGCCAGGCAGACAATCTCACCTAGTCTTTCCTGGCCAGTCGTCAGGCCCATGTTTAGAAAAATATTTCTCTAATCTATGGCAGCTTGATCAACTAATAGATCTCTTAGCTTTGGCTTCTGGGTCTGCTCCACTGCTGCCCCCCCTCCCCCCCCATACATCTGAAATTGCTGAAACAAGCAAGACAGAGATGGGGGCTCAGTAGGCTGTTGGTGGTGCTCCCCCACCCTTGACCAATTTGCTGGTCTAACAGCTGCAAGCCTAATAGCTTCTTCTGGTCCTCTCTGAGCCTGTCCAAGGTGCCTGTGATCTGCATCATTTGAATAATCCCACCCAAGATCTATAGCAGGCCAGGGGGTATGAGCCTCAGGATCCCCTCCCTCTCCTGCCCAATGTTGATTGGCATCTAAAATGGCATGTTTCTCATCTGGTGTCAACAGAGTGTCTACTACCATCTGTACACCTCCCCAGGGAGGGTCATATGCCTGAAATATGCCTTTCAGGATTCGAATGACCTTCTCGGGGTCCTCCTGCCACTGAGGGGTCTGTTACAGAATCACAGAATGGTTGAGGTTGGAAGGGACCTCTGGAGATCATCCAGTCCAGCCCCCCTGCCCCCATCCAGTCCAGTCCCCCCTGCAGGGTCTTCTAGAGCATGCTGCCCAGGATCCTGTCCAGGTGGGTTTTGAGTATCTCCAGGGAAGGAGACTCCACAACCTCTCTGGGCAACCTGTTCCAGTGCTCTGTCACCCTCACAGTCAAGAAGTTTTTCCTCGTGTTCAGATGGAACTGCCTGTGTTGCAGTTTGTGCCCGTTGCCTCTTGTCCTGTCACTGGCCACTCACTGAGAAGAGTCTGGCCCCATCCTCTTGACACCCCCCCCTTCAGATACTTGTAGGCATTGATGAGATTGCCTCTCAGTCTTGTCTTCTCCAGGTTGAAGAGGCCCAGCTCTCTCAGCCTTTCTTCAGAGGAGAGATGCTCCAGTCCCCTCATCCTCTTTGTAGCCCTTTGCTGGACTCTCTCCAGTAGTGCCATGTGTCTCTAGTCCAGAACTGGACCCAGCACTCCAGGTGAGGCCTCACCAGGGCAGAGTAGAAGGGGAGGATCAGCTCCCTCGACCTGCTGGCAACGCTCTTCCTAATGCAACCCAGGATCCCACGGGCCTTCTTGGCCACAAAGGCACATTGCTGGCTCACGGTCAACTTGTCCACCAGGACTCCCAGGTCCTTCTCTGCAGAGCTGCTTTCCAGCACGTCAACCCCTAGCCTGTCCTGGTGCAGGGGGTTATTCCTCTCCAGGTGCAGGACCCTGCACTTGCCTTTGTTGACCTTCAGGAGGTTCCTCTCTGCCCAGCTCTCCAGCTTGTCCGGGTCCCTCTGAAGGGCAGCACAGCCTTCTGGTGTGGCAGCCACTCCTCCCAGTTTCGTATCATCAGCAAACTTGCTGAGAGTGCACTCTGGGCCTTCATCTAGGTCATTGATGAGTACACTGAACAAGACTGGACCCAGGACTGACCCCTGGGGGACACCGCTAGCTACAGGCCTCCAACTAGACTCTGCGCCACTGACCCCAACCCTCTGAGCCCTGCCATCTAGCCAGTTCTCAATCCCCCTCCCTGTCCACTCATCCAACCCACACTTCCTCAGTTTCCCTAGCAGGATGTGATGGGAGACAGTGTCAAAAGCCTTGCGGAAGTCCAGGGAGACGACGTCCACTGCTCTCCCCTCATCTACCCAGCCAGTCGTTCCATCCTAGAAGGCTATCAGACTGGTCAAGCATGATTTCCCCTTGGTGAATCCATGCTGACTCCTCCTGATCACCTTCTTGTCCTTGTGGAGGGGAGGCTGACAGGCCTGGAGTTTCCTGGCTCCTCCTTCTGGCCCTTGTGGAAGACTGGAGTGACACTGGCTTTCTTCCAGTCCTCAGGCACCTCTCCTGTTCTCCAGGACCTTTCCAAGGTGATGGAGAGTGGCCTAGCGATAACATCCGCCAGCTCCCTCAGTACTCGTGGATGCATCCCGTCAGGGCCCATGGATTTATGGAGGTCAAGCTTGGACAAAAGATCTCTAACCTGATCCTCCTCAACCAAGGGAGAGTCTTCCTTTCTTCAGACTTCCTCTCTTGTCCCCAGCATCTGGAATTCCTGAGGGCTGGCCTTAGCAGTGGAGACTGAAGCAAAGAAGGCATTCAGCAACTCTGCCTTTTCCGTATCCTTCATCACGAGAGCACCCGCCCCATTCAGCAGCGGGCCCACATTGTCCCTAGTCTTCCTTTTGCTATTGATGTATTTGAAGAAGGCCTTCTTGTTGTCCTTGACATCCCTCGCCAGATTTAATTCCAGCTGGGCCTTAGCCTTCCTTGTCGCATCCCTGCAGACTCTGACAACGCCCCTATATTCCTCCCCAGTGGCCTGTCCCCTTTCCCACATTCTGTAGACGTCCTTCTTCTGTTGGAGTTTGGCCAGGAGTTCCTTGCTCATCCATGCAGCTCTCCTGCGCCCTTTGCTGGATTCAGAGGGCTGCGCTGCTCTTGAGCCTGGAGGCAGTGATACTCGAATATTAACCAGCTCTCCTGGACGCCCCTTTCTTCTAGGGCCCTACCCCATGAGATTCCCCTAAGTAGGTCCCTGAAGAGGCCAAAGTCAGCTCTCCTGAAGTCCAGCGTTGCGATCCTACTTATTGCCCTGCTTCTTCCTCGTAGGATCCTGAACTTTACCATCTCATCATGGTCACTGCAGCCAAGGCTGCCCCCAGCCTTCGCATCTCCAACTAGACCTTGTTTGTTTGTTAGTACAAGGCCTAGCGGCGCACCTCTCCTCGTTGGCGTCTCCACCACCTGTGTCAAGAAATTATCATCAATGCTCTGCAGGAACCTCTTTGACTGTTTGTGTCTACTGTTGCCGCCACATAATCAAATCTAGGGGTCCGCAGGGTCTATAAACTCAGTAAAGACTTGGGGTACTCCTCCTCCTCCCTCTCGCAGGGCACCAGCTATTGGGACTACCCGTAAGGGGGCTTGTATTATTTCAGCATTCGCAGTGGGTAATGGGAGGGCAGGATACAATGGGGAAGCAGCCCCTCCTTCATCATTATTTCTCCCTTCCTCACGCTCTTCAGGACTTCCATTCTCATTCCCCTTTCTGATCTTATTATCGTTCCCATTGCCATTATCATGACTACCATGCCCTGACCGTCTGCTGCTTCCCGCATGCATCATCATTGTTCGGACCGTGCTGTCCTTCTGGCCTTCATATGTCCAGTTGTCCCACACGTACCAGGAATCCATTTGACCAGGATAATGATCCTCAGGCTGGTGCCATGAGAAAGTTAATATTTGTGAATCAAAACCTCCACTCGACGGCCAGCGTTCATCTGCATTGCCATCGCAAGTAATAAAAGCCCAGTCCTCCCAGCACAAAGTTATTAATCGCCTCAATGACATACCTGCAATCCCTGGAATACGTTTCCAATTCGTAATACTTTCTGCCAAGGGTCTCCCTTTTGGAGCACTTAATCCAGTTCCCATTTTTCTTTCCCTCTTTTTTTTCTTTCTTCTCCTCTCGCACTCCACCAAATCGTAAAAGCTTATAGGAACGTAGGAAAGACAGTACTCACCCAGTCTGAGGACGTCTCCACAGAAGGTGTTTTATCTGTGGGGCAAAACTCGAATTCAGATTTTTTTTTCTCTTTTTTTTTTCTTTTTTTTTCCCTTGGGGACTCAAACCCCTTCACTCATCCTCCTTCAGTGTGTGCGCTATGGGACTTGAACCCACTTTTTTCCTCTTCCCTTTTTCAAACTCTTTTTTTTTTTCTTTCTCTTCTTTTTTTCCTTCTTTCAGGGGACTTGAACCCCAAATAACCTGCTCTTTTTTCCTGCTTTTCCAAGAGACTTGAGCCCCAAATAAAATACTTAGTGGTGGAAATTAAGTATCCCTGAATCGGTGTAACCCGAGGAGCAGTCCATGAGGTGAACTCACCCGTATGCCGGCAGCAGTTGCTCCAGAGTCACATCAAGCAGAGAAGCCTGGGTCCCACCTGGGCTGCCAAACTGCTGTAAAAGTCCCCAGGCATTCACCCCTAAGTCAGGGTCAGCCTCGTACGCGATCCTTCATTTCAGCTCGAGCTGGGTGCCAGCTGGAGCAAGCCAGAGACTGTAAGCGTAGTTGTCAGGGAGCTGCAAGCGTCGGGCAGCTCTGCAGAGGCAGGCGAGCTGGGACCCAAGGGTGACGGCAGGGCAGGGTCCTGGCGCGCTCCCGTAGCGCCTGGACAAGAAGGGCAGGGCAGGTCTGGTGATGGTGACCGGGGTCAGCCGCAGGCTCGCCAGCCCAGTCTGCAGGGACGAGGCAGGACCAAAGTGAAGTCAGACGAGCAAGGCGTAAGGCCTGGCATGGCACAGCCCGGGCAGGGCCTGGGCTGGGACGCAGCCCCGAGCAAAGTGGGAAGGAAGAGGGGTGGAGGGCCTAGATGAAGCTTCTTGAGAGTGTTCTGCATAACGGGGTACGGAATTAAATTGACAGTAGCAAGAGCATTAAAATTAAATATGCAACATTGTATATGTACATTATATTCAGACTAAGCGTTAGTAATGAGCCCTTTCACAGTTTCCTTTTCTTTTTCACATGGGAAAGTGGAAGAAAGAACTGAACTGACCTGTGAGTCTTGGCTACTGCAACCCCCATACACAGAAGTGTGGGCGGTTTGTTAGAATTATTTCCAGAGGTGCTGTTATTGTAGAGCAGGCGAGCATAGATGTCCTGTCAGCTCAACACTTCTTGAAAATTATCGCAGACTGCATATGGTGGTGCTTGTTATGTCCCTGAGCTAGATTTCTCTCCCGTCAGCTGTTCCGGATAGAATACATATGCCTTACAGCCTGACTCCGTGTTTGCTCTGACGTCAAGGAGAGGAGGGTGTGTGTTTTGCCATCCTGTTAAAATAGTGCCAATGAAAAAGAAAGAAGGCTCGTGTTCTGTAGAGCTAGTGGCCGGCTTTGGGGGAAATTAAGTCTAAGTCTCCATCCGATGACTGTGTGCCTCAGCTTCACTGTAATTGTGGCTGCAGCACTTTCTCCATTCTTGGCTGCAGCTAAGTGGCAGAATGTTACAAGGTCCCTAGGTGGCTGTCTGCCATTGACACAGGTAACTCTTACAGTCTGGCTGCTGGTCCCCAGCTCCAAGACTTTTCAAACTGAGGAGAAGACAGTTCAGGAGAAGAAATGGGACATGAGAAGAAAAGCAAGGCAGTGTAAGAGGAAAATGTATATGTTCAGCTCTGTCATTATTTATGGTTGAAAAATAAGCAACCATCACTTGTTTATTTTTTGTGAAATGATGTCACGCGTCTGCCCTTCGCCATGCTATCAAAGACAGTCTGACTGCCTGCACGAGACCTAGGACTGCAAGCCGATGGTCAGTGTTGCGTTTGTCGCCCTGTGACCTCAACGAGGTCCTTAGCCCCACTTTTCCATGTTATTCTGTGCACCCTTCAGTGTATCGAAGTGGGAAGGTGGTACTCGCCCAGATGGGTGGGCAAGTAAAGCTCTAAGGACGAAAGGAACAAGTGCAGCGTATGTAATGTTGGAGTAGTAGGGACTGTTGACTTTAGGCCTGATAGAAAAGGTGTTTCTAGAGGAGGTGGAAGGAGGCGGACCAGCAGCAGGGCAGGTTAGGGCAAGCGATGAGCCAGGACGTGTGCTTTGTGTTTGTGTGGGAGCACCTACAGCATAAGCACCGACATGGCTGCTGAGTTGCGTATTGTGCTTTGCTGGCGTGCAGTCATTTCTAGGTGGCGCTGAGTTATACTGGGGAAGTCTGCCAGGATTGCTCTCCCAAGACAGTGATTATCCATATCGGCAATCGTCTTCAGTAAGGAGAATCATGTTATTTGGATGACTCGTACTGCGTGGAGGCAGAAAAGCCTCCGCAGGCAGAAATGTGTGCTGGGAAAGATGCTTGTTTTCGGTGCTTGAAAGTCATTTACAGTTTACGTATCCCTGTGAAGTCTGGCTGCATAGCTCTGCAAGGTGACTTAAGCTACGTTTTCCACTGCACTGCACTTCCCTAGGGCACGGAGCTAAGCAGGATCTTGTGTGGGTTTCCAGAGATGCTGATAAAGTGCAAGGCGCTGTGTGGAAAAGCAAGGTCAAAGAGGGACTTGCCTTTGGCCTGGAAAGCAGTCGCGTTCATGGACCTCCTTTTTTGCAGTATTTTATAGCTTTGACCTTGTTGCTGGAAGTTCCCTCCCTCATACGTAAGGGAGCTTCAACGTAATAATGGCTTGCTTTGCTTTTCCTGCACGGTACAACGTTTCACAGCAGTCAGGCGCTCTGAGAACGAGAATTGCCCTTTGGAGTTGCTTGATTGCTGATGAACTTGAGAGTTAAAAGTGGCCCTGTCGGTGCTGCCTTTGACCCAAATGTGCGAGGGTTGCAGTGTGGCTTCGGCTACTTTCAGAAGCGTTTGTTTGTGTCTTGAAACACACGGCTGCTTTTTGAAAATGCGGTCTTTGAGGGTCAAAAGACAGACAGAGTGCCTGTGGTGTAGGAGCCATATTTAGTGTGCCGTCTTGCAGAGTCTATGAAAAACCGGGCATGCCCAGTGGTTTATGACTGAGCAATTGGGAAGAGGGCTTTGTGCTCTGATTGTTAAAAGTAACTGGAGGGGAGAGCGCCCAAGATGGGTCTCCTTTCATGTCTCTGCAAAGCCAGAAGTTATTCGGCTCTCCACCTTTGCATTAGGTGTAGCTATGACTTTGGTGATTGGTGGAGCTTCTAGGATGTGTGACAGCAGCCGGAGAGTCACACAGAGATTCAGGCAGAAGTTGGGCTCCCGTACCCCAAACTTTTCTGTCGAATTTTGTAAAAGATGTAATAATGCGATGGGAGCAAGGACTAGAATACAGGACATGCTGCTGTCACACGAGCGTCTTTACTGCATGAAGCCAGCGAACTCTTCCACGTGAAGCTGGCCGATCTCTATGGGGAATCTGAAGTGCTGCTGATGGCCTTTGCGGGTGCCTTTGGTAACGGTTGGCTTTTTAATCCGTGGGAGGTGCTTGGGAAAACGACAGTTTGGGAACACCTTGCTCTTTCCCCCTTTGTAGTTGTTCCTTCCAGACCTGGGTGATGGGGGCAGCGGATCGGCTCTAGGAATGCCAAAGATTGAATGCTTCTCCTGTCCCGAAAGGGCTGAAAAGTGAGTGAGCCAGTGAGTTTCTGTAAGATGGCAAGTAAAGTCTGCAGGAATCTTACTGTTGAACGTGACTTAGTGGTGTTGTAGTACTGAGTTGAGGGCAACTTAACTGGGGTAGAGAGTGAAAATTATCCCCGATATTTAATACTAATTCATCCAATTCTAGAGAAAGTAGCCGAGAAATCTGAAAAAATCTGAAGCCTTCTGGTTTGCTTTAAGAAAATGCTTCACTTTCTACACCTGGTAGCTGTCTTCACCGAGATTTAATTTTTGTGACAGTGGTGGTAGAAAGGATGGACTTAGTAAAAGACTTATTTCTTGAGCTCCAGTCAAATTACTATGGCTGTATTTGTGTGTGTGTGTGTGTGTGTGTGTGTGTGTGTGTGTGTGTGTGTGTGTGTATCCTAATGAGGCAGCTATATAGATATAGATAGATATAGATAGATATAGATAGATATATATTCCCGTAATGAGGCAGAGATGCAACCCGGAAACTTGTGAAGACACAGAATTAGATAATTGCTGATTAATAAAGTACTGTCCTCATTTCTGAATCTCTTGCCTTGCCAAACTATGTCTGCCTCACCGCAGTGTTGACCGTATTCTGCAATTCTGTCATTTTTTAGCCATTAGAGTCTTTCTGAGCGTTATGTTCATTTGATTCCTTTGGTTTCCAAATCGATAATCAAATCTTCCTTCTAATGCTGGCGCGCGCTAACGTTACGTTCTCTCAGCAAAATAGCTTTTGAAGTTGTGATTCTTACTGCTCGGTGACGTTTGACACTACACGACACTCCCGATCAAAACTGCTGCTCGTTTCTATCAGCCTAGCAGCTGTTTCTGTAGTGTGCCTAATGGATGTTTTCCATGCTGCCAGCTTCCTGCGTCTTGCGTGGCGTCGTGGCCTAGGCGTAAGAGGCCACAGAGGCACTGCTGTCTGCCACGCGTCAGTCGTTACCCTACAGCATGTCACATAATGCCCCAGCTTACCATGGGCAAGATTTAAAGGTGCCTTTCTAGCAAAACCAGGACACACAACATTTCTTTCTGAACCTTCGTGCATGGCTGTGAGCCACAGAAGCTGCCAGCACGAAGACAGACGCTCGTCTGTCAAAGTACCACCGCGTGCATTTGTGTGTACGGGACCTGAGGAGTTGTAGTAAAGGGCTGAGGTCAAAGTCTGAGCGTGGTGGTTTTCTATGATGTGGAGCTGGGCAGAATGGAGCTGTTCGTCGCTGCGTGCGCAATGGGGTCTCTCCTCGCAGCCCTGCCAGCGATTGTGCCGACGCAGGAAAACAGGAGGACGTTTTCTGCCCCAAAGAACCATTTCTATTCCTTGCGTATGATTTTGTAGGGGAGGCGTCATTAGCTAGAATAGTGCTAAGGCCCGTGCCTGCTACAGGAGCAAAGCTCTCCTGTTGTTAGAAAAGGAAGCTAATTTAGCTCTAGCCCAGCTTAGCGCTAGTGCCGAAAGTAGATGAAGCCTGCAGGCCTCGGGATTAAACGAGTAAATGAGCTCGAGGGACATTGCTGAGGATGCGGCTGCAAACCTATCTAGAACCAGCCCTCAAAGATACAGCACACAACGGCCAGAGGTAACGGTTAACCTTCGGATAAGAGCAGGCACTATGAAGCAAGAACATAGCAACTGTCCCGGGATGCAGACGTGAACCAATCAAAAGGAAAGAGACCGCCGACCCAGTAAAGAAGATCGGAAGAGACTGTCACTAGCAGGCGGGGAAATTTGACTGTAAGGAATATAATTAGCCCAAAATTTCTTTGTTCAGGCTCCCTCCCCGGAGGCACCCAGCTCGAGCTGTTACTTTGCCGTACCGTCATTTAAATAAATAACTAAATTCACTGTTAGACGTACGTGAGACTCTGCTCCTAGGAAACCTAGGGACGAACTATTTCCGTAACAGCATGGATTCCTTCTTCCGTAGAGCAAGAAATGTAAATCTGAACCCAAGTGACCTGAGAAGAGGGGCAGAAGGCCACGAAGGATTTTTGCTATCAAATTAAGTATTTCGCTAGGCAACTAGTGTTGCCTCTGAGGATTGCTCTTATGACCAGATGGAAATCTTATCTGACTGCTTTGTGTAACTGTTCAGATGTTATGGTCGGTGACTGCCGCGCTGAGCTCATGGCAGAGAGCAGATCTTTATTTTGTTTGAAGGCTTATGTCCACAGGAGTAACTGTCCCAGTTGCTTCTTTCTGCGGAGCTACTAAGCAAAGCAGCTAAGTGAGCAAAGAGCAGTCAAGAATCTGGTGGGAAACACTTTTGTGGAGTGCTTTAAGAGGAGAAAGGTAGTTTTCTCACTAGGTCAGGATCATCCCCCGTTAGTGTTGATGATTTCCTTTTCTTTGACCTGTCTGACCTGGTCTCTTACACTAACTACTTGGAAAAGACCCCTTCATCTGCTCTAGCGTGAGGCTGAACACGACTCTCTCGCAGCTCAGTTCTCACAAAGCAGTCTGTGGGCTTCTTTCAGGCAGGGCATTGGGCTCCCCATCGTACAGCACATCCTTTCCAAGGTTTGTGTTTGTAGGTATTTTTATGGGTTCCCACTATGCTATCTCGCTCTGTTTGTTAGTAGCAGTCTGCCTTCTGCAGCTGTTGCTGCCTTTTTTGCTCTCCTAATTTGTTTCCTGATTTTACTAGGTCTTTGTTGCTACTTCTTCCCAAATAAACAGAAGAGCTGCACGTGCCTTTAATCATCCAACTGTTCTTTATCTTTTCTTAGTGCCTTTAAATTTGTGCCCAGCTCTCTCCCGTGATGTATCAAACAGGCTACCATGTTTTGGCCTATTGATCTTTTTCCAGAGCGCTCCACCTCAGGCCTCTTCCTTCTGTGCTGTCTGTCTTAGGCTGCTGTTCCTCTCGTGATGGTCCTTTATATTTCGTTACTGCGATGAAGATAGTGCCGACATCTTTTAGCAGATGATCTTGAAGTATTTTGTTGAAATTGGCAGTATTTGTTTCGTTCTGCTGTCTAGTCTGTGACCTGTGGCCCGTCCTTTCGTGCAAGGTCTGTGACCTTTTCTGCCTGTCTTCCCGTTTTGTTTTTTTCTTGCTCCCTTTCTCCCACTAGGAAAGTCTTCCTCTGTTGCGTTTGCCCGGTCTCGCAGTGTAAGCAGGAGTTACAAGTGTGTTGAAGCCCAAGTTGAAAACCCTTAAGATCTGTCACTTTCTGATGGCAGCAACGTAAAAGGAGCAGTGGCCTCCATCATGCTGCACTAAAACGCGGCATGGCTTTAGGAAGAGGCCGGATGCTGTCATCAGCAGGACTTGATGAAAACAGCCAGCTAAGCCAAGGTGTCTGCAGTTTGAGAGGGGGTCTCCTGAGGTGAAGGGTGTGCCTGCGCTTTCTTGTTCACGCCGAGCGCTTTCAACTTGACCGATTACTCGCTGACAGGGTATAGCTCTTTTAACTGAGCTTTTCCTGGGCAGAAGCAGGGTAGACGTTAGCTCCGCAAGCCCAAAACGAAGCCTAGCAAGTAACAGCTGTGAAGTGAAGGTTTGGAAGCTGCCCGTGAGCCTCTTGCTGCAGCGTATGACAACCCGGAAGGGAACCGCCACCGTAGCCAGGACTGGAACGCGTAGCGCCGCCAGCCCCAGCTGCCTCCTGGGGCTTTGCTTCCTGCCGAGCTGCTCAGTGGCCCCCGCGGGCACTGGTCCGCGCTGGTGGGGAACAAGCGGAGGATGGTGTGGAGGAGCTGCTCAGAGCACGTGCACGTTTCGGCAGCGCGTTATGGTTCGGAGGAACTGCGCGTTTCCGACTGTGGCAAAGAACTGGAAGTGTTGGTCTCAGAAATTTCCTTTTCATCCTCCGAGCTTCGCTTGTTGCCGAGTTCCTTTTGGGCTTTCTGTGGCTGTGACGGAGCACCGAAAGCGTTGGTTGTGCGGGCTCCGCTTCTGCACGTGGGATGAGACCGTTTAGTGCCGGCGGCTGCAGTTCAGCGTTGGAGGGCGTGCGGATGTCTATAGCGTCTGTGCCAAGTGTTGTTACTAGCCGGCAGCCTGCTTAAACCCGTCCGCGCCAGCTGCTGGTTGCTTTCCGGGCACTATTTCAGGCCTGTTAGGTTGCAGTGTGCGGAGCCTTCCCTGGCCTGGGTCTGGCCGCCTTCGGGAGCGTTTCCCTTTGTGCGCGCGGGGCGGATTGCCGGCTGGAAGGGCTGTCGGAGCGTGGGGTTGGGGCGGTTGGACAGACTGAAAAGGATTCGCTTCCCTGCTGGGGAGGAAGGCCTTACTGCTTGTGATTGCTGTGTTTGCTTTTTGTGTGTGGGCTTAGCTTCCCGCGGCCGCCCCGGCCCCGGCCCCGGCCCCGGCCCCGGCCCCGGCCGGGTCGTCGTGCCCGCGGGCCCTGGCGCGCTCAGAAGAGCCAACGCCGCCGCCCTCTCCCGCCGCTGGCGGGGCGCTGCTGGCCGCTGGGGCCGCTCCGGGGCGTTTGGCCCCCGGGGCTGCGCGGCAGCGACCGAGCGACGCCGTCCGGTCGGTTTTCCACGGAAACCGGCCACGAAACGCGGCGCTGGGGAAAGGGCGGCGGAGCTGAAGTTTCCCGGCCGGGGCCCCGCTGCCTGGGGCGGGTCCCGGGTCCCGGCGGGGCGGAGCGGGGCGGAGCGGAGCGGACCCGCCCGCCGGGGAAAAGCGGCCGAGGGCGGCGGCGGCGGCTGCTTCCTGCTGGCCGCCTGCGGCCCGGCCGGGCAGCCGGGAGCGGGAGAGCCGAGGCCGGCGGGGGAGCGGAGCGGGCCGGGCCGGGCCGGGCCGGGGCGGCGGCGGCTGCCGGCGGCGGGAGCGCCTTCCCCGGCGCGTGGGGGGGCCCGTGGGGGGCCGCGGCGGGGGCGAGGGGAAGGGGCTGGCGCGGTACCTGCCCCGCGCTTGTTAACCCCCCCTTCCGCTTCCCCTTCCCGGTTGGGCCTTTCGGGAGGCCTCTGCTTTTGCGGGCTCTCCCCTCGCGGTTCGGCTCAGCTGGGACCTTAGCGTCGGTGGGCTGGGGGCGGCGGGGGGTGCGGGGCCTCTGCTCTGTCCCCAGAGCGCTTGTGGGGCCCGGCGGAGCCTTGCTGCTGCCAGGAGCAGCCTCGCCCTGTGCCAGTCAGGCCCCGGAGGGCGCTCGGGTGCGGCAGGGGCAGCAGCTTGGCCGGCTGGGCCTCCTCTTGCAGACGCCAGCCCTGGAGGGCAGGAAGGAGCTGGTGAGGCAGAAGGCAAGCAGGTGCCCAGAGCTGTCTGCTCTTGGCGGTTGTCTGAAGGTGAGAGCTGGGAGCTGAGCCGAAACGGGCTGCGTTGGGGCTGCTGCCGCGGGCGGCTGGAGGGGTTCTGGGCAGGGCCCTGTCCTCGGCCCGGCTGGGGTTTTGTCTAGGCGCAGGTGAGCAGAGGGGAGCCCCCTGCCTCCCCCGAGTCCTGGGCGCGGGTTTTTGCCCGGCTGCTGAGATGGGTAACGCGCGCCGCTCCGGCTGGCGGGAGGCCGACGGGCTCGGTGGGCTCGTGAGCAGAAGTTGGTGGTGTCCTCGGCGGCTCCTCCGCAGCACAGAGCGGGGTTGCGGGAAGCCGCGTGCACAGTTAACCCCGGTGCGGTGTGCAGTCACCCCCCTCTGTGGGACCCGTTGTCGGTGGTGTGTCCGGCGCTTGAGCGGGAGGCTGGTGGCCGTTGCAGGCTGACGGGACCCTGGGCTGGCTCCCTCGGAGAACAGGTACGCGGCTGGAGGGAGCAGCAGCCGCCTCCCCAGGCCTGAGAGGGGGAGTAAAAGCGTGTCGTGCCTGGCTGGGCAGCGCTGCTGGGGCGAGCTGGAGACAGCGTTCAGGGGCTGAAGCATCTGCTGGCCCGGCTTGGGCTGCGAGTGGGGAGAGGCAGCGCTAGCTGGAGGGGAATAAAGCCGAAATGGCCAGAGCGCAGGGAGCTACCCTTTCCTTGAGCTGCCCCGCAGCAAGAGGGCTAAGCCCGCTCTGAGGCTGCCCCCCTACTCCCCAGTCCCCAAGCACTTCCTGAGACTGCATGTGGGGCTGGCAGGGGGCACAGGGCTGTGGGTGGGCTCTCCTTCCCTGCCCCGACCCCCCCCCCCCACCATCACTCCCAGGGTGCAGGGGTGGGTGACTAGACAGCCTCTGTTCCTGGGCCCTGGGAAAAAAGCTGCAGTCATGCGTTTCCAGTGTGCAGAAGCAGCGGCTCAGTCATGCATTTGGGGGATTCAAAACCAGGTTTAGTGGGCTCATCTTGGGGGGGGGGGGATGGGGCTCAGAAGAGGAGGCCAAGTCCTGTGGTTTTGTCCTCAAAAACAGGGTCGGCGGCTGGTTTTGGGCTCAAAAACAGAAACTAGGCCCTGCTTTTTCTGGTGCTCAGAAAGGGAGGCTGAGTCCTGTGTTTTTGGTGCTCAGAGCAGGCCCACTGGGCTGTTTTGAGGCTCAGACCTGCGTCTGCCTCAAAGCCTTGCAGGAGGCCAAGCCCTGCGTTTTTGTAGCACAAGAACAAGTTCAATGGACTGGTTTCAGAGCTCAGAAATGGAGGCTGAGTCCTGCGTTTTTGGGGCTTGGAAACAGGTTCATTGGGCTGTTTGGGTGCTCAGAAACGGAGGTTAAGTAAGTGCTGCGTTTTTGGTACCCAAAACCAGGTTCATTGGACTGGTTTCAGAGCTCCGAAACACAAGTTAAGTCCTGCGTTTTTGAGCTCAGAAACGGAGGCTAAGTGCTGCGTTTTGGGGGCTTGGAAACAGAGACTACTAAGTCATCCGTTTTCAGCCCCCAACCCAGAGGCCCTGGGGCCCTTTTTGTGGGTGGTGGGAGGGAGAGAGGGGTGGGAAGGTGGTTGGGCCAGGTTGGGGGGGGGGGTAGGAAGGCAGGGCCCGCGGACCCTCACCGGAGGTGGGGGTCCATCCGCGTGCACCCCGAAGGCAGGGAGGCCGGCGTGCACCAGGCCGAACTTTGCGTCTGAGATAGTTTCTGGCGCGAAAGGCACTTTTGGGGAGGAAACGCGAGCAGACGCCATCTTCCAGTTCCACTCTTTATTCACCATTTGTACAATAATGTCAATATTTATTTAATATGTGCATACTGTTAATAAACAAATTATGCTCCATGTATACAATATGGAACATGATATTCAGATGCAAGTTGTGACAGTGATTGATTTACAACCTGGGCAGTCACCAAGATTGCTGCAAGGAGCTGGAGCTGCAATGTCATGAATTTATACATTTATATTCCACATGTAAACATTTTTATATATAACAACAACAACTATGTACTCAATATATACATACTATTAATAAACTAATTATGCACTATGGATGCAATATGGAACATAACATTCATATGCAAGTTATGATTGATTTATGACCTGGGCAGTCACCCAGCTAGCTGCACTGAGCTGCAGCTGCGCTGTCACAAATTTATACATTTCTATTCAACATTTACACATTTATATCCATAGTAATTAACTATCTATTCTATATGTACATACTGTTAATAAACTAATGATGCTCTATGGATGCAATATGGAACATGATACTCTATGCAAGTTATGACAGTGATTGATTTACGACCTGGGCAGTCGCCCAAGCTGCAAGGAGCCGGAGCTGCGCTGGCACGAGCGGGCGCTGCACTCCCAGCTCGGCTCCCAAGGAGGCCCAGAGCCCGGCGGGCGCAGGCAGCTCGGCCCCAGCCCGGAGCGGGGCGCGCGCAGGGCAGGAGGGAGGCGAGGCGAGGCGAGCGCAGTCGTCCTGCTGCGAGCAGGGAGCCGGGCGCCTTGCGTCAGGGGTGGAGGAAGCCTCCCTCTCTGCGGCGCCGCTCTCCCGCTTCCGTCTCCGAGCGCAGAAAGGAGGTGCGAGGCCGTCGTGCGGGGTCGGCACCACCTGCACCTGACACAGAGACAGGCAGCGAGGCTGCAGCTGTTACTCACCAGTGACGCAGCCCCTCCAGGCGATGCAGGGAGAAGCCCCCAGGAGAAGATGCCCCCAGGCTCCGCAGGAAGCGCCCCCGAGGTCCCCGTGCGGGTGAGGGGCCGGGACGCGGCCCCTGCTGCCGGACGCGCTGTCCCAGGCTCTGTGCGCAGGCAGCAGCAGCAGCAGCGAGCCCGTGGCAGGATGACACTTCAGCATTTGCTCCGGCCACCCCCGAGTGCCCGGCTGGGGCTCCTCCATCCCTGTAGGAGAGGAAAAAAAAAGGAGAGGGCATTTCAGGAGAGGCCCAGCACTGCGGCAAATGGCCGCAGGCGTGGGTCGGGACAGTTGCTGGCAGTGCCAGCAGCAGCCGCCCCCAGGGCAGCGCTGGTCACCGGAGCTTTCCTGAACTCCCCGGGCAGCGCCCCGTCCTGCGAAACACGAGGCGCAATCCTGCCCCGCCAGGGCTTCGGTGCACAACGCTCGCAGCAGCTCTGCGCAGCCCCAGCAGCCCAAGCCGGCACAGACAGACCAGCACTGACCCCCACGGCCTGCACAGGCCCTGTGGAGACACAGAGCCTGCTCTCCTCCCTCCCAACTGCCCCGCAGACATGACAAAAAATAACAACAACAAAAAAAGCTCAGCCCCCGCCGAGCAGGGGCGCAGCGCAGACCTGCCCAGGCGCCGCACTGGGACACTCACCGCACAGCGCCTCCTGCGTCTTCGTGCCGGCGCCCTGCTCCTCGACGAGGCTCAGGCTGAGCCTTTCCGACTCGGCTGCTCCCACACAGCGTCACCTGCGCTGGCAAAGGCCCTCGCGAGGGACCGGCCGCAGAATCGCAGCGAGGACGACGCAGCTCTCGCTCGAGCAGGAGCTCCCGGCCCGGCACCCAGCCTGCGCACGCTCAGAGCAAATGCCGGGCTGTAACCCTGGACCTCGCTGGGACGGAGCGGCCAGGGATCACGGCGGCTCCCCACGAGGCTCCCCCCCGTCCGACACAGCAGTACAGCCGGACGCGCAGCACCACTGAAACAGAGCTAACAAGCACAAGCATTTTGCTGGGCTCAGAGCCCAGAGCTGCCCCCTCCCCAACCCCCCAGTGCAGGAGCACCCGGTGCGAACGGCTCTTCCCCGAGTCTCAAGGCCCTCGGAGGAACGAGGAGCATCTCTGACCCCAGAGAGGAGAAACCCTGCTCTCTCTGTGGGGAAAGCAGCAGAAAAGCTTCGCCCAGGTTCGGCAGCGCAGCTGAACAACTGCCCTTCAGAGAGCAGCACCCTCCCTGCAGCTCTCGCTAGCAAGCCTGTGAAGCGCACCTGGGTCACGAGTCCTGTCTCTGACCCAGCAGGGGTGGGTTCGGGGGACACAGTCTTGTACACACTGACTCTGCCCCGCTTTTACCCCGGGCCAGTCCCGACGGTGCTGGCACAGCCTGGGGACGGCAGCCCCTCTACCCCGAGCCTGGGAGAAGCAGGCTGGGACCCACCGGTGTGCGGGGAGCGACTGTACTCACCGCTGGGTCCTGCAGGGCTGCCGAAAGGCTCCGTCCCTCCGGCCGCAGCTGCCTGAAGACCGCTCTGCACACTTTTCTCCATGCCAACGGTGTCGCCGGGCAGAGATGGAAAGGAGCTGGCGTGGCCAGCCGAAACCCCGCTGACTGGTCCAGGTCCTCCCTGCGCTCATCCACCGATGAACCGCGTCGGACTTCATGGTGCGTCTCTCACCCTGTGCAGGGCCCAGCCTGAGCCCAGGGTAGGCGTAGAGACCAGTAACAGAAACATTAAGCTTGCTGTGAATGCAACGTGGATGGAAACGTTTGGCTGTGCGTGAAAGCCGTCAAAGGCAAGCCTTCCCCGCTGTTTTGAAAGGAACTTGACAGCCCTGGGAAGGAGAATCCCTGGCGGTCAGCCGAGGCTGAGCAACTCTGACAAGAGGTTTGGGCAGCGCACGCGCTGTTGCTTGGACGAGAGCACGTGGCTTTGCACACCTGATGCCATCTTTAAACAAAACCTTGCCCCAGAAGCAACTTACAGCTTTCAGTGCAAAACCAAGAGCAGGAGGCACAAGGCTGCTGGGTTTTAGAGCAATCAGAGCAGACAGCGCCTGCCCCCGGGAGTCACTAGCTCTCCTTAGACACGTGCAAAGCCCCAAGGCGGCCCCCCGTTAACAGCAAGGCTGCACAGGCACCTACAGGAGCGGCAAACTGTCAGCTGAAGTTTTAAGCCCATTTTATATACTCATATAAGAGAGAGGTAGTACTTTAAAATGTCACGGACAACAACCATCACAGTATTTGCTCACGATCAGCTAGTTCAAAAACCAGCAAGCGGAGGGAGGGCTGGGTTCAGCCTGGGCACGCAAAGGCTCGAGAGGAGGATAACGAGTAGGGAAGTAGCGCAGTTGAACTGGGACACAGTTAACGCAACACGCCGGAAGTTGATCCTGTAACGCACGGCTAACTGATGCACTAAAACTCGCATTTCTTTCGAGAGCTTAAAACCAACAAACAGAAAAGTAAGAGGATGGTTACAAATAAGAACTGCTTGTTTAAGGCAAAATATAAAGTTTATGTGTTTTAAAAGAAGAAACGGAGCCAGCGGATCACAAGCATGGCCAGGGGACTAGGCAACGGTTGTTGAAAAATATTAGCTAGGAAATAGGTGAAGCTACGGAAACAAAAACGCCGTTAACAAAGCCCTTAATGTCACCCTACCAAACCACCTCCCAAGACAGGTCACGGAAATAACTCCTCCTAACTACCCCGGCTCTTCGCCTCTCCCCTCAGCAGCGCCGAGGGAGCACGACGCCAGTCCTGCCCCAGGGAGCCGTTAGCTCTCCGGGGCTTAGTTTCACTTCAGCGGCTTTCTTTTTCTCACCCCCCGCACACCTACAAAAAGGGAAAGGGGTAACGCGGCCCTGGTTTGCTCGTACACATGAATTGCCACGGCCGAGCGTCGAAATTAAAAGCAAGAGAAAGCTGTCCGTAAACCAAGGTGGTAAACGCAAGCAACCCTTAAAGGCGCCCGTCTCCCGGACGGACAGAAACCCCCTCTCTCGTGGTGGGGAAGGCCGGGCCCTCCGGTACGGGCCACGATCATGACAACGCCAAGCGTTACCTGCACGGCTGTAGCTTGCCCCACCGCAGCTGTGAGCAGCTGAGACCGCTCACCGGACAGCGTCCCAGCAACAGCCTCGATAACCAGCGAGCCGAGGCGCTCGCTGCTCTGCTGGGAAAGCAGCAGCCTCAGGTCCCGACGGGGGGCAACACCGCCGCCCGTTGCAGCCTGCCGGAGCCGCGGCAGTGCTGCAGCCCCCGGACATCGGACCGCCCTTTCCTTCGCACGCCCGATCGCGCCGCACGACAGCGCTGGCAGCGCCACAGGGCGAAGCGCCCGCCGCTGCTCGCACGGCTCGGAGACATCGTGACTGACGGCAGCCGGACGCCGAGGTCCAGGGCCGCCCCATAACCGCTCCGGAGTCCTGACGGTACGGCAGGGCCCCCGAAGGGGACGGCGTGCCCTGGCTGCTCCCCACTCCCTCCCCCCCGCTGCCCACACACACGCCGGGCCAGGCCCCGACTGCTCGAGCAGGGGGGTCGGCGAGCCCAGACACCCGGGGGCAGCCACCTCCCCCGGGGCTGCGCTCGGCACTGCCCCCAGTCTGGGGGATGAAACCCTCGGGGGGGAGGGGGAAGAGGAGGAAGGAAGTGTAACCAGATTAGGGGAACCCGTGCATCGAGCCTGGAGCCCCCCGCCCCCGGGCCACCCCGCAGCTAGAGGTGCCAAGGCACAGCAGGCAGGCGGGCGGGCCAGGACCGCGGGACCCGGGCACAGCAGGGGCCAGGGGGTCGGGCCAGCAGGACCTGCCGGGGAGCTGGAGGAGACGGGTCGCGCCGGCACCCGCGCCAGCACCCCCAAGGGAAGCGGCCGCAACGAGAGCGCGGCTCCCCCCGCCCCGGGCGGCGCTTAAATGGGCGGCGGAGGCGGGGTGGGGCGGGGCCTCGTTGGCCGCCTGCTGCTCGGCGGCGGCGCTGCGGGCGGGGCGCCCTTGGGCGCCGCCTGGCGGCCGCGGGCGACACTGCCGGGCCGGGCCGGGCCGGGCCGGGCCTCATTGGCCGCAGCCCTGGGTGAGGCGGGGGCAGGGGGTGTGTCGCGGGGCAGCCCCTGATTGGCTGGCAGCCCTCTGTGAGGTGTGCGGGCGTGTCGCGGGGCAGCCCCCGATTGGCTGGCAGCCCTCTGTGAGGTGTGCGGGCGTGTCGCGGGGCAGCCCCTGATTGGCTGGCAGCCCTCTGTGAGGTGTGCGGGCGTGTCGCGGGGCAGCCCCTGATTGGCTGGCAGCCCTCTGTGAGGTGTGCGGGCGTGTCGCGGGGCAGCCCCTGATTGGCTGGCAGCCCTCTGTGAGGTGTGCGGGCGTGTCGCGGGGCAGCCCCTGATTGGCTGGCAGCCCTCTGTGAGGTGTGCGGGCGTGTCGCGGGGCAGCCCCTGATTGGCTGGCAGCCCTCTGTGAGGTGTGCGGGCGTGTCGCGGGGCAGCCCCTGATTGGCTGGCAGCCCTCTGTGAGGTGTGCGGGCATGTCCCGGGGCAGCCCCTGATTGGCTGGCAGCCCTCTGTGAGGTGTGCGGGCGTGTCGCGGGGCAGCCCCTGATTGGCTGGCAGCCCTCTGTGAGGTGTGCGGGCATGTCGCGGGGCAGCCCCTGATTGGCTGGCAGCCCTCTGTGAGGTGTGCGGGCGTGTCGCGGGGCAGCCCCTGATTGGCTGGCAGCCCTCTGTGAGGTGTGCGGGCGTGTCGCGGGGCAGCCCCTGATTGGCTGGCAGCCCTCTGTGAGGTGTGCGGGCGTGTCCCGGGGCAGCCCCTGATTGGCTGGCAGCCCTCTGTGAGGTGTGCGGGCGTGTCCCAGGACAGCCCCTGATTGGCTGGCAGCCCTCTGTGAGGTGTGCGGGCGTGTCGCGGGGCAGCCCCTGATTGGCTGGCAGCCCTCTGTGAGGTGTGCGGGCGTGTCGCGGGGCAGCCCCTGATTGGCTGGCAGCCCTCTGTGAGGTGTGCGGGCGTGTCCCAGGACAGCCCCTGATTGGCTGGCAGCCCTCTGTGAGGTGTGCGGGCGTGTCGCGGGGCAGCCCCTGATTGGCTGGCAGCCCTCTGTGAGGTGTGCGGGCGTGTCCCAGGGCAGCCCCTGATTGGCTGGCAGCCCTCTGTGAGGTGTGCGGGCGTGTCGCGGGGCAGCCCCTGATTGGCTGGCAGCCCTCTGTGAGGTGTGCGGGCGTGTCGCGGGGCAGCCCCTGATTGGCTGGCAGCCCTCTGTGAGGTGTGCGGGCGTGTCGCGGGGCAGCCCCTGATTGGCTGGCAGCCCTCTGTGAGGTGTGCGGGCGTGTCGCGGGGCAGCCCCTGATTGGCTGGCAGCCCTCTGTGAGGTGTGCGGGCGTGTCGCGGGGCAGCCCCTGATTGGCTGGCAGCCCTCTGTGAGGTGTGCGGGCGTGTCGCGGGGCAGCCCCTGATTGGCTGGCAGCCCTCTGTGAGGTGTGCGGGCGTGTCGCGGGGCAGCCCCTGATTGGCTGGCAGCCCTCTGTGAGGTGTGCGGGCGTGTCGCGGGGCAGCCCCTGATTGGCTGGCAGCCCTCTGTGAGGTGTGCGGGCGTGTCGCGGGGCAGCTCCTCATTGGCCACCGCAGCGGCGGTGGTGCGAGTTGCCGTCCGGCGTGGGGCTGGCGCAGCAGCGCTGTCCCTGTGCCCGGTGCCATGAGGAGACTCCGGGTGCTCCGAGGTGAGGGGCCGGGGCCGGGGCCGGGGCCGGGGGGGAGCCCAGGCGCGAGCCCCCAGCAGCGTTTCCGTGTCTGTCTCGTAGTGGGAGCTGAGAGGGGACCAGCGGGCGGGGGTGGTCTCACCAGGGCCAAGCAGAGGGGAAGAGTCGCTGCCGTCGCCCTGTCGGCTGCCCTGCCGCGAGCGCAGCCTGGGCCGCCGCGTTAGCGGGGAGCGGAGGGGTTTCTCTCCCGGCGGGGGAGGCGTTTTCCCCGGGCTGGTGCGGACGGCTGAGGCCAGCAGAGCTGACGCTCGTCCTCTGGTCTCGCCTTTCAGGTCTCTTCACTTGCGGAGGTTGCTGGTCCCGACCTCGCGTGGCCGAGGATGGGGGCAGGGCGGCAGAGTCCGTCCCTGCAGCCGTCCCCACCTCTGCTGACCTCGTGACTTCTCTGTGCAACCGCCTGCAAGACGAGGAGGTGAGGCGGGGGCGTCGCGCTGGGCTGCGCGTGGGTTCGCAGGCGCCCGGCAGGGCCCCTGGTTTCCCAAGGGGGCCGCTGCCCTCCCGCGAACGGCGCGTGCTGCAAACGCTGCCGCTGGCGGGCCCCGTGTCCGCAGCTGTGGGGCTCCCTGGCGGTCAGGGACAGCAGGGCCGACCTGTTCCCTTCTGGGCTGTGTCCCCAGGGCGACAGGGCGGAGACTTACCGAGAGCTGGAGAGAGTCTTGCAGGCCGAGGATGGCCGCTTGCAGAGCGCTGTCCTGGGCAGAGCGATCGCGGCGGCTTCGAGGGACATGAGAGCGGCGCAGGTGAGCTGCTCCTCTCTGAAGGCAGCCAGGGGCGCCTGGCTGGAGCCGGGCTCTGTAAACCGCAGGAGGGCTCTGCCGACACGTCTCGAGCGCTGAGGCCTGTCAGAGGTTGCCAGCCGCCCTGGGGCAGCTCCTTCCCCGCGGATCTGCCTCCGCGAGAGCTGCAGAGGGAGCGGGGAGCGGGAGCAGCTCCCTGAGCCAGCAGCGCCTGCGCCCAGGGCTGGTGGCGGAGCTGGGACGTGCAGGGCCACGATTTGTGCACCAGCAAGTGTTTCCCGGAGGGAGAGGCCTTGTGGGCTCGTGGCTGCAGTGGATTTGGGGGGCGATACCGGGAGCTGCGCAGGGAGGTGGCCGAGGCAGGAACCGAGGGCTGGAGGCAGGCGGTGGCCGCCGGCGCGCTCAGCCTGTCCGGCTGCCTCGGCCTTTCTCCTGCTGAGGGGGGATTCGTTGCTCTCGCCAGGGTGTGACGGAGGGCGTGCGGACGGCCGCCAGCGACGTCCTGGTGGCTCTGGCCCGCTCCCACTTCGACAGCGTCATGTATGAGCTGCAGTGCCACCTGAGGGCCCTGGGAGAGATCTCCGAGGACTTTGTGTTTGTCACCTTGGGCAAGCTGGCCAGCAGCTACGGTAGGGCCCCTCGGCCTCCGGCTCGGGGCTACGGTCTGCGGTAACCGGGAGAAGGGATCCTCCCCGTCCCCCAAATGCTCCGTGCTGAACCGGAGCGCTACGGACGGGACGGGCGGGAGAGGCAACGTGGCGGGCTCTGCCCCCGCCGCCCTCGCAGGCCCCCGAAGGGCTGCCCCGCTCCCCGCTTCGGGGCAGGCCCCAGCACCCTGGTGCCCTGTCGAGTCCCTCCCCGTGCTGGGGCCTGCCCCGGCCCCTCGGGCAGCTTGGTGCCCCGCTGGCCCTCCAGCGCGTCCCCGGGGGCCCGGCAGCCCGCGGGCTCGCCCTGCCGCGCTGCCCCGGGGTTTCCCCCGCGCGCTGCCCCAGCTTCCTCTGACGACGGCCGCTCTCTGTGCCCCTGCCCCTGCCCTCTGTGCAGCCCTGCGGTGCGTCCCCTTCGTGGGAATGACGCTCTTCGCCGTGCTCACGATGCTGAGCCAGGTGGGGAGCAGCCGGACCCTGCGCGCTGTCTGTGGCGGTGAGTGTCGGCCCCGCGGGGAGGGGAAGGGCCGGAGCAGCCCTCGGCGCCCGGGGCTGTTGCTGGGCCACGGCAGGGCCGAGCCTGCGGCGAGGTCAGGCCTCTGCCGTCCCCACCAGCATCAACGGGGCGAAGCAGCGCCTGAAGCCCAGGAGGTTTCTGTGGGCGGGAGGTGGGGGCGCTCAGCGCAACGGTGCAGAGGCCCTCCTGGGCCCTTGCCGCTGCCCCTGCTGCTGCGCTTTCCTCCTGGTGCGACCTCCCGTCGTTGGAGCTCTGCCCAGGCTCACTCGCGCCTTCTCCCTGCAGGGCAGGCTGGTTTTGTGGGGTTCAAAGAGAGCGGGCGAGTATTGGGGAAGGTTTGGGCAGGGAGGCAGTGAGAAGTGCAGGGGGGACCAAGGCTGTGAGGAGGAGGAACGGGAGTGATGGGGAGGAGGCGAGCAAGAACGCAGCGTTTCGGTCCCGGCATGTCAAAGCGTTGCACGGCTTGTCCCTGGAGCCAGACCCGGTCTCCTCCAGTCTCCTCCGCGCGGCAGACTCTGACGTGATCCTTCTGCCTTGTCTCGCTGCAGTCCTGGAGCAGTGGTCGAAGGCCGTAAACACCTACCTGCGCGACTGGGAGAAATGCCCCTTCCCGCGCATGGGGCAGGCCCAGTTCTGCAGCAGCGTTCACCCGCTCTTCTGCCACGTGGTGGGGAGCTGGCTGGGCTGCGAGGAGGAGGAGGTGAGAACGGCTGCCGTGGCAGCCCCGCGGCGGCAGCAGCGACATCGGGGTCCGTCTGTCTGTCAGCATGAGGGCCGTGTGGGAGGAGAGGCGCCCGGGGAGGGAGCAGGGTGTCTGATGCAGCACCCAAAGCCGGGCCCTGCCGATGCTGGTGGCAGGCAACAGGCAGCGTGCGGGACTGCATCTTCAGCCGCTGCCCGCGCCCAGGAGCACGGGGCCGGGGGCCGCCCTGCTGGGACCCAGCCGAATCCGGGGGCCTTTGGGCAGGGCCGGGGGGGCCCGGGGCTGGGGACGTGCCCTCTGCTGTGGAGCAAGCCCTTGTCCTCCAGGGGAAGCAGGGAAACGCCTGTCTGTGGGGAGGGCAGACCGTGTCGGGGCGGAAGGACCTTCAGCCCTGATGAAGAGCGTCTCACTGCCCTCCGTGCAGGTCAAGCAGGCGGTCCTGGGGGCGATGGCTGCCATGATGGGCCTCCTCCTGCACGAGGAGGAGCACCGGGAGCAGGTGTGGGCGCAGCTCCCCTGGCTCCTGGGCCAGTATCAGCAGGTCCAGGACACTTTCCGGGTGACCAAGGTGAGGTGTCACAGTGGGGCTCGGTATGGCCATGGGGTCTGTGCACGTGCTGCAAGGTGTTGTGGGGCTGTGGGGTGCCTGGAGGAGCCGGGGCCCCTTGAGAAGAAATGGAGAGGGCAGGGGAGGCTTGAGGCCTCCTGGGCTTCTCGGGCAGCACCAGAGCAGCGCAGGTGGGGCCGAGAGGGAGCTGAGCGTCCTCGGGGCCCGATCTCCTTGGGAAGGGAGGCCTCGAGCCCCATGCCTGGGGCGCCATGCAGGCCAGGGGCTCTGCTGTAACACCCGTCCGGCTGCTGTGCAGCGGCGTCTGGCGGGGAGGGGAGGTCTGAGGGGTGTGAACGTCGTCCGATGGGCTCTGCGCAGAGGAGAAGCCCTCTAAGGCTGCTGCTGGGAGGGAAGGACACACGAGAAGCCCCGTGCAGGAGGGTTTGGGTTTTTCTCCTGGGGGCTGGAGTTGAGGAGTTCATCACAAAGAGGCTGGGTTTCCTTTCTTAAGACGTTGCTTTAGGTGACAGCCCCGCTCTTCCTCCCCCGTTCCCTTGCAGGGTCTGAGTTATTTTCTTGAGACTTTGGGGGAAGTGAAGATCCTCATCCCCAAGGACAAGCTTCAGGCCATTGGCACCGCTGTGCACAGCCAGGTAAGGGCAGCGTGACCTTGTACCGCTTGCACAGGGTGCAGCAGACCTGATTCGCGCGGCCAGGAAGGTCCTGCTGGACGGCCGGGCAGGGCATCCTGCCCGGGGGACCTACCTGAAGGCCGGGTCCGTGCAGATAGTTGGGAGTCGCCTCCCGTTCCGGTGTCTGGAGGCTGTTGTAGAGCTGGTTGTGGCTGCTGTGCGCAGGCTCAGGGGAGAGCCCAGCTCACCCAGCAGTTTCCCTCCCAGCCCCGTCGCAGCTCTCTGGAGCCCAGAGACCCCGGGCGCAGCTCAGCCCTGGGCCCCTGGGCAGCCCGGCCGCCCCAGACCTCTGGATGTGCCCAGCGCCTCGGTGGGGTGGGCTGGGCTTTGGCTGTGGGGCGCGTCCCGGGGCTAGGCCTGCCTTGGGAGTGAGGGAGGGGGAAAGCGAAAGGTTGGGGAAAGGGTTCATCTCCTCGAAGTTCGGCATCCCGAGTTGGCCACCAAAGCCCCGGCACTTCCCTCTGGGCTCCCTCTGGAGCTCCGGAGCGAAGCAAGGGTGATCCACTGCATGAGGCGAGGAGCTGCGGTCGCGGGGCGAAACGTCCCTCGGGGACGGCATCTCTCTCTCCAGGGAGTCTGCGGCCGGCCCGGGGCGACTCGCTCCGACTCAGGCAGCCGCTTTGCAGCTGTCCAAAGCTCCCGGGGAGCCGAGAGCGGAGGGAGCAGTTTCTTTTCCGTCCGCTCAGTCCTGATGCTCTTTTCTCTGAAACGCACCTTGTTCCCACAGCTCAGTGATGAAAGCAAGCAGCACAGCGGGGACCACCGGTCGGAGCTGACCTACTGCGTCCTGCTGCTGGGTGAGGGGAGGAGACTCCGCGTGACACCGCTGTGCCCTTGCCGCTCTCTCCCAAACCTCTGAAATGGGGGGAAGACACGGGCAGCTTATGCAGAGCACGAATTTTCCCTGGCAGCCCGAGTTTGCCCTGAGGACACGGTGGCTTTTCTGCGCTCGCAGCTGGGCAGCGGGAGCGAGGCCGCTCGCGTGGTGTCCTTGGAGCTGCTCAGAGCCCTGGTGCGCTCTGCAGGTCAGTGCTGCGAGGCGCAGTGAGGCCGGCCAGGGGTTTGGGCTGCCGGGCTGGGGGCAGACACGGCTGCAAGTGATGCACAAACACCCAAAACGAGCTGCAATGCTCTTGTCCCCAGCCGAGGTGCTACGCAGCTGCGGGGACAGGGATCTGACAGGGCAGCTGTAAACGGTGACACACCAGTGACGGCGCCCGACGCTGGGTGACGGGGCAGGGGCACGAGCTACGTGTCCCCATGGCGTTTCTGCAGGGCTCCGTGTTGTTATAGCAGTCTGTCGCGTCACACAGTTGTGTCTGTAAAGGGAGTCACTCGGGGACTCTGCTGCTTCCTCGGCCGTCACAGTCTCGTGCCCGGTTTTCTGTGCCGCTCGGGTGTGAAAGAGCTGGGAGCTTTGCCAGCTCCCTGCTGAACCGAGGGCTCTGCCTCAGCGCCCACCTCTCCCCGTCTTTTCCAGCAGCGGAGGGAGGACAGCGCCTGCCCCTGCTTGTGCAGGCGGTGCGGTCTGTGCTGAGAGACCCCAGCAGGAAGGTGAGCTGGTTGGCGAGGGGCGGCACCGCGGTGGGTGGGCGGCAGAGAAAGCTTTCCCCCGGGGCAGAGCCTGGCCAGCCCCAGCGGGTCGGGGTCAAGCCTAGACGAGCGTTTCCCTGTGGAAATTTCCCCGCAGGGCAGTGACCGTGGGAGCAGAGGGGTCTCCTGCGCCCGTGTAGTCTCCCCATGGGGCAGATGGGCTGGGTGGGTGCGAAGGCGTCTGCCCCTCGGCTTTCGAGCTTGGGGGGAGGGGGGGAATATCTTATCTTATCGGGGGATAACTGCGATCTCCTCCCTGGCAGGTGGCGAGGGCAGTTCTGCGCTTCACCAAGGAGCTGCTCAGCTGCAGCGTCCAGAGCTGCTCGGCCTGGGATCTGGTGGCCCACGTCTTCGCCACGTTCAGCCAGGCCTCCGGCAGACTGGTGAGGGCAGAGCGTGACGCTTCGGCTTCGCTCTGTGCCGGGGTGTCCTGGGAGCCCCTGCGGGCGCCCTGGAAATGGGGAACCCCCCTCAGCAGGGCTGCAGTCAGCGGTGCAGAGGGCTGAGCGGCGTCCCCATCGCCGTTCCTGGGGGGGATCTCGGAGGGTGCCGGGGGAGCGCTTTGGCCTCCCACCAGCGCGTAGCAAATCCCACTGCGGCGCTGACTGTTCGCCCCGAGAGATGAGCGGTGCTCACCGGCTCTGTGGCTGGAGCCCGTCCCGGCGAGGGGATCCTTGTTCGCAGCTTTGCTCTCGGGCTGCCGCTGGCCCCGACTAAGGACGCTGGCGAGCGCCCCGACGGGCAGCGGGTCTCCCTGGTCGCAGCCTGTCTAGTCCTTCCTTGGCCGGGGACCTGGCCCCTCCTCTGGGCCTCTGTGCTCTCTCCTGCCTCGGGAGACGGGTGCTCCCAGGGGACATCACAGCAGCGCTGGGTGGTTCCCGCTTCACCTCCCCTCTCAGGGACAGGGAGTGACGCTGGCGTTGTCCAAACCGTGTCTTGCAGGCGCAGGGAAACCTTTCTCGGGCAGAAGCACAGGAAGCAACAGACCTTCAAGCCCTGTGCTTGGACATCCTGGGCTCTGTGGACGTCTCCGTCAGGGGGATGACCAAAGTAAGTCGTCCTGCGCCCTGCTGCTGCCTCCCTGCCCCGCTCTCCCCCAACTGCTCCCCAAACAGGCCCCTATGCGCACAGGGCGAGCGGAAACGCAGCCCGTCGTTTCCCCCTCAGAGCTAAAATGAGCTCTTGAGCTGGCGGTGGGGCGGGAACCCCAAAGTGCTGAATTGCCTCGTTCTCGTCTGCAGCTCTTGTGGTCGCGGCTCCTGCAGTACGTGGTGCCAGCCCAGTACACGGGCACGCTGGTGCCCCTGTCCCAGTGCCTCCGAGAGCTGGCCGAGCGCCGGCAGAGAGCAGGGGACGAGGAGGGAGAGGAGGAGGCCGATGTCGTGGCCTCCCGGGAGCGAGGTAGGAAGCCGAAACCGTCGCCGTGTGCTCTGCCGGGCCGTGCGGGGGCCGGGGACGCCCTGCCAGACGCAGGCGGGAGGCGGGAGCGAGGACGGGCAGAGCCGTGCCCCTCTGGCCGGGGCGAGGGAGCTCTGTGCCGCGTTTCCTCGTGCCCGGCAGAGACGCCTCGCTCGACTGCTGGCAGCTTTCTGCTTGCGGCCCGGGAGCGTTTCCCAGCCGCGCTGGAGCTGCCTGCACCTCCGTCTGCTCAGCCCTGGGGAAGCCCCGGCACAGGGCTGCGGCAGCGCAGCCGGTCAGCAGCCCGTGGGCCGCGCGGGGGCTGCCCGAGCCGAGAGGGGCCGGGTATGGCGGTCGCGCCACTCTCACCGGCCTCTCTTCCTCCTCGCAGCCAAGCTGCCGACGCCGCAGGCCCTGCTGGCTCGCCTGCTGGTGAGTAGGGGCCCGGGGAAAGGGCTTTCGTGGCCTCGAGGCGACGGGAGAGGTCGGGGCAGAGCCGCTTCACAGGCCGGGGCCAGGGCCGGCAGCCTCCGGGAAGGAAGAGGCGTGCGAGAGCGAGTCGGAGCCACCCCTGCCCCGCGGGGACCCTGCTGCTGGGCGTGGAGAAGCCAACGCCGGCGGCTCCCGGCCGGGGCGGAGCGACCGCCCTCCCTCCGGGGAGAAGCCGCGGCTCTGGCGGTTGCCCCGAGCCCAGGTCTCGCCTGCCCTCTCCCAGGTGCTGGCGGCGGCTCCTCACGCCGGCGGCGGCTGCGGCGTCGCTGCCCTGCGGCTGCTGCAGGCCCTGCCGGGAGCGATCCACGGCGCCGTGGGGATGGTGTGGGCCGTGAAGATCCCCTTCCTGCTGCAGTACCTGGAAGGTAAAGTGCCGTCGGGGAGGAAGGGGCTGGGGAGGCCGAAGGGGAGGCAGGAAAAGGCAGCGTCCAGGCGTGAGGGAGGGGAATCGGCCCTGGGTTTCTCAGCGCTTGCTCTGCGGCCGCTCGTCTGCCAGGGAGCGCGCGCTGACGCCGAGGGCAGTAACGCCCAGGAGCGGTGCGTGCGGGGGCCGGGGCCTTTCTTGCCCGTCAGGGCCACGAGCAGGTTGTGCAGCCCCCCGGCGTCCTTGCTGGGTGGGTGTTTGGGAGGGCCGGGCTCGGCGCTCCTGGGGGTGGGGGAGACGTGTCGGGGCGAGAACGCGTGAGCGTGGTCCGTGCCCTCGTGTGACGGCCTGGTTTGCCCTGGGAGCCGCAGTGGAGCGAGGGGGATTGGGCCCGGCGGGTCTGTGAGTGACCCCGGCCCCCGGCCCCAGGGTCCGCCGGGCGTCTGGGGCCTGGCAAAGAGTTTGGCGCCGGGGCTTGAGCCTCCCGGCTCGGGCCCCTTCTGGCGTGGGAGCCGGGGGGTGTTGCAGTGCCAAGGAGACCCCTGGGCTCCTCTGGTGCTAAGTGACGCTGAGCGTGTCTTGCTCTGGCTTTGTAGGGAAAAGCGAGAGCTGCCTGGACTCTGCCGAGTGGGAGCGCCTTCTGCTTAAGGTGGAGCGCTGCTGCGAGGGCAGCAAATGACGCTGGGAAAGAGGGGGAAGGTGTGGGTGGGAACTTCCCCAGGAGCAGAGGGAGCCTAAGGAGGAGAATGCCAGTTTAGTTTAGAAAAGAGGAAACGCCCACAAGACGCCCTGAAAACGCCCAGAGGATTTTGTTTTGCAAAGGGCTCTGGGTCACAGAGGGTCGTTTCCTGTTCTGCCGTGTCACATCGTTCCGCTTGGTGAGCGGCTCTGCGGGACGCGGGCCGTGACCGGCATAGCCAGGGAGCTGCCACGTGCAGGCTAGCGCCAGGCGTGCCTTGAAGTCCCTCAAGAAGAATGATCTCCCAGCGCCCAGAGAAATAGAAAATCCTCCGTATGAAACAGGGAAGGGAAAAGAGGACGAGATGTTTTGGGCTGTCTCTTGTGGAAAGCCGCCGCCCCTGGGCAGAAAGGCAGGATTCACTGAACCCGAGCGATGGCTGCGGGATACGTGTGCGCCACCGGGCCGGTCGCTGGGGCTCCCTGCGCGGAGGGAGGGAGAGAGCAGGAGCAGCGGGCGCCTGGCGAGCAGCCCTCGCCCAGGGGCCGGGGAGGGTTTGCTTCAGCTTGTGCTTCCCCTAGTTCCTGAGGACGTCGCTGGAGACGATCGAGAGCCAGGCCTGGACCATGGGCCTGAGCTTCGAGCTGAGCCAGCAGAAGGGCAGCTACCCCCGGCTGTCCCGGGAGCAGGTGGGTCCCTGCCGAGGCCTCGTTTCTGCTCCCGTTCCCCGCGGGCGCTGGCGCGAGAGCCCGGGACGCTCCCCGGGCTGCGCCTGCAGATATTGCCCTCTGTGGGCGGGCCGGGCTCCCTGGCTCCCGTCCCTTCCCCACGCAGGCTTTTGTCTCGGCGCCGGCGGGCAGCGGGGCTGGGCTGAACGGCCGGGCGCCGCGGCCGGCTCCTCATGCCTGGCGCGGGCTGGGGCGTCGCGGCCCCTCTCCGTCCCGCCAGGTTGTGCGTGACCTCGTCTGGGGTGGCCTCTTCTCTTCCAGGCCTTCCTGTACAAGGCTATCGGGGTGTCCCTGGCAGTGTGTCCGCACGTCCCCTACGTCCGCGCGGAAGTGAAGAAACATTTACTGAGAACAAATTACTTGGAGGCGTCTGAGAGAGAGGTGGGTTTCCTCTTCTCCCCTTGCTTTCCGCCGAGCCCCTCCGTGTTCCCAGGGGAGCAGTGATCTCTCCCAGCAGAGCGCTCCAGGCTCTTCCGATTTCCGTGTCGCTGCTCTTTCCGTGGGATGATATGGCAGGTGTCGCTCGGAGCTTGCTGTGGCTGAGTGTCCCTTTCTCTTGTGTTGCAGGGGATGATTTGCGTTGTAGGCGGCTCTGCCGAGAGCCACTTCCACCTTGCCTTGGACTTGGTGCAGGAGTTTGGCTCTTCCATGGAAGAAAGACCAGTGTCGGGGGTTTTCAAGCGCCTGAAGGTAGAGGATCGCGGGTGTCTTGGCTTCTTTTTCCTCTGCCTTTTTTTCACTTGTAAAGCAGTAGCAGCCCAGTGGTGGCTGCTGCATGGAAAGCGGGGCAGCTCCTTCGTTGGGAGGCAGCGGGAGCTGGGGTCCACGGAGGTGCTGGGCTGACGTCTCGTGGCTTCTCCCACGGCCCAGGAATACCACCAGGGGAAGAGAGCGGGGACACACATGGCGCTCATGCTGGCCTACAGCCGGATCGCGCTCTGCGCCCCGCGGGAGCAGCTCCTGGCCCGCGTGGAGAGTGACATCGTGAGGGGCATCCTGCAGCACTACCGCGCCAGCTGCCAGGTGGGTGCGCGGGTGCAGGGCCGGCCACGCCGAGGCGCCGCCTGCCCCAGCCCGGCTCCGAGCTGGAGCTCGCCGCGACGGGCTGTCTCGTAGCAAAGAGCCCCGAGGAGGGGTCTGCGCTGAAGGCCGAGTCCCAAACGCAGCCCGTGTCCCTCTGCGTATCCCTGTGTCCGCGTGGCTGCGTGCGCTGCGACCGTTCGTTGCCTCTCACCATGTCCCCCTTCGCCTTGCAGGTGCTGGGCTTCACCATCTCCACCAAGGTAAGTGCTGCCCAATGGGGCCTTGCTTCCTGCCCTGGCCGCGCACCTTTCCCATCGCTGGCGTGCCGGGCTCGCTCTCCCGCTCACCGGGCCAGGGTCCGGGGTCTCCTTGCAGTCGGTTGCCGGGAAAGCTTGTGCCTTCCCGGGGGGAGCTTCCTCCAAGGAGGGGAGAGGAGGTTTCCTTCCTCCAACCCGCGCGCCGAGCCCATGTGCCTGCGGCTCCTGGAAGATGCAGTGGTCGTGCGCTGTGCTTTGGGGCTGGCCGCCCCGCCGTGTTCCCCTGCCAGCCTTTGGCCCGGTGAGGCGTTGCTCATCGGTGCCGCTGTGTTTCTCTCTCCTGGGCCGCAGGACGTGCAGCTGAAGCTGACCCTGGTCCAGAGCGTCGCCGAGGTCAGCCGCGCCATGCAGGGGGCGGGGGGCTCGCACCGCGTGGAGCTCTCCTCCAAACGGGAGCTGCTGGGCATCCTGCTGGTGAGTGCTGGGGCCGGGACTGTCCCACCGGGGAGTTTGGGGCTGAGCCCCGAGGCCGGTTGCCCCGAGGCGTGATGCTCTCCCTTGGCTGTGCGCGGCCCCTTGAGCGCCCTGAGGCTCGGGGCCTGTGGGTGCTGGCGCCCGGTGGCTGTCGCTGGGGAGAGCAGTGGGTCTGTCCCCGGTGGGGCGGCTGGCCGGCCCCGGTGCCGCTGTGGGAGCCGTGCGGGTGCCCAGGGCGTGCGCCGGGGCAGGGCGAGCAGAAGAGCCTGTTCCCGGCGGGAGGGCTCTGGGTCGCTGCCCACTGCCCACGGTGCGCGTGTCTCTGTGACCTGCAGGGCTTGGTGAAGGAGGAGCCCCGGGATTGCCTGGCGTCCCCGCTGCGCCAGGAGGCGTTTCTGGCCCTGGGGCACTTGAGGTAGGCTCTTCCCGCCAGGGCTGTGGGGGGCTGTGGTTTGACCCGCTCTGGGGAGGGGTAGGAAGCCTCTTTCCTGTCTTCCTTTTTCTCTGCCAGCAAACTGAAGCCGTCGCTGAGCCGGGAGGAAAACCGCGACCTCCTGGATCAGTGTTTGCAGAGCGCGAAGCCCCTGCCTGCCCCGGAGCAGGCGGAAGAGGAGGGGGCGGCAGCGGCGGACGCTCTGCGCGTGCAGGTACCTTTTGGCCCTTCTGTCCCGGCCTCTCCGGGGGATCCCCCAGCAGCAGGCGCTGCGCGCTGCCCCCTCCGGCTGCGCTGGGCGTCTCCGTGTGCGGCCCAACGCCCGTCCTTCTCTCCCGCTCTCAGCAGACCATGGCAGCCCTCGGCGAGCTGGTGACAGCCCTGCTGGAGGAAGACCTCACCTCCGGCTGGTGCGCAGAGATGCTGCACGTGAGTATCCGGGGGGCGTCGGGGGAGGCGTCCCCGGCGTCGGGTGGAGGGTGCGCGGGGAGAGCTGGGCTGTGCAGTCGGCAGGGTCAGCGCGTCTGCGCTGGTGCCCCCCGCGAGCGGCTGACGGGGTGGCAAGGGGCCGGCGCCCCCGGCTGCCGAGTCCCAGCTCCTCGGCGGGACTCTGCGCGGGAGGGAGACGCTTGGGGTGGCGGCGGGCAGGCCGGGGAGGCCCGTTGGGAGACAGGTCTGCTCTTGCCCAGGTGCTGGAGTACTGGCTCACCTCGGCCAAGGAGTGGGAGCGCGAGAGGGCCCTGCAGGCCTGCGCCCAGCTGCTGGGCGCTTACGAGGAGCGATTCGAGCGCACGGTGAGAAGGGACCCCCGTGCGCCGTGTCCCCCCTCCCCACGGGCTGCGGCCCCGGCAGGGAGCTCTGCCCTGGGCCCGGGTGCTGGGTTTCGGGTCTCCTGGGCTGTGGGGCTGCCCCGCTGGCTGCCCCGCTGCCCTGCCCCGGCTCGGACGCCAGCACAGCCGGGAGAGGGAGATCGGCCATCGGGGCCGCCCGCGACCTTCTCGTCGGCCTTCTGTTTCCCCAGGGAGAAAAGTCTTTCGAGCTCTTTGGCTCCATGGTGGGACTGCTGGCGCCTTTCGTCTGTGACTCGCCGGCCGCGTCCCGCCAGCGGGCAGGGGCCTGCCTGGGCCACCTGCTCCGCATCCGAGGTGAGGGCAGCCCCCGGCCAGGCTCGGCCAGCCGGGCCCCTGTGCCCCCGGGGGCCCGACGATCGCGCGGGGCCGGGCTCCGTTCCTCCTTCGTCCCGGCCCGCGGGCCAGAGGTGGGGTCTGCGTCGCCATCACGGCCCTTTTCTCCTGGTGCTCGCTGCAGGCATGACTCTGGACTCGGGGGCCGAGGAGGACGAGGTGCAGCCCTTGTGCCAGCGGCTGAGCGCCCCAGACGCCGAGGCTCAGCTCCAGGCTTCCTCCAGACTGGCGAAGGTACCTGGCCCCGACAGCGCGGGGGGAGCCGGTGCCTGGGCTCCCGGGCAGCTGCCTGCTTCCCGGCCGGGGCCCCGCTCCGTTTTGGGAGAGCTGTGGCACTGGGCGCCGGGGGTTAGCGAGCAGCAAGCGGCTGTCGAGCGTGTCCGTCCTTCAGGCGCGCTGGGGAAGGAGGAGAGGCCACGGGGGGTGTGTGTGGGTGTGTGGGGGGGTGTGTGCACGCGTGTGGGACCGTCACACACCGCACGGAAGCACACATACCCACCCGTCTGTGGGAAAAGAGGTGCTGGAGGGAAGCCGGGAAGCTGCTCTGCCTTCTCTTTCTGGTCTCCTGCCCGTTCTCCCTTTGCTGGGTTTAACACGTACTTGTTTGGGCGTCCCGTGTATCGAGCCGTGCGTTTGCGGGGGGTCGGCGTGCGCAGCGCCTGCGCGGGCTCTCAGCAGCTCTGGCATCCTGAGGGCCTGGCCCCGGGGGCGGGCAGGGTGCAGGCTTTGCGTGTGAGCAAGCAGCGCCCGGGGAGACACTTCCAGGCCTCTGGGCCGCACAGCGCTCAGCCAGCCCTGCCTGCCCGGCTGCCCTGGGAGGCGGTCGCACCCGCCAGGCCTAGCGAACTGGCCCGCCGCCCCCCAGCGCCCGAGTCTCCTCTCCTTTCTGAAGAGCCGGAGCAGACGTGTGACGTGGTCTCTCCTGTTTCTGATTTCTCCCCAGATCATCTGCAAATACATCCCCGAAGCGCAGGCTACGGATTTCATTTCTGCCGCCCTGGACGGGATGCTGTCGGTCAGGTCCGCGTGCGCTCAGGCAGCTGGCGAGTGGCTGGTCACCTTCCTGGAGAAATGCGGGGGGCAGCTCTCCACGAAGGTGAGAGAGACACCTTTTCCCTGGGGCTTTGGCCTTCCCGCCTCGGCCGTTGCCCTGCACCTCGTGCAGGTGCCGGGGGCTAAAGAGCCGCCCCTGGTGCGCAGCGCCGAGGGCTCTGCCGAATCTGAGTGCCGGCAGCTGAATCCCGGAGCTGCTCTTCGTCCGGTGACACTGACCCTCCTGGGCCAAACCCAGCTCGCTCCCACAACTGAGGCGGTTAGAGCTGAGGCACCCAAAGTGCCAGTTCCTCCCCGTTTCTCGGGTGCGATGCTCAGCCCTCCCTGGCCTGGCCCAAAGCGGGACGGCACCCGTCTGCCTCCAGAAGAAGGGGGGTTGTGGCAAACTGTTGGCGTCCCAGGCCCTGCCCCGGGAGGAACAGGACGTTGACGCTGGGGGTTTCTTCCTCCTGACTCCTGGTGCTGCCTCGGGTTTCTTACACGCTCGCTAGCACAGTCCCCTTCCTTGCTCGTTGGTCCTTGGTGCCCAGCTCCACGCACTGCCCGCGTTTTGCTCTGTGCATGGTGCCTTTTCTGATGTTGGGTGGCTGTTGTGGGTCCTCGTCGTTCTGCCTGAGCCTGGCTGTGCCAGCCCCGGGGCGGCGTTGCTCTCGGGAGCAGTCATGGCCCCTTTGTTGGTGATTCGTGCCTGTGGCCCTGGGGCCCGGTCCCATCCGGTGCCTGCACGGTCACAGCCTCTGCTGCCCTCCTCCGCTCGGGCTCTGCTGCGCTGGGGTTTGGGTCTGGGGCCACAGGCAGGTCCCTCGGCCCAGGGCGGCTCCTCGGTGTCGCCCTCGGTCGGCAGCAGAGATGTGTCCCTGTGGCGGTCCAGCGTCCCCCCGCCGCTGCCCAGAGCCTTCGGGCTTTAGGGCTGGATCTTGAGAAACGGTCGGGGAGCAGGAATTGCTCATCGGCCGAGTGGGGTGCCGGGCTGTGCGGGAGGACGAGGAAAGGATGGGCAGGACGGCTCTTTTGGTCTTCGTTCAGGTGCCGGAAATCCTGAGCATCATTTACATCCGGATGCCGACCATGCAGCAGGACACCCTCCGACGCGTCCTCTTGGAGGCGGTGTCCGTGCTGGCCCTCTACCACCCCGGGGCCGTCATCGACAGCCTGCTGCAGAAGCAGCTGCCCATGGACAGGTACGCGCAGTGCCCCGGCCCCGCGGGCAGGCAGGACCCACCGCCGACGGGGCGAGCAGGAGCCAGCGGAGAAGCCGGTCCTGCTGCTCCGGGGGGAGAAAGCCTGAGCGCGGCAAGAGCCGACGGCCAGAGCCCGGCCCGCGCCAGCCCCTTGGAGGCCAGGAGAGCGTTTGGCTGCCGCCGAGGTGGCATCGCAGGTCGCAGAGCCCGCGGGCTCACGGGGGAACTTGTGCTGCCTTGCAGCAACACCGTGGAGCTGTGGCGGGTCCTGGGGAGGAAGTTCTTTGTGCAGCAGCTCCTGAGGGCTTTAATGGAAAAACTGGAGCGCTCAGGAAACGACCAGCCCAGGAGCAGCTCTGCGGAGGCTGAGGCAGACGACGGTCAGGCTGCGCTGGAGCCGCTCAAGGTGCGTGCGCTGGCAGACGCGTTTTTGCAGCTTCGCATCGGACGTCCTAACAACCCTTCAGGCTGAGGGAGTTTTGTGCACGTCGCGACCCCCCCGAGCCCTCGGGGTGCCGTGCTGGGCCCTTCGCAGCGCTGGCAGCGGGGGCAGCCGAGACCGTTTGCTGCTGCCAGCCTGCGGGGCTGCTGCGGAAAGCCGAACTGCGGACAGCAAAGGTCCCCGAGGCGGGAGGGGAGGGTGGGAAAAGGCCTTGTTTTCACAGGCCGTTGCTGGTTGAATTTCTCTGCAGATCACACGTGCCATCGGCGAGGTGGTGTCGACGCAGCAGACCCCGGAGGCTGTGCAGCGCTTGCTGCCGGAGCTGCTGCCGGTGCTGCTGAAGCAGATCAGCGCCACGCTGGGGAAGGAGATGCCCTTTTCCCAAGTCAGCACCCGGGGAAAGCTGTTCCTCAAGGGACACACGAGTGATGACAATCCTTGCAGGTAGGAGCCAGCGGGACAGACGCAGGGGCTGGGCTTTGGTCCCCGTAACCGGGCCACGTTCGCTCACGGCCCCGAGGCAGCGCTTTGGCCTGCCCCGTCTCCTGCGCGGCCGGTACCGCCGAGGGCTCGGGCCTTGCCTGCCGCGTCTCCTGCCTGCGGGGTGTCGTGCCTTTCCCTCTGCCCTGCTGCCCCTTGGAGAAGGGACGGGAACGAGCGGGATAAAACCCGGCGTGGCGCCGGCCAGGCCAGGCTGCCCGCGAAAGGGAGGTGGCCGTGGCCTGCCTTTGGGGCCGGGTGACCGGGGCAGCCCGGGGCCCTGGGAACGGGGCCTCTGGCGCGAAGTCTAGAGCCTGGGGGTTTCTAGTGCGATCGGTGAGTTCGGGGTGCCAGGAAGGATGAAAAGGCCAGTTTTCTCACAGCCGGGCAGACGCCAGGGTGGTGAGATGTCATTTTGGGGCGCGTTGCGTCTCCCCGGGGGAGGCTGAGCTCGAGGGAAGGATCGCCTCGCAGGCGGCGGCGTCTCCTTAGCTCTGCCCAAGGAGCCTGTTGCGGTGATGCAGGACTCGCTGCTCTTCCCCCCAGGCTTTCCCTGGAGACCCTGGAGGTGGTGCTGCGCACGAGCCTCGAGGAGAAGTGGCTGCGGCTGCTCCGGAAGCAGGGAGCCTGGGCCGCCCTGGAAGACCCGCGGGCTCACCACGACGGCGTCTGTCTCCTGACCGGGTGAGGGCCCGCGGAGGCGCCTCACTGCCCTGGGGGGGCTGGTGGGACCCTTCCCCTGGCCTGGCCGTCTCCGAGTTGCCGAGCGGAGCCTGCGGGGCAGCGGGTGAATTTTGGGGCTTGAGGCCGGGTGCCTGCCTGCGTAACCGCGTGCCGCCTGCCTGTGCTCTGCGCGCAGCGTGCTGCTCCGCGCCGGGACCGTCTCGCTGCCCGTCGTGCTGGTCCTGACGCAGTGGCTGGAGGCCCCGTCGTCCAACCTGCGGGTCATGGCGGCGGCTTTCTTTGCGGAGGTGAGAGAGGAGGAGGGAGAGGCAGGTTTAGGAGGGGTTTTCTCATGACGCTGCTCTTTGGGGAGGTGCCGGCAGCAAGTGTCGCAGTCGAGGCGGGAGCGGATCCCCCCGTAGGAGGCTTCCCGGGAGCTGCCCTTCCCCGGCCCCTGCCGCGTCGCTCCCCCGCGCCGCGGCCAGGGATGTTCTTGGCCCTGCAAACCGCTCGCTCCGGGTCCCCGTCGCTGCTGCCGGGGCAGAGGACGGACGGGCGGGCGTTCTGTCAGCGACCCCTTTCCAGGGCGTCCCCGACCCCAGCCGGGACGGGCTGCCAGGTTGCCTGGAGCTCCGCAGCTCTGCTGAGCGGCCCCGGGACCCAATGAGAAATCCTCTCCGGAGGCCGACCGCCCCAACGTGGGCGCCCTGGGGCCCGGGGCAGCGCTGCCCTCGGCCTGGGCCGGGCGCAAAGGGAGGCGGCCGGGGGCGTCAGGCCGGGCTCGTGGGGCTTCCTCGCGCGGCGCCCCGGGCGGGCGCTGTGGCCGGGCCTGCTCCGCCTCCGTCCCCGGCTGCTGACGGCCGGGTCGCTGTGCTGCAGCTGATGAAGGACCCAGCGGCCCAGGCCAGGAGGTGCCTTCAGCCCGTCCTGGGGGCCTTGGTGGAGAAAGCGCGGGACCCGAGCAGCACGGTGCGGCAGATGGCAGCGCGCGGGCTGGGCAACGCGGTCAGCGGCGCGCCGGAGAAGGTGAGAGGGGCTTTGCCCCGCAGGAAACGCGGCCCCTGGCCGGAGAGGTGCAGGCGGAGAGCGGCGGAGGGGTTGGCGAGGAGCCTGGGCAGAGCAGCAGAGGCAACCGGGGGCCTTTCCCCCGGGCGCGCTGCGTCCTCGGGCGTCAGCCGGGCTGCAGAGGGGGCGGAGGTGCCGCCGGGAGCCTCGGGCTGCCCCCTGCTCGGGGCCGATGCCGGAAGCTTGGGCCCCGGGGCAACGGGAGAGGCGGGCGGTCGGAGGCAGGACAGCGAGAGGCTGGTGCGCGCGTTACAGCTGCGGAAGCGCAAGGGAGCCGTCCTGGCGGCGCTGCGGAGGGGCCTGGAGGACGCCTCGGCGGAGGTGGTGGCCGAGAGCCTGCTGGCGCTGGCGAAGGTGGTCGACGAGCTCCGGGGGAAGGCCGTGGGCTCCGCCTTCAAGGACATCGCCAGGGCCACGAGGGCGTTCTTTGATGCTGTAAGCGAGCGGCGTCGCCTGGCGCCCGCTCGAAGGGTCCCTGGCGGGCTGGGCGCGGGGCGGCGCGGGCCGGGGCAGCTCCGCAGCGGGAGGGTTCGGGCAAGACACCGATGTCTGGGCGAGACGGAGGCGGCGCTGTTTGTGGCCCCCCTCCCCTCCCCTCCCCTCCCCTCCCCCGGGGGTCCTTTCTGAGGGCGTTGCACTCGACGGGCAGCGCTCGGGGGTTACAGAGCAGTCGTCCGAGGGGTCCCCGCCGCCCGCCTGACGGCCGGGGGCGCTGGGTTGCAGGAGCAGGCGTCGCTGTGCTCGGCGGCCTTCACCCTGTACGGGGTGCTGGCCGCCGCGGCCACGAGGCGGTGGAGGCCCTTCTTCGCCCGGGAGCTGGGGAGCACGTGGGCCAGCCTGGTGCTCCACCTGCGCGACCCGGACGCGGGAGCCGCCACGGTGAGAGCCCGGGAGCTGGCGCACGAAGCAGCCGGCAAAGCCGCGCGGCGCCGCGCGGATGTTTCCGCCCTCCCCGCCGGCAGCGGTGCCGCGCGCAGGGGGCCGCGGAGGGGGCCGGGGCAGGCTCCCTGCTGCCGGCCCCGCGTCCGGGGCGGCCGCGACAGGGCTGGGCTCTCTCTGCCAGGCGTGCCAGGGCGCCCTGCGGCTGTGCGCGCCGCTCCTGGAGCTGAGGAGGGTGCGGCAGGGCATCGCCGTCGGCACCAGGCTGAGCGCGGCCGAGCTGCAGGACGCCGTCTGCAGCCTGCTGGTGAGGAGCTGCGCGCCCCGGGGGGCGCGGGGGCCGCGGGCAGGGACGGAGGGAGGGCGGGAGGGAGGGGGCGGGCGATGCACCTGCCCGCGGTGCCCGGGCCGTGGGCGCCGCGGGGGCGTTTTCGGGCGAGCAGAGGAGGACACGCGTGTGCCCGCGTCCCCCAGGCCCAGGAGAGCCACGAGCACCAGCAGAGGCTGTACGTCGCCGCCAGGCGCTGCTTCCTGGAGGGCTGCGCGGAGCTGCGGGCCGCGGCCCTCGACGTGGCCGGTGAGCCGGGGTGGCGCGGGGTGCGGGCCGGAGGGGCGGGAGGTGCGCCGGGGCGGCGGCGCCCACGGGGCCGTGGGGTGGCGGGTGCTGGTGCCCGGGGGGCGCCTCGAGGGCCGCGGCCCCCCGGGCAGCCGGGGCCGGCGCCTCCCCGCCGCGCGCTCCGGGCCGGGGCGGCGGGCAGCGCGTGACGCCGCGCGGTGCCCCGTGCCGCAGGCGTCCTCGTGGAGCACGCGGGCACCGAGTGGCTGCCGGGGCCGGAGGCGACGCTGCTGGCCGCAGGTAGGCGACGGGCCGGGGGCCGGGGGGCTGCGGGCGGCCCCGCCGGCAGCAGGGGCGCTGACGCCGGTGCCGTTGCAGCTCTGCGGGCGCTGCGGGGCGACGGGGACGCGCGGGTGCAGCAGGCGGCCGCTCGGCTCCTCCGCGACAGCGGCCTCGAGGGAGCGGCGGGCGCCGCCGAGCCGCAATAAAGCCGGGCCGAGCCGGGCCGGGCCGGGCTGCTGTGTGCGCCGGGGGCGGGGCCTCGGGCGGGGCGGGGCGGGGCGTCTGCGGGGCGGGGCCTGGGGCGGGGCCTGGGGCGGGGCGTCGGTGTGGGCGGGGCTGCGGCCCCTTGGCGGCGCCTGCGCGGCCCCCGCGGCCCCCGGAGCCGCGGGAAGCGGCGGCGGCGGCGACGCTCGGTGTCCGGGGCTCCCGGCCGGGCCGGGGCCGGGGCTGGTGCCGCGGGGCCCAGGTAAGCGGGGCGGGGAGGGACCGGGACCGGCCGGGGCGGGAGGCGGCCGGTGCCCGGAGCCGGAGCCGGAGCCGGGAGCCGCGGGGCGAGGAGGAGCCGCAAAGCCCGAGGGGCCGGAGCCCGGTGCCGCCCGGCCGGGGCTGCCGGCGGGGAGGGTCCCCCAGCCGCGCTGCCCGGCGCGGCCCGAGCCCGGGGCCGGCAGGGGAGGGGAGGGGAGGGGGCTGCCGGGGCGCGGGGCGCCGCAGGGGGGTCCGGGGCGGCCGGGGCTCGGGCGCGGGGCCGAGTCCTGCCCGGCCGCTGCGCCGGCACCGGCCCGGGGCCCCGAAGGGGGGCGGAGGGGGCCGGTCGGGGGAGCGGGAAGGCCAAGGGCTGCGGTTTGGGGGCCCGAGGACGGGTTCAGCGGCTGCGGGGGGGCTCGGAGTGCGTTTCCGAGCCCGCGAACAGCCCCCGAGCCTGCTGCGGAGCCCCAGAAATGCAGGGTTTAGCCTCGGTTGTTCAGCCCTGCCTTCTGGGGCCTCCAGAAACATGTCCCTGGGGCTGTTGTGGGGCTTGAAAAGGGGAGGCTGAGGGGGCTGGCTGGGGTTAAGAGGGGAGACTAAATGCTGCGTTTCTGGGGCTCACAGCCAGGTCCAGTGGGCTGCGTTGGGGGCTCGGTGTCCATTTGTGAGCCCCCCAAGCAGCCCCCTGGACCTGGCCTTGAGCCCCAGAAACGCAGGCTTTCCAGAGGGGAGTTGGGCATTCCTGGGCCTCAGAAAACAGGTTCATTGGGTGGTTTGGGGGGCTCGGAAAGGGAGGCCGAGTCCTGCGTTTCTGGTGCTCAAAAACAGGTTCAATGGAGTTGTTTCAGAGCTCAGAAACAGAGGCCAAGTGCTGTGTTTTTGATGCTGGGAAACAGGTTCACTGGGCTGTTTAGGGGCTCAGAAATGGAGGTTAAGTCCTGGGTTTGGGGGTTCAAAGACAAGTTCAGTGGGCTGCTGTGGGGGGGGGGGGCAGTGTCTATTTCTGAGCCCCCCAAAACAGCCCACTGGACCTGTTTTTGAACCCCAGAAATGCAGGATTTCAAAATGGCATCCTGCATTTGGGGGCTCTGGAAAACAGGTTCAATGGAGTTGTTTCAGAGCTCAGAAAGGGAGGCCAAGCACTGCTGCGTTTTTGGGGCTCTCAGCCAGGTCCAGTGGGCTGCTTTGGGGGCTCAGTGTCCATTTCTGAGCCCCCCCCCCCCCCAAAGCAGCCCCCTGGACCTGGCTGTGAGCCCCAGAAATGCAGGCTTTCCAAAGGGAGGTGGGCATTCCTGGGCCTCAGACAGCATGTTCCCTGGGCAGTTTGGGGGCTCTGAAAGGGAGGCCGAGTCCTGAGTTTCTGCTGCTCAAAACCAGGTTGGTCTGAGCTGTTTCAGAGCTCAGAAACAGAGGCTGTGTTTCAGTCCTGCGTTTCTGGTGCTTGTAAACAGGTTCATTGGGCTGGGGTCAGAGCTCAGAAACAGAAGCTAAGTGCTGTGTTTCTGGTGCTTGAAAACAGCTTCTGTTTCAGAGCCCCAAACAGCCGAATGAGCCCAAGTCCTGCGTTTTTGAGCTCAGAAACAGAGGCTAAGTGCTGCGTTTTGGGGGCTTGGAAACAGAGACTACTAAGTCATCCGTTTTCAGCCCCCAACCCAGAGGCCCAGGGGCCCTTTTGTGGGTGGTGGGAGGGAGAGAGGGGTGGGAGGGTGGTTGGGCCAGGTTGGGGGGGGGGGTAGGCAGGGCCCGCGGACCCTCACTGGAGGTGGGGGTCCGTCCGCGCGCGCCCCGGAGGCAGGGAGGCCGGCGTGCACCAGGCCGAACTTCGCGTCTGAGATAGTTTCTGGCGCGAAAGGCACTTTTGGGGAGGAAACGCGAGCAGACGCCGTCTTCCAGTTCCACTCTTTATTCATCCTTTATAATGTTTTTATATATAACAACCGTGTATTCAATATGTACATACTGTTAATAAACTAATTATGTATACAATACCATGTATACTGTGCACTATGTATACAATATGGAACATGATATTCAGATGCAAGTTATGACAGTGATGGATTTACGACCTGGGCAGTCACCAAGACTGCTGCAAGGAGCTGGAGCTGCGCTGTCACAAATGTATACCTTTATACTCAACATTTATACATTTATATATATAGTAATTTAACTATGTTCTCAAGATGTACATACTATTAATGAACTAATTATGCTCTACGGATGCAATATGGAACATGATACTCATATGCAAGTTATGACAGTGATTGATTTAGGACCTGGGCAGTCACCAAGGCTGCTGCACTGCCACATTTATACATTTGTATTCAACATCTATACATTTATATATAGTAATTTAACTATGTTCTCAAGATGTACATACTGTTAATAAACTAATGATGCTCTATGGATGCAATATGGAACATGATACTCAGATGCAAGTTATGACAGTGATTGATTTACGACCTGGGCAGTCGCCCAAGCTGCAAGGAGCCGGAGCTGCGCTGGCACGAGCGGGCGCTGCGCTCCCAGCTCGGCTCCCAAGGAGGCCCAGAGCCCGGCGGGCGCAGGCAGCTCGGCCCCAGCCCGGAGTGGGGCGCGCGCAGGGCAGGAGGGAGGCGAGGCGAGCGCAGTCGTCCTGCTGCGAGCAGGGAGCCGGGCGCCTTGCGTCAGGGGTGGAGGAAGCCTCCCTCTCTGCGGCGCCGCTCTCCCGCTTCCGTCTCCGAGCGCAGAAAGGAGGTGCGAGGCCGTCGTGCGGGGTCGGCACCACCTGCACCTGACACAGAGACAGGCAGCGAGGCTGCAGCTGTTACTCACCAGTGACGCAGCCCCTCCAGGCGATGCAGGGAGAAGCCCCCAGGAGAAGATGCCCCCAGGCTCCGCAGGAAGCGCCCCCGAGGTCCCCGTGCGGGTGAGGGGCCAGGACGCGGCCCCTGCTGCCGGACGCGCTGTCCCAGGCTCTGTGCGCAGGCGGCAGCAGCAGCAGCGAGCCCGTGGCAGGATGACACTTCAGCATTTGCTCCGGCCACCCCCGAGTGCCCGGCTGGGGCTCCTCCATCCCTGTAGGAGAGAAAAAAAAAGGAGAGGGCATTTCAGGAGAGGCCCAGCACTGCGGCAAATGGCCGCAGGCGTGGGTCGGGACAGTTGCTGGCAGTGCCAGCAGCAGCAGCCCCCAGGGCAGCGCTGGTCACCGGAGCTTTCCTGAACTCCCCGGGCAGCGCCCCGTCCTGCGAAACACGAGGCGCAATCCTGCCCCGCCAGGGCTTCGGTGCACAACGCTCGCAGCAGCTCTGCGCAGCCCCAGCAGCCCAAGCCGGCACAGACAGACCAGCACTGACCCCCACGGCCTGCACAGGCCCTGTGGAGACACAGAGCCTGCTCTCCTCCCTCCCAACTGCCCCGCAGACATGACAAAAAATAACAACAACAAAAAAAGCTCAGCCCCCGCCGAGCAGGGGCGCAGCGCAGACCTGCCCAGGCGCCGCACTGGGACACTCACCGCACAGCGCCTCCTGCGTCTTCGTGCCGGCGCCCTGCTCCTCGACGAGGCTCAGGCTGAGCCTTTCCGACTCGGCTGCTCCCACACAGCGTCACCTGCGCTGGCAAAGACCCTCGCGAGGGACCGGCCGCAGAATCGCAGCGAGGACGACGCAGCTGCGCACGCTCAGAGCAAATGCCGGGCTGTAACCCTGGACCTTGCTGGGACGGAGCGGCCAGGGATCACAGCGGCTCCCCACGAGGCTCCCCCCCGTCCGACACAGCAGTACAGCCGGACGTGCAGCACCACTGAAACAGAGCTAACAAGCACAAGCATTTTGCTGGGCTCAGAGCCCAGAGCTGTCCCCTCCCCAACCCCCCAGTGCAGGAGCACCCGGTGCGAACGGCTCTTCCCCGAGTCTCAAGGCCCTCGGAGGAACGAGGAGCATCTCTGACCCCAGAGAGGAGAAACCCTGCTCTCTCTGTGGGGAAAGCAGCAGAAAAGCTTCGCCCAGGTTCGGCAGTGCAGCTGAACAACTGCCCTTCAGAGAGCAGCACCCTCCCTGCAGCTCTCGCTAGCAAGCCTGTGAAGCGCACCTGGGTCACGAGTCCTGTCTCTGACCCAGCAGGGGTGGGTTCGGGGGACACAGTCTTGTACGCACTGACTCTGCCCCGCTTTTACCCCTGGGCCAGCCCCAGCGGTTCTGGCCGGGAACGGTGAGGCTGCACAGGGCCGCCCGCGCTCCCGCCCAAAGCCGAGCCTGGCGGACACGGGCTGGCACACACCAGCGCACGGGTACTCACCGCTGGGCCCCGCCGAGCTGGCTGAAGGCTTTGTCCTCTGGTCGCAGCCCACAAGGTATTTCACCTAGAGTACAACCATGCTTTTACACTGCTTCAGCCTCCTGCCACCTCTTTTCATCACTGGCTGGTTGTCAGAAGCAAAACTTGGTATTTGGGGAGACAGCTCACGCAGCTGGGGGAGAAACATACCCCTCTTTTGGCTTTTCCTCTGTCAGCTTCACCTGCATCACGTGAAGAAAATCCTGCGTGGATTATTCCACATGCTGCTGAGGTTATCCCATGCAATGGGGGGGGGGAGGGGGGGGGAGGGAAACGTCCCTGACCTCAAGGACACTGGAGATATTCCACATCACACCCACAGAAAAATAGAATTTGCTGCCCGTGCAGAACGGCCGACGAAAAATTGCAGTTAACAGAGCATGCCTTGTTCCTGAATTGGTCCTCTGATATCAGTTACTAATGTCTCCCTTTCAGGGAAAGCAATGAACTTCCATTTATGCCAAGTTAGCAGCTGCCTGTTAGGCAGCTTCTTTAGGGTTAAGTGTTCCTGTACTGCACGGCACCAGCGCTATCATACAAAGGCCCGCAGCTGCAGCGCACGTTTGCAAGGTCACTAAAACACCCAGACCGCCACCGTCTGGCTTCCGACCATTTAAAAATAAGGCCAAAGTCAGGACTGGCTTCTGTTTGACAGCTTGTACCTGAGGCATACCATCACCTCCAAGAATTAGATGCCTTTTCTGCCTATCTGTAAACCTACCTTCATTCCTTTTGCAGAGCCTGTAAGAAAGAGAGCACATCTCTCACAACTTAGAAAGAAGGAGGCTTCACAGAGCTAACGCTGAGGCTGCACTGGGTGCATGCTCGGGGGTAACAACGATGTTAATTCATTGAAGAGAAGGTTGAGGCCAAACCAGAGGACTTGGAGTCTTTGAAAGCTAAGAGCAACAACGTTCCGCCATTGGGAGAGGACGCAGTTTCATAGAGGCCTTGATCTGTAAAAGACTCCCAAAGGAAAATACTTGGATTCTGGCAATTTAAAAAAATATATATATATACATACACACACACACACACACACACACACACACACACACACACACACACACAGACCTCTCTGCAAAGCAGCACCTAGTGACAAATGGTGCCGCGTCAGTGGGATACGATTTCCATGCCTACTGCTTGGGTCTTTCATCTAACCAGACATATTACCTGGTCTTTTCGCTATATACATCAGTTGCCTTCCACAAACACGTTAACCTGGGAGTACCCAGTACGTCCATGCCTGCTGATGTGGCATACCCACAGGGATGCTGGATCGAGTTACTGTATTTTATCTGAAAAGAAAAATTACATTTCTCAACCAAGTACTCCAGCGCCTTACAAAAAGCCCTCTTTTTTTGGTACCAAAGTTCATTTCGATTGTTTAAAGGTTACAGTTCTTTCCCCTTCTCTGGTACCTGGGAGACGGTGCTCTGCCTCTTGGGGCAATGCTTTTTTGTCAACTGCAACGCTTGCAACGTTTTAACATGACACTGCAAATGCTGCAAGTCCAGCCTTTCCGGAGGAACTGAAGCACAGGCTCTTTGGGAAGGCAGCGATGGATTGTACGTTACAAAATCCCGCAATCAAGAAAGATGAACAGCTCTACGAGGAAGTGGGGGACGGAAGGAGGGTCATTTAATTGGGGGTCACTGTACCTGCTGCAGGGACTCTTCTGCTCCCCTCCGGGGCAGACGTACTGGAATCCCCTTGTCATCTGATCCCTCCTTCCTGCACTGCCTGGATTAGTTTCTTCTGCTCGTTTTGGCTGCGTTCTGTTAGGATAAAAAAAATGATTCCGCTTGGGAGAACTAGAAGTAATGAAAGCAGCGACTCTTTCTTTGGCAAGCTGCTTCGCTATTATCCTTTCTTTCTTTTGTACTTTGGCTACTGAAGGGAGTCCCTTTCCTTGGCAGCGCCGCTCTGGCTCGCGGCTGACACCCATTCTCAGCTACATCTCCAGGAGCTGAGGCTGCTTGCCAGAAAAGGTTTTTATCTTTTGTTGGATGCTGTGAGTACTCACTTGCAACGTACCTGGTGTTTTCTTTCAGAAGCATAAAATAGAGGGGAAAAAGACTAATTGCATCACCTCAGTAGGTCCCCTTTCTCTTCCACAGAAGAAAGAGGAAGACCCATATTTCTCCCCCCCACCCCCCCCACATGATAGCGTAGCTTTAAGCCGTGCTCCTAAGTGCTTGCCAAAGCGTTTCCAAGTCTTAGGCATCTGTTTTTTCAAAGAGGAGTTGAAAAGCTTAGCTTCCAGTACAATGCATTAAGTCTGAAAAAGAGGTCATCTCAGAAGTTTATCGTGCAACAGATCTTTACAGAGACTGCTTATCTCTAGGACTGGTAGCACGAGCACCCCTTGCCAGTCAAGACAAGGGGAGAGTGCTTTGAGAAGGGGATGTGCTGGTTCTGCGCAACAGAGCATCCAGAGAGGGTGACAGCGTCTCTCAGGAAAAGTCTGAAAGCTTACCACAAGAACGTGGACTACATCATCTGGTGTGCAACACACAAACAGAACCATCAGTCAACCCGATCTTCACTTTCTGACTTCTGAGCTAATGAAAGTGCTTTTTAAAAAAGAAAGGGGGGAGGGGGTTTATTCAGTACACTAAGTTCCCGTAGGTGTTAATTTCTGTGGCTCTTTGATACCTATGCATATATATACACACTTTCCCAAGCCTAAACTACATTTCCACCTGATGGGAAAACCTGGTAATTTTTCCCATCAGCACGGGTGCCTTGGTCTTTAAAGCTCTAGCGCAAGCATCTCATCTGGCAAGACGGTCTTTACAGTAGGTTGCAGTTTGTTCAATTAAAAACTAGTTGTAGTTGTCCTACTTTCAACAGTAATTATTTTCAAATACAAAGATTATTAGCTCTCTCTCCTCCTCCAAGGAGATTTTCCTAGAACACAGATTTGCATGGAGAAAGGGAAGAAACTGGGATAAAACCATGTACTGCGTGAGCCTGACCATTCTTCCCCGTACAGCAGCACTTCAGAGAGGAGAGGGTCACCGCAAGGGGGCCTGCGTCTCTCCGGTCCGCAGCCTAACACCAAAATCTTTCTTTTTTGTTTCACGGGAACCTCGGGGAAGCCGCAGTCCGGACGGGCGTCTCACCGGCCTAGAGAGCGGAGAAGCACATGCAAGGACAGTGGAAAGTTTGCAGCCCTCCCTGCTTCTTTCAGGGCAGGTCTGTTTCCTTAAGAACACTTTTGACAGCTGTTCCAGGTAAGTTCTGGTAGTTTTGGAGACAAGGACTCAGAGGCGTTTTGTGCAAACATACCTCATCTTTCCAGAGCAAGACTTTCCACGTGAGGTTAATCCACTCTCCACATCAACTGGACCAACCAGAAAGGCTGGCAGTCCTTCGATATGGGCCCCTGTCTAGCGCAATCTAGATTCAAGTCCTACAATTCATTTCTCACATGCCACAGTACCTTCCTGAGAGCATCCCGGATCCGAGGCGGACACCTCGGCTGGGCCGGCTCCGAGCTGACGAGCAGGGAGTGAAAACTCCAAATGCCAGGGCAAACCTCTGCCAGGGCCATCCCACGCATCCTGTCAGTACGGCCTTTGAGTCTGTTTCAGGTAGCCTTTTCCTCGTCCTTCTCGAAAAGGAACGTGCTGTTCCTCCTTACTGGGGTTCTGCTGGAAAGAAGAACTACGTTATAACGTTGTCGAGCACAGCTATCGCTGCTCCACAAAACACAACTTTGTTGTTTTAAAGGAAACAGAGCACAGAACACAACTGCAAAGCACACTCCGTCTTTGCGGCCAGCTGGGTTGGGCAAAGTTCCTTATCCTTCGGTAGTCCAAAAAATTAGATACTGGAACGCTCGACAAAGAGGTGATACGCTGAACACAAACGCCCTGGAGGCTGAGGCAGGTAAAGGAAAGTTTCCCTTTCCAGCAACGTTTTTGGTAAGCTTTTTTACATTTGAAATAAAGAAATGTGGACAAGTTCATTAAATACAACCCCTGGTACATCCCATCGCTTCATGATGGGATGTCACACGCCTGCTGCTCATAACACCTAAGACAGACAGAAAACCCAGCCTCACCTGCCGAATCTAAGGACTTCTGTTCCAAAAATGCCCTTTCCTATACATTTCAATGAACTGAGGAAGAAACAGCAGCAATAGAAACAAGACCTGTGGGTCATCTACCTGGATCAAGTCAGCATACAATGCTTTTTTTTTTTTTTTGTTTTGAGGTCTTAGTCATCATGATGAGTGTAATTACTGCAACCAGCTGGGATACACCTCCCTAGACCTCCTGCCCACCTACACCTGCTCAGTGCACTGCCAGTGCAAAGACTCAGGCTTAGACTGCAAGCAGGGAATAGATGGCATGTGGAGCTCACAGAAAATCCTCTGCCCATAGTCTTTTCTGCAGTCTTCTGGAAAGCCCTGACCCCGGATGTGAAGCAAAAAGCAGCTAAGGCCTCCTTTTCTCCCCCCTCATCTCCTCACCCTGAGGGTGACTCGGAGGATTGCAGTGCTCAGGCACACCCCAGCATGAAGCTCCACCACACTCAACAAATGCATTGCTTTATACAGGACTTTGCCCTGGCACTGGGCAACAGAAGAGGAACAGCAAGGAGGAAGACTGGAGGGTGGGTGGGGGGACCCAATGCAGAGCTCTGTAGGGAACAGGAGGATCATTTCTGGGCCTCACGTGCAGGATACAGGTGGACTCGTGCCCCTCTGGGCACACAGTGAGATTGAAAGCTGGGGAAACTCTGCTGCCAGGCTGAGTTTTCTGCAATAGGTCAGGACACAGGGGCAGGCACCAGAGACCTTTTCTGCACCCTCCACCACATCTAACTGGTTAACCACAGGAGGCAACACAGGATGCTCCACATGCAGCCTCCCCCTCCACCCCCCAGAACAGAGCAGCTGTGTGCTTCCCCACTCTGTCCAGGCTCCAGGAAACTCAGGGCTTGCACACTGGCAGACCTCACACCTCCAGAGCAGGACATGGCTGCACCCCTGGGGGGGGAAGGAGAGAAGCAGGGAGCAAGGGACCTCTCCCCACACTGACAGAAGAAACACATTAGGGTTTCTGAAAACCTATCACTTGCTTATGCACCCTTTCCCCTTGGGTTCAAGCTTTGGCTTGTCAGTTTTTAATGAAACAGGATTATCAGCAACAGCAACTCCTCACAAGAGGCAGTAAGCACTGCTCCACGAAGTCCAGTTGCCTCAGAGAGCAGCATGACTTGTGTCTGAAAGGCTAGGGAAACAATCCCTAGGTGGAGGCTTCTCTGCTGAAGAGACACTGCTGCCGCTCCACAAGCTGTCTTTGGAGGAGGTATTCAAAACCCGTCTGGATGTGATCCTGGGCAATATGCTCTAGAGGCCCCTGCTTGAGCAGGGAGGTTGGACTAGATGATCTCCAGAGGTCCCTTCTGACCTAAAGGATTCAGTGAGGTAGAGAATGCCTTCAATTTTCCTGGAAGAACAGCCATTAGACTGTCTCACCTGAAGCCCAGTTAAATTACTGGTTTGATGTGCATGGAAAAAAAGAAAACACACAGCACACACACACAGAAGAGCTACCCACAGATCTGGCCTGAAAGGGTATTTTCCTCTTTCCATAGACACCAGGGGAGCTCCGAGGATGCTTTGCATGTTGACCACCAAATACCAGGAGTCCTGCTTTGGAAGCATTGCATTTGGGTTGCCAGCAGCTAACACACAGCAGTTATCTGCAGGCCTTCAAGGACAAGCCACTCAACCCCCGTGCCCAGCAGGCTCCTCAGATCACACCATGGACATAGCCACACGGAGGAGGCAGAACATGCCAAGGCCAAGCAATGCTGTGAGAGCATCTGCTCCCAGGGCTTGCCTCACTCATACCCAGCCTTGAAGGGTGCAAGACTCAGCCACGGAGGCTGACCAGAATAAGCCGAGGAACACATTTCCACTTCTGCTCCGCGGCTCGGAAAAATCAATCTGCTGTCTTCCTCGCTTGGTTAACAGCGGCAATCCTGTTCTGCAAACATCCCTGTTCCCCAGCCTCTGGGAAGCAGCTCTGCCAAAGACAAAAGGGGAAAACAGGCCCTGCACAAACCACAGTAACTCTGCTTCAAGGCATATATGAAGTCCCTTCCTCCTGCCTCTCTGCGCTGCCTGGCTACATTAGGCAGCACAGCGGTCCCAGAAACCGCTGCTCCCTGTGACTTGCCATCAGGTTGTCAGCACCACCCTAGGTAGAGGCTGTCAAGGTCAGGCACTCAGCCCTGGGCTCCATTAGCCCAGAGAGACTTGGGCCAGCTCATTTGTTTCTCCCTTGGGCAGCAGGGGCTCCGCCCCTGCCACAGACAGCCCCCTCTTCAAGGGCAGGGAGCTGGGATCATGCCAGGTTGCCACATCCCAGAGTCGCACTCCCCTGATGTTCTTCAGCAGCCTGAGGCAGGCAAAGACAAGGAAGCTCTTGCATTCCCAGCTGCTCTGCTCCAGGGATCCACCTCATGGCTTTACTAGGAAAGCCACCTTCTCAGCCACAAGTGACTGCAGATCCCTGTGCAAAACCATGCCAGCTGTCTTGTCAAAACAGAGGCCTGTCTTCAGCAGCCTCCATGCCAAAGCAGAGGCAGGGCTCAAGTCAGACAGCTAAGGGTCTCTCCATGCCTTCTGACTCCAAAGCAACAGCGACCAAGTCCTAAGCACTCTGCTGCAGCTCTGTTACCGGCTTAACAGAGCAGGCAGCCTGGGAGACATTTAGGGTAAAGAAAGCACTAGTCAAGTTGCTTGGAAGAGGAGAACGAGGAAGCCTAAGGGACAGAGCTCACACAATACATAAGCCCTGTTGTGAGCAGCACAACTGCCATGCTGGCAGGCCGGCGGGGCTGCAAGTGCAGCACTAGGCTCCTGCACACTGACTTTCACAAGGGACCCTCTAAGGTCAAGGGCTCTGGAAGCACTTGCAGGAGAAGGACAGGCCTCTTCTCCTGCTCTTTTTCCCATCTAGAGCACAGGGAGGCAAGTAACTGCACAGCTGTAAGCACGAGACCTAGCTGTGCCTATGACTGACCTGCAGCAGTGCCTTCACATGCTCAGGCTGCAGGGCTCAAAACCCCTGGGAGGATGCCAAGCCCGGGCCTGCCTGCCCCTGCTGCAGGAACCACCAGCTGCAGCAGTGTGAGCTGGCTCCCCTCCTCACTCAAGCTCTACCTCCCCCTCCAGCCCCTGACAAGCACACTGAGCTTCCCATGGGTGCCTGCAGGATCACGAGAACAAGACTTGTGAGAGCACAGGGGCGGGGCAAGGTGCAAAAACCTCAAGTCCAACAAGCCCAGGTGTGTTGCACTTCTGCACAGAAGCCACTTGCATCTGCCCTGCTCAAAAACATCGTGCCCTGCTCCAGCTTTCAGCCTAGTCTCTCCTGCCTTCAGCAGGCAATTCAGTTGTGATCCTTGGGTTGCCTTTCTCATGTGGACCACTCCTGCCACTAGGGCACCCCCTGATGACACATTCAGACCAACACTGCCATCCCTGAGGCTTCCCCTGAAAAACACTGCTCCTCAGCAGTCCCTCAGCTCCTATTGCCCAGGGGAAGGAGAAAGGGGCCACCACCACCACACCAGCTCTTACAGAGTCATAAGGAAAGACAACACATCAAGCCATTCATATGCTTTTTGGAACCAAGGCACTGAATCTCTCTGCCTGAGCTGAGCAGGGGAAAGGGGAAGAGAAGAACTGCACGCCCCTGTGTCACCACCAGCAAGTGCTGACACTGAGGCCTGCAGAAGGCATGAGCTCAGCATCTTTTTTTTATCCTACCAGATGTTCAGGAAAGGAGACTTAGGATGGATTTGCTGCCTTTTCACAGGCACTGAAGCCACTCTTTGGCTCTCCTTTATTCTGAGGAAGGGAGCCCACTCTGAGCAGACCACAGGTGAAAGCCTCTGAATTCCTGATGGGCTGGGACTATTTGAGACAGCTCAAGAGGAAAGAGCATGGCCTGCATCACAGCACAGAAGAGAGCTAAGAGGAGAAGGGGCTCGTCCAGCTTCGGGGCTCTTCCAGGGTGACAGTGACCTCCTACAAGCCATTTCCATGAGCTCCCCTTCACCTTGCTTCCTCTCCGCACAGGCTCCCAGCAGGAGGCTTTAGGCCTAGCAGGCTCAGCACACCCCATTCTTCTTGCTGCTTCATTTTGTGTCCAGCTGACTGAAAGGCTAGAAGAGCCATAAAACAATGTGAACAAGGACCCTTGCAACAGATCTGGAAAGCACATGTCCAGTTTGAGAGGAGCCAGGGGCACCAAGCCCCAGGAGGCCTTCAGAAAACCCGAGCCCAAAAGCAGATAGGTACTGTGATTTTGAGCTGGGCAAACACTTCAACAATAGCTCTTAACAATTATGGGTAACTCATGCTTATCCCAGGTTACCTTGGTCAAGGCAGCACTCCATGAACACTTAACCCCATTTAATACTTTCTAGTTCCAACCCTTTATATTTGACTCCAGGTTTCTTCTGGGAAAGAAATGCTGCCCTCCTCACACCCCCCTCAAAGCCATCTCTCTTTTATGTTGGTCTCCCTTCCCCACAAGCATCTGAAAAGTAGTGGGTTAGGAGCCTGTAGAATGCTACCCCCACCTACAAACCAGTGCCAGAACTCCTCCCCAACTCACCTTACTGAGGTTCTTACAGGTGCACCTCATTTGTACATGGCAGCTCATGTCAGTCAGCTAACCCACCCAGCTCCCTTTGCAGCTGGGACATTGAGGGGGTGCTATGACTACTGGCAATTAGTAGCAGTCAAGCTTTTTCTTAGGGCTACAGCATTCCCCACACAAGTTGCAGGAGCACCACCCCCCACAGGAAAAACCTCTTTGTAGTAGTACAGAGCCCACAAGCAAACCCCCAATGAAAAAGAAAGTCAGTCTAACTCAGCAGAACAGGAACCTCTAGTGATAAAGGAGCTGAACAGCCCCCACTGTTTCCTAAGACAAGTCCGCAGAGAGCCAATGCTTTGTGATTTCAGCTGGTCATTGAAAAGCTAAACTCTCCACACTGGGAACAGCACATCATGCTGTTCCATGCAAAACAGAGATGACTCACCCCCTTCTGCAGGTCAGCTAGGGAGAGGCCACCCAGGGAAGCTCCTTGGCATGCTCAAGATGGAAGAGCCAAGTGCTTTGTTAAAGCAGCAGAAGCTCATGCTCTTAAGGCCCAGAGATGGTTAAGAGAACTTCCCCACAGCTGCTAGCTTTTCCCCAGCTGCAGTCCTACACATACTTCCCTAAAGCTCCCCAGAGAAATACTGGCCTATTTCAAAGCCACCTCAAGCCAACAAGGCCTACCACTGCCCTTGAAAACATAGTACTGCTAAAGTTCTGCCAGACCCAGCCATCAAGCTCTCCAACTGAACTGGAGACTTCTTCAAACACTTGATGCTTGCTTGCTTGCCTGCCCGCCCTGTTTTCCCCTGCTAGGCTTACTTAGAAGAGAGACAGCTTCTTCTACACTTATGAGAACCCAGGTGCTCTGAGGAGACCTGACTCACTCCCTACTTACACACTTGAAACACCTCAGCCTCCCTGTTGGGAAGCACAGTCATCTTCAGGCACTGGAAGTCACCTAGCTCTTCAAGAGCAATCGGTTGCTGCAAGCAGAGAACAGTGCTCTTCCAGAGCTCCCTTCAGACCTGAGAGCTTAGCCACCTTCTACTGAACCCCCTCCCCCCATAGGGCAGCCTTTGTCATGGCATACAGACAGGCAACAGAGCACACTCTGGGAAGAGTTACTTAGAAAGCCTCTGGAAGGACAAGGAGCCTATGCCTGACCAGTCTTGCTGGCTTCGCTTCTCTGCTTTTCAGGTGCTCACACTGGCAGCTCAGCTGGTGCTGTAGAGCTTGATCCTTTTGTTTTAACACAACAGCCCAGAACACAACCCCACTGCAGGTTAAAAAAAACAAAACATGGTTTGGATCTATTGATGAGTTGGGGGGTTCAAAAACCTGTTCTCAGCTCAAGTGACAAAGCAAACCCTAGCAGCAAGCACTCAACCACCATTAAACACTCACCCACTGAGCAACAGAAACCACAAAACCACTCCAGAGAACAACACAAGCTCAGAAGCAGAGAGCATCAGGACACACACACACAGCAACACACAGCTCAGAACTCCCCCTAACCCTTCAGAGAACACCAAACACACTGCTCTCAAAAAACAGCCCAACCACCCCCCCTGCAACAGCCCCCTCAAAAACCAAACACCCACTCCACCACAACTCCCTGCCAGGAACAGCCACCCCTGGGGCCAGGGCTTAAATGCAGCCCTCTGGCCAGTGGGGAGAGGAGATGTGGGTGGAAGCCCCCAGGTGACTCTGGTCAGGGAAGCCCCAGCTGAGTCTGGTCAGGGCAATTAAGGCCTACTGGTGCCCTCAGGACCCTGGCGGGAGAGCAAACAAGTTTTGCTGTGCCAAAAGGCATCTTCCCTTAGAGCACCACCTAGAGAAACAGGGCTGAGTCACACTGAGCTCATCAGGTGCACAGATCTTCCCAGCAGCTGCTGTCACCTGCCCCCAAAGGCCTTCGGCAGAATGGTAGCCAAAGGCTTCTTTGAACACCGGCTAGCGCTGGATGTTGAGAACCTTCCCAACGTTTCCAAGGAGCTGTACCCGCCTAGATGCGCAGCACGAGCGCACAGTCATCCGTCTCCTGCAGCTGTTCTGTACCTTGCTAGCTATGGCTCAAGCGCTCCCAGCACCAGAGGTGTTGGCTTTGGATTTAGCAGCAGCCCTCACAGATTTGTCTTTTCGGAGAGTTTGTCCAGGCGTTTTTGGAACCCATGCAAACTGTTCACATCCAGCCAGGAAGTCCAGAGCTTAATTATGCATTAGGCAAAGAAATACCTCTCGAACGCTTTGGGCCTGGCCTTGGCTAGCACTGCCTAGGGGCTTTTTTGCATTGGTCCTTGCAACGCGAGAGGTAGAAAGCAACAGCTGTCTTCTTTTCCAGAATGCTTTGGTGCTCCCTCAGAAAACTCTGAGCCTCCTGAATTACTCTGCTGACAGTTAAGAGGCCTGGCCCTGTAACGATGGCCTGCCCCGTCCAGACCCTGAATGCACTAAGAGGTCTTAACTGCCTCCAGCAGCCTCACCTGGCACCTCCGCCCACGCACCCTTTGCCCATTGGCTTGAGGGCTGTATTTAAGCTGAGCCTTGGGGCTGGAGGCTTTGTTTAGTGGGGGTTGGGGGGTGTCTTTAGAGTTGTGTTGTGTTGGGTCTTTATGTTTCTGTGGCAAGTTGTGGGGTTTGTTTTTAGTGTGTTTCCCCACCACCCCCCCCCTTAGGTAAGCCTTCTAGTTGTGATGTGGCTTTGTTTGTGGTTTTGGTTTCTGCATGTGAGTCTCAGAGCTGTGTTGTGGCATTCCTGCTCTTGCAGGGGGGTGGGGGGGTTTTACAGGGGTGTTGTGGCTCTAGCTTGAGCCCTGCTTCTTGGGGGTGGGGGGTGTGTGTTTCCTTAAGCAGTTTTCTGGATGGACTGGCTGTGTTATTTTTTCCCAGGGCTGGGAGTGGGCTCTGTTGCATCTGGAGATGTTAAGGGGCTGTGTTGTGCTCAGTGAGGTAGTTCCCTGGTGGGTGGCTAGCCTTGGGTTGTGGATGCTTGTTGTGGTGGGGCTGGCTTACTGCAGTTGCTGCAGGATGTGTCCCCAGAACAGGGAGGAAGGGCTGGCCAACACCAGGTTGTTCTCAAGCCAGGCTTTCTGTGTTATGCTTCCCAGAGTGTTTGGGTCAGTGTTAATCCTTGTGCTGAATGCTTAAGGCCCCCCTGAGTGGAGGAGGGAGCAGCAAGTGAGTCAAAGCCTGTTTCTGTCCCCAGACCCTCATGGGTGACCCAGTCACTCATGACTGCTCCTGACCCAGTCATTCATGACTGCTGGGTTTGGGGGGCTGGGTGCCCTGCAGTGTGTTCACAGCAGGGAAGCTTTTCTGAGGGCCTTGTTAAGCTTTCTGCAGGCCCCTAATGGGGGCTGTAGCTTAGTCAGGGAGGCTTTTCCTCAGGTGTGGGGTAACACCCCCCCCTGGTTAGTCAACTGAGCTGTGAGGACTTAACCCTTCTTGTCCCTCTCCTAGGGCTTGAATGCTCAAAGCAAGGCTAGCAGTTGTCAGGGTTTCAGAGGATTTTTTTTAAATCCCTCCCTGAGTTCCCCTCTCCCTGAAGGAGTTTCAAGGCTCTGGGGAAATGTACTCAGGCCTGATTAAACCATCCCCCCCCCCCCCCCAAGGCATTTGGGAGAAGTCACTGCTCACATGTGCATGTAAGACAGTGTGGCAGCCTTGGTTGAGCTTGGTTACTGTGCATGGGTGCTCAGGTGTCCGATATGGGATTGCACCACTACCACTGAGAGGGCAAACCAGACAGCTTTCCCATGCTCTCTTCTCCTGCTTGCACTGTTGACTTGCCTGCTTCATGGGCTTCCTCAAGAGCTGAGAGAGGGATGCTTCAAGCCAGGCAGCCTGGGTTTCTTCCAAACCAGGGGAGGTCAGCACTGTTAACTTCTGTGGCTTCTGAGTCCCTCCAGGATTTTCCTGTGTGTTTTAAGGGTAGCACTAAAAAGAAAAGGTCTCTCTCAGGGGTTGCATGAAAAGAAGGAAAGCCACCTGGATTTAACTTGAGAAGGTGTGGGGGGTGTTGGCTGTGTAGAGCAGCCTGAATGCTCTTGAGACTCAAGTGCTCTTGAGACAAGGCAGCATGTGGCTTCCACCCTGAGAACAAGTACAGCTCCTTGTTCTGTTTGGGGTGTCCTGGGCCAAGGTCCTCCTCTAGTTAAAAGGAGCACTTGAGGAGAGATGCTGGGGTGGTTTTTACCTTTTCCAAGGAAGGCTTGCTACAATGCCTGGTGCTGCTGGTGCCCCCTGGAGTGGGAGAGGCAGAAGGGGAGCAGGGACTGGGTCAGAGTAACAAGGGGTGGGTAGAGCTGCCTGTGGCACAGGGCTGCTTTCTCCCTTAGAAGAAGCAAAACATCTAAACTAACCTTGCTGCTAAGGCCTTTAGGTAGGGAAGGGAACAGTGACATGAAAGAGAGCATGTAGCTTCTGAGGAAGTGAGCCAAAACTGTGGAGTAGCTCTACTAGGATGTGCTTTTGTAGTTGTCTGTTAACATGAGAAGAGCAGGGTGACTTCAGGCAAGGGCTTCTCAGCTGAACAAGTCAAGTGCAAGGAAGCAGCAACAGCCCTCAGGGAGGGAAGAGCTGTTCTCATGCCTCAGGTCTCTGTGGGTTTCTTGTTCTTTCACCAGCCAACTGAATGGGTTCAGGCCCTCAAGCAGGAACCCAGCCTGGCAAGGACCTGGGTCCCTGCCTGGAGAGGGGGGGGGGGGTGGGGTGAGGAAGGCCTGCAAGTCAGGGTGCTGGGGGCCTGCTTGCTTGGGGGAGCTCCTGCCAGCTGCAGCCCAGCCAGCTCCTGCCTCAAGCTGTCCCCTGGCATGGAGGGGCTGGGGCAGGCAGGAAAGCAAGGAGGGCAGCTCTTGGCATGAGCACTCAGAGCTGTCCCTGGGGAAAGCAGGGTTTCTGGACTGCCCCAAAGCAGCAGGTCTGCTCTGCAGTGCATTAACAGCTACAAAGCTGCCTGAAGGATCTGGACAGAAGGAAATGAGTGTGACCTTCCCATTATGGGGGGGGGGGGGGAAGAGCTGCTGGCCCCCTTTCTGCTGCTGGAGAGGCCAGAGCTGTGGGGTGTGTTGGGCCCAGCAGGCCTGGGGAGCCCCCCCCCCACTGCCCCTGAGCTGTGGGGGCTGGCTGGGGGGGTGCTTACCTGGGTGCTGGTCTGCTGAGGGGTGCTGCTGGTGTGGGGCAGGCTGTGGTGGTCTGAGCAGGCTGTGTGCTCTCCTCTGCCTCGGTTTTGGGGTGGTGGGTGCTGCCCCCTGCTCCTGGGCTGTGTTTGAGGGGCGGCTGCTTCCTGCAGGCTGCTGGAGGGCTCGGTGTCTCCGAGCAGGGGCTGTGAGCTGCTCGGCAGTGTGTCCCCCCCCCCCGTGTCCTGTGGTGGGCGGCCGTTGGCCCGGGGGGGTGGGGGGGGGCGGCCGGGGCGAGGCGGCCGTTGGCCCGGGGGGGTGGGGGGGGCGGCCGGGGCGAGGCGGCCGTTGGCGGCGGGGGGGGGGGCGGCCGGCCGGCGCGAGGCGGCCGTTGGGGACGGGCGGGCGGGGGGGGCGGCCGGCCGGCGCGAGGCGGCCGTTGGGGGCGGCGGGGGGGGGGCGGCCGGCGCGAGGCGGCCGTTGGCCGTGACAGAAGCGGCCCCGGGAGCGGGGTCTTTTCCCGGGTCTGGCGCCTCTGGCGGCGGCGGGAGCCCTGCTCGGCCCGAGGCAGCCGCTCGCCGCGGGGGAGGAGGAGGAGGCGGCGGCGGGGCTGCCCGGCCCCGCGGAGGGGGAGGCGGAGACCCCCGGCCCTCGAGAGACCTGCTGGAGGTGAGTGCCGGAGCCCCGGGGCGAGGCAGGAGGGACGCTGGGGACAACCGGGGGCGGGGGAGGCACCTGAGCTGGCCCCTCTGGGGGGCTGCAGGGGGGCTCCTTGTGCCCGCTGGGCGGAGGGTCTAGGCAGGGCCCTGAGCCAGTGGCCGACCAGGGCCACAAGCCCTGGTGAGGGACCCTTGAAAACCCAGCTGGCCCCGGGGGAGGGGGTGGTGGCGGGGGCTGGGGCACCTTTTGCCCCTTGTGGCTGTAAATGCCCTGAGGGGAAGCAGCAGGTGATAGTGTGTGGGGGCTGCTTTTAGCAGGTGGCAGTCACCTGTTTTCCTGTTGGACTTGCTGTTGTGGCCCACTCGTTGCTTGTTGTGGGCTTCTTTCCAGGCTGTGTGCTTGTTGAAGGACACTTCTGGGTCTTTGCCGTGGACAAGCTGTGGAGCTCGGTAGGCTTGAGATGCTAGTGAATTGCCAGAGGAGCCATCCGGTGAGGTGAGTTGCTGTATGTTGTGACCTTGCACTCTCTGGCTAGTCCATTGACATCAGTGTTGATCAGCTGGACTGGGCTGAAATAACCCCCTGAACAAGCTTTACCTGGAGGTGTGACAGGTGCTGGCTGGCCCTGTGTGGAAGGATGGGTCGTGTCAAGTACTGTAGGTAATCACAAGGTACAACTGTGTCTGCTGTGCCTCTTCATTGCAGGCCTTGGGAAAATGCTTCAGCCCCCAAAGAGGAGAAGGTGGGGTGGTCTTGCAAGGCAGGCATCCCTGGAACCTGAAGGCTCCCACGAGAAGGTGAAAAATGTCGTCGTTGCTTTGTCTGCCTCGTGTTGCTTGGGATGTCTATGTAGAGGACGAGTCAAAGGATTGCTTCAGAGACCACCTGAGGCTATTGCATCTTCAAGTAGGTCCCGTGACCGCCTGTGCAGTGTATGATGTGTGTAGGAACTTGGGGCGGCATGTGAAACTGTGTTGCTTACCAGGGCACGGGGACCCTTTGGAGCTTGGCATGGTGTGTTTCAAAGTTAATCCTGTGCGAGGGCCCTTGAGAAACCCTGTGTTTTGGATGTAGTGGGGCCAGGGGGCACCTGGGGAGAAGTGAGTTGTAGAATGTGGCACTTGGCACTTGCTGTCTTGTGTAAGAGTTGGAATGCAGGTTTGAAAGGAGAGCGAGACCAGTTTGTGGGTAGTTTCAAAAGGGATGAATGAGTTGTGTGGCCAGTGAGAAGGAGCAGCAGTCGAAAGGCAGCATCAGCAGGCGAGGCCCTATTAAAGCTGCTTAGTGCTGCTGAGCGGTGTGTCTTTGAACAGTACATAAGCTGAAGCCCTCAGCTAATGCCCCAAATAATCCAGGCATGGCCCGAAACCGTGGGCGGGGAACTTGCCCAACTGCCTCAAATGAGGGGTTAGTGTTGCTTGAATAGCAGCTTCAGAGGGAAGCACAAAACCTCCGGAGCGTGCTTCCTTGTGTCTTCTTTTACCCTAACTTGGGGACTGGGAAGTATGCAATAACCCAAGAAACTAGAGAAGTGCATTTTTCCCCCTGATTTGCCTAATAGTGAATGAGAGGGGAACCTCAAAAAAAACAAAACCCTCTAAGGTTTGAGGTAGTGATGGATGAAAATCCATCCATGGGAGGGAATGTCAAGGCCATAATAATGTACGTGGGGTTGTGTTTGGGAGAAGTGGAAGCTTGTTGCTCCCTTGGGAGCAACATGTAGCAGTAGAATGATACTGCAGACCTGGTTGAGCCTACAAAGAGTAGAGTGTTCTCATCAGGTGAGTTCCCCCCCCCCCCGTGGTGCTCTGTAGGGAATGCACTAGTAAAAATGCACAGACTCCACCCCATGAATTAAAAGCACTTGATTCCCTCCCCCCCCCCAGTTCCATTCCAAATGCTGGAGTGGATTTTGTCCTGGGTTAATATGGTTGTCCTTTGCAGGCCCCTGCTGCCTTTGTGCTGTGCCTTTTAAAGCAGATGGAGTACCAGCTCAGAGCATTGCATCGAGGGTGCCTTGGACTATTGGGATGCCTTGCCTTTCCTTGTGCCTTTTGTGATTAACTTAAATCAGGCAAGGCAAGGACACCTTGAGCTCAGGCCAGGGTGTTCAAAGGAACTGGATATTGACTGATGCAGTTGAGAGTGAAGTTGGTGGGGGCTCCTGGTTGTCTTAATTTCCAGGGTCAGCGTTGTGTTCCTTGTGGGGAAAGTCTACTTCTCCTGGTTGAAGTCAGCAGCAAGCTGACCTTTTTCTGTGTTTATCCAGCAGGTTTTTTCCAGGGTGTGTAACTGGGCCTTTGGTCATCTGCAGAGTGCTGTGCTGACATGGAGAAGGATGTGGGCTTCTTGGCCTGGGGGCTGGCTGCAGAGGGCCAGTGGGACCTGCAGCTGTGTGGGCTGGCTTCCTTAGCTTGGCAGGACAGAGGAGTTCTGGGTCTCTTCCACAGCCAGCCAGAGGCTCAGGATCAGCTCCAGGTGCAGGGAGGAGCTCCAAGGGCTGTAGTGGAGCTTACTGCAGCAGGCAGCTGTCTGCAGTGCCTTTTGTGCAGGTAGTGATGCTTCAGGCAGGTGAGGCCTGCCTGAGAGGCTCCTCTGGACTCCTTGAGAGGGGTAGGTCGGTTGAGGTGCCCCTGTCCTTGTCCTTAAGCTTGAAGGGGCTTTCCTGCAGTGGTGGTGGGGCTTGGGGTCCCTGTCGGGTGCCCTAAGGTGCAGGAGCAGAAGCGCTGCGAGCCACCGATTGTCTCTTTCCTGGTGAAAGGGCCCATTGTGAGTGAGTAGCCTTAGTCCCACAGAACTGCTTTGCCTGGCTCAGAGGTCAGTGCCGTCTGGAGGCACGGAGACACCTGTGTTTTGAGGGCAGAACTGAAGGCATCTTGCAGGCCCTGAAATACTGAGTTTGAGGGGGAGCAAGGCAGCAGAGTAGGTAGTGCGAGGGAGGTGGCATCAGCAGAAGCAAAGAAACAGCGGTGTCCCTTTTCTGAGGGCAGGATATACTGCCTAGGGATATACTGAGCCTCTTGTGACTCGCCCAAAGTTGAGGCGGACAGAGTTTGACAAGAGAGTTGGAGTTCTATGCGTGAGAGCAACACTATTTCCCTAGAACAGAATAGGCAATGGGGTGGTTGCTGTGAAGAAGTAGGGGAGTACCTGCTGTGTCTGGATGCCGGTCAGGTAGCAGCTGTAGCTTCCTCTTCTGTCTTCTGTCACCTTAGCTCTGAGGCCTGTGGGGAAGCTGCCGTAGCTGACACGAAGGATAACATTACTGGAGGTCTACCGAGTTGTGTAATGAGTTTCCTTGGTTTGCCTGGTGAGATGATGAAGGTTATGCTAGTCCTGATGAATGTACTTGCTTGCCACTTGCTAGCAGAACAGGCAGAAGGTTGGGCCTGGTTCTTGGTGTGCTGGGTTGCAGCTTGTGTGTTTGAGGCTGAGGGAGAAGAAGTCTTGATGCTAGTGTCTGCTGCTTTGTGTAGCAGTTGATTGCAAGTACTTGGCTACAGCTTCTGCTGGGAAGTTTGTGGTTGTTTCAGAAGAGGGTGTTTTGGCATGTGGTGGTTGTATGGAGTACAGAGATGCCCCTGTGAGGGCTACTGTAGTGATTAATTTTGGTTTAATCACCAAAATTGAAGTGGTGGTCTTGGTCCAGCTGCTTGGTTCTGGTGGTGAAGACAGCCTGAATTCTGACACCATGGATATGCTGCTTGGCAGTCTTTTTTGCTGTTGCTTAGCTTCTCTGTCTAATGTTGCAGGGATGGAATGGCTTGTGGAGTGTGGTGGTGATTGGCCTCAAGGTCTGGCTGCCCTGAGTCCTTGACTTGCCTGCAGCTAGTTGGCAGATGGTGATTATGCCGAGTGTGGATGGGCATGCCGGTGTGCTTGCTTCAGGGAAGGCTCTGCAGACTTGACTGAGGCCCTGTTTCTGAGGTGGAAGTGAGTCTGGTCAAGAGGGCAGCCTTGTGGGTTTCAGAGGGCGTAGCTGAGGCCCATCTGCCCTTCTCTGTGAGGGGGTTAGTAGCCTGCATTGCAGGGTGGTTGAGAAGGGAAAGGCCCTGCAGGTGGTAAGGTGGTCATGGCTGGCAGGTGGAGATGGAGAAGCACTTGTGATGGACTGAAATCTGCCTTTGCTGTCAGTGACCAGAGTGAACTCTCTAGAATTTACCTTCTAGAGCCAGCTTAATACTGGCTGAGGCTTGCTCTTCTGCTGAGAAGACTAGAAGGGTCTCCTCAATCTTTGACCTCGGTGTCTAGGTTGGTTTCTCAAGCCTGCCTTCAGCTCCTTTCAAGTCCCAATGGTTCCTATTGTTGCATCAGCAGAGTGGGCTGCAGAAGGGGCTTGAGTCTAGGCTGCTTCCTGCTTGTGTTATGGTGAAGGGGGTTGGCATTGAAGGGGTAAGCCTTTTTTCCCCAATGCGGAAGGATTATGAGCTGGGAGGCTTTGGTTACTGGTGGCTTCGGGACAAGTTTTAGCAGTGACTTTTTGGGAGCAGGTGCGGGACAAATGAAGAGCCTTGCCCTGGGGGTGACAAAGTGAGCAAGGGGATGTAATGGAGTGGCCCAGCTAGGTGTGGTGATTAGAAGGAAATTCATACTTGGAGACTGTTAGCACCAGGTGGCGCTGCTCTATCAGTCTAGAGGCAGCTAATTTCTCAGTCCTGTCCTCTGGGTACCAGGGCCGGGTGGCCTGTTACATGGTAACTGAATATAATGTAATTGACCAGTGCAAGGAGACTGGGGAGAAAGACCTGCTGGGAGAACTGATAGGTGCTGATAATCCTGAGGCATTTCCTGAGTGGGAACTGTCCAAGTTGGAGCAGAGATGGGCTGTTATGATCATCAAGATGAAATCTGTGTTTGCTGAATTTATTCCAGATTAAAGAAGTTTGTTTCTTGATCTTTTCTAAGTAAAAGGTTGAGAAATAACTTGTTGGGTAAAAGATTTCACCTAACTGATTAAAAAAAAAAAAATTGCTGTGAAGTCTAGATCTTACAATGGAGTAGTTACAGGAGCAGATGACCTCTGATGAAATTAATAAGGGCAGCAAGCTTTGGCATATTTGGCAATTGAGATAGACAGTGGAGAGCACTTTGGCCACTTTGGAAAATCTTGCTCCCTTATTTGAGGAGGAGGGGATGGTGGAGGCCAGGGAGCAACATACTGGAGAGGACCAAAAAATGAAGCACCAGCCATGAGTCAGAACAATTCATCCATCTCTGGCAGCACAGCTGGGAAGTCTGCTTTCAGGAGGAGCGTGGGGAACTCTGTCTGGATGCTTGCCAGGTACAGGACACAAAAGAGATGCAGACTGGGGAGAAGTTTTTGTTTGGCTTTCTCAATTTGATTTCTTAGAGTCATTTTGATGAGGAAGTCTTGTGGTTTTTCTTTTTAAAGCTGTGGGCAGAACTGCAGGAGAAAGTCTGAGGTGAATTGAATTGCAGTAAGAGTAGTTTCTCAGGGATTCTCCTGTGTTTGTGGTAGCAGTGTCTGGGGAATGAGGGCAAAAGCATGTGCAGTGGGGAAACAGGAGCAGGAGCTGGTTGTCCCCTTGGGTGATTTCTGAAAGACTCACCCCTCTCCCTGCTGGAGTGACTTGCCAGCTTGCTGAATGTGGTCTTTGCCCCAGAGCACTTATATTTTGAACAGTCTTCTCAGCCTGTTGCTGCATGGTGCTGTAAAAGGCTTCTCTGCTGTTTTGGGGAGAATGCTCTCAAAGATGGCCTGTTTTTTTCAGTTCCGCACTGGAGGAATGTGGAGGAAATGTTCTCGCAGGAGTTGAAGGTGAAGGGCTCCCTGGGCTGGACTAATTGTTGACCTGTCCCCCAAGAACTGGCTTGTGCTAGTGGATAGTTCTCATAGGTATGAGAGCCTGGCAGGGAGCATTGCAGAGGCTCCTGTTTGTCCTCAGCTGGGCCAGAGTTTAAAGAAGTGGCCAGACTTCCCTGAGCTCAGGTGCTAGCTGGTTTTTCAAGGTGCTGAGTGTGGCTGCTGAAAGAGTCCTACATGGAACTGCAGTGTGCCTGTTTGGTCTCATTATCACTCGCATGCTGTCAGAGCATGATGCATCACCAAGTTCTGGTTGGTGCTTCATGTGCAGTTGCCTATTTGTTTTGTAATGAATAGCTGCTCAGCCTAGTGGTGTGTGGTTTTTAGCATGGATCCCTTTTGTTCCTCCTTTGATGTGTGGAAGCCTTGACAGATGCCATATTTGTTTTGCACATGTGGATTCTGAAGTTGTATTTAGCCTCTCGGAAGACCCTGACTGGACTGGAGAGGATGTCGCTTGCAGTTCTCTCAAGCTTTCTAGCAGTAGGCAGGTATAGGCTATTTCTCTGTGGTTTGGCAATACTGACAGCTCCAGCTAGTTTCCATCTAACACAGACTGTTGTTTATAAAATCAATGTTACCTGATTGGGAGCTGAGTGGTTTTCAAATGTATCAGAATGACCCAAATGCTTATATGCTTTGCTGCATTACTGAATGAATATAATAAATAAGGAGAGAGCTACTAGGATTAACTTCTTTGCATCTAAAATATGTACTTTAAATTTAATGTCATGATTTTGTAGCACAGTAGAGAAGTTGTGGTGTTTTCATGAAGTCATTTTTAAAGGCTGTCAACTTTCTTAGGTAAAAACTGACTGGCTTCCCAACCAAGGCAGAAGGAAGGAGGACTTTTTAAAAGCCAGACTACAGCACAGTGAGGCCTTGCCAAACAAGGGATTAGGAGCCAGTAAGGTAGGAGCATGAGCAAGAGCAATATAATCCTCTCTGAGAAGCGAAGGGGATGTCGTTGTGCATGCAGCATGAGTAGGATTACAGATCTCTCTCATTTTGGGACTTGCCATATAGGTGGTGCTGGAGGTCAGCTTGGGCAGTTTGCATTCTCTTAATTAACAGGAGCTGTGGATTTTAGAATGCAACCAAAGGGGGAGGGGAATTGACCAATTGAGTAATGTAGACTTGAAATCTTAGGTCTGCAGTGTTTGCAGAGCATTGAGGTGTTGATCTGTTCAGTTCTAAGCAAATATGGAAGGAAATGGCTTTCGGGTGGTAACTTTTCCCTAGCCTCAGTAGGGAAAACTCAGGAATGCTGAAAATGAAATGCTAGATGTGTACACAGAGAAACCGGAAGGCCATGTGAATGGCATCTCTGACAGTATAAATGGTTTACACAAGCGTCTTCTGAGGCAAGTCTTTTTTGGTAGCGCTACTAGTTTTTTCCCTGTTGGGAAGATGGAGTCATACTGTAGATGATGTTTATGCTTGAGCAGCTGAGGGAGTCAGTAGCAGGATTGGAAAGGCCCAGGAAACTAGAAGTTTAGCAAATCCTCCTAAAATGCTTGTGTGTTGTCTGAGGCAATTAAATACCTCTTAAAAACATGACTGCCTGAGTGCAGGGCCAAGGTTGAGTTTGTAAAGTAAGTATTGTCCGACAAGGAAATCAAATCGGGGTCTATTTTCTGTGAACGTAGGATCTGTTGGAAAAGCTTTAATATGTGTCTTTACCTCATGAAGGAGGAGTTAGCTGGCACATTAACTCAACCTTGCCAGTGTGGTAATCCCAGGGGCGTTTAGTAAAAAGAATGCAGAGAACCCCTAAGAGGCAAGCGTGGTTAGGATGGAGCCTCTGTCTTGAAACCTGAAGAGGCCTAAGCCTTAAGATTAGGAGGTGGCTAAATGGATGTTGCCCTTGTTCATGTAAGGCTAGATACTTGTGTCTTGTATTTCAGGCCATTTCTGTGCGGTGTAACAGGCTGGGACTTGCTAAAAACTAGGACTTAGGCCCTAAAGGGTGAGGGCAACTGCGGAAGTTGTATCAGGGTGTTTTCAGCTTTGAGTGGAGAGCGAGGTGTTTTTGAGTCTTAAACTGCTACGGCGTGTGCAGAGTACCTTTATCTTTTTGGTCCTTGAACAGAAGGACCTGTCTCCTCGGGGCATGTGCCTTTGCCTGTGATTGGTACCACAGCATTGTTTCAAGTGGATTTGATAGTCATAACAAGATTGAAGTAACTGTTGATCATGAGGTGGGAGGGACGGGGAGGGGATAGTGATTGAATATACACACTGAGAAAGCAGTACTGTTTGCAGCATGGCAAAGAAAAGAATTGGAAAAGAACAGGAGTAGATCCTAGACAGGAGTGGATAAGGTTAGCTATAGAGGGCGTACTTGGGGACAAAAATGCAGTGAGACTTCTGCCAACAGGAGACAGCTATACGAAAGCAAAGCGCTCAAAAGCAGAGCTTCATGGATGTGTTAATATAATTGAGAGGATTCCTTCTTGATTTATCATAGTTCTTTCAGGTTTCTGCTTGAGGGTAAAGGAAGGTGGCAAAGAGAATAGGCAGGGAGAGAGCTTTGTGGAATGAAGAATTCCAAAGCCTGATGGCATTGCTGAATAGTGCGGGAATACCTTGGGTATAAGGAAGCAACCTAAATCATCAGCTAGAGCAACCTCACGTGGATTGAGAGTTGTCCTTCTGCAGGTTTAGCTAGTGGCATGCCTCTCCAAATAATGACCGAAGCAGACAGGGGCTAGGCCGAAGAATGAGGTCAAGCATTATGTTGGCACTTTGAGCCCTTCCCCTGGAAAAGGGTATTGGGGGAAATGATCTGTGTAACACCTGTGGGCTAGTGGAAACCCAATGACAAAAATGTTTTTAGAAAACATGGCCTAAATTTTGGGAAATCTGACGTTCCAATAGGACTTGGTGAAAATAGACTATAAGGCCACTAAGACGCTTCTCATTGAAGACTGTCTTTCCAAAGTGCCTCTAAATATTGAAAGCAGTAAGCTCTATGGAGGAGATGTTGAAACGCATGTGATGGGACTCCTACTTATTTTAAGTCGAAGAGGAGGAAAAAAAGGACAAGCTCAAAAGAGAAATCCTCGGCAGTAGGTCCTCCTATCGCTTGCAGAAGGAATGACAGAGGTTTTAGATGAGAGGCTGACAGAAAAACCCAGAGACAAGAGACATGAAACCTCGTCGCCTCTCATGACACCTCACGTGCAGCATGTGGCAGGTTTCTAGACCAAGAATATGGTGTCATAATACACGGTATTCAGGCAGATATTACAACCCACCACAGCTTCTAGCTAAGTGGAGCTCTCCAGGAGGGGCCTGAGAAGTGTTCTTCCCTGTCCATATGTGAGTACTGGTGCTGAAGGGCAAGTTCTTCGAGGGGAAAAATGTACACTGGAACAGAAAGCAGAAGGGAGAACCACCTGGGAGTCGTGATTTCCATGGAATCGATGGTTAAAAATCTCTTTTGGCAGGGTTATTCACTTTTTTATTTTTTAAGGAGAACGCCAGTAAAACCATCATTAACGGGGGGGAAAAAACTTAGTGGGAAGAGCTGGCTGATGTAAGGTAGCTGTGTATGTGGCATTGTCCAATGAAATGCATTTCAGAGTGCTTTAGTAAAATCTGCTCAGGAGTAGAATTGCTAATTGCCTTAAAGACAAAAAACCTCAAAGAAATTAATGCTAACGTTTAACAAGTTTCTTGAGCCAGACAGCCAGAACAAAACAGAATTTGCGAGTGAGGTGCGTTTTTAGGACTTGCTGTGAATGCAGATGCTATGGAAGTCCCCAGGCATTCACCCCCAAGTCAGTCGGGCTTGTGTATGATGGTTTATTTCAGCTTGAGCTGGGTGCCTCAGGGCCCCTCTTCAGAACAAAGAAACTGTGGGGTAATTATACCCTTTACAGTTTTATTGCCCTGCCTGCCAGAGAAGGTCTCCTCCAATGTTCTTTACTGAGTTGGTGGTGGTCTGTCTCCTCCTGGTTGGTTGATTGGTGTCTTGTCTCCCTTTGACAGGTCCTGGCCTACATCCCAGGCTAGTTGCCATGTCCTTGTTTCTCACAGTCCCTGATCTTCTCAAAGGTCAGCTGCAACTCAGGTGCCTTGCATCTTGTCTCCTGCCTTCTACTTTGTATCCTCATTAGCTGGTTTTGTATCTTTGTTAGCTAGTTTTAATTGGTTTTGCGGTTGCCTCATGGGCAATGTCACAGCATCAGCAGTGTTTCTTGAGTTCATTGACAGTTTGACCTTGAGGCCTGCAGGCTTCATCTACTTTAGGCGCTGATGCCAAGTTAATCGAGGTTATGCCAATGGAATTAACAGTTTTCGTACACATCCCCTGTTTTTCTGGCTGTTGGTCTTAGTAACATGTCCATTTTTTGAGATGAGCAGCCAGCCTCCGTGATTTTCTGTGCAATCCCAAGGTGAGCACAAAGCGCACAATGATTAGACAGAACAGAATGGCTCCAGGATGCAGCGAAAGGATTATAGGAGCCAGAAGTGGTGGGAGACCACCCAGAGTTTCCCACCATTTATGCTCTGTCTTTTTTGGCTCTTTCAAGTACTGTTTGAATTTGTTGTCTCATGCCCTGCAGTCAGTGTACTTTTCCCTCTGTCTTTGACCTTTTGGAGCGATGTGTGCAGTTGGTCATGGTGTAATAACTCCTGCACTCAATTGAGATTCAAGCCAGTAGGCAGTGGTGGTGATTCGTGAATCCAGGAATAACTTTCCTGGAGTAACTAGTGAGTTGTTACTGGGCTTGTGTAATTGTAGCCACATCCCTTTTGTTGTTGTGAAGAGACACGTGCACAAATTTAACTAGTTTTGTGATAAACATTGCACCGTCAATTATCGAAGTTCTGCACTGACTCTGCAAACATACACAACCCTTTCCAATGTAGACCAAAGTTACGTTCTCGTTTTCACTCTGTCTGCCCCCTGAAGTGACAACACTTTGTTCTGTGTGTACACAAATGTCTTGAGTTTGTAGGGCATTACCTTTGCGGGCAAATCCTAATTCATCCTGAACTGTGCGGGTGGTTAAGTCTATAGTGTTCCACCTATCGCAGATGTGCTGTGCCCATCCCCTGTGTTGCAAAGGATGTAATGTCACATCCCTATGGATCAGGCTGAGAGGGATAATAGGGTAGGTTGTAGACCTGTGCTTCTTGACTAGTGAGAATGAAAGCAGTTATCACTTTTTGCTCCTTATTGAATGTAAAGTTAAGCTTTTGCCACCAAGCTTGATATTTCTGCTCAGAGACAGTACTCTTTTCCCATCACCAGTGTTTGGATTTCTGCTGGAAGGATGCCGGTCTCCCCTGCCCTTATTCTTGATGCAGCTATTGTTTCTGTCCACAGTTGGGCTTGAATGCAACTAAGGGCAGTTGATGTATTTCCTTGAAGTACCCCTAAGGTGTCTATTATTAATTGGTGGTTGTGCTTGTTAATCTACTTCCCACTGAGGTAACATGTCTGACATTAGCCATTGTGTTTTCCCTAATGTGGTCAAAGATGATTGCAATGGATGTTGCAACTTGGACAAATCTGTTGTGGATGTGGCCAGGTTATTCATCAGCACTTCTGCCTCAATACCATTTAGTGCACCTAGGCCAGTACCCATCAGGCCAGTGGATGTCTTGTCTTTGGTTTTTTTTTTTTTTTTTGGTCCCTGCAATTTAACCGTGTCTCCCATCCAACATAGCTCTTTTGCAAGAAAGTCACCCATTGAGGTTTGATCCGTGGGATATTTAGTTGCCAACTAGGTTCTCCTCATTTTAAGGACCAAGTTGGATTAACCAGCACAGTTTGACCTCCTGTCTTCATCACAGATGGTCCTATTGGATAGGTCCAAAGTCTTAATTTAGGGGTGGGAGGTTTAATAGTGGGAGTAATGCTACTAGTGGTCATAGGAGTAGTTAGCGCATGTTTTACCGGACGCGCTTTGAACCTCCGTAGAAATTTCCTCAGAACTTGCACGAGTGTTCACAGGGACCTCTATATGACTTTGTTGGCCGTAACAGGTCATACTACAACAATGGCTCACTTCTACTTCCAGTGTAACTGTTTGATCAGTAAAACGGCAAAAGATTTGCTTGTCTCTGTGACCCCTTGTTGAGGCTACCGTAGTTACCCATGCAGCATCCGTGGCATTCTTGGTAGCGGCCTGTTGTCGTATACAAGGGTGTTTGGGAGTCTCCCGGTGAATTGCTATCCGTCCTTCCATCGCTTCCACGCAACACCCTATGATGAAGATGACTCTTCTGAGAAGTGTTCTGGTGGATTGTATTTTTAACATGTGAATCCAGGATTCCTGCTCAGCAAACTGGACTGCAAAATAGGAACGGAAGCACAGTATATGGTCCTTCCCCCTCTGGTTCCAGTTTATGCTTTTGGACGTACTTTTCTGTCAATACCAAATCTCCTGGTCCATAGGTATGGACTTGTAAGGCTAGAGGTACAGGCTGTGCCAGAACAGCTTGTTTCTGTAAATGGTTAGTTGAGTTCTGAGGATGCGTTACATGCCTAGTTATGTGTTCATCCCTGTCCAGCAGTTCTGATACAGGTAAATAAGTCCCTGGGACAGCCAAATGTCTACCAAATAGCACTTCTGTGGGGGGTAAGACCAACACTTTTCTGAGGTGTTTCTAATATCCCATAATCCTGAACTTAAAACCTCTGGCTGTTTTAGGTTAGTTTCTGCACAAGACTTTGCTAATTTCGTTTCCCCTGTTTTATTCCTTTGTTCTACTTGTCCAGAAGATTCTGGACGGGGTGAAACATGTAGTTGGGATACTGTGCTTAAGGACTTGCAAGTGTTTTGTAATGCTTGAGCTGTAAAAAGTGCTCCCCTATGAGAATCATCTTTTTTTTCTGGAGTTCCATAACATGGCACTGTTTCTTTTAATAAAACCTTTGCCACCCCAGCTGCATCTGCTTTCCTTGTAGGAAATGCCTCCAGCCAGCCAGTCAATTGATCTGCAGTTACCAACAGATGATGATGATGATACCTGTAGGCTGGTGGCATGTCTGCATAATGAATTTGCAAGTGCTGAAAAGGAAAGTAAACCCATGGCCTTGCTCCTTGAAACTGTTTTATGTTTGTCAGCAAAGTGTTGGCACTGATCACAGCTTGATACTATTTGCTTGGTAACTGTGTATATCCCTGGAGCTGCCCATGCTCTTGGTCTTTGTTCTGGGACACCTTCAATTCTGCTGTGTCCCTTTCATTGGCACCACTGTGCCACAGGTAACAGGCCTGTTCTAGGCAATAGAGGCTGGCTTCTGATGGTCCGAATTCCAGTTTTGTCTTGTTCCCCTCCAAGTTCTTCCCAACTATCCTTTTCTTCCTTGGCACCTTCTTTGTCATATATGTTGGATAGTTAGGACATGCCTGGTCCTTCTGTCATGGTAGGGCATAACAAAGCATCCCATTGTGAGGGAGCCGCTTGAGCGGCTCCTGAGTTGGCATAATTGTTGCCTTTTTCTATAGTGGTCCTGCCTTGGTGATGTGCAGGGCCGTGAATCACAGGAGTGTGTTTAGGATCTTGAGTAACATCCACCAATTCATGTACTTGTGGGCTGTGTGGGATGCTCTTTCTGCTGGAGGGTAAGACCCCTTGCTCTTTCCATAGTGCCCCTACTGCATGACAGACTCCAAAAGCTTGCTTTGATTCGGTATAAATATTAACAGTTTTGACTTTAGAAAGCCTTGTTGCTCTTGCCAAAGTGACCAGTTGGGCCCCTTGCGCACTCATAGTAGATCTTAGGGGGCTGAGCTTCCAGTATTTTGAAATCGGGTACTGCTGTGTAACCAGTTGGCTGCTTACCCTCACGATAGTAGGCAGATCCAGCTACGTACAAAGCTAACCCTGGGTTAGGGAAGGGAGCCTCTTGTAAGTCTTGAGGTTTTTCCCCCAAGCTGCTTCACCCTCGTGCAATCGTGGTAATGTTTTTCCTTGTCCCTAGGCGAGAGAAGTAGGGTAGCTGGGTTCAATTTGTTACCATGTTGACAAAGTAATTCCTGTTTATATGCTTGCTGTGGAGACAGAACTTGGAGTGGAAATCTTAATGAATTTTTGTCTCATGGGGGATGTATATGGTCGGGGGGTGGTCCCAGAACCTATGGTTCAATGTTTCTCAGCAATGATTGCTGCAGCAGCCACCACACGGATACACCCAGGAGTTCCCCAGAGGGCAGCATCTGATTGTACAGGGTGCTATGTGCCTGATGAGGGTTGAGGACCTAGCATTTGAGTCAGCAGTCTACTGGCAGCCCCTTGTTGTTCATGAATGTACAGCTGGAAAGGTTGTTTTAATAACCAGGGAGCCCTAAAGCTGGGGCTTGACTTAATTTTTTTTTTAAATGCCAGATCTGAGGTGTCTGCTTTATAGGTTCTACTTGTTTCTGTTTAGTCGCTTCCAGTAACAGTTTAACTAATTCCCCCCAGCCCAGGAATCCATGGTCTACAGAAGCCTACTGCCCCTTAAAAACCTCTAATCTGTCTTTCATCATCACAGGTCAAGGTAGATCTTCAATGGCTTTGATGTGCTCAGGATTGTTTGGTTGTTTTCCTTCAGTTAGACTAAATCCTAAATGTTTTACTCTTTCTTGACAAAACTGGAGTTCAGATGGGGATGCATGGTGTCCCTTTTCAGCTAAGGCTGTACACAGAATTGTTGTATCTGAAGTTACAAACACTTTTGGTTCTGCTAGCAAGCAATAAACTGTCTGCATACTGTATTACCACTGAGTGGGAGGATAAGACAATGTTATGCAAACCTTTCTGCAACAACTGAGCAAAAAGAGCTGGTGAGCCAGTGAATCCTTGTGGAAGCTGTGTCCAGGTCAGTTGTCCTTTCCAGGTAAAGGTGAACAGAAGTTGACTCTGCTGCTACAGGTATACTGAAGCAAGCTGAAGTTCAATCTGTTGTCAACCACTTAACCCCTACAGGAGTTTGAGTTAAAAATTGTGAAAGGGTCAGGTGCTACAGAGGCATGTGAATCCTGTACAAATGGATGCTCAGGATCTCCATCACTGTCCAGATGATGATTATGTACTGGTAAAATGGGTGTATTAAAAGGAGAAATGCAGGGCTTCAAAATCCCCTGCTCTAAATAGGTCAATTTGTTTCTGAATGCTTTTCTCTGCCTCCTGTGGGATAGGATATTGTTTTACAGGGGGGGGGCCCTTGGAGAGTTTTTATGCACGCAGGCTCTGCGTGCATAAAAGCAAGCCCCCTGTCTGTTCCTTTTTCACTCCACAATTTAGCAGGCACAGCAGCTAATTCAATAGGAACATGGGCCCCTGGAACTGGCACTTCTGATGCACTGACTTTGAAAACGCCTCTAACTACTAAATCCATACTGTTTGGACTTGCCTGTATCTGTGTGTGAAGTGCTTGTAACAAATCCCACCCTAATAAACACAGGTGATTCTTCAACCAAAAGCTATTGCTTCCATATTGATTTTGCGTCTATAGCTGTCAGTAATGGTTTGCTCAGGTTTTTCTCCTCCTCCCATCACCCCCCTACTTTCCAGGCCTCCCCGCAACACAACTGTTCATCTGCATAATTCAAGGGAGAAAGTAGCCCCTGTATCCACTCAAAAGGTTACTTGCTTTCCAGCAACTTTCCTGGTTGTGCAGCCCTGACTCTCCAAAGGGATTACATCTGAGAACATACATACACATTTAACACGAGGACAGTTATGTTCCTCCTCGAGTAGTCATTGATCAGCTTGGCCTGAGACTTGATTCTTCTCCAGAAGGAGGGTTCACCCTGACTGTGCTGGAAATTGTGGATGGCTTGGGTGCTCACACTGCCCATATCCTGAGTTGCCACAAAAACAGCATTCCTGAGACCCCTGACCCTGGTGTAGAAGTTAGTGGCATTCCCCTTCTTCCCCTTGTGACTCCTTGTCCTGCAGCCATCCCATGCATCTGCTGTCCAGGGGAAGATCCATGACCTTGTCCTCTAAAGAACCCAGTTCCACACTCGGAGGGAGGAGCCCTTGCATGACTGCAGCCAGACTTGTTGCTGCTTCCTTTTTTTAATTTATTTTTTCCCTCTAATTTCTTAGCCTCATGCCCATTACAGGCAAGAGTTGCCAGGCAGACAATCTCACCTAGTCTTTCCTGGCCAGTCGTCAGGCCCATGTTTAGAAAAATATTTCTCTAATCTATGGCAGCTTGATCAACTAATAGATCTCTTAGCTTTGGCTTCTGGGTCTGCTCCACCGCTGCCCCCCCCTTCCCCCCCATACATCTGAAATTGCTGAAACAAGCAAGACAGAGATGTGGATGGGGGTTCAGTAGGCTGTTGGTGGTGCTCCCCCACCCTTGACCAATTTGCTGGTCTAACAGCTGCAAGCCTAATAGCTTCTTCTGGTCCTCTCTGAGCCTGTCTAAGGTGCCTGTGATCTGCATCATTTGAATAATCCCACCCAAGATCTATAGCAGGCCAGGGGGTATGAGCCTCAGGATCCCCTCCCTCTCCTGCCCAATGTTGATTGGCATCTAAAATGGCATGTTTCTCATCTGGTGTCAACAGAGTGTCTACTACCATCTGTACACCTCCCCAGGGAGGGTCATATGCCTGAAATATGCCTTTCAGGATTCGAATGACCTTCTCGGGGTCCTCCTGCCACTGAGGGGTCTGTTACAGAATCACAGAATGGTTGAGGTTGGAAGGGACCTCTGGAGATCATCCAGTCCAGCCCCCCTGCTCCAGCAGGGTCTTCTAGAGCATGCTGCCCAGGATCCTGTCCAGGTGGGTTTTGAGTATCTCCAGGGAAGGAGACTCCACAACCTCTCTGGGCAACCTGTTCCAGTGCTCTGTCACCCTCACAGTCAAGAAGTTTTTCCTCGTGTTCAGATGGAACTGCCTGTGTTGCAGTTTGTGCCCGTTGCCTCTTGTCCTGTCACTGGCCACTCACTGAGAAGAGTCTGGCCCCATCCTCTTGACACCCCCCCCTTCAGATACTTGTAGGCATTGATGAGATTGCCTCTCAGTCTTGTCTTCTCCAGGTTGAAGAGGCCCAGCTCTCTCAGCCTTTCTTCAGAGGAGAGATGCTCCAGTCCCCTCATCCTCTTTGTAGCCCTTTGCTGGACTCTCTCCAGTAGTGCCATGTGTCTCTAGTCCAGAACTGGACCCAGCACTCCAGGTGAGGCCTCACCAGGGCAGAGTAGAAGGGGAGGATCAGCTCCCTCGACCTGCTGGCAACGCTCTTCCTAATGCAACCCAGGATCCCATGGGCCTTCTTGGCCACAAAGGCACATTGCTGGCTCACGGTCAGCTTGTCCACCAGGACTCCCAGGTCCTTCTCTGCAGAGCTGCTTTCCAGCACGTCAACCCCTAGCCTGTCCTGGTGCAGGGGGTTATTCCTCTCCAGGTGCAGGACCCTGCACTTGCCTTTGTTGACCTTCAGGAGGTTCCTCTCTGCCCAGCTCTCCAGCTTGTCCGGGTCCCTCTGAAGGGCAGCACAGCCTTCTGGTGTGTCAGCCACTCCTCCCAGTTTCGTATCATCAGCAAACTTGCTGAGAGTGCACTCTGGGCCTTCATCTAGGTCATTGATGAGTACACTGAACAAGACTGGACCCAGGACTGACCCCGGGGGACACCGCTAGCTACAGGCCTCCAACTAGACTCTGCGCCACTGACCCCAACCCTCTGAGCCCTGCCATCTAGCCAGTTCTCAATCCCCCTCCCTGTCCACTCATCCAACCCACACTTCCTCAGTTTCCCTAGCAGGATGTGATGGGAGACAGTGTGCAAAGCCTTGCGGAAGTCCAGGGAGACGACGTCCACTGCTCTCCCCTCCTCTACCCAGCCAGTCGTTCCATCCTAGAAGGCTATCAGACTGGTCAAGCATGATTTCCCCTTGGTGAATCCATGCTGACTCCTCCTGATCACCTTCTTGTCCTTGTGGAGGGGAGGCTGACAGGCCTGGAGTTTCCTGGCTCCTCCTTCTGGCCCTTGTGGAAGACTGGAGTGACACTGGCTTTCTTCCAGTCCTCAGGCACCTCTCCTGTTCTCCAGGACCTTTCCAAGGTGATGGAGAGTGGCCTAGCGATAACATCCGCCAGCTCCCTCAGTACTCGTGGATGCATCCCGTCAGGGCCCATGGATTTATGGAGGTCAAGCTTGGACAAAAGATCTCTAACCTGATCCTCCTCAACCAAGGGAGAGTCTTCCTTTCTTCAGACTTTCTCTCTTGTCCCCAGGGTCTGGAATTCCTGAGGGCTGGCCTTAGCAGTGGAGACTGAAGCAAAGAAGGCATTCAGCAACTCTGCCTTTTCCGTATCCTTCATCACGAGAGCACCCGCCCCATTCAGCAGCGGGCCCACATTGTCCCTAGTCTTCCTTTTGCTATTGATGTATTTGAAGAAGGCCTTCTTGTTGTCCTTGACATCCCTCGCCAGATTTAATTCCAGCTGGGCCTTAGCCTTCCTTGTCGCATCCCTGCACGCTCTGACAACGTCCCTATATTCCTCCCCAGTGGCCTGTCCCCTTTCCCACATTCTGTAGACGTCCTTCTTCTGTTGGAGTTTTGCCAGGAGTTCCTTGCTCATCCATGCAGCTCTCCTGCCCCCTTTGCTGGATTCAGAGGGCTGCGCTGCTCTTGAGCCTGGAGGCAGTGATACTCGAATATTAACCAGCTCTCCTGGACGCCCCTTTCTTCTAGGGCCCTACCCCATGAGATTCCCCTAAGTAGGTCCCTGAAGAGGCCAAAGTCAGCTCTCCTGAAGTCCAGCGTTGCGATCCTACTTATTGCCCTGCTTCTTCCTCGTAGGATCCTGAACTTTACCATCTCATGGTCACTGCAGCCAAGGCTGCCCCCAGCCTTCGCATCTCCAACTAGACCTTGTTTGTTTGTTAGTACAAGGCCTAGCGGCGCACCTCTCCTCGTTGGCGTCTCCACCACCTGTGTCAAGAAATTATCATCAATGCTCTGCAGGAACCTCTTTGACTGTTTGTGTCTACTGTTGCCGCCACATAATCAAATCTAGGGGTCCGCAGGGTCTATAAACTCAGTAAAGACTTGGGGTACTCCTCCTCCTCCCTCTCGCAGGGCACCAGCTATTGGGACTACCCGTAAGGGGGCTTGTATTATTTCAGCATTCGCAGTGGGTAATGGGAGGGCAGGATACAACGGGGAAGCAGCCCCTCCTTCATCATTATTTCTCCCTTCCTCACGCTCTTCAGGACTTCCATTCTCATTCCCCTTTCTGATCTTATTATCGTTCCCATTGCCATTATCATGACTACCATGCCCTGACCGTCTGCTGCTTCCCGCATGCATCATCATTGTTCGGACCGTGCTGTCCTTCTGGCCTTCATATGCCCAGTTGTCCCACACGTACCAGGAATCCATTTGACCAGGATAATGATCCTCAGGCTGGTGCCATGAGAAAGTTAATATTTGTGAATCAAAACCTCCACTCGACGGCCAGCGTTCATCTGCATTGCCATCGCAAGTAATAAAAGCCCAGTCCTCCCAGCACAAAGTTATTAATCGCCTCAATGACATACCTGCGATCCCTGGAATACGTTTCCAATTCGTAATACTTTCTGCCAAGGGTCTCCCTTTTGGGGCACTTAATCCAGTTCCCATTTTTCTTTCCCTCTTTTTTTTCTTTCTTCTCCTCTCGCACTCCACCAAATTGTAAAAGCTTATAGGAACGTAGGAAAGACAGTACTCACCCAGTCTGAGGACGTCTCCACAGAAGGTGTTTTATCTGTGGGGCAAAACTCGAATTCAGATTTTTTTTTCTCTTTTTTTTTCTTTTTTTTTCCCTTGGGGACTCAAACCCCTTCACTCATCCTCCTTCAGTGTGTGCGCTATGGGACTTGAACCCACTTTTTTCCTCTTCCCTTTTTCAAACTCTTTTTTTTTTCCTTTCTCTTCTTTTTTTCCTTCTTTCAGGGGACTTGAACCCCAAATAACCTGCTCTTTTTTCCTGCTTTTCCAAGAGACTTGAGCCCCAAATAAAATACTTAGTGGTGGAAATTAAGTATCCCTGAATCGGTGTAACCCGAGGAGCAGTCCATGAGGTGAACTCACCCGTATGCCGGCAGCAGTTGCTCCAGAGTCACATCAAGCAGAGAAGCCTGGGTCCCACCTGGGCTGCCAAACTGCTGTAAAAGTCCCCAGGCATTCACCCCTAAGTCAGGGTCAGCCTCGTACGCGATCCTTCATTTCAGCTCGAGCTGGGTGCCAGCTGGAGCAAGCCAGAGACTGTAAGCGTAGTTGTCAGGGAGCTGCAAGCGTCGGGCAGCTCTGCAGAGGCAGGCGAGCTGGGACCCAAGGGTGACGGCAGGGCAGGGACCTGGCGCGCTCCCGTAGCGCCTGGACAAGAAGGGCAGGGCAGGTCTGGTGATGGTGACCGGGGTCAGCCGCGGGCTCGCCAGCCCAGTCTGCAGGGACAAGGCAGGACCAAAGTGAAGTCAGACGAGCAAGGCGTAAGGCCTGGCATGGCACAGCCCGGGCAGGGCCTGGGCTGGGACGCAGCCCCGAGCAAAGTGGGAAGGAAGAGGGGTGGAGGGCCTAGATGAAGCTTCTTGAGAGTGTTCTGCATAATGGGGTACGGAATTAAATTGACAGTAGCAAGAGCATTAAAATTAAATATGCAACAAGTACATTATATTCAGACTAAGCGTTAGTAATGAGCCCTTTCACAGTTTCCTTTTCTTTTTCACATGGGAAAGTGGAAGAAAGAACTGAACTGATCTGTGAGTCTTGGCTACTGCAACCCCCATACACAGAAGTGTGGGCGGTTTGTTAGAATTATTTCCAGAGGTGCTGTTATTGTAGAGCAGGCGGGCATAGATGTCCTGTCAGCTCAACACTTCTTGAAAATTATCGCAGACTGCATATGGTGGTGCTTGTTATGTCCCTGAGCTAGATTTCTCTCCCGTCAGCTGTTCCGGATAGAATACATATGCCTTACAGCCTGACTCCGTGTTTGCTCTGACGTCAAGGAGAGGAGGGTGTGTGTTTTGCCATCCTGTTAAAATAGTGCCAATGAAAAAGAAAGAAGGCTCGTGTTCTGTAGAGCTAGTGGCCGGCTAGTGGCCGGCTTTGGGGGAAATTAAGTATAAGTCTCCATCTGATGACTGTGTGCCTCAGCTTCACTGTAATTGTGGCTGCAGCACTTTCTCCATTCTTGGCTGCAGCTAAGTGGCAGAATGTTACAAGGTCCCTAGGTGGCTGTCTGCCATTGACACAGGTAACTCTTACAGTCTGGCTGCTGGTCCCCAGCTCCAAGACTTTTCAAACTGAGGAGAAGACAGTTCAGGAGAAGAAATGGGACATGAGAAGAAAAGCAAGGCAGTGTAAGAGGAAAATGTATATGTTCAGCTCTGTCATTATTTATGGTTGAAAAATAAGCAACCATCACTTGTTTATTTTTTGTGAAATGATGTCACGCGTCTGCCCTTCGCCATGCTATCAAAGACAGTCTTGACTGCCTGCACGAGACCTAGGACTGCAAGCCGATGGTCAGTGTTGCGTTTGTCGCCCTGTGACCTCAACGAGGTCCTTAGCCCCACTTTTCCATGTTATTCTGTGCACCCTTCAGTGTATCGAAGTGGGAAGGTGGTACTCGCCCAGATGGGTGGGCAAGTAAAGCTCTAAGGACGAAAGGAACAAGTGCAGCGTATGTAATGTTGGAGTAGTAGGGACTGTTGACTTTAGGCCTGATAGAAAAGGTGTTTCTAGAGGAGGTGGAAGGAGGCGGACCAGCAGCAGGGCAGGTTAGGGCAAGCGATGAGCCAGGACGTGTGCTTTGTGTTTGTGTGGGAGCACCTACAGCATAAGCACCGACATGGCTGCTGAGTTGCGTATGGTGCTTTGCTGGCGTGCAGTCATTTCTAGGTGGCGCTGAGTTATACTGGGGAAGTCTGCCAGGATTGCTCTCCCAAGACAGTGATTATCCATATCGGCAATCGTCTTCAGTAAGGAGAATCATGTTATTTGGATGACTCGTACTGCGTGGAGGCAGAAAAGCCTCCGCAGGCAGAAATGTGTGCTGGGAAAGATGCTTGTTTTCGGTGCTTGAAAGTCATTTACAGTTTACGTATCCCTGTGAAGTCTGGCTGCATAGCTCTGCAAGGTGACTTAAGCTACGTTTTCCACTGCACTGCACTTCCCTAGGGCACGGAGCTAAGCAGGATCTTGTGTGGGTTTCCAGAGATGCTGATAAAGTGCAAGGCGCTGTGTGGAAAAGCAAGGTCAAAGAGGGACTTGCCTTTGGCCTGGAAAGCAGTCGCGTTCATGGACCTCCTTTTTTGCAGTATTTTATAGCTTTGACCTTGTTGCTGGAAGTTCCCTCCCTCATACGTAAGGGAGCTTCAACGTAATAATGGCTTGCTTTGCTTTTCCTGCACGGTACAACGTTTCACAGCAGTCAGGCGCTCTGAGAACGAGAATTGCCCTTTGGAGTTGCTTGATTGCTGATGAACTTGAGAGTTAAAAGTGGCCCTGTCGGTGCTGCCTTTGACCCAAATGTGCGAGGGTTGCAGTGTGGCTTCGGCTACTTTCAGAAGCGTTTGTTTGTGTCTTGAAACACACGGCTGCTTTTTGAAAATGCGGTCTTTGAGGGTCAAAAGACAGACAGAGTGCCTGTGGTGTAGGAGCCATATTTAGTGTGCCGTCTTGCAGAGTCTATGAAAAACCGGGCATGCCCAGTGGTTTATGACTGAGCAATTGGGAAGAGGGCTTTGTGCTCTGATTGTTAAAAGTAACTGGAGGGGAGAGCGCCCAAGATGGGTCTCCTTTCATGTCTCTGCAAAGCCAGAAGTTATTCGGCTCTCCACCTTTGCATTAGGTGTAGCTATGACTTTGGTGATTGGTGGAGCTTCTAGGATGTGTGACAGCAGCCGGAGAGTCACACAGAGATTCAGGCAGAAGTTGGGCTCCCGTACCCCAAACTTTTCTGTCTAATTTTGTAAAAGATGTAATAATGCGATGGGAGCAAGGACTAGAATACAGGACATGCTGCTGTCACACGAGCGTCTTTACTGCATGAAGCCAGCGAACTCTTCCACGTGAAGCTGGCCGATCTCTATGGGGAATCTGAAGTGCTGCTGATGGCCTTTGCGGGTGCCTTTGGTAACGGTTGGCTTTTTAATCCGTGGGAGGTGCTTGGGAAAACAACAGTTTGGGAACACCTTGCTCTTTCCCCCTTTGTAGTTGTTCCTTCCAGACCTGGGTGATGAGGGCAGCGGATCGGCTCTAGGAATGCCAAAGATTGAATGCTTCTCCTGTCCTGAAAGGGCTGAAAAGTGAGTGAGCCAGTGAGTTTCTGTAAGATGGCAAGTAAAGTCTGCAGGAATCTTACTGTTCAACGTGACTTAGTGGTGTTGTAGTACTGAGTTGAGGGCAACTTAACTGGGGTAGAGAGTGAAAATTATCCCCGATATTTAATACTAATTCATCCAATTCTAGAGAAAGTAGCCGAGAAATCTGAAAAAATCTGAAGCCTTCTGGTTTGCTTTAAGAAAATGCTTCACTTTCTACACCTGGTAGCTGTCTTCACCGAGATTTAATTTTTGTGACAGTGGTGGTAGAAAGGATGGACTTAGTAAAAGACTTATTTCTTGAGCTCCAGTCAAATTACTATGGCTGTATTTGTGTGTGTGTGTGTGTGTGTGTGTGTGTGTGTGTGTGTGTGTGTGTGTATCCTAATGAGGCAGCTATATAGATATAGATAGATATAGATAGATATAGATAGATATATATTCCCGTAATGAGGCAGAGATGCAACCCGGAAACTTGTGAAGACACAGAATTAGATAATTGCTGATTAATAAAGTACTGTCCTCATTTCTGAATCTCTTGCCTTGCCAAACTATGTCTGCCTCACCGCAGTGTTGACCGTATTCTGCAATTCTGTCATTTTTTAGCCATTAGAGTCTTTCTGAGCGTTATGTTCATTTGATTCCTTTGGTTTCCAAATCGATAATCAAATCTTCCTTCTAATGCTGGCGCGCGCTAACGTTACGTTCTCTCAGCAAAATAGCTTTTGAAGTTGTGATTCTTACTGCTCGGTGACGTTTGACACTACACGACACTCCCGATCAAAACTGCTGCTCGTTTCTATCAGCCTAGCAGCTGTTTCTGTAGTGTGCCTAATGGATGTTTTCCATGCTGCCAGCTTCCTGCGTCTTGCGTGGCGTCGTGGCCTAGGCGTAAGAGGCCACAGAGGCACTGCTGTCTGCCACGCGTCAGTCGTTACCCTACAGCATGTCACATAATGCCCCAGCTTACCATGGGCAAGATTTAAAGGTGCCTTTCTAGCAAAACCAGGACACACAACATTTCTTTCTGAACCTTCGTGCATGGCTGTGAGCCACAGAAGCTGCCAGCACGAAGACAGACGCTCGTCTGTCAAAGTACCACCGCGTGCATTTGTGTGTACGGGACCTGAGGAGTTGTAGTAAAGGGCTGAGGTCAAAGTCTGAGCGTGGTGGTTTTCTATGATGTGGAGCTGGGCAGAATGGAGCTGTTCGTCGCTGCGTGCGCAATGGGGTCTCTCCTCGCAGCCCTGCCAGCGATTGTGCCGACGCAGGAAAACAGGAGGACGTTTTCTGCCTCAAAGAACCATTTCTATTCCTTGCGTATGATTTTGTAGGGGAGGCGTCATTAGCTAGAATAGTGCTAAGGCCCGTGCCTGCTACAGGAGCAAAGCTCTCCTGTTGTTAGAAAAGGAAGCTAATTTAGCTCTAGCCCAGCTTAGCGCTAGTGCCTAAAGTAGATGAAGCCTGCAGGCCTCGGGATTAAACGAGTAAATGAGCTCGAGGGACATTGCTGAGGATGCGGCTGCAAACCTAGCTAGAACCAGCCCTCAAAGATACAGCACACAACGGCCAGAGGTAACGGTTAACCTTCGGATAAGAGCAGGCACTATGAAGCAAGAACATAGCAACTGTCCCGGGATGCAGACGTGAACCAATCAAAAGGAAAGAGACCGCCGACCCAGTAAAGAAGATCGGAAGAGACTGTCACTAGCAGGCGGGGAAATTTGACTGTAAGGAATATAATTAGCCCAAAATTTCTTTGTTCAGGCTCCCTCCCCGGAGGCACCCAGCTCGAGCTGTTACTTTGCCGTACCGTCATTTAAATAAATAACTAAATTCACTGTTAGACGTACGTGAGACTCTGCTCCTAGGAAACCTAGGGACGAACTATTTCCGTAACAGCATGGATTCCATCTTCCGTAGAGCAAGAAATGTAAATCTGAACCCAAGTGACCTGAGAAGAGGGGCAGAAGGCCACGAAGGATTTTTGCTATCAAATTAAGTATTTCGCTAGGCAACTAGTGTTGCCTCTGAGGATTGCTCTTATGACCAGATGGAAATCTTATCTGACTGCTTTGTGTAACTGTTCAGATGTTATGGTCGGTGACTGCCGCGCTGAGCTCATGGCAGAGAGCAGATCTTTATTTTGTTTGAAGGCTTATGTCCACAGGAATAACTGTCCCAGTTGCTTCTTTCTGCGGAGCTACTAAGCAAAGCAGCTAAGTGAGCAAAGAGCAGTCAAGAATCTGGTGGGAAACACTTCTGTGGAGTGCTTTAAGAGGAGAAAGGTAGTTTTCTCACTAGGTCAGGATCATCCCCCGTTAGTGTTGATGATTTCCTTTTCTTTGACCTGTCTGACCTGGTCTCTTACACTAACTACTTGGAAAAGACCCCTTCATCTGCTCTAGCGTGAGGCTGAACACGACTCTCTCGCAGCTCAGTTCTCACAAAGCAGTCTGTGGGCTTCTTTCAGGCAGGGCATTGGGCTCCCCATCGTACAGCACATCCTTTCCAAGGTTTGTGTTTGTAGGTATTTTTATGGGTTCCCACTATGCTATCTCGCTCTGTTTGTTAGTAGCAGTCTGCCTTCTGCAGCTGTTGCTGCCTTTTTTGCTCTCCTAATTTGTTTCCTGATTTTACTAGGTCTTTGTTGCTACTTCTTCCCAAATAAACAGAAGAGCTGCACGTGCCTTTAATCATCCAACTGTTCTTTATCTTTTCTTAGTGCCTTTAAATTTGTGCCCAGCTCTCTCCCGTGATGTATCAAACAGGCTACCATGTTTTGGCCTATTGATCTTTTTCCAGAGCCCTCCACCTCAGGCCTCTTCCTTCTGTGCTGTCTGTCTTAGGCTGCTGTTCCTCTCGTGATGGTCCTTTATATTTCGTTACTGCGATGAAGATAGTGCCGACATCTTTTAGCAGATGATCTTGAAGTATTTTGTTGAAATTGGCAGTATTTGTTTCGTTCTGCTGTCTAGTCTGTGACCTGTGGCCCGTCCTTTCGTGCAAGGTCTGTGACCTTTTCTGCCTGTCTTCCCGTTTTGTTTTTTTCTTGCTCCCTTTCTCCCACTAGGAAAGTCTTCCTCTGTTGCGTTTGCCCGGTCTCGCAGTGTAAGCAGGAGTTACAAGTGTGTTGAAGCCCAAGTTGAAAACCCTTAAGATCTGTCACTTTCTGATGGCAGCAACGTAAAAGGAGCAGTGGCCTCCATCATGCTGCACTAAAACGCGGCATGGCTTTAGGAAGAGGCCGGATGCTGTCATCAGCAGGACTTGATGAAAACAGCCAGCTAAGCCAAGGTGTCTGCAGTTTGAGAGGGGGTCTCCTGAGGTGAAGGGTGTGCCTGCGCTTTCTTGTTCACGCCGAGCGCTTTCAACTTGACCGATTACTCGCTGACAGGGTATAGCTCTTTTAACTGAGCTTTTCCTGGGCAGAAGCAGGGTAGACGTTAGCTCCGCAAGCCCAAAACGAAGCCTAGCAAGTAACAGCTGTGAAGTGAAGGTTTGGAAGCTGCCCGTGAGCCTCTTGCTGCAGCGTATGACAACCCGGAAGGGAACCGCCACCGTAGCCAGGACTGGAACGCGTAGCGCCGCCAGCCCCAGCTGCCTCCTGGGGCTTTGCTTCCTGCCGAGCTGCTCAGTGGCCCCCGCGGGCACTGGTCCGCGCTGGTGGGGAACAAGCGGAGGATGGTGTGGAGGAGCTGCTCAGAGCACGTGCACGTTTCGGCAGCGCGTTATGGTTCGGAGGAACTGCGCATTTCCGACTGTGGCAAAGAACTGGAAGTGTTGGTCTCAGAAATTTCCTTTTCATCCTCCGAGCTTCGCTTGTTGCCGAGTTCCTTTTGGGCTTTCTGTGGCTGTGACGGAGCACCGAAAGCGTTGGTTGTGCGGGCTCCGCTTCTGCACGTGGGATGAGACCGTTCAGTGCCGGCGGCTGCAGTTCAGCGTTGGAGGGCGTGCGGATGTCTATAGCGTCTGTGCTAAGTGTTGTTACTAGCCGGCAGCCTGCTTAAACCCGTCCGCGCCAGCTGCTGGTTGCTTTCCGGGCACTATTTCAGGCCTGTTAGGTTGCAGTGTGCGGAGCCTTCCCTGGCCTGGGTCTGGCCGCCTTCGGGAGCGTTTCCCTTTGTGCGCGCGGGGCGGATTGCCGGCTGGAAGGGCTGTCGGAGCGTGGGGTTGGGGCGGTTGGACAGACTGAAAAGGATTCGCTTCCCTGCTGGGGAGGAAGGCCTTACTGCTTGTGACTGCTGTGTTTGCTTTTTGTGTGTGGGCTTAGCTTCCCGCGGCCGCCCCGGCCCCGGCCCCGGCCCCGGCCCCGGCCCCGGCCCCGGCCCCGGCCCCGGCCGGGTCGTCGTGCCCGCGGGCCCTGGCGCGCTCAGAAGAGCCAACGCCGCCGCCCTCTCCCGCCGCTGGCGGGGCGCTGCTGGCCGCTGGGGCCGCTCCGGGGCGTTTGGCCCCCGGGGCTGCGCGGCAGCGACCGAGCGACGCCGTCCGGTCGGTTTTCCACGGAAACCGGCCACGAAACGCGGCGCTGGGGAAAGGGCGGCGGAGCTGAAGTTTCCCGGCCGGGGCCCCGCTGCCTGGGGCGGGTCCCGGGTCCCGGCGGGGCGGAGCGGGGCGGAGCGGAGCGGACCCGCCCGCCGGGGAAAAGCGGCCGAGGGCGGCGGCGGCGGCTGCTTCCTGCTGGCCGCCTGCGGCCCGGCCGGGCAGCCGGGAGCGGGAGAGCCGAGGCCGGCGGGGGAGCGGAGCGGGCCGGGCCGGGCCGGGCCGGGGCGGCGGCGGCTGCCGGCGGCGGGAGCGCCTTCCCCGGCGCGTGGGGGGGCCCGTGGGGGGCCGCGGCGGGGGCGAGGGGAAGGGGCTGGCGCGGTACCTGCCCCGCGCTTGTTAACCCCCCCTTCCGCTTCCCCTTCCCGGTTGGGCCTTTCGGGAGGCCTCTGCTTTTGCGGGCTCTCCCCTCGCGGTTCGGCTCAGCTGGGACCTTAGCGTCGGCGGGCTGGGGGCGGCGGGGGGTGCGGGGCCTCTGCTCTGTCCCCAGAGCGCTTGTGGGGCCCGGTGGAGCCTTGCTGCTGCCAGGAGCAGCCTCGCCCTGTGCCAGTCAGGCCCCGGAGGGCGCTCGGGTGCGGCAGGGGCAGCAGCTTGGCCGGCTGGGCCTCCTCTTGCAGACGCCAGCCCTGGAGGGCAGGAAGGAGCTGGTGAGGCAGAAGGCAAGCAGGTGCCCAGAGCTGTCTGCTCTTGGCGGTTGTCTGAAGGTGAGAGCTGGGAGCTGAGCCGAAACGGGCTGCGTTGGGGCTGCTGCCGCGGGCGGCTGGAGGGGTTCTGGGCAGGGCCCTGTCCTCGGCCCGGCTGGGGTTTTGTCTAGGCGCAGGTGAGCAGAGGGGAGCCCCCTGCCTCCCCCGAGTCCTGGGCGCGGGTTTTTGCCCGGCTGCTGAGATGGGTAACGCGCGCCGCTCCGGCTGGCGGGAGGCCGACGGGCTCGGTGGGCTCGTGAGCAGAAGTTGGTGGTGTCCTCGGCGGCTCCTCCGCAGCACAGAGCGGGGTTGCGGGAAGCCGCGTGCACAGTTAACCCCGGTGCGGTGTGCAGTCACCCCCCTCTGTGGGACCCGTTGTCGGTGGTGTGTCCGGCGCTTGAGCGGGAGGCTGGTGGCCGTTGCAGGCTGACGGGACCCTGGGCTGGCTCCCTCGGAGAACAGGTACGCGGCTGGAGGGAGCAGCAGCCGCCTCCCCAGGCCTGAGAGGGGGAGTAAAAGCGTGTCGTGCCTGGCTGGGCAGCGCTGCTGGGGCGAGCTGGAGACAGCGTTCAGGGGCTGAAGCATCTGCTGGCCCGGCTTGGGCTGCGAGTGGGGAGAGGCAGCGCTAGCTGGAGGGGAATAAAGCCGAAATGGCCAGAGCACAGGGAGCTACCCTTTCCTTGAGCTGCCCCGCAGCAAGAGGGCTAAGCCCGCTCTGAGGCTGCCCCCCTACTCCCCAGTCCCCAAGCACTTCCTGAGACTGCATGTGGGGCTGGCAGGGGGCACAGGGCTGTGGGTGGGCTCTCCTTCCCTGCCCCGACCCCCCCCCCCACCATCACTCCCAGGGTGCAGGGGTGGGTGACTAGACAGCCTCTGTTCCTGGGCCCTGGGAAAAAAGCTGCAGTCATGCGTTTCCAGTGTGCAGAAGCAGCGGCTCAGTCATGCATTTGGGGGATTCAAAACCAGGTTTAGTGGGCTCATCTTGGGGGGGGGGGGGATGGGGCTCAGAAGAGGAGGCCAAGTCCTGTGGTTTTTGTCCTCAAAAACAGGGTCGGCGGCTGGTTTTGGGCTCAAAAACAGAAACTAGGCCCTGCTTTTTCTGGTGCTCAGAAAGGGAGGCTGAGTCCTGTGTTTTTGGTGCTCAGAGCAGGCCCACTGGGCTTTTTGAGGCTCAGACCTGCGTCTGCCTCAAAGCCTTGCAGGAGGCTAAGCCCTGCGTTTTTGTAGCACAAGAACAAGTTCAATGGACTGGTTTCAGAGCTCAGAAATGGAGGCTGAGTCCTGCGTTTTTGGGGCTTGGAAACAGGTTCATTGGGCTGTTTGGGTGCTCAGAAATGGAGGTTAAGTAAGTGCTGCGTTTTTGGTACCCAAAACCAGGTTCATTGGACTGGTTTCAGAGCTCCGAAACACAGGCTAAGTCCTGCGTTTTTGAGCTCAGAAACGGAGGCTAAGTGCTGCGTTTTGGGGGCTTGGAAACAGAGACTACTAAGTCATCCGTTTTCAGCCCCCAACCCAGAGGCCCTGGGGCCCTTTTGTGGGTGGTGGGAGGGAGAGAGGGGTGGGAAGGTGGTTGGGCCAGGTTGGGGGGGGGGTAGGCAGGGCCCGCGGACCCTCACCGGAGGTGGGGGTCTGTCCGCGCGCACCCCGAAGGCAGGGAGGCTGGCATGCACCAGGCCGAACTTTGCGTCTGAGATAGTTTCTGGCGCGAAAGGCACTTTTGGGGAGGAAACGCGAGCAGACGCCGTCTTCCAGTTCCACTCTTTATTCACCATTTGTATAATAATGTCAATATTTATTTAATATGTGCATACTGTTAATAAACAAATTATGCTCCATGTGTGCAGTATTAAATATGATATTCAGATGCAAGTTGTGACAGTGATTGATTTACAACCTGGGCAGTCACCAAGATTGCTGCAAGGAGCTGGAGCTGCAATGTCATGAATTTATACATTTATATTCCACATGTAAACATTTTTATATATAAAAACAACAACTATGTACTCAATATATACATACTATTAATAAACTAATTATGCACTATGGATGCAATATGGAACATAAATCAATCATAACTTGCATATGAATGTTATGACCTGGGCAGTCACCCAGCTAGCTGCACTGAGCTGCAGCTGAGCTGTCACAAATTTATACATTTCTATTCAACATTTACACATTTATATCCATAGTAATTAACTATCTATTCTATATGTACATACTGTTAATAAACTAATGATGCTCTATGGATGCAATATGGAACATGATACTCTATGCAAGTTATGACAGTGATTGATTTACGACCTGGGCAGTCACCCAAGCTGCAAGGAGCCCGAGCTGCGCTGGCACGAGCGGGCGCTGCGCTCCCAGCTCGGCTCCCAAGGAGGCCCAGAGCCCGGCGGCCGCAGGCAGCTCGGCCCCAGCCCGGAGCGGGGCGCGCGCAGGGCAGGAGGGAGGCGAGGCGAGGCGAGCGCAGTCGTCCTGCTGCGAGCAGGGAGCCGGGCGCCTTGCGTCAGGGGTGGAGGAAGCCTCCCTCTCTGCGGCGCCGCTCTCCCGCTTCCGTCTCCGAGCGCAGAAAGGAGGTGCGAGGCCGTCGTGCGGGGTCGGCACCACCTGCACCTGACACAGAGACAGGCAGCGAGGCTGCAGCTGTTACTCACCAGTGACGCAGCCCCTCCAGGCGATGCAGGGAGAAGCCCCCAGGAGAAGATGCCCCCAGGCTCCGCAGGAAGCGCCCCCGAGGTCCCCGTGCGGGTGAGGGGCCGGGACGCGGCCCCTGCTGCCGGACGCGCTGTCCCAGGCTCTGTGCGCAGGCGACAGCAGCAGCAGCGAGCCCGTGGCAGGATGACACTTCAGCATTTGCTCCGGCCACCCCCGAGTGCCCGGCTGGGGCTCCTCTGTCCCTGTAGGAGAGGAAAAAAAAAGGAGAGGGCATTTCAGGAGAGGCCCAGCACTGCGGCAAATGGCCGCAGGCGTGGGTCGGGACAGTTGCTGGCAGTGCCAGCAGCAGCCGCCCCCAGGGCAGCGCTGGTCACCGGAGCTTTCCTGAACTCCCCGGGCAGCGCCCCGTCCTGCGAAACACGAGGCGCAATCCTGCCCCGCCAGGGCTTCGGTGCACAACGCTCGCAGCAGCTCTGCGCAGCCCCAGCAGCCCAAGCCGGCACAGACAGACCAGCACTGACCCCCACGGCCTGCACAGGCCCTGTGGAGACACAGAGCCTGCTCTCCTCCCTCCCAACTGCCCCGCAGACATGACAAAAAATAACAACAACAAAAAAAGCTCAGCCCCCGCCGAGCAGGGGCGCAGCGCGGACCTGCCCAGGCGCCGCACTGGGACACTCACCGCACAGCGCCTCCTGCATCTTCGTGCCGGCGCCCTGCTCCTCGACGAGGCTCAGGCTGAGCCTTTCCGACTCGGCTGCTCCCACACAGCGTCACCTGCGCTGGCAAAGGCCCTCGCGAGGGACCGGCCGCAGAATCGCAGCGAGGACGACGCAGCTCTCGCTCGAGCAGGAGCTCCCGGCCCGGCACCCAGCCTGCGCACGCTCAGAGCAAATGCCGGGCTGTAACCCTGGACCTCGCTGGGACGGAGCGGCCAGGGATCACGGCGGCTCCCCACGAGGCTCCCCCCCGTCCGACACAGCAGTACAGCCGGACGCGCAGCACCACTGAAACAGAGCTAACAAGCACAAGCATTTTGCTGGGCTCAGAGCCCAGAGCTGCCCCCTCCCCAACCCCCCCGTGCAGGAGCACCCGGTGCGAACGGCTCTTCCCTGAGTCTCAAGGCCCTCGGAGGAACGAGGAGCATCTCTGACCCCAGAGAGGAGAAACCCTGCTCTCTCTGTGGGGAAAGCAGCAGAAAAGCTTCGCCCAGGTTCGGCAGCGCAGCTGAACAACTGCCCTTCAGAGAGCAGCACCCTCCCTGCAGCTCTCGCTAGCAAGCCTGTGAAGCGCACCTGGGTCACGAGTCCTGTCTCTGACCCAGCAGGGGTGGGTTCGGGGGACACAGTCTTGTACACACTGACTCTGCCCCGCTTTTACCCCGGGCCAGTCCCGACGGTGCTGGCACAGCCTGGGGACGGCGGCCCCTCTACCCCGAGCCTGGGAGAAGCAGGCTGGGACCCACCGGTGTGCGGGGAGCGACTGTACTCACCGCTGGGTCCTGCAGGGCTGCCGAAAGGCTCCGTCCCTCCGGCCGCAGCTGCCTGAAGACCGCTCCGCACACTTTTCTCCATGCCAACGGTGTCGCCGGGCAGAGATGGAAAGGAGCTGGCGTGGCCAGCCGAAACCCCGCTGACTGGTCCAGTTCCTCCCTGCGCTCATCCACCGATGAACCGCGTCGGACTTCATGGTGCGTCTCTCACCCTGTGCAGGGCCCAGCCTGAGCCCAGGGTAGGCGTAGAGAGCGGTAACAGAAACATTAAGCTTGCTGTGAATGCAACGTGGATGGAAACGTTTGGCTGTGCGTGAAAGCCGTCAAAGGCAAGCCTTCCCCGCTGTTTTGAAAGGAACTTGACAGCCCTGGGAAGGAGAATCCCTGGCGGTCAGCCGAGGCTGAGCAACTCGGACAAGAGGTTTGGGCAGCGCACGCGCTGTTGCTTGGACGAGAGCATGTGGCTTTGCACACCTGATCCCATCTTTAAACAAAACCTTGCCCCAGAAGCAACTTACAGCTTTCAGTGCAAAACCAAGAGCAGGAGGCACAAGGCTGCTGGGTTTTAGAGCAATCAGAGCAGACAGCGCCTGCCCCCGGGAGTCACTAGCTCTCCTTAGACACGTGCAAAGCCCCAAGGCGGCCCCCCGTTAACAGCAAGGCTGCACAGGCACCTACAGGAGCGGCAAACTGTCAGCTGAAGTTTTAAGCCCATTTTATATACTCATATAAGAGAGAGGTAGTACTTTAAAACATCACGGACAACAACCATCACAGTATTTGCTCACGATCAGCTAGTTCAAAAACCAGCAAGCGGAGGGAGGGCTGGGTTCAGCCTGGGCACGCAAAGGCTCGAGAGGAGGATAACGAGTAAGGAAGTAGCGCGGTTGAACTGGGACACAGTTAACGCAACACGCCGGAAGTTGATCCTGTAACGCACGGCTAACTGATGCACTAAAACTCGCATTTCTTTCGAGAGCTTAAAACCAACAAACAGAAAAGTAAGAGGATGGTTACAAATAAGAACTGCTTGTTTAAGGCAAAATATAAAGTTTATGTGTTTTAAAAGAAGAAACGGAGCCAGCGGATCACAAGCATGGCCAGGGGACTAGGCAACGGTTGTTGAAAAATATTAGCTAGGAAATAGGTGAAGCTACGGAAACAAAAACACCGTTAACAAAGCCCTTAACGTCACCCTACCAAACCACCTCCCAAGACAGGTCACGGAAATAACTCCTCCTAACTACCCTGGCTCTTCGCCTCTCCCCTCAGCAGCGCCGAGGGAGCACGACGCCAGTCCTGCCCCAGGGAGCCGTTAGCTCTCCGGGGCTTAGTTTCACTTCAGCGGCTTTCTTTTTCTCACCCCCCGCACACCTACAAAAAGGGAAAGGGGTAACGCGACCCTGGTTTGCTCGTACACATGAATTGCCACGGCCGAGCGTCGAAATTAAAAGCAAGAGAAAGCTGTCCGTAAACCAAGGCGGTAAACGCAAGCGACCCTTAAAGGCGCCCGTCTCCCGGACGCACAGAAACCCCCTCTCTCGTGGTGGGGAAGGCCGGGCCCTCCGGTACGGGCCACGATCATGACAACGCCAAGCGTTACCTGCACGGCTGTAGCTTGCCCCACCGCAGCTGTGAGCAGCTGAGACCGCTCACCGGACAGCGTCCCAGCAACAGCCTCGATAAGCAGCGAGCCGAGGCGCTCGCTGCTCTGCTGGGAAAGCAGCAGCCTCAGGTCCCGACGGGGGGCAACACCGCCGCCCGTTGCAGCCTGCCGGAGCCGCGGCAGTGCTGCAGCCCCCGGACATTGGACCGCCCTTTCCTTCGCACGCCCGATCGCGCCGCACGACAGCGCTGGCAGCGCCGCAGGGCGAAGCGCCCGCCGATGCTCGCACGGCTCGGAGACATCGTGACTGACGGCAGCCGGACGCCGAGGTCCAGGGCTGCCCCATAACCGCTCCGGAGTCCTGACGGTACGGCAGGGCCCCCGAAGGGGACGGCGTGCCCTGGCTGCTCCCCACCCCCTCCCCCCCGCTGCCCACACACACGCCGGGCCAGGCCCCGACTGCTCGAGCAGGGGGGTCGGCGAGCCCAGACACCCGGGGGCAGCCACCTCCCCCGGGGCTGCGCTCGGCACTGCCCCCAGTCTGGGGGATGAAACCCTCGGGGGGGAGGGGGAAGAGGAGGAAGGAAGTGTAACCAGACTAGGGGAACCCGTGCATCGAGCCTGGAGCCCCCCGCCCCCGGGCCACCCCGCAGCTAGAGGTGCCAAGGCACAGCAGGCAGGCGGGCGGGCCAGGACCGCGGGACCCGGGCACAGCAGGGGCCAGGGGGTCGGGCCAGCAGGACCTGCCGGGGAGCTGGAGGAGACGGGTCGCGCCGGCACCCGCGCCAGCACCCCCAAGGGAAGCGGCCGCAACGAGAGCACGGCTCCCCCCGCCCCGGGCGGCGCTTAAATGGGCGGCGGAGGCGGGGTGGGGCGGGGCCTCGTTGGCCGCCTGCTGCTCGGCGGCGGCGCTGCGGGCGGGGCGCCCTTGGGCGCCGCCTGGCGGCCGCGGGCGACACTGCCGGGCCGGGCCGGGCCGGGCCTAATTGGCTGGCAGCCCTGGGTGAGGCGGGGGCAGGGGGTGTGTCGCGGGGCAGCCCCTGATTGGCTGGCAGCCCTCTGTGAGGTGTGTGGGCATGTCCCGGGGCAGCCCCTGATTGGCTGGCAGCCCTCTGTGAGGTGTGCGGGCGTGTCGCGGGGCAGCCCCTGATTGGCTGGCAGCCCTCTGTGAGGTATGCGGGCGTGTTGCGGGGCAGCCCCTGATTGGCTGGCAGCCCTCTGTGAGTTGTGCAGGCGTGTCGCGGGGCAGCCCCTGATTGGCTGGCAGCCCTCTGTGAGGTGTGCAGGCGTGTCGCGGGGCAGCCCCTGATTGGCTGGCAGCCCTCTGTGAGGTGTGTGGGCGTGTCGCGGGGCAGCCCCTGATTGGCTGGCAGCCCTCTGTGAGGTGTGCGGGCATGTCGCGGGGCAGCCCCTGATTGGCTGGCAGCCCTCTGTGAGGTGTGCGGGCGTGTCGCGGGGCAGCTCCTCATTGGCCACCGCAGCGGCGGTGGTGCGAGTTGCCGTCCGGCGTGGGGCTGGCGCAGCAGCGCTGTCCCTGTGCCCGGTGCCATGAGGAGACTCCGGGTGCTCCGAGGTGAGGGGCCGGGGCCGGGGCCGGGGGGGAGCCCAGGCGCGAGCCCCCAGCAGCATTTCTGTGTCTGTCTCGTAGTGGGAGCTGAGAGGGGACCAGCGGGCGGGGGTGGTCTCACCAGGGCCAAGCAGAGGGGAAGAGTCGCTGCCGTCGCCCTGTCGGCTGCCCTGCCGCGAGCGCAGCCTGGGCCGCCGCGTTAGCGGGGAGCGGAGGGGTTTCTCTCCCGGCGGGGGAGGCGTTTTCCCCGGGCTGGGGCGGACGGCTGAGGCCAGCAGAGCTGACGCTCGTCCTCTGGTCTCGCCTTTCAGGTCTCTTCACTTGCGGCGGTTGCTGGTCCCGACCTCGCGTGGCCGAGGATGGAGGCAGGGTGGCAGAGTCCGTCCCTGCAGCCGTCCCCACCTCTGCTGACCTCGTGACTTCTCTGTGCAACCGCCTGCAAGACGAGGAGGTGAGGCGCGGGCGTCGCGCTGGGCTGCGCGTGGGTTCGCAGGCGCCCGGCAGGGCCCCTGGTTTCCCAAGGGGGCCGCTGCCCTCCCGCGAACGGCGCGTGCTGCAAACGCTGCCGCTGGCGGGCCCCGTGTCCGCAGCTGTGGGGCTCCCTGGCGGTCAGGGACAGCAGGGCCGACCTGTTCCCTTCTGGGCTGTGTCCCCAGGGCGACAGGGCGGAGACTTACCGAGAGCTGGAGAGAGTCTTGCAGGCCGAGGATGGCCGCTTGCAGAGCGCTGTCCTGGGCAGAGCGATCGCGGCGGCTTCGAGGGACATGAGAGCGGCGCAGGTGAGCTGCTCCTCTCTGAAGGCAGCCAGCGGCGCCCGGCTGGAGCCGGGCTCTGTAAACCGCAGGAGGGCTCTGCCGACACGTCTCGAGCGCTGAGGCCTGTCAGAGGTTGCCAGCCGCCCTGGGGCAGCTCCTTCCCCGCGGATCTGCCTCCGCGAGAGCTGCAGAGGGAGCGGGGAGCGGGAGCAGCTCCCTGAGCCAGCAGCGCCTGCGCCCAGGGCTGGTGGCGGAGCTGGGACGTGCAGGGCCACGATTTGTGCACCAGCAAGTGTTTCCCGGAGGGAGAGGCCTTGGGGGCTCGTGGCTGCAGTGGATTTGGGGGCGATACCGGGAGCTGCGCAGGGAGGTGGCCGAGGCAGGAACCGAGGGCTGGAGGCAGGCGGTGGCCGCCGGCGCGCTCAGCCTGTCCGGCTGCCTCGGCCTTTCTCCTGCTGAGGGGGGATTCGTTGCTCTTGCCAGGGTGTGACAGAGGACGTGCGGACGGCCGCCAGCGACGTCCTGGTGGCTCTGGCCCGCTCCCACTTCGACAGCGTCATGTATGAGCTGCAGTGCCACCTGAGGGCCCTGGGAGAGATCTCCGAGGACTTTGTGTTTGTCACCTTGGGCAAGCTGGCCAGCAGCTACGGTAGGGCCCCTCGGCCTCCGGCTCGGGGCTACGGTCTGCGGTAACCGGGAGAAGGGATCCTCCCCGTCCCCCAAATGCTCCGTGCTGAACCGGAGCGCTACGGACGGGACGGGCGGGAGAGGCAACGTGGCGGGCTCTGCCCCCGCCGCCCTGGCAGGCCCCCGAAGGGCTGCCCCGCTCCCCGCTTCGGGGCAGGCCCCAGCACCCTGGTGCCCTGTCGAGTCCCTCCCCGTGCTGGGGCCTGCCCCGGCCCCTCGGGCAGCTTGGTGCCCCGCTGGCCCTCCAGCGCGTCCCCGGGGGCCCGGCAGCCCGCGGGCTCGCCCTGCCGCGCTGCCCCGGGGTTTCCCCCGCGCGCTGCCCCAGCTTCCTCTGACGACGGCCGCTCTCTGTGCCCCTGCCCCTGCCCTCTGTGCAGCCCTGCGGTGCGTCCCCTTCGTGGGAATGACGCTCTTCGCCGTGCTCACGATGCTGAGCCAGGTGGGGAGCAGCCGGACCCTGCGCGCTGTCTGTGGCGGTGAGTGTCGGCCCCGCGGGGAGGGGAAGGGCCGGAGCAGCCCTCGGCGCCCGGGGCTGTTGCTGGGCCACGGCAGGGCCGAGCCTGCGGCGAGGTCAGGCCTCTGCCGTCCCCACCAGCATCAACGGGGCGAAGCAGCGCCTGAAGCCCAGGAGGTTTCTGTGGGCGGGAGGTGGGGGCGCTCAGCGCAACGGTGCAGAGGCCCTCCTGGGCCCTTGCCGCTGCCCCTGCTGCTGCGCTTTCCTCCTGGTGCGACCTCCCGTCGTTGGAGCTCTGCCCAGGCTCACTCGCGCCTTCTCCCTGCAGGGCAGGCTGGTTTTGTGGGGTTCAGAGAGAGCAGGCGAGTATTGGGGAAGGTTTGGGCAGGGAGGCAGTGAGAAGTGCAGGGGGGACCAAGGCTGTGAGGAGGAGGAACGGGAGTGATGGGGAGGAGGCGAGCAAGAACGCAGCGTTTCAGTCCCGGCATGTCAAAGCGTTGCACGGCTTGTCCCTGGAGCCAGACCCGGTCTCCTCCAGTCTCCTCCGCGCGGCAGACTCTGACGTGATCCTTCTGCCTTGTCTCGCTGCAGTCCTGGAGCAGTGGTCGAAGGCCGTAAACACCTACCTGCGCGACTGGGAGAAATGCCCCTTCCCGCGCATGGGGCAGGCCCAGTTCTGCAGCAGCGTTCACCCGCTCTTCTGCCACGTGGTGGGGAGCTGGCTGGGCTGCGAGGAGGAGGAGGTGAGAACGGCTGCCGTGGCAGCCCCGCGGCGGCAGCAGCGACATCGGGGTCCGTCTGTCTGTCAGCATGAGGGCCGTGTGGGAGGAGAGGCGCCCGGGGAGGGAGCAGGGTGTCTGATGCAGCACCCAAAGCCGGGCCCTGCCGATGCTGGTGGCAGGCGACAGGCAGCGTGCGGGACTGCATCTTCAGCCGCTGCCCGCGCCCAGGAGCACGGGGCCGGGGGCCGCCCTGCTGGGACCCAGCCGAATCCGGGGGCCTTTGGGCAGGGCCGGGGGGGCCCGGGGCTGGGGACGTGCCCTCTGCTGTGGAGCAAGCCCTCGTCCTCCAGGGGAAGCAGGGAAACGCCTGTCTGTGGGGAGGGCAGACCGTGTCGGGGCGGAAGGACCTTCAGCCCTGATGAAGAGCATCTCACTGCCCTCCGTGCAGGTCAAGCAGGCGGTCCTGGGGGCGATGGCTGCCATGATGGGCCTCCTCCTGCACGAGGAGGAGCACCGGGAGCAGGTGTGGGCGCAGCTCCCCTGGCTCCTGGGCCAGTATCAGCAGGTCCAGGACACTTTCCGGGTGACCAAGGTGAGGTGTCACAGTGGGGCTCGGTATGGCCATGGGGTCTGTGCACGTGCTGCAAGGTTTCAGGGGGCTGTGGGGTGCCTGGAGGAACCGGGGCCCCTTGAGAAAAAATGGAGAGGGCAGGGGAGGCTTGAGGCCTCCTGGGCTTCTCGGGCAGGACCAGAGCAGCGCAGGTGGGGCCGAGAGGGAGCTGAGCGTCTTCGGGGCCCGATCTCCTTGGGAAGGGAGGCCTTGAGCCCCATGCCTGGGGCGCCATGCAGGCCAGGGGCTCTGCTGTAACACCCGTCCGGCTGCTGTGCAGCGGCGTCTGGCGGGGATGGGAGGTCTGAGGGGTGTGAACGTCGTCCGATGGGCTCTGCGCAGAGGAGAAGCCCTCTAAGGCTGCTGCTGGGAGGGAAGGACACACGAGAAGCCCCGTGCAGGAGGGTTTGGGTTTTTCTCCTGGGGGCTGGAGTTGAGGAGTTCATCACAAAGAGGCTGGGTTTCCTTTCTTAAGACGTTGCTTTAGGTGACAGCCCCGCTCTTCCTCCCCCGTTCCCTTGCAGGGTCTGAGTTATTTTCTTGAGACTTTGGGGGAAGTGAAGATCCTCATCCCCAAGGACAAGCTTCAGGCCATTGGCACCGCTGTGCACAGCCAGGTAAGGGCAGCGTGACCTTGTACCGCTTGCACAGGGTGCAGCAGACCTGATTCGCGCGGCCAGGAAGGTCCTGCTGGATGGCCGGGCAGGGCATCCTGCCCGGAGGACCTACCTGAAGGCCGGGTCCGTGCAGATAGTTGGGAGTCGCCTCCCGTTCCGGTGTCTGGAGGCTGTTGTAGAGCTGGTTGTGGCTGCTGTGCGCAGGCTCAGGGGAGAGCCCAGCTCACCCAGCAGTTTCCCTCCCAGCCCCGTCGCAGCTCTCTGGAGCCCAGAGACCCCGGGCGCAGCTCAGCCCTGGGCCCCTGCGCAGCCCGGCCGCCCCAGACCTCTGGATGTGCCCAGCGCCTCAGTGGGGTGGGCTGGGCTTTGGCTGTGGGTCGCGTCCCGGGGCTAGGCCTGCCTTGGGAGTGAGGGAGGGGGAAAGCGAAAGGTTGGGGAAAGGGTTCATCTCCTCAAAGTTCGGCATCCCGAGTTGGCCACCAAAGCCCCGGCACTTCCCTCTGGGCTCCCTCTGGAGCTCCGGAGCGAAGCAAGGGTGATCCACTGCATGAGGCGAGGAGCTGCGGTCGCGGGGCGAAACGTCCCTCGGGGACGGCATCTCTCTCTCCAGGGAGTCTGCGGCCGGCCCGGGGCGACTCGCTCCGACTCAGGCAGCCGCTTTGCAGCTGTCCAAAGCTCCCGGGGAGCCGAGAGCGGAGGGAGCAGTTTCTTTTCCGTCCGCTCAGTCCTGATGCTCTTTTCTCTGAAACGCACCTTGTTCCCACAGCTCAGTGATGAAAGCAAGCAGCACAGCGGGGACCACCGGTCGGAGCTGACCTACTGCGTCCTGCTGCTGGGTGAGGGGAGGAGACTCCGCGTGACACCGCTGTGCCCTTGCCGCTCTCTCCCAAACCTCTGAAATGGGGGGAAGACACGGGCAGCTTATGCAGAGCACGAATTTTCCCTGGCAGCCCGAGTTTGCCCTGAGGACACGGTGGCTTTTCTGCGCTCGCAGCTGGGCAGCGGGAGCGAGGCCGCTCGCGTGGTGTCCTTGGAGCTGCTCAGAGCCCTGGTGCGCTCTGCAGGTCAGTGCTGCGAGGCGCAGTGAGGCCGGCCAGGGGTTTGGGCTGCCGGGCGGCGGGCAGACACGGCTGCAAGTGATGCACAAACACCCAAAACGAGCTGCAATGCTCTTGTCCCCAGCCGAGGTGCTACGCAGCTGCGGGGACAGGGATCTGACAGGGCAGCTGTAAACGGTGACACACCAGTGACGGCGCCCGACGCTGGGTGACGGGGCAGGGGCACGAGCTACGTGTCCCCATGGCGTTTCTGCAGGGCTCCGTGTTGTTATAGCAGTCTGTCGCGTCACACAGTTGTGTCTGTAAAGGGAGTCACTCGGGGACTCTGCTGCTTCCTCGGCCGTCACAGTCTCGTGCCCGGTTTTCTGTGCCGCTCGGGTGTGAAAGAGCTGGGAGCTTTGCCAGCTCCCTGCTGAACCGAGGGCTCTGCCTCAGCGCCCGCCTCTCCCCGTCTTTTCCAGCAGCGGAGGGAGGACAGCGCCTGCCCCTGCTTGTGCAGGCGGTGCGGTCTGTGCTGAGAGACCCCAGCAGGAAGGTGAGCTGGTTGGCGAGGGGCGGCACCGCGGTGGGTGGGCGGCAGAGAAAGCTTTCCCCCGGGGCAGAGCCTGGCCAGCCCCAGCGGGTCGGGGTCAAGCCTAGACGAGCGTTTCCCTGTGGAAATTTCCCCGCAGGGCAGTGACCGTGGGAGCAGAGGGGTCTCCTGCGCCCGTGTAGTCTCCCCATGGGGCAGATGGGCTGGGTGGGTGCGAAGGCGTCTGCCCCTCAGCTTTCGAGCTTGGGGGGAGGGGGGGAATATCTTATCTTATCGGGGGATAACTGCGATCTCCTCCCTGGCAGGTGGCGAGGGCAGTTCTGCGCTTCACCAAGGAGCTGCTCAGCTGCAGCGTCCAGAGCTGCTCGGCCTGGGATCTGGTGGCCCACGTCTTCGCCACGTTCAGCCAGGCCTCCGGCAGACTGGTGAGGGCAGAGCGTGACGCTTCGGCTTCGCTCTGTGCCGGGGTGTCCTGGGAGCCCCTGCGGGCGCCCTGGAAATGGGGAACCCCCCTCAGCAGGGCTGCAGTCAGCGGTGCAGAGGGCTGAGCGGCGTCCCCATCGCCGTTCCTGGGGGGGATCTCGGAGGGTGCCGGGGGAGCGCTTTGGCCTCCCACCAGCGCGTAGCAAATCCCACTGCGGCGCTGACTGTTCGCCCCGAGAGATGAGCGGTGCTCACCGGCTCTGTGGCTGGAGCCCGTCCCGGCGAGGGGATCCTTGTTCGCAGCTTTGCTCTCGGGCTGCCGCTGGCCCCGACTAAGGACGCTGGCGAGCGCCCCGACGGGCAGCGGGTCTCCCTGGTCGCAGCCTGTCTAGTCCTTCCTTGGCCGGGGACCTGGCCCCTCCTCTGGGCCTCTGTGCTCTCTCCTGCCTCGGGAGACGGGTGCTCCCAGGGGACATCACAGCAGCGCTGGGTGGTTCCCGCTTCACCTCCCGTCTCAGGGACAGGGAGTGACGCTGGCGTTGTCCAAACCGTGTCTTGCAGGCGCAGGGAAACCTTTCTCGGGCAGAAGCACAGGAAGCAACAGACCTTCAAGCCCTGTGCTTGGACATCCTGGGCTCTGTGGACGTCTCCGTCAGGGGGATGACCAAAGTAAGTCGTCCTGCGCCCTGCTGCTGCCTCCCTGCCCCGCTCTCCCCCAACTGCTCCCCAAACAGGCCCCTATGCGCACAGGGCGAGCGGAAACGCAGCCCGTCGTTTCCCCCTCAGAGCTAAAACGAGCTCTTGAGCTGGCGGTGGGGCGGGAACCCCAAAGTGCTGAATTGCCTCGTTCTCGTCTGCAGCTCTTGTGGCCGCGGCTCCTGCAGTACGTGGTGCCAGCCCAGTACACGGGCACGCTGGTGCCCCTGTCCCAGTGCCTCCGAGAGCTGGCCGAGCGCCGGCAGAGAGCAGGGGACGAGGAGGGAGAGGAGGAGGCCGATGTCGTGGCCTCCCGGGAGCGAGGTAGGAAGCCGAAACCGTCGCCGTGTGCTCTGCCGGGCCGTGCGGGGGCCGGGGACGCCCTGCCAGACGCAGGCGGGAGGCGGGAGCGAGGACGGGCAGAGCCGTGCCCCTCTGGCCGGGGCGAGGGAGCTCTGTGCCGCGTTTCCTCGTGCCCGGCAGAGACGCCTCGCTCGACTGCTGGCAGCTTTCTGCTTGCGGCCCGGGAGCGTTTCCCAGCCGCGCTGGAGCTGCCTGCACCTCCGTCTGCTCAGCCCTGGGGAAGCCCCGGCACAGGGCTGCGGCAGCGCAGCCGGTCAGCAGCCCGTGGGCCGCGCGGGGGCTGCCCGAGCCGAGAGGGGCCGGGTATGGCGGTCGCGCCGCTCTCACCGGCCTCTCTTCCTCCTCGCAGCCAAGCTGCCGACGCCGCAGGCCCTGCTGGCTCGCCTGCTGGTGAGTAGGGGCCCGGGGAAAGGGCTTTCGTGGCCTCGAGGCGACGGGAGAGGTCGGGGCAGAGCCGCTTCACAGGCCGGGGCCGGGGCCGGCAGCCTCCGGGGAGGAAGAGGCGTGCGAGAGCGAGTCGGAGCCACCCCTGCCCCGCGGGGACCCTGCTGCTGGGCGTGGAGAAGCCAACGCCGGCGGCTCCCGGCCGGGGCGGAGCGACCGCCCTCCCTCTGGGGAGAAGCCGCGGCTCTGGCGGCCGCCCCGAGCCCAGGTCTCGCCTGCCCTCTCCCAGGTGCTGGCGGCGGCTCCTCACGCCGGCGGCGGCTGCGGCGTCGCTGCCCTGCGGCTGCTGCAGGCCCTGCCGGGAGCGATCCACGGCGCCGTGGGGATGGTGTGGGCCGTGAAGATCCCCTTCCTGCTGCAGTACCTGGAAGGTAAAGTGCCGTCGGGGAGGAAGGGGCTGGGGAGGCCGAAGGGGAGGCAGGAAAAGGCAGCGTCCAGGCGTGAGGGAGGGGAATCGGCCCTGGGTTTCTCAGCGCTTGCTCTGCGGCCGCTCGTCTGCCAGGGAGCGCGCGCTGACGCCGAGGGCAGTAACGCCCAGGAGCGGTGCCTGCGGGGGCCGGGGCCTTTCTTGCCCGTCAGGGCCACGAGCAGGTTGTGCAGCCCCCCGGCGTCCTTGCTGGGTGGGTGTTTGGGAGGGCCGGGCTCGGCGCTCCTGGGGGTGGGGGAGACGTGTCGGGGCGAGAACGCGTGAGCGTGGTCCGTGCCCTCGTGTGACGGCCTGGTTTGCCCTGGGAGCCGCAGTGGAGCGAGGGGGATTGGGCCCGGCGGGTCTGTGAGTGACCCCGGCCCCCGGCCCCAGGGTCCGCCGGGCGTCTGGGGCCTGGCAAAGAGTTTGGCGCCGGGGCTTGAGCCTCCCGGCTCGGGCCCCTTCTGGCGTGGGAGCCGGGGGGTGTTGCAGTGCCAAGGAGACCCCTGGGCTCCTCTGGTGCTAAGTGACGCTGAGCGTGTCTTGCTCTGGCTTTGTAGGGAAAAGCGAGAGCTGCCTGGACTCTGCCGAGTGGGAGCGCCTTCTGCTTAAGGTGGAGCGCTGCTGCGAGGGCAGCAAATGACGCTGGGAAAGAGGGGGAAGGTGTGGGTGGGAACTTCCCCAGGAGCAGAGGGAGCCTAAGGAGGAGAATGCCAGTTTAGTTTAGAAAAGAGGAAACGCCCACAAGACGCCCTGAAAACGCCCAGAGGATTTTGTTTTGCAAAGGGCTCTGGGTCACAGAGGGTCGTTTCCTGTTCTGCCGTGTCACATCGTTCCGCTTGGTGAGCGGCTCTGCGGGACGCGGGCCGTGACCGGCATAGCCAGGGAGCTGCCACGTGCAGGCTAGCGCCAGGCGTGCCTTGAAGTCCCTCAAGAAGAATGATCTCCCAGCGCCCAGAGAAATAGAAAATCCTCCGTATGAAACAGGGAAGGGAAAAGAGGACGAGATGTTTTGGGCTGTCTCTTGTGGAAAGCCGCCGCCCCTGGGCAGAAAGGCAGGATTCACTGAACCCGAGCGATGGCTGCGGGATACGTGTGCGCCACCGGGCCGGTCGCTGGGGCTCCCTGCGCGGAGGGAGGGAGAGAGCAGGAGCAGCGGGCGCCTGGCGAGCAGCCCTCGCCCAGGGGCCGGGGAGGGTTTGCTTCAGCTTGTGCTTCCCCTAGTTCCTGAGGACGTCGCTGGAGACGATCGAGAGCCAGGCCTGGACCATGGGCCTGAGCTTCGAGCTGAGCCAGCAGAAGGGCAGCTACCCCCGGCTGTCCCGGGAGCAGGTGGGTCCCTGCCGAGGCCTCCTTTCTGCTCCCGTTCCCCGTGGGCGCTGGCGCGAGAGCCCGGGACGCTCCCCGGGCTGCGCCTGCAGATATTGCCCTCTGTGGGCGGGCCGGGCTCCCTGGCTCCCGTCCCTTCCCCACGCAGGCTTTTGTCTCGGCGCCGGCGGGCAGCGGGGCTGGGCTGAACGGCCGGGCGCCGCGGCCGGCTCCTCATGCCTGGCGCGGGCTGGTGCGTCGCGGCCCCGCTCCGTCCCGCCAGGTTGTGCGTGACCTCGTCTGGGGTGGCCTCTTCTCTTCCAGGCCTTCCTGTACAAGGCTATCGGGGTGTCCCTGGCAGTGTGTCCGCACGTCCCCTACGTCCGCGCGGAAGTGAAGAAACATCTACTGAGAACAAATTACTTGGAGGCGTCTGAGAGAGAGGTGGGTTTCCTCTTCTCCCCTTGCTTTCCGCCGAGCCCCTCCGTGTTCCCAGGGGAGCGGTGATCTCTCCCAGCAGAGCGCTCCAGGCTCTTCCGATTTCCGTGTCGCTGCTCTTTCCGTGGGATGATATGGCAGGTGTCGCTCGGAGCTTGCTGTGGCTGAGTGTCCCTTTCTCTTGTGTTGCAGGGGATGATTTGCGTTGTAGGCGGCTCTGCCGAGAGCCACTTCCACCTTGCCTTGGACTTGGTGCAGGAGTTTGGCTCTTCCATGGAAGAAAGACCAGTGTCGGGGGTTTTCAAGCGCCTGAAGGTAGAGGATCGCGGGTGTCTTGGCTTCTTTTTCCTCTGCCTTTTTTTCACTTGTAAAGCAGTAGCAGCCCAGTGGTGGCTGCTGCGTGAGAAGCGGGAGGCAGCGGGAGCTGGGGTCCACGGAGGTGCTGGGCTGACGTCTCGTGGCTTCTCCCACGGCCCAGGAATACCACCAGGGGAAGAGAGCAGGGACACACATGGCGCTCATGCTGGCCTACAGCCGGATCGCGCTCTGCGCCCCGCGGGAGCAGCTCCTGGCCCGCGTGGAGAGCGACATCGTGAGGGGCATCCTGCAGCACTACCGCACCAGCTGCCAGGTGGGTGCGCGGGTGCAGGGCCGGCCACGCCGAGGCGCCGCCTGCCCCAGCCCGGCTCCGAGCTGGAGCTCGCCGCGATGGGCCGTCTCGTAGCAAAGAGCCCCGAGGAGGGGTCTGCGCTGAAGGCCGAGTCCCAAACGCAGCCCGTGTCCCTCTGCGTATCCCTGTGTCCGCATGGCTGCGTGCGCTGCGACCGTTCGTTGCCTCTCACCATGTCCCCCTTCGCCTTGCAGGTGCTGGGCTTCACCATCTCCACCAAGGTAAGTGCTGCCCGATGGGGCCTTGCTTCCTGCCCTGGCCGCGCACCTTTCCCATCGCCGGCGTGCCGGGCTCGCTCTCCCGCTCGCTGGGCCAGGGTCCGGGGTCTCCTTGCAGTCGGTTGCCGGGAAAGCTTGTGCCTTCCCGGGGGGAGCTTCCTCCAAGGAGGGGAGAGGAGGTTTCCTTCCTCCGACCCGCGCGCCGAGCCCATGTGCCTGCGGCTCCTGGAAGATGCAGTGGTCGTGCGCTGTGCTTTGGGGCTGGCCGCCCCGCCGTGTTCCCCTGCCAGCCTTTGGCCCGGTGAGGCGTTGCTCATCGGTGCCGCTGTGTTTCTCTCTCCTGGGCCGCAGGACGTGCAGCTGAAGCTGACCCTGGTCCAGAGCGTCGCTGAGGTCAGCCGCGCCATGCAGGGGGCGGGGGGCTCGCACCGCGTGGAGCTCTCCTCCAAACGGGAGCTGCTGGGCATCCTGCTGGTGAGTGCTGGGGCCGGGACTGTCCCGCCAGGGAGTTTGGGGCTGAGCCCCGAGGCCGGTTGCCCCGAGGCGTGATGCTCTCCCTTGGCTGTGCGCGGCCCCTTGAGCGCCCTGAGCCTCGGGGCCTGTGGGTGCTGGCGCCCGGTGGCTGTCGCTGGGGAGAGCAGTGGGTCTGTCCCCGGTGGGGCGGCTGGCCGGCCCCGGTGCCGCTGTGGGAGCCGTGCGGGTGCCCAGGGCGTGCGCCGGGGCAGGGCGAGCAGAAGAGCCTGTTCCCGGCGGGAGGGCTCTGGGTCGCTGCCCGCTGCCCACGGTGCGCGTGTCTCTGTGACCTGCAGGGCTTGGTGAAGGAGGAGCCCCGGGATTGCCTGGCGTCCCCGCTGCGCAGGGAGGCGTTTCTGGCCCTGGGGCACTTGAGGTAGGCTCTTCCCGCCAGGGCTGGGGGGGCTGTGGTTTGACCCGCTCTGGGGAGGGGTAGGAAGCCTCTTTCCTGTCTTCCTTTTTCTCTGCCAGCAAACTGAAGCCGTCGCTGAGCCGGGAGGAAAACCGCGACCTCCTGGATCAGTGTTTGCAGAGCGCGATGCCCCTGCCTGCCCCGGAGCAGGTGGAAGAGGAAGGGGCGGCAGCGGCGGACGCTCTGCGCGTGCAGGTACCTTTTGGCCCTTCTGTCCCGGCCTCTCCGGGGGATCCCCCAGCAGCAGGTGCTGCGCGCTGCCCCCTCCGGCTGCGCTGGGCGTCTCCGTGTGCGGCCCAACGCCCGTCCTTCTCTCCCGCTCTCAGCAGACCATGGGGGCTCTCGGCGAGCTGGTGACAGCCCTGCTGGAGGAAGACCTCACCTCCGGCTGGTGCGCAGAGATGCTGCACGTGAGTATCCGGGGGGCGTCGGGGGAGGCGTCCCCGGCGTCGGGTGGAGGGTGCGCGGGGAGAGCTGGGCTGTGCAGTCGGCAGGGTCAGCGCGTCTGCGCTGGTGCCCCCCGCGAGCGGCTGACGGGGTGGCAAGGGGCCGGCGCCACCGGCTGCCGAGTCCCAGCTCCTCGGCGGGACTCTGCGCGGGAGGGAGACGCTTGGGGTGGCGGCGGGCAGGCCGGGGAGGCCCGTTGGGAGACAGGTCTGCTCTTGCCCAGGTGCTGGAGTACTGGCTCACCTCGGCCAAGGAGTGGGAGCGCGAGAGGGCCCTGCAGGCCTGCGCCCAGCTGCTGGGCGCTTACGAGGAGCGATTCGAGCGCACGGTGAGAAGGGACCCCCGTGCGCCGTGTCCCCACTCCCCACGGGCTGCGGCCCCGGCAGGGAGCTCTGCCCCGGGCCAGGTGCTGGGTTTCGGGTCTCCTGGGCTGTGGGGCTGCCCCGCTGGCTGCCCCGCTGCCCTGCCCCGGCTCGGACGCCAGCACAGCCGGGAGAGGGAGATCGGCCATCGGGGCCGCCCGCGACCTTCTCGTCGGCCTTCTGTTTCCCCAGGGAGAAAAGTCTTTCGAGCTCTTTGGCTCCATGGTGGGACTGCTGGCGCCTTTCGTCTGTGACTCGCCGGCCGCGTCCCGCCAGCGGGCAGGGGCCTGCCTGGGCCACCTGCTCCGCATCCGAGGTGAGGGCAGCCCCCGGCCAGGCTCGGCCAGCCGGGCCCCTGTGCCCCCGGGGGCCCGACGATCGCGCGGGGCCGGGCTCCGTTCCTCCTTCGTCCCGGCCCGCGGGCCAGAGGTGGGGTCTGCGTCGCCATCACGGCCCTTTTCTCCTGGTGCTCGCTGCAGGCAAGACTCTGGACTCGGGGGCCGAGGAGGACGAGGTGCAGCCCTTGTGCCAGCGGCTGAGCGCCCCAGACGCCGAGGCTCAGCTCCAGGCTTCCTCCAGACTGGCGAAGGTACCTGGCCCCGACAGCGCGGGGGGAGCCGGTGGCCGGGCTCCCGGGCAGCTGCCTGCTTCCCGGCCGGGGCCCCGCTCCGTTTTGGGAGAGCTGTGGCACTGGGCGCCGGGGGTTAGCGAGCAGCAAGCGGCTGTCGAGCGTGTCCGTCCTTCAGGCGCGCTGGGGAAGGAGGAGAGGCCACGGGGGGTGTGTGCGGGTGTGTGTGGGGGTGTGTGCACACGTGTGGGACCGTCACACACCGCACGGAAGCACACATACCCACCCGTCTGTGGGAAAAGAGGTGCTGGAGGGAAGCCGGGAAGCTGCTCTGCCTTCTCTTTCTGGTCTCCTGCCCGTTCTCCCTTTGCTGGGTTTAACACGTACTTGTTTGGGTGTCCCGTGTATCGAGCCGTGCGTTTGCGGGGGGTCGGCGTGCGCAGCGCCTGCGCGGGCTCTCAGCAGCTCTGGCATCCTGAGGGCCTGGCCCCGGGGGCGGGCAGGGTGCAGGCTTTGCGTGTGAGCAAGCAGCGCCCGGGGAGACACTTCCAGGCCTCTGGGCCGCACAGCGCTCAGCCAGCCCTGCCTGCCCGGCTGCCCTGGGAGGCGGTCGCACCCGCCAGGCCTAGCGAACTGGCCCGCCGCCCCCCAGCGCCCGAGTCTCCTCTCCTTTCTGAAGAGCCGGAGCAGACGTGTGACGTGGTCTCTCCTGTTTCTGATTTCTCCCCAGATCATCTGCAAATACATCCCCGAAGCGCAGGCTACGGATTTCATTTCTGCCGCCCTGGACGGGATGCTGTCGGTCAGGTCCGCGTGCGCTCAGGCAGCTGGCGAGTGGCTGGTCACCTTCCTGGAGAAATGCGGGGGGCAGCTCTCCACGAAGGTGAGAGAGACACCTTTTCCCTGGGGCTTTGGCCTTCCCGCCTCGGCCGTTGCCCTGCCCCTTGTGCCCTCAGCCCTCCCTGCCCCGGGCCCGAAGGGGGACGGCACCCATCTGCCTCCAGAAGAAGGGGGGTTGCGGCAAACTGTTGGCATCCCGGGCCCTGCCCCGGGAGGAACAGGATGTTGACGCTGGGGGTTTCTTCCTCCTGACTCCTGGTGCTGCTTGGGGTTTCTTACACACTCGCTAGCACAGTCCCCTTCCTTGCTCGTTTTTCCTTGGTGCCCAGCTCCACGCACTGCCCGCGTTTTGCTCTGTGCATGGTGCCTTTTCTGATGTTGGGTGGCTGTTGTGGGTCCTCGTCGTTCTGCCTGAGCCTGGCTGTGCCAGCCCCGGGGCGGCGTTGCTCTCGGGAGCAGTCATGGCCTCTTTGTTGGTGATTCGTGCCTGTGGCCCTGGGGCCCGGTCCCATCCGGTGCCTGCACGGTCACAGCCTCTGCTGCCCTCCTCCGCTCGGGCTCTGCTGCGCTGGGGTTTGGGTCTGGGGCCACAGGCAGGTCCCTCGGCCCAGGGCGGCTCCTCGGTGTCGCCCTCGGTCGGCAGCAGAGATGTGTCCCCGTGGCGGTCCAGCGTCCCCCCGCCGCGGCCCAGAGCCTTCGGGCTTTAGGGCTGGATCTTGAGAAACGGTCGGGGAGCAGGAATTGCTCATCGGCCGAGTGGGGTGCCGGGCTGTGCGGGAGGACGAGGAAAGGATGGGCAGGACGGCTCTTTTGGTCTTCGTTCAGGTGCCGGAAATCCTGAGCATCATTTACATCCGGATGCCGACCATGCAGCAGGACACCCTCCGACGCGTCCTCTTGGAGGCGGTGTCCGTGCTGGCCCTCTACCACCCCGGGGCCGTCATCGACAGCCTGCTGCAGAAGCAGCTGCCCATGGACAGGTACGCGCAGTGCCCCGGCCCCGCGGGCAGGCAGGACCCACCGCCGACGGGGCGAGCAGGAGCCAGCGGAGAAGCCGGTCCTGCTGCTCTGGGGGGAGAAAGCCTGAGCGCGGCAAGAGCCGACGGCCAGAGCCCGGCCCGCGCCAGCCCCTTGGAGGCCAGGAGAGCGTTTGGCCGCCGCCGAGGTGGCATCGCAGGTCGCAGAGCCCGCGGGCTCACGGGGGAACTTGTGCTGCCTTGCAGCGGCACCGTGGAGCTGTGGCAGGTCCTGGGGAGGAAGTTCTTTGTGCAGCAGCTCCTGAGGGCTTTAATGGAAAAACTGGAGCGCTCGGGAAACGACCAGCCCAGGAGCAGCTCTGCGGAGGCTGAGGCAGACGACGGTCAGGCTGCGCTGGAGCCGCTCAAGGTGCGTGCGCTGGCAGACGCGTTTCTGCAGCTTCGCATCGGACGTCCTAACAACCCTTCAGGCTGAGGGAGTTTTGTGCACGTCGCGACCCCCCCGAGCCCCCGGGGTGCCGTGCTGGGCCCTTCGCAGCGCTGGCAGCGGGGGCAGCCGAGACCGTTTGCTGCTGCCAGCCTGCAGGGCTGCTGCGGAAAGCCGAACTGCGGACAGCAAAGGTCCCCGAGGCGGGAGGGGAGGGTGGGAAAAGGCCTTGTTTTCACAGGTTGAATTTCTCTGCAGATCACACGTGCCATCGGCGAGGTGGTGTCGACGCAGCAGACCCCGGAGGCTGTGCAGCGCTTGCTGCCGGAGCTGCTGCCGGTGCTGCTGAAGCAGATCAGCGCCACGCTGGGGAAGGAGATGCCCTTTTCCCAAGTCAGCACCCGGGGAAAGCTGTTCCTCAAGGGACACACGAGTGATGACAATCCTTGCAGGTGGGAGCCAGCGGGACAGACGCAGGGGCTGGGCTTTGGTCCCCGTAACCGGGCCACATTCGCTCACGGCCCCGAGGCAGCGCTTTGGCCTGCCCCGTCGCCTACGCGGCCGGTACCGCCGAGGGCTCGGGCCTTGCCTGCCGCGTCTCCTGCCTGCGGGGTGTCGTGCCTTTCCCTCTGCCCTGCTGCCCCTTGGAGAAGGGACGGGAACAAGCAGGATAAAACCCGGCGTGGCGCCGGCCAGGCCAGGCTGCCCGCGAAAGGGAGGTGGCCGTGGCCTGCCTTTGGGGCCGGGTGACCGGGGCAGCCCGGGGCCCTGGCAACGGGGCCTCTGGCGCGAAGTCTAGAGCCTGGGGGTTTCTAGTGCGATCGGTGAGTTCGGGGTGCCAGGAAGGATGAAAAGGCCAGTTTTCTCACAGCCGGGCAGACGCCAGGGTGGTGAGATGTCATTTTGGGGCGCGTTGCGTCTCCCCGGGGGAGGCTGAGCTCGAGGGAAGGATCGCCTCGCAGGCGGCGGCGTCTCCTTAGCTCTGCCCAAGGAGCCTGTTGCGGTGATGCAGGACTCGCTGCTCTTCCCCCCAGGCTTTCCCTGGAGACCCTGGAGGTGGTGCTGCGCACGAGCCTCGAGGAGAAGTGGCTGCGGCTGCTCCGGAAGCAGGGAGCCTGGGCCGCCCTGGAAGACCCGCGGGCTCACCACGACGGCGTCTGTCTCCTGACCGGGTGAGGGCCCGCGGAGGCGCCTCGCTGCCCTGGGGGGGCTGGTGGGACCCTTCCCCTGGCCTGGCCGTCTCCGAGTTGCCGAGCGGAGCCTGCGGGGCAGCGGGTGAATTTTGGGGCTTGAGGCCGGGTGCCTGCCTGCGTAACCGCGTGCCGCCTGCCTGTGCTCTGCGCGCAGCGTGCTGCTCCGCGCCGGGACCGTCTCGCTGCCCGTCGTGCTGGTCCTGACGCAGTGGCTGGAGGCCCCGTCGTCCAACCTGCGGGTCATGGCGGCGGCTTTCTTTGCGGAGGTGAGAGAGGAGGAGGGAGAGGCAGGTTTAGGAGGGGTTTTCTCATGACGCTGCTCTTTGGGGAGGTGCCGGCAGCAAGTGTCGCAGTCGAGGCGGGAGCGGATCCCCCCGTAGGAGGCCTCCCGGGAGCTGCCCTTCCCCGGCCCCTGCCGCGTCGCTCCCCCGCGCCGCGGCCAGGGATGTTCTTGGCCCTGCAAACCGCTCGCTCCGGGTCCCCGTCGCTGCTGCCGGGGCAGAGGACGGACGGGCGGGCGTTCTGTCAGCGACCCCTTTCCAGGGCGTCCCCGACCCCAGCCGGGACGGGCTGCCAGGTTGCCTGGAGCTCCGCAGCTCTGCTGAGCGGCCCCGGGACCCAATGAGAAATCCTCTCCGGAGGCCGACCGCCCCAACGTGGGCGCCCTGGGGCCCGGGGCAGCGCTGCCCTCGGCCTGGGCCGGGCGCAAAGGGAGGCGGCCGGGGGCCGGGGGCGTCAGGCCGGGCTCGTGGGGCTTCCTCTCGCGGCGCCCCGGGCGGGCGCTGTGGCCGGGCCTGCTCCGCCTCCGTCCCCGGCTGCTGACGGCCGGGTCGCTGTGCTGCAGCTGATGAAGGACCCAGCGGCCCAGGCCAGGAGGTGCCTTCAGCCCGTCCTGGGGGCCTTGGTGGAGAAAGCGCGGGACCCGAGCAGCACGGTGCGGCAGATGGCAGCGCGCGGGCTGGGCAACGCGGTCAGCGGCGCGCCGGAGAAGGTGAGAGGGGCTTTGCCCCGCAGGAAACGCGGCCCCTGGCTGGAGAGATGCAGGCGGAGAGCGGCGGAGGGGTTGGCGAGGAGCCTGGGCAGAGCAGCAGAGGCAACCGGGGGCCTTTCCCCCGGGCGCGCTGCGTCCTCGGGCGTCAGCCGGGCTGCAGAGGGGGCGGAGGTGCCGCCGGGAGCCTCGGGCTGCCCCCTGCTCGGGGGCCGATGCCGGAAGCTTGGGCCCCGGGGCAACGGGAGAGGCGGGCGGTCGGAGGCAGGACAGCGAGAGGCTGGTGCGCGCGTTACAGCTGCGGAAGCGCAAGGGAGCCGTCCTGGCGGCGCTGCGGAGGGGCCTGGAGGACGCCTCGGCGGAGGTGGTGGCCGAGAGCCTGCTGGCGCTGGCGAAGGTGGTCGACGAGCTCCGGGGGAAGGCCGTGGGCTCCGCCTTCAAGGACATCGCCAGGGCCACGAGGGCGTTCTTTGATGCTGTAAGCGAGCGGCGTCGCCTGGCGCCCGCTCGAAGGGTCCCTGGCGGGCTGGGCGCGGGGCGGCGCGGGCCGGGGCAGCTCCGCAGCGGGAGGGTTCGGGCAAGACACCGATGTCTGGGCGAGACGGAGGCGGCGCTGTTTGTGGCCCCCCTCCCCTCCCCTCCCCTCCCCTCCCCCGGGGGTCCTTTCTGAGGGCGTTGCGCTCGACGGGCAGCGCTCGGGGGTTACAGAGCAGTCGTCCGAGGGGTCCCTGCCGCCCGCCTGACGGCCGGGGGCGCTGGGTTGCAGGAGCAGGCGTCGCTGCGCTCGGCGGCCTTCACCCTGTACGGGGTGCTGGCCGCCGCGGCCACGAGGCGGTGGAGGCCCTTCTTCGCCCGGGAGCTGGGGAGCACGTGGGCCAGCCTGGTGCTCCACCTGCGCGACCCGGACGCGGGAGCCGCCACGGTGAGAGCCCGGGAGCTGGCGCGCGAAGCAGCCGGCAAAGCCGCGCGGACGTTTCCGCCCTCCCCGCTGGCAGCGGTGCCGCGCGCAGGGGGCCGCGGAGGGGGCCGGGGCAGGCTCCCTGCTGCCGGCCCCGCGTCCGGGGCGGCCGCGACAGGGCTGGGCTCTCTCTGCCAGGCGTGCCAGGGCGCCCTGCGGCTGTGCGCGCCGCTCCTGGAGCTGAGGAGGGTGCGGCAGGGCATCGCCGTCGGCACCAGGCTGAGCGCGGCCGAGCTGCAGGACGCCGTCTGCAGCCTGCTGGTGAGGAGCTGCGCGCCCCGGGGGCCGCGGGGGCCGCGGGCAGGGACGGAGGGAGGGCGGGAGGGAGGGGGCGGGCGATGCACCCGCCCGCGGTGCCCGGGCCGTGGGCGCCGCGGGGGCGTTTTCGGGCGGGCAGAGGAGGACACGCGTGTGCCCGCGTCCCCCAGGCCCAGGAGAGCCGCGAGCACCAACAGAGGCTGTACGTCGCCGCCAGGCGCTGCTTCCTGGAGGGCTGCGCGGAGCTGCGGGCCGCGGCCCTCGACGTGGCCGGTGAGCCGGGGCGGCGCGGGGTGGCGCGGGGCGCGGGAGGTGGGCCGGGGCGGCAGCGCCCGCGGGGCCGTGGGGTGGCAGGTGCTGGTGCCCGGGGGGCGCCTCGAGGGCCGCGGCCCCCCGGGCAGCCGGGGCCGGCGCCTCCCCGCCGCGCGCTCCGGGCCGGGGCGGCGGGCAGCGCGTGACGCCGCGCGGTGCCCCGTGCCGCAGGCGTCCTCGTGGAGCACGCGGGCACCGAGTGGCTGCCGGGGCCGGAGGCGACGCTGCTGGCCGCAGGTAGGCGACGGGCCGGGGGCCGGGGGGCTGCGGGCGGCCCCGCCGGCAGCAGGGGCGCTGACGCCGGTGCCGTTGCAGCTCTGCGGGCGCTGCGGGGCGACGGGGACGCGCGGGTGCAGCAGGCGGCCGCTCGGCTCCTCCGCGACAGCGGCCTCGAGGGAGCGGCGGGCGCCGCCGAGCCGCAATAAAGCCGGGCCGAGCCGGGCCGGGCCGGGCTGCTGTGTGCGCCGGGGGCGGGGCCTCGGGCGGGGCGGGGCGTCTGCGGGGCGGGGCGTCTGCGGGGCGGGGCCTGGGGCGGGGCGGGGCGTCGGTGTGGGCGGGGCTGCGGCCCCTTGGCGGCGCCTGCGCGGCCCCCGCGGCCCCCGGAGCCGCGGGAAGCGGCGGCGGCGGCGCTCGGTGTCCGGGGCTCCCGGCCGGGCCGGGGCCGGTGCCGGTGCCGCGGGGCCCAGGTAAGCGGGGCGGGGAGGGACCGGGACCGGCCGGGGCGGGAGGCGGCCGGTGCCCGGTGCCGGCGCGGCCGGAGCCGGGAGCCGGAGCCGGGAGCCGCGGGGCGAGGAGGAGCCGCAAAGCCCGAGGGGCCGGAGCCCGGTGCCGCCCGGCCGGGGCTGCCGGCGGGGAGGGTCCCCCAGCCGCGCTGCCCGGCGCGGCCCGAGCCCGGGGCCGGCAGGGGAGGGGAGGGGAGGGGGCTGCCGGGGCGCGGGGCGCCGCAGGGGGGTCCGGGGCGGCCGGGGCTCGGGCGCGGGGCCGAGTCCTGCCCGGCCGCTGCGCCGGCACCGGCCCGGGGCCCCGAAGGGGGGCGGAGGGGGCCGGTCGGGGGAGCGGGAAGGCCAAGGGCTGCGGTTTGGGGGGCCCGAGGACGGGTTCAGCGGCTGCGGGGGGGCTCGGAGTGCGTTTCCGAGCCCGCGAACAGCCCCCGAGCCTGCTGCGGAGCCCCAGAAATGCAGGGTTTAGCCTCGGTTGTTCAGCCCTGCCTTCTGGGGCCTCCAGAAACATGTCCCTGGGGCTGTTGTGGGGCTTGAAAAGGGGAGGCTGAGGGGGCTGGCTGGGGTTAAGAGGGGAGACTAAATGCTGCGTTTCTGGGGCTCACAGCCAGGTCCAGTGGGCTGCGTTGGGGGCTCGGTGTCCATTTGTGAGCCCCCAAAGCAGCCCCCTGGACCTGGCCTTGAGCCCCAGAAACGCAGGCTTTCCAGAGGGGAGTTGGGCATTCCTGGGCCTCAGAAAACAGGTTCATTGGGTGGTTTGGGGGGCTCGGAAAGGGAGGCCGAGTCCTGCGTTTCTGGTGCTCAAAAACAGGTTCAATGGAGTTGTTTCAGAGCTCAGAAACAGAGGCCAAGTGCTGTGTTTTTGATGCTGGGAAACAGGTTCACTGGGCTGTTTAGGGGCTCAGAAATGGAGGTTAAGTCCTGGGTTTGGGGGTTCAAAGACAAGTTCAGTGGGCTGCTGTGGGGGGGGGGGCCAGTGTCTATTTCTGAGCCCCCCAAAACAGCCCACTGGACCTGTTTTTGAACCCCAGAAATGCAGGATTTCAAAATGGCATCCTGCATTTGGGGGCTCTGGAAGACAGGTTCAATGGAGTTGTTTCAGAGCTCAGAAAGGGAGGCCAAGCACTGCTGTGTTTTTGGGGCTCTCAGCCAGGTCCAGTGGGCTGCTTTGGGGGCTCGGTGTCCATTTCTGAGCCCCTCCCCCCCCCCAAAGCAGCCCCCTGGACCTGGCTGTGAGCCCCAGAAATGCAGGCTTTCCAAAGGGAGGTGGGCATTCCTGGGCCTCAGACAGCATGTTCCCTGGGCAGTTTGGGGGCTCTGGAAGGGAGGCCGAGTCCTGAGTTTCTGGTGCTCAAAACCAGGTTGGTCTGAGCTGTTTCAGAGCTCAGAAACAGAGGCTGTGTTTCAGTCCTGCGTTTCTGGTGCTTGTAAACAGGTTCATTGGGCTGGGGTCAGAGCTCAGAAACAGAAGGTAAGTGCTGCGTTCCTGGTGCTTGAAAACAGCTTCTGTTTCAGAGCCCCAAACAGCCGAATGAGCCCAAGTCCTGCGTTTTTGAGCTCAGAAACGGAGGCTGAGTGCTGCATTTTGGAGGCTTGGAAACAGAGACTACTAAGTCATCTGTTTTCAGCCCCCAACCCAGGGGCCCTGGGGCCCTTTTGTGGGTGGTGGGAGGGAGAGAGGGGTAGGCAGGGTGGTTGGGCCAGGTGGGGGGGGGGGGGTAGGCAGGGCCCGTGGACCCTCACCGGAGGTGGGGGTCCATCCGCGCGCACCCCGAAGGCAGGGAGGCCGGCGTGCACCAGGCCGAACTTCGCGTCTGAGATAGTTTCTGGCGCGAAAGGCACTTTTGGGGAGGAAACGCGAGCAGACGCCGTCTTCCAGTTCCACTCTTTATTCACCCTTTATAATGTTTTTATATATAAACAACCATGTATTCAATATGTACATACTGTTAATAAACTAATTATGTATACAATACCATGTATACTGTGCACTATGTATACAATATGGAACATGATATTCAGATGCAAGTTATGACAGTGATTGATTTACAACCTGGGCAGTCGCCCAAGCTGCAAGGAGCCCGAGCTGCGCTGGCACGAGCGGGCGCTGCGCTCCCAGCTCGGCTCCCAAGGAGGCCCAGAGCCCGGCGGGCGCAGGCAGCTCGGCCCCAGCCCGGAGCGGGGCGCGCGCAGGGCAGGAGGGAGGCGAGGCGAGCGCAGTCGTCCTGCTGCGAGCAGGGAGCCGGGCGCCTTGCGTCAGGGGTGGAGGAAGCCTCCCTCTCTGCGGCGCTGCTCTCCCGCTTCCGTCTCCGAGCGCAGAAAGGAGGTGCGAGGCCGTCGTGCGGGGTCGGCACCACCTGCACCTGACACAGAGACAGGCAGCGAGGCTGCAGCTGTTACTCACCAGTGACGCAGCCCCTCCAGGCGATGCAGGGAGAAGCCCCCAGGAGAAGATGCCCCCAGGCTCCGCAGGAAGCGCCCCCGAGGTCCCCGTGCGGGTGAGGGGCCGGGACGCGGCCCCTGCTGCCGGACGCGCTGTCCCAGGCTCTGTGCGCAGGCAGCAGCAGCAGCAGCGAGCCCGTGGCAGGATGACACTTCAGCATTTGCTCCGGCCACCCCCGAGTGCCCGGCTGGGGCTCCTCCATCCCTGTAGGAGAGAAAAAAAAAGGAGAGGGCATTTCAGGAGAGGCCCAGCACTGCGGCAAATGGCCGCAGGCGTGGGTCGGGACAGTTGCTGGCAGTGCCAGCAGCAGCCGCCCCCAGGGCAGCGCTGGTCACCGGAGCTTTCCTGAACTCCCCGGGCAGCGCCCCGTCCTGCGAAACACGAGGCGCAATCCTGCCCCGCCAGGGCTTCGGTGCACAACGCTCGCAGCAGCTCTGCGCAGCCCCAGCAGCCCAAGCCGGCACAGACAGACCAGCACTGACCCCCACGGCCTGCACAGGCCCTGTGGAGACACAGAGCCTGCTCTCCTCCCTCCCAACTGCCCCGCAGACATGACAAAAAATAACAACAACAAAAAAAGCTCAGCCCCCGCCGAGCAGGGGCGCAGCGCAGACCTGCCCAGGCGCCGCACTGGGACACTCACCGCACAGCGCCTCCTGCGTCTTCGTGCCGGCGCCCTGCTCCTCGACGAGGCTCAGGCTGAGCCTTTCCGACTCGGCTGCTCCCACACAGCGTCACCTGCGCTGGCAAAGGCCCTCGCGAGGGACCGGCCGCAGAATCGCAGCGAGGACGACGCAGCTCTCGCTCGAGCAGGAGCTCCCGGCCCGGCACCCAGCCTGCGCACGCTCAGAGCAAATGCCGGGCTGTAACCCTGGACCTCGCTGGGACGGAGCGGCCAGGGATCACGGCCGCTCCCCACGAGGCTCCCCCCCGTCCGACACAGCAGTACAGCCGGACACGCAGCACCACTGAAACGGAGCTAACAAGCACAAGCATTTTGCTGGGCTCAGAGCCCAGAGCTGCCCCCTCCCCAACCCCCCTGTGCAGGAGCACCCGGTGCGAACGGCTCTTCCCCGAGTCTCAAGGCCCTCGGAGGAACGAGGAGCATCTCGTCGAAAAGCTTCGCCCAGGTTCGGCAGCACAGCTGAACAACTGCCCTTCAGAGAGCAGCACCCTCCCTGCAGCTCTCGCTAGCAAGCCTGTGAAGCGCACCTGGGTCACGAGTCCTGTCTCTGACCCAGCAGGGGTGGGTTCGGGGGACACAGTCTTGTACGCACTGACTCTGCCCCGCTTTTACCCCTGGGCCAGCCCCAGCGGTTCTGGCCGGGAACGGTGAGGCTGCACAGGGCCACCCGCGCTCCCGCCCAAAGCCGAGCCTGGCGGACACGGGCTGGCACACACCAGCGCACGGGTACTCACCGCTGGGCCCCGCCGAGCTGGCTGAAGGCTTTGTCCTCTGGTCGCAGCCCACAAGGTATTTCACCTAGAGTACAACCATGCTTTTACGCTGCTTCAGCCTCCTGCCGCCTCTTTTCATCACTGGCTGGTTGTCAGAAGCAAAACTTGGTATTTGGGGAGACAGCTCACGCAGCTGAGGGAGAAACATACCTCTCTTTTGGCTTTTCCTCTGTCAGCTTCACCTGCATCACGTGAAGAAAATCCTGCGTGGATTATTCCACATGCTGCTGAGGTTATCCCATGCAATGGGGGGGGGGAGGGGGGGGGATAGGGAAACGTCCCTGACCTCAAGGACACTGGAGATATTCCACATCACACCCACAGAAAAATAGAATTTGCTGCCCGTGCAGAACGGCCGACGAAAAATTGCAGTTAACAGAGCATGCCTTGTTCCTGAATTGGTCCTCTGTTATCAGTTACTAATGTCTCCCTTTCAGGGAAAGCAATGAACTTCCATTTATGCCAAGTTAGCAGCTGCCTGTTAGGCAGCTTCTTTAGGGTTAAGTGTTCCTGTACTGCACGGCACCAGCGCTATCATACAAAGGCCCGCAGCTGCAGCGCACGTTTGCAAGGTCACTAAAACACCCAGACCGCCACCGTCTGGCTTCCGACCATTTAAAAATAAGGCCAAAGTCAGGACTGGCTTCTGTTTGACAGCTTGTACCTGAGGCATACCATCACCTCCAAGAATTAGATGCCTTTTCTGCCTATCTGTAAACCTACCTTCATTCCTTTTGCAGAGCCTGTAAGAAAGAGAGCACATCTCTCACAACTTAGAAAGAAGGAGGCTTCACAGAGCTAACGCTGAGGCTGCACTGGGTGCATGCTCGGGGGTAACAACGATGTTAATTCATTGAAGAGAAGGTTGAGGCCAAACCAGAGGACTTGGAGTCTTTGAAAGCTAAGAGCAACAACGTTCCGCCATTGGGAGAGGACGCAGTTACATAGAGGCCTTGATCTGTAAAAGACTCCCAAAGGAAAATACTTGGATTCTGGCAATTTAAAAAAATATATATATATACATAACACACACACACACACAGAGACCTCTCTGCAAAGCAGCACCTAGTGACAAATGGTGCCGCGTCAGTGGGATACGATTTCCATGCCTACTGCTTGGGTCTTTCATCTAACCAGACATATTACCTGGTCTTTTCGCTATATACATCAGTTGCCTTCCACAAACACGTTAACCTGGGAGTACCCAGTACGTCCATGCCTGCTGATGTGGCATACCCACAGGGATGCTGGATCGAGTTACTGTATTTTATCTGAAAAGAAAAATTACATTTCTCAACCAAGTACTCCAGCGCCTTACAAAAAGCCCTCTTTTTTTGGTACCAAAGTTCATTTCGATTGTTTAAAGGTTACAGTTCTTTCCCCTTCTCTGGTACCTGGGAGACGGTGCTCTGCCTCTTGGGGCAATGCTTTTTTGTCAACTGCAACGCTTGCAACGTTTTAACATGACACTGCAAATGCTGCAAGTCCAGCCTTTCCGGAGGAACTGAAGCACAGGCTCTTTGGGAAGGCAGCGATGGATTGTACGTTACAAAATCCCGCAATCAAGAAAGATGAACAGCTCTACGAGGAAGTGGGGGACGGAAGGAGGGTCATTTAATTGGGGGTCACTGTACCTGCTGCAGGGACTCTTCTGCTCCCCTCCGGGGCAGACGTACTGGAATCCCCTTGTCATCTGATCCCTCCTTCCTGCACTGCCTGGATTAGTTTCTTCTGCTCGTTTTGGCTGCGTTCTGTTAGGATAAAAAAAATGATTCCGCTTGGGAGAACTAGAAGTAATGAAAGCAGCGACTCTTTCTTTGGCAAGCTGCTTCGCTATTATCCTTTCTTTCTTTTGTACTTTGGCTACTGAAGGGAGTCCCTTTCCTTGGCAGCGCCGCTCTGGCTCGCGGCTGACACCCATTCTCAGCTACATCTCCAGGAGCTGAGGCTGCTTGCCAGAAAAGGTTTTATCTTTTGTTGGATGCTGTGAGTACTCACTTGCAACGTACCTGGTGTTTTCTTTCAGAAGCATAAAATAGAGAGGAAAAAGACTAATTGCATCACCTCAGTAGATCCCCTTTCTCTTCCACAGAAGAAAGAGGAAGACCCATATTTCTCCCCACCCCCCCCCACATGATAGCGTAGCTTTAAGCCGTGCTCCTAAGTGCTTGCCAAAGCGTTTCCAAGTCTTAGGCATCTGTTTTTTCAAAGAGGAGTTGAAAAGCTTAGCTTCCAGTACAATGCATTAAGTCTGAAAAAGAGGTCATCTCAGAAGTTTATCGCGCAACAGATCTTTACAGAGACTGCTTATCTCTAGGACTGGTAGCACGAGCACCCCTTGCCAGTCAAGACAAGGGGAGAGTGCTTTGAGAAGGGGATGTGCTGGTTCTGCGCAACAGAGCATCCAGAGAGGGTGACAGCGTCTCTCAGGAAAAGTCTGAAAGCTTACCACAAGAACGTGGACTACATCATCTGGTGTGCAACACACAAACAGAACCATCAGTCAACCCGATCTTCACTTTCTGACTTCTGAGCTAATGAAAGTGCTTTTTAAAAAAGAAAGGGGGGAGGGGGTTTATTCAGTACACTAAGTTCCCGTAGGTGTTAATTTCTGTGGCTCTTTGATACCTATGTATATATATACACACTTTCCCAAGCCTAAACTACATTTCCACCTGATGGGAAAACCTGGTAATTTTTCCCATCAGCACGGGTGCCTTGGTCTTTAAAGCTCTAGCGCAAGCATCTCATCTGGCAAGACGGTCTTTACAGTAGGTTGCAGTTTGTTCAATTAAAAACTAGTTGTAGTTGTCCTACTTTCAACAGTAATTATTTTCAAATACAAAGATTATTAGCTCTCTCTCCTCCTCCAAGGAGATTTTCCTAGAACACAGATTTGCATGGAGAAAGGGAAGAAACTGGGATAAAACCATGTACTGCGTGAGCCTGACCATTCTTCCCCGTACAGCAGCACTTCAGAGAGGAGAGGGTCACCGCAAGGGGGCCTGCGTCTCTCCGGTCCGCAGCCTAACACCAAAATCTTTCTTTTTTGTTTCACGGGAACCTCGGGGAAGCCGCAGTCCGGACGGGCGTCTCACCGGCCTAGAGAGCAGAGAAGCACATGCAAGGACAGTGGAAAGTTTGCAGCCCTCCCTGCTTCTTTCAGGGCAGGTCTGTTTCCTTAAGAACACTTTTGACAGCTGTTCCAGGTAAGTTCTGGTAGTTTCGGAGACTAGGACTCAGAGGTGTTTTGTGCAAACATACCTCATCTTTCCAGAGCAAGACTTTCCACGTGAGGTTAATCCACTCTCCACATCAACTGGACCAACCAGAAAGGCTGGCAGTCCTTCGATATGGGCCCCTGTCTAGCGCAATCTAGATTCAAGTCCTACAATTCATTTCTCACATGCCACAGTACCTTCCTGAGAGCATCCCGGATCCGAGGCGGACACCTCGGCTGGGCTGGCTCCGAGCTGACGAGCAGGGAGTGAAAACTCCAAATGCCAGGGCAAACCTCTGCCAGGGCCATCCCACGCATCCTGTCAGTACGGCCTTTGAGTCTGTTTCAGGTAGCCTTTTCCTCGTCCTTCTCGGAAAGGAACGTGCTGTTCCTCCTTACTGGGGTTCTGCTGGAAAGAAGAACTACGTTATAACGTTGTCGAGCACAGCTATCGCTGCTCCATAAAACACAACTTTGTTGTTTTAAAGGAAACAGAGCACAGAACACAACTGCAAAGCACACTCCGTCTTTGCGGCCAGCTGGGTTGGGCAAAGTTCCTTATCCTTCGGTAGTCCAAAAAATTAGATACTGGAACGCTCGACAAAGAGGTGATACGCTGAACACAAACGCCCTGGAGGCTGAGGCAGGTAAAGGAAAGTTTCCCTTTCCAGCAATGTTTTTGGTAAGCTTTTTTACATTTGAAATAAAGAAATGTGGACAAGTTCATTAAATACAACCCCTGGTACATCCCATCGCTTCATGATGGGATGTCACACGCCTGCTGCTCATAACACCTAAGACAGACAGAAAACCCAGCCTCACCTGCCGAATCTAAGGACTTCTGTTCCAAAAATGCCCTTTCCTATACATTTCAATGAACTGAGGAAGAAACAGCAGCAATAGAAACAAGACCTGTGGGTCATCTACCTGGATCAAGTCAGCATGCAATGCTTTTTTTTTTTTTGTTTTGAGGTCTTAGTCATCATGATGAGTGTAATTACTGCAACCAGCTGGGATACACCTCCCTAGACCTCCTGCCCACCTACACCTGCTCAGTGCACTGCCAGTGCAAAGACTCAGGCTTAGACTGCAAGCAGGGAATAGATGGCATGTGGAGCTCACAGAAAATCCTCTGCCCATAGTCTTTTCTGCAGTCTTCTGGAAAGCCCTGACCCCAGATGTGAAGCAAAAAGCAGCTAAGGCCTCCTTTTCTCCCCCCTCATCTCCTCACCCTGAGGGTGACTCGGAGGATTGCAGTGCTCAGGCACACCCCAGCATGAAGCTCCACCACACTCAACAAATGCATTGCTTTATACAGGACTTTGCCCTGGCACTGGGCAACAGAAGAGGAACAGCAAGGAGGAAGACTGGAGGGTGGGTGGGGGGACCCAATGCAGAGCTCTGTAGGGAACAGGAGGATCATTTCTGGGCCTCACGTGCAGGATACAGGTGGACTCGTGCCCCTCTGGGCACACAGTGAGATTGAAAGCTGGGGAAACTCTGCTGCCAGGCTGAGTTTTCTGCAATAGGTCAGGACACAGGGGCAGGCACCAGAGACCTTTTCTGCACCCTCCACCACATCTAACTGGTTAACCACAGGAGGCAACACAGGATGCTCCACATGCAGCCTCCCCCTCCACCCCCCCCAGAACAGAGCAGCTGTGTGCTTCCCCACTCTGTCCAGGCTCCAGGAAACTCAGGGCTTGCACACTGGCAGACCTCACACCTCCAGAGCAGGACATGGCTGCACCCCTGGGGGGGGGGAGGAGGGAGAGGAGAGAAGCAGGGAGCAAGGGACCTCTCCCCACACTGACAGAAGAAACACATTAGGGTTTCTGAAAACCTATCACTTGCTTATGCACCCTTTCCCCTTGGGTTCAAGCTTTGGCTTGTCAGTTTTTAATGAAACAGGATTATCAGCAACAGCAACTCCTCACAAGAGGCAGTAAGCACTGCTCCATGAAGTCCAGTTGCCTCAGAGAGCAGCATGACTTGTGTCTGAAAGGCTAGGGAAACAATCCCTAGGTGGAGGCTTCTCTGCTGAAGAGACACTGCTGCCGCTCCACAAGCTCTCTTTGGAGGAGGTATTCAAAACCCGTCTGGATGTGATCCTGGGCAATATGCTCTAGAGGCCCCTGCTTGAGCAGGGAGGTTGGACTAGATGATCTCCAGAGGTCCCTTCTGACCTAAAGGATTCAGTGAGGTAGAGAATGCCTTCAATTTTCCTGGAAGAACAGCCATTAGACTGTCTCACCTGAAGCCCAGTTAATTTACTGGTTTGATGTGCATGGAAAAAAAGAAAACACACAGCACACACACACAGAAGAGCTACCCACAGATCTGGCCTGAAAGGGTATTTTCCTCTTTCCATAGACACCAGGGGAGCTCCGAGGATGCTTTGCATGTTGACCACCAAATACCAGGAGTCCTGCTTTGGAAGCATTGCATTTGGGTTGCCAGCAGCTAACACACAGCAGTTATCTGCAGGCCTTCAAGGACAAGCCACTCAACCCCCGTGCCCAGCAGGCTCCTCAGATCACACCATGGACATAGCCACATGGAGGAGGCAGAACATGCCAAGGCCAAGCAATGCTGTGAGAGCATCTGCTCCCAGGGCTTGCCTCACTCATACCCAGCCTTGAAGGGTGCAAGACTCAGCCACGGAGGCTGACCAGAATAAGCCGAGGAACACATTTCCACTTCTGCTCCGCGGCTCGGAAAAATCAATCTGCTGTCTTCCTCGCTTGGTTAACAGCGGCAATCCTGTTCTGCAAACATCCCTGTTCCCCAGCCTCTGGGAAGCAGCTCTGCCAAAGACAAAAGGGGAAAACAGGCCCTGCACAAACCACAGTAACTCTGCTTCAAGGCATATATGAAGTCCCTTCCTCCTGCCTCTCTGCGCTGCCTGGCTACATTAGGCAGCACAGCGGTCCCAGAAACCGCTGCTCCCTGTGACTTGCCATCAGGTTGTCAGCACCACCCTAGGTAGAGGCTGTCAAGGTCAGGCACTCAGCCCTGGGCTCCATTAGCCCAGAGAGACTTGGGCCAGCTCATTTGTTTCTCCCTTGGGCAGCAGGGGCTCCGCCCCTGCCACAGACAGCCCCCTCTTCAAGGGCAGGGAGCCGGGATCATGCCAGGTTGCCACATCCCAGAGTCACACTCCCCTGATGTTCTTCAGCAGCCTGAGGCAGGCAAAGACAAGGAAGCTCTTGCGTTCCCAGCTGCTCTGCTCCAGGGATCCACCTCATGGCTTTACTAGGAAAGCCACCTTCTCAGCCACAAGTGACTGCAGATCCCTGTGCAAAACCATGCCAGGTGTCTTGTCAAAACAGAGGCCTGTCTTCAGCAGCCTCCATGCCAAAGCAGAGGCAGGGCTCAAGTCAGACAGCTAAGGGTCTCTCCATGCCTTCTGACTCCAAAGCAACAGCGACCAAGTCCTAAGCACTCTGCTGCAGCTCTGTTACCGGCTTAACAGAGCAGGCAGCCTGGGAGACATTTAGGGTAAAGAAAGCACTAGTCAAGTTGCTTGGAAGAGGAGAACGAGGAAGCCTAAGGGACAGAGCTCACACAATACATAAGCCCTGTTGTGAGCAGCACAACTGCCACGCTGGCAGGCCGGCGGGGCTGCAAGTGCAGCACTAGGCTCCTGCACACTGACTTTCACAAGGGACCCTCTAAGGTCAAGGGCTCTGGAAGCACTTGCAGGAGAAGGACAGGCCTCTTCTCCTGCTCTTTTTCCCATCTAGAGCACAGGGAGGCAAGTAACTGCACAGCTGTAAGCACGAGACCTAGCTGTGCCTATGACTGACCTGCAGCAGTGCCTTCACATGCTCAGGCTGCAGGGCTCAAAACCCCTGGGAGGATGCCAAGCCCGGGCCTGCCTGCCCCTGCTGCAGGAACCACCAGCTGCAGCAGTGTGAGCTGGCTCCCCTCCTCACTCAAGCTCTACCTCCCCCTCCAGCCCCTGACAAGCACACTGAGCTTCCCATGGGTGCCTGCAGGATCACGAGAACAAGACTTGTGAGAGCACAGGGGCGGGGCAAGGTGCAAAAACCTCAAGTCCAACAAGCCCAGGTGTGTTGCACTTCTGCACAGAAGCCACTTGCATCTGCCCTGCTCAAAAACATCGTGCCCTGCTCCAGCTTTCAGCCTAGTCTCTCCTGCCTTCAGCAGGCAATTCAGTTGTGATCCTTGGGTTGCCTTTCTCATGTGGACCACTCCTGCCACTAGGGCACCCCCTGATGACACATTCAGACCAACACTGCCATCCCTGAGGCTTCCCCTGAAAAACACTGCTCCTCAGCAGTCCCTCAGCTCCTATTGCCCAGGGGAAGGGGAAAGGGGCCACCACCACCACACCAGCTCTTACAGAGTCATAAGGAAAGACAACACATCAAGCCATTCATATGCTTTTTGGAACCAAGGCACTGAATCTCTCTGCCTGAGCTGAGCAGGGGAAAGGGGAAGAGAAGAACTGCACGCCCCTGTGTCACCACCAGCAAGTGCTGACACTGAGGCCTGCAGAAGGCATGAGCTCAGCATCTTTTTTTTATCCTACCAGATGTTCAGGAAAGGAGACTTAGGATGGATTTGCTGCCTTTTCACAGGCACCGAAGCCACTCTTTGGCTCTCCTTTATTCTGAGGAAGGGAGCCCACTCTGAGCAGACCACAGGTGAAAGCCTCTGAATTCCTGATGGGCTGGGACTATTTGAGACAGCTCAAGAGGAAAGAGCATGGCCTGCATCACAGCACAGAAGAGAGCTAAGAGGAGAAGGGGCTCGTCCAGCTTCGGGGCTCTTCCAGGGTGACAGTGACCTCCTACAAGCCATTTCCATGAGCTCCCCTTCACCTTGCTTCCTCTCTGCACAGGCTCCCAGCAGGAGGCTTTAGGCCTAGCAGGCTCAGCACACCCCATTCTTCTTGCTGCTTCATTTTGTGTCCAGCTGACTGAAAGGCTAGAAGAGCCATAAAACAATGTGAACAAGGACCCTTGCAACAGATCTGGAAAGCACATGTCCAGTTTGAGAGGAGCCAGGGGCACCAAGCCCCAGGAGGCCTTCAGAAAACCCGAGCCCAAAAGCAGATAGGTACTGTGATTTTGAGCTGGGCAAACACTTCAACAATAGCTCTTAACAATTATGGGTAACTCATGCTTATCCCAGGTTACCTTGGTCAAGGCAGCACTCCATGAACACTTAACCCCATTTAATACTTTCTAGTTCCAACCCTTTATATTTGACTCCAGGTTTCTTCTGGGAAAGAAATGCTGCCCTCCTCACACCCCCCTCAAAGCCATCTCTCTTTTATGTTGGTCTCCCTTCCCCACAAGCATCTGAAAAGTAGTGGGTTAGGAGCCTGTAGAATGCTACCCCCACCTACAAACCAGTGCCAGAACTCCTCCCCAACTCACCTTACTGAGGTTCTTACAGGTGCACCTCATTTGTACATGGCAGCTCATGTCAGTCAGCTAACCCACCCAGCTCCCTTTGCAGCTGGGACATTGAGGGGGTGCTATGACTACTGGCAATTAGTAGCAGTCAAGCTTTTTCTTAGGGCTACAGCATTCCCCACACAAGTTTCAGGAGCACCACCCCCCCCAGGAAAAACCTCTTTGTAGTAGTACAGAGCCCACAAGCAAACCCCCACTGAAAAAGAAAGTCAGTCTAACTCAGCAGAACAGGAACCTCTAGTGATAAAGGAGCTGAACAGCCCCCACTGTTTCCTAAGACAAGTCCGCAGAGAGCCAATGCTTTGTGATTTCAGCTGGTCATTGAAAAGCAAAACTCTCCACACTGGGAACAGCACATCATGCTGTTCCATGCAAAACAGGGATGACTCACCCCCTTCTGCAGGTCAGCTAGGGAGAGGCCACCCAGGGAGGCTCCTTGGCATGCTCAAGATGGAAGAGCCAAGTGCTTTGTTAAAGCAGCAGAAGCTCATGCTCTTAAGGCCCAGAGATGGTTAAGAGAACTTCCCCACAGCTGCTAGCTTTTCCCCAGCTGCAGTCCTACACATACTTCCCTAAAGCTCCCCAGAGAAATACTGGCCTATTTCAAAGCCACCTCAAGCCAACAAGGCCTACCACTGCCCTTGAAAACATAGTACTGCTAAAGTTCTGCCAGACCCAGCCATCAAGCTCTCCGACTGAACTGGAGACTTCTTCAAACACTTGATGCTTGCTTGCCTGCCCACCCTGTTTTCCCCTGCTAGGCTTACTTAGAAGAGAGACAGCTTCTTCTACACTTATGAGAACCCAGGTGCTCTGAGCAGACCTGACTCACTCCCTACTTACACACTTGAAACACCTCAGCCTCCCTGTTGGGAAGCACAGTCATCTTCAGGCACTGGAAGTCACCTAGCTCTTCAAGAGCAATCGGTTGCTGCAAGCAGAGAACAGTGCTCTTCCAGAGCTCCCTTCAGACCTGAGAGCTTAGCCACCTTCTACTGAACCCCCTCCCCCCATAGGGCAGCCTTTGTCATGGCATACAGACAGGCAACAGAGCACACTCTGGGAAGAGTTACTTAGAAAGCCTCTGGAAGGACAAGGAGCCTATGCCTGACCAGTCTTGCTGGCTTCGCTTCTCTGCTTTTCAGGTGCTCACACTGGTAGCTCAGCTGGTGCTGTAGAGCTTGATCCTTTTGTTTTAACACAACAGCCCAGAACACAACCCCACTGCAGGTTAAAAAAAACAAAACATGGTTTGGATCTATTGATGAGTTGGGGGGTTCAAAAACCTGTTCTCAGCTCAAGTGACAAAGCAAACCCTAGCAGCAAGCACTCAACCGCCATTAAACACTCACCCACTGAGCAACAGAAACCACAAAACCACTCCAGAGAACAACACAAGCTCAGAAGCAGAGAGCATCAGGACACACACACACAGCAACACACAGCTCAGAACTCCCCCTAACCCTTCAGAGAACACCAAACACACTGCTCTCAAAAAACAGCCCAACCACCCCCCCTGCAACAGCCCCCTCAAAAACCAAACACCCACTCCACCACAACTCCCTGCCAGGAAACAGCCACCCCTGGGGCCAGGGCTTAAATGCAGCCCTCTGGCCAGTGGGGAGAGGAGATGTGGGTGGAAGCCCCCAGGTGACTCTGGTCAGGGAAGCCCCAGCTGAGTCTGGTCAGGGCAATTAAGGCCTACTGGTGCCCTCAGGACCCTGGCGGGAGAGCAAACAAGTTTTGCTGTGCCAAAAGGCATCTTCCCTTAGAGCACCACCTAGAGAAACAGGGCTGAGTCACACTGAGCTCATCAGGTGCACAGATCTTCCCAGCAGCTGCTGTCACCTGCCCCCAAAGGCCTTCGGCAGAATGGTAGCCAAAAGGCTTCTTTGAACACCGGCTAGCGCTGGATGTTGAGAACCTTCCCAACGTTTCCAAGGAGCTGTACCCGCCTAGATGCGCAGCACGAGCGCACAGTCATCCGGCTCCTGCAGCTGTTCTGTACCTTGCTAGCTATGGCTCAAGCGCTCCCAGCACCAGAGGTGTTGGCTTTGGATTTAGCAGCAGCCCTCACAGATTTGTCTTTTCGGAGAGTTTGTCCAGGCGTTTTTGGAACCCATGCAAACTGTTCACATCCAGCCAGGAAGTCCAGAGCTTAATTATGCATTAGGCAAAGAAATACCTCTCGAACGCTTTGGGCCTGGCCTTGGCTAGCACTGCCTAGGGGCTTTTTTGCATTGGTCCTTGCAACGCAAGAGGTAGAAAGCAACAGCTGTCTTCTTTTCCAGAATGCTTTGGTGCTCCCTCAGAAAACTCTGAGCCTCCTGAATTACTCTGCTGACAGTTAAGAGGCCTGGCCCTGTAACGATGGCCTGCCCTGTCCAGACCCTGAATGCACTAAGAGGTCTTAACTGCCTCCAGCAGCCTCACCTGGCACCTCCGCCCACGCACCCTTTGCCCATTGGCTTGAGGGCTGTATTTAAGCTGAGCCTTGGGGCTGGAGGCTTTGTTTAGTGGGGGTTGGGGGGTGTCTTTAGGGTTGGGTTGTGTTGGGTCTTTATGTTTCTGTGGCAAGTTGTGGGGTTTGTTTTTAGTGTGTTTCCCCACCACCCCCCCCTTAGGTAAGCCTTCTAGTTGTGATGTGGCTTTGTTTGTGGTTTTGGTTTCTGCATGTGAGCCTCAGAGCTGTGTTGTGGTGTCATTCCTGCTCTTGCAGGGGGGTGGTTTACAGGGGTGTTGTGGCTCTAGCTTGAGCCCTGCTTCTTGGGGGTGGGGGGTGTGTTTCCTTAAGCAGTTTTCTGGATGGTCTGGCTGTGTTATTTTTTCCCAGGGCTGGGAGTGGGCTCTGTTGCATCTGGAGATGTTAAGGGGCTGTGTTGTGCTCAGTGAGGTAGTTCCCTGGTGGGTGGCTAGCCTTGGGTTGTGGATGCTTGTTGTGGTGGGGCTGGCTTACTGCAGTTGCTGCAGGATGTGTCCCCAGAACAGGGAGGAAGGGCTGGCCAACACCAGGTTGTTCTCAAGCCAGGCTTTCTGTGTTATGCTTCCCAGAGTGTTTGGGTCCGTGTTAATCCTTGTGCTGAATGCTTAAGGCCCCCCTGAGTGGAGGAGGGAGCAGCAAGTGAGTCAAAGCCTGTTTCTGTCCCCAGACCCTCATGGGTGACCCAGTCACTCATGACTGCTCCTGACCCAGTCATTCATGACTGCTGGGTTTGGGGGGCTGGGTGCCCTGCAGAGTGTTCACAGCAGGGAAGCTTTTCTGAGGGCCTTGTTAAGCTTTCTGCAGGCCCCTAATGGGGGCTGTAGCTTAGTCAGGGAGGCTTTTCCTCAGGTGTGGGGTAACACCCCCCCCCTGGTTAGTCAACTGAGCTGTGAGGACTTAACCCTTCTTGTCCCTATCCTAGGGCTTGAATGCTCAAAGCAAGGCTAGCAGTTGTCAGGGTTTCAGAGGATTTTTTTAAATCCCTCCCTGAGTTCCCCTCTCCCTGAAGGAGTTTCAAGGCTCTGGGGAAATGTACTCAGGCCTGATTAACCCCCCCCCCCCAAGGCATTTGGGAGAAGTCACTGCTCACATGTGCATGTAAGACAGTGTGGCAGCCTTGGTTGAGCTTGGTTACTGTGCATGGGTGCTCAGGTGTCTGATATGGGATTGCACCACTACCACTGAGAGGGCAAACCAGACAGCTTTCCCATGCTCTCTTCTCCTGCTTGCACTGTTGACTTGCCTGCTTCATGGGCTTCCTCAAGAGCTGAGAGAGGGATGCTTCAAGCCAGGCAGCCTGGGTTTCTTCCAAACCAGGGGAGGTCAGCACTGTTAACTTCTGTGGCTTCTGAGTCCCTCCAGGATTTTTCTGTGTGTTTTAAGGGTAGCACTAAAAAGAAAAGGTCTCTCTCAGGGGTTGCATGAAAAAAAGGAAAGCCACCTGGATTTAACTTGAGAAGGTGTGGGGGGTGTTGGCTGTGTAGAGCAGCCTGAATGCTCTTGAGACTCAAGTGCTCTTGAGACAAGGCAGCATGTGGCTTCCACCCTGAGAACAAGTACAGCTCCTTGTTCTGTTTGGGGTGTCCTGGGCCAAGGTCCTCCTCTAGTTAAAAGGAGCACTTGAGGAGAGATGCTGGGGTGGTTTTTACCTTTTCCAAGGAAGGCTTGCTACAATGCCTGGTGCTGCTGGTGCCCCCTGGAGTGGGAGAGGCAGAAGGGGAGCAGGGACTGGGTCAGAGTAACAAGGGGTGGGTAGAGCTGCCTGTGGCACAGGGCTGCTTTCTCCCTTAGAAGAAGCAAAACATCTAAACTAACCTTGCTGCTAAGGCCTTTAGGTAGGGAAGGGAACAGTGACATGAAAGAGAGCATGTAGCTTCTGAGGAAGTGAGCCAAAACTGTGGAGTAGCTCTACTAGGATGTGCTCTTGTAGTTGTCTGTTAACATGAGAAGAGCAGGGTGACTTCAGGCAAGGGCTTCTCAGCTGAACAAGTCAAGTGCAAGGAAGCAGCAACAGCCCTCAGGGAGGGAAGAGCTGTTCTCATGCCTCAGGTCTCTGTGGGTTTCTTGTTCTTTCACCAGCCAACTGAATGGGTTCAGGCCCTCAAGCAGGAACCCAGCCTGGCAAGGACCTGGGTCCCTGCCTGGAGAGTGGGGGGGGGTGGGGTGAGGAAGGCCTGCAAGTCAGGGTGCTGGGGGCCTGCTTGGGGGAAGCTCCTGCCAGCTGCAGCCCAGCCAGCTCCTGCCTCAAGCTGTCCCCTGGCATGGAGGGGCTGGGGCAGGCAGGAAAGCAAGGAGGGCAGCTCTTGGCATGAGCACTCAGAGCTGTCCCTGGGGAAAGCAGGGTTTCTGGACTGCCCCAAAGCAGCAGGTCTGCTCTGCAGTGCATTAACAGCTACAAAGCTGCCTGAAGGATCTGGACAGAAGGAAATGAGTGTGACCTTCCCATTATGGGGGGGGGGGGGGGAAGAGCTGCTGGCCCCCTTTCTGCTGCTGGAGAGGCCAGAGCTGTGGGGTGTGTTGGGCCCAGCAGGCCTGGGGAGCCCCCCCCCCACTGCCCCTGAGCTGTGGGGGCTGGCTGGGAGGGTGCTTACCTGGGTGCTGGTCTGCTGAGGGGTGCTGCTGGTGTGGGGCAGGCTGTGGTGGTCTGAGCAGGCTGTGTGCTCTCCTCTGCCTCGGTTTTGGGGTGGTGGGTGCTGCCCCCTGCTCCTGGGCTGTGTTTGAGGGGCGGCTGCTTCCTGCAGGCTGCTGGAGGGCTCGGTGTCTCCGAGCAGGGGCTGTGAGCTGCTCGGCAGTGTGTCCCCCCCGTGTCCTGTGGTGGGCGGCCGTTGGCCCGGGGGCGGCGCGGGGCGGCCGTTGGGGGCGGGGGGGTGGGGGGGGGCGGCCGGCGCGAGGCGGCCGTTGGCCCGGGGGGGTGGGGGGGGGGGCGGCGCGAGGCGGCCGTTGGCTCGGGGTGGGGGGGGGCGGCGCGAGGCGGCCGTTGGCCGTGACAGAAGCGGCCCCGGGAGCGGGGTCTTTTCCCGGGTCTGGCGCCTCTGGCGGCGGCGGGAGCCCTGCTCGGCCCGAGGCAGCCGCTCGCCGCGGGGGAGGAGGAGGAGGCGGCGGCGGCGGGGCTGCCCGGCCCCGCGGAGGGGGAGGCGGAGACCCCCGGCCCTCGAGAGACCTGCTGGAGGTGAGTGCCGGAGCCCCGGGGCGAGGCAGGAGGGACGCTGGGGACAACCGGGGGCGGGGGAGGCACCTGAGCTGGCCCCTCTGGGGGGCTGCAGGGGGGCTCCTTGTGCCCGCTGGGCGGAGGGTCTAGGCAGGGCCCTGAGCCAGTGGCCGACCAGGGCCACAAGCCCTGGTGAGGGACCCTTGAAAACCCAGCTGGCCCGGGGGGGGGGGGGTGGCGGGGGCTGGGGCACCTTTTGCCCCTTGTGGCTGTAAATGCCCTGAGGGGAAGCAGCAGGTGATAGTGTGTGGGGGCTGCTTTTAGCAGGTGGCAGTCACCTGTTTTCCTGTTGGACTTGCTGTTGTGGCCCACTCGTTGCTTGTTGTGGGCTTCTTTCCAGGCTGTGTGCTTGTTGAAGGACACTTCTGGGTCTTTGCCGTGGACAAGCTGTGGAGCTCGGTAGGCTTGAGATGCTAGTGAATTGCCAGAGGAGCCATCCGGTGAGGTGAGTTGCTGTATGTTGTGACCTTGCACTCTCTGGCTAGTCCATTGACATCAGTGTTGATCAGCTGGACTGGGCTGAAATAACCCCCTGAACAAGCTTTACCTGGAGGTGTGACAGGTGCTGGCTGGCCCTGTGTGGAAGGATGGGTCGTGTCAAGTACTGTAGGCAATCACAAGGTACAACTGTGTCTGCTGTGCCTCTTCATTGCAGGCCTTGGGAAAATGCTTCAGCCCCCAAAGAGGAGAAGGTGGGGTGGTCTTGCAAGGCAGGCATCCCTGGAACCTGAAGGCTCCCACGAGAAGGTGAAAAATGTCGTCGTTGCTTTGTCTGCCTCGTGTTGCTTGGGATGTCTATGTAGAGGACGAGTCAAAGGATTGCTTCAGAGACCACCTGAGGCTATTGCATCTTCAAGTAGGTCCCGTGACCGCCTGTGCAGTGTATGATGGGTGTAGGAACTTGGGGCGGCATGTGAAACTGTGTTGCTTACCAGGGCACGGGGACCCTTTGGAGCTTGGCATGGTGTGTTTCAAAGTTAATCCTGTGCGAGGGCCCTTGAGAAACCCTGTGTTTTGGATGTAGTGGGGCCAGGGGGCACCTGGGGAGAAGTGAGTTGTAGAATGTGGCACTTGGCACTTGCTGTCTTGTGTAAGAGTTGGAATGCAGGTTTGAAAGGAGAGCGAGACCAGTTTGTGGGTAGTTTCAAAAGGGATGAATGAGTTGTGTGGCCAGTGAGAAGGAGCAGCAGTCGAAAGGCAGCATCAGCAGGCGAGGCCCTATTTAAGCTGCTTAGTGCTGCTGAGCGGTGTGTCTTCGAACAGTACATAAGCTGAAGCCCTCAGCTAATGCCCCAAATAATCCAGGCATGGCCCGAAACCGTGGGCGGGGAACTTGCCCAACTGCCTCAAATGAGGGGTTAGTGTTGCTTGAATAGCAGCTTCAGAGGGAAGCACAAAACCTCCGGAGCGTGCTTCCTTGTGTCTTCTTTTACCCTAACTTGGGGACTGGGAAGTATGCAATAACCCAAGAAACTAGAGAAGTGCATTTTTCCCCCTGATTTGCCTAATAGTGAATGAGAGAGGAACCTCAAAAAAAACAAAACCCTCTAAGGTTTGAGGTAGTGATGGATGAAAATCCATCCATGGGAGGGAATGTCGAGGCCATAATAATGTACGTGGGGTTGTGTTTGGGAGAAGTGGAAGCTTGTTGCTCCCTTGGGAGCAACATGTAGCAGTAGAATGATACTGCAGACCTGGTTGAGCCTACAAAGAGTAGAGTGTTCTCATCAGGCGAGTTCCCCCCCCTGTGGTGCTCTGTAGGGAATGCACTAGTAAAAATGCACAGACTCCACCCCATGAATTAAAAGCACTTGTTCCCCCCCCCCCCCGCCCCAAGTTCCATTCCAAATGCTGGAGTGGATTTTGTCCTGGGTTAATATGGTTGTCCTTTGCAGGCCCCTGCTGCCTTTGTGCTGTGCTTTTTAAAGCAGATGGAGTACCAGCTCAGAGCATTGCATCGAGGGTGCCTTGGACTATTGGGGTGCCTTGCCTTCCCTTGTGCCTTTTGTGATTAACTTAAATCAGGCAAGGCAAGGACACCTTGAGCTCAGGCCAGGGTGTTCAAAGGAACTGGATATTGACTGATGCAGTTGAGAGTGAAGTTGGTGGGGGCTCCTGGTTGTCTTAATTTCCAGGGTCAGCGTTGTGTTCCTTGTGGGGAAAGTCTACTTCTCCTGGTTGAAGTCAGCAGCAAGCTGACCTTTTTCTGTGTTTATCCAGCAGGTTTTTTCCAGGGTGTGTAACTGGGCCTTTGGTCATCTGCAGAGTGCTGTGCTGACATGGAGAAGGATGTGGGCTTCTTGGCCTGGGGGCTGGCTGCAGAGGGCCAGTGGGACCTGCAGCTGTGTGGGCTGGCTTCCTTAGCTTGGCAGGACAGAGGAGTTCTGGGTCTCTTCCACAGCCAGCCAGAGGCTCAGGATCAGCTCCAGGTGCAGGGAGGAGCTCCAAGGGCTGTAGTGGAGCTTACTGCAGCAGGCAGCTGTCTGCAGTGCCTTTTGTGCAGGTAGTGATGCTTCAGGCAGGTGAGGCCTGCCTGAGAGGCTCCTCTGGACTCCTTGAGAGGGGTAGGTCGGTTGAGGTGCCCCTGTCCTTGTCCTTAAGCTTGAAGGGGCTTTCCTGCAGTGGTGGTGGGGCTTGGGGTCCCTGTCGGGTGCCCTAAGGTGCAGGAGCAGAAGCGCTGCGAGCCACCGATTGTCTCTTTCCTGGTGAAAGGGCCCATTGTGAGTGAGTAGCCTTAGTCCCACAGAACTGCTTTGCCTGGCTCAGAGGTCAGTGCCGTCTGGAGGCACGGAGACACCTGTGTTTTGAGGGCAGAACTGAAGGCATCTTGCAGGCCCTGAAATACTGAGTTTGAGGGGGAGCAAGGCAGCAGAGTAGGTAGTGCGAGGGAGCTGGCATCAGCAGAAGCAAAGAAACAGCGGTGTCCCTTTTCTGAGGGCAGGACTGAGCCTAGGGATATACTGAGCCTCTTGTGACTCGCCCAAAGTTGAGGCGGACAGAGTTTGACAAGAGAGTTGGAGTTCTATGCGTGAGAGCAACACTATTTCCCTAGGACAGAATAGGCAATGGGGTGGTTGCTGTGAAGAAGTAGGGGAGTACCTGCTGTGTCTGGATGCCGGTCAGGTAGCAGCTGTAGCTTCCTCTTCTGTCTTCTGTCACCTTAGCTCTGAGGCCTGCGGGGAAGCTGCCGTAGTTGACACGAAGGATAACATTACTGGAGGTCTACCGAGTTGTGTAATGAGTTTCCTTGGTTTGCCTGGTGAGATGATGAAGGTTATGCTAGTCCTGATGAATGTACTTGCTTGCCACTTGCTAGCAGAACAGGCAGAAGGTTGGGCCTGGTTCTTGGTGTGCTGGGTTGCAGCTTGTGTGTTTGAGGCTGAGGGAGAAGAAGTCTTGATGCTAGTGTCTGCTGCTTTGTGTAGCAGTTGATTGCAAGTACTTGGCTACAGCTTCTGCTGGGAAGTTTGTGGTTGTTTCAGAAGAGGGTGTTTTGGCATGTGGTGGTTGTATGGAGCACAGAGATGCCCCTGTGAGGGCTCCTGTAGTGATTAAACCAAAATTGAAGTGGTGGTCTTGGTCCAGCAGCTTGGTTCCGGTGGTGAAGACAGCCTGAATTCTGACACCATGGATATGCTGCTTGGCAGTCTTTTTTGCTGTTGCTTAGCTTCTGTGTCTAATGTTGCAGGGATGGAATGGCTTGTGGAGTGTGGTGGTGATTGGCCTCAAGGTCTGGCTGCCCTGAGTCCTTGACTTGCCTGCAGCTAGTTGGCAGGTGGTGATTATGCCGAGTGTGGATGGGCATGCCGGTGTGCTTGCTTCAGGGAAGGCTCTGCAGACTTGACTGAGGCCCTGTTTCTGAGGTGGAAGTGAGTCTGGTCAAGAGGGCAGCCTTGTGGGTTTCAGAGGGCGTAGCTGAGGCCCATCTGCCCTTCTCTGTGAGGGGGTTAGTAGCCTGCATTGCAGGGTGGTTGAGAAGGGAAAGGCCCTGCAGGTGGTAAGGTGGTCATGGCTGGCAGGTGGAGATGGAGAAGCACTTGTGATGGACTGAAATCTGCCTTTGCTGTCAGTGACCAGAGTGAACTCTCTAGAATTTACCTTCTAGAGCCAGCTTAATACTGGCTGAGGCTTGCTCTTCTGCTGAGAAGACTAGAAGGGTCTCCTCAATCTTTGACCTCGGTGTCTAGGTTGGTTTCTCAAGCCTGCCTTCAGCTCCTTTCAAGTCCCAATGGTTCCTATTGTTGCATCAGCAGAGTGGGCTGCAGAAGGGGCTTGAGTCTAGGCTGCTTCCTGCTTGTGTTACGGTGAAGGGGGTTGGCATTGAAGGGGTAAGCCTTTTTTCCCCAATGTGGAAGGATTATGAGCTGGGAGGCTTTGGTTACTGGTGGCTTCGGGACAAGTTTTAGCAGTGACTTTTTGGGAGCAGGTGCGGGACAAATGAAGAGCCTTGCCCTGGGGGTGACAAAGTGAGCAAGGGGATGTAATGGAGTGGCCCAGCTAGGTGTGGTGATTAGAAGGAAATTCATACTTGGAGACTGTTAGCACCAGGTGGCGCTGCTCTATCAGTCTAGAGGCAGCTAATTTCTCAGTCCTGTCCTCTGGGTACCAGGGCCGGGTGGCCTGTTACATGGTAACTGAATATAATGTAATTGACCAGTGCAAGGAGACTGGGGAGAAAGACCTGCTGGGAGAACTGATAGGTGCTGGTAATCCTGAGGCATTTCCTGAGTGGGAACTGTCCAAGTTGGAGCAGAGATGGGCTGTTATGATCATCAAGATGAAATCTGTGTTTGCTGAATTTATTCCAGATTAAAGAAGTTTGTTTCTTGATCTTTTCCAAAGTAAAAGGTTGAGAAATAACTTGTTGGGTAAAAGATTTCACCTCACTGATTTAAAAAAAAAAAATTGCTGTGAAGTCTAGATCTTACAATGGAGTAGTTACAGGAGCAGATGACCTCTGATGAGACTAATAAGGGCAGCAAGCTTTGGCATATTTGGCAATTGAGATAGACAGTGGAGAGCACTTTGGCCACTTTGGAAAATCTTGCTCCCTTATTTGAGGAGGAGGGGATGGTGGAGGCCAGGGAGCAACATACTGGAGAGGACCAAAAAATGAAGCACCAGCCATGAGTCAGAACAATTCATCCATCTCTGGCAGCACAGCTGGGAAGTCTGCTTTCAGGAGGAGCGTGGGGAACTCTGTCTGGATGCTTGCCAGGTACAGGACACAAAAGAGATGCAGATAGGGGAGAAGTTTTTGTTTGGCTTTCTCAATTTGATTTCTTAGAGTCATTTTGATGAGGAAGTCTTGTGGTTTTTCTTTTTAAAGCTGTGGGCAGAACTGCAGGAGAAAGTCTGAGGTGAATTGAATTGCAGTAAGAGTAGTTTCTCGGGGATTCTCCTGTGTTTGTGGTAGCAGTGTCTGGGGAATGAGGGCAAAAGCATGTGCAGTGGGGAAACAGGAGCAGGAGCTGGTTGTCCCCTTGGGTGATTTCTGAAAGACTCACCCCTCTCCCTGCTGGAGTGACTTGCCAGCTTGCTGAATGTGGTCTTTGCCCCAGAGCACTTATATTTTGAACAGTCTTCTCCGCCTGTTGCTGCATGGTGCTGTAAAAGGCTTCTCTGCTGTTTTGGGGAGAATGCTCTCAAAGATGGCCTGTTTTTTTCAGTTCCGCACTGGAGGAATGTGGAGGAAATGTTCTCGCAGGAGTTGAAGGTGAAGGGCTCCCTGGGCTGGACTAATTGTTGACCTGTCCCCCAAGAACTGGCTTGTGCTAGTGGATAGTTCTCATAGGTATGAGAGCCTGGCAGGGAGCATTGCAGAGGCTCCTGTTTGTCCTCAGCTGGGCCAGAGTTTAAAGAAGTGGCCAGACTTCCCTGAGCTCAGGTGCTAGCTGGTTTTTCAAGGTGCTGAGTGTGGCTGCTGAAAGAGTCCTACATGGAACTGCAGTGTGCCTGTTTGGTCTCATTATCACTCGCATGCTGTCAGAGCATGATGCATCACCAAGTTCTGGTTGGTGGGTGCTTCATGTGCAGTTGCCTATTTGTTTTGTAATGAATAGCTGCTCAGCCTAGTGGGGTGTGGTTTTTAGCATGGATCCCTTTTGTTCCTCCTTTGATGCGTGGAAGCCTTGACAGATGCCATATTTGTTTTGCACATGTGGATTCTGAGGTTGTATTTAGCCTCTCGGAAGACCCTGACTGGACTGGAGAGGATGTCGCTTGCGGTTCTCTCAAGCTTTCTAGCAGTAGGCAGGTATAGGCTATTTCTCTGTGGTTTGGCAATACTGACAGCTCCAGCTAGTTTCCATCTAACACAGACTGTTGTTTATAAAATCAATGTTACCTGATTGGGAACTGAGTGGTTTTCAAATGTATCAGAATGACCCAAATGCTTATATGCTTTGCTGCATTACTGAATGAATATAATAAGTAAGGAGAGAGCTACTAGGATTAACTTCTTCACATCTAAAATTCGTACTTTAAATTTAATGTCATGATTTTGTAGCACAGTAGAGAAGTTGTGGTGGTTTCATGAAGTCATTTTTAAAGGCTGTCAACTTTCTTAGGTAAAAACTGACTGGCTTCCCAACCAAGGCAGAAGGAAGGAGGACTTTTTAAAAGCCAGACTACAGCACAGTGAGGCCTTGCCAAACAAGGGATTAGGAGCCAGTAAGGTAGGAGCATGAGCAAGAGCAATATAATCTTCTCTGACGAGAAGCAAAGGGGATCACAGAATCACAGAATCGTTTAGGTTGGAAGGGACCTCTGGAGATCATCTAGTCCAACCTCCCTGCTCAAGCAGGGTCACCTAGAGCATATTGCCCAGGATCACATCCAGACGGCTTTTGAATATCTCCAGCAAAGGAGACTCCACCACCTCTCTGGGCAACCTGTTCCAATGCTCTGTCACCCTCACAGTGAAGAAGTTTTTCCTCAGGTTCAGATGGAACTGCCTGTGGTTCAGTTTCTGCCCATTGCCTCTTGTCCTGTTGCTGGGCACCACGGAGAAGAGGCTGGCCTCATCCTCTTGACACTCCCCCTTCAGATACTTGTACACTTTGATGAGATCCCCTCTCAATCTTCTCTTCTCCAGGCTGAACAGGCCCAGCTCTTGCAATCTTTCTTCATAGGAGAGATGCTCCAGCCCTCTAATCATCTTGGTAGCCCTCCGCTGGACTCTCTCCAGCAGTGCCATGTCTCTCTTGTACTGGGGAGCCCAGAACTGGACACAGTACTCCAGGTGAGGCCTCACCAGGGCTGAATAGAGGGGCAGGATCACCTCCCTCGACCTGCTGGCAACACTCTGCCTAATGCACCCTAGGATCCCATTGGCCTTCTTGGCCACAAGGGCACACTGCTGGCTCATGTTTAACTTGTTGTCCACCAGCACTCCCAGGTCCTTCTCGGCAGAGCTACTTTCCAACAGGTCAGTCCCCAGCCTGTACTGGTGCATGGGATTATTCCTGCCTAGGTGCAGGACCCTGCACTTGCCTTTGTTGACCTTCATGAGGTTCCTCTCCGCCCACCTCTCCAGCCTGTCCAGGTCCCTCTGAATGGCAGCACAGTCTTCTGGTGTGTTAGCCTCTCCCCCCAGTTTAGTCTCATCAGCAAACTTGCTGAGGGTGCACTCTGTCCTTCCTCCAGGTCATTGATGAATATATTGAACAAGACTGGGCCCAGGACTGACCCCTGGGGGACACCACTAGCCACAGGCCTCCAACTTGACTCTGCGCCATTCACCACAACCCTCTGAGCTCGGCCATCCAGCCAGTTCTCCATCCACCTCACCGTCCACTCATCTAGCCCACACTTCCTGAGCTTACCTAGCAGGATGTGATGGGAGACAGTGTCAAAAGCCTTGCGGAAGTCCAGAAAGACAACATCCACTGCTCTGCCCTCATCTACCCAGCCAGTCATTCCGTCATAGAAGGCTATCAGATTGGTCAAGCATGATTTCCCTTTGGTGAATCCATGCTGACTACTCCTGATCACCTTCTTGTCCTCCAGATGCTTAGTGATGACCTTCAGGAGGAGCTGTTCCATCACCTTTCCAGGGATGGAGGTGAGGCTGACAGGCCTGGAGTTTCCTGGCTCCTCCTTCTTGCCCTTTTTGAAGACTGGTGTGACATTGGCTTTCTTCCAGTCCTCAGGCACCTCTCCTGATCTCCAGGACCTTTCAAAGATGATGGAGAGTGGCCTAGCGATAACATCCGCCAGCTCCCTCAGCACTCGTGGGTGCATCCCATCGGGGCCCATGGATTTGTGGATGTCAAGTTTGGACAAAAGATCTCTAACCTGATCCTCCTCCACCAAGGGAGAGTCTTCCTTTCTCCAGCCTTCCTCTCTTTTCTCCAAGGTCTGGAAATGGCTTTCGGGTGGTAACTTTTCCCTAGCCTCAGTAGGGAAAACTCAGGAATGCTGAAAATGAAATGCTAGATGTGTACACAGAGAAACCGGAAGGCCATGTGAATGGCATCTCTGACAGTATAAATGGTTTACACAAGCGTCTTCTGAGGCAAGTCTTTTTTGGTAGCGCTACTAGTTTTTTTCCCTGTTGGGAAGATGGAGTCATACTGTAGATGATGTTTATGCTTGAGCAGCTGAGGGAGTCAGTAGCAGGATTGGAAAGGCCCAGGAAACTAGAAGTTTAGCAAATCCTCCTAAAATGCTTGTGTGTTGTCTGAGGCAATTAAATACCTCTTAAAAACATGACTGCCTGAGTGCAGGGCCAAGGTTGAGTTTGTAAAGTAAGTATTGTCCGACAAGGAAATCAAATCGGGGTCTATTTTCTGTGAACGTAGGATCTGTTGGAAAAGCTTTAATATGTGTCTTTACCTCATGAAGGAGGAGTTAGCTGGCACATTAACTCAACCTTGCCAGTGTGGTAATCCCAGGGGCGTTTAGTAAAAAGAATGCAGAGAACCCCTAAGAGGCAAGCGTGGTTAGGATGGAGCCTCTGTCTTGAAACCTGAAGAGGCCTAAGCCTTAAGATTAGGAGGTGGCTAAATGGATGTTGCCCTTGTTCATGTAAGGCTAGATGCTTGTGTCTTGTATTTCAGGCCATTTCTGTGCGGTGTAACAGGCTGGGTCTTGCTAAAAACTAGGACTTAGGCCCTAAAGGGTGAGGGCAACTGCGGAAGTTGTATCAGGGTGTTTTCAGTTTTGAATGGAGAGCGAGGTGTTTTTGAGTCTTAAACTGCTACGGCGTGTGCAGAGTACCTTTATCTTTTTGGTCCTTGAACAGAAGGACCTGTCTCCTCGGGGCATGTGCCTTTGCCTGTGATTGGTACCACAGCATTGTTTCAAGTGGATTTGATAGTCATAACAAGATTGAAGTAACTGTTGATCATGAGGTGGGAGGGACGGGGAGGGGATAGTGATTGAATATACACACTGAGAAAGCAGTACTGTTTGCAGCATGGCAAAGAAAAGAATTGGAAAAGAACAGGAGTAGATCCTAGACAGGAGTGGATAAGGTTAGCTATAGAGGGCGTACTTGGGGACAAAAATGCAGTGAGACTTCTGCCAACAGGAGACAGCTATACGAAAGCAAAGCGCTCAAAAGCAGAGCTTCATGGATGTGTTAATATAATTGAGAGGATTCCTTCTTGATTTATCATAGTTCTTTCAGGTTTCTGCTTGAGGGTAAAGGAAGGTGGCAAAGAGAATAGGCAGGGAGAGAGCTTTGTGGAATGAAGAATTCCAAAGCCTGATGGCATTGCTGAATAGTGCGGGAATACCTTGGGTATAAGGAAGCAACCTAAATCATCAGCTAGAGCAACCTCACGTGGATTGAGAGTTGTCCTTCTGCAGGTTTAGCTAGTGGCATGCCTCTCCAAATAATGACCGAAGCAGACAGGGGCTAGGCCGAAGAATGAGGTCAAGCATTATGTTGGCACTTTGAGCCCTTCCCCTGGAAAAGGGTATTGGGGGAAATGATCTGTGTAACACCTGTGGGCTAGTGGAAACCCAATGACAAAAATGTTTTTAGAAAACATGGCCTAAATTTTGGGAAATCTGACGTTCCAATAGGACTTAGTGAAAATAGACTATAAGGCCACTAAGACGCTTCTCATTGAAGACTGTCTTTCCAAAGTGCCTCTAAATATTGAAAGCAGTAAGCTCTATGGAGGAGATGTTGAAACGCATGTGATGGGACTCCTACTTATTTTAAGTCGAAGAGGAGGAAAAAAAGGACAAGCTCAAAAGAGAAATCCTCGGCAGTAGGTCCTGCTATTGCTTGCAAAAGGAATGCAGAGGTTTTAGATGAGAGGCTGACAGAAAAACCCAGAGACAAGAGACATGAAACCTCGTCGCCTCTCATGACACCTCACGTGCAGCATGTGGCAGGTTTCTAGACCAAGAATATGGTGTCATAATACACGGTATTCAGGCAGATATTACAACCCACCACAGCTTCTAGCTAAGTGGAGCTCTCCAGGAGGGGCCTGAGAAGTGTTCTTCCCTGTCCATATGTGAGTACTGGTGCTGAAGGGCAAGTTCTTTGAGGGGAAAAATGTACACTGGAACAGAAAGCAGAAGGGAGAACCACCTGGGAGTCGTGATTTCCATGGAGTCGATGGTTAACAATCTCTTTTGGCAGGGTTATTCACTTTTTTATTTTTTAAGGAGAACGCCAGTAAAACCATCATTAACGGGGGGGAAAAAACTTAGTGGGAAGAGCTGGCTGATGTAAGGTAGCTATGTATGTGGCATTGTCCAATGAAATGCATTTCAGAGTGCTTTAGTAAAATCTGCTCAGGAGTAGAATTGCTAATTGCCTTAAAGACAAAAAACCTCAAAGAAATTAATGCTAATGTTTAACAAGTTTCTTGAGCCAGACAGCCAGAACAAAACAGAATTTGCGAGAGGTGCGTTTTTAGGACTTGCTGTGAATGCAGATGCTATGGAAGTCCCCAGGCATTCACCCCCAAGTCAGTCGGGCTTGTGTATGATGGTTTATTTCAGCTTGAGCTCGGTGCCTCAGGGCCCCTCTTCAGAACAAAGAAACTGTGGGGTAATTATACCCTTTACAGTTTTATTGCCCTGCCTGCCAGAGAAGGTCTCCTCCAATGTTCTTTACTGAGTTGGTGGTGGTCTGTCTCCTCCTGGTTGGTTGATTGGTGTCTTGCCTCCCTTTGACAGGTCCTGGCCTACATCCCAGGCTAGTTGCCATGTCCTTGTTTCTCACAGTCCCTGATCTTCTCAAAGGTCAGCTGCAACTCAGGTGCCTTGCATCTTGTCTCCTGCCTTCTACTTTGTATCCTCATTAGCTGGTTTTGTATCTTTGTTAGCTAGTTTTAATTGGTTTTGCGGTTGCCTCATGGGCAATGTCACAGCATCAGCAGTGTTTCTTGAGTTCATTGACAGTTTGACCTTGAGGCCTGCAGGCTTCATCTACTTTAGGCGCTGATGCCAAGTTAATCGAGGTTATGCCAATGGAATTAACAGTTTTCGTACACATCCCCTGTTTTTCTGGCTGTTGGTCTTAGTAACATGTCCATTTTTTGAGATGAGCAGCCAGCCTCCGTGATTTTCTGTGCAATCCCAAGGTGAGCACAAAGCGCACAATGATTAGACAGAACAGAATGGCTCCAGGATGCAGCGAAAGGATTATAGGAGCCAGAAGTGGTGGGAGACCACCCAGAGTTTCCCACCATTTATGCTCTGTCTTTTTTGGCTCTTTCAAGTACTGTTTGAATTTGTTGTCTCATGCCCTGCAGTCAGTGTACTTTTCCCTCTGTCTTTGACCTTTTGGAGCGATGTGTGCAGTTGGTCATGGTGTAATAACTCCTGCACTCAATTGAGATTCAATCCAGTAGGCAGTGGTGGTGATTCGTGAATCCAGGAATAACTTTCCTGGAGTAACTAGTGAGTTGTTACTGGGCTTGTGTAATTGTAGCCACATCCCTTTTGTTGTTGTGAAGAGACACGTGCACAAATTTAACTAGTTTTGTGATAAACATTGCACCGTCAATTATCGAAGTTCTGCACTGACTCTGCAAACATACACAACCCTTTCCAATGTAGACCAAAGTTACGTTCTCGTTTTCACTCTGTCTGCCCCCTGAAGTGACAAGCACTTTGTTCTGTGTGTACACAAATGTCTTGAGTTTGTAGGGCATTACCTTTGCGGGCAAATCCTAATTCATCCAGAACTGTGCGGGTGGTTAAGTCTATAGTGTTCCACCTATGGCAGATGTGCTGTGCCCGTCCCCTGTGTTGCAAAGGATGTAATGTCACATCCCTATGGATCAGGCTGAGAGGGATAATAGGGTAGGTTGTAGACCTGTGCTTCTTGACTAGTGAGAATGAAAGCAGTTATCACTTCTTGCTCCTTATTGAATGTAAAGTTAAGCTTTTGCCACCAAGCTTGATATTTCTGCTCAGAGACAGTACTCTTTTCCCATCACCAGTGTTTGGATTTCTGCTGGAAGGATGCCGGTCTCCCCTGCCCTTATTCTTGGTGCAGCTATTGTTTCTGTCCACAGTTGGGCTTGAATGCAACTAAGGGCAGTTGATGTATTTCCTTGAAGTACCCCTAAGGTGTCTATTATTAATTGGTAGTTGTGCTTGTTAATCTACTTCCCACTGAGGTAACATGTCTGACATTAGCCATTGTGTTTTCCCTAATGTGGTCAAAGATGATTGCAATGGATGTTGCAACTTGGACAAATCTGTTGTGGATGTGGCCAGTTTATTCATCAGCACTTCTGCCTCAATACCATTTAGTGCACCTAGGCCAGTACCCATCAGGCCAGTGGATGTCTTGTCTTTGGTTTTTTTTTTTTTTTTTTTGTTCCCTGCAATTTAACCGTGTCTCCCATCCAACATAGCTCTTTTGCAAGAAAGTCACCCATTGAGGCTTGATCCGTGGGATATTTAGTTGCCAACTAGGTTCTCCTCATTTTAAGGACCAAGTTGGATTAACCAGCACAGTTTGACCTCCTGTCTTCATCACAGATGGTCCTATTGGATAGGTCCAAAGTCTTAATTTAGGGGTGGGAGGTTTAATAGTGGGAGTAATGCTACTAGTGGTCATAGGAGTAGTTAGCGCATGTTTTACCGGACGCGCTTTGAACCTCCGTAGAAATTTCCTCAGAACTTGCACGAGTGTTCACAGGGACCTCTATATGACTTTGTTGGCCGTAACAGGTCATACTACAACAATGGCTCACTTCTACTTCCAGTGTAACTGTTTGATCAGTAAAACGGCAAAAGATTTGCTTGTCTCTGTGACCCCTTGTTGCGGCTACCGTAGTTACCCATGCAGCATCCGTGGCATTCTTGGTAGCGGCCTGTTGTCGTATACAAGGGTGTTTGGGAGTCTCCCGGTGAATTGCTATCCGTCCTTCCATCGCTTCCACGCAACACCCTATGATGAAGATGACTCTTCTGAGAAGTGTTCTGGTGGATTGTATTTTTAACATGTGAATCCAGGATTCCTGCTCAGCAATCTGGACTGCAAAATAGGAACGGAAGCACAGTATATGGTCCTTCCCCCTCTGGTTCCAGTTTATGCTTTTGGACGGACTTTTCTGTCAATACCAAATCTCCTGGTCCATAGGTATGGACTTGTAAGGCTAGAGGTACAGGCTGTGCCAGAACAGCTTGTTTCTGTAAATGGTTAGTTGAGTTCTGAGGATGCGTTACATGCCTAGTTATGTGTTCATCCCTGTCCAGCAGTTCTGATACAGGTAAATAAGTCCCTGGGACAGCCAAATGTCTACCAAATAGCACTTCTGGGGGGGGTAAGACCAACACTTTTCTGAGGTGTTTCTAATATCCCATAATCCTGAACTTAAAACCTCTGGCTGTTTTAGGTTAGTTTCTGCACAAGACTTTGCTAATTTCGTTTCCCCTGTTTTATTCCTTTGTTCTACTTGTCCAGAAGATTCTGGACGGGGTGAAACATGTAGTTGGGATACTGTGCTTAAGGACTTGCAAGTGTTTTGTAAAGCTTGAGCTGTAAAAGGTGCTCCCCTATGAGAATCATTTTTTTTCTGGAGTTCCATAACATGGCACTGTTTCTTTTAATAAAACCTTTGCCACCCCAGCTGCATCTGCTTTCCTTGTAGGAAATGCCTCCAGCCAGCCAGTCAATTGATCTGCAGTTACCAACAGATGATGATGATGATACCTGTAGGCTGGTGGCATGTCTGCATAATGAATTTGCAAGTGCTGAAAAGGAAAGTAAACCCATGGCCTTGCTCCTTGAAACTGTTTTATGTTTGTCAGCAAAGTGTTGGCACTGATCACAGCTTGATACTATTTGCTTGGTAACTGTGTATATCCCTGGAGCTGCCCATGCTCTTGGTCTTTGTTCTGGGACACCTTCAATTCTGCTGTGTCCCTTTCATTGGCACCACTGTGCCACAGGTAACAGGCCTGTTCTAGGCAATAGAGGCTGGCTTCTGATGGTCCGAATTCCAGTTTTGTCTTGTTCCCCTCCAAGTTCTTCCCAACTATCCTTTTCTTCCTTGGCACCTTCTTTGTCATATATGTTGGATAGTTAGGACATGCCTGGCCCTTCTGTCATGGTAGGGCATAACAAAGCATCCCATTGTGAGGGAGCCGCTTGAGCGGCTCCTGAGTTGGCATAATTGTTGCCTTTTTCTATAGTGGTCCTGCCTTGGTGATGTGCAGGGCCGTGAATCACAGGAGTGTGTTTAGGATCTTGAGTAACATCCACCAATTCATGTACTTGTGGGCTGTGTGGGATGCTCTTTCTGCTGGAGGGTAAGACCCCTTGCTCTTTCCATAGTGCCCCTACTGCATGACAGACTCCGAAAGCTTGCTTTGATTCGGTATAAATATTAACAGTTTTGACTTTAGAAAGCCTTGTTGCTCTTGCCAAAGTGACCAGTTGGGCCCCTTGCGCACTCATAGTAGATCTTAGGGGGCTGAGCTTCCAGTATTTTGAAATCGGGTACTGCTGTGTAACCAGTTGGCTGCTTACCCTCACGATAGTAGGCAGATCCAGCTACGTACAAAGCTAAACCTGGGTTAGGGAAGGGAGCCTCTTGTAAGTCTTGAGGTTTTTCCCCCAAGCTGCTTCACCCTCGTGCAATCGTGGTAATGTTTTTCCTTGTCCCTAGGCGAGAGAAGTAGGGTAGCTGGGTTCAATTTGTTACCATGTTGACAAAGTAATTCCTGTTTATATGCTTGCTGTGGAGACAGAACTTGGAGTGGAAATCTTAATGAATTTTTGTCTCATGGGGGATGTATATGGTCGGGGGGTGGTCCCAGAACCTATGGTTCAATGTTTCTCAGCAATGATTGCTGCAGCAGCCACCACACGGATACACCCAGGAGTTCCCCAGAGGGCAGCATCTGATTGTACAGGGTGCTATGTGCCTGATGAGGGTTGAGGACCTAGCATTTGAGTCAGCAGTCTACTGGCAGCCCCTTGTTGTTCATGAATGTACAGCTGGAAAGGTTTTTTAATAACCAGGGAGCCCTAAAGCTGGGGCTTGACTTAATTTTTTTTTAAATGCCAGATCTGAGGTGTCTGCTTTATAGGTTCTACTTGTTTCTGTTTAGTTGCTTCCAGTAACAGTTTAACTAATTCCACCCAGCCCAGGAATCCATGGTCTACAGAAGCCTACTGCCCCTTAAAAACCTCTAATCTGTCTTTCATCATCACAGGTCAAGGTAGATCTTCAATGGCTTTGATGTGCTCAGGATTGTTTGGTTGTTTTCCTTCAGTTAGACTAAATCCTAAATGTTTTACTCTTTCTCGACAAAACTGGAGTTCAGATGGGGATGCATGGTGTCCCTTTTCAGCTAAGGCTGTACACAGAATTGTTGTATCTGAAGTTACAAACACTTGTGGTTCTGCTAGCAAGCAATAAACTGTCTGCATACTGTATTACCACTGAGTGGGAGGATAAGACAATGTTATGCAAACCTTTCTGCAACAACTGAGCAAAAAGAGCTGGTGAGCCAGTGAATCCTTGTGGAAGCTGTGTCCAGGTCAGTTGTCCTTTCCAGGTAAAGGTGAACAGAAGTTGACTCTGCTGCTACAGGTATACTGAAGCAAGCTGAAGTTCAATCTGTTGTCAACCACTTAACCCCTACAGGAGTTTGAGTTAAAAATTGTGAAAGGGTCAGGTACTACAGAGGCATGTGAATCCTGTACAAATGGATGCTCAGGATCTCCATCACTGTCCAGATGATGATTATGTACTGGTAAAATGGGTGTATTAAAAGGAGAAATGCAGGGCTTCAAAACCCCCTGCTCTAAATAGGTCAATTTGTTTCTGAATGCTTTTCTCTGCCTCCTGTGGGATAGGATATTGTTTTACCGGGGGGGGGGGGAGGGGGGGGCCCTTGGAGAGTTTTTATGCACGCAGGCTCTGCAGATAAAAGCAAGCCCCCTGTCTGTTCCTTTTTCACTCCACAATTTAGCAGGCACAGCAGCTAATTCAATAGGAACATGGGCCCCTGGAACTGGCACTTCTGATGCACTGACTTTGAAAACGCCTCTAACTACTAAATCCATACTGTTTGGACTTGCCTGTATCTGTGTGTGAAGTGCTTGTAACAAATCCCACCCTAATAAACACAGGTGATTCTTCAACCAAAAGCTATTGCTTCCATATTGATTTTGCGTCTATAGCTGTCAGTAATGGTTTGCTCAGGTTTTTCTCCTCCTCCCATCACCCCCCTACTTTCCAGGCCTCCCAGCAACACAACTGTTCATCTGCATAATTCAAGGGAGAAAGTAGCCCCTGTATCCACTCAAAAGGTTACTTGCTTTCCAGCAACTTTCCTGGTTGTGCAGCCCTGACTCTCCAAAGGGATTACATCTGAGAACATACATACACATTTAACACGAGGACAGTTATGTTCCTCCTCGAGTAGTCATTGATCAGCTTGGCCTGAGACTTGATTCTTCTCCAGAAGGAGGGTTCACCCTGACTGTGCTGGAAATTGTGGATGGCTTGGGTGCTCACACTGCCCATATCCTGAGTTGCCACAAAAACAGCATTCCTGAGACCCCTGACCCTGGTGTAGAAGTTAGTGGCATTCCCCTTCCTCCCCTTGTGACTCCTTGTCCTGCAGCCATCCCATGCATCTGCTGTCCAGGGGAAGATCCATGACCTTGTCCTCTAAAGAACCCAGTTCCACACTCGGAGGGAGGAGCCCTTGCATGACTGCAGCCAGACTTGTTGCTGCTTCCTTTTTCTAATTTATTTTTTCCCTCTAATTTCTTAGCCTCATGCCCATTACAGGCAAGAGTTGCCAGGCAGACAATCTCACCTAGTCTTTCCTGGCCAGTCGTCAGGCCCATGTTTAGAAAAATATTTCTCTAATCTATGGCAGCTTGATCAACTAATAGATCTCTTAGCTTTGGCTTCTGGGTCTGCTCCACTGCTGCCCCCCCCTTCCCCCCCATACATCTGAAATTGCTGAAACAAGCAAGACAGAGATGGGGGCTCAGTAGGCTGTTGGTGGTGCTCCCCCACCCTTGACCAATTTGCTGGTCTAACAGCTGCAAGCCTAATAGCTTCTTCTGGTCCTCTCTGAGCCTGTCTAAGGTGCCTGTGATCTGCATCATTTGAATAATCCCACCCAAGATCTATAGCAGGCCAGGGGGTATGAGCCTCAGGATCCCCTCCCTCTCCTGCCCAATGTTGATTGGCATCTAAAATGGCATGTTTCTCATCTGGTGTCAACAGAGTGTCTACTACCATCTGTACACCTCCCCAGGGAGGGTCATATGCCTGAAATATGCCTTTCAGGATTCGAATGACCTTCTCGGGGTCCTCCTGCCACTGAGGGGTCTGTTACAGAATCACAGAATGGTTGAGGTTGGAAGGGACCTCTGGAGATCATCCAGTCCAGCCCCCCTGCCCCCATCCAGTCCAGTCCCCCCTGCAGGGTCTTCTAGAGCATGCTGTCCAGGATCCTGTCCAGGTGGGTTTTGAGTATCTCCAGGGAAGGAGACTCCACAACCTCTCTGGGCAACCTGTTCCAGTGCTCTGTCACCCTCACAGTCAAGAAGTTTTTCCTCGTGTTCAGATGGAACTGCCTGTGTTGCAGTTTGTGCCCGTTGCCTCTTGTCCTGTCACTGGCCACTCACTGAGAAGAGTCTGGCCCCATCCTCTTGACACCCCCCCCTTCAGATACTTGTAGGCATTGATGAGATTGCCTCTCAGTCTTGTCTTCTCCAGGTTGAAGAGGCCCAGCTCTCTCAGCCTTTCTTCAGAGGAGAGATGCTCCAGTCCCCTCATCCTCTTTGTAGCCCTTTGCTGGACTCTCTCCAGTAGTGCCATGTGTCTCTAGTCCAGAACTGGACCCAGCACTCCAGGTGAGGCCTCACCAGGGCAGAGTAGAAGGGGAGGATCAGCTCCCTCGACCTGCTGGCAACGCTCTTCCTAATGCAACCCAGGATCCCACGGGCCTTCTTGGCCACAAAGGCACATTGCTGGCTCACGGTCAACTTGTCCACCAGGACTCCCAGGTCCTTCTCTGCAGAGCTGCTTTCCAGCACGTCAACCCCTAGCCTGTCCTGGTGCAGGGGGTTATTCCTCTCCAGGTGCAGGACCCTGCACTTGCCTTTGTTGACCTTCAGGAGGTTCCTCTCTGCCCAGCTCTCCAGCTTGTCCGGGTCCCTCTGAAGGGCAGCACAGCCTTCTGGTGTGTCAGCCACTCCTCCCAGTTTCGTATCATCAGCAAACTTGCTGAGAGTGCACTCTGGGCCTTCATCTAGGTCATTGATGAGTACACTGAACAAGACTGGACCCAGGACTGACCCCTGGGGGACACCGCTAGCTACAGGCCTCCAACTAGACTCTGCGCCACTGACCCCAACCCTCTGAGCCCTGCCATCTAGCCAGTTCTCAATCCCCCTCCCTGTCCACTCATCCAACCCACACTTCCTCAGTTTCCCTAGCAGGATGTGATGGGAGACAGTGTGCAAAGCCTTGCGGAAGTCCAGGGAGACGACGTCCACTGCTCTCCCCTCATCTACCCAGCCAGTCGTTCCATCCTAGAAGGCTATCAGACTGGTCAAGCATGATTTCCCCTTGGTGAATCCATGCTGACTCCTCCTGATCACCTTCTTGTCCTTGTGGAGGGGAGGCTGACAGGCCTGGAGTTTCCTGGCTCCTCCTTCTGGCCCTTGTGGAAGACTGGAGTGACACTGGCTTTCTTCCAGTCCTCAGGCACCTCTCCTGTTCTCCAGGACCTTTCCAAGGTGATGGAGAGTGGCCTAGCGATAACATCCGCCAGCTCCCTCAGTACTCGTGGATGCATCCCGTCAGGGCCCATGGATTTATGGAGGTCAAGCTTGGACAAAAGATCTCTAACCTGATCCTCCTCCACCAAGGGAGAGTCTTCCTTTCTTCAGACTTCCTCTCTTGTCCCCAGCATCTGGAATTCCTGAGGGCTGGCCTTAGCAGTGGAGACTGAAGCAAAGAAGGCATTCAGCAACTCTGCCTTTTCCGTATCCTTCATCACGAGAGCACCCGCCCCATTCAGCAGCGGGCCCACATTGTCCCTAGTCTTCCTTTTGCTATTGATGTATTTGAAGAAGGCCTTCTTGTTGTCCTTGACATCCCTCGCCAGATTTAATTCCAGCTGGGCCTTAGCCTTCCTTGTCGCATCCCTGCAGACTCTGACAATGCCCCTATATTCCTCCCCAGTGGCCTGTCCCCTTTCCCACATTCTGTAGACGTCCTTCTTCTGTTGGAGTTTGGCCAGGAGTTCCTTGCTCATCCATGCAGCTCTCCTGCCCCCTTTGCTGGATTCAGAGGGCTGCGCTGCTCTTGAGCCTGGAGGCAGTGATACTCGAATATTAACCAGCTCTCCTGGACGCCCCTTTCTTCTAGGGCCCTACCCCATCAGATTCCCCTAAGTAGGTCCCTGAAGAGGCCAAAGTCAGCTCTCCTGAAGTCCAGCATTGCGATCCTACTTATTGCCCTGCTTCTTCCTCGTAGGATCCTGAACTTTACCATCTCATGGTCACTGCAGCCAAGGCTGCCCCCAGCCTTCGCATCTCCAACTAGACCTTGTTTGTTTGTTAGTACAAGGCCTAGCGGCGCACCTCTCCTCGTTGGCGTCTCCACCACCTGTGTCAAGAAATTATCATCAATGCTCTGCAGGAACCTCTTTGACTGTTTGTGTCTACTGTTGCCGCCACATAATCAAATCTAGGGGTCCGCAGGGTCTATAAACTCAGTAAAGACTTGGGGTACTCCTCCTCCTCCCTCTCGCAGGGCACCAGCTATTGGGACTACCCGTAAGGGGGCTTGTATTATTTCAGCATTCGCAGTGGGTAATGGGAGGGCAGGATACAACGGGGAAGCAGCCCCTCCTTCATCATTATTTCTCCCTTCCTCACGCTCTTCAGGACTTCCATTCTCATTCCCCTTTCTGATCTTATTATCGTTCCCATTGCCATTATCATGACTACCATGCCCTGACCGTCTGCTGCTTCCCGCATGCATCATCATTGTTCGGACCGTGCTGTCCTTCTGGCCTTCATATGCCCAGTTGTCCCACACGTACCAGGAATCCATTTGACCAGGATAATGATCCTCAGGCTGGTGCCATGAGAAAGTTAATATTTGTGAATCAAAACCTCCACTCGACGGCCAGCGTTCATCTGCATTGCCATCGCAAGTAATAAAAGCCCAGTCCTCCCAGCACAAAGTTATTAATCGCCTCAATGACATACCTGCGATCCCTGGAATACGTTTCCAATTCGTAATACTTTCTGCCAAGGGTCTCCCTTTTGGAGCACTTAATCCAGTTCCCATTTTTCTTTCCCTCTTTTTTTTCTTTCTTCTCCTCTCGCACTCCACCAAATTGTAAAAGCTTATAGGAACGTAGGAAAGACAGTACTCACCCAGTCTGAGGACGTCTCCACAGAAGGTGTTTTATCTGTGGGGCAAAACTCGAATTCAGATTTTTTTTTCTCTTTTTTTTTTCTTTTTTTTTCCCTTGGGGACTCAAACCCCTTCACTCATCCTCCTTCAGTGTGTGCGCTATGGGACTTGAACCCACTTTTTTCCTCTTCCCTTTTTCAAACTCTTTTTTTTTTTCTTTCTCTTCTTTTTTTCCTTCTTTCAGGGGACTTGAACCCCAAATAACCTGCTCTTTTTTCCTGCTTTTCCAAGAGACTTGAGCCCCAAATAAAATACTTAGTGGTGGAAATTAAGTATCCCTGAATCGGTGTAACCCGAGGAGCAGTCCATGAGGTGAACTCACCCGTATGCCGGCAGCAGTTGCTCCAGAGTCACATCAAGCAGAGAAGCCTGGGTCCCACCTGGGCTGCCAAACTGCTGTAAAAGTCCCCAGGCATTCACCCCTAAGTCAGGGTCAGCCTCGTACGCGATCCTTCATTTCAGCTCGAGCTGGGTGCCAGCTGGAGCAAGCCAGAGACTGTAAGCGTAGTTGTCAGGGAGCTGCAAGCGTCGGGCAGCTCTGCAGAGGCAGGCGAGCTGGGACCCAAGGGTGACGGCAGGGCAGGGTCCTGGCGCGCTCCCGTAGCGCCTGGACAAGAAGGGCAGGGCAGGTCTGGTGATGGTGACCGGGGTCAGCCGCAGGCTCGCCAGCCCAGTCTGCAGGGACGAGGCAGGACCAAAGTGAAGTCAGACGAGCAAGGCGTAAGGCCTGGCATGGCACAGCCCGGGCAGGGCCTGGGCTGGGACGCAGCCCCGAGCAAAGTGGGAAGGAAGAGGGGTGGAGGGCCTAGATGAAGCTTCTTGAGAGTGTTCTGCATAATGGGGTACGGAATTAAATTGACAGTAGCAAGAGCATTAAAATTAAATATGCAACATTGTATATGTACATTATATTCAGACTAAGTGTTAGTAATGAGCCCTTTCACAGTTTCCTTTTCTTTTTCACATGGGAAAGTGGAAGAAAGAACTGAACTGATCTGTGAGTCTTGGCTACTGCAACCCCCATACACAGAAGTGTGGGCGGTTTGTTAGAATTATTTCCAGAGGTGCTGTTATTGTAGAGCAGGCGGGCATAGATGTCCTGTCAGCTCAACACTTCTTGAAAATTATCGCAGACTGCATATGGTGGTGCTTGTTATGTCCCTGAGCTAGATTTCTCTCCCGTCAGCTGTTCCGGATAGAATACATATGCCTTACAGCCTGACTCCGTGTTTGCTCTGACGTCAAGGAGAGGAGGGTGTGTGTTTTGCCATCCTGTTAAAATAGTGCCAATGAAAAAGAAAGAAGGCTCGTGTTCTGTAGAGCTAGTGGCCAGCTTTGGGGGAAATTAAGTCTAAGTCTCCATCCGATGACTGTGTGCCTCAGCTTCACTGTAATTGTGGCTGCAGCACTTTCTCCATTCTTGGCTGCAGCTAAGTGGCAGAATGTTACAAGGTCCCTAGGTGGCTGTCTGCCATTGACACAGGTAACTCTTACAGTCTGGCTGCTGGTCCCCAGCTCCAAGACTTTTCAAACTGAGGAGAAGACAGTTCAGGAGAAGAAATGGGACATGAGAAGAAAAGCAAGGCAGTGTAAGAGGAAAATGTATATGTTCAGCTCTGTCATTATTTATGGTTGAAAAATAAGCAACCATCACTTGTTTATTTTTTGTGAAATGATGTCACGCGTCTGCCCTTCGCCATGCTATCAAAGACAGTCTGACTGCCTGCACGAGACCTAGGACTGCAAGCCGATGGTCAGTGTTGCGTTTGTCGCCCTGTGACCTCAACGAGGTCCTTAGCCCCACTTTTCCATGTTATTCTGTGCACCCTTCAGTGTATCGAAGTGGGAAGGTGGTACTCGCCCAGATGGGTGGGCAAGTAAAGCTCTAAGGACGAAAGGAACAAGTGCAGCGTATGTAATGTTGGAGTAGTAGGGACTGTTGACTTTAGGCCTGATAGAAAAGGTGTTTCTAGAGGAGGTGGAAGGAGGCGGACCAGCAGCAGGGCAGGTTAGGGCAAGCGATGAGCCAGGACGTGTGCTTTGTGTTTGTGTGGGAGCACCTACAGCATAAGCACCGACATGGCTGCTGAGTTGCGTATGGTGCTTTGCTGGCGTGCAGTCATTTCTAGGTGGCGCTGAGTTATACTGGGGAAGTCTGCCAGGATTGCTCTCCCAAGACAGTGATTATCCATATCGGCAATCGTCTTCAGTAAGGAGAATCATGTTATTTGGATGACTCGTACTGCGTGGAGGCAGAAAAGCCTCCGCAGGCAGAAATGTGTGCTGGGAAAGATGCTTGTTTTCGGTGCTTGAAAGTCATTTACAGTTTACGTATCCCTGTGAAGTCTGGCTGCATAGCTCTGCAAGGTGACTTAAGCTACGTTTTCCACTGCACTGCACTTCCCTAGGGCACGGAGCTAAGCAGGATCTTGTGTGGGTTTCCAGAGATGCTGATAAAGTGCAAGGCGCTGTGTGGAAAAGCAAGGTCAAAGAGGGACTTGCCTTTGGCCTGGAAAGCAGTCACGTTCATGGACCTCCTTTTTTGCAGTATTTTATAGCTTTGACCTTGTTGCTGGAAGTTCCCTCCCTCATACGTAAGGGAGCTTCAACGTAATAATGGCTTGCTTTGCTTTTCCTGCACGGTACAACGTTTCACAGCAGTCAGGCGCTCTGAGAACGAGAATTGCCCTTTGGAGTTGCTTGATTGCTGATGAACTTGAGAGTTAAAAGTGGCCCTGTCGGTGCTGCCTTTGACCCAAATGTGCGAGGGTTGCAGTGTGGCTTCGGCTACTTTCAGAAGCGTTTGTTTGTGTCTTGAAACACACGGCTGCTTTTTGAAAATGCGGTCTTTGAGGGTCAAAAGACAGACAGAGTGCCTGTGGTGTAGGAGCCATATTTAGTGTGCCGTCTTGCAGAGTCTATGAAAAACCGGGCATGCCCAGTGGTTTATGACTGAGCAATTGGGAAGAGGGCTTTGTGCTCTGATTGTTAAAAGTAACTGGAGGGGAGAGCGCCCAAGATGGGTCTCCTTTCATGTCTCTGCAAAGCCAGAAGTTATTCGGCTCTCCACCTTTGCATTAGGTGTAGCTATGACTTTGGTGATTGGTGGAGCTTCTAGGATGTGTGACAGCAGCCGGAGAGTCACACAGAGATTCAGGCAGAAGTTGGGCTCCCGTACCCCAAACTTTTCTGTCGAATTTTGTAAAAGATGTAATAATGCGATGGGAGCAAGGACTAGAATACAGGACATGCTGCTGTCACACGAGCGTCTTTACTGCATGAAGCCAGCGAACTCTTCCACGTGAAGCTGGCCGATCTCTATGGGGAATCTGAAGTGCTGCTGATGGCCTTTGCGGGTGCCTTTGGTAACGGTTGGCTTTTTAATCCGTGGGAGGTGCTTGGGAAAACGACAGTTTGGGAACACCTTGCTCTTTCCCCCTTTGTAGTTGTTCCTTCCAGACCTGGGTGATGGGGGCAGCGGATCGGCTCTAGGAATGCCAAAGATTGAATGCTTCTCCTGTCCCGAAAGGGCTGAAAAGTGAGTGAGCCAGTGAGTTTCTGTAAGATGGCAAGTAAAGTCTGCAGGAATCTTACTGTTGAACGTGACTTAGTGGTGTTGTAGTACTGAGTTGAGGGCAACTTAACTGGGGTAGAGAGTGAAAATTATCCCCGATATTTAATACTAATTCATCCAATTCTAGAGAAAGTAGCCGAGAAATCTGAAAAAATCTGAAGCCTTCTGGTTTGCTTTAAGAAAATGCTTCACTTTCTACACCTGGTAGCTGTCTTCACCGAGATTTAATTTTTGTGACAGTGGTGGTAGAAAGGATGGACTTAGTAAAAGACTTATTTCTTGAGCTCCAGTCAAATTACTATGGCTGTATTTGTGTGTGTGTGTGTGTGTGTGTGTGTGTGTGTGTGTGTGTGTGTGTATCCTAATGAGGCAGCTATATAGATATAGATAGATATAGATAGATATAGATAGATATATATTCCCGTAATGAGGCAGAGATGCAACCCGGAAACTTGTGAAGACACAGAATTAGATAATTGCTGATTAATAAAGTACTGTCCTCATTTCTGAATCTCTTGCCTTGCCAAACTATGTCTGCCTCACCGCAGTGTTGACCGTATTCTGCAATTCTGTCATTTTTTAGCCATTAGAGTCTTTCTGAGCGTTATGTTCATTTGATTCCTTTGGTTTCCAAATCGATAATCAAATCTTCCTTCTAATGCTGGCGCGCGCTAACGTTACGTTCTCTCAGCAAAATAGCTTTTGAAGTTGTGATTCTTACTGCTCGGTGACGTTTGACACTACACGACACTCCCGATCAAAACTGCTGCTCGTTTCTATCAGCCTAGCAGCTGTTTCTGTAGTGTGCCTAATGGATGTTTTCCATGCTGCCAGCTTCCTGCGTCTTGCGTGGCGTCGTGGCCTAGGCGTAAGAGGCCACAGAGGCACTGCTGTCTGCCACGCGTCAGTCGTTACCCTACAGCATGTCACATAATGCCCCAGCTTACCATGGGCAAGATTTAAAGGTGCCTTTCTAGCAAAACCAGGACACACAACATTTCTTTCTGAACCTTCGTGCATGGCTGTGAGCCACAGAAGCTGCCAGCACGAAGACAGACGCTCGTCTGTCAAAGTACCACCGCGTGCATTTGTGTGTACGGGACCTGAGGAGTTGTAGTAAAGGGCTGAGGTCAAAGTCTGAGCGTGGTGGTTTTCTATGATGTGGAGCTGGGCAGAATGGAGCTGTTCGTCGCTGCGTGCGCAATGGGGGTCTCTCCTCACAGCCCTGCCAGCGATTGTGCCGACGCAGGAAAACAGGAGGACGTTTTCTGCCCCAAAGAACCATTTCTATTCCTTGCGTATGATTTTGTAGGGGAGGCGTCATTAGCTAGAATAGTGCTAAGGCCCGTGCCTGCTACAGGAGCAAAGCTCTCCTGTTGTTAGAAAAGGAAGCTAATTTAGCTCTAGCCCAGCTTAGCGCTAGTGCCGAAAGTAGATGAAGCCTGCAGGCCTCGGGATTAAACGAGTAAATGAGCTCGAGGGACATTGCTGAGGATGCGGCTGCAAACCTAGCTAGAACCAGCCCTCAAAGATACAGCACACAACGGCCAGAGGTAACGGTTAACCTTCGGATAAGAGCAGGCACTATGAAGCAAGAACATAGCAACTGTCCCGGGATGCAGACGTGAACCAATCAAAAGGAAAGAGACCGCCGACCCAGTAAAGAAGATCGGAAGAGACTGTCACTAGCAGGCGGGGAAATTTGACTGTAAGGAATATAATTAGCCCAAAATTTCTTTGTTCAGGCTCCCTCCCCGGAGGCACCCAGCTCGAGCTGTTACTTTGCCGTACCGTCATTTAAATAAATAACTAAATTCACTGTTAGACGTACGTGAGACTCTGCTCCTAGGAAACCTAGGGACGAACTATTTCCGTAACAGCATGGATTCCTTCTTCCGTAGAGCAAGAAATGTAAATCTGAACCCAAGTGACCTGAGAAGAGGGGCAGAAGGCCACGAAGGATTTTTGCTATCAAATTAAGTATTTCGCTAGGCAACTAGTGTTGCCTCTGAGGATTGCTCTTATGACCAGATGGAAATCTTATCTGACTGCTTTGTGTAACTGTTCAGATGTTATGGTCGGTGACTGCCGAGCTGAGCTCATGGCAGAGAGCAGATCTTTATTTTGTTTGAAGGCTTATGTCCACAGGAATAACTGTCCCAGTTGCTTCTTTCTGCGGAGCTACTAAGCAAAGCAGCTAAGTGAGCAAAGAGCAGTCAAGAATCTGGTGGGAAACACTTCTGTGGAGTGCTTTAAGAGGAGAAAGGTAGTTTTCTCACTAGGTCAGGATCATCCCCCGTTAGTGTTGATGATTTCCTTTTCTTTGACCTGTCTGACCTGGTCTCTTACACTAACTACTTGGAAAAGACCCCTTCATCTGCTCTAGCGTGAGGCTGAACACGACTCTCTCGCAGCTCAGTTCTCACAAAGCAGTCTGTGGGCTTCTTTCAGGCAGGGCATTGGGCTCCCCATCGTACAGCACATCCTTTCCAAGGTTTGTGTTTGTAGGTATTTTTATGGGTTCCCACTATGCTATCTCGCTCTGTTTGTTAGTAGCAGTCTGCCTTCTGCAGCTGTTGCTGCCTTTTTTGCTCTCCTAATTTGTTTCCTGATTTTACTAGGTCTTTGTTGCTACTTCTTCCCAAATAAACAGAAGAGCTGCACGTGCCTTTAATCATCCAACTGTTTTTTATCTTTTCTTAGTGCCTTTAAATTTGTGCCCAGCTCTCTCCCGTGATGTATCAAACAGGCTACCATGTTTTGGCCTATTGATCTTTTTCCAGAGCCCTCCACCTCAGGCCTCTTCCTTCTGTGCTGTCTGTCTTAGGCTGCTGTTCCTCTCGTGATGGTCCTTTATATTTCGTTACTGCGATGAAGATAGTGCCGACATCTTTTAGCAGATGATCTTGAAGTATTTTGTTGAAATTGGCAGTATTTGTTTCGTTCTGCTGTCTAGTCTGTGACCTGTGGCCCGTCCTTTCGTGCAAGGTCTGTGACCTTTTCTGCCTGTCTTCCCGTTTTGTTTTTTTCTTGCTCCCACTTTCTCCCACTAGGAAAGTCTTCCTCTGTTGCGTTTGCCCGGTCTCGCAGTGTAAGCAGGAGTTACAAGTGTGTTGAAGCCCAAGTTGAAAACCCTTAAGATCTGTCACTTTCTGATGGCAGCAACGTAAAAGGAGCAGTGGCCTCCATCATGCTGCACTAAAACGCGGCATGGCTTTAGGAAGAGGCCGGATGCTGTCATCAGCAGGACTTGATGAAAACAGCCAGCTAAGCCAAGGTGTCTGCAGTTTGAGAGGGGGTCTCCTGAGGTGAAGGGTGTGCCTGCGCTTTCTTGTTCACGCCGAGCGCTTTCAACTTGACCGATTACTCGCTGACAGGGTATAGCTCTTTTAACTGAGCTTTTCCTGGGCAGAAGCAGGGTAGACGTTAGCTCCGCAAGCCCAAAACGAAGCCTAGCAAGTAACAGCTGTGAAGGTTTGGAAGCTGCCCGTGAGCCTCTTGCTGCAGCGTATGACAACCCGGAAGGGAACCGCCACCGTAGCCAGGACTGGAACGCGTAGCGCCGCCAGCCCCAGCTGCCTCCTGGGGCTTTGCTTCCTGCCGAGCTGCTCAGTGGCCCCCGCGGGCACTGGTCCGCGCTGGTGGGGAACAAGCGGAGGATGGTGTGGAGGAGCTGCTCAGAGCACGTGCACGTTTCGGCAGCGCGTTATGGTTCGGAGGAACTGCGCGTTTCCGACTGTGGCAAAGAACTGGAAGTGTTGGTCTCAGAAATTTCCTTTTCATCCTCCGAGCTTCGCTTGTTGCCGAGTTCCTTTTGGGCTTTCTGTGGCTGTGACGGAGCACCGAAAGCGTTGGTTGTGCGGGCTCCGCTTCTGCACGTGGGATGAGACCGTTTAGTGCCGGCGGCTGCAGTTCAGCGTTGGAGGGCGTGCGGATGTCTATAGCGTCTGTGCCAAGTGTTGTTACTAGCCGGCAGCCTGCTTAAACCCGTCCGCGCCAGCTGCTGGTTGCTTTCCGGGCACTATTTCAGGCCTGTTAGGTTGCAGTGTGCGGAGCCTTCCCTGGCCTGGGTCTGGCCGCCTTCGGGAGCGTTTCCCTTTGTGCGCGCGGGGCGGATTGCCGGCTGGAAGGGCTGTCGGAGCGTGGGGTTGGGGCGGTTGGACAGACTGAAAAGGATTCGCTTCCCTGCTGGGGAGGAAGGCCTTACTGCTTGTGATTGCTGTGTTTGCTTTTTGTGTGTGGGCTTAGCTTCCCGCGGCCGCCCCGGCCCCGGCCCCTTGCCCCGGCCCCTTGCCCCGGCCCCGGCCCCGGCCCCGGCCCCGGCCCCGGCCCCGGCCCCGGCCGGGTCGTCGTGCCCGCGGGCCCTGGCGCGCTCAGAAGAGCCAACGCCGCCGCCCTCTCCCGCCGCTGGCGGGGCGCTGCTGGCCGCTGGGGCCGCTCCGGGGCGTTTGGCCCCCGGGGCTGCGCGGCAGCGACCGAGCGACGCCGTCCGGTCGGTTTTCCACGGAAACCGGCCACGAAACGCGGCGCTGGGGAAAGGGCGGCGGAGCTGAAGTTTCCCGGCCGGGGCCCCGCTGCCTGGGGCGGGTCCCGGGTCCCGGCGGGGCGGAGCGGGGCGGAGCGGGGCGGAGCGGACCCGCCCGCCGGGGAAAAGCGGCCGAGGGCGGCGGCGGCGGCTGCTTCCTGCTGGCCGCCTGCGGCCCGGCCGGGCAGCCGGGAGCGGGAGAGCCGAGGCCGGCGGGGGAGCGGAGCGGGCCGGGCCGGGCCGGGCCGGGGCGGCGGCGGCTGCCGGCGGCGGGAGCGCCTTCCCCGGCGCGTGGGGGGGCCCGTGGGGGGCCGCGGCGGGGGCGAGGGGAAGGGGCTGGCGCGGTACCTGCCCCGCGCTTGTTAACCCCCCCTTCCGCTTCCCCTTCCCGGTTGGGCCTTTCGGGAGGCCTCTGCTTTTGCGGGCTCTCCCCTCGCGGTTCGGCTCAGCTGGGACCTTAGCGTCGGCGGGCTGGGGGCGGCGGGGGGTGCGGGGCCTCTGCTCTGTCCCCAGAGCGCTTGTGGGGCCCGGCGGAGCCTTGCTGCTGCCAGGAGCAGCCTCGCCCTGTGCCAGTCAGGCCCCGGAGGGCGCTCGGGTGCGGCAGGGGCAGCAGCTTGGCCGGCTGGGCCTCCTCTTGCAGACGCCAGCCCTGGAGGGCAGGAAGGAGCTGGTGAGGCAGAAGGCAAGCAGGTGCCCAGAGCTGTCCGCTCTTGGCGGTTGTCTGAAGGTGAGAGCTGGGAGCTGAGCCGAAACGGGCTGCGTTGGGGCTGCTGCCGCGGGCGGCTGGAGGGGTTCTGGGCAGGGCCCTGTCCTCGGCCCGGCTGGGGTTTTGTCTAGGCGCAGGTGAGCAGAGGGGAGCCCCCTGCCTCCCCCGAGTCCTGGGCGCGGGTTTTTGCCCGGCTGCTGAGATGGGTAACGCGCGCCGCTCTGGCTGGCGGGAGGCCGACGGGCTCGGTGGGCTCGTGAGCAGAAGTTGGTGGTGTCCTCGGCGGCTCCTCCGCAGCACAGAGCGGGGTTGCGGGAAGCCGCGTGCACAGTTAACCCCGGTGCGGTGTGCAGTCACCCCCCTCTGTGGGACCCGTTGTCGGTGGTGTGTCCGGCGCTTGAGCGGGAGGCTGGTGGCCGTTGCAGGCTGACGGGACCCTGGGCTGGCTCCCTCGGAGAACAGGTACGCGGCTGGAGGGAGCAGCAGCCGCCTCCCCAGGCCTGAGAGGGGGAGTAAAAGCGTGTCGTGCCTGGCTGGGCAGCGCTGCTGGGGCGAGCTGGAGACAGCGTTCAGGGGCTGAAGCATCTGCTGGCCCGGCTTGGGCTGCGAGTGGGGAGAGGCAGCGCTAGCTGGAGGGGAATAAAGCCGAAATGGCCAGAGCGCAGGGAGCTACCCTTTCCTTGAGCTGCCCCGCAGCAAGAGGGCTAAGCCCGCTCTGAGGCTGCCCCCCTACTCCCCAGTCCCCAAGCACTTCCTGAGACTGCATGTGGGGCTGGCAGGGGGCACAGGGCTGTGGGTGGGCTCTCCTTCCCTGCCCCGACCCCCCCCCCCCCACCATCACTCCCAGGGTGCAGGGGTGGGTGACTAGACAGCCTCTGTTCCTGGGCCCTGGGAAAAAAGCTGCAGTCATGCGTTTCCAGTGTGCAGAAGCAGCGGCTCAGTCATGCATTTGGGGGATTCAAAACCAGGTTTAGTGGGCTCATCTTGGGGGGGGGGGATGGGGCTCAGAAGAGGAGGCCAAGTCCTGTGGTTTTGTCCTCAAAAACAGGGTCGGCGGCTGGTTTTGGGCTCAAAAACAGAAACTAGGCCCTGCTTTTTCTGGTGCTCAGAAAGGGAGGCTGAGTCCTGTGTTTTTGGTGCTCAGAGCAGGCCCACTGGGCTGTTTTGAGGCTCAGACCTGCGTCTGCCTCAAAGCCTTGCAGGAGGCCAAGCCCTGCGTTTTTGTAGCACAAGAACAAGTTCAATGGACTGGTTTCAGAGCTCAGAAATGGAGGCTGAGTCCTGCGTTTTTGGGGCTTGGAAACAGGTTCATTGGGCTGTTTGGGTGCTCAGAAACGGAGGTTAAGTAAGTGCTGCGTTTTTGGTACCCAAAACCAGGTTCATTGGACTGGTTTCAGAGCTCCGAAACACAAGCTAAGTCCTGCGTTTTTGAGCTCAGAAACGGAGGCTAAGTGCTGCGTTTTGGGGGCTTGGAAACAGAGACTACTAAGTCATCCGTTTTCAGCCCCCAACCCAGAGGCCCTGGGGCCCTTTTTGTGGGTGGTGGGAGGGAGAGAGGGGTGGGAAGGTGGTTGGGCCAGGTTGGGGGGGGGGTAGGCAGGCAGGGCCCGCGGACCCTCACCGGAGGTGGGGGTCCATCCGCGTGCACCCCGAAGGCAGGGAGGCCGGCGTGCACCAGGCCGAACTTCGCGTCTGAGATAGTTTCTGGCGCGAAAGGCACTTTTGGGGAGGAAACGCGAGCAGACGCCATCTTCCAGTTCCACTCTTTATTCACCATTTGTACAATAATGTCAATATTTATTTAATATGTGCATACTGTTAATAAACAAATTATGCTCCATGTATACAATATGGAACATGATATTCAGATGCAAGTTGTGACAGTGATTGATTTACAACCTGGGCAGTCACCAAGATTGCTGCAAGGAGCTGGAGCTGCAATGTCATGAATTTATACATTTATATTCCACATGTAAACATTTTTATATATAACAACAACAACTATGTACTCAATATATACATACTATTAATAAACTAATTATGCGCTATGGATGCAATATGGAACATGATACTCTATGCAAGTTATGATTGATTTATGACCTGGGCAGTCACCCAGCTAGCTGCACTGAGCTGCAGCTGCGCTGTCACAAATTTATACATTTCTATTCAACATTTACACATTTATATCCATAGTAATTAACTATCTATTCTATATGTACATACTGTTAATAAACTAATGATGCTCTATGGATGCAATATGGAACATGATACTCTATGCAAGTTATGACAGTGATTGATTTACGACCTGGGCAGTCGCCCAAGCTGCAAGGAGCCGGAGCTGCGCTGGCACGAGCGGGCGCTGCGCTCCCAGCTCGGCTCCCAAGGAGGCCCAGAGCCCGGCGGGCGCAGGCAGCTCGGCCCCAGCCCGGAGCGGGGCGCGCGCAGGGCAGGAGGGAGGCGAGGCGAGGCGAGCGCAGTCGTCCTGCTGCGAGCAGGGAGCCGGGCGCCTTGCGTCAGGGGTGGAGGAAGCCTCCCTCTCTGCGGCGCCGCTCTCCCGCTTCCGTCTCCGAGCGCAGAAAGGAGGTGCGAGGCCGTCGTGCGGGGTCGGCACCACCTGCACCTGACACAGAGACAGGCAGCGAGGCTGCAGCTGTTACTCACCAGTGACGCAGCCCCTCCAGGCGATGCAGGGAGAAGCCCCCAGGAGAAGATGCCCCCAGGCTCCGCAGGAAGCGCCCCCGAGGTCCCCGTGCGGGTGAGGGGCCGGGACGCGGCCCCTGCTGCCGGACGCGCTGTCCCAGGCTCTGTGCGCAGGCAGCAGCAGCAGCAGCGAGCCCGTGGCAGGATGACACTTCAGCATTTGCTCCGGCCACCCCCGAGTGCCCGGCTGGGGCTCCTCCATCCCTGTAGGAGAGGAAAAAAAAAGGAGAGGGCATTTCAGGAGAGGCCCAGCACTGCGGCAAATGGCCGCAGGCGTGGGTCGGGACAGTTGCTGGCAGTGCCAGCAGCAGCCGCCCCCAGGGCAGCGCTGGTCACCGGAGCTTTCCTGAACTCCCCGGGCAGCGCCCCGTCCTGCGAAACACGAGGCGCAATCCTGCCCCGCCAGGGCTTCGGTGCACAACGCTCGCAGCAGCTCTGCGCAGCCCCAGCAGCCCAAGCCGGCACAGACAGACCAGCACTGACCCCCACGGCCTGCACAGGCCCTGTGGAGACACAGAGCCTGCTCTCCTCCCTCCCAACTGCCCCGCAGACATGACAAAAAATAACAACAACAAAAAAAGCTCAGCCCCCGCCGAGCAGGGGCGCAGCTCAGACCTGCCCAGGCGCCGCACTGGGACACTCACCGCACAGCGCCTCCTGCGTCTTCGTGCCGGCGCCCTGCTCCTCGACGAGGCTCAGGCTGAGCCTTTCCGACTCGGCTGCTCCCACACAGCGTCACCTGCGCTGGCAAAGGCCCTCGCGAGGGACCGGCCGCAGAATCGCAGCGAGGACGACGCAGCTCTCGCTCGAGCAGGAGCTCCCGGCCCGGCACCCAGCCTGCGCACGCTCAGAGCAAATGCCGGGCTGTAACCCTGGACCTCGCTGGGACGGAGCGGCCAGGGATCACGGCCGCTCCCCACGAGGCTCCCCCCCGTCCGACACAGCAGTACAGCCGGACGCGCAGGACCACTGAAACAGAGCTAACAAGCACAAGCATTTTGCTGGGCTCAGAGCCCAGAGCTGCCCCCTCCCCAACTCCCCCGTGCAGGAGCACCCGGTGCGAACGGCTCTTCCCCGAGTCTCAAGGCCCTCGGAGGAACGAGGAGCATCTCTGACCCCAGAGAGGAGAAACCCTGCTCTCTCTGTGGGGAAAGCAGCAGAAAAGCTTCGCCCAGGTTCGGCAGCGCAGCTGAACAACTGCCCTTCAGAGAGCAGCACCCTCCCTGCAGCTCTCGCTAGCAAGCCTGTGAAGCGCACCTGGGTCACGAGTCCTGTCTCTGACCCAGCAGGGGTGGGTTCGGGGGACACAGTCTTGTACACACTGACTCTGCCCCGCTTTTACCCCGGGCCAGTCCCGACGGTGCTGGCACAGCCTGGGGACGGCGGCCCCTCTACCCCGAGCCTGGGAGAAGCAGGCTGGGACCCACCGGTGTGCGGGGAGCGACTGTACTCACCGCTGGGTCCTGCAGGGCTGCCGAAAGGCTCCGTCCCTCCGGCCGCAGCTGCCTGAAGACCGCTCTGCACACTTTTCTCCATGCCAACGGTGTCGCCGGGCAGAGATGGAAAGGAGCTGGCGTGGCCAGCCAAAACCCCGCTGACTGGTCCAGTTCCTCCCTGCGCTCATCCACCGATGAACCGCGTCGGACTTCATGGTGCGTCTCTCACCCTGTGCAGGGCCCAGCCTGAGCCCAGGGTAGGCGTAGAGACCAGTAACAGAAACATTAAGCTTGCTGTGAATGCAACGTGGATGGAAACGTTTGGCTGTGCGTGAAAGCCGTCAAAGGCAAGCCTTCCCCGCTGTTTTGAAAGGAACTTGACAGCCCTGGGAAGGAGAATCCCTGGCGGTCAGCCGAGGCTGAGCAACTCGGACAAGAGGTTTGGGCAGCGCACGCGCTGTTGCTTGGACGAGAGCACGTGGCTTTGCACACCTGATGCCATCTTTAAACAAAACCTTGCCCCAGAAGCAACTTACAGCTTTCAGTGCAAAACCAAGAGCAGGAGGCACAAGGCTGCTGGGTTTTAGAGCAATCAGAGCAGACAGCGCCTGCCCCCGGGAGTCACTAGCTCTCCTTAGACACGTGCAAAGCCCCAAGGCGGCCCCCCGTTAACAGCAAGGCTGCACAGGCACCTACAGGAGCGGCAAACTGTCAGCTGAAGTTTTAAGCCCATTTTATATACTCATATAAGAGAGAGGTAGTACTTTAAAACGTCACGGACAACAACCATCACAGTATTTGCTCACGATCAGCTAGTTCAAAAACCAGCAAGCGGAGGGAGGGCTGGGTTCAGCCTGGGCACGCAAAGGCTCGAGAGGAGGATAACGAGTAGGGAAGTAGTGCGGTTGAACTGGGACACAGTTAACGTAACACGCCGGAAGTTGATCCTGTAACGCACGGCTAACTGATGCACTAAAACTCGCATTTCTTTCGAGAGCTTAAAACCAACAAACAGAAAAGTAAGAGGATGGTTACAAATAAGAACTGCTTGTTTAAGGCAAAATATAAAGTTTATGTGTTTTAAAAGAAGAAACGGAGCCAGCGGATCACAAGCATGGCCAGGGGACTAGGCAACGGTTGTTGAAAAATATTAGCTAGGAAATAGGTGAAGCTACGGAAACAAAAACGCCGTTAACAAAGCCCTTAATGTCACCCTACCAAACCACCTCCCAAGACAGGTCACGGAAATAACTCCTCCTAACTACCCTGGCTCTTCGCCTCTCCCCTCAGCAGCGCCGAGGGAGCACGACGCCAGTCCTGCCCCAGGGAGCCGTTAGCTCTCCGGGGCTTAGTTTCACTTCAGCGGCTTTCTTTTTCTCACCCCCCGCACACCTACAAAAAGGGAAAGGGGTAACGCGGCCCTGGTTTGCTCGTACACATGAATTGCCACGGCCGAGCGTCGAAATTAAAAGCAAGAGAAAGCTGTCCGTAAACCAAGGTGGTAAACGCAAGCAACCCTTAAAGGCGCCCGTCTCCCGGACGGACAGAAACCCCCTCTCTCGTGGTGGGGAAGGCCGGGCCCTCTGGTACGGGCCACGATCATGACAACGCCAAGCGTTACCTGCACGGCTGTAGCTTGCCCCACCGCAGCTGTGAGCAGCTGAGACCGCTCACCGGACAGCGTCCCAGCAACAGCCTCGATAAGCAGCGAGCCGAGGCGCTCGCTGCTCTGCTGGGAAAGCAGCAGCCTCAGGTCCCGACGGGGGGCAACACCGCCGCCCGTTGCAGCCTGCCGGAGCCGCGGCAGTGCTGCAGCCCCCAGACATCGGACCGCCCTTTCCTTCGCACGCCCGATCGCGCCGCACGACAGCGCTGGCAGCGCCGCAGGGCGAAGCGCCCGCCGCTGCTCGCACGGCTCGGAGACATCGTGACTGACGGCAGCCGGACGCCGAGGTCCAGGGCCGCCCCATAACCGCTCCGGAGTCCTGACGGTACGGCAGGGCCCCCGAAGGGGACGGCGTGCCCTGGCTGCTCCCCACCCCCTCCCCCCCGCTGCCCACACACACGCCGGGCCAGGCCCCGACTGCTCGAGCAGGGGGGTCGGCGAGCCCAGACACCCGGGGGCAGCCACCTCCCCCGGGGCTGCGCTCGGCACTGCCCCCAGTCTGGGGGATGAAACCCTCGGGGGGGAGGGGGAAGAGGAGGAAGGAAGTGTAACCAGACTAGGGGAACCCGTGCATCGAGCCTGGAGCCCCCCGCCCCCGGGCCACCCCGCAGCTAGAGGTGCCAAGGCACAGCAGGCAGGCGGGCGGGCCAGGACCGCGGGACCCGGGCACAGCAGGGGCCAGGGGGTCGGGCCAGCAGGACCTGCCGGGGAGCTGGAGGAGACGGGTCGCGCCGGCACCCCCAGGGGAAGCGGCCGCAACGAGAGCACGGCTCCCCCCGCCCCGGGCGGCGCTTAAATGGGCGGCGGAGGCGGGGTGGGGCGGGGCCTCGTTGGCCGCCTGCTGCTCGGCGGCGGCGCTGCGGGCGGGGCGCCCTTGGGCGCCGCCTGGCGGCCGCGGGCGACACTGCCGGGCCGGGCCGGGCCGGGCCGGGCCTCATTGGCCGCAGCCCTGGGTGAGGCGGGGGCAGGGGGTGTGTCGCGGGGCAGCCCCTGATTGGCTGGCAGCCCTCTGTGAGGTGTGCGGGTGTGTCGCGGGGCAGCCCCTGATTGGCTGGCAGCCCTCTGTGAGGTGTGCGGGCGTGTCGCGGGGCAGCCCCTGATTGGCTGGCAGCCCTCTGTGAGGTGTGCGGGCGTGTCGCGGGGCAGCCCCTGATTGGCTGGCAGCCCTCTGTGAGGTGTGCGGGCGTGTCGCGGGGCAGCCCCTGATTGGCTGGCAGCCCTCTGTGAGGTGTGCGGGCGTGTCGCGGGGCAGCCCCTGATTGGCTGGCAGCCCTCTGTGAGGTGTGCGGGCGTGTCGCGGGGCAGCCCCTGATTGGCTGGCAGCCCTCTGTGAGGTGTGCGGGCGTGTCGCGGGGCAGCCCCTGATTGGCTGGCAGCCCTCTGTGAGGTGTGCGGGCGTGTCCCGGGGCAGCCCCTGATTGGCTGGCAGCCCTCTGTGAGGTGTGCGGGCGTGTCCCAGGACAGCCCCTGATTGGCTGGCAGCCCTCTGTGAGGTGTGCGGGCGTGTCGCGGGGCAGCCCCTGATTGGCTGGCAGCCCTCTGTGAGGTGTGCGGGCGTGTCGCGGGGCAGCCCCTGATTGGCTGGCAGCCCTCTGTGAGGTGTGCGGGCGTGTCGCGGGGCAGCCCCTGATTGGCTGGCAGCCCTCTGTGAGGTGTGTGGGCGTGTCGCGGGGCAGCCCCTGTTTGGCTGGCAGCCCTCTGTGAGGTGTGCGGGCGTGTCGCGGGGCAGCCCCTGATTGGCTGGCAGCCCTCTGTGAGGTGTGCGGGCGTGTCCCAGGACAGCCCCTGATTGGCTGGCAGCCCTCTGTGAGGTGTGCGGGCGTGTCGCGGGGCAGCCCCTGATTGGCTGGCAGCCCTCTGTGAGGTGTGCGGGCGTGTCCCAGGGCAGCCCCTGATTGGCTGGCAGCCCTCTGTGAGGTGTGCGGGCGTGTCGCGGGGCAGCCCCTGATTGGCTGGCAGCCCTCTGTGAGGTGTGCGGGCGTGTCGCGGGGCAGCCCCTGATTGGCTGGCAGCCCTCTGTGAGGTGTGCGGGCGTGTCGCGGGGCAGCCCCTGATTGGCTGGCAGCCCTCTGTGAGGTGTGCGGGCGTGTCGCGGGGCAGCCCCTGATTGGCTGGCAGCCCTCTGTGAGGTGTGTGGGCGTGTCGCGGGGCAGCCCCTGTTTGGCTGGCAGCCCTCTGTGAGGTGTGCGGGCGTGTCGCGGGGCAGCCCCTGATTGGCTGGCAGCCCTCTGTGAGGTGTGCGGGCGTGTCGCGGGGCAGCCCCTGATTGGCTGGCAGCCCTCTGTGAGGTGTGCGGGCGTGTCGCGGGGCAGCCCCTGATTGGCTGGCAGCCCTCTGTGAGGTGTGCGGGCGTGTCGCGGGGCAGCCCCTGATTGGCTGGCAGCCCTCTGTGAGGTGTGCGGGCGTGTCGCGGGGCAGCCCCTGATTGGCTGGCAGCCCTCTGTGAGGTGTGCGGGCGTGTCCCGGGGCAGCTCCTCATTGGCCACCGCAGCGGCGGTGGTGCGAGTTGCCGTGCGGCGTGGGGCTGGCGCAGCAGCGCTGTCCCTGTGCCCGGTGCCATGAGGAGACTCCGGGTGCTCCGAGGTGAGGGGCCGGGGCCGGGGCCGGGGGGGAGCCCAGGCGCGAGCCCCCAGCAGCATTTCTGTGTCTGTCTCGTAGTGGGAGCTGAGAGGGGACCAGCGGGCGGGGGTGGTCTCACCAGGGCCAAGCAGAGGGGAAGAGTCGCTGCCGTCGCCCTGTCGGCTGCCCTGCCGCGAGCGCAGCCTGGGCCGCCGCGTTAGCGGGGAGCGGAGGGGTTTCTCTCCCGGCGGGGGAGGCGTTTTCCCCGGGCTGGGGCGGACGGCTGAGGCCAGCAGAGCTGACGCTCGTCCTCTGGTCTCGCCTTTCAGGTCTCTTCACTTGCGGCGGTTGCTGGTCCCGACCTCGCGTGGCCGAGGATGGGGGCAGGGCGGCAGAGTCCGTCCCTGCAGCCGTCCCCACCTCTGCTGACCTCGTGACTTCTCTGTGCAACCGCCTGCAAGACGAGGAGGTGAGGCGGGGGCGTCGCGCTGGGCTGCGCGTGGGTTCGCAGGCGCCCGGCAGGGCCCCTGGTTTCCCAAGGGGGCCGCTGCCCTCCCGCGAACGGCGCGTGCTGCAAACGCTGCCGCTGGCGGGCCCCGTGTCCGCAGCTGTGGGGCTCCCTGGCGGTCAGGGACAGCAGGGCCGACCTGTTCCCTTCTGGGCTGTGTCCCCAGGGCGACAGGGCGGAGACTTACCGAGAGCTGGAGAGAGTCTTGCAGGCCGAGGATGGCCGCTTGCAGAGCGCTGTCCTGGGCAGAGCGATCGCGGCGGCTTCGAGGGACATGAGAGCGGCGCAGGTGAGCTGCTCCTCTCTGAAGGCAGCCAGCGGCGCCCGGCTGGAGCCGGGCTCTGTAAACCGCAGGAGGGCTCTGCCGACACGTCTCGAGCGCTGAGGCCTGTCAGAGGTTGCCAGCCGCCCTGGGGCAGCTCCTTCCCCGCGGATCTGCCTCCGCGAGAGCTGCAGAGGGAGCGGGGAGCGGGAGCAGCTCCCTGAGCCAGCAGCGCCTGCGCCCAGGGCTGGTGGCGGAGCTGGGGCGTGCAGGGCCACGATTTGTGCACCAGCAAGTGTTTCCTGGAGGGAGAGGCCTTGGGGGCTCGTGGCTGCAGTGGATTTGGGGGGCGATACCGGGAGCTGCGCAGGGAGGTGGCCGAGGCAGGAACCGAGGGCTGGAGGCAGGCGGTGGCCGCCGGCGCGCTCAGCCTGTCCAGCTGCCTCGGCCTTTCTCCTGCTGAGGGGGGATTCGTTGCTCTCGCCAGGGTGTGACGGAGGGCGTGCGGACGGCCGCCAGCGACGTCCTGGTGGCTCTGGCCCGCTCCCACTTCGACAGCGTCATGTATGAGCTGCAGTGCCACCTGAGGGCCCTGGGAGAGATCTCCGAGGACTTTGTGTTTGTCACCTTGGGCAAGCTGGCCAGCAGCTACGGTAGGGCCCCTCGGCCTCCGGCTCGGGGCTACGGTCTGCGGTAACCGGGAGAAGGGATCCTCCCCGTCCCCCAAATGCTCCGTGCTGAACCGGAGCGCTACGGACGGGACGGGCGGGAGAGGCAACGTGGCGGGCTCTGCCCCCGCCGCCCTCGCAGGCCCCCGAAGGGCTGCCCCGCTCCCCGCTTCGGGGCAGGCCCCAGCACCCTGGTGCCCTGTCGAGTCCCTCCCCGTGCTGGGGCCTGCCCCGGCCCCTCGGGCAGCTTGGTGCCCCGCTGGCCCTCCAGCGCGTCCCCGGGGGCCCGGCAGCCCGCGGGCTCGCCCTGCCGCGCTGCCCCGGGGTTTCCCCCGCGCGCTGCCCCAGCTTCCTCTGACGACGGCCGCTCTCTGTGCCCCTGCCCCTGCCCTCTGTGCAGCCCTGCGGTGCGTCCCCTTCGTGGGAATGACGCTCTTCGCCGTGCTCACGATGCTGAGCCAGGTGGGGAGCAGCCGGACCCTGCGCGCTGTCTGTGGCGGTGAGTGTCGGCCCCGCGGGGAGGGGAAGAGCCGGAGCAGCCCTCGGCGCCCGGGGCTGTTGCTGGGCCACGGCAGGGCCGAGCCTGCGGCGAGGTCAGGCCTCTGCCGTCCCCACCAGCATCAACGGGGCGAAGCAGCGCCTGAAGCCCAGGAGGTTTCTGTGGGCGGGAGGTGGGGGCGCTCAGCGCAACGGTGCAGAGGCCCTCCTGGGCCCTTGCCGCTGCCCCTGCTGCTGCGCTTTCCTCCTGGTGCGACCTCCCGTCGTTGGAGCTCTGCCCAGGCTCACTCGCGCCTTCTCCCTGCAGGGCAGGCTGGTTTTGTGGGGTTCAGAGAGAGCGGGCGAGTATTGGGGAAGGTTTGGGCAGGGAGGCAGTGAGAAGTGCAGGGGGGACCAAGGCTGTGAGGAGGAGGAACGGGAGTGATGGGGAGGAGGCGAGCAAGAACGCAGCGTTTCAGTCCCGGCATGTCAAAGCGTTGCACGGCTTGTCCCTGGAGCCAGACCCGGTCTCCTCCAGTCTCCTCCGCGCGGCAGACTCTGACGTGATCCTTCTGCCTTGTCTCGCTGCAGTCCTGGAGCAGTGGTCGAAGGCCGTAAACACCTACCTGCGCGACTGGGAGAAATGCCCCTTCCCGCGCATGGGGCAGGCCCAGTTCTGCAGCAGCGTTCACCCGCTCTTCTGCCACGTGGTGGGGAGCTGGCTGGGCTGCGAGGAGGAGGAGGTGAGAACGGCTGCCGTGGCAGCCCCGCGGCGGCAGCAGCGACGTCGGGGTCCATCTGTCTGTCAGCATGAGGGCCGTGTGGGAGGAGAGGCGCCCGGGGAGGGAGCAGGGTGTCTGATGCAGCACCCAAAGCCGGGCCCTGCCGATGCGGTGGCAGGCGACAGGCAGCGTGCGGGACTGCATCTTCAGCCGCTGCCCGCGCCCAGGAGCACGGGGCCGGGGGCCGCCCTGCTGGGACCCAGCCGAATCCGGGGGCCTTTGGGCAGGGCCGGGGGGGCCCGGGGCTGGGGACGTGCCCTCTGCTGTGGAGCAAGCCCTCGTCCTCCAGGGGAAGCAGGGAAACGCCTGTCTGTGGGGAGGGCAGACCGTGTCGGGGCGGAAGGACCTTCAGCCCTGATGAAGAGCGTCTCACTGCCCTCCGTGCAGGTCAAGCAGGCGGTCCTGGGGGCGATGGCTGCCATGATGGGCCTCCTCCTGCACGAGGAGGAGCACCGGGAGCAGGTGTGGGCGCAGCTCCCCTGGCTCCTGGGCCAGTATCAGCAGGTCCAGGACACTTTCCGGGTGACCAAGGTGAGGTGTCACAGTGGGGCTCGGTATGGCCATGGGGTCTGTGCACGTGCTGCAAGGTGTTGTGGGGCTGTGGGGTGCCTGGAGGAGCCGGGGCCCCTTGAGAAGAAATGGAGAGGGCAGGGGAGGCTTGAGGCCTCCTGGGCTTCTCGGGCAGCACCAGAGCAGCGCAGGTGGGGCCGAGAGGGAGCTGAGCGTCCTCGGGGCCCGATCTCCTTGGGAAGGGAGGCCTTGAGCCCCATGCCTGGGGCGCCATGCAGGCCAGGGGCTCTGCTGTAACACCTGTCCGGCTGCTGTCCCGCCGCGTCTGGCGGGGAGGGGAGGTCTGAGGGGTGTGAACGTCGTCCGATGGGCTCTGCGCAGAGGAGAAGCCCTCTAAGGCTGCTGCTGGGAGGGAAGGACACACGAGAAGCCCCGTGCAGGAGGGTTTGGGTTTTTCTCCTGGGGGCTGGAGTTGAGGAGTTCATCACAAAGAGGCTGGGTTTCCTTTCTTAAGACGTTGCTTTAGGTGACAGCCCCGCTCTTCCTCCCCCGTTCCCTTGCAGGGTCTGAGTTATTTTCTTGAGACTTTGGGGGAAGTGAAGATCCTCATCCCCAAGGACAAGCTTCAGGCCATTGGCACCGCTGTGCACAGCCAGGTAAGGGCAGCGTGACCTTGTGCCGCTTGCACAGGGTGCAGCAGACCTGATTCACGCGGCCAGGAAGGTCCTGCTGGATGGCCGGGCAGGGCATCCTGCCCGGGGGACCTACCTGAAGGCCGGGTCCGTGCAGATAGTTGGGAGTTGCCTCCCGTTCCGGTGTCTGGAGGCTGTTGTAGAGCTGGTTGTGGCTGCTGTGCGCAGGCTCAGGGGAGAGCCCAGCTCACCCAGCAGTTTCCCTCCCAGCCCCGTCGCAGCTCTCTGGAGCCCAGAGACCCCGGGTGCAGCTCAGCCCTGGGCCCCTGCGCAGCCCGGCCGCCCCAGACCTCTGGATGTGCCCAGCGCCTCGGTGGGGTGGGCTGGGCTTTGGCTGTGGGGCGCGTCCCGGGGCTAGGCCTGCCTTGGGAGTGAGGGAGGGGGAAAGCGAAAGGTTGGGGAAAGGGTTCATCTCCTCGAAGTTCGGCATCCCGAGTTGGCCACCAAAGCCCCGGCACTTCCCTCTGGGCTCCCTCTGGAGCTCCGGAGCGAAGCAAGGGTGATCCACTGCATGAGGCGAGGAGCTGCGGTCGCGGGGCGAAACGTCCCTCGGGGACGGCATCTCTCTCTCCAGGGAGTCTGCGGCCGGCCCGGGGCGACTCGCTCCGACTCAGGCAGCCGCTTTGCAGCTGTCCAAAGCTCCCGGGGAGCCGAGAGCGGAGGGAGCAGTTTCTTTTCCGTCCGCTCAGTCCTGATGCTCTTTTCTCTGAAACGCACCTTGTTCCCACAGCTCAGTGATGAAACCAAGCAGCACAGCGGGGACCACCGGTCGGAGCTGACCTACTGCGTCCTGCTGCTGGGTGAGGGGAGGAGACTCCGCGTGACACCGCTGTGCCCTTGCCGCTCTCTCCCAAACCTCTGAAATGGGGGGAAGACACGGGCAGCTAACGCAGAGCACGAATTTTCCCTGGCAGCCCGAGTTTGCCCTGAGGACACGGTGGCTTTTCTGCGCTCGCAGCTGGGCAGCGGGAGCGAAGCCGCTCGCGTGGTGTCCTTGGAGCTGCTCAGAGCCCTGGTGCGCTCTGCAGGTCAGTGCTGTGAGGCGCAGTGAGGCCGGCCAGGGGTTTGGGCTGCCGGGCGGCGGGCAGACACGGCTGCAAGTGATGCACAAACACCCAAAATGAGCTGCAATGCTCTTGTCCCCAGCCGAGGTGCTACGCAGCTGCGGGGACAGGGATCTGACAGGGCAGCTGTAAACGGTGACACACCAGTGACGGCGCCCGACGCTGGGTGACGGGGCAGGGGCACGAGCTACGTGTCCCCATGGCGTTTCTGCAGGGCTCCGTGTTGTTATAGCAGTCTGTCGCGTCACACAGTTGTGTCTGTAAAGGGAGTCACTCGGGGACTCTGCTGCTTCCTCGGCCGTCACAGTCTCGTGCCCGGTTTTCTGTGCCGCTCGGGTGTGAAAGAGCTGGGAGCTTTGCCAGCTCCCTGCTGAACCGAGGGCTCTGCCTCAGCGCCCGCCTCTCCCCGTCTTTTCCAGCAGCGGAGGGAGGACAGCGCCTGCCCCTGCTTGTGCAGGCAGTGCGGTCTGTGCTGAGAGACCCCAGCAGGAAGGTGAGCTGGTTGGCGAGGGGCGGCACCGCGGTGGGTGGGCGGCAGAGAAAGCTTTCCCCCGGGGCAGAGCCTGGCCAGCCCCAGCGGGTCGGGGTCAAGCCTAGACGAGCGTTTCCCTGTGGAAATTTCCCCGCAGGGCAGTGACCGTGGGAGCAGAGGGGTCTCCTGCGCCCGTGTAGTCTCCCCATGGGGCAGATGGGCTGGGTGGGTGCGAAGGCGTCTGCCCCTCGGCTTTCGAGCTTGGGGGGAGGGGGGGATATCTTATCTTATCGGGGGATAACTGCGATCTCCTCCCTGGCAGGTGGCGAGGGCAGTTCTGCGCTTCACCAAGGAGCTGCTCAGCTGCAGCGTCCAGAGCTGCTCGGCCTGGGATCTGGTGGCCCACGTCTTCGCCACGTTCAGCCAGGCCTCCGGCAGACTGGTGAGGGCAGAGCGTGACGCTTCGGCTTCGCTCTGTGCCGGGGTGTCCTGGGAGCCCCTGCGGGCGCCCTGGAAATGGGGAACCCCCCTCAGCAGGGCTGCAGTCAGCGGTGCAGAGGGCTGAGCGGCGTCCCCATCGCCGTTCCTGGGGGGGATCTCGGAGGGTGCCGGGGGAGCGCTTTGGCCTCCCACCAGCGCGTAGCAAATCCCACTGCGGCGCTGACTGTTCGCCCCGAGAGATGAGCGGTGCTCACCGACTCTGTGGCTGGAGCCCGTCCCGGCGAGGGGATCCTTGTTCGCAGCTTTGCTCTCGGGCTGCCGCTGGCCCCGACTAAGGACGCTGGCGAGCGCCCCGACGGGCAGCGGGTCTCCCTGGTCGCAGCCTGTCTAGTCCTTCCTTGGCCGGGGACCTGGCCCCTCCTCTGGGCCTCTGTGCTCTCTCCTGCCTCGGGAGACGGGTGCTCCCAGGGGACATCACAGCAGCGCTGGGTGGTTCCCGCTTCACCTCCCGTCTCAGGGACAGGGAGTGACGCTGGCGTTGTCCAAACCGTGTCTTGCAGGCGCAGGGAAACCTTTCTCGGGCAGAAGCACAGGAAGCAACAGACCTTCAAGCCCTGTGCTTGGACATCCTGGGCTCTGTGGACGTCTCCGTCAGGGGGATGACCAAAGTAAGTCGTCCTGCGCCCTGCTGCTGCCTCCCTGCCCCGCTCTCCCCCAACTGCTCCCCAAACAGGCCCCTATGCGCACAGGGCGAGCGGAAACGCAGCCCGTCGTTTCCCCCTCAGAGCTAAAACGAGCTCTTGAGCTGGCGGTGGGGCGGGAACCCCAAAGTGCTGAATTGCCTCGTTCTCGTCTGCAGCTCTTGTGGCCGCGGCTCCTGCAGTACGTGGTGCCAGCCCAGTACACGGGCACGCTGGTGCCCCTGTCCCAGTGCCTCCGAGAGCTGGCCGAGCGCCGGCAGAGAGCAGGGGACGAGGAGGGAGAGGAGGAGGCCGATGTCGTGGCCTCCTGGGAGCGAGGTAGGAAGCCGAAACCGTCGCCGTGTGCTCTGCCGGGCCGTGCGGGGGCCGGGGACGCCCTGCCAGACGCAGGCGGGAGGCGGGAGCGAGGACGGGCAGAGCCGTGCCCCTCTGGCCGGGGCGAGGGAGCTCTGTGCCGCGTTTCCTCGTGCCCGGCAGAGACGCCTCGCTCGACTGCTGGCAGCTTTCTGCTTGCGGCCCGGGAGCGTTTCCCAGCCGCGCTGGAGCTGCCTGCACCTCCGTCTGCTCAGCCCTGGGGAAGCCCCGGCACAGGGCTGCGGCAGCGCAGCCGGTCAGCAGCCCGTGGGCCGCGCGGGGGCTGCCTGAGCCGAGAGGGGCCGGGTATGGCGGTCGCGCCGCTCTCACCGGCCTCTCTTCCTCCTCGCAGCCAAGCTGCCGACGCCGCAGGCCCTGCTGGCTCGCCTGCTGGTGAGTAGGGGCCCGGGGAAAGGGCTTTCGTGGCCTCGAGGCGACGGGAGAGGTCGGGGCAGAGCCGCTTCACAGGCCGGGGCCGGGGCCGGCAGCCTCCGGGGAGGAAGAGGCGTGCGAGAGCGAGTCGGAGCCACCCCTGCCCCGCGGGGACCCTGCTGCTGGGCGTGGAGAAGCCAACGCCGGCGGCTCCCGGCCGGGGCGGAGCGACCGCCCTCCCTCTGGGGAGAAGCCGCGGCTCTGGCGGCCGCCCCGAGCCCAGGTCTCGCCTGCCCTCTCCCAGGTGCTGGCGGCGGCTCCTCACGCCGGCGGCGGCTGCGGCGTCGCTGCCCTGCGGCTGCTGCAGGCCCTGCCGGGAGCGATCCACGGCGCCGTGGGGATGGTGTGGGCCGTGAAGATCCCCTTCCTGCTGCAGTACCTGGAAGGTAAAGTGCCGTCGGGGAGGAAGGGGCTGGGGAGGCCGAAGGGGAGGCAGGAAAAGGCAGCGTCCAGGCGTGAGGGAGGGGAATCGGCCCTGGGTTTCTCAGCGCTTGCTCTGCGGCCGCTCGTCTGCCAGGGAGCGCGCGCTGACGCCGAGGGCAGTAACGCCCAGGAGCGGTGCCTGCGGGGGCCGGGGCCTTTCTTGCCCGTCAGGGCCACGAGCAGGTTGTGCAGCCCCCCGGCGTCCTTGCTGGGTGGGTGTTTGGGAGGGCCGGGCTCGGCGCTCCTGGGGGTGGGGGAGACGTGTCGGGGCGAGAACGCGTGAGCGTGGTCCGTGCCCTCGTGTGACGGCCTGGTTTGCCCTGGGAGCCGCAGTGGAGCGAGGGGGATTGGGCCCGGCGGGTCTGTGAGTGACCCCGGCCCCCGGCCCCAGGGTCCGCCGGGCGTCTGGGGCCTGGCAAAGAGTTTGGCGCCGGGGCTTGAGCCTCCCGGCTCGGGCCCCTTCTGGCGTGGGAGCCGGGGGGTGTTGCAGTGCCAAGGAGACCCCTGGGCTCCTCTGGTGCTAAGTGACGCTGAGCGTGTCTTGCTCTGGCTTTGTAGGGAAAAGCGAGAGCTGCCTGGACTCTGCCGAGTGGGAGCGCCTTCTGCTTAAGGTGGAGCGCTGCTGCGAGGGCAGCAAATGACGCTGGGAAAGAGGGGGAAGGTGTGGGTGGGAACTTCCCCAGGAGCAGAGGGAGCCTAAGGAGGAGAATGCCAGTTTAGTTTAGAAAAGAGGAAACGCCCACAAGACGCCCTGAAAACGCCCAGAGGATTTTGTTTTGCAAAGGGCTCTGGGTCACAGAGGGTCGTTTCCTGTTCTGCCGTGTCACATCGTTCCGCTTTGTGAGCGGCTCTGCGGGACGCGGGCCGTGACCGGCATAGCCAGGGAGCTGCCACGTGCAGGCTAGCGCCAGGCGTGCCTTGAAGTCCCTCAAGAAGAATGATCTCCCAGCGCCCAGAGAAATAGAAAATCCTCCGTATGAAACAGGGAAGGGAAAAGAGGACGAGATGTTTTGGGCTGTCTCTTGTGGAAAGCCGCCGCCCCTGGGCAGAAAGGCAGGATTCACTGAACCCGAGCGATGGCTGCGGGATACGTGTGCGCCACCGGGCCGGTCGCTGGGGCTCCCTGCGCAGAGGGAGGGAGAGAGCAGGAGCAGCGGGCGCCTGGCGAGCAGCCCTCGCCCAGGGGCCGGGGAGGGTTTGCTTCAGCTTGTGCTTCCCCTAGTTCCTGAGGACGTCGCTGGAGACGATCGAGAGCCAGGCCTGGACCATGGGCCTGAGCTTCGAGCTGAGCCAGCAGAAGGGCAGCTACCCCCGGCTGTCCCGGGAGCAGGTGGGTCCCTGCCGAGGCCTCCTTTCTGCTCCCGTTCCCCGTGGGCGCTGGCGCGAGAGCCCGGGACGCTCCCCGGGCTGCGCCTGCAGATATTGCCCTCTGTGGGCGGGCCGGGCTCCCTGGCTCCCGTCCCTTCCCCACGCAGGCTTTTGTCTCGGCGCCGGCGGGCAGCGGGGCTGGGCTGAACGGCCGGGCGCCGCGGCCGGCTCCTCATGCCTGGCGCGGGCTGGTGCGTCGCGGCCCCGCTCCGTCCCGCCAGGTTGTGCGTGACCTCGTCTGGGGTGGCCTCTTCTCTTCCAGGCCTTCCTGTACAAGGCTATCGGGGTGTCCCTGGCAGTGTGTCCGCACGTCCCCTACGTCCGCGCGGAAGTGAAGAAACATCTACTGAGAACAAATTACTTGGAGGCGTCTGAGAGAGAGGTGGGTTTCCTCTTCTCCCCTTGCTTTCCGCCGAGCCCCTCCGTGTTCCCAGGGGAGCGGTGATCTCTCCCAGCAGAGCGCTCCAGGCTCTTCCGATTTCCGTGTCGCTGCTCTTTCCGTGGGATGATATGGCAGGTGTCGCTCGGAGCTTGCTGTGGCTGAGTGTCCCTTTCTCTTGTGTTGCAGGGGATGATTTGCGTTGTAGGCGGCTCTGCCGAGAGCCACTTCCACCTTGCCTTGGACTTGGTGCAGGAGTTTGGCTCTTCCATGGAAGAAAGACCAGTGTCGGGGGTTTTCAAGCGCCTGAAGGTAGAGGATCGCGGGTGTCTTGGCTTCTTTTTCCTCTGCCTTTTTTTCACTTGTAAAGCAGTAGCAGCCCAGTGGTGGCTGCTGCGTGAGAAGCGGGAGGCAGCGGGAGCTGGGGTCCACGGAGGTGCTGGGCTGACGTCTCGTGGCTTCTCCCACGGCCCAGGAATACCACCAGGGGAAGAGAGCAGGGACACACATGGCGCTCATGCTGGCCTACAGCCGGATCGCGCTCTGCGCCCCGCGGGAGCAGCTCCTGGCCCGCGTGGAGAGCGACATCGTGAGGGGCATCCTGCAGCACTACCGCACCAGCTGCCAGGTGGGTGCGCGGGTGCAGGGCCGGCCACGCCGAGGCGCCGCCTGCCCCAGCCCGGCTCCGAGCTGGAGCTCGCCGCGATGGGCCGTCTCGTAGCAAAGAGCCCCAAGGAGGGGTCTGCGCTGAAGGCCGAGTCCCAAACGCAGCCCGTGTCCCTCTGCGTATCCCTGTGTCCGCATGGCTGCGTGCGCTGCGACCGTTCGTTGCCTCTCACCATGTCCCCCTTCGCCTTGCAGGTGCTGGGCTTCACCATCTCCACCAAGGTAAGTGCTGCCCGATGGGGCCTTGCTTCCTGCCCTGGCCGCGCACCTTTCCCATCGCCGGCGTGCCGGGCTCGCTCTCCCGCTCGCTGGGCCAGGGTCCGGGGTCTCCTTGCAGTCGGTTGCCGGGAAAGCTTGTGCCTTCCCGGGGGGAGCTTCCTCCAAGGAGGGGAGAGGAGGTTTCCTTCCTCCGACCCGCGCGCCGAGCCCATGTGCCTGCGGCTCCTGGAAGATGCAGTGGTCGTGCGCTGTGCTTTGGGGCTGGCCGCCCCGCCGTGTTCCCCTGCCAGCCTTTGGCCCGGTGAGGCGTTGCTCATCGGTGCCGCTGTGTTTCTCTCTCCTGGGCCGCAGGACGTGCAGCTGAAGCTGACCCTGGTCCAGAGCGTCGCTGAGGTCAGCCGCGCCATGCAGGGGGCGGGGGGCTCGCACCGCGTGGAGCTCTCCTCCAAACGGGAGCTGCTGGGCATCCTGCTGGTGAGTGCTGGGGCCGGGACTGTCCCGCCAGGGAGTTTGGGGCTGAGCCCCGAGGCCGGTTGCCCCGAGGCGTGATGCTCTCCCTTGGCTGTGCGCGGCCCCTTGAGCGCCCTGAGGCTCGGGGCCTGTGGGTGCTGGCGCCCGGTGGCTGTCGCTGGGGAGAGCAGTGGGTCTGTCCCCGGTGGGGCGGCTGGCCGGCCCCGGTGCCGCTGTGGGAGCCGTGCGGGTGCCCAGGGCGTGCGCCGGGGCAGGGCGAGCAGAAGAGCCTGTTCCCGGCGGGAGGGCTCTGGGTCGCTGCCCGCTGCCCACGGTGCGCGTGTCTCTGTGACCTGCAGGGCTTGGTGAAGGAGGAGCCCCGGGATTGCCTGGCGTCCCCGCTGCGCCAGGAGGCGTTTCTGGCCCTGGGGCACTTGAGGTAGGCTCTTCCCGCCAGGGCTGTGGGGGGCTGTGGTTTGACCCGCTCTGGGGAGGGGTAGGAAGCCTCTTTCCTGTCTTCCTTTTTCTCTGCCAGCAAACTGAAGCCGTCGCTGAGCCGGGAGGAAAACCGCGACCTCCTGGATCAGTGTTTGCAGAGCGCGATGCCCCTGCCTGCCCCGGAGCAGGCGGAAGAGGAAGGGGCGGCAGCGGCGGACGCTCTGCGCGTGCAGGTACCTTTTGGCCCTTCTGTCCCGGCCTCTCCGGGGGATCCCCCAGCAGCAGGTGCTGCGCGCTGCCCCCTCCGGCTGCGCTGGGCGTCTCCGTGTGCGGCCCAACGCCCGTCCTTCTCTCCCGCTCTCAGCAGACCATGGCAGCCCTCGGCGAGCTGGTGACAGCCCTGCTGGAGGAAGACCTCACCTCTGGCTGGTGTGCAGAGATGCTGCACGTGAGTATCCGGGGGGCGTCGGGGGAGGCGTCCCCGGCGTCGGGTGGAGGGTGCGCGGGGAGAGCTGGGCTGTGCAGTCGGCAGGGTCAGCGCGTCTGCGCTGGTGCCCCCCGCGAGCGGCTGACGGGGTGGCAAGGGGCCGGCGCCACCGGCTGCCGAGTCCCAGCTCCTCGGCGGGACTCTGCGCGGGAGGGAGACGCTTGGGGTGGCGGCGGGCAGGCCGGGGAGGCCCGTTGGGAGACAGGTCTGCTCTTGCCCAGGTGCTGGAGTACTGGCTCACCTCGGCCAAGGAGTGGGAGCGCGAGAAGGCCCTGCAGGCCTGCGCCCAGCTGCTGGGCGCTTACGAGGAGCGATTCGAGCGCACGGTGAGAAGGGACCCCCGTGCGCCGTGTCCCCCCTCCCCACGGGCTGCGGCCCCGGCAGGGAGCTCTGCCCCGGGCCAGGTGCTGGGTTTCGGGTCTCCTGGGCTGTGGGGCTGCCCCGCTGGCTGCCCCGCTGCCCTGCCCCGGCTCGGACGCCAGCACAGCCGGGAGAGGGAGATCGGCCATCGGGGCCGCCCGCGACCTTCTCGTCGGCCTTCTGTTTCCCCAGGGAGAAAAGTCTTTCGAGCTCTTTGGCTCCATGGTGGGACTGCTGGCGCCTTTCGTCTGTGACTCGCCGGCCGCGTCCCGCCAGCGGGCAGGGGCCTGCCTGGGCCACCTGCTCCGCATCCGAGGTGAGGGCAGCCCCCGGCCAGGCTCGGCCAGCCGGGCCCCTGTGCCCCCGGGGGCCCGACGATCGCGCGGGGCCGGGCTCCGTTCCTCCTTCGTCCCGGCCCGCGGGCCAGAGGTGGGGTCTGCGTCGCCATCACGGCCCTTTTCTCCTGGTGCTCGCTGCAGGCAAGACTCTGGACTCGGGGGCCGAGGAGGACGAGGTGCAGCCCTTGTGCCAGCGGCTGAGCGCCCCAGACGCCGAGGCTCAGCTCCAGGCTTCCTCCAGACTGGCGAAGGTACCTGGCCCCGACAGCGCGGGGGGAGCCGGTGGCCGGGCTCCCGGGCAGCTGCCTGCTTCCCGGCCGGGGCCCCGCTCCGTTTTGGGAGAGCTGTGGCACTGGGCGCCGGGGGTTAGCGAGCAGCAAGCAGCTGTCGAGCGTGTCCGTCCTTCAGGCGCGCTGGGGAAGGAGGAGAGGCCACGGGGGGTGTGTGTGGGTGTGTGTGGGGGTGTGTGCACGCGTGTGGGACCGTCACACACCACACGGAAGCACACATACCCACCCGTCTGTGGGAAAAGAGGTGCTGGAGGGAAGCCGGGAAGCTGCTCTGCCTTCTCTTTCTGGTCTCCTGCCCATTCTCCCTTTGCTGGGTTTAACACGTACTTGTTGGGGCGTCCCGTGTATCGAGCCGTGCGTTTGCGGGGGGTCGGCGTGCGCAGCGCCTGCGCGGGCTCTCAGCAGCTCTGGCATCCTGAGGGCCTGGCCCCGGGGGCGGGCAGGGTGCAGGCTTTGCGTGTGAGCAAGCAGCGCCCGGGGAGACACTTCCAGGCCTCTGGGCCGCACAGCGCTCAGCCAGCCCTGCCTGCCCGGCTGCCCTGGGAGGCGGTCGCACCCGCCAGGCCTAGCGAACTGGCCCGCCGCCCCCCAGCGCCCGAGTCTCCTCTCCTTTCTGAAGAGCCGGAGCAGACGTGTGACGTGGTCTCTCCTGTTTCTGATTTCTCCCCAGATCATCTGCAAATACATCCCCGAAGCGCAGGCTACGGATTTCATTTCTGCCGCCCTGGACGGGATGCTGTCGGTCAGGTCCGCGTGCGCTCAGGCAGCTGGCGAGTGGCTGGTCACCTTCCTGGAGAAATGCGGGGGGCAGCTCTCCACGAAGGTGAGAGAGACACCTTTTCCCTGGGGCTTTGGCCTTCCCGCCTCGGCCGTTGCCCTGCCCCTTGTGCCCTCAGCCCTCCCTGCCCCGGGCCCGAAGGGGGACGGCACCCATCTGCCTCCAGAAGAAGGGGGGTTGCGGCAAACTGTTGGCATCCCGGGCCCTGCCCCGGGAGGAACAGGATGTTGACGCTGGGGGTTTCTTCCTCCTGACTCCTGGTGCTGCTTGGGGTTTCTTACACACTCGCTAGCACAGTCCCCTTCCTTGCTCGTTTTTCCTTGGTGCCCAGCTCCACGCACTGCCCGCGTTTTGCTCTGTGCATGGTGCCTTTTCTGATGTTGGGTGGCTGTTGTGGGTCCTCGTCGTTCTGCCTGAGCCTGGCTGTGCCAGCCCCGGGGCGGCATTGCTCTCGGGAGCAGTCATGGCCTCTTTGTTGGTGATTCGTGCCTGTGGCCCTGGGGCCCGGTCCCATCCGGTGCCTGCACGGTCACAGCCTCTGCTGCCCTCCTCCGCTCGGGCTCTGCTGCGCTGGGGTTTGGGTCTGGGGCCACAGGCAGGTCCCTCGGCCCAGGGCGGCTCCTCGGTGTCGCCCTCGGTCGGCAGCAGAGATGTGTCCCCGTGGCGGTCCAGCGTCCCCCCGCCGCGGCCCAGAGCCTTCGGGCTTTAGGGCTGGATCTTGAGAAACGGTCGGGGAGCAGGAATTGCTCATCGGCCGAGTGGGGTGCCGGGCTGTGCGGGAGGACGAGGAAAGGATGGGCAGGACGGCTCTTTTGGTCTTCGTTCAGGTGCCGGAAATCCTGAGCATCATTTACATCCGGATGCCGACCATGCAGCAGGACACCCTCCGACGCGTCCTCTTGGAGGCGGTGTCCGTGCTGGCCCTCTACCACCCCGGGGCCGTCATCGACAGCCTGCTGCAGAAGCAGCTGCCCATGGACAGGTACGCGCAGTGCCCCGGCCCCGCGGGCAGGCAGGACCCACCGCCGACGGGGCGAGCAGGAGCCAGCGGAGAAGCCGGTCCTGCTGCTCTGGGGGGAGAAAGCCTGAGCGCGGCAAGAGCCGACGGCCAGAGCCCGGCCCGCGCCAGCCCCTTGGAGGCCAGGAGAGCGTTTGGCCGCCGCCGAGGTGGCATCGCAGGTCGCAGAGCCCGCGGGCTCACGGGGGAACTTGTGCTGCCTTGCAGCAGCACCGTGGAGCTGTGGCAGGTCCTGGGGAGGAAGTTCTTTGTGCAGCAGCTCCTGAGGGCTTTAATGGAAAAACTGGAGCGCTCGGGAAACGACCAGCCCAGGAGCAGCTCTGCGGAGGCTGAGGCAGACGACGGTCAGGCTGCGCTGGAGCCGCTCAAGGTGCGTGCGCTGGCAGACGCGTTTCTGCAGCTTCGCATCGGACGTCCTAACAACCCTTCAGGCTGAGGGAGTTTTGTGCACGTCGCGACCCCCCCGAGCCCCCGGGGTGCCGTGCTGGGCCCTTCGCAGCGCTGGCAGCGGGGGCAGCCGAGACCGTTTGCTGCTGCCAGCCTGCGGGGCTGCTGCGGAAAGCCGAACTGCGGACAGCAAAGGTCCCCGAGGCGGGAGGGGAGGGTGGGAAAAGGCCTTGTTTTCACAGGTTGAATTTCTCTGCAGATCACACGTGCCATCGGCGAGGTGGTGTCGACGCAGCAGACCCCGGAGGCTGTGCAGCGCTTGCTGCCGGAGCTGCTGCCGGTGCTGCTGAAGCAGATCAGCGCCACGCTGGGGAAGGAGATGCCCTTTTCCCAAGTCAGCACCCGGGGAAAGCTGTTCCTCAAGGGACACACGAGTGATGACAATCCTTGCAGGTGGGAGCCAGCGGGACAGACGCAGGGGCTGGGCTTTGGTCCCCGTAACCGGGCCACGTTCGCTCACGGCCCCGAGGCAGCGCTTTGGCCTGCCCCGTCGCCTACGCGGCCGGTACCGCCGAGGGCTCGGGCCTTGCCTGCCGCGTCTCCTGCCTGCGGGGTGTCGTGCCTTTCCCTCTGCCCTGCTGCCCCTTGGAGAAGGGACGGGAACAAGCAGGATAAAACCCGGCGTGGCGCCGGCCAGGCCAGGCTGCCCGCGAAAGGGAGGTGGCCGTGGCCTGCCTTTGGGGCCGGGTGACCGGGGCAGCCCGGGACCCTGGCAACGGGGCCTCTGGCGCGAAGTCTAGAGCCTGGGGGTTTCTAGTGCGATCGGTGAGTTTGGGGTGCCAGGAAGGATGAAAAGGCCAGTTTTCTCACAGCCGGGCAGACGCCAGGGTGGTGAGATGTCATTTTGGGGCGCGTTGCGTCTCCCCGGGGAGGCTGAGCTCGAGGGAAGGATCGCCTCGCAGGCGGCGGCGTCTCCTTAGCTCTGCCCAAGGAGCCTGTTGCGGTGATGCAGGACTCGCTGCTCTTCCCCCCAGGCTTTCCCTGGAGACCCTGGAGGTGGTGCTGCGCACGAGCCTCGAGGAGAAGTGGCTGCGGCTGCTCCGGAAGCAGGGAGCCTGGGCCGCCCTGGAAGACCCGCGGGCTCACCACGACGGCGTCTGTCTCCTGACCGGGTGAGGGCCCGCGGAGGCGCCTCGCTGCCCTGGGGGGGCTGGTGGGACCCTTCCCCTGGCCTGGCCGTCTCCGAGTTGCCGAGCGGAGCCTGCGGGGCAGCGGGTGAATTTTGGGGCTTGAGGCCGGGTGCCTGCCTGCGTAACCGCGTGCCGCCTGCCTGTGCTCTGCGCGCAGCGTGCTGCTCCGCGCCGGGACCGTCTCGCTGCCCGTCGTGCTGGTCCTGACGCAGTGGCTGGAGGCCCCGTCGTCCAACCTGCGGGTCATGGCGGCGGCTTTCTTTGCGGAGGTGAGAGAGGAGGAGGGAGAGGCAGGTTTAGGAGGGGTTTTCTCATGACGCTGCTCTTTGGGGAGGTGCCGGCAGCAAGTGTCGCAGTCGAGGCGGGAGCGGATCCCCCCGTAGGAGGCCTCCCGGGAGCTGCCCTTCCCCGGCCCCTGCCGCGTCGCTCCCCCGCGCCGCGGCCAGGGATGTTCTTGGCCCTGCAAACCGCTCGCTCCGGGTCCCCGTCGCTGCTGCCGGGGCAGAGGACGGACGGGCGGGCGTTCTGTCAGCGACCCCTTTCCAGGGCGTCCCCGACCCCAGCCGGGACGGGCTGCCAGGTTGCCTGGAGCTCCGCAGCTCTGCTGAGCGGCCCCGGGACCCAATGAGAAATCCTCTCCGGAGGCCGACCGCCCCAACGTGGGCGCCCTGGGGCCCGGGGCAGCGCTGCCCTCGGCCTGGGCCGGGCGCAAAGGGAGGCGGCCGGGGGCCGGGGGCGTCAGGCCGGGCTCGTGGGGCTTCCTCGCGCGGCGCCCCGGGCGGGCGCTGTGGCCGGGCCTGCTCCGCCTCCGTCCCCGGCTGCTGACGGCCGGGTCGCTGTGCTGCAGCTGATGAAGGACCCAGCGGCCCAGGCCAGGAGGTGCCTTCAGCCCGTCCTGGGGGCCTTGGTGGAGAAAGCGCGGGACCCGAGCAGCACGGTGCGGCAGATGGCAGCGCGCGGGCTGGGCAACGCGGTCAGCGGCGCGCCGGAGAAGGTGAGAGGGGCTTTGCCCCGCAGGAAACGCGGCCCCTGGCTGGAGAGATGCAGGCGGAGAGCGGCGGAGGGGTTGGCGAGGAGCCTGGGCAGAGCAGCAGAGGCAACCGGGGGCCTTTCCCCCGGGCGCGCTGCGTCCTCGGGCGTCAGCCGGGCTGCAGAGGGGGCGGAGGTGCCGCCGGGAGCCTCGGGCTGCCCCCTGCTCGGGGGCTGATGCCGGAAGCTTGGGCCCCGGGGCAACGGGAGAGGCGGGCGGTCGGAGGCAGGACAGCGAGAGGCTGGTGCGCGCGTTACAGCTGCGGAAGCGCAAGGGAGCCGTCCTGGCGGCGCTGCGGAGGGGCCTGGAGGACGCCTCGGCGGAGGTGGTGGCCGAGAGCCTGCTGGCGCTGGCGAAGGTGGTCGACGAGCTCCGGGGGAAGGCCGTGGGCTCCGCCTTCAAGGACATCGCCAGGGCCACGAGGGCGTTCTTTGATGCTGTAAGCGAGCGGCGTCGCCTGGCGCCCGCTCGAAGGGTCCCTGGCGGGCTGGGCGCGGGGCGGCGCGGGCCGGGGCAGCTCCGCAGCGGGAGGGTTCGGGCAAGACACCGATGTCTGGGCGAGACGGAGGCGGCGCTGTTTGTGGCCCCCCTCCCCTCCCCTCCCCTCCCTCCCCCGGGGGTCCTTTCTGAGGGCGTTGCGCTCGACGGGCAGCGCTCGGGGGTTACAGAGCAGTCGTCCGAGGGGTCCCCGCCGCCCGCCTGACGGCCGGGGGCGCTGGGTTGCAGGAGCAGGCGTCGCTGCGCTCGGCGGCCTTCACCCTGTACGGGGTGCTGGCCGCCGCGGCCACGAGGCGGTGGAGGCCCTTCTTCGCCCGGGAGCTGGGGAGCACGTGGGCCAGCCTGGTGCTCCACCTGCGCGACCCGGACGCGGGAGCCGCCACGGTGAGAGCCCGGGAGCTGGCGCGCGAAGCAGCCGGCAAAGCCGCGCGGCGCCGTGGGGACGTTTCCGCCCTCCCCGCTGGCAGCGGTGCCGCGCGCAGGGGGCCGCGGAGGGGGCCGGGGCAGGCTCCCTGCTGCCGGCCCCGCGTCCGGGGCGGCCGCGACAGGGCTGGGCTCTCTCTGCCAGGCGTGCCAGGGCGCCCTGCGGCTGTGCGCGCCGCTCCTGGAGCTGAGGAGGGTGCGGCAGGGCATCGCCGTCGGCACCAGGCTGAGCGCGGCCGAGCTGCAGGACGCCGTCTGCAGCCTGCTGGTGAGGAGCTGCGCGCCCCGGGGGCCGCGGGGGCCGCGGGCAGGGACGGAGGGAGGGCGGGAGGGAGGGGGCGGGCGATGCACCCGCCCGCGGTGCCCGGGCCGTGGGCGCCGCGGGGGCGTTTTCGGGCGGGCAGAGGAGGAGACGCGTGTGCCCGCGTCCCCCAGGCCCAGGAGAGCCGCGAGCACCAGCAGAGGCTGTACGTCGCCGCCAGGCGCTGCTTCCTGGAGGGCTGCGCGGAGCTGCGGGCCGCGGCCCTCGACGTGGCCGGTGAGCCGGGGCGGCGCGGGGTGCGGGCCGGAGGGGCGGGAGGTGCGCCGGGGCGGCGGCGCCCACGGGGCCGTGGGGTGGCAGGTGCTGGTGCCCGGGGGGCGCCTCGAGGGCCGCGGCCCCCCGGGCAGCCGGGGCCGGCGCCTCCCCGCCGCGCGCTCCGGGCCGGGGCGGCGGGCAGCGCGTGACGCCGCGCGGTGCCCCGTGCCGCAGGCGTCCTCGTGGAGCACGCGGGCACCGAGTGGCTGCCGGGGCCGGAGGCGACGCTGCTGGCCGCAGGTAGGCGACGGGCCGGGGGCCGGGGGGCTGCGGGCGGCCCTGCCGGCAGCAGGGGCGCTGACGCCGGTGCCGTTGCAGCTCTGCGGGCGCTGCGGGGCGACGGGGACGCGCGGGTGCAGCAGGCGGCCGCTCGGCTCCTCCGCGACAGCGGCCTCGAGGGAGCGGCGGGCGCCGCCGAGCCGCAATAAAGCCGGGCCGAGCCGGGCCGGGCCGGGCTGCTGTGTGCGCCGGGGGCGGGGCCTCGGGCGGGGCGGGGCGTCTGCGGGGCGGGGCGTCTGCGGGGCGGGGCGTCTGCGGGGCGGGGCGTCTGCGGGGCGGGGCCTGGGGCGGGGCGGGGCGTCGGTGTGGGCGGGGCTGCGGCCCCTTGGCGGCGCCTGCGCGGCCCCCGCGGCCCCCGGAGCCGCGGGAAGCGGCGGCGGCGGCGCTCGGTGTCCGGGGCTCCCGGCCGGGCCGGGGCCGGTGCCGGTGCCGCGGGGCCCAGGTAAGCGGGGCGGGGAGGGACCGGGACCGGCCGGGGCGGGAGGCGGCCGGTGCCCGGAGCCGGGAGCCGCGGGGCGAGGAGGAGCCGCAAAGCCCGAGGGGCCGGAGCCCGGTGCCGCCCGGCCGGGGCTGCCGGCGGGGAGGGTCCCCCAGCCGCGCTGCCCGGCGCGGCCCGAGCCCGGGGCCGGCAGGGGAGGGGAGGGGAGGGGGCTGCCGGGGCGCGGGGCGCCGCAGGGGGGTCCGGGGCGGCCGGGGCTCGGGCGCGGGGCCGAGTCCTGCCCGGCCGCTGCGCCGGCACCGGCCCGGGGCCCCGAAGGGGGGCGGAGGGGGCCGGTCGGGGGAGCGGGAAGGCCAAGGGCTGCGGTTTGGGGGCCCGAGGACGGGTTCAGCGGCTGCGGGGGGGCTCGGAGTGCGTTTCCGAGCCCGCGAACAGCCCCCGAGCCTGCTGCGGAGCCCCAGAAATGCAGGGTTTAGCCTCGGTTGTTCAGCCCTGCCTTCTGGGGCCTCCAGAAACATGTCCCTGGGGCTGTTGTGGGGCTTGAAAAGGGGAGGCTGAGGGGGCTGGCTGGGGCTTAAGAGGGGAGACTAAATCCTGCATTTCTGGGACTCACAGCCAGGTCCAGTGGGCTGCGTTGGGGGCTCGGTGTCCATTTGTGAGCCCCCAAAGCAGCCCCCTGGACCTGGCCTTGAGCCCCAGAAACGCAGGCTTTCCAGAGGGGAGTTGGGCATTCCTGGGCCTCAGAAAACAGGTTCATTGGGTGGTTTGGGGGGCTCGGAAAGGGAGGCCGAGTCCTGCGTTTCTGGTGCTCAAAAACAGGTTCAATGGAGTTGTTTCAGAGCTCAGAAACAGAGGCCAAGTGCTGTGTTTTTGATGCTGGGAAACAGGTTCACTGGGCTGTTTAGGGGCTCAGAAATGGAGGTTAAGTCCTGGGTTTGGGGGTTCAAAGACAAGTTCAGTGGGCTGCTGTGGGGGGGGGGGCCAGTGTCTATTTCTGAGCCCCCCAAAACAGCCCACTGGACCTGTTTTTGAACCCCAGAAATGCAGGATTTCAAAATGGCATCCTGCATTTGGGGGCTCTGGAAGACAGGTTCAATGGAGTTGTTTCAGAGCTCAGAAAGGGAGGCCAAGCGCTGCTGTGTTTTTGGGGCTCTCAGCCAGGTCCAGTGGGCTGCTTTGGGGGCTCGGTGTCCATTTCTGAGCCCCTCCCCCCCCCCCCAAAGCAGCCCCCTGGACCTGGCTGTGAGCCCCAGAAATGCAGGCTTTCCAAAGGGAGGTGGGCATTCCTGGGCCTCAGACAGCATGTTCCCTGGGCAGTTTGGGGGCTCTGGAAGGGAGGCCGAGTCCTGAGTTTCTGGTGCTCAAAACCAGGTTGGTCTGAGCTGTTTCAGAGCTCAGAAACAGAGGCTGTGTTTCAGTCCTGCGTTTCTGGTGCTTGTAAACAGGTTCATTGGGCTGGGGTCAGAGCTCAGAAACAGAAGGTAAGTGCTGCGTTCCTGGTGCTTGAAAACAGCTTCTGTTTCAGAGCCCCAAACAGCCGAATGAGCCCAAGTCCTGCGTTTTTGAGCTCAGAAACGGAGGCTGAGTGCTGCATTTTGGAGGCTTGGAAACAGAGACTACTAAGTCATCTGTTTTCAGCCCCCAACCCAGGGGCCCTGGGGCCCTTTTGTGGGTGGTGGGAGGGAGAGAGGGGTAGGCAGGGTGGTTGGGCCAGGTGGGGGGGGGGGGTAGGCAGGGCCCGTGGACCCTCACCGGAGGTGGGGGTCCATCCGCGCGTGCCCCGAAGGCAGGGAGGCCGGCGTGCACCAGGCCGAACTTCGCGTCTGAGATAGTTTCTGGCGCGAAAGGCACTTTTGGGGAGGAAACGCGAGCAGACGCCGTCTTCCAGTTCCACTCTTTATTCACCCTTTATAATGTTTTTATATATAAACAACCATGTATTCAATATGTACATACTGTTAATAAACTAATTATGTATACAATACCATGTATACTGTGCACTATGTATACAATATGGAACATGATATTCAGATGCAAGTTATGACAGTGATTGATTTACAACCTGGGCAGTCGCCCAAGCTGCAAGGAGCCCGAGCTGCGCTGGCACGAGCGGGCGCTGCGCTCCCAGCTCGGCTCCCAAGGAGGCCCAGAGCCCGGCGGGCGCAGGCAGCTCGGCCCCAGCCCGGAGCGGGGCGCGCGCAGGGCAGGAGGGAGGCGAGGCGAGCGCAGTCGTCCTGCTGCGAGCAGGGAGCCGGGCGCCTTGCGTCAGGGGTGGAGGAAGCCTCCCTCTCTGCGGCGCTGCTCTCCCGCTTCCGTCTCCGAGCGCAGAAAGGAGGTGCGAGGCCGTCGTGCGGGGTCGGCACCACCTGCACCTGACACAGAGACAGGCAGCGAGGCTGCAGCTGTTACTCACCAGTGACGCAGCCCCTCCAGGCGATGCAGGGAGAAGCCCCCAGGAGAAGATGCCCCCAGGCTCCGCAGGAAGCGCCCCCGAGGTCCCCGTGCGGGTGAGGGGCCGGGACGCGGCCCCTGCTGCCGGACGCGCTGTCCCAGGCTCTGTGCGCAGGCAGCAGCAGCAGCAGCGAGCCCGTGGCAGGATGACACTTCAGCATTTGCTCCGGCCACCCCCGAGTGCCCGGCTGGGGCTCCTCCATCCCTGTAGGAGAGAAAAAAAAAGGAGAGGGCATTTCAGGAGAGGCCCAGCACTGCGGCAAATGGCCGCAGGCGTGGGTCGGGACAGTTGCTGGCAGTGCCAGCAGCAGCCGCCCCCAGGGCAGCGCTGGTCACCGGAGCTTTCCTGAACTCCCCGGGCAGCGCCCCGTCCTGCGAAACACGAGGCGCAATCCTGCCCCGCCAGGGCTTCGGTGCACAACGCTCGCAGCAGCTCTGCGCAGCCCCAGCAGCCCAAGCCGGCACAGACAGACCAGCACTGACCCCCACGGCCTGCACAGGCCCTGTGGAGACACAGAGCCTGCTCTCCTCCCTCCCAACTGCCCCGCAGACATGACAAAAAATAACAACAACAAAAAAAGCTCAGCCCCCGCCGAGCAGGGGCGCAGCGCAGACCTGCCCAGGCGCCGCACTGGGACACTCACCGCACAGCGCCTCCTGCGTCTTCGTGCCGGCGCCCTGCTCCTCGACGAGGCTCAGGCTGAGCCTTTCCGACTCGGCTGCTCCCACACAGCGTCACCTGCGCTGGCAAAGGCCCTCGCGAGGGACCGGCCGCAGAATCGCAGCGAGGACGACGCAGCTCTCGCTCGAGCAGGAGCTCCCGGCCCGGCACCCAGCCTGCGCACGCTCAGAGCAAATGCCGGGCTGTAACCCTGGACCTCGCTGGGACGGAGCGGCCAGGGATCACGGCGGCTCCCCACGAGGCTCCCCCCCGTCCGACACAGCAGTACAGCCGGACACGCAGCACCACTGAAACGGAGCTAACAAGCACAAGCATTTTGCTGGGCTCAGAGCCCAGAGCTGCCCCCTCCCCAACCCCCCTGTGCAGGAGCACCCGGTGCGAACGGCTCTTCCCCGAGTCTCAAGGCCCTCGGAGGAACGAGGAGCATCTCTGACCCCAGAGAGGAGAAACCCTGCTCTCTCTGTGGGGAAAGCAGCAGAAAAGCTTCGCCCAGGTTCGGCAGCGCAGCTGAACAACTGCCCTTCAGAGAGCAGCACCCTCCCTGCAGCTCTCGCTAGCAAGCCTGTGAAGCGCACCTGGGTCACGAGTCCTGTCTCTGACCCAGCAGGGGTGGGTTCGGGGGACACAGTCTTGTACGCACTGACTCTGCCCCGCTTTTACCCCTGGGCCAGCCCCAGCGGTTCTGGCCGGGAACGGTGAGGCTGCACAGGGCCACCCGCGCTCCCGCCCAAAGCCGAGCCTGGCGGACACGGGCTGGCACACACCAGCGCACGGGTACTCACCGCTGGGCCCCGCCGAGCTGGCTGAAGGCTTTGTCCTCTGGTCGCAGCCCACAAGGTATTTCACCTAGAGTACAACCATGCTTTTACGCTGCTTCAGCCTCCTGCCGCCTCTTTTCATCACTGGCTGGTTGTCAGAAGCAAAACTTGGTATTTGGGGAGACAGCTCACGCAGCTGAGGGAGAAACATACCTCTCTTTTGGCTTTTCCTCTGTCAGCTTCACCTGCATCACGTGAAGAAAATCCTGCGTGGATTATTCCACATGCTGCTGAGGTTATCCCATGCAATGGGGGGGGGGGGGGGGGGGGATAGGGAAACGTCCCTGACCTCAAGGACACTGGAGATATTCCACATCACACCCACAGAAAAATAGAATTTGCTGCCCGTGCAGAACGGCCGACGAAAAATTGCAGTTAACAGAGCATGCCTTGTTCCTGAATTGGTCCTCTGTTATCAGTTACTAATGTCTCCCTTTCAGGGAAAGCAATGAACTTCCATTTATGCCAAGTTAGCAGCTGCCTGTTAGGCAGCTTCTTTAGGGTTAAGTGTTCCTGTACTGCACGGCACCAGCGCTATCATACAAAGGCCCGCAGCTGCAGCGCACGTTTGCAAGGTCACTAAAACACCCAGACCGCCACCGTCTGGCTTCCGACCATTTAAAAATAAGGCCAAAGTCAGGACTGGCTTCTGTTTGACAGCTTGTACCTGAGGCATACCATCACCTCCAAGAATTAGATGCCTTTTCTGCCTATCTGTAAACCTACCTTCATTCCTTTTGCAGAGCCTGTAAGAAAGAGAGCACATCTCTCACAACTTAGAAAGAAGGAGGCTTCACAGAGCTAACGCTGAGGCTGCACTGGGTGCATGCTCGGGGGTAACAACGATGTTAATTCATTGAAGAGAAGGTTGAGGCCAAACCAGAGGACTTGGAGTCTTTGAAAGCTAAGAGCAACAACGTTCCGCCATTGGGAGAGGACGCAGTTTCATAGAGGCCTTGATCTGTAAAAGACTCCCAAAGGAAAATACTTGGATTCTGGCAATTTAAAAAAAAAAAATATATATATATATACACACACACACACACACAGACCTCTCTGCAAAGCAGCACCTAGTGACAAATGGTGCCGCGTCAGTGGGATACGATTTCCATGCCTACTGCTTGGGTCTTTCATCTAACCAGACATATTACCTGGTCTTTTCGCTATATACATCAGTTGCCTTCCACAAACACGTTAACCTGGGAGTACCCAGTACGTCCATGCCTGCTGATGTGGCATACCCACAGGGATGCTGGATCGAGTTACTGTATTTTATCTGAAAAGAAAAATTACATTTCTCAACCAAGTACTCCAGCGCCTTACAAAAAGCCCTCTTTTTTTGGTACCAAAGTTCATTTCGATTGTTTAAAGGTTACAGTTCTTTCCCCTTCTCTGGTACCTGGGAGACGGTGCTCTGCCTCTTGGGGCAATGCTTTTTTGTCAACTGCAACGCTTGCAACGTTTTAACATGACACTGCAAATGCTGCAAGTCCAGCCTTTCCGGAGGAACTGAAGCACAGGCTCTTTGGGAAGGCAGCGATGGATTGTACGTTACAAAATCCCGCAATCAAGAAAGATGAACAGCTCTACGAGGAAGTGGGGGACGGAAGGAGGGTCATTTAATTTGGGGTCACTGTACCTGCTGCAGGGACTCTTCTGCTCCCCTCCGGGGCAGACGTACTGGAATCCCCTTGTCATCTGATCCCTCCTTCCTGCACTGCCTGGATTAGTTTCTTCTGCTCGTTTTGGCTGCGTTCTGTTAGGATAAAAAAAATGATTCCGCTTGGGAGAACTAGAAGTAATGAAAGCAGCGACTCTTTCTTTGGCAAGCTGCTTCGCTATTATCCTTTCTTTCTTTTGTACTTTGGCTACTGAAGGGAGTCCCTTTCCTTGGCAGCGCCGCTCTGGCTCGCGGCTGACACCCATTCTCAGCTACATCTCCAGGAGCTGAGGCTGCTTGCCAGAAAAGGTTTTTATCTTTTGTTGGATGCTGTGAGTACTCACTTGCAACGTACCTGGTGTTTTCTTTCAGAAGCATAAAATAGAGAGGAAAAAGACTAATTGCATCACCTCAGTAGGTCCCCTTTCTCTTCCACAGAAGAAAGAGGAAGACCCATATTTCTCCCCACCACCCCCCCCACATGATAGCGTAGCTGTAAGCCGTGCTCCTAAGTGCTTGCCAAAGCGTTTCCAAGTCTTAGGCATCTGTTTTTTCAAAGAGGAGTTGAAAAGCTTAGCTTCCAGTACAATGCATTAAGTCTGAAAAAGAGGTCATCTCAGAAGTTTATCGCGCAACAGATCTTTACAGAGACTGCTTATCTCTAGGACTGGTAGCACGAGCACCCCTTGCCAGTCAAGACAAGGGGAGAGTGCTTTGAGAAGGGGATGTGCTGGTTCTGCGCAACAGAGCATCCAGAGAGGGTGACAGCGTCTCTCAGGAAAAGTCTGAAAGCTTACCACAAGAACGTGGACTACATCATCTGGTGTGCAACACACAAACAGAACCATCAGTCAACCCGATCTTCACTTTCTGACTTCTGAGCTAATGAAAGTGCTTTTTAAAAAAGAAAGGGGGGAGGGGGTTTATTCAGTACACTAAGTTCCCGTAGGTGTTAATTTCTGTGGCTCTTTGATACCTATGTATATATATACACACTTTCCCAAGCCTAAACTACATTTCCACCTGATGGGAAAACCTGGTAATTTTTCCCATCAGCACGGGTGCCTTGGTCTTTAAAGCTCTAGCGCAAGCATCTCATCTGGCAAGACGGTCTTTACAGTAGGTTGCAGTTTGTTCAATTAAAAACTAGTTGTAGTTGTCCTACTTTCAACAGTAATTATTTTCAAATACAAAGATTATTAGCTCTCTCTCCTCCTCCAAGGAGATTTTCCTAGAACACAGATTTGCATGGAGAAAGGGAAGAAACTGGGATAAAACCATGTACTGCGTGAGCCTGACCATTCTTCCCCGTACAGCAGCACTTCAGAGAGGAGAGGGTCACCGCAAGGGGGCCTGCGTCTCTCCGGTCCGCAGCCTAACACCAAAATCTTTCTTTTTTGTTTCACGGGAACCTCGGGGAAGCCGCAGTCCGGACGGGCGTCTCACCGGCCTAGAGAGCGGAGAAGCACATACAAGGACACTGGAAAGTTTGCAGCCCTCCCTGCTTCTTTCAGGGCAGGTCTGTTTCCTTAAGAACACTTTTGACAGCTGTTCCAGGTAAGTTCTGGTAGTTTTGGAGACAAGGACTCAGAGGCGTTTTGTGCAAACATACCTCATCTTTCCAGAGCAAGACTTTCCACGTGAGGTTAATCCACTCTCCACATCAACTGGACCAACCAGAAAGGCTGGCAGTCCTTCGATATGGGCCCCTGTCTAGCGCAATCTAGATTCAAGTCCTACAATTCATTTCTCACATGCCACAGTACCTTCCTGAGAGCATCCCGGATCCGAGGCGGACACCTCGGCTGGGCCGGCTCCGAGCTGACGAGCAGGGAGTGAAAACTCCAAAAGCCAGGGCAAACCTCTGCCAGGGCCATCCCACGCATCCTGTCAGTACGGCCTTTGAGTCTGTTTCAGGTAGCCTTTTCCTCGTCCTTCTCGAAAAGGAACGTGCTGTTCCTCCTTACTGGGGTTCTGCTGGAAAGAAGAACTACGTTATAACGTTGTCGAGCACAGCTATCGCTGCTCCATAAAACACAACTTTGTTGTTTTAAAGGAAACAGCACAGAACACAACTGCAAAGCACACTCCGTCTTTGCGGCCAGCTGGGTTGGGCAAAGTTCCTTATCCTTCGGTAGTCCAAAAAATTAGATACTGGAACGCTCGACAAAGAGGTGATACGCTGAACACAAACGCCCTGGAGGCTGAGGCAGGTAAAGGAAAGTTTCCCTTTCCAGCAATGTTTTTGGTAAGCTTTTTTACATTTGAAATAAAGAAATGTGGACAAGTTCATTAAATACAACCCCTGGTACATCCCATCGCTTCATGATGGGATGTCACACGCCTGCTGCTCATAACACCTAAGACAGACAGAAAACCCAGCCTCACCTGCCGAATCTAAGGACTTCTGTTCCAAAAATGCCCTTTCCTATACATTTCAATGAACTGAGGAAGAAACAGCAGCAATAGAAACAAGACCTGTGGGTCATCTACCTGGATCAAGTCAGCATACAATGCTTTTTTTTTTTTGTTTTGAGGTCTTAGTCATCATGATGAGTGTAATTACTGCAACCAGCTGGGATACACCTCCCTAGACCTCCTGCCCACCTACACCTGCTCAGTGCACTGCCAGTGCAAAGACTCAGGCTTAGACTGCAAGCAGGGAATAGATGGCATGTGGAGCTCACAGAAAATCCTCTGCCCATAGTCTTTTCTGCAGTCTTCTGGAAAGCCCTGACCCCGGATGTGAAGCAAAAAGCAGCTAAGGCCTCCTTTTCTCCCCCCTCATCTCCTCACCCTGAGGGTGACTCGGAGGATTGCAGTGCTCAGGCACACCCCAGCATGAAGCTCCACCACACTCAACAAATGCATTGCTTTATACAGGACTTTGCCCTGGCACTGGGCAACAGAAGAGGAACAGCAAGGAGGAAGACTGGAGGGTGGGTGGGGGGACCCAATGCAGAGCTCTGTAGGGAACAGGAGGATCATTTCTGGGCCTCACGTGCAGGATACAGGTGGACTCGTGCCCCTCTAGGCACACAGTGAGATTGAAAGCTGGGGAAACTCTGCTGCCAGGCTGAGTTTTCTGCAATAGGTCAGGACACAGGGGCAGGCACCAGAGACCTTTTCTGCACCCTCCACCACATCTAACTGGTTAACCACAGGAGGCAACACAGGATGCTCCACATGCAGCCTCCCCCTCCCCCCCCCCCCAGAACAGAGCAGCTGTGTGCTTCCCCACTCTGTCCAGCCTCCAGGAAACTCAGGGCTTGCACACTGGCAGACCTCACACCTCCAGAGCAGGACATGGCTGCACCCCTGGGGGGGGGGGAGGGAGAGGAGAGAAGCAGGGAGCAAGGGACCTCTCCCCACACTGACAGAAGAAACACATTAGGGTTTCTGAAAACCTATCACTTGCTTATGCACCCTTTCCCCTTGGGTTCAAGCTTTGGCTTGTCAGTTTTTAATGAAACAGGATTATCAGCAACAGCAACTCCTCACAAGAGGCAGTAAGCACTGCTCCATGAAGTCCAGTTGCCTCAGAGAGCAGCATGACTTGTGTCTGAAAGGCTAGGGAAACAATCCCTAGGTGGAGGCTTCTCTGCTGAAGAGACACTGCTGCCGCTCCACAAGCTGTCTTTGGAGGAGGTATTCAAAACCCGTCTGGATGTGATCCTGGGCAATATGCTCTAGAGGCCCCTGCTTGAGCAGGGAGGTTGGACTAGATGATCTCCAGAGGTCCCTTCTGACCTAAAGGATTCAGTGAGGTAGAGAATGCCTTCAATTTTCCTGGAAGAACAGCCATTAGACTGTCTCACCTGAAGCCCAGTTAATTTACTGGTTTGATGTGGATGGAAAAAAAGAAAACACACAGCACACACACAGAAGAGCTACCCACAGATCTGGCCTGAAAGGGTATTTTCCTCTTTCCATAGACACCAGGGGAGCTCCGAGGATGCTTTGCATGTTGACCACCAAATACCAGGAGTCCTGCTTTGGAAGCATTGCATTTGGGTTGCCAGCAGCTAACACACAGCAGTTATCTGCAGGCCTTCAAGGACAAGCCACTCAACCCCCGTGCCCAGCAGGCTCCTCAGATCACACCATGGACATAGCCACACGGAGGAGGCAGAACATGCCAAGGCCAAGCAATGCTGTGAGAGCATCTGCTCCCAGGGCTTGCCTCACTCATACCCAGCCTTGAAGGGTGCAAGACTCAGCCACGGAGGCTGACCAGAATAAGCCAAGGAACACATTTCCACTTCTGCTCCGCGGCTCGGAAAAATCAATCTGCTGTCTTCCTCGCTTGGTTAACAGCGGCAATCCTGTTCTGCAAACATCCCTGTTCCCCAGCCTCTGGGAAGCAGCTCTGCCAAAGACAAAAGGGGAAAACAGGCCCTGCACAAACCACAGTAACTCTGCTTCAAGGCATATATGAAGTCCCTTCCTCCTGCCTCTCTGCGCTGCCTGGCTACATTAGGCAGCACAGCGGTCCCAGAAACCGCTGCTCCCTGTGACTTGCCATCAGGTTGTCAGCACCACCCTAGGTAGAGGCTGTCAAGGTCAGGCACTCAGCCCTGGGCTCCATTAGCCCAGAGAGACTTGGGCCAGCTCATTTGTTTCTCCCTTGGGCAGCAGGGGCTCCGCCCCTGCCACAGACAGCCCCCTCTTCAAGGGCAGGGAGCCGGGATCATGCCAGGTTGCCACATCCCAGAGTCACACTCCCCTGATGTTCTTCAGCAGCCTGAGGCAGGCAAAGACAAGGAAGCTCTTGCATTCCCAGCTGCTCTGCTCCAGGGATCCACCTCATGGCTTTACTAGGAAAGCCACCTTCTCAGCCACAAGTGACTGCAGATCCCTGTGCAAAACCATGCCAGGTGTCTTGTCAAAACAGAGGCCTGTCTTCAGCAGCCTCCATGCCAAAGCAGAGGCAGGGCTCAAGTCAGACAGCTAAGGGTCTCTCCATGCCTTCTGACTCCAAAGCAACAGCGACCAAGTCCTAAGCACTCTGCTGCAGCTCTGTTACCGGCTTAACAGAGCAGGCAGCCTGGGAGACATTTAGGGTAAAGAAAGCACTAGTCAAGTTGCTTGGAAGAGGAGAACGAGGAAGCCTAAGGGACAGAGCTCACACAATACATAAGCCCTGTTGTGAGCAGCACAACTGCCACGCTGGCAGGCCGGCGGGGCTGCAAGTGCAGCACTAGGCTCCTGCACACTGACTTTCACAAGGGACCCTCTAAGGTCAAGGGCTCTGGAAGCACTTGCAGGAGAAGGACAGGCCTCTTCTCCTGCTCTTTTTCCCATCTAGAGCACAGGGAGGCAAGTAACTGCACAGCTGTAAGCACGAGACCTAGCTGTGCCTATGACTGACCTGCAGCAGTGCCTTCACATGCTCAGGCTGCAGGGCTCAAAACCCCTGGGAGGATGCCAAGCCCGGGCCTGCCTGCCCCTGCTGCAGGAACCACCAGCTGCAGCAGTGTGAGCTGGCTCCCCTCCTCACTCAAGCTCTACCTCCCCCTCCAGCCCCTGACAAGCACACTGAGCTTCCCATGGGTGCCTGCAGGATCACGAGAACAAGACTTGTGAGAGCACAGGGGCGGGGCAAGGTGCAAAAACCTCAAGTCCAACAAGCCCAGGTGTGTTGCACTTCTGCACAGAAGCCACTTGCATCTGCCCTGCTCAAAAACATCGTGCCCTGCTCCAGCTTTCAGCCTAGTCTCTCCTGCCTTCAGCAGGCAATTCAGTTGTGATCCTTGGGTTGCCTTTCTCATGTGGACCACTCCTGCCACTAGGGCACCCCCTGATGACACATTCAGACCAACACTGCCATCCCTGAGGCTTCCCCTGAAAAACACTGCTCCTCAGCAGTCCCTCAGCTCCTATTGCCCAGGGGAAGGGGAAAGGGGCCACCACCACCACACCAGCTCTTACAGAGTCATAAGGAAAGACAACACATCAAGCCATTCATATGCTTTTTGGAACCAAGGCACTGAATCTCTCTGCCTGAGCTGAGCAGGGGAAAGGGGAAGAGAAGAACTGCACGCCCCTGTGTCACCACCAGCAAGTGCTGACACTGAGGCCTGCAGAAGGCATGAGCTCAGCATCTTTTTTTTATCCTACCAGATGTTCAGGAAAGGAGACTTAGGATGGATTTGCTGCCTTTTCACAGGCACTGAAGCCACTCTTTGGCTCTCCTTTATTCTGAGGAAGGGAGCCCACTCTGAGCAGACCACAGGTGAAAGCCTCTGAATTCCTGATGGGCTGGGACTATTTGAGACAGCTCAAGAGGAAAGAGCATGGCCTGCATCACAGCACAGAAGAGAGCTAAGAGGAGAAGGGGCTCGTCCAGCTTCGGGGCTCTTCCAGGGTGACAGTGACCTCCTACAAGCCATTTCCATGAGCTCCCCTTCACCTTGCTTCCTCTCCGCACAGGCTCCCAGCAGGAGGCTTTAGGCCTAGCAGGCTCAGCACACCCCATTCTTCTCGCTGCTTCATTTTGTGTCCAGCTGACTGAAAGGCTAGAAGAGCCATAAAACAATGTGAACAAGGACCCTTGCAACAGATCTGGAAAGCACATGTCCAGTTTGAGAGGAGCCAGGGGCACCAAGCCCCAGGAGGCCTTCAGAAAACCCGAGCCCAAAAGCAGATAGGTACTATGATTTTGAGCTGGGCAAACACTTCAACAATAGCTCTTAACAATTATGGGTAACTCATGCTTATCCCAGGTTACCTTGGTCAAGGCAGCACTCCATGAACACTTAACCCCATTTAATACTTTCTAGTTCCAACCCTTTATATTTGACTCCAGGTTTCTTCTGGGAAAGAAATGCTGCCCTCCTCACACCCCCCTCAAAGCCATCTCTCTTTTATGTTGGTCTCCCTTCCCCACAAGCATCTGAAAAGTAGTGGGTTAGGAGCCTGTAGAATGCTACCCCCACCTACAAACCAGTGCCAGAACTCCTCCCCAACTCACCTTACTGAGGTTCTTACAGGTGCACCTCATTTGTACATGGCAGCTCATGTCAGTCAGCTAACCCACCCAGCTCCCTTTGCAGCTGGGACATTGAGGGGGTGCTATGACTACTGGCAATTAGTAGCAGTCAAGCTTTTTCTTAGGGCTACAGCATTCCCCACACAAGTTTCAGGAGCACCACCCCCCACAGGAAAAACCTCTTTGTAGTAGTACAGAGCCCACAAGCAAACCCCCACTGAAAAAGAAAGTCAGTCTAACTCAGCAGAACAGGAACCTCTAGTGATAAAGGAGCTGAACAGCCCCCACTGTTTCCTAAGACAAGTCCGCAGAGAGCCAATGCTTTGTGATTTCAGCTGGTCATTGAAAAGCTAAACTCTCCACACTGGGAGCAGCACATCATGCTGTTCCATGCAAAACAGGGATGACTCACCCCCTTCTGCAGGTCAGCTAGGGAGAGGCCACCCAGGGAGGCTCCTTGGCATGCTCAAGATGGAAGAGCCAAGTGCTTTGTTAAAGCAGCAGAAGCTCATGCTCTTAAGGCCCAGAGATGGTTAAGAGAACTTCCCCACAGCTGCTAGCTTTTCCCCAGCTGCAGTCCTACACATACTTCCCTAAAGCTCCCCAGAGAAATACTGGCCTATTTCAAAGCCACCTCAAGCCAACAAGGCCTACCACTGCCCTTGAAAACATAGTACTGCTAAAGTTCTGCCAGACCCAGCCATCAAGCTCTCCAACTGAACTGGAGACTTCTTCAAACACTTGATGCTTGCTTGCTTGCCTGCCCGCCCTGTTTTCCCCTGCTAGGCTTACTTAGAAGAGAGACAGCTTCTTCTACACTTATGAGAACCCAGGTGCTCTGAGGAGACCTGACTCACTCCCTACTTACACACTTGAAACACCTCAGCCTCCCTGTTGGGAAGCACAGTCACCTTCAGGCACTGGAAGTCACCTAGCTCTTCAAGAGCAATCAGTTGCTGCAAGCAGAGAACAGTGCTCTTCCAGAGCTCCCTTCAGACCTGAGAGCTTAGCCACCTTCTACTGAACCCCCTCCCCCCATAGGGCAGCCTTTGTCATGGCATACAGACAGGCAACAGAGCACACTCTGGGAAGAGTTACTTAGAAAGCCTCTGGAAGGACAAGGAGCCTATGCCTGACCAGTCTTGCTGGCTTAGCTTCTCTGCTTTTCAGGTGCTCACACTGGCAGCTCAGCTGGTGCTGTAGAGCTTGATCCTTTTGTTTTAACACAACAGCCCAGAACACAACCCCACTGCAGGTTAAAAAAAACAAAACATGGTTTGGATCTATTGATGAGTTGGGGGGTTCAAAAACCTGTTCTCAGCTCAAGTGACAAAGCAAACCCTAGCAGCAAGCACTCAACCGCCATTAAACACTCACCCACTGAGCAACAGAAACCACAAAACCACTCCAGAGAACAACACAAGCTCAGAAGCAGAGAGCATCAGGACACACACACACACACAGCAACACACAGCTCAGAACTCCCCCTAACCCTTCAGAGAACACCAAACACACTGCTCTCAAAAAACAGCCCAACCACCCCCCCTGCAACAGCCCCCTCAAAAACCAAACACCCACTCCACCACAACTCCCTGCCAGGAACAGCCACCCCTGGGGCCAGGGCTTAAATGCAGCCCTCTGGCCAGTGGGGAGAGGAGATGTGGGTGGAAGCCCCCAGGTGACTCTGGTCAGGGAAGCCCCAGCTGAGTCTGGTCAGGGCAATTAAGGCCTACTGGTGCCCTCAGGACCCTGGCGGGAGAGCAAACAAGTTTTGCTGTGCCAAAAGGCATCTTCCCTTAGAGCACCACCTAGAGAAACAGGGCTGAGTCACACTGAGCTCATCAGGTGCACAGATCTTCCCAGCAGCTGCTGTCACCTGCCCCCAAAGGCCTTCGGCAGAATGGTAGCCAAAAGGCTTCTTTGAACACCGGCTAGCGCTGGATGTTGAGAACCTTCCCAACGTTTCCAAGGAGCTGTACCCGCCTAGATGCGCAGCACGAGCGCACAGTCATCCGGCTCCTGCAGCTGTTCTGTACCTTGCTAGCTATGGCTCAAGCGCTCCCAGCACCAGAGGTGTTGGCTTTGGATTTAGCAGCAGCCCTCACAGATTTGTCTTTTCGGAGAGTTTGTCCAGGCGTTTTTGGAACCCATGCAAACTGTTCACATCCAGCCAGGAAGTCCAGAGCTTAATTATGCATTAGGCAAAGAAATACCTCTCGAACGCTTTGGGCCTGGCCTTGGCTAGCACTGCCTAGGGGCTTTTTTGCATTGGTCCTTGCAACGCAAGAGGTAGAAAGCAACAGCTGTCTTCTTTTCCAGAATGCTTTGGTGCTCCCTCAGAAAACTCTGAGCCTCCTGAATTACTCTGCTGACAGTTAAGAGGCCTGGCCCTGTAACGATTGCCTGCCCTGTCCAGACCCTGAATGCACTAAGAGGTCTTAACTGCCTCCAGCAGCCTCACCTGGCACCTCCGCCCACGCACCCTTTGCCCATTGGCTTGAGGGCTGTATTTAAGCTGAGCCTTGGGGCTGGAGGCTTTGTTTAGTGGGGGTTGGGGGGTGTCTTTAGGGTTGGGTTGTGTTGGGTCTTTATGTTTCTGTGGCAAGTTGTGGGGTTTGTTTTTAGTGTGCTTCCCCACCACCCCCCCCTTAGGTAAGCCTTCTAGTTGTGATGTGGCTTTGTTTGTGGTTTTGGTTTCTGCATGTGAGCCTCAGAGCTGTGTTGTGGTGTCATTCCTGCTCTTGCAGGGGGGTGGTTTACAGGGGTGTTGTGGCTCTAGCTTGAGCCCTGCTTCTTGGGGGTGGGGGGTGTGTGTTTCCTTAAGCAGTTTTCTGGATGGACTGGCTATGTTATTTTTTCCCAGGGCTGGGAGTGGGCTCTGTTGCACCTGGAGATGTTAAGGGGCTGTGTTGTGCTCAGTGAGGTAGTTCCCTGGTGGGTGGCTAGCCTTGGGTTGTGGATGCTTGTTGTGGTGGGGCTGGCTTACTGCAGTTGCTGCAGGATGTGTCCCCAGAACAGGGAGGAAGGGCTGGCCAACACCAGGTTGTTCTCAAGCCAGGCTTTCTGTGTTATGCTTCCCAGAGTGTTTGGGTCAGTGTTAATCCTTGTGCTGAATGCTTAAGGCCCCCCTGAGTGGAGGAGGGAGCAGCAAGTGAGTCAAAGCCTGTTTCTGTCCCCAGACCCTCATGGGTGACCCAGTCACTCATGACTGCTCCTGACCCAGTCATTCATGACTGCTGGGTTTGGGGGGCTGGGTGCCCTGCAGAGTGTTCACAGCAGGGAAGCTTTTCTGAGGGCCTTGTTAAGCTTTCTGCAGGCCCCTAATGGGGGCTGTAGCTTAGTCAGGGAGGCTTTTCCTCAGGTGTGGGGTAACACCCCCCCTGGTTAGTCAACTGAGCTGTGAGGACTTAACCCTTCTTGTCCCTCTCCTAGGGCTTGAATGCTCAAAGCAAGGCTAGCAGTTGTCAGGGTTTCAGAGGATTTTTTTTAAATCCCTCCCTGAGTTCCCCTCTCCCTGAAGGAGTTTCAAGGCTCTGGGGAAATGTACTCAGGCCTGATTAAACCATCCCCCCCCCCCAAGGCATTTGGGAGAAGTCACTGCTCACATGTGCATGTAAGACAGTGTGGCAGCCTTGGTTGAGCTTGGTTACTGTGCATGGGTGCTCAGGTGTCCAATATGGGATTGCACCACTACCACTGAGAGGGCAAACCAGACAGCTTTCCCATGCTCTCTTCTCCTGCTTGCACTGTTGACTTGCCTGCTTCATGGGCTTCCTCAAGAGCTGAGAGAGGGATGCTTCAAGCCAGGCAGCCTGGGTTTCTTCCAAACCAGGGGAGGTCAGCACTGTTAACTTCTGTGGCTTCTGAGTCCCTCCAGGATTTTTCTGTGTGTTTTAAGGGTAGCACTAAAAAGAAAAGGTCTCTCTCAGGGGTTGCATGAAAAAAAGGAAAGCCACCTGGATTTAACTTGAGAAGGTGTGGGGGGTGTTGGCTGTGTAGAGCAGCCTGAATGCTCTTGAGACTCAAGTGCTCTTGAGACAAGGCAGCATGTGGCTTCCACCCTGAGAACAAGTACAGCTCCTTGTTCTGTTTGGGGTGTCCTGGGCCAAGGTCCTCCTCTAGTTAAAAGGAGCACTTGAGGAGAGATGCTGGGGTGGTTTTTACCTTTTCCAAGGAAGGCTTGCTACAATGCCTGGTGCTGCTGGTGCCCCCTGGAGTGGGAGAGGCAGAAGGGGAGCAGGGACTGGGTCAGAGTAACAAGGGGTGGGTAGAGCTGCCTGTGGCACAGGGCTGCTTTCTCCCTTAGAAGAAGCAAAACATCTAAACTAACCTTGCTGCTAAGGCCTTTAGGTAGGGAAGGGAACAGTGACATGAGAGCATGTAGCTTCTGAGGAAGTGAGCCAAAACTGTGGAGTAGCTCTACTAGGATGTGCTTTTGTAGTTGTCTGTTAACATGAGAAGAGCAGGGTGACTTCAGGCAAGGGCTTCTCAGCTGAACAAGTCAAGTGCAAGGAAGCAGCAACAGCCCTCAGGGAGGGAAGAGCTGTTCTCATGCCTCAGGTCTCTGTGGGTTTCTTGTTCTTTCACCAGCCAACTGAATGGGTTCAGGCCCTCAAGCAGGAACCCAGCCTGGCAAGGACCTGGGTCCCTGCCTGGAGAGTGGGGGGGGGGGGGGGGGTGAGGAAGGCCTGCAAGTCAGGGTGCTGGGGGCCTGCCTGCTTGGGGGAGCTCCTGCCAGCTGCAGCCCAGCCAGCTCCTGCCTCAAGCTGTCCCCTGGCATGGAGGGGCTGGGGCAGGCAGGAAAGCAAGGAGGGCAGCTCTTGGCATGAGCACTCAGAGCTGTCCCTGGGGAAAGCAGGGTTTCTGGACTGCCCCAAAGCAGCAGGTCTGCTCTGCAGTGCATTAACAGCTACAAAGCTGCCTGAAGGATCTGGACAGAAGGAAATGAGTGTGACCCCCCCATTAATGGGGGGGGGGGGAAGAGCTGCTGGCCCCCTTTCTGCTGCTGGAGAGGCCAGAGCTGTGGGGTGTGTTGGGCCCAGCAGGCCTGGGGAGCCCCCCCCCCCACTGCCCCTGAGCTGTGGGGGCTGGCTGGGGGGGTGCTTACCTGGGTGCTGGTCTGCTGAGGGGTGCTGCTGGTGTGGGGCAGGCTGTGGTGGTCTGAGCAGGCTGTGTGCTCTCCTCTGCCTCGGTTTTGGGGTGGTGGGTGCTGCCCCCTGCTCCTGGGCTGTGTTTGAGGGGCGGCTGCTTCCTGCAGGCTGCTGGAGGGCTCGGTGTCTCCGAGCAGGGGCTGTGAGCTGCTCGGCAGTGTGTCCCCCCCGTGTCCTGTGGTGGGCGGCCGTTGGCCCGGGGGCGGCGCGGGGCGGCCGTTGGGGGTGGGGGGGGCGGCCGGGGCGAGGCGGCCGTTGGCCCGGGGGGGCGGGGGGGGGGGGCGGCCGGGGCGAGGCGGCCGTTGGCCGGGGGGGGGGGGCGGCCGGCGCGAGGCGGCCGTTGGCCCGGGGCGGGGGGGGGGGGGCGGCCGGCGCGAGGCGGCCGTTGGCCCGGGGGGGGGGGGGGGCGGCCGGCGCGAGGCGGCCGTTGGCCCGGGGCGGGGGGGGGGGGGCGGCCGGCGCGGGGCGGCCGTTGGCCCGGGGGGGGGGGGGGGCGGCCGGCGCGAGGCGGCCGTTGGCCCGGGGGGGCGGGGAGGGGCGGCCGGCGCGAGGCGGCCGTTGGCCGTGACAGAAGCGGCCCCGGGAGCGGGGTCTTTTCCCGGGTCTGGCGCCTCTGGCGGCGGCGGGAGCCCTGCTCGGCCCGAGGCAGCCGCTCGCCGCGGGGGAGGAGGAGGAGGCGGCGGCGGGGCTGCCCGGCCCCGCGGAGGGGGAGGCGGAGACCCCCGGCCCTCGAGAGACCTGCTGGAGGTGAGTGCCGGAGCCCCGGGGCGAGGCAGGAGGGACGCTGGGGACAACCGGGGGCGGGGGAGGCACCTGAGCTGGCCCCTCTGGGGGGCTGCAGGGGGGCTCCTTGTGCCCGCTGGGCGGAGGGTCTAGGCAGGGCCCTGAGCCAGTGGCCGACCAGGGCCACAAGCCCTGGTGAGGGACCCTTGAAAACCCAGCTGGCCCGGGGGGAGGGTGGTGGCGGGGGCTGGGGCACCTTTTGCCCCTTGTGGCTGTAAATGCCCTGAGGGGAAGCAGCAGGTGATAGTGTGTGGGGGCTGCTTTTAGCAGGTGGCAGTCACCTGTTTTCCTGTTGGACTTGCTGTTGTGGCCCACTCGTTGCTTGTTGTGGGCTTCTTTCCAGGCTGTGTGCTTGTTGAAGGACACTTCTGGGTCTTTGCCGTGGACAAGCTGTGGAGCTCGGTAGGCTTGAGATGCTAGTGAATTGCCAGAGGAGCCATCCGGTGAGGTGAGTTGCTGTATGTTGTGACCTTGCACTCTCTGGCTAGTCCATTGACATCAGTGTTGATCAGCTGGACTGGGCTGAAATAACCCCCTGAACAAGCTTTACCTGGAGGTGTGACAGGTGCTGGCTGGCCCTGTGTGGAAGGATGGGTCGTGTCAAGTACTGTAGGCAATCACAAGGTACAACTGTCTGCTGTGCCTCTTCATTGCAGGCCTTGGGAAAATGCTTCAGCCCCCAAGGAGGAGAAGGTGGGGTGGTCTTGCAAGGCAGGCATCCCTGGAACCTGAAGGCTCCCACGAGAAGGTGAAAAATGTCGTCGTTGCTTTGTCTGCCTCGTGTTGCTTGGGATGTCTATGTAGAGGACGAGTCAAAGGATTGCTTCAGAGACCACCTGAGGCTATTGCATCTTCAAGTAGGTCCCGTGACCGCCTGTGCAGTGTATGATGTGTGTAGGAACTTGGGGCGGCATGTGAAACTGTGTTGCTTACCAGGGCACGGGGACCCTTTGGAGCTTGGCATGGTGTGTTTCAAAGTTAATCCTGTGCGAGGGCCCTTGAGAAACCCTGTGTTTTGGATGTAGTGGGGCCAGGGGGCACCTGGGGAGAAGTGAGTTGTAGAATGTGGCACTTGGCACTTGCTGTCTTGTGTAAGAGTTGGAATGCAGGTTTGAAAGGAGAGCGAGACCAGTTTGTGGGTAGTTTCAAAAGGGATGAATGAGTTGTGTGGCCAGTGAGAAGGAGCAGCAGTCGAAAGGCAGCATCAGCAGGCGAGGCCCTATTTAAGCTGCTTAGTGCTGCTGAGCGGTGTGTCTTCGAACAGTACATAAGCTGAAGCCCTCAGCTAATGCCCCAAATAATCCAGGCATGGCCCGAAACCGTGGGCGGGGAACTTGCCCAACTGCCTCAAATGAGGGGTTAGTGTTGCTTGAATAGCAGCTTCAGAGGGAAGCACAAAACCTCCGGAGCGTGCTTCCTTGTGTCTTCTTTTACCCTAACTTGGGGACTGGGAAGTATGCAATAACCCAAGAAACTAGAGAAGTGCATTTTTCCCCCTGATTTGCCTAATAGTGAATGAGAGGGGAACCTCAAAAAAAACAAAACCCTCTAAGGTTTGAGGTAGTGATGGATGAAAATCCATCCATGGGAGGGAATGTCAAGGCCATAATAATGTACGTGGGGTTGTGTTTGGGAGAAGTGGAAGCTTGTTGCTCCCTTGGGAGCAACATGTAGCAGTAGAATGATACTGCAGACCTGGTTGAGCCTACAAAGAGTAGAGTGTTCTCATCAGGCGAGTTCCCCCCCCTGTGGTGCTCTGTAGGGAATGCACTAGTAAAAATGCACAGACTCCACCCCATGAATTAAAAGCACTTGATTTCCCACCCCCCCCCCCCCAGTTCCATTCCAAATGCTGGAGTGGATTTTGTCCTGGGTTAATATGGTTGTCCTTTGCAGGCCCCTGCTGCCTTTGTGCTGTGCCTTTTAAAGCAGATGGAGTACCAGCTCAGAGCATTGCATCGAGGGTGCCTTGGACTATTGGGGTGCCTTGCCTTCCCTTGTGCCTTTTGTGATTAACTTAAATCAGGCAAGGCAAGGACACCTTGAGCTCAGGCCAGGGTGTTCAAAGGAACTGGATATTGACTGATGCAGTTGAGAGTGAAGTTGGTGGGGGCTCCTGGTTGTCTTAATTTCCAGGGTCAGCGTTGTTCCTTGTGGGGAAAGTCTACTTCTCCTGGTTGAAGTCAGCAGCAAGCTGACCTTTTTCTGTGTTTATCCAGCAGGTTTTTTCCAGGGTGTGTAACTGGGCCTTTGGTCATCTGCAGAGTGCTGTGCTGACATGGAGAAGGATGTGGGCTTCTTGGCCTGGGGGCTGGCTGCAGAGGGCCAGTGGGACCTGCAGCTGTGTGGGCTGGCTTCCTTAGCTTGGCAGGACAGAGGAGTTCTGGGTCTCTTCCACAGCCAGCCAGAGGCTCAGGATCAGCTCCAGGTGCAGGGAGGAGCTCCAAGGGCTGTAGTGGAGCTTACTGCAGCAGGCAGCTGTCTGCAGTGCCTTTTGTGCAGGTAGTGATGCTTCAGGCAGGTGAGGCCTGCCTGAGAGGCTCCTCTGGACTCCTTGAGAGGGGTAGGTCGGTTGAGGTGCCCCTGTCCTTGTCCTTAAGCTTGAAGGGGCTTTCCTGCAGTGGTGGTGGGGCTTGGGGTCCCTGTCGGGTGCCCCAAGGTGCAGGAGCAGAAGCGCTGCGAGCCACCGATTGTCTCTTTCCTGGTGAAAGGGCCCATTGTGAGTGAGTAGCCTTAGTCCCACAGAACTGCTTTGCCTGGCTCAGAGGTCAGTGCCGTCTGGAGGCACGGAGACACCTGTGTTTTGAGGGCAGAACTGAAGGCATCTTGCAGGCCCTGAAATACTGAGTTTGAGGGGGAGCAAGGCAGCAGAGTAGGTAGTGCGAGGGAGGTGGCATCAGCAGAAGCAAAGAAACAGCGGTGTCCCTTTTCTGAGGGCAGGATATACTGCCTAGGGATATACTGAGCCTCTTGTGACTCGCCCAAAGTTGAGGCGGACAGAGTTTGACAAGAGAGTTGGAGTTCTATGCGTGAGAGCAACACTATTTCCCTAGGACAGAATAGGCAATGGGGTGGTTGCTGTGAAGAAGTAGGGGAGTACCTGCTGTGTCTGGATGCCGGTCAGGTAGCAGCTGTAGCTTCCTCTTCTGTCTTCTGTCACCTTAGCTCTGAGGCCTGCGGGGAAGCTGCCGTAGTTGACACGAAGGATAACATTACTGGAGGTCTACCGAGTTGTGTAATGAGTTTCCTTGGTTTGCCTGGTGAGATGATGAAGGTTATGCTAGTCCTGATGAATGTACTTGCTTGCCACTTGCTAGCAGAACAGGCAGAAGGTTGGGCCTGGTTCTTGGTGTGCTGGGTTGCAGCTTGTGTGTTTGAGGCTGAGGGAGAAGAAGTCTTGATGCTAGTGTCTGCTGCTTTGTGTAGCAGTTGATTGCAAGTACTTGGCTACAGCTTCTGCTGGGAAGTTTGTGGTTGTTTCAGAAGAGGGTGTTTTGGCATGTGGTGGTTGTATGGAGCACAGAGATGCCCCTGTGAGGGCTACTGTAGTGATTAAACCAAAATTGAAGTGGTGGTCTTGGTCCAGCAGCTTGGTTCCGGTGGTGAAGACAGCCTGAATTCTGACACCATGGATATGCTGCTTGGCAGTCTTTTTTGCTGTTGCTTAGCTTCTCTGTCTAATGTTGCAGGGATGGAATGGCTTGTGGAGTGTGGTGGTGATTGGCCTCAAGGTCTGGCTGCCCTGAGTCCTTGACTTGCCTGCAGCTAGTTGGCAGATGGCGATTATGCCGAGTGTGGATGGGCATGCCGGTGTGCTTGCTTCAGGGAAGGCTCTGCAGACTTGACTGAGGCCCTGTTTCTGAGGTGGAAGTGAGTCTGGTCAAGAGGGCAGCCTTGTGGGTTTCAGAGGGCGTAGCTGAGGCCCATCTGCCCTTCTCTGTGAGGGGGTTAGTAGCCTGCATTGCAGGGTGGTTGAGAAGGGAAAGGCCCTGCAGGTGGTAAGGTGGTCATGGCTGGCAGGTGGAGATGGAGAAGCACTTGTGATGGACTGAAATCTGCCTTTGCTGTCAGTGACCAGAGTGAACTCTCTAGAATTTACCTTCTAGAGCCAGCTTAATACTGGCTGAGGCTTGCTCTTCTGCTGAGAAGACTAGAAGGGTCTCCTCAATCTTTGACCTCGGTGTCTAGGTTGGTTTCTCAAGCCTGCCTTCAGCTCCTTTCAAGTCCCAATGGTTCCTATTGTTGCATCAGCAGAGTGGGCTGCAGAAGGGGCTTGAGTCTAGGCTGCTTCCTGCTTGTGTTACGGTGAAGGGGGTTGGCATTGAAGGGGTAAGCCTTTTTTCCCCAATGTGGAAGGATTATGAGCTGGGAGGCTTTGGTTACTGGTGGCTTCGGGACAAGTTTTAGCAGTGACTTTTTGGGAGCAGGTGCAGGACAAATGAAGAGCCTTGCCCTGGGGGTGACAAAGTGAGCAAGGGGATGTAATGGAGTGGCCCAGCTGGGTGTGGTGATTAGAAGGAAATTCATACTTGGAGACTGTTAGCACCAGGTGGCGCTGCTCTATCAGTCTAGAGGCAGCTAATTTCTCAGTCCTGTCCTCTGGGTACCAGGGCCGGGTGGCCTGTTACATTATATTCAGTTACCATGTAATTGACCAGTGCAAGGAGACTGGGGAGAAAGACCTGCTGGGAGAACTGATAGGTGCTGGTAATCCTGAGGCATTTCCTGAGTGGGAACTGTCCAAGTTGGAGCAGAGATGGGCTGTTATGATCATCAAGATGAAATCTGTGTTTGCTGAATTTATTCCAGATTAAAGAAGTTTGTTTCTTGATCTTTTCTAAGTAAAAGGTTGAGAAATAACTTGTTAGGTAAAAGATTTCACCTCACTGATTTAAAAAAAAAAAAAAATTGCTGTGAAGTCTAGATCTTACAATGGAGTAGTTACAGGAGCAGATGACCTCTGATGAGACTAATAAGGGCAGCAAGCTTTGGCATATTTGGCAATTGAGATAGACAGTGGAGAGCACTTTGGCCACTTTGGAAAATCTTGCTCCCTTATTTGAGGAGGAGGGGATGGTGGAGGCCAGGGAGCAACATACTGGAGAGGACCAAAAAATGAAGCACCAGCCATGAGTCAGAACAATTCATCCATCTCTGGCAGCACAGCTGGGAAGTCTGCTTTCAGGAGGAGCATGGGGAACTCTGTCTGGATGCTTGCCAGGTACAGGACACAAAAGAGATGCAGATAGGGGAGAAGTTTTTGTTTGGCTTTCTCAATTTGATTCCTTAGAGTCATTTTGATGAGGAAGTCTTGTGGTTTTTCTTTTTAAAGCTGTGGGCAGAACTGCAGGAGAAAGTCTGAGGTGAATTGAATTGCAGTAAGAGTAGTTTCTCGGGGATTCTCCTGTGTTTGTGGTAGCAGTGTCTGGGGAATGAGGGCAAAAGCATGTGCAGTGGGGGAACAGGAGCAGGAGCTGGTTGTCCCCTTGGGTGATTTCTGAAAGACTCACCCCTCTCCCTGCTGGAGTGACTTGCCAGCTTGCTGAATGTGGTCTTTGCCCCAGAGCACTTATATTTTGAACAGTCTTCTCAGCCTGTTGCTGCATGGTGCTGTAAAAGGCTTCTCTGCTGTTTTGGGGAGAATGCTCTCAAAGATGGCCTGTTTTTTTCAGTTCCGCACTGGAGGAATGTGGAGGAAATGTTCTCGCAGGAGTTGAAGGTGAAGGGCTACCTGGGCTGGACTAATTGTTGACCTGTCCCCCAAGAACTGGCTTGTGCTAGTGGATAGTTCTCATAGGTATGAGAGCCTGGCAGGGAGCATTGCAGAGGCTCCTGTTTGTCCTCAGCTGGGCCAGAGTTTAAAGAAGTGGCCAGACTTCCCTGAGCTCAGGTGCTAGCTGGTTTTTCAAGGTGCTGAGTGTGGCTGCTGAAAGAGTCCTACATGGAACTGCAGTGTGCCTGTTTGGTCTCATTATCACTCGCATGCTGTCAGAGCATGATGCGTCACCAAGTTCTGGTTGGTGCTTCATGTGCAGTTGCCTATTTGTTTTGTAATGAATAGCTGCTCAGCCTAGTGGTGTGTGGTTTTTAGCATGGATCCCTTTTGTTCCTCCTTTGATGCGTGGAAGCTTTGACAGATGCCATATTTGTTTTGCACATGTGGATTCTGAAGTTGTATTTAGCCTCTCGGAAGACCCTGACTGGACTGGAGAGGATGTCGCTTGCAGTTCTCTCAAGCTTTCTAGCAGTAGGCAGGTATAGGCTATTTCTCTGTGGTTTGGCAATACTGACAGCTCCAGCTAGTTTCCATCTAACACAGACTGTTGTTTATAAAATCAATGTTACCTGATTGGGAGCTGAGTGGTTTTCAAATGTATCAGAATGACCCAAATGCTTATATGCTTTGCTGCATTACTGAATGAATATAACAAATAAGGAGAGAGCTACTAGGATTAACTTCTTTGCATCTAAAATTCGTACTTTAAATTTAATGTCATGATTTTGTAGCACAGTAGAGAAGTTGTGGTGTTTTCATGAAGTCATTTTTAAAGGCTGTCAACTTTCTTAGGTAAAAACTGACTGGCTTCCCAACCAAAGCAGAAGGAAGGAGGACTTTTTAAAAGCCAGACTACAGCACAGTGAGGCCTTGCCAAACAAGGGATTAGGAGCCAGTAAGGTAGGAGCATGAGCAAGGGCAATATAATCCTCTCTGACGAGAAGCGAAGGGGATGTCGTTGTGCATGCAGTATGAGTTGGATTACAGATCTCTCTCATTTTGGGACTTGCCATATAGGTGGTGCTGGAGGTCAGCTTGGGCAGTTTGCATTCTCTTAATTAACAGGAGCTGTGGATTTTAGAATGCAACCAAAGGGGGAGGGGAATTGACCAATTGAGTAATGTAGACTTGAAATCTTAGGTCTGCAGTGTTTGCAGAGCATTGAGGTGTTGATCTGTTCAGTTCTAAGCAAATATGGAAGGAAATGGCTTTCGGGTGGTAACTTTTCCCTAGCCTCAGTAGGGAAAACTCAGGAATGCTGAAAATGAAATGCTAGATGTGTACACAGAGAAACCGGAAGGCCATGTGAATGGCATCTCTGACAGTATAAATGGTTTACACAAGCGTCTTCTGAGGCAAGTCTTTTTTGGTAGCGCTACTAGTTTTTTTCCCTGTTGGGAAGATGGAGTCATACTGTAGATGATGTTTATGCTTGAGCAGCTGAGGGAGTCAGTAGCAGGATTGGAAAGGCCCAGGAAACTAGAAGTTTAGCAAATCCTCCTAAAATGCTTGTGTGTTGTCTGAGGCAATTAAATACCTCTTAAAAACATGACTGCCTGAGTGCAGGGCCAAGGTTGAGTTTGTAAAGTAAGTATTGTCCGACAAGGAAATCAAATCGGGGTCTATTTTCTGTGAACGTAGGATCTGTTGGAAAAGCTTTAATATGTGTCTTTACCTCATGAAGGAGGAGTTAGCTGGCACATTAACTCAACTTTGCCAGTGTGGTAATCCCAGGGGTGTTTAGTAAAAAGAATGCAGAGAACCCCTAAGAGGCAAGCGTGGTTAGGATGGAGCCTCTGTCTTGAAACCTGAAGAGGTCTAAGCCTTAAGATTAGGAGGTGGCTAAATGGATGTTGCCCTTGTTCATGTAAGGCTAGATACTTGTGTCTTGTATTTCAGGCCATTTCTGTGCGGTGTAACAGGCTGGGACTTGCTAAAAACTAGGACTTAGGCCCTAAAGGGTGAGGGCAACTGCGGAAGTTGTATCAGGGTGTTTTCAGCTTTGAGTGGAGAGCGAGGTGTTTTTGAGTCTTAAACTGCTACGGCGTGTGCAGAGTACCTTTATCTTTTTGGTCCTTGAACAGAAGGACCTGTCTCCTCGGGGCATGTGCCTTTGCCTGTGATTGGTACCACAGCATTGTTTCAAGTGGATTTGATAGTCATAACAAGATTGAAGTAACTGTTGATCATGAGGTGGGAGGGACGGGGAGGGGATAGTGATTGAATATACACACTGAGAAAGCAGTACTGTTTGCAGCATGGCAAAGAAAAGAATTGGAAAAGAACAGGAGTAGATCCTAGACAGGAGTGGATAAGGTTAGCTATAGAGGGCGTACTTGGGGACAAAAATGCAGTGAGACTTCTGCCAACAGGAGACAGCTATACGAAAGCAAAGCGCTCAAAAGCAGAGCTTCATGGATGTGTTAATATAATTGAGAGGATTCCTTCTTGATTTATCATAGTTCTTTCAGGTTTCTGCTTGAGGGTAAAGGAAGGTGGCAAAGAGAATAGGCAGGGAGAGAGCTTTGTGGAATGAAGAATTCCAAAGCCTGATGGCATTGCTGAATAGTGCGGGAATACCTTGGGTATAAGGAAGCAACCTAAATCATCAGCTAGAGCAACCTCACGTGGATTGAGAGTTGTCCTTCTGCAGGTTTAGCTAGTGGCATGCCTCTCCAAATAATGACCGAAGCAGACAGGGGCTAGGCCGAAGAATGAGGTCAAGCATTATGTTGGCACTTTGAGCCCTTCCCCTGGAAAAGGGTATTGGGGGAAATGATCTGTGTAACACCTGTGGGCTAGTGGAAACCCAATGGCAAAAATGTTTTTAGAAAACATGGCCTAAATTTTGGGAAATCTGACGTTCCAATAGGACTTAGTGAAAATAGACTATAAGGCCACTAAGACGCTTCTCATTGAAGACTGTCTTTCCAAAGTGCCTCTAAATATTGAAAGCAGTAAGCTCTATGGAGGAGATGTTGAAACGCATGTGATGGGACTCCTACTTATTTTAAGTCGAAGAGGAAAGAAAGGACAAGCTCAAAAGAGAAATCCTCGGCAGTAGGTCCTCCTATCGCTTGCAGAAGGAATGCAGAGGTTTTAGATGAGAGGCTGACAGAAAAACCCAGAGACAAGAGACATGAAACCTCGTCGCCTCTCATGACACCTCACGTGCAGCATGTGGCAGGTTTCTAGACCAAGAATATGGTGTCATAATACACGGTATTCAGGCAGATATTACAACCCACCACAGCTTCTAGCTAAGTGGAGCTCTCCAGGAGGGGCCTGAGAAGTGTTCTTCCCTGTCCATATGTGAGTACTGGTGCTGAAGGGCAAGCTCTTTGAGGGGAAAAATGTACACTGGAACAGAAAGCAGAAGGGAGAACCACCTGGGAGTCGTGATTTCCATGGAGTCGATGGTTAACAATCTCTTTTGGCAGGGTTATTCACTTTTTTATTTTTTAAGGAGAACGCCAGTAAAACCATCATTAACGGGGGGGAAAAAACTTAGTGGGAAGAGCTGGCTGATGTAAGGTAGCTATGTATGTGGCATTGTCCAATGAAATGCATTTCAGAGTGCTTTAGTAAAATCTGCTCAGGAGTAGAATTGCTAATTGCCTTAAAGACAAAAAACCTCAAAGAAATTAATGCTAATGTTTAACAAGTTTCTTGAGCCAGACAGCCAGAACAAAACAGAATTTGCGAGTGAGGTGCGTTTTTAGGACTTGCTGTGAATGCAGATGCTATGGAAGTCCCCAGGCATTCACCCCCAAGTCAGTCGGGCTTGTGTATGATGGTTTATTTCAGCTTGAGCTGGGTGCCTCTGAAGAGGGGCCCTGAACAAAGAAACTGTGGGGTAATTATACCCTTTACAGTTTTATTGCCCTGCCTGCCAGAGAAGGTCTCCTCCAATGTTCTTTACTGAGTTGGTGGTGGTCTGTCTCCTCCTGGTTGGTTGATTGGTGTCTTGCCTCCCTTTGACAGGTCCTGGCCTACATCCCAGGCTAGTTGCCATGTGCTTGTTTCTCACAGTCCCTGATCTTCTCAAAGGTCAGCTGCAACTCAGGTGCCTTGCATCTTGTCTCCTGCCTTCTACTTTGTATCCTCATTAGCTGGTTTTGTATCTTTGTTAGCTAGTTTTAATTGGTTTTGCGGTTGCCTCATGGGCAATGTCACAGCATCAGCAGTGTTTCTTGAGTTCATTGACAGTTTGACCTTGAGGCCTGCAGGCTTCATCTACTTTAGGCGCTGATGCCAAGTTAATCGAGGTTATGCCAATGGAATTAACAGTTTTCGTACACATCCCCTGTTTTTCTGGCTGTTGGTCTTAGTAACATGTCCATTTTTTGAGATGAGCAGCCAGCCTCCATGATTTTCTGTGCAATCCCAAGGTGAGCACAAAGCGCACAATGATTAGACAGAACAGAATGGCTCCAGGATGCAGCGAAAGGATTATAGGAGCCAGAAGTGGTGGGAGACCACCCAGAGTTTCCCACCATTTATGCTCTGTCTTTTTTGGCTCTTTCAAGTACTGTTTGAATTTGTTGTCTCATGCCCTGCAGTCAGTGTACTTTTCCCTCTGTCTTTGACCTTTTGGAGCGATGTGTGCAGTTGGTCATGGTGTAATAACTCCTGCACTCAATTGAGATTCAATCCAGTAGGCAGTGGTGGTGATTCGTGAATCCAGGAATAACTTTCCTGGAGTAACTAGTGAGTTGTTACTGGGCTTGTGTAATTGTAGCCACATCCCTTTTGTTGTTGTGAAGAGACACGTGCACAAATTTAACTAGTTTTGTGATAAACATTGCACCGTCAATTATCGAAGTTCTGCACTGACTCTGCAAACATACACAACCCTTTCCAATGTAGACCAAAGTTACGTTCTCGTTTTCACTCTGTCTGCCCCCTGAAGTGACAAGCACTTTGTTCTGTGTGTACACAAATGTCTTGAGTTTGTAGGGCATTACCTTTGCGGGCAAATCCTAATTCATCCTGAACTGTGCGGGTGGTTAAGTCTATAGTGTTCCACCTATCGCAGATGTGCTGTGCCCATCCCCTGTGTTGCAAAGGATGTAATGTCACATCCCTATGGATCAGGCTGAGAGGGATAATAGGGTAGGTTGTAGACCTGTGCTTCTTGACTAGTGAGAATGAAAGCAGTTATCACTTCTTGCTCCTTATTGAATGTAAAGTTAAGCTTTTGCCACCAAGCTTGATATTTCTGCTCAGAGACAGTACTCTTTTCCCATCACCAGTGTTTGGATTTCTGCTGGAAGGATGCCAGTCTCCCCTGCCCTTATTCTTGATGCAGCTATTGTTTCTGTCCACAGTTGGGCTTGAATGCAACTAAGGGCAGTTGATGTATTTCCTTGAAGTACCCCTAAGGTGTCTATTATTAATTGGTGGTTGTGCTTGTTAATCTACTTCCCACTGAGGTAACATGTCTGACATTAGCCATTGTGTTTTCCCTAATGTGGTCAAAGATGATTGCAATGGATGTTGCAACTTGGACAAATCTGTTGTGGATGTGGCCAGTTTATTCATCAGCACTTCTGCCTCAATACCATTTAGTGCACCTAGGCCAGTACCCATCAGGCCAGTGGATGTCTTGTCTTTGGTTTTTTTTTTTTTTTTTTTGTTCCCTGCAATTTAACCGTGTCTCCCATCCAACATAGCTCTTTTGCAAGAAAGTCACCCATTGAGGCTTGATCCGTGGGATATTTAGTTGCCAACTAGGTTCTCCTCATTTTAAGGACCAAGTTGGATTAACCAGCACAGTTTGACCTCCTGTCTTCATCACAGATGGTCCTATTGGATAGGTCCAAAGTCTTAATTTAGGGGTGGGAGGTTTAATAGTGGGAGTAATGCTACTAGTGGTCATAGGAGTAGTTAGCGCATGTTTTACCGGACGCGCTTTGAACCTCCGTAGAAATTTCCTCAGAACTTGCACGAGTGTTCACAGGGACCTCTATATGACTTTGTTGGCCGTAACAGGTCATACTACAACAATGGCTCACTTCTACTTCCAGTGTAACTGTTTGATCAGTAAAACGGCAAAAGATTTGCTTGTCTCTGTGACCCCTTGTTGCGGCTACCGTAGTTACCCATGCAGCATCCGTGGCATTCTTGGTAGCGGCCTGTTGTCGTATACAAGGGTGTTTGGGAGTCTCCCGGTGAATTGCTATCCGTCCTTCCATCGCTTCCACGCAACACCCTATGATGAAGATGACTCTTCTGAGAAGTGTTCTGGTGGATTGTATTTTTAACATGTGAATCCAGGATTCCTGCTCAGCAATCTGGACTGCAAAATAGGAACGGAAGCACAGTATATGGTCCTTCCCCCTCTGGTTCCAGTTTATGCTTTTGGACGTACTTTTCCGTCAATACCAAATCTCCTGGTCCATAGGTATGGACTTGTAAGGCTAGAGGTACAGGCTGTGCCAGAACAGCTTGTTTCTGTAAATGGTTAGTTGAGTTCTGAGGATGCGTTACATGCCTAGTTATGTGTTCATCCCTGTCCAGCAGTTCTGATACAGGTAAATAAGTCCCTGGGACAGCCAAATGTCTACCAAATAGCACTTCTGGGGGGGGGTAAGACCAACACTTTTCTGAGGTGTTTCTAATATCCCATAATCCTGAACTTAAAACCTCTGGCTGTTTTAGGTTAGTTTCTGCACAAGACTTTGCTAATTTCGTTTCCCCTGTTTTATTCCTTTGTTCTACTTGTCCAGAAGATTCTGGACGGGGTGAAACATGTAGTTGGGATACTGTGCTTAAGGACTTGCAAGTGTTTTGTAATGCTTGAGCTGTAAAAGGTGCTCCCCTATGAGAATCATTTTTTTTCTGGAGTTCCATAACATGGCACTGTTTCTTTTAATAAAACCTTTGCCACCCCAGCTGCATCTGCTTTCCTTGTAGGAAATGCCTCCAGCCAGCCAGTCAATTGATCTGCAGTTACCAACAGATGATGATGATGATACCTGTAGGCTGGTGGCATGTCTGCATAATGAATTTGCAAGTGCTGAAAAGGAAAGTAAACCCATGGCCTTGCTCCTTGAAACTGTTTTATGTTTGTCAGCAAAGTGTTGGCACTGATCACAGCTTGATACTATTTGCTTGGTAACTGTGTATATCCCTGGAGCTGCCCATGCTCTTGGTCTTTGTTCTGGGACACCTTCAATTCTGCTGTGTCCCTTTCATTGGCACCACTGTGCCACAGGTAACAGGCCTGTTCTAGGCAATAGAGGCTGGCTTCTGATGGTCCGAATTCCAGTTTTGTCTTGTTCCCCTCCAAGTTCTTCCCAACTATCCTTTTCTTCCTTGGCACCTTCTTTGTCATATATGTTGGATAGTTAGGACATGCCTGGCCCTTCTGTCATGGTAGGGCATAACAAAGCATCCCATTGTGAGGGAGCCGCTTGAGCGGCTCCTGAGTTGGCATAATTGTTGCCTTTTTCTATAGTGGTCCTGCCTTGGTGATGTGCAGGGCCGTGAATCACAGGAGTGTGTTTAGGATCTTGAGTAACATCCACCAATTCATGTACTTGTGGGCTGTGTGGGATGCTCTTTCTGCTGGAGGGTAAGACCCCTTGCTCTTTCCATAGTGCCCCTACTGCATGACAGACTCCGAAAGCTTGCTTTGATTCGGTATAAATATTAACAGTTTTGACTTTAGAAAGCCTTGTTGCTCTTGCCAAAGTGACCAGTTGGGCCCCTTGCGCACTCATAGTAGATCTTAGGGGGCTGAGCTTCCAGTATTTTGAAATCGGGTACTGCTGTGTAACCAGTTGGCTGCTTACCCTCACGATAGTAGGCAGATCCAGCTACGTACAAAGCTAAACCTGGGTTAGGGAAGGGAGCCTCTTTAAGTCTTGAGGTTTTTCCCCCAAGGTGCTTCACCCTCGTGCAATCGTGGTAATGTTTTTCCTTGTCCCTAGGCGAGAGAAGTAGGGTAGCTGGGTTCAATTTGTTACCATGTTGACAAAGTAATTCCTGTTTATATGCTTGCTGTGGAGACAGAACTTGGAGTGGAAATCTTAATGAATTTTTGTCTCATGGGGGATGTATATGGTCGGGGGGTGGTCCCAGAACCTATGGTTCAATGTTTCTCAGCAATGATTGCTGCAGCAGCCACCACACGGATACACCCAGGAGTTCCCCAGAGGGCAGCATCTGATTGTACAGGGTGATATGTGCCTGATGAGGGTTGAGGACCTAGCATTTGAGTCAGCAGTCTACTGGCAGCCCCTTGTTGTTCATGAATGTACAGCTGGAAAGGTTGTTTTAATAACCAGGGAGCCCTAAAGCTGGGGCTTGACTTAATTTTTTTTTAAATGCCAGATCTGAGGTGTCTGCTTTATAGGTTCTACTTGTTTCTGTTTAGTCGCTTCCAGTAACAGTTTAACTAATTCCCCCAGCCCAGGAATCCATGGTCTACAGAAGCCTACTGCCCCTTAAAAACCTCTAATCTGTCTTTCATCATCACAGGTCAAGGTAGATCTTCAATGGCTTTGATGTGCTCAGGATTGTTTGGTTGTTTTCCTTCAGTTAGACTAAATCCTAAATGTTTTACTCTTTCTCGACAAAACTGGAGTTCAGATGGGGATGCATGGTGTCCCTTTTCAGCTAAGGCTGTACACAGAATTGTTGTATCTGAAGTTACAAACACTTTTGGTTCTGCTAGCAAGCAATAAACTGTCTGCATACTGTATTACCACTGAGTGGGAGGATAAGACAATGTTATGCAAACCTTTCTGCAACAACTGAGCAAAAAGAGCTGGTGAGCCAGTGAATCCTTGTGGAAGCTGTGTCCAGGTCAGTTGTCCTTTCCAGGTAAAGGTGAACAGAAGTTGACTCTGCTGCTACAGGTATACTGAAGCAAGCTGAAGTTCAATCTGTTGTCAACCACTTAACCCCTACAGGAGTTTGAGTTAAAAATTGTGAAAGGGTCAGGTACTACAGAGGCATGTGAATCCTGTACAAATGGATGCTCAGGATCTCCATCACTGTCCAGATGATGATTATGTACTGGTAAAATGGGTGTATTAAAAGGAGAAATGCAGGGCTTCAAAACCCCCTGCTCTAAATAGGTCAATTTGTTTCTGAATGCTTTTCTCTGCCTCCTGTGGGATAGGATATTGTTTTACCGGGGGGGGGGAGGGGGGGGGCCCTTGGAGAGTTTTTATGCACGCAGGCTCTGCAGATAAAAGCAAGCCCCCTGTCTGTTCCTTTTTCACTCCACAATTTAGCAGGCACAGCAGCTAATTCAATAGGAACATGGGCCCCTGGAACTGGCACTTCTGATGCACTGACTTTGAAAACGCCTCTAACTACTAAATCCATACTGTTTGGACTTGCCTGTATCTGTGTGTGAAGTGCTTGTAACAAATCCCACCCTAATAAACACAGGTGATTCTTCAACCAAAAGCTATTGCTTCCATATTGATTTTGCGTCTATAGCTGTCAGTAATGGTTTGCTCAGGTTTTTCTCCTCCTCCCATCACCCCCTACTTTCCAGGCCTCCCGGCAACACAACTGTTCATCTGCATAATTCAAGGGAGAAAGTAGCCCCTGTATCCACTCAAAAGGTTACTTGCTTTCCAGCAACTTTCCTGGTTGTGCAGCCCTGACTCTCCAAAGGGATTACATCTGAGAACATACATACACATTTAACACGAGGACAGTTATGTTCCTCCTCGAGTAGTCATTGATCAGCTTGGCCTGAGACTTGATTCTTCTCCAGAAGGAGGGTTCACCCTGACTGTGCTGGAAATTGTGGATGGCTTGGGTGCTCACACTGCCCATATTCTGAGTTGCCACAAAAACAGCATTCCTGAGACCCCTGACCCTGGTGTAGAAGTTAGTGGCATTCCCCTTCCTCCCCTTGTGACTCCTTGTCCTGCAGCCATCCCATGCATCTGCTGTCCAGGGGAAGATCCATGACCTTGTCCTCTAAAGAACCCAGTTCCACACTCGGAGGGAGGAGCCCTTGCATGACTGCAGCCAGACTTGTTGCTGCTTCCTTTTTTTAATTTATTTTTTCCCTCTAATTTCTTAGCCTCATGCCCATTACAGGCAAGAGTTGCCAGGCAGACAATCTCACCTAGTCTTTCCTGGCCAGTTGTCAGGCCCATGTTTAGAAAAATATTTCTCTAATCTATGGCAGCTTGATCAACTAATAGATCTCTTAGCTTTGGCTTCTGGGTCTGCTCCACTGCTGCCCCCCCTCCCCCCCCATACATCTGAAATTGCTGAAACAAGCAAGACAGAGATGTGGATGGGGGCTCAGTAGGCTGTTGGTGGTGCTCCCCCACCCTTGACCAATTTGCTGGTCTAACAGCTGCAAGCCTAATAGCTTCTTCTGGTCCTCTCTGAGCCTGTCTAAGGTGCCTGTGATCTGCATCATTTGAATAATCCCACCCAAGATCTATAGCAGGCCAGGGGGTATGAGCCTCAGGATCCCCTCCCTCTCCTGCCCAATGTTGATTGGCATCTAAAATGGCATGTTTCTCATCTGGTGTCAACAGAGTGTCTACTACCATCTGTACACCTCCCCAGGGAGGGTCATATGCCTGAAATATGCCTTTCAGGATTCGAATGACCTTCTTGGGGTCCTCCTGCCACTGAGGGGTCTGTTACAGAATCACAGAATGGTTGAGGTTGGAAGGGACCTCTGGAGATCATCCAGTCCAGCCCCCCTGCCCCCATCCAGTCCAGTCCCCCCTGCAGGGTCTTCTAGAGCATGCTGTCCAGGATCCTGTCCAGGTGGGTTTTGAGTATCTCCAGGGAAGGAGACTCCACAACCTCTCTGGGCAACCTGTTCCAGTGCTCTGTCACCCTCACAGTCAAGAAGTTTTTCCTCGTGTTCAGATGGAACTGCCTGTGTTGCAGTTTGTGCCCGTTGCCTCTTGTCCTGTCACTGGCCACTCACTGAGAAGAGTCTGGCCCCATCCTCTTGACACCCCCCCTTCAGATACTTGTAGGCATTGATGAGATTGCCTCTCAGTCTTGTCTTCTCCAGGTTGAAGAGGCCCAGCTCTCTCAGCCTTTCTTCAGAGGAGAGATGCTCCAGTCCCCTCATCCTCTTTGTAGCCCTTTGCTGGACTCTCTCCAGTAGTGCCATGTGTCTCTAGTACTGGGGAGTCCAGAACTGGACCCAGCACTCCAGGTGAGGCCTCACCAGGGCAGAGTAGAAGGGGAGGATCAGCTCCCTCGACCTGCTGGCAACGCTCTTCCTAATGCAACCCAGGATCCCACGGGCCTTCTTGGCCACAAAGGCACATTGCTGGCTCACGGTCAGCTTGTCCACCAGGACTCCCAGGTCCTTCTCTGCAGAGCTGCTTTCCAGCACGTCAACCCCTAGCCTGTCCTGGTGCAGGGGGTTATTCCTCTCCAGGTGCAGGACCCTGCACTTGCCATTGTTGACCTTCAGGAGGTTCCTCTCTGCCCAGCTCTCCAGCTTGTCCGGGTCCCTCTGAAGGGCAGCACAGCCTTCTGGTGTGTCAGCCACTCCTCCCAGTTTCGTATCATCAGCAAACTTGCTGAGAGTGCACTCTGGGCCTTCATCTAGGTCATTGATGAGTACACTGAACAAGACTGGACCCAGGACTGACCCCTGGGGGACACCGCTAGCTACAGGCCTCCAACTAGACTCTGCGCCACTGACCCCAACCCTCTGAGCCCTGCCATCTAGCCAGTTCTCAATCCCCCTCCCTGTCCACTCATCCAACCCACACTTCCTCAGTTTCCCTAGCAGGATGTGATGGGAGACAGTGTGCAAAGCCTTGCGGAAGTCCAGGGAGACGACGTCCACTGCTCTCCCCTCATCTACCCAGCCAGTCGTTCCATCCTAGAAGGCTATCAGACTGGTCAAGCATGATTTCCCCTTGGTGAATCCATGCTGACTCCTCCTGATCACCTTCTTGTCCTTGTGGAGGGGAGGCTGACAGGCCTGGAGTTTCCTGGCTCCTCCTTCTGGCCCTTGTGGAAGACTGGAGTGACACTGGCTTTCTTCCAGTCCTCAGGCACCTCTCCTGTTCTCCAGGACCTTTCCAAGGTGATGGAGAGTGGCCTAGCGATAACATCCGCCAGCTCCCTCAGTACTCGTGGATGCATCCCGTCAGGGCCCATGGATTTATGGAGGTCAAGCTTGGACAAAAGATCTCTAACCTGATCCTCCTCAACCAAGGGAGAGTCTTCCTTTCTTCAGACTTTCTCTCTTGTCCCCAGGGTCTGGAATTCCTGAGGGCTGGCCTTAGCAGTGGAGACTGAAGCAAAGAAGGCATTCAGCAACTCTGCCTTTTCCGTATCCTTCATCACGAGAGCACTCGCCCCATTCAGCAGCGGGCCCACATTGTCCCTAGTCTTCCTTTTGCTATTGATGTATTTGAAGAAGGCCTTCTTGTTGTCCTTGACATCCCTCGCCAGATTTAATTCCAGCTGGGCCTTAGCCTTCCTTGTCGCATCCCTGCAGACTCTGACAACGCCCCTATATTCCTCCCCAGTGGCCTGTCCCCTTTCCCACATTCTGTAGACGTCCTTCTTCTGTTGGAGTTTGGCCAGGAGTTCCTTGCTCATCCATGCAGCTCTCCTGCGCCCTTTGCTGGATTCAGAGGGCTGCGCTGCTCTTGAGCCTGGAGGCAGTGATACTCGAATATTAACCAGCTCTCCTGGACGCCCCTTTCTTCTAGGGCCCTACCCCATGAGATTCCCCTAAGTAGGTCCCTGAAGAGGCCAAAGTCAGCTCTCCTGAAGTCCAGCGTTGCGATCCTACTTATTGCCCTGCTTCTTCCTCGTAGGATCCTGAACTTTACCATCTCATGGTCACTGCAGCCAAGGCTGCCCCCAGCCTTCGCATCTCCAACTAGACCTTGTTTGTTTGTTAGTACAAGGCCTAGCGGCGCACCTCTCCTCGTTGGCGTCTCCACCACCTGTGTCAAGAAATTATCATCAATGCTCTGCAGGAACCTCTTTGACTGTTTGTGTCTACTGTTGCCGCCACATAATCAAATCTAGGGATCCGCAGGGTCTATAAACTCAGTAAAGACTTGGGGTACTCCTCCTCCTCCCTCTCGCAGGGCACCAGCTATTGGGACTACCCGTAAGGGGGCTTGTATTATTTCAGCATTCGCAGTGGGTAATGGGAGGGCAGGATACAACGGGGAAGCAGCCCCTCCTTCATCATTATTTCTCCCTTCCTCACGCTCTTCATGACTTCCATTCTCATTCCCCTTTCTGATCTTATTTTCGTTCCCATTGCCATTATCATGACTACCATGCCCTGACCGTCTGCTGCTTCCCGCATGCATCATCATTGTTTGGACCGTGCTGTCCTTCTGGCCTTCATATGCCCAGTTGTCCCACACATACCAGGAATCCATTTGACCAGGATAATGATCCTCAGGCTGGTGCCATGAGAAAGTTAATATTTGTGAATCAAAACCTCCACTCGACGGCCAGCGTTCATCTGCATTGCCATCGCAAGTAATAAAAGCCCAGTCCTCCCAGCACAAAGTTATTAATCGCCTCAATGACATACCTGCAATCCCTGGAATACGTTTCCAATTCGTAATACTTTCTGCCAAGGGTCTCCCTTTTGGAGCACTTAATCCAGTTCCCATTTTTCTTTCCCTCTTTTTTTTCTTTCTTCTCCTCTCGCACTCCACCAAATCGTAAAAGCTTATAGGAACGTAGGAAAGACAGTACTCACCCAGTCTGAGGACGTCTCCACAGAAGGTGTTTTATCTGTGGGGCAAAACTCGAATTCAGATTTTTTTTTCTCTTTTTTTTTTCTTTTTTTTCCCTTGGGGACTCAAACCCCTTCACTCATCCTCCTTCAGTGTGTGCGCTATGGGACTTGAACCCACTTTTTTCCTCTTCCCTTTTTCAAACTCTTTTTTTTTTCTTTCTCTTCTTTTTTCCCTTCTTTCAGGGGACTTGAACCCCAAATAACCTGCTCTTTTTTCCTGCTTTTCCAAGAGACTTGAGCCCCAAATAAAATACTTAGTGGTGGAAATTAAGTATCCCTGAATCGGTGTAACCCGAGGAGCAGTCCATGAGGTGAACTCACCCGTATGCCGGCAGCAGTTGCTCCAGAGTCACATCAAGCAGAGAAGCCTGGGTCCCACCTGGGCTGCCAAACTGCTGTAAAAGTCCCCAGGCATTCACCCCTAAGTCAGGGTCAGCCTCGTACGCGATCCTTCATTTCAGCTCGAGCTGGGTGCCAGCTGGAGCAAGCCAGAGACTGTAAGCGTAGTTGTCAGGGAGCTGCAAGCGTCGGGCAGCTCTGCAGAGGCAGGCGAGCTGGGACCCAAGGGTGACGGCAGGGCAGGGACCTGGCGCGCTCCCGTAGCGCCTGGACAAGAAGGGCAGGGCAGGTCTGGTGATGGTGACCGGGGTCAGCCGTGGGCTCGCCAGCCCAGTCTGCAGGGACGAGGCAGGACCAAAGTGAAGTCAGACGAGCAAGGCGTAAGGCCTGGCATGGCACAGCCCGGGCAGGGCCTGGGCTGGGACGCAGCCCCGAGCAAAGTGGGAAGGAAGAGGGGTGGAGGGCCTAGATGAAGCTTCTTGAGAGTGTTCTGCATAATGGGGTACGGAATTAAATTGACAGTAGCAAGAGCATTAAAATTAAATATGCAACATTGTATATGTACATTATATTCAGACTAAGCGTTAGTAATGAGCCCTTTCACAGTTTCCTTTTCTTTTTCACATGGGAAAGTGGAAGAAAGAACTGAACTGATCTGTGAGTCTTGGCTACTGCAACCCCCATACACAGAAGTGTGGGCGGTTTGTTAGAATTATTTCCAGAGGTGCTGTTATTGTAGAGCAGGCGGGCATAGATGTCCTGTCAGCTCAACACTTCTTGAAAATTATCGCAGACTGCATATGGTGGTGCTTGTTATGTCCCTGAGCTAGATTTCTCTCCCGTCAGCTGTTCCGGATAGAATACATATGCCTTACAGCCTGACTCCGTGTTTGCTCTGACGTCAAGGAGAGGAGGGTGTGTGTTTTGCCATCCTGTTAAAATAGTGCCAATGAAAAAGAAAGAAGGCTCGTGTTCTGTAGAGCTAGTGGCCGGCTTTGGGGGAAATTAAGTCTAAGTCTCCATCCGATGACTGTGTGCCTCAGCTTCACTGTAATTGTGGCTGCAGCACTTTCTCCATTCTTGGCTGCAGCTAAGTGGCAGAATGTTACAAGGTCCCTAGGTGGCTGTCTGCCATTGACACAGGTAACTCTTACAGTCTGGCTGCTGGTCCCCAGCTCCAAGACTTTTCAAACTGAGGAGAAGACAGTTCAGGAGAAGAAATGGGACATGAGAAGAAAAGCAAGGCAGTGTAAGAGGAAAATGTATATGTTCAGCTCTGTCATTATTTATGGTTGAAAAATAAGCAACCATCACTTGTTTATTTTTTGTGAAATGATGTCACGCGTCTGCCCTTCGCCATGCTATCAAAGACAGTCTTGACTGCCTGCACGAGACCTAGGACTGCAAGCCGATGGTCAGTGTTGCGTTTGTCGCCCTGTGACCTCAACGAGGTCCTTAGCCCCACTTTTCCATGTTATTCTGTGCACCCTTCAGTGTATCGAAGTGGGAAGGTGGTACTCGCCCAGATGGGTGGGCAAGTAAAGCTCTAAGGACGAAAGGAACAAGTGCAGCGTATGTAATGTTGGAGTAGTAGGGACTGTTGACTTTAGGCCTGATAGAAAAGGTGTTTCTAGAGGAGGTGGAAGGAGGCGGACCAGCAGCAGGGCAGGTTAGGGCAAGCGATGAGCCAGGACGTGTGCTTTGTGTTTGTGTGGGAGCACCTACAGCATAAGCACCGACATGGCTGCTGAGTTGCGTATGGTGCTTTGCTGGCGTGCAGTCATTTCTAGGTGGCGCTGAGTTATACTGGGGAAGTCTGCCAGGATTGCTCTCCCAAGACAGTGATTATCCATATCGGCAATCGTCTTCAGTAAGGAGAATCATGTTATTTGGATGACTCGTACTGCGTGGAGGCAGAAAAGCCTCCGCAGGCAGAAATGTGTGCTGGGAAAGATGCTTGTTTTCGGTGCTTGAAAGTCATTTACAGTTTACGTATCCCTGTGAAGTCTGGCTGCATAGCTCTGCAAGGTGACTTAAGCTACGTTTTCCACTGCACTGCACTTCCCTAGGGCACGGAGCTAAGCAGGATCTTGTGTGGGTTTCCAGAGATGCTGATAAAGTGCAAGGCGCTGTGTGGAAAAGCAAGGTCAAAGAGGGACTTGCCTTTGGCCTGGAAAGCAGTCGCGTTCATGGACCTCCTTTTTTGCAGTATTTTATAGCTTTGACCTTGTTGCTGGAAGTTCCCTCCCTCATACGTAAGGGAGCTTCAACGTAATAATGGCTTGCTTTGCTTTTCCTGCACGGTACAACGTTTCACAGCAGTCAGGCGCTCTGAGAACGAGAATTGCCCTTTGGAGTTGCTTGATTGCTGATGAACTTGAGAGTTAAAAGTGGCCCTGTCGGTGCTGCCTTTGACCCAAATGTGCGAGGGTTGCAGTGTGGCTTCGGCTACTTTCAGAAGCGTTTGTTTGTGTCTTGAAACACACGGCTGCTTTTTGAAAATGCGGTCTTTGAGGGTCAAAAGACAGACAGAGTGCCTGTGGTGTAGGAGCCATATTTAGTGTGCCGTCTTGCAGAGTCTATGAAAAACCGGGCATGCCCAGTGGTTTATGACTGAGCAATTGGGAAGAGGGCTTTGTGCTCTGATTGTTAAAAGTAACTGGAGGGGAGAGCGCCCAAGATGGGTCTCCTTTCATGTCTCTGCAAAGCCAGAAGTTATTCGGCTCTCCACCTTTGCATTAGGTGTAGCTATGACTTTGGTGATTGGTGGAGCTTCTAGGATGTGTGACAGCAGCCGGAGAGTCACACAGAGATTCAGGCAGAAGTTGGGCTCCCGTACCCCAAACTTTTCTGTCTAATTTTGTAAAAGATGTAATAATGCGATGGGAGCAAGGACTAGAATACAGGACATGCTGCTGTCACACGAGCGTCTTTACTGCATGAAGCCAGCGAACTCTTCCACGTGAAGCTGGCCGATCTCTATGGGGAATCTGAAGTGCTGCTGATGGCCTTTGCGGGTGCCTTTGGTAACGGTTGGCTTTTTAATCCGTGGGAGGTGCTTGGGAAAACAACAGTTTGGGAACACCTTGCTCTTTCCCCCTTTGTAGTTGTTCCTTCCAGACCTGGGTGATGGGGGCAGCGGATCGGCTCTAGGAATGCCAAAGATTGAATGCTTCTCCTGTCCCGAAAGGGCTGAAAAGTGAGTGAGCCAGTGAGTTTCTGTAAGATGGCAAGTAAAGTCTGCAGGAATCTTACTGTTGAACGTGACTTAGTGGTGTTGTAGTACTGAGTTGAGGGCAACTTAACTGGGGTAGAGAGTGAAAATTATCCCCGATATTTAATACTAATTCATCCAATTCTAGAGAAAGTAGCCGAGAAATCTGAAAAAATCTGAAGCCTTCTGGTTTGCTTTAAGAAAATGCTTCACTTTCTACACCTGGTAGCTGTCTTCACCGAGATTTAATTTTTGTGACAGTGGTGGTAGAAAGGATGGACTTAGTAAAAGACTTATTTCTTGAGCTCCAGTCAAATTACTATGGCTGTATTTGTGTGTGTGTGTGTGTGTGTGTGTGTGTGTGTGTGTGTGTGTATCCTAATGAGGCAGCTATATAGATATAGATAGATATAGATAGATATAGATAGATATATATTCCTGTAATGAGGCAGAGATGCAACCCGGAAACTTGTGAAGACACAGAATTAGATAATTGCTGATTAATAAAGTACTGTCCTCATTTCTGAATCTCTTGCCTTGCCAAACTATGTCTGCCTCACCGCAGTGTTGACCGTATTCTGCAATTCTGTCATTTTTTAGCCATTAGAGTCTTTCTGAGCGTTATGTTCATTTGATTCCTTTGGTTTCCAAATCGATAATCAAATCTTCCTTCTAATGCTGGCGCGCGCTAACGTTAACGTTCTCTCAGCAAAATAGCTTTTGAAGTTGTGATTCTTACTGCTCGGTGACGTTTGACACTACACGACACTCCCGATCAAAACTGCTGCTCGTTTCTATCAGCCTAGCAGCTGTTTCTGTAGTGTGCCTAATGGATGTTTTCCATGCTGCCAGCTTCCTGCGTCTTGCGTGGCGTCGTGGCCTAGGCGTAAGAGGCCACAGAGGCACTGCTGTCTGCCACGCGTCAGTCGTTACCCTACAGCATGTCACATAATGCCCCAGCTTACCATGGGCAAGATTTAAAGGTGCCTTTCTAGCAAAACCAGGACACACAACATTTCTTTCTGAACCTTCGTGCATGGCTGTGAGCCACAGAAGCTGCCAGCACGAAGACAGACGCTCGTCTGTCAAAGTACCACCGCGTGCATTTGTGTGTACGGGACCTGAGGAGTTGTAGTAAAGGGCTGAAGTCAAAGTCTGAGCGTGGTGGTTTTCTATGATGTGGAGCTGGGCAGAATGGAGCTGTTCGTCGCTGCGTGCGCAATGGGGTCTCTCCTCGCAGCCCTGCCAGCGATTGTGCCGACGCAGGAAAACAGGAGGACGTTTTCTGCCCCAAAGAACCATTTCTATTCCTTGCGTATGATTTTGTAGGGGAGGCGTCATTAGCTAGAATAGTGCTAAGGCCCGTGCCTGCTACAGGAGCAAAGCTCTCCTGTTGTTAGAAAAGGAAGCTAATTTAGCTCTAGCCCAGCTTAGCGCTAGTGCCGAAAGTAGATGAAGCCTGCAGGCCTCGGGATTAAACGAGTAAATGAGCTCGAGGGACATTGCTGAGGATGCGGCTGCAAACCTAGCTAGAACCAGCCCTCAAAGATACAGCACACAACGGCCAGAGGTAACGGTTAACCTTCGGATAAGAGCAGGCACTATGAAGCAAGAACATAGCAACTGTCCCGGGATGCAGACGTGAACCAATCAAAAGGAAAGAGACCGCCGACCCAGTAAAGAGGATCGGAAGAGACTGTCACTAGCAGGCGGGGAAATTTGACTGTAAGGAATATAATTAGCCCAAAATTTCTTTGTTCAGGCTCCCTCCCCGGAGGCACCCAGCTCGAGCTGTTACTTTGCCGTACCGTCATTTAAATAAATAACTAAATTCACTGTTAGACGTACGTGAGACTCTGCTCCTAGGAAACCTAGGGACGAACTATTTCCGTAACAGCATGGATTCCTTCTTCCGTAGAGCAAGAAATGTAAATCTGAACCCAAGTGACCTGAGAAGAGGGGCAGAAGGCCACGAAGGATTTTTGCTATCAAATTAAGTATTTCGCTAGGCAACTAGTGTTGCCTCTGAGGATTGCTCTTATGACCAGATGGAAATCTTATCTGACTGCTTTGTGTAACTGTTCAGATGTTATGGTCGGTGACTGCCGAGCTGAGCTCATGGCAGAGAGCAGATCTTTATTTTGTTTGAAGGCTTATGTCCACAGGAGTAACTGTCCCAGTTGCTTCTTTCTGCGGAGCTACTAAGCAAAGCAGCTAAGTGAGCAAAGAGCAGTCAAGAATCTGGTGGGAAACACTTTTGTGGAGTGCTTTAAGAGGAGAAAGGTAGTTTTCTCACTAGGTCAGGATCATCCCCCGTTAGTGTTGATGATTTCCTTTTCTTTGACCTGTCTGACCTGGTCTCTTACACTAACTACTTGGAAAAGACCCCTTCATCTGCTCTAGCGTGAGGCTGAACACGACTCTCTCGCAGCTCAGTTCTCACAAAGCAGTCTGTGGGCTTCTTTCAGGCAGGGCATTGGGCTCCCCATCGTACAGCACATCCTTTCCAAGGTTTGTGTTTGTAGGTATTTTTATGGGTTCCCACTATGCTATCTCGCTCTGTTTGTTAGTAGCAGTCTGCCTTCTGCAGCTGTTGCTGCCTTTTTTGCTCTCCTAATTTGTTTCCTGATTTTACTAGGTCTTTGTTGCTACTTCTTCCCAAATAAACAGAAGAGCTGCACGTGCCTTTAATTATCCAACTGTTCTTTATCTTTTCTTAGTGCCTTTAAATTTGTGCCCAGCTCTCTCCCGTGATGTATCAAACAGGCTACCATGTTTTGGCCTATTGATCTTTTTCCAGAGCGCTCCACCTCAGGCCTCTTCCTTCTGTGCTGTCTGTCTTAGGCTGCTGTTCCTCTCGTGATGGTCCTTTATATTTCGTTACTGCGATGAAGATAGTGCCGACATCTTTTAGCAGATGATCTTGAAGTATTTTGTTGAAATTGGCAGTATTTGTTTCGTTCTGCTGTCTAGTCTGTGACCTGTGGCCCGTCCTTTCGTGCAAGGTCTGTGACCTTTTCTGCCTGTCTTCCCGTTTTGTTTTTTTTCTTGCTCCCTTTCTCCCACTAGGAAAGTCTTCCTCTGTTGCGTTTGCCCGGTCTCTCAGTGTAAGCAGGAGTTACAAGTGTGTTGAAGCCCAAGTTGAAAACCCTTAAGATCTGTCACTTTCTGATGGCAGCAACGTAAAAGGAGCAGTGGCCTCCATCATGCTGCACTAAAACGCGGCATGGCTTTAGGAAGAGGCCGGATGCTGTCATCAGCAGGACTTGATGAAAACAGCCAGCTAAGCCAAGGTGTCTGCAGTTTGAGAGGGGGTCTCCTGAGGTGAAGGGTGTGCCTGCGCTTTCTTGTTCACGCCGAGCGCTTTCAACTTGACCGATTACTCGCTGACAGGGTATAGCTCTTTTAACTGAGCTTTTCCTGGGCAGAAGCAGGGTAGACGTTAGCTCCGCAAGCCCAAAACGAAGCCTAGCAAGTAACAGCTGTGAAGTGAAGGTTTGAAAGCTGCCCGTGAGCCTCTTGCTGCAGCGTATGACAACCCGGAAGGGAACCGCCACCGTAGCCAGGACTGGAACGCGTAGCGCCGCCAGCCCCAGCTGCCTCCTGGGGCTTTGCTTCCTGCCGAGCTGCTCAGTGGCCCCCGCGGGCACTGGTCCGCGCTGGTGGGGAACAAGCGGAGGATGGTGTGGAGGAGCTGCTCAGAGCACGTGCACGTTTCGGCAGCGCGTTATGGTTCGGAGGAACTGCGCGTTTCCGACTGTGGCAAAGAACTGGAAGTGTTGGTCTCAGAAATTTCCTTTTCATCCTCCGAGCTTCGCTTGTTGCCGAGTTCCTTTTGGGCTTTCTGTGGCTGTGACGGAGCACCGAAAGCGTTGGTTGTGCGGGCTCCGCTTCTGCACGTGGGATGAGACCGTTCAGTGCCGGCGGCTGCAGTTCAGCGTTGGAGGGCGTGCGGATGTCTATAGCGTCTGTGCTAAGTGTTGTTACTAGCCGGCAGCCTGCTTAAACCCGTCCGCGCCAGCTGCTGGTTGCTTTCCGGGCACTATTTCAGGCCTGTTAGGTTGCAGTGTGCGGAGCCTTCCCTGGCCTGGGTCTGGCCGCCTTCGGGAGCGTTTCCCTTTGTGCGCGCGGGGCGGATTGCCGGCTGGAAGGGCTGTCGGAGCGTGGGGTTGGGGCGGTTGGACAGACTGAAAAGGATTCGCTTCCCTGCTGGGGAGGAAGGCCTTACTGCTTGTGATTGCTGTGTTTGCTTTTTGTGTGTGGGCTTAGCTTCCCGCGGCCGCCCCGGCCCCGGCCCCGGCCCCGGCCCCGGCCCCGGCCCCGGCCCCGGCCCCGGCCCCGGCCGGGTCGTCGTGCCCGCGGGCCCTGGCGCGCTCAGAAGAGCCAACGCCGCCGCCCTCTCCCGCCGCTGGCGGGGCGCTGCTGGCCGCTGGGGCCGCTCCGGGGCGTTTGGCCCCCGGGGCTGCGCGGCAGCGACCGAGCGACGCCGTCCGGTCGGTTTTCCACGGAAACCGGCCACGAAACGCGGCGCTGGGGAAAGGGCGGCGGAGCTGAAGTTTCCCGGCCGGAGCCCCGCTGCCTGGGGCGGGTCCCGGGTCCCGGCGGGGCGGAGCGGGGCGGAGCGGGGCGGAGCGGACCCGCCCGCCGGGGAAAAGCGGCCGAGGGCGGCGGCGGCGGCGGCTGCTTCCTGCTGGCCGCCTGCGGCCCGGCCGGGCAGCCGGGAGCGGGAGAGCCGAGGCCGGCGGGGGAGCGGAGCGGAGCGGGCCGGGCCGGGCCGGGCCGGGCCGGGCCGGGCCGGGGCGGCGGCGGCTGCCGGCGGCGGGAGCGCCTTCCCCGGCGCGTGGGGGGGCCCGTGGGGGGGCCGCGGCGGGGGCGAGGGGAAGGGGCTGGCGCGGTGCCTGCCCCGCGCTTGTTAACCCCCCCCTTCCGCTTCCCCTTCCGCTTCCCCTTCCCGGTTGGGCCTTTCGGGAGGCCTCTGCTTTTGCGGGCTCTCCCCTCGCGGTTCGGCTCAGCTGGGACCTTAGCGTCGGCGGGCTGGGGGCGGCGGGGGGTGCGGGGCCTCTGCTCTGTCCCCAGAGCGCTTGTGGGGCCCGGCGGAGCCTTGCTGCTGCCAGGAGCAGCCTCGCCCTGTGCCAGTCAGGCCCCGGAGGGCGCTCGGGTGCGGCAGGGGCAGCAGCTTGGCCGGCTGGGCCTCCTCTTGCAGACGCCAGCCCTGGAGGGCAGGAAGGAGCTGGTGAGGCAGAAGGCAAGCAGGTGCCCAGAGCTGTCTGCTCTTGGCGGTTGTCTGAAGGTGAGAGCTGGGAGCTGAGCCGAAACGGGCTGCGTTGGGGCTGCTGCCGCGGGCGGCTGGAGGGGTTCTGGGCAGGGCCCTGTCCTCGGCCCGGCTGGGGTTTTGTCTGGGCGCAGGTGAGCAGAGGGGAGCCCCCTGCCTCCCCCGAGTCCTGGGCGCGGGTTTTTGCCCGGCTGCTGAGATGGGTAACGCGCGCCGCTCCGGCTGGCGGGAGGCCGACGGGCTCGGTGGGCTCGTGAGCAGAAGTTGGTGGTGTCCTCGGCGGCTCCTCCGCAGCACAGAGCGGGGTTGCGGGAAGCCGCGTGCACAGTTAACCCCGGTGCGGTGTGCAGTCACCCCCCTCTGTGGGACCCGTTGTCGGTGGTGTGTCCGGCGCTTGAGCGGGAGGCTGGTGGCCGTTGCAGGCTGACGGGACCCTGGGCTGGCTCCCTCGGAGAACAGGTACGCGGCTGGAGGGAGCAGCAGCCGCCTCCCCAGGCCTGAGAGGGGGAGTAAAAGCGTGTCGTGCCTGGCTGGGCAGCGCTGCTGGGGCGAGCTGGAGACAGCGTTCAGGGGCTGAAGCATCTGCTGGCCCGGCTTGGGCTGCGAGTGGGGGGAGGCAGCGCTAGCTGGAGGGGAATAAAGCCGAAATGGCCAGAGCGCAGGGAGCTACCCTTTCCTTGAGCTGCCCCGCAGCAAGAGGGCTAAGCCCGCTCTGAGGCTGCCCCCCTACTCCCCAGTCCCCAAGCACTTCCTGAGACTGCATGTGGGGCTGGCAGGGGGCACAGGGCTGTGGGTGGGCTCTCCTTCCCTGCCCCGACCCCCCCCCCCCCCATCACTCCCAGGGTGCAGGGGTGGGTGACTAGACAGCCTCTGTTCCTGGGCCCTGGGAAAAAAGCTGCAGTCATGCGTTTCCAGTGTGCAGAAGCAGCGGCTCAGTCATGCATTTGGGGGATTCAAAACCAGGTTTAGTGGGCTCATCTTGGGGGGGGGGGGGAATGGGGCTCAGAAGAGGAGGCCAAGTCCTGTGGTTTTGTCCTCAAAAACAGGGTCGGCGGCTGGTTTTGGGCTCAAAAACAGAAACTAGGCCCTGCTTTTTCTGGTGCTCAGAAAGGGAGGCTGAGTCCTGTGTTTTTGGTGCTCAGAGCAGGCCCACTGGGCTGTTTTGAGGCTCAGACCTGCGTCTGCCTCAAAGCCTTGCAGGAGGCCAAGCCCTGCGTTTTTGTAGCACAAGAACAAGTTCAATGGACTGGTTTCAGAGCTCAGAAATGGAGGCTGAGTCCTGCGTTTTTGGGGCTTGGAAACAGGTTCATTGGGCTGTTTGGGTGCTCAGAAATGGAGGTTAAGTGCTGCGTTTTTGGTACCCAAAACCAGGTTCATTGGACTGGTTTCAGAGCTCCGAAACACAGGCTAAGTCCTGCGTTTTTGAGCTCAGAAACGGAGGCTAAGTGCTGCGTTTTGGGGGCTTGGAAACAGAGACTACTAAGTCATCCGTTTTCAGCCCCCAACCCAGAGGCCCTGGGGCCCTTTTTGTGGGTGGTGGGAGGGAGAGAGGGGTGGGAGGGTGGTTGGGCCAGGTGGGGGGGGGGTAGGCAGGGCCCGCGGACCCTCACCGGAGGTGGGGGTCCGTCCGCGCGCGCCCCGAAGGCAGGGAGGCCGGCGTGCACCAGGCCGAACTTCGCGTCTGAGATAGTTTCTGGCGCGAAAGGCACTTTTGGGGAGGAAACGCGAGCAGACGCCGTCTTCCAGTTCCACTCTTTATTCACCCTTTATAATGTTTTTAAATATAACAACCGTGTATTCAATATGTACATACTGTTAATAAACTAATTATGTATAACAATGCTATGTATACTGTGCACTATGTATACAATATGGAACATGATATTCAGATGCAAGTTATGACAGTGATTGATTTACGACCTGGGCAGTCACCAAGACTGCTGCAAGGAGCCAGAGCTGGGCTGTCACAAATTTATACCTTTGTACTCAACATTTATACATTTTATATATATAGTAATTTAACTATGTTCTCAAGATGTACATACTATTAATGAACTAATTATGCTCTATGGATGCAATATGGAACATGATACTCATATGCAAGTTATGACAGTGATTGATTTACGACCTCGGCAGTCGCCCAAGCTGCAAGGAGCCGGAGCTGCGCTGGCACGAGCGGGCGCTGCACTCCCAGCTCGGCTCCCAAGGAGGCCCAGAGCCCGGCGGGCGCAGGCAGCTCGGCCCCAGCCCGGAGCGGGGCGCGCGCAGGGCAGGAGGGAGGCGAGGCGAGGCGAGCGCAGTCGTCCTGCTGCGAGCGGGGAGCCGGGCGCCTTGCGTCAGGGGTGGAGGAAGCCTCCCTCTCTGCGGCGCCGCTCTCCCGCTTCCGTCTCCGAGCGCAGAAAGGAGGTGCGAGGCCGTCGTGCGGGGTCGGCACCACCTGCACCTGACACAGAGACAGGCAGCGAGGCTGCAGCTGTTACTCACCAGTGACGCAGCCCCTCCAGGCGATGCAGGGAGAAGCCCCCAGGAGAAGATGCCCCCAGGCTCCGCAGGAAGCGCCCCCGAGGTCCCCGTGCGGGTGAGGGGCCGGGACGCGGCCCCTGCTGCCGGACGCGCTGTCCCAGGCTCTGTGCGCAGGCAGCAGCAGCAGCAGCGAGCCCGTGGCAGGATGACACTTCAGCATTTGCTCCGGCCACCCCCGAGTGCCCGGCTGGGGCTCCTCTGTCCCTGTAGGAGAGGAAAAAAAAAGGAGAGGGCATTTCAGGAGAGGCCCAGCACTGCGGCAAATGGCCGCAGGCGTGGGTCGGGACAGTTGCTGGCAGTGCCAGCAGCAGCCGCCCCCAGGGCAGCGCTGGTCACCGGAGCTTTCCTGAACTCCCCGGGCAGCGCCCCGTCCTGCGAAACACGAGGCGCAATCCTGCCCCGCCAGGGCTTCGGTGCACAACGCTCGCAGCAGCTCTGCGCAGCCCCAGCAGCCCAAGCCGGCACAGACAGACCAGCACTGACCCCCACGGCCTGCACAGGCCCTGTGGAGACACAGAGCCTGCTCTCCTCCCTCCCAACTGCCCCGCAGACATGACAAAAAATAACAACAACAAAAAAAGCTCAGCCCCCGCCGAGCAGGGGCGCAGCGCAGACCTGCCCAGGCGCCGCACTGGGACACTCACCGCACAGCGCCTCCTGCATCTTCGTGCCGGCGCCCTGCTCCTCGACGAGGCTCAGGCTGAGCCTTTCCGACTCGGCTGCTCCCACACAGCGTCACCTGCGCTGGCAAAGGCCCTCGCGAGGGACCGGCCGCAGAATCGCAGCGAGGACGACGCAGCTCTCGCTCGAGCAGGAGCTCCCGGCCCCGGCACCCAGCCTGCGCACGCTCAGAGCAAATGCCGGGCTGTAACCCTGGACCTCGCTGGGACGGAGCGGCCAGGGATCACGGCGGCACCCCACGAGGCTCCCCCCCGTCCGACACAGCAGTACAGCCGGACGCGCAGCACCACTGAAACAGAGCTAACAAGCACAAGCATTTTGCTGGGCTCAGAGCCCAGAGCTGCCCCCTCCCCAACCCCCCAGTGCAGGAGCACCCGGTGCGAACGGCTCTTCCCCGAGTCTCAAGGCCCTCGGAGGAACGAGGAGCATCTCTGACCCCAGAGAGGAGAAACCCTGCTCTCTCTGTGGGGAAAGCAGCAGAAAAGCTTCGCCCAGGTTCGGCAGCGCAGCTGAACAACTGCCCTTCAGAGAGCAGCACCCTCCCTGCAGCTCTCGCTAGCAAGCCTGTGAAGCGCACCTGGGTCACGAGTCCTGTCTCTGACCCAGCAGGGGTGGGTTCGGGGGACACAGTCTTGTACGCACTGACTCTGCCCCGCTTTTACCCCGGGCCAGTCCCGACGGTGCTGGCACAGCCTGGGGACGGCGGCCCCTCTACCCCGAGCCTGGGAGAAGCAGGCTGGGACCCACCGGTGTGCGGGGAGCGACTGTACTCACCGCTGGGTCCTGCAGGGCTGCCGAAAGGCTCCGTCCCTCCGGCCGCAGCTGCCTGAAGACCGCTCCGCACACTTTTCTCCATGCCAACGGTGTCGCCGGGCAGAGATGGAAAGGAGCTGGCGTGGCCAGCCAAAACCCCGCTGACTGGTCCAGGTCCTCCCTGCGCTCATCCACCGATGAACCGCGTCGGACTTCATGGTGCGTCTCTCACCCTGTGCAGGGCCCAGCCTGAGCCCAGGGTAGGCGTAGAGAGCGGTAACAGAAACATTAAGCTTGCTGTGAATGCAACGTGGATGGAAAGGTTTGGCTGTGCGTGAAAGCCGTCAAAGGCAAGCCTTCCCCGCTGTTTTGAAAGGAACTTGACAGCCCTGGGAAGGAGAATCCCTGGCGGTCAGCCGAGGCTGAGCAACTCGGACAAGAGGTTTGGGCAGCGCACGCGCTGTTGCTTGGACGAGAGCACGTGGCTTTGCACACCTGATCCCATCTTTAAACAAAACCTTGCCCCAGAAGCAACTTACAGCTTTCAGTGCAAAACCAAGAGCAGGAGGCACAAGGCTGCTGGGTTTTAGAGCAATCAGAGCAGACAGCGCCTGCCCCCGGGAGTCACTAGCTCTCCTTAGACACGTGCAAAGCCCCAAGGCGGCCCCCCGTTAACAGCAAGGCTGCACAGGCACCTACAGGAGCGGCAAACTGTCAGCTGAAGTTTTAAGCCCATTTTATATACTCATATAAGAGAGAGGTAGTACTTTAAAACATCACGGACAACAACCATCACAGTATTTGCTCACGATCAGCTAGTTCAAAAACCAGCAAGCGGAGGGAGGGCTGGGTTCAGCCTGGGCACGCAAAGGCTCGAGAGGAGGATAACGAGTAAGGAAGTAGCGCGGTTGAACTGGGACACAGTTAACGCAACACGCCGGAAGTTGATCCTGTAACGCACGGCTAACTGATGCACTAAAACTCGCATTTCTTTCGAGAGCTTAAAACCAACAAACAGAAAAGTAAGAGGATGGTTACAAATAAGAACTGCTTGTTTAAGGCAAAATATAAAGTTTATGTGTTTTAAAAGAAGAAACGGAGCCAGCGGATCACAAGCATGGCCAGGGGACTAGGCAACGGTTGTTGAAAAATATTAGCTAGGAAATAGGTGAAGCTACGGAAACAAAAACACCGTTAACAAAGCCCTTAACGTCACCCTACCAAACCACCTCCCAAGACAGGTCACGGAAATAACTCCTCCTAACTACCCTGGCTCTTCGCCTCTCCCCTCAGCAGCGCCGAGGGAGCACGACGCCAGTCCTGCCCCAGGGAGCCGTTAGCTCTCCGGGGCTTAGTTTCACTTCAGCGGCTTTCTTTTTCTCACCCCCCGCACACCTACAAAAAGGGAAAGGGGTAACGCGGCCCTGGTTTGCTCGTACACATGAATTGCCATGGCCGAGCGTCGAAATTAAAAGCAAGAGAAAGCTGTCCGTAAACCAAGGCGGTAAACGCAAGCGACCCTTAAAGGCGCCCGTCTCCCGGACGCACAGAAACCCCCTCTCTCGTGGTGGGGAAGGCCGGGCCCTCCGGTACGGGCCACGATCATGACAACGCCAAGCGTTACCTGCACGGCTGTAGCTTGCCCCACCGCAGCTGTGAGCAGCTGAGACCGCTCACCGGACAGCGTCCCAGCAACAGCCTCGATAACCAGCGAGCCGAGGCGCTCGCTGCTCTGCTGGGAAAGCAGCAGCCTCAGGTCCCGACGGGGGGCAACACCGCCGCCCGTTGCAGCCTGCTGGAGCCGCGGCAGTGCTGCAGCCCCCGGACATCGGACCGCCCTTTCCTTCGCACGCCCGATCGCGCCGCACGACAGCGCTGGCAGCGCCGCAGGGCGAAGCGCCCGCCGCTGCTCGCACGGCTCGGAGACATCGTGACTGACGGCAGCCGGACGCCGAGGTCCAGGGCCGCCCCATAACCGCTCCGGAGTCCTGACGGTACGGCAGGGCCCCCGAAGGGGACGGCGTGCCCTGGCTGCTCTCCACCCCCTCCCCCCCGCTGCCCACACACACGCCGGGCCAGGCCCCGACTGCTCGAGCAGGGGGGTCGGCGAGCCCAGACACCCGGGGGCAGCCACCTCCCCCGGGGCTGCGCTCGGCACTGCCCCCAGTCTGGGGGATGAAACCCTCGGGGGGGAGGGGGAAGAGGAGGAAGGAAGCGTAACCAGACTAGGGGAACCCGTGCATCGAGCCTGGAGCCCCCCGCCCCCGGGCCACCCCGCAGCTAGAGGTGCCAAGGCACAGCAGGCAGGCGGGCGGGCCAGGACCGCGGGACCCGGGCACAGCAGGGGCCAGGGGGTCGGGCCAGCAGGACCTGCCGGGGAGCTGGAGGAGACGGGTCGCGCCGGCACCCGCGCCAGCACCCCCAAGGGAAGCGGCCGCAACGAGAGCACGGCTCCCCCCGCCCCGGGCGGCGCTTAAATGGGCGGCGGAGGCGGGGTGGGGCGGGGCCTCGTTGGCCGCCTGCTGCTCGGCGGCGGCGCTGCGGGCGGGGCGCCCTTGGGCGCCGCCTGGCGGCCGCGGGCGACACTGCCGGGCCGGGCCGGGCCGGGCCGGGCCTCATTGGCCGCAGCCCTGGGTGAGGCGGGGGCAGGGGGTGTGTCGCGGGGCAGCCCCTGATTGGCTGGCAGCCCTCTGTGAGGTGTGCGGGCGTGTCGCGGGGCAGCCCCTGATTGGCTGTCAGCCCTCTGTGAGGTGTGCGGGCGTGTCGCGGGGCAGCCCCTGATTGGCTGTCAGCCCTCTGTGAGGTGTGCGGGCGTGTCGCGGGGCAGCCCCTGATTGGCTGGCAGCCCTCTGTGAGGTGTGCGGGCGTGTCGCGGGGCAGCCCCTGATTGGCTGGCAGCCCTCTGTGAGGTGTGCGGGCGTGTCGCGGGGCAGCCCCTGATTGGCTGGCAGCCCTCTGTGAGGTGTGCGGGCGTGTCGCGGGGCAGCCCCTGATTGGCTGGCAGCCCTCTGTGAGGTGTGCGGGCGTGTCGCGGGGCAGCCCCTGATTGGCTGTCAGCCCTCTGTGAGGTGTGCGGGCGTGTCGCGGGGCAGCCCCTGATTGGCTGGCAGCCCTCTGTGAGGTGTGCGGGCGTGTCGCGGGGCAGCCCCTGATTGGCTGGCAGCCCTCTGTGAGGTGTGCGGGCGTGTCCCGGGGCAGCCTCTGATTGGCTGTCAGCCCTCTGTGAGGTGTGCGGGTGTGTCCCAGGGCAGCCCCTGATTGGCTGGCAGCCCTCTGTGAGGTGTGCGGGCGTGTCGCGGGGCAGCCCCTGATTGGCTGGCAGCCCTCTGTGAGGTGTGCGGGCGTGTCCCGGGGCAGCTCCTCATTGGCCACCGCAGCGGCGGTGGTGCGAGTTGCCGTCCGGCGTGGGGCTGGCGCAGCAGCGCTGTCCCTGTGCCCGGTGCCATGAGGAGACTCCGGGTGCTCCGAGGTGAGGGGCCGGGGCCGGGGCCGGGGCCGGGGGGGAGCCCAGGCGCGAGCCCCCAGCAGCGTTTCCGTGTCTGTCTCGTAGTGGGAGCTGAGAGGGGACCAGCGGGCGGGGGTGGTCTCACCAGGGCCAAGCAGAGGGGAAGAGTCGCTGCCGTCGCCCTGTCGGCTGCCCTGCCGCGAGCGCAGCCTGGGCCGCCGCGTTAGCGGGGAGCGGAGGGGTTTCTCTCCCGGCGGGGGAGGCGTTTTCCCCGGGCTGGGGCGGACGGCTGAGGCCAGCAGAGCTGACGCTCGTCCTCTGGTCTCGCCTTTCAGGTCTCTTCACTTGCGGCGGTTGCTGGTCCCGACCTCGCGTGGCCGAGGATGGGGGCAGGGCGGCAGAGTCCGTCCCTGCAGCCGTCCCCACCTCTGCTGACCTCGTGACTTCTCTGTGCAACCGCCTGCAAGACGAGGAGGTGAGGCGGGGGCGTCGCGCTGGGCTGCGCGTGGGTTCGCAGGCGCCCGGCAGGGCCCCTGGTTTCCCAAGGGGGCCGCTGCCCTCCCGCGAACGGCGCGTGCTGCAAACGCTGCCGCTGGCGGGCCCCGTGTCCGCAGCTGTGGGGCTCCCTGGCGGTCAGGGACAGCAGGGCCGACCTGTTCCCTTCTGGGCTGTGTCCCCAGGGCGACAGGGCGGAGACTTACCGAGAGCTGGAGAGAGTCTTGCAGGCCGAGGATGGCCGCTTGCAGAGCGCTGTCCTGGGCAGAGCGATCGCGGCGGCTTCGAGGGACATGAGAGCGGCGCAGGTGAGCTGCTCCTCTCTGAAGGCAGCCAGCGGCGCCTGGCTGGAGCCGGGCTCTGTAAACCGCAGGAGGGCTCTGCCGACACGTCTCGAGCGCTGAGGCCTGTCAGAGGTTGCCAGCCGCCCTGGGGCAGCTCCTTCCCCGCGGATCTGCCTCCGCGAGAGCTGCAGAGGGAGCGGGGAGCGGGAGCAGCTCCCTGAGCCAGCAGCGCCTGCGCCCAGGGCTGGTGGCGGAGCTGGGGCGTGCAGGGCCACGATTTGTGCACCAGCAAGTGCTTCCCGGAGGGAGAGGCCTTGTGGGCTCGTGGCTGCAGTGGATTTGGGGGGCGATACCGGGAGCTGCGCAGGGAGGTGGCCAAGGCAGGAACCGAGGGCTGGAGGCAGGCGGTGGCCGCCGGCGCGCTCAGCCTGTCCGGCTGCCTCGGCCTTTCTCCTGCTGAGGGGGGATTCGTTGCTCTCGCCAGGGTGTGACGGAGGGCGTGCGGACGGCCGCCAGCGACGTCCTGGTGGCTCTGGCCCGCTCCCACTTCGACAGCGTCATGTATGAGCTGCAGTGCCACCTGAGGGCCCTGGGAGAGATCTCCGAGGACTTTGTGTTTGTCACCTTGGGCAAGCTGGCCAGCAGCTACGGTAGGGCCCCTCGGCCTCCGGCTCGGGGCTACGGTCTGCGGTAACCGGGAGAAGGGATCCTCCCCGTCCCCCAAATGCTCTGTGCTGAACCGGAGCGCTACGGACGGGACGGGCGGGAGAGGCAACGTGGCGGGCTCTGCCCCCGCCGCCCTCGCAGGCCCCCGAAGGGCTGCCCCGCTCCCCGCTTCGGGGCAGGCCCCAGCACCCTGGTGCCCTGTCGAGTCCCTCCCCGTGCTGGGGCCTGCCCTGGCCCCTCGGGCAGCTTGGTGCCCCGCTGGCCCTCCAGCGCGTCCCCGGGGGCCCGGCAGCCCGCGGGCTCGCCCTGCCGCGCTGCCCCGGGGTTTCCCCCGCGCGCTGCCCCAGCTTCCTCTGACATCGGCCGCTCTCTGTGCCCCTGCCCCTGCCCTCTGTGCAGCCCTGCGGTGCGTCCCCTTCGTGGGAATGACGCTCTTCGCCGTGCTCACGATGCTGAGCCAGGTGGGGAGCAGCCGGACCCTGCGCGCTGTCTGTGGCGGTGAGTGTCGGCCCCGCGGGGAGGGGAAGGGCCGGAGCAGCCCTCGGCGCCCGGGGCTGTTGCTGGGCCACGGCAGGGCCGAGCCTGCGGCGAGGTCAGGCCTCTGCCGTCCCCACCAGCATCAACGGGGCGAAGCAGCGCCTGAAGCCCAGGAGGTTTCTGTGGGCGGGAGGTGGGGGCGCTCAGCGCAACGGTGCAGAGGCCCTCCTGGGCCCTTGCCGCTGCCCCTGCTGCTGCGCTTTCCTCCTGGTGCGACCTCCCGTCGTTGGAGCTCTGCCCAGGCTCACTCGCGCCTTCTCCCTGCAGGGCAGGCTGGTTTTGTGGGGTTCAAAGAGAGCGGGCGAGTATTGGGGAAGGTTTGGGCAGGGAGGCAGTGAGAAGTGCAGGGGGGACCAAGGCTGTGAGGAGGAGGAACGGGAGTGATGGGGAGGAGGCGAGCAAGAACGCAGCGTTTCAGTCCCGGCATGTCAAAGCGTTGCACGGCTTGTCCCTGGAGCCAGACCCGGTCTCCTCCAGTCTCCTCCGCGCGGCAGACTCTGACGTGATCCTTCTGCCTTGTCTCGCTGCAGTCCTGGAGCAGTGGTCGAAGGCCGTAAACACCTACCTGCGCGACTGGGAGAAATGCCCCTTCCCGCGCATGGGGCAGGCCCAGTTCTGCAGCAGCGTTCACCCGCTCTTCTGCCACGTGGTGGGGAGCTGGCTGGGCTGCGAGGAGGAGGAGGTGAGAACGGCTGCCGTGGCAGCCCCGCGGCGGCAGCAGCGACATCGGGGTCCGTCTGTCTGTCAGCATGAGGGCCGTGTGGGAGGAGAGGCGCCCGGGGAGGGAGCAGGGTGTCTGATGCAGCACCCAAAGCCGGGCCCTGCCGATGCTGGTGGCAGGCGACAGGCAGCGTGCGGGACTGCATCTTCAGCCGCTGCCCGCGCCCAGGAGCACGGGGCCGGGGGCCTCCCTGCTGGGACCCAGCCGAATCCGGGGGCCTTTGGGCAGGGCCAGGGGGGCCCGGGGCTGGGGACGGTGCCCTCTGCTGTGGAGCAAGCCCTTGTCCTCCAGGGGAAGCAGGGAAACGCCTGTCTGTGGGGAGGGCAGACCGTGTCGGGGCGGAAGGACCTTCAGCCCTGATGAAGAGCATCTCACTGCCCTCCGTGCAGGTCAAGCAGGCGGTCCTGGGGGCGATGGCTGCCATGATGGGCCTCCTCCTGCACGAGGAGGAGCACCGGGAGCAGGTGTGGGCGCAGCTCCCCTGGCTCCTGGGCCAGTATCAGCAGGTCCAGGACACTTTCCGGGTGACCAAGGTGAGGTGTCACAGTGGGGCTCGGTATGGCCATGGGGTCTGTGCACGTGCTGCAAGGTTTCAGGGGGCTGTGGGGTGCCTGGAGGAGCCGGGGCCCCTTGAGAAGAAATGGAGAGGGCAGGGGAGGCTTGAGGCCTCCTGGGCTTCTCGGGCAGCACCAGAGCAGTGCAGGTGGGGCCAAGAGGGAGCTGAGCATCCTCGGGGCCCGATCTCCTTGGGAAGGGAGGCCTCGAGCCCCATGCCTGGGGCGCCATGCAGGCCAGGGGCTCTGCTGTAACACCCGTCCGGCTGCTGTGCAGCCGCGTCTGGCGGGGATGGGAGGTCTGAGGGGTGTGAACGTCGTCCGATGGGCTCTGCACAGAGGAGAAGCCTTCTAAGGCTGCTGCTGGGAGGGAAGGACACACGAGAAGCCCCGTGCAGGAGGGTTTGGGTTTTTCTCCTGGGGGCTGGAGTTGAGGAGTTCATCACAAAGAGGCTGGGTTTCCTTTCTTAAGACGTTGCTTTAGGTGACAGCGCCTCTCTTCCTCCCCCGTTCCCTTGCAGGGTCTGAGTTATTTTCTTGAGACTTTGGGGGAAGTGAAGATCCTCATCCCCAAGGACAAGCTTCAGGCCATTGGCACCGCTGTGCACAGCCAGGTAAGGGCAGCGTGACCTTGTACCGCTTGCACAGGGTGCAGCAGACCTGATTCACGCGGCCAGGAAGGTCCTGCTGGACGGCCGGGCAGGGCATCCTGCCCGGGGGACCTACCTGAAGGCCGGGTCCGTGCAGATAGTTGGGAGTCGCCTCCCGTTCCGGTGTCTGGAGGCTGTTGTAGAGCTGGTTGTGGCTGCTGTGCGCAGGCTCAGGGGAGAGCCCAGCTCACCCAGCAGTTTCCCTCCCAGCCCCGTCGCAGCTCTCTGGAGCCCAGAGACCCCGGGCGCAGCTCAGCCCTGGGCCCCTGGGCAGCCCGGCCGCCCCAGACCTCTGGATGTGCCCAGCGCCTCGGTGGGGTGGGCTGGGCTTTGGCTGTGGGGCGCGTCCCGGGGCTAGGCCTGCCTTGGGAGTGAGGGAGGGGGAAAGCGAAAGGTTGGGGAAAGGGTTCATCTCCTCGAAGTTCGGCATCCCGAGTTGGCCACCAAAGCCCCGGCACTTCCCTCTGGGCTCCCTCTGGAGCTCCGGAGCGAAGCAAGGGTGATCCACTGCATGAGGCGAGGAGCTGCGGTCGCGGGGCGAAACGTCCCTCGGGGACGGCATCTCTCTCTCCAGGGAGTCTGCGGCCGGCCCGGGGCGACTCGCTCCGACTCAGGCAGCCGCTTTGCAGCTGTCCAAAGCTCCCGGGGAGCCGAGAGCGGAGGGAGCAGTTTCTTTTCCGTCCGCTCAGTCCTGATGCTCTTTTCTCTGAAACGCACCTTGTTCCCACAGCTCAGTGATGAAAGCAAGCAGCACAGCGGGGACCACCGGTCGGAGCTGACCTACTGCGTCCTGCTGCTGGGTGAGGGGAGGAGACTCCGCGTGACACCGCTGTGCCCTTGCCGCTCTCTCCCAAACCTCTGAAATGGGGGGAAGACACGGGCAGCTTATGCAGAGCACGAATTTTCCCTGGCAGCCCGAGTTTGCCCTGAGGACACGGTGGCTTTTCTGCGCTGGCAGCTGGGCAGCGGGAGCGAGGCCGCTCGCGTGGTGTCCTTGGAGCTGCTCAGAGCCCTGGTGCGCTCTGCAGGTCAGTGCTGCGAGGCGCAGTGAGGCCGGCCAGGGGTTTGGGCTGCCGGGCGGCGGGCAGACACGGCTGCAAGTGATGCACAAACACCCAAAACGAGCTGCAATGCTCTTGTCCCCAGCCGAGGTGCTACGCAGCTGCGGGGACAGGGATCTGACAGGGCAGCTGTAAACGGTGACACACCAGTGACGGCGCCCGACGCTGGGTGACGGGGCAGGGGCACGAGCTACGTGTCCCCATGGCGTTTCTGCAGGGCTCCGTGTTGTTATAGCAGTCTGTCGCGTCACACAGTTGTGTCTGTAAAGGGAGCCACTCGGGGACTCTGCTGCTTCCTCGGCCGTCACAGTCTCGTGCCCGGTTTTCTGTGCCGCTCGGGTGTGAAAGAGCTGGGAGCTTTGCCAGCTCCCTGCTGAACCGAGGGCTCTGCCTCAGCGCCCGCCTCTCCCCGTCTTTTCCAGCAGCGGAGGGAGGACAGCGCCTGCCCCTGCTTGTGCAGGCGGTGCGGTCTGTGCTGAGAGACCCCAGCAGGAAGGTGAGCTGGTTGGCGAGGGGCGGCACCGCGGTGGGTGGGCGGCAGAGAAAGCTTTCCCCCGGGGCAGAGCCTGGCCAGCCCCAGCGGGTCGGGGTCAAGCCTAGACGAGCGTTTCCCTGTGGAAATTTCCCCGCAGGGCAGTGACCGTGGGAGCAGAGGGGTCTCCTGCGCCCGTGTAGTCTCCCCATGGGGCAGATGGGCTGGGTGGGTGCGAAGGCGTCTGCCCCTCGGCTTTCGAGCTTGGGGGGAGGGGGGGATATCTTATCTTATCGGGGGATAACTGCAATCTCCTCCCTGGCAGGTGGCGAGGGCAGTTCTGCGCTTCACCAAGGAGCTGCTCAGCTGCAGCGTCCAGAGCTGCTCGGCCTGGGATCTGGTGGCCCACGTCTTCGCCACGTTCAGCCAGGCCTCCGGCAGACTGGTGAGGGCAGAGCGTGACGCTTCGGCTTCGCTCTGTGCCGGGGTGTCCTGGGAGCCCCTGCGGGCGCCCTGGAAATGGGGAACCCCCCTCAGCAGGGCTGCAGTCAGCGGTGCAGAGGGCTGAGCGGCGTCCCCATCGCCGTTCCTGGGGGGGATCTCGGAGGGTGCCGGGGGAGCGCTTTGGCCTCCCACCAGCGCGTAGCAAATCCCACTGCGGCGCTGACTGTTCGCCCCGAGAGATGAGCGGTGCTCACCGACTCTGTGGCTGGAGCCCGTCCCGGCGAGGGGATCCTTGTTCGCAGCTTTGCTCTCGGGCTGCCGCTGGCCCCGACTAAGGACGCTGGCGAGCGCCCCGACGGGCAGCGGGTCTCCCTGGTCGCAGCCTGTCTAGTCCTTCCTTGGCCGGGGACCTGGCCCCTCCTCTGGGCCTCTGTGCTCTCTCCTGCCTCGGGAGACGGGTGCTCCCAGGGGACATCACAGCAGCGCTGGGTGGTTCCCGCTTCACCTCCCGTCTCAGGGACAGGGAGTGACGCTGGCGTTGTCCAAACCGTGTCTTGCAGGCGCAGGGAAACCTTTCTCGGGCAGAAGCACAGGAAGCAACAGACCTTCAAGCCCTGTGCTTGGACATCCTGGGCTCTGTGGACGTCTCCGTCAGGGGGATGACCAAAGTAAGTCGTCCTGCGCCCTGCTGCTGCCTCCCTGCCCCGCTCTCCCCCAACTGCTCCCCAAACAGGCCCCTATGCGCACAGGGCGAGCGGAAACGCAGCCCGTCGTTTCCCCCTCAGAGCTAAAACGAGCTCTTGAGCTGGCGGTGGGGCGGGAACCCCAAAGTGCTGAATTGCCTCGTTCTCGTCTGCAGCTCTTGTGGCCGCGGCTCCTGCAGTACGTGGTGCCAGCCCAGTACACGGGCACGCTGGTGCCCCTGTCCCAGTGCCTCCGAGAGCTGGCCGAGCGCCGGCAGAGAGCAGGGGACGAGGAGGGAGAGGAGGAGGCCGATGTCGTGGCCTCCCGGGAGCGAGGTAGGAAGCCGAAACCGTCGCCGTGTGCTCTGCCGGGCCGTGCGGGGGCCGGGGACGCCCTGCCAGACGCAGGCGGGAGGCGGGAGCGAGGACGGGCAGAGCCGTGCCCCTCTGGCCGGGGCGAGGGAGCTCTGTGCCGCGTTTCCTCGTGCCCGGCAGAGACGCCTCGCTCGACTGCTGGCAGCTTTCTGCTTGCGGCCCGGGAGCGTTTCCCAGCCGCGCTGGAGCTGCCTGCACCTCCGTCTGCTCAGCCCTGGGGAAGCCCCGGCACAGGGCTGCGGCAGCGCAGCCGGTCAGCAGCCCGTGGGCCGCGCGGGGGCTGCCTGAGCCGAGAGGGGCCGGGTATGGCGGTCGCGCCGCTCTCACCGGCCTTTCTTCCTCCTCGCAGCCAAGCTGCCGACGCCGCAGGCCCTGCTGGCTCGCCTGCTGGTGAGTAGGGGCCCGGGGAAAGGGCTTTCGTGGCCTCGAGGCGACGGGAGAGGTCGGGGCAGAGCCGCTTCACAGGCCGGGGCCGGGGCCGGCAGCCTCCGGGGAGGAAGAGGCGTGCGAGAGCGAGTCGGAGCCACCCCTGCCCCGCGGGGACCCTGCTGCTGGGCGTGGAGAAGCCAACGCCGGCGGCTCCCGGCCGGGGCGGAGCGACCGCCCTCCCTCCGGGGAGAAGCCGCGGCTCTGGCGGCCGCCCCGAGCCCAGGTCTCGCCTGCCCTCTCCCAGGTGCTGGCGGCGGCTCCTCACGCCGGCGGCGGCTGCGGCGTCGCTGCCCTGCGGCTGCTGCAGGCCCTGCCGGGAGCGATCCACGGCGCCGTGGGGATGGTGTGGGCCGTGAAGATCCCCTTCCTGCTGCAGTACCTGGAAGGTAAAGTGCCGTCGGGGAGGAAGGGGCTGGGGAGGCCGAAGGGGAGGCAGGAAAAGGCAGCGTCCAGGCGTGAGGGAGGGGAATCGGCCCTGGGTTTCTCAGCGCTTGCTCTGCGGCCGCTCGTCTGCCAGGGAGCGCGCGCTGACGCCGAGGGCAGTAACGCCCAGGAGCGGTGCGTGCGGGGGCCGGGGCCTTTCTTGCCCGTCAGGGCCACGAGCAGGTTGTGCAGCCCCCCGGCGTCCTTGCTGGGTGGGTGTTTGGGAGGGCCGGGCTCGGCGCTCCTGGGGGTGGGGGAGACGTGTCGGGGCGAGAACGCGTGAGCGTGGTCCGTGCCCTCGTGTGACGGCCTGGTTTGCCCTGGGAGCCGCAGTGGAGCGAGGGGGATTGGGCCCGGCGGGTCTGTGAGTGACCCCGGCCCCCGGCCCCAGGGTCCGCCGGGCGTCTGGGGCCTGGCAAAGAGTTTGGCGCCGGGGCTTGAGCCTCCCGGCTCGGGCCCCTTCTGGCGTGGGAGCCGGGGGGTGTTGCAGTGCCAAGGAGACCCCTGGGCTCCTCTGGTGCTAAGTGACGCTGAGCGTGTCTTGCTCTGGCTTTGTAGGGAAAAGCGAGAGCTGCCTGGACTCTGCCGAGTGGGAGCGCCTTCTGCTTAAGGTGGAGCGCTGCTGCGAGGGCAGCAAATGACGCTGGGAAAGAGGGGGAAGGTGTGGGTGGGAACTTCCCCAGGAGCAGAGGGAGCCTAAGGAGGAGAATGCCAGTTTAGTTTAGAAAAGAGGAAACGCCCACAAGACGCCCTGAAAACGCCCAGAGGATTTTGTTTTGCAAAGGGCTCTGGGTCACAGAGGGTCGTTTCCTGTTCTGCCGTGTCACATCGTTCCGCTTTGTGAGCGGCTCTGCGGGACGCGGGCCGTGACCGGCATAGCCAGGGAGCTGCCACGTGCAGGCTAGCGCCAGGCGTGCCTTGAAGTCCCTCAAGAAGAATGATCTCCCAGCGCCCAGAGAAATAGAAAATCCTCCGTATGAAACAGGGAAGGGAAAAGAGGACGAGATGTTTTGGGCTGTCTCTTGTGGAAAGCCGCCGCCCCTGGGCAGAAAGGCAGGATTCACTGAACCCGAGCGATGGCTGCGGGATACGTGTGCGCCACCGGGCCGGTCGCTGGGGCTCCCTGCGCGGAGGGAGGGAGAGAGCAGGAGCAGCGGGCGCCTGGCGAGCAGCCCTCGCCCAGGGGCCGGGGAGGGTTTGCTTCAGCTTGTGCTTCCCCTAGTTCCTGAGGACGTCGCTGGAGACGATCGAGAGCCAGGCCTGGACCATGGGCCTGAGCTTCGAGCTGAGCCAGCAGAAGGGCAGCTACCCCCGGCTGTCCCGGGAGCAGGTGGGTCCCTGCCGAGGCCTCGTTTCTGCTCCCGTTCCCCGCGGGCGCTGGCGCGAGAGCCCGGGACGCTCCCCGGGCTGCGCCTGCAGATATTGCCCTCTGTGGGCGGGCCGGGCTCCCTGGCTCCCGTCCCTTCCCCACGCAGGCTTTTGTCTCGGCGCCGGCGGGCAGCGGGGCTGGGCTGAACGGCCGGGCGCCGCGGCCGGCTCCTCATGCCTGGCGCAGGCTGGGGCGTCGCGGCCCCGCTCCGTCCCGCCAGGTTGTGCGTGACCTCGTCTGGGGTGGCCTCTTCTCTTCCAGGCCTTCCTGTACAAGGCTATCGGGGTGTCCCTGGCAGTGTGTCCGCACGTCCCCTACGTCCGCGCTGAAGTGAAGAAACATCTACTGAGAACAAATTACTTGGAGGCGTCTGAGAGAGAGGTGGGTTTCCTCTTCTCCCCTTGCTTTCCGCCGAGCCCCTCCGTGTTCCCAGGGGAGCGGTGATCTCTCCCAGCAGAGCGCTCCAGGCTCTTCCGATTTCCGTGTCGCTGCTCTTTCCGTGGGATGATATGGCAGGTGTCGCTCGGAGCTTGCTGTGGCTGAGTGTCCCTTTCTCTTGTGTTGCAGGGGATGATTTGCGTTGTAGGCGGCTCTGCCGAGAGCCACTTCCACCTTGCCTTGGACTTGGTGCAGGAGTTTGGCTCTTCCATGGAAGAAAGACCAGTGTCGGGGGTTTTCAAGCGCCTGAAGGTAGAGGATCGCAGGTGTCTTGGCTTCTTTTTCCTCTGCCTTTTTTTCACTTGTAAAGCAGTAGCAGCCCAGTGGCGGCTGCTGCATGGAAAGCGGGGCAGCTCCTTCGTTGGGAGGCAGCGGGAGCTGGGGTCCACGGAGGTGCTGGGCTGACGTCTCATGGCTTCTCCCACGGCCCAGGAATACCACCAGGGGAAGAGAGCGGGGACACACATGGCGCTCATGCTGGCCTACAGCCGGATCGCGCTCTGCGCCCCGCGGGAGCAGCTCCTGGCCCGCGTGGAGAGTGACATCGTGAGGGGCATCCTGCAGCACTACCGCGCCAGCTGCCAGGTGGGTGCGCGGGTGCAGGGCCGGCCACGCCGAGGCGCCGCCTGCCCCAGCCCGGCTCCGAGCTGGAGCTCGCCACGATGGGCCGTCTCGTAGCAAAGAGCCCCGAGGAGGGGTCTGCGCTGAAGGCCGAGTCCCAAACGCAGCCCGTGTCCCTCTGCGTATCCCTGTGTCCGCGTGGCTGCGTGCGCTGCGACCGTTCGTTGCCTCTCACCATGTCCCCCTTCGCCTTGCAGGTGCTGGGCTTCACCATCTCCACCAAGGTAAGTGCTGCCCGATGGGGCCTTGCTTCCTGCCCTGGCCGCGCACCTTTCCCATCGCCGGCGTGCCGGGCTCGCTCTCCCGCTCGCCGGGCCAGGGTCCGGGGTCTCCTTGCAGTCGGTTGCCGGGAAAGCTTGTGCCTTCCCGGGGGGAGCTTCCTCCAAGGAGGGGAGAGGAGGTTTCCTTCCTCCGACCCGCGCGCCGAGCCCATGTGCCTGCGGCTCCTGGAAGATGCAGTGGTCGTACGCTGTGCTTTGGGGCTGGCCGCCCCGCCGTGTTCCCCTGCCAGCCTTTGGCCCGGTGAGGCGTTGCTCATCGGTGCCGCTGTGTTTCTCTCTCCTGGGCCGCAGGACGTGCAGCTGAAGCTGACCCTGGTCCAGAGCGTCGCCGAGGTCAGCCGCGCCATGCAGGGGGCGGGGGGCTCGCACCGCGTGGAGCTCTCCTCCAAACGGGAGCTGCTGGGCATCCTGCTGGTGAGTGCCGGGGCCGGGACTGTCCCGCCGGGGAGTTTGGGGCTGAGCCCCGAGGCCGGTTGCCCCGAGGCGTGATGCTCTCCCTTGGCTGTGCGCGGCCCCTTGAGCACCCTGAGGCTCGGGGCCTGTGGGTGCTGGCGCCCGGTGGCTGTCGCTGGGGAGAGCAGTGGGTCTGTCCCCGGTGGGGCGGCTGGCCGGCCCCGGTGCCGCTGTGGGAGCCGTGCGGGTGCCCAGGGCGTGCGCCGGGGCAGGGCGAGCAGAAGAGCCTGTTCCCGGCGGGAGGGCTCTGGGTCGCTGCCCGCTGCCCACAGTGCGCGTGTCTCTGTGACCTGCAGGGCTTGGTGAAGGAGGAGCCCCGGGATTGCCTGGCGTCCCCGCTGCGCCAGGAGGCGTTTCTGGCCCTGGGGCACTTGAGGTAGGCTCTTCCCGCCAGGGCTGTGGGAGGCTGTGGTTTGACCCGCTCTGGGGAGGGGTAGGAAGCCTCTTTCCTGTCTTCCTTTTTCTCTGCCAGCAAACTGAAGCCGTCGCTGAGCCGGGAGGAAAACCGCGACCTCCTGGATCAGTGTTTGCAGAGCGCGATGCCCCTGCCTGCCCCGGAGCAGGCGGAAGAGGAAGGGGCGGCAGCGGCGGACGCTCTGCGCGTGCAGGTACCTTTTGGCCCTTCTGTCCCGGCCTCTCCGGGGGATCCCCCAGCAGCAGGCGCTGCGCGCTGCCCCCTCCGGCTGCGCTGGGCGTCTCCGTGTGCGGCCCAACGCCCGTCCTTCTCTCCCGCTCTCAGCAGACCATGGCAGCCCTCGGCGAGCTGGTGACAGCCCTGCTGGAGGAAGACCTCACCTCCGGCTGGTGTGCAGAGATGCTGCACGTGAGTATCCGGGGGGTGTCGGGGGAGGCGTCCCCGGCGTCGGGTGGAGGGTGCGCGGGGAGAGCTGGGCTGTGCAGTCGGCAGGGTCAGCGCGTCTGCGCTGGTGCCCCCCGCGAGCGGCTGACGGGGTGGCAAGGGGCCGGCGCCCCCGGCTGCCGAGTCCCAGCTCCTCGGTGGGACTCTGCGCGGGAGGGAGACGCTTGGGGTGGCGGCGGGCAGGCCGGGGAGGCCCGTTGGGAGACAGGTCTGCTCTTGCCCAGGTGCTGGAGTACTGGCTCACCTCGGCCAAGGAGTGGGAGCGCGAGAGGGCCCTGCAGGCCTGCGCCCAGCTGCTGGGCGCTTACGAGGAGCGATTCGAGCGCACGGTGAGAAGGGACCCCCGTGCGCCGTGTCCCCACTCCCCGCGGGCTGCGGCCCCGGCAGGGAGCTCTGCCCCGGGCCAGGTGCTGGGTTTCGGGTCTCCTGGGCTGTGGGGCTGCCCCGCTGGCTGCCCCGCTGCCCTGCCCCGGCTCGGACGCCAGCACAGCCGGGAGAGGGAGATCGGCCATCGGGGCCGCCCGCGACCTTCTCGTCGGCCTTCTGTTTCCCCAGGGAGAAAAGTCTTTCGAGCTCTTTGGCTCCATGGTGGGACTGCTGGCGCCTTTCGTCTGTGACTCGCCGGCCGCGTCCCGCCAGCGGGCAGGGGCCTGCCTGGGCCACCTGCTCCGCATCCGAGGTGAGGGCAGCCCCCGGCCAGGCTCGGCCAGCCGGGCCCCTGTGCCCCCGGGGGCCCGACGATCGCGCGGGGCCGGGCTCCGTTCCTCCTTCGTCCCGGCCCACGGGCCAGAGGTGGGGTCTGCGTCGCCATCACGGCCCTTTTCTCCTGGTGCTCGCTGCAGGCAAGACTCTGGACTCGGGGGCCGAGGAGGACGAGGTGCAGCCCTTGTGCCAGCGGCTGAGCGCCCCAGACGCCGAGGCTCAGCTCCAGGCTTCCTCCAGACTGGCGAAGGTACCTGGCCCCGACAGCGCGGGGGGAGCCGGTGCCTGGGCTCCCGGGCAGCTGCCTGCTTCCCGGCCGGGGCCCCGCTCCGTTTTGGGAGAGCTGTGGCACTGGGCGCCAGGGGTTAGCGAGCAGCAAGCGGCTGTCGAGCGTGTCCGTCCTTCAGGCGCGCTGGGGAAGGAGGAGAGGCCACGGGGGGTGTGTGCGGGTGTGTGTGGGGGTGTGTGCACGCGTGTGGGACCGTCACACACCGCACGGAAGCACACATACCCACCCGTCTGTGGGAAAAGAGGTGCTGGAGGGAAGCCGGGAAGCTGCTCTGCCTTCTCTTTCTGGTCTCCTGCCCGTTCTCCCTTTGCTGGGTTTAACACGTACTTGTTTGGGCGTCCCGTGTATCGAGCCGTGGGTTTGCGGGGGGTCGGCGTGCGCAGCGCCTGCGCGGGCTCTCAGCAGCTCTGGCATCCTGAGGGCCTGGCCCCGGGGGCGGGCAGGGTGCAGGCTTTGCGTGTGAGCAAGCAGCGCCCGGGGAGACACTTCCAGGCCTCTGGGCCGCACAGCGCTCAGCCAGCCCTGCCTGCCCGGCTGCCCTGGGAGGCGGTCGCACCCGCCAGGCCTAGCGAACTGGCCCGCCGCCCCCCAGCGCCCGAGTCTCCTCTCCTTTCTGAAGAGCCGGAGCAGACGTGTGACGTGGTCTCTCCTGTTTCTGATTTCTCCCCAGATCATCTGCAAATACATCCCCGAAGCGCAGGCTACGGATTTCATTTCTGCCGCCCTGGACGGGATGCTGTCGGTCAGGTCCGCGTGCGCTCAGGCAGCTGGCGAGTGGCTGGTCACCTTCCTGGAGAAATGCGGGGGGCAGCTCTCCACGAAGGTGAGAGAGACACCTTTTCCCTGGGGCTTTGGCCTTCCCGCCTCGGCCGTTGCCCTGCACCTCGTGCAGGTGCCGGGGGCTAAAGAGCCGCCCCTGGTGCGCAGCGCCGAGGGCTCTGCCGAATCTGAGTGCCGGCAGCTGAATCCCGGAGCTGCTCTTCGTCCGGTGACACTGACCCTCCTGGGCCAAACCCAGCTCGCTCCCACAACTGAGGCGGTTAGAGCTGAGGCACCCAAAGTGCCAGTTCCTCCCCGTTTCTCGGGTGCGATGCTCAGCCCTCCCTGGCCTGGCCCAAAGCGGGACGGCACCCGTCTGCCTCCAGAAGAAGGGGGGTTGTGGCAAACTGTTGGCGTCCCAGGCCCTGCCCCGGGAGGAACAGGACGTTGACGCTGGGGGTTTCTTCCTCCTGACTCCTGGTGCTGCCTCGGGTTTCTTACACGCTCGCTAGCACAGTCCCCTTCCTTGCTCGTTGGTCCTTGGTGCCCAGCTCCACGCACTGCCCGCGTTTTGCTCTGTGCATGGTGCCTTTTCTGATGTTGGGTGGCTGTTGTGGGTCCTCGTCGTTCTGCCTGAGCCTGGCTGTGCCAGCCCCGGGGCGGCGTTGCTCTCGGGAGCAGTCATGGCCCCTTTGTTGGTGATTCGTGCCTGTGGCCCTGGGGCCCGGTCCCATCCGGTGCCTGCACGGTCACAGCCTCTGCTGCCCTCCTCCGCTCGGGCTCTGCTGCGCTGGGGTTTGGGTCTGGGGCCACAGGGGGCCACAGGCAGGTCCCTCGGCCCAGGGCGGCTCCTCGGTGTCGCCCTCGGTCGGCAGCAGAGATGTGTCCCCGTGGCGGTCCAGCGTCCCCCCGCCGCGGCCCAGAGCCTTCGGGCTTTAGGGCTGGATCTTGAGAAACGGTCGGGGAGCAGGAATTGCTCATCGGCCGAGTGGGGTGCCGGGCTGTGCGGGAGGACGAGGAAAGGATGGGCAGGACGGCTCTTTTGGTCTTCGTTCAGGTGCCGGAAATCCTGAGCATCATTTACATCCGGATGCCGACCATGCAGCAGGACACCCTCCGACGCGTCCTCTTGGAGGCGGTGTCCGTGCTGGCCCTCTACCACCCCGGGGCCGTCATCGACAGCCTGCTGCAGAAGCAGCTGCCCATGGACAGGTACGCGCAGTGCCCCGGCCCCGCGGGCAGGCAGGACCCACCGCCGACGGGGCGAGCAGGAGCCAGCGGAGAAGCCGGTCCTGCTGCTCCGGGGGGAGAAAGCCTGAGCGCGGCAAGAGCCGACGGCCAGAGCCCGGCCCGCGCCAGCCCCTTGGAGGCCAGGAGAGCGTTTGGCTGCCGCCGAGGTGGCATCGCAGGTCGCAGAGCCCGCGGGCTCACGGGGGAACTTGTGCTGCCTTGCAGCGGCACCGTGGAGCTGTGGCGGGTCCTGGGGAGGAAGTTCTTTGTGCAGCAGCTCCTGAGGGCTTTAATGGAAAAACTGGAGCGCTCGGGAAACGACCAGCCCAGGAGCAGCTCTGCGGAGGCTGAGGCAGACGACGGTCAGGCTGCGCTGGAGCCGCTCAAGGTGCGTGCGCTGGCAGACGCGTTTCTGCAGCTTCGCATCGGACGTCCTAACAACCCTTCAGGCTGAGGGAGTTTTGTGCACGTCGCGACCCCCCCGAGCCCCCGGGGTGCCGTGCTGGGCCCTTCGCAGCGCTGGCAGCGGGGGCAGCCGAGACCGTTTGCTGCTGCCAGCCTGCGGGGCTGCTGCGGAAAGCCGAACTGCGGACAGCAAAGGTCCCCGAGGCGGGAGGGGAGGGTGGGAAAAGGCCTTGTTTTCACAGGTTGAATTTCTCTGCAGATCACACGTGCCATCGGCGAGGTGGTGTCGACGCAGCAGACCCTGGAGGCTGTGCAGCGCTTGCTGCCGGAGCTGCTGCCGGTGCTGCTGAAGCAGATCAGTGCCACGCTGGGGAAGGAGATGCCCTTTTCCCAAGTCAGCACCCGGGGAAAGCTGTTCCTCAAGGGACACACGAGTGATGACAATCCTTGCAGGTAGGAGCCAGCGGGACAGACGCAGGGGCTGGGCTTTGGTCCCCGTAACCGGGCCACGTTCGCTCACGGCCCCGAGGCAGCGCTTTGGCCTGCCCCGTCTCCTACGCGGCCGGTACCGCCGAGGGCTCGGGCCTTGCCTGCCGCGTCTCCTGCCTGCGGGGTGTCGTGCCTTTCCCTCTGCCCTGCTGCCCCTTGGAGAAGGGACGGGAACGAGCGGGATAAAACCCGGCGTGGCGCCGGCCAGGCCAGGCTGCCCGCGAAAGGGAGGTGGCCGTGGCCTGCCTTTGGGGCCGGGTGACCGGGGCAGCCCGGGGCCCTGGCAACGGGGCCTCTGGCGCGAAGTCTAGAGCCTGGGGGTTTCTAGTGCGATCGGTGAGTTCGGGGTGCCAGGAAGGATGAAAAGGCCAGTTTTCTCACAGCCGGGCAGACGCCAGGGTGGTGAGATGTCATTTTGGGGCGCGTTGCGTCTCCCCGGGGGAGGCTGAGCTCGAGGGAAGGATCGCCTCGCAGGCGGCGGCGTCTCCTTAGCTCTGCCCAAGGAGCCTGTTGCGGTGATGCAGGACTCGCTGCTCTTCCCCCCAGGCTTTCCCTGGAGACCCTGGAGGTGGTGCTGCGCACGAGCCTCGAGGAGAAGTGGCTGCGGCTGCTCCGGAAGCAGGGAGCCTGGGCCGCCCTGGAAGACCCGCGGGCTCACCACGACGGCGTCTGTCTCCTGACCGGGTGAGGGCCCGCGGAGGCGCCTTGCTGCCCTGGGGGGGCTGGTGGGACCCTTCCCCTGGCCTGGCCGTCTCCGAGTTGCCGAGCGGAGCCTGCGGGGCAGCGGGTGAATTTTGGGGCTTGAGGCCGGGTGCCTGCCTGCGTAACCGCGTGCCGCCTGCCTGTGCTCTGCGCGCAGCGTGCTGCTCCGCGCCGGGACCGTCTCGCTGCCCGTCGTGCTGGTCCTGACGCAGTGGCTGGAGGCCCCGTCGTCCAACCTGCGGGTCATGGCGGCGGCTTTCTTTGCGGAGGTGAGAGAGGAGGAGGGAGAGGCAGGTTTAGGAGGGGTTTTCTCATGACGCTGCTCTTTGGGGAGGTGCCGGCAGCAAGTGTCGCAGTCGAGGCGGGAGCGGATCCCCCCGTAGGAGGCCTCCCGGGAGCTGCCCTTCCCCGGCCCCTGCCGCGTCGCTCCCCCGCGCCGCGGCCAGGGATGTTCTTGGCCCTGCAAACCGCTCGCTCCGGGTCCCCGTCGCTGCTGCCGGGGCAGAGGACGGACGGGCGGGCGTTCTGTCAGCGACCCCTTTCCAGGGCGTCCCCGACCCCAGCCGGGACGGGCTGCCAGGTTGCCTGGAGCTCCGCAGCTCTGCTGAGCGGCCCCGGGACCCAATGAGAAATCCTCTCCGGAGGCCGACCGCCCCAACGTGGGCGCCCTGGGGCCCGGGGCAGCGCTGCCCTCGGCCTGGGCCGGGCGCAAAGGGAGGCGGCCGGGGGCCGGGGGCGTCAGGCCGGGCTCGTGGGGCTTCCTCGCGCGGCGCCCCGGGCGGGCGCTGTGGCCGGGCCTGGTCCGCCTCCGTCCCCGGCTGCTGACGGCCGGGTCGCTGTGCTGCAGCTGATGAAGGACCCAGCGGCCCAGGCCAGGAGGTGCCTTCAGCCCGTCCTGGGGGCCTTGGTGGAGAAAGCGCGGGACCCGAGCAGCACGGTGCGGCAGATGGCAGCGCGCGGGCTGGGCAACGCGGTCAGCGGCGCGCCGGAGAAGGTGAGAGGGGCTTTGCCCCGCAGGAAACGCGGCCCCTGGCCGGAGAGGTGCAGGCGGAGAGCGGCAGAGGGGTTGGCGAGGAGCCTGGGCAGAGCAGCAGAGGCAACCGGGGGCCTTTCCCCCGGGCGCGCTGCGTCCTCGGGCGTCAGCCGGGCTGCAGAGGGGGCGGAGGTGCCGCCGGGAGCCTCGGGCTGCCCCCTGCTCGGGGCCGATGCCGGAAGCTTGGGCCCCGGGGCAACGGGAGAGGCGGGCGGTCGGAGGCAGGACAGCGAGAGGCTGGTGCGCGCGTTACAGCTGCGGAAGCGCAAGGGAGCCGTCCTGGCGGCGCTGCGGAGGGGCCTGGAGGACGCCTCGGCGGAGGTGGTGGCCGAGAGCCTGCTGGCGCTGGCGAAGGTGGTCGACGAGCTCCGGGGGAAGGCCGTGGGCTCCGCCTTCAAGGACATCGCCAGGGCCACGAGGGCGTTCTTTGATGCTGTAAGCGAGCGGCGTCGCCTGGCGCCCGCTCGAAGGGTCCCTGGCGGGCTGGGCGCGGGGCGGCGCGGGCCGGGGCAGCTCCGCAGCGGGAGGGTTCGGGCAAGACACCGATGTCTGGGCGAGACGGAGGCGGCGCTGTTTGTGGCCCCCCTCCCCTCCCCTCCCCTCCCTCCCCCGGGGGTCCTTTCTGAGGGCGTTGCGCTCGACGGGCAGCGCTCGGGGGTTACAGAGCAGTCGTCCGAGGGGTCCCCGCCGCCCGCCTGACGGCCGGGGGCGCTGGGTTGCAGGAGCAGGCGTCGCTGCGCTCGGCGGCCTTCACCCTGTACGGGGTGCTGGCCGCCGCGGCCACGAGGCGGTGGAGGCCCTTCTTCGCCCGGGAGCTGGGGAGCACGTGGGCCAGCCTGGTGCTCCACCTGCGCGACCCGGACACGGGAGCCGCCACGGTGAGAGCCCGGGAGCTGGCGCGCGAAGCAGCCGGCAAAGCCGCGCGGCGCCGCGCGGACGTTTCCGCCCTCCCCGCCGGCAGCGGTGCCGCGCGCAGGGGGCCGCGGAGGGGGCCGGGGCAGGCTCCCTGCTGCCGGCCCCGCGTCCGGGGCGGCCGCGACAGGGCTGGGCTCTCTCTGCCAGGCGTGCCAGGGCGCCCTGCGGCTGTGCGCGCCGCTCCTGGAGCTGAGGAGGGTGCGGCAGGGCATCGCCGTCGGCACCAGGCTGAGCGCGGCCGAGCTGCAGGACGCCGTCTGCAGCCTGCTGGTGAGGAGCTGCGCGCCCCGGGGGCCGCGGGGGCCGCGGGCAGGGACGGAGGGAGGGCGGGAGGGAGGGGGCGGGCGATGCACCCGCCCGCGGTGCCCGGGCCGTGGGCGCCGCGGGGGCGTTTTCGGGCGGGCAGAGGAGGACACGCGTGTGCCCGCGTCCCCCAGGCCCAGGAGAGCCGCGAGCACCAACAGAGGCTGTACGTCGCCGCCAGGCGCTGCTTCCTGGAGGGCTGCGCGGAGCTGCGGGCCGCGGCCCTCGACGTGGCCGGTGAGCCGGGGCGGCGCGGGGCGCGGGGTGCGGGCCGGAGGGGCGGGAGGTGCGCCGGGGCGGCGGCGCCCACGGGGCCGTGGGGTGGCGGGTGCTGGTGCCCGGGGGGCGCCTCGAGGGCCGCGGCCCCCCGGGCAGCCGGGGCCGGCGCCTCCCCGCCGCGCGCTCCGGGCCGGGGCGGCGGGCAGCGCGTGACGCCGCGCGGTGCCCCGTGCCGCAGGCGTCCTCGTGGAGCACGCGGGCACCGAGTGGCTGCCGGGGCCGGAGGCGACGCTGCTGGCCGCAGGTAGGCGACGGGCCGGGGGCCGGGGGGCTGCGGGCGGCCCCGCCGGCAGCAGGGGCGCTGACGCCGGTGCCGTTGCAGCTCTGCGGGCGCTGCGGGGCGACGGGGACGCGCGGGTGCAGCAGGCGGCCGCTCGGCTCCTCCGCGACAGCGGCCTCGAGGGAGCGGCGGGCGCCGCCGAGCCGCAATAAAGCCGGGCCGAGCCGGGCCGGGCCGGGCTGCTGTGTGCGCCGGGGGCGGGGCCTCGGGCGGGGCGGGGCGTCTGCGGGGCGGGGCGTCTGCGGGGCGGGGCGTCTGCGGGGCGGGGCGTCTGCGGGGCGGGGCCTGGGGCGGGGCGGGGCGTCGGTGTGGGCGGGGCTGCGGCCCCTTGGCGGCGCCTGCGCGGCCCCCGCGGCCCCCGGAGCCGCGGGAAGCGGCGGCGGCGGCGCTCGGTGTCCGGGGCTCCCGGCCGGGCCGGTGCCGGTGCCGGTGCCGCGGGGCCCAGGTAAGCGGGGCGGGGAGGGACCGGGACCGGCCGGGGCGGGAGGCGGCCGGTGCCCGGTGCCCGGTGCCCGGTGCCGGGAGCCGCGGGGCGAGGAGGAGCCGCAAAGCCCGAGGGGCCGGAGCCCGGTGCCGCCCGGCCGGGGCTGCCGGCGGGGAGGGTCCCCCAGCCGCGCTGCCCGGCGCGGCCCGAGCCCGGGGCCGGCAGGGGAGGGGAGGGGAGGGGAGGGGAGGGGGCTGCCGGGGCGCGGGGCGCCGCAGGGGGGTCCGGGGCGGCCGGGGCTCGGGCGCGGGGCCGAGTCCTGCCCGGCCGCTGCGCCGGCACCGGCCCGGGGCCCCGAAGGGGGGCGGAGGGGGCCGGTCGGGGGAGCGGGAAGGCCAAGGGCTGCGGTTTGGGGGCCCGAGGACGGGTTCAGCGGCTGCGGGGGGGCTCGGAGTGCGTTTCCGAGCCCGCGAACAGCCCCCGAGCCTGCTGCGGAGCCCCAGAAATGCAGGGTTTAGCCTCGGTTGTTCAGCCCTGCCTTCTGGGGCCTCCAGAAACATGTCCCTTGGGCTGCTGTGGGGCTTGAAAAGGGGAGGCTGAGGGGGCTGGCTGGGGTTAAGAGGGGAGTCTAAATCCTGCATTTCTGGGGCTCACAGCCAGGTCCAGTGGGCTGCGTTGGGGGCTCGGTGTCCATTTGTGAGCCCCCAAAGCAGCCCCCTGGACCTGGCCTTGAGCCCCAGAAACGCAGGCTTTCCAGAGGGGAGTTGGGCATTCCTGGGCCTCAGAAAACAGGTTCATTGGGTGGTTTGGGGGGCTCGGAAAGGGAGGCCGAGTCCTGCGTTTCTGGTGCTCAAAAACAGGTTCAATGGAGTTGTTTCAGAGCTCAGAAACAGAGGCCAAGTGCTGTGTTTTTGATGCTGGGAAACAGGTTCACTGGGCTGTTTAGGGGCTCAGAAATGGAGGTTAAGTCCTGGGTTTGGGGGTTCAAAGACAAGTTCAGTGGGCTGCTGTGGGGGGAGGCCCAGTGTCTATTTTGAGCCCCCCAAAACAGCCCACTGGACCTGTTTTTGAACCCCAGAAATGCAGGATTTCAAAATGGCATCTTGCATTTGGGGGCTCTGGAAGACAGGTTCAATGGAGTTGTTTCAGAGCTCAGAAAGGGAGGCCAAGCGCTGCTGCGTTTTTGGGGCTCTCAGCCAGGTCCAGTGGGCTGCTTTGGGGGCTCAGTGTCCATTTCTGAGCGCCCCCCCCCCCCCCCCAAAGCAGCCCCCTGGACCTGGCTGTGAGCCCCAGAAATGCAGGCTTTCCAAAGGGAGGTGGGCATTCCTGGGCCTCAGACAGCATGTTCCCTGGGCAGTTTGGGGGCTCTGAAAGGGAGGCCGAGTCCTGAGTTTCTGCTGCTCAAAACCAGGTTGGTCTGAGCTGTTTCAGAGCTCAGAAACAGAGGCTGTGTTTCAGTCCTGCGTTTCTGGTGCTTGTAAACAGGTTCATTGGGCTGGGGTCAGAGCTCAGAAACAGAAGCTAAGTGCTGCGTTCCTGGTGCTTGAAAACAGCTTCTGTTTCAGAGCCGCAAACAGCCGAATGAGCCCAAGTCCTGCGTTTTTGAGCTCAGAAATGGAGGCTAAGTGCTGCGTTTTGGAGGCTTGGAAACAGAGACTACTAAGTCATCCGTTTTCAGCCCCCAACCCAGGGGCCCTTTTTGTGGGTGGTGGGAGGGAGAGAGGGGTGGGAGGGTGGTTGGGCCAGGTGGGGGGGGGGGTAGGCAGGGCCCGCGGACCCTCACCGGAGGTGGGGGTCCATCCGCGCGCACCCCGAAGGCAGGGAGGCCGGCGTGCACCAGGCCGAACTTCGCGTCTGAGATAGTTTCTGGCGCGAAAGGCACTTTTGGGGAGGAAACGCGAGCAGACGCCGTCTTCCAGTTCCACTCTTTATTCACCCTTTATAATGTTTTTATATATAAACAGCCATGTATTCAATATGTACATACTGTTAATAAACTAATTATGTATAACAATGCTATGTATACTGTGCACTATGTATACAATATGGAACATGATATTCAGATGCAAGTTATGACAATGATGGATTTACGACCTGGGCAGACACCAAGGCTGCTGCACTGCCACATTTATACATTTGTATTCAACATCTATACATTTATATATAGTAATTTAACTACGTACTCACTATGTACATACTGTTAATTATGCTCTATGTATACAATATGGACTAGGATATTCAGATGCAAGTTATGACAGTGATTGATTTACGACCTGGGCAATCACCAAGGCTGCTGCACTGCCACATTTATACATTTGTATTCAACATCTATACATTTATATATAGTAATTTAACTGTGTTCTCAAGATGTACATACTGTTAATAAACTAATGATGCTCTATGGATGCAATATGGAACATGATACTCTATGCAAGTTATGACAGTGATTGATTTACGACCTGGGCAGTCGCCCAAGCTGCAAGGAGCCGGAGCTGCGCTGGCACGAGCGGGCGCTGCGCTCCCAGCTCGGCTCCCAAGGAGGCCCAGAGCCCGGCGGGCGCAGGCAGCTCGGCCCCAGCCCGGAGCGGGGCGCGCGCAGGGCAGGAGGGAGGCGAGGCGAGGCGAGCGCAGTCGTCCTGCTGCGAGCAGGGAGCCGGGTGCCTTGCGTCAGGGGTGGAGGAAGCCTCCCTCTCTGCGGCGCCGCTCTCCCGCTTCCGTCTCCGAGCGCAGAAAGGAGGTGCGAGGCCGTCGTGCGGGGTCGGCACCACCTGCACCTGACACAGAGACAGGCAGCGAGGCTGCAGCTGTTACTCACCAGTGACGCAGCCCCTCCAGGCGATGCAGGGAGAAGCCCCCAGGAGATGCCCCCAGGCTCTTCAGGAAGCGCCCCCGAGGTCCCCGTGCGGGTGAGGGGCCGGGACGCGGCCCCTGCTGCCGGACGCGCTGTCCCAGGCTCTGTGCGCAGGCAGCAGCAGCGAGCCCGTGGCAGGATGACACTTCAGCATTTGCTCCGGCCACCCCCGAGTGCCCGGCTGGGGCTCCTCTGTCCCTGTAGGAGAGAAAAAAAGAGGAGAGGGCATTTCAGGAGAGGCCCAGCACTGCGGCAAATGGCCGCAGGCGTGGGTCGGGACAGTTGCTGGCAGTGCCAGCAGCAGCAGCCCCCAGGGCAGCGCTGGTCACCGGAGCTTTCCTGAACTCCCCGGGCAGCGCCCCGTCCTGCGAAACACGAGGCGCAATCCTGCCCCGCCAGGGCTTCGGTGCACAACGCTCGCAGCAGCTCTGCGCAGCCCCAGCAGCCCAAGCCAGCACAGACAGACCAGCACTGACCCCCACGGCCTGCACAGGCCCTGTGGAGACACAGAGCCTGCTCTCCTCCCTCCCAACTGCCCCGCAGACATGACAAAAAATAACAACAACAAAAAAAGCTCAGCCCCCGCCGAGCAGGGGCGCAGCGCAGACCTGCCCAGGCGCCGCACTGGGACACTCACCGCACAGCGCCTCCTGCGTCTTCGTGCCGGCGCCCTGCTCCTCGACGAGGCTCAGGCTGAGCCTTTCCGACTCGGCTGCTCCCACACAGCGTCACCTGCGCTGGCAAAGGCCCTCGCGAGGGACCGGCCGCAGAATCGCAGCGAGGACGACGCAGCTCTCGCTCGAGCAGGAGCTCCCGGCCCGGCACCCAGCCTGCGCACGCTCAGAGCAAATGCCGGGCTGTAACCCTGGACCTCGCTGGGACGGAGCGGCCAGGGATCACGGCGGCTCCCCACGAGGCTCCCCCCCGTCCGACACAGCAGTACAGCCGGACGCGCAGCACCACTGAAACAGAGCTAACAAGCACAAGCATTTTGCTGGGCTCAGAGCCCAGAGCTGCCCCCTCCCCAACCCCCCCGTGCAGGAGCACCCGGTGCGAACGGCTCTTCCCCGAGTCTCAAGGCCCTCGGAGGAACGAGGAGCATCTCTGACCCCAGAGAGGAGAAACCCTGCTCTCTCTGTGGGGAAAGCAGCAGAAAAGCTTCGCCCAGGTTCGGCAGCGCAGCTGAACAACTGCCATTCAGAGAGCAGCACCCTCCCTGCAGCTCTCGCTAGCAAGCCTGTGAAGCGCACCTGGGTCACGAGTCCTGTCTCTGACCCAGCAGGGGTGGGTTCGGGGGACACAGTCTTGTACGCACTGACTCTGCCCCGCTTTTACCCCTGGGCCAGCCCCAGCGGTTCTGGCCGGGAACGGTGAGGCTGCACAGGGCCGCCCGCGCTCCCGCCCAAAGCCGAGCCTGGCGGACACGGGCTGGCACACACCAGCGCACGGGTACTCACCGCTGGGCCCCGCCGAGCTGGCTGAAGGCTTTGTCCTCTGGTCGCAGCCCACAAGGTATTTCACCTAGAGTACAACCATGCTTTTACGCTGCTTCAGCCTCCTGCCGCCTCTTTTCATCACTGGCTGGTTGTCAGAAGCAAAACTTGGTATTTGGGGAGACAGCTCACGCAGCTGGGGGAGAAACATACCCCTCTTTTGGCTTTTCCTCTGTCAGCTTCACCTGCATCACGTGAAGAAAATCCTGCGTGGATTATTCCACATGCTGCTGAGGTTATCCCATGCAATGGGGGGGGGGGGGGGAGGGAAACGTCCCTGACCTCAAGGACACTGGAGATATTCCACATCACACCCACAGAAAAATAGAATTTGCTGCCCGTGCAGAACGGCCGATGAAAAATTGCAGTTAACAGAGCATGCCTTGTTCCTGAATTGGTCCTCTGATATCAGTTACTAATGTCTCCCTTTCAGGGAAAGCAATGAACTTCCATTTATGCCAAGTTAGCAGCTGCCTGTTAGGCAGCTTCTTTAGGGTTAAGTGTTCCTGTACTGCACGGCACCAGCGCTATCATACAAAGGCCCGCAGCTGCAGCGCACGTTTGCAAGGTCACTAAAACACCCAGACCGCCACCGTCTGGCTTCCGACCATTTAAAAATAAGGCCAAAGTCAGGACTGGCTTCTGTTTGACAGCTTGTACCTGAGGCATACCATCACCTCCAAGAATTAGATGCCTTTTCTGCCTATCTGTAAACCTACCTTCATTCCTTTTGCAGAGCCTGTAAGAAAGAGAGCACATCTCTCACAACTCAGAAAGAAGGAGGCTTCACAGAGCTAACGCTGAGGCTGCACTGGGTGCATGCTCGGGGGTAACAACGATGTTAATTCATTGAAGAGAAGGTTGAGGCCAAACCAGAGGACTTGGAGTCTTTGAAAGCTAAGAGCAACAACGTTCCGCCATTGGGAGAGGACGCAGTTACATAGAGGCCTTGATCTGTAAAAGACTCCCAAAGGAAAATACTTGGATTCTGGCAATTTAAAAAAAAAAAATATATATATATACATACACACACAGACACACAGACCTCTCTGCAAAGCAGCACCTAGTGACAAATGGTGCCGCGTCAGTGGGATACGATTTCCATGCCTACTGCTTGGGTCTTTCATCTAACCAGACATATTACCTGGTCTTTTCGCTATATACATCAGTTGCCTTCCACAAACACGTTAACCTGGGAGTACCCAGTACGTCCATGCCTGCTGATGTGGCATACCCACAGGGATGCTGGATCGAGTTACTGTATTTTATCTGAAAAGAAAAATTACATTTCTCAACCAAGTACTCCAGCGCCTTACAAAAAGCCCTCTTTTTTTGGTACCAAAGTTCATTTCGATTGTTTAAAGGTTGCAGTTCTTTCCCCTTCTCTGGTACCTGGGAGACGGTGCTCTGCCTCTTGGGGCAATGCTTTTTTGTCAACTGCAACGCTTGCAACGTTTTAACATGACACTGCAAATGCTGCAAGTCCAGCCTTTCCGGAGGAACTGAAGCACAGGCTCTTTGGGAAGGCAGCGATGGATTGTACGTTACAAAATCCCGCAATCAAGAAAGATGAACAGCTCTACGAGGAAGTGGGGGACGGAAGGAGGGTCATTTAATTGGGGGTCACTGTACCTGCTGCAGGGACTCTTCTGCTCCCCTCCGGGGCAGACGTACTGGAATCCCCTTGTCATCTGATCCCTCCTTCCTGCACTGCCTGGATTAGTTTCTTCTGCTCGTTTTGGCTGCGTTCTGTTAGGATAAAAAAAATGATTCAGCTTGGGAGAACTAGAAGTAATGAAAGCAGCGACTCTTTCTTTGGCAAGCTGCTTCGCTATTATCCTTTCTTTCTTTTGTACTTTGGCTACTGAAGGGAGTCCCTTTCCTTGGCAGCGCCGCTCTGGCTCGCGGCTGACACCCATTCTCAGCTACATCTCCAGGAGCTGAGGCTGCTTGCCAGAAAAGGTTTTTATCTTTTGTTGGATGCTGTGAGTACTCACTTGCAACGTACCTGGTGTTTTCTTTCAGAAGCATAAAATAGAGGGGAAAAAGACTAATTGCATCACCTCAGTAGGTCCCCTTTCTCTTCCACAGAAGAAAGAGGAAGACCCATATTTCTCCCCACCACCCCCCCCACATGATAGCGTAGCTTTAAGCCGTGCTCCTAAGTGCTTGCCAAAGCGTTTCCAAGTCTTAGGCATCTGTTTTTTCAAAGAGGAGTTGAAAAGCTTAGCTTCCAGTACAATGCATTAAGTCTGAAAAAGAGGTCATCTCAGAAGTTTATCGCGCAACAGATCTTTACAGAGACTGCTTATCTCTAGGACTGGTAGCACGAGCACCCCTTGCCAGTCAAGACAAGGGGAGAGTGCTTTGAGAAGGGGATGTGCTGGTTCTGCGCAACAGAGCATCCAGAGAGGGTGACAGCGTCTCTCAGGAAAAGTCTGAAAGCTTACCACAAGAACGTGGACTACATCATCTGGTGTGCAACACACAAACAGAACCATCAGTCAACCCGATCTTCACTTTCTGACTTCTGAGCTAATGAAAGTGCTTTTTAAAAAAGAAAGGGGGGAGGGGGTTTATTCAGTACACTAAGTTCCCGTAGGTGTTAATTTCTGTGGCTCTTTGATACCTATGTATATATATACACACTTTCCCAAGCCTAAACTACATTTCCACCTGATGGGAAAACCTGGTAATTTTTCCCATCAGCACGGGTGCCTTGGTCTTTAAAGCTCTAGCGCAAGCATCTCATCTGGCAAGACGGTCTTTACAGTAGGTTGCAGTTTGTTCAATTAAAAACTAGTTGTAGTTGTCCTACTTTCAACAGTAATTATTTTCAAATACAAAGATTATTAGCTCTCTCTCCTCCTCCAAGGAGATTTTCCTAGAACACAGATTTGCATGGAGAAAGGGAAGAAACTGGGATAAAACCATGTACTGCGTGAGCCTGACCATTCTTCCCCGTACAGCAGCACTTCAGAGAGGAGAGGGTCACCGCAAGGGGGCCTGCGTCTCTCCGGTCCGCAGCCTAACACCAAAATCTTTCTTTTTTGTTTCACGGGAACCTCGGGGAAGCCGCAGTCCGGACGGGCGTCTCACCGGCCTAGAGAGCGGAGAAGCACATGCAAGGACAGTGGAAAGTTTGCAGCCCTCCCTGCTTCTTTCAGGGCAGGTCTGTTTCCTTAAGAACACTTTTGACAGCTGTTCCAGGTAAGTTCTGGTAGTTTTGGAGACAAGGACTCAGAGGCGTTTTGTGCAAACATACCTCATCTTTCCAGAGCAAGACTTTCCACGTGAGGTTAATCCACTCTCCACATCAACTGGACCAACCAGAAAGGCTGGCAGTCCTTCGATATGGGCCCCTGTCTAGCGCAATCTAGATTCAAGTCCTACAATTCATTTCTCACATGCCACAGTACCTTCCTGAGAGCATCCCGGATCCGAGGCGGACACCTCGGCTGGGCCGGCTCCGAGCTGACGAGCAGGGAGTGAAAACTCCAAATGCCAGGGCAAACCTCTGCCAGGGCCATCCCACGCATCCTGTCAGTATGGCCTTTGAGTCTGTTTCAGGTAGCCTTTTCCTCGTCCTTCTTGAAAAGGAACGTGCTGTTCCTCCTTACTGGGGTTCTGCTGGAAAGAAGAACTACGTTATAACGTTGTCGAGCACAGCTATCGCTGCTCCATAAAACACAACTTTGTTGTTTTAAAGGAAACAGAGCACAGAACACAACTGCAAAGCACACTCCGTCTTTGCGGCCAGCTGGGTTGGGCAAAGTTCCTTATCCTTCGGTAGTCCAAAAAATTAGATACTGGAACGCTCGACAAAGAGGTGATACGCTGAACACAAACGCCCTGGAGGCTGAGGCAGGTAAAGGAAAGTTTCCCTTTCCAGCAATGTTTTTGGTAAGCTTTTTTACATTTGAAATAAAGAAATGTGGACAAGTTCATTAAATACAACCCCTGGTACATCCCATCGCTTCATGATGGGATGTCACACGCCTGCTGCTCATAACACCTAAGACAGACAGAAAACCCAGCCTCACCTGCCGAATCTAAGGACTTCTGTTCCAAAAATGCCCTTTCCTATACATTTCAATGAACTGAGGAAGAAACAGCAGCAATAGAAACAAGACCTGTGGGTCATCTACCTGGATCAAGTCAGCATGCAATGCTTTTTTTTTTTTGTTTTGAGGTCTTAGTCATCATGATGAGTGTAATTACTGCAACCAGCTGGGATACACCTCCCTAGACCTCCTGCCCACCTACACCTGCTCAGTGCACTGCCAGTGCAAAGACTCAGGCTTAGACTGCAAGCAGGGAATAGATGGCATGTGGAGCTCACAGAAAATCCTCTGCCCATAGTCTTTTCTGCAGTCTTCTGGAAAGCCCTGACCCCGGATGTGAAGCAAAAAGCAGCTAAGGCCTCCTTTTCTCCCCCCTCATCTCCTCACCCTGAGGGTGACTCGGAGGATTGCAGTGCTCAGGCACACCCCAGCATGAAGCTCCACCACACTCAACAAATGCATTGCTTTATACAGGACTTTGCCCTGGCACTGGGCAACAGAAGAGGAACAGCAAGGAGGAAGACTGGAGGGTGGGTGGGGGGACCCAATGCAGAGCTCTGTAGGGAACAGGAGGATCATTTCTGGGCCTCACGTGCAGGATACAGGTGGACTTGTGCCCCTCTGGGCACACAGTGAGATTGAAAGCTGGGGAAACTCTGCTGCCAGGCTGAGTTTTCTGCAATAGGTCAGGACACAGGGGCAGGCACCAGAGACCTTTTCTGCACCCTCCACCACATCTAACTGGTTAACCACAGGAGGCAACACAGGATGCTCCACATGCAGCCTCCCCCTCCCCCCCCCCCAGAACAGAGCAGCTGTGTGCTTCCCCACTCTGTCCAGCCTCCAGGAAACTCAGGGCTTGCACACTGGCAGACCTCACACCTCCAGAGCAGGACATGGCTGCACCCCTGGGGGGGGGGGGGGGGGAGGGAGAGGAGAGAAGCAGGGAGCAAGGGACCTCTCCCCACACTGACAGAAGAAACACATTAGGGTTTCCGAAAACCTATCACTTGCTTATGCACCCTTTCCCCTTGGGTTCAAGCTTTGGCTTGTCAGTTTTTAATGAAACAGGATTATCAGCAACAGCAACTCCTCACAAGAGGCAGTAAGCACTGCTCCATGAAGTCCAGTTGCCTCAGAGAACAGCATGACTTGTGTCTGAAAGGCTAGGGAAACAATCCCTAGGTGGAGGCTTCTCTGCTGAAGAGACACTGCTGCCGCTCCACAAGCTCTCTTTGGAGGAGGTATTCAAAACCCGTCTGGATGTGATCCTGGGCAATATGCTCTAGAGGCCCCTGCTTGAGCAGGGAGGTTGGACTAGATGATCTCCAGAGGTCCCTTCCGACCTAAAGGATTCAGTGAGGTAGAGAATGCCTTCAATTTTCCTGGAAGAACAGCCATTAGACTGTCTCACCTGAAGCCCAGTTAAATTACTGGTTTGATGTGCATGGAAAAAAAGAAAACACACAGCACACACACACAGAAGAGCTACCCACAGATCTGGCCTGAAAGGGTATTTTCCTCTTTCCATAGACACCAGGGGAGCTCCGAGGATGCTTTGCATGTTGACCACCAAATACCAGGAGTCCTGCTTTGGAAGCATTGCATTTGGGTTGCCAGCAGCTAACACACAGCAGTTATCTGCAGGCCTTCAAGGACAAGCCACTCAACCCCCGTGCCCAGCAGGCTCCTCAGATCACACCATGGACATAGCCACACGGAGGAGGCAGAACATGCCAAGGCCAAGCAATGCTGTGAGAGCATCTGCTCCCAGGGCTTGCCTCACTCATACCCAGCCTTGAAGGGTGCAAGACTCAGCCACGGAGGCTGACCAGAATAAGCCGAGGAACACATTTCCACTTCTGCTCCGCGGCTCGGAAAAATCAATCTGCTGTCTTCCTCGCTTGGTTAACAGCGGCAATCCTGTTCTGCAAACATCCCTGTTCCCCAGCCTCTGGGAAGCAGCTCTGCCAAAGACAAAAGGGGAAAACAGGCACTGCACAAACCACAGTAACTCTGCTTCAAGGCATATATGAAGTCCCTTCCTCCTGCCTCTCTGCGCTGCCTGGCTACATTAGGCAGCACAGCAGTCCCAGAAACCGCTGCTCCCTGTGACTTGCCATCAGGTTGTCAGCACCACCCTAGGTAGAGGCTGTCAAGGTCAGGCACTCAGCCCTGGGCTCCATTAGCCCAGAGAGACTTGGGCCTGCTCATTTGTTTCTCCCTTGGGCAGCAGGGGCTCCGCCCCTGCCACAGACAGCCCCCTCTTCAAGGGCAGGGAGCCGGGATCATGCCAGGTTGCCACATCCCAGAGTCACACTCCCCTGATGTTCTTCAGCAGCCTGAGGCAGGCAAAGACAAGGAAGCTCTTGCATTCCCACCTGCTCTGCTCCAGGGATCCACCTCATGGCTTTACTAGGAAAGCCACCTTCTCAGCCACAAGTGACTGCAGATCCCTGTGCAAAACCATGCCAGGTGTCTTGTCAAAACAGAGGCCTGTCTTCAGCAGCCTCCATGCCAAAGCAGAGGCAGGGCTCAAGTCAGACAGCTAAGGGTCTCTCCATGCCTTCTGACTCCAAAGCAACAGCAACCAAGTTCTAAGCACTCTGCTGCAGCTCTGTTACCGGCTTAACAGAGCAGGCAGCCTGGGAGACATTTAGGGTAAAGAAAGCACTAGTCAAGTTGCTTGGAAGAGGAGAACGAGGAAGCCTAAGGGACAGAGCTCACACAATACATAAGCCCTGTTGTGAGCAGCACAACTGCCATGCTGGCAGGCCGGCGGGGCTGCAAGTGCAGCACTAGGCTCCTGCACACTGACTTTCACAAGGGACCCTCTAAGGTCAAGGGCTCTGGAAGCACTTGCAGCAGAAGGACAGGCCTCTTCTCCTGCTCTTTTTCCCATCTAGAGCACAGGGAGGCAAGTAACTGCACAGCTGTAAGCACGAGACCTAGCTGTGCCTATGACTGACCTGCAGCAGTGCCTTCACATGCTCAGGCTGCAGGGCTCAAAACCCCTGGGAGGATGCCAAGCCCGGGCCTGCCTGCCCCTGCTGCAGGAACCACCAGCTGCAGCAGTGTGAGCTGGCTCCCCTCCTCACTCAAGCTCTACCTCCCCCTCCAGCCCCTGACAAGCACACTGAGCTTCCCATGGGTGCCTGCAGGATCACGAGAACAAGACTTGTGAGAGCACAGGGGCGGGGCAAGGTGCAAAAACCTCAAGTCCAACAAGCCCAGGTGTGTTGCACTTCTGCACAGAAGCCACTTGCATCTGCCCTGCTCAAAAACATCGTGCCCTGCTCCAGCTTTCAGCCTAGTCTCTCCTGCCTTCAGCAGGCAATTCAGTTGTGATCCTTGGGTTGCCTTTCTCATGTGGACCACTCCTGCCACTAGGGCACCCCCTGATGACACATTCAGACCAACACTGCCATCCCTGAGGCTTCCCCTGAAAAACACTGCTCCTCAGCAGTCCCTCAGCTCCTATTGCCCAGGGGAAGGGGAAAGGGGCCACCACCACCACACCAGCTCTTACAGAGTCATAAGGAAAGACAACACATCAAGCCATTCATATGCTTTTTGGAACCAAGGCACTGAATCTCTCTGCCTGAGCTGAGCAGGGGAAAGGGGAAGAGAAGAACTGCACGCCCCTGTGTCACCACCAGCAAGTGCTGACACTGAGGCCTGCAGAAGGCATGAGCTCAGCATCTTTTTTTATCCTACCAGATGTTCAGGAAAGGAGACTTAGGATGGATTTGCTGCCTTTTCACAGGCACTGAAGCCACTCTTTGGCTCTCCTTTATTCTGAGGAAGGGAGCCCACTCTGAGCAGACCACAGGTGAAAGCCTCTGAATTCCTGATGGGCTGGGACTATTTGAGACAGCTCAAGAGGAAAGAGCATGGCCTGCATCACAGCACAGAAGAGAGCTAAGAGGAGAAGGGGCTCGTCCAGCTTCGGGGCTCTTCCAGGGTGACAGTGACCTCCTACAAGCCATTTCCATGAGCTCCCCTTCACCTTGCTTCCTCTCTGCACAGGCTCCCAGCAGGAGGCTTTAGGCCTAGCAGGCTCAGCACACCCCATTCTTCTCGCTGCTTCATTTTGTGTCCAGCTGACTGAAAGGCTAGAAGAGCCATAAAACAATGTGAACAAGGACCCTTGCAACAGATCTGGAAAGCACATGTCCAGTTTGAGAGGAGCCAGGGGCACCAAGCCCCAGGAGGCCTTCAGAAAACCCGAGCCCAAAAGCAGATAGGTACTACGATTTTGAGTTGGGCAAACACTTCAACAGTAGCTCTTAACAATTATGGGTAACTCATGCTTATCCCAGGTTACCTTGGTCAAGGCAGCACTCCATGAACACTTAACCCCATTTAATACTTTCTAGTTCCAACCCTTTATATTTGACTCCAGGTTTCTTCTGGGAAAGAAATGCTGCCCTCCTCACACCCCCCTCAAAGCCATCTCTCTTTTATGTTGGTCTCCCTTCCCCACAAGCATCTGAAAAGTAGTGGGTTAGGAGCCTGTAGAATGCTACCCCCACCTACAAACCAGTGCCAGAACTCCTCCCCAACTCACCTTACTGAGGTTCTTACAGGTGCACCTCATTTGTACATGGCAGCTCATGTCAGTCAGCTAACCCACCCAGCTCCCTTTGCAGCTGGGACATTGAGGGGGTGCTATGACTACTGGCAATTAGTAGCAGTCAAGCTTTTTCTTAGGGCTACAGCATTCCCCACACAAGTTTCAGGAGCACCACCCCCCACAGGAAAAACCTCTTTGTAGTAGTACAGAGCCCACAAGCAAACCCCCACTGAAAAAGAAAGTCAGTCTAACTCAGCAGAACAGGAACTTCTAGTGATAAAGGAGCTGAACAGCCCCCACTGTTTCCTAAGACAAGTCCGCAGAGAGCCAATGCTTTGTGATTTCAGCTGTTCATTGAAAAGCAAAACTCTCCACACTGGGAGCAGCACATCATGCTGTTCCATGCAAAACAGGGATGACTCACCCCCTTCTGCAGGTCAGCTAGGGAGAGGCCACCCAGGGAGGCTCCTTGGCATGCTCAAGATGGAAGAGCCAAGTGCTTTGTTAAAGCAGCAGAAGCTCATGCTCTTAAGGCCCAGAGATGGTTAAGAGAACTTCCCCACAGCTGCTAGCTTTTCCCCAGCTGCAGTCCTACACATACTTCCCTAAAGCTCCCCAGAGAAATACTGGCCTATTTCAAAGCCACCTCAAGCCAACAAGGCCTACCACTGCCCTTGAAAACATAGTACTGCTAAAGTTCTGCCAGACCCAGCCATCAAGCTCTCCGACTGAACTAGAGACTTCTTCAAACACTTGATGCTTGCTTGCTTGCCCACCCTGTTTTCCCCTGCTAGGCTTACTTAGAAGAGAGACAGCTTCTTCTACACTTATGAGAACCCAGGTGCTCTGAGGAGACCTGACTCACTCCCTACTTACACACTTGAAACACCTCAGCCTCCCTGTTGGGAAGCACAGTCACCTTCAGGCACTGGAAGTCACCTAGCTCTTCAAGAGCAATCAGTTGCTGCAAGCAGAGAACAGTGCTCTTCCAGAGCTCCCTTCAGACCTGAGAGCTTAGCCACCTTCTACTGAACCCCCTCCCCCCATAGGGCAGCCTTTGTCATGGCATACAGACAGGCAACAGAGCACACTCTGGGAAGAGTTACTTAGAAAGCCTCTGGAAGGACAAGGAGCCTATGCCTGACCAGTCTTGCTGGCTTAGCTTCTCTGCTTTTCAGGTACTCACACTGGCAGCTCAGCTGGTGCTGTAGAGCTTGATCCTTTTGTTTTAACACAACAGCCCAGAACACAACCCCACTGCAGGTTAAAAAAAACAAAACATGGTTTGGATCTATTGATGAGTTGGGGGTTCAAAAACCTGTTCTCAGCTCAAGTGACAAAGCAAACCCTAGCAGCAAGCACTCAACCGCCATTAAACACTCACCCACTGAGCAACAGAAACCACAAAACCACTCCAGAGAACAACACAAGCTCAGAAGCAGAGAGCATCAGGACACACACACACAGCAACACACAGCTCAGAACTCCCCCTAACCCTTCAGAGAACACCAAACACACTGCTCTCAAAAAACAGCCCAACCACCCCCCCTGCAACAGCCCCCTCAAAAACCAAACACCCACTCCACCACAACTCCCTGCCAGGAAACAGCCACCCCTGGGGCCAGGGCTTAAATGCAGCCCTCTGGCCAGTGGGGAGAGGAGATGTGGGTGGAAGCCCCCAGGTGACTCTGGTCAGGGAAGCCCCAGCTGAGTCTGGTCAGGGCAATTAAGGCCTACTGGTGCCCTCAGGACCCTGGCGGGAGAGCAAACAAGTTTTGCTGTGCCAAAAGGCATCTTCCCTTAGAGCACCACCTAGAGAAACAGGGCTGAGTCACACTGAGCTCATCAGGTGCACAGATCTTCCCAGCAGCTGCTGTCACCTGCCCCCAAAGGCCTTCGGCAGAATGGTAGCCAAAGGCTTCTTTGAACACCGGCTAGCGCTGGATGTTGAGAACCTTCCCAACGTTTCCAAGGAGCTGTACCCGCCTAGATGCGCAGCACGAGCGCACAGTCATCCGGCTCCTGCAGCTGTTCTGTACCTTGCTAGCTATGGCTCAAGCGCTCCCAGCACCAGAGGTGTTGGCTTTGGATTTAGCAGCAGCCCTCACAGATTTGTCTTTTCGGAGAGTTTGTCCAGGCGTTTTTGGAACCCATGCAAACTGTTCACATCCAGCCAGGAAGTCCAGAGCTTAATTATGCATTAGGCAAAGAAATACCTCTCGAACGCTTTGGGCCTGGCCTTGGCTAGCACTGCCTAGGGGCTTTTTTGCATTGGTCCTTGCAACGCAACAGGTAGAAAGCAACAGCTGTCTTCTTTTCCAGAATGCTTTGGTGCTCCCTCAGAAAACTCTGAGCCTCCTGAATCACTCTGCTGACGGTTAAGAGGCCTGGCCCTGTAACGATTGCCTGCCCCGTCCAGACCCTGAATGCACTAAGAGGTCTTAACTGCCTCCAGCAGCCTCACCTGGCACCTCCGCCCACGCACCCTTTGCCCATTGGCTTGAGGGCTGTATTTAAGCTGAGCCTTGGGGCTGGAGGCTTTGTTTAGTGGGGGTTGGGGGGTGTCTTTAGAGTTGGGTTGGGTCTTTATGTTTCTGTGGCAAGTTGTGGGGTTTGTTTTTAGTGTGTTTCCCCACCACCCCCCCTTAGGTAAGCCTTCTAGTTGTGATGTGGCTTTGTTTGTGGTTTTGGTTTCTGCATGTGAGCCTCAGAGCTGTGTTGTGGTGTCATTCCTGCTCTTGCAGGGGGGTGGGGGGGGTTTTACAGGGGTGTTGTGGCTCTAGCTTGAGCCCTGCTTCTTGAAGGGGGGGGGGGGGGGGTGTGTTTCCTTAAGCAGTTTTCTGGATGGACTGGCTGTGTTATTTTTTCCCAGGGCTGGGAGTGGGCTCTGTTGTTATGTAGCTCTGCCTGTTGCACCTGGAGATGTTAAGGGGCTGTGTTGTGCTCAGTGAGGTAGTTCCCTGGTGGGTGGCTAGCCTTGGGTTGTGGATGCTTGTTGTGGTGGGGCTGGCTTACTGCAGTTGCTGCAGGATGTGTCCCCAGAACAGGGAGGAAGGGCTGGCCAACACCAGGTTGTTCTCAAGCCAGGCTTTCTGTGTTATGCTTCCCAGAGTGTTTGGGTCCGTGTTAATCCTTGTGCTGAATGCTTAAGGCCCCCCTGAGTGGAGGAGGGAGCAGCAAGTGAGTCAAAGCCTGTTTCTGTCCCCAGACCCTCATGGGTGACCCAGTCACTCATGACTGCTCCTGACCCAGTCATTCATGACTGCTGGGTTTGGGGGGCTGGGTGCCCTGCAGTGTGTTCACAGCAGGGAAGCTTTTCTGAGGGCCTTGTTAAGCTTTCTGCAGGCCCCTAATGGGGGCTGTAGCTTAGTCAGGGAGGCTTTTCCTCAGGTGTGGGGTAACACCCCCCCCTGGTTAGTCAACTGAGCTGTGAGGACTTAACCCTTCTTGTCCCTCTCCTAGGGCTTGAATGCTCAAAGCAAGGCTAGCAGTTGTCAGGGTTTCAGAGGATTTTTTTTAAATCCCTCCCTGAGTTCCCCTCTCCCTGAAGGAGTTTCAAGGCTCTGGGGAAATGTACTCAGGCCTGATTAAACCATCCCCCCCAAGGCATTTGGGAGAAGTCACTGCTCACATGTGCATGTAAGACAGTGTGGCAGCCTTGGTTGAGCTTGGTTACTGTGCATGGGTGCTCAGGTGTCCGATATGGGATTGCACCACTACCACTGAGAGGGCAAACCAGACAGCTTTCCTATGCTCTCTTCTCCTGCTTGCACTGTTGACTTGCCTGCTTCATGGGCTTCCTCAAGAGCTGAGAGAGGGATGCTTCAAGCCAGGCAGCCTGGGTTTCTTCCAAACCAGGGGAGGTCAGCACTGTTAACTTCTGTGGCTTCTGAGTCCCTCCAGGATTTTTCTGTGTGTTTTAAGGGTAGCACTAAAAAGAAAAGGTCTCTCTCAGGGGTTGCATGAAAAAAAGGAAAGCCACCTGGATTTAACTTGAGAAGGTGTGGGGGGTGTTGGCTGTGTAGAGCAGCCTGAATGCTCTTGAGACTCAAGTGCTCTTGAGACAAGGCAGCATGTGGCTTCCACCCTGAGAACAAGTACAGCTCCTTGTTCTGTTTGGGGTGTCCTGGGCCAAGGTCCTCCTCTAGTTAAAAGGAGCACTTGAGGAGAGATGCTGGGGTGGTTTTTACCTTTTCCAAGGAAGGCTTGCTACAATGCCTGGTGCTGCTGGTGCCCCCTGGAGTGGGAGAGGCAGAAGGGGAGCAGGGACTGGGTCAGAGTAACAAGGGGTGGGTAGAGCTGCCTGTGGCACAGGGCTGCTTTCTCCCTTAGAAGAAGCAAAACATCTAAACTAACCTTGCTGCTAAGGCCTTTAGGTAGGGAAGGGAACAGTGACATGAAAGAGCATGTAGCTTCTGAGGAAGTGAGCCAAAACTGTGGAGTAGCTCTACTAGGATGTGCTTTTGTAGTTGTCTGTTAACATGAGAAGAGCAGGGTGACTTCAGGCAAGGGCTTCTCAGCTGAACAAGTCAAGTGCAAGGAAGCAGCAACAGCCCTCAGGGAGGGAAGAGCTGTTCTCATGCCTCAGGTCTCTGTGGGTTTCTTGTTCTTTCACCAGCCAACTGAATGGGTTCAGGCCCTCAAGCAGGAACCCAGCCTGGCAAGGACCTGGGTCCCTGCCTGGAGAGTGGGGGGGGGGGGGGGTGAGGAAGGCCTGCAAGTCAGGGTGCTGGGGGCCTGCTTGCTTGGGGGAGCTCCTGCCAGCTGCAGCCCAGCCAGCTCCTGCCTCAAGCTGTCCCCTGGCATGGAGGGGCTGGGGCAGGCAGGAAAGCAAGGAGGGCAGCTCTTGGCATGAGCACTCAGAGCTGTCCCTGGGGAAAGCAGGGTTTCTGGACTGCCCCAAAGCAGCAGGTCTGCTCTGCAGTGCATTAACAGCTACAAAGCTGCCTGAAGGATCTGGACAGAAGGAAATGTGTGTGTGACCCCCCCCCATTATGGGGGGGGGAAGAGCTGCTGGCCCCCTTTCTGCTGCTGGAGAGGCCAGAGCTGTGGGGTGTGTTGGGCCCAGCAGGCCTGGGGAGCCCCCCCCCCCACTGCCCCTGAGCTGTGGGGGCTGGCTGGGGGGGTGCTTACCTGGGTGCTGGTCTGCTGAGGGGTGCTGCTGGTGTGGGGCAGGCTGTGGTGGTCTGAGCAGGCTGTGTGCTCTCCTCTGCCTCGGTTTTGGGGTGGTGGGTGCTGCCCCCTGCTCCTGGGCTGTGTTTGAGGGGCGGCTGCTTCCTGCAGGCTGCTGGAGGGCTCGGTGTCTCCGAGCAGGGGCTGTGAGCTGCTCGGCAGTGTGTCCCCCCCGTGTCCTGTGGTGGGCGGCCGTTGGCCCGGGGGCGGCGCGGGGCGGCCGTTGGGGGCGGGGGGGTGGGGGGGGCGGCCGGCGCGAGGCGGCCGTTGGCCCGGGGGGGGGGGGCGGCCGGGGGGGGGCGGCCGTTGGGGGCGGCGGGGGGGGGGGGCCGGCGCGAGGCGGCCGTTGGCCGTGACAGAAGCGGCCCCGGGAGCGGGGTCTTTTCCCGGGTCTGGCGCCTCTGGCGGCGGCGGGAGCCCTGCTCGGCCCGAGGCAGCCGCTCGCCGCGGGGGAGGAGGAGGCGGCGGCGGCGGGGCTGCCCGGCCCCGCGGAGGGGGAGGCGGAGACCCCCGGCCCTCGAGAGACCTGCTGGAGGTGAGTGCCGGAGCCCCGGGGCGAGGCAGGAGGGACGCTGGGGACAACCGGGGGCGGGGGAGGCACCTGAGCTGGCCCCTCTGGGGGGCTGCAGGGGGGCTCCTTGTGCCCGCTGGGCGGAGGGTCTAGGCAGGGCCCTGAGCCAGTGGCCGACCAGGGCCACAAGCCCTGGTGAGGGACCCTTGAAAACCCAGCTGGCCCGGGGGGGGGGGGGGTGGCGGGGGCTGGGGCACCTTTTGCCCCTTGTGGCTGTAAATGCCCTGAGGGGAAGCAGCAGGTGATAGTGTGTGGGGGCTGCTTTTAGCAGGTGGCAGTCACCTGTTTTCCTGTTGGACTTGCTGTTGTGGCCCACTCGTTGCTTGTTGTGGGCTTCTTTCCAGGCTGTGTGCTTGTTGAAGGACACTTCTGGGTCTTTGCCGTGGACAAGCTGTGGAGCTCGGTAGGCTTGAGATGCTAGTGAATTGCCAGAGGAGCCATCCGGTGAGGTGAGTTGCTGTATGTTGTGACCTTGCACTCTCTGGCTAGTCCATTGACATCAGTGTTGATCAGCTGGACTGGGCTGAAATAACCCCCTGAACAAGCTTTACCTGGAGGTGTGACAGGTGCTGGCTGGCCCTGTGTGGAAGGATGGGTCGTGTCAAGTACTGTAGGCAATCACAAGGTACAACTGTGTCTGCTGTGCCTCTTCATTGCAGGCCTTGGGAAAATGCTTCAGCCCCCAAAGAGGAGAAGGTGGGGTGGTCTTGCATGGCAGGCATCCCTGGAACCTGAAGGCTCCCACGAGAAGGTGAAAAATGTCGTCGTTGCTTTGTCTGCCTCGTGTTGCTTGGGATGTCTATGTAGAGGACGAGTCAAAGGATTGCTTCAGAGACCACCTGAGGCTATTGCATCTTCAAGTAGGTCCCGTGACCGCCTGTGCAGTGTATGATGTGTGTAGGAACTTGGGGCGGCATGTGAAACTGTGTTGCTTACCAGGGCACGGGGACCCTTTGGAGCTTGGCATGGTGTGTTTCAAAGTTAATCCTGTGCGAGGGCCCTTGAGAAACCCTGTGTTTTGGATGTAGTGGGGCCAGGGGGCAGCTGGGGAGAAGTGAGTTGTAGAATGTGGCACTTGGCACTTGCTGTCTTGTGTAAGAGTTGGAATGCAGGTTTGAAAGGAGAGCGAGACCAGTTTGTGGGTAGTTTCAAAAGGGATGAATGAGTTGTGTGGCCAGTGAGAAGGAGCAGCAGTCGAAAGGCAGCATCAGCAGGCGAGGCCCTATTTAAGCTGCTTAGTGCTGCTGAGCGGTGTGTCTTTGAACAGTACATAAGCTGAAGCCCTCAGCTAATGCCCCAAATAATCCAGGCATGGCCCGAAACCGTGGGCGGGGAACTTGCCCAACTGCCTCAAATGAGGGGTTAGTGTTGCTTGAATAGCAGCTTCAGAGGGAAGCACAAAACCTCCGGAGCGTGCGTCCTTGTGTCTTCTTTTACCCTAACTTGGGGACTGGGAAGTATGCAATAACCCAAGAAACTAGAGAAGTGCATTTTTCCCCCTGATTTGCCTAATAGTGAATGAGAGGGGAACCTCAAAAAAAACAAAACCCTCTAAGGTTTGAGGTAGTGATGGATGAAAATCCATCCATGGGAGGGAATGTCAAGGCCATAATAATGTACGTGGGGTTGTGTTTGGGAGAAGTGGAAGCTTGTTGCTCCCTTGGGAGCAACATGTAGCAGTAGAATGATACTGCAGACCTGGTTGAGCCTACAAAGAGTAGAGTGTTCTCATCAGGCGAGTTCCTCCCCCTGTGGTGCTCTGTAGGGAATGCACTAGTAAAAATGCACAGACTCCACCCCATGAATTAAAAGCACTTGATTCCCCCCCTCCCCCCCCCAGTTCCATTCCAAATGCTGGAGTGGATTTTGTCCTGGGTTAATATGGTTGTCCTTTGCAGGCCCCTGCTGCCTTTGTGCTGTGCCTTTTAAAGCAGATGGAGTACCAGCTCAGAGCATTGCATCGAGGGTGCCTTGGACTATTGGGGTGCCTTGCCTTCCCTTGTGCCTTTTGTGATTAACTTAAATCAGGCAAGGCAAGGACACCTTGAGCTCAGGCCAGGGTGTTCAAAGGAACTGGATATTGACTGATGCAGTTGAGAGTGAAGTTGGTGGGGGCTCCTGGTTGTCTTAATTTCCAGGGTCAGCGTTGTGTTCCTTGTGGGGAAAGTCTACTTCTCCTGGTTGAAGTCAGCAGCAAGCTGACCTTTTTCTGTGTTTATCCAGCAGGTTTTTTCCAGGGTGTGTAACTGGGCCTTTGGTCATCTGCAGAGTGCTGTGCTGACATGGAGAAGGATGTGGGCTTCTTGGCCTGGGGGCTGGCTGCAGAGGGCCAGTGGGACCTGCAGCTGTGTGGGCTGGCTTCCTTAGCTTGGCAGGACAGAGGAGTTCTGGGTCTCTTCCACAGCCAGCCAGAGGCTCAGGATCAGCTCCAGGTGCAGGGAGGAGCTCCAAGGGCTGTAGTGGAGCTTACTGCAGCAGGCAGCTGTCTGCAGTGCCTTTTGTGCAGGTAGTGATGCTTCAGGCAGGTGAGGCCTGCCTGAGAGGCTCCTCTGGACTCCTTGAGAAGGGTAGGTCGGTTGAGGTGCCCCTGTCCTTGTCCTTAAGCTTGAAGGGGCTTTCCTGCAGTGGTGGTGGGGCTTGGGGTCCCTGTCGGGTGCCCTAAGGTGCAGGAGCAGAAGCGCTGCGAGCCACCGATTGTCTCTTTCCTGGTGAAAGGGCCCATTGTGAGTGAGTAGCCTTAGTCCCACAGAACTGCTTTGCCTGGCTCAGAGGTCAGTGCCGTCTGGAGGCACGGAGACACCTGTGTTTTGAGGGCAGAACTGAAGGCATCTTGCAGGCCCTGAAATACTGAGTTTGAGGGGGAGCAAGGCAGCAGAGTAGGTAGTGCGAGGGAGCTGGCATCAGCAGAAGCAAAGAAACAGCGGTGTCCCTTTTCTGAGGGCAGGATATACTGCCTAGGGATATACTGAGCCTCTTGTGACTCGCCCAAAGTTGAGGCGGACAGAGTTTGACAAGAGAGTTGGAGTTCTATGTGTGAGAGCAACACTATTTCCCTAGGACAGAATAGGCAATGGGGTGGTTGCTGTGAAGAAGTAGGGGAGTACCTGCTGTGTCTGGATGCCGGTCAGGTAGCAGCTGTAGCTTCCTCTTCTGTCTTCTGTCACCTTAGCTCTGAGGCCTGTGGGGAAGCTGCCGTAGTTGACACGAAGGATAACATTACTGGAGGTCTACCGAGTTGTGTAATGAGTTTCCTTGGTTTGCCTGGTGAGATGATGAAGGTTATGCTAGTCCTGATGAATGTACTTGCTTGCCACTTGCTAGCAGAACAGGCAGAAGGTTGGGCCTGGTTCTTGGTGTGCTGGGTTGCAGCTTGTGTGTTTGAGGCTGAGGGAGAAGAAGTCTTGATGCTAGTGTCTGCTGCTTTGTGTAGCAGTTGATTGCAAGTACTTGGCTACAGCTTCTGCTGGGAAGTTTGTGGTTGTTTCAGAAGAGGGTGTTTTGGCATGTGGTGGTTGTATGGAGCACAGAGATGCCCCTGTGAGGGCTACTGTAGTGATTAAACCAAAATTGAAGTGGTGGTCTTGGTCCAGCAGCTTGGTTCCGGTGGTGAAGACAGCCTGAATTCTGACACCATGGATATGCTGCTTGGCAGTCTTTTTTGCTGTTGCTTAGCTTCTGTGTCTAATGTTGCAGGGATGGAATGGCTTGTGGAGTGTGGTGGTGATTGGCCTCAAGGTCTGGCTGCCCTGAGTCCTTGACTTGCCTGCAGCTAGTTGGCAGATGGTGATTATGCCGAGTGTGGATGGGCATGCCGGTGTGCTTGCTTCAGGGAAGGCTCTGCAGACTTGACTGAGGCCCTGTTTCTGAGGTGGAAGTGAGTCTGGTCAAGAGGGCAGCCTTGTGGGTTTCAGAGGGCGTAGCTGAGGCCCATCTGCCCTTCTCTGTGAGGGGGTTAGTAGCCTGCATTGCAGGGTGGTTGAGAAGGGAAAGGCCCTGCAGGTGGTAAGGTGGTCATGGCTGGCAGGTGGAGATGGAGAAGCACTTGTGATGGACTGAAATCTGCCTTTGCTGTCAGTGACCAGAGTGAACTCTCTAGAATTTACCTTCTAGAGCCAGCTTAATACTGGCTGAGGCTTGCTCTTCTGCTGAGAAGACTAGAAGGGTCTCCTCAATCTTTGACCTCGGTGTCTAGGTTGGTTTCTCAAGCCTGCCTTCAGCTCCTTTCAAGTCCCAATGGTTCCTATTGTTGCATCAGCAGGGTGGGCTGCAGAAGGGGCTTGAGTCTAGGCTGCTTCCTGCTTGTGTTACGGTGAAGGGGGTTGGCATTGAAGGGGTAAGCCTTTTTTCCCCAATGTGGAAGGATTATGAGCTGGGAGGCTTTGGTTACTGGTGGCTTCGGGACAAGTTTTAGCAGTGACTTTTTGGGAGCAGGTGCGGGACAAATGAAGAGCCTTGCCCTGGGGGTGACAAAGTGAGCAAGGGGATGTAATGGAGTGGCCCAGCTGGGTGTGGTGATTAGAAGGAAATTCATACTTGGAGACTGTTAGCACCAGGTGGCGCTGCTCTATCAGTATAGAGGCAGCTAATTTCTCAGTCCTGTCCTCTGGGTACCAGGGCCGGGTGGCCTGTTACATGGTAACTGAATATAATGTAATTGACCAGTGCAAGGAGACTGGGGAGAAAGACCTGCTGGGAGAACTGATAGGTGCTGATAATCCTGAGGCATTTCCTGAGTGGGAACTGTCCAAGTTGGAGCAGAGATGGGCTGTTATGATCATCAAGATGAAATCTGTGTTTGCTGAATGTATTCCAGATTAAAGAAGTTTGTTTCTTGATCTTTTCCAAAGTAAAAGGTTGAGAAATAACTTGTTGGGTAAAAGATTTCACCTAACTGATTTAAAAAAAAAAATTGCTGTGAAGTCTAGATCTTACAATGGAGTAGTTACAGGAGCAGATGACCTCTGATGAGACTAATAAGGGCAGCAAGCTTTGGCATATTTGGCAATTGAGATAGACAGTGGAGAGCACTTTGGCCACTTTGGAAAATCTTGCTCCCTTATTTGAGGAGGAGGGGATGGTGGAGGCCAGGGAGCAACATACTGGAGAGGACCAAAAAATGAAGCACCAGCCATGAGTCAGAACAATTCATCCATCTCTGGCGGCACAGCTGGGAAGTCTGCTTTCAGGAGGAGCATGGGGAACTCTGTCTGGATGCTTGCCAGGTACAGGACACAAGAGATGCAGATAGGGGAGAAGTTTTTGTTTGGCTTTCTCAATTTGATTTCTTAGAGTCATTTTGATGAGGAAGTCTTGTGGTTTTTCTTTTTAAAGCTGTGGGCAGAACTGCAGGAGAAAGTCTGAGGTGAATTGAATTGCAGTAAGAGTAGTTTCTCGGGGGTTCTCCTGTGTTTGTGGTAGCAGTGTCTGGGGAATGAGGGCAAAAGCATGTGCAGTGGGGAAACAGGAGCAGGAGCTGGTTGTCCCCTTGGGTGATTTCTGAAAGACTCACCCCTCTCCCTGCTGGAGTGACTTGCCAGCTTGCTGAATGTGGTCTTTGCCCCAGAGCACTTATATTTTGAACAGTCTTCTCAGCCTGTTGCTGCATGGTGCTGTAAAAGGCTTCTCTGCTGTTTTGGGGAGAATGCTCTCAAAGATGGCCTGTTTTTTTCAGTTCTCCACTGGAGGAATGTGGAGGAAGTGTTCTCGCAGGAGTTGAAGGTGAAGGGCTCCCTGGGCTGGACTAATTGTTGACCTGTCCCCCAAGAACTGGCTTGTGCTAGTGGATAGTTCTCATAGGTATGAGAGCCTGGCAGGGAGCATTGCAGAGGCTCCTGTTTGTCCTCAGCTGGGCCAGAGTTTAAAGAAGTGGCCAGACTTCCCTGAGCTCAGGTGCTAGCTGGTTTTTCAAGGTGCTGAGTGTGGCTGCTGAAAGAGTCCTACGTGGAACTGCAGTGTGCCTGTTTGGTCTCATTATCACTCGCATGCTGTCAGAGCATGATGCATCACCAAGTTCTGGTTGGTGGGTGCTTCATGTGCAGTTGCCTATTTGTTTTGTAATGAATAGCTGCTCAGCCTAGTGGGGTGTGGTTTTTAGCATGGATCCCTTTTGTTCCTCCTTTGATGCGTGGAAGCTTTGACAGATGCCATATTTGTTTTGCACATGTGGATTCTGAGGTTGTATTTAGCCTCTCGGAAGACCCTGACTGGACTGGAGAGGATGTCGCTTGCGGTTCTCTCAAGCTTTCTAGCAGTAGGCAGGTATAGGCTATTTCTCTGTGGTTTGGCAATACTGACAGCTCCAGCTAGTTTCCATCTAACACAGACTGTTGTTTATAAAATCAATGTTACCTGATTGGGAACTGAGTGGTTTTCAAATGTATCAGAATGACCCAAATGCTTATATGCTTTGCTGCATTACTGAATGAATATAACAAATAAGGAGAGAGCTACTAGGATTAACTTCTTCACATCTAAAATTCGTAGTTTAAATTTAATGTCATGATTTTGTAGCACAGTAGAGAAGTTGTGGTGGTTTCATGAAGTCATTTTTAAAGGCTGTCAACTTTCTTAGGTAAAAACTGACTGGCTTCCCAACCAAGGCAGAAGGAAGGAGGACTTTTTAAAAGCCAGACTACAGCACAGTGAGGCCTTGCCAAACAAGGGATTAGGAGCCAGTAAGGTAGGAGCATGAGCAAGAGCAATATAATCTTCTCTGACGAGAAGCGAAGGGGATCACAGAATCACAGAATCGTTTAGGTTGGAAGGGACCTCTGGAGATCATCTAGTCCAACCTCCCTGCTCAAGCAGGGTCACCTAGAGCATATTGCCCAGGATCACATCCAGACGGCTTTTGAATATCTCCAGCAAAGGAGACTCCACCACCTCTCTGGGCAACCTGTTCCAATGCTCTGTCACCCTCACAGTGAAGAAGTTTTTCCTCAGGTTCAGATGGAACTTCCTGTGGTTCAGTTTCTGCCCATTGCCTCTTGTCCTGTTGCTGGGCACCACGGAGAAGAGGCTGGCCTCATCCTCTTGACACTCCCCCTTCAGATACTTGTCCACTTTGATGAGATCCCCTCTCAATCTTCTCTTCTCCAGGCTGAACAGGCCCAGCTCTTGCAATCTTTCTTCATAGGAGAGATGCTCCAGCCCTCTAATCATCTTGGTAGCCCTCCGCTGGACTCTCTCCAGCAGTGCCATGTCTCTCTTGTACTGGGGAGCCCAGAACTGGACACAGTACTCCAGGTGAGGCCTCACCAGGGCTGAATAGAGGGGCAGGATCACCTCCCTCGACCTGCTGGCAACACTCTGCCTAATGCACCCTAGGATCCCATTGGCCTTCTTGGCCACAAGGGCACACTGCTGGCTCATGTTTAACTTGTTGTCCACCAGCACTCCCAGGTCCTTCTCGGCAGAGCTACTTTCCAACAGGTCAGTCCCCAGCCTGTCCTGGTGCATGGGATTATTCCTGCCTAGGTGCAGGACCCTGCACTTGCCTTTGTTGAACTTCATGAGGTTCCTCTCCGCCCACCTCTCCAGCCTGTCCAGGTCCCTCTGAATGGCAGCACAGTCTTCTGGTGTGTTAGCCTCTCCCCCCAGTTTAGTCTCATCAGCAAACTTGCTGAGGGTGCACTCTGTCCTTCCTCCAGGTCATTGATGAATATATTGAACAAGACTGGGCCCAGGACTGACCCCTGGGGGACACCACTAGCCACAGGCCTCCAACTTGACTCTGCGCCATTCACCACAACCCTCTGAGCTCGGCCATCCAGCCAGTTCTCCATCCACCTCACCGTCCACTCATCTAGCCCACACTTCCTGAGCTTACCTAGCAGGATGTGATGGGAGACAGTGTCAAAAGCCTTGCGGAAGTCCAGAAAGACAACATCCACTGCTCTGCCCTCATCTACCCAGCCAGTCATTCCGTCATAGAAGGCTATCAGATTGGTCAAGCATGATTTCCCTTTGGTGAATCCATGCTGACTACTCCTGATCACCTTCTTGTCCTCCAGATGCTTAGTGATGACCTTCAGGAGGAGCTGTTCCATCACCTTTCCAGGGATGGAGGTGAGGCTGACAGGCCTGGAGTTTCCTGGCTCCTCCTTCTTGCCCTTTTTGAAGACTGGCGTGACATTGGCTTTCTTCCAGTCCTCAGGCACCTCTCCTGATCTCCAGGACCTTTCAAAGATGATGGAGAGTGGCCTAGCGATAACATCCGCCAGCTCCCTCAGCACTCGTGGGTGCATCCCATCGGGGCCCATGGATTTGTGGATGTCAAGTTTGGACAAAAGATCTCTAACCTGATCCTCCTCCACCAAGGGAGAGTCTTCCTTTCTCCAGCCTTCCTCTCTTTTCTCCAAGGTCTGGAAATGGCTTTTGGGTGGTAACTTTTCCCTAGCCTCAGTAGGGAAAACTCAGGAATGCTGAAAATGAAATGCTAGATGTGTACACAGAGAAACTGGAAGGCCATGTGAATGGCATCTCTGACAGTATAAATGGTTTACACAAGCGTCTTCTGAGGCAAGTCTTTTTTGGTAGCGCTACTAGTTTTTTTCCCTGTTGGGAAGATGGAGTCATACTGTAGATGATGTTTATGCTTGAGCAGCTGAGGGAGTCAGTAGCAGGATTGGAAAGGCCCAGGAAACTAGAAGTTTAGCAAATCCTCCTAAAATGCTTGTGTGTTGTCTGAGGCAATTAAATACCTCTTAAAAACATGACTGCCTGAGTGCAGGGCCAAGGTTGAGTTTGTAAAGTAGGTATTGTCCGACAAGGAAATCAAATCGGGGTCTATTTTCTGTGAACGTAGGATCTGTTGGAAAAGCTTTAATATGTGTCTTTACATCATGAAGGAGGAGTTAGCTGGCACATTAACTCAACCTTGCCAGTGTGGTAATCCCAGGGGCGTTTAGTAAAAAGAATGCAGAGAACCCCTAAGAGGCAAGCGTGGTTAGGATGGAGCCTCTGTCTTGAAACCTGAAGAGGCCTAAGCCTTAAGATTAGGAGGTGGCTAAATGGATGTTGCCCTTGTTCGTGTAAGGCTAGATACTTGTGTCTTGTATTTCAGGCCATTTCTGTGCGGTGTAACAGGCTGGGTCTTGCTAAAAACTAGGACTTAGGCCCTAAAGGGTGAGGGCAACTGCGGAAGTTGTATCAGGGTGTTTTCAGTTTTGAATGGAGAGCGAGGTGTTTTTGAGTCTTAAACTGCTACGGCGTGTGCAGAGTACCTTTATCTTTTTGGTCCTTGAACAGAAGGACCTGTCTCCTCGGGGCATGTGCCTTTGCCTGTGATTGGTACCACAGCATTGTTTCAAGTGGATTTGATAGTCATAACAAGATTGAAGTAACTGTTGATCATGAGGTGGGAGGGACGGGGAGGGGATAGTGATTGAATATACACACTGAGAAAGCAGTACTGTTTGCAGCATGGCAAAGAAAAGAATTGGAAAAGAACAGGAGTAGATCCTAGACAGGAGTGGATAAGGTTAGCTATAGAGGGCGTACTTGGGGACAAAAATGCAGTGAGACTTCTGCCAACAGGAGACAGCTATACGAAAGCAAAGCGCTCAAAAGCAGAGCTTCATGGATGTGTTAATATAATTGAGAGGATTCCTTCTTGATTTATCATAGTTCTTTCAGGTTTCTGCTTGAGGATAAAGGAAGGTGGCAAAGAGAATAGGCAGGGAGAGAGCTTTGTGGAATGAAGAATTCCAAAGCCTGATGGCATTGCTGAATAGTGCGGGAATACCTTGGGTATAAGGAAGCAACCTAAATCATCAGCTAGAGCAACCTCACGTGGATTGAGAGTTGTCCTTCTGCAGGTTTAGCTAGTGGCATGCCTCTCCAAATAATGACCGAAGCAGACAGGGGCTAGGCCGAAGAATGAGGTCAAGCATTATGTTGGCACTTTGAGCCCTTCCCCTGGAAAAGGGTATTGGGGGAAATGATCTGTGTAACACCTGTGGGCTAGTGGAAACCCAATGACAAAAATGTTTTTAGAAAACATGGCCTAAATTTTGGGAAATCTGACGTTCCAATAGGACTTAGTGAAAATAGACTATAAGGCCACTAAGACGCTTCTCATTGAAGACTGTCTTTCCAAAGTGCCTCTAAATATTGAAAGCAGTAAGCTCTATGGAGGAGATGTTGAAACGCATGTGATGGGACTCCTACTTATTTTAAGTCGAAGAGGAGGAAAGAAAGGACAAGCTCAAAAGAGAAATCCTCGGCAGTAGGTCCTGCTATTGCTTGCAGAAGGAATGACAGAGGTTTTAGATGAGAGGCTGACAGAAAAACCCAGAGACAAGAGACATGAAACCTCGTCGCCTCTCATGACACCTCACGTGCAGCATGTGGCAGGTTTCTAGACCAAGAATATGGTGTCATAATACACGGTATTCAGGCAGATATTACAACCCACCACAGCTTCTAGCTAAGTGGAGCTCTCCACGAGGGGCCTGAGAAGTGTTCTTCCCTGTCCATATGTGAGTACTGGTGCTGAAGGGCAAGTTCTTTGAGGGAAAAATGTACACTGGAACAGAAAGCAGAAGGGAGAACCACCTGGGAGTCGTGATTTCCATGGAGTCGATGGTTAACAATCTCTTTTGGCAGGGTTATTCACTTTTTTATTTTTTAAGGAGAACGCCAGTAAAACCATCATTAACGGGGGGGAAAAAACTTAGTGGGAAGAGCTGGCTGATGTAAGGTAGCTGTGTATGTGGCATTGTCCAATGAAATGCATTTCAGAGTGCTTTAGCAATTCTACTCCTGAGCAGATTTTACTAATTGCCTTAAAGACAAAAAACCTCAAAGAAATTAATGCTAATGTTTAACAAGTTTCTTGAGCCAGACAGCCAGAACAAAACAGAATTTGCGAGTGAGGTGCGTTTTTAGGACTTGCTGTGAATGCAGATGCTATGGAAGTCCCCAGGCATTCACCCCCAAGTCAGTCGGGCTTCTGTATGATGGTTTATTTCAGCTTGAGCTGGGTGCCTCAGGGCCCCTCTTCAGAACAAAGAAACTGTGGGGTAATTATACCCTTTACAGTTTTATTGCCCTGCCTGCCAGAGAAGGTCTCCTCCAATGTTCTTTACTGAGTTGGTGGTGGTCTGTCTCCTCCTGGTTGGTTGATTGGTGTCTTGTCTCCCTTTGACAGGTCCTGGCCTACATCCCAGGCTAGTTGCCATGTCCTTGTTTCTCACAGTCCCTGATCTTCTCAAAGGTCAGCTGCAACTCAGGTGCCTTGCATCTTGTCTCCTGCCTTCTACTTTGTATCCTCATTAGCTGGTTTTGTATCTTTGTTAGCTAGTTTTAATTGGTTTTGCGGTTGCCTCATGGGCAATGTCACAGCATCAGCAGTGTTTCTTGAGTTCATTGACAGTTTGACCTTGAGGCCTGCAGGCTTCATCTACTTTAGGCGCTGATGCCAAGTTAATCGAGGTTATGCCAATGGAATTAACAGTTTTCGTACACATCCCCTGTTTTTCTGGCTGTTGGTCTTAGTAACATGTCCATTTTTTGAGATGAGCAGCCAGCCTCCGTGATTTTCTGTGCAATCCCAAGGTGAGCACAAAGCGCACAATGATTAGACAGAACAGAATGGCTCCAGGATGCAGCGAAAGGATTATAGGAGCCAGAAGTGGTGGGAGACCACCCAGAGTTTCCCACCATTTATGCTCTGTCTTTTTTGGCTCTTTCAAGTACTGTTTGAATTTGTTGTCTCATGCCCTGCAGTCAGTGTACTTTTCCCTCTGTCTTTGACCTTTTGGAGCAATGTGTGCAGTTGGTCATGGTGTAATAACTCCTGCACTCAATTGAGATTCAATCCAGTAGGCAGTGGTGGTGATTCGTGAATCCAGGAATAACTTTCCTGGAGTAACTAGTGAGTTGTTACTGGGCTTGTGTAATTGTAGCCACATCCCTTTTGTTGTTGTGAAGAGACACGTGCACAAATTTAACTAGTTTTGTGATAAACATTGCACCGTCAATTATCGAAGTTCTGCACTGATTCTGCAAACATACACAACCCTTTCCAATGTAGACCAAAGTTACGTTCTCGTTTTCACTCTGTCTGCCCCCTGAAGTGACAAGCACTTTGTTCTGTGTGTACACAAATGTCTTGAGTTTGTAGGGCATTACCTTTGCGGGCAAATCCTAATTCATCCTGAACTGTGCGGGTGGTTAAGTCTATAGTGTTCCACCTATCGCAGATGTGCTGTGCCCGTCCCCTGTGTTGCAAAGGATGTAATGTCACATCCCTATGGATCAGGCTGAGAGGGATAATAGGGTAGGTTGTAGACCTGTGCTTCTTGACTAGTGAGAATGAAAGCAGTTATCACTTTTTGCTCCTTATTGAATGTAAAGTTAAGCTTTTGCCACCAAGCTTGATATTTCTGCTCAGAGACAGTACTCTTTTCCCATCACCAGTGTTTGGATTTCTGCTGGAAGGATGCCGGTCTCCCCTGCCCTTATTCTTGATGCAGCTATTGTTTCTGTCCACAGTTGGGCTTGAATGCAACTAAGGGCAGTTGATGTATTTCCTTGAAGTACCCCTAAGGTGTCTATTATTAATTGGTGGTTGTGCTTGTTAATCTACTTCCCACTGAGGTAACATGTCTGACATTAGGGAAAACACAATGGCTAATGTGGTCAAAGATGATTGCAATGGATGTTGCAACTTGGACAAATCTGTTGTGGATGTGGCCAGTTTATTCATCAGCACTTCTGCCTCAATACCATTTAGTGCACCTAGGCCAGTACCCATCAGGCCAGTGGATGTCTTGTCTTTGGTGTTTTTTTTTTTTTTTTGGTCCCTGCAATTTAACCGTGTCTCCCATCCAACATAGCTCTTTTGCAAGAAAGTCACCCATTGAGGTTTGATCCCTGGGATATTTAGTTGCCAACTAGGTTCTCCTCATTTTAAGGACCAAGTTGGATTAACCAGCACAGTTTGACCTCCTGTCTTCATCACAGATGGTCCTATTGGATAGGTCCAAAGTCTTAATTTAGGGGTGGGAGGTTTAATAGTGGGAGTAATGCTACTAGTGGTCATAGGAGTAGTTAGCGCATGTTTTACCGGACGCGCTTTGAACCTCCGTAGAAATTTCCTCAGAACTTGCACGAGTGTTCACAGGGACCTCTATATGACTTTGTTGGCCGTAACAGGTCATACTACAACAATGGCTCACTTCTACTTCCAGTGTAACTGTTTGATCAGTAAAACGGCAAAAGATTTGCTTGTCTCTGTGACCCCTTGTTGAGGCTACCGTAGTTACCCATGCAGCATCCGTGGCATTCTTGGTAGCGGCCTGTTGTCGTATACAAGGGTGTTTGGGAGTCTCCCGGTGAATTGCTATCCGTCCTTCCATCGCTTCCACGCAACACCCTATGATGAAGATGACTCTTCTGAGAAGTGTTCTGGTGGATTGTATTTTTAACATGTGAATCCAGGATTCCTGCTCAGCAATCTGGACTGCAAAATAGGAACGGAAGCACAGTATATGGTCCTTCCCCCTCTGGTTCCAGTTTATGCTTTTGGACGGACTTTTCCGTCAATACCAAATCTCCTGGTCCATAGGTATGGACTTGTAAGGCTAGAGGTACAGGCTGTGCCAGAACAGCTTGTTTCTGTAAATGGTTAGTTGAGTTCTGAGGATGCATTACATGCCTAGTTATGTGTTCATCCCTGTCCAGCAGTTCTGATACAGGTAAATAAGTCCCTGGGACAGCCAAATGTCTACCAAATAGCACTTCTGGGGGGGGGTAAGACCAACACTTTTCTGAGGTGTTTCTAATATCCCATAATCCTGAACTTAAAACCTCTGGCTGTTTTAGGTTAGTTTCTGCACAAGACTTTGCTAATTTCGTTTCCCCTGTTTTATTCCTTTGTTCTACTTGTCCAGAAGATTCTGGACGGGGTGAAACATGTAGTTGGGATACTGTGCTTAAGGACTTGCAAGTGTTTTGTAATGCTTGAGCTGTAAAAGGTGCTCCCCTATGAGAATCATTTTTTTTTTTCTGGAGTTCCATAACATGGCACTGTTTCTTTTAATAAAACCTTTGCCACCCCAGCTGCATCTGCTTTCCTTGTAGGAAATGCCTCCAGCCAGCCAGTCAATTGATCTGCAGTTACCAACAGATGATGATGATGATACCTGTAGGCTGGTGGCATGTCTGCATAATGAATTTGCAAGTGCTGAAAAGGAAAGTAAACCCATGGCCTTGCTCCTTGAAACTGTTTTATGTTTGTCAGCAAAGTGTTGGCACTGATCACAGCTTGATACTATTTGCTTGGTAACTGTGTATATCCCTGGAGCTGCCCATGCTCTTGGTCTTTGTTCTGGGACACCTTCAATTCTGCTGTGTCCCTTTCATTGGCACCACTGTGCCACAGGTAACAGGCCTGTTCTAGGCAATAGAGGCTGGCTTCTGATGGTCCGAATTCCAGTTTTGTCTTGTTCCCCTCCAAGTTCTTCCCAACTATCCTTTTCTTCCTTGGCACCTTCTTTGTCATATATGTTGGATAGTTAGGACATGCCTGGCCCTTCTGTCATGGTAGGGCATAACAAAGCATCCCATTGTGAGGGAGCCGCTTGAGCGGCTCCTGAGTTGGCATAATTGTTGCCTTTTTCTATAGTGGTCCTGCCTTGGTGATGTGCAGGGCCGTGAATCACAGGAGTGTGTTTAGGATCTTGAGTAACATCCACCAATTCATGTACTTGTGGGCTGTGTGGGATGCTCTTTCTGCTGGAGGGTAAGACCCCTTGCTCTTTCCATAGTGCCCCTACTGCATGACAGACTCCGAAAGCTTGCTTTGATTCGGTATAAATATTAACAGTTTTGACTTTAGAAAGCCTTGTTGCTCTTGCCAAAGTGACCAGTTGGGCCCCTTGCGCACTCATAGTAGATCTTAGGGGGCTGAGCTTCCAGTATTTTGAAATCGGGTACTGCTGTGTAACCAGTTGGCTGCTTACCCTCACGATAGTAGGCAGATCCAGCTACGTACAAAGCTAACCCTGGGTTAGGGAAGGGAGCCTCTTGTAAGTCTTGAGGTTTTTCCCCCAAGGTGCTTCACCCTCGTGCAATCGTGGTAATGTTTTTCCTTGTCCCTAGGCGAGAGAAGTAGGGTAGCTGGGTTCAATTTGTTACCATGTTGACAAAGTAATTCCTGTTTATATGCTTGCTGTGGAGACAGAACTTGGAGTGGAAATCTTAATGAATTTTTGTCTCATGGGGGATGTATATGGTCGGGGGGTGGTCCCAGAACCTATGGTTCAATGTTTCTCAGCAATGATTGCTGCAGCAGCCACCACACGGATACACCCAGGAGTTCCCCAGAGGGCAGCATCTGATTGTACAGGGTGATATGTGCCTGATGAGGGTTGAGGACCTAGCATTTGAGTCAGCAGTCTACTGGCAGCCCCTTGTTGTTCATGAATGTACAGCTGGAAAGGTTTTTTAATAACCAGGGAGCCCTAAAGCTGGGGCTTGACTTAATTTTTTTTTTAAATGCCAGATCTGAGGTGTCTGCTTTATAGGTTCTACTTGTTTCTGTTTAGTCGCTTCCAGTAACAGTTTAACTAATTCCCCCAGCCCAGGAATCCATGGTCTACAGAAGCCTACTGCCCCTTAAAAACCTCTAATCTGTCTTTCATCATCACAGGTCAAGGTAGATCTTCAATGGCTTTGATGTGCTCAGGATTGTTTGGTTGTTTTCCTTCAGTTAGACTAAATCCTAAATGTTTTACTCTTTCTCGACAAAACTGGAGTTCAGATGGGGATGCATGGTGTCCCTTTTCAGCTAAGGCTGTACACAGAATTGTTGTATCTGAAGTTACAAACACTTTTGGTTCTGCTAGCAAGCAATAAACTGTCTGCATACTGTATTACCACTGAGTGGGAGGATAAGACAATGTTATGCAAACCTTTCTGCAACAACTGAGCAAAAAGAGCTGGTGAGCCAGTGAATCCTTGTGGAAGCTGTGTCCAGGTCAGTTGTCCTTTCCAGGTAAAGGTGAACAGAAGTTGACTCTGCTGCTACAGGTATACTGAAGCAAGCTGAAGTTCAATCTGTTGTCAACCACTTAACCCCTACAGGAGTTTGAGTTAAAAATTGTGAAAGGGTCAGGTGCTACAGAGGCATGTGAATCCTGTACAAATGGATGCTCAGGATCTCCATCACTGTCCAGATGATGATTATGTACTGGTAAAATGGGTGTATTAAAAGGAGAAATGCAGGGCTTCAAAACCCCCTGCTCTAAATAGGTCAATTTGTTTCTGAATGCTTTTCTCTGCCTCCTGTGGGATAGGATATTGTTTTACGGGGGGGGGGGCCCTTGGAGAGTTTTTATGCACGCAGGCTCTGCGTGCATAAAAGCAAGCCCCCTGTCTGTTCCTTTTTCACTCCACAATTTAGCAGGCACAGCAGCTAATTCAATAGGAACATCGGCCCCTGGAACTGGCACTTCTGATGCACTGACTTTGAAAACGCCTCTAACTACTAAATCCATACTGTTTGGACTTGCCTGTATCTGTGTGTGAAGTGCTTGTAACAAATCCCACCCTAATAAACACAGGTGATTCTTCAACCAAAAGCTATTGCTTCCATATTGATTTTGCGTCTATAGCTGTCAGTAATGGTTTGCTCAGGTTTTTCTCCTCCTCCCATCACCCCCCTACTTTCCAGGCCTCCCCGCAACACAACTGTTCATCTGCATAATTCAAGGGAGAAAGTAGCCCCTGTATCCACTCAAAAGGTTACTTGCTTTCCAGCAACTTTCCTGGTTGTGCAGCCCTGACTCTCCAAAGGGATTACATCTGAGAACATACATACACATTTAACACGAGGACAGTTATGTTCCTCCTCGAGTAGTCATTGATCAGCTTGGCCTGCGACTTGATTCTTCTCCAGAAGGAGGGTTCACCCTGACTGTGCTGGAAATTGTGGATGGCTTGGGTGCTCACACTGCCCATATCCTGAGTTGCCACAAAAACAGCATTCCTGAGACCCCTGACCCTGGTGTAGAAGTTAGTGGCATTCCCCTTCCTCCCCTTGTGACTCCTTGTCCTGCAGCCATCCCATGCATCTGCTGTCCAGGGGAAGATCCATGACCTTGTCCTCTAAAGAACCCAGTTCCACACTCGGAGGGAGGAGCCCTTGCATGACTGCAGCCAGACTTGTTGCTGCTTCCTTTTTTTAATTTATTTTTTCCCTCTAATTTCTTAGCCTCATGCCCATTACAGGCAAGAGTTGCCAGGCAGACAATCTCACCTAGTCTTTCCTGGCCAGTCGTCAGGCCCATGTTTAGAAAAATATTTCTCTAATCTATGGCAGCTTGATCAACTAATAGATCTCTTAGCTTTGGCTTCTGGGTCTGCTCCACCGCTGCCCCCCCCCTTCCCCCCCATACATCTGAAATTGCTGAAACAAGCAAGACAGAGATGTGGATGGGGGTTCAGTAGGCTGTTGGTGGTGCTCCCCCACCCTTGACCAATTTGCTGGTCTAACAGCTGCAAGCCTAATAGCTTCTTCTGGTCCTCTCTGAGCCTGTCCAAGGTGCCTGTGATCTGCATCATTTGAATAATCCCACCCAAGATCTATAGCAGGCCAGGGGGTATGAGCCTCAGGATCCCCTCCCTCTCCTGCCCAATGTTGATTGGCATCTAAAATGGCATGTTTCTCATCTGGTGTCAACAGAGTGTCTACTACCATCTGTACACCTCCCCAGGGAGGGTCGTATGCCTGAAATATGCCTTTCAGGATTCGAATGACCTTCTCGGGGTCCTCCTGCCACTGAGGGGTCTGTTACAGAATCACAGAATGGTTGAGGTTGGAAGGGACCTCTGGAGATCATCCAGTCCAGCCCCCCTGCCCCCATCCAGTCCAGTCCCCCCTGCAGGGTCTTCTAGAGCATGCTGTCCAGGATCCTGTCCAGGTGGGTTTTGAGTATCTCCAGGGAAGGAGACTCCACAACCTCTCTGGGCAACCTGTTCCAGTGCTCTGTCACCCTCACAGTCAAGAAGTTTTTCCTCGTGTTCAGATGGAACTGCCTGTGTTGCAGTTTGTGCCCGTTGCCTCTTGTCCTGTCACTGGCCACTCACTGAGAAGAGTCTGGCCCCATCCTCTTGACACCCCCCCCTTCAGATACTTGTAGGCATTGATGAGATTGCCTCTCAGTCTTGTCTTCTCCAGGTTGAAGAGGCCCAGCTCTCTCAGCCTTTCTTCAGAGGAGAGATGCTCCAGTCCCCTCATCCTCTTTGTAGCCCTTTGCTGGACTCTCTCCAGTAGTGCCATGTGTCTCTAGTCCAGAACTGGACCCAGCACTCCAGGTGAGGCCTCACCAGGGCAGAGTAGAAGGGGAGGATCAGCTCCCTCGACCTGCTGGCAACGCTCTTCCTAATGCAACCCAGGATCCCACGGGCCTTCTTGGCCACAAAGGCACATTGCTGGCTCACGGTCAGCTTGTCCACCAGGACTCCCAGGTCCTTCTCTGCAGAGCTGCTTTCCAGCACGTCAACCCCTAGCCTGTCCTGGTGCAGGGGGTTATTCCTCTCCAGGTGCAGGACCCTGCACTTGCCATTGTTGACCTTCAGGAGGTTCCTCTCTGCCCAGCTCTCCAGCTTGTCCGGGTCCCTCTGAAGGGCAGCACAGCCTTCTGGTGTGTCAGCCACTCCTCCCAGTTTCGTATCATCAGCAAACTTGCTGAGAGTGCACTCTGGGCCTTCATCTAGGTCATTGATGAGTACACTGAACAAGACTGGACCCAGGACTGACCCCGGGGGACACCGCTAGCTACAGGCCTCCAACTAGACTCTGCGCCACTGACCCCAACCCTCTGAGCCCTGCCATCTAGCCAGTTCTCAATCCCCCTCCCTGTCCACTCATCCAACCCACACTTCCTCAGTTTCCCTAGCAGGATGTGATGGGAGACAGTGTGCAAAGCCTTGCGGAAGTCCAGGGAGACGACGTCCACTGCTCTCCCCTCATCTACCCAGCCAGTCATTCCATCCTAGAAGGCTATCAGACTGGTCAAGCATGATTTCCCCTTGGTGAATCCATGCTGACTACTCCTGATCACCTTCTTGTCCTTGTGGAGGGGAGGCTGACAGGCCTGGAGTTTCCTGGCTCCTCCTTCTGGCCCTTGTGGAAGACTGGAGTGACACTGGCTTTCTTCCAGTCCTCAGGCACCTCTCCTGTTCTCCAGGACCTTTCCAAGGTGATGGAGAGTGGCCTAGCGATAACATCCGCCAGCTCCCTCAGTACTCGTGGATGCATCCCGTCAGGGCCCATGGATTTATGGAGGTCAAGCTTGGACAAAAGATCTCTAACCTGATCCTCCTCAACCAAGGGAGAGTCTTCCTTTCTTCAGACTTTCTCTCTTGTCCCCAGGGTCTGGAATTCCTGAGGGCTGGCCTTAGCAGTGGAGACTGAAGCAAAGAAGGCATTCAGCAACTCTGCCTTTTCCGTATCCTTCATCACGAGAGCACCCGCCCCATTCAGCAGCGGGCCCACATTGTCCCTAGTCTTCCTTTTGCTATTGATGTATTTGAAGAAGGCCTTCTTGTTGTCCTTGACATCCCTCGCCAGATTTAATTCCAGCTGGGCCTTAGCCTTCCTTGTCGCATCCCTGCAGACTCTGACAACGCCCCTATATTCCTCCCCAGTGGCCTGTCCCCTTTCCCACATTCTGTAGACGTCCTTCTTCTGTTGGAGTTTTGCCAGGAGTTCCTTGCTCATCCATGCAGCTCTCCTGCCCCCTTTGCTGGATTCAGAGGGCTGCGCTGCTCTTGAGCCTGGAGGCAGTGATACTCGAATATTAACCAGCTCTCCTGGACGCCCCTTTCTTCTAGGGCCCTACCCCATGGGATTCCCCTAAGTAGGTCCCTGAAGAGGCCAAAGTCAGCTCTCCTGAAGTCCAGCGTTGCGATCCTACTTATTGCCCTGCTTCTTCCTCGTAGGATCCTGAACTTTACCATCTCATGGTCACTGCAGCCAAGGCTGCCCCCAGCCTTCGCATCTCCAACTAGACCTTGTTTGTTTGTTAGTACAAGGCCTAGCGGCGCACCTCTCCTCGTTGGCGTCTCCACCACCTGTGTCAAGAAATTATCATCAATGCTCTGCAGGAACCTCTTTGACTGTTTGTGTCTACTGTTGCCGCCACATAATCAAATCTAGGGGTCCGCAGGGTCTATAAACTCAGTAAAGACTTGGGGTACTCCTCCTCCTCCCTCTCGCAGGGCACCAGCTATTGGGACTACCCGTAAGGGGGCTTGTATTATTTCAGCATTCGCAGTGGGTAATGGGAGGGCAGGATACAACGGGGAAGCAGCCCCTCCTTCATCATTATTTCTCCCTTCCTCACGCTCTTCAGGACTTCCATTCTCATTCCCCTTTCTGATCTTATTATCGTTCCCATTGCCATTATCATGACTACCATGCCCTGACCGTCTGCTGCTTCCCGCATGCATCATCATTGTTCGGACCGTGCTGTCCTTCTGGCCTTCATATGCCCAGTTGTCCCACACGTACCAGGAATCCATTTGACCAGGATAATGATCCTCAGGCTGGTGCCATGAGAAAGTTAATATTTGTGAATCAAAACCTCCACTCGACGGCCAGCGTTCATCTGCATTGCCATCGCAAGTAATAAAAGCCCAGTCCTCCCAGCACAAAGTTATTAATCGCCTCAATGACATACCTGCGATCCCTGGAATACGTTTCCAATTTGTAATACTTTCTGCCAAGGGTCTCCCTTTTGGGGCACTTAATCCAGTTCCCATTTTTCTTTCCCTCTTTTTTTTCTTTCTTCTCCTCTCGCACTCCACCAAATTGTAAAAGCTTATAGGAACGTAGGAAAGACAGTACTCACCCAGTCTGAGGACGTCTCCACAGAAGGTGTTTTATCTGTGGGGCAAAACTCGAATTCAGATTTTTTTTTTCTCTTTTTTTTTCTTTTTTTTTCCCTTGGGGACTCAAACCCCTTCACTCATCCTCCTTCAGTGTGTGCACTATGGGACTTGAACCCACTTTTTTCCTCTTCCCTTTTTCAAACTCTTTTTTTTTTCCTTTCTCTTCTTTTTTCCCTTCTTTCAGGGGACTTGAACCCCAAATAACCTGCTCTTTTTTCCTGCTTTTCCAAGAGACTTGAGCCCCAAATAAAATACTTAGTGGTGGAAATTAAGTATCCCTGAATCGGTGTAACCCGAGGAGCAGTCCATGAGGTGAACTCACCCGTATGCCGGCAGCAGTTGCTCCAGAGTCACATCAAGCAGAGAAGCCTGGGTCCCACCTGGGCTGCCAAACTGCTGTAAAAGTCCCCAGGCATTCACCCCTAAGTCAGGGTCAGCCTCGTACGCGATCCTTCATTTCAGCTCGAGCTGGGTGCCAGCTGGAGCAAGCCAGAGACTGTAAGCGTAGTTGTCAGGGAGCTGCAAGCGTCGGGCAGCTCTGCAGAGGCAGGCGAGCTGGGACCCAAGGGTGACGGCAGGGCAGGGACCTGGCGCGCTCCCGTAGCGCCTGGACAAGAAGGGCAGGGCAGGTCTGGTGATGGTGACCGGGGTCAGCCGTGGGCTCGCCAGCCCAGTCTGCAGGGACGAGGCAGGACCAAAGTGAAGTCAGACGAGCAAGGCGTAAGGCCTGGCATGGCACAGCCCGGGCAGGGCCTGGGCTGGGACGCAGCCCCGAGCAAAGTGGGAAGGAAGAGGGGTGGAGGGCCTAGATGAAGCTTCTTGAGAGTGTTCTGCATAATGGGGTACGGAATTAAATTGACAGTAGCAAGAGCATTAAAATTAAATATGCAACAAGTACATTATATTCAGACTAAGCGTTAGTAATGAGCCCTTTCACAGTTTCCTTTTCTTTTTCACATGGGAAAGTGGAAGAAAGAACTGAACTGATCTGTGAGTCTTGGCTACTGCAACCCCCATACACAGAAGTGTGGGCGGTTTGTTAGAATTATTTCCAGAGGTGCTGTTATTGTAGAGCAGGCGGGCATAGATGTCCTGTCAGCTCAACACTTCTTGAAAATTATCGCAGACTGCATATGGTGGTGCTTGTTATGTCCCTGAGCTAGATTTCTCTCCCGTCAGCTGTTCCGGATAGAATACATATGCCTTACAGCCTGACTCCGTGTTTGCTCTGACGTCAAGGAGAGGAGGGTGTGTGTTTTGCCATCCTGTTAAAATAGTGCCAATGAAAAAGAAAGAAGGCTCGTGTTCTGTAGAGCTAGTGGCCGGCTAGTGGCCGGCTTTGGGGGAAATTAAGTCTAAGTCTCCATCCGATGACTGTGTGCCTCAGCTTCACTGTAATTGTGGCTGCAGCACTTTCTCCATTCTTGGCTGCAGCTAAGTGGCAGAATGTTACAAGGTCCCTAGGTGGCTGTCTGCCATTGACACAGGTAACTCTTACAGTCTGGCTGCTGGTCCCCAGCTCCAAGACTTTTCAAACTGAGGAGAAGACAGTTCAGGAGAAGAAATGGGACATGAGAAGAAAAGCAAGGCAGTGTAAGAGGAAAATGTATATGTTCAGCTCTGTCATTATTTATGGTTGAAAAATAAGCAACCATCACTTGTTTATTTTTTGTGAAATGATGTCACGCGTCTGCCCTTCGCCATGCTATCAAAGACAGTCTTGACTGCCTGCACGAGACCTAGGACTGCAAGCCGATGGTCAGTGTTGCGTTTGTCGCCCTGTGACCTCAACGAGGTCCTTAGCCCCACTTTTCCATGTTATTCTGTGCACCCTTCAGTGTATCGAAGTGGGAAGGTGGTACTCGCCCAGATGGGTGGGCAAGTAAAGCTCTAAGGACGAAAGGAACAAGTGCAGCGTATGTAATGTTGGAGTAGTAGGGACTGTTGACTTTAGGCCTGATAGAAAAGGTGTTTCTAGAGGAGGTGGAAGGAGGCGGACCAGCAGCAGGGCAGGTTAGGGCAAGCGATGAGCCAGGACGTGTGCTTTGTGTTTGTGTGGGAGCACCTACAGCATAAGCACCGACATGGCTGCTGAGTTGCGTATGGTGCTTTGCTGGCGTGCAGTCATTTCTAGGTGGCGCTGAGTTATACTGGGGAAGTCTGCCAGGATTGCTCTCCCAAGACAGTGATTATCCATATCGGCAATCGTCTTCAGTAAGGAGAATCATGTTATTTGGATGACTCGTACTGCGTGGAGGCAGAAAAGCCTCCGCAGGCAGAAATGTGTGCTGGGAAAGATGCTTGTTTTCGGTGCTTGAAAGTCATTTACAGTTTACGTATCCCTGTGAAGTCTGGCTGCATAGCTCTGCAAGGTGACTTAAGCTACGTTTTCCACTGCACTGCACTTCCCTAGGGCACGGAGCTAAGCAGGATCTTGTGTGGGTTTCCAGAGATGCTGATAAAGTGCAAGGCGCTGTGTGGAAAAGCAAGGTCAAAGAGGGACTTGCCTTTGGCCTGGAAAGCAGTCGCGTTCATGGACCTCCTTTTTTGCAGTATTTTATAGCTTTGACCTTGTTGCTGGAAGTTCCCTCCCTCATACGTAAGGGAGCTTCAACGTAATAATGGCTTGCTTTGCTTTTCCTGCACGGTACAACGTTTCACAGCAGTCAGGCGCTCTGAGAACGAGAATTGCCCTTTGGAGTTGCTTGATTGCTGATGAACTTGAGAGTTAAAAGTGGCCCTGTCGGTGCTGCCTTTGACCCAAATGTGCGAGGGTTGCAGTGTGGCTTCGGCTACTTTCAGAAGCGTTTGTTTGTGTCTTGAAACACACAGCTGCTTTTTGAAAATGCGGTCTTTGAGGGTCAAAAGACAGACAGAGTGCCTGTGGTGTAGGAGCCATATTTAGTGTGCCGTCTTGCAGACTCTATGAAAAACCGGGCATGCCCAGTGGTTTATGACTGAGCAATCGGGAAGAGGGCTTTGTGCTCTGATTGTTAAAAGTAACTGGAGGGGAGAGCGCCCAAGATGGGTCTCCTTTCATGTCTCTGCAAAGCCAGAAGTTATTCGGCTCTCCACCTTTGCATTAGGTGTAGCTATGACTTTGGTGATTGGTGGAGCTTCTAGGATGTGTGACAGCAGCCGGAGAGTCACACAGAGATTCAGGCAGAAGTTGGGCTCCCGTACCCCAAACTTTTCTGTCTAATTTTGTAAAAGATGTAATAATGTGATGGGAGCAAGGACTAGAATACAGGACATGCTGCTGTCACACGAGCGTCTTTACTGCATGAAGCCAGCGAACTCTTCCACGTGAAGCTGGCCGATCTCTATGGGGAATCTGAAGTGCTGCTGATGGCCTTTGCGGGTGCCTTTGGTAAGGGTTGGCTTTTTAATCTGTGGGAGGTGCTTGGGAAAACGACAGTTTGGGAACACCTTGCTCTTTCCCCCTTTGTAGTTGTTCCTTCCAGACCTGGGTGATGGGGGCAGTGGATCGGCTCTAGGAATGCCAAAGATTGAATGCTTCTCCTGTCCCGAAAGGGCTGAAAAGTGAGTGAGCCAGTGAGTTTCTGTAAGATGGCAAGTAAAGTCTGCAGGAATCTTACTGTTGAACGTGACTTAGTGGTGTTGTAGTACTGAGTTGAGGGCAACTTAACTGGGGTAGAGAGTGAAAATTATCCCCGATATTTAATACTAATTCATCCAATTCTAGAGAAAGTAGCCGAGAAATCTGAAAAAATCTGAAGCCTTCTGGTTTGCTTTAAGAAAATGCTTCACTTTCTACACCTGGTAGCTGTCTTCACCGAGATTTAATTTTTGTGACAGTGGTGGTAGAAAGGATGGACTTAGTAAAAGACTTATTTCTTGAGCTCCAGCCAAATTACTATGGCTGTATTTGTGTGTGTGTGTGTGTGTGTGTGTGTGTGTGTGTGTGTGTGTGTGTGTGTGTGTGTGTGTGTGTATCCTAATGAGGCAGCTATATATAGATAGATATAGATAGATATAGATAGATATATATTCCCGTAATGAGGCAGAGATGCAACCCGGAAACTTGTGAAGACACAGAATTAGATAATTGCTGATTAATAAAGTACTGTCCTCATTTCTGAATCTCTTGCCTTGCCAAACTATGTCTGCCTCACCGCAGTGTTGACCGTATTCTGCAATTCTGTCATTTTTTAGCCATTAGAGTCTTTCTGAGCGTTATGTTCATTTGATTCCTTTGGTTTCCAAATCGATAATCAAATCTTCCTTCTAATGCTGGCGCGCGCTAACGTTACGTTCTCTCAGCAAAATAGCTTTTGAAGTTGTGATTCTTACTGCTCGGTGACGTTTGACACTACACGACACTCCCGATCAAAACTGCTGCTCGTTTCTATCAGCCTAGCAGCTGTTTCTGTAGTGTGCCTAATGGATGTTTTCCATGCTGCCAGCTTCCTGCGTCTTGCGTGGCGTCGTGGCCTAGGCGTAAGAGGCCACAGAGGCACTGCTGTCTGCCACGCGTCAGTCGTTACCCTACAGCATGTCACATAATGCCCCAGCTTACCATGGGCAAGATTTAAAGGTGCCTTTCTAGCAAAACCAGGACACACAACATTTCTTTCTGAACCTTCGTGCATGGCTGTGAGCCACAGAAGCTGCCAGCACGAAGACAGACGCTCGTCTGTCAAAGTACCACCGCGTGCATTTGTGTGTACGGGACCTGAGGAGTTGTAGTAAAGGGCTGAAGTCAAAGTCTGAGCGTGGTGGTTTTCTATGATGTGGAGCTGGGCAGAATGGAGCTGTTCGTCGCTGCGTGCGCAATGGGGTCTCTCCTCGCAGCCCTGCCAGCGATTGTGCCGACGCAGGAAAACAGGAGGACGTTTTCTGCCCCAAAGAACCATTTCTATTCCTTGCGTATGATTTTGTAGGGGAGGCGTCATTAGCTAGAATAGTGCTAAGGCCCGTGCCTGCTACAGGAGCAAAGCTCTCCTGTTGTTAGAAAAGGAAGCTAATTTAGCTCTAGCCCAGCTTAGCGCTAGTGCCTAAAGTAGATGAAGCCTGCAGGCCTCGGGATTAAACGAGTAAATGAGCTCGAGGGACATTGCTGAGGATGCGGCTGCAAACCTAGCTAGAACCAGCCCTCAAAGATACAGCACACAACGGCCAGAGGTAACGGTTAACCTTCGGATAAGAGCAGGCACTATGAAGCAAGAACATAGCAACTGTCCCGGGATGCAGACGTGAACCAATCAAAAGGAAAGAGACCGCCGACCCAGTAAAGAAGATCGGAAGAGACTGTCACTAGCAGGCGGGGAAATTTGACTGTAAGGAATATAATTAGCCCAAAATTTCTTTGTTCAGGCTCCCTCCCCGGAGGCACCCAGCTCGAGCTGTTACTTTGCCGTACCGTCATTTAAATAAATAACTAAATTCACTGTTAGACGTACGTGAGACTCTGCTCCTAGGAAACCTAGGGACGAACTATTTCCGTAACAGCATGGATTCCTTCTTCCGTAGAGCAAGAAATGTAAATCTGAACCCAAGTGACCTGAGAAGAGGGGCAGAAGGCCACGAAGGATTTTTGCTATCAAATTAAGTATTTCGCTAGGCAACTAGTGTTGCCTCTGAGGATTGCTCTTATGACCAGATGGAAATCTTATCTGACTGCTTTGTGTAACTGTTCAGATGTTATGGTCGGTGACTGCCGAGCTGAGCTCATGGCAGAGAGCAGATCTTTATTTTGTTTGAAGGCTTATGTCCACAGGAGTAACTGTCCCAGTTGCTTCTTTCTGCGGAGCTACTAAGCAAAGCAGCTAAGTGAGCAAAGAGCAGTCAAGAATCTGGTGGGAAACACTTTTGTGGAGTGCTTTAAGAGGAGAAAGGTAGTTTTCTCACTAGGTCAGGATCATCCCCCGTTAGTGTTGATGATTTCCTTTTCTTTGACCTGTCTGACCTGGTCTCTTACACTAACTACTTGGAAAAGACCCCTTCATCTGCTCTAGCGTGAGGCTGAACACGACTCTCTCGCAGCTCAGTTCTCACAAAGCAGTCTGTGGGCTTCTTTCAGGCAGGGCATTGGGCTCCCCATCGTACAGCACATCCTTTCCAAGGTTTGTGTTTGTAGGTATTTTTATGGGTTCCCACTATGCTATCTCGCTCTGTTTGTTAGTAGCAGTCTGCCTTCTGCAGCTGTTGCTGCCTTTTTTGCTCTCCTAATTTGTTTCCTGATTTTACTAGGTCTTTGTTGCTACTTCTTCCCAAATAAACAGAAGAGCTGCACGTGCCTTTAATTATCCAACTGTTCTTTATCTTTTCTTAGTGCCTTTAAATTTGTGCCCAGCTCTCTCCCGTGATGTATCAAACAGGCTACCATGTTTTGGCCTATTGATCTTTTTCCAGAGCGCTCCACCTCAGGCCTCTTCCTTCTGTGCTGTCTGTCTTAGGCTGCTGTTCCTCTCGTGATGGTCCTTTATATTTCGTTACTGCGATGAAGATAGTGCCGACATCTTTTAGCAGATGATCTTGAAGTATTTTGTTGAAATTGGCAGTATTTGTTTCGTTCTGCTGTCTAGTCTGTGACCTGTGGCCTGTCCTTTCGTGCAAGGTCTGTGACCTTTTCTGCCTGTCTTCCCGTTTTGTTTTTTTCTTGCTCCCTTTCTCCCACTAGGAAAGTCTTCCTCTGTTGCATTTGCCCGGTCTCTCAGTGTAAGCAGGAGTTACAAGTGTGTTGAAGCCCAAGTTGAAAACCCTTAAGATCTGTCACTTTCTGATGGCAGCAACGTAAAAGGAGCAGTGGCCTCCATCATGCTGCACTAAAACGCGGCATGGCTTTAGGAAGAGGCCGGATGCTGTCATCAGCAGGACTTGATGAAAACAGCCAGCTAAGCCAAGGTGTCTGCAGTTTGAGAGGGGGTCTCCTGAGGTGAAGGGTGTGCCTGCGCTTTCTTGTTCACGCCGAGCGCTTTCAGCTTGACCGATTACTCGCTGACAGGGTATAGCTCTTTTAACTGAGCTTTTCCTGGGCAGAAGCAGGGTAGACGTTAGCTCCGCAAGCCCAAAACGAAGCCTAGCAAGTAACAGCTGTGAAGTGAAGGTTTGAAAGCTGCCCGTGAGCCTCTTGCTGCAGCGTATGACAACCCGGAAGGGAACCGCCACCGTAGCCAGGACTGGAACGCGTAGCGCCGCCAGCCCCAGCTGCCTCCTGGGGCTTTGCTTCCTGCCGAGCTGCTCAGTGGCCCCCGCGGGCACTGGTCCGCGCTGGTGGGGAACAAGCGGAGGATGGTGTGGAGGAGCTGCTCAGAGCACGTGCACGTTTCGGCAGCGCGTTATGGTTCGGAGGAACTGCGCGTTTCCGACTGTGGCAAAGAACTGGAAGTGTTGGTCTCAGAAATTTCCTTTTCATCCTCCGAGCTTCGCTTGTTGCCGAGTTCCTTTTGGGCTTTCTGTGGCTGTGACGGAGCACCGAAAGCGTTGGTTGTGCGGGCTCCGCTTCTGCACGTGGGATGAGACCGTTCAGTGCCGGCGGCTGCAGTTCAGCGTTGGAGGGCGTGCGGATGTCTATAGCGTCTGTGCTAAGTGTTGTTACTAGCCGGCAGCCTGCTTAAACCCGTCCGCGCCAGCTGCTGGTTGCTTTCCGGGCACTATTTCAGGCCTGTTAGGTTGCAGTGTGCGGAGCCTTCCCTGGCCTGGGTCTGGCCGCCTTCGGGAGCGTTTCCCTTTGTGCGCGCGGGGCGGATTGCCGGCTGGAAGGGCTGTCGGAGCGTGGGGTTGGGGCGGTTGGACAGACTGAAAAGGATTCGCTTCCCTGCTGGGGAGGAAGGCCTTACTGCTTGTGATTGCTGTGTTTGCTTTTTGTGTGTGGGCTTAGCTTCCCGCGGCCGCCCCGGCCCCGGCCCCGGCCCCGGCCCCGGCCCCGGCCCCGGCCCCGGCCCCGGCCCCGGCCGGGTCGTCGTGCCCGCGGGCCCTGGCGCGCTCAGAAGAGCCAACGCCGCCGCCCTCTCCCGCCGCTGGCGGGGCGCTGCTGGCCGCTGGGGCCGCTCCGGGGCGTTTGGCCCCCGGGGCTGCGCGGCAGCGACCGAGCGACGCCGTCCGGTCGGTTTTCCACGGAAACCGGCCACGAAACGCGGCGCTGGGGAAAGGGCGGCGGAGCTGAAGTTTCCCGGCCGGAGCCCCGCTGCCTGGGGCGGGTCCCGGGTCCCGGCGGGGCGGAGCGGGGCGGAGCGGGGCGGAGCGGACCCGCCCGCCGGGGAAAAGCGGCCGAGGGCGGCGGCGGCGGCGGCTGCTTCCTGCTGGCCGCCTGCGGCCCGGCCGGGCAGCCGGGAGCGGGAGAGCCGAGGCCGGCGGGGGAGCGGAGCGGAGCGGGCCGGGCCGGGCCGGGCCGGGCCGGGCCGGGCCGGGGCGGCGGCGGCTGCCGGCGGCGGGAGCGCCTTCCCCGGCGCGTGGGGGGGCCCGTGGGGGGGCCGCGGCGGGGGCGAGGGGAAGGGGCTGGCGCGGTGCCTGCCCCGCGCTTGTTAACCCCCCCCTTCCGCTTCCCCTTCCGCTTCCCCTTCCCGGTTGGGCCTTTCGGGAGGCCTCTGCTTTTGCGGGCTCTCCCCTCGCGGTTCGGCTCAGCTGGGACCTTAGCGTCGGCGGGCTGGGGGCGGCGGGGGGTGCGGGGCCTCTGCTCTGTCCCCAGAGCGCTTGTGGGGCCCGGCGGAGCCTTGCTGCTGCCAGGAGCAGCCTCGCCCTGTGCCAGTCAGGCCCCGGAGGGCGCTCGGGTGCGGCAGGGGCAGCAGCTTGGCCGGCTGGGCCTCCTCTTGCAGACGCCAGCCCTGGAGGGCAGGAAGGAGCTGGTGAGGCAGAAGGCAAGCAGGTGCCCAGAGCTGTCTGCTCTTGGCGGTTGTCTGAAGGTGAGAGCTGGGAGCTGAGCCGAAACGGGCTGCGTTGGGGCTGCTGCCGCGGGCGGCTGGAGGGGTTCTGGGCAGGGCCCTGTCCTCGGCCCGGCTGGGGTTTTGTCTGGGCGCAGGTGAGCAGAGGGGAGCCCCCTGCCTCCCCCGAGTCCTGGGCGCGGGTTTTTGCCCGGCTGCTGAGATGGGTAACGCGCGCCGCTCCGGCTGGCGGGAGGCCGACGGGCTCGGTGGGCTCGTGAGCAGAAGTTGGTGGTGTCCTCGGCGGCTCCTCCGCAGCACAGAGCGGGGTTGCGGGAAGCCGCGTGCACAGTTAACCCCGGTGCGGTGTGCAGTCACCCCCCTCTGTGGGACCCGTTGTCGGTGGTGTGTCCGGCGCTTGAGCGGGAGGCTGGTGGCCGTTGCAGGCTGACGGGACCCTGGGCTGGCTCCCTCGGAGAACAGGTACGCGGCTGGAGGGAGCAGCAGCCGCCTCCCCAGGCCTGAGAGGGGGAGTAAAAGCGTGTCGTGCCTGGCTGGGCAGCGCTGCTGGGGCGAGCTGGAGACAGCGTTCAGGGGCTGAAGCATCTGCTGGCCCGGCTTGGGCTGCGAGTGGGGGGAGGCAGCGCTAGCTGGAGGGGAATAAAGCCGAAATGGCCAGAGCGCAGGGAGCTACCCTTTCCTTGAGCTGCCCCGCAGCAAGAGGGCTAAGCCCGCTCTGAGGCTGCCCCCCTACTCCCCAGTCCCCAAGCACTTCCTGAGACTGCATGTGGGGCTGGCAGGGGGCACAGGGCTGTGGGTGGGCTCTCCTTCCCTGCCCCGACCCCCCCCCCCCCATCACTCCCAGGGTGCAGGGGTGGGTGACTAGACAGCCTCTGTTCCTGGGCCCTGGGAAAAAAGCTGCAGTCATGCGTTTCCAGTGTGCAGAAGCAGCGGCTCAGTCATGCATTTGGGGGATTCAAAACCAGGTTTAGTGGGCTCATCTTGGGGGGGGGGGGGAATGGGGCTCAGAAGAGGAGGCCAAGTCCTGTGGTTTTGTCCTCAAAAACAGGGTCGGCGGCTGGTTTTGGGCTCAAAAACAGAAACTAGGCCCTGCTTTTTCTGGTGCTCAGAAAGGGAGGCTGAGTCCTGTGTTTTTGGTGCTCAGAGCAGGCCCACTGGGCTGTTTTGAGGCTCAGACCTGCGTCTGCCTCAAAGCCTTGCAGGAGGCCAAGCCCTGCGTTTTTGTAGCACAAGAACAAGTTCAATGGACTGGTTTCAGAGCTCAGAAATGGAGGCTGAGTCCTGCGTTTTTGGGGCTTGGAAACAGGTTCATTGGGCTGTTTGGGTGCTCAGAAATGGAGGTTAAGTGCTGCGTTTTTGGTACCCAAAACCAGGTTCATTGGACTGGTTTCAGAGCTCCGAAACACAGGCTAAGTCCTGCGTTTTTGAGCTCAGAAACGGAGGCTAAGTGCTGCGTTTTGGGGGCTTGGAAACAGAGACTACTAAGTCATCCGTTTTCAGCCCCCAACCCAGAGGCCCTGGGGCCCTTTTTGTGGGTGGTGGGAGGGAGAGAGGGGTGGGAGGGTGGTTGGGCCAGGTGGGGGGGGGGTAGGCAGGGCCCGCGGACCCTCACCGGAGGTGGGGGTCCGTCCGCGCGCGCCCCGAAGGCAGGGAGGCCGGCGTGCACCAGGCCGAACTTCGCGTCTGAGATAGTTTCTGGCGCGAAAGGCACTTTTGGGGAGGAAACGCGAGCAGACGCCGTCTTCCAGTTCCACTCTTTATTCACCCTTTATAATGTTTTTAAATATAACAACCGTGTATTCAATATGTACATACTGTTAATAAACTAATTATGTATAACAATGCTATGTATACTGTGCACTATGTATACAATATGGAACATGATATTCAGATGCAAGTTATGACAGTGATTGATTTACGACCTGGGCAGTCACCAAGACTGCTGCAAGGAGCCAGAGCTGGGCTGTCACAAATTTATACCTTTGTACTCAACATTTATACATTTTATATATATAGTAATTTAACTATGTTCTCAAGATGTACATACTATTAATGAACTAATTATGCTCTATGGATGCAATATGGAACATGATACTCATATGCAAGTTATGACAGTGATTGATTTACGACCTCGGCAGTCGCCCAAGCTGCAAGGAGCCGGAGCTGCGCTGGCACGAGCGGGCGCTGCACTCCCAGCTCGGCTCCCAAGGAGGCCCAGAGCCCGGCGGGCGCAGGCAGCTCGGCCCCAGCCCGGAGCGGGGCGCGCGCAGGGCAGGAGGGAGGCGAGGCGAGGCGAGCGCAGTCGTCCTGCTGCGAGCGGGGAGCCGGGCGCCTTGCGTCAGGGGTGGAGGAAGCCTCCCTCTCTGCGGCGCCGCTCTCCCGCTTCCGTCTCCGAGCGCAGAAAGGAGGTGCGAGGCCGTCGTGCGGGGTCGGCACCACCTGCACCTGACACAGAGACAGGCAGCGAGGCTGCAGCTGTTACTCACCAGTGACGCAGCCCCTCCAGGCGATGCAGGGAGAAGCCCCCAGGAGAAGATGCCCCCAGGCTCCGCAGGAAGCGCCCCCGAGGTCCCCGTGCGGGTGAGGGGCCGGGACGCGGCCCCTGCTGCCGGACGCGCTGTCCCAGGCTCTGTGCGCAGGCAGCAGCAGCAGCAGCGAGCCCGTGGCAGGATGACACTTCAGCATTTGCTCCGGCCACCCCCGAGTGCCCGGCTGGGGCTCCTCTGTCCCTGTAGGAGAGGAAAAAAAAAGGAGAGGGCATTTCAGGAGAGGCCCAGCACTGCGGCAAATGGCCGCAGGCGTGGGTCGGGACAGTTGCTGGCAGTGCCAGCAGCAGCCGCCCCCAGGGCAGCGCTGGTCACCGGAGCTTTCCTGAACTCCCCGGGCAGCGCCCCGTCCTGCGAAACACGAGGCGCAATCCTGCCCCGCCAGGGCTTCGGTGCACAACGCTCGCAGCAGCTCTGCGCAGCCCCAGCAGCCCAAGCCGGCACAGACAGACCAGCACTGACCCCCACGGCCTGCACAGGCCCTGTGGAGACACAGAGCCTGCTCTCCTCCCTCCCAACTGCCCCGCAGACATGACAAAAAATAACAACAACAAAAAAAGCTCAGCCCCCGCCGAGCAGGGGCGCAGCGCAGACCTGCCCAGGCGCCGCACTGGGACACTCACCGCACAGCGCCTCCTGCATCTTCGTGCCGGCGCCCTGCTCCTCGACGAGGCTCAGGCTGAGCCTTTCCGACTCGGCTGCTCCCACACAGCGTCACCTGCGCTGGCAAAGGCCCTCGCGAGGGACCGGCCGCAGAATCGCAGCGAGGACGACGCAGCTCTCGCTCGAGCAGGAGCTCCCGGCCCCGGCACCCAGCCTGCGCACGCTCAGAGCAAATGCCGGGCTGTAACCCTGGACCTCGCTGGGACGGAGCGGCCAGGGATCACGGCGGCACCCCACGAGGCTCCCCCCCGTCCGACACAGCAGTACAGCCGGACGCGCAGCACCACTGAAACAGAGCTAACAAGCACAAGCATTTTGCTGGGCTCAGAGCCCAGAGCTGCCCCCTCCCCAACCCCCCAGTGCAGGAGCACCCGGTGCGAACAGCTCTTCCCCGAGTCTCAAGGCCCTCGGAGGAACGAGGAGCATCTCTGACCCCAGAGAGGAGAAACCCTGCTCTCTCTGTGGGGAAAGCAGCAGAAAAGCTTCGCCCAGGTTCGGCAGCGCAGCTGAACAACTGCCCTTCAGAGAGCAGCACCCTCCCTGCAGCTCTCGCTAGCAAGCCTGTGAAGCGCACCTGGGTCACGAGTCCTGTCTCTGACCCAGCAGGGGTGGGTTCGGGGGACACAGTCTTGTACGCACTGACTCTGCCCCGCTTTTACCCCGGGCCAGTCCCGACGGTGCTGGCACAGCCTGGGGACGGCGGCCCCTCTACCCCGAGCCTGGGAGAAGCAGGCTGGGACCCACCGGTGTGCGGGGAGCGACTGTACTCACCGCTGGGTCCTGCAGGGCTGCCGAAAGGCTCCGTCCCGCCGGTCGCAGCTGCCCGGAGGCCCCTCGGCGCCGGCCGCTGGGGCGCCCACGGCCCCGGCCCCGCCGGACACCCGCCCTGCGCGGGGGCCCCGCCGCAGCCAAACCCGCTCCGCGCGGCTTCCTCCCGCTCCGCCGCCGCTGCTCCCCCCCGGAGCTCCCGCTCCGCTCCGGAACTGCGGTGCCGCCGCCGCGGCGCCCCCTGGCGGCCGCCGCGCGGAACATCCCACCCCCCCCCTCCCCCCCAGCTCCTTTTCAGCCTGTTTTGGGCAAACCCCCCGGCTGGGAGTGTGACTGCTGCCCCTACCCCACCCCCGACAAAGCTGTTCACACACCGAGCCCACAGGCAGCTCCCCGCCTGCTGTGCACCAGCTCTGCCTTTGCTTTATAGAACCTGGACACCAGCAAGTCACCCACATGAAGCTGGCGGGCAGTGGCTGCCCCACAGGCTGCCCTTCCCCCCCAACCCTGGCACTGCCTGGTCCTTGGTGCATTCAAGGCCCAGCTTGCTGCCAGGCTCACGGTGGCACTTTACTCCAGCAGGGGAACATCGGGCTTAGGCCGGGCATAACTGAACTCCAGCTTTTTATTTGTTTCCTGCAGGTGAGCTTCCTGCACTGCACTGCTGCAGCGCCTTCATGGCAGGAGCTCCGCCCCTGCGAGTACTTGAATATGTTTCCCTGTCTCTCTTTCCAGCACTTTGTCCTCCCCCTTCCTACAGCTCAGAAAACTTGGCTACGTTTATTGCACAATTCTTGAAACCATTCTCTGGTGCCCAGAGGTCTTCAAAGCCAGTCTTAGAAAACATGGCTTTATCCATCCCCAGCCTACCAGTGCTTACACCGTGCATCTCTTCATCTTTTTGCACATAGGTGAACTGCAAGGACTAGATAGGCAGTGGCTATTAGACCAAATCAGTTGTTTATTGCTTCAAGGGCGAAACATATCAGCAGCTCTCACTGCATCATGGTGAACAGCCAGGCTGGACATTTCAGCAACGTTCAGCCTTACCTTTGTGTCGTCCCCCCCCCCCCCCCCGGCCGCCCCCACAGCTCTCTGCACCAGCCCACATCTGAGTTCAAGCTGTGCAGTGGGAGGCTTAGAGTCTCCCGTTTCTTTTATCTTTACTCACAGGCTTTGTAAAGGGGAGCTGAGCCAGAGAGCAGACTTGGCATTGATCCTTTGCATCAGCAGCTACTCCGTAACACAAAACTCCTTCCCATACAACACCTGGTCGCTCGTGCAGTTGAGATGGAGCAGACACTCTCTATGTGCTTCGACGGTAAGATGGTTCATCGCTGTTGCCAAGAGCTCCTGCACACTTTGGGTTCATCGCTGCTCCCCAGGCCTTTCCCTCATTTTCATTTCATCACAATGAACAGGACGACGACTTCATTGCCCCAAGCAACATTGCCGTAGCTGCTCCATGCTGTGACTTGCTTCCACTTCCACAGCTGATCCTCTTCCCAGTACTGCTGTTTTACTCGTCACCAATATCCAGAGCAGCTGGTCTGTTCCTGCAAGAGGACTGCATGCTTCCAGCACCTTTTTTTGATAGTTTTTCTCCTTCACCTCAATAAGTTCTTCCGAACTTGGCTGTGGCAATGACTAACGCTACCTGTGTGATTTTGCCTTCCCTGCCCCGATTCCTTTGAGCTTTCCGTTCTTCATCTCTGCCTCAGCCATACTTCTTTCTGTATAACTAAGCGCTGGCAAACTCAGTGGAAACCATCCTCTAACACCTAGTGAAAACACCAGTGCACTACCAAACCCGGGCTCTTACCTTGGTGGAAACGTGCGCTGCAGAACTGCAGTCATGTTTGCCTGAGCGAGAGGGGCGCAGGCCATAGGTGCTTGGCCCACTGGTTTATACCCACATTTGATTTTGAGTTGCGTACCTTACCTCGTCTGGTAAGGATTTCAAGGTTACTGAAATGTTTGCAGTCAAAAGTGTTTATTCAAACAGGCCGCAAACAAGAGCGTCGCATCAGCACCTGCAAAAGCTGTCCTCAACTTTCGCTTACACACACGCACAAATACACACACACACACGCTATTTTTATGCCATTCCCACTTGTCAGAGGAAACATGAAGCACTGGACAGCTGGTATCAGAAGCACCGTTGCCGAGACATTTCACTTCTGTTTAAGTCCAAGAGATGCCAGAGTCAGAACATGACTGACAGGTAAGCCAAAGTCCTGAGTTGTTTTTCTTCCCTCTGCAGGAAGCTGAGGTTTAACCACAGGCAACAAGTGGAGCTTTCCCAAGGTTTATCAGGTAACCCACTGTCTTTTTCCATCTTTTAAAACAAATCCAGCTTTCCAAGTTGGATTTTTATTTCTTGAAATAGAAAAAAATCCTCAGCAATCACTGTGTCTGCCGGGGCCTTCATCGGAGCACGTCCTCGGAAGTTTGGAAGCGGTACCTTGGTGCAGGTGGCTGTGGGAAGTGGTGTGCCCCCAGGGAAACACTTGGGGCCCCGCAGCACTGCATGCCACCACTCCTTCAAACAGCCTTCGGCTGCCCTGCAGGGCTCCTCACAAAACACATACCCATGACCCAGCTTACAAATGCTTTTCCACAAATTACTTCATACACTTTTTTTCTCCATTGAAAGCGCACAAGCTATCACTGATGGTATGCATCTATCATTTTGTACCTTGTTCCGTTTCAAGAAAAGAACGGTACAAGCTGATCATCCCACGCCACCACTCACCAAGTTTTAACATTGCTCTGAACCAGCGCAGCCCAGGTAACGACAAAATCTTTCGAGATTTTAAGCATCTAAGATGTAATGTTACAAATAAAACTTGGTCCTGGCAGATCTTTTTTGTGTTTATCAGTCTTCAGATACCGTTTTCTTTGCCTTCTCCCGTCTTCCCCAGCCCCCAGATAACCACGCAGCCTGAATTTGCAGGCCTTCGTATATCCACCTTGTAAAGCCATGCAAAGGTCTGAATGCTTCAGGAGATGCCATCGCGGGGAGTGTGTTTCTGTGATGTCCTTTGGTGCTAACACATCTCAGAGCAGTTGAGGCCATTCCTCGGAGGAGGAGTTTTTAGGGACTCCAGCTTAGGGGTCTGCTGCAGAATCCGCTTGTCAGCTCCAGTATTTGAATTCATGCAACTGTGCAACTTTTTACAAGCTTCCAAATTAAATTTGGTTCTCCCAGTTAGCAGAAAATATTATAGCCAAGACTCAGGACTTCTGAAATACAGCAGACGGTGATTACCCGGAACTTCCGCAGGAACGATGCAGCTCTACACGGACTCCATGTTTCACACACGATTTATCTACAAGCGTTTCAAGAATCATCCTTTTACCAGCATTTTTGGGTCAATGTTGGCACTGGCATAGCCAGCAAAGGCAAGAAGGGGAAAAGCGGGGTTATGTTGCAGCATGAGAATCAGTTCCTTAGTATCACGAGTGACACCACAGCCAATAGTAAGGAACTCCACTACCTACCTGCCCTGCTGACACGCACACTTGCACCTATGCTTCTTCATTTGATTATTTAACTCTTTATCTACTACAGTTCCCACAGTGAATTGAATTAGCTTCAGTTTCAGTTCAAGCTTCTCCCATTTTCATCACAGCATCTGTTTATGCAGCGCCCCCAAAGCCAGGCTCCACAGCCCCCAAATCTGCCGGCTGTGCTGGGTGCTGAGGAGCCGACCCCGGACGCGTTCGAAAGGAGCCCACATCCTCCCTGAACCGTGCACCCTGAGGTGAGAAGAGCTGTCAGATCGGGGGGAACAACTTGCAACAAGGGCACTGTTTTGCTGGCCACGTCCAACACGGATGAACCGCGTTAGCTTCTCCTGCGTTTCCGCTCTGGAGCGGGAGCAACCCAAACCGGGCCAAGCGCCAGCAGCCCTCACCAACCACAGCGAGACCAGACGCTGTTTCTTAGTGCAGCTGGCGGGGCTTTTCGGCCTCCCCGTTGGCTGTCTTTCCAAGTGAGCATCCCAGACAAGGGGATCACAGGGCCACGGCGAAACAGAGCTTGGTGTCTCTGCTGCAGTCACTTCAGATGAAGTATGTGACACCATGCTAATACGGCTTCCCATAGTCTGACCAGCCAGCAAAAGTTCTCTTTTAAATCCATTTTCTGCACAGTAAAGGGTGAATTAGTGCTCTCCACCAACCTACATTCAAGAGAATTCGGGACATTGATAAATGCTGCAGACATCAGTAGTTTATTGGTATGTTTAGTCAAAACACATTCAGAATGGAAACTTAAAAGTAAAAATACTTTCCACCTGCAACAATTAAACTAGAATCTACTAGCATATAATGCTTGACACGTTACAGCAATAAAGATGGTAATCCACTGTCTTTTATACCCACTAAAGCCAAGATGGTCAGCCAAGTTTGTTGAAATCGAACCGTAATGATAAAAATACTCCCACCATCCACAAATCAGCAACTAACAGTAATGGTCAGTGAATCCCTTCCTTTGCTCTAAGAGGTACATTTACTATAAGAGGGTCAAGAACATTTAAGAGTCCACAGTACAGCAGGTGAACTATCACCATGTAAACTTCTCTGGATGACGTCCCAATGTTTTTTCATGTCATTTAAACAAGAAGCAAGCCAGGAGGCAGAATGGCTCAGTAGCTCTTCTAATACTCCATTTTTGTTGTTGAGATTATTCCCAGTGCCATTTGCCGTACCAATTAAATAGGTGGCAGCAAAACACCATAGCACTAAAAAACAAAAACAAGCTACACAAAACACACTGGTGGCAAACTGCTAACTGAAGACAGCAATTTGAGTGAAGGCTTCAAACTTAAGTTCTGTTGTGTGGTGAGCAGTTCAAGTAATATAGATTTCCAAGTAACAGCTGAAAATGCAAGAGTTGAACCAAAAAACTAAAATATGAAAATAAAAACTACAAGAAATGTGTCCCAGAAAAAAGTATATGAAAATAGTGCAAGACTTACCATCAAACACAGAAGACCTCGAGTTTGGGAGAAAATAGACGGATGCTATTTCCCTTTGCCTAACATCATCAGAAACAAATATGTGCAAAATCTTCCAACTTACGAGAAAAGAGCAAATGATTGCATAATCCAGAGGCAGATTGCTATTATGCCCTATCTGCTTTTGCTTGAAATTGCTATTTTTTTGAGGTCTTCCACACTTAGAAGCAGCTTTAAGTGGTCACACTTTCACACAGACTCGCACACAAACACCCCCCCCCACACACCTTTTACTCCTGACGCCCCGGAGCCGGGTGCTCGCTGCACTCCCCAGCATCGAGCCGAACTGTACTGTCTGCTGCAGCTGCAGTTTACGGGAATGTGCTCCAGAACGTCATCCAGAAACAGACCTCTCAACTTGCAAAACCCACAAGTAAAACCGAAGAAGAGGATGGCTCCTTTCTATCCTTAAGTCCAGAGCCACAAAGGTGTCAACTTCAGCTGAGAGTTATGTGCAAAATGAGTAAGAGTTAACAAAAAAAAAAAAAAAAAAAAAAAAGCGCAACTGGAAAATGCAAATACTTAGAGCTGCTATTTTGTTCTCTGAAAATTGCAGTATCCTCATTTGATAAGCTCACCCTCACAAAGGATGCTCAGTTCTACTGATTACGAGCTGGCAAAAATCGTTCACGACTCTTGACTGACTTCTGAAATGTCCAAGAGAGATTTCAACTCCGTTTTCTTTAACTTTGACACAGATTAAAGAGAAGAGACAACCTGGAGACTACTTGGATGCCTTCTTCCTCCCTTCCCCCCCTCTGCAAAAAAACAGACGAACTTGTTAATTGAAGAGCAAGGTGAATGATAATTTTAGCAATGTTTACTGATTTAAAGATACTGCAATTTTTTTTAATACAATTTTTCAATGATTTCTTTTGAATGCTTTGCAGCGGATTGGCTTTGCAGCGCAGTAATTCATACACTATACTGTACAAAATCACCAGCAAGACTGGAATGATGTATTCATAGAAGGCACCATCATGCTTATTACATTACCAGAGAACTCAAATACAGTCAAGACAATTTTCACTGTACAATGCTTATTGAAGGGGAAAGGGGAAGGAGGAGTGTGTTGAGCAGCCATCCCTGTACTGAAGAGGGGCAGATAGAAAAATCTGACGTGAGCTATCAAACTTTGTTTAGTACTCAGGAGTATGACTTTGAAACTCTGGGTTGTTTAGTTTACAACTAAATGGATTCCTTCTGGAATATACTTGTAGTCTTATTAAGGTTTGCGTGTGTACATATGTTGGTCACAGCAAGCAGATCAGATGCCCGCATCATTTCACAAGCTATTCTGTCTGAGTAAGAGGATGAAGGTTTTTCTCCTCCGATGCCTCCTGCAGATGTCAATATAAATGAGTTCAGAGTACCCATTAGTGCATTTTGATGAGTGCGTAAACACAAGTTTGTTTGGAGCCGAGTGTTCTAAAGAGGAAAACAAAGGCAAGCTTCTCCAATTGCACAAATTGCACTATTTGTGTTTCCAACAGTAATAGGCAGGAACCGTAACACTTACACAAAATGTGCAGCAGAGGGTTTTTGACTGAAAGGACCTCAATTCTATTGGGCATGTCCTTTAGTTCACTTTTGTTGCAGATAGTTTAATGGTCACTTTTTTCTTTTTTTTTCAGTCCTCAATTCTCCAAGTCTACATTTATAAATTAACAGTGTGACTCCTGTTGTGAAACTGGGGAAAGAACGTCCACCTCAATATAAACTGGAAACCAAAGGATGCTTTCACGTCAAAGAAATGATCAGAAGGGCTGTGTCACATTCCAAAGCCAAAAAAAATTAACAAGAATGCAAACACGATGGATAATGTACCACTGCCAAGACTGTCTGCCCGCAGTGGAGATTTCAGCGACGCTGTCCTGTGAAACGGCCTTCCATTTGCCCGGTTCCTCGTCCAGAGCCAAGTTTCTGTGCCATGCCGCCTCTCGGAGGGGGTCCTCTTCCATCGCGGTCTCGCATCATGCCACCACCCACTATTCCACGGGGACCCCCGGGGCCTCTATCATTGCGCCGAATATCCCTACGATCATCGCCTCCACCTCGGGTCTCTCTTTCACGAGCAGCTCTTGTTTTTTTCTCTTCTACGTTCAAGCGCACCTCACCCCGGAACATAATAGGCTTATAGGGAAAAGTTTTCAAGGCACACGTTAGTCACCATTTCAAAGAGTCCGTTCACACAAGGCATATGAAAACACTGCATTCGCTATGTGCCTCTGCCTACCTTTACTTGTATGCAAAGGAGAAACATGAACTGTTAACAGTTCCCTGGGACACACAACTTCAGCCCTAAGCTTCTACCAAAAATCGAACAGATTTTTAAATTCACCTGGCATGCAAGGATTAAACATTTCTTTCTTAAATAAGGGCAAGGATTGGTTTTAGCCTTTTCACTTCAAGGCTAGAATTCCTGCCTGCTGGAAAAATTTTTCAAGAACGGCTCTGTCAGGCATCTCCCATATACTAGAAATGAAAATTGCTCTTTTCCCCCCTCCAGTTCCTCCGGCCACAGCTGCCAATACCATGCTCCTTTTCTGAACCCCAGGACACACAATTTAGTGATCTATGCGATGCCCTTCAAAAGCTTAGGTACTGAGTTTTCAGCTTGCAAGGATCTGTAATAGGAAGGGTTCAGCTCCACACGATGCCTGCGTGCAGAAGTACGCAACCTGAAACCAGTAGGTCACTGTCTGAGGAACCTTGGCACAGCTGATGTAAGCCAGAAAACCCTTGTGACAGACCAAGCGTGCCAAAACATTTTTCCTCAAACCACTGTTCATGATCAGAGAGCAGGAGATGAATGAATGCCAGAAATAACCGCAACAGGAACTAGGCTAGCCCGCACTATTTGGCTTTTCGGGTGTTCTCTCCATCCTTCGATGGCTACTCAATGCTCATACTTACTTTTGCAACTAAAATTCTCTGGACTGGTTCAGAGTCATCAAATACCACAAAACCAAAGTTAGGCAGTTTTCCTCCCACTCCTTTAGTATTTATGCGAAGTTCTACCACATTTCCAAAGCCTGGAAAGCACAAGCAAAGAGCCAAGTTATTACAGCCTACAGCGTCAGCTCTACCACCTCTCTGTTTCTTCCCAGACAGCACCTGTCGTGTTACAGCATGCAAAAGCTCCCCTGTGCACTCCTGAGTGAACGGTACGTGGCTTTTCAACACAGAAAATGCTTCCGTTCTTCTTAATCTCTGCAGCTGACATGATTACTTACTCATGAAGAATTCTTTCAGTTCACTCTCATCGATATCATGTGGCAGGTTCCCAACAAAGAGCTGATGGCTGTCTGGATAGCGAATAATTCGACGATTATCCGACTCATTCTGCTCCATGTCCCCTCTCCCTACCGCCAACAGAAAAAAAGAAGGTAGAGCCATTGAGGTTAGAACTTGCGTGTAGACTTGGACAAACACATCTATCAACAGCATCAAGCACGTTCGCTCAAAGCCTCCTGTACTGTCAGGTCTTGAGCCTCTGTTTACCATGGGCAACAGGGGAGGGAGGATACCGTCTTCCTCTTTATGAAGTTCTGGCAATTTTGCCACCTATGAGCACATCTCCGTTACTAATTCTCTGTAATAATAACACAAAATATACGTTTTCTTTTCATCTAGTTTTCCCGGTTAGGTTAAATCAATCCCTGTTCACTAATACATCTGGCATACCAGGTAAGTTTGTGTGAGAGGATCCTGTCTTATCTTCTGATAATTAAACCAGTACATACAACAAATCAAAAAAAAAAAAACAGTATTAAAAAATTACATTTCAAATGCCAGAAGACTTTTTCAAGGGGTAAAGGGGGAAATACCACTACAGTCCCTGCTAAATCATACAGAAAGGGAGCTTGCTACCTATTATCATGTACTTTTCAAAAAAATCTGGATTTAAGTCACCTCTTAGTCAATTCCCTAATACAACAAAAATATCCTTATTTCGCACCCCTATTAAAAATAATTGTTGACAGTCACTTCTTCTGGCTTTCACCTTCCAACATTTTCTCCCAAATACAACTGAAGTTCCTGAAGTTCTCTCCAGCTCAGTGGAAACAGAACTATTGGTAAGTAAGTCCCATTGAATCACATGTCACCTAACAGCATTTCTCATCCTCACCCTACATGCAATAGATATGTTTAGCAGCAGGTAACACGAAATCCTGTAACTCACTAGTAAATCATTACCTACCTTGCAATGTGACCGCAGCACACTGTTACCCGTTCTGTGTTTTATCTTTAAGTACTGTAGTGTAGCTATGCACCCCTTTCTCTCCTCTCCTTCCCCCATGAGTTAGTTTACAAAAAGCTTGCTAGGTTGTTTGAAAGGTTTCATTAAGTGGACGAAATGGCTCACAGACTTCCTTTGAAAATAAGATCACAGGGCAGAAGCTTTACCATTTGGTGAACTCATATTTTAGCTATTTCTCTTCTGCCTCTGCTTCCTCCCAATTTCTTCAAAACAAGAATTATTATAAGAGTCGAGCTCTGTTACAGCTTCTCTGTTTGACTTATGCTATGGTTTTGTTGAGAGCTCTTGCCAAGTTCATGCCAGCACTTGAGATACTCACAGATACTGTCCTCTCCCTTACAAGCCCAGACTTCTTTCCACAGCAGATGACGAACTTTTCAGCCACCTGTGATTCGGGGTCTTTGACTAGATAGCTTTTTTCCAACACTGCGCAGAGGTTCACCTAGTAAGCATGCTGGACTAATGACTACAACTCTGAAGCCTTTCATCTCTCAACACCACTTCTGAAAACTGCAAAGTGAAATGCAGCTTTTCTAATGAGACCATCCCATGGATTTAGATACTCTGTATTAATAACAGAAATAAAATTATTCACTGGCCGAGACAGAGCTGACAGGGTAGAAAGGTTTTCTTCCAAAACAAAGAGCACTACAGGCCATAACGACAAGCATGTAAGAGCTCTCATTCCCAAGATTCAGCAAGAGTCAAGGGACGTACACAAAACCAACAGATTTTAAGACTAGCTTTCCCAAAGCGCATCAGGCCACCTGAAAGGTATTCAAGCGTACAAGCAAGTGGCCTGACTATTAATAAACAATTCAACAAAACAGAAGCTTGGAAATAATGCCTAATCTTTGCAACAACTCATCATCAGTGTGGACTCCAAACTGTATTTCCCCATTTCCGGTTGAAGACAGCAGGGACAGACAGTTCATAATCAGCCAAGTACAGCTCATGGTTACAGGCAAGACCATTCAAGGAGACCCATCTCACTAACTAGCCCCAAGGAGGCACACAAACTGATCAGCATTACCTGGTCTAGGTCCTCGGGGTGGAAAACCTGGTCTTTCCCTGGGACGCTGTTCACGTACACGAGGAGGCTGAGACTGAGCTTCAGGTTTAGTTTCAACTCTTGGCTGAAACAGGAGGTAAATATCCGTTATTAAACACCACGTATTAAAGAAAAAAAACAGTTAAAAAATAAAAGAACAAAAACCACTCAAGACAGATAGATGGCATGCACAAGACGAACTCAGGAAGATATGCATCCATGTCAATGTGTTTGTGTCTAGAAATACATTTTTTTTCACCTCTATAAATTCCTCTGTACCAATCCAGGACTGCAGTGTTCAATTTTGTCTGCTAAAAGGTGCAAAGCAAACATCTCTGAATCATAACTATTCCCCAAAAGCATAGCTAAAGTGAACTTTCTGTGTTTGACCAGGCGTTGAGACCCTCAACGCCCCATAATTCAAGAATCCCTTGACCTGACTGAAAACCCCACACAGATCAAATAAAGCTTCCTCATGCCAAGCTCAAAGTTCAAGGATTAGCAGGTAGTCCAAGATGGAACATGAAGAGATGGAGAAATCACGCTTTCTGTCCGAGCCTCTGAAGGATTTTTTAGAGTGCTGTAGAACTGTAAGGCAACTACTGAAAAGCAAGAGGAAAACCAAACAAAAGCCGTCAGGAGCACATTTCTGACATAAAAAAGCCTCCTGAAACAATAATTTCTACAGACTACCTGCTGAGATTCTTCCTCAGCTTTCATTATGTCAAGGTCATGATGTACAGAGGACAGCCTTGAAATTCTCAGGCACAAGAACATCTAACTCAAACTTTTGCAAGCAAAAAAAGCTTTTAAAGGTAATTTGAGGAAGAGACAGACAGAACCTTCAAAACTATTGCCAAGCAGCCTGTTGGGTACTGAAGTAATTTGCAACATTTTTTGAATTCCGTTTTTTGTACAACAGTCCAGTAGCTGCTGCTGTACTGGGTTCTTATCTTGGAAAACCAAAACAATTCACAGAAGCATAAAGATGAACACTAGCTTCCGAGTACGATTGCACAAGCACAATGGCTATAAACCCAGTCTGTCAGACTGCTGCTGAAAAGGAGTTTATGTTAAACATCTCCCCAGTTTTCCTTTGAGGACTCACGACAACTGACAGTTGCAACTGGAGAACACCTCACGGGGGAAAAAAAGACATGAAACACCCAGGTATCATGCACCAAATAAATGTCTCAGTCCTCATATCGCTTGTGCTCTATTCAGCTAGGCATTACCTTGGCTTTCAAACATTTCTAGGATCAGTATTTCAGCTCCAAGAACTAGCCGGAAAAATCATAATACTTCCTTCCGGGTCATAAGATCACCACCATCTTTACTGCATTAAAAATTTTACCTCTCAGGAGAAACTCAAGACCTTCTGATCCTCCGTTGCTTAGACTCTTACTAGTATCAGGATTAAATACTCTCTCCCTAGCCCAGCCATAGCAAAAATTTGCTCAGTCACCGACGTCCGTCTTCTAAACCTTGTGTAACAGAAAACTGCTTTGCATTTCACTGAACTTCTCATCGCCCACATAAGTACTTTCTCTCTACCTAAGGAAAAAACAGCTAATCTCATGAGTTGCTTTCCAGTCAGCACCACCCCCTTTCACAGAGAAAAACTGCCTCAGTGCTCTCTGGCGCCGCTTGAAGAGGTCAACCCTTCTGCAAAACTGTGCTTTGCCGAAGTACTGTCATCATTAGCCGCAGCACAAGATTCCTGTAGCCAGTTACAGTCCAAGCAGCAGCTAATTGCAACTTCTATTTCACAGAGAGCACACAAAGTGGACCAGAAGTCACAGAATAAGGATTTCAAAGACTAAAGGAGCGCTCAGCCCAGGAGCAAATTATGCCACAAATCTCAACCTACTGGAGCCTTGAGAACAAGTCCAGAGAAGACGACATCGTCTCCGTTTTCTCCTAGAGCTCGAAAGAAGGAAATGGACCTCTCTCTGCCACTGCAATGCTACTGGCAACCATGGCAAAAATAGTTAGCCACAAGCCTTTACTCACTTTGGAACAGAACACCGCCTTCACACAGAGGAGGATGGGGCAGAAAGAGCAAGACAAGAGGTGGCTCCAAAGGCTGGTACAATGCTATTCTGGACATCCTCAAGGTTTAAAAGTTTCTCCCTAGCGAGATGTCTGCCACAATGAAAACACATGCCTACAAAGAACCAACTAGCCAAGCAAACCAACCAACCGCATCACATAAAACAAAAGAAGAAAAAAAAAAAAAGCACATTCCCTCACCTGAATTCCAGCAGACACAGGATGTATACCTCAGATGGATACCACAGTCTCCGAGGTAATTGGGGACCACATAAGAACTCTAGAAGGCACTCATCAATCACTTCCACAGAGGCATCGTAGACTTACACTAGCGACCAAGCCAAAAACACTGACCATCCTAAACCAAGAGAGGATGGATCAGCTTTCAGATCCCTCTCCTCAGTTAAACCTTGGTCCATAAAACTTGAGTAAGCCTTAAAATACCTAGGACTTCCAGTAAAGTTATGTTTAATGAACAGATCCCTCCACAGAAAAAATATCTATTTAGAGTCTAAAGAGATTTCAGGTGGTGAGGGGAATGAAGCCTGTATAAACATCAACCTTATCTTGAACTCACCATTTCCAAGCCAAAAGGAAAGAGTCAAAGAGTACCCCACCACCACCTCTAGGACAGTTACTGTATTAATGCCTGTGGAAGGTCAGAATGGCTTTTCGTTTACCTTAAAGAACAAGACATGCAGCTAATGAGTGTAGGAGAAGTAAAGGCACTCTGGTAACAGGCAAGGGCATCTCTCACTCTCGCGGCAGGTCAGTTTTTTAAGTTTATGGCAAAAGTCCAAGTGCCTGGTCTGCACCGGATCTCTGAGACAACTCACAAATATCAGCTATCCTGAGGTTCAAAACTAAGTCTCTTCTTTGTTGTAAAGAGAAGGTCCAACTTGTCACTATAGGCTGTTGTTACTCAGTGACAGTTTCTAATCGCTCACAAAGAGAAAAAGAGCAAGGATTACCTCAACAAGGAATGCTGACCTGTTTAACTCTACAGCTGTCAACAGATAAGAACTGAATGGGTTTATACTGAAACAGTACATATGACGTTCTCCAAGGTGTTCTGAGTTATACTACGGAGGTTTCATTTGAAACTTCATAAAAAACGGGGAAAAAATTTGGAGTGATGCGAGGAGAGGGGTGAGAAAAACAGTTTGCTGTCTGCTTTGTAACATCACTGACGCTGGTTTAAACAGCATCCCCAAGGACCTACCCACCCACTGGTGCAATCTAATATCCTTGTTTACATGTACAGTATCAGACATTAATGAAGGCAAGAGAACGGGAATAAACTGCTGCTGCTTAGTAAGCCCTTGTAGAAATAGTTTGGGTGCCTTTTCCACCAGCTTTCTGTACACCCTGTCTGAAAAGCATGCAAGAAAAGGAACTGAGAACAGACTATCTTGTCTCCAAAAGAGTTAAGAGAGTAAAGATACTGCCTGTTCCCCTATTGTTCAAAAACTTCCATGCAAAATTACTTAAACATGAAGTCACAGCACATGTAATCTAAAAGGCGGAAAGCACAACAAGCTGCAGAGCCAACAGCAAGATGGTTCAAGCGGACACCTACAACCTATATTCTATTCCCTGGTCCAGACCATTTTAAATGATTCTTCAGTCATATTACAAAAATCTCCTCTCTCTGCTGCAACTAAAACAGCACTGAAAAACCTATTTTGGTTTTGTGTAAGGAAAATCTATTCTGCCCTAAAAAAGAAGCACTGTTTTGACGGCTCAAATGCCACCTGAATGCTCAAAGCCCTTTTGAAGCTGATGGAAAAAGACAGGCTTCCCAGCTCATTATGTAGCCATTACCTGATTTCCACAACAACCTGGTTGGACCAAAAGCAATACCATACAAGGCAGATTTTTTTTTTTTTTAAACATGCTTTTGGCTAAGAGCAATCCTAGATAGGTTCCTCTCTGTCAGTAAAAAATGGAGAAGAAACCACTGCAAAAACAACAGCTGCAGGAACACAGCTGCTCTACTAAAGTTTGCAGTCTTTGTAGAAAGTTGGACGTGAGCTACGCAATATGGAATACGCTTGCGGAATACCATCAGTAGAACAGATTAAAGCACAGGATTTTTTTATTTCAAGGGCTTTTTTTTTTTACGTGGAGGCAGCTGAATTGAGAGTCTCAGGTCATCTCACATCAACTTGGCACGTGCAGGACATGAGCTATCACCCGGTCAAACTTTCTTTCCTCCTTTCCCTCCTCCCCCGGTCAACCTAGGAATGGGAAGACAGCATTGTCCTGGCAAGGAAATGTGAATCCTTCCATTCCTCACACAGTCATAAGTTGGTACAGGGTTCTATAAAAATGGATAATGGAGTCCGAAATATTTTTGTAGAGATAAGGCTTACAAGGCAAACTTGCACCCCTTAAAAATGATACAATCGCTTTTGCTGCTGGGGCACTTCTGCCAATGAAATACCCGCTTCGCACACGCATTAGAAAACTACTATTTTGGGGATTCTCTTGTGTTTTTTTGTCGTTTCTCATTTTAATCCAAACCATATCCCAATAAGGTAGGTCAAAAAAACTTCAGTAGTCATTTCCTGATTGCATATGAACAGATTTTAACTTTACCATCACCCAAAGTTACACCTGTTAAGTGTACGTGCCTTCAGTTGTGACAAGAAGGTGAGTGCATTAACATTTAAGACACAATTAACTTGTGCAATTTAAATCATACCATTTGATCTGTTAATTTAAAAACTGAAGCAGTTTGCAGAAGTTATGAGACAATCCAAGGTGTTCACAGATGGGTTACCTGTGAGACGGGTGCTTTAACATGGGGTGGAATTCCAGAGGAAGAAACAGTACCACTAGGAGGCAGGTTTTTACTGGTCACTGAAGCCCAAGAGAAAGCCTGCAGGAAATGCAACAAACCTAGGCTACTAATCATGGCAAACCACTGACATTCCTATAGGGAAACTTGTCTGCTGAAAACATACTTTTGGTTCACATCTAGCTATTAAATCGTTGTTGTGCTAGCATTACATCGAAGATACAGAAGGATTTGCAGTTCTAACCATCTGTGGACTCCAACAGTTTAGATGAAGCATGTACCATACTCACTATCACTATTTGAGTGAGCTCAGTTCCCTCAGCATCCCGAGATCACTGCTTTCCATGATGCAACCAAACCTAGGACTGAAAACCCTGTGCTATTAAGTGTCTTCTGCAGAAAGAAAGAAAGTGGACGCCGGAAGTTAGAACTTAAAATGGAAAAGAGAAAAAGGATTGGCAAAATAGGGGAGACTGACACTGGAGCTAGAAAATGACCTCTCCAGTTTTCATCGACTCCTCCCATCTCTTTCAAACCACCCTAGGTGTAACCATATCGCAGGACTCATGATGTGTATGTACATCATGTTTTGTAAGATGTGGCATCTTGCCTCTAAGGCAGACAGTCAAAGCCCTCATACTCATTTTAAAGCTATACTGCCAGTAACTCTGCAAGCTTCAATGCATTACGATGTTTCCCCCGCCCCCCATGAAGAACAGTGGTTCTCATTATTTGAGTTTTTTGTGGTGGTGGTTTGGGGTTTTTTTTTTAAACACATTTTAACTCCACATTTAAAAAGGTTTACACATGCATAAAACCACACACACACACACACACTTTACAAGCAGAGCGTTATATTTACAAAAGGTGACCCGAGTAACATTTTAAAATAACATTATTTCCTTTTTTGCTGAAAATTCACATTTTTGTAAGTTAAAGGTTAGCTGTTCATACAGCATGACACTGAAAACAGATACCAGCCCGGCCACTCAAAAAGGCTAAGTTCAAAACCAAATGCTTTGGTTTACCGTTTTCACCTAGAAGCACAGATATGACTTTTAACTCACCTTTGGTGGTTCTTGTGGTAGCGAAACAGGTTCTGCAGGAGGTGGAGACGGAGACTTCTCTTCTAGCTCTTCAAGGGTCTTTTCTTCTGCTTCTGCTTTCAGCTCCTCAGTTTTTGTTTCAGATTCCAGTTCTGGCTCAGGCTCATGAGACGGTTCTTCTAGCGGCTCCTCTATCCCATTACTACAATAATCAGAAGCATTTGATGGTTAATCAATTGCTTAGTGTTTTCTGACTTTTTTAATGGCTATACTATAGTAAAGATCGGTATTAAAATGATTATTCTGTGTCAAATTGCTACTGTATGTTATCTATACATATGATCTTGTGAGAAGTTAAGCTCTACCACTCTGGTTGCATACAGAATCAAACTGTATTTCTACAGAAGCGAAGACAAGTTTTGCAATTCCCTGCAGAGAATCTGGGTATAACACCAAGCACGCAAACCCTTTAAGGAATAGATGCTAAACTCAAGAAGCGCTGTTCCTACAAGACGAGAAGCACAGACCAACAGAAGATTAAGCTACACACATAAATTAGGCTGATTTTGGAAGCATACCAGCACCCTACTTAGCCAACTGCCATACAAGTTCATTACCAAAGGAATTGCAAGTTTTGTTTACTGAAAGTTTCATGCAACTCATTTTCCAATCTGTGGGTATTCCATATAAGGGGTCTGAAGTTCCTTACTTTTCTCTTCTAGACACCCCAAAAGTTTATCAAATTCCAAATACTTGCATCTATGCAACTCCTGTCATAGGTGAGAGCACACGCCTAAGTGACTGGCTGAATCTCACATTTTCGTGTTCCTGCTGAATAGCATCATACCCCATGAATAAGACCTCACTGAACTCTTTTGGGTATCTAAACCTTCCTGCATGACCTCGAGCAAGTTGCTGCCAGAATTCCAGCACACTCCTCTCTTCATTTAGAAATCTCAATGAAATCATTATTTGAACAGTATTTAGCATGCTCACTGATGCATTTAACAGACATCGTTACTGATTTTGTAAATGTTTTTTTGATTTAGGAAACCAGACAGTAAGCTCTAGCCTTTAAAAGGGCATTCCCATGTTTAAAAAAGTGTAATTCGTTAAAAAAAATATTTTTCTTATAAGAATGTAAAGGAACTTTTTTCTTTCCTCTAGTTTAGATTCTAAGACACCCGAGGCACAAACCTATTCTTCCAATGCAGCTGTAGAGCGGCTTCTCAAAAATTAGTCCTTCCTTTCACTTTCGGGGCTACCCAAATTTAAGCAATAGGATATCGTCAACCATCCCTTTGTTAAACCATCTGTTCAATATGAATTACATCATACCAACTCATTATTATAATTTTATATAACAGAGACTAAAATAAGTGTATACATAAATGCATATGCTACCTTCTCACTTCACACTTGCAACCAGAAGTGAAAGTAACCAACAAACACCAGAACATACCCCACTTCCTCCCTTCATTCAAGAATCAATGTTTAGAGTAATACAAGGCAACGTAACATAAATCCACAGCAAATTTAGTATCGTTTTCTAAACCTGTTAAATCACATCCAGAATCCAGAAGCCAAAACGATTCTGGTTTTATTAAAAAAGCAACTTCATGTAATAAAATGAACTTCTTACGTTACAGGGTGATTTTCATAGTAAGCACTGCTTGCGTTTTCTTGCACGGGTTCAGGGGATGGCTGCCTTTCCTCCTGCTCCTCTTCCACCTCCTCCTCAGATTCTGACACAAGAGAAAAACTTCCTTAACATCTCTGCAAGTCTACACAAACCCCACTTAAAATATAAGCAGATTCAACCGGTAGCAATCTAAGTAAAGCTTCATCAGTAAGAGCTACAATGAGAGAGGTAGGACCGTTCTGCTCTTTCAGAAAGCTTTGTTTCTTATCATTTTCACAAAAGAAGGAAATGGAGCTGCATCGCTGTTGGAAAGCTCAGAGAGGAGGGTTTGTAGGTCTTTTTAAGCATCAGGTGCTTTCCGTATGTTGGCAGTAGGAAAGGAAGTTTAACTCTCTAGCTCATAAATCACAGTACCTAAAACTAAGAAGGTTAACCTCAAATACAAGAAGGATGATTGCTCAAGATTCTTTGTTCCACAGCAATAAGATGACGGAAATTCCAGCAGAAACCCAGTGAACACATGTACACACATTCTGTCTGTACTCTTCTCCGATTTGCTTTGGCTCAATGAACAGGAAAAAAAACCTTGAGAACAAACTCAAGTAAAGCCCGTGAATAGAAATTAATCACTGAAGGTGGTAATGATATGAAAGCAAACTATGCCATGTATTCAAAAACGCCAGCTAGATTTTATTCAAATCACTTCACCTGCAAATCCAATTGACAAGAGAAATCAACTCTACCTAACGCCACTCCATTGCAGAAAAAGTACAATTGCTCACTTCATTGCCATTCTCCACTAAGCCTCGCCCAGCCTAAGCAAGTTTAGTCTTTCAAGGAACAAGGCACTACAACAAGAGCTTCGTTTTACATGGACTGTTTTGGACCAGCAGACAGTCACAACAACATAACCTAGACTCTCCCTCTCCCCGCTTCTAAATTACTGCACTCCACCATAACACGGTACAGTTTGTTTCTTTCCCTGTCCTCTAGACACTTCCAAAAACTCTGTGCCCACAGTGGAGGAACAAGTACAAGACAAGCTCTGTTATGTCAGAAGTACAATTCTTCTCACCTTCATCAAGTTCTCCTTCTGAATCTCCAAATACTTCATCTTCATATCTGAAGATATCATTATGGACATAGAACTTGTTTGGAACAGATCCCTGTAAAAGAGGAACATGCACATGTTTTGCATGTATGATATATTGGCAGTTAACAACACGGACGGATTAGTGTTATAAGCTTTGGGGTCAACACCTGCATTTTGGAACAGGACTATTTCACTAAAATTGCTTTTCAAGTGGCATCTCTTCTCTAAGCAAATAATTGAACAAAAACTTCAACCCACCTGAAAGACGAAAAGTTTCAGACAAAACAACACAGTTTTTGGTAATGCATGGTAATCATAGGTCCTAACTAAACATTAAGCTCATCAGTTTCATCAGGTCACCTGTGAAATGTTCCATATTGAAAAAAAACTTACCAAAAACCACACTGAATATTCGCAGGGTGTCTGTATGCTCACAGTAACGCATAAGAAAACAATGAAGAAATTCAACAAAGCTCTGAAGCGTTAATAATCGACCAGACAATAGTTTTTGATGAGATGGGGGGAAAGATGTAGAAAGAATAAAAGAAACCCTTTACCAAAATAGGGCTCCACTCTCGCTAAGAAATGAATTTGAGCAGTGACTTGCACTGCATATTTGTCAGCAGACTCGAAGAAAGGACAGAACTACATTAGAGTGCTAATCTACAAGGCTGGCCATTATTTTCCTTCGCTGGTGGAAACACAGCTCCCAAACACAACTTCCAATTTGATTTGGATTACTGCTGCAGCACCTCAAGTCTAAGAAAATTTAACAGCTTGAGACAGGTCCAATACACTCATTCTTCTGCATTCATGTAACGTGACACATTTAATCATAGCCTTTGGCCAAGCTCTAAAAGCCAGATAGTATCGTTGGGCCCAATAAGACAGATCATAGCTACAGGCCAGGCTTTCGTCATCATTACTTGAAGTCAAACCCAATCTTAGATATACTTACTTCCGGAGCAAGTACAAAAGTCTGCATGAACTTCCTCATCGGCTGCCCGTTGTTTGACAGCTCTCCCATAACCTGCACAACCACCCCATCGCTCAAAGTAGCGTGAGCATCCACATGACGAATCTTGGTGTGACATTCACTGAACTGTAATGACATCACTTTTTTGTGTATCTCCTAGAAATAAAGAGTTACATTTTAGCTTCATGGGGTTTTGTACAGAGCTTTGCACTTTTTAAGTACCTGAACCTGAACTAATGCAAAAAAACCCACCCTACTCAAGCTCAGAAGGTAAACACAGGAACAAAACATTGTCTTTCACCTAGAACAGCCTATCTGGGCTTAAATAATTTTTTTCCTGCACTTTTCAAGTACTTATCAGAGGAGTAAAGTACATCACAACTTGCTATCCAATTTTCCAGCTGCATCACTATATACGACTCATTTTAAGACTTGAAACTTTAAGGTTGTTGCTCAAAACAATTGCCCAAAAGAAGCTACCACAGGAAAAGATGCTCCCAAGTGGCAGGCATTCCAAAAAGCAGCTACAACCTAAAAGAAGCATGTGGCTTTACTCCAGGAAGCACAATTCTTCAAAAGTTATCTTAAGAGGGAAATTATCTTAAGAGAAGTCTACCCACAGAAGAATTTGGTAACATGCAGAATCCAATGCAAGTCCCAAAGATCGCAGGTCCTTTCCCAAAGAACCACTTCTATATGAAATCAGATATGTCAAGAGGCCAGTCTAACACATGCTTTGCTTCCTGTCCTAAAAATATGTTCTACACTCCAAGTACACAGCTAAAGCTAATGTGAGCATCAAATATAACTCACAATCACAGCAGCAACAATCAACTAAAAAATTCAAACTAATAAGTAATTAAATTTGTATTGGCCTTTGAACAGCAGGCAGGATCACAATCCATTATTTACCAGATAAACAGAAAAGCAACAGATTTAAAAAAAAAAAAAAAGACTGACACATACAATAAGTTCTGAACATTAGTGAGGAGTACATCACCAATTTTGATACGCACAGCTTGACCATACACTGCTTCTTGCGGTTTCCCACTGGCATCCAGTCCTCCATGGACGTAAGAAGAATTCCTGCCATAAAACCTGCAAAAGCAGAGAGAAGTAAAGTTTATAGCTGTGAAAAAAAAAAGAAATCAAGCAAAACCCTATCTAACAAGTATTTTAGCCCCAAATTGTCGAACCTTTAAAACTGAAATCTTTTTATGATAGTAAATATGTTGCTGTTCATCCAATTAACAGCAAGAGAAAAACGGAATATAAGATGCCCTGTCAGAAGACCATCACTCATATACAATGTGGGTCCAAAGAAGAGACAAACATGTCTTCCACATCTGACCCTCAGGAGGAATAGCCACCTGTACAGCCAAAAAAAAAAAAAAAAAAAAAAGAGAGAGAGAGAGACAGACAGAGTAAAACAGGCTAAAAGATGTTTCCACCACCTAGCTCAAGAATCAGCTATGATCTTAACAGCCTGTAGCCTGTTCAACAAAACCAGATCAAAATAGCCACTAGGAGGGTTCTGTACAGAAATACTTAAGATACTATTGTTAGTGACACTTGTGTGACATTTGAAGTGAATGAAGGTGACTACGGTTAGGCAGCCCTGTAATTTCATGCCGTTATGTTGTCCGTAAGAATTTTAAGAGTCCAGAGTTCGAGAGAGAGCGAGAAAGCAATCTAACACTTTCAGGAAACAAGCTGCCCTAAGTCATTCCTCAAGCACAGAATATCACCTGCATCAGCAGAACTTGCCTGACAATTGTCAACCCAGCTCCCCCAACCTGAGGCAGGGCCATTCTGCGAGGCGGTTAACCAGTCATCAACAACATCCCCCCGAAAAACACCCCTGGAGCAGAGAAGGGAAGGGGAAAGGGAAGGGGAAAGGGAAGGGGAAAGGGAAGGGGAAAGGGAAGGGGAAAGGGAAGGGGAAAGGGAAGGGGAAAGGGAAGGGGAAAGGGAAGGGGAAAGGGAAGGGGAAAGGGAAGGGGAAAGGGAAGGGGAAAGGGAAGGGGAAAGGGAAGGGGAAAGGGAAGGGGAAAGGGAAGGGGAAAGGGAAGGGGAAAGGGAAGGGGAAAGGGAAGGGGAAAGGGAAGGGGAAAGGGAAGGGGAAAGGGAAGGGGAAAGGGAAGGGGAAAGGGAAGGGGAAAGGGAAGGGGAAAGGGAAGGGGAAAGGGAAGGGGAAAGGGAAGGGGAAAGGGAAGGGGAAAGGGAAGGGGAAAGGGAAGGGGAAAGGGAAGGGGAAAGGGAAGGGGAAAGGGAAGGGGAAAGGGAAGGGGAAAGGGAAGGGGAAAGGGAAGGGGAAAGGGAAGGGGAAAGGGAAGGGGAAAGGGAAGGGGAAAGGGAAGGGGAAAGGGAAGGGGAAAGGGAAGGGGAAAGGGAAGGGGAAAGGGAAGGGGAAAGGGAAGGGGAAAGGGAAGGGGAAAGGGAAGGGGAAAGGGAAGGGGAAAGGGAAGGGGAAAGGGAAGGGGAAAGGGAAGGGGAAAGGGAAGGGGAAAGGGAAGGGGAAAGGGAAGGGGAAAGGGAAGGGGAAAGGGAAGGGGAAAGGGAAGGGGAAAGGGAAGGGGAAAGGGAAGGGGAAAGGGAAGGGGAAAGGGAAGGGGAAAGGGAAGGGGAAGAAAAAAAAGAAACCTAATACTTTTGGTCAAGAGCCCGTACTGAAAACTCACTTCCCTCAATAAGGAATACTCTATAGACATTTCCCATTTCCACTCAACATACCAGGCATACAGCATAATTCAGTAGACTGCATTTCAGGGTTCCTCCAATAAAGCTCGAGATTTAGATGGATGTGGGTAATATCTAGTTCTCTCTTAAAGCACTAAAGTTGCCTTCAACATGCTAAATGCCTTCACAGTTACCATTTTTCTCACACATGTCCTTCTGTGAATTACATGCCACCCCAACCTGGAGAAATCAGTCCACATCCCACATGTATCAGGAACGCTAGTTCTTTAATGCTCCCAGATCATGCGTTAATATTGATGAAACAGGGAAGTAATATTGCAACACTAAGGGGAAGGAGGGTGGAAAGCAAACCTGCAACAGCTAGCTGCCCTTCATTGACTCATGCAGCCAGGGAGGAAAAATATACTAGTAGTAGTCTGCTTTTTAAACCACCCCCCTCATCTTGCGAAGGTTACAATCGCTGTTGCTACAGGTAAATCTCTTATGAGCAAAATCAAAGACCACTTGCAACACTAAGCTGGAAGCATGGGTAATCTACCCCAATATTCAGTTTCACTGCCATCAAAACAATCGGTTGTTTAACTAAAACTGACACCATTCCTTTTTCCCTGCCTCAGTACTATAGATGAAAAGAAGCCCTATTCAAAAGCTCTATTTTCAGGAAAGCTGTTTGAGAGCTCTAACTTGTTCTCAGTCAAACAGTCCAATTTTTCACCGTCAACCTTATGCTAAGGCCCAAGACAGAGCAACCCACACAAGCAATTGTTTTTTAGAATGCTGGCAAAGCTATATTCACCTTCATTTATTATAAGTTTGTGCTGCTCTAAGTCCAAATGTGGAAATGCAAAATCTTAAGTGATATGCTGTGATATGCCAATCAAAACCAGAAAAGAAAAGGAACACTTTCAGAATACAACTTAAATTGTAGTTGCAGGTGAATAAAAAAAACTTCATTTTCCGCCTGCCTTGTCCAATCCTTGACATTTATACTTAAATCTCCAACTGTGGTCTGGATAAAACATTTCAGAAGCAATGCAAAATATGGTATCCTGAAATAGTTAGCATGCTTGCCTTAGGTACTACATGCAAGTGAGTTCTCTGCAATTGTGCTTTGCTGTCAATCTATCTTGAAAAGTATTTCTGTAATACGTCAATGTTACTATTTTATCAGCTGAAAAGCAGCTCACTTTTCCACATAGGAAATAACTTGATAACATGCAATATATGCCAAGGATATGACCAGACTTAGTTCTAGAACTTAAAGAGTTTTCAGTAAGTTGAAATAGCCTTCAAGAGCACCAAAATTATTCGGATAATTCTTCTGCCACGCTCAAGAATTAAAATTTATCTAATTTCTGATGAACAGGACACTTTCTTTCAAGCATATAAGTTAATTTTGCATGGAAGTGTTACCTGTGCAAGAAGTCAGGAGCTTTATTTAGCAGAGTGTAGTACTGCCTCACGAACTCCCGCCCTACAAGCAGGGGACTTGGCTTCTCCATCACCATTTCTTTGGTACACAGTGTCAAATGCTGTAATTAAAAATATTTACATTAGTTCAAAGACAATTCTATATATTCAAACCCCCTCATAAAGGGAAGAACATAACGATTTTACAATCTAAGGAATTATGGAAACAGGAATTGTATGCGCAGAGAACTACTCCATCAATGCATGCAAACTCTGCCCCCCCACACTCTGAGTAACTACTTCTTGCTAAGATCCTTACAGAACAGGTGCTTTCTTTCCAAATAACACTGCTAATAATGTCTAGAACAATTTATTTAACCTTTTAGCTCTAAACCGATGAACAACTGAAATCCAAGTTAAAACAGTATTACGAAACAAAGAGGAATACGCTTTATTATGTAGAAAGCCAGTAACAGTCTTTCAGCTCAAAGCACATCTCCTTCAAAAGGCTACCGTGACATCTAAATACACAGAAGGTAGCAGTGACATTCTGAAATTACTGTACGGGCTGGATTCACATTCCCTGAAGACTGGACAGGGAAGACTGGACTGGACACACCATCCTTTTCTTTCCTTTGCTGCCATTGTAGCAACAGAAACCAGTTCTGTTGTCCTTCACATTCTTGCCTGGTTGCAACTCCAGCTGAGCTTTGGCTTTCCCAATATCATCCGTGAACACTCAGATCACGTCTCTTGTGTTCCTCCCAGGTAGCCCATCCTCTCTTCTAACTGCTGTATACTTCCTTTTTCCATTTGAGCTCAGTCAGCGATTCCCCGTTCATCCATAATGGCCTTCTGCAACGCCTGTTCGACTTTCTGCATCTTTAAACAAACTGTTGTGCTTTGAAAATGTTGTCTTTGAAGATCATTCAGCTCTCTTAGGCCACTCTGCCTTCCAGGACAGTATCCGTAGGATCCAGCCAAAAACATCTGTGAACAAGTCAAAATCCGTTCTCCTCAAGTCCAGGATTGTAATGCTATTATTCATCTTACTTGCTTCTCTCTGAATCTTAACCTATGCAATCTCATAGTCACTGCTGTCGAGGTTGACACCGTCCATGACCCCTTCCCCACCAGATCTTTTTCACGTCTCTGCTCACAGCTCCCCTAGTTGGCTCGCAGATCATCTGTGCGAGGGAATAATCTTCAGCATTTTGGAAATCTTTTTGACATTTTCCCAGACTCATCATGTTGCCTTCTCAGCCAATGCCAGGGTGACTGATGTCACCCATGAATACCGGGGTCTGCAGTCATGAGATTGCCTCCAGTTGTCTACAGAAGGCTTTTCCCACTTTCTCTGTTTTAAAAAATAAACCTGGAGGCAAGGCATCAGGCAAAGAAGTCAAAAATAGAAGTTTCAGACTTGCAAATAACCGTAAAATAAGCTTTGTTTTCTTATCAAAATAACCTCAGCCCAGCAATCCAAGCCAAAGGCTAAGATCAAGGACTATTCCCCATTACAGCTAGCCAGCTATCACACTTTAATCAACAGTGTTAAAAAGAAACCTGTAGGCAAGGCAGCAGGCAAACAAATTAAGTCCAAAATACAAGTATTGAACTTGGAGACGAGATTACAGAAATTTCAGGGTTATCAAAAATTTCATTATCATCTCCCAAGACTCTCTGAAACATAGTATTAGCTGAGAGTCCTAGTCTCAGCTAATTAGCTGGGAATTCCAGTTGGAAGTCATTTTGATGATCAGACCTAAAAAACAACAGTCAAGAATACTATGAGATACCAAAGGCTTGAGCCCTCTCCTCTGCATGTTCAAAGAAGGAACCTCCAAAAAAAAAAAAAAAAAGAAAAGAAAAAGTGATTTGGGGAGCTTCCTAGCATGACTCCTACTACAGCAAAGGCATGCATATGAGAATTTGACTTAGACAGCAGCCTTCAAAGAACAAGGACCTCAGTTTCTACAGATCATTCATTTTTGGCCCTCCCCCTCACAGCAGGTAATGAACACAAAATTGATGATACAGTAACCACTATAAGCACTTGTGCAAATACACAAGGACAGAGCTTCATAACAAAAGACGTTTTTTTACAGAACTTATTAAAAAGCAGATCATAGCCAGCACATGTTCTTATGAATACAGCATGAAGCAAAAGTACATATGTTAACAAATTGTTGGCATACCACACGGAACACTGAAAATGCCTTTGGGTACAAAACATAATAATCGGTGAGAAGCCATTACACTACATCAGATCTGTATCACATTAGATCTTTTCTTCCTTGGAAGCTGTGTTATTTCAGCTCAGGCCTCCGAAACCTTTCAGAAAACCCGAGAAAGGCAAGTATGGGATAATCACACACAGCAAATTTCTTCCCTAACGACTTTAAACAGAAGCCGGTTCACGTGCTAAAACAGATGAGTATAGTCCCACCTCTGCCCATATTTCAAGTGACAGCACTATTGATTTATATCACAGAATCACAGTATTTTACAGGACGTCTCAGTACAATTCTTCAGCTATCTCGGTATTATTTCCTGCCTCATCATCTCGTCAGAGACCTGTATAAAAGCAGCAGAGGCCTAATGATCTGTTCAGGTCTCCAAGTCATTAAAAAGGCAATAAAATGAAAACGCAGGTACTCCTTTCCTTCAACACGGGTGCTGTGAAATCAGGCTTTAAACAGATTTTTAAAATTCCACATGTCCCAATTAGTACAGCACCTCCTTAAAGCCAAAGACCCGAGTCCTGGCAGGCCTGGTGGTTTTGGATGCGAACGCACAAGTGAAGTTAAAGCTAAAAGCCACAGCATCGCATCAACAGTTTAAATAGGCCAAACTCAAGAAGAATAGTAACTCCGTGATTTGCCAGACACTAAAGACAGCTCCATTGATATACATACTCCTTTAAAGCTATTTCTCAAGTTTTCATAGCTGCATATTCAAGAATCAAGAAACGACAGAAAGAAGAACCTGAGTAGTTTTTTCACTTGAATAAAATGAGCCACATTATCAGATCAACCTAAGTCATTGGGAAAGTGTCTTAATGAGACCTTATCGTTCAAGGCACTAGAGCACACACCAGCCAGAAACGAAGCACTGAATTTTGGACGACAACCACTAGAAAGTAAGAAAGTTTATCTGCTAATTTCTTTACAATGCAACTGCTGTGTTAAAGAACATCCCCCTCCCCAATCACGTACACAAATAAAAGCAGTAAGTCATACAGGTGAAGCAACACAAACACGTGTACAATTGTTTCTTGTTGCACAGGTAATTCTGCCTACATCAAGCCAGCATAACCATCCATCTGTACCATTCAACTTCCACCCTACACCTGCTTCACGTGCTTCCAGGGAGGCATACTGCATTTGCACTGCACTCCCAAGGAAAACTGGTAGCCACTCACTGTACTTCATGTTAGACTAACACGCTTGAAGCCCCAAAGAAACGTGGAAACCCTGTCTTTTCCAGACAAGGTTCAGCTAAAGGACAAATATGTGGCTACCCGAGGGACTGGACTCTGAATCTAAAGGAACATACACATGCACCAGTGCAAAACTCCCTGCAACTTCGATTCACATTACTCAAATTCGTAACAATTTCACAACAACCTAAGCCTACAGGCAGGACTAGATAAGCCTGTCACCTTTACCTCAAACAACCATATCCGTATCTTGAAAAACTTGAGTCCTTTCCCCGCTCACTCCTTTCGAGAAAACCAAAACAAAGGAAAAGTAACCGCAGGAAGGAGACTCCTGTTTTTTTGCAGGCGAAGATAAGCAAATGAACAAAAACAGAAAGCATATTTTCTTTCAAAGAGCAACACCAAGTGCAACAGCATGGTTGTACTGAAATACGAGTAACTGTAAATTAACTCAGTGACAACATCAAAACCATACTTTGCTTGATTCCTTGAGTCCTCCGACTTTTGTTCAGCTCTGCAAACAACATCTTTCAATGGCTCAAAGGCTTGGGATAACAAATGCCAGCCATGGCAAATAAAGGAAGAAGTCAGTCCCTGCAAGTAAACGAAACTTTTAAGAGCTAAAAGGACCGGACACGGCTGATGTTAGGACAATTGTGCTGGAGCACTTTGGAATCAACCGCAACAGTAATTTCTCAAGTCCGCAGTGAATTAATTGTGTGAACCTGTTCGGCCTGTACTCATCTTTATAAATAAAATTTTCATTTATTAAATCGTGTTTGTCACTTCTTCAAAGAAGCAAGCCACTAACACCCATTCTCCACGGAAACAGGAAGGCAGGGGAACTTTGTTCGATAAGAATTACTGAAGGCCACTAAATGCTAAGTGTCGACTATTCAACATGTTCACTGGCACGCATCTTGCTGGATAAGCAGCGCTAATGTTAGAGAAACCTGCTTTCCAAAACATAGGTAGGCTTTCCTATTATTATTTCCCTGAACCTGTAGAAGCAAAAACATGACCAGTCATCTGTGACAAGGCTTTCGAGAGCAAGCTATCCGAGATGGCAACGGAGCTACATGTTCAAATTTAGGTATCCAGGTAATCAACTTTGGCACAACCGATTAGTTCACATCTACTTCTATAGTGTTTCAAGATAGATCTAAAGCTGTGACACTGCCTGAATGTCTCACCAGTTTTAGTTCAAAAAACAGCTTCAAAATACCCAGCTGTATTCTGAAAGCGGCTCAAGAAAGCGTAATCTGAACTGAAAGTTAACCTCTATCAAGGCATGGAAGACGCAAACTTTAAAGCTCTGGGAGGGAGATGCAGACTTTATAATTTGTTTTACTAAGAAACAATTAAGCAGATAAAATATTTTGCTTTACTGACATGCAAGTTTCATTCTCTGAATTCAAAAACTACAACAATTCTTCCATGACTAAAGCCACTGGGGCATTAAAGTCTCATTTCTCCTAAGACGGCCACAGCGTCATCATTCTCAAATCCACAGGTTTGCAACTTGCATCCAAGTCAATCACAGGATTTGGACACATCCCTCTAACTGAAAATAAAATCTGTCCAAGCACTCTTGAAGATCAGAAGAATGCTCCTCACACAGTAAGCACGCAAAGCAAAGCACTGAAGGGACACTGCGTCGATTCCCATATCACAGGAGCCTAGGGAAAAAAAGAGGGGAAGGAGAGAGCAGCTTTTTCGAACTTGGAGACAGATTTCCCTTAAATGCAGCTTATAGAAGGTAAGCCTGGGGTTTGCAGAAGGTCAAGAACCAACGATACTTTTGAACTGCGTTTCCCACTGACTCTAGACAGGAAAATAATGGCTTCAAGGGCGTGCTTGCTACTGTGATCCGTAACTGTGACTTTCAGATCACAATACCGCAACACATTCTGTTGACAGCCACACCTCAAAAAAAGCTAAAAAACTGAACTGCAACTGACCGTACAACTGGCACAAGCTAGGGCATCTGTAACTAATACAGCCCTGCAAAGGCTGGCTTATGTTCCATGGCAATGTAAAATGAGCATTGACTAAAATAAGGGAAAAGAAAAAAAAAGCAGGGGGGGGAAGTAATTTCAAATCCCAAGCAACTGAAACTATCTCCTCTCTTTCACGCTATGCAAGTGCTCAGATCATCCTCCATCAGCAGTGAATGCTAGCAAACCAGTATAATCTAAGAGAATCCCTTTACTTTAGGAACTACTTTGCCTAATCCAATAAAATCTGAATTGGCTGAGCCCCAGGGTGCAACATACAGTTCTTTCAAATCAAGCAGTTGTGTTTTTTGTTGTTTTTGAGAGAAGCTGAATGGCACCACATAGTGTAGGCACAGGACTACTACAAAGGACCATCTTCTGGGCAGTTAAACTGCATCATCCAGAACAGCTAACGCCCACCTGAATAACAATGGCCACTGTCCTCAGTGGCACCACATTTTGTGGTAGCTACTGCAACTCTCTCCCTGGTGGTTACCAGCCAAAGCCAGGGTCAGTGTCCTTCTTCTGACAGTTCATCAGATAGATATATTTTAGTCTGATATATTAAGTCTTTTCACGTGCTCCTTGAGTTGGGATGCAATTCTTCATTTGTCCAATACTCTCAAAAGAAATGACATCCAGTGTCACAAACGCTACAGTAAAAGTGAAGAAGTTCAAAACCGCCTGCGTTAAGATACTGTGTTTCCTCAGCATATTTTCAGCACGGTAAGACACTTCCAGTGTGACAGCAGGTGTAAAATTTGAAATCTCAACTCCATACAAACAGTTTACCTATAAGGACACCAGCGGATCAGTGGGTTGAAAGGTCAGTAACTTCCCTCTCCAGTAAGTTAGCTATCATAGAAGACATTTTACTCTACTTGTGAAAAATAGTCATACGATACGGATCATAATTCCATACAGTGAGCCCACATCTACCACTTAGAACATTACAAGAACACTTAAAACAGGAAACAAGGATTACACTTCTTAAACCCAAGCTAATAGTTTCCGGAATAGGTTCAGAAGAAGGATGTTTCCTAAAGAATGAAAAAGCTTTCCAGAGGCAGATATGGCCCTGCAGGCGTACTTATGTTCAGAATGAACAGAGAACGTCTTGCTAATTACAAATTAACTCCAGAAGCAAAAGTTGCCAGTAACAACACCTTCTTGGCTAAGAATGGAGGTTGACAAACCCTTTACCTACTCACCAAGCTGAGGTAACACAACTATGCTACTCGCAGGGACTTGGATATACAGAGTAGTGCTTGCTTGCTATTACTTCATTTTAAGTCTCCTACAGGCCATCGAGTAGGACAGTGCAGCCTAAATTGCAGAGTAACCATTTCTACCAAGCTGATCTTACTTTACTAGTGCTCCCCAGTTAAAACTGGCAATAAAAGAAACAAGAAAAAGGAAAAGAAGATATACCTCAGGCAACAGTGAGTGCTTTAGTAGGATGTTTGCCCCAAACATCCTACTATGACAAGTTGTCTTTCTCTTTTTACTGGTCCACCCAATTACAGATCAAAGACACTGATCTGGCTTTAAATATGAAGCTTGAGTATAAGAAGTAGTGGACTTGCACAAGTACTGCGCTAAGAACAAAATAATTTATCCTGTTTCTCAAGAGATGAAAACTAGCTTTAGTATCTTTACACTTCCTGTTGTAATGAAGAGGAACGCTTGTACACTGAACTTGAAATGCCTAATATATAATGAGGGCTCAAGAACTGCCAAACCCACATGGAAGGCTACAATCAAAAACCTTGCAGGTTGGAGTCAGTCGGTCTAGCTTCAGATCAAGCAACAATCTCATCTTCTCTCATCCCACAGAGTGTTCTTTCCTTCATGCAGCAGTGCTTGGCACAGCGCTCAAGATCCTAAGCGTTACTCAGCTAACCAGGGAAGTTAAAATACTCATGCTAGAGGACGTTCCTATGTACCCACTCTGGAACTGTAATGACTTTTACTTTACCCATCCAGGATTAAGGGAAGGAAATGCCAGAGAATACCATATTCACCTCAGACGTGAAATAAGAGACGCTCACAAAAGGGCTGCTCAGGGTATCTAGATCTGCAGAATAAAAGATGCTTGCAACTTCAGCCATGTTATGAGTGAGAACAGAAAAGCTCGGGGTGTGATTGGAGCAAAAGGGAGCACAGAATGGCACGGTCCATGGAATTAGCAAGACCTGGGCTGGAAAAGGTTTTAAAGCCAGTGACGCTATCACAGAACCAAACCCTAAAAGGAAAGGGGCAGCCCAGTGAGCTGAGGATAAAAAACTAAGGTCGCTTCTGCAGTACAGACGAGGCTGGGAAACAGCATCCTGTACACGCCGGAGTCCACATACCTCTAGGGGCTCACGGAAGGCAGCGCACGAATCGAGCGACGGGAAGGGATGAAAGGGACGAACGCTGCAGCAGAGCACGAAGCAACGCAGGGCCCGGGGCGTCACGCCTGGGAGCGGCGGCCGAGGGGGCGCTTTTTCCTCCCGCCTCCCGCCAGCGCCCGGGGCGAGGCGGAAGGGGGAGCGCCGCCGAGGCGACGCACCGCCAAGGTGACGGCGAACAAAAGCCTCCCCCCGCGCCCCGCTCCGCCGCCCCCGCCGCGCACCGGGCGACGAGGCGGGCCGGGAGCCGCCGCCGCCGCCGGCCGGGCCCGGGGCCGGGGCCGGGGCCGCACCGAGGCAGGGAAGGGCTCTCGCCGGGCGAAGCCGGGCCCCGCCGCGCCGCTTTCCTCCCCCCCGACCCCGCGCGCGCGCGCGCGGGCCGCGACCGTTAAACGGCCGCGACCGTTAAACGGCCGCCGGGCCTACCTCCCCGCTCGCCCCTCACTCACCCAGGGAAAAAGTCTCGGTGTGTGGGGCGGGGGCACGACCCCCCCCGGGACCTGATCGGTGTCGGGCGCGGCGAGCCTGTCCGCGGGCGGGTGCCGCAGCCGGGGGGAGGGGGGAAGGACGGGGCGATCGGGGCGCGGCGGCGGCGGCGGCGGCGGCAGCAGCAGCGATGTCACGGCCGGGCGGGGGAGGGGCGGCCGGGGCTCCCGTGCGCGCCTGCCTGTGCGTGCGGCCGTGCGCGCGTGCGGCCGTGCGTGCGCGCGTGCGCGCGCGTGCGCAGAGGGGAGGGGGCAAAAGCGAAGGGAGGGGGAGGAGAGCGGGCGCGCATGCGCCGCCGCGCCGGCCGTACTGTCTTGCCCCTGCGTGAGCAGGCAGGAACCCCTTTCGGGCGCTCTCCGCCAATCCCGTGTGGCTTGCCGCGGTGACGTTCGGGGGGGGGGGGGCGCCGGCTTCCCGCCGAGCCCGCGGGGGCGGAACGGAGGTGGGCGGGGCGCGCGCCGACCGTTAGCGGCCCAACGGGCGGCGGGGCTCGGGGCGCGCAGCCCCCCGCGGGGGCAACCGCTTTCCGGCTTCTTGGGCGGCAGAGAAGGCGGTGGGGCGAGCGATGGTTCGCCCGAGTGCCGCTGAGGTGCCTTTTCCTCAGCTGCTGCGGCTTTGCTATAGGAGTTCTTTGTACTGCTTGACTTACGTTTTTTTCTGTTTTGCAGTAATATCAGAAGGGTGTGTTTCTCCAGCAGGTGCTTACTGCGCTGTCGAGTGTGGTGGAGTCGAGGTGGGGGCGTCCTTGGTGTCAGTGCGGCTAAGCAGCGCGCGGGCTTGTTGGCAGTCAGGCTCGCTATGTTCACGCCGGTGTTTTCACCGTTGGCCCCTTTCTCTTTTTGGAGGCTGATTTCAGCTAAATGGTGCAGTGTTTTGCATTTGGCAGGACTCTCCAGCCACCTAATAAATAAGAGGATGCAAATGAAGTTGGACTAAAAGCAGTGTCCCATGCGAAGCTTTCCCCTGTTCATAGCTTGCTTAGTTCAGGATTTCTCAGCAAAATTGAGGAAGCCCTTTTTCAGTATGTGTATTTGAGGTATACTAAAAAAATAGCTAATAGTTCTGAGGTTCAAATATTCAAATATCAACTCAGTAGGCCAGCAGCAAACACAGTTACCTCTGCAGTACCTCCTTCCCAAGGTAAGACAAGCTAGACTTGAGGGTGTGTGCCAGGGCACAGCCAACACCTACTCTGGGAGCAAATCACCTCTTTCACTGAAGCTCTGGATGTAAGGAGCTTGGCAATCAAAATTTCAGTCTTTTAGAAGGAGACCCTTGATTTTTGGTGCCTGTTGCCCAGCTTCAGCATTTTTGATGAGTTAAGTCTTTTCTGCTTGCCACTGGCCTCAGAAAGTACTTTAAACCATCCTCCCTGGCAAGGGCAGGAGGTACAATTTTCCCAAGAGCTGTTACAATCACCACCTGTAACTTGTATTCAGTAATGGAAATGGTATGGACTCTGTGGGGGCATGTGTAAAGGTTGCAACAAAGAAGCATCCTAGGAAAAGAAGCCGCCCAGCAATCCCCGAAGTCTGTGTCAGGCGAAGCGTTTTCTGGAACAAAACTGCCTTTGTCTTAAGGTGTTACTTATTTGCTGTTACAGGTCATGTATATTATCTGAAGTAACTATTTTTTTCTTCCCTTCACTTTTGGTTTTGGTGTCCTATTTGTTTTAAGGTTTCAGCAGACCTTTCTTAACCATTGTGGTATCCAAGGCCCTTTTCTTGAGAAATGCATACTTTTTTTTTTCTTCCCCCCTTCTCTTTTGCTGTTATTGGGCAATTTAGTATGAGAGAGCATCCCAGAAAGTCACAAACTAGGACAGATGCAAATAATGCAGGAGCTGCCTTATGGCCCTGTTTTATAATCACACGTGTTATAAGAGTTACGTTTGTCCTTTTGATTCCACTCTTGGATATAGGCAAAAAGCGAAGGCCTGGTTACAGCTAAATTTTGTAAAGCCAAATTACCGCGAGGAAGTGAGCAAATAGTTTGTAATGGCAAAGGCCTTGCAGATCAGCCCCTCTCACCCCAGTGCAACCTGCAGCACTGCACTGGGTGGGAAGAGCAGAGCTAGGCCAGCATTAGATGTGTCCTGCTAATGCACATCAGCCTTTTCCTGCTTTGGCCCGGGAAACTGCTGACACAACCCTGTTTGCTATAAAACATCCTGCCTGGCTTTTGTTACCAGGTGAGCAGACCTCAGCAAATGATATTCCTGCTGCCCAGCAAGCTCGAAATCTTCTGCTCCCCATGCCAGCTGATAGCCATACAGGGAAGGCCAGGCTGTCTTACACTGCTTTATTCCATCTACCAGCGGAAAAGAAAATGTGTGGTCAGCTTTAAGGTTTCAGTACAAGTCTAGTGTCACAGCAAAGCACCCTGGAAGTTGTAGTTTCAGAGAAAGCTGGGGCTTGGGAGTCCTTCAGGGAAGCTCATGCTGGAGAGAAGGCAATTGGTTAGTAGGGGCGTCTTTCTCCAAGAGGGAGAATGCAGTGCAGGTGAAGGATGAATTGCAAGTGTGTGTTTGTTTAGTTTTGCGGAAATGAGAAGTACGTGTCCTGTGCCTTCTCTTTATTAGATTGAGACGTTTGCCACATCCAAAAGCCTGTGTAGCTCCCTGAGGACTGGGGGTGATTATGGCTTACCTTTCTGTCATTATGGAAATGTAGTTATCAATGAATAAAATTGTTTCACTGAAGCCTGTTTTGGTATGATTTTTGTGATAGCAAATCTTTTTGACAAATATATTGGTTTTGGTGCCTCCGTGTAGATGGAGGAGGAAGCCGTGATTTAGACAATTAAAATGCTTTATTTTGACTTGATATCCAAGTATTGCTGTTAGTGTTTTTTTTTCCATCTTTTCCTTTTATGTAGTAACACGTAAGTCGAAAAATTTAAGGAAAGAGCAAGTTATCTCACTTCACTTGCAGTGTTTAGTTTCGATTATGCATTTCAATCTAAATGTGTGTTAATTCTTCAGCTGATGGGGGGAGAAGAAGAACCCAAAAGCTCTCACAGAAAAAAGGTTACGTGGTCCACTAAAATATATTCAGAATTACAGCAGATACGTGGAAAGCTGGTTTGCTTGTTTCATAATGTTTTAGTATAGCTGACCTTATGTGTAACTCTGGAGATAGAATGCACTTGTATGGCTGAGGATCCCATCTTGGTCTAGCAGAAGCCAGCTGTCCTAAGCCTGGGACGCAAGAACAGGAGGACATATTCCCTATTGTGGGGACTTCATAGTCACAGACAGCTGAGTGTAAAATGCTGATAGTAGGAATAAATTTAGGGATTGGGGTGGAAGGGGAAGACTGTACAGGCTTTCTCTTTGGAAAAGAAGGGAGTTTTCTCCCTGAAATTAAATGAGCAACTGTGCCATGAATTCAGTGAGTAGAAAGTGACAAACAGTTGTATGTGTTACCTTTGTTTCATGGGGAAGGGTCTCCTAAAAATACGTTAGAAACAACCCTAGCCTATTTTAGTCGGTTAAAAATAGATTACCGTGTTAATTTAACAGTAAGTACTTTAAGACCTCAGTATTGAGCTAATAATTTCAGGAAGCAGTAGCAGTTGTAGCAGATGATTACCTTAGAGCTGTAAGGTCCTAATTTAGTCCTAGTCTGGAAGTGTATAGGCCACACATCTAAATAGCAAGTTGCTTTCATTCCAAGGCAATTTAAAAACAGAATATGGAAATCTAATGTTCCAGTGACAACTTTTAGTCTCAAGTAAAATTAGCAGTTCCTTTCTGTGTTCATTTGCTACTCTAGCTATAAAATATTGCTGTTGTTTGATATGCAAGTGCACAGAGGAAAACCCAAACCAAAAATTCCATCAGTAACTAGGAGGGAAACACTAGACTGGAAGCTGGTATGCAGATAAAATGCCTTGTAGATGACGGGGGGACTTGATTCACTTGGCGCACTGCTGCTTGGATATTGTTCCTCAGCGTGGAATGCAGAAACGCCTACAAGAGCACCATCCAATGAAGGAAACTTCAGCATCTGAAAGAGATGTCACTATCTGTTGCTCTGCTCTTAGACTGAACTGTAACTGGTATGTGGATAAGCTTCTGTCCCTGAGTTGATTGGCTTCTTAAAGAATGTTGTAGTTTTCTTATATTTGTTCTGATTTTTTTTTCAATTTTTTTGTTCCATTATAAGAAAACATCTAAATTCCAAGTCGGGAAGTTATTCTCAGAGTTGATCTGGGCACATAAATCCCTTGAGGCTCCAGGAGGGGCTTGGTTTTGAGGTAAGTTAACTCCCTCACCCCACCGCAGATCTGTTGCTGGTTCTGAGCAAATACGTAGCGAAACATGCTAGGAAGTGGTAGGATATTTAGAGCTGTTTACTACTTTAGGCTGTTTTTCGCTCCTGAAAATGCAGGCAGAAATGTGCATAGGTGCAAACAATTATGGAGAAAAGCATCACCAGCTCTTCTCAGGGCTTTTGTTTCCATTTATAATTAATGGAAAAGGAGTTAATCTGAGAACACATACTTGAAATAATCCCAAAGTGAAGATTTACCTTCCTTCTCATGCTCTACCCTATTTAAGCAGCTTAATGGGGCTAATAATTACAGTAAGGAGGGATTTTTGTTTGTATGCAGCAATACAGGCAGTATTCTCGGACTCAGGATGGAGCACTTGGTGGATATGGCTGCTGCGGTGGTTTTCAAAGAGACAGTGAGTCAGAAGAAGTGGACAGACCACAGCAATAGGACTATCTTGTCTTCCGCGTTCGTTGTTGACCTGATGCAGCCTGTTAAATTATTTTCCATACCTGTGCAGCTGAAAGACTGATGGAAAAGTCAGTATTGTCCAAAGCAGTTGGAGCTTTTCAGGTAAGGCCTGAAAACACCTTTTGGTAAGTCAGCCGAGTTAACGGCCTTTGCAGGTCGCTGGTCATGTAATGAATTGGAATGGACTTCTAGCTTACCTGGGGATGTTAAACAGGTCTGGTTGCGTTAAGCGCATACAGAAGTTAGTGCAAGGAGTTAGTAGTGGGGGGATCAGTAACTGATAGAATAAATGCGCACAGAGCATTGTTCCTCTGGAAGGGCTCAAAGGTCTGTTGAAGCGCTACAGCTCAAGCTTTTATCTGCCTGTCAGTGGAATAGCTGACGATAGCTTCTTGGCGTGTGCAACTGCTGTTGACTTTGCAGAAGAGCTGGGCTCCCGCGCTTCCAAGCGATGACTTCAGCGAGTAAACACTTGGCAGCGCAGCTGGCCGCACTTCAGACCGGCCGCTGCTGTTGAGCTCGCTGTCCAGCCAGGTGCTTGGGTACGCACCGGACGCAACGCCTGTGAGCAGGCAGCGGTTCCTGGCAGGCCGTGGGGGATCCCGCTCCACGCTCGTGGAAGGAGACGTTGCCAAAGGAAGAAGAGAAAGGGAGGAGCCGCCAGGACAGCTGCTCCCGGCCGCCGCCGCCGCAGCTCCGCGCCGGGGGCGGGTCCCGCCGCCAGAGCCGCCACGTCGGCGCCACGTCGCTGCGCAGGCGCGGCGGCCGCTTCCGGGGCGGCGGCGGTGGCGGCGGCGAGGGCCCGGGGCCGGGGCTCGGAGCGGCGGCGGCGGCGGTGCGGGCCGGGCCGGGCCGCGCAGCGCCGCCATGAACTTCCTGCGGGGGGTCATGGGCGGCCCCAGCGCCGGGCCGCAGCCCTCGGGCGCCGAGACGGTGAGTCGGCGGGGGGCGGCGGCCGTTGGCGTGTGTGCCTGCGCGCGCGGGGGTGGGGGGGGGGAAGGGCGCGGGGCGGCCTGGCCTGTGCGTTTGAGCACGGCGCCGGTCTGCTGAGACGAATGGGTTTGAGGCGGGGGAGTTAGGCGCTGTGGGGTGTTGTTTCTGAACCCAGGCGGGGCTTTCTGCAGCACTGTCACAAAAGTTGTATGACCGCTGCCGCCTCAGTGCAAACGTGTCTTGTACGCTTCCAGATCCAGAAGCTCTGTGATCGAGTAGCTTCTTCTACCCTGTTGGATGACCGGAGGGATGCTGTACGTGCTCTTAAATCGTTATCCAAGGTTAGTGCCTGAATTCCTACAGATTCCTAAAGCTACATAATACTTTGGGAACGTAGTATTTAAGAAGCTTCGTTTGACGTTTGGGTTGGGCCATTAACTGTTCATTTTTTCCCCCCCGAATAGAAATATCGTTTGGAAGTAGGCATACAGGCTATGGAACATCTTATCCATGTTCTTCAGACAGACCGGTAAGCGCATTGCTAGCTTCTGAGAGTGGGCTCCAGGGGGTGACTTAGTACTGCACTCCCACTGCGACTGACCAGCATGAACTTCTTTCTCAATTCTGTAACTTATATAATGAGAACGGGAACTTGATTTCTAATTTGTGACTCCTCTGTTGCGGTAACTTCTTATGACGATGGAGCTTAATCAGCCTGTATCTAGAGACGGAAGGAGCAGAGATGATGGAATATAGGAAGGTGAGAGGGACAGGAAAAGTAGCCCTGAGGTAGTGATGGAACTGAGGTATACCTTAATTTCTGCTACATGTGGAACAGATGAAACTTAAGATTTAAGTTACCAAGTTAACTCAAAAAGGCATTTGAAACACCCAAATCAACCTGTCACTAGGACAGAAGGTGAACTTGACAAAATAAAATAAATCAAGTCAGCAAATTGATTTTTCTGAGATGTATGTCTTTAAGTGAATTGGTAGAATAGTTGTGTTGTGAGGAACAATGCAGGTGTTTATACCGAAGGGTTTGAGTCAATAGAGCTATGTTCCCTTGATGTAGAAAGGGCTGCTGTCAAGACAAACTACGCTAACCTAAATATTTTTTGTGGATTAGAAGGTAATACTTATGCAATATAGAAGTTAAATATCTTTGCTGTCCATCTCCTTCTGCAACTGACTGCATTGCTGAGCTGTGTTAATAGCATAATAGCATAATTATAATAGCATGTGTTGCAACTTGAAAGCTCTGGTACTCTGTGGAAGGAGAAGTTTCAGAAGTAAGAAAAGAAAGGGAGGAGCCGGGAGGGCAGGTGCTCCCAAGTGCACCTCCGTGGTACTCTGATAGAAGCTTCATATGCTGCTTATTGCCTGATGCTTAGGGAGACAAGTGTGTCTTTCAGTCTGGACTTGAACATAGACCTGCGGTAAAAAAAGCAGTCATAAAGCCATATAAAAATACTTGCGTGTGAATGCAGGTGGAGCAGGAGGGCATCTTCTAATGTTTAGGTGGACCAAAGTTAGGAATACAGCAGCTGAGTATCCAGAATGAGGCCTCGTGAGTCTATGTAATGGCAGCACGTTGCTCCACATGCTTAGGCAGGACAAGAAACCCTTCAGTGACTCGCTGAAGGCTCTTGCTGCCCTTGCTTGCTGGCCAATTACACCAGGTGGGAGAAGGTAAGAGGCTTGTGTCTGAGAGAGACCATTTTATTTCCATTTTACTTGCTGTTCAAGCTGAATCTGTGGGCTGCATAGAATTTCTATGATGAAGACAATCAAAGGGATGTTACGGGAGTAAGTGTTACTCCCATGAAGGGGAAGCCCTTCATTAATTTAGGTCAAGGAGCCTGCTTTCATCCACTTATCTGCTCCTGAGGCCAGATTTGAACTTTGAGAAGGGAGGCGGGGCTCTATGCATCTCCCTTCCTTTGAGATGCTGAATCAAACCTTTCACATTATGATCTGAAGGGTTTTTCTGGGCTCTTTGGGCTCTCTGATTACCTTCTCAGAAATTGTGTGTGCTGGAGCTCTGCTTGGATGCGTTGTGTGACTCTGGCTGCAGCTCAACAAGTGTTAAATACACCTTTGTGCTTTCTAGCTTTTGAGTGGTTTTAGGTTTACAAAAAAATGCTGGTTTCCAAAAAAACAGTGATAGCTTATTTTTCTATTGCATGTTTCATAGTGGAGCGGCCTATCAGCTGGCCTATATACTTGCATGAGCTGGTCCTGTATCTTGACTTTGCTGCTTTGAAGTTTGAGTCAGAGTTTACAGTAACTCGAGTTTGATAAGAACAATTGAAAGAACCATGAAAATAGTATGCTAAGCTCAGAAGAAGGAACTTTTAAAAGTGAGCTTTAAGAGTATTGCTTTTACAGTGATAAATGGCCTGAAGGTCAGGGCCTGACCTCTGGAGGTAAAGCTTTTTTGCCAGCAAGCTGTTGATGGTTGTCATCTCATGTAGATGGTAGGTGATTGGGCATGTTACGCACCTATTTGCCTGTTGTCCTGAGCATATGCCTGGAGTTCTAATGTTTTCTCTCCACCTAAACGTGATCATAACTCATGGGATTCCCCTTGAGGTCCCAGCTGAGTAGAAACAGGGCTTGACTGGGCTGTATCAGGTGAGGCAAGAGAGAATTGTGAGGGAAGAGCCAACAACAGGCATGGGTTGCTGAATTAGGAAAGGCTGTGTGTGTGTGGAATGGAAAGCTGGTCTACAAAGTACTGGCATAATGAAGGTGAGACCAGTGACAAGTGAAAACGTGTGTTGCTATTATGTATTTACAAAAAAATAAGTAGGGCCTGATGTACAAGTGTTATATTTCCAGTGGCATATTTCCTGCTGGAATACGAAAGAGCAGTATGAAAAACTGAAGCAACTTTGGTAAGAGATGGTTACTTTGAATGCAAGCTCATTGTGGAATTGCTATTTCATCTATAAGTCAGTTGACTCAGACTTTCTCAACCAAGCTTAATAGCAGATTTTTTTCCTGCAAATTATGTTAACCACTGTTCATGTAGCCCTTGAGTTTTTAAAAAAAAAAAAAAAAAAGAGGGGTGCAGGAGCCACTTTTCATCTCCAGTGTAGCTCCTGATTTTGGTGAATCAGTTGCTCCTTTCTTTGGAAGTTGATGTGATAAGGAGTAGTGGTGCATCAGCTGTGTAGTAGTTTTTCTTTACTCCCATTTGCAGCCTCTTATTCTGTGGTAATTGCTTACTTTCCTTGTAGTGAATTGTGTTTTTCTTTAGGTCTGTGTAAGTTACACTGATATTTTCTTAATTCTGAAGTTGGTAGTGCTAAGTGAGAGGCATTTAGAGCTTCATCTTCCTACTTTGGTAGGAAGAGGGGCTGGTTTACAGGGTGGCTATGCGGAAATGGTGAGCGCTTCTTGTATTGGGTTCTTATTTCTGTCCTCCGATCTTCCACGGTTGCTACTGGCAGCTTCTACTTTTTTACAGCTGCCTTTATCCTAGAGCAGAGATAGACCACTTGGGTCTTTTAAATGAACGTGGTGTTCCAGTTGTTACGTGGTTTCCTTGTAGGTTGCCTTAAACTCAGTCTCCTGCCTCTGTGAGATAGGCGTGCTTAATGTTGTCCTATAGAAAACTGATTTTTTTGCAGTAGCTTTTCATTTTTGCACATCAGCTATCCTGGAGCCCGATAGCATTTCTGAAGTAGCCTTTAAATGTTGCAGATGTAAAATCTCATACAATCAGTTTACCACGTGTTCACTTCGTAATATGAAGTAGAAACAGTGATCTACAAGGAGAACGCTTCTTCTGTTGACTTGCTCTCTAGATATTGCCACATCCTACCAGGGATTTTTAAAATAATTTGGCATTCACTGTAAAACAGGCTAGTACAACTTAACTGTTGCTGAGAGAGAACAAACGCACCGGAATGAAAACTGAACGTGATCTTTCTTAACTTCTTTGCTTTTGCTTACCTAATGTATGTTTTCAAAAATGGGATGTGACAGTGCCAGTCACTTGAAACATGTTAGAAAAGAATGATGTAAAGCTAGGGTAAGAGAAATCAAATTTTTTTTGTAACTATTAAGTTAATACACAAATCGCAGTTATCTATGTGCTGTCATTTCCAGATGTTCAGAGTTGTGATATGCTTTTCACTAGAACTTTGGTAAGAGGTAAGATGCCTTCATCCTTATCTCCTTGGATCACTTTTCCATGAGTTGAGTTTTTAGGGGGAACAAAATGCTGTCCTCTCCAGGCGCGCTTTCATTGCTGACTTGATAGAAACGCTCAGCTTTCTCAGCTGTACTTGGCAGCATAGCCCTATCTTACCTGTGTTCTAACAATTTCAAAAGTTACTTTTTGAAAAGGTGGTAAAAGCTTTTTGAGGGTTCCCAGCTGGGCAGGATGATACATGGATGCCTTCACTTCTCTATAATTTTGCTCTGCTATTGTTTGGAACTTGTGCAGTGCTGCCCTGATACTTTGGTAGAGTGCCACTTAGAAGCATGAGTAGCAGAGGGAAGATGCCTCAGATGGCTTATGCTGGATTATTGCATTGCAGAAAGGCTGCATCTCTTCTGGATGCATGAGAGACTACAAATCTATTTCTTGACTAATGAGTTTCACTGCGGAGCAAAAGGTGCACAGCTTCAGTCTGAACAGAATAATTGATAAAGTAATCTTGTATGAATTGAACAGCAGATGGAAGCAAGCCAGGGAACAGCAGAAGCTGCTACATGCTGCTGTCCTCGTCTTGTGATGCGGTCCTCTTCCTCAAGAAAAAAGGCCTGCTTTTTATATATCTATATGAAATATAGTATTTATTTTTTTATCTGCTAGGATTTTCCTGGGAGGAGGACGGAAAGGAAAAGCAATGCTAAGGTTTTGGGTTCTTTAAGTCTGCAGCATGTTGTTTCTATGTACTTTGCAGATGTGGAATTGTTTAAGTTATATGAAAAATGTAGGATTTGTAGTAGTGTTTTGTCAGAGAACTAAAATTACAGTGAAGGTAAAATGGAAAACATGCAATCTGGAAATCTGAGCATACCTGCTGGATAAGACCCTGTAAATAGACTAAAGGCTTCCTTTACTTGCTTTGACTAACAGTTTGCCAGAGGAGGAGATTTCTTTTTCTTTTGGTTTCAGCCCGAATGAAAAGCAGGTGGTGTCAGTTGTGTGGCATGCACTGAGGATAAAACTCAAAGTGAAGGAATAAACTGAATCGAGACCTGGTATTTCTAGCCTGTTTAGCTTTTGATTTAGTGGGCAGGCCTTAGAAAGGGAGGTCATGTGTCACTCGAAGAGCTTCCTAAAGCCTTTGCTGTAGTGATACAAGAAGTGTAGGTATGGATTGCTCCATTCTGTCCTCTCAGTGGATCACCTTGAGGGCAGCTCTGGTTTTCCTGGTTGCAACAACTGCTATAGGTCTGCCTTTAATTAGTGGTCTAGCAGAGATAGCTGGCCTCAGTTAGGGCTTGGCTTTTAAACCCTAACTTAAAAGCCCTTGGCTTTTAAGACTGCAGGTTAGGCAGGTTATCTTTAGACCTTGGCTGTGAACTAGCCTAGGAGCGCCTTAAAATGCAAATCATCTTTTGTGTGGGAGCCTTGTATTGTATGCCATGGAGATTAGTGAAAGCAGAAATAGTTGCACAGAAATTTGAATGAGAGGTCCAGTTTTGGCGGCCCCCTCTTCTGAGGGCTACATACGACGTGAGAAGTGAGGGCTTGGTTCCTCCGTTTGCATTGTGGAGGTGCCTTCCTCCGTGTTTTTCATTGACCAGCTGGGCTTCCATATTTGGTTTATGAGGAGACCAGCAGGTGGCAAAAATGGTTATGTTTTTTTCCCCTAAAAGGAGGAACTCCTGTGCTGTTTCTTTGTTGTAGGTTAGGATTCACAGATTGGATTCAGGCTTTGTAATGCCGAAGAAACTAATGCAGAAGAAACGGGTTTCCCCTGTCAAACCAGGGGCTGGCTTATTAAGAAAAGAGTCTTGGTGAAAGCAGGTGAAGTAATGCTTTGGGGTTAGATTGGCTACCCAGTAGCTTCTAGGTGAGGTTAGGAGTTAGAGAGCTCTTCATAGCAGGGTGTAGTCCGAGTCAGTGGCATTTAGACTGGCCTGCTCAGGAGAAGCCCCAGCTGTGATTTTTGCATTCCAGTGGAGTGCTGGAATGGGGCATGTGCTTCTGTCTGATGAGGTGGCTGGCAGGGTCTTTCCTGCGACTGTGCCAATGTACTGCAGCTTCCTTGGGTGATGTCCTCAGAATGGAGCTGAACCCCTCCCAGAGGGGTGTCTGGTATACCTGAGGAGCAGGTTGCAAGGGATGACTCAGGAAACACAAGATATTATTACAGTGAAACTTCCTGTGCTTTTGTTGCCACCAAACTTTCTGGATGTAGCCACCTGAGGGAATGTACCTGGGAGAAGTAGTTTGACTTTACTGAGAGACCAGACCACTCATGGTTGGTAAAAACATGGTATTATAAAATATACGTTAACATCAGTCCTTTCTGCTTTCTGTAATGCTGCAGAGGGAGCTGCCTGTGGGGATAAGCAATGTTACAAAGCGTAAATTGTAAGAGAAGTTGGAAATAAATAAGTCATTAAAGTGGTTCTTCTATTCGCAGTTCAGATTCTGAAATAATTGGCTATGCTTTGGACACTCTCTACAATGTAATATCGAATGACCTAGAGGAGGAAGAACAAGGTAAGCTCTTGGTAATAAGTTTTATTAACTCTGGGGGTGCTTTCCTTGATGGCTTTGTTGAAATTGTAAGCTAATAGTGTGCGATTCGCTAACAGTGGGACTTGCCTCATGATTGTGTAGCTATTATGACAATGCAAGAAATTGTTTTGTGTAGCTTGCATTAAGGTAATACTGTTACTGTCAAATGGGACACTTTCTGATGATTTAGCAGTGATACCAAGAGATGAAATCTTGGGTGCCTATGATGAAGTGGCTGTATGCAAGAGGGAGACTTCTGTTTGCTAGCCCTGCTATAGCTTTTTAGAAAATAATGCTCTTCCTTTCCTTCCCTGGATAATCAAATGTGGAAACAGACGTTTATACATCTATGTTTCAACAATTATTTCAAGAGGTTTCTTACTCTGATGCCTTGAGGGGAGCACAGAGACTAAATAGGCTTAAGCAGCTGACCAAGGCTTTTTGAAATGGACAGATAGGATGGTGAGAAATAAGCAGTGTGCTGTTTTCCACTCCCCGCAGCCTGGAGTTTGTTTTTAAGGGCCTCTCTCAAACAGACACCGAAACTGCTCTCGGAGGCCAATGGTGCTGCCGAAGCTGTTAAAAAGAACTCCTTATTTCACAGGAACACCTTCACTGTAAAGAAAATGGCAGTAGCAACGCAGATGAGGCTTGTGCAGAGAGAATGTTCTTAAAATGCAATACATGCATCGGAGCTGTGAGTGCCTAGACTGAGGAAGAGCCAGATGCTTTTGATGAGTAAAACAGCTGTTGATTTTTAATCACTTCAGGCTCTTGGAGGGTGAACGGTGAGGAGGGCAGGACTGCCCAAGTTCCCTTGTTTGGGAGAATGGGGATGAGATGGAGCTGAGGGCCTTGCAAGCAGCAGTTTGGGAAGGAGCCTTGAGATCAGAGAGTCAAGTCTCTAGGATGCTGAGTCTCTGTGCACTTGCTCCTGTTGCTGGGAAACATAGAGACCAGGTATCTGTTACAGTCGCACAGGCAACTGGCAAGGAGGTAGCTCTGCCAGAAGGGTAACCAGCTGTTATATTGAAGCAAGCTGTGCAGTGAAGGAAACTGCAGGTTGCGGTTAACCTTTTTGGCATGTTTTTTGTCTTATTGCAGGTGTTACTTGGAAAATGACTTCTGTTTTTATTTTTAAATCAAGTCTTGGCCTGACCAGTTTTTAAACTAGGAATCTAAACTGAAGGGCCAGAGGCATGCCTCTTAACATTTTTAAGAGGGAAAAACTCAGCAACAGATAAAAAAGCTCGTAGCACATGCGCTCTGCTTCTAGATCAATCAACTTAAAAATCCATTACACTGGTCTGCCAAAATAAGATTGAAGGTCTTGGGCTAAGCGTGAATACAGCACGAGCGGACTACGTTTAAGATAGGGAGAAAGTCTGAGTGTGTTTTCAAATCTCGGGCATGCTGAATATCTGTGGGTTCCTAGCGTTTTGCCTCTGCCGTGGACCCCAGGAGGCTAACTAGTCCTTGACAGCCCTTGTATCCCATTTCCAGTTGGCATTATATGCATTGGGAGTGTAAATGCTCCTGTGAAACGGCAACATTTTCTCGCTTTTGCCCTCCAAAATGTGAGGTGAAGCTGCCTGTTGAGTTGCAGTCTCTTGCTCTTCACAAGCATTGTTACTGACGTTTTCTCAAGAACAACAAAGAACTGGCCAATTTGTGTATGTGTGATTACCAGTGGTGTTAAAATACGACCTTGTTCTGCTCAATCACTTCCATGAGAAATACCTCAAGTAGTACTTTTTGCCCCAGAGAGCTAGGATGACTGCTTAGGAAATCTGAGCTTATGCTACTATTGATTGTGCTGTTTGGAAAGCTTGTGAACCTTTCTCTTCTTTCTCTTTTTCTTTTATCTGCATTGACAGATGATTCTGAAGGTAAAAGAACCTTTGCTTAACTATGGCACTTGATTTTAGTCTTAGTTGCTATTCACACCCATAACCCTCTGTGTTTACAAGGACACTGTAAAGACTTATAGTGAAGGTTAGTGAAGGCTTCTTGCAATCTGCTCTGAAATATAAATTTGCTTTAGAGCTGAAGTACCTTCCCAATTTCATTTGTGTTCTCTTAGGCAGGTTTCATGCAACTTGTGCATGTTCAATGTCAGCAGATCTCCTGAGATTGAAATAATGATAAATTCTTGTTTATAACGTCATGGAAGTGTGCAGCCTTGGTGCTGGTGGGATTTTGATGAGCAGAAGGGGTGCGCAGAGTTTCTCTTTTCGGGAAGAAGCCTTCAAGAAGTTGACTCAAATGCGTGCACAGAACTTGAGTGTTCTTCACAGTGTCTCTTCTAAGCAATGCATGTTAAAGTGTTCGCTTACACCATAGGTTTGCCACTAATGCTTTGCGTATATCATATCTTAAGCTGTTTTTAGCGAAATGCATTTAATACGTTGACTTTAAGATGAAATAGTAGTGCCGGATGTTGGTGAATCATCGAGAGCTAATTTTAAATGGACATCTTTCCTTTCATTTGGGCAATGAGAATATGTAGAAGTTAAGAGAGATTCCAGACAGGAGTCAGGCTGTAAGATCTGTGGTGTACCCGTCTACGAAACAGAAGATGCACTTTCAGTTTGCTGCTTTGCCTTTTTGTCTTGCCCCTCCTTATTTTCTTTCTTCAGTTTAGTAGAAGAACAAACACCAATAGGAAAAGTTAAGGGTTAACAAGATGTGATATAGCTTTAATTAGGCCCTTTTCTAGAAGAATCCAAAACATCCTGAACGCGAGTCATGCTTGTAGGATAAGCAAAAGCCCTGCCAAGCTTGTAAGAGTCTGTGAAAGTTTGAATCTTTAAAATCTTGGCATCTAGAAGTTGTGTAAGAGCAAGGATTGGGATCAAAAGTAATCTAAAATTCAAACACTCCTTGTAAGTTAACCTTGAATAAAGGACAAGATGTGCAGTCAGTTTGTGGCCAATTCAAAGTGAAATATTTTAACCTAAGCCTTTATTTTTTTTTTTTCAAGTTTGCAGCAATCGGTGTGCGATTCTCACCTGAAGTGCCTCTTATTTGACAGTAGCAAACTAATTCATCTTTTCCTTCAGCAACTGAACTTAGGTGGAGTTGGCTTGCTTATATTTTTTTATCCACCTAGACTGGGACAGAAGACCTTGTAAGCCCCTCAACTTGAGAGTTCTGTATCAGTTTTACCTGCATTCTACGAGAGACTTTACATTCAGTGTGAGAACTTCTTTTGTGTGCAGTATGTCCTTCATTTTGTCAGCTTTTCTTCATAGTTTCTCTTGCTTTAAGTTTACAGCAGACTCTTGCTTCTCTCTCCCTCTTAAAAGCTACCTACTGATCTGTCTGCTTCATGGGAGAAATGTAACTACACTACATTAGAGACATGATAAGGTAGTGTCTGATGACTTAAAGACCAAATAAAAGCTTCTTTCCTCTATTGGCAGTCCTTTTTTTAAAAAGTTTTAAGTTGGTGGCTAGTCATGAATCACCACAGCGGTTTGACTTGAAAGAAAATTGGATTGGTAGAATTGAAATTGTTTTCTTGGTACCAGTGGAAGAAAATACTTACGGTAGAGTCCTTTCGTTTGTTCTGCCGTATCCCTAACAAGGTACAGAGTTTCAAGATTATGGGCCATCTTTGATCCTTTTTATAGCTGCTTAGTTACCAAGGTTTTGTTAGTGATTCCTTGATAAGGCTGTGAAGTCTGCAGTTAAAGACAAAAATCCCCCTGTGATTTCAGTGACCTAAATCAGACTTTTGGGTTTGGCTCAGAAATTCTCTGGCTTTACCAAGTGTGGTGTGCGTGTTTTTTTTCTTTTTGTTTTGTTTTATTTTGTTGTTGTTGTTGCTTCAGGCTGTTCTTATGCCTGTGGCTTCATCAGCTAGCGTGAGATGGTGTCAGAAGTGCTGTATGCGCGTCTGCGTCATTTGTAGGGTAACCTGATTTAGAAGATGATCAGTGTCTTTGCTGCAGCTCTTAACTGAAGCCTTGGTTTGACTTTTTAACGGGCTTTGGCAGGAGTAAATGTAGAGTAGAGCCTGGGCAGGTGATGGCATGCTCGGTGGGACAGGAGTGGCTTTGAGGTTGTGCAGAAATGAGGGAGCAAAGAAGCAAGTGGTTTGGGAGTGCAGGTAGAGGAAGCTTTGTAGGGAGAAGGGTACTTGGCTGGAGTTGGTTATGTCCTGTTTGTCACTTCCCTAGGGGTTATTTTCTGTGCTTTTAGCCCTTTGATTTTCTATGGTGCTGGGAAAAACCTTGTGGAAATGTAACCAAGCACAGTACCAACCTATTTCTAAACTCAAGGAGATGCTCATTCATATAGGTGGTCGTTAGTGTCATGTAGGACTGTATTCCTGCTGCTATTGAGCAGGATTAGGTTTGAACTACTGATAATCAGTTGAAAAGCTAAGGTCTCAAACCATAATGGCGTTAAACAAAACGCGTTCTCTTTCCGTCAGAAATGAAAAGATGATGTCAACCCTTCTTTGATCTGCCGTCCCTGGGCAGCAATTTTTCAATGGACAATTCCTTGATTATTCCAACTAGTAGTACCTAAATGTGATTGTTTTCCTGAAATATCTTTGTAAGCGTTTTCACTTGACCTAGAAAAATGACAGTGGCGCATAGACATGGTTTATGTCTGTTCTGTTGCCTTGTGGGATACTTTCGCATTTGTTGTCTGTCTGCGCAGCAGTGGCACATTGAAGAATTGTGTAAGCCCAAATTGAGGCATAACTTAAATTCCATACAACTAAAGAACAGAAAACGGGATGAACACTTCATCCTATTTGTGAAATCAATTCGGAGTTCAATACTGAGAGGTTTTGATGCTGATCTGTGTCAAAATTACTTGTGCTGATATTTAGATCTCTTTTCTATTCCTAAATGAAAGTAAGTAAATGAGGTGCTTGAACCATTTAGCTTTGGTTTTCATGCCAAGCGGGCTGGTGGGGAATTAAACGTACTTTGGCTTTGCAGTGAGTAGTGAATGGTCCTGACAATGAACTTCTCTGCTGGTTCAGTTCAGCTGTGTGCAGAAATTGAATCATTGAATCAACTGCTCTTCAGTTCAAAGTGAGGGAGGGTTCTCCTTTTTTTCTCTCAATGCTCTGGTCACTTCAGAGCATGACTGGTATTCTGTCTGTAACAGGCAGTTGGAGCAGTGAGAGCGGTGAATCTGAACATGTATGAGTGATGGAAATAATATTTTTCTTGCTGTGAAAACTGAATCAGGTTTCTGTTTGGCAGATGCTTGGTTCTGTTTTTAAAATAACATACCTCTTTGGTTAGAAATACTGTCTTTATAACATAGGTTTTCTCTATCTGTTGTTCTTGGTGCACAGCTTGTTAGCAGTGTTTGATTTGAAAACAAGTTCAATTTACGAACGTTATAACAGTCGTTCTCTAAGCTGCCTTTTTGTCCTCTGTGGCCCTAATTTAGTAAGAATATAACCCACAACTAACTGAATTTCTCCTAATGCTATGTTGTAATATAATGTTTTTTGATTGTTACAGAAGAAAATCTACCAAAACAAGTTGATGACTTGGGAAGTCAGTTCACAGAGATTTTCATTAAACAGCAAGAGAACGTCACGCTTTTGCTGACCCTTGTGGAGGTGAGTAACTGTAAATACTGAAGGTAGCAAGCATGGTGAGCTTATCCTAATGGATGAAGCTGTAGTTTTGCCTTTCTGGTGAAGCCTATGTCAAATGCCAAGTATTCTCAGCCTCTTTCGTATACATGGGTTTGGAGGATGCAGGGAAGAAGGCAACCTGGATGAAGCCCTTAGTGCTACTTTTAAGTTAGGAGAAGGTGAAAAGTGTTTTAGATATGTGATTAGATAGGGTCAAAATTACTGCTCGGCAAAGGCCAGCTCTTGTCACTCATGCTAGGATAACTTACCAGGTGATCATTAAATGCAAGTAAGATGGAAAGGTCAGTTGAGGTACAGTTCAAGTAGGAAGGGTAACTGCTTTCTGCAATGCTGTTTGTAATGATCTCCTGATACTTTTAAGTGATCTTCCAGTGCTTTTTTCTTCATGCGCAGCCTCTTTATTCTTAATTGTTTGCATTTTGTTTCCAACCTGAGAATATTACTGTACTTAAAGGAAAAAGAGCAACATGAATCAGTCTTTTTTTGTCTGTCTCCTTCAATAGAAGGAAGCTCTTTTTTTTTTCTCCTGCCTAGAACTTCTGCCAGGTTTTCAGCTGTATTAAATAATTGTCTGTATATCTGAGGCTTAAATCCTTGCACACTGAATTTCATCCTCAGTAGATGAAGAAACAATTCAGCACAATTTTGATGACTACAGTTAGTCTAAGTGCTAAGTAAAATCCTAATGGTCTTCACAATGAAATGCTCATTTGCAGCAGCTGAACCAAGCTCATCAGTTAATTCTGTTTGTGGTTGATGGCTGTATGAAACTACATTCTGAGTAAGAAAATCTGGCATCTAAATGTATTCCTGAGAGGGGTAAATGCAGTGGGCACAGTAGGAACCTCCAGGATATACCGGTTTCATGAGTCTGTTAAGTTAGGCTTGGGCATTACTCAGCATCTTGGTTCTGTTGATTTTAATGAATCAAACCTAATGATCCAAATGTAAGATCATCTACTTAAAAACGTCAAGGACCTGTCCTACAGATAGGTGAAGCCTATTTTGGAGGGAGCTGTGTGGCTGTTGAAACTGGCTTAGTGTGCAATTGCATGCAACTGCCGTGTAATGGAATTGCACCCCATGACTGTGGAGCTCTGAAAGCATGCCGTGTTTTGTAAGTCACGTGTTCTTTTTCTCTCCAGAGGTAATAGTTTAGCATTCTGCTTGCTAGCAGCAACATGCAATTCTGGATTTGCACTGTACAAAAGAATCAATGTTGGAAAAATTCATCTGTTGTTGCAGCAGTTAACGTTAAGCCTTTTTTTTGGCCACTGCCCTGAGGTGGGGTACTGAGTAAGAGCTGTCATGTACTCGAAACTTTTCCTGGTGACTAGGAAGACATGATTAAAATAAGACAGCTTGTTTAAATTAGTGTATTAAAGCATCACCTTGAAGTAAGCCACTAAACCTAACAGGATTAGAAGTACAGAAAGCTCTGAGGTGACTCAGTTGAGACTGGGTCTAGTTACCAGCTGAGTTGAAGCTGACCTGCGGAGCCCACAGTTTTCTTGTGGTTGATCAAAGCCTGTCCACGGACTTGAGCTGTTGTGTCTTATTTTGCTCTCAAAACCCATTTTTAACAGAGGAGCTGCTGTTACTGGTTAGGAATGGGAAGAAGGTACAAAAGGGCTAGTTGGGGTTGATCCCTGGAGGATGGGCCTTCCTGGTTTTTAGGAAGAGGAGATAGCTCGGAAAGCCAATCCTGAGGGAAGGCAGTGAAGCAAACTGCTGGGAGCTCATGTTCCTGATTGTGGAACAGAAAGAACCCTGGAATAGAAAAGGGTGTTGACTTGCTGTCCATATGCTGAAATAGGATGCATGAGAAAAGAAATTGTCCTGCAGGCATTAAGATCCCTTACCTGTTTGGTCCCTATTCTTAACTTATATCTAGAGAAGAAAGTTGCATACTGAGGAGTTTGTTACTTAAGGTACTCCTCTCCATTTTTGCAGGAATTTGATTTCCATGTTCGCTGGCCTGGAGTGAAACTACTTACATCTCTTTTAAAGCAGCAAGGACCTCAGGTGCAGCAGATCATTCTTGTCAGCCCTATGGGTAAGTGGTTCAGCTTATTGCTGATGAACTTGAAATGGGAAGCTCAACAAAAAAACATTGCAGAAGGCTAGAGGAGCCTTTAGCAAGGTGTTTTAATAACCTCTAGTGTGGAAAAAAACCCTGTTTTTATGCTGTTTCTTAATTACATATTTCTTGCAGGTGTTTCAAGACTCATGGATTTACTAGCAGACTCTAGGGAAGTTATACGAAATGATGTAAGTGTAGAACAAAGGCTGTTTATCCTCTTAGTTAACAACTGCCAAATGAGTTGTTGAATGCTTGTGCAGAGTTTGGATCAAGTTAAGTGAGTGCATGTAAAGAAAGCATTTTGCTAATTGCAAATATTTCAGTGTTCAGTTGAGTTTGAAGCTTTTGTTGGGCATGTCGTCATAATTAAGAGAACTGTGATCGTGTGTTTGATGCAAGCATTGACCATTGTGTAGACTGTTGTCACTTCATCTTTGTCACCCTTCTGTCAGGTCCACTGTTGTACTTCCTTTTCACCCCCACAATCTTATTTTTTCTGGTTATGCACTTCATCTCTTCTGTAAGGTGTGTGTGGTAGTTTCTTTTTTTTTCTTTTTTAATAATTAGTTAGGGTCTTTCTTGGCAGTACTATGCTTGCCCTCTGAATTACACTGAAGCATGCGATAACTGTGGTGTGATGTCGGTGGTGGGTTTTGTTGCATATGCCGAACTGCGGAGTGTGGAGTTACGCCCTGTGATTCTTGCCAAAGGTTATGTTGCTTATGTAGCGTCCTGCTGAGAGTTGTGATTTTTAAAAACTTATGTTCTTTTAGTAAAACTAAGTCTAATTGCTTCTCCCCCCACCTCTCCAGGGAGTCTTATTGTTACAGCAATTGACAAAAAGTAATGCAGCCATTCAGAAGATTGTTGCCTTTGAAAATGCCTTTGAGAGACTCCTGGATATCATAACAGAAGAAGGAAACAGTGATGGAGGTACTGAAAAGTATTTCAATGCTGCTTTTGTTGTGAGTGACAGTATGCTAAAGCTAGAACTATTGAAATGTTTGCTTTAATCCAAGTGTAGGCTAAGGTTTTCAGTCTTGTGTTTCTGCAAGAACTATTAGGTGACAAGGTTTCATATTGATAGTATATGATTGCAATGAGGTGAATGGGTAAAAGGACTGGGAAACATAGCTTGTTCTTTAAAAAAAAAAAAAAAAAAAAAAGCAGAAGCAGCTTGCTCAAGTAGGCAGGGTTTCGTTGTTTTCTGAAATCTAGTCTTGAGATACTCGGTCAGGACATCAGTTAAATTTCTCTGAGCATGTGTGCGTGGGTTGATATGTTTGATATGTTCTTGTCTGGCTCAAGTCTGCGAACATAGATATTTGAAAGGCAGTGTCAGGTTTGCGTGTGCCCCATTTGTCACTTACCAAGCAGAGGGTCCGCATTCCTCCTGCAGGATCCTCAGATGCTTTGAATGGCTGGGTGTAGCAGCTCACTGTATTGTATAGGTTCAGCTTCATTACTAGCTTGACTTTTCTGGTCAACTCCTTGCCAGATCATCTCTACCTGTTCCAAAAGAAGAGTAGGAAAAGAATGAGCGGAAATGCTGCAGTACTCTACAGTGCCTCTGTGTGTCTGTGTGTGTTAAAATTTTTTTGACACCTTGCTTCTCTCCTAACTGCGGTATCCCAGGTACCTTGGCATGGAAAAATTAAGCAAATCTTAGTTTCAAAGCAGCTATTTTTAGGCAGATAATAATTTTAGGGGAGAAGGAAGCGGACTTGGTATGTAAATTCCTAAGTGCTAAGAGTTCTTTGCTTTGCACCCTCTGCTTGGATTTCCCCAGCTGAGGGCTGGGTTACTGGTTCTGGCGCTCTCCAGCGGGAGTCAGAAGGGAATGTGACAGCTGCTCTGTCTTTGTTCTCCCACTCCCAAGTTAAGCACGGCCTATGCCTAACTCTTCCCGAGCCCGAGGAATGAATCTTCATCCTTTCTATCAAAAGTCTAGGTTTGAAAGCATGCCAGCAATACTGGAAGTGGGTCACCTTTGTGTTGTCTTCTGGACGGTACTATTTGAGGATTTCTTTCTTCTCAGACTACATAGTTTTTAAGCAAGCCCTACTGAAACTCCAAGGAGTTCACTGTTAGAATTGGCTTGTTGTGCAGGCTGTTTCTAGGAATTCCTTCTATTTTAATAACAATAGCAAAAAAAAGAGTAGCTTTGAAATGAGTTGGCGTTTTAGCCAGCTATTAAACATGGTGAATGTGTAATCCAATATGATTTGCTGCATTTGAGTCCTGATGCTGTTTAAGAGCAACTTCATTTTAGCTCTTAAAATACAAAGAGCCGGTAGTGTAACCTGACTCTGGAGTCAGTGTTCTTCAAGCCACAAAGTGTTTATGAGGCTCTCTTGTAGTCTTTCCCATTGCTACCCAGCTAATGTACCATACAAACTGGATACTCTTTGCAAATACCATTTTTTTTTTTAGACTTGTGGAAGAAGAATTACAGCTTTTTTTCTCTAAGAAGCGTGCTGGATAAGCATGAATATATCTCTTTTTCAGTCACCTTTGGTTGTATTTTTTCATTCATGTGCTTCACAGCTCTTGGTCAAAATCTAATGCTTCTAAGAACGAGAAGCTCAGAAGCTGTTTCCTGTTATGCTGTATATGCTGAATTACAGTAGTAACTTCTCCATGTGTTGTCTTCCTTTACCTTCTGTCTTCACAAGGGATCGTAGTGGAAGACTGTCTTCTCTTACTACAAAATTTACTGAAGAATAATAATTCCAATCAGAATTTCTTTAAAGAAGGTTCATACATTCAGCGTATGAAGCCTTGGTTTGAAGTTGGAGACGACAATTGCGGCTGGTCTGCACAGAAAGTAACAAATCTTCACCTAATGCTGCAGGTAAAACTCTTTTTATCTAACTCTTAGCGCCAATGTCGACCTCTTCCGCTCTCTTGCAATGAAGAAAACGTGTGTTGTAACAATTACCTGGGAAATCAGTGCACTCTCTTTAGCTAAGTATTAGCCTACTCTCATTCATGAGAGAGCCTACTTTCAGCACAAGCACGGTTTCCAAGTTGTGAACTTGTGATGGGTGGCATATCAAATAACTTTATTTGGTGTAACTTAACATATAGCAGTGATATGGGTTACATATTTGGGTAGAGGTGCTTTTTATAAAGAATCCTTGCGTATGACTTCAAGCAGGATGGTGGTGCATTAACACAGTTCCCATAGCTGTCTTCACTGTGGATGGCTTGCCACCTTCTCTCTGCCCACCCCTCCCAAAAATGAAATAAGGTTATTTTCCTGTTCTATAGCACTTGCTATATATGAGTGCAAGCTGAAGATGCATGATGATGGTAGTTTTAGCCCTGACAAATTGTGAGCCAAGTAATAAACCAGTTTAGAGCCTGATTTTTCTCATCATGTAGTTCCAAGATTTGCAATGGGCTGAAATGGTTGCAGGTTCTGGAGGGGACCTCAGCTGTGAAGCTGGATTAAACTTAAAATGGCTGTAACACTCATGTGATGAAACTGCTATTCCCTTCTCTCAGGTTCCTTTTTAAGAGCAGTTGTATTTTGTGGCTAGGTAGTGAATAGGTAAACTTGTACTGTTTAGCAGTTTCATGCGTTCTCAAGCTCTCTCTGTGCAAAAATACTTCTTTTTCTCTAGCTTGTGCGGGTTCTCGTCTCTCCCACGAATCCTCCTGGTGCTACGAGCAGCTGTCAGAAGGCCATGTTTCACTGTGGTTTGTTACAACAGCTCTGCACAATCCTAATGGCAACTGGAGTTCCTGCTGACATCCTGACAGAAGTAAGAGGGAGCCAAGTACAAGTAGGGATGGGGGCAACAACAGGAGTCCTCGGGGCAACCGGTTGCTGCAGGGACAAACTGTGAAATTATAGTATTTGCCGAGAATGTATTTCGGATGCCAGACGTGTCAGCTGCTTCCTGTACAGGCAATACATATTTATGATAGTACTTTGCGTTATAGTCTGAAAAACTGTAATGTAATTCACTTTGAAACAACCAGGAAGTATTTGCATTTGTTTGGTTTTTTGTTTGTTTGTTTTTTTATTGGATTTAAGTATATCCCAAAGAAGCCTCATTGACTCCCTTTGAGAGAGAGAGGGAGACTGTCAAGAAAGTCTTCTCATTTCACAGAATTCCAGTGATGAGGGACGACTTAGTTTTGAAGAACCCTATTGCCAGTTTAGGATGAGGTGTTTTTTTTACTTGATAAAATGGTGTGCTTGCACTGAATGACTGTCTAGAGCTAGAAAAATTACTGGGTGGTGTGAACCAACCACACCTGTTCTCTGCCTCACGGCAGCCTTGAGCTGAAAGAAACTTCATCATCAGCTTTGCCTTTAGAGTGGGCCCAGAGTTGGGTCAGTTGGCCCCACCGCCTTGTCTGACATCAGAGCAATTTGCTGTAGACAGGCTCTTTGAAGGTGAAAGAGCTGACAGATCCACCTGATATAGTTTGGCAGCTTTCCTAGGAGTTACCACTAGGGCTGCTTTTCTGTCTTGAAGCACACAAAGTGGTTTGTGTTGCTGCCTGGAGAATGGAGTGTAGATTGGGCCTTTTGGAGGTGGCCCCCATTTCAGTGGTTCTTATCTTAAGATGGTTTTCAGAGGTACCCTTCAACTTTTCTTTTCTTGAACCTTTCTTCAGCAAGCCTCACATTAAGGCTGTTAGTTATTCAGTCTCCTTCTGAAATCAGTTTCTTATCCAAATCTCTATATTGAGACTTGATCTGTGTGGTTTTTTTCCTCCCAATACCAAACTGTCATGCTGATTGTGTTGTATGAATTGGATGATTGCTGACGTTTAACTGTGGTATTGTTTTTTCTTCTGCTGTTTCTGTAGACCATTAATACTGTATCAGAGGTCATTCGAGGATGCCAGATAAATCAAGACTACTTTGCCTCTGTAAATGCACCTTCTAATCCACCCAGGTAGAGGAAGAAAAGTGTTTAACTTTGTTAGGTAATGATGTATTGGTATGGGCGTTTGCAGCCTAATCCAAAGGGTTGTTTAACTTTGAAGTTTGGAGTTGAAGTACATTGAAACAGCTTTGAGTTCAGACTGGGGGTACTGGGTGTAATGTGAAGGTGTCAGGTGTGTTTCCACAGACATGAGGTCTAGAACTGATATCTTTTAATGTTAGGTGGTATCTGCAAAATGAATGAGCAGTAGTTAAGAAATAGCCATGTTAGGAAGAGCTGTTGCTGTTTGTCAAAGGACAGTATACAAAAGAATGTAGAGGCTGGGAAAATAGCCAGGAAGTTCATTTTTACTCAGATCGGGGAATGGCAAGGTGACAGGTATTTATCTCAAGATTTAAATATGACTAGGGTAGAAAAAGAGCCTTCTGTGTTGTAAGTCACTAATGGTGTTATAAGGAATCCTCTGCAGTATTACTGGAACCAGCAGGGAGAAGCAATGGGGACTCCATGTGAAATGAAAACACAGCTGATGAACACTAGCTCATTGCAGTCACATCTAATGTATCTGCTTGTGTTTTGTCTTAATTAAGTGGAAAAACTCCCTTTTGAAATAAGAAGTTTTACTCCGTTTAAATGTTTGAAATGGCAATAGATAGGGAAGACAATATTTTTTCCTTATTTAGAGCAAGTAACCCAAATTTTTTTTTTGGGGGGGGGGGGGGAGGAAGGGAGAGAAGGGATGATAAATAAAAATTTGGTAACTATGTGTTACCATACAAAAATCATGCAAGTGTGGGATTTAGATATTCCGTGTCATGATCTGTGGATGCCCTGTGCCGATGTGAGTTTCCATTGTCCTATAGTTTCCATGTTTGCTGTGTGATCAGTCCCCAATGGTGTGCACTTTTGGCAAGTGATGCACATGTCATTGCATCAGGTCCTGTCACTCTTTCCCTGCACCTGTTGACCAGATACCTGCAGTTTTGCGACCTTGTGCTAACAATTTTTCTTTCTTTGCCGAACAGACCTGCAATTGTGGTCCTTCTGATGTCCATGGTAAATGAAAGGCAGCCTTTTGTGCTACGTTGTGCTGTTCTCTATTGCTTCCAGTGCTTCTTATACAAAAACCAAAAAGGACAAGGAGAAATTGTTTCAACGCTTCTGCCATCCACTATTGATGGTACGCACGATGAACCTTTTTTAGAGCTGTGAACTAGACTGTTTTTTAATGTATCATCTGAAGTCATCTGCAAAATTCTTTATCTGCAGCTGGTTGTCAAATCCAAGCAAGATTTGGATTGTGGTTTCTCTAAACTTGAGACACACAGTCCTCTGTTTTTCTGAGTTTCAACCGCATGCTTCTGTCTTAAAGATTTTGCAGTTTCTGTAGCTTGTTTTAGTCTAATTTGTACCTCTTGGCTGTTTGTGGTAGCTACAGGTAATTCTGTCTCAGCTGGTCAGCTGCTCTGTGGGGGCCTCTTCTCAACGGACTCTCTCTCGAACTGGTGTGCCGCTGTGGCCCTGGCCCATGCGTTACAAGAAAACGCAACTCTTAAAGAACAGCTCCTAAGAGTTCAGCTAGCAACGAGCATCGGCAACCCACCAGTGTCTCTGCTGCAGCAGTGCACCAACATTCTCTCGCAGGTACAGCACTGACTGTCCCATGTCTTCATGATAAAACTCTGGGTGTGCAAGAATAGTATGTTTCTCATAAAGGTGTCTCATAGGAAGACAGTAGCATTAGCTTAATGAGAAGGAGCGTTCTCTCTCCTGCTGAAATTTTTTAAGCCCTTCTTGAAACGCTTGGCACTTGAAGAAAAAAAGAAGTCCATCAGTGACTGCAGCTTAATGTTGCTGTCTTTCTGAAGTCGGGGTCTTAAGACTGAAAGTTACTGTCTTACTCTGCCTGGCTTTCCTTACTCTCATGCATGAGATGGAGATGGATGTTAATTGAAAATAATTTCGTTACAGTCTGAAACTAAGTTGTTTGCTATGGCAAGGGAAGTTCACTATGCATTATAGAAATGAAAGGAAGGTTTGGTCAATTCGGGCAGTACAGAATGCTTTTGCAGGGCCACTCTTAAACCCTTTATGGGTCACTGCTTTTTTCGCCTTGTGAGGCGGAAACTCTTACTACTATCAGTAGGCAGAGGATCCTGAAGTGCCTAGAACTTTACCTTGGTTGAAAAGACATGGCATATGGGTAAGACCCCCGTTCGTGTTATGTTGTCCCGCAGGAAGTGCATAGTTAGTATTTAACGCGTAGCTGCTAACTTAAACTCTCAAAAATACCAGCTTCTTGTATTCTGGTGGTTGTTCATTTGGTGGTTCAAAGTTAAAAGCTTTTTTTGAGGTTGTTCACCTTTGTAACACCTGGCTTTGCAAATGACATGTGATCATACTTTACCTCATAGACCGCACTTCCTTGTGACATTCACTTTTATTGGTAATTACTTTTCCCCTAAATGACAGTAATGATAGGAGATAGTTAACTGACAGTGACTAGACATTCCTGCAATTAAGAAAAATGGCAGAATGCTGAAATTTGTATTTCATGAATGTGACTTTTTTCCATCCACTTTCCTGAAAATAGATAGTCTTCTCTGTGTCCTTTTCCCTGCGTTTTTTGTCTGTTAACGTGGATTTGAGTCAATGAAACTGCCTGTGGCTTTTTAGGCTTAAGTGATACAAGGGGCTCGAACTTTGGGGGATGTTTCTGAAATGTGTTGTTCCACTTAACAGTTCTCAAGTAATGCCTGTGTAACTTGCAGGGTGATAAGATCGACAGACGGGTATGTATTTCTTGGCACAGCTTTGGCATTTTCTTGCCACGAGCAGGCCTTTTCCTCCTGTCTTGGGTTTTGCTTGGGGGGATTCTTTAACTGCTTTTTGATGTGTTTCCACTTACAGCTTTGTGTGGCAGTTGGGTTTGGGTTTTTTCCTAGCATAACAAACTTTTTCTCTGTCTCCAGGGGATTCTCTGGGGCGCTCTAGGAAACTGTGGGATCAAGGTTTTGGGTAGCATGGGTGCTTTCTTTCCAGTGGGGCATATACATTCACCGTGTTTACCTGATAGATGCACTTTCTTGTCAGAAAAAATTAAGACTGTTAGAAATGCTGTTTTCTCAGACTGGCCTGTAGCAATCAGCTGATACAACTTGAAGTGGGAACCTGCTGCTTATTTCCTGGCTGCTAAAAGAAAAAATGTGTTGAACCTGCATTGCAGCCACTTCATATGTTCTGCTTACCAGCAGAAGCTCTTACGAGCTTTAGCCATGGAGATTTTGGTTGTAAGCAGCAGGGATCCGTTTACTAGCAAACGAACCCCCAAAGTGATGTGTTTGACTTTCAGGCCATGTTGCTTAAAGCGCTTCTGAGCTAGGCATCTGCAGCAAAACAGTTGTTTATACTGTGCTGTGATATGGTCTGCTCTATTTGCCGTATTTATCACTGTTGAGCGGTGGGACTGGACTGTTTCCAGCCTCAGATTTTGAAGAACAGCCACGGAGAACTGTAACTTATTCCAGCAGGAGTTATAACAGCAGGTCTGGAATCTAGCTGTGTATTAGTTTTTCAGAGAGCGTATTTTGGGCTTTGTGGAAAGGACTGAGCAGGATGCGCTAACCTGACCTCAGTATAGCGTGCAAAGCTTGAGAATAAGAGTTGTGCGTGACTGCTTTCAGAAGATAATTTGTCCTGTAACTCCCAAGTCATGCAGACAAATGCAGCTTTGTATTTCTGACAAGATTTTTAATAAGAGCAAGCTAGTGAAAGTGTTACTTTGGAAGAATGATGTATGCAAACGTGCTGTAGCACAAGAATGCTAGTTCAAGTGGTTATTCCCAGTGAGTAGGAACCAGGTCTTCCCTAGTGCTGGGACAATAAGCTCCAGTCTTGGAAACATAAGAGAAGAAGGGGTTCTGGTGTGTTTTTGCTTTGTTGGAAGCAAGCATCTCCCTTTCTGTTCAGCTAGAGGAGAACCGACTTGGTCTTTTCAAAAAGAGCAGAAAATTGGTATGACTGAGATCTTTGGTAATACCTGTCTAGCCATCTTCTCAATAATTATTCAGTCTGAATTTATGCTCTTAGTTTGACTCATTCTGGTCACTCCAAGTAACTTCTCTCTGTCCTAACAGGGTGGAAGCAGCGTTGCCAGAATAGTTAGCGTGAAATTAAATGTAGACTCTCAGTGATAAAACTAGTGTAGTGGAAGTCTATGGCGTATAGAGGAATAGACCTCCTGTGCCCGAGTTCCCTAGACTTGATAGGGGAAAGCACAGCAAAGGGCATAGCTGCTCTTCTGGGGCAGGAGAACTGGGGAAAGGGATTCCTGGCAGTTCAGAACCTATCCGGGGTGAGGAACACTGAACGGGAAAATGGACGTTTCCCAGTTTATTGGATCCTGGTGTTTGTTGGTGGTGGTGGGGGGGGGGGTAGACAGGAGTCCATCCTTCAGTGCTACTGCATTATGGTCCTGTTTCCCAAAAGGTTTCTGCAGCTGGCAGAAGAGGGTAGGGGAGATGCACAGCTCAGTGAAGGTGGGGAAAGCTAAGTGAGCCAGTTTCTAAGGGAAGGTAGAACAGAGTTAACTGAGATACAGGCAGCTTGGAGTGAGACCTAGGTCAGCGGAAACCAGTTATGACAGGTAGCTAGAAGGCTACAGCAGCAAGGAATATAATCTGTCCATTAATGCAACATCACAACAGGGTCACAGCAAAGCGGCAGACTAACTTATAGCGAAGAAAATAGCAATTGCTAATGTGGTGTGTAGTACTTACTGTGGAAACAGAAAGGCAGGTGCTGGGTGGTCATAAGCTGTATTCTCTGCTCTCTGGATGTTCCTCGCTTCAGTCTCTGGAAGTCGTGATGGCGATCATGAATAAAGTGCTTCCTTTTCCATCTGTGAAGCACTAGAAATGCCTGTCACAGTCTGGGTGTCTGCAATTTGAATTCTCCCTTCTCCTTTAAGGAGGTTGTTTCATCTCGGTGATTAATTGGAGCAAATCATCGAAAGCAGTCCCTGCGGAGCTTGGTCTTTTCACTCAGCATTGGTAGTTTTGATAGATGGTAGTTTGAATACCACCTGTCTCACTGGGACCCTGCTACAAAAAGATGCTTCTTGCCAGACTGATGTGTGTGGCTGTTTTGGTGGTCAAGCTGACTTATTCAAAGAGCTTGGGAGGTTTGTTTTTGTTCTTTACCTTGGCCAAGGGAAAAAAAAAAACAACAGCAAAAAAAACTCACACACACAAAAAAAACCTCAGTGCTTTTAACCCTAAAACATAGGCATGATCAGAGGCATGGATGCAAATTCAAGATGTCTCTTGAGCATGTGTAATTCTTAGGCAGGGACTCTTTATTTCTCATTGACTACTCCTCATCTTCTTTGCTGCTGTCTTGATCCCTGTGGCCATTCGTTCCAGTGTGTTTTCTTGCCCCTTTTTTGAAGACATCCCAGCTGTTCTGCGCACTTCATCTCGCCTTCCGGACTTGACTTTATTTTCCAATTACTTCACCCAGTTTACTAGGTGCTTGTTTGAAGGTTAGTTTTCTATGCAAGGAACTTCTTGCTTGGTTGTCTTCTCTGAGGATTGACTCTCTGTGAAGATGCACATGCCTGCCTTGGTGCTACTGTGCCCGTAGTATCTGCAGCAAAGACAAGGGAGACAAAAATGTGAAAAAAGGTCAGTTCTGTGGTTACTGAGGAATTAGCTAGTGCCATACTAACTTATGCAGTCTACTTAGTGTTAGTACCTCAAACTTATTTTTTACCCTGGTTGTTTCTTTAGATTGCCGTTACTTGAGACACTTGAATTCTTCAAAATAGCAGAGTTTCTTGATGTGCTTTAGGTGCTGAAGTTACTGGTGGATCATGGTTGGTTGGATTCACGGATCAAAAACCAAACTTAAAATTGCAAATTTCTCTTTTGTAATAGAAACCATCTAAAGGCTTTCTACGTAAGCGTTGTGTGTATTATGTGCGTCAGCAAGAATCTGAAGTGAATATTCAGATGAAAGCTAATTTTCCCTGGTTGAGAAAAATTCAATTACTGCAGTTTGTGTCTTACGTTGCTCTTCCTGGCTTAACGTGTGTATTCCTTTGTCTAAAGAAAAAGCTATTTCAGTGTTACGTTTCTTTATTTCAAGCGTATTAGGAACACACAGAAATTCATAGGCAGCAGCAAATGGAGGAGGCTTTAGTGATGTGCGCCGCCTTATAGCGAATCCCAGCCTGGCTTAATCTGCCCTGCCTTGTTCGTTCTCTATGGGAGTTGTGTATCCTTGTCTTACCCTAGTATTAATTACAAATGCAGAACTAATTTGTTAGGGTTTTATATTGGTGGTAATTTGCATCGAGTCATATTTCACATCTGTGTTGCTTGTTGACTTGCTCTGAAAACAGTTAAAACATGTGAATGACTCAATGTTTTTCATCAAAGCACTAAAGCTGTGTTCGGTTATAACTAACAAATGGGTATTACGGAAGATGACTTGTGTTTTGTTTTAAACTGGGTTGAGCGTTGGTGAGTTCTGGATCAGTGCAGTTTTTCTGATATTTTTAGTGCTCCATTGTGTTAAGATATTGATGGAGTTGTTGTTCTTTTCAGGGCAGCAAAGTACAGACCAGGGTTGGATTGTTGATGTTGCTTTGTACCTGGCTAAGCAACTGCTCAATTGCTGTCACACACTTTCTTCACAATCCAGCCAATATTCCTTTTGTATCCTTGACCTGCTTGCGGAGTAGAACCATGTGCCTAGGCATTACTGGGCTTACGTTAAGTTTAAATGTTTACATAGATCAGTTTGCAGGGATGTGGCATGACATAAAAGGAAAATGCGTCCCGGCAAGAGATCCAGCCAGCCTTTTGTTGGGTGTTCCTTGAGACTGTGTATGCTGACCTGTCTGTAAGATGCGTGTGACTTCAAGCACAGCAGAAAGTTGTCACTTGGGGTGGGGATTTTGCTAGTTAAGTGGGGGCAAGGCTTCACTGCAACAAGCCCATTGACATTTTAGTATGACTTACGCTTGTCATCTCCAAAATGTGTAAGCATATTTTCTGCTTTTAATTGAAGCTTGCTTTTATGCTTGCTCTTCCTAACATGATCTATCTGAAGTACGCTATGCTAAGCTGTCACCTTATCTAAATTAAGTATCGCTGTGGAATAAAACTGAGTTGTCTTGGAACAACAAAACAACTCTTTTTTACTCTTAAGCTGACCATCACTGAGGAAGAACATCTCGGGGACCATTGATGACCCAAGCCCTTTAAAAGAGGAGCTAGTCTAGGGAGGTTTTCATTGAGTAGCTCTCCAAGTTCCTAATTGAACTTGAGTTTACATGTGCAAAAACTCTTTAACAAGGAACTTAGCCTGAGATGGCATATTTGGAAAGGAGAAGTATGTTATATGTGTGGTGCTTGTGAAATATCTCAAATATCCTTAACAAAAGGTCTAGCTTACAGGGCAGATAGCTGAAAACCTTGGAGAAGAGGAGCAACTGGTCCAAGGCCTGTGTGCGCTTTTGCTGGGCATTTCTATCTACTACAATGACAATTCCCTTGAAAATTACAGGAAGTAAGTATGATACAGAAAAAAGATGACTGCTGGGAAAGACAGTGTGAAAGGTAGATGGTGGTTTAAGGGGCTTTAAACTGCAGCAGTGTAGTCTAGAAGGGTTGGAACTGTTTTCTATGCATGTTCCTTGAGGTACCGAGTATGTTCCTTACGGGGTACAAAATAATTGACCCACCTTTAGCTAGGCAAAGTAGATGATTGTTTTGCATAGGTCCTACTAACCTGCTTGTTCCTAGCCTGAAAACAAATGACAGTGGCACGCTGCAGAAATTTGAATTTCGGACACTAAGCATCTAATACAGATAAGAGTTGAGACAGATAATCAAGTTGTAACTGAAAAAAATCTTGAGGGAAGAATGGGTTCCTTTTTTTCTTGGCTATTGTGTTGTGGTTAATTGTCCCTTTCTTTTTAGGGAAAAACTGAAACAGCTGATTGAGAAGAGGATTGGCAGGGAAAATTTCATTGAGAAGCTTGGCTTCATTAGCAAACACGAACTGTATTCTAGAGCTGCTCAGAAACCACAGCCTAGCTTTTCTAGCCCAGACCACATGATGTTTGATCATGAATTTACCAAGCTTGTAAAGGAACTGGAAGGTGATGTGTGTTATGCTCATTTCTGTAGATAGTGTGACAAACTGATGACTGAACTACTAAATGTGCTGAATTTAATTCTATTAGAAGTAATATGATCATATTAAAATGGAATATTCTGAAAATCATAGTAATTGCTATAGCTAATAATATACCCAAGCTTGCAGTTTGCAGTTTAAGTATTCAAGTAAAATACTGCCAGTACAAGTCCATGTTCATGGCATGTAACTTAAAACTCAAGTGAAACGTTTCTCAGTACATGCTGTGACTTACCACACTGTGGCGAAGAAGTTTATTTACTTGTGTTCCTGTAGTGAGTTAAATGCTATGCTTTTAGAAAGCACACAAAAAGATGGTCATAGAAGCTGAATTTGTGAAAGGACATGAAGAACCTATATCTCTTTCATTTCTAACCGGTTCATTATCGGGAATACTGAACTTCCCTGTTAGAAGAGATAGGGACATTCTCCTTTTTAAAAAAAAAAAAAACAAAAAACAAAAACAAAAAGCCCCCTGCTGTCTCTGTCCTTCAAGACAGAGACAGGATGTGGAACATCCTTTACATTTACTGTTTTTCTGTTTATTAATATTGGTCAACTTAAATCAGTCTAGAGAAAGAAACTTTAAGTAGCAGCAGTAAAGATGATTTTGACAGGTCAGGTTTTATCTGCATATCACCTTTGTAGTTGTGCGTCTTCTACTTCTCTGCGCAACCACTTGGGAAAGCAGTGGGTAGTGTCTAGCCTTATTGCAAGTAAAATGCATGTGTGCTGACAGAAAGGATTCAAACATCCATTCGTTCTTCTGAAACTGTGTGAAGAAGTAAAAGTGCAAACCTTGGCGCAGGCCTATGGGAAAAACTGCCGTTTCCTGTTTTGTTTAAACCTGTATGTGACCATTGCCCTTTTCACTTCAAAAGGACGGGTTGTGTTTCTTGTCCCATGGACTTAGTTAAACTAGCAAGACTAAGGACAGAAGAGAACATACCAACTGGGTTTTAGCTGACAAACTCTGTTTTGGACAGGTGTCATAAGTAAAGCTATTTACAAGTCCACTGAAGAAGATAAAAAGGAGGAAGAGGTCAAGAAGACATTGGAACAGCATGACAACATTGTGACTCACTACAAAAAAGTCATTAGAGAGCAGGTAAGAGGGAGTTACGCTGTACAAGTCCCTTTGGAAGTTGTTTGAACTGACTTTTGGAGACGCACAGTGCCGTTTCATACCAGATGTTCCAAAACAAGCAGCAGGGAATCTGGAAATGCAGAACCCTTTCTGAAAACGCTTAAGCTAAGAATTTCTGGCTTAACATCAATATCGGAATTGAGAATGCTGATAATGCTGAGCTCTTTCCCTGGGATACATCTTCTCTTCTCTGTGTTAGTGTTTCTTTTCAAACAAGTAACTGCAGCCCTTCCCAAAAAGGTGATTCTTCTGTGCTCTCCCCTTTCAAAAGGTGGGAGATTAAATGTAGCTGAAGGGAAAAATGAAATTTATCAATGAAGTTCTCGTGAACCTTGTATTCCTGCTGTGGCTGGATTGTCAAAAAAGTTTTTCAGCAGTAGTTCACTTGCTGTGAATGTGTGGTTTTGTTTTTTTTTTTTCCTTCACATCTCAGATGGAGAAGTAGTGGAGTAAAGTTGATGAACCTTCATAGCTAATGGGGAACAGGAAAAGTGTTAATAGCTGAGACACCTGAAACTGACACTGCCTATGGCAGTACATGTGCAGTTGGGAGAAACTATTGAACCTCCAGTGAAGCTTTGCTGACCACGCGGTGATGGCAATAACCGCTGCCTCTTTAGAGGCTTTGTAGATGGGCCAAATGTGTTCAGGCTTCAGTGGGGTGGGGAAAAATTGCAATCACCAGATTTGTTCTCTTTAACCCTTCCTGTGCTGTTACTGGTATGGGGTTGCTGGAGCTCTCCTTCAGAAGGTTCAGCGGGCATCAGTGTGGCATGACAGAGTGAGTTGTTTGTCCCATGCACCCCACCCCACCCCCGAGCCTTCTGAATTTTTTCCTTGTAACAGTTACCTTAGTTTGTGAAGCTTTTCTACTAATCTGTCATAGGTAGCACTGACAGCATGCTTATCCAGTGATATGTATTGACAGAATAAAGTTTATTCTGTTTTTATTTTCCTTGCAGTATTGCACTCAAATGTTTTCCAATAAGTGCCTTTTTTCTTTTGCAGGACCAGGAACTTGAAGAATTAAAGCAACAAGTTAACACTTTAAAGTCTCAAAATGAGCAGCTGCAAGCAACAGTTACGCAACAAGTGTCACAGATCCAACAGCATAAGGACCAGTATAATCTCCTTAAAGTACAGTTAGGTATGTTTCAGAAAGGATAATAAATAATCATCTCACTAGTGCTCAGGATCTTGAGTTACACTTACGGCAAGCTACAGAACAGCTTCAGCAAACAATCTTCTGTCATTTCAGGCTTGTTGGCATGTGTTCTGCAGCATATGAGAACTTCCATAGAGATAAAGTATGTGTGGGGGGGTGGAGTTTTTGGTCTTATTTTGTTAGTTGAATTTGAACACTGAGAGCAACAAGTTTTTTTTTTTTTTTAGGCATCAGGTTTGCTTTGTTATCTGAAAATACTAGTTCTTGCTTGAAATGCCTTCTAACTGCAGAATAACACGCTGTGAGAACTGAGAGGATAACTTGGAAGTGTGAATGTATTATAATTTCTTCTTGATTTTTTTTTTTTGTGCTCGAGTCTTTGGCCTCTTGAAATAATAGTCTGCTTTCTGAAAAATCTTTTGCATCAAGTATGTTAATGCTAGGGCCCATCTGCCGTGTAGGCCTGCACACTGGGAAAACAAGCACCCGAAGATGGCTGTAGACCAGACACTTCACATAGATGCACACATGGAAATATGGGGGTTTATAACAGCTTTTTACCTGATCTCGCTATCGCTTTGTTGCCCACAGTGAAAAGGAAGCCCTTTACTGCCACCTTGGCTGCTTTTCTGCAGCTATGCGTGGTGAGGGATGAGAGCTGAAGCTGATGCGGGAACTGTTGGCTATTGGGAAGTATTGCTAGAAGCTTTCCACATGAGTTGGGGAAAAATTATAGTACAGCAGAGGGGTGAAGTAAGACTTATTGCTATCAGCAAAGCGATAGCGAACTGAATGCTTAAATGCAGAGAGTATGTGGAAGTTATTCCAAGCTCAAGATGCCTGATTTGGCCTGTATGCCATAGACCTGTGCTCAAGAAGTAATTCTGCTTTTAGGATCTGTTATCATTAAAAATATGCAAACAGACAATTGCCTTTCTTCCACAGAATAAGTTGCTTGTGAGCTTACTTGGAGTGAACTGAATGGCTAATGGAGCACACAGATGCAGCCACAAATATATACTTGAGTGGCGAATTGGAGCTGTTGAATGTACTTTTACTAGTGAATTTTTCAGCACTGCACTTTCCTCCTTTAATGAGAATGGCTTATTGCCATGTGGTGGGGAGAGGAGGAGAAGCAGTGAATGGTTTCATTTGCGTGTTTGAAGCTAATCTTAAAGTGATGTCAGTATTGTAACCTTTGTTACAAACTTTGTCCTATAGGAAAGGACGCTCAGCATCATAATTCCCACGGTGAAACATTTCAGGTGAATGGCATTCAGCTGGAAGAAGTGAGCAGACTGAAAGAGGAATTGGAAGAATGGAAAAACAAGCATGAATTGCTGCAAGAACAGCTGAGGGAGAAGGATTCTGTGATTGAAAAGTTGGTAAGAGCTAACTCAGCGGAACTTGGAGTAACTTGTAATTCCTGTTATTTACCTTTGGCTGTAAGCTCTTTGTTATGGTGACAGTCATGTCCTAATTGATTGCATGCTGATCGTAGGAAATGTTTGGACGTGCCTCTAGCAAACCTTTTCTGCTTGACGGTATGCCCAAGAGGAATTTTGCAGCTCACCTATTATACTGTGGGACCTGTGATACTGGTGGGATGGGGGGGGAAGCTGTCTCCTGGGAGGGTAGTGGGGGTAATGCCTGAGACTTTCTTAGGGTGGCCTGTGTTTGGTGGCCTGCTTGTTGAAATGCAGGATGATGCATGCTCCTCCTTGGAGCTTGTCTTCTGTGTTTTAATTGGTGAAAGACGTTTCTGTCCATCTCGGAGGCTAGCCAGCTGCACTCTCGTCAGAGCTTTGCGATATCCATTTCTTGCCCCTTCTGCACCTTCTCTGCTTGGAACTCTGTTCATGCAAGCACACAGCTTGTTTACATCAGTAACTGTTCTGACAACATGACTATACGTAGTCCGTTCGGTTTTGTGGTTGACTTTTCTATTGCTCTTACAGAAGTCTTTGCAGTTGGAGATGGGAACGACAGAGCAGTCTTCACAGACCAGCAAATCTGGTGGCTTGGAGCTCAATAATGAACTACAGAAGGTGAACTTGTACTACTTCAGAAGTCTTTGTACTGTCATCCGTTGGGCCAAACTGTAATCAACAGTGATAGCTCAGGACAGGAAGGGAGTTGCATCAAGATTCAGGGAGCAGGACGGATCTCTGAGCATGTTGCTATTTTACCTTATAACCTTGGTTTATGTAATGGTGGTGGTAATCCTGGAGTATCAAGATTGTGTCCAAAAACTGATGTGTTTATGCTAAGCGGAATTGGGCAAGCAGAAGGTTGGACTGAAGTTTGAAACTTGGCAGATTTGTCTGCTTATCCATTGCAAAACCTCTACTTAAACATTGAAAAGAAAGCTTCCAAGTATTAGATGTATAGTACAGAAAAGAGGTGCTTAGGCACCTGTAGGTTCAATTAGTCAAGAGAGCTGTTGCCCAAAAAATGCCCAGCAGTGTTCCTCTGATTAGAAAGCTAATTATTTTTGGGCTGATATACCTTAATGGGTTTCTGCACCGTAAAATGATACATATAGAAGATATTCATGGGAATGCTAGTGTTGTAGCCCAACTTTCATAAAAATTATTGAGCCTCATACAGGTATCTTCAGTGTTTTATGGAAGAAAGTTTGTGTGTGTTGTGGGGGGAGGATGATGAATGTTGCTGAGGAGTCTTGTCTTCTAGAGAAGTGGCTGCTGTGCCCTCGTGAGAGGAGTACATGAGTTTCCTCTCACGTAACTAGTGTGAAACAGTATAGAGTGCAGATGGTAGCATTTAAATTAAGAGAAACTTAATGCGAAATATCTACCTTGCTACTTTCTCAAAACTACTTAGAAGTGTATGACTCTCCTTTGTTTCCCAAAGGAATTGGAAACACTAAGGAGTCAGATACAACTGCAGTGTACAGAGATCTCTCAGCTTCAGACTGAGAATCAGAAGCTACAACTAATGGTATGTGAAAGACTTCCTTACCTTCACTTTGGAGGCTGAAACTTCAGCTGTCTTTCCAGGTTGTGCTGTTTGTCTTAAAGCAAGCTTGATTTAACAATATACATCAGTAAATGATTCCAGCAGTGTTTTAAATCACAGAATCGTTTAGGTTGGAAGGGACCTCTGGAGATCATCTAGTCCAACCTCCCTGCTCGAGGAGGGTCCTCTAGAACATATTGCCCAGGATCACATCCAGACGGGGTGATCTGATGACAGGGGTGATCCAGACGGGGTGATCAAATGACACAACTTGCTTCCTAGATGTGCTTTTCATGAAAACAGAACTTTCAAAAAAGCTAGTGTCTTTATAACACCATTGACACTTGGTATTTTCAAATAGAGGAATGATCTTTTTTTTTTTTTTTCCCAGTGTTTTAAGCTCATACTATTATCAGAGCCAAAAAAAGCCACCACCATTGCTGTCTCCTCTGAGAGAAAATTTGTGATATAATATAAGTTAGAGAGGTTGTTGTTCTTTCAAAAGTAATTGAGGTACTGGATTGGAAGTTTACGTAGAAATGGGTGGCAAATAGGGTAGATGTTATCGGTCTATGCAGATATCCAAATACTTCAGAATTTTTAGTTGCTTGCTGTAAGGATTTGCCACTAAAGCATTACTGAATAGCTAAATACATGTGATAATGTCCTCAAAGCTAGCTAATGGCATTTAAAAATTACATTGAGCTGGAGTACTTCACAGTGAATTGCATGAACATGCCACTGACATGTTTCCATAGCAAAGCTAACGTGGTTTAAGTTGCAGGAGCGCGGACCACATAAAACTGAATGGAAAACCTTATACAATGTTGAGTGCTTAAGCAAAACCAGGATACCCCTGTATGCCCTGCACTGCAGTAGTGAAGACTGATAGCCTGTGGTAGCTGGCTTCACTTTAACTATTGCTTCCAGCTGGTTTGGTCCGACTTGTGCCCTAAAGTCTAATTTAAACATTACAAGACGCAGAACTTGAATCGGAAAAATAACAAGTGTTTAACATGCAGATCATCTGAGCAAGGAAGGTTTTGAACACTTCCAGCATCAAAAGTCTCAGTTGCTCTGGTATAAGATCCCACTTCGCTTATGTTGGCCATGTGTGCTGGTGAGGCATGTTCAAGTGCTCCATGCTGCCACCAGTTGTCAGCCCACTTCATTGCCGTCCTACGGACTGCTTGCTTTTCCTAGAGCTTTGACTTTAAAATGCTGCAGGTGGAGAAACAATTGTCCTGCATTCATGCTCTGATGATAGTTTCAGTTAAAAGACAGCTGCCGCCTTTCGTAAATGTTCACTTTGGGTAGGGCTGGCTGAGAAACTATTGCTCTTCTTAGTAGCGTTGCGTGCAAAGATTCAGGTTTTTTGCCTAATAAAAATCTTTGGCACTTCTTAAGTATCCTGAGTGAAGCTTAGCGGTCTGTTAAACAAGGAGTCTGCCTACAATAAACAGTCAGACTCTAATTTCTATGACATAAGGGTCATATTTTGTGTTGAGATGCATTTGTGCATCTGTGCATTTGTGAGGGGCATTTGTGTTGAGACCTGAGGACACATAGGCCTGTCTTCTATGCCTTACGGTGTGCAGGATGTTTACAGCACCTTGGCTATGCTGTAAGGAGAAAATATGCTTTAACATATACAACTCCTTGTATCATGTCTTGGCTTGCTGCCTTTGCATGTGAGGCATTCAGCGTGCCTCATACTTTTATTTCTGTTCCACAGAATACAGCTGCAGATCCTGTATTAGGAGACAGTGGTGCGGCAGCAGCCAAGAACTCTGAAGTAGAGGGACGACTCTTGCAAGAAGTGAAAGAACTGAAGGTTGGTAGTGGATGAACACCGAATCTCACGTTTCTTGCTACCCAGGTTTCAGTTACAACTTGCACAGTAAGAAAGGCTTTGGGTGGAAAGGGTGGCAGTGCCATGAGTGCTTTAGGATACAAAAGGGAAACCGAATGTCTGTTCTCCTTCATTTTTCATGTGAGAAATTTAGGCTTTTAAACGCTGGTAAGGAGACTGAAGGGAATAGCTTTTCTACGTCAGTAACTTTAGGTCAGCTGGGAGCATTACAACTGAATGTGAAGGAGAGGTGGGGGCCTCAAAAGATAGCTGGGTTTCAGTGGTATAAATTTAAAAAGGCGGGTGGATAGTGGTACCTGAACTAGACCTTACCCTAAGAAGCTTTAGAGTGGATTTAATTGGAAAGCATTCAGTTTAGCCTGGCACTACCGTCATCACAGGTGCAGTGCACACATGCAGATCAGAACTAGCCACAGTACTTGCTTGGCACGTTTCTCCTGGCTGGCGATAGGGGGATATGAGAAGAGTGGAGTTCGGGTAGGGAGTGGTGGGAGTGAGGCCACAGGGCACTAGAGGGGATGGAGGTGTTATGATTAGCCTATGGAACATGTTCATAGGAGGTGAGACTTCAGCTGTTCTTCTGCTCATGGTCTAACTTGGTGTGGTTTTTTCCCTGTTGCCAGAGTGAAGTCAAAGCTCTTTCTGAGGAAAAAGCATCACTAAAACAGCACTTGGATTCATCCAACAGTACGGTTGCCATCTTGCAAGATCAAAAAAACAAACTTCAGCAAGAAGTTGCAGAATCAAAAAAAGAACAGGATGATCTTCTGGTGCTTTTGGCTGACCAGGATCAGAAACTGTCTGCACTAAAGAACAAACTAAAGGAGCTTGGTGAGCCGGTAAGCAAAATGAGGGATTGAGTAAGTTCTCAGGTCTGAGCAGTCTGGGTAAGGCAACGCTATATCCACCAAGTCTGGTGAGGCATTTTTCTGACAAAGGGGATGTTGAAGTTACCAGTGTTGCTTTCTGACCTTAGAGTAGCAGCCAGCGGGAAAAGACAATGACTGCCTCTTGGAAATCGTGTTCAGCTCAGGAGTGCTCCGAGGTATCTGCCTAACTGTTGTGATGGAAGTTACTTGTCATGTATGTGTCTGGAATGATACATGACTGTGTGGCTGGCAGTGCTGTGGCTTATCCTGGTTGCCAACTGGAAAGTAGATGATTGAGATGATGGAAAGGGATTGCTCCATGGAAAATACAAACGATAAGGAGAAAGCTTTAGTCAGTTTGCTAAGCAGTGCTGCAAACTGCTCTACAGAGTTGTGCTTTAACATGTGGAACTTGCCTGCTTGGGACCCACTGGTTCACCTGTTTCCCTCCATAATGTGCAGGACCCTGGGCAAACTTGAGCTTATATCTGCTCTCCTACTGCCTTAAAGTACTTTGTGTCCAGGAGCCTGAGTTGCGGGATTTCTTTCTCCTTGCCCTGTGCCTGGGTTCGTTACTCTTCGGACACAGGCAAAGGCCTGTCTCTTCTCTGTTCTCGTCGTATGTGCTTCTTCAGATCAGAAGTTCCTTAAGTGCAGCTTCTGGGCCAACTGCAGTTCACAGAGACTTGATACGTGAGCTGCCAAGGGGCTTGTAGATATTTACTATATAATGAAAACGAACGCACTGTACTGAGATTGAATTTTTATGCATGCCTTAGCTGGATGCCCCCTCCCTCCCTTAACCTACCCGAACTCTCTTTGTATGAAACTTAGGGGCTCCAGGATGGTGAGAAATGACAGTCGTTTTTGACATGTTTCTGAGCCGGGTAGGATGGCAGACACAAATACGTGCAGTCGATAGACTTGAAATGTTGATTTTCAACAGTGAAGTGTCCTTGATGAGTGGATAGGTTTGGGTGAAACGGGCACTAGTACTAGCTAATTTGGGACAATTTACTAGAGCAGTTGGAGAGCCTCAGCTTCTGGGAAATGTCCTTGCGACTTAACTGTAATGTGCGCATAACTAGCGTTTGTGCTGCTGTTTTTGTGGCTGACTGCCTGACTTCTGCACAGATTTCCTACTAGTAGGCAATCGGGTATGTCAGTCAAATCCTTTATCTCTTGAAAGATTTACTTTTTGGTATGACCAATTATTTTGTTCAGCTACAGCTGTATGAATAAAGTTTTAAAGGGTGTGCTGCAGAATTATTCATATTATTTGTAGCGAGTGTAGATCCTACAATATAGCAAAGGAATTTTTCAGAGCTTGTACACTAAGTGGCTTTCAGAGGGAAAGTACCCCTGGAGACATTAAGCAGCTTCATTTGTGGTAGTGCAAAGCACAGGACAGACACGTTTTCTTCCTCAGCCAGTCTGTGTTTGTGCATACAGCTGTGTGGGAAACTGAAGAATGATGTTACTTGCTCAAATGTACATTTGACTGATGATTGAACAGAGGCTGCTGTTCCAGTAGTCAGCCATCCTTAGCTGAGAACTTAAAAGCTGTGTGACGCTGTAAGATGACGGTTGCCTTTATAAAGAACTATTCAATATAGTGTGACAAACTGCAGGTAGTTTTATGCTTAACTTTCATTGCTTTAGCGTTTGTCCTGTCTTGAAAAGGTTGGATCAGAATAAGGGATGTTATTTCTCACGAAAGGTATTTCTCAATTTCAGGTTGAAGATGAAGATGATATTGAATCTGGAGATCAGGGAGATGATGATGAGGATGCAGAAGAGGAGGATGATCAAGACTAATGTGTTCTTTGTGTTACCCTGAAGACTAGATTGCCTTGTGTTACGGAAAAAGCTAAAACAAAAACTGTTATTGGTATACAAAGCAAAACATCTGCTTAAAAAGCAGAGGGGAAAATGGTAACCGTGGGACTAGTTCTAAGTTACTGAAGTGTTTGGAAACCCTTCATACTAGCAAAAGCAAACAAAAATCACTGTGTTAAGTTCTACATGAGCATCCTAAATTGTACTCGTTTAGAAGTTGCTTTAGACACTGTTTAAAGCATGGTATGACAATGCTTCTGCCTCAGTTGATTGTCCTTGACAGGAGTTCTGCGTGTTTGTCTACCGTTTTAACTTTTTGGAGCTCTTAACATGATTAAATACAAAACTATTTGGTTTAACATCTGTCAAATGGATTCATTGCCTCTGCCTTCAGCACGGAGCTTCCGTGTAATTCGTGGCAGGGGTGAGGTGGAAGGGTTGGGGTGACTGCAGTGTGCCCTGGCTCCCCTGCCAGCCTCCTGGACCCGTTCTCTAGAAGCAAATGAACCTGCATGGCGTAGAGTGCCTTGACACCTGACACAGCTGCATTCAGGACCTCCCAGAGGAAACCCAAGAGAAACTGCAACACTATGCTAATAACGTGGAAGAGGTTTCACCAAAATCTGCACAAGAGAGGTAGCATTTTTAAGAAGAATATCTTTTTTTCCAAAGACAAAAAAAATACTCATACTAAGGATATAATGTGCTACCACATCAGCATAAAGGAATATATAATTCTGTTGACTACTTCAGTGAGATGACAACTACTATGATTTATATAAATTATTGGCTCTTGATGAGTAAATAAAAGATTAAATTTTAAAAGAGAAAACTGAATACAGTAAATGCATCAATTTTTTTGGTAAAAAAAATAGGTATGTCCACTTAGTGCTCATTCATTTAATTCTCTTGTCCAGCTTAATAAAATATTTTAATACAAATGTACAATTGCCTAAAATACCATCTAGCTGGTTAGATGAAACTAATACATTATAGTGACCTGGGGTCTTACCAAGTGCCCAAATATTGGGTACAAATTCCATCTTTGTATTCCTGATGGACTTACATAGCTGCTTAACTTAACCTTATCAAATGATAAGCTGTGGGCAAGCAGCTTGTGATTTCTATCCTCAACTGCTGCCTGTCCAACTTTTTTTCTAAGCTGTGCAAAAAATGCAATAAAACTTAGGGAAGAGGCTGTAGGCCACAGTGGTTGTTTTGCCCAGCTTTAGTTAGTACCTCTACTTAGGTGACAGGGGTTGCAGATGCAGCAACATCTTATTAACTCTACTTTGATTGCCAAGGACTGCTTCCTGTATACTTTAAAAAAAAAAAAAAAAAAAAGGCAGGGGGGGCAGGAGATGGAAAAACTGCAAAGAGTAAAAGAGTCAGAGCTAAAGGCCTGAAGTGTTTTTAATGCATGTGCAGTGATGTGAACGACTTCTAAAAGAATGGACATCTGGACTACCTCTGAAAACTTGTAAGAAGAAACCCTGTGCAGAATTAGGGCCAGCCAACCTCTAATTGAATTATAGAACAAGTCTTTGTTCCAGGTATGGCCATACTCTCCTTTTTCCAGGAACCACATGGAAGCTTAGGCTACCTTAGACAAAGCTATTACGTTTATCCAGCGAGAAATGTGAAGGTGTGGGGTACTGTCCCAAAGGAAAATCAGCACTAGCTGTTACCCTGTAGAGAGTCTATATGTAAGAGCCATGAGTACAGGAAGCATTAGAAAGTATGAAGCTGATGCAGCTGCTCCCGAAATCAGCCAGATTTGCTTAGCAGCAGTGTATGTGGGGTTGATTTTCAAAGTTTGTCCTCAGTACTGTCCTTGATCCCTTTGGTGTCTGGGGTTCAAAGCTATGGTTGCACAGATGGTTGCAATGGGCTGTTCCTTCTGAGAAAGGTTCAGTGCTGCTGCCAAGTTTCAAGTGTTTGTAAGCATGGCAAAAAAGTGCTCTCCGAGGAGAACAAGAAGCAAGTTTTGGACTGCTCTGGACTGAGCTGTGGGGCAGGCAGTTCTCAGGTAAACTGTGACTTAAATTGGAAAATTATTGCTCTTAGGGTTTTGTAGGAAAGGCACAAGGCAACAGGTTAACTCCTGTGTGCAGTGTCCACTGTGGACTTCAGGAGCTGCTTTTTATGGCAGCCTGCCTCAGTAGAAGGTGGCATAATAGTGGCACTGACAACTGATAGGTCTTGCTGCCTTTTTTGCTTTTTGTTGCAAATGGAAGAAATGAAGGGCGTTTTGCTCTACCAAGAGTATTTTGGAGGTCTGAAAGCTGGATTGAGTGATGCATGGCTTTTAATGTTAGTATAGGGAATAATAAAAAAAAGCAGTGTAGCTTCTGTTGATATGTATGTTGATATGTTTCGCTTTCTGTGTTTGAACTTATTACCTAGTAGCATACCTACCACCCTCACAGAGATACAGTAGTCACAGAATGAGATTACCAAAAATAGCTGAAGAATTTAAATACCAGCTCCCACCATGTGCATGGTTATAGGTTGAAATCTCTCTTACCCCCTGAAAATTCTGGGTGTCGTTGTAGGAATCTCTAGTCGCAATGCTATGAGACTCGCTAAGCATGGTGTCCATGGCTCTGATATACGTTTAGTCAAGAAATCATCTTTGGCTCATAATGTTGTCTCTGTAAGCTGGGAAGGAAAAAAATGGGACTTAGGCCTGGATTTTGTGGTAGGGGTTTTATGTGCGATGACCTAGATCGTTCAAGTTGTCAGCTCCTCTAATGCTGATGTGAGATCAGAGCCTCGCCTAAACTGAATTTTGCCATGACAATTTTCTTCAACTTTCAACCACCAAAATATTCCTGGGTGTTGGAAGGAACACATGCCAAAGCACCAGTATTACAGGCAGTGGGCGATGGCTGGATCAGCTCCTCAGTGCCTTGGAGTTATTGGGATGATGAAAAATATCCCCTGGAGTCATCTTTCATGAGAAAACTGCAAAAGCAAGCATTGCAGTTCAGCTCAGTCCGGTGGGCCTCCCTGGGAGACAGACAGCCCTTTGGGTGTCCAGAGAGGGTTGTCTATGTTGGCTGTCTCGTGTACTGCTTTGTGGACTTAGCACGTGCTGTCTCTCCTGACCGGACCTCAGGCCTATTAACTCTTGAGGAACTTTCAAGTTTCCCACTGGCCTTACTTCCACTGCGGTTGGAACATACAATTAATGTGGTGGTAATCGGAGCTCAGGGTGAGGTTATCCTGACAGTTTGAGTCTCTCTTATAGAAATGGTATTGATGAGAATTGTAGTGGGACTTTTATTCCAACCTGGAAGGTAATTTGGGTGGTCCTGGAGGTTATATTCCTCAGACATATAACTGCACCCTTTATAATCAGAGCCTGGAATTGGGGCCATAATTGATTATGGGTGGCCCTTTAATAGAACAGTTGAAAAGAAGCCCATGTTGGATTTTAAAGAGCCACAACATAGAGTGAATGACTCAATAATCACTGTTATCAGCAGAAGAAAGGGGAGTGCCATTCTGGATGTGTTAGGAAGACAATTGTAAACAGAGGGTCGTGGTTTGGTTTTGTTTTGTTTTTAAACCCTGGTGGAGGTGACAGCTTCAGTACCCAGGTGTCCTATGAGTGTCTGTCTACATTACAGTTTGTTGCTGTCAGCAGTACCACCCCGAGGGAGCTGGTGACAGCTTGTCCTACCCTACTTAGAGACAGACCTACTTGCACCTTTTCCCTCACCACTGCCAACTGTCCCCTGAAGCACTACTTTTCTTTGGCAGCGTTACTGCTGGCTCCTTCAGAAAAGAGCAAACGTGGCTATGGAGAAGGAGTGGTGTCAAGAGGCCTCCTGGCTTTGTCACACACGGAGAGCCTGGAAAGCTGATGGGACCTGCAGAGCTGGACCAACCCTTGAGAGAGCAGCAGCGCAATCACCTCCTCCCTCCCTGAACTATGCCCCTGGGCCCTGCAGGCTCTTTTGTCTGTTCTACATACCTTTTATATTGCCCCAGATGTTTTTATTTTACAATCTCCTGGGTGCCTTTCTGCAACATCTGTAAAAAAGCTGTGGACAGAAATAAACGGGTATTTATATAAACTATCTTCAGGATTCAAGAATAACCTAGAAGGCAAGTGTGCCTGTTTAGCCTGGAGGGAAGGGGAGTGGGGAAGGAAAGATAGATGAAAATAAACAGACCTTGTCCTTATGCTGAGGAGGCAGAATCACCTGAAAAATAATGGTAAACACAGGTTCAGGATGAGAAAGCACAAAGCACACGATGGATGGCCTGGCCTGATGTTGATCAAAGACTGTTAATCTGGCAACCTTACTTGGACGTCAGTGCCTCTCTCAAATGGTGGTACACCACAAAAATTTTTGTGGCCGTGCTCTGCAGTGTTGTACTTGACATTTTTACTTTTGGATGCAACTCCAAAATGTTTGAAATTGCAAAAATGAAGGAAGAGATAACTAGGCAGGGTACGAAGTTCAGGAGACAGACAAACTGGTTACAAACAGGTTTTAAACGGACTTGTTCAAAGCTCTCCTCACAATTAGAAAACCTGTTTTTGGTGAGGATTTTATTGCACCATCCTAGCGGTACATCTTCCTGCTGGTAGCAGACGTGTATAGATTATAACTGTATGATTGTCAAATGGGTGGCCTTTGCCTGGAAGGTATTCACTTGACTGTGCACTCTTGACTATGTCATGAAAAATGGGATTTATTTTTTGTTTCTTTCGAATCTTTTCTTGTCCCATTGTGATTGGGACATCGTGAATGTGGAGTATTTTTTCTCAGTCTGAGCTGGTGTTGGATCCTTTTCACGTAGTCCCTTTTGAAAGTAAGCAATTGATACTGAGATGGGAAATACATCATAGATATTTAGCTTGTTGCACGTACTGCGATCAGTAGAGATAAACAGGCTAAGAGGCCCCGAGCTGTAGAGAGTATGAGAAATGAAGAACAGAAAGCAAGTAATTCTGAATATTGTATGTGAATACTAAAACACCATAACCCACCTTGGGTGCGTGTTCAGAACCGGCAGGTTTACTCCCTTCCTAAACTGCCTCCCTTTCACTGCAAGCATGTTCAGGAAGGGCCCAATACTGTGTGGTCTGAACATGGCAAGTCTTTGCATTTTTCTTGCAGACAGGTGCTGCAGCATCTTCTGGATCAGTTATTTGCAAGGTATGGTCTTCAGGGAAGCCAAAGCAGCTCCGTGCCATTCTGGCTGAGCTAGCTCGAGGCTCCCCTGGAGCAGCAGGTTAAGACTGGCTGCTCAAAGCCCTTTCTCAGAAGCTGTGACCTGAGTTTCTGTCCTTTTCAAAGCTCTCCCTTCAGCAGCCTTTTTGACAGCAGTGAGCCAAATTGCAGCGTTCTGGGGTGGTTCTGGTGAGAGCAAACAGCTGACGGGTCAAATATTTGTGATGAGTTCTTGCTTGCTAATACTACCCTGTTTCTTCACAAGCTGCCATGGAATAGTAGCAAACAAGTTCTCTGCTCAGAGCCTATGTCCCTGTGCATTTTATGCTTGATCCCAGAGCTCTCTACCTAGGCATTCCCCAAGCAGGGTTCCCATCCTTCCTCTGGCTTTGTTACTTCTCTCTTACCTTCTTTATTGTGTTTCTGCATCTCCTTCTCACATAAACCCTCACTGAATGCACCCCTGTCTCCTGCTCTCTCCCTTGCTGCTGCCTGTGTTTGCAGATAGAAAGGCCACTCTTGTTTCAGCTCCGTGGTGTATTTATCCCCTAGTGAAAATTGATTTTTTCACTTTCTTCAGTGAAACGTCAACAAGTTCATCACATGTACTGTGCTACCACAGCAAAGACGTCAGAATCAAAACGCCCCCTTATAAGGGAGGTTGCAATCTATTTGTTAACTAAGAAATAGATTGCTTCTCAACCTCAAACCATTGGCTGTAATGTCTGGTTAAAGACTGCCTTTTCAGGAGTGCATTGATTGCTTTAAAATTATGAGTGCGGACTACCGCTTCAGACTGCAGCCTTACCTGTGTTACACAGCCTCTGCCTGCTGGTGGTCTTTTGCAAACTGAAAAATGACCAAACCCTGTTCGTCTGAGTGAAGTCCTTCCTAGAAAATAAAATCACAACAAAGGGTTCATCAGTGTGCAGAGGCTAGCTAAAGTGATCGTTTTTTTGGTAAATGCTTTACTAAAAATTCTCCCTTTCTTAAAACTAAAGGAATAAGGGAACATTCGAAGGGGGAGAGATTGGAGGCTGTTGAGCGAAGAAACCAACTGCCAAGCAGTCAAATTCCCAGTCTGGGGGATGCACAGGTAAAGGGGGTATATGTGTCCCTGAAACACGGCTGCTCACTCAAGCCCTTGCGCTGACAGTTACTGCAATCACTGCGTTTGGTGGCGGGAGTGGGACTTATAAGCTAGCAAACTTGAGGCACCTCAGGGGACAGGTCTGGGGCCTGGGTACTGGCTGCAATGTCATTCCCTCTTCTCTCCAAGTTTTTGTACCTCACTGCCCTCCCCAGGCCACCTTGCTCACTGAACCATTCCATCTTGTGAGCGGCTCAGGTCTGGCCCTGTCCCGCGTATGGGTCCTCCCTTCTGCCCGCAGGAGACACTGGAACAAAACTGGCCCCTTTTCTCCTGCTCCTCCTGAGGGCCCGAGTGTTAACTGAAGAACAGCATCCCAACTTAAAAGAAACTAGCTGACCACTTTACTCCAGTCTCACGCCTTCACGCCCATGCAGGAGGCAGTGCAAAAGCAGCTACCCTCAAGCAAGAGCAAAGCTGCTGCGGCTGGCTGAGCTGTGCGGGCATGAATGCACAACTGCAATCTGCATTTTCTGGCACAGCAGGAAATGCTCCGCGGGTGCAGCGCTGAAGGACCAACCCATCCTCCTAAGACTTGGCCTCTCTACAACAGCTTAGTTTTCTCCACTCCAGAAAAGGCCGCAGAAGGGGGCATTACAGTCATTTCCAAAAGATTTACGATATGTGCTCCGCTACCTAACTAGCACTGTATTACTGTGGCATAAGGACAAAGGCCATTACACTTACAACTCCCCCAGGGAAGGAGTGGGCTCTTTGTTAGACTACGATGGCAAGATCTTTCTTTGCAGTTTCTTGAGTGTGACACACATTTTTCTAATGCATTTTTCCATTAATGTCTTGTAGTTCTTACTTTGATACTTTGATTGGCTGTATTCTTTCTTCAAAAAAAAGGGGGCTGGTTGCTTTTTAACTGTAAAAGAAGTTTGGCTGTGCTGTAGCCGGGAATGTGATAATGAAAATGGTGTGTTTTCCAGTTTGCCCTTGCTTCTATTTAAGCTGTTAGGATATTCTGTCAGGTCAGATGAAATATCACTGATTTATGCCAAATCCATGACACTCTTCTCTTGCTACAACACACTTGGGTCACAGTGATTGGATAATCTCTTTGCACAGAGGACAAACTTAATGTGGCTGCATTTTTTGTCAAGGAACAAGACATAAGGACTTATGCTAAGGCTCCAAATTAGTTCATTACGACAATCAATTATTCCCTTCCCTGTTCCCTGGGTAGCAAGGGAGTAAACAAAATTCTTTGTATTTCACAGAGCAATTCCTGCAAGTAGTAACTCATGCCTTTTGCAGCACAGCTCTGGTGTGAACAGGGAAGAAATAAAACCCTTTTTTGATCCCCACTGCTATTTGGGAAATGAGATTGGAAGGTGGGACTGGAGTCCTATTACTTGTTTCTCGCCGTTATACCATTTGGCATGTTTCTGCATTCCTCCTCCTGCCTACACGTAACTGCTGTGTGTGTGCGTGCATACGTGTGGTCTGCGTGAAGCAGCCTCGTCACAGACCCTTCTCAGAAACGAGTGCTGGGAGGTGCCATCTACAGCCAAGTCCTCACCAGGCGCGATGCTGTAGCTGACTTGGCACGCTAATCTGACCGACATCAGTGCAATGTACATGCACGTAAGCACTTTGCTGAACAACCCGAAACTGCATGAGCTTTTGGGAGAGGCTGGTCACCGCTCAGAACAGCATTTAAGTCTTTCCTGCTTTTCTCCTGGGAACTGGGCTGGTACCCTGCAGCTTAAACTGCCTGATCGAGCTCACAGGAGCCAGTAACAAACCAGGCACAGGCTAGCAGAGCTGCCCGTCATGAAGGTGGTTTGGAGGAGTGAGAGGTAGGTAAGACCCTAGTGACTGGAAATTGCTTTTCAGGGCACCCGTTGCCTTTCTTAAACCTTGGCCCCTCATTGCGAGGGAATGCGGTGAATTGCTGTCACCGGAGAGGTAGTTGCAGCACTTAAGAGACTGCTCTATGCTAAGTTTTGAGCCATACTATGAAAGCATTAGGTTTGCTGTGCATATTCGACTCTTTTACTCCACACAGCAAGCAGAGAACATGCCATTTATTTGGAGGAACATTTCAGAAAAGAGAAATTGGTCTGGAAGTCCCTGTGATTACCTCCTGCCACTTACATCAGAAAACAATAACCTTATGACACTGTTCTTGGTAAAGGACATCTTAGCAGGAGGAAACTGTGACACAACAGACTCAGATCCTGCGGCTAAAGGTGAAGGTCAGGCCAAGGCTGAAAATACCGTTGGTGCATCGTGTTGGGCCTTGAAGCTGAAAATGTCACTGCTGGGGAGAGAGGGGACAGTCAGCGGTCAGTAACAGTTGCTTGCAGGCAGCACGTGTTTCGCTAGAAGCGGTATAATAAATCAAAGGGCAGACAGCTTGCTCGATTGGAGGAGATACTAATGCCTGTGAAGAAGAGTCGTTGCTCTGCAGGCTAGCACATACACGAGCGGGAAGATCCTTGAGAAAGCAAGTGCTCTGGGGTTAGTGTAACAGAGGGGCCTCAGACAGACCCCTATGAGATCAAGCGACAGACAAGCCCTGACTCACAGCACCGAGAAAAATGAAGCAGCCCCGAACGCAGGTGAGACCTGAGGCGCAGGACAGCTGAGACTCCCCCCAGCCATGTCAGCAGACCCAGCCATCCCAGCCAGATCGGTATCACCTTACTGACCCAAGGTCTTCTGGCTACGTGACAGACTGGGTGAGAAAACTGCTTCCCACCTCGCAGGGCTGACAGGGTGCGAGCTGGGGGAAGCGGATTCGCTGAGGAGGCCTGGGAACGGCGCACGTGGGTCGCAGCATCAAGTCTGTGCTATGGAAATGAACCATTTTCCATTCTGTTGCTGCATTTTCACGTAGGCAATAGAAGAACAGTCTGCTTTTTCCACCAATCTCTGGTCAGAAAAAGTCTCTGGTTTCTTCTTGTCAAGAAAAACACCAGGAGCTGGGCAGTATGGGGAGGCACAGGGCTCTGCAGTTTCTTTTCTCAACTAAGACAGGCCCCATGGGGGGACTATGCCCCACAGCCAGAGACCAGGAAGTCTCTCATCTAGGTTTTATCGCCAACGCAGGGTTCCCAGAACTTCCCTGATGCCTGCTGAGGTGTCGGGGCAAATGCCTGGTAGAGGCAGGGCTCTCGGCAGGGCAGGAGTTTCAAATTGCCCTGTCTCAAACCAAGGCGAGCCTGAGGAAGACAAGCTCAGCATCCACAAAGGGAAACAGGCTGGCTCCTCGGCTTCTTGGCACTTGATGCCACGAGGTGTCTCAGGACACGGAAGCACCAAAGGTGGAGCTGGTGTTTATGCAGTTCTTAATCATGCAGGCCCCAGACTTCCTAGAGAGCAGCAGCCAACCTCTGAAAGAGCACAAGTCTACAGAGGTGCTTTGCTGGCACGGGGATGACTGCTTATTTGCGTCTTAAACTCGGCATCACCTGCTCCTCTCCCTCACTGCAGACAGGACGCAGATGTGGGGATGTGAGCCAGGCCTGATACTAAACCCACTCCCTCGTTATCTTAGGGCTTTTGACAACCGTTCCTCAAGAGAGATGCGGAAAAAAATACAGGAAAAAAGCACTGCATCAGGGTCCACAGCTTTTCATTACACACTGTGTACAGGCCGCTTTGGTCTGTGTAAAACAGGCTGCATCTGCTGTCAAAGAGATACTAACAATGGGATCCATCTCATTCAATTTTAGATGTCTACACTAGAGATATTGCTGTCAGAGACAGCTGTCTGAAGCGCCATCCATATCAACACAGAGAAGCTGCCACTTTCACAGCATGGATTCTACCTGGCCTGTTTTAGTTCTCTGCTCCAGGCCTCAGTGGAGGGAAGGGCCACGTTGCCACGGGCTCACATTTCTGACTCTACAGGCTCTCTCTTTGGGGTGTGCCATGCGGACGTTAACCAGTAAACCCAGCACAGATTTGGACACACAACTGGGTAGACAGCTTAGCTCCCTATGAGTTATGATCCAAAGGAGGAAGGGGGATCCACCAGTAATTAGGGGAGCCCTGAGACACGTACGGCTTAAGCTATCAGCACGAGCCTTTCTGAACCTCATTTGAGGGACAGATTCTTGCTGCTGAATGCTCACGCTGAGGGTCAGTCTAAACTGAGACCAAAGCACAGTCAAACCCTTGCCTTCCTGTCCTCCCCTGTGATAGGAGAAAGCTGGGTAATCACAGCAGAGTCACAAGCTGTGACTCTGTTTACCCTCCTGGGGGATCCCAGGCTCTCCTCTGTGTGCTTTTAGCCCCCAAATTGGTGACGCAAGGTACAGTGGGTTTGCTGCAGGCTGCGTTCCCCTCCTGGCAGCTCGGGAGGGTGTGTGTGGGGCTGGGAGGTAACAGGAAAGCTGCGGAGGTGATTCGTTAGACCTTGTTTAGCCTCAGGCACATCTCTCTAGCCATCTGGGCCTACCACAGTGATCCTGGGGGGCTCTTTGCTACCAGATACCCTGATGACCAAGCGCATAGCAAGACTGATGCAGGAATAGCATTTGCCTAGGGAAGGATTACCAAAGAAATCATAAATGTAAAATAACCAAATGAGGGTTTTGGAGCACAGTTATAAGCCTTTCTGCTTTGGGGCACAATCAGCTGATTTTCATAGGTTAAAAGAAAACTTTCTTGTATGGGCACAGAATTGCTTGCTGAGCGTGTTACTGTCCAAAGCCTCGTGGCCCTGCTTGTTTTCCAGTGACTGGCAGCTCAAGATCAGTTTGCCCTGCTTCCCCTCAGATTTTGCATGTGTCTGCGTGGGGAGGGGGACTGCAGTTGGGCACCGGTCTCCAGTGCTTCCAGCACTACCAACCAACCAGCGTTACTGGATAACGCTGGCCAGACCTGCCAGGGCTGGTACTGGTGATCCCTGAGCTTGGGTCTCTGCCATCCGAACTGAGCTGAAGACTTCTGCAGTCAGACACAGAGCATGAAGGGTAATGCACTCTGAGCTTCAGCTTGGCCACCAGAGGTCGTGGTGCTCACACACGGAGTCTGAAAACCCATATAAAGCCGTCCCGAATTGTATGCTGAGAACTGAAAGTTGCAAATACAATAGTTAAAAGAAATGTGTTTCCAAACTAGCTAGATGGTTGCTTTTGGTTTTAAATAGAGCTTTAGGGCAAACATAGCTAAAAATACTTATTACTTTGGGGCAAACATAGCTAAAAATACTTATTACTCTGCTACCAAAGTCTAGTAATTCTCGATCCAAAAATCATTTTAGTAACTGCCACAGTTGGAGGGTGTAAGGTTATCTGAAACAGGAGCTCATAATGGAACTTGGGTTTGGATTTGAGCTGCAGAGGGACCATTGCTCTCTTGAGGCAGAGCAGCAAACAGGGCTGCTCTGCACTGACCTCAAAGCCGCGAGGGCCACGCTTCCCGCAGCCGGGGCTGGGCTTTGTGGGAAGAGCTGTGCCCACTTTGGATACAGCGTGAACGCACAACCACAGGAGGGCATGGCCACCTCAGGCTCCACTGAGCCCGAGAGCTACAAGTGGCTGGTCCATCACTTGAGGTACCTACCTACCTGCCCTGTGCTACCACATATATTCAGGCTCACTCAGGACCATGTTGACTTTATGCAGTTCAGACTAACTTCTGGCACTGTCTTGCCCTGTCATCCCAAGAGAAGGCAAGCTTATCTTCTAGCATCCCAGCTTAATGAGAGAGGTACTGCCAGTTAAAACCCACCTGACGCACATTATTGTAAGAGAGTTGTGTAGGTGATGAGGTAGAGCTGGCCTTGATAGACTGGAGGGAGTTGTAGTGGGGGTACCTCCTGTCTCTCCTAATACGGTGCTTACAGAGGGGAAAATAAGATTTCCCGCTTCCTGGAGCTGCGGGCTTTGGTCAGGGACAGAGAGACAAACTCTTTTCACTATCTGCTTGCAGGCTGCTGTCTCGCTGCCTTGGGGCTTAGTTGTTACCATCTCCAGAAGTACCTGAGAGAGCAGGAGAGCAGTGTATCTCCTGCTTATCTCCTAAGGCAGGTGTAGCGTTCCTCTTGGATGCCAGCTGTGGAACAGACCAGACAGGGCTCTGTTGATTGCACTGCCTACCTTCTGGTGCGTGAGCTATTCACAGCACTGGACACGTGGACAAGATTTGCACTGGGGACTAGGCCCCAGATGCTTTCCTGCCTGGTACCACTGGCCTAGCTGGGACTGGCTGCAAATTGCACAGTGTAATTTTATAGCTGGGGGCGGGTAAGGAGACTGTTGCTGCATGGAGATCTAACCTTGGACATCTCTGGGCTTCACAGGACACAGATGACGGAGAGTGCCCTGCTCCGTGTTTGCAGTGAAGACTGAAGTGAGACAGTCTCTAAGGTAGAACAGAGCTGGGTTGGCAGCTCCTCTCACATCTTGCTGGCTGTCAACCTCAATGAGCTCTTGGCCATAACTAGAACAACCGGACTGCTTGTGGGCCACTGATTGCTGTCCTTGCTCCATCAGAGGCACTGGTGGGGGCTCCAGGAAAACAGTATAGTGGGTCTTCCCCGCATTGAGTATTAGGGCATGGTCTTCTTACAGTGTGAATGTGCCTTGTCTGCTGCAGGTCAGGGTGTTAGCATGAAGAGCAGAAGAATATCTCTTCCACAGATACTCGAGGCAGTCCTACATTGCAATATGACCACACCGTGGCCAGAGGGGACCCTGGCCTGCCCTTGACTTGCCCATCTCATCCCATCTCCAGACTTTTCCTTTTCTGAGCTGTCCTTGCAGTGTTTTCCTGTAGGGGTATATGCACTAAGCAGCAGAACTGTCTGGGTTTGTGGAGGAAAGGCTTAAGCAGCAAATGTGACTCTTCAGCTGAGTTTGCCAGTGGATGTGCCTGGCAGTTATGAGATGATCAACTCCCCTGTCCCTACTCCTTAGGCAAAATAAAAAGAACCTTTTCTAACTGGAAATACCAGCATGCTTGAGATCATGCGCAGCATCAATGGTAGGTAAAAGCGTTCTTTTTAAAGAATTTCAAGTTGTTCTAAAGCACAGAGTAGAAGAAAAATCTGGATATAAAACAATTCTTCACAGAATTAAACTCTTCCACCTTTTTCAGTATAAATTGTGTCCATGTTTCTCTTTCCTCACACAAACGATAGGAACCAGAACGTGCCGCCTGAAAAGCTTAAAGGTAGAAGCCCTGTTGTTTGTTGGGAAGGCTGCTTTTTGGTTTCTTTTCAGGGCAGTTGTTTTGCCAAACACCTTTGGCTGGAAAAACATTTTCCCAGGTGGCTAGAGAAGATAGCCTATGTTAGGATGTGTGGTGAATGTGCAAAGGGCTTCTCCGGCCTGTCAAAGGCCACAGATGAGTGCTGGAATATGGGCGGCAGCCAAGCGACTGATTCAAGGGAGCTGCTTGCCACAGGAGCCAGTCATTTTTGGCCCAGAGCAACATAGCAACATGCAAAGAGAGCAGTGATTGAACCTCGAGATGACAGCAGCAAGAAAACTCTCGCCATGCAAGTTGGTCCTCTCCTGCTCCCTCCTGTGTAGCTGCCCCAGCTTGTGCACAGCGAATACTCTCAAGTGCTGGCCCTGGTGGCTGATCCAGCAGGGGCGAGGACAGAGTACTCTTTATTGCACTACTTGTATGGGTAACTGATCCTTTCTCAGTAGGAAATCATGGGGCTGTGTCAGCAAGCCCAGGTGTACAGGCACATGCCAAAGGTAGAGTAGAAACATGCCAACTTCACTCATCACTCCAGGAAATCCGTTTGGATAAGAACATACTTTCTTTGTTTTTTTTTTTTTTTAAATCTCGCAGACACCTACACTCAACTGTCTGTCATAATCTGTCTGGAACTGATTTTATCTGTGCACTTCAATGGGAAGGAAGGGGGTGGCGGTTGGGCAATTGATACAAGGTTTCCGCTCTGAGCAACCTCAATTTCAGGGAGTGGATTACTCACGCCTCTCCCTGGCAGAGCCCAGTCAACCTGCTTTTCACAGGTATTTCTAAGTGCATGTGTAGCTGCATGCCATAGGACTGGCTGCTGTGCCAAGACTAATGGGGCTTGAACTGGTGTCTGAAGGGCCTTGAGTTGCAGGGAGTTTTGCCAAGCTCTGGGCAGCTCTGGCAGGTCTGCTGTCCTTCTGCAGCTGCTGTGGACCAAGAGTGGACCTGCTGCTTCTGGCCCTGTTTTCTTCTCTGTTGCACAGGAAGGATAAAGAGCATCTTTCATCTAGAGGCTAGAAGCTCTCAATGGGGAGATTAAACCTTCACCCCCAACAACATTTTCAACCCAGATTTTTCTTAATCCAAGGCCTGATTAAAAGGCCTCTGCTCTCTGGGATTTCCAGCCCATGTGGCAGCATGTCTCCCCAGCATGTAAGTGCAGGTCCAAAGGGAAAGGGAGTAAAGCAAGATTCCTCAGGACTGTCATTCTCCGGTCTTGGCAGATCATTCTTTGCACTGGTCATCTGTAGGTCATGTTTGTGGAGTTTCTGCAACAACCATTGCAGATGGATATAGTATAGGCACCTGTTTGTTTGATTTGGTTTTAAATGGAAGCCAGGATGCTGAAGAGTGACGTCTCGCTGATGCTATCGTGTGTGTCACCGCTTTGCCCGATCCTCCTGTGCTTTGTGCTGCTGGAGCCAGCCTGCATCAGCTATGACCAGTTCCATGACCCATCGCTACACCGTTGTCGCGGTGAGGTCCCCCTTCCCCAGCTTGTTCTGCCTGCACCAGCTAGCCAAATGGGCTCAGAGATGTGCTCAGGGCTTTGCTTCAAGTCCCTGTGCAGCCTCGAGGACTCTGCATTAATACTCCCCAAATGATGGATGCTCCTGAGTAGCCTTGCCAGTAGTGCCAGGTTTCTCTGGCTATGGCTGAGTAGTGGCCTTGAAGGGATTTCCCGACCACAAGAAATGTCACAACTTGCACTTCCTTATAAAGTGCCTTTGCAAGTTCACAGAAGCAGCTGGTCTTATGGCAAATGTGTCAGACACCCAACAACTGAGGAAAGATGCCCTTTATCCAAAGCTATCTTGTAGAAGATACGTACTCCTGGGCTGGTTGCATCATCTGCACAAATCATTTACTTGGCCATCTAAAAAGGAGTGCTCCTCCTATGCACACAGAGAGTAAGGAAGTCTCTGAGCTGGACCCAGCTCTGTGAGTGAAGTGCTCTGACGTGAGTACTGTGGGACTCGTGACAATTTCCTGATGAAGTTTCATATACTCTTGAGTCACGTCTGCACTTTGCTCTAGAAACCTCCTCCTTTGACCTCGACACGCAGCAGGGAAGGCAGAATGAGAAATTCCTCCAATTCCTGCTTTTAGCCTTTAAGTGTAACTTTTATAATGGAGCTGGCTATACAGTATTTTTCCTCATCCTTCAACTCCCGCTTGAATGTTCCTGGTGATGCCCCCAGCTCTTCATCAGAAGTTTGTGTTGACTTCTGATTGAGTAGATAACATGAATGTTAGTCTTTCTTCCCTGTTGCTTCAGGGATATGCAACAAGGCATCAGTCAAAACAATTGCTTCCAGGTACCTGCTGGTTCAGGAGTGGCCTATCTACAAGTATCTGTTACTTGCAAATTTGCTGCTGCGTTTCCCTGAAGCATCTTCCAAGTTGCAGGGAACGGGCCTGATGATGCAGCACATCTTTCCATCTTTAAGAGGGTGACAGAACTGATAGCAGCTGTAAGTCAATGCAAGATCACGAACTGCAGAGAGCATCACTGGTTTCTGTTGAAGCCACTCCTTACATCCAGTCCTCTCTGCCAGCAAGGGAAAGCAGGGCCCCCGTCTTTGGAGGATGATGGCAGAGATGCCTAGCCAGGCTCGTAATGTGGACTGGCATTCAGCAACATGCATGAGCTGGGTAGCACTCTGAGAGCGTGCCCGGAGTGGCTGCTTGCATGTGGTGCTCATGAGCCATGGTGCTGCCTGGAAGGAGCATGCTTTGAGGGATGAGCGCTCTTGCAATGCAAAGCCCACGCTAAAGTTCCCTCTGCATCTCTCATTACTGTTTTCCAGTCTGACTTCCAGGCATGTTGTGCTTGTGTCTTGCGTCAGTCCAGGGCCCAAAGAAACACGTTGATTCCTGAATTCCTCAGGGGAGAAATCCTCATTAAAAACAGCCTCACTCTTTCAAAGGTCTCACACTGTGCCTGTGCCATATGCATGCTTTCCAAAGCATCCTTCCAGTTCTCTTGGACATGTGTGAGCACAGGGCAAAACACATTCAAAACGTCGTCTCTCCAATCTTTGTCCAAAGACGGAGAGCGAGCAAGAGGGAGAGAGACATTAACTGGGCTGGTGGAAAAGCCACCATAAGAAGGAGAGAAATGGGGACCATCTTGCAGCTGTGCCCTGAGCACAATATCACTCGTGTGGACTGTGCATGACCAGTTGCTGCCCAGTCCCCCTAATAACTCAGCTGGATGAGCAGAGGATAGGAAAAGTCCTGCCTGCTGGTTGGTTTCTGGTGCAAAACAGAAGTCCTCTTTGGGAGGAAGAAGCTGGCCCCTGTAAGCTATATTCCTGTAACACCTCAGAAGACAGTCAACACAGAAACAATGGGCAGCCGTCAGTGCTTGAGTCTGCCTGGCTCGACACCAAGTGGGCAAAGACAAGCCCCGTCTGCTTAGTAAATGGCAAGCAATCTCCTGCAAGATCTTGGCAGCGGGAGGTGTTCTGGAAAATCACAGCTTCCGCCACACTGTTTGTTTCGTGTGGAGCTGGGTTTCGCTCCATTGCCACTGGGGTGGGGGAGCAGTGCGGCGTGCGCAAACAGACAACCACCCAGGCACTCAGGAATCCAGGACTGCTCCAACAGATCCCAGCCCTCCTCCTAGCTTTTCACAAGCCGAGCACACGCAGCCACCCAGACATCCTTCACATGCCACACAGACCTCAGCACCAAGTGTTAGTCTTTGACTCAACTACGTTCCAACCGCCTCAGCTCTCAAAGGTGGAGGTTTTCTTTAAACAATTCCAGTCACTATAGAACAAAGACCTACAGGTAATATGCCTTCATAATAACATACTGAACACCCTGTATTCCTGAGAGTGTAGAGTAGGAGTACAAGAAATATCCTGCTTCCTGTTTCGTGGCTCTCGTTTCCCCCAAAGCACGAAGACTCCTGGGAATTGCAAACCTGACAGCTCTAAAGACCATGATGGCATACAAGGGAACTGCAGCTCTGCTGTGCCTCTGATCTATGGGGATCTTTGGTTTTGTGTTGAGCAGTTTTGCTGTATCTGGGCTTTGCTGCACTGTGGCGAGGTGCTTGTGACTCAAGCACTGAAACGCCAGAACTTTGGAGTTACACTTGGGATGAGTGGGGAAACTTGAATCAGTACATATTTTTACAAGCCTGCCTTCATTGTTTCCTCAAAAGTTTGCAGCTCTCCTGCTGGCCCCCCCACCCCCCCAATACATATATGTAGAGAAAGACGTTTTATTCAGAACACATAATCAAATCTTACTGAAGATGAATTGTTTACTTGGGATTTGGCTACAGAAAGAGAAGCCTAAGCTAAGCCACTGGTGTCAAACACTATAAGCAAATGAGGCAGCTCTCTAGGGTCCTGGCTGTTTGTTGAAACCCACGTCTGGCTTCAGGGACTAAGTGACTGCCATCTTTGCAGACGCTGGAAAAGCTGGAGATGAGCTGTTCACACAGCCCATGCTATCACACAGCTGCACAGTTGTCTATTTGTGCGGTTGCTAAGGACCAGGGTGAGGTGTGGAGCTGGGGCCTGGGTGAGCGTGCTGAGGGGCAATGGAGGCGACAGAGAAAGGAAGAGTTTTCCAAAGCCCCCCTGAAACTCCCAGCGGCCCTGTCTGGCCTCTCTCCAACCAACAATTCCCTAAAGTCTCAGTGACGCCCTGCTCATCTTGCCTTTACGGTTTTGTTTATTCTGCTGGAAAGTCCCAGGTTAGCCAAAGTGAGTCTGCTCTGGATTTAGCAATAGCACGCCAGACATGAGGGCTTTGACTTATATATCTATGATGCTGCCAGTTAATGCTTTCCAATTCCTCTCTGTGCTATTATAAAATTACTACAAGAGAACCTCATAGCAACATTTCATTATCGTTATTATTACATGGAGTTTTCAATGGGGATCAGGAAAGGGTGGTGCTTAAAAAGCACCTCAGCTCAATTCCTGCCAATTGCATACTTATGATACATGACTGAAATGTGTCCTGGAGATAGATTTATGGCGTGCACCTGAAATATTGCACCTCAGAGAAGGATTTTGGAGTGAGTGCGGATTCATAGATCCATGACTGTACCTTTAATCTGCCTAGGACTCTAATTAAAATTTACTGCTGTGGCTGGAGGTCAAATGAAATATCTCCGACTGCTTGAATGATACTTCCATGCTAAGGCCTTAGCTGGCATCAGCGAGGCTCACCTCTCCTTTATTTTAGACACGCTGCTCTGATGAGGGGCTGCTCTTCTGTATTCATCTGGAAAAAGCGATGCTGAGGCTGCACTCTACAGGGTTGGGGTTAACTGCACCAAGGTCATCCCAGGAGATCAGCACATTCGGGCCATGATCAAAACCCACAGCTTCCAATGGGAAGTTCCCTTTGACTTGAGAAGCCCACGGTTCAATATTTATCAAAACCAGACTGGTCTTTCCTGTGGTTTAAAACTTGAAAAGAAACTGTGTAAAGCATGTATCTAAAGAGTAGAGCTGCATGAATTAATATTATTTTAAACTGGTGGACTGTTTACTCAGTCAAAGAAATACACTTTCAGGAAACAAGGATCTTACCTTGGATTTGGCAAAGATGTTTGGTTGAGTCAAGTACTGGGGGAATGATATTTTTCAATTCAGTTTCATTTTGTTTTTAATTTCATTTCTTCTTAAGGAAACCCATTGGATTTTTGTCTTTTGAAATGCGAGCATGGTGAAAATAGTAAGGATTAGAGGCTGAAAAAAGTAAAAGTTTTAGTCAACACCAAGCAAAGTTCTTTCACTTTGTTGAAAAAGGGTTTTCAAAGTGACGCAAAAGACAAAGATTTTCTTTCTTTTTTTTTTTTGTTCACCCTTAATCAAAATGCTCTTTTTAACACATCAGCAAAGGAGTCATGCGTCTTTGAGGACTATGAGGCAGAAACTGTGGAATAAAAATAGCACTTCTTCCAAACGGATGCTGTTTTCCCAGCTCCACCAGACTCCAAGCTGCAAATGCTGCATGACTGAAAAAGGATGAAGTGCCTGTCCTGGTCAGCAAGGCAGGTAGGTGGTCACATGAGAAGGCCAGTGAGTTTCTGTGGCATGTTTGCTCCAAAGGGAAGGCTCCTGGCAATAGTCACAGCTTGCCGAAGACCACAGTGCAGCTTCCTCCAGCGTACAGCAACTCTCAGACTAGTCCAGTAAGAGAAAGGATTTTGTTTTCCAGTCTTTGAATTTTAATTATTTTCCTACACAATGATCCACATATATATTTTACACTGTCCATCTGCCTGCATTAAGGCCCACTCTTGCATGGGACTGCCATCACTGGCGAGTTTCCCTGGGAAGGGATATCCATTTTCTTGAAGCGAACAGAGCCGCTGCAATATGTTGCGCCTTCTGACACTGGACAGCCAAAGAATTTTAGTGCCAGCAAGCACCAGAGTAAGGAAACCATGTGCAGGGTCCCAAAGGGCTGAACCTGGTTTGGTTTTGTTATGAATGATTTAAAAGTAGAATTGATCATTTGGGATGTTTTTGATTCTTGCTCTGGAGGAGATCACCGATGGAACAGTTTGCAAAATAGACTTGAACTTTCTCACAAATTTCAGCAACATTGTTTCTAAGTTTCAGTTTCCCACAAGAAAAAAGATATTCTCATCTAAAAATGACAGAAAAGATATTATTTTCGGATTAAAAACTGCAGTTTGAAGTTTTATATTGAAAAGTGGTCCAGTAGCGAAGTTTCAAGGGTGGTTGTGGTGAGATGTAGTGTTTAGAGCAATAAATTTAGACACTTCCTGCAAAAATGTCTTTCAGTCAAAAATCCCAATTGTCTGTCAAAAATGTTTCCGGAAAAAAAAAATTCCACTGAAGTCTAGAGCTGAGAGTGATTCTGCAGTTCATTTTGTTGAACTTATATAATTTGGGGTTGAGGAAAAAGGGGGTTAAGCTGGCTCCTTATGATTTCAGAATACGTACTGACTACAGGTACTCACATACGCTTAGCAAATACGGAGATTTTGGTTCCTTCTTTGTGCTCCGGAAAGTTTTTCCCATGCTATCACTCTCCCAGACTAAACGGGGCAAGTTCTTGTGTAGATTGGGAAGATGTTCACAAGTTTTACTTTCTATTATTTGGGAGGGTGGAGGGTGTATTTTGAGGCTGGAGAAAGAATGCAAGGCTTCGCATAGCCCACTGGAAAATTAACAAACAGAATGTGGAAATTATGCTCCTGCTTTGCTCCCTTTCCTGTGTGATTCCATATCCATTTGGTTTCCTTTAGTTATCATGGTAGTTTCCAGCAGAACAAAACTGAGCAAATCTTCTGACTCAAAGTAGGCAGCAGAAGAAGGCAAAGAATCAGTTGCCAGGATTAATTCTGCCAGTTGCAGAAGGCAGGACTCACTTTCCCAGTTGTAAAATTAAAAATTAGTTAAACATCCAGCACGTGTTAATGGAAGACATGAACCATCCTGCAAACCACAAGCCTTGGAAGAGGTATAAACTAAACGCAGACAGGAAATTCCCTACCCAGCCAGGACATGGAAGCTGCCTGCACCTGAAGGAGAAGTAACTGGGGATGGTTTACTTCAGGTCAATTATTTGCAAACGACTGAACGTGAATAACGCTCGCTCCCTCAGTTCTCATAGTAACACAGCAGATCAGTGAAAAATCAGCCTTTGCTCTCTTCCCTGACTAGTTTCCTCCAACTGGTAGGTTCTCTCCTCTCTGAAGACCTGATCCTAGTGTCCTTGAGTCAATGGCCCTTCATCATCATCAGGAGCTGCAGCAGGTGTCAAAGGAGCACTACTGCCAGCCCGTACCTCTCTAGACAGCTGCGTCACAGTCTCAGAGCATTCAGGGCTGCCTGAGGGACACAGAGAAGGAACGAGGTTCATGAGCTAAGAAGGTTAAATTCCTTGTTAGAACAGGGTTGCTATGTTTTGAGGATTGATGCTTATGTAAGATGCCTTTGCTCCTGTCTTTTCTATTCCTATACGCAAATCAAAAAGTTGACGAGATTACTAGGCAACAGAAAGAGAGGCATATTTCATGGATAAGTTAAATCAGCTGTAAACATAGGCAATACTCACAAGAGGGAAGTTGGCTGGGACAACAGTCCCACACTTTTCTCTCTGACATCATCCCATCTCTCCTGCTCTGATACTTTGCTAGAGTAACACATCTCCTTTTCTGAAATCCACATACTCTTACTACTAGTTAGTTTTCTGTTTCCCTGTCACACGCCTCCCTTGTCCCAGCATGCCCTTGTTAGTTCAGACTGGCTCTAGTTAGCTACATGTGTATTTACCTTGCAGAAACAATCAATCACTTGCATTTTCTGGTTTGCAGTAGTTCTTCCATCTGGGACCTGGCTCTGTTACGGTTTGTTATATTGTGTGACCTCCCTGTCCTCCTGGACAAAGACTCTTCTATGGCTCCCAGCCCAATACATCAGCACCAACAGCCACGGGTTAGCATCTGTGATGCAACAGGGAAGGACCGCGTCTCTACAGCGGCCAAACGCTGTTACTTCTTTCACTTTCCAGGCATGCTCTTGTTGGTAAATGGGAACTTATTTGTATTGCTCACTAGCAAAAATGGACCTGGCTGTAGAAATTTCGGAGTTCCCCAGGAGAAAGCTCTCTGGTTAGTGCTACGGATGAAACATACAGCTGATCAGAGAAAGAGATTTTCATGTGCCATTTCTTTTTGTACAGAAACCACTCACTAGTGAATAATGGCAAAAGAACAACTCAAGGCCTCTGGAGACAGAAGTTATGCTAGTGATGAGCAGAGCAAAGAAGAAATCTGTGCCTGTGCTCTGGCTAGTCCTGCTGAGCTGGCTGTATGAGCTGTGTTTCCTGTAAGAGGTAGGAGCTTGGTCTTTTATCTAATTCTCAGCGTCCTGAGGGAACATATTTACATCGCAAAGTGCTCCTTGAACCCAACTGGTCTATGCAAGGCATTTAATAAGGATTTTTAAAGCTTTCCAGATAAACTCCAAGGCAAGAGCACTTCCTGTTGGAAGGGAAGGACTGGCTATGAGTGGGAGCTCTGAATGCCATCTACTAATTACTTCCCTCCTGTGGTCAGGGCTTTCCCCACTGGTGGGCTTCTCCTGGACTTGTTTCATAGCAGAATAGCCTCCCAAATCACCATAAAGCTCTAGAAACAAAGCGAGTATTCAGGAAGGAGCCTGGAGCAGCAGATCTTGAAGCAGTGGCTTGAAGAGAGTTACACAACTCATCAGACTGGTGACATGAGTAAACACAGTTTCATAGAGTGGGCTGCTGTTTATCACCTCTCTCCCAGTTAGTATTACTTGTTTCGGAAGCGGGCCTACTCATGCTTGATGAGGCCAGTGCGTGAGGTACACATCTGGCCAGATATGGGCCTTGGTCTGCAGCACTTGCAAGCTAAATGGGCTGAGCAGAAACAAGAGGCAAAGGTCTCTTGGTCTGCCTTCCCACTGGCTTTCTGGCCCCCAAAAGAGGAGGGCACTGCCAGCCCGACTGCTGTCCGGATGCTAGTTCAGTGGCTCACTATGGCCCCTACTATGGCCCCTAGATGCTGAGACAGGGAGGGAGATGCTGACCTTTACACACCCCTTCCTGCACACAAGATCGAACATGCAAATCACAGCATCCTATGTGACAGCTGTTTTCTGTGCACACTGGTTGGGTGCACCAAGAAAATCTCCGGCGTGAATCCTGGGGGTGATTTGGGGGCCCAACTTGCAGGGAGCTCCTGAAAAGGTTGGTTGGTTGGTTTGTTTTTTGCATCACACGCCTTTCATTTTCCCAACTTATCTCATCCCAGTGAGTTAAAAATTAGGAATCAAACGTAAAGGAAATAGATCTCTTTAGGGGAGATTCCTTGTATCAGCTACATGACTTGACTTCCCTTCCTTCTGGGACCATGACTGTTTAAAATGTTCCCTTCTCTCTTAGTGAAACTCATTCCTGGCTCAGGACACCCGTCTGCTTCTCTGCAAAGACACAGTGTGCTGGTGTTTCCTAGTGCTGGGTGTAGGGTGATGTCTGCCCTGTTGCTGTCACCAGTCTACCTGTCATTCTCCCTGGCGACTGGGTCTTCACTGGGCTGCGGGAATTGATCGGTGCATGGAGCAGGGATGGAAAGTTTGGCTCTTCAGTAGCCTGAGAAAGCTGTGGTGCTTCTCAAAGCAGAACAGCAATGAAATGAAATGAAATGAAATGAGGTGAGGATGCTTAGGGGTTAACTGGCCTGTCTTAGCCATACCTACAGTATTTCCCGTAAGCAAGTGTCAGATTGCAGGGCACATTTTAGTTTAATTGTGGAGCTGGTATAATTACAGAAATATTTTTCTTTTGGAAACATAATTGACCCTTTGAAACAGACATGCTATGAAGGTGAAATTAAAAAAAACCCCCAACAACGCATTGCAAGTATTTGAGCAATCTCCTCTTGGCACATAATTGCTTGTTTTGTGACCTAAAAAGCAGAGTGGGTATTCCTTACAGTCCTGCACCAGGGTACAGGTTACTTAAACTATTTATAGATGCCTTGATCCTATCTTTTTTCTGCAATCGAGGTGGGCGAAACTTGGATCAACCAAATGTGACATAATTCTCAATGCTGCCATCTTGAGCCATGCCTCATGTGACCTACCAACTCCTAGCAGCTGCTGTGGGCATGCTTTATCAGCTCCATCTATTGCAGACTTCGAAGAGGTCCCTCCCTAGTGCAGAGGATGCTTGAGAGATGGAGGACTGCAAAGCATGTTACGTTGTGTCATCAGCCCTTGATGAGAGGGAGCGAGGGAAGTGTGTCTTGGCAGTACTTTTCCACTTGCTCTCATACCAGGGAGCTGGTAACTGGACTGTTACGACATGTACAATCTTTAGTGAGGCTAATCTTTTCAAAGCTAGAGGTCAGATTTGGCTTGGAATACCTTGGCTGTTTGGTGACCTGTCTAGATGCTAACGTGAAGCGAGGTACAACAGTCTTCACTTTCAGGGCTAGCAGATGTAAGATGATACTTCCTTCCAAAAAGTGCCTGCAGCTGAATAGAAATGGACCTAGATAATACATATTGAATGAATTGTGTTAAGAGTCACTTGAGATGTCTGAAAAGGAGGAGGGTTAAAATATATGGGGCCCCTTTGAAAAGAGGCCATAGTGATTTTCTATCATTTGCTATGGTCAGACAGGAGCAAAACTACAGAACTGACAATTTCCCACAGAATAGGAATCCTCAAGAACTTGTACATTTTGTTTTGACAGTACAATTGGTTTGTTGCCATAATACTAGAGTGTTTCATTTCGACAACGGTGAAAATATTTGTCCATCAAAACACAATAACGACATATTGCATTGAATCTCAGACACGGTATTAAACACAACTGCGAGAAGGAAATTTTAACATAAGCAAATGCATGAAAATGGTAGTCAAAATTTTTGAGGCAGGATGACAGAAGGAGAGCAGTCCTTCTGAAAGGAAACGTGAAGAGAAGAAAGAGGAAGAATACCCGACACAAGAGACAGTGGTTGGGAAGATTAGAGGCTGGCTGAGGAGCAGATGCATCCTTTACGAGTCACTGCCGGCCCATGCACGCACCGTGGCATGAAAGATGAGCACGTTCCCGTATTTAGTCTCCATTCCATATTGCAGAGTATGTCTCAACTTCCTGCCCTGAAAAAACATTTTGATTAAAGGAAGAGTATGCGCGTCCCAGGGGGTAAAGATCGCAACAGAGGACGTCAAACTTTTCTACTCAGAAGAAGACACGCTAGAGCTGACCTTCTGGGAGCAAGGGCTTGACTCTTAAGCGTGGCAACTGCTTTGATAAGACGAAAGGAAGCGGTGGGACTGGGGAAATGCCCTGCTGGAAGGGTTGTCTCAGGAGGGAGCTGTTAGGGCTTGTGAGGGATCCCTCTTATCTTTGTACTGTGGGGGCAGGAAAAGAGGCAGAAAGGGCCTGAGGATGTTCCAAGGCGGGAGAGGAGCAGAAAGCAGGGAAGGGGCAACGCTATGTAGAGTCCTTCCCTCAGGACTTCATTCTTTCTGAGATTTTCCGCCCCTGTAAGATAGGAATAGGCTTTTATTTCCAGTAGCTGGCTGGATGTCTGATGAAATAGATGATCCCAGCAAGGTGACAGCCAGCAGCCCTGGGCTGTGTGGGAGCAAAGTGAGGCTCAGGTTTCCGGCTGCTGGGATCGTGAATGGGGCTGCTGGGTTGATATCCCTGTGGATTTGTTTGAGATGACTGTCTACAACTACTCTTAGTCCCCTTGGCCTCTTCACTGGCCCTTATTGACTGTAACCCCAGAACCATTTAGGAAGCACGTACCGCATAGCCAGTGGCTGCAAGGGGAGGAACTTGCATCCAGATCTAGATCACAGATACCCTGGGCTTCCCTGCTCAGGTTTGAGGCTGTAACAGGGCCTGGGACAGGCTGCAGGCTTTCAGGGACTGCCACGTAATGGAATGAGCTCTTCAGATACTGATCCAAAGCAAAAGAAACCTGGAAAAGGCCCTTCTTTTTAGAGATCATGTCACCACTGCAACAGTGAGGACAAACCTAGCATTTTGAACATGGACCTTCTACATGTGAAATCCTGGCCTTTCAGATTTTGCACTCTTATCTGGGCTTCTTCTGTAGTTTTATTATAATTGAATATACAGGGGAATTCCCCCACCTCCTGAGAAATTATGTGATATGTAAGCAAAATAGCCTCCAAACAGAATATCTGAAACAAACTTCACTAAATGGCCTGTTTCTCCAAAATGACACTTCTTGTAAATGTTTTCCCTTCTCATTTCCTGTGTGCTACTTGTTACGTTATTTGTTTGAATCACATCACCATGTGGCAACTGTTAATGTACCTAATCTGATTGTAACTGCTCTAGGAGTAAGAAAAACTCAATGGAAAGTAAGGACAAACAAGTACAAAAGGAAACCACTGACAGGGCAAAATGCAAACTGATAAAACCAATAAAAAGCCGTCTCTTTTCTCAATTGGCAATATATTGGAAAGCTGGCCTTTAGCATGAGTAGCAGAGACCTGCTTAAGGAAGATTTTTTTTTAAAAGACTAGAGGGCAAACAGTTTAGGCTAACGTGGCAGAGTCTAAGGCACATCTGTTCATGACTCAGTACTTCTGATGTCATTCATTTCGTAGGCATGAAAGAAAGAAAGAAAGAAAGAGTAGCAAGTTCACAAAGGACCAGAGTTATTTCTAACTCCAAATGGGACCAGCTCCTCATTAAAATGCCTCTTCCCTCCCCAAAGAAAACAACTAGGAGCAAATCCTCTTTTCCAGCCTATTGCACAAACTGGACTGCCATGTTCTGCACAGTCTCTCTGTGAAACTTCACCATGATTAGTGGAAGGTTAACAACCTTTGCACTAAGAAAGGGAGCTATCCAGTCTGAGATAGAGAGGAATATTTTGCTGCATGCGTTTTAACATTCACATTGTCACTAAAATAAGGCTCTAAGTGTAAGTGGTCTGTCCACAGGCGGCTTCTCTTCCATGCTGCACCTGGAGACGTTTGCATCTTGCTCTGGTCCCGTCTCTGGAATTAGCATCCCTGCCTTTGTTTCCAGTGGTGCTTAGAGACATATGGGTCGGAACCTGAACACGAAGTTGGTTGCTCTCTGGTGGCAATGAAGTCTGTGAGTAAACCAGCTTCTGTACGTCACTAGATTTTTTTTTCCTGACACCCTTTGTCCTGGGATTAGCACGTATACCTGTTGTGTCCTTTTGGCACATCTATATCTGTGGGAGTCTGGTGCACAGCATCCATTTGACCCTGTGCATGTCTTTTGCATCATTTGTCTTTTGCAGGGTGTGAACCATGCAGCTGTCACTTCTTCTTGTAAAGGGACCCAGAAACTTCTCCAGAAATGTTTGTCAGTCTGTCCATCCTTCCTTCCTTCATCTCGGTTTGTTCTTTCTTTCCTTCTTTCCTGCTGGAAGGAAGGCAGCAATCTGGAGGGCAGGAGTGACGTTTGTAAACAAACTTTGAGGTAAAGGAGTTAAAATGACTCCATCACTTTCATACTCTCTCCCACCTGCTAACACAACAGCTGGCTTTTTCACAGGGCTGTAAGCCATGAAGAACAAGCAGCTCTGGAGCTGCTTGACGCAGAGTTTGACGCAGTCTGAATCCTGCTAGAGGGAATGCACGCTGGGAGCTACTGCCACTGCAGGCATCTCCTGGGAAATACTGGCTGGGAAACACAGAAATAGCAGCTGGAGAGAAAACTACCGCTTGAGAGACGAAATCAGTACTGGTTTTCTGTTCTCTTGCTTCTTTTTTAACAAGTCAAGGCGAGAAGGAGAAGTGACCGTTTTAAAACGGCAGTGAGGCCTAGTCATTGGGAAATAGCCAGCGCTTAGCAAATCTGGAAGTCAGGCTGCCTTTACAAAGGGACTTGAATGTAGTTTTGGGAACTTGAGTAAGAATATTTGTGCAGAAGAGTGGCAGCCTTAAAGTGAAAGAACGCATGCTCCCGAGCGGAGGGCTGTCTGGAGGACACACTCACTTGCTGGCTTTACACCTCTCGAATCAGCAGTGGCTCCTATTGCACTCGTGACAGGACAGCATATGAAGACTGAGCTGGATGGGGGTGAAGTTCCCTGACCTCACAGATTGTGCACAGGACAGGGTCGTTCAGAACCTGTCTAAATGGTTACAGCCTTACATACATCCATATATATTTATCTCTTTGTGTATGTGCATGTGTGTATGTGTACGCACACATGTGTGGACGTGATCTCTTGCACAAGCTATATTGATAAGAAGAGGAAGTGCAAAATCAAGGGGCAGGCTTGGAGGCTATTCTATCACTGTGTGTCCTAAAATGCTGAAGGCATGTGCAGCCATGATCTGTCCTTCCTTCCCTTAGGTACAAGTCTGTGCAGCCTGGGCTGTGCAGCTTGCTTTCTGCAGTAGTGTTTATATGAAGGTGACAGGCTCCTGGCTCAAGCTCTCCCAGCCCTGCCCTTGCTGTACCAAACCTGCTCGGGTGCCCTCTTCGGTGCACTCACCCCAGGGCTAGGGCCCATTAAGAGCCCTGTAGACACTGCAGATATAAACCTGCCTGCCAGCAGTCGATGCTGCTGTGTTTGTACTGATTTTTCCTAGCACTGGCTGTTTATAAAGGCTATGCTGGTACCCCTTTTTCACCAGCCATATCCATGACAAAAGTCTACAGTGCTGGCTCCTCAATGAAGATGCTTTGCAGTGCTCAACTGTTTTTAATTACAGCTAAATTGATTCAGCCCCCAGAGTAATGGCTGCACAGCAGCTCAAGGGAGACAGCATGTCCAAAGTCCCTCTTTCCTCCCTTGCCCCCAAGAGGTTAGCGGCTTTTTCCATTGCCATTTTTACTCCCAATACGTTCCATCCTCCCTTTTTCACGAAGCAGTGATTTCTTTCCCGCATCCGCATATCCTCTGCAGCCTGCAGGCAGCATCAAAGCAAACGCAAGCTGTGGCCCGTACCATAAGAATGCCATCTGCACACAGTGAGAACAGCAGGAGATGTGCGGGCCTGACCCAGCTGGCAGAGGCAGGCTGTGAGGTAGGGAGCTGCAGAAGACAAAAAATGCACCTGTTTTATTGAAGGCATGTTTACATGAGAGGATCAGATCCTGTCTTACTCTGCTAAAACCATAAAGCAGAGTGGCTTTTCTGGAAGAGCTCCCTGAATGGGCACGTCCAAGCAGCAGCAGGAGAGCATCAGAAGATGCAGCAATCACCTGCAGATAAGCATCCAAACTGTCTGATCCCAGGCACGACTTATTAGTTTGTCTGCCCACGATGAGCTCTCAGGGGCCTACATTTCGTTTATACCAGAGCCTCTTTCCATGGTGCTAGCTTCATACATGTGGTAAAGGGCTGACTGACTACTAAGAACAGGTCAAGAAGATTTGGTATCTCAAAAAATATTCGCTTGAAGGAAATCCCACAGAATAAAGTCCTTTAAACTGAGAAAGGAATAGGAACACAGGCTTGGGTCAATGCTAGAGCAAGCAAGTCCCTGTTGCAGTGACCTAGCCACAGTGGGAAGTGTTTGCATCAACCATCTTTCAGTAATTATAGCAACAGATGACTCAAGATCAAAGCGCGTTTGTGAATGATGTGGCGAGGTAAATGCATGTATATCTGAGCTTTTTTTATCTCTGAATCTGTCTTTAATGCTGACTTCTGTCCAGCTTTAACCTGCCCTGGGAAAACATCTCAGCTTCCACTGCTGCAGTGCTGGTCTGGACAGACTCCTGTGAGATGCCTGGCCTTCTCCATGCTCTCTTCCTCACTCTGTGCACAACGTGGCTGTTGCTGGCTCACACGGCAGCCGTAGGGTCAGGAGCTGCTCGTGTTTGGGGCCTGATCCTCAGAGTTTTCCCCAGCACAGGAGGGCATGATTGCTGTCACGATGACTCAACAGAGCCAGGTGCTGGGTGCTCTGTGCTGACATGCCAAGGTGCTGTCAGTGGTTACTACTTCCAGGGTCTGCTCCTCCCTTATCAGCACCCCAGCGGGCAGCTGCTCCTCTGCTGGCCATAACCCAAGTGCTCCAAAGGCGGTTTCTAATCCAACTTTTCCCAGCCATGCCCAACCACAAAGCTAGAGTCCAAACGAGGTTTGACAGGAAGGCCCCTTTACTCAGGGTGGTGCAGGAGAGCACAAGCATATTGCAGTGGTCAGTGGCTGACCAGCACGTGGGGTGGGTACCATTTGTCCAGCCCTCCGAGTACATGCCACGATTGCCCTTCATCTGGGCTGAACGTGTTCCATCTTCTTTCTGTCACGTATTCTCCTATCAGCTTCTATCATGTGTTTATCCTGTATTTTCGAATTAATTACCTTACCCATAATGCTAAGCTGCAGTCATTAACAGCACCAGGCGTTCTGCTCACGCCATCGATCTGTAAATGCACCATTGCGATGTTTCCTGTTTGCACATCCTGCTCTGGACAACACCACGCAGGTCTTGGGGAGACCCTTCTAAGTCCTTGATGGCACCACAACTACCCTGCTCATTAATCCCGTCTCTAGCAGTTTGTCAGCCTTGCTCTCAGCTCCCCATGACCTCATTGCAATAAGATATTTTGTTTTTTTTCCTTGGTCTTTATAACATGGCTTTTGCCTACAACCTTTTGCTGGTACGTCTCACACAAGGAGCAGGAAAATTCTTGGTGTTAGTTTAAAATGCAATATGGGCATAAAATCCTGCCGGAGGAGCAACCAGATGAGTGAGAGTGCTAACGAGAACCACAGCTGTCCCTGCCTATACCTCCCAAGAGGCTGACTGCTTTTACAAGGGGCTGTGTCCCACATGTCAGTTGTCTTAGCTGCCCTGCAGAGAACAGGAGGAAATAACTTCTAGGACCACAGTTAGAAGGGATCATGATGATCAGAAGTTCGACTTGCTCTGTCAACTTGTGTCATGGATAGTCACCTGTCTCACCTCTGGTCCTAAATCACGCGCTGTAGCGTGTAGTGAATGGTCAGATCTCCAGCACAGGCTAGAGGAAACAAGGCAGGGATCAGTTTTCTAGAAGTGAGAAACAAAGAGAGGCTGCACACTGGCTCCAGACATCATTCCTGACATCATTTCTGCAAGGGTCTTGGATAAAGGCATTCGAGTCGCAAGCAGCAGGGCACAGAGAGAAAGCCAGGGTGGTTAGAGAATGAATGCTGACTTCGAAAGCATCTCTTATATGTCCCCGAGAGAGTCTTGATCCCTCTTTGGAATCTTACTTTCTTTCATTTGTTATTTTAATTCCAAAGCATGGCAAGGAGTATCTATAACCAGTGCCTATGGCACACTTCCCCTTGGCAAGGATGCCCACATTGGGTAGAATTAAGAGTTGCCACTTGGGACTAGGGAGATGTGCCATCTATGTCCAGGATTTCCCCAATCCCATCAATCACCTAGATTTTTCATCGCTTATGCTGAGATACTCTGCTGCTCCTACATGCTTCTTTCCCAATAGAGTAGAGAGGCTTAATTATTGGGTTGCAAAGCTCCCTATGGCCTTATGAAAACTGAACCGGAATAGCAAAGTATCATGAGGTGCTATGACTCCTTAAACTGTGATCAGTTGCTATCCACTGAGTTGCTGTAATCCAGGGGCAGTCAGTTCCCAAAAGCAGCTGCCCAACATGCATGTGTTCTGGTTGCTAGCATCAAAGTCTACAGGACAAACAAGCAATTCATTATGGCTTAGGGTAGTGCTTTGAATGTTATCATTTGGATTTCTTAAAAGCTTAACCTTTCCGTCCTTGGGATCACATCCTCCTGATGAGGAACAATTAAAGAGTATCCTGTGGTGAAATACTGCATTATTATTAATGAAACTTGCGCTGCCTGGGAGTTTTAATTGAATCAAGTGTTTAAACGCATGCCTGATTAAAACATGTGGGCACTCTCATTCCTGGAACTGGAACTACTGCTGTACTTCACACAATACCAAGAAACGTTAACTGTTAAAAACACATTAAAACATGCTTAATCATTTAGTAACACCAGTTCCCCACACGTCCAACTTAAAACCCCTCATCAGAAAATGCTGAGCACTTAACTGTTCCCTTGAAATTGAGCAAGGCTTTACCTGCATATTTCCTTCCCCCAAGTGTCTCACAGGCAGAAAATTCTGGATTTTGTCAGTGAAATAGCTATCTACGGATTTTTATTTGCCTCTGAGGCACATTCATTCAGGGTCAACAGTGTCTGAAACCAAGCGTCAAAATTCTGGAGAGGAGACGAGCCTTGACATTAGTACAGAAAACCTAAAAACCTTAAACAGCAGGACACTTGGACTGTGACACCTGGTAACAATGTATTTTTTGCCATGCTGTATACAAATTCACAGTGGAGATGAAAAAACTAGAACAGCTTACGTGGTAGGGTCAAGGGGGTTCCCAGGGCCACGACTGCCATCTGGCTCAGGCTGCATAGACAGTAGGGCTGAGGATTTTGCCCATATGCAGAAAGCAAAGAGAGGTGTGCTAATGATTCAAAGGAAAGCTCGGCACTAATGTTTCTGTTCCCTCAACCCACCCTTCCAGTTCTGCCTTCCTATTGCAAACTACTAGGTAGGGATGGTGAGGCTTCAGAAACAGGGTTCGGTCTTTGCTACTTGTGTGCATGACAGGGGATACAGTTGCATCCAACTCCTGCACGGAGATTCCCAGCCACTCCTGCAGTAGTGGCTGAATTTACTGGACGTGCTGGAGCGGATGCAAGGTGCACCAAAAGGATGAGTTGGCTTGATTTGCTGCTTTGGGCCTCCATCTTGCTATACCTGATGTTGGTGGGAGGAAGGCCAAGGAGGGGGAAAAGGTACTGGTTGTTGCCAAGAGTTATCAGTGAGCAGCAGTCTGTGTAAGTCAAATCAATTGCTCTGCTAAATGCCATGATACAGGAATGTAGCTAATGCTCAGGCAGTTGCCAGCTTGCCAAAGCAACGGCAGGTGTGTATCTTTTTGTTTATATATGTAAATTGAGTCCAAAGTCTCACACGACTATTGTCATGCGATCCAAGGCATGTGACAGTGGTTGAGAAATAGTGAAGGGCAGACAAGGGTGACAGGAGGAAAGGATTTCCAAGTGGAGCTGTGAGCTAAATCATATTGGAATTGGGTAACCTGGATTTAGGGGAGAGGTTGGAAAGGAAGGGTGTCGCATTGAGAGTGGAGTTCTTTCTTTTCCTCCCTCTAGAAAGGGCCCTGATTCTCAGGCTTGGGCCCTGATTTTTGTTTTACATAAAAAAAACTCTAGGATTGGTGCAGGCCCCCCAAGCTCATCATAGCTGGGCCTACCAATGCCCAGAGGAGCAACAACAGTAACAGGGGTCAGGTCTTGCTTTTGGGACACGCTCCCTCTACAAGTGGCAGCCTCTCCTTCTTTCTCTCCTCTTTCCCTCCTGTCTCAGGGCAAATGTGCTATTGGGCCATACAGAGCTTGAGCGCCTGGCAGCAGAGGTCAGCTCCCTGAGAGAGGTGTCAGATCACAGCCAGGAAGGCAGCACATTCCTCAGTTTTCCTGGCCCCTTTTTGTCCTCCAAACGGACAGCGGCGGCCTGTGGGTCTCTGCCTTGCTCCCCGCTGTACCAAGCTCCCCTTCCAAGTGCATATCCTTTTTCCCCAGGAGGTCAGTGCTAATAGCTTTTGGCCCTAAGCGCCACTGTTTACAGGTGCCGGAGAAGTTATTTAGCTGTTGCAAGTCACATATTGCCCTAACAGTTTAATCCCAACTTCTCCATGACAGGTAAGAAAAGGCAGACAAATGAATGAAATGAAATTGTGGACTGGACTCTGCTGGACACATATTGGATCACGCTGAAAGTCTTAAGTCAAGTGGAAAATGCCCCCTTTAATAGAAACTGGATTTGAACCTGTAATTACCACAACCATTACGTGTCTAATTTGCAGTTGTGTGCACAAACAAATAATTTGCCCATGTACTGCCTGCACTTTTGCATTAAACACTCTTGGCTTTTTTTTTTTCCCCCCTAAAGTGTCTTTAGTAATACTGGTCCAATTCTTACAAAGGTGAGTAGGAATTTCTGAATTGATTTCAGGGGAGTTAGACTGCACGTTTACACACAACACCGACCCAGTGGCAGACATCAAACATTGGTGCTCCCTAGCAATCTACTGATGTTATCACCATTCCCGCGAGTAGCAAGAACGAACAACATACTTCAATGACAAACTACAACAAATGTTGTGATAAACAAAGGCAAGTCAAAAAAGGAAACCACCTCAAATTTTAAGAAGTGCACTTCATATCCCTTTTACTTTCAACGGACCAAGCACCTTTTATGGACAGTGTCCTCATGATTTGCCAAAGAACAGGGATTGGGGTGCATCACGGAAGAGAGACATAACTAGCTAGAAAAATCAAACCTAGAGATGCAACACTAAATCAGTGCCACGTTTATGATTTTTTAAGCAATAACATTCCAAGGAACAATGGAAAACTTATTTTAAGAAGGAATTGTTACTTCTGAGCTACTTGTCAGTGGCTGCCTTCATCCAGAGTATTATTTCCAGCACTAGCATTTGGAAAACACTACAACAGATATAAATGTTTCATCTCCACTGAGCACTGGCTTTATAGAAATGAAGTATTTGCGTTTTTACTATGAGTATTTTCCTTTTAAATATAAGGCTAATACAAAAAGCTGCATGAAGAAATAGGTTTGAGTCTCTGATAATTAGCAATATCAAATCTTGCATGCTATTTTGGCCCATTTTGTTTTTGGAAGGGATTCCACAACTCTTACACTAAGATTCATCAAGTCACATAAACACAAGTTAAAATCTATGCCTATCTAATGAAGTATTTCTGAGAGTTTCCACAACAAATTAGCAGTGTGGGTGTGGAATGTGTTTAATTCTAAACTTGTACCTAAAACCACTTGAATGGAGAGTAGGAAATGCACAGACACTCTCCAAGGATGCATTGCTAACCTTCTGCTGCAACTTTTCAGCAAGAGAAGCTGAACGAACTGACAGGATTATAGAAGGAGTTTGTTTGCCATGCCAGGAGCTGGACTTGATGAGCTAGGAATCATCTTCCAGTCCCTCTTCTGACATAAAGTCTAGAAGACATATAAAATCATCTAAAGAGAAGCGTTCACTGCCCTCACTGAATGTAGCATAGATGCGGCCTTGGAGAAGAAAAATCAGACAACCTGTATTTAACCATTACTCATTCTTATTTACACCACCACATTTTACACTCATAGAGCTGGTGTGTGTAAACATTGACCTAAATTTTGATACGCGATTTGTAGTTTTGTTTCATGGGTACTCCTGAATTTCCCTGCTTTTGAACCATGGGACTGCATGAGATCAGTTCAGCTTCCCCTTGGGACAGGCAGTACCCTGTGTGTCCAGCCAGCTCGCAGTGCCCACTAGTGAGGAGCACGTGGGCAGCGTGGTCCAGGACAGCACTGGGTAAGCGTGTCTGACTTTTGAGGATAACAGGAAAGACTTTTGAGGTTAGCAAAAGGAAAGATCTGATACCTTAGTAGCTGTAATACTGTCTCCTGCAAGTTCACATGCTTTGCCCATCAAGATACAAGAGCTGTTGTCATGTGGTTTGTTTGAAGATGTTTGCTCCAACAAGGTATGTTTATTCATACATATTCAGCCATTTCCTCACTAGATGGAAAGGAAACTTTCCCCCTGCCACTTACCCCTGGCAGTTCTCCCCTAGGAGAGTAACCACTCCAGACTTAAAAAAAAAAAAAAAAAAAAAAAAAAAAAAAGTAGCTAAGAAGGTTGAGCAGTATGCCCTATAGACTTCCATACCCTATCATCATAAGGCCATACAATTTAATTCAATAACAGAGTCCTAATATGCATGTGGCACTTTAGGCTGACTGTTCATTGGCTTTTGCACAGCTGTTAGAGGAGAAGAGTACTTTTTTCACCATTTGGTTGTTGTTATTCCTCTGTGAACTCCCCCAGCAACTCAGCATCAACACCTGGCAGCTCTATCATGTTAGTACTGCTTGTTTGTCCTGTTGCCCTGAGTGGGAATTTGGCTGGCCCTGGGGACATGAGCCACATCAAACACTTGGTGTTTGGAGTCACAAGTGGATTGTGCTGCCTGTTTGCTCCCTACTTGGGAGCACACCAGAATGAGATTCAGGAAGGCCAGGGGTTTGGGGTCAGCTTGTTGGGGGAAATTAATCCTTTAAGAAGATGCAGCTGTGCTGATGAAAGTGATGGAAAGGATCTCCGTCAAGAAAGCGGGGTTAATATGAGGAGCACAGTGATACTGGACTAATGACACTAGTGTACAAGGCACCCTAGCTCAACTGGTATTGGCTGCACATGAGTTTACGCAAGTCAGCTCTAAGCTTGAAGCAAGAAACACCATGTAGCCATACAAAAGTTTAGTCTTATATCCACACTAGCACTTCCAGGTCTGGCTGCCCTTTTTCCATGGGTATCAGAAGGCCCACACGCTTTCCAAAGCCAACTGCTGCCTGCCTCTCCTGCACTGCCTAGCATAAACCAACTTTACCAGCACCTGCAAATCCAGTTCAGACCCTGAAGTAACCTGAGCAGAGCGGAGGTATAGACCATACCTCGGGGTGGAGGCTCTTCTCCCCATACCAGCTGCAATTGTTTGTTGTGTAATGGTGCCTACCAAGTTTTTAACTGCCTCGCACACTGGGAGGATTCACCTGATTATCAATGTAATTTCACTTTCTGACCTCTATCATCTATCAAAAAATTCCAGGCCAGAGCTTTAAAAAGCAACCAGTGACTTAGGATCTCATGACTGCTGAGCACTTAGATTGAGGTATATCAGAAGGTATGCACAATCCTCCTCCTCAAACTCCCTTCTCATAACAGGCATCAAAACTACAGGTCACTTCAGACATCTCAGGCTGCAATGTGGAGCTAACACTTGCCTAAGATGAGCCACAGAAACTCCTTCTGAACCAAAATATCAGCTATAAGCCTCCCAGGAAGATCCCTTCCCAAGACTTCACGGCACATGCACATCCTTCCCTCAGTGATGGGGCCGCATACAAAGTCTTCAGTGCAGCGGTGCTACAGCCAGGAAGGGCACAGCGTCCACCCTGCACAGACACACCCAAGGCTGCCTGCCAGCACCGGCAGAGCCACATGCCCTGACAGGTTTCTGGCAACACCAAAACACCATCGCTCTCGGCCTCAAGTCAGGCTTTGCCATTCACGCAACCAGTGTGACAAGCAGGCAACAGTGGTTTGGCTCCTTTTCCTCAATCAGGGAAGAAAATTGGTGCCTTAGGCCAGGCTGGGATGTTCTAGCAACCGGCCAACGCATAAGGGAAGACACGGACATGGAGCAAGGTTGAACACAGCGGGTTTGAAAGCTGTATGAGTCTACGCTTGCCTTGTGGCTTCCCCCAGACTTACCTCAGTTCACGGGGAGGCACCAGTTGTCACCTCAAAACACTTTCCTTAAAGCAGTCCTGCCACATACTATGCTTCATCAAAAACGTCGTGACGAACGGACACCCAGGAGGCAAACGCTGAGTTACCCTGACATTGGCCAGGTTGCAGAGAGGGCTGCGTGATTTGAAGGGGTCTCCTTTAACAAGCATAGCTCCTTTCCCTTGGAGCAGTAAGTCCAGTCACAGCATTGGTATCGGTTCATTTCACCTCTTGGGTCACACAGCTGTTACTGTACACTCTGGGTGACTGGCAAACATTAGCCCAACTGCTGTTCACTGAAGAAGAGGGAGAGGATTATGGTGGTCTTGCAACATTTGCGACCTGGCAGAGAGGCCTCACGTTGTGGAGAATAAGGCATAGTCCCTCCAAGCACTCTTCAGCAGCTGCTCCTTGTGTGAAGGAAGATAAGGTCCATCATCCTCTCTCAAGGACCGAGTATTTGGGGTCACCACTACTCAGCTAGGGATCCCTGCAGCTGAGAGAGCAGGACCCACACTCTTTATCTCTTGTGCCAGGCAGATTGGCTTGGATGTTGAGGGGAGAGGCCACCTTTGCAGTTAGCAGCTGTTGGGTTAGGTCCTAAATAACTTCCACAAGGAAAAGTGCTCTCCTTTCCCTGCTCAATACATACTTGCTCTCCCTGTGTTCCCCTTCCCTCCTCAGCCACTGACCTGGCTTTGAACTCACAGTCCTTTTCTACCTCAGAAACGGGGACAGCTTCAACCCCTCCTTGAGCACAAACTGGGGTCAAACCTTGCCACCCACCTCTAACCAAGCTGGCACCCAAACTCCTCACGGCTGCTTCCAGGCAGCTGGCTCTGCTGCAATGCAAGCTCTCCAAATACCTCTGCCCTTGCACATGAGCAGGACACCAGGGTCAGCTCTGGCCTATGGGCACACAGGTGGCTCTCATCAGAGGCTAATGAGGAGCAGGAGGGCCTGATCACTTCAGTGCTCTGCCCCCACCAGGCTCCCAGACCTTCCCACTGTTGCTCCCTGGCCCAGCTGGGGCAGTAGAAGAGCTAATGGCTGGGTTCCTGGGCAAAGACAGAAGGACTGGGAGGCCTCTGTATTCACTCCTCCCTTGGGAGACTGCCAGTGGGGTTGAGGGGAGTAGTGGGACCCTTGGCAGACCAGAAAGGATAAGTTTGCCACAGGCTCACCAATTGGAGCACAAGTACAACGGGGGGTGAGGAACAAACCGGTGGGTCTGCCGTGGTGTGAGGGTGCAATGGCCACCTCCCCAGCCTGGAGCTGTGCACAGGCTGACCTGCATTCGTGCTGTGCTGCTGATTGCTGTCTCTGGCCTGCAGCCTTGTGCCTGCCAGGGTGGATCTGCTGTTCAGTCTAAGGTGATCTGAGCGCAGTAACGTGCAGGGCTTGTGCAGAATCATTTGGCTGTTCAGTACTTCTGCAGAGCACGCTCCAAATCAGCCCATCTGATGCTCAGAACTGTTCCTATTCTGGACATGCTTTGGACAAGACTGGGCTTTCTTTTTGAGATCCCACAGACAGCTCCTGCAGGGGAAACCTAAGTAGCTGCTGGGCTTCTCCATCCAGCAAGACAGATCTTGTTTGGGTGATGTTGCTAGTGAAGTGAATAGAGGGGAGCTTAGCAAGTATATCTTACAAGTAAGAGCCTCTAGTTAAGCTATAAAAAAAATCCTACCTTCCCTGAACCTCTCTTGAACTCTGCCCTACACCAATCCCTAACAAAATGGTACCTGCATCTGTCCCACCCAGGGACACACATACATTCAAATGGTGACTCATTGTCACATATTCTTATTCATGCATTTATTGCCCAGATAACTCGCCATTAGGCTAATGAGTCATTCTTATACACCCACCAAATGCATAGCTGGGATGCTGTTGTCTTCTCCTATTCATAAATTAGAGGGAGAAGGAGAACAGAGAGAACATCAATACAGAAAATATATCTGCTCTAGAGAAGCTTTCCAAAGAAAGCGCAGTTGGATTTGTGACCTCTCCGCAAAACCAGCTGGGGTTCCCATTTAGCATAGTCTTCCAGCACAGTTAATGAAAAATGGGGGTATGCTTTTCCTACACATCTTATTTTGAATCTTGTATGCTGTTTTAGAGGCAATAACTGGAACCCTGGTAGAGGAGGGAGAAGACTGCTGCTCAGGTAAGTAAGGCTGATAGGTTTAATAGTGTGGACGCTGCTTCTAGAGCAGGAGGATTTCGGTCAGGAGTGGAAAAGGCTTATGGTGCCAGACAGCACAAAACCTAGCCTTATTAGAAGACGTGGAGGCAGTTCTTGACGGGCAGGCAGCAGTCGCCCTACGTACGCCCAGGATGCCCAGTATTTGTAGGCCACATTTGCTGCCATTTCTCTGCAAAGAGCAGGTGACCAGATTGCAGGAGTTGGGAAATTCCAATTAGACCAAGAGGCAAAATGCTTTGCATAGTGTAAGTGTATATGTCAGCATACAAAACTGTGCACAATCTATGGACACTTCTCCAATATATTAGACACTAGGAATTGGCAGTTCTTTTAAGTTTGGCAAAATTTTGAGTGTTCCTTAAGACCGCAGAAGGTGGGGATTTCTGAATGAGGCATGAATCTCTCTGTTTTTACCTGAAAGCAGATTTCATTCCCTCAGGGCTGTGAACAAAAATCTTGAGAATATGATCTGAGAGCATTCAAACAGCTGAGAAATCAGGTAGCAATAAAGAAAGTGTCCCTAATATATAGTTTTTGAAAATAACAAGGTTTCTAAGCAGTCTCAAGGTTATGAGTCCCAGTTGTTTATTTTTTACAAGCTTGATGTGGCCTACAATGTGTAGCTGTAGTTGAATGCTCTTGTGACCTCTTTCAATTGTGCTTTGTGGCTAAAGAGATGAGCCGCCTTAGCCTTGTATGCAGGGACTAGCGTCAGAGAGAACCACGATGGGAAATCATCTGCTGACTTTCCTTGGTTTGTGTTGCAGACACAGATCAGGAGGGTTAAAGCAGATCACAGTTTCAGTCTGACCTTTTATCCGGTCTGAGCAGCAGGTGCCCTCAGATAGTGAGCTGACAACTGCTCAAGTGAACGGCCAACCGACTTAGCTTCTTAAGGCTTATCAAATTGTTTCCGTAAACATTGTGAACAGAGTAAGAGTGAACCAAGGATGGGACCGAGCTGTAGAAAGGCTTTTTCCTACACAGCTTTCTTGTCTTCACACCTCTGACTCTCCCGCGTTGCCTATTTAAAGGAATTGCTCTCCAGGAGCAGATGATCCCAGGTTTCCTCTGGATTGCTGTCCAGAGCTGGAGCCTGTGAGCTCTTTGAGGTGAGCTTGCACTGCCATTTTTTGCTCAAAGGGGACCCTGCAGGGATTTCCGTACTTTCTTCAATGGGATGTATTCAAGAAACACACAAGAACATCATATCCTTGAGATCCTGGCGTGCGTCTGAATTTGGCCAGTTAGAGGGGGACTAATAGACAGGCATACATTGCACAAGAGCTAAGGCTCATTTCCTTAGGAAACTAGTCCAAAGATATTTGAGTGGAATGGAGCATTTTTGCAGGCCATCTATAAGTGAGTAGCAGCTTCACTGAATAATGTTAGATCTCTGTACTGCAAAACACTTTGGCATGTGAGCTATAGGCAGCTTGCTTTCTTAAGAGGTGAGGAAGGTGTGCAAGGGCTGTCTTCATGATCCTGCTCCCTGCAAGCAGCAGCCCAAGTGCAGGGCAGTGTAGGTGAGGACAAAGCTGTGCCATGGACCCGACAGCCTCTTTTTTCCTGCCCTGTGACTCGCTGCACAATAATCCATGCAGAGAATCAAAGCATCATTTCCCACTCTGCAGCTTCCTCTCTGGCCAACTCCGGTTTGAACGCATGGGGACTGTTCTTGCAGGAAGAAGAGAGTGCAAACCAGCCTTGTGCGTGCATTTAGTGACCTAGTCTCCATGGTTCCTCTGGGTCTCCGAAAGTCAATCCTCCTTACTGAACGGCCATAACAATTGCAAATATTCTTTGCCTTTTTTCTAAACAAGACACATTTTTAACAGGTTGATCTCTTCATGCTAGAAGCTTTAGCTGGTTCCCAGAGCTTGCAAAGGTTCCCAGCCCTACCATCTCTGCTAGCAAAAAAATCTCCCATCTGTTGGAATGGGAAAGGATGTAATATTTACCAATATTGAGTAAGAAGTGAAATCTCTGTACTTCAGAGACAGTTATTGGAATGTGCTTGGTATTCAGATAGTAACTTAGCCTGTAGCAACTTGCTGAGTGATGTCTTGAATCATGTGTGATGCTTGTGAACTTTCTGAGGGCAGTATCTTGCCATCGTTCCCTTTTCAGCGCTGCGTAACGCACGCAGCCTCAGAGCAGGCCTTCATTCAAAAGAGTTCTTCAGCCTTCCTTTGGTCACCAGATATTCAGACTAGAGTCCTATCCAACCAAACCCAAACCCCTCTGGGCTTATTCCATTGCTGATATAAGCAGGCATTGGAGAAGATGAAGAAAACAAACTTTTCCTGAGCATGTTCCCTTAATACAACAGTAAGAGTATGTTTTACCCCAGTGAATTTAAGTTGAATAGGAAGACCCTTTCAGCCGACCATACAGCCTCGCTTTGAGCAGGCCAGGTCATGTAATTTTGAGGTGTTGGCTTCTCTTGTTTCGAGGCTATCTATCTCCTACACAAGTGGCACTTAATTTCTCCTACACAAATGGTGCTTAATTGCTCCTTCCATCGATCCTGACAGAGGAGTGCTGAACACACCCACTGGCTGTAAGCAGGCCTGCCACTGTCTGGAGATGAAAGCAGATCTTGCCTGGTGGCAGCCATTAGTACATTCCAGGGTTACAGAGCCCTGCACAAGGTGTGGAGCCTCACAGTACTCCCCACCCACTACAGACTTCCATTAATTAATTAACTCTGCAGGTTTGTTCCCTTATCATAATCCTCCCAGCAACAGCACAATAAATTGAACTTGCAACAGATGCTTAAAGGAGAGGCTCCCAAATCTTTGCTACTTGAAATGAGGGTGAGAAACTTGTAGCATTGCGGTGATCTACAATTCATTCATTATACAATCAGATCTTAATTGCTTTAAGAATCTGATTCTAGTAAATCTGGCCTCTAGTACCACTCACGTCAGATACTTCAATTGCTAAATTTCAGCTGCTGTATACAGCCAGTCTGTCCCTTGTGATCTTTTTTACTTCAGTAGCAGCCAAAGTTTTGAATTATCTACAGAAACTAAGGCTGTGGTTCACCCACTCTAAGTTCCCCCACTGCCTGTACAGGTATCAAGCACAAATTAGCTGTTTTGAGATAGCTAGTCAAAGAAAAAGCATCTCTATAGGAAAACTGACATAAAACGAGGTATCAAAAATCATCCAGATGGATTACCCATGGGAGATGTTTCTTTCTGTCTCCATTGACTATAAAGGAGAATAGGCATGAGATGCTTAACCTTTAGACTACTGAGGTTGATTACAATAAAGCCCACCTTTATTGTAAGAGTACAGAGACCCAAGCACAAGCGTAAAGAGAAAGTTGCTCCAGTGTAAGATTTGATCTGAGGAAAGCAAGGGCACTAATGCCATGTCACTCCTTCAGCCCAGCACGGGGGAAAAAGCCTCCAAGTGGGGAGATTAATGTTCTGTATGTATGGGAGAGAAATTTCAGCAGCAAGGCAAGGGTTCTATAAAAGGAATTAGGTTGCTCTGTCTCCATAAGGGATATGCCGCTTACTCAGCAGTCTACAGCCTTTTCATACAAAGTTTTAGTTTGGGTGTTTTAGGATGGGTAAACAATAGTTTTAAGCATGTTTTGCAAAGGGTCATTGTTGCTTTGAGCCATCGTGAAACAGAGTTCCCTTCCTCCCTTCCTGAAAATCCAGGCCTGGTGAGCATCGCAAGTTAGCAGATTCAAAACTGCAGCCTCAAAGATCATCAGTGGCCCAAGGAAGTGATAATCCATAGTGATCCTGTGCACAGCACCTCCTACCTGAGGAGCCACACAGGACGAATGCCACGTGTTGAGCTTGAGTCTCTGGGACTCAGTTCCTTGCATATCTTTGCAACATGGCTGGGGCTTTTGTTTTGCCTGATGTCTCCACGCATGGCCACCCTGCTGGCTGCTGGCATCTCCCCAGCTGTTGCCTGCAAGGTGGCACAGTAGCAGTGCAGTCCCCAGCACGGGAAAAGATTGAAGAGCTCTGGGTGGGGCATCACTGCTGGCTGGCTTGTGGAGGCAGGGAGTGATGACCCTGGGAGCAAGGGCTGAAACTTCTGCATACTAAAGAGCATGAGCAGAAGCTGTGAGGGCTCTCCATCATCAGGCCAGGTGGCAGGCAGGTCTCAGTGAGCATCTTCTGAGGAGAAAGAATTCTTTGTGTGTGATTTAAAAACTTACTTGAGAGAGCTGGCGACACTATAATTACTCTGTGTGTGTGCGTATGCATGTGTATGTACGTGTACTGACTGGGATTAGTGAGAGTTCCCAGGGAATCAAACACTTATAATCTCACAGTTTTGAGAGGGGGAAAAAAAGCTCTTTTCTGATCTTTTTACATTCTCAAGCATGACATTAGTCAGCACATCAGTATTTGAGGCCCAAGAGTGATAACATGATTTGCAGCTGGCTTCCTCAGTGTTTCATCTTGGACATAGTTTTCAGCAGCCGTTGTGAATTGCCCCTGTGGGCACCTTATGGATGAATAGGAACTGGGTATTCAGATCCTTGAGGTGCTTTTGAAGATGATTCTTCCTTAATAAGCAAGCTGGAATTAGCAAACTCATACCGAAGTCCTGCTATCCAAACCAGATGTGTCTAAATGTAAATGTACTGCAAGAGGGTGATCTTGTTTATGAATAATCCAGATCCAATGGTCCTGCTGATTCCTGCGCTGAGATACATGCCCAGAGCACTGCTGCCATGCACCCCTGCTTCAGCTTGGGGCTGGTGAGATGTGTAGAAGGGCCATGCAGTGTACTGAGACAAATGCGCATGCCTCACATTGGGTTGCAATAAAGCTACTGGCTGCTGGATTGCTGGAAATCAGTCTCGGTGTATTTGTCTGTGCACTTAGAAACATCCAAAGCACACTCAGGTGTCACTAGAGGTGGTTCCCATGGCTCAGTAGGTGGCAGTCTTCACCTTGCCTTTGCAAGGAGTCAAAGTCACCCTGTGGAGGGTGTTGGGGGATCATGGAGCACTGGGGGCAAAGGCGCCCCTCTCCTTGCACAAAGTGCAGAGCCTGGACAAAGCCCACTGCAAGACTTTCCCCAGGAGTGCAAAGAGCCCCATAACAAAGTGCAGATGGTCCTAGAACAACTCACCTTGTGGACAGCAGGCGGCCTTGTGGGCTGGCAGAGATTTGTATCGTGGGAGGCACTGCCAGCATCCACAACTCCAATATAGTCCAGGCAATCTTTATGTATGACTAATGCAATTAAAAAGACAAACTGAATGGCTTTAGCACTTTGGAAGAAGTTTGCATCAGCAGTCCTACAGACTAGCATCCACTACTCATTCATATGGCAAGCAGGAAGAAAGAGCAGCGTAATTTTTCCCCGCAACATCAGCCCTGGCCTGCAAGGAGGGCAGGGCTGTGCACTGTCCTTTAGAAGCCTGCCCTGCAGGCAAGGGTTGTTTTTTTGCTGGGAAATGCTTTGCACACTCCAGGCTTTAGCCTATGGCTGCATCAGTGGGAGTTGGTGTGGAATGGGAGATGTGATGGAGGCAAAGGGTAGCACTCCCTATGAGGAGGAGCCTCTTCTTGCCCCAGGTCAGGTTGTGGAAGGCAGCTCTTTCAGCTAGTCAGGTGGGAGATTTGCTACAGGGAAGAAAGACAGAAGCTGCCATGAGGGCTGTGTTTTGAGAAACGGATGGTTTGGGGAAGAAACACAGAATCTAACAGAGTTGTATGTGGAATGCAAACCATATGTCCACAGACAGTGGAATGCTTTCACCATGCAAGTCAATATTCACACCTCACGGAAGGCGGAAAGGACAAAGTGCAGGGAGGGGTTTCTGGCTGTAGTGGAGGCAAGACAGGTTCCTGCCGGTCACTGAAATAACTGCTCTCGGCCTGCTTCTTCCCGAAGCAAGATCAATCCGAGGGATTGGTCTGGTGTGTCTGGAGGGGCAGCAATGTCCCTCTGAGTAGGACAATGCTTAGTGAGGGGGGCAGTAGCCTATTTATGTGGTCGAGCTGCAGCAGAACAGCCTAGCTGAGCCCAGCCTTGGCCTTTGACTCCCTTCAAGCGTAAGGTACTCCTAAGGACTGTAGTCCTAGTGTGAACCAAGACATTGGAAGCCTTTCCCAAAGCTCATGAAGTTTCAGGAACTGTCAAGCTGGATTTTTTTGAACCGTTCACCCGAAAATGAGAGGAGGAACCATTACTAATGTGAGAAAACACCCCAGCTCCCTCAGTGGATACTGGTAACATCTACCTTACTCCTTAGCATTATGCCCACCTACTTTTCCCTCTACCCCGGAACAGGTTTGAACGAAATTACAAGCATATTTTTGCCTCTTACTGAGAAGATTTACACTCACACTCCTGTCATTCTCTCACAATACCTTACATAAACCACCATTGTTTTTGGAGAGACGCCAAAGCAGTTTGAAGGAATGTGCACACGACCTACCAGAACAGGGATTCCCCACATGCTTCAGAGCCTATAATCCCCTTATTCAGAGAGCTAAACCAATAGGCTCATACCTCCTGCACAGAAAACCTTTTCCGACTCCATCCACTGCCTTTAAAAACAAATAAGGAAACCCACAAACTCATGCCCAGCTATTATCATGAAAGGGAAAAAAAGAGACCCAAAGCAAAAGAATTTGCCACATGCAGATCCGTAAATGCTAAGTCCACGAATGAGAAGACATTTGTTTTTGCTTTGCGTAGTCAAACATGTCATAATCTTGAAAATAGCTTCACTCTAGAATTGCAGCTGATGATTGCTTAGTCACAGGTGACTTGCTATTTATGCAAGGACCTCTGCTGAGGCCTCAAGCTGTGATATTGCTAGACTATAAATTCAGGCCCGGATAAGGTTTTAGGAAAAGATTTCTGTAGAAAGCTGCCTGAAGTATGAGGGGATAGGCAAGACTTTCCTGGGATAACTTCACTGCCACCATAGATTGCAAAAGTCAAAATCTGCAGCTCAGAATAGGCTCTGCAGGGTGAGCATTAGGTACAGATCAGGTTAGGTGTTCACTAAATGCACTGGTGACTAGCTTTGTAAGCAGTCCACTGACAGAGAGAAAGAACGCACCCCAGCAAAAGACCTCAAGTTAACACTCTTTGGCCACTTTGTCTGCAAAGAGGTTAAGTGGCCTGCCCAGTTCCACAGAGGAGGACTAAAGGGTGATGTCAGTCCTCACAGTTCCTGAGGTTTCCCAATAAGTTCTTAATAGCTCTACCTGCTGACCTGTATGCTTTCTCGCAGACTCCCGTACTCCTCCATTATCAGACTCCCATCTGAAATAACCATAAGGATAGCCTGCTTTGGACTGATCTCTCCTGAGCCTGGGAACTGCTGCTCTGAGACCTGCTGCCATTCTCCTGTGTGAAGAGGGAGGGTCTCATCAGCACTGCTATTCCAAAGGGAGTTGGCTGTGGTGTGAGACTTACTAGGGGAGATTTGATAAACGGAAGTGGGGACTTGCCTTCATTGTCACCTTTCATCTTCTATGGCCTCCTCCATTCACAATGACACTGGCTTCATCTCTGTGCCAGTTGTTTGCCCTGGGAGGAGGAGGAACAGTAAAAAGGCAAAGGTCAGAGCTAATCCCTCCATCTTGTTTCCTTACTCAGTTCTTGCTGGTGCTGGAGAGCCCAGGGACCTGCTATTCGGTATTTTCTGACAATCCAGACACTTGCAAGTTCACCCACTGTGACCTTAGGAAACACGTTATCTTGCAGCCCCACTGGATTTATCTGGGTACACCCACATACTGTTCAGGTCAGCTATGTCCATGCTAGTATCTAATGTGGTGTGACAGGAGCAGATGGGTAGACTGAAGTGGTTGGTGGAGAAGGTCCTTGCATGTCCTTTATATGCCATTGAATCCCTGGGCCAAAAGCCCCACTACATGTGTATCTCAAACATTTCCGGAGAGAAGCTGTTCTCACCAACCTTTGCTGCTTCAGCTCCAGGCCCCTCCAGGAAGCACTGTGATATCCTTTTGCCTGTCTCATGTGGATAACCCAAGATATTGGTGCACACACCACCCATGAAAGGCCTCACACGTGAAAGCCTTATTTCCGTCCTTCCTCAGGCCGCTTCTCTGTGACACCAGGCCATCTGCCATCCAACTCCTGCCCACACACGAGTTTGGACAAAGCGCATAGCCAGGCACCATGGGGAGGACTAGCAAACTTAATCCTACAACACAGCCAACAAGATGGACTTTCCCTTTAGGGCAACACAGGTCTTGAATGACCAGAGACTGGCAGAGGTGTCCTGGCTGGAGGGGCAGATGAAGCACCTACGGTCTTGGTGAGGGGCTGCAGTGTTCTTCCAGGAGGGCACTGTGCACCCGAGGAGGCTGGCAGCAACACGAGGACAAGGCAGGATGGCTGTCAAGAGCTCCTTTGTCAGAGGAATCTGCAAAGGAAAGAAAAGCAAGCGTGTCAGTCCCTGAATGTGTATGAGGATACGGTGCATAACATTTGTGAAGTTGCAATGCTCACACCATTTCCTCCCCGGTCCCCAGGGTCTCAAAGACACAGATTGCTGAAGGGTGGCAGGAGTGCAGGCATGGGCTTATTTCTGCCCCAAGTCCCATGCAGGATGGGCCAGGTTTGACTCTGACCCAAAAGCCTGGTGTGTTACCTCGGTGCTGCAGGAAACCCTCACTTCTTAGTCCTGCTGACTGCTGAAGCTGGAACAACACAGGTTTGGTAGGCAGCAGCCATGGAGAGGAGGGTTGGGGCTGGGCAGCAAGAGCATAAAGAAGTTCTTCGATGATGTTTAGGTTTTTATCTTGTGCTGAATGGGGAGTGGGCCAAGAATTTCCTACTGTCCTGAGAGCAGCGGACAAGATCTTTGCCTAGCGTAAGGATACCATGGTAGTGCTTGTCACAGGTCTCCTCCATGCTGTTCAGGCTGAGGCATGGGCTAGAGCTGTGTGCAACAGGGGCTCTGCAGAACACAACAGGCTGCCCTCTCCTCTCAGTGACAAACTGCCTGCGATCCTTTGCCTTGATGCAAAGCCTGCTTATAACCCCACCACACCAATCACAGCATGTTCCTAATATATGGATTTGGACGATTGCTGGGTATCAGCATCACATCGTGCCCCCTTAACTTGTTGCATTTAGGGACCACAGGGGTCATACATGAGGTTCTTGGCACCTGAGCCTGGGAGGGCCAAGTAAGCATGACACGATGCACATACAGCTCAGTGAGTCACTGGCACTAAGCTAGGCATTAGTACAGAGCAGGGACTGGGTGGGCAGTTTCTGAGGGAGCTAGTTTATCTGGAAGGATTTCTCCTGAAGCTCATGAATGCTTGGAATTGCTTTCAAAGGCTGGTCAGCTCAGTGATGTGCATTGGCTCTCTGCAGCTCCAAGCCCAATCTGCATCCACACTACTGACCTGCCTACAGGGCCTGCCTAATGAACTGTGTAAAGGAATCCTAAATCAGGTAGGACTTTTAAAGACTGTACCTAAGGAGGTACAGGTACCACAGAAGCCTATGAAAGAAGAACAGAGGATTATCCACTCTGTTGTAAGGTAACAGCTCTCATCCCAAGCAAAGCACACATACATACAAATTAACTAGCTTCACAACACCCTGTCAAGTATTTGACAGGCTAAGAAAAGCACTTCCTTTAAATTGGCCTGCTATCCAAGGGTATATTGGAATGAAATTTCCATCGTTAATTACTGGTAAGGTTGTTGGGAATGCAAACACCAGAGTGCTCAGAGAGCCGAGCAGATGGTGCGCTTAAAGCGTGGCCATGGCCTTCCTCAGATAAGATAATGCAGCTTTACACCTTTTTTAGGCTGCATCCAAGATGGCAAAACCTGGAAGTGGCATAAAAAAAGAGTACATAGCATCAGGCCCTGATCTGACACGAAGAGAACAACCATGTTAACATCAGCTTCAGGAGAACCTCACACCCCTCTCCTGCTCTCACTGATTTCTTCTTTTCTCTGCAAATATGACACACATCATTGTAGTGGATTTATTAGCTACAGCTTCAATTAGGAAATACAGCGCTGAGCCTGTCTGTACCACATGAGAAGAGGGCCAGTCGGAGTTTCCAATGACTTGGAAAAGGAGCCATTTATGCACAGAGCAGGGCCATGATATGGAAGGCAGAGCAGACCCCTCTTTGCCCTTGCCAACTCTACCACATCTGCCCCGGCCACCGGCACTACTTCTCTGATAGAGTTTCCCACCTCCAGTGCTGAGATAGCAGAACAGGTAACGAACCTGCTCCTCAACTACCTCCAGCGACCACTTGATGTGCTCGTGGCAGCTCATGGCAGGCTATGAGCTGTGATGTGGCCAAGCCACAGTCAGCCTTGGCAAGAGGCAGAGCAGACAGCCCAGGAGGCTTCCTCAGCTGCAGTGGCCAACTTGGACAGGAATAGCAAGTGGAGCAGGAGTAGGAATTGTGTGGAATAGGACAGCAGAGCTCTGTCTGGAAGCTCGTTGAGCCCAGCGATGGCCTAGACTCAAGCCTGCATCACGTGAGCTGTTCTGCATCGGCTTGATCTTGTGTCATTCATATTTACGTACAACACAAGATACACGTATATCTTTTTTTTTATAGCTCTTACCTAGTTTTCACTTTCAGCTCAGAGTGGCTTTGGGCCCCAGGGAGCATTCCTCTGTCATGTAAACACATACGTTTTAAGGACAGGCCCCTAGTTTGAGATTCAGGCACGCCTTCTATGACTTAGAAAAGAGACATTTTCCAATGACCTTACCTGCTCTTTCTGGGCTGGTCTTGGAGTTTTTCCCACGAAAAAAGCACATTTCAGTCTGCACAGGGAAACGATGCATTTCTCGGCAGGCAGGAGCTGGAACATATATACAGTGCATGTATGTATTTTTGCAAGGGTAATATTTTTTTTTTTCAAATGAACAGCTCATTGTGTCAAATTCTTCTGGAGCCTAAAATACCTCCAGATGTGAGGGATACCTGGTGATGTATCAGGGCAGGATGATGGTATGCAACCACACTGCTTCTGCTCAAACTCCCTGACATGTTTACAGATTGCCTGCTGCTTCTCTCCCCATCACCTGTATCTGCTTGACCCTGTGTCCTTGAACTGAGAGCTCTTTCGAGCAGGCATGCACCCTGTTGGAAGCTGTCATGCAGGTTTCCTGTAAACATATCCTTTCTGACACAGCAGAGAAAGAAGTGAGTTGCTGCAGTGAATCTTTCTCAGGTACCAGACAGGGCACTTTCAGTGAATGCATATTACTAGGGGCAGGCAGCAGTCTGGCTCTGGCATGGATTTTTCCACAGAGTCACTCTTCTTCTTGGGTCTGGTGTCCCTGGGGACCCCAGGAAAGTAGGCTGTGAAGGATTCGCTTTATTGCGAAGAGATCGGCATTTCAGTTTACGCTCGACTCAACTGGGCCAGAAGGCACCTTTATTACATCGACACCTAAACTGCAAAGGCCCTGGGCCCCATTTCTACAGCCCTGCCATGAAATAAAGCCTTCCTCCTACCAATGAGGCAATGATCGGTTACAGTTTTGTGATGTCTCCACCGGTGGGAATGATAGCGTTGGACCACAGACATATAAAACCTCTGTGGCGGCCTCATGAGAATCGAGCAAAGTTTTGAGATGACTGACTGTCATAGTTGCTCATGTATTTCTGACTAATGCAGGAATACATGAGCTTTGTAGCCCTGGTGCCTTTAGGCTCTGTTTATACTCTCATTTCCCAAGAGCATCTGAAGAGAAAAGTCCATGCAAAAACCCTTGACCTTCATCTCCTTGCATTTCACGTGCTCCTGACTTGTCATAAAAATGGCTCGAAACAAGATGGCAGCAGACAAATGCACTGGCTGCTTTCTTGTTCTACACTTAGCATTTAAATAGCATCCTCCAGGCCTGAAAGCACAAACTGTTACAGACTGAGGCAGAGCCAAATATTGCCAGTCATAATCAACTCCTGGCCTCTGTGAACTCAGCCCTCAGCCTCAGCATGTAATCTTTTTATCAGAGTATCCTGTGGGCAATATGCATCCTGTTCTACGATTTTACTGATGCGTGGCAACATCATAGCAAGTGTGATAACCCCCTGGATCAACTACTCTCTATGTTTTTGGTTACAAAGATTGCAAAGGCACCCAAAGGCCCTTTTTTGTATCAGAATCCATGGGGGTGCAAAATTCCATAGAGAGGGACCTGGGGCTGCAGATGAGACCATGTGAGACAGCACATTCTAGTCTAGACTTAGTTTGGCCAGAACCCAAGGAAAGACTTAGTGTTTTGCCTTATCTTTTTAAATTTTTGTGAGGAGTATGTTGCTTTTACTAAGGTTTGAGCTGAGTCTGTGTTAGGTGCCTGATTTTGCACCTAACATTTTAAAAAAAAACGTCTTGCAATCAATGAGCTGAATAGCTAAAGAAGCTTGGAGGTTGCTGCCAATAAGCCAATATCTACTAGTACTCCCGTACTGGATAGACCATATCCTCCTAAAATTTAGAACAGGAAATAGCAAAGGTTTTCCAAGTACCTCGACCATTAACTATATGGGCATGTGAAACCATCCTAACATAGAGGGATCTGGTTCGGTGAGTGTGGCTGGGGTACCAACCCGTACATTATAAAGCTACGGTGATAACATTAACACATATAGATCGCCTGAGCTAACGGCCGAATAGCCCAAAAGAAGGCCTGTTCCCTGGCCCTGTACCCTAGGAAAGCAGAGGTGCTAGGTGGAAAGACACTGATGAAGGGTAAGATCCCCTCTGTGCTTGCAGCGGTCCAGCTTTTTTGGCTAACGCCAGAGCATACTGTCAACATGTTTATAATAAACAGCTAAATCTCCACCTGGAAAAGGTTATAATTCCTCTGGGGCTTAAAGGAAGCAATGAGAGAAAGGCAGGCCTGGGGTGACAAGCTCAAGGCTCAGCTTTTTGAGGATGTTTCCTCTGAACTCAAAGAGAAATGGGTGAGAAGTGGTGGACGTACTCGGGGAGCAAGCCTCCTCTAAGAACCATCTATAACAGCAGTGATGGGGCAGACAGCCCTTCATTAAGCCCTGGGTAAGTAACCTGCTCTCGTGCTTCAGACAATCCCCCAGGTATCTCTTAGCTCCTAACTCCCTAAATCTCTGTAAACATCCAAACATTGCACAGGGGTACTTGGGTACTGTAGACAAACCTATGTGTAGGCAGCTAAGTGTGCTTCTGCAGTCTGGCTGTGGAAAACAGGATTGCTCAGGTTTGCAAAACAGCATGAGATCATGCGAATGAAGTCTGCAGACTTCTTCCTCATTCCCAGTTTACTCTGGAGTAATTCTGTTTACTTTAGCAAAGCTCTTCCTGATTTATATCCATAGATCAGGACGAGGCCCAGCACTGCAGCCTGTCACTGCAGTATCTGCACACATGAAAGCAGACCTCAGAGATACGATGGAGGCAGTTTTCCCCTCAACATCGCTTTGTGTCACCTCTAAGCATGTCATGGCTTTTAGGCACGAGGCAGCAAGTCAGAGGTTGTATAGTGTTTGAGCGACGGTGTTTTAGGCCTGTGCATCCAGCCAGCTGTTTGGCCCTGAAAGCACGGTGCCATTTTACAGGGTAAGCGTGGTGGTTTTCTGGTTTTATTGTTTACGTACTCAAGAACCCCTGTTTTTATTCTCTGGTTACTTGTCTGCCTCCCACCGGTCTTTCCAGTCTCGTGTTTGGCCGAGAGCATCGTGAGAATCTCCAGTTGCATCTTGCCTGTCCCAGCCATGTGTTTGGTCTGGGCTTCTGCCTGCGTTTGTTTGATGTGTGACCTATGCACAGGCTGCCCCATACTGAGATGCTTTCACGCAAGCAAAGGAGTGACCAGTCTCTTAGGGAGCGATATGGAGGAAGGCTGAACTCAGACACTGTCGCGATGAGAGGATCATCTGAGATTAGCATCTGAGCCTCTGCCTTTGATCCGCTTGCCTTTCAACTAAAGCTACCATCTTCTCCCTCGTCCTCCTCCAGGCTCTTCTCCAAACGAAGACTAGCACACCTGCCAAGGCACATGATAGGAAGTGCCGCATCCAAGCAGATCAGAAATCTCAAGCCTCGGTGAAGATTTTCTACAGGTAATTGAGGGTGTTTGCATTTTGCACAAGCAAAATCAGTACCGGTTTGTGCAGCTAAGTCCTTGGCTGCACCACTGCCTAGTCTGCACATGCAAACAGTCCTTGGTGAGAACAAGTGCAGCCTTTCGAGAGTGCATACAAATCTGCGACCTCAATTTCAGTTCTGCCAGCCACAGAAAACTGGGGTTTACTTTGCCAGTCCAAAAACAAATAAGAACTTCAGTCATTAGAAACTAACACCAATTTCTTGACTTCAGTGATCTATTTGAGATGGGCGCAGCTACACTCAGGGCCCTTGTGGATCTTCCTTTTAAGGTTCTGTACACAGTACTATAGTGTTAGCATCAGAAAGTTATTTTTATTTGACTCAAAACGAGGGTTACATGAGAATTCCATGGCAAGCTGTCCTCATGGTCTAGGGGTGAACTTTATTTTGCTCTTTAGGTTGGAGGTTTTAATATTGTGGTTTTTAATTTGGCCCCCTAGATCCATGTCAGGGCGGATATCAAACTCATCAACATCTGGGAGATGTTATTCCTAGCCTGAGTCCAATTTTGACCTTGGACAGAGACAGCAATTGTTTTTGATTTGTAAAATTCACAAGTGAAAACCAGACCCACATCTGGGTTTGGATTCAGGCACTCCATAAAGGAGCAAAGTATGCAAGTCCCCTCTGCTTCATCTAACTCCCCTAATTAGTCCAAAAGAGTGCATTCCTGGTCAAACTGTTTCTAGGAACGGTATTAGCATGTTAGCCTTGGAGCTCATTAATGCTAATAGCAGTTGCATAATGCACAGCTGAAATGTGGTTGTACAGTAAGCTAAGAATATATCCCAAGTATATGAGGTATGATTGCCAGCCAAAGTTTTTAAATGAGTAGCATTTCTTACCATTACAGTTTAGTTTATTTCTGATTGTTAATGTTCCAAAGAGGGTCAGGTTTCAAGGCATCGGAAAGACATGCTGCTGAGTCTAGCCTTATCTTCCATTTAAAGGCTGCATGCCTGGCCACAGGCTGAAGATGATGGTGACAACAACAGTATGGAAGGAGTATGAGTTCATCTTGTTGTTACCCTCCCTGCACAAAAGTTCAGGAGACCTCCGAAAGGGCAATTACACAGTGCGGGTGGAGGAAGGAAATTCATTACAGTTTAAGACCTGTGGAGTTGAGCTCTATCACAGAACCACAGAGTCACTGAGGTTGGACGGCACCTCTGGAGACCACCTCTTCCAACCCTGCTGCTGCAAGATAGCAGGCATTCCAGTGATTTCAGAGGATGAGGCCCAGTGCTGTGCATCTTCTTTGCCATAAGACCACGTAGAAAATACTGTGGCTTTTCTTTTAAGCAGAGTCTGAAGGGTCTGCAGGCCTTGGTCACTCGCTGCATGTAATTGACAGGGAACTCGAGCATCAAACACGGCATGTTGTCATTTAATCCTTAGGGAGCCCTGAGCTCTGAGATTCAAAGCAGCAGAGACTGAAAGGAGATTTAGGACCAGGTGTCCAATGAAGTGGTTAGCTATTCAGCGGGGGACTCAGAAGCCATGCAAGCAGTGAGCCAGCCACGGTGTTTAGGCAGCTGCATGGGCAGCCACTTGGTTACATCAGCTTTGGCAACAAGAGTAAGCAGAATCAAGCCAATGGAACGGAAATCTCAACCTTTATAAAAGTCACTAAAGCTCAGAGTGTTCCACACATGGGCAGAATGAATTTGTTAATATCTTGCAGATTTGGCCAGTTTTCCTTACTCAGTGCAGCTGTTTCATTTCATTGGCTTGTTCAGAGAACGTTAGCTACATCCTTTCCATGGCCCTGTTTATCTTCTCTTTTTGTTATAGCTCCATTTATAAGACCTTCATTGCTTGTGGATAAACGAGCTTTGGATCATACTTAAAATATAATGCCACCTGTATCCTAAGGCCATCAGATAACATCCGCTGAAACTCTGTATATATAAGCTAGATTAAACCTTTAGTTTCTCTCTACGCTGCTGTGAATGGCAGACAGCTCTCTACTGCCTACTCCTTGCCAGTAGAAGGGTGCAGGATAATTCCCTCAGGAGATACTCCTCTGCGTTCTGGCCCTTGAGCTGCTGGTGCCCAAATGGACCCTTGCATTTTGGTGACAAGCCCCCAAAGTGTTTTCAGCTTGGCTTTTCTTGGACTTTCAGCTATCTTGGCCACTCTGTCAGACTGCCCTGGCTTTCCTTAAAGCACGCGAAAAAGAGCTTAAAAAAGAAAGCCATCAAGCCAAGAAAAATGGCAGAATTCTTCATTATATTCTTCTGAACTACGTCCATGTGTCTTTAAGAAGCTGTTCTTGCTCTGGACTTTGCTGCTTCAACATCCAATGACTGTCATATTGCCAGGTGACCAGTTCTTACTCTCAGGAGTGAGTTTTCCTCCCTGCAGAACAAGCTGATTTGCTTCAGGTTAAAGCCAAAGTGCCAGCCAGCATGGAGACAGTACAGAGGGATTTGATTTGATGAGGGAGTCTGATGTAGCCTTCAGACAATGATGTGAACAGTTCAGGCAAAGCCAGAGCGACCCCACAAGATGTAGCAACAATGCAGATTTGGCTGTTGCAGGGCTGCTTCCAACTGTCCGGCTGTTTTTGCCAGCTTTGGGGGCCACAGATAGGCCTGGGAGGGATGTGTAGCTTGTTTAGCGCTCTGGAGAACAATTCCTCTGTCTCTGGTCTTTCGCTAAGGACTGTCCTGCAGCAGCCCTTTGTGGATGATTCCCCCCATATATGTTCCCGGAGAGATCAGGGCTCAGCGGACACGGAAGATATGTCCATGGCTCGGCCAGTCTTTTCTGCAAGCCACGCCTGCTCGCTCAGAGTGATGCAGTCTTTGGCTGTAGATGCCAGGGTTTTGCCCAGAGCCAGAGAAAGTAAGTTCTACCTGTGCTGAAGGTTATTCCCTTTGCCAACTTTGGTCCCTGCTGCAATTAAACTTCCATGTGGGAATGTGCCCTGACTGTAGCTGAGTGAAATGAATTATGGGGCTGAATTAGGAATACACGGGGCAATGGGAGTTTGCATACTGTCTGCTGTAACTTTGAAACAGCATGAAATATTACATAAACCCTAATTCCATATATTGGCACATACACATACTATAAATAAACATTATACATATGCAAACAGCACACATCTCCTAGGAGCTGGATCACATTTGAAAATAGCAGGCAGAGGAGACTGCTATTCTACAATAGCGATATTATGTTTGGCTGAATTATACAATTCATCTAAATGTGTGCTGTACAGTAACATAACTTTTGGAAACCATATTGTTTGGCCCTTCTGAGCAATTCCCAGAAGTAATTCCTGTGAGGAGCACACACCCAAGCCAATCAGAATTTCTGGAACGACATTCCAGTTGCTCAACACCTGGTTAGGCAGATAGAAGAGAAAACAGAGCGACGCCTTAGCCACTATAATAGATAAGGGTGTGAGAATTCAGCTCTCTGGCTAACACATGAAAGTGTGAATGACCTCGCCCCACGTCTAGGATTGCTCAAGCTGTAGGAGATGTCAGTATCAATATACACATCTTTGTTTACAGTCACAGGACAACTCTCTTCTAAATGTTTGCTTCTGCCCTCAGATCTTAACCCCGGAACGGAGAGAAAGTGCAACGCTTGTGGAACAAAGTGCTTGCAAAGTTGTTTGCCTCTGTAAACTGATTAGTGAAGCTCTGTCTTTTATTATTCTATATCTAGTGGAAGACCTTCCGCCTCTTCAGATAAACTCACATACAATCAGAAAGATGTAGAAGTAACGGGTTCTCAGTTTTCTTCAGACTGAGACTAGTGGCTTCTCTGTATTATTCTCCTGTGTGATGACCGGGTGACCTTGCCTGTGTTAAATAGAAAGGGGCTCCTTTTGTTCATAAAATACCCGAGTTTACTCAGTTCCTTTTTCCAAAGCAACAAAAAGCTTGACTTCAGCTGTCATTTTGCATCTCCATCTTCGATATCTACCAGCAATTGGCCAAGATTTCTCATTTGTGTCCATAACCAGAAGAAAAGAAAAAGTATGTCAATACTACTCAATTAATTCATTGATTAACAGATTCTGGCAGTTGTAGCCAAACTGATGGGTTAGGAGGGAGAAGGGGGAGAGGGGAGTTGTTGGATGTTTACTCCTCCTTGTCCTAGCTGAGGTGCGGGGACCATTTCGCTCGTGCGAGATGCAAGGAAACAGATGAAGAGGTGTGGAAGTTCGGGATACGTGCTGGATGAAGGGGGCTACTAATCTTTCAGGCTAGTGAAATCAGTGGAATTAGCACCAAACCAAGCGGTCTGGTGCTAACACAACAAACCCAGCGCATGCCCTACAAAACCTTGAATAGAAATAAAGATCATGGTTGCAAGGGGAGGGTGTTCGCATTTCAAGGAAATGTTTTCCCCTGAGCAAGAGGGAGAACTTTGGTAGCAGGTCTTGTGTCACACCTGGGTTCCTAATCCGGCTACAGTATTGTTAAGTAGTCATTAAAGTAACCCTGTAAAGGCAGCTTTGGCAAACAAAGGCCTGTGAAAAGAGGTGTGAGCAGCCAGGATTAGATGACAGAAAAGAGCAGCAAGCCTTTCCCATAGGAAGTAAAGATACTTGCAGCAGATGAGAGCGTCTGTCCCAAAAGCACTAAGAAGTCCCTCAACCTGTAAGCTGGCTTGCAACTCCTAGTTTTCTACTGTTTATTAGCAATGAATCAAACCTTTCATTCCTGACCCGAGGAACTCCTAAGGCGGGTTTTCCTAGTGACTTCTCTGTGCTCCAAAGAAGATACAGTAAAGATGAGGAATTAGGAAAGTAATCTTTTACTGAATTGTTTTTTTTAACCTTTCTAACAGCACCACTATAACTGACAGAAGGACAAGAAATACATGCGAGCCTCCTCTGACTTGAGGTTACATTAGAATACTGCTGGGTCTCTCCAAACTTGTGGGAGAAGGGCCAGATCCTCCAAGATAGTAAGACCCTTAATTCTTGGTGAAGGAAAAGGATCTTTTGCATAGCTGAACCTGAACGTCTAAATATCTGCATCTTGTCATGCAGTAAGTGACACGTGCCATGTCTGTTTTCATTTCTCACTGCATTCAGCACAACTCATTTAGACTGGCCCACTGCAGACTAGCGAACAGTTCTCTGGACTTAAAATTTGAAAAGGCTTGCCTCAAGCCCTAATGACATGACTCGTACAGTCCCCTCCCCCAGCCTGCTTTGCAATGTTACTGAGGTTGCGAAGTCAGGTGCTCAGAAGTCAGAATGAGCACTGGCAGTGCAACGCAGATTCTGCCTGCTCACACATTTGCTTTACATAAGGCCTCGATTTACGGGCCACACCAAACCATGTCCAGAATTTTTTCCCAAGAATTCGTTTCTGTTAAAGCCAGTGGCCCAGACTGTTCCTCCAAAGAAAGCCCCACCTGCTCAGGAGGTAGGCAGAACCCAGAGGGCATTTGAGTTGGGCTGCGTTATAGACATCAGTGCTGTACTCAGTGAAAGGGCATTTCAGTGTGCAAGAAGGTCTGTATTGGTGGATGTAATTATTATTGGAGAAGAACGGGAAAAGGAAGTGGAACCAACCAGTTCTAGGTTACTGAAAAATATTGTCTCAGTTAGCCAGGCTGATGAGAGAGTGAAGGAAAGATCTAAGACTTTATGACTATGATGGCTAAATAATGATAATGTAGCAAGGTGTTAATTGCAAGTATGGCTGTAGTTTGGCCAGGACCCTGAGTGCACACCCCTTCCAGCTGACAGGGCTGGGGGCAGCTCGGAGCCAGTGCAGCTAAGGGTGGTCCCCTCCTTCTACTGACCCTGGAGAGGCTCCCAGCCAGTGCTGTGGGGCAGCCACAGCCAGCACCAACCCCTGCCTGGGGGAGCTGCTTTCACATGCTGAGGCTCCAGTGCTTGGCTCCCGTCAGCGCTACAGCTCCCACAGCGTCGCAGGCCTGCCTGCGCCTAGCCGTAGGCCTTGTTCGTCCAGACCAAGACCCAGATGTGCGCACTCACTTCCTGGCCTGGCCTTGGACCTGCCTCGTTCCTACGGACTTGCCTGGTGACCACAGGGCTGTGTCTAACCCTGGTCACTGTCCCTGGGCCTGATCCTGACCCCCTGACTCACGTTCCCAGCTTGACCTCCGCCCTGCCTCACCAGTACAGACCTGCCTGGTAATCGGGACTCTTGGATGAATCCGGCTGCCTGATGGCCTGCCCTGCTCCCTCGCTGGGGGTGGTGGGATGGGCCCTGGCTGGCGAAGCTGCTGCCCTGCAGGCCTGGGGATCTCCTGTGGCTCCCGGCTCCCCGTCTCTGTGGGGATGCAGCCAGCCCTTACTGTGCCCTGACAGAAAGATGCGAGATGCTGAATGCCTAAGGAACCCCCCTAGGCTGTGATTAATAATCCCACCTGTAGCAGTTTAATGCTTGTTAGCCAGCTGTCTAGCCAGAAGGCAGAGCATGGCACAAGTGACCAACGGTATTCATTTTACTGGAAAAATCTACTCCACTGAGAACAGAAACATTAAAAATTCCTTTGTTTTAAAAATTTTAAAAAGCATTTGGCAGATTTGGGGTTATCTCAAAGCACTGCTCTGCTCAGTGGCTAAATGAACATACATGGGAAACTCCACTTTTGTATTGCTTTGGTTATATATGCTTTCTGGGAAAGGCAATGGTTTCTAGAGCCATTAAATATTTGTTTGCATGACCAATGTGTTCTCCCTCCTACTCACCTGCTCTGCTAATGTACTTTCCCTGAGAGGTGGAATGTTTGCCGTACCAAAATAGCAACTAAATGAATGAAAGTTCAAGAAGAGCTATAAATAGAAAGGGCATCAGGCTTTCTCAGTGCACATGCAAGCTGCTTCACACCCACTTCCTCTTCTCTGCCATTAACTCTGAGATCTGAAGTGAAATAACCTTTCTGCACTTTAGAAGAACAAACAGCAAAACAATAAAGAGTCCAAATTGTTACCAGAAGTCACTGAAGCCCTGTGTAGGAAAGCTGGAGAGATTATTACATGCATAGTGCTCTGCCCCGTGGCTGGAGCTGCCAAATAGCAATACCTGGTTTAAATTTTACCAACACTTACAGGGGAATTTGGGGACGTCAGAAAGAAAATGCCCAGGGCGGAATTTCATTCTCCCTCTCTTTTTCATAGTCCCTCTCATGCACAATGTGGAGTAGAGCCAACCGTTCAGTCTCGGAGTAAAGCAGAGTTGCATCTCCTGGTGGAAACCAGCTTCCAGAACAGAATGGTCAGGGATGTGGGCAGCAAAACAGAACCAAGAGGTAAGGAAGAAAAATGTATGCTGAGAAGTAAAATAAAAAAGAAAAGCAAAAATATGAAACAATTTTTGTTTAAAGGACAAAACACTTGCTTTTCATATCAAAGACAGAGTACACAGGCGTTCTCCTAATGTTGCTTTTCCAGGTAAATAAGTGCCTTTTCATGTTGCCGCAGGGGGTGTTTAGGACACAGATGAGTAGAACGGAGGGGGTTACAAAGGCAAATAGGGTGGGAAGGTGCTCCAGGAGACAATCTCCATTGCAAGAGGCCGTCCTCACTCAAGAAGCTCACAATTCCTTCACTACGTTGTATTTTTCTGTTTCCCCTGGACTGGCTCTGCATGGCAGTTTTCTTGCAGAAGGCTGTTAATGTTTGATACTTGACACTGAGATAAAAAGCAAATAAACCTTGAAGAAAGTAACTGAGTCAGGCTAGATTAGATTAGCAGGGAATTTACCAGTTTAGTTTTAGTTGTTGGAAATAGAAACTGAACGAAATCTTACTGAGAAGAAACTCCTGGCCAAAATGTAGGCTCATAAAAAAGTTGATGGTTTGGGTTTATTACAGTGCCAGTATGGGATATGAGATCTGGATGTATAAAGGAATTTCCTTTTCTCTGTGGAGGTTCTTTCGAGGTTGGCACGCGTAACACCTGGCTGGTCAGGAGTTTCTAAGTGCAAATGCAATACTGAGTGATAGAAAAAAGTATCACAACATGTTTCAATGTGTTGTGTCTTCTCATGAGAACTCCAGGCCATTTCTACATAGCTGTCTGAACAGATAGTTCTTATCTGATCCTTATCATTTCACTCCTAGCAATGGAGGTGGTTGTATATTTTTAACTTTAAAAATGTCGAGGAAACTAGACGGGAATGGTGACAAACCAAACGTATGCCTTTTCTTCTGAGAAACTAGACATGCCGAATTTCTGCTTTGTCTCACCTACTTCAGTGTGTATTGCACTGGGGGCTAGGGGGAGAGGTGAATGCACCTCGCAGGCACTGAATGGGTCACTCCTGCAGCGCACTGTTGAATCACTACTTGTGAGCGCTGGAACTAGATTTACCCAGTTAGATGGTCACTGCCTGTCTGTTTTCTCTCTGATTCATCCAAAACACTACAAAAGGGAAGCAACTTAGATGAGAAAGGAACTCGGCAGTTGTGTTTATGAAAGTGCTGCAGCGTGGAGCTGCTTATCCTAGGACTCTTGCACTGCTGTATACAATGTGAGCAAGAAAATAATCTGTCTGGGAAGATGCTGCTGTACATGAAAGCATCTGCCTGCAGCTAGATTCCATCAAAGAGTAGATCTGCAAATTGATTTTCCCAGTATGACATCTTCCATCTGTAGAGCACTCAAAGGTTCTTTTATTAGCCCTGCTGCTGCTCATGATTCAAACAACATGATGAAACAGCTCATAAAAAGGTACTCAGCTTCACAAACACTGCCCCATGAGCAATACAGAAAGTCCGAAGTTGGGGAAGTGGCAGAAGCGGAGCCTTGGTAACAGGGACAGGGGAGGAGCATGAGAAATGCTATCTGGGCGCAGGCAACGTGAGTGGTGACTTCCAGAGCTGGGAACGGTGTTTCTTAATCTGTCTTTTAATGCAAGTCCACCTAATCTTCTGAGGACAAAATCCAAGAATCAGCTTGTGCCAGCATAGCTCGCAAGACCAACCAGTATCACAAATGTTGTGACTGTTGTCAGTGAAACTCTGAATATTCATTTACTACTTCTGTCTCCCCAGTTCGGTTCTCTGTACGCATGGGCATGTTTTTATGTGTTTTATTTTATTTGCAGTGATGTCATGGACAACCTTTTGATGACTTATGACCCACACTAGGCTAAGTACTACTGGTTTATAAAACAAAGAAGAGGGAATAAAGTAAGAAAGTTGAAGTAACAAGGATTAAATAAGCTCAGCAAACAAAAGGATGGAAGCAAGTTTCAAAATGACCTGCCAGATATATTTCAGGAGTAGCCAGTAAACAGAGGAGATGTGGATACATCAGAATACATTCCCTATGGCTGAGCATCTTAAGCCTGACTAGCCACATCAAACATTTTTGGGGCATAGCACACAGCAGGTCAATTTGCTGGGGACTGGGCTCTCCCACAGGACATGCTAGTACTACACAAGAGGTCTGAAAGCATCCTTGGAGCAACCACACAAATGTGCATATCCTTCTCCAGAAATGGATTTTATTACATGGCTAGGGCAATTTATTTAGTACAAGTGTGTTTTCATGTCCTCAGCCTATTAGAAAGCCTCTATTAGACCATTATGCTGTTGAAATATAAATATCTTACACGTTGGAAAGAAGCTATTCCTAAGCCATTCCCTATGCTTTTAATTTATGGGAAAGGAATATGTTGTTCCCCAAGAGCATTTCCTACTGATTCACTTCTCTTTATCATCTGATTTACAGGTCTGATCTTGACTTTTCACCACACCCAGATTTCCCATTGACTTCAAGGAACAGGATTCTGTGGGGGCAGTGTGAAAGTCACCCAATAGAGTTTTTCAAGAGGAAGCTGCTGAATACATCAACAACACAATTTACATAGATCTAAAAGATGCCAACAAGTTCTCTATGGCAAGTATGACGAGCTGTGTCAATTGAAGTGGCAGGATGAAATGAAAAAGGACTATGCAGAACAGCCATTTGCAGTGACAATCCCTTCCCTTGGCAGAATACAGCATGTCCACTGCATGCACTGCCTGCTTCAGGACAGGCTTCTCTCTTTTAGTCTCAGGATGCAAGGGGGCTCTACTGTACATTATTTGTGTCTTATGAGGGACTGCAGAGTGTCCAGATTCAATGATACCAGAAGCAGTAGTCTCTAAGAGAAGGAGGAATATAGTGTGATAATTTTGTTTCCTCCAAGAAGAATTTGCCCCAGACAGTTAATCCTCAACTCAGATCACAGACTTCCTCTGTTAGGTGCTGCACAGTCATATAAAGCAGGAGATACCACTAGACCCGAACAAAGGCTATGAAAGTTATACAGGGCTATGAAGCAGTGCAGCGAACTGCACACAACGTGGCAGCAAGAGAAAGCCTCAGATGGCTGCTGCTGATCCAGCACCCCTCTCCAGTCCACTTCTGAAGTGCTCTTGGAGAGAGACATTGGGACACAGTGAGGCTTGGCCAGCTGCATCCTTAGAACATGGTACATCTACAGCAGGGTGATCTTATGTCTGGGCAATCTCAATATTGCAGTGATTAATTAGAAACTCTGTTTCTGCAAGATTTGGAGGAGCAGAAATCTCTTCTTTCTATTGAGGGGAAAGAGAAAAGATAACCGTGGATAGCATAATTTGTTGAAACGATCGCACTTTGCTCCTATAGTTCATCTGCTGAGCTCTCTTGCTTGGCAGGAGCTTGTCTGAGTTTTGATTGTAAAGTAGCGATAATGGATTATCGTTATTAAAGGGCTTACAAATTGGGTAGTCAAGCTCCAGCTAGGTGAGAGGTCACTTTGACCATGCAAAAGAAAAGCTTTGAGCTGGGTGAAGAAGCTTGGGTTTGACTGAGAGGAAAGGGAAAAAATTTTGTTCTGCAAGTCTGCAGGTCTGTCTGTCTGAACATCAACTAGCCTCACTGGCTCTTTTTTTTTGTTCAGAGTTTCTTAATCAGCATGTTTGCAGTGTGTGTTCAGCAGGCTTGATAACAACAGAATTCATTCCATCCTGAGGTTTTAATAAATCCTGTGGTAGCAGAGAGGAACTGAATTTGCTGTATATTTGGCTAAAGCAGAAACTGCTGCAGTCTCTGCAGAGCTGCAGAGCGTAGCAGGATCTGACCATGCAGACCGACAAAGAATGTCCCCCACTCTAGGTGGCAGTGATGAGTGCGGAGAGTGGTACTTGCTTGAGAGAAAATAGTGGGGCATCAGAAAGCAGACTCTCAGTATTTTGGGGCTGGGAAAGGATTAGAAGTAGGAGGAAAGCTGTCTCAGCGACTAGGAAAGTTTTAGCTGTCCTTCGCAGATGGTGAAGTTCTAGGAAGGAGCTGGAGCAACACTTTCATTTACTCCAGAGAGGAAGCCTTAGCCAGACTGATGGTTGCTCTGGGGATTTGGCTGAAGGGTCATATCATAATGACAGCAACGATACTTGCTTAAAGTATTCTGAGTATTGCAGCTGAAAGCGATTCCAGGTCCTCAGAAAAAAATGTATTGTTACTGACAGACAAGACAGCCAGAGCTAAGGAATACAGATTAAGGTACTGTGTAATGGGATGTCTGTTTACCAGCTTGGAGCCTACTGCTGCTCCCCCTGATCTCAGGCTGATCTTGTCATCAGTTTCAGGAATAGCAAACACAGGCTTCAACCAGAAAAGAGGAGTCTCATGAAACAAAGTCAGAAAGAGGAACCAACGACTTGGGTACCCAGAAAGCTGGCAAAGGGCCTAATCCAGCACTTCCCAGAAAACGATGTGCAGTGTCACCTTCTACTCAGCTCTTCTTCTCAGAAAATCTTTCTCCTTTTCAGCTGGAGCAGACAACTCCTGGGACAGAGGAATTATATGAGATTCCCACCTTTCCTTTTAAAGGAAGAAAGCAAAAAGAACTACATTTCTAGCCCATAGGTTTGCAGAAAAAAATTAAACTGTTTGACCCCTGAATTCTGAAAGATGATAGCAAATAAATGCAATTCAAACTATGCAGGCTAAAATGCCATGTCTCTTTGAGTTTAAGCCAATCGTAAGAGTTTTGTGAGGGCTCTGCTTGTGATTTCTGAGTATGTGGTCTTAGTTACACTGTGCTTTATAGCAGCAGGCAGCAGCGCCGTGCTTGTTGTCTCACCAGTTCCATGCTGAATATACTTCATTTAAAATCAAAGAAATGCAAATGTAATTTGAGATTTGAGACTGATTGTTTCCATCCTCTTTGTGCACTTTGTAATGTGGACTAATAGGAAACTCTGTCTTTACTTAACCCCACACAACCCCCCTGACTTCAATCACTGACTTTCCGGAGGCATTTACACAAGTGCAGTTTCACAGAAATTTGGTTGGGGGGGGGGGGGGGAAAGAGGAGAAGAAATCGACAGGAAGGGAACAATTTCTCTTTCTCTTAGCTCTCCAGGGTTTTAAAGGCCAAGAGGAATTCAGTGCATTCAAAGTAATGGCACTTTTCGTCGTGAAAGCTAACCTGAGGCTGAACAATCATAGGAAACACATCTGCCCAGCAGCAGCTATTTCTGAGGATATCACCACTCTGAAAAGAGCATCTCAAAGACATTCTAGGCCTGAGGAGAAAGGGTGGTCATGACAATTTTCTTAGGCAACAGAAATATCTAGCTTTATGTATTTTAAGTGCTTGGAAAAAATCTGTGCCCTGATTTGCCTTTGTGACAGTTGCATCAGGAGATAGTTTTTATCATGTTCCTAAAGTTGCAGGAAAGGAGACAGCATGCACATATCAGGTCTCTCCACATCATGCCACAGTGTGGATCTGACAGCCAGAGATGTGCCAGCAGTCCCACATCCCACACAGCTCTTTGGCCCTGCTCTGCATCCAAGCTGTGCTATGGCAGCAGTAGCCTAGACAGTCAATTTGGAGTTGCAGCTTTACTTAAGGCCTCTGGAGGAGCCTGAAGTAGATTCAGATTTTTGATTCGTATTCAAGCTCTGCTCTCTTGTGTTCAGTGCTACCTTAATCCAAACCAGAGAGGCTTTGCTTTTTTTTTCTTCCTCTCTTGATGAACCTCACTCAGTTATCCCTTGGAAATTCAGAAGACAGGCAAAAATGGTCATTGGATCTACAGGTCAGACATCATAGCTGAATACTATAGAGAACCAGAAAATAAACCCTCTTTGTGATAAGTGAAGAAAGGAGAGAGAGAGAGTTACCACATGAACCGTGATTTGCAAATCTTCGCTACAGCAGAATCTTCTCTATCTTTAGGCATCACCATTTCCTGCACTACCCACAGCCTTGCCTATTCTTCCTCCAAATCCTTCCTTTAGTCTCATCAGATTCTGGGAATAAAACTCAAAGACCTCCCTAAAATTGTGCAGCAAAGATGTAGCATGAGTCTTCCTCTTCCTCCTCCTACACAGTGCTCTGCAGAGGTCCAAAAAAGCCCAAAGAAGCCCAAAGAACCATGTTAGAAGGTGACAGGAAAAAAAAGTTGTGCCACTGTCTACATTCATAGTGCCTTGAATCCATTTGCAGTCTTGGTCATCCCATTGCTATGCCTTTTTTTTTTTTCTTCAAAATTAGAAAATGTCTAAAGTGGCACGGTTGATGAGGGACATCCAATGGCTTCAGTAGCAGGAGAGATTAAATAGATTACACCTCTCTAACTTGAAAAGAAAAAGACTGAAGAAGAACATGCTAGAGCTCCAGAGTGACACAGAGAAGGAGACCAGGGAATGATCTTTCACTTTTTCTTGTAATACAAGACGTAGGAAACAATAATCCAAATTATTACACAGCAGTTCTAAAACAGAACTGTTTCACACAATGATTTACTTTAAGGCGGCCACTTGAGTTTGCTCATTGGGACTGTTATCCTTTTTCACCTTTTTAGTGCGTCTTTCACCTGTGGAACTCATTGCTGCAAGATGAAGTAAGGGTCAAAAGTATAAACTGGTTCAAAATTCACCTAAAAATTCATACAAGGCTTATCAAAGTCTAGTAAACATAATGGTGTCAATTTGTTATGTTATTGTTTTTCTTCTTTTCTTTTTTTTTTTCTCTCATTTTTGTCTGCCTTCCTCTTTTACTTTCCTCAGTGTATATCCCATTTGCTGTGACATGTAAGTTTTCAGTGTTACTCTTAGGCTTCAAGAGATGGTTTCTTTTTTGTCTTTCAGCCGTAGGGCACAATTATGTTTCACCATAGTTAAGAGCCAACAACGACGTGATGTGATGTGATGTTTTTTTTTTTCCAGAAAGTAGATTTCAAGGTACCAGAAGGTTTGGCAGAACAATGTATTGTCAGTAAGTAGAGTGAATATATCGTCCCCAAAAAGATGCGCTCAGCCCAACAAGCGTTTCCTGGGTGTTACGTTTCTCTCACTGGATCCTTTGTTATTTTTCAACTTTGTATGTCATCTTAACTTGGATTTCAAGTACTGCTGATCACTAGGAAATCATGTGACCACATCACTGTAACATGTTTTGGTCCTGAACTCATAAAGTAATACACATTTGACCGTTTCTTCCATACTGATGCTGCTATTACAAAAAAATGGCCCAGCATACAAAGTACCAGGGTTCCAGCTCAGGGAAGAACTGCTATCTACTGTGTGGCGACATGGCTTCCAGCGTGGAAAAAGATTTTCACAGACCCACTAAAACCAACAGTGCTGGCCTATGAAGTTATTCTTCTCAGTTTCATTTATCTCTATTTCCAGCCCCCCTCCCTCAAGGGTGGTTTATAGTTTGTGAAGTACTAAACAAGCACTCAAATACACTGCTGTTTTACATCAGTGCCATTAACTCTTTTCTTTCCTTCATTCCCCATCACTGTCCCATGGGTTTATGGAGATAGGACTGGCTTCACTAAGTGACGCAAGAGCAAGGAAGGGCATAGGGAGATAAGTTCCCCCAGGGCCAAACTCTAAATGCTCCTGACAGAAGGAGAAGGGAGCAGTATGCCAGAAGCTACAACTCTGTAAGACCCTCGAGTGTTTTGTCTGAGGCAGTGTTGGAAGCTTAAACTGTTCTTTAGGAGGAGTTAGATGGTATGGAGGAAGGAAGAAGTTTCAGCCACAAATCAGATCCAAGTAATTTGTGAAGGACCAGTTGCAATGCATAAATACACTTGCCTGTTCCGTCTGAATAGCTTGATGTAGTGGAAAAGCCTCACCAGTTAGATGAACGGACTCAACGCAATTTTACTCAGATACAGAAAGGCAAGTTTGCATACAGAGCATTTGCAAGAGGTTTCTGCTGTGACTGTAATGGTAATGGAAGGTAACTTCAGCCCTACAGCTTTAAGCACAGCTCAGTTATTTTTCCACTGTGACAAGGAGCGTCTACTTTCTGAAGAGAAGACATTAAGAATCTGGGAGGCAGGTGCCTAAATGCAGGCCAAAAGTATGAAATTCACGAGGTGCAGTACCAGGCAGCCTGTGCTGGGGCGCTGCTTCCTAGCACAAATTCAAATAGTTCTTGCAAAAGGCAAGTTACTCCTCCACAAGAGTCAGCGGAGAAGGAAAGCCAGCGGAGGGGTGCAATGTTCCTGTCATGACCTCATGCCTCTGAACTGAGGGTGAACCTGTTCATCCAGAATGACAGGAGAGGATTAAAGAGCGCTTTTACTTTGCATCTAATGAACAATCAAACAAACAAACAAACACTAAAATTATTCAGTTCTTCACAAAATCTGAGCACTCAGATCTGCAGACACAAGCCAACTGCTTTGTTTTCATTGGCGGGGGGGAGGGGGAAGAGAATTTCCCACAAAAAGGGGTAGACTAAATAATGCCAGAATACAAATTGACACGACTTGTTCTCTTCAATTCTAAGTCATAACTGAGATCATGGTGGATATCTAGGAAGTTTCATGAATACTCTGGCTACTGTGTGTCCAACACCAGTGGCTTGGTATTTGGTTTCACTGGTCATTATTAACTCTGCATCTTGAATGCAAAATCTACACGCTGAGTCGACAGGTAACTTTGTTTTGGGTTGTTACTTGTGTCAATATATTTTGTTTATGCTCTGCCAGACTTCCCAAATGGTTACAGAGCTGTGCACATTAGCAGGAGAATAACACTGAGAACATGGAGACTGCTGAACAGGCTAGAGGTTTCTGGCACCTAGTGTGGGTAGTTCTGAAGCACCTTCTTTGATTTGGGAGTCCTGAGACTGAGCTTGAAATTGAATCTAGCTTGTGTAACTCCAGGGCTGTGCTTTGTGAGGGGCCATCCTAGCTGTGTGGTGAACGGTATGTGGGTATCAAAGGAGAACTCGCCTCTTCGGCTTCTGCAGGGGCGTGACTTCTGATGGTCTTAAGTAACATGAAGGGTCTTAAAGAGTCACTTCCCTTTAGAGCCCTGAGGACCATCTCGCTGAAGCTATACTAAGGACAGGATGCTCTACAGGGGAGTGCAGAGAGGTGACTGTGTGAGACAAACACAAGCTAAAAGATGCATCCCAGGCAACGGCTTTTAGACAGATCACACACATTGCTATTTTAACACAGCCATGTGCATTTTTAACTTGTTCAGTCACATTGACTGAGATGGGAGATCCCTTCACTCCTGGTGGTAGGATGGCATGTTTGTGTAAAAGCAAAACCAAACGCAGGCCTCTGATGCTTTCCACTAGCCCAACCATGACAGTTTCAGAGCATGCTGTGCAGCAATTACTCCCTGGTGAGAAAGAGCCACTCGTTATTTGTAACGTAACCAAGACTTACTTTCTGTGGACCCTGATGCTGATGTGTGCGATTTGAAATGATCGAAGCCGTGGCATTTCAAAGCTGTACTACAGTTAGAGCCAGAACAGCAGTGACAAACTCACTTAGCAATTCTAAATGACTTGGGGCTTGGAAAGATTTCCTTGCATCTAGATCAAGGCCTTATCTTCCTGCTCTTCAGCAGTAAAGATTTCTGGGCGTTAATTACACTGGTCCAATTGGGCGTTAATTACACTGTTCCAAATTGATATTTAGCAATAAAATTGCACAGGGTCTTTTACTGCAACTTGTGAAATCCTGGCTTGGAGAATATTTGAATGACAGAGAGCTCATATTCAAATGGTTTTAAATAGTGACGTCCCTTCCGCTTGTGGATTGTAAAGTACTTCTAGAAGCCATAGAAAGAAATGAGCCTTTGAGGTATGCCTATAGGGTAGGCTGCAAGAGCAAATTTCAGCTCGCCTTGTCCCATTTTTCTAGCTTGCAAGACCAGCTTACACAGAACGGAGCCTGCGTCACCAGGAGCAGCAACCAAGAAATCCTTCTTTCTATCCCATCCAGAAAAATAAGCTCGAGTAGTGGAGAGCTTGAGTAGCATGTGGAAGGTAGCAAGGCTGATGTTACTCTGTAGGCAGCTGGCCTGCTTTTCTGCATTCCTTTTGACCCAACAGCCTGACCAATGTATCAGACACTTATTCTAACTCTTTCACCCTGTTGAACTACTATGAAGGAAAAAAGAAATGTCACTAGCAGAAATCTTGTGGATTTTGATGCTTCTAAAGGAGTATGGGAGACTAAAGTTCAAAGTTCTGGTTCCCCTCATGCCTAAGCAAAGGCGCACATCTTTGTTTAACCATTCCCCAGCTGAAAACATACTGAAGCAACAATCCTTCTTACTGCATTAAGAGTGCCTCTCCCTCCCTGTTAGGCCAAAGAAAAATACCAAAATACCTGCTCTTTGTGCCTCAGTACCCCACAAGTGCTGAGAGTTGCAACATGTCTCAGAAGCCAGCACCGAAGCCCTTGCTCCCCTGGTAGTATCATACCAAACTGAAGAGCTGGCAGTGATATGGAGGAAGGGGGATCATGACCGAGGTCAGCATCTCCCTCCCTCTGAGAGATGGCTCTGATAGAAATGAATCACTTGAGATGTGAAGCCAGCAGAACAACACTTATTAGTCCAGTTAATCTCAGGCAAGTGCCTAGACCAATAGGCTGTAATGGAGCTTTTTGTCTCTCCCTCTGACTTTTCTGGAGCTGCTCTTCTCCTTTAGGTCTTTAGAGGTCAGGAGCTAGTCTATGTCAGCAGTGTCATTGCTCACTAGAAGACAGGAACAACCTGCTCTTTTTACAACTGTGGCGAGGTCAGAGCAGGGCTCCTGTCTCAATATCTTCTGCTTTAACTGGTCTCCTTCACTAATATCAAGAAGTTGAGCTGAGGGTGAGAATTCAGATATGCGTGGCCTGGTTTGAGGGAATGTAGCACAGCTACTACCTTAGAGAATGACCCATGTACCAAGCACCTCTCAGGTCTTACACAGAGCTGATGAAACCAAAATAGAAGCACTTCAATGGGAGAATAAGAGATGTAGAAGTGGTTCCCATTGGGTTAGTAGCCTGCTGATAAACAAGTACTCAGCTTGAATGGAAGGTAATTCAAGCCCTAGTCTGCACCCCAGTAAGAACATTGCCTCAAAAGCTGCTCAGCAGTGCTTGCACTCCATCAGCTACTCTCTGGAGTATGCCATTTGCTCTTGGCTGTATTATCATAGGAGCAGCCTGCTTTGTGTAGCAGAGTGGGCTCAGCTGGGGTGAGGAAACCAGAGGAAGACCCCCCCCCCAAAAGCCTAGGAAATATGTCTGTGCTTATACATGGGAAGACAGCTCTGACTACATCTGATGGATGAGACTTGGGTTTCTCCTACTCCAAGGTAGTGACAGAAGCACTGTGAGGTAAAGTCATTTGTATTGAGACTGTGTGACTAGTAAATAGCTAGTCATAAAAACAGAACACATGCCTAAACAGGCAATGCATTGTGGAAAAGGCCCACAGTTAGAGACCTTTCTTGGGACAGGAGAGAAGCCAAATCCTGAGCAGCTGGATTCAGCTCAGTCTCTTCCAGCCAAGATATGCTGAATGAAATTGGCTAGACTGGGGTGGGCTCTCTCCAAAGAGCCTGCTGGTTTGAAGGAAGCTCTAAAGGAAAGGAAGAACTCCAGGAACTGCTGGAGCCCAGGTAGGATAAAGACAGTTGGCCTCCACAAAACCACAGTGCTTGGGCTCGGGCCTGTGAACAAAACTTGGGTACAAAATAGAACGCAGCTCTCCTTCAGAAGTGCAAAAGTAAGTGCAAGGGCCTGCTCACAGCTAGCTGGGTGATGAGGTTGATTGCTTGCATACTAGAAATCAAGGCATGTCCCTTGCTCAGGGACTGAAGCCTCTTATTCTCCTGAAAGAATGTCTGATCGCCCAGTTACTTCCTACTTCCACTGGTGGTACATCTGTTGTGATCTGAGTACACAAACTAGATTTAAGAATTGCTGTTTCAGAAGTCTTTTGCAGGGACCAAGCTGAGCTAACAGACCTTTGGACTACTGCCTAACTTTTTTTCAGTTTTGACCCTCTCCTTCCCCTCAGGGCGAAGTCACAGCACCGCTATGCAAATGTTCAGAAGTGTGACTACTTGAAGAAAGGTTCAGCAGCCTGACACAACGCCCCCATCCACTGTACTCTCTCCTGAGCTGTACAGGCTGCCAGGTGGTAGGATTCACCTCTGAGCTGGTTAGGTCACAAATCTGTTCAAATAGGGCCACTCTGAAGGAAGTTAGGATGTTTAATTTATTTGGGTACCTTTGGAAATAGCATGTCTGAACAACCCTAATTTGGCTGTCTTGTGTGTGCATTATGAAACAGCCTCATTATCCCCACAGGTAATATTTTACTTTTGCCTCCTTTGCTACACAGGATAAGGCCTGCTCTAAGGATGAATCAGAGAAGGCTATTGTCTGTAGCATACGAGCTTCAACATCTGCTGAATTTGGACTATGATGTGTAAGTGAAGCAGGGAAGTGTAGGAAGAGAAAGGATTAAGGCAGCCAATCGGTGCCCTGCGGACTTGGCAACTATTCTGCTCCTGCTGAGCAAAGTAATGAACTAAGATTTTTCAGGGTCGCTCACTAATTGTGTGTGCGTGCACCCCTTTCACTGAATGCTCATCTCACAGCCTTGGACTAGACTTGCCAAAGTGCAGGGAATAACAGTCACCAAAAGGAAAGGATAATCTTTTTTTTTTTTTTGACTTTAGCATTTACCAGCATCAGTTAAGTCTGTACAACAGGGACCAACATCTAAGTGAATGTTTCAACAAGAGACTTATTCTTGTGAAATACACAGGTATCATATAGACGAAGGGCACAGAAAAGTTCAAGGAGAATGTAATTGTTTTTGTCTACAAGGTACAGTTTGAGTAGTGGATTGCAGCAAGCCCTAGACATACGCACACATGCAAAAGGAGAGAACTTAATACTGACTACGCCTGTGACGCGAGTACCTGGGCACGTTGCACATGGTCTTAGAGGAAAACACTTCATGTGCTCAGGCTCTCACTGTGCGGGTGCACAGGAAGGAGGATTACAGTTGTCAGACTCCTCAGCACCAGCCTCCATGCTCACAGTACCCTTCTTCCACTGCAGTTCTGTGTGTCTCCTACTAAAGAATGAGAACTTGCTTCCAGTATCTGGCACACGGGTGCCACTTCATTTTAATCTAGTGTTCTTCCATCATTAGATCTCAAAGAATGCTCCAAAGGAGATCACTCTTCTTCTCGCTTTACTGATCTGGAAACCAGGGCACTGGGAGGTGGAAGCCAATTATCCAAATACAGAATTGGCAGCCAATAGACCTGGATGGTCTCACTATGCTCTAGCCACACAGCATTGCTCTTCTCTCTCTCAAGGGTGGCTGCAGGCTTTCCACTTCTTTTAGCACATCTTTCCTTTGCTGTTTTACCCCACACTCACTATCACAGTGCTCTGCTTCAGCTCTGTTGTTCCCAGACACTTTTGTCTCTGTTGAGAATCACATGGCTTTTCCAGGAGAGCTCATTTCTCCATGAGTGTCTATTCTCATGTAAGCTAATTAAAAAACTACCCTCCCCCTACATACCCCTAGTATTTGTATTCTGCATTATCTGCTTTTGTAGAGACCAGGATTTAGCAAGCAGTTGGGAAGACCATTGTTTTAAGGCAGGTCTCCTAGCCTAAGCAGATTCAAGGAAGCATCCCAGATGTGTAGGACAGCCTAAACTGTCCCTAATTTAGGTTGCTACAATACAATAGCTGAGGAAGGGAGTGTTTTGTTTAGCTGTAGTTATGGTTACAGTATCCTATAGCTGCATGCATTTCCGTTTTGGAGCATTTGTGGGGTAATATAAATTTCCCTGATGCCACAGGACTGTTAAAATGCAATACAGTTATTTAGAACATTAGTGACATACCGCTCTTTGGCATGTCGGGCTGTATGTGGGCTAGTGTGCAAACTGAAGTGTCACCAAAGGTTTATGGGAGGAACGATTGTTTCTTCTCACCTACTTAGAAAGGGAATTGGGTAACAGGTTTTGGTGTGAGGCATTTGACTCTCTTCAGCTGCCTAAGCACAAGGAGATCTACATTCTCCAAAACACTGAAACAAAAGGCCCAGAGAGAGACTGCGTAAAAGCTCCTCAGATTTAATGGCCAGACTCTCTGTACCTATAACCAGTGAATCAAACTCGTAAAAAAAAGAAAAAGTTGACCGTAGACACAAGAGCAGTCTCAGTGGAACCATACTGACAGAATTATTTGTGAGCTTTAATCTAAGCTTCTGTTTTGAGTGGGTTTAAAAAATCTTTTAGTTTAGAGTCCTAAGCTGGAATTACCTGAAGCTTAAAAAAAAAAAAAATTACCATCCTAGTCTGCGGCTTCTTTCTGCCTTTACTCCTTACCCCAGCATGTCTAAGCTTGCTGTGGAGTTATGCTGAGGTAAACTGCAGAAGCACAGGGATAAAGAATACAATAAGTAGAACATAACGACTTTATTTCATTAATGATACATCCAGGCAATGAAATTGTGGCAAGTGATTAGTACTTTTCAGTATCTTTAAAGGACAACTCCTTGAGCAGGTGCAAGAGAGTGGGCGTAGTCCTTGCCCCACTGATGTCAGTGGGAACGCCCAGGGTCTTTTGAAGCAGCTCATATGTGGAAATGCTTTCTGCTCCTCTCCTGGGAGCGTGTGAATTCTCAAGAATCTGAGCTGCCATTTAGTTGTAGAGGTGACTGATTTACACAAAACTGGATAGCAAGAACTTCCTGAGATGACCCTGTTTTGTGAGGAGATTCTAATCTCCTGACAAGTTTGTCTAGCCAGATAATGACAGTAATTAGCCAGGAGGCAAGAAGGTGGATCTAGGCACTCTACTTCTTGAGTAAGAAGCATGTTTTATGGCAGTGGAATTAGGATGAGGACGGAGACTGCTAATATCCTTCACAATGGAGTTGGAACAAGCCACACAGAACAAAAGATTGCACTTCAGAGGAGATTCCCCAGTCTGCTCTCCCTCAAAAGTAGAGAGGCACTGAAAGAAAGAAGTCCCTTTTCAGGATGACCCTGTGCTAAGCTAGCACTGGCATTTAACAGTAGCAACATCATCCTTATCATTCCTCCCACTATGCAGCCCAGTTTGTCTGAAATGCGGGGTGAGGGAAAAAAGAGGACCAGTGCAATAAATAATCGTCTGCATTTCCCATATTCAAACTAAACTGACTGTGGATGAATGAGTAAATAGAAGGTGCAGGCTACAGCTGATCTCTTAGTAAAGGCCATATCATACAGTCTCACTGTAGGGTTTGATAAGCTGAAAAGCATCTTGCAGTAACCAAGTAGCTTGGTAGAGGCATGCCTCCTGCAGTACTAGCAGATTATCACCTGCCCTTATCTCTGCCTTTTCCAGTCAAAGATTTGCAAAATGCTTACATGCTGGGTAGATAACAACCCACAGGCTTGGAGAAAACAGAATACTAATTCAAAAGTTGCGTGGAGAAAAAAATGCCGTTCTCTATAAACTAAAGGTGAGATGTGTTGCTAGCACACATGTAGGTCTGGTGGTATAAAGTGATGCAGTTGTGCCTTTTTGGGGTGCTGCCAGACACCCTGAAATGATAGTGTGCAGAGGAATGTGAGATTTCCTCCTTTCATCATAATGGTTACTTTGAAGACTAATTACAGCCATTTAAACACCAGTCTATTAGCCATGCTACTGCTAATCACTGCACAGAAATGCACAGCCACAGTGGGAAGTTCTCTCCTCCTGCTCACGCATTAATGCAGAGCTTGGCAAGGGCAGGGAGCAGCAACGGGAGTCCTGGGCCTGGCAGCCTCTGCCGAGACTGCTCTAGTGCCAGGAGAATGGGAATGGCATGGGACAAGCTACAGTGTGACCCACCCACCTCGTGGCGATACCTTCACATACCACAAGGGCTAGTGCTGGGCAGGTACACCAAACAAAGAGCCACTTCACCTCAGAAATCCTGCAGACAAGACTGTGAGAAAGTAACAGTAACTCCTTATTTTACTTGGCCTACTCTACTCCCTAATGATATGCTGAGGTATTGCGTCAAAAGACGACTACAAGAGCAAATTTCACCAAGAGGCAGCGAATATCTACCCACAGGTTGCCTATGGCACCTCTTGAAGGACAACCACTAAGAACCACTGTTGACTATTAGCTGCTGCAAGATACTCTCTGTAGACTGATCCCCCTACTTCTAGTAGCTGTGGTGAACACAAGGCCTGGTCACATTTGGTGCCACTTTTCTGCTGCAAGACACTTCTCCTCCATTATGTTTCACATTTTTGTCCCTGCACAGTCCATAAAACAGGTTTGAGCCAGGCTCAAAACTTGAGCTTCCAAATGCTTTGCCTTTTCCCTAGAGAACTTTAACCGGTAACCCATCTCTAAAATAAAAACCTAGCATAATGGTGTCCCTTCAACAGTGCAAAAACAGCAGGAACTGGAAAACACTGGCTCCTCTAGTCTTACCTTCTATTGTAAGTCACACCAATTAATTTCTGCATGGTTCTTGATGCCATTTGTAGGTGGGCCACACAACACAAGCCAGATATTCACCTGGTGTAACTGGAATAGCTGTGTCTACTTGATGTCTTCGGGGGATAATCAGGAGCTGTAGGTCTAGCACTAATGAAGTTCTTGTGCATATGGTCACATTGTAAGCTATGTGAAACCAGTGCTGTTTTACTTTAACTTGTTTGCCTACAAACTGCGGCAGTTCAGCTGCTTTATGACCAATCGAGACACCCCTGCAGCAGAGGCGGTATCCTCTGAGGGCTGGAGCAGAGAGCTCGGCAGGAATAACAACAGCTGTCCCAATATAAATTGTTCTCGCTTATGAATCAAAGCCCTTACTAAGATCATGTCATGTCCAGGCATGTTTGATATTTATTCTTGCAGATATAATATGAAGGCAAGGATCCATCCTTTTCCAAGTGCATCTCTTTTTTTCCACAATGAGAGAGGAACACAAAACAAAATATGCACTTGCTGAAAGGTTGGAAACAGGAAATTCTGTTTAATTTTCATATTCCCTGTTTTGATGAAAAGTAGGAAATCTAAATCACAGTCTTTTATTTCAAGTTTGGCATAAAAATTTGCCTTCCAGGTAATGTCAAATAACAGACTTCATACTGCTTGGATTTAGACTGATGACATTCAGTGAGAAGCACAAGGCAAAGGCTGAGTTCTGGGAGCATTTCATTTGTCAAATTTTCCCACTAATACTCCATCTTTGGGAAACCGACCGAAACAGTAGCAGCAGCAAGTTAATAACTAATAGCTATAAAAATTTCCACGTGATTTTTACCTTTAAAAGGCATTTTCCCTCTTTCAGCCCCACACTCTGCAAGTATTAGGGAATTTATTGGGATTTTTTTAATGAAACAAATCAACGTGTTTTTCCCTCTTTTTCTTTCTTCACCCTTACATATTTGACCTTATTTTTCATCTTTTTTGACCTCCTAGCATTTTCATCTAGGAACACTTCTGGTTTTATTGGAATTTCAGACGTTGCACCACCCAGAAAAAGTGTCAAGTAAGTTTACATTCTGAATCCTAAAGAACAAAAGCAACTTGGAACTATTTGGTGGACCTATAACGATTCTTCTAGCAAACTCAGCGGGCCCTACGTCAGGTGTATGCTTAGAAGTTTCACTGAAAAACGTATTATTTGTCTTTTTTTTTTTTCTAATTATTTCAGTAAAAAACCCTGTGTGGACAGAACAATGTCTCATTTAGCTGCTTTATCCATAAATACAGAGAGATAAAGAAAGGGTTCTACGGCAGAATGACAGCTTCCACATCTAATGGGAGGAAAAGAGTCTACACTGACTTACTGGGAAAATTCAAGACTACAGTTTTTGAGCGCTGACTATGCAGATCATCCATCATCCTCAATGGGATCACTGCGAAAGTTTTACTTCATTCTGCCCTTGAGACAAGGCAGATAAGTGGCTGTGCTCAAGCAGCATCTAAGTATAAATGAGGAATCTGTTCTTATGGCAGATGCTGCGACCTGTTGTCACTTTGCCAGCAGCGCTCTTTTCAGAAGCAACTGCTCCTGCCTTCTGAAGTTAAATCTCTGCTTTATTCTCTGCAGTATACAGACTTGTTTGTGCTGTGGCAATGAGTAGTTGGGCTTGACATACAAACCACATCAAATTACCTCAAATACGTGACACCAGCATCCAAAAGCAAGCAATTTCTCTTCATTTCTACTTCATGCTTTTCACTATGTTGCAAATTAATTTGAGAATCTGTGCCTTTGCAGAAAGGAAAAAACCCAGAGACCTGATAACCTGTTGTCATGGTAATGGTCGTGAATACTTAATCACTTCATGGTCTTGAGAAGAGAAACTGGCCTGCAACATGATCTGAACCTCCTTGGAGGAGCTGCAAACTACTGGCAAGCCTTACCCCGTAAAAATAATCTCTTATTCTACACAGACTGCCAGATTCTGGCTATTTTACTCACATTTAATGGCATCTCACTTCGTCTGGTCTCTCCACGAAGTGCTAGCAGTTACTTTACACAGAGGTGGTCTTTACTAAAGGCCTGGTCACACGTGTTCTTCTCAGCAGGAATGGCAGATTGCAGATGTCAATATCCCATAACTCAGCTGCTCCTTCCCTTCATTCTCAGTTGTGACAACCATTTTAGGAATCAGGTTTGCAGCATGAATACCTGCATCTTCTAAACCGAAAAAGAAGAAGGTATGATTTAATCTTGAGGGAAGAGGCCTACACAAGTTCTGCCTATGTACTAACAAAATTTAGGATCAGCAATTTCTAAAGGTAAAATTGTGTTTATGTATGGCTGAACTATTCTAAAGGACAGACTAGTACTTCTTCCTGATCTCCCCGCTCCCATCCCTGCGAGAATAACACTTGTAAGAAAGTGCTTCTTCTCTGAATCAGCTCAGGAATTTCATTGTGATTTGACTTTTCAAAACTTAATAAACACGTAAGTGAAAACCTGCTTTGGAAGGTAAATGCAAACCTCCCTGCCAGGTAGGCTGAAATAGAATTATTCCAATGATTTAAGTAAAACATCATCAAAACCACCACGTACTTTCAGGAAGCTCTGGGTCTAGTAAAAAAGGAATTTCTGAGCCTAATTCCAAACCAACTGTTCTTTGAGCCATGGAATTAATGAATCCTTGTTCACTGGGTAGCTCTGTCCTTTGTCCCTTCATCTCCTCACCACAAAAACCTCTACCCCAGCGTCAAATTTGGACGAAATTAGTCAAAGCGTTCAAACGCTATTAAGAGAGACTGACAAACGAGACAGATAATGCACTTGTGCAGACTCATTTCCTTCAGAATCCAAGCTGAAAATGACCCACACAGCTTTTGCCCAGCCCAGTAATTATCACTGCTAACAGTAAATAGCAACACAATATAAACAACCTAAGTTTATTTGTATGCAAATGCTACATTGGTATTCCATGCACAAATACAATTCATGTTGTTGAGGATATAATAATGCCATGACTGATTTTAACAACTATCCTTCCTACTGATAAGGTATCTATTAATGTCTGCTTTGTTAAAACTAATACAGGCATTTATGGACAAAGAGGAAGCAGGGGCACAAGTTTCAGAATTAAGCACATAGAGGAGAGTTCCTGTGTCTGGTCATTTGTATATAACGTGATGTTCTTTTTCTCCCATGCGCCAACTGGGGCTTCCCCTGTCTCATACCTAGGTATTGCATGACCAGCTAATTGAGAAGGAGTCCCAAAGAAGTTTCACTCAGAAACTATTCCCTCAGTGAAAGTGCAACTACAAAAAAAAAGGCAAAAATAGGTTTCCCGGAAGAATTTGCTCAACTCATGTGCAGGAAACGTCTAGATCATGAGCAATGCAATACAAGTGGGTTAGCAGCCTCATTAAAGCCTGAATATATCTGGAGAAGCATGTTCATAAGAGATGATTCCACCTGTTGAATGGGAAAGCACTCTTTTCCATTTCTTTTCTACTGATTGCTGTTCAGAGGGCTCGTTCTTAAAAGTCTGTTTGTTCACACGCTTTAATTTTAACATGTACCCGTTAACCTTCATTTATGAATCATAATGCATTATTATGGAAATGCACTGTCACAGAAAAGTGTGACTTCAAGAAGGGAATAAGTGTGTGCAGATGGCCATTAGTCCATCCACCACTGTAAACATTACATACGCAAATTTCTAATATTTTTGCCAGAGTTTGAGTGTTCTGAACCAAGTTTCTCTAGCTGAAATTGCTGAATGATCCATATATCAAAAGGTGCATTTAAAAACGCCTTCCTAGCTCTTAGCTCCTCAGCTAAGAATTGTGTACCCTTCTGCATATATTTCATATGAAGACCCTTGGCTTTTGTTCTGCTTGACTCTAGCCAGAAGTGCCAGTATTGCAAATCACCTGCCTGCTGCTCACATATGCAGAAACTTCTACCAGGTACAAGTGCAGGCAAATCTTGGGGCTGTGCATGGAGCAGCTGGCCTTGGCCTTTCCTGCTCTAAGCCCCTGCCACATACTCTAACCAAGCATAAACTGACAGGTCTGAGCCAAAGCCCTTTGACTGAAGCAGGGCTTCCTAAGGCTTGCCTTAGGTGTGTGCGTTCTCTGCCTCCCAAAGGATGCAAAAAAGTTTGATTCTGAGTAGCTAGTTAACACTGCTCAAACACAAAGTAGCCTGTGTGCATTCAGAATTAAAGCAAGTCCAGCCATTTGTCCTCCCTCAAGTCTCCTTTGCTGGTTTGGGCGCTGTACTTCTCTTTTTATCTCACCCAGGCAAGTTTTTATTCTGATGGCTTAAGTAAAGGCATGTCAGAATAAAGGGACTCTTTACAAGAACAGCTCACGCTGACGCTCACGCAAACGGGAAGAGCGGAAGAGCGCTGAATGCTTGAAAGGATGAAGGTAAGGAAACAGTAAGACTTATCAAAAGAAAGAGCACAAAGTCCGGAATACTGATGTGGGCCATTTTCCTCTATGCAAGCACTTATGTGTGTTTACAATAGGGAGATAAGTCTTTCCAGTGAAAGTGAACAAAAAAGGCAGATCTAAGGGTAAGAAATTCTACTACAGACTGGAAATCAACAGTTGGAAGCATGGGTAATCTGTTCCTATTTCTCAGTTCAATCTCTATGAGTAACAGCCTCCTTGGCACACATTCTTAGCTAAAAAGGCGTTAGGAACGTGAGTTCCTACCACTTTGTTGATGAGGTGTGTTGCTCTAGCACCTACGCCCTCTCCATTCTCACCCCTTTTCCTATTCCAGAAAAGAGCTTACAGGACAATGATTATTAACCTTTCTTACACACAGGGAAACCGAGGCAGTAGACAAGGAAGTTTACAGGACACCTGCTGCCCTGAGTAGCAATCCTGTGTGTCAGCTGCTGGGCCTGGCAGTCTGATTTCCTCTCCTCCAGAATGGCTGTGTGCACAGAAAGTCACGAGCACCAACAAGAAGCGCTCCTGGCAAGGCTCAGGAGTGAGGATGTCTGCATTTTTCACTCCCAGCTGAAGGTACAAGCTGGGAGACACAGAGCCAAAGAGAGCCAGCAGTCTCTGAAAGAAGCCTCATGACAATAATGAAGGCAGCTATATCTGTGATCTTTATCCGAGTCCCTGTGATCTCCCCACACAGCAGCGAGGCCAAGACAGCCCTGTCTTGGCTGTGCACCTTTGCCGTTTCCTCGGCAGGCGAGCCCCCGCACGCCAGCCATTAGAGGGCAGGGAGCAGGAAACGGGGCAGGTGCCCACGGTGCCCTTCCACAGCCTCGTCAGTAGAGCCGTTCCTGCTCCCTGAACCGGGAGTAGGGGCGAAAACCCAAATCGAATACCAAACCATGCTGGACTTGTAGTCGTTACAAATGAAAAAATTAACATAATCAGTTCAGACTGCAAACTGACAGCACGATAAGAGGTCTGTAAAATTAGGCTTTTCTCCATTTCCGCTATTATCCTTTAAAGTTTAAAACTTTTCAGCAGTAATACATTTAAAATCTTCAAAAAAGCTAAAAAGCTTCTTGCACTATTTGCAAATGTAATTTCTCCAGAGTCACAAGTTCCCATTCTTCCTAGGAAAATTAAACTTATCAGTTGAGGAAAAATGAACAGCAATTTTTCACTTTTGAACTTTTAATCAACACAGCAAAATACATCACTGGACTACCCTGCAGGAAAACACGTGATTTTGGGTACCTTATAACAGATGTAGTCCAGTGAGAGGCTTGGTCCAGAGACGATAGCACAGAGGTAAGCAACTATCCTAAGGCAAAGTGCCACTGTGGGGAAATCCAGTTTAATATTGATCTGACTTGCACTGCTGTACTTCAGGTTGATGTCATCGAGATGGAGTAGTCCTTCCTGCATTCCTGCATCCTTCCCACACTATAGTTTGTCAGAAATTCCTGTTAAATAAATAAAAAGCAGTGTTGGTCTTGATTTGAGATAAGTGGAATTATTTTTTGAGGGAGATGTTTCCTTATCAAGGTGTTTTCCCCAAGTTACACCTTGACATATGCCTAAGTGGACCAGAACAGCCACACCAGTTTGCCTCATCTCAGGATGTGGTGTTAAGTCTCTGGAAACCTGAGCAGGGCTAGACCAATACAAGGAGTTGACATAAATTGCTACACCTTTTTTTTTCTCAAAGAGCTGGACACCAGAGTTTATCCTGGCTTCCTATGTTAAGGCAGTTGGCCTGCAGAATCCCGTAAGGATACAGCCGCAGATCATATCTTTCTAGTATTGTCTTGATTGTCTCTCTAATTTCGGAGTCTCCATCTCATATTACACCCCCGGCTATAACACCTGACCCTACAATAACTTCTCTGCAGACAGACCATTTGTGCCTTCACATTATTACATACAAAGTTTATAGGGCTTCAATTTGCCAGAGTACCCAGCAGCAGGACTGTGAATACAAGCCAGAGAGGCCCAGCAACTGAGAGGGAATAACCTGTCTCCAAAACCTGCATGTGAAGGAAACAAATGGCATTATACAACAGGTCTCTGATCCCAAATGGGGCTTCAAGAGATGGTCATAATAAAAAGGTGAAATAACATGAAATAGCTAGAAATACACACACACACCAGCACATATGTAGGGATATGAGAGCTGATGAAAAAAGAAATCAAAATGGACAAATGTGGCTTCTTCAGGCTGAAGCGAGAGAGAATCAACTCTTGTCTTTCCTGTGCTAACAGTGCTGAGCTGTGCCTTATAGCATGTCCCAGCTGAGAATCCACCGAGCAGCTCAGCCAGCATGCTTAACCAGATTTTCCACCACACCTTTGGGCACACTGTCATTATATCATGCATGCCTGAAATATCTCAGTAAAGCCAGGATAAAGGAACTAAGCGACCTGGTTCTGATTTCACTCACTCTAACTAGCAACAACTCTGCGTGGTTTCTGGGGGGTTATTCTGGAGGGCTGAGGACAGCAGTCCCAAGCACTCAGGAAGGCTGGCATCCTGGTGGTGTAGCATCTTGCTGCTATACTTCTTTGCAAGCAAGCCCAAGCATCAGTGCAGGAGAACTGAACTACTAAAGGGCAAGAAAGTGTTCAGGTCCTTTTTGTGCACTATGAGCCTTTAATTAATTTGACTTAGTCTATGACATAGACGAGTTGTGTCTGCAGTACATTTGTCTGAGGTGCAAGCATGCACATCAAAAGACATGTACTATTACTTAAATCCCTCGCAGACATATTTAAGGTTTAGAAGGGAAAAAAAAAAAAAAAAGGAATCCCAAACCCGGACAAATGAGAGTCCTTGGCCAATACAACGCAGAATCTACTGGGGCTGGGGAAGTAAAACAGCAACAGATAATATATGTTGGCTTTTGGGCAATTTCAGAGTGAGCCTTCTGAAGCAATGGGTGCTCTCTATGCTTTTGATAAGCTCCAGGGAGGCTAAGATCACCTTGTATTAAAACAAGAACACACTGTCTGCCTGATGTTTGACCCGTGTCCTGAGCGGCCCTCAACTTCACAATACTGAAATTTTCTGAAATTTTTCATGTTCTTCCCAGTCATAGGAAAATAGGCTAGGGAATTTAGAGCTCATTCTTTGCCCAGTCCAAGCCATGATTATTAACATGTCTTACTCTCCCAAGACCAACACAATCACCTAGACAGAAGAACGTGAGCCTTTCTACAGGATGGGCCCTGTCATTTGTATCAGGAGACAATGTCTTGCACTTTCCTCATTCCTTTCTCCTGAGTAGTACCTTCTTCTCTTGCAAACAGAGAAGGGAGGGAGGGAGGGGAAGGGAGGGAGGGAAAAAGGGAAGCCAAGCAATTCCTTCACTGCTTCACAAAACTTTAATACTCCTAGAATTCTTTTTTTTTTTTTTTGGGGGGGGGCACTTTGAACCAAATCAAATGGTTTAGCTGGACTAGAACCAAAGCCTTGATTCAACCTGCAGCTAGGCAGTCACAGGATCTCTTGATCTCCTCTTTGCAGGACACCCAGACCAATGGTGGTTGACTGGCTACAGCACTGTAAGAAACATGGCCTGACTGCATAGCTCAGCCCACAGAGCAGACAGAGGTTGGGTAGCACCAGAGAAATTCTGCCAGGTCCAGATTAATCCATCAGAAACTAAACACTTTGGCATATCCAGGTGCAAGTTTACTGGTGCACAAAGCATCGTTCTTCTATTTCTCCAAGTTAACCCTGCACAAAACCCCAAATGGGACTGAAACCTTCTGCCCTCAGCACTAGAGCAGCCTAGTGCAGAGGTATGAGTTGTTAACTCTGCCTCTCTCTTTAAAAGTACCTCTTCAGTATCCTCCTCTTCACTGGCCTATTTCTTTTCTGTGGGCTGGCCTTACACCACTCGACCTCAGGTGTACTTGCCTGGTGGCTTCAACAAGACCCTACCAACTCTGTTCCTGCCTTCCCTGCTTTTCAGTGCCATTCAGCTCTGACTCAGAGTCTTGACATATTTCCTCCACACTCAGACTCATGGCTGTTCTTCCCTGTCTCCTACTGAAACCAAAAGCCAATTTTAATCCTGCTTCTGTCCTTCCAGCAGGGCTTGCTCCTCTCACTCACCTCATTCCTGGAGAACCCCCTAAGAAAACGCAGGGATATGCACAGAGACATAATCATGGGGGAAACAAGGAAAAAACAAAACATCATGACTCAGTACACTGCAAACTACCTGTGTAAACCCAAACTGCTCCAACGTGAGCACAGTTATCTACCTGTACTTTCTTGCTTCCCCTACATAAAAATTTGACAATACTTGCATTAAGAGCTTTGAGCACCATAGCAATTATGCTGTATATTTAGGTACTAACCCATATCTGTTAACCACTTATGCTGGAGATGAGTAAAGCTGATAGACCCTGCTGCGTCTTACAACGGTGAAACATTAGTGAGTGCACAAGAAGTGAACAGGTCACGTACACAACTGCAGCGCAGCATTTTCAAGTGTTCTGCATGGCCGCCAACCCTGTCCCTGTGGAGATCAGTGGGAAAACAGCACTGCTACTGACCTCAGAGAGTGCTCCAGGCTTTTGAAAATTAACTACAGATCTCAGTAAGATTTTTGTTTCTATCATCTGAGACACTTGGACCAAATGACATGGTTACTCTGCACCTGTATTTTGCCTTAAAGGATCCCAAACTAATTATAGTCGCTTAGATTATACTCTGAGGTGTGTTGAGGTGGGTAAGCAGCAAGGATAAGGCTATACACTTAAGTAACCTTATTGTAAACGAAGATGTCTTCAAATCATGTACAGCACTGGATGAATGTGTATGTATGTGTACGTACATATTTTGCTTTCTTTCCCCAAATGGACAGTCTGGAAAGCTCTCACTCCAGAATGAATATTCCCCTGCATTCTCACTGGCATGGAAATAAGCTCAAAGTGAGAACTCTGAGTCAAATGAAATGTTATGCTCTACTCAGAATGAAACATTTTGTTGCTTTGGGTGTTTTTTTTCCATTTTACAAGAATTGAAATAAAAACAATTTTGTAAAAATTAAGTTATCTTTGGTTTTTTTTTTTTTTGAATAAGTACAAGAGTTTTGGTCTGAAAAATATGAAATTAGATCCTTCTGCAACCTTTCTTTTTTCCCAGACCAATTTCATGAATCTGCTATATACGCATTCTGATCAGAAGTGAAAAATGAAAGCAGTTTGCTCCCTAAAATATCTCCCACTTGTAACCATGGTTAAAGATTAGCAGCCTAGCATTTCATCAATAATCCTGTTTGCTGATCCTAAGGTAGAATTTACCCTGCACAGTCTCCCCATGGTAGCTCTGTAAGATATGTTAATCAAAGGAGATGGACTGTGAGCTCTTGAAGTATTAAACTGTATTGCTCTGCTTCTAAAACAAACACACAAGCCTTCAAATCACACCCGGTTGTTTCGCATACCTGAACCTTCTCACGTGAACCGTAGTATCTCTTGCAGCTGCATGTGTTAACAACACGGAGGTCACTTAGGAACCTCACTGCTAACCCATGTGCTGCCCATCACATTGGCTGTAACCAGTACTGGACCCGTAGCACAGAGGTAAAGAATACCAGTTCCCTCCAGCAAAGAGAAGAGCAGAGCATTTCTTTACTGGCAGTAAGGGTTGCCATTTTACAAACTCTTAAGGAGAATCCTCACTCTGAGAAGTTCCCCCCAGTCAAAGGACAGAGGTCATTTAGAAAGGAATGGCAATAACTATGTACAGTTCATGCATGTAAAAACAAGTTCCTGGTCACACGGCCTCAGTCAGAGAGGTGGTTCCACGTTGCCCAGCTAGAAAGTGATAAATTTCACATCAGACTTAACTTCCTAATTCTGCCCCATGTCCCACAAACTAGAAATGGAGATAAATCCCAAATGGCTCCTCTAATTTTATAGCAAAGGGAAAAAACAAACAAAAAGCTCCCAAGCCATTCCCTCTTCAACAAAGGCCTTCCAGAGCGGTTCGCAGCCACCTCCTAGATCCGTCTTTCACATCTGAACAACTGTTCTTTAAGCAAAATCTACTCCAAAAGGTTTCCCAGGTCCAAGACATATTGCAGTATGATATGGACCAAGGTTTTTATTTTGTCATTTACACTAAAAGACTATAAAGAGCCAGAAGAGCCAAAGCATCTGTATGTCGGTTAACTGAGTGAGGCAAAGTGACAAGCCAGAGCAGTGGGCATATCAGATCTGTGTGTAAAACCGTAAGTTCCACAGACTGTCATGGTTTCCCCAGGTTGTTCATCCTTTTCTGCTGAAAAATGGTGTCCAGCTAAAATGTGAGGCCTCTGGATACTTGCCCAGATTTCTAGATGTCCTACAGATGAGCCTGATGACTAGATCTCCAGAAATCACAGCCATGTCTGCAGCACACGTACAGACTGTTGGGCAGACTGTCCATTTCTGAGTCACAGTGAGAGATATCATCTGTTTTATTTACTTGGTTCTCATTTGGGCATCATGTTTTTTTAAAAAGGGAGACCGCTGAGAGTAGTGGACCCACAGAGGGACCTCAGAGTTAAGGAAAAGAGGTTTTGCTTTTCATAGAGGTCAGAATAGACTGTGCAGAGTTTGCAATGATCCAGAAAGCCACTGAGTTCACAGAAACCAAGTCCTTTCAAGGACAGAAGGTGTGTGTGGGGAGGGGGGGTGTTATTGCCAATAACAGCTTTTATTTCCAGCTTGCCCTTTGTACTTTCGGTTCTACTTAAGAAGTTAATTATTCCACTTCATACTCTAATATAACCAACTCTGGCGTTTTAAAGCCTTGCTGATCTTCTTTGGAGAGGTAGTAACGCAGAGAGGGCCTAGGCAGATCCACGTTAAAGCTCTGGTTAACTTGGGATCCTGCCACAGTCACAGATGGTCTACACATTCACAAAGGATTTGGGGTCGTCTCCCTTCCGCTCCGCTGTGGAGATGCAGCGTGTCCCAGACAGATACACAGAGGCCTTCACTCCCTGTTCCTTTATGGTATGCTACAGACATGATTGGTTTCAAACTAGCAGTGACTTTGAGTATTTTGAAATCTGTGCCCCTCTGCTGAAGATACATGTTTCAGACAGATACGGGCTCACAGGTCCATCCCGCTGCTCTGGCACTGAGGATGTGACGGAGGCAGCAGGCAGAAGGGCTTCCAGGTCCAAGGCAGCCAGAGGAGTGGTGGCAGAAAGTGGAGCTTGCCAAACTTTGCTTTTAACAGCTGTGTTGAGAATGGCTTGGGACCAGAATGGCTGTTTCATCTGACTACCTTCCGCACAGCCCTGACTGACAGCTTTTCACTTCAGCAAAGTGTGTGCTCACATTCCTTTTCCCAAATCCAGTATTTGCACAGTGATCCCAGCTCACCAGCCTCAGCTCTAATTGCTCTTGGATCAATAAAGACAGCTGAATCCTTCCAGCCATCACCCAGAGGAAAAATGATATGTCAAAGCCTTTCCAAGGCAAACCTCTTCTCCCAGAGAAGAGAACCTTTGCACCACTCCTCTGTTTCTTTCCCGCCCTGAGTAAGCTGGGCCTTATGTAGGTTGCAGCTGTTCTAACACAACCCATGCTGGCAAACGTCCTGTTTCCCCCAGAGTTAGCCAACCTTTGAAACACACTGGGCACCCAGAAGACAGTAATTTGCCCACAGTTATCCAAACACTGGATAATTGGATATCATTTGGTGATTCTGTTGCAGCACTTGCCACTGCTCCTGTATGACTTGGTTCTCTAAGGCACCTGCGACACAAAAGGATTGAGGCACTAACTTCCCCTCAGTGCCAGCACCTCAGCAGGTCTCTGGTGACTGAAGCCTTTGGAGTACCCAGCATTGGATGCTTTGGAAAATTTTACTGCAGTGCTCCCCCTTCATGTTTGATTCACTGAAGGAAACAAAAGATGGAATTTCTCTCCTTTCCTTGAAGTCAACCTAGATATATACAACATGAGGACACTAGTCTACCTTTTGCACAGGTCTGCTCTCTTGTTGTATCTCCATCTCCCCAGCTGTATGAAAAAGAGTCACTGATCGGGCTCTTGCAGAGTGCAGGGCTCAGAAGTAAAGTCCAGGGTCCTGCCTCTGACAGCGTCTGAAAGGAAGGGGAGCGGCACAGCAGTTGCAGAACACTGGGATGACAAGTCTATCCCTTTCAGCTTCTGCCAATGCGCATCACGGCCATCTTCAGGTTTGTGACCTGAAGATGCCCAACAGGAGGTTGTACCAGTATCTTTCACACTCCGTACTTCTCACTGAAACTCTTTCACTGACTCTTGCCTTTTTGAAGCTGTTTATATTCAAAGCCAACCTGTACTAAAAATAGGATTCCTTACTAAGAATGGCACTGGCGTTACTCACTCACTGCTACATTCTCATCTTATGCTACGTTGCCACACCTCCGGCTGGAGGAGTGTGCTGCAGTAATCATCCACAACTATGTGCTTCTGTGAGCAGGTTTTGAAACTTTGCCATCCTTTGGAAGCTCCCACTGTTTTTTCTTTCATGTGCTAATACAGTTCAGCAGCTTATCTCCTTTCACATCCTTGGGACACACCTCTTCACAGGGCTGTATACTGACAACCCAGCCAAGAGGGAAAAAACACACAGGAGTTACAGCCGTCCCCCTTCTACCTGTCGCAGCTCAGGCCAACCTGCAGTTCTCAATTGAAAGGGATGCTGCTCCCAGCTGCCTTCAGGAAAGAAGAAACAAGTTGCTGCCCCTAGAAGCTACTGCGTCCTCTGGCTTCGACTGTCAGCCGCTCCACTCAAACTGCCTATTGATTACTAGCACAGAGTAAAGCAAGGGAGCCTTGCAGGTTTGCCTGGTGGTGGGTATGGGGTTTTGTTTTCTTTTTCAGCATTCTTTTGAGTTTCACACACCACTTTCAAGTGCAGGAACGTGTTTCCTCCTGTTATCCATGTCACAGGTGCAGCCAGTGCCAGAGCTGACTGTCACTTATTTGCTCTGATAAGGGGTTAAATATGCACAGGTAAACCTGGGCGTATGTTCATAATGCAAGTGGCAGTGATACTTTAAAGGAGGCACCTTTCTTTGTTCCCTTAATGATTCACTCATTGGGAGTGTGGGAATTAGCCTATATAAATTTTTGCTAGTAAGGAGATACACCTAGATCCTGAAATAGTGGATGGGTGAGAACCAGTTACAGAGACTCTACACGTTGTCCTGGTAGCGCAGAAAAAAACAAACCCACAATGGTAGGCTGGGAATAAATGACTACATGGCATTTCTCACGGCAAATTCTCTTTACCTCACGTTTTCTGTGACTCAGCAAAAACCCTACAGAGCTACAGCCTTTGAAAGAGACCTGACTTTGAATGGGATCTTCAACTAGGCCCTCTCCCCCAGGAGCTAAGCTCTGGCAACTGGACTTGCTCATGGGTGTAACTGATACGACTTAAGACAGCAGTAAGTACAGGCAACCTTGCTTTGGTTGCACCAGCACTTGAAGGCAGGTGTGAGATTGCATCAGGAAGCCAATATGAAAAGGGAGACTGGCTTTCCAAGCCTGGCTTGGTGCCCCCTTTGTAAGCAGTAGCTTAAACCTCATTAGCTGAGGGGTGAAGAAACAGATTTGTGTTTATGGCACCTCACTAACAGAGAACTTGGCTCCCTCCAACCCAGCTAAAGCAGGAACAAAAACTTCCTGGGAGCTTGGCAGAGTGCGCTGAAGTATCCAGACTCTGCCTTGAGCTCCAAGTATTTTCCCATTTTGTTGGAAGAACCTTCAAGGATCAATGAACAAGAAGTTCACCAGTTTAAGATCCTTTACAGAGGACAGGTCAATCCCAGCTTATCCACTGGAAGTTATAATTTACATTAGCATCTAAGGAGCTGCGCAGGCTGACAGGAGCATGAAGCAGTGGTCGATGCCCTGTCATTGGTGTCAGATAGCGCTATTGCTGCCAGTGTGATGAGCCCTTGGGTGCTTAATCTCTTCCAGCTAGAGTCCATACAGTGAGGTAACATCCCAGACAGTGGAAAACTTGCCTGCGTCTTGCAGGTATCTCCAGTCAACCTTTGCCTTGCAGCGTAAGCTAAGAGCACAGCATGCTGCTAGAGCTCAGGACAAAATGGAGGGAAGAGCTGAGACAGTGTGAGCTTGAAGGGAACAGCGAGGAGGTCAAGGAGAGGCACCACCATCACCCTGCAAACTGGGTCAGGCCATCAGCTGTGCTAGTACTTTCATGGCCACAAGTGAACCACAAAAGTTAGAAAACAGCTATTCATGTGCACAGTGGTACCGCACTGCCTGCAGGACAGAGTAGGGAGAAACGAAGGGTACCAGGTGGCTATCTCACAGGCAGGATGAACCCTCCCCAGCAGAGCAGCCGAAGAGAAAAAAATCCATCTCCAGTGGCTCTCTCTTGCACAATGTCCTGTCATCATGCTCAATGGCTCCAATCACACAGGCCAGACCTCTGAGCTGCAATTAGCCACGTGAGCCAGAGCAGCGTATCTGTGGGCTGTGAGCGAGCGTCCTTTGGGAGGCCAGGCAGACACGCCAGGCCAGGTCACGGCAGAAGGTGTGTGGGCATGGCAACCCAATGCAAAGCACTCTCGTGTGGCATATCCTGCTTCTCCCCAAGATATGTACAATGTCGCAGGCTGCCTACCAGCACTTATGAATGATACCATCTGTTTAATCAGTGTTCTCCCCACTACAAAGTCATCTCAGATGCTTTGCACTGGAGATAGCTTTTCCAATAGCAATTAGCAAAAGTGGTGGGGTGGGAGGAAAGAAGCAATTGCCAGGCTGCTTCTTGCATAGGTAGTGGCATCAACAGCAAAAAACCCCCCCACCACCCCAGTTTCCTCCTCCCCTGGTAATTGTGGGCCTCTTTATGCTTCACATTGGGAGCCACTATACATGAATATTTCATAATCAGGCCTGAGGGTTTGTCTGCTGCCTGTCCTACTTCCCTTCAGAGCGCATGAGATCAGCTGCGGTGGAATGTCTGCCCGTATCACACTCCCCTGCTGCCTAGATGGCAGATGGAAACTTACCTACCAAGGCTGAAGATGGTTCTTGCTCACAGTCTTCAGTTCTCAACTTATGTCACATCGGCAGACAGGCCTCCCAAATCATGACACTGACTCTAGAAAACAGGAAAGGGAACAGAGTCACTCTTCTTTTTGTAGGAGTTTGAATCTTTAGGGTAACATTCACTTTATACACTGAACTTCCTTCCTTTTGTCCCTAGGGGCTGTAAGTGTCCTTACTCAAAAAACCTATTTGAAACTTAAGGTTTTCAGGTCATGTCTCAATTTAAGGAGCTAGTGCTTTGTGCAATATACCAATAAGCAACTCCAGGCATTGGGCTTGAAGGGACTGCCTAGTCTAGTCCTCGGCAGTACCAGGCAACTGTAGATATTTAGTCTTGATGTACACATACAAAATACTCAAAGCTTTAGACCTCTCCAAAGCTCCACACTGAAACACCATTAGTAGAAAAGACTAAAAACTACAATTATTTCCTCCTTGCTGCATCATCTGTGATTTTAAGGTTCACTATAAAGTCAAGAGTGTTGGTAACCCTGCACAAAGCGCAGACAGTCCAAGACATCCTCTCTGAAAGGACATCTTCCATAAAGGCCTCCATATCTTCAGCTGCTAATCAGCACAGCCCAGTTGATTTCATCTTCCACTAAATAGAGGCCTGGCTCGTCTTGGTTTTGGTAGATGTTTGTCCATGATAGTTTGGTAGCTGTCATGATTAAAGACAGCATGGGTTGGTAGCATTTTGGTGCAGTTTCATTTATTTTACTCTGGTACTGGGCTTGGAGCCTGGGTAAGGGTTAATCCTTTCCCTGGTTTTACCAGGTAACAGCTGTTCTACTTTCAGGATCCCTGGATCACCCAGTGAGATGTGTTTTGGTGAGGTAAGTGGATATCCTTGCAGGAGCTCCCATGGGAGGAGCTTTGGGAAAACCAGTCAGGACTGGTCCCACTAGCCCGGGGAGCATTCTTGCTCCCATGCTGATGCAACTGAATCCAATCTCCTGGCAAACCACCTGGCTGCTGTCCAAAGAGCTCCCTCCAGACTGGCTTGCACACAGAGCCAAGACTGGGGATGGCTGTGATGAAATTTGAGCCAGGGGACAAAAGGCCTTCAGCCTTCATTAAAACTGAGAACATTTGATGAAGATAACGCTTGCTATTAATTGGCTCTTCCCTAAAAAACACAAGCTGCCTTGTTTTGCTGCAAGCTTGCTGTTCTATGGAGCATCTCCCCAGCACCAGCAAGACCATGGATGTTGAATCACAGTGTTGAACTGTAGCGCAATCACTTGGGACGTATGAGTGGGAATCAAGACTGTTGTGCAACGCTGGTGTGAGACAGTAAAGCACAGAGTTATTCCAGTGGCACCACTCATCCTACTCCCACTCAGGATTTAGTGTGCAACAGCTTTATGCCAGGGGCCTTGCAACAGAAGGGGGACTTAAATGCAGCCTGGAAATGAAACAGCTGAACTGCAAACATGGCTTAAGTATACTCCAGAACCAGGTAAAACCAGAAGCAGAGTTTTATTGTAATTTGCATCTCTCTCTCTCTCTGTCTGTTAGTGTGTTTTAACTGTATTTCAGACATACCAGAAAGGTATCCCTTAACTACATGTGTCTTCTGAACGAAGCAGCTACTTAACACAAGCAAGATGATCGACAATGAGAATTATGAAATGCTTTAATCATGAATTTAATCACAGAATCTTTCAGACCCCAGCAAAGGGATGGGATCTTCTGAGCACTGCTGCCTTCCCAGAGCTCCCACTAAGTCAGTGATAGAACTCAGTGACGGGACCAAGATTAGACAGTGCTGATAGCTACTAAGGTCCCTACCAAGACTGCTCATCACCCCTACCCAACTTTGAGATATTTCTGCTAACAGGCACATATTATTGTGTCTTGCAGTGCTTGCTCATTACTGTTGCAGTAAGTGATTTCTTATGTAAATTGTGTCAGCCCACAGAAAAACCAGTTCAATTCCAGCCTGCAATGCTGGCACAGACACAGAATGGAGGAAAAGCACAGATGCTAATGACATAAGTCAATATCTTCCACTGCAAATTCCACATAAAATTCCCCTAGCTACCTATTTGCAAGTGCAGTCACCAAACTTGTATGTACAATAGCTGTTTCTCTGCACCTAATTAGAAGTTTGAAACTCTGAGCATTTTTGGCTGCAGACCTCATGTCTGCTTTGAAACCTTAGCTTTTAAAGGCACAGCTTTATGAAGCTGATGGTAACACCTCTTTTCTACATAGAGGTTCCCCAAACTTAAAGACAGTAAACGTGACAGAGTAAACTAACTATGTAGCCATCCCAAGAGGATCCTTTTCTTCTTATTGCTGCTGCTATTATAAACTTCCCAAAGATGCGGAAATTGTTCCTGCTTTATCCATGTCAGCGTGCATCACTGTCTCAAGGTGCTGTGTCGCCGCCTCCTCCTCACTGCAGGCAGGCAAGAGGTGCTTGCTGCAGAGCCTACAATGGACACTGAAATGCTGGCACTGTCAGATGTGCTTACATAGCACAGGGGCCCTTAACGCTATGTCTTTCCCTAATGCTTGTAGGGGTTTGACAAATATATTCATTGAATTTAGCATTTTAAGTGCCCCTTCGTAGGTGATAACAGGTCTCATAGGAATTGTCCTATATCAGTCCCTAAAAAATGAAAGAAAAGTTACTTTCTCATATCACAGGTATTTGTTGGGGAATCAACACAAAATCCTGTACTTCCTCTGACCTGTTTTGCTTTATTCTGCTACTGTATCCTTTCAATACGCACGCCCTTCCAGATCAACAACAGCTGAAATCCCAACTGCTATCATCTTATTCAAACAGTATTCTAGTGTTTTTGTAGAAAGTCTCAACAGGATTAACGCACATAGCTACTGTTCATATTCTTGAAAAGCTTTCGTCATAAATGAGAGGAACTAAGACCTGACAGGACATTTGTTGCCCTAAGCCCTGGTTTGGTTTTGCTCTGCTCCACTCCACCCAAGAAGTGTCTGCCTTTCATCCTGACTGTAATTGTCTCAGGGCATAAGACAGGAAAGCGACTTTAGTTGGAAGGAGCCAGATCCACAGAGATAGATACTGTATGAAAACAATGCAGATTGATATCAATGGGAGCCATAGCTACTCTGTACCTATGAAAGTTATACATCAAAGTTTCATTTGCAACTCCTTCTACCTGCATTTCATGTGTGCACCTTTAATTATTTCCGAATGTAAATCACACCGCTTAGAAATGTGAGGGCAAAGGATGCAAGAGGAAGGGAAGTCTTGCGGCTAAACCTTAGGAGAGCTACCAGCCTTCAGTTCTTGTTTGACCACCAACAATTCACCTATCATCCCGGCTGTGAAATAAGGAGTGGAATGCAAGTCTCACAACATGTTATATGATCTGGATCGTTTCTGAGGTGCTCAGATCGTGTACTGACAGGAGCTATACAGGTGGACATGCTAATAGAGATGTTTCAAAATACATTAACTGCTTTAGACACCTAAAAGTCATTTGTTTCTGCTGTTTTTATAGTAGTTACCTGCAGTGCTCAGGGTATTTCCTTTCCTACAGAAGAGGAACACAACAGATGCTGAAACATTTCCTCATTTATCTTCTGGGAAACTAGCAGGTTTCAAGTACCACCCATGAACTAGTTTGATCTAAAAGTGACTGCAATCTGGAACCCAAATATGAACTCATCATCAGTTGTGCAAGGAAAAAACATACTCCAAAAAGGAAGCTATTTTTCCAAGGTCTGGACCAACATATCTGTAGGCAAGAAGCCAAAAGCAGTTAGAAGCAATGATAGTTCTGAGTTAGCATGTGTGGCACTGGAATGAAGGCAAGACATGTATGTTGAGACACATTAGAATTGCCGCACTAGAGAGCGGGCTCTCAGCCTATTCAGCTTTGCCTTTTGTCCCAAACAGTGGCAAAAAGACCAGACTGCAATATTTAAGTCAAAAAGTACTAAGACGAAAAGTGGCTTTTTTTGAATTATACTCAAAAAAAATTAAGGTGGGTGCCACCCACCTTACTGAGAAAACATTTTGAAAGCCTTTTTTTGTTTTTTAAAAACACCTTGGACTCAATCTCCCACTTCACAGGTCTCCTTTGGTTAGAAAAGTCACAAACCCTGCTTCCTTGGCTTCATGCCTAAATCCACAGTAAGTGCACGCAATAGCTCTTTCCCTCTAACATTCACAGGCATAGCTGTCTCAACCAAGCAATCTCACGAGTCATAGGCAAAGCCAGACCTGCAGTAAATGAGGATAACTCGCTTAAGGAAGGTGTAACCAGCAGAGGAATGACAGGTATGTACAGCTTTGCTCAGAAAAAGAGGGGGAAATCAAAGTTTGCTTATTAAAGGTTGTCTGACCCTTCTGTCCACTGATTTAATCTCATGCGAAGAGGCTGCATCACTGACACAGACGACTGGTCTTTGCTCCTTGAGCATGCTCACTTACTGCATTCAGCTGTTCACAAAGAACACAAAGCCATCACTCCTGAAGAGCAAAGCAATTGCAGGGTACCATTAGCGGTCTGAGAAAACCTCTTCAAATATAGGCTAGCATTTGTTTGTCCCTTTTAACAATATCGCTTTCAGATGTTTGTTCAAGTAGTTCACTGAAAGATTTGTCATGCTAACAGGCTAGGTAAGGCTATTGATACAAAAACTGTCTGAAGTTATTTTAAGAACACAAAACTTTATACCAATTACTGGAAGTGGCATGAATATCTCAAGAGGAGGATTTAGGCAACACTGCACAACGCGAACTTACAACAACTGTCAATACAAGCATCTTCATAGATGTCCACGCATATCTGGATTTAGCTATATAAGCAGCAAGAAAAATCTTTTACTTGTTCGTTTTCTTTGCCGCTGAGAAGAACTGGACATCCTATAACATCCATAAGGCTGAAATTCAGAGGAACATCTGCTAGTGCTCTGAGCGATGAGCAGGCTACTGGGGGTGGGGTAGGAAGAGGAAAGGAAAGTTCAAAAGCAGACAGGAAACCATTCTGCAAAAGCAAAAGCTCCACAACATTCACAGATGAGAAAACAGAGTGAGGAACTAATGGTTTGTTTGGTTTTTTTTAATTCAAAGATTGAAAACAAAACATTTAAGAAAGGGGAAGGAATTATGCAAACAAACATGACCCTCACACTATTGGAATTCCTGGATACTTAGCTGGATACCGAAAATACCTTGCAAAATCAGCCACGTGGGTAGAAAATTGCACAAGAAACACCAAGCTATCCTTCTAGGTCTCAGCAGAAGCACCTACAGGTGACAAGGACACACAAACTCTGCTGTCGAAGTAATATTACCAGTGGAAGGCTAAGGGAGAAAAAAAAAAAGGGGGGAGGCTAAACTTACTAATAAGATGTGGAACCGCAAATCCAGGCATGCTTAGTAGAACTAAGGTAACTCCAGGGTCAGGGGAGCAGATTAAAAGCCAGAAAATGCGTAACCTGGAAAGCAGACCTGGCTGTGCAGGATCGCCAACACAATTTCTCTTGAGCCTTGCACAGTAGCAGATCAGATGTGCTTGTCACAAGCACAGCATCCTTGGACAGCAAAAGACTACCAGACAATAGTTCCATTCCTCCACTTTTGCTTGTAAAGCAACCCACTGGACATGGTAAGTCTTGATGTTGCTTGTGTATCAAATTCACATTGAGAAGCTAGTAATAAGCTGTTGTTAATCAGGGCCATAGCCCAAGTAGGAAAAGATTACTGCTTGTTAGGAAAATACAATTATCACTATTTACCATAAGCTGTTATTCATTAACAACATAATTTTGCGAATTTCTTTTACCTGTAAAGCTGTGTATCAGTTCTGAATATAAAATCATCATACCCAGGCAGTGTAAATCTCCCTCTATTCTCTGCATTAAGTCTGTTATGAAGAATTTTCTCAGCAAAAATGGAACACATTTTACAGCGCTCAGAGAGGCCACCCTGGAAACATGGGAAGTTCCCTGTCTAGCACAGGGGAATGGTTAACACACAGATAACCACATAGCAGCAGTTGTCTCTACAGGCACAGAAGAGCTCCGCTGCCACAGCGAGCACTAAAGCAGTGATGATGCGACTAACCCACAGCAAAAATTTCCTCTAGGAAACCATTGCTGGCTGCTTTAACTTTTCAGAAAAAGTGACTCAACCTGGATGCCTAGAGAAGATTACATCTTCTAGGAAGCCTGTCCTCCACCGTTTCCAAAATTTTAGCTACGGAGGCACGCAGCAAGGATTTTCCTATGTGATTACTGATGTGAGTTCAGGTTTGTCAGGACAACTCCAACTAAGACTCAAGTTTTCCAAAGAGCCCAACCTCCTAGAAATGGCTCAGTCTAACACTTCCAGTTCCTAACTGCATGTTTCTGGGAGATGCATTCCAGTCCACCCAGTAATCACAGGAGCATGAAAAATATTAGAGCACAAATTGTGAATTCCATCTGTTGTATAACTTCGGTTTTGTTAGGCTTTAAAGTTAGAGAAGGAAGAAGGAAGACAGCTCAGTATTCTGTGATATAACATTTATCTAGCTTATCAAGTAGAAAACATGGCACTGACTCCAGAGAGAAGACTAGAGAGAAGAGTTTCTGGAAGGAGAGTCTCATTACTTTCAAGTGAGAGTTATAATCCATTTTGAGTCTCACCAGGGTATTGCTCAGCTACCACTGAGACTGAGCTTGTTTACTCCAAAGCAAAAACCTTGGCATGACTTACAGAAGCAGCTTTTCTTGCCAGAGTTCCAAGAGCAAATGTCCATGGAAAAGCCACTCTGACAAGTACTATTTACTTTGGTAATGAAGCACATTCCCTGGAATGAAGTACTGTAATACTCCCAATGATGTTGCAATATACACTTACCTGCACCTCAGCTATATACATGTTGGTCTCAAAGTCAAGGTCTGAGTGTAACACGTCCAATTCAAGAGGCCAAAGCAACAGTCATGATTATTCTATTCATGCACTGAGTATACAACATTAGTTCCTGTGCAAACCATTCTTCCCCTCCAATCTGCCCCAAGGTAAGCCACAGTAGGAAACCTTCTTACAGTAGGTCCTCAAAACAGTTTTCTTGAGCTTCACCTTAAGAAGGCGGCTTTAATACCGACCTCATATGGACTTACTTTCTAGGAACCTGACCGCAGACCCCAACTCACTCTTGGAGGTGCTTAGAGGACATCAGCATAAAGTTGGACTAGGAATTACCTGCAGATGTAGACATACTTAAGGAAGACAGTGCAGGCCAAGGCTCCCTTTATGGCTAGGGAGTCACTAGCCTTCAGCTATTCTGCTTTTCCTCATTTACATAAGACAAAGTTGCAAGGTGCTGTCCAAATTCACTTTGACCACACAAAGATTAAAGACTCCTGTTAAGTATTCCCATCTTTCCACTCCATTGCAAAGGGCTATTCATTTGTTCAAACTTCAGTTTGAGACATTGCTTCCAAGTAACTCACTTGGCCCCTTCCTAGTCCAGTAATTTGAAGATGCCTGTGTTTCAGTTCAATTAAATGGACTTCCTTCCAGATACTTGCATTTGCACATTGTTTACTAACAGCTTGCACTCTTACGCACACACCACTGAGCTTTCAGCTTTCATACTTGACACCATGCTATGGTTCCTCCTGGCCCTGTTGTGTGCTCTGAAGAGTGCTTAAATTCTGCTTAGAGGAGAAGCAGTTCTGGTTTGACATGTTCACAAGTACTCTTGAGTGCAAGAAAACTCTTATCATGCAAAGGTTATGTAAAAAGTTTAATTATAAAATAAATAAGTTTGTTATGGAAACATTAAATATTAAATACAGTAATAAATATTTACACATTTCTAGATATGACTTGACACTTAATGGTGCTGCTCCGCTAACAGAAGAATTCTGCTGTTTAAACAGAACACAGATTCTTCCAAGAAACTTAACTCAATACTCAGTGCTCAAGATTGTGTGGACAGTTCAAGAAACCAAGGACACTGAGGTCCCAAGAGTCTGAGGTAAGTTGAGTTTTTTGCACCAGCAAGTAGAGCACAGACCACCGCTTGCAGAGTTTCAGTACATGAATTTAGTTCTTCAGAGAAACAGGTTCTTGGTCAAGTTCTCAACTGATGATCAGATTCAAAGCATTCTTACTTCAAATGCTGCTCAAAGCAACATGGAGTATCTGGATAACAGAAGTAGCTTTGTGTTTATAGCAAACTGATAGATGCTATACCACTCATGTCCTGGCTTACCAGATTCTTTGAGCATGGATATTTTCCTTCAGATACAAGGCTTCTTATTTCATGTTTACTGCCTCAGCATCCTGAGGAGCCTAGTTTAAAGTCAGGTGAGCACACATGCAAATGGATAACTCCATTCACACAGCAAGTCCTACTGATTTCAGGGGGACTACTTTCCATATGTACAGTAACAGAACCCAGGTGTGGCTGACAAAGATCTGTCACCAACACCCTGCAAGTCAGAACTAGAGATGAAGTTCTTTGAAGCCAATATCAACAGGGAGCTCAGCAAGAACAGAATTGTTTTGTCCAGAGGTCTAGTGGGAGAAGCTATCCAGAGCTTGCTCTGTCGCTAACTTCGGGAGAAGGCAAAAAGGTCTTCCCCTCCACCTTGCACATTCCTGAAAACCACAGGAATGTGCTTCTCCCATGGAGTTAAAGCTGCCAAAGGAGACTTCCAAACAGATGAAAATCCATCCACATAATAGCAGAAAGTGGAGTTCCAGCACTGATCAGATAGGGCTCAGTAGCAGTAGCCTCTAGCAGGTCTTGATAGCAAGTTCTCTACCCCATAGTGGCAGCTCCTTGCACATTTTTGTGCCAAGATGTAGTCGTAGCTGTCTTCCCCAGCAAGTGATTCAGCAGCAAGTGGCATGTTGGACATATCCTGGCAGCAACCTCTGTCTTGATCAATCAGGGCTTAGTGGCAACAGCTCCAGCCCACAGTGTCCAGGTGGGTGTGTCAGGTAGCCAGAGGTACCCTGCAGCTTGGCAGTGGCCACATCAGAATTTTTCTGTAAGGGGCAGACCAGGCACATTAGTCATGACCCAGGACATGAGCACTCTGCACTAGAACCAGGTCAAACTACATCCAAGGTATGTAGGTACAGATGTGCATGCACACACAGGGACACTTCATTAGAAATTCTTTAGCTTCAGAAAGTTTTGAGAAACTGTTTGAGAAACAGTTTCTTGAGAAAGACACAGCAAGCATCACTGGATAAAGCCAAGCTCTGTAGTTGACATTAGAGAAAGCAAAGCCAGGATGTTTCCTGAAGACCCTTTCTAGCTTTTCCTTCAGTTTACAGTAGACTCCTCTTCAATGCAAATCCTTTAATTTGTGTTAATACTTTTGCTAGAAGTAAAGACACCGATTTGCTCCCTCACTGAAAGGCACACTTCTCCCAAGGCGAATCCACAGATCAAGGAGCTTTTGCACTTAGTTGTGAGGAGAGTATGGAACTTGTTTGAGGGGCTATATACAGTGCTCCCCGAATTTGCAAAATTGTCTTTGCCTACAGCCTCTGAGCCTTGCAAGCTTCCTAACGCCTTGGAGAAAAAAGGCAAGAGTGCTCAGTACTTCTATAAGGAACAGTCATCCACCTCACCGCTGCACCATCTCCTCTGATGCAAAGTCTACCATGGTTTCTTGCACTCTTGCATCTCTGACAGGTATTAGTTTTCTCCAAAGGTACTCTACTAATCTCAGTAGAGCTTTCTATTCTTGCCTCATCTTGGATTAAGATAACAGCCAGAAAGCCACCAATACTGTTAAAAGTTGTAAGAATTCACACCACTCTGACCTCAGGTGGGTTTTGGGAACCCAGAAAGCTATCAAATAATGTAATCTTGATGTTTCAAGGCACTTTTGTCAAGCAAAAGCTAACGCTAGTTTCGAAAAGCATGCTTTTCTCACACAGGTAATGCCAGTCTGAAGACTGAAAGGAGCTACAGGTCAGCTTTCATACCTGCTTTCTCCTCATTTACACACCAACATGGCCACTTCTGTTTTCTTGTCGAAGTTTTTTCCTTTCTTCTTTTTCTTCATACTGAGGACACTTTTTCCTGACCCTGTGGAATTAGGGCATGTTAAAGGTCATTCTGAACCTAGACACACATCCTGTTATCGGCCCACACATCCTCTACAGTGTTAAAATTCACGTCCTGTGAATCCTCAAGCAACTCCTCAGCACAAGGAAGATTCAGGCAAGATAGTTTAATCATTTGGCAACAAGCAGTATTTGATGATAACATCAAGGAGTCCCTGGGCTAGGCACAGGCAGTTCAACCACACAGAGCTGGGGCTTCCTGGTTCAAGCCTGGTTAAGTAGCAAGAATAGGCTCTTTTGCTAAAGCTGAGCAAAGGACCAGGAGACTTGGAGGCACAGGGCAGTACTGCTGAGCCAGATTTCCTGGTCGCTTTAGCAACCAGCTGACAAGACCACACTGCCTTCCTCCTTCCCCCAGCAGAGCCCTGCTTGTAGCAGGGACAGACCTTCGAGTGCTTATGTCCCTTTAACACCCTGAAAGCTGCTTACTGAATTTCTCCCAGTTTCTAAGTCTTGCCTAAGTATTCCAGATGGGTCACAGTTTCTTAGATGAAAGCACAAAGGAATGAGCATCATGATTCAAGCCTGTGAGAGCTTGAATCAAACTTCATCCTGTCAAATGGATCACTCTAGATCCTAACGATAATTGTTTCTTGCTCTTATAGCACTATAGAACTGGTTGCTCCTAACAGCAGTGAAGAATGAAAAGCATTTTTCAGACAACCCATGCTCTTCCTAGCACTCCTCAAGTTCAGATCTAATTATGAAGCAACAGTCAAATAACAAATGCACACCTTGTTTCCTGAATTGCAGGAAAGGGTACAGCATGTACCCAGTTTGGTTCATTTACTTTGCCAGATCTAAAATTAGATGCTTTCGCCTCCACTATCCCAAGCTCTACTGTGGTAGAGCTGCACAGAGAACTTGAAGACTGTTCCTATATTCAGGTAACACTGAAGTCAAATGCCTAGAGTGGACTACCAAGGTCCACAGAAGTCCTGGAGAAGGCATTGACAAGGAGCGGAGGCACAGGCAGGCAAGTCAAGTAGTTGTGTACAGCTTGTTACCAGGTACAGGAGAAGAATTTTATGCCAGACTTGAAGTACCCACCCACAACTGGTCTTTTAGTTTATTTGCAGCAGGACCCCAGATTCTCATTACCTGCCATGCTGTACTGCCAGCAGTTTGTTATCCTGGAATTGTTGTTTACTCAGTCTTATTAGAAAGCAGTACAGTATTTCATACTAACAGTACTTTCTCCCCGTTTGGTTTTCCCCAATAAAACTATCTAAGCAAAGCAAGCTTTATTAATAAGTGGACTGTTGGAGCTTTGTTCCCTTCCCTCCAGCTGCGTACCCAGTTGTTGGATAACAGCTGGGCAAGGCGCAGTTATATTAGTCCTCACAGGCTTCTTTTCCAGAAGCACTCCACTGCATCAGCATTAACATTCCTCCTCCACTCCCCACTCACGTCCTGCAGCACTGTAGCCATGCTTATTACAGGAAAAGCAGAAGGGCTTTTGTTTTGAGTATATGGGTCACAGGCTGCCCATATCCAATCATGAAAGAATAAGTGAATCATCAATTTCTGAACACCTTAGACCTTGCTTCTACCCTCAAGACATATGCGAGCTGGAAGAGGAACTCAGTCCTTTTGGTCACGTTCCACATAAGTAACTCAGATAAGCCATGCACTTTTTGGTGTTACTGGACACAAGCCCTGCTCAAGCTAGACAAAAACTGAAGAGCATAATACTTACTGCACTATCACAATGATAAGTACAGTAACGAAGCTGATGCTTGAAAGTAGGACAGCTACCACCACCAACACAGTCTTCGAGTAGTCTGCCACATCATTCTTCCTTTGCGTCTTCATGAACTGTTCACCACAGCGCTCGCCAAAAAAATCCTGATGACACCTGAAAGCAAACATCAATACAAGTTCTTATCAGCTCTGGTGCTGTCTGGAGCCAAGGACATCCCCACACCCCCAAATGACCGACTAACAGATCTTCAGAGTTTCACATGAATCTCTGGATCCAGCTAGCTGGATGCTAGCTTTAGAGCATGTTCATGAAATGCAGTCACTGCTTCAGCACAAGGTCTGTCAGCATTTCAACAAGTCAAGATTAGTTTGGGCGTGATGTTCCAGGAAGACACACCTTTTCATTCTTTTGGTTTGAGTTTATGACCAACTGATGAGTTCAGTGGCTTGTTATGCATCTCAGATTCCATCACCACTTAATTTACATGGCAGAAAGATTCTCAGTCAAAATACTGCAGGAGATGGATTTATGCCAAGTTGCCATTACTTTTTCCTCTAAGCCCTCATATGATACTAGCTCACGCAAACCATATCTAACTCGCAAGGTACATTTAACTTACTTGCAGGTCACCATTTGGAGATGTTCTAGGTATATGCATTCACCATGGATGCAAAAGTTTTTGTATTCCATTTCACATGGAGTCCCTCTCTTTTTGTTTTTCCCTTTGTTTTTCTTCCTTCTTGATTTGCCAGCATTCTTCTCACTCCCCCTCTTCGTTGGCTTGGGCTTAACCACAGGTTCAACTGAAAAAAGGACAAGACCATTCAGTCTAACAAGACAACAGCTAGTTTCTGCGAATATGGAATTATTGGATTTGTGGGTCACTACAGAAAAACCTGACTAGGAAATATAGGATGCAAATGAGCATACAGATGAGCATTCTGCATTCAGCACCAGGGCAGCAAGTTTAGAGGCTCACTGTGAAGTTAAATTCCGCCACCATTAAGTCCTGAGCAATGCAGACTGACAGCAACAGAAGATGGGCTGAGAGGGCCGCCAGAGATCAAGAACAGCAGACTTCAAGGACTGCAGCATTCCACAGCAAACAAATAGCTGAGTGAAATTGCACAGGTTCAAGCAGAGACCCAGAAAGCGCATTATGAATTCACATTGAGCAAAGCCATCCACTAGTTTTATATGGACTCAAATACAAGGCAAACAGCCCCCATCGCTCTAAAACTATTTGCATCGGTGATGAAAGACGTTTTAAGTTGCTAGATAGTCCTGGGCACTTGTAGAGGCAAGACAGCCTGCTATCCCAGTTGGCGTACTTGTTCCTCCCAAATAACCTGCAGTGCTATCTTCAGTAGAAGAGGAGATAGTTTGTTTCCAGTTCTCCTACTCTGTGAGAGAGATGCCAAGCACTCCAAAGGAGTGAAAGCTGGATATTCCACAAGAGACAGGTTGTTCTGCCACTTACTGTTGCCCCTCATTATCTCAATTAGAAAAAGCCTCTAGAAGAGTGTGGTCTAAAAGGCTAACCACTTAGTAGCTTTGAATTTAAGGAAGGGCACACTTCCTTTCACTGCAAAGGACAAGCTGAAGCCAGACAATGACTAAGGGTCTTCAGCACCACAGCCGCCCAGCAGCAAAGCTAAAAACACTACTACACAGCAAGCCTATTAAAACACTGGTTCCTTGCCTGGACCATCTTTTTATTGTGAGCCATAAAGTCTTCCCAGTGCAAGCTACTGTTCAGGAAGAGGACACGGTTAATCAATTGAGTTTGAGCAGGTCTCAAGAACAGTAGCACTCTTTGCAGTATTCTTCCAAGCTGTTCATTTTACTATTGTGACATGCAGACATGATGAAAGTAACTCCTGGATTATTCTTTTCTCCAAAGCACTAGGCACATAGGCAATCACCACAAGAGGATGCAACTTGTGCTTCATAACCCTGTATTTCTAGTGGCAAGAAGAGTTCCTGTACAATAAACAAGGTGTAGCTGGCTGTCATCTAGACAGCTGATCATTTCAAGTTCTAGAGCAACAAGCCTGGCTTGAAGTTACTTAAAAGCAAAAATGCCTGCAGCAACCAGAGCTCTGATTCAAAAGGTATAAGCTATATTAATATGTAAACAAGGAACACTGTTCCTGCAGCCAAATTTCCTATCCTAGATGTGCAGACTTACTGCTGACAGCTGAGGCCCTGTTTTGTCCAGCTGGACTTCACATTTAGTTAACACTTTCATAGGTGAGGCAGTTAACATTTATCCCCTTCCAAGGTTCAGCCTGTTAGTTTGATCTGTGTCCCCATCTGCAAGCTACATAGTAAAGAAAACCATCCCCAGTTGAATTGTAAACAACTTGAAGGCTTCACAAATAAACCTCACGCCAAGTAGAGGAGCTGGTCTGCAAACCAACCAGCTTTAGCAACCTTATTTTCTGTGCAGTTATACAACACACAAGTCACCAAGCCAGTAGTTTTACAGCCCAAGCTGCTCAATAACTGACATTCCTATCCTGCATCAAGATCTTGAACTCTTGGACAACTTCAGCACAAGTCCCTGAATGCCCCAGACTGAGCATCTCAAGCATGGTCCCTCTAATACCCAAGAGCTCTTTTACTCTCATTCAAGCCTTGGGTGTTTCTGCAAGGAAAAAAAGCAGACAGATCCCATCCTGGATGACCACAGTGTCTGTCTGCTCACGTGCAAACCACTTACAGGTACTTCAGCCTCATCAGATATGGTTCTTACACAACTGTGCTTGGGTCAGATGTGAGGAGGTCCTCCCATCCCCATATTATTACCAGTCAAACAGGCCACTCAGATCCCCTGATAGTTCACAAGTAGCTGATTCACAACAAATTCTCAATGGCTACTGACAACACAGTCTTGCCTGAAAGATGCTGTGATGCATTCTTCTATGAACACTCTGAGGTTCTGTTTTCTTCCCCCAGGAAATTTTAGTCAACTTTAACCCAGACTAGTAGCATGAGAAAACACCCACGAAAGCCTTACTGCAGAAGGGGCAACCTGATCAAAAATCCACCTCTGACGCCAAGCAGTAACCAGAAATCCTGCTGATACTTTCATACCAGGCAGCTGGCCATGCCTATCACATCTCTCCTTTCAGGTTTATCAGGAGAGCAGCAGTACTGCAGGCACTCGGCTAGCCTGCAGCTTTCACACACCCTAACTTCACTCATACTAAGTCGTCACCCCCATCGACACAGCGTTAACACAACAGCTTTAAGGAAGGCGCTTCTGCTCCTTACCCGCCCAGCCAGATGCAGCAGCCCGACAGCAGAGGTGAGGCAGGAAAAAGCCGGCGGCTCGCAGGTAGAGGACACCCCACACGCGGGCCCCTTCCCACCCACTCACCTCGGATCAAGTCGTCCACGATGTACTGGTGGACGGGCGCCACCTCCTCGTACTCCTCCTCATCCTCCTCGTAGTCGGGACCCGAAACCGCCTCGCCTTCGCGGGCCGGAGGCTCCCGCGGGCCGGGCCCCCCTGGCCGCTCCGGCTCCGTGGCGTTGGCCGACGACGCGGCGACAAGGCGGCAGGCTGTGAGGGGGAGACGGCGCTGTGAGCAGGCGGCACGCGCCGCCTCAACGGTCGCCGCGCGACCCCCCCCCTTTCCCCCCCCCCCACCAACGGTCACCAACCGCCGCCGCCGGCGCGCGCGCACACCCCTCACACACCTGCGAGCGCAGCCAGCGCGGCGAGCAGCGCCACAGCGCGCATTGGGACTCGAGGGGAAGCGGCGGCGGGGGAACAAGAGACAGGCGCGGGTGCGGCGAAAGGCGGCGGCGGGACGCAGCGCTCCATAAGGAGCCGCCCGCCGCCGCCGCCCGCTTTATAGGCGGCCGCGGCTGCCGGCTCCGGACGTAGCGCGGCGTCAGCGGGGCGGGGCGGCCCCGCGGCAGGTAAGGGCGGGGCGGGGCGCGCGCCCCTCTCGCCTCGGCCCCGCCCCCGCCCCTCCAACGGCTCTAACGGTCGGCGGGAGGCGGCGGTGACCGCGGGCGGCTAGGGGGGTTGCGCTGCCGGGACCTGTAGGCAGAGGTTGAGGGCACTGGGGGGGGGGGGGCGCAAATCGAGGTCCCGATGGTGGCTCTGGCAACGAGCGGGGGGCCTTTTTAGGGGGGCTTCCGAAATTCAGTGAGTTGAAAGCGCTGAGTGAGGTCTGGCGGCCGTCAGACTTTGTGGGGCCCGGAAGGTGCACGTCAAAAGTATCTGCGTGCCTGCCATCTGCGCCTTCGTCCTCCGGATTTGCGCCGGGATCTTTGGCAATGGAAGGAAAACATTGCTGGGGGTTGCCATGGAGATGTCCGTACACAGAGGCACAAGGCGTTTATTGCGTGGGCACACCTATCTGGTCACTCTGCCCTTTGCTCTACCTTCTCTTCCCCCGCTCCTCGGGGAGGAAGCGGGTGAGATAATGGCAGAAATATTTCTCGCCAATACCTGCAGCGATCAGCCTTAGCCTCAGTCCTTATGTGTTTGCTCGAGCAGCACATGAGTAATGACTGAGTAAGGAGCGGAGAAGAGGGTGGGCATGTATCCAGGCAGAGGCAAATGAGCTCCTTGGGGGCACGTGGGCTCATAATTGCCACTGTAGCCCTTAGCGGAGGGTGCCTTGCCACGGCCAAGTCTACTGAGCTGTTGTGTAAGAAAGCTCCAAGTACAGCTATGTTTAGGGGAGAAAAACTAGGGCAACGGGTTGTAACATGCTGATCTCGAGTAGGAAGCCAGAAGCCCCTCTGAGCAAGCGGGAGGTGCTGCAGGCAGCCCCAGAGGGCGCCCGGCCGGGCCCGGTGAGGAAGGCTGGGGCCTTTCCACCTGCCTGAGCCGTGGAAAGGTTTGGCCCCGAGGATTTGCGCCAGGAGAGCTCTGTGCGTATCGCTTGTCTCAGGTGCCTTGCCAGGGGGGTGTTGCGAGAGCAACGTTTTACCCCCCAGGGAGCCAGCTGCCAGGCAAGAGCACGCTTGACTGAGGAAGCAGAAGAGGGTGGCATGGCCCAGTAATAGGATATTTGGCCCCAGACCTTCTCTTGTAATTGACAGGGGCTGGAATGCTATTTACAGCTCAGGAAGCTGACAGAGCCTTTGTTTAAGGTGGCTGTGATCCAAGCTGCTCAGTCATTGAACCTTCTCCCCTCTTTTACACATGCAGAAGGAGGATATGCAGCTACTGGGGACGTGTTCAGCTTTCGGGGTCATGCCAGGTTCCCTGCTGAGTGCCCCAGAATTGGTAAATCTTAGGAAGCTAAGTCCAAGTGCTCTGTAAAAGAAGTTGCCAAATCAGGCACTTGGACATTAACCTATGATGGAATGCCTTGGCATAAGCCCCTTTGTGCATATGCACGATGATACAGATTTTACTTAAGTGATGACGGACTGTTTTTTCTAATCATTGCTTTTCCCCTTGTTTTCCATGCCTTTTGGCACAGCATCTACAGCAGAGAAAAGACAAATCCTGCTCACCCCCTGCAGCCCAGGGACAGAGAATGCTTGGTGCAGCTGCAGCATGAAGAGACAGAAGCCGGGCAGCTCTAGGGCTATGGCTCAGTCATCATTTGAGGGTAACCTGGGGCTTGATCTGGCTCCTGCCTTTCCAGCTCAGACTTGCGTTTCCTTCCCATGATCTCTTTAAGTCCCAGGACCTGGCCTGAACAGAGACTGAGGGCATGTGAATGGACCTTTTCCCAAGGTGCAGAAGGCAGCAAGACAAAACTAAGTTTGTTTCATGAAAATGGCCAAAGACAAGTTCATAAGATGAAAGCTTTTCTCCTCTCTCAGATCTGACAGTTTCAAGCTAAGTGATGGGACTACAGCTTTTCCACAGAATTTTCTTTTTTGCTGCTATGAAAATGAAGTATTTTTTCCTAACCTTCTTCAGAGACAAAGATTTACTCGGAAGATTTCCAAGTAATCTTTTTTTAAGTTTAGTCTGAAAAACATATGTAGCCTTGAAAATTTCAGCCCAAGCAGCCATGCTTGGCAAACTCCTTAGCAACTGAAAATAAAGGCTTTCAACGGGGAAAGCTTGAATGACCTGAGCCTGTAATGGGCTGTGTTACCTGTACTGTGTAGAAACCAAACATGGCATATCCAGCGCCTGACTCACTACACATTCCCTCTCTCCTCAAATCTCTAACCAATGGCTCCATTTCACTGACTGACAGGAGCAAGGGATTTGGCTCAGCACGTTTCAAATTTGTCAAGCATTTAATTGACTTCCTCCTGCCCCTCCCTCTTCCTTGAAGAAAAATGAGCAGTTTGGCATAAGCCAATACAGCTCAGAAAGCTTTTCTTAAAGCATTTCCCTGGAAATGGTTCAGAACTGCTGGTGGCCATGACACAAGAATAAAAGCCCTTTTCTTTTAGTCTCTATGACCTATTTCTGCCACTGTGTCCAGTACGTTTGGGACAGGGAGGTAAGACAATCCTCAGACAATCCTTGTGAGGGGCTAAGGCCACAACTTGTGAACGGGGAGGCTCAGGTTGGACGTTAGGGAAGTTGTCACTGGGAGGGTGGCATGGCCCCGAAGCAGGTTCGCAGAGAGGCCGTGGGAGCCCCATCCATCCTTGTAGGTTTCCAAACCTCAACTGGATAAAGCCCTGCCAGCCCCACTCTGGTGCTAGGGTTCGCTGTACTTGGGGTCGGACGTGGGCCTGGAGACTCCAGCGGTCCTTTCCCACCACGTTTCTATAGTAAGCGAGGCTAGCGTGGTCCCATGGCGGTAACATGGCTCCAGTGTTTGTTTCCGGGGGAAACTGAGAGAGGAGACTTGCTTGTGTATCTGGGCTGTTTCTAAACCGTGACCCAGCAAAAGCCTGCTTCACTTCTGCTCAGAGATAACATCCTCCAGAAGCCACATATTCCAAGATATTTCAGGTGGGATCTCTCAGCAAGGTCCAGTTCTCCTGCTGAAATATTACCGGTAAAACTTCTATTCGCTGCAAAGGGAGCAGAAGTAGGCCGAAACTTTTGGAAACCTCCCCACTTTGAGATCTTTAGGGCCAAACTGATCTGCTCACACATCACTTAAATCAGACATTTTCTGAGCAGGGAGGTGTCAGATCAGTTCTTTCGTCTCAATTCTGGCTGCTTGATTTTGCCAGTGATTGCTGTGCTCGGAGCTCCTGTTTGTGGCATGCTCTCAGGAAGGACGCACTAAGCTTTGCCACAGCTTTTTTCCAGGACTGGCAGGACATTAGCATGCTGCCCAATGCCAGAGCTCCTACAGGAAGCCGCCAGCAGTGGCGAAACGAGAAGAAGCTACAAGTGGGCTGCCCGGCTCCCAGTCATGGGCTGCCCCACTGCTGTGGGGCCCGTGAGGGACAGGGTGCTGGGCCGGTGGGGTAGGGCTCACCGCTGGGGAGGCGCCGGCTACCCATGGATGCAGAGAGAAGAGTGCCACCTACTGAGCCACTACTCCTGGCCGCGTCTGGGCTTTCCCCACAGGGCGCCCTGGCCAGGCTGGTAGCCGAAGCCCCCTTCCTGGCTGCGGCTGCAAGCTGCGGTCTGTCTTGCCCATCCGAGACCAAAGAGGACATCGTCAAAGGCTGGCGAGCCTAACAGATTAGGCAGCTGGAGTGTTTCGCAGGTGTCTGTCCTGAGCCAGACCTTGTTTTCCGCAGGGCCAGCCACGCAGCCGGAGGAGATGCGCTGGCAGAGCGCTGCCCCATCCTTGTCCGTGGAAAAGAGCGCCGGGGGAACCAGGCTGATCCTTCTTGTGCGCTGCCTGTCCTTTCGCTAACCCTGGAAAACTTCAGCATAGCCAGGGCTCACAGAGCATCTGACTACACCCTGCATACACCGTGGTATTGGTGCCAACTTCTTTTCCCTTTGGCCTTCTGCCGCTTTCGTGGATTAAAGCACCGCAGACTCAGCGGCCACAGCGGAGGGGAGGGGAGGGGAGGGGAGGTTTCTCTCTGCCGCTCTGTCTCCCTTCTCCCAGGCGTGGCTCTGGAAATCATCCCAGGGATGAACTCAGTGGCCCTGTTTCCTGCTGGAGGGCAGCACATCATCTGGCTGCCTACAGCCCTGGGGCCGTGAGGCCGTGCTGGCATGGACGTGATGACCCAACGCAGGGATTTCCCAGCTCTGTGGTGAATCCCACCAAATTTTGCTGAGTTCACATTAATGTGCTCTCCTTTCCCTACAACGTCAGCTAGCCTCAGCTGTGAGTGCAGCCCCCTGGAAGCTGCTTTACCTCTCCCTGACCGTGATCTGTCACCTGAAGCCGACGAAGACAGGAGGATGTGCCCAGGCTGTGAAGTCATATGTTGCCAGCTCTGGATTATGGTGGGAGCCCCCAGAATGACAGAGCATTTGGATTAGATTTCCATCCACTCTGACCCCAAAGATGCAGGCCCGTGCCTGGTGTGATCTGCAAGCCACCGCTGTTAAACCTATTGCTTGGTCTTGCCTCCCTCCCCCATGCACACACCATATTTAGAGCTCACCTGCAGCACCTCTGAAGGCAAAGCCGCCCTTGCCCTCTCCTCCTACAGGGTGGCCAGCAAAGGGCTTGTCCCTTCCCCAGCCGCGCCGTGGCAGTCACGGGTGTGATTCACAGAGGTGAACTGACACCGACCTCGACAGCTGCCTGGCCCTGACGGAGCACGCTTGAGCATTGTGTCCTCCAGAAAAGTCCGTGTGCCAACTGCAATCTCATTATTCACTCTCTTTACTTTTGATAAAACTTCAGAGAAATGCGTGAAGGTAAAGGAAGTTGCAGAAGTACCTGCCCATTAATTTTCTTCACTGACATCAAATGTTTATTTTCTAAGGACGGGCGGAGATGACTTGGGTGTTTGAACATGAGTTATCCTTTCTCATCCATCTAGTTGAGAGCAGGTGGAAAAGGGTAATGACTCAAACTGATCTGGTGTCTGTCTGGGCAGCTCACCCGACTTTCACTTGACTTATGATCTGCAAATGCCAGTATCTTCTGCTATCAGCAGCTATCTCATAGACAGGGAGAAAGTTTTGAAGTCAGGCGTGTGTGACTCCAGTTCCTGCTGATGTAAATCAAGATTGCTATAATAAAGAGGATGTGGATGCCTAACCTCATGTTGGGGAGGATGGAAAGGGAAAGGCCTAAATGCTGCATTTCTTGAAATCAGTACTGATTTCATTAGCATCTGAGATATGCAGGTGTTCAGGTGACCATGCATCTCTGCACTGAGAGCTCTCAACAGATACAATTTTTCTAAATGGCGACAGTCTCCCTCTGCTCCGCTCCTTTCTGAGAGACTTAGGCTGAAGCATGGATTGCATGAGTGAAACCCGTCCAGAAAGGGAATAATTTACATACTTGCACTGCATCAGGCGTTCATCCCAGGGAAATCTGCCCGGTGGCATGTATTTTCACTCCACATCGGATTGCAAAATCTTTTGGGACATAGCTAAAGAGAATAGCAAAAAGATCCGAAAATACAAGCATCCATGACTGCAAGATCTGAATTCTTCTCTCATTTATATCAATATAAATGAAAAAGAGCTCCCCAGAAAATCTAGCGGGTGCATTTTCATTCAATGCAAACTCCAGTGACCTTGAGGATTATACAAAACAAATAAAATCCCACCACTGTGATTTGGCCGCATGAAAATCCTTAGTGCATTTTACACTTGCTTTCCACAGGCTTTCACCACTGTCTGGCAATGGGGAACAATGCCCAATATGTGCAGAATGTCCTGGGCCATGCCATGGCTCCTGATATTACCTATTTGTTTGCACTAGATACAGCTGAGCAGGAAAGGCCTGGCTCTGTTCTTTGCGCCGACGTTTTCGGGAAGCTGCCCATCGCTAGCGCGCTGGACTGTGACTGCTCTGTTTTCCAAACAACAGGCACTGAGCCGCTCTCATTTGACCAAACGCATCCTGCAGTGCTCATCCACTCATTTTTTGTGCAATGGCTCAATTTGCAAACGCTTGGGGGCAGATTCTGACCCCGGCAGTAGCTGTAAGGGCCTGCAGCAGTGAGCTGGGTTGAGCAATACCGGATTTACACTCCAAGGGCGACCTGGCCCTCACCTAACAACCTCCCCTCTCTAATACCACTTCCTGCCATGTGGAGGAGCCATGTGAATTGCTGCCTTTTCTTCCGTTTCCTCAGGCGAGTCGCAGAAACTTGCCCCAGGATTCCCCAGCAAAGGCCAGCTCGCAGCCCTGCCCACGGACCTGGTGCTCCTCCCCAGGGCCTGGCTCTCCACGGTACCACAACAGGCATACCACCCTCCTGGCAGCGCTTGCCTGGCCCCATGGGACAAAATGGCATAGGTATTACATGGGACCCCCTAAAAAAGCCTGTGACTGTTGTAATTAATGCCACTACACTTATTTACCCCAGGCAACATACTCTGCCCTTTACTTAGCATGTCACTGCATGTGGGTTGCACTGCAGAGGGAAAGCGATTGCTACTTCGTATATTCAAAATACCACTTCACTATTAGATGGACAAAATTACCATTTCCTACCTCCTCTCTGTAAAGTTGATAGGATTGCAGCCGAGCAGGGTCCCTACAGGGGAGAATATCCAGCTCATCATCTTCCAAAGTTGTACGTAGCTACTGTATCATCCAAGTGCTCCAGGAGTACTCCTTTAAAAAGAAGAGAACAACTGTTTAAATGTGGAGCTGCTTGGCTGCTGTCCATTAAGTTTCGGTGGTCCCCCAGCACAATCACAGAATGCGCTCAACTTGGAAAATGTGCATGATCATATATATGCTCAGTGTGGCTGTTGGAATAATAACACCTACCCTTGGGAAAAAGATGGCATTTTTTTCCTTTAGCCTCCTAGAGACCGAGCTGAAAAGGGGCCAGAGCAGAAATCTTCACATTAAGAAAAGCCTCCAAAACAAACAAACAAAAAAAACCACAGGATGTTTTTAAGATCTAGAACATGGTTACCTCTACTACCTGCAATGTTAGTTGTGAATCTTCTCTTTGGGTCATACAACTTCTGGATGATCACTTTTTTGCTTACTGTAATAACATAGCTTTCTGAGGCACAAGCACTTCGGTAATCTTTAAATATCACAAGCTGACTTCAGCCTTCTTTTCTAAGGAGTATACTGTGCACTATAATCAGGGCAAATGTAACTGCTGGTTATAACATTGGAGGAGCAATCTTTTATAGTCACAAGGAAGGCAAAGTTTCTTAAGATGATCTTGTACAGATGGAGTGGCAACCATTTGGGGTTACATATAAGCTGCCCTAAGAGGATATTCACCATGAAGGTCCGGCAGACCTAAACCGTGTTGGTGCCAATGAAAGTTGCAAGGGGTAAGCTGAATAACTGAGTTCGTTAAGTGGGGTGAATAATATGTCCCTTTCCTCATCTTAGTGGCTTGGGTATGAAGTCACTGTGGAGACGTGTATCAACTAATTCAGAAGCACATCCTATATCAGTAAATTATATGGTACTGTGCTTTTTGAGGGATTACAGTCTTACGCGAGGACTGGGAACGTGTGACAGAAATAGCGTGATGTTTTTCCCCCGTTTCATGTTATTTCAAATAGTGTCCAGTATAAAAGAGAAATAAAACACATGTGAGAATTGTTTGGCGATTTTCTTCTGAAAGTGCAGCTGAAGTTTTAGCTTTTTACTTTATCATCTTCCCTGCACACTGTTTTTTTTTTCAGCCTGGTTCCTAAATTGAGTGGCTGGTGAGGCAGATAAGCACACACAGAGGAACAGAGCATGGAGGTCTTGCTGCGTGAAAGGATTGCATCTCAGCAGAAAAGTGCTATGAACTCTCTGGATCAGTTCCCTATAGGAATCTGGGCAAATCCCTTCAATCAAGGGGCTGGTCCTGTCCAAGCGGTGTGGCAGTTTCTCAGATCGTATGTCTTTACGTTGCTCTTTGTTACCTTTTTTTTCTCATGAGACACTGTCCTCACAGCAAAATCATCAGGATGTCACATAGGAACGTTTCTCTTGCATGGCAACACAGGTTTAGGTGATGAAGAGGACGTGGAAGGTAGGCATTGCAAATAGATACAGGCAGCCTGAATGCATTTTGTCTCAGCATCTTTACAAAGACATATACAGCACATGGCATGATAGATGTGCTGTTGTTTTGCTGCTGCATGCCCGTTTCCCACCTCCACTGCGTACACTCGTTGGTCGGTGCATGACTTGAAGTAAACAGCTAATGGCCAAGGCCCCCTTTAGGAAGTCCTCAGGAGGAGTCTTAACTTTGGAATCAAACTCAAGTCCTATCATCTGACAGGACTTGAATCCTGAGAATCAAGAATCTCTGAGAAGAGATTCTTCTATCGTCTGAGAATCAAACACAAATTTTAGAAATAAACACATGCTCCTGCTCAAGTCCACTGTAGTCACTGAGGGTCAAATACCCTGACTGTCTTCCTCTTGACAGCGTGTGGATCCAGAGCCCTCTGACTCTGGTCTCTGTTCAACACAGGCAGGGATATGTAAAGGGATGGTCAGATCTAGGCCCAGAGAGGCAAGCCCAGCAGAAGCGGTGCACAAAGAAGTGCTCAATTCTCCTCTTCTCCGAGCCAATTCTGCGCTCATCTGGGGCTGATCACCTGCCCCCCAAAAAAGCCCTCTGCCTGGATGTTTGAGAGGCCCTTTATAGTAAGTCCAAGTTATGCTCAGGTTTGCTTTGCTGAGCGTCCTGTGGCTGGTGCAGAGCAAAGGGTCTTCAATGTGAGACTCATAATATTTCCCCTGATTTGAATGGATTTCCTTCTGATTCATCCCACTGTCAGAAAGAGGAGGATACCTGATTCTGTCTTAAGACAGCTGAGTTTTTGCCTATTGCCTTCCCATTGGTGCGTCAGGAGGTGAATTTTCTTCACCTGCTTGAAGCCATTTCGTATGCGAAGAAACAATGAATCACAAAGAGAAGCCTAAAGCAATTAGAAATTCCTTTCCTCTCACGTTTGCCAAAGCTAGATTTTTCCCTAGAACAAAGCCCCGGCAAGCCTTCCTACGCACAACAATGATTACGTAGATCACTCTGGATTTTGTTTTTTTCACAGGCCATGAGTAAGCAAAGAAGCTCAGGAGAACACACTATTTCATGGGCATGTTTGTTATGCTTCCTTGGATATCCCATTGTTTGCTGGTAGTGCCTGCATCTGGCTAGAAGTGCTGGGCCCTCGTGACGTGACGTCGGTTGCCTTTAATTAATTGTGCCAGGGTGCTAGCAAATCAGCATGAAATTTGGCAAACTGAAAAGGTGCCGCTAGAGTGAGTGAGCCATGGCAATTTGACTGTTCATTTCAATGTGCTGAAATGGCACCGAGAGTTAGTCCTTTGTGAGGCTGCTTCCAGTCACGCGCATCTGTCAGCGCAACCTGTGCAGGCAGTACACTTTGTGTCTCCTCTTCCATGAATGTTGCATCTGTCCCCCACAGGCTGGAGTGTGGGGCTAGCGCTTTCCCAGGAGAAGACTGCTGCAACACACCGTATGAGTAAGGCCTCGTTTGCATAGTGATCGCATCCTGGTGCTGTGAAGGAGGTTTCCTAAGTGCTGTCTCATTTCCGTCTGTGGGTAAGTTTGCCTTCATGTAGAAAAGATGCTACTCTTGGAGTCTTTGGACAGAGACCTGTTTACATCAGCGTGCCACAGACCTGTCCTCCTGGCATGCTCATGTCCTCCCCTGTCTGACTGTGTGGGGCTGTATCCTGCCCCTCCTAAGCAAAATCAAGTCTCTGCTTTGAGCTGGGTTCAGGTATCCCACCCACAAGGGCAGCACTTCGTTCACAAGAAGTCTCATGCTACTCTTAAAAGGCTTTTCAGCATCACCAAAACATGAGCGTCTGTATCTTTCCTTCTCTCCCTGTGGGCTTCACCCAGGGGGTTTCAGCAGGGCTAAGCTGTGGAGCAGAGGTCTGCTTCAAATAGCGGAATAGGGAGCAGAAACTGGACTTTGCAAACGCACCGCTGAACACTGCTCTTCGGACACCGCCATTCGAGACTTTCAGGCTCCCCCTAAAATGTTGACCTTAGCTCTGTTCCCTTGCCATGGTTAGAAGTAACTCTGCTACACCATGGGAAATAAACTGGTGCAGGAGCTAGTACCGTATGGCAGGAGGTGGGAGGAGATCTTGGTCTTGAGAGGGATTCATGGCAAAATCAGCTGTCTGGAAGGGAAAAAAGATCCTTGTCTCTATCCCCTCTCATCCCTTATCAGATAACTCTGATCTGAGTTACAAGATGGGTTTATTTGCCTTAGGGACTCCTTTAATGTACAAGCTTTTGGTAACAGGTTTTGTCCCCCTCCCCAACCTCTTCTCTGGAAATCTTTATTCAAGATTTGCCTGCTTCACTGATAACGAACAATCCCCTTGAACTCTTAACTTGAGAAGGCTATTCCCAACCTTGTCCAAGGTGCCTGGAACTAACACCTTTCTGTGTTAGACAGAAAGAGAAAATTGAATAGAATTCCACCAAACTTACATTATTTTGGGATTTGAATAAATATTGTTATAATATATATGAAATAGGTCACTAAACATTGCAACCAGAAGCCATTGTTCTCCACATTAGTAGAATGGTGGCAAATAAAATAAAATACACTTAAAAAAAGGAGCTGAGCTAAAAAAAATGCACAGAATTTGTACAAAAATTCAGAGATGGCCATACAGTTTCAAATCAAGATTCATGTTTCAAGTATTCTGACCCATGTGAATATCAAATTCTTCATTTTCCAAGTGTTAAGTGTTACACATTCAGTGACACATTATGTAAACACATCAAATGTTTTGGAGGAAACTGAAAGGAAAAGAACCAAGCTGCTTGGGGCCCTACTGACCTACAAGAGCCTCACGCTCAACATTAGAAATGCCACTGCAAAAGCAACTTTCACAGGGGCACTATCCCTCCAGTCCTGACCTTCAGCTCATTTTTTTATTTGTTACTTGCAGATAAATCCACCAGCAATCATCAATCTGTTTGGCACCAACAAAAAGTCACTGGCAGAAACCAAGAGAGGGAACAACCACGTGTACTGGGTCAATCATCTGAGAGACAGAGAGCAAGCTCACATCATGCACGCTCAGCAGCAGGGCCAGGCTCAGTTTCCAAAACGGCAGCCAGGAGCTGACTCTTGGCAGAGAGCAGGGCTGTTATCTGTCCCCGCTGTTAAACGGAGAGTCAGTATTTACCTGGTGGGGGCCCACAGAGGCAGAGCTGACACTGCTGCGCTGTTAGCTCCGCTGGGGTGGTGACCTTCTCTGGGTGTCCCTGACATGGGCCTGGGCCTGGTGTGCCTGTGCAAGTGTTCAAAGTCTCCCTCGTGCCTGCAGAGTGAGCAGCTGAGCACCAGCTCAGCCTTCCCTCGGGGTCCAGCCCTGCATCTGCATGGGTTTTTTCTCAGTGACCCAGGCCTGGCCGGCTGCACGTGGCTGCCAGGCGCCACATTTCCACGGTGCTGTCCATGTGGGCTGGGGCACTGCTGCACCAGCCATCCCTCGCCCGGCGATCCCACGAGCTAGATCTCTGGGGCGGAGAGTGGGGCATCAAGGCAGTCTCTCCGCTACCCCTGAGCACCAGTGCCGGAAAAAGCAGCTCTCTCTTGTATCGCAGGCAAAAATCTGCAAGGAAGGCAGACAGGTAAGACATCTCTTCATCAGTAAACAAAGGAGAGTCTGAGGGAATGCTTTCTCTGACACAGCTCTGCACGCAGCGCTACAAGAGCCACAAACTGCACACATGCCATTTCCTTTCCACCCACAACTGCCAAATTACCACCAAGGCAATCAGAGATCTCGCCACCCTCGGTGTCCGCAGGTGGGCTAAGTGCATCGCGGCTGTGGTCATTGCCAGATCCCTGGGAGGATACAGTGACTCTTGCATTCTTAGACCAAGAGCTCGAGCAGCTCATTTTTAAGTTGATGAATTTGCAGGAAGGGCAGCTGTGGGGTCAATAAAACCTGTCATATCAATTGGCACGGCTTCTAGCCTCTGCTGAAGGGTGGCCGAAGCTCAGGCTACCAGCGGCTGCGAGAGACAAGACTGGCAAAATGCTCTTGGTGGCTGCATAACTCTTAGGCAGCTGCTATTAGCCATCAGTTTGGATAGAAAGGAAGACTTTGCTGGTGAATATTGGGAAACTGAGCCTTGCACTAATGATTAACACACCGAGGACAGCAGGCAAAAGAAATGGTGAGAACCTTCTAGAGATACTGTGCATTTCAGATCAGGACTGACCAAAGCCACGTTTCTTCCCTATGGGAAATTCTGCCTTTCCAACTTTGATTTCTGTTCCAAAAGAGGACATTAAGCCGAAATTTCATAATTATCTTTTCCACATAGGGGTTGGCAATGCTGCAAATTTTGCATTAAGAAAATATGCAGTTGAAATACTTATTTCCCAGTTTTTGATGCATGCAAAAATGGCAGTTTTTCTAAGCTCAGTATGTTTTGTACTGTTTTCAGGTCTCAAAATGCTTCTTTTCAACAGGTAACTTCTAAATGTTGCTTCATCCTGACAGCTGACTCCCCATGGCAGGATGTCCTTGGGGAGGGTCCGCTCCTGTCATCTGTCCTGCTGCGCGGAGTGCCGTCTCTGAGGCCAATGTGTGACACAATTGGACGATACCCACGATGTCCCACGCAAAGAGATCAGAATCTTGAAGCAGGGGATGTAGTCTTCAAGGTGACCACTAGGTGGGAATGAAACCAGTGCTAGAAATTTCATGGGGCACTGAACCATTCAGGAATACCAACTAATGAATAGATTTTTTGTTTTTGTTTTTTTGCTTGTTCTGAGCTCCCTGAAACAAAAAAGCTTGGGTGAGTTACAAAAACAGAAAGATTTTGATTAGTGTTGAACTGGCTAAAATTAAATATTCTGGTTCAGTTATCTTAATGGAAAGCTAAACTAAAGAAATAGATAAAAGTGTTGGGAAAAGAAAAAAAAATCAGAAGCCAAACGACTTGCATTGTGCAGAACCTGTATTTTCTGTTAGAAAAGTCCTTCTGATGGAAAAATTTCCAGGGTTCTTCACTGCAGAAACACAGCCTTGCATCTTTATGAGGAGAGACTGACCTGTCTTGCTGTGTCAGAATATACGCAAAGGGCTGTCATTGAGGCAACGGCTGAGGAGGAATTCATTGACTCAGGACAAGGTCACTGCATGAGGAGAGCAGTAACCGCGGTGTTGCCTGAGATGGCGGCATCGGGGGACAGGCAGGGGAAGTCAGCAGAGGTGAGTGGCTCCGGTAGCACTGACAGTAACCTTTCTGCAGCAGTGTCTTTCCAGCTGCTGACAGTCGGGGTTGGGAACAGCCCTGACCAGGGTATTCTCTTCCCATTTCAAAACACAAACAAGTTGCTAGCAAGAAGGAGCGGAGCCATGGCTCTCAGAGCCGGTTAGAAATCAGGCTGCCGTACGGCATGGAAGGACGGAGGGGAAGGTTCATGATCATCCCTAGCACTGCTCCCGTGAAAATGACGGCTTGCACTTACTCTGCCTGGGTGTAAATCAGGCTTTATCTTCTGATTTCAGCCCTGATTTCAATGCTTCTGCCCTCCTGGCCAACTTCTGACAACGGCTGAAACTTGCTACGTCTTGCTCCACTGTGCTTGTTATTGGCATGGGTTGGCTGAGCAGCTGGACCTGACAAATGAACTCCAAATGCTGGGGGGCCAAAGGTGCATTGGTTTCGTGAGGTACTGATTTCTCTTGTTTCTTGATGACTTTAATATTGTGTCCTTTTTGCAGTTAAAAGCCTCACTGTCTTTTCCTGCCCTCATCTAAACTCTTACTCTTCCCTGGTTTTCTGCCCCCTTATTATTCATGATTCTCCAGTCTGGTTCCACTGTCCCCCTCTCAGAAGCAATGTGAAGGCTTATTCCTCTCTTCTTGTGTGTTCACTGTCTGGATGGATAGCCATCTCCTATTAGCTAGCCTCCTCTCCTGAAAATAACCCCTATTTGTTTCCCCTCCTCTACTGCTTAAATGACAACAGTTGTGGGAGAGGCAGCTAAACTGGCTTCTCTTCCTCATTCGTGTGGCTTGTACAATTGCCTCGGCTTTCCGTTATAATGAAGGGCATGGACAACCAGCCTAACAGACTGGAGTAAAAAGAGCCACCGTCACAGGACCACTGGGGATTACTGGCAAACATGTTATGGCAAACGGTCGTTCCCAGCTGAGGCTGCTGCCTGTTCACTGTTGCATCTCGTCTCCTAAATTTCTACTGGGTTTTCCTGTTAAGAGGTTGATGATCTTTGATGACTGGGTCAGAAGGATCAGACTGGCATCCATCAGGGTAGGGTAGAAAGATTTCTGAGTATTTTTTGATCAATTGTTTTGATCTCCCAGTTTGATGGCAGAGCTTTTATTCATACAGGATGGAATTGTATAATGGGAGTGTTGGGCTTCCATCTTTCTGTCCTCCCTTTCATCCGTCTGTCTGTCCTTCCTTAATCATAGAAGAGAAGGGTGACTGCTATTGACTCAGCTGAGATTTCCAACGAGTAGGTGATTTGTGAGTCTTTCCAGTCCTTTTCACCTCCTCTCCTCCCTGTGCCCCACATCTGGCCTTCTCACGAGAAGGGCCAGGATGAGGTGCTAGATGTAATGTGCAATTTGAGACTTGCATAAACGAGGACATGAATCAGTTGTCCAAACATTCTCCACCTCCGTGATGTAATCCAAGATTGTAATGGAGGCTTCCTTCAATTCTCAGCAAACTCATGACACTGCCAGTTGACACACTGCAAGGAAATCTGCTGAGGGGAACACGTGACTCAAACAGGCTTGGGATTGCCAAAGCACCTCTAGGTGACATTAGCATGAAGCATGCAACAGACAGATGGCCTCTGGACAGAAAAAGGTCAACTTCCCAAGTAAAACGCGTTCCCGTGTCATCTGTTGTGTAGGCCACAGAGGAAGAAAATATTAAAGAAGTTTGCCAGCAGTAAGGTTTGCTTTTAACCCCTGCGGACAGCCACTTGTATTGTGGTAACGATAATTCCAGGTTTGGTAACACTAGGCACACAACAAACCCTGAAAAAGTTTACCCCTCAAGAAGTGGCACAGTGATAGAGGGCTTAATTTATTGCGACTACTTCCATTCTGATCTGTTCGCAGTTTGGTTGCTGGCTGCTGCTTTTGGCAAGATTTTTCTTCTAATGCCTTCTTATTAAAAAAAAAAAATGTTGTGGCCAGGGGAAATACTAATATGAGCGGTTTTTGCACAAAAGCATAGCATTTCAGAGAGTTTACAGTAAACCTTACTTCAGAAAAGGACTGTCCTTCTATAGAGCACCAAGAGAAGAAGCGTTGGCATTTTTCTCTTGGTCGAACAGCCGCAGACTTGAAAGCTAGCATCCTTTGCCTGAATCCCAAGAGGCTGGAATGGATTTCAGACCAAATGCACAGACTTGTGGGCAAGAACCGTACAGCAGAGTTACTGATGGGGCACGCCTGGGATGCTGAACAGTGTTAAACGATAGGGAGATGTGCAATGGACATCTCCCTGCTGCAGCTGATGGGAGCTGTGCTCGCCTGGCGTTAGAGGGCTGCTGGTGAAACAGCTGTAGCAGAGCAGGGACTGCGGAACGAGGCAGGCTGCAGTTCTAGCCACCCTCGGTCCCATGAGGAACAACCACGCAATGATGTGTAGGTAGCCCTGAGGACACAGACGACTATGGTATCCGGTGCGTCTCTCCAGTACCAGTCTCTAGTTCCCATCACCACCAGTTTCATTACTCTGCCTTGATACAGTTTGATAGGGGCACTAGAGAACTTCCCCGACAGGTGCCTGTAATACTTGCACGTGAGGCAAAGCCGTTTTGTAAGGAAGGCTTACATAGCGCAACCTTGGAGGCACACTGCAGGCCCTCCCATTCAGCGGAAAGAGAGGCAGCCAAAGGTGACTCTGGAAATGGGCGGTGCAGGTGAGGAAGAGCTGCAGCAGAGGGATGGAGGTGGTGCCTGTAAAAATGATGGAAGGAATGAGGGAGGTTCACTCTCTGCAGCAAATTATTGGGGTGTGTCATCAGGGCCTGACTGCGTGGTTGCTGGACTGGCAATCTAAGTCCAGCCAGCAAGCTGTTGAGGTGGCAGGCTGGTATGCGGCCTCAAGCTTTTCAGTTGCTCAATCATGTGCAGGAGTGAGAAGAATACAGGGTCTGGAAGGGCTGCTATGGGCTGGGAATAAGATGAGCAACAGGATAGGCGGGGAAAGCCCAAGCCAAACCAAGAGAGTCAGCTAAAAGTTAAGCCAGACAGAAAGAAAATAAATCCCACTCAGGCCTGAAACTGGACTATTCCTCTCGGACCTGCCTGATCTAGAAAGCTAAAGGCATGATAAACCTCAGGTTGTTGCCGTTAATGCAATTTCAAATTTCTTTTGAGTGCAGTAATGGGTATGTGGAGTCCACATGCTGCAGAGGAAGGAACTGCTTTCAGCTACTACGGCTCCTTAGGTACAGAGGAGCTGGCAGAGAGTAGCTGAAAGATCTGTGGAGAGCCAGAAGCGCGTCCAGCTTGAAGCCTTTCGGGCACTGGAACCCTGCTAATAGGACCTCATTATACAGGTTCATAATTTACAGAAGGTGAGTTTAGAGGATAGGTGCCCCTTTTGTGATGCTCTTACAATATGGAGTAGAGTAGGAGAAAGGGCAGAAAGTGGGATTTGGAGCAAAACATAGCTCTGCTGAGAATGCCTCTGGGCTGAGTCTATCCATGGACTCCAGGAAAAGTTTCTGGAGGATGAAAGGAGACAGGCCAGAGTGTTTCACAGACAGTCCAGAAAGCCTGGAGGGGGAAACAAAGATTTGTCACCATAGATTCTAACTAAGTCACAGCAAGAACAGAAGGAGGCTCCAAGAATTGATTTTTTCCCCCATCTTCCCATGGGGGAAGCCTGTGCTAACAACAAGGCTGTGGCTGGAGTTGCCATTAGCTGTCACCAGTCACCTGGCAGAACAGGTTCCTCTGTGACAACTGGATTACCCACAAGAAGGAGAGAGGAAGTGAAAAGCTAAAGAGAAGCTAATGAGGACCTTGTGACACAGCCCAGTTAACAGCGACGACCAATGATACCCTTCTAACTGGATGACAAAGGGAGGAACAGAAGACCAGGTAGGCCAGGAAAGAACTGTACTGTCCGGGCCCATCCGAAATGTTGACAGACCCATATTGAGGGCTGCATGAGGACTGTTCTGTAGCAATGCCAAAAATGAGTGCTTAAGGCATCTCAGAAGACAGCAGACCAGGCTACTTCTGAGTGCAGCTACAAACACACCAAGCACAAAGAGTGTAAACCCTATCGTGTTTCAAAATAAAAGATGAGCATGGTATTCCATGATGAGTTCAACATGAGCTGCTCTGTGTCACATGGCCAGTCGAGCCCTGACTGCCAGGTTCCCTGTGGCCATAAGGAAATGCAGAGGTGGTCCCTTCCAGCCCTAAATCGCCACAAGTAACTTGACAGATTTTTTTTCTTTGGGCTATGTGGTCTTGGTCAAGCTTTTCTTCTTGGGAAGTGAGGATGAGCAAAGCATTGCTTATTTTGCCTGAGTAGGCATGGGGCTTGATTGCATTCCTTTTAGCTGTAGGTCTTTGGCAGGCAGAAATTACATTGCCCATCACAGCATTTCAGAAGCTGGTAGTATAGCTGCCACAGAGAGAGGCCACAAGAGCAGCATGGGCTAGAAGATCTGTAGGGAACAGGGGAAACGGCAGCACAGAAAGTCTCACAGGCAGACTCTACTGTTGCTGCCAGAGCCCACATGTTGGGCCTGGGGCATCTGGGCTCTCCTGCTTTGCACTGCTAGAGCAATCTAGCATGAGTAATGTCAGTCTGTGCTCTGATCACACCTTTGTTTTGCTAAGTGGATGGCCCTCCCCCCCATTACCTCACAGGCTCCCCATTCAGGCGGCTTCGAGAGAGAAGTGCAATGAAAACTGGCAGAACCTGGGCAGAGCTATTTCACCACAGCAGTAGTCTGCCTAATTACTCCTTTGCTGTGGTTGGTGCTTGTCAACAGGAAGATAGTAGAGAAAGTAAGTCAAGGTCAGGAAGTGAGCGTCAAGCCAGGAAAGAGGTAGAGCTATCCTTCCAAATGATTCATCTTTTCCGACAGGAGGAGTGTAGGCCACGCTGTCAGGGGCAGAGCACCTGGACAAACCTTTCCCACCTTCCACCCACTCTCCTCGGTTCCCCATTACAACCCATCTGTTCTGCAGACCGGAGATCAATAGCTAGGTTCCTAGAGGCCACTGCTTGCCAAATGACTTGGCACAGCTGGCCTCCTTTCTCCAGATTGCTGTATGTGCCTATGGAAGAACTCATGGGTTCCCTCTCATGGCATGTCACATATGGGCTTTACTATTGAGGATGATGCAAGGCTGACTTAAGCAATGTTACCTACTAGCTCATTTTAAAATTGGTATAAGATGACAGACAGCAGAAGAACAAAGAAAGTCACTTTTTACAGGAAGATCTCCCTTTCATTTGCTTCATTTCTAGAGCATCAAAGACAGGTCTCAAGTGTAAGGAGAGAGCAAAAGAGTCACTTCAGTCCTCCATGGAGTGACACGTGGGCCCCTGGCTGACTGAGCTGGCAGCTTGTGCAATATGCTAGCCAAGTATGAATTCATCTTACAGACATGGGAAGCTTCTGAAATAACACTCTCGCTTGTGACGTTCCAGGTCCCACCACTCTTCCTTACCAAGATCCTATTGCACAGGTCAAGAGATCACAGGTCTTGTACCCAATGAACATCAAGCAATTCAAGCTGATGCAGACAGCACTAACCTCTGGTACACACAAGGAATTGCAAAGGCGGTGCTTTTTCCTCGAATATTCTTAAAGTACGAGAAGTGACGGGCTTAATATGAACAGTTCAGATGCTGTATGAGTCCTTCTTGTTCACAGGGAGTCACATGGGGTGCAGCTAAACTCAGTGGGCTGTTCTATTACTACTTTAGGCTGACAAAATATCTACGTTAAGTGCTTAAGACTTCCAAACTGGGTGAAGTAGTAGAAAAAAAAATGGCTCCTTGCCCATATTATGACCATTAGGTTACTTTACTTAATTTGCTTCTGATTAACAATTAATATACCTCAAAGTTCCTCCCAATACAGTCACAACAGGCGCAAACACACTGAGAATGAGGGGGAGGATTGCAGTGTTGGCACCTACTCTGTGAGAGCTTTCTTGCTGTCAGCTGGTAGCTTTTCCCATAGCTGCTCCTTCCCTGAGTTGCCATGTATCACCGTGTTCAGTTGCAGAGAATGATCAACTTGTACTTCCATTTCCTTGCCATAATCCAAGCTATATCCAGCACAACATTACTGACCATAAGAACGAGCCGAGATCCATAGCGCTGTCTCCTAGTACGTTTTAGGACAGACTAAGCTAGGAGCTGCATTGCTCCTTTAAGTCTTCCTCAAACAATAGCAGATAATATCTATGTTTACTGGAATGGAGAGGTATTGGTACATATTACTGGAGATAATACGATACTTGTTTTCTCTTGCCCAAATTAAACTACTGGGAATTGAGACATCCTGCTCAGCCATGCCAAGTGTAACTTTCACTTTGAGTAGACCACACAGACATTTTAACTTGGTCTAGAACTTTTATTTCAAGGAGTAAAATTGTTTTCAGCATATTCACAAGAATAAATATAAAATTACTCTTCAGAGTTTGAGCCAGGTAGTACTGGCAAGAAGATGAACCGTTACAAAAATATATCTCTATCCCACAGAGCCACTTATGTAGGATTCTCATTGAGAAATACTATTAAATAAAAAAATAAAACACTGAAAATAAAGTACTTGACCTATACTGATTGGATCACCAAACAATTGAAATTTTTAAGAGAACATAAATATTGTAAATATTGTTAATAAAAATAACATTTAAATAGATGGGAAGCCACCGAGTCCATCCAGATGAACAGAACACTGTATGAAGCCACGGATTCTCCTACAGGGTACCAACTTCCTTGTATTCACTCGTGTTCATTTGTCTCTTCTTGTTTCGGTACCTGGAAGCAGCAGAGAGGCGTGTTAGTTCTGGAAAGCCAGCCATCCCAAATGGCTTTCTGGGGAGTGAGGAGGGGAAAGGAAGACAAAAAACTCTATATGACCTCCTTATGTTTGTTTTAATTCTAGCAGCTAGGCTCTGTCTGCGTTCATTTCTGGGCTCTGGGATGACTTGCATGCAGAGTCTCATTTCTCGACTCTTCACTGAAGACTTCATATCTGCATTAAAGTCTTGCAGGTAGGCTTGTCTTTGGGAAATCCTGCTGGGTCCTTCCCTGCAATAGGGCTGAATACCCTAACAAACTAGGCCATCTTCTGTTGTGAGATGATGCTTCACGGAGTCTTCAGGTAGGGAAAAGGAATTAAGGCAGTTACTGTCTAGCTATCAGATCTGCAAAGCTGAGCTTTCCCCCCTTGCGGGAAAAGAGCCGAGATGTTCCACCTTCTTCTCTCTTTGACAGCAGCTTACAATTAAAGTTATTAGCACAAAGAATGGTTCCTGCTGCTTTTGGGTCTGTTAATGGAGAAAACTGCTGTCTTCTGTGGTAAGGCTGATAAGGAAATGCTAGCAGTATGGCTCAGTCACCACAGTAATATGACAGATAGGCAAGTTACCTAATATTAATCCAATTGCTCTCCAGTTCCTGCTGCCCGGGGAAATGGCATTACCAAGAGAAGGAACTAGTTTTCCTATTCTGTGTCTGCTCTCTCCTTTACCTCGAGATGCCCTCTATGATGGACAACAAGCTAACCTATACAGTCCTCTGACAGGGTCAAAGGGCATCTGAGGGAAGTGTTCCCTAGGCATAATGTAGCCCTCAGTTTGAGCTATGCTACACAGCACACTACTTTTTGGATCACATCACTAACTGCAGGCCAGCAGGCCTGCATATCAAACTGATTTACATGCAATCGAGCGAGCGTGGATATCCCACTCTAACTGGAGGTCCTCAGTGGACATCTTATTACACACAACTGACTTGTCTTCCTGAGCCACAAAGAGAGATCTCTTACCTTTTGCAGATGTAATAGCTTGCAATAGAGAAGGCGGTGAGGAAAAGCAGAATGAGGATTACTGTCAGTGCCACGTACTCCTTACTGAGGGGTTGTCTGACAAGTTCTGAATGCACACATCGGACACCAGAGAAGCCTACGTCGCACCTGAGCAGAAGAGAGGCAGAATTAGAGACACTGCCACAGGGTTACAACTTAGCACTCTTACAGAACTCCTGGAGGCATCCTACCCCCGCTGGCCTGCAGTTTCCCGAGGGACAAGCTACTTGAACTGAGACAGCTAAAGTCCAGATGGTTTCGGAAATGGATGCAAATCCTTCCAGTGAGGAATACACTTGGAAATGCCTACAGGGTCTTTATTTCACAGGCTGAATCAAAGGAGAGGTCTGGCCGCTTTGTCTGAGCTCTGGATCTCACACTATTGTAAACACAGATAACAATGAGAGGTACAACAGAATGAGCGTCCCGTGTTTAAGCTGGATTGACGACTCATTTCAGGTGTCTAAGACTCCCACAAAAGTTTCACTGCAGCCAGCACATACACTTAATACCTGCTTACATCTAGCTGAGGTCTGTTATAGACATACTGCTCCTGTTCAAATCCTTGTGAAAATTCAAATCGTCTCCTGGATTGGTGTTCCAGGTAAGTAGCAGTATCAGTGAGGTCAAAGCCAGTCCGTGTTCATGAAGTCATTTTAACAAGACACATGGCATTCTGTCCGTACCTGCAATAGTGCTCGTCCAAGTCCACTATGTACACACACTGTCCGTGGAAGCAGTAATCCTTCATTTCAGGCTTGCATCTGGTTATCCCAACTTGAGCCACACGTGGACTGTTCTCTGTCTGAACTATAAAGAGATTTGGTTAGCATCTCGTCAGCCTTCTTCTGCCTTTGTGTTTCCCAAACACTGCTCAGGCTTTACAAGTACAGCTAGCAGCCTAGATACCAGCAGATCTCCAGTGCAGTAGACATTGTGGCAGGTAAACCTTTTGAACAGGGAGAGGATTTTCCCAGGCTACGGTTATACTGACTCTTCCCTCAGGAGTTTCCCATAAGCTATTTCTGCTTTTACAGTAGTATTCTCATCTAAGACACAGCTCTTCTGCCGAATAAGCTACATTAATAGGCTAAAAGATGGTTGTTGTGCAACAACAGTGAACACTTTGCAGGATGTTGGAAGCATGGCTCAACAGTAACTTATTCGTACAGTGAAAGTCATGTCCCAGAGCACCTCAGTGAGGACACCAGCCCAAGGAAGATGGGAACCAAAGACTTGTTATTTGCAAAGAGAGCTGTAGAGTATCCTTACTTAGTGCTGTTGTGCAGTTGTCCATTTCACCAGGCCCACATAACGGAATCACGGTTGTGCCCAGGACTGCTTGCAATACATAACCTACAAGAGAATGAAAAGAAGAGTCAAAATGAGATCCGTGTCAAGTATAGCTCTGTATTGCAGCTGGCCTAGTCTTCAAGTTAATAACAGAAGAGCAGAAGCCTTCTACCTTAATACAAAACCTAGTGTAAGCTGAAAAATATATAGATCTCAGAGATCTGCTGCCTCTATCATATAAGGCAACCCAAAGAAATAAGCTCTGAAATGGAAACTCTTAAAAATACAACAGAGTTGGAACAGAAACTCCATGTCTATGACCACCTCTTGTCCATGCTCTGAGTGAGGCTGGGCAGGAACGGGCTTGGACAGGTCGCATAGGTCAGCAGGAGAGGAAGAATTTGGTCCAACTCTGACTGTGTGGTTAGATCCCTATACAGATTCTGATTAGCCTGGCATGGCACCTGCGCAAGGGACTCGGTCACAGTCCCACAATTAGGTATGGCTTCTATTCATTGCAGGAAGAGTTTCTGTGATCAAAATCAAGAACTCCTTGAATCAACAGCAGTCCGAAGGGAAATGATTTCCTGGGACTCAGCAAGTCAGTATGGCTGGCAACTTGGCACCCTGGGTCAGAGCTGAGCCAGGCTCAGTGGCCTGCCACTGGCTTTAGAGACCATGAACAGCTCTGGGAAGGCTTTACATAAAAGCTGCTTGGTCTCAGCCCTCTACTTGCTAGAACTAGTTTAAAAGGCTGGCCAGTTCCTGCATTAATACCCTCTTTTGTCTCGAAGTTATTCAGCTAAATATTCACTTGCCCAGACAGCTGACATGAGGAACCAAGCCCTCTTCATGCAGTCATGGGGTCTCAGAGGTGCTGTCCAGTTTAGAGATCCTGGGCCAGTGTCTCCTGGAGCTGAGATGGGAGACAACAGCTACACTTGTTTCATTCCTAAACCATCCACCATCAAGACCACATCTCAGCAGGTTCGATATGGGTACCAGCAATATTAGGTGACTGCGCCATGCACGATGAAGAGTCTGCCGCCCAGAGCGCCAGCTGCATTATGCTGGGGATCAAGGACTCCTCTTCTCCCAGAGATTCAGCTTCTAAAGCATATTTATGTTTTTCAGGGTGTGAGGGAAAACTGGCACAGGCACAGTTTTCAGGCATTCTGCTTGCAGAATGAGCGTTTCCAAACAAGAATTCAAGCCAATCTCAAGTATTTGTAGCTTCATGGCTACCCCTTGAAGAACAGTCAACGTTTGCTCCAGCTGGCCACAGAATCCACTTGGCTAACACTCCTGCTGTGGTCAGAAACTAACCTGCTCATGAACTGTTTAGTCATCAGCCCCATTCCACTGCAGTCTGTAATTTGTGTCTTTGGGCTGTTTGCCTCTATTAACTTGTCAGGTCATGCATGCCTAATGGAGGGAGTGTGCCTTCATAATTTCTTGATCACTCTAATTCAACTCTGGTTATTAGAAAGTTTCATTACATCTCAGTGTTAAATCTAGTAGCGATTTACGGATTTCCTGCAGCTCATCCATTTCTGGATGATTAGTAAGGCTTCCTTTTAGATTTATTCCAGTTAGATACAAGAATGGCAGGAATATCCTTCTTAAAGGGACAGGTTTTGTTTTTTAAGCATGATTCCTTCCCCTTCTCTCCCTCACCACCACATTTCTTGCAAAGCAAATAACCCAGATTTCTATCAAGCTTTAGAAAAAAGGACAAAGCCTAGGTTTGCCAAAGTGAGAGCCATGATAACACAGCAATGATATAGGAATTTTGACTTGTATGAGGAGATCGTAAGTCAGAGACATCTACTTCTGCTCAGATGACTCAGCATGATCTGCCTTTCACTGAGATGGGGCAGGACCAGCAAGTTTACTTTCAGGGTGGGATTTTTCACAGCACTTTGTGTTCACTTACAGATTCTGCCAGGAGCAGCAAACGTACTTCTGTAAGGCCAGTTTGACCCTCATGAGGGAAAGTTCAAGCGCTTGATGGATGAGGCCATCAGCTGACGGACCACTGCAGCTCATTTACTGCTGCACAACTGCAGGCTTTAAGCTTCGGTCAGGGACCAGGTGCCCCAACTGACACTGGACAAAGCAGATTGACTGAGTTGGTCCCTCTTCCCAGGAACTAGAAGAACTTTTCAGGAGCATCCTGCTGACCAAGCTGCTCCCCCAGCAGCAAGCAACTGTAGGATGGGACAGCTCTGACGCATTGTGTAACATGGTGTTTTTGCAAGAAGGGATGCTGCAGTCCTGACATCTGTGACAGTCACTGATGTGAGGCTCCGTCCCTTTCCCTAAATACTGCTGCTGTCACCTCAGTGGACAGGCTATGGCAGAATTTGATGTGAGGCCCACATGACTATAATGAACAGAAATCAAGCCAAAAAATGCTAGATGTTTCTGAGACACCCAATCCTATTGTTCTTAATTAAGTAGATGGAAAAAGGTAAATGTAGCTATCTTTTTGTCCTATACACCTTGGTTTTGGCCTGCATACCTCCTTGGTCTGAGTGTAATTTGAGCAGTTGTTTTCTAGTCTCAAGGTTTTAGTTCAAGAGATACGGGAACATGGCTTTTGCATTTAAGAAAATCAAGCCCACATACATGTAAGATAGGTCAGCTCTTATCTTTGCTCCAGAAAGAGGGACCGGTTTCCAACTGAACCCGTCCCTAGAGAGGAAATGCCAGAACTCAGACACCTGTATGGGACAGATTAAAATATACCACCTCACACAAAGCAGAACTAAGACTTGCCCCATTACCACCCATGTACAACTGATAGGCTCCTTTGCCTGATGGCAGACACACAGGCCAAATAGAGTAAGACCAAGAGAGCAGGTGTGGATATTTGCTGACACCCAACAGTGTTTTCTGCATTTGGGCAAAGTTCTTCCTGCTCTGCACTGTTATATTTTGCCCTTTCCCCCATGCACATATTCCTCCTCTGACGTCAGTGGGAGGGGGATCCTGTGGGAGGATAAGGGATCCACACTCTGGAACGGCAAGGAGAGCCTTTCCCTGCATGGTTATCAAATGATGTATATCAAACATGGGACCTGGGAGAGGTAGTTAAATTTGTATTCCCTCACTGTTCACTAAGCAAACACTTCACAGAGTACAAGATAACAGTAATGAGATGGTGGATGTTTGTTAATGCCTCACAGGAATGCAAATCCTACACTTATTGCTATATTGCCAGGATGCAAGCGCAATACTGTGTCTGGCATTACAATAGGGCTAACACTGACAGCAGCAGCTGCTTTACTGGAATAGTAATGCTGCTGTTTACTGGTGCTTCCACAAAGAATAGAAGGAAAATAAGGGACAATGACTGGTTGCCTTAGCTTCCTGCAGCCTTCGTCAGAGATGACACACAACTGCTAATTATCAGTTCAGCCATTCAAAGCCAGCTACTGTTTACAGTTACAGAAAGAGCGTGAAGAATGAAAGACGAGGGATATACATACAGGATATATGTAACTGACCCACTTTAAAGGCCGATGTTGGGGTTTTGTTGTAGTCTGAGAAGTCTCGGGTCCTATCATCATTTGAGTTGGCTTTCCCTTTCCCCAAGATCACTAGTAATATCCTAGTTTACCTGAAGAAGAACCCCTGATGCCAGTTTGCATTTGGCATCTCTGTGGTCCCTCCACTACAGAGGTAGCACCTACATTTCTAACTTCAGTTGTACCTCCCAAGCAATGCCAAGTGCAGAAATATCCAGGTGACATTGTGCCTGGTGAATCGCAGCTGATTTTAAGTCCATGTGGATCCCCATCATCTGATTTCAGACATCCAGGACATGTCTGACTGGCATCATTACTATCACCATTTAACTCTAGTGCATCACCTTCAGGATCTCTCGCTACTAATCTCCCTAGCTAGCCATACAATAGACCACAGAAGCTTGCAGGCCATCTCAGACAAAGCAAGCACCTTCTGGCTATACAAAAGGCTGAGTGGGTGGTTGTGTTATACATCAGGATCACAGAAAGGTAGGGTTGCCTGGGAAAGCCTCACTAATAGCTTGCCTTTATTCAGGATTTGACTGTGCAACTAGCTCCCTTGTTTACATCAACCACAGCATCTATGGAGTTCAGGCCATCCATTTAGAACGAGCATGTTTTCTGGGAAAGGAGGAGTGGCCCTTCAAGGTAATTTTAACTGCCTCAGACAGAACACACCTCCCCATCCTTCCACTTTGGATATAACATCTGGCTTCTGCTTGACGTTTCAGGTAGGAGGTACCTGCTGCCTAGTTCCTTGATTATGCCAAGCAAAGCAGGTGCCTGCCACTCCTGTTCTTGAGGTGAGACATACAAGATGCACAAGTTGCTCTTCTCACCCATGTGAAAGGAGATGCTATTAGTCCTTCCACCCCACCCCCACCCCTCCCCCATCTCTGTGTATTTAGCCTATTCTCTAACTGGAGACACCAGATGTGAGGGTACTGAAAGAGACCCAAATAAGTTACCTTTTAGGCAACAGGACAGAAGCGTCTATACACACTTCTAGGAAAAATATCCAGGTTTTCCCACGTTGCATTCTGTACCCATAACTTCAGAACTGCAGACTCGAAGTCATGGAGGCCCAGGGCCAGGTCAGGCCAGCTCTAAGGTAGCCCTGAAAATACTGGCCTGTAGTGAAAGACTAGCGCTCCGGTATTGCTGTAGACCTGCATGACCATTTTGGGCATTGTGTCAGGACATATCCTTAAGTAGAGACAGAGAGATAATTATGTAGCATGTGCGCTCAGTCACCTCAGTACTGCTTCCAGCCCTAGGGAGACTACCACATCAGTTATCCTATTCACACACTACCCCTGTTCCTATGCCTGAACCACTCTGCTTTCCATCGCATGCATGGGGACTAGCTCCACAGCAGAGGGGAAGAGGTCCCTACACTGCAGGAGAAGCAGAAACCTGTGATTGTTAGTGTCCAGACACATCAGCCACTAAAAAAATCCCGTGTCTCCAGGCTCAGCAACCCTTTGTGTTCAGCCCACTTGCCACTGGCCAGCACAAACCTGACAGAGGAAGCCACAGCTGACAGCTCCCAGCGTGTTTCGGGATCCAAGGCCTGCCTTCCCCACTTAGCAAATTTAAAGCAACTGCTCAGAGACCAGCGCCAGTTCTCACCCCAGGCTCCCTCACTAATCCATGCAAGAGGCAGGACCTGGGTTTGGTTCCATCACCCTCACGTTCTCCCTGTGGCCTGCACAGTGCCACAGCTCCTCAGGGTGAGTGACAGCTCTCTCTCCCCACTGCCTTTCTGCTGCGCAGCCCTCAAGCCCAGGATATGAAGCTGACCATGAGTTTCACCTCAGTTAGGCTTCAGCCATTCCGTGGTGAACCTCTTAAGTCCAGCAAAAGGCCAGCTAGAGAGTCTTCCCAGCTTCTGCCAATAGCATTTAATTCTGCTAAGACTACTAACGTGGAGGAAAAGGAAGAAAAGTGCTTGTATGAGCACTTGTATGACTTGTACCACTATGTATGAGGCCATCTAGTTATGACTAATCGCTATCCCTCACTGTTAAATTTTATATCTACCCCGGAAATAAATAAATCCACATTCAAATCCACAAAGCCCTACCAGTTCCTTTCAGTGCCAGCTTTGTGCAAGTATGTTTGAGTCACAAGCTCCAAGACGTTTAACCCACTGTCCCTGCAAATAAGCTGCTGTGCAGTGCCTGACCCATAAGCTATTACAGAAATACCTGGCCAAGATGAAAGGCAGGAACTCCTGCTGAAGTGGGCTTAGCAGATGAGGGAACATCTGCCCCAAAAGAGAGGGCTTGACAACAGTTTCCTCATGGACTGAGACCCTGAAACCAGCACTGCAAACGTGAGAATACCTCTTGTCGCTACAATAGCCTGTGTAAGTGCTCCAGGAGCAGTCCTGGCTTAGATGCTCCCTGCCACACAGTTCAAGTCACCTCAGAGTCAGCTACCAGCAATCACTGTGTGTCATCACCAGCATCCAGCAAAGGTGCAGGGCAAGGATCAGTCATTGCTTCACAGAGTATTCAGACTCCAGGCTTAACCATACATGTGTACACTATGGACTTTCAGGCAGCTTATGTTAATACAATAAAGTAACACACTCCCAGTACGGAGGTGGAGAAGTATCAAGCAAAGGGAGGCCGTGACCTATTTTGTTTCCAGAAGGAAGTCTCTACCGCTGTGGGGATTTACCTGCTGAGCTCACCCAGAGCGTGGTCTCGGTGAGAGCTGCAGGACCGGACTATGGACAGAACAGGACAGTGTGACAGAGAACAGATCCTACTGCCTTGACCAAACAGCACTGCTGGAAAGAAAGTGGATATTCACCTTCATTCAGTTAAGGGTCAAGCCTAAACACTGAACAAGCAATGACATGCCCTAGTACTGCACAACAATCTGAGAGCAAAACCCACGTGGCTCTGGCTCCTCCGGTCATACAGCCGCCCAGGTACACCCATTGCTGCCCATACCTTCATGACAAAGAAGAAATGCGTCACGTTTGCCTGAAGACAAGCTTAGCCCTACCTTTTGTGAAAGGCTTTCCAGCAAGAAGCAAGCCCCCCAAACCCCATGAGTCGGGCTCTGCCTGTGCCCTGCACCACCCCATTAGCTGCTGCATCCCACCCTGGCCCGACCGGGCAGTGGTGGCAGGAAGACCCAGGAGGTCTCGGCAGGGACCTGCTGCCTTCCTGTGCGATGACACTGCCTCGCAGCGTCACGGAGTCGTAACTCTCAAGGGGGAACTACGGTGGCACTCACCAAGGAAGAGCAGAAGGCTGCGAGCCCGCATGCAGCCGGTGTCCATGGTCTCTGTGGTGAGGAGGAGAAGGAAAGGGAAGACGTGCGAGAGAAGGCACCCAAACACCCGGCGAGGAGGAGGAGAAGGAAAGGGAAGAAGCGTGCAAGAGGAGGCACCGGGCTGTGGCAGGAGCGGCTGCAGCGCTGTCCCTGTCGCTCTGGGTGCCGGCCGCGCTGCCGCAGCCCTTTATAGGCCGGAGGGAGAGGCGGGGCGGTGCTCAGTGGTGATGAAACCCAGGGTCGGGGCAGGTGCCCGGGGCCGGCCTCGCCGTTCCCGCCCCCCCCCCCCCCGCCCGCCCCCAGCTGGGCCGGGCCGGGCCGGGCCAGGCCAGGCCAGGCTGCGCCGCCTCCGGTGGCTGCCGGGGCCCCGCTGGGGGCTGGCCCCAGCTGCCCGATAGAGGCGATCCCCGCACCCCTCCTCCCTCTGCTGGGGTACGAAGGGCAGGTCTGGGCCTCGGTGCTGGGCACCGAGTGTGAGGTGCACTGCCCAACAGGGGGAGGATGAATTCCTTTCCAACCCCTGCGGCTGTTGGCTGCCACTCGGGAACACGTGCTTTATCCTTATTTTGGCTAACATTGCTGCAAATATCATTCGCGGCCATAAAATTACCTGTCCGTTGAAAGGAACCCAGCCGTGGCACTTGCACCCGCGACTTCCTGGGGCGATCGATAGATTCCCGTGACTGACTGCACAGCCTCGGCAGCATTAGCTTCTGTTTGCCCTAAATTCACCAGTGCCAGGCGTAACGGCGTGAGGCTTCACGGCAGCAGGGCAGACCCCGCTCGCGTCGGCTCTGCAAAGGAAGTGCTGCGGGGCTGTCACATGGCCATGAACACTGCTCACACATAAACCAAGGTTAAGAAAAGAGGGCTGGGCTGGCAACCGGAAACATGCTGTCCCTTCTAATCTCCCATCTACTGGCATTTCTAAAGTGACCCTTGGCACAAGCATCTTGGTGCCAGGAAACCTCAGCACCAGGGGCTGAAATGGTCCATTAAGTTCCAGCACAGGCCACAGGAATGCACCTCACTCAGAGACCGCAACCAGCAGTGACAGCCTCAAGCTCAGAGGCTGCTAAAGCCTCCTTGCCCCTTGAGTCCTTGGCTTCATCACAGCCCAGTAGCATGGGCAGTTTGTAGCATCAACAGTTCCTTCAGTTGTCTAGACGTTAGTCTACTAATTCCCACCGCGTTTTTTTATGCCTTTCATGCATCTTGCTGAAACCTGTGTGCTCTATTAATGCATTAGGCAAGGCCTCGTTCTGCAGTGGCTCCCATCCCGTAATCTGACATCTGAGAGATACCACCGCCCCCAAATCCCTACTTTAGGGATTTCCCTGAAATATAAGGTCTCCCATCTGAACAAGTTGCTCAAAAACAGTGACTATTTCTTATCTTTTTAAAGCAAAAAACTTACTTGTCTGCTTTACCTTTTTCCAAATCATCAGAAAAGGCAAGGAGGTACCCAATTTATTGCAGAACTGATAAGCCTATCTTGCTGTGTAAGGAATGTGAGTGTTAGCGAGGTGCACTTTAATAGCTGATGACTCAAGTACCCATAGTTTCTCTGTTTTATAAGGGGCTATTGATACAAAAAGATTAACTATAAAACATCCTGCAGAATATTTCCAGGTTCAGATTCCTGGTCCAAAGTAATAAACACATTAACTCAGGGAGTTCTGGAATAGCTATGGTACTTACAAATCATCCTCCATCTTATTTCAGAGAAGCTTTCTTAGGCAAAGAGGTCCTACAGAAGTGCAGCGATACTGAAAAATGAAAAAAACAGTGTTACTATGGAATTATATATTGACGCAATCTGTTAATTATCAAATTGGTATGAGAGTTGGCAAGATCGGTGTAATAAAGATCAGGATGCCAGTAGCGTTATAAGCTGGTATTCTGCAAGTAAGTGGGACATAATAGAGCCTGAATCTTTTTCCAAGCTCTTTATTTTTTTTTCCTTTAGCGTTAGGGCCCTGGCTGACCCCCAGACAACCCTGTTGCTGCTTTAATGTTAGCAGATGATAGCTTTTCTGATGTCACATGACTGTGCTGCTTCTCTGTTTGGGCTGATCTCCCTTTTTAAGAATGTTATCATCTGCTTTTCCGGGGATCACATTGAGCAAAGAAAAGAACTGCAACGATTAGTAACGCATTTCTCTAAGTGGGGATTTTTCAGGATGCCACAAAAGCAGCATCACTACAGAACTTCTACACACTTAGGACGTCATAATAAATTTCACCCTTAAATTCCTGCATGATTTATCCTCTGAAAGAAAGCATTTAATTACAGTCTTGTACTGATATCCAAATACCATGTAACTCTTGACACAGTTGGATCAATCAGTTGGAATTTCCTCTGGCAAGATTTTAAACATATGGAAAACAATTATCATATAAACATCTTTGCTTCATCTTTGTGTGATTTTCTTCCTCTCACAGCATGTAATTTCTCAGCAGGCATCCCCACTTACCGATTTCACCATCCTTTCTCCATCCTCCACGTAGAGGTTGCCTCTGAACACGGCTGATACACATTGTAAGAGCCAGTTTTCCAAGTGGCTATTTATAATGAGTAGTACCTTCCTGCACTAAAGGATTCATAGTAAGTCAGATTCATTGCATCCCACAGGTCTGAGTATGGAGTGACATGTCTGTACAATGCTGAAAGGTAACACTAATTGGGCAATAGAGCATCATGGGTGTATTTCTGCTAGTGGCCTGAATTTTAGCTGGGGTAAACTGCCACACCCAACTCAAGTCAATGATGGATTTATACCATTTAGCATCAGACAAGCCAGTAGCCCCCAGAATGCTTTGACGTTTCAGAACCTTCTTCTTTACAGTGTGTGATGAAGATATTTCCATATACCGTAAGAATTTGTGCAAAAGACTTGCTGTTACTAACTCAGGATGCTTTAATAACCATCTTGAAAGAAAAACTCTATTTAAAACGTGAACGGCCTCAACTCAGGTCCGTTTTGTGCTTAATCCCCTCTTAATGTCAGAAGTATTTCTCTTTGTTCTTTTCAGACAGAGCAGCAGATTCAAAGCAGTGAAAATTTCAAGGGTACTGCCTGGACTTGGTCTATTGGCTTATCTGTCACTGACAGTATAGAGGATTTCATACAGAAAAATACCTCTTCTCACTTAGAAAGGAAAAATACAGGTCAAATGTACATTTTTCTATGCTTGAGAACAGTTTCCCTCACAGTTATTTCCTGCGAAAGACGACAGCTGCATTCACAGTAATGAACTGTCTCTTCATGTATACATTTTTAAACAACTAAATCTATCAAAGACAGGTATCTACTACTTACTTCAGCTGCTTTCTGTAGGACTTGCATCTAGTTGTATGTGTTGCCATACTGGGAATGGATTTTCTCTTCTTTGTCTGTTAAGAACGGCATCTATTTCCAAAAACCACCTCCTTTTGTTAGAAAATATTTTTGAAACTGCAACAAAATCATACCTAGCATTTCAGTGAAGCATTGGACTTCTTCACACAAAAAAGGCAACGAAAAGTAACATATTCATACATTCCTGGACAACCAGCCAGCGTTTTTCAAACAGCATGAACACATACTTCAGTACATCATGTATAAGTCAAATTTTCAATTACAGCAAGTTTTCACTGCAGGGTATGAGGGATCCTCATGAAGTTCTCTGGAAAGAAGGGTAGGCTAAGTGGACTGCAACACACTTGACAACATTTGTATTTGAATTACAGAAGATCAGTACTAAGTATGAAAATCTTAAATAGCAAAGAGCAGGGGACTGGCACGTGACCACAAATGCCCTAAGAAGGGAGTATGTTCAACTGGGATGCATAGATGAGTTAGTCTGGAGGGCACAGAATAAGGAAACACCTCGTGGCAAACTTATACCACATAGAGGTCAGCTTCAAATCTGTCACATATGTGAGGTATGAATTAGGCCCGATGCTCTTAAACAGCCAGGCTTTACTGTAAACTATGAGAGTTTAAAATGCTGCCCCAAGGCTGAAAGTGGCTGACCTCTTCCTGTAAATGAAGAGTAAAGACGAAACTATTGGACAACACAGATCTTTCGCTGTTAAACAAAAAAAAAAAAAACAAACAAGAAGTCAAATGCACTGATTTCTTAGCCAAATCACTGGCTCAGCATTAACCAGAAATTCAAAAAGAAAAGGAGCAAATTCCCATTCATCCCAGTGTGTCTCAGAAGATGGAAATGAAAAGGCAAACAAATCTGCCAGTTCATGCTGCTTTTCCCCCACAGGGCAGTTTTTAAAACTTCATTCTGCTGGCTTGTATGAAGTTTTCATTACTCTCCCCTGGGCAACTCCTGAATGACCCAACACATCTTGCTGGCAATGAAGAGCTTTGTAATGTTCAGCTGGTGTTTTCCCTTTCCTAATTACACCTCAGTGCTCCATGAGGAATGATTTCTCAGCCTCCAAGGGGTTCTGTAGCCTTTTTCTGCTTTTACCTCCTTCTTAATGAACCTGTGCAAACATTTCATTTGTACTCCTATAAAGGGTGTTCTCAAGCTAAGTCCCTCCTATGTATCACTGCCCATATATCTAGCAATTGCCTCTCCTTCCTCTAAAGGATTCCTTTGTTAAGATGAGAGGGACCAGGGTGGAAGAAAATGGCTTTCCTCACAGCATGTAGCAGGTGGCAAGCAAAGCCGGAAAAAGAACGCCAGCCCTTTAACTGTCAGGCTTGCCTTCTGTCCTGTTCGTCAATACGTCTTCAGATCTCACAAATTCATCTCAACAGTATTTTGCATTGTTCTGAGATTGCATTGGCTAAAACGGCCTTCCAAAAACAGGGCTGTGTACTTTCTCTTGACTGCATTTCTCCAGCGGGGTGTATTTTAACCACAGGAAGATATAACCACATGCAAATATGATGATGATTGCCCTCTGTGAAGGTTCATCATGCATACAGCTGGTTGCACGCAGCACTTAGACCCCCTGACAGGTGGCTAATATAACCAACAGAGCTGCAGAGTCTAGACAGCTCTGTTCTCAGACTGGATCCCCCAAAAGTAAGATGCATGGAGCTGACTGATTTGAGCAGGTATTAAGCTGTGGTCCATTCAGGTGTTTTGACTTGTTTGCTCCCTTCCTCCGGTTTCAAAACTCTAATTTAGTGCATACCTACAGTAATGGCTCCAATAAGCATACTTGTTATCCTTTTGAATTGCCTTTCTCGTGACCTAAATGCATTTTATTTTTAACAATAAGCAAACAAATCGTTACGTGAAGGCATATTCCTGGCAGCTGACCATGTGGTGCTTCCACTCAGCAGCTCTGCCTTGAGAACAACATCCATCTCTGGACAGTGAAATGATGGCAGGAACCACCACTGTAGGGATTGGTGTGACTCAGCAGACACTCACCCACTTCTGTCGGGCTTTCACCACAGCAGCAGTCAGTCCTGGCTGTGGGCTCTCCACCACTACCTTCCTTTCCTCTCATGTACCTTGCATCTGGACAGCTGGCACTAGTATGGGGAATACAAGTGGAAGATACTCTGTACAGGAGCCTTCCTTGCCAGTCTCAGAGAGAGGGAAATAGCCTGCCTCAGACTAAACTAGAGCCAGCCTTGTAAGGCCTACGCTAACGCCTAAACAGGGCATGCCACATCCATGTGCTCAGCAGAGCCCTCTGCCTCCTCACCTTCTCCTGTTGGGAACCGAGGCACTCAGCTGACCAGTGAGTTATTCAGGCTTCAGCTGAGATGGCCTCAATCCCTTTGGCTTTTCTCGACAGGAACATTTCATACTCTTTCACTGATGCAGGGGTGAGGGGATGAAAGCAGGGAAGGGAGAGAAAGAAAGCCTGAGGTGTGGGCTATTTCCCAGCCCCAGAGTTCCTGCGCTTGGCCTACTATCCCGGAAAAAAGCAGCATCAAGCTACATCTTGTCATATGCTCCTAGTCCTGTATTGCCACTGGGACTTCAGCCTGCTACAGACTCCACATTTTGCCTTTTGACTCAGACTGCCATTTTCATGCTGGCCATGCACTGAACAGCGCATCAGGAGCTGGGGCACTCTCAACATGAGGAACGTGTCATTGGGGACGATGGAGTAAACAATTCACCTGAAACCAGCTTCGCCAACACACATTCCAGAAACAGAATCTAGGAAAAAGGTACAGGTCCACATTGTATTTGTTTGGCCTGGTAACGAGCGCTAGGCACAGCAGCAGATGCAGTTAGTGGAATTCCCCCATCCACTAGCATCATGGGACACTCCTATTGCTCTTGTAATTACTGTTAATCATTACTATTACTGCAGTGACCAAAAAAAAAAAAAAAAAAGGCAGTCAGGATCAGGCCTTTATTGCGCTGGCTGTTGTCATGCAGAGGTGATGAGACAGTCTGCCCCAGGGAACCTATAAACATGGGTGCTCAACTCATCGCTACAGTCATATTTCAAACTAGGACATTGGGGTCTGCAATGAAGCTCCCCTACAACTTGAGCAAAAATACAGCGTGGCGCTCCCTTGGGTTGAGCTATGAGAGTCGTAATAAGTTCACATTAGGTAGGAGCCAGCCCATTCATATCACGCTCACTCTCTAGTGAAATTCAACTAGAAAGATAAAGTAGCTTTGCAGTTGCAACACTTAAGATCTTTCTGTATTTTTGCAGCATGGGCCCAACCTTCCTCTATAATATTTCCTATTCTTTGGTCTCCAGTGAACTTGGTATACCAACTCTCGAGAGCCAACTAGGGGGTCACATGGTATGCTGAAACCTCCACGGTTTGGTTTGGGAATGAACAAGAGTATCCGAAATCATCTTTCGGTCACCTTCCCCTCCCATTCATGGTCTGAACATCACTTGTAGTATCCAGCCTCCCTAGAGAGACGGTCTCGAAGTCACAGACTGAAGAAAGGGATCAGCTAGTTTAGCCATAGGCTAGGTACTAACATGCAGCTGTGGGGAAAGACTGTAGACATCTGTGGAGCTGAAAAGGGCAGAGGTATTTCCATCACATGTGGACACCATCTGCCCAAGACATCGATTCTTCCTCCCACCCTTGGCAGGTGTGGCTGCTGCCAACCCCCAGGAAAGGAGACAGACCTCAATTTTCTGGTCAGAGCCAGTTGTCCCACAGTCAGTCTTGGAAGCCCGGTCTAGTTTCCTCTCCAAGTAAAGGAATTGTTCAGACACTGCATGTTTGCTCTGTTCCCTTTGCAAGGAGTTGTGGGTTTGGAGAGGGCCTAGGGAGAACAAAGGCCTGGGCCTACTCCACAGGTCCCCACCTCTCCACCCATGGGCAGGGAGGGTGCCAGTAGCTTGTTGTGTGCGTGGGAGATGGGAGGAGAGGAATCTGCAACTGTCAACTGAAAGCCCTGAGGGTGAGATGCCTACAGCCTGGTCAGCTGACCGTGACACTTCCATGGATAACTCCTCTGGTTGGCATCTACAGACCTGCCCCCTCTGCCAGGCTGTTTCCTGCAGCTTGATGCTATTTAAGAGATGCAGGAGATTTCCTTTATGATTCTCTGAGTGCAGGGGTGTAAAGGGAGTGGGACAAGACAAAGGTCAGGGCTGGGTTTAATCAGATTGGTGCTGGTTATTAAATTAAGAACATCATAAACTTATAGCTGGCAGCTCTTAATACTCCTGCAGCTGGGGAATGTAGGGAATGCCCTTTATACATGAAAAAGGCGGCTGTGGAAAAGGCTAAGGTAATTTCAATGTGAACTGAAGCTAAGGGTGAAATGCCAGGTGTGGTATGTATTGGGAAAGGAGTGAGGAAGAGTGGAGTCTACTGAGGGAAACGTTAGCCAAAGTTGCCAAACACGAGTTAGACCTCTGAATCTAATTCAACTCCTAAATAACAGCAGCCCCCTAAGGACTTTTGCAGAAAACAGGAATCCTTGAAGACCAGTTTTTACAGAAGACTCCAAATAGAGGTTTCACATTAGATGCCCAGGATGAGAGATGTTTGGCCACTGACTTGATGCATGCCTGTGGCAGAGGTCACTCCTTTATATATAATGCACACGTGTTCCAGTTCCACACCCAGATTAATCTATCCTGCCCAGCTAGGCATATAAGCAACCTGAGATCAGAACCAAAATAAAGACCATTAAGTTAGCAGAGGAGTTGGCATGTGCCTAGGTGAAACATGTCAGAAATGACAACCTGTGCAGAACACAGTCTCTTTTGCCTCCATCCCAGCTTCCTAACCCTTCCCTGCTTCTTCTCCTCCTAACATTCCCATTCATGGCGTAGAAAAGCGATTTCCAGGAAAGGCTGCTGTATACAAAGCTAATTGCCCATCGTTCCAGATCAATCATTTTGAAGGTTAACACATAGGTTAACCGAACTGGAAAGGAGGTCTTTATGGAAGCCTGTAGGTTCTCTCTTCTAGAGCATTCTTACGCAATGCACTGCACATTGCAGCATGCATTTGATTACATTGGGGCAGTTTTGATTACCATATGCATTAACCATGTCACATATCATCAGAGTTGCCAGCTGCATTGCAAATGTCGGGATTGTCTTTTATGTAGATCTGAATAACATCGGAGCCTCTGGGTAATGGCCTTCGATTGTTTACATGGTTTTTGTAAACAGGATATTAACAACTTGTAAATATCCTGTTGCAGACCCGTCAGCTGTGCGTTTGCAAGCTCGGAAAAGACTAGTTTGGGATCTGCCCATCCATAATAAATCTACTAAAACTTCACTGGTAACATTGCACAACTGTTATTGACCCCAACAATTGCCTCTAATTGTACATACCAATGCTTCTACTTCGTACCTTGCACAGATTGATTCTGCAGTCAGAATATCTGCAGAGCGTTTCGGGGGGAACTATATATCAAAGAAATAATACATTGTTATCATTTTCCACAGGCTTGCATTGTACAAGTCTCCCCATTCTGCTAGAGAGAGCAAGGCAATTGCACTGCTCCGAGTTCCCTTTGCTTCATTTTTCTATTGAAATAAAAAAAATAAGTAAGTTCCCCTCCAGATTAATGAACATGGTGACATGTGCATGTACACACGCAGACACACACATAGAGAAAAATCTGTCTCTAAAAATTTCTTGGGTCTTCTTTCAGTATTGCAGAACAGGCATTTTGACGGTCAGTAACTAGGTAGCTGCCCATAAATCCATACATATGGCGAAGTAACTTTTAAAACATCTGTCAAGAAAAGCGTTAACACAACCCTCTGGGATTGTGTCCCATCACTCAATCTCAGCAGAGCTAAAAAGAGAGGCAGAAATTTCCTGTTGAACTAAATACTCCTTTAAAAGCAATGCACACCCACCCCTGATTTGTAGCATGTTTTTTAAAGAGGTGGCTAGCTCTGTGGAACGGAGGAGTTGCCTTCATGCAGGGGGAAACTCCAGTTTGGAAGGTAACAGAAGAACTGTCGTAAGAACACTTGGTCAGGGAGCGTCAGAAGCACAAAGCTGTGTCACTCCGAATCCAAGTGTGAATAACCCAGCGCTGGGAGTGCACTGATGCAAAGTAGTCTGGCAACATGTTCTTAGCTCCAAAACAAGCGCCTTAAGGAACTATAACTCCAGGCTCCAGCTGTGCATTCAGGAGGCAGAGCTGGCCCAACAGGAACCTTTAATACCACTTGTCCAGGTGAGGGAGTCCTTCTAAGGACACGCATCCTTGTTGTCTCCAGAGGTGACACACGTAAGAGAGCAGATTTTGTCTCAGCTACTTGGTGCTCTCTGAAGTTAGAGCTATTTCTTACCAAACCCACCCCTGGGGTCTGCACATTACACAGATCCTACCACTGTCCCTTAGCACTTTAATGCTTCTATGAGAGTAAGCAGATTGCCCTAGCTCCCACTCCCTAATTCGGGTAGCTGTGCTAGCACGATTGCACCTTTGACCAGAAAATCTCTATGGCCCCCCATGGGATGTGCCCACACAGAGATACTCATTCAACCTACAACCTGTGAGGGTATAGGCTCACAGAGGCTACAGACAGAGGCTGTCTGTCTAAGCTAAATAAGGAAAATAACCTGGATTAAGAGAGTTGTGAAGGTAAAGAGGACGTAGCTTACTGCCTTAGTCCCTTTAGGAGACCATGACAGCCCCTTAGCTATACATTTGTCCCTGAAGAGTGGCTGTATTGTCTTCCCAGCCTTGCCACCTCTTCTTTGGGATCAGTCCTCTAATGCCACGCACAGCTCTGTAAAAATCCCCGTTGGCTACTAGCTAGGCTCGCTCTGAAAACAGACCTCTCTTTTCCCCTTGCTCAAGCTAGATGCTGAATAGCTTGTCTTCCAGCCACGTCTTCTCTGTCACCAGCTCATTCTCATCCTTTCCCACTTCTCAGTTCCAATCCCCAGGTATATCTTCATTCATTGCTTTCTCTGATCGCAATCCTGAACAGCAACTAGGCAGAACTGCAGTCCATAAAATTAAAACTGCCTGACACAAAGCACACACTGGCACCTGGTGGTCTTGTGATAATTTTTTTTTTTTTCCAGTGGCCCTTGGTCTTGGAAAGGTTTTTTTTTTCCCCTTTTTCCAATGGTCAGAGGTATATATATCAGACAGGGGGACTGGACTTGTAAGTAACACTCTTGATTATCCTGAACAAAAAAACCAGATGGACTGAGACAAGCTCTCCTACGTTTCATGGCATTCTTATTTTGCATCTCCTCCCTTCCCCACACACGGTCCCCCAGGAGTTTGGGTAAAAGCATATGAGTCACATGCTGTGTCACAAGGAAGAAAAAGCTAGAACGTTTGTCTCATTTGAGTCTATTTCCTAGAATGACTTCAGTGGTGGTGATGTCACCAAAGTCTTCTTAGAACAGAACCCCATTTTCTTCTCCTCTGCTACTGCGCCAGTCACCTGAGCAAGAGGAGTGGGAAGGGAGGAGAAAGACAGCTCTGATGTGCTCTGAGCCACTAAGAGCAGCCTTTGCTCTGGCAGTGAGTAAAACCAGCCTTGGATGCACCAATGCAGGAGTACAGGCTGTTCTGGTGTCATTCCTGCTGCTACCACAAGCGGGAAACGTTGGGCCCACTTCTCACATCTCTTACTCTTCAGTAACAGCACCTGAACAGAGACTACTGCTTCTAAATAAGGAGTTCACTGCAAATGAAATCATCATAAACTTTTAAATTTAAAATAGAAAGAAAAAAGCAGTGGTGTAAAGTCCTGATGCTACCTGTTCTAAGGCACATCACTGTGCACTATGAACTCAGCTGGACTTCACAGGGAATATTTCCAGATTGCTTTGCAGATAAAGCAAAAGGAAATCATGTCAATTACACCCACTACAAGCGTATCTACAGCTAAGGAAGGAGATAACTAAATGCCTTTGGGGAGATATGAGAAGCAGTTAAAGCATAAAAATTGCTTACTGTTCCCTCACCAGGTAGATAGATAAAACACAAATGTCTCCGTTCAACAATGCGTAAAAGTCTGATGCAAGCCCTCAAAAGCAAAGGAAATTAAGGCTTACAGCCAGCCATGGTGTGAGGATGTGCAACCCCAGTGACAGAAAATGAGCAGCTATGGAGAACTGCATGAGTCTAGAGAGGCCATGGGAAAAGCGAGCATGCCAAGGCTGATGGTCACGCTTCTGTGCTGGACACAGAGGCCCGGGAGTGTCACAAAGGCATTCCCTGCCGACCAGGAGCTGCACTGCGTTCAGACTTTCAGTCACGTGGCTGCTAGGGTAGACACTGCTTACCGCATGCTAAGAGAGGGTGGGAGCAATTTGCTTTACTGCTCTTGCCAAAAGCCTCTATTAGTCTATGTTGTGAAAGCTCCAGAGAGGCAAAACACTCCTAAAACCACTTTATTAATTTTAATAACACCCCGAAACTCCCCCCACTTGTTTATGGACGGCAGGCCTGAGGGAGGCAAGCAGCAAAAGCAGAGACAGAGAAGCATTCTCTCTCTCTGCAGCGTGAAGGCCCAGGGAGTCTCAGCATAATTTCTGCTGGCTGCTTCCCCAACAGTTCACGCTGAGGGAGAGGCTGGTTTTAGACCTACCGATGCCAAGCGCTACATAAGAACAAAGCACTGTTTTACCATCCCCAGTGCCTATGCACTGCCTTCACAGTCTTTAATACATTTATCCCTATGGCATCCCTGTAGCTATTTTGCTACTTCTCTGATGGGGAACTGAGGCACACAGGGTGTATGCAACTTACCCAGTGCACATGTTGGAGCAGACACTTGTACCTGCACCTCCCACGATCCAGATTACTGCCCTTCTCATAGATCACTTCCTCTATGACTATGAGTCAGAGTAGCATTGGCTGCCTCCCAAACTCCTTGTCCTGGTGCTACAGCCCAGATCGATGCTTTAGGAAGAAAAAAGTTTAAAATTAAACCAAGAGAGATATTTAACAGTGACAAATATGTCTGGCCATCATATCCAAATGTGACAACCATTCTGTCCCTTGGGCTTATTCACTCTCCAAGTTGGGACACGTCAGATGCTGCGCACACTGGTCTCAGAGACTCAAGCCATGCTTTTTTCCCTTTGTCGCTTGCCTCACTCGTAGCACAGGCCAAGCACATTGTAGCTCAGATCTCACATCCAAGTAGCTTGTTGCCTTACAAAAGCAACAAGTGATTTAAAAGGTCCATAGTTTGAGAGGGACCCACTTTTGAGCTCAAGATTTTCTGAAATAGCAGGTCTCCTGAAGCAGGTACAAGTTTATTTCGTACTAGCTAATATCTTGTGACAAGTGAAAACCTACACTTGGATTACTTTGGAAGTTACCTGTGTTATATCACATATGAGGTTGCAATTTTATATTATTTATATTAAGCTACCGTCCAGCATACTGTATAGGGCTGTAATCCTTGGGGGAACTGAACACGTGGAAAGGACTGGACTAAAGACTTCATGTAGAGTATGGAGAAATTCTCTGTTATCACCAACTTCCACTCTGCCTGGAAACAGAAGAGGTGTTACCTTGGCAGTCGGTAGTGTCACTGGTGACACTGATGCACAGACAACTAGAGTAATTAATCAGAAGCAATCTCTGAAAGCTTTTCCACATAAACTCAGAAAATTCTCCGCACTCCCTTGGATACACAGTTCTCTGTGCCTTTCTGTTCAGTGTCATCAAGTCCCTGTGCTATTTTACCCTTGATGCCATACTACAGCATTTATACATATGAGCACGGAGCTTCTGCATACCGGACAGGACCAAGCCCCCACACAGGCACCAAAGGCTGTAGCCTCTCTCACACACACAACGGACTCTTTGGGCTATGCTCTCCCAAGAGCTGGTCCACACACAGGCCCTGGCCTTGCATCTTTTTGCCTCTGGACCTGCCACTGCTCTCTGGCAGACCCTCATGCTTCCAGCATTCACGTGGGGCTCTGGAGGGACACAGCAGTGTGCACAGGAGCCTCGATTCTCTCTCAAATCAGACAGTTTTGTAAGTTCTTTCCAGGATAATGGGATGTTTTCGGCAGGGTTTTCTTCACATGGACTGATATGCAAAGACTTGAGCTCTAGGTTAACAAAGAGATTTTTGTGAGAAATAAAAGACAAACTTGCTGTTCAGTATTTCCAAAACCTCTGACACCTAAGTCAGAGCCTCAGCTCTGCAGCAGCACAAAATAGGGCATGCATATTAAAATTAGACATTTTCTATCATAAATACAAGGTGCCTCTGTCAACGTCTGACTGCATAGTTCCATGTCAGCTAGCCATAAAGCACAGAAAATATCTGGCATAGAAGAAAAATTGTACATGTGTGGTAGCAGACACATGAAGTAGCTTTTTGTGGTGTATCCTGTTTCTTTCCCTCCCTCCCCCACCACCCGTTGCTGTATGTGTTGCTCCAGAGCATTGTTTCATACAGCAGTATCAGTGTTTATAAAACTCTGTAAGTCAACATCTAAAGACCAAACTGTTATAAAATAGCTGGCAAATAACAATAAAACAATGCACGTTTTTAAACAAACATATTCAAACGTTTTGATGACAAAGGGAATTTGGCTCATGACTGTGTAACATTTTCTTTCAAATAGATACAGCGCAGAGAAGCTGGAATTCACTTGCATTATGGATACTGTACACAATCTCCAGAAATCCTATGCTAAGCATGATAAACATAAGTGATGGCAAGCGGGTACAAAAATCCTATGAAACTACACAAAGCCTAAATCCCATCATCCTCAGACAGTACTCCAGAAGTCACGGTTCAAAATTAGCAACACTAATTCTGCTATACTTTTATCTGCATGAACAGGAGTGGCAGAATTGGCCTGAGCATAACAGATGCCCCCAGGTTCTCCTGTGTCACAGGAACCACGAGCCACTTGTGGCCTGCTCCAAAGCTTAATGAAGTTGATGGAAAAATGCCCAGGATTTCAACAGGCTCTGTCCAGACTGTGTCCATATACAGTCAAACAGCCCTCATTTTTCTCCCCCACCTAGAGGCTTTTTAAGCCTCTAATAATATTAGAACAGAGCATGTTTATATTTATGATTTGCTGTTACTGAACAGCATATGGCTTCTACCTCTTATCTTGCTCTCTTGGTGATACTTACTAGAAAATCAAATGGGAACTTTTAAGAAACCCATAGCACTCAAAAACATACAAGTATCTAACAATCCAATGACTCAGATGGTACAAGTAGCCGAAGTTTGTATGCACCGAAATCAACAAAGATTTTACTACAGTCTGCAGCAGGGTCTGGAGTTAGGCAGAGCTAATTGGGAAAATCTCTGATCCCTACTTTATGGTTAATTCTTAAAAAGCCTTCAGTGTACGCATTAAGTTGCTATGTTTCACAAATGCTTAATGGTTTAAAAAACAATCAAACTAACCCTAGGCAGAATTATCCTAAATACTTCTTGAAGACTTACCAGGCTGCAGTTTGATATGGCACCTGACTTACAAGAGCGTACTGGAGCAGTATAAGAGTGGTATCCCACACTGGGACATCTTCCCTCTGCCTAAATGAACTGAGAGGAAGTCAAACCAGTGTGAACATGCCACAAGTAACAGGAGGAGAAAGCACGAATAGCTTGCTCTGTCTCTCCTCCTAACCCCGTGAAACCTCTCAGGGTTTCTTCCCAGTGGGGGACAGCTCTGCCCTTGGCAGAGCTTGGGATCACGACACAACTGCTCCTTGCCCCTTCCCCTACTACCTGTTCAAGGGAGCCACCTCCACAGAAAAGGGATTTTCCTTGAGCATCAAGGCATCTACTTTTGGTGGAAAGAGAGGACACCTGTTTTGGGTTGGCCAAAAAGGACAGATCTGAAAGGAACCATGCTAGATTGGAAAGAAAGGGTCAGGAGGAGCATGCGAGGCCACAGAACTCAGTCCAGCTACCCCCAAGCTCCTTGTGATTTCTGCTGAGGTCATAGTAATTTCCATGCAGATTTCAGAACAGCAGCAGAGTGTGTTTGTGCGTGCGTGCGTGCGTGTGTGTGTGTGTGTGTGTGTGTAAGGTCATGCCCTTTGCCTGCGTCACTCCCCATTCTTCTTTGGAACAATCAGGAAGAAACTCCTGGTGTTTCTTGGCTCCAGAATGCATTTTTCATGCATAGGGGAGCACCCAGCCCATACAGAACATTTTTTGCTGCTGTAATCTTGATGGAAAAGTAGCTAGTGATGGAGGAAGGAATTTAGGAGATGGCTGAGAAGTGCCTGAGGGAGGAGAACTTTCAAATGTATTTGCACACAAGAAGTCATGAAAGTGCCACCAAAAAAAGTCAAGAGAAGTATTAACAAGACAAGGGGAAAGGGCAACAGAATTTCTTGTCTTTCAGCTCCTCAGGAGTCCTGCCTGCATTTCAGTACACCGGTTCATCCCAGTAAACCTGGAGAGCCTGAATAGGGACGGCTCTGAGACTGCCACTAGACACCACAGAAATCATTTACGGGCAACTGGATTTATAAAATTACTTCTCACTGGAAAATGAGAAACCATCATGCTTTAGCCTCAGTCTATCAGTTAGACACGCACAGGATATCACACAAGTGATACCCTATTACGAGAGGGCACAGTAACGTACAGGCACGGAGGCACGGCTAACGGCTAGCTTTCTGGCCTGCTTGGCGACTGGAGCAGAATCAGATGTACCTTTGGTCAGTTACAGCTTTTACATCAGTAGTCTATGAAATACTGGTAAGCGATCTTCAATAAATCACTATGAAAACCTGCTCTACTGCTGGCATCTGCATTCACTTAACAGAATTAACAGATTCCCTATCTCCTGTAGGGAAATTAAGAGCTACCATTTTGGATGACGTAAGCCAAGCTGTGCAAATTCACCCTCACGTAAGGGCTACGACTTGCAGTTTCACTTAAAATCATAACCCTGAAATCCCAACACAGCTGAACCACTGAGGTCGTTGCAATGAGACAGGGATCTCTTGAGACTTTTCATCTTACTAGTTTCAGGGGCACTAGTCAGTTGTCCCCACAAATAGTTCTGCATCTCGGACTTTGTTTTGCTTTGAAATACTCAATTCCATTTCTTTTGACTTGTTTTACAGAATCAGGTTGGAAGTTACCCAGTTGAAAGGCTCATTAAGCACCATGCCTTTCACCATGTTCAGCCAGTTCATTTTCATGTTCACTGCTAACCCTGAAATTCATGCTAGTTCTTCTGCCCTGCCCCTCAGCACCACTCTGAGAATAAGGCAGTAAGAGTAACCATCAGAAACTCCCACTTCCAGGTTTTCACAGCCACCACTCTACCAGCTACAACCACCAGGTATCAAAGGATTTTTCTCCTACAAATGGACTCAGGTCTGATCCCAAGTTGAACAGAATTAGGACCCCTGGCACAGCTTGCCAGGCAGTCAAGTGGGAACCTTGCTAGGAGAAAAATATAATTGTAAAAAGACAGGCTGGCTACTCTTCTAGACCTGTATTATTCAGTACAAGGGAAACTTGCAGCAAGTATAGATCAACACAACACTACTGGCATCAGTGAAGTTGCATTCACTGAGGGCAGCCAAGATTGGGACCAACACATGTCTAAGTTAGTCCTGTTCATTCAGACAAGGCAAATGCAATGCCCCCTTCAGAAGTCCGACAGCAGCATCTGCCTTCGTTTTCTTGCCAGCAGCTCCTATCCCTCCCCTGCCTGTATCTACATCTACGACAAATCCCAGTCGGTTGAGCTTTAGTGCTCACACTGCTACAGATAAAGAAAGCGGACTGAGCTGCCAGAGACCACCAAGAGCTGTATCAGCACTGCAAAGATTCACACCCTTTCAAAGCAGGGTCCCCAGCAGCTGACAACAAACCTATGCTTTAGACGCTACACAGACGAGGCCAGTTGAGGACCTTCCTTATGTTGCTCTGTCCTATTGTCCCACCAATAAACACACATGCATGAGTGAGGCAGTAGCCTTAGTAAGAGGGGGAAAGTCACAAACTATCAGCCAAATAATGCCTGTTCTGGCCGTGTGGCTTGGCCTGTTACTCAAGGTCCCCTACACTGTCCCCTGTCTGCAACAGTCACCTCAACCTGCTTCTCCCATCTGCGAGGTGGCTGCTGGGCTGCCTGGCCCACAGAGCAGGCATGCACTGAAGTGCCTGGATCCTCCCTGTTACATAAAGCTGTCACAGCTACCTGTTAGGTCTATTTGTTGCCCAGCAACCTTTAAACTCTGAATTAGTATCTATTAGAGAGCTTCCTGGAATAGTGGTCATATTCAAATCTGCTGCTGGTCTCCATCAAATGGCTGGCAGAAGTCAATAAAATGCAGTCCATCATGGGATTTGCCCTAACTATGGTATACAAACAGACTAAGTCTTACGTAGAGGAATTATGTCAAACAAATTAGCTTTGTCCGAGTCAATCAGATGCTCTTGCAAGCAAGGCATGGACCTGTCTTCTCATATCTCAGTCATGGTTGCTGTGCTATTTCTCAGAAGGAGCTACCTGAGAGGCATCTTTCCACAGCATCTCGGATGTGGATGACATGGATTTTTTTTTTTTTCCCCTCTCTTCTTTTTTCATATTTCATGAAGTAACAGTGATGAAGCTCTAACGCTCTCATCCCTTGGTCATAACACGGTTCCTTGTCTTGGGAAGCTAAGAGAGATGGCAGATAAATTGGCAATAACAACAGCTACCCCCGAGACAGGGTTTCTAGCTCTTCAGGTCTGCAACCCTGCGCAGGGGGTGCGCATGCTGAATTCAAGGCTCCTAGATGCACTGTGCCTTCCCTAGGCGCAAATCCTTTCAACACCAGCCACCTCAGGCCGGCTCTCAATTCCCACCACCCCCCACACCAATATGCCCTGGCTTGTGAGAGACAGAGCTAAATACTTCTCCACCAGCAAGCAGTCAAACCTCAATCAAGAAGCCTTGCCCATATCTTGGGAGCTATTTCAGGTCCTAAGGGCTAAATTCTGCCCAGCTAATACCAAGGCTCGCTCCTTAAAGTAAAACCTTAATGCAGAAGAAAAAAAATCTCCCACTAAGACAAAGACATGCCTGGGCAGAAAATGGGGTTTTAGTGCACCAAAGTAAAGGCAGCCAAAAAATCGACACAAGGAAAGTAATTGCAAGTTTAATTGTCATAGAGTTAGCAACGAAGAGCACCTAGACTGAGCCTGTCTCAGACGTGCAACATATTTTCTTTTGGTATTTTCTGTGTTTGCTTTCCAGGAGCTCTCAAATTCACTGGAATTAAAAAATTGTTAGGGAAAAGCAAACACCAACTTTGCACACATGCACCCGTATTTTGGAAATAATCCTCTACTTGTGCAATCAGCTACTGGCAACACCATCATACCACATTTCAGTCAGTCATAATCTGGACATGCAGCTTGATGTTTGAATACCAAGCCTTCAAAGTACAGCAAACTATATTTTTACATTTTAAAGGAAAGGCCAAAATATTGGTAAAAATGTAGACAGAGAATCATTAGCAGGAAATGTGTTTGCATACTTTCACTAGGTAAATTCAAAACAAAGTCTTCATTAAAATTTATTTTTATGCGACTCAGTGCTGGACTTGGAAGCAAAAAGATTTAGATACCTCTGACTTTTCTGTGTAGAGGATGAACATTTGAAAGTTTTTACCCCAAATCATCTTTGAGTCTTATTCAACCAATCTAACAAATGATTTTGACCAGCTGTGTGACTGCAATACTACAGTAAACGTTTTCTTCTTCTGCACAAGCCAGTGGTGTCAACTGTGCTACGACAGCTCCTTCTGCTTGCTTTTTACAGAGCCTGCTCTTGCTCTCCTTCAATTCAGTGAGAGTAGGAGCAGCTCAAAGTCTAGTCACAGTACAAGACTTCACTGCTGCCATGATTATTTAATGATTACTTACAGTGAGCTTTAATAAGCAGCTGCAATTTTTTTTTTACCCGTGTCATAAAGAGGAAGGCCCTAATAATCTCCCAGACTTACAGTACAATAGGGACCTCTGCAGGTGTTTCCCTCTTTAGACCAAGGCTAATGACATCTTGTGTCTTATACATGTCACTGCAGATACCTTCAGAGCTCTGAAATGCAGAGCAGTCGCAGAGCACTGAGCTGTGCAGACTGCACTTTCAGTATCTCTGAAAGCAGGTCCAGTTACTCACTCATGTCTTTGAGGTACCAGACACCTTCATGCGTAAGCAACAGCCATTCCATTCTTCCCCCACTCCTCATTTTTCATGCTTATCTTTCTAAGGGCTGGATTCAGCTTTTCTACTGCCACAAAATAATCCCTTTCCATGTCAGGAGCCACTGAAATGAATAGGACAATTCAAGACTCTACCCACGATGGGCTAGGGTCAACTGAATATAACCTTCAGATTACTTATCTGCACCACACAAATTGTCATTTTTCAAATACTTACGTTTTGTCAAGGTAGTTCCCTGAACAGCTCCAAGAGTACTCAAAAATAAATAAATAAAGCCTGTCTTCATGCCATACCAAATATAGAGTTGAGGTTAATGTTCAAAAAGAAACTCTTGTTTTTTGCCTTCCAACTTTCATCCTACCAACAATGGCACATTCCTTTCTTTCCTTTTCTCCAAACACTGCCAGTGTCTCTATTAGCTAACCATTTCTTAACAGGCCTGGAAGGTGAACGTGGATGGTCTATTGGCTACAGCACTACAAAAGGGCTTTACAAACCTGGAGCCGATACCCTGATGCCTCACATTCATGGGACCTTAATCCTCTGTCTTAGCTCTCCTCAGCACATCATCCCCAAAGCACTGCCTTGCTTCACAGGAAAGCTCTAAAGAGAAACGCATTAAAGACTGTGAGTTTCAGGGCTAACCTGAGCAATCATAAACTTAATTACTAAATTAATTGTTTTGCAAACTTAGGCTTCCCTATCCTTGTGGGATTTTTTCCAACTGCAGTGTATCTCATGCACTGGAAATGAAACACAGAACAGGTGTAAAGAATTATAGGAACGTATGAAATGTTGCTCAGTCAAATGGCTTTTTTACAAAATGAAGAGCCACTGGAAAGTAAGTAGTTTCACAGTCAGTTCTTTGGACAGAACCCAGTACCTATTCTCAGACCATACACTAGTTATCTTGCGCTAGCGACATTAACGCAAATCAGGTTCTTCTTTTAATACACACAAGCAGCAGCTGTGTTGCAATAGTAAGTGGAAAGGATCAGAAACCCTTCTGTGTTACTATGCAAATCATATTTTTGGTTACTGAGAATTAGAGAAAACCTCCTCCGAGAGAATACTGTCTCCTGCCTGCCTGCCTGCCACCAGCTCTCTTAGACCTTATTCAGAAGCCTCTGGCATCGTCTGCAGTCACTTACTGGCTATCTGACTAGATGGTCCTGCAGCCTGACTTGCTCCTACAGCTCAGATTACTCATGCAGCCACGTGAGATCATGGGCACCAGTGCACAACGTAGCAGTCAATAGGATGATTTTCATTGCTCACAGGGACACTGTGTGCTCCATCCACCACTGGTCCATCTCCATCCAAGATTAAAAGTAGCATTTTTCAAGAACAGCCATTTCTCCATAGGCTTGTATCCAGTCATTTTAAATGGACCTTGCTGGGATGAGGAAAACTGCAGGCCACACAGAACACCTCAGTAGAAACGGAAGTCAAATTCAGGGAAGGTATTTGAGTCACAGCCAAGCGTTAGCAACAAAGTACAAGTGGATGTTGAGAGCAGACACCAGCGAAGCAAGGAAAGGGTTGAGTGGCTTAAGAAGAGCTAGTCTTCAGAGATCCACTGCAAGAAAACATACCAGTTTGGCTTCCAGCAGCCAGAATCAGATACAGGGTAAGTGCTCTGTCACTTTAGAGTGCAGCTCTGTCACTTAGAGTGCAGCTCCCAGCCTTTAGCGTCTCTCTCTTGACCCTAATTAGGCAGCGCCCCCAACAAGCCTGATGCAGGTCTGCCTTGGAGTCACAAACACACAGGCTCTCCTCATATAATTACAAAGTGGTTTTTTTTTTTTTTTTTTGCATGTGCAGCTACTGGGAAGAACTACTTTGCAATTTTGTCGGCTATGCCTCAGAGGAGTCCGTGCCCGACAGATAAGTTGGGAAAGATGATCCTGATCCTCTCACAGGCCAGTTCTGCAGGAAATTCAACACTGTAAGCAGCAACACACAATACTAGCCCAGTAGCATCTGTCACTTATCAAGGCAGGGCTCAGCATGGCTGACTCCACAAAGCAATGAGGCAGCACAGACTTCCTTAGCAGGATCGCTGCATCAAACAGCCAACTGATTCATTCATGCAGTGATGCTTCAAACATAGCTTGGGCCTGAAGAAATCCCTTAACACAGCAGTGACAACACTCTTCTCCCACACGGGCTACAGCCTGTAAACACTCCGTCGAGTGACAGAGGAAGCAGTCATCTGTTTTGGTGGCACCAGTGCTGGATGTCTATGGAGACAGCAACCTGCTCACACGTCACGCTTTAGTACATAGGGAACATAGCAGCCGGGTGATGAGGAACCCATTTCTGAAAGCCTCAATACCACTTGGAAAAAGAAAACAGAGAAATAAAGCAAAGACCGCCTTTCTCTTCTTCCTTCCATTCCTTGTTCTTCCACTTTAATCTCCTTCTACATGTGTACTGTCAAAGTCCCATTTTGCATGGCATGGATTCATCTGGTATTTTACTCACGAGCTTTTCTTCGGTTAGCATAAAATCACAGCTAAGTTTCACAGGAAGCTGTTCTAGAGCTGCCTTGGACCAGAAAGCAAACTGGAAAAACACCTCACAACTTAAGCGTCTGTACTTCAGGCTTTCAAATATGCCTTCACTTCCAGCTGGCTTACATGTTTAACCAACCTTAAAAAAAAAAAAAGTGAACGTGCGTTTCTCTCAGTACATAGTACCTCACTGTGATCACTAAGTACTTCAAGAAGTACTTAGGTATCCTACTTGGCTAGTGGGTATCTAAAGGATGTCAAAAACATCAGTAAGAGGCTCTACAAACAGTTAAAACAAACAAAATCCATCTCTGTGCCAGTTTTTCAGAATAAACAGAATTCTAGTTGTTCAAACTCCTTAACAAAAAAAAAAAAGTTGTGTGACTGTGTGTCCCTGCTTCAGAAACAGCATCTTGGATGCCTAAGGCCTGTTCCTGCAGAATTGAGTGCAACACTGACAGTGTGAGTGTAGAAAGAGACAACTCTCTCCGGATAAGGAGATCCGCCCACATTTCAGAAGTTTTGTGGCTTTTCCTGCTTTGGTCTATCTAGCAATGAGAGACAGATGAGAAAAATCTCTCACCTGCGTTCTCCTGATTACATGCACATTTCTAATAGGTATTTCAGTGCAGTCTCTGTCATGCGTGAGAGTGCATGAGCATTTTCCTTAGGGTCTAATCATACTCTCACATTATCATATATAAAACAGAATACATTAAGGCAGCTACTGAAAGCTGAGGCAGAAACAGGGAGAGCAGAAATTGCCTTTCAGTAGTACCAAGAAAAAGGTCAGGAGAATGGAAACGAACAAACAAGACAGATCTGAATATTTATCTTGAGATGGAAAAAAATGAATAGGCTGAGAGTTGGGAAATCAATTCAATACATCTTGCAAAACACTCATGTCAATGCACAGAGGAAAGGACTGGCGTGTCTCTCCATTCAGCTCTGCACCAACAATCCTGTCAGTTTATGTTCTTGCTGCTGGCTCTTGTTTATTGCACAGGGAGTCCAACCCATGTGTGACATGCTATTATTTACTGCTACCAATCTAGAGCTGAGACAACTCAGCTACTGACCAGGATCCCCCTGTGTGAGAAGCCAAGTATATCAGACCACTGAAACGGTAAATGCATGTTTCCCCTTTCAAAGCCCCAGTCATTCAAACATATTTCACCACTACCATTGAAGGCTCTTGAATACACAGATTAAATTTTAAACAAATGACACGCATCCTTTTTTAAAAGTGAACTCACATAAACAAACTCATTTTTCCAGCAAGGCACCTAAACTCAGGAGCCTACATTAACCCATACAAATTGCAAGGGTTTCTGAGGTACCTAACTGCCTCTTTCTTGTGGATGACTAAGTAAAGCAGATGAGTCTATAATGTGCAGTGTGTATATATATATATATATATATATATATATATATATATATCTCTGTATGTATATAATCTCTAATAAGTAATCTGGGCCAGGGTAGAACAAAATCCCTATGGTCATTTCTTTCTTATTTCAGTGGTGATACTGTGCATATACCATGAGAACAGAGCAAAGTAAGTTTGCTTCCTGGATAGAGCTATATTGGAGTTTCCTAGCAAAACTCCAGCTTCCCTCACAACTGGAGTCTTAGTCTGAAATCATGGTCCAGGAAGGCAATGTTTTGCCTGAAGGTTTTGGGACTCTGATGAGCCGCTATGTGATGTAAAGGAAGAGTCAAGTTCTTGGTCAGTGAGCACACTCAATATCCATTTGGAAAAAGATGTCCAATTTCTTTGCTTGTCAAAATTGAAAGAACTTGCAATGCCCTCAGACCTCATGATCTGATTTCCCAGGAACTGTTTAAATTTTATTCTTACTTTTAAGCAAGTCTCTGAGGACCATACGTTTTCCCCAGTCCAAAGTGTTTTACCATTTTGTCCACATGGCAATGAAAGCCTACGCTCCGCTTAGCCCATTGGCGATATCAACAGTATTGAAAGAGGCAATTCATGTGTTCATCCAGGCACATACGCAGCAGATGTTGTGAAAGAAGAACCCAGGTGGCTTCTTGACAGCGTGTCACGTTCAGGAAGCAATTCCATTGTGAAACAGGTTGCGCTTTTCCACCAGAGGAAAAGTAAAGGAAGGGGTGGTGGGGGGAAGACCAGGCCAGAACACTCTACTAGGGCTTGAAATGACTGAATAGCTAAAACGAACAAGTCCTTCCCTCAGCAAACATGAGCCACAGCAGAGCGTTGAAAAGGCCAGAAGTATCCTCAGCTGTTTTGAGCTGCTCGTATAGCAACCTTTATTAAAGATAAAAAGTCTTTCTTCAAAAGTGTGTGGAGCCCATCAGTTCTGCAGGAGTTCCTTTATGCACCTGCTGTGCCATTCCCTTTATGTCACCTCATCAGTGAAGCTGGGGTACCTGCTAGATGGGCGCGGGATGGCCTCCCAAGTCAGAACCTTCTGTAGTTTACAGGCAAGTTGGTTAAGTGTCCCAATGCCAAGTCTTCACAATGCAGTCTCACCCATGCAGACTTTGTAAGGCGATTTCAATTTTCTGCATCTAAAACGATAACGTGATGTGATTTTAATCAGGTAAATCTAAAACCACAGTAGTCTAAACAGAAATCAATTTTATCTGCCTAGCTCATTTAAGCAGCCTCAATGAAATTCATGTTTTGGGCAGTCACACAATTATTTCACCCATTTGGCTGACAAGAAAACAAAGAAACTGAGCGTCAGCTACTTTCAGATCACACAACAGATGAACAACAGAGGCCAGAACACACTCCCAGTTCCCTGATAAAATTCTGCACAGCTTTCTTCCCCGCCATAGGTCAGATGAAGGTAATCAAAAGGTTACCTATCTTCCGTACCTCTTTCTCACGTAGCAGTAGATGATAGCAAGTATCCCACTGGTCAGAATTCCTATACCAATTCCCACAGCAATGTAGCGTTCGTAAGAATTATGTGCATAGGAATTTAGTGTTAAGTGTTCACACCTCTCTCCATTATAACCTGCAAGGCACCTATAAAATAAATTTACATCAAGTAAAATTATACAGAACTTCTTTTACTTTATATTCTAGAAATATGTTTTGCATTTGATCAGTTTTAAGCAATTTAGAGTGAGTCTCAAGTAGGATAGGCTGAAACTCATGCTCAGTCAGAACCTCTCAACGCCACCAAGACTACTAGTTATCCCAGTCTATCTAGTTTAAAGCTAGCTCAAGCACTACAGTCACAACAGCAAACGCAGTCTAAACACAACCTCACCCGAGAGGGTGTGGACAAAGAGCACTGCGCTTTGCTGCTGTAACATCTGCCGTGGCCAAAGCTGCCCAATACGGACCCAGAAAATTCTAAGCATATAGTAAGGCCCAGGCTTCGTTTGTAAGCAGTTGCAGAATAAGGAAGTTGCAGCTGCTTTCTTCCAAGTTCCTGCCCACTTCACTGCACCCTATGAAAATCTAATCCTTTAACTCTAGGGCCAGGTGAGACTTAAGATGCTTTCAAAGCATTGATTTAGAAAGCTGTGGATCTTCAGTCTCCCTTCCTTGGTATTACACTGGCCTGGCACTACTGTCTCATTAGCAGTCCTGAACCAGCATAACACTCAAGCATGTTCCAATCTTTAAGCCTGCAAGTACTTTACTGACACTTAACAAGTTGTGCTCTGCTAAAAAAAATAGTCACATTATATTATTAACGTGCAGCAGACAAAGAAACAACACTACTGTTTCTACTTCTCCAAGAAGTGTATTTATAAACAGTGTTCTTTACTTGCATATGGGTTTCCTCAGTTCACTGTGAAAAGCACAGAGCCCGTTAATACAATAGCTGTGGTGCTCCTCAAGACAGGCTTGCATAAGCTTCAAGAGCCTCGGTTGCTCTGTATAGTCTACTGCGAGAGGTAAAGAAATACCATGTTATATTTGGAAAAAGTCAAATCACTTAAAAATATTTTCACAATCCAAGAGAGACAAACATTTACTGCAGAAAGACACTTAACACACAGATTTACTGTGATATATCTTGCAAGCCAGTTCAGACATTGCTCAGCAAAATGAGCTTCTTGGACACAGTCAATTACTTCCTCTTGAGAAGCATGTGTAAGAAAAATGTTGGAAGACTGACCCCAGCATAACATGAACATTATCCAACCTGCAATCCATCAGAACATCAATCCCCAGGAACAACAGGGGTTTAGGATGCAATGATAGCATTGCTTGAGTCTCAGTATGTTTCCCAGTCTGAATTCAAATAATGGATTAATTCCTTTTTTTCTTTTCCCCACTGGAGGACAAAAAACTACTGCATTTCTAATATTCCTGTCCCTCAGCTCTGCAGCTACAACTAAGCTATGAATGATGGGATTGCTCTCTTTACCTAGTCTCCACAGTCTAACATTAGCTGAGTGTTCGGTTCTGCTTGTAAGCACCAAGATTCCCCAAATGGTCTCTGCATCCAAAAGCAAGCAGGTCCCTGACTATTCAGTTTCTAAAACTAGATAAAAGTCATATGCATTCAGGTTAGTAAGCATGCTATTGCTTTGAAAGCACAGAAGTGACTAGCTTATTCCCAATCACGGAAACTCAAATGAGAGTAAAATAAAGGTTAAAAGTCTTCTTTGGGATCTTAGAGCAGTGTTATCTACTGATAGAGCAGAGCCTGAGTCCAGGCGTGATGTATCCTGGGATGCAGAAGAAGTGCAGAGGCCAGCATGAATTTGTCATGGGAGCAGGGGTGGGGCAAACAAAGAGGAAAAAAAGCTTCATAGTTACAGGGAGTATGTTTGAACTGGTCTCTCTCCCCAGTTAGAGAAATCACTGGATGGGGTGGAGTGCCCAAGCAATGCCTTACTGTTTCAGGGGCCTATTTTAGTGATGTCTAGAGGAGATTTCTTAACTGAGCTTATGTCAACATCAGCTTTCAGTTATGACCACAGGAAAAATAACATCAGGCAGGGAGGTGACAACATCTGCTCAGGCTGACTAAACGATAGCGCAGTGAGCAGAAACCTTCCTTTCTGAGTAAGCACTGAATCAAGGTTCAAAGATATTACACTGATGGAACTATTGTCAGAGATGTAAGCCTCAGGCCGTTCCTGGCTGCTATGGTCAGCTCAAGACTCCATTACGCATTTCTCAGGAATAACAGTATCAATCCCCCAATTTCCTGACCAAATTCCAGTTTGAGTCATTTCATGCCAGGAGTTCCCCTATGTGCTCAACTAGGCGAGTTTTTCCTCCTATATGCCAGCTGCTTCTTAGAGTTGACAAGTGATGGTAAACAGCTACTCTACTCTAAATCCATACGCCTGCATTTCAGGGCACTTCAGAAATTCAGATGTGAATCAAACAATGTGGACACATAAGAGGCTTGATGCTATCACTATTACTCAGATGACACAACATTACTTTGAAAACAGTGTGCTCTAGAATCTCTCCAAGAGATAAATCACACCCCCCAGCTTGTGAAGGGACATACAGGGAACAAGAAACAATTCAAGTCTTCTTCCTGCAAAGAATATGTGGGCTTACTCCTCTTTCTCAGGAAAAGCTACTGAGGTAGAAAAATATGCCTTCATTTAAAGAACTTCTTTGGGCTGAGAAAAAATTTTACAAGTTCCTCTTTACACTGTGGAAAAGGCAGCCCTAAACCTAGGAACATAATGCCACACACTTTTGGTTTAATAATGCAACCACAGTTTTGGTTAGTAATCAAGCGGCAATACATATATACTGAAGGATATGCTGAGACTTGGGCCCTATCTCTATCACACACTGCAATGTCGTACGGAAACGCCTCAAATGGCTCGCAGAACTGTGTACAGCATCTCCCAACTCTGAGCTCTGTGCTACCACAGTTAGATTGCCCCCAGATGATGAAACCAATGCAGTATTTCTACTCTAAGAAGCCCTGCATTGAGCAGACGCACCCTTAGCCTTGAATCACATACTCCGCACGGAAGGGAGTCAGAGCTCTGTACACGTGAGCTCTAGCATCAAGCTCTGGCACTCTTCTGGCTGACTCAAAACACTGCGGACAAGCTCAGGAGACAGAGCTCTGCAGACACCAACTTCAGAACATGGGAAATGGCACACTTATACTTCCCTGTGCCTCTCTTCAAACACTCATGCACCAATGGATCAGCATCACAATTTTAGCACAACGGAGGCCAAATGCTGTACTACACGAAAGCAAATCATAAGCCTTAAACATAACCTTTTATGGCTCATTTCCTGCCATTCTATTGAATGTACTACTCTTCTACTGGGCCCTGAGAAGAGTTCTGTTGCGGAGTTGAATATTTCACTTATTTACCTGCCACAATGGAAAAAAATAAGTGAGGAAGATCCAAGTTTACATGTCAAAAGGCACGGATATCCCTTCTGCTTCAGTTTTCGTTTACTTCACTTCTGCCTAGAGGTGGCAGCATTCCACCTGCCTACTTTTGGAGGAAAACTTGCTTTGCATAAGTATGCAATACTTCTTCCCCTAAGAACGATCAAAGTCAATACTGCCATTTGAAACCAAGGTCAGCCTAAAAGAAGCCTGCCTAGAAAGCATTCGAGACAAACACCTTGCCATGCAGGCCACAACGGAACAACACATTCCTCCTTCATTGTCAGGAGTGAGACTTTGTCCAGTGTGGGTTGCAAGGTCACATCTGAAATGAACACACAAGAATTTTAGGTGCTAAATATTTTGACATTGCGAAAGCAGAAATAATTGCCTTAAAAAGAATGATGAGTCTCAAAAACAAAGACTTTCAATCTAACCCATTCCAGAACATTATGCTGATTCATATCACATTACCCATCTAGGTGATAAATAAGCTGTTGAATAAATGCATCCATGTGCCTTTTCAAGTCGCGTGAGGGGGAGAAAAAAAGCATGCTGTGTAAGCACTTGACAGTCACCTGCAACTGAGTCATTCAAACAGATAGACTTGACAAGAGCTGACATGAGATCAAAACGACAGCACTTAGAAACCTGGGCACGCCAAAACTGACAGACTAACGACAAAAAAGAGTAAGCCATTAAGACCATGACAGCTAAGCCTTCAGGTATGGTGTGTCTGGCGGGAACAGAAGAGCCAGAAAGGGGAGGGAAGGGGTCAGCCCCAGTTCAGGGCTTCCATTACAGGCCGCATGGAGTAAGCCACTTGTAGCAATGAATGGATCTCATCTTTCCGCAGTAAAACTAAGCCCTTCGCAGCCTTCCCAACTCCTACCTAACCATTTCACTGTAAACACTCCCCCTTCAGCAGGGACTATGCCTCCCCTTTACCAAAAGCTACGCCTCAAGTTCTCGATCCATGACTTGTCAGCCCCCACCAAGCATCCTTTCCACAACCTTTCCCCCCAGCTGACCACATAGCCTAACGTTACCCTGCCTCAGCACTGGCTACAAGTCAAGTCTGTACAACGTATAAAGTAAGGAAATGGAAGATGATCCAGTAAATGGGAGGCAAATGGCTTTACTGTTCACTGACCAGAAATTACTAGTTTTCCATAAACTGCATCTCAGTCCCTAGGGGACGCGCAATTACACAAGAAACTGCTAGTTCCTCCAGTGATGCTTACTTGGGAATCAGTTTTCTTAGAATCCAGTATTACCGAACTTGGACTACAAATTGTAACTTATTATACACCCACTGGTACAGAAATAGCAGCTACAAGAACAGGTTATAGGGACACAGCCACTTCCTTTGGTAACCCTTTAATCATTTGTTAACGTCTTCTTTCCGGAAACGCTGCTTCTTGTCGTTTCAGTGGCTGTATAAAAGGTCTGCCTACACATACCTTTAACAGACTGGAAGTGTGTGCTTGAGCGGGTCTGAATTGGTGTTGCTATCTCTGAGAGAATATTCAGCTCTAAGTGCAGGCATCTAGTTGAGATGCACAAGTAATGCTAGCATAAACGTAGATGGGACAATTGCAGACTTGGTTGTGTTCACTTAGATAAAACTCTTATTTGTTAAAATGAGATGCATAACTCCTGCTTTATAAATACAAACACCAACGAGCTAATTAAGGAATCACAACATACATTTCCACTTCGTTATACTGCTATTTGCTCTGTAACTCTGGAAGAACCACATCACAGATAAATCCACTAAGCCAGACCACAAGTCTTGGGCTAATGAAGGAAACTACTGCGCTCAAAAATGATCATCTCTGACTGTGTGCGTGTATGTGTGAGAATGTATCCATAGCACTGTACCACAAACTACAGAGAGAAAAAGACCAGTAGTTTGACTTGCTTTGAATTATGAGGAAAAATGAAAGCTTATGTATTTACTAAAAAGGCTTGCAAGACATCCGGAGATGACTTACAATTAACAGAAGATTATTTGTATGCATGTTTATATTCTTTCAAAAGTACAAAGACGTTAATAAGTATCATGGTTAAAATCCTTTCCTCCTTTACTGACCTGCCAAAACCTCAGTTCCAGATTACACTGTTCTCCAGAAAGTAATGACATCACTAGCACCTGAAGTAACATCAAGAATGCAGTCTGCAGGATAAACACAGTGCTCTAGTCTCAGATCTTGGCAGGTAAATAGCTTGAGTTCACATTTCAGTCAGAAAAGAAAAAGAAAGAAAAGAGAGCTAGCATGCTGAGAAGGGCTGTGGAAGCTGGGATAACCGAAGAAAACAAAACTGTAACAAAGGAAGAAACTACTGAGTAACAGTTATGAGAGATGTTATTTCAAGTCGTGTTTGCCACAGTCCCTGTTGAGTGCAGAAAGATTCAGACTAAAGAGAGCTAATAGTCAGAAACCCAGCAATAGTTAAAATTAACAGGAACGACCATCAGAAGTGCAGAGAATCTATCCCAAGTAGCCCTAAAATATCTTTTTCCAGTTATGACTGGGTTTGGAGAAGCAGCTCTTCAGCTGCTAAGTGCTGAGCCTACTCCAGCTTTGTGACAGCTATTACCTCAGAGAGATTTTCAAGGCTCCATGGGGGGGGGGGGGGGGGGGGAAAAAAAAAGGAGGCTCATCTCACAAATACAACATACTTCACAGCTCAACATTGTCTACATAGCAGAAGCATTATGATAGTTATCATCAAAATAAGAAAAACTATTTTTTTCAGAGACAATAGAGAGAAACAAAAAAAAATACCTTCAGTGTTGTTTTTTGTCCAGTTACTCCATAATTCTGCACTGAGGGATGAAACGGTAATAGTTGACTCTTCACTCAGTGCCCCCATTGCTGTATAATGCAAACAGATGCTTACTGTAACAAAAAAACTCAGCATGTCTATTCAAGGTTCATTTGACCCAGAAAACATATACCTGCAATACAGTTCTGATATAATGCAGCAAAACACTAACAGGTTTCTTTGCAGTGTTCTCACCTCAAACCTCCTTTTGTCACACCATAACTACAACTACGGAAAAACAAACTGCCATTTGCAGAGTTCCAAAATATATATCCGTTCTGTTTTCAATTCTACTATCTTATGCAATTCATGACACAGGCACCTGTAATATATTACAGATGTTACACCTATTTACTGGTCAAAGTAGTTCCCTTCAAAAGAATCTAAATTATATCTATCAGTTAAAATTTCATCTAGGCTTAAAATTACTCAAGTAATTCAGCTTCATAACGTCTTCACCTCTTTCCCTCCCCCCCCCCCCATCGCTTAGTTCAGAAAGAGTAAACTATTGTTCAACAAAGCCTTGTATTCTACGACATGGAACAACCTCCTCCAAACCTACCTTTCAGCAAAATATAGATTAGCATTCCAAATGCCATTGCAAGCAGCTGCTTTAACACCTTCTCAGCTCTTCTTTCCGGATGGCTGGTTTGCTCTGCTGATCTGTACTCCTGTGTTTTCTCTTGCATTTATATACCATGAAGCGTCATCTGCTGTTCTCACCAATCAAAAAAAGGTGCATCTGGCAACAACCTCAAGCCTCGAGGCAACCACACATTTATTTAGGATACTGCTGTTATCTAGCAACAGGATCAGCTTTTCTTTTGAAACTCGAGTTTCCTATTACCTGTGGGCATAATCGTGCATGCAAAGATATAGTTTAAAGACAGACCTGGAATCTGCCAGAGCAGATCCACAAAACACAGCAAAATAGAAAACCGAAAATGATGGATTGCAATGAATGTGATCTTTCTTTCCCTGAGTAATGTAGGTTCTACATTACTTCTAGAACTACTATTAGCATTCAGGATGCTACTGTGGAGCTGAAGGTCCAAGGGTTAGCCCTTTTTTGGCTCAGGTTCCTTCCTTGGTCCTCCCTGTACTTCAGTTCCCTGTCATCCAGAAGAACTGCGAAAACAGCTAGAGCAAAAATTAGGAAGTGATCAGACACTAAGATAACGGGTGATGCTCTCCATCAGCGGATGCCGGCAAGAGGCCTTTGATCACAGGCTCTGGAGAGCCTAAGGGGCATACTATCCACTTTTCATTCACAGCTTTTGTGCACACAATATCTGAAGCAAGGCAGGCTACCAACCCGGTGCAAGGGCTGGGATTGCTGGCTGGAGCTGCGTGTGGTTGTGCAGGGCAGAAGCTGAGAGCTGGCAAAGCACAGGCGCCGAGAGAACACCAAGAGGGAATGCTGGCTGAAAAGCATTGAAGGAAAGGAGGAGCAAGAAAACTGCTGCCCTCTATGTTAAGGGATCCCTTTGTTATTGCTGTCACTACACTGATATCAGACTTCATCCCTACTTTTTAAAGGAAGTTGGTATGCATAACTAAAAAAAAACAACAAAAAAACTTCATATATAATTTCTTCACAGCTGTAAGATAAAATTGACATATATCATACATTTTTTATAATAGTCCACCCTCCACAGCCCCAAATTCAGTCCAACTTTCTTGGTCACAGGCAACTTGGAACAAGAGAAATGGGCCCTCCAACGGGTAGTGAGATAGCCAGACATTAACTAGAGTAGATATTCAAAAAGGCTCAGTTCAGTATCATATAAACATAGGAACAATCCCAACGTTTCCAGCTCTCACCCAAGCAAAGTTTGTAACTTCACCCCAGCAATAACTTTTATTTTTCAACTTGAGCTCCAGGCAGCAAAAACATTTCACAATGCATTTATTTTTTTAAGCCAAATCTGATAGATGCTCTAAAAACTCTGGTTAGCTCAGTTTATCCCTGTAGACTGTATTCTCCTCAGTGATCCGTGGGACTGAGTCTAACCACTTCACAAGTTCAGGAAAAAACACAAGCTAGTTATGCACATTTTAATTATGTGTTCTCCTGCTCACGGACTGCATTCCAGGAGGCTTTTCCCTTCCTTAGATAGCCTGAATTACAGCATGCCTGCACCCTGATAGAGCGCAGCTTGTGTATTCCCCACATCGACAGCAATGTTCTTGCCTACCTGGATAACCTCTGCTATCAGTCCCAAGCAGGGGGTAAATCACATGAGCCCTGCTTTCAACACTCATAAGCACACAATGGGAACTTAATCCTACTTGAATCCAAGAGGTGGCTTCAGTATTAGGCAATAGAGCTGGGTGCGGTATGCCTGTGAGAAGGGTTCAGTGGATGAGGCTGTGCCACCATCTGCCATGGGGCCTTCACGCCTGGATCAGAGCTCACCAGGCTCCAGCACATGAGCATGCTTTTCAGGCTGGTGACAGGCTGTTCCCTCCAGATGCCACAACGAAGAGCACATTCACACAGAAGCGTCCAACAGCTCTGAACACAGCGTGCAGTGGAGTGAAACCTTGATCTCACTACCTTTGCACAACGCCAGTTCACCCAAGGCAGGTGAAAAGAGAAAAAGAGCTGAAGATGCACAATAAGCACTTTGTAGAATACAGAGACTAATTCATGTGACACAAGCAAAATGGCAGAAGTTGTTATTCTGCCAAAAATACAAAGAATATTTTAGTTAAAACAAGCAAAATGAGCATGGATCTAGGACAGTAATGTCAATAGCTTAAAAAAAAAAAAAAAAAAAAAAGGTAAAGAATGACTATCAGAAGACCTGCATCCCTCAACTCCTAACAGAGTTATTAAAAAAAAAAAGAAAACACACACACACACACACACCTGTATTAACACATTTCTCACAATAAGATGAGCATAACAGTGATCAAGTTTTATTCCTCCTTAGCCACCGATAGATTGACCATTTAGTGTCTTATCTTCATATGCTTTGATCCTGCTAACATTTATACCACTCCTTAAATTTCAAAAGATAAGCAAGCATCTACAGGATTGTAGATTAAAATTAATTTCTCAATCTCTTTTGCAAAATCTGTATTAAGCAAAAACTCTAAAAAAGATCATCAGAAGAATAATCAGAACAGAAGCAATGCTCCATCTTTTTTATTGTAGCAAGCACATTTGTTTGTTCAAAGGGAGAAGTATTTAACCACTTTCTTTTTTTTCTTTCAGACAATCTATAATCTACTGGCAAACAACAAAGGCTTCTGATTAAAGTAAACTGAAATTATCCCAACTGAAATAAAAATGTGAAGGTAACAGCCCAAACTGACTCCCGCTAACTTTAGTGGGAAGTGGCATAGGCTCTTCATGTTAATAGTGAACACACTTTGTCAAATTGGCTTTTTGCCAGTAACTCCACTCCAACTTTTATATTGTATTAGACTATCTTAGATCCACCTTTGGAACTAAATGCTTTGGGGGGGTGGGGGGGAGGGAGGGGAGGAGAAAGATGATCATCCCTCTCCCACTTATTTTCCCAGTTTCTATTTTCTTTTCAGAGCAGGCATCTTCTTACCCCCACACAGTCCTCTGTAAACAGCAAATTTTGTAATCAGTCCTTTGTAAGCAGCAAAATATTGAGGCCAAGCAGTCACAGGACCCAGCCTTACAACAGGAACTAAGAACCCTTAATGCAGTCACAGAAGATAAAAGACAGTATGTGACTTAAAACTCCAGTACAAACATTTCATCCTGGATCAACTCCTGCTTTTTTTTTTTTTTTTGTTATATATAAATATGCTTCCACAGTAGTTTTAAATACATTCTAATGATCCTGCTCAGTTATCTATTCACAGCTTTTTTTGGTGGGTAACAGCAGCATACACTAACATTTTGTCAATCATCAATCTGGATACTGAAAGACCAATTCCAGCCTCAGTTCTAGCCCCTTATTCACGCCTACCTTTTTGTATGTACTTAAGGTCAGAATTTTGCCCATGATGTTCAAGCTTACATGACAGTTTTGAAATGCATACCCAGCATCTGTCTTCATGTCAATATTACCGCCTTGCAGTTGAAACACCAATTCTAGTTTTTCACTCCTTAACGGCAGAAATCTTGAGTCTGTAAGCGTCTTCCAAGGGATACAAATTTTCACATAATACCTGAGATGGCTTAATGACTGCGGAACCTAAAGCATATTTTCAAAAGAAACTTAGCATGTTGAAACCTAGATTTCACACAGTTTGATCGACACTGAGGGTCCCAAGAGCTTAAGCAATTTTGTATATTGCACCCATCCCAGATACACACGTATATCTGTAAATCATGCATTGTTCTTCATTTTCACACACATACTTGACCAACAATAACATATCTGCAAAGGCTGCATTCTCCAAATCATTTTTCCTCACAATAAGTCAATAGGAGGTAACACAAAGTATTTCAACATTTTGTAAACCATCAGGTTCAATATATTTACATGAAAAAATAAATACCATGTAGAAATAAATATCTTTGTAGTAAAAAATAAGTTTCGTGTATCAATAAATAGAACAACTTGGTTTCTTCTTCCAAGGTAGCCAGCTTGCTCTAGTAAATGAGTTTTTTAGCAACTATGAGTGTGTTCTTCAGAAGCATTGCAACAGTCATAGGTCCTACCCCTCCTGGCACCGGAGTGATAAAGCCAGCTTTCTTCTTCACTTCTAAGAGAAAAGAGAAAAAGGTATTGACTGAGAACATTTCCAAAAAACTTTTTTCTCCTTCCGCTGTCCCTGTATGCCTAATTGTCCACAAGCATAAAGGACTATGAGTTGGAAAGTGCTGAAGAACACAGAAAAAGTGCATCGCAGCCACAGCAGTTTCAGGATACAATCAGGACCAGGGCTGCAAGGTAGTGTTCCGCATTTGAATGTTATCATCAGTGGCTTAGTTCCAGGGCATGGTTTCACAGTCTGATCCACTTGCAGAAAGCTATCCTTTCCTCATGGGAGCACAAATGCTCACACAGCCTGTGGTCAGCCAGATCAAAAGTTAATTCACTGAACTATTTTGGTGAGGGGAATTTTCAACTTCTTGATCGGGGTAATTAGATGGTTGTAGGAATGCTTGAGCGACACACAGGCAGGCCTGTCGTAAGGGGGCAATACAGACTTGCATCGCTATATGCCAACTGGGCTACCACACCTATGGTATCCAGGAGAGCTATGAAAGCTGGGGATCTCATTCAGAAAGTAAAAAGACAAACCCCAAAGCTGTGTGTATTCCTGAAGAGCAGTATTCAGAGCAGGTAACTACTGCTGTAACTATCAAAACTAGGCGCACAGCATCAGCAACAGATAAGTCACCTCTTCAGCCTCTTTTCCTCCCTCTGGCTTGCAGCCTCTAACAAAGATATTAAGCAGGCGGAGAACTGTAGCGGGAAAAAGCACAGTTCCCTTGCTAACTTGTGTTTTGCTCTTTGTCCAGACTACGAAGTAGAAAACAAAAGTTTTGCCTGAGGAAAATCAGATTCTAGTGAAAAATTCTGATTTTGACCTTCAGTAATAAATATTCAGCTCCCTCAGAAAATGCTGTGTCTATTTGCCTGGCTAGATCTCACTCAGTCAGCATCTTTTCCTTCTAGAACCTTAGTTTCAAATAAAAGAAGTTACACTTCCAAATCTGTTTGGGGGCCTTCCCTCTCGAGACCATAGAGGGAAACCCTGTCACTGGAAGCCCTCTGAGCCATGCAGGTTTGAACACAACCTTTACCCTGAGATATATCAACTGCATCTTTGCCCACAGTGAAACTTTGCCCCCAGTTAAGAGAAATCTTTTCTGGCCTTAATACTTAAAGTTTCTTTTGACTGCAAGAGTTTACCTTTGTTACTAGGACGCCTATGCTGAATTTGGATCTGGAGGCACAGACCTTACTGAAAGGTCAAATCAAGGAAAACTTTTAAGAAGTAATTTAGCCCCAAACATGAACTATGTCAGACTATCCAAAGGGTATACTTATACTCACGTAAAGTACTAAGAGATCAATATGTAGGGCATGTTGGGAGTGGGGTAGGGGAGAAAAAAAAGCAAAAAGAGAAAAAAAAAAAAGAGAGAGAGAGAAAATCATTTAAGGTCACACCTGTCAAATTATCTTCTTTGTACTAGGAATTAATATAATGTAGCAATAAATCCTGATTTCACATTCATATCTATTATGCAAAATGTAATCGACTGGAATTTCAGGTTAACTGTAAAAGAGCTACATGTAACTGGCTGGGAATTTATCACATGACAAAATGTAATGAGCAGTTATTGGCTAATAAAGGTTATTCTGAATGGCACATTACCAACCAGGTTACTACAGAGTTTCTTCTAGAGTGCCACTGTGAGAGGTTTTTTGGTTGCTTGGAAATAATTTCCCAGAAACTCGCCCCACTTATTGCCACAAAGTGTATGAAATGAAGTGGGGGAGGCAGGTGCAAATTTGCAATGTAACTGAACCCTACATTGCGCATTACTATTTTCAAAATATCATTTTTAAAAGGGCACACAGACACAGTGGAAAAAACTGAGCAAGCTTAACTGACACAAGCACATATTTTTCCACTGAAATAACTACAAAGTTGAACCTATACCCGACCGTGAGAAGCTATCAATGGCTGGAACATTAGGCAGCTTGATTTTTGGAACAAACAAGATTCTCGTCGTTGCTTTAAGTGTATTCATCTTGAATGGATGTAGCGCTCTACTGTTGAGAATAAATTAGTTTTACAAAAAGAACTATTAAAAGAGAACTTGAAAAATTGGATTTTGTTTTATTAGACAAAAACAATTATTAGATTCTAGAGGTTATTAATGGAATACAAGCCGTCTCCAAACTCCCAAGGGGCCTAGCAACTGCATTCACAGAAGTTAACAGTAAGTATCTTACTGAACTGAGCAGCAGAAGATTAAGTCTCATTGAAGAGGGCTGGTAATTACAGCTGGGAGGGTTTTTAAGTACCCAATTGACTGGTATCACCAGATATGCTGTTAAAACATTTGGAAAGGTAAACAAATCGCCATGCGGTTTTTTTACATTTAAATGCTAACAATGAATTAACATTTCACATGGCAGTTATTCTTAATATTCTCAAACGCAAATAATTTGTCTTCTTATGAGTTATATTATTTTGAACTACCTACCATTTGAGATGGGTGTTTACGGTTATTATTATAGTTACTACAAGTTTCCAGGTGAATGTCTTAATTATTGAAATATACCCACATCTGAAGTTAAAACCATAATAATTAACATACTAAAACATTTTAGGCATTTTAAATTAAAGTAAGTTTGTTTCCATGGCAATACTGCATGCTTCTCTGATCTTATTCAGACTACTCTTATCTTACTTAAAAAGAGGTGCAATCCACAACTGGACCATGCCTTATTTAAAGAAAGCCTTCTAACGAATATTATGTACAACATTCATTGCCTCTACTACCAGTAACTGTGCTCAGAAGTAAACATGCAGCATACTGTTTCCACAAGTTGTTGGGAAACTTCTCCACCCATACTCTATCATGACGGAAATCACCGTGGGTCAGTCAGCGCGGTGGAATCCATGTTTTATATCAGTTAGCATACAACCACCTGGATAGTTTATTCACAAAAGGTCATCTAGGGACCAGACTTTTAAATGAACAACGGGCACCTAAGTAGGGGAAACACCATCTGATGCATCTCCATCTAAAATAGTAAATATGGATATGGTGAACGCAACTCTCCAAAATGAATGCCAGTAAGCAAAGGCGGGGGGGAATGATCTGGCCCGCAAAAAAAAACAGATTTTCCTTTCTTCGTGCAGTGTAATAGGCCAAGCACAGTCCTAAGATCACACTCAAACGTAACAGATTTCATGATGGCAAATGAGGTGTTGCACTATCAATTCCTCCAGAGGGTCTTGCTAATGCTTCTTTGCCCTTAGCTTTAACTCAAGTTTCTGGACACGCACATAGCTGTCCCAGCCATTTTTCTAGCTATCCAGAAAACGTTAGTACACAAATTAGGTGCCTACAGGGGAGGAGCTGCTTTTTTGCAGCATCTTTAGAACCTTAAAAATCTTCCTTTGATTCTTCAGAAGAAATGAAATGTAGATTATTTCCTTGAGAAACAGGATCCACTGCTTTGCGAACAGCCTTCATTCCTAGGTTCCTTTAAAGCTAAGGACATCAGACATCTAATAGGGTTAATCACACTAAGGGCAAGTCTCAACCTGAAGTTAGTTCTCGGTCTTGTGTATCTGCATTAACCGATGCAGAAAAATTCCTGCCTAAGCACTGTTTCCACACAGCTTTATTAGTCCCTGTAAAGCTACTTTGGAATCACTGCATCCATGCAGCGCTGCATAAGTGCTAATCATATGCTCAGCAGTCCCAGCAGATAATCCCATGCTGGGCTGCTCTGCTCTACACATGCTGGGGTTTTTCCTCACTATGCCCTGCGGCATGCACATACCAGCAAACACCTCCCTAATTTCTCCCAGTTCCTTCTTTTTGATACTGTTACCCCTCTTGCTCTTACTGAGGTAATTTTAAAAGCGCTGTAAATGAAACACAAGGAAATACGGGCCAGTACTCTAATCCTTACAGCACTTTCCTCCAACAGGAAGCAAAAAAGCTTCCCTCGGCTTCTACCTCTAGAAACCAGACAACGGAAACACCTCAGGAACAAAAATGAAGCAGAAAGCTATGCAGAACAGCTACTTTTGCATTCAGCTAATTAGCACAGACAGGTGAATGGGACAGTGCTATAGCTTTTGGACAATAAGCAGAGGCAGCAGAAATTCAGGATACCAAAGACTACTTCCTTAAACACCTGCACAAAGCACTCTTCTGTGGAGAGGTACCTAGACTTTTCAATCCAGGACCTGGCTGCCACCAGTTCGCTATTAGTCAGTCTAGCGTTCTGACAGCTGCAACCTAAAATCAGCGTTCCTATTTAGCTAGCTATTCCTCCTATCTAGCTAACTGTTCTTTTACAACTCTCCTTGGCTCAAACATCCAGCCGTTGCAATAGGTGGTCTACACGAGAATAAAGTGAAGCATGCTAGGATTTCAAAATATGCAGAATGAATAGAAAGCTTTCTGAACTTGCAAAACAAAAAAACTTCTTTTGTTAGCAGAGCATAACAATAAGCAATGCTTCCTCTGACTTTTGCTTAGCAACAATATGCAGCAATAGCGAAAGCAGCTGAAACATCATCATTGTATTTTCATGACCACTGCCGGGATAAGCTGCACAGAGAAATAGTTTGGAAAGGATTCAAAGACCTATAAAGAAACCTACAGCCTGGAAAGATAACACAACCAAAGCAAGGCAGCAGCAAACAGCCCTTGGAAGCAACTGTTGTTACAAAGCTTGGATTAAATATTTCTATGCCCTGCAGACTGCAGAGAAGGTGCAACTGTACAGCACCAGCACCATTTCCACTAAGAAGCTGGCTCAGAAAATATTCACGGTCTCTCTCTTCAATTGTACATCTGCACATGCTTGAAGGAACTTGTACAATTACCAAATTCCTTTGCAGTAGTCAGTCCTGTAGCTGTTCAGGACAGAATATTTTCCTTGTTTTTCATTAAATCAATACATTCATTTTGGTAGAGGTGATCTGTCCAGTAGTGATATGCAGTTCTTGTCCATTCTCTCCTTAAAAGTATCCAATACACAAATTCCCTGGTTTCCCTGCATTCGTTATGCACAATCATCCCTCATTAAAAGGAGATCCCTAATACATGCCCATCACCCTTGACCACACCGGTCATTTTGCCAAGATATCCTCTTCCGCTGTTCATTACTGGGAACCTCTCTCTGCTCCTGGTAGCATCGTTCTCTAGAGTCTCTCTCTTTTATACTATCTAGGTTGCCCCAAATACCAACAAGGCAAAGAATTTTCATTTATAAAACACTCCATTAATACTGTAACTACATCAGGTATGAAATTTCAAGACTTTTTTTTTTTTCTATATAGGTATGTAATAAAAGGCTTAAACCTGGAAAACCAGCTTTACTATCTGCTTTGTCGGAGATGAGAAGAATCAAATTCATAGAAGTCTAGGTAGCAAAAGCTCTCTTTCTCTTTAAAAGAAACCACATTACATTTCTGTACACCGTAATTTTATGGGCCTTTCTAGTTCAATTTCATTTAATATTAGTGAACCTTATTTCTGACAACATTTTTGTCCTGTGCCTGAAAGGTATGTGGATCCCATAACGAGCACGGCACAATTCAGCAACAAACACCACCACCTAGGGAAAGTTCCTCATCAGCTGTCAAAATTGCAGTAGCAATTTGAGTTAAAGCACTGAAGATTCTTCCTCACTGCATTACAAGCCTCTGTCACCATATCTCTACGAGTCTTCTAAACCTGATCAACTACTAGTAGGATCGCTTATGGGTGATGCCAGTGTACTTTGCCATCAGACTGCAGAAAACCTTTGAGATGGTTCTTGGTGCACAGCTCAAGAAGGAGCTGTGAATCCAGAGCTCCTGGAAAATGGCCACTGCCACCTTGCAGGTATATACCACAACCACTGGGCAGGTACCACGGCAGAGGCAGTGCAGAGGCAAGCAGCTCTCCACAGAGGCACCTCCGTAACAAAGGTCAGCTACTACATCGGTGTGGTACATTACCGCCCTGCTCTACCAGTCACTCCTGGAAACAGTGTTCCACCTAATAAAGCTGTTAAGGTTAAACGCTCTGTGTAACTTACTGCTTTATTTCACTCTCCCGGTCTGTTTAGCTCTCCTCCCCCCTTAGCTTTATTGCTGTGGCAACAAACATCCTATAAAACAGGGCCAAGTACACCCACACAACGCATTATCCTGTTTGTAGAAACATGGCCTTTCTTTCTGTGACTGAAACTTGTTGCCTGAAAGTAACTTAACAAATTTTTGCTGGCAGTAGTCTAAGGATGACACCACTTCTCCTCCCTGCCACTTCATCCTAGTTGTTGCGGCTCCCAGAAGTTATAGGACTCTTCTCTGGACCACGCATTTCGGCAAATTCCCAACATAAATAGGGGTACACTCAACATGCTGTGCTGGTTATTTATGAGGAGATGCAAATTCAGTCTGAGGCATCCTAGCAGCATCAGACCTGATACCTCAGTGCTTCACAATTGACTTTCACATGCACAATGTTTTTTGTCTTGTACTTTTAGGTATCTTGGAAGTCCACATGTATGTAGTCTCAACAAATACCCTTTTTAAAAAAAAAAAAAAAAAGTGGAAATAGTTTAAAGTGGAAAAATAAGGAGGACATAAGGAAAATGGCAAATATGGTATTTAAAGGCACTTCTGTCCAGCATGGGATTTTTGCCTGGAATGAATGGTTAACCCTGACAAGCACAGAGGTGCATGGATGCCATGACTAACAAGCCAAATAATTCAGCCACTATAAAAGAGTGACGTGCACGAGTGTGTTTGTTACAGCCTAATTAAGTGAACTGAGCAATCTTGATCCTCCTTCTCACGCAGCGGAGTTTAAAGTATAGCTGAAGCGTACTGCTTGCCTTGAGTGTGCATGCACATACAGACCAGCATATGCCAGGGCTCTCTCCCCAGCCCAGTGTGGCACGCACTATCAAGGGAAAGCTCTCCGGCTGTGACTGAAAGTATGCAGCTCAGTTGCCTAGAGCAGCAGTGGACATGATTCAAACAAATGCAGATTTTAGAATACTGACTTCATGATTTCAAAACTTATTTTGGAGAGCTATCACATTCCCTTGGCCTGTGGTAGGAATTAAGCTCGGGTAACTGCTGAAGCAATAAAACCTTACCTTGATTTTAAGAATGGACAACATTAACAAAAAAGATGCTATTAAAACTCTTGTTTTAACATATAAAAAATGTATTTCAGTTTCAAATCCACCCCTAGAGACTAGAGAACAATATTCAAGTATTGCTAGGATATGATAACTGAACGAAAACAGTTGCTACCCATCTAATAAAGTGTATTTCTACTATGGGAGATTTTCAGTCAGATCACCTGGTGAAGTTACCCACACTAATCTATTTCTCATAAATAAGTCTAACCTATGACCGCTCATTTAAACCTGTTCCCCACCACCACCCCCGACACATTTTTCTACATATAGGAGGGAGTTACGGGAAAACAGATATTGGAAGGCTGCATTGTGTTAAACAGGTGTTCTGTGTCGTGCCATCCATTTATATATCGGGCCTCAACCTGCAAAAATAATCATCGCTTGGACTTAAATATGAACCTAGTCCAATGATGACAAGGCGCAAAAGGGTATAATGATTTAGTACACAAATGTACCAGCTGGTTCCCTTTCATAACTGCTTTGTCAAGTAATTGGCAAGGGTGATTTACTTTTTGGTGTTCAGAACTGTAACACATTGGAATTTTGTTGCTAGTGATTTAGTGAAACTTCCACCGATACTAATGAACTAACAACAATTTCCCTTTGGCAACGCACAGTAAAACGCTACATAGAACTGTAGAGGCATAATCCAAGTTGAAGTTCCTCCCTCTTTTTTGGATCTTCCCTCCCCCCAGGTCAAATTCTGAGAACAACCCACAGCAGACATGACGAGACACATTCAGTGCATTGCTGAAACTCTGAATCATGGCCTGGCCATTGAATTTAGACCTACATTACATTCAGAAGGCCATACATTAAAAAAAAAAAAAAAAAAACCAACAACATCCAAAAAATAGAACACACGCACCACCCACAAAAAAAACCACATGCACCCCACAACCAAGCTCCCGAACGTTACATTTTGTTTTTCACATCTACTAAAATGAACAAAAAAATCCTGAAGATTCCTTCTATTTCATTTTAGTTCAGAACTGAATAGCGTACACACCTGATACTTGTGATTGTACAAGCAGGACAACAGCAGAAATTCTTCCTGTATTTTAGAAATATTTTTCTACTGGAGGTCTACTTTAAACCTGCAGTTATTCATTTCCAAAGACATGCTGGGACAATCACTCAACTACACTCGTGCAGGTAATTTCACTGACTTAGACAGGTATCATGTATGAGTAAAATAAGCAGGAATTAAGTGATGTAATTTCATGTATATGCAGTGGGCTAGAAACATTTGGAATATAATCAAGCTTTGAGACAGTATGCCAGCCAAGATTTTAATAACCATAAAAAAAAAAAGTGTGGGCAGTTTTCATACTTATCAAAATAAGGAACTGTTGAGAACCATTAATAATGCAGGTAAATGCTGTCTAAGCTTCCCACACACAACTCTGCCAATAAGCTTTAATTTTCAATTGCAACAATCCTGCTATTCCAGTCTGCAGCTTCTCCAGAACAGAGATATTTAATCAAGTTACACCGTGAACTCGCTCTGCAGCACTTTAAACATAAAAAGATCAATATGTAACATGACTTGTTATCTCAGGCTTGCCTGGACCAGGGTTTTCAGGAGCTTAAGATCAACCCACATGAAACCTTAGCATAAAGGAAACTTCTGAAGCAGAAGTTAACGTTTCAAACACAAGTTAGAGCGAAAACCTAAAATGATGTATGAGAAACTGTGGTATGATTATACTTGCTATGAACAGTGGGAGACTCTACATTTGTGAAAGAGTAGAGATCATTTTTATAGCATACTCTTGAGACGCTAAACTGATTCACAATGGAGTATGGAAACATAGCAGTGCGGTGGTAGCAATTACATAGAGAAGCTTCTCTATCAGACACCATCTACATCTTTTCAAGGTAGCTGATGTGTAATTAAAAGTAACGCTTGCTCTCTTAAGTAAAATATCATTTATTTAAAGCAGATACATAAATATTAAAAAACAAACAAACAACCCAACAACTTCAAATGAGACAAACCGAGTACATTTACTCAACAGGTTCATACATGAGGTGTTTCACTTACCTTCAAAGTCCACATCCCCTACTAACTTGGTCTTTCCTGTAAGAGGATCATGGATGTGGTTGATGCCTACATCAATCACAGCTGCACCTTCTTTAACCATATCAGTTGTAATCAACTTTGGGATACCTGAAACCATCAAGACATACTTGATCAGTGTGGCCAGACAGTCTTAGGTCATCAGTTCCAAATTATAGCGATTGGTGTGCATGCATGAAAAGAGGATTCTTTCAAGGGAAATTTTCCTATATGTAGAAAATAAGTTTTCCACTTCTACACAGTTTGCAAGCATCAAGAGAAAAGCTGACATTATTTAACACGAGTAAATATTTTCAGCCAGGCCTGTAGTCATAACCATAGTCAAACACAATCGTGATAAAGGACGTGCTGCTGGTTTGCAGTAGCATTTTAGCTAACCTTTTTAGCATTTCCACAGAAAACCGAGTGATAAATATGTGTTGTAATCCACAAGAAATGGTTAGTCTTGTCAGTGTTCCAGCAATCCAGAAGCACTGAGAACTGCTGAGGCAAGTCACGTACAATGTTATTTCCACATAATTTTTTAAACTCTTCTCTATTTCAATATCTGCATTGGATTTCTGTTACTCTTCTTGGCTTTTCCGATTTCTTGTACACTTGTTAGATGTGTGACAACTGAGGCTGTTACTTGAACTATGGGCACAAACTACATGAAATATCACCACTGCAAAACAAATGCTGATGAGACAGCCTCATCTACGCTACCAGCTTATTTTCACTTCTTGGAAGTAATACGGAGCGCTTTATAAGCATCAGAAAGCTAATGAGGAAAAAAAAGGCTAACTCAGATTTACCCATAATAAACAATGTCAAGCCAAGCCGTTCTCCTTTTTTGCAAATACCAGGTTTTGTACACGGGAGAGAGAGGGCCGGCCTTTAGGTAAAAGCTTTTTCCACGTAAGAAAGCCAAGAAAACGTACTTGATGTAAAACCTGTAGGATAATTGTACCTGGATAATAGGCACCAATGGTTTATTATCAAAATGAAAATGCGTGTTGAGGGGGTTCCACAAGAGCCAGGTATTAACTTATGTCACTAATGAGATGGAATACAGAAAAGTCTTATTAAATGTGGCAAAGTCAAAGCTGGAAAGTACTTCAAGCAGGTGAGCTTAGATTTCAAGTGACACTGACAAAAAAGAAGAAAAACATCAAAAAAAAAGATGAAATTCAATAGGAATGAAGGCAAGATACAATGTTTACATATAAATACGTACCTTGCACAAGGGCAAGATAGCAAAAAATCAGTTAGACAGTAATTTTTCATAAAATGAATTGGGGATTAGAACACCAACTGAACGTAAGTAGATACAATTATGCTATCGCAAATCACGCTGAAATCCTAATCTCTTCAATATTTTAAGATCTCACATGGGATCCCTGCATTTTTTCTGTAGGTGGCAGACTTAGAGATGTGGACAGATACATCAGCTATAGAAGACCAACAGGAACAATCCAAGCACTATAATGAAAAAAAGGCAAAGAATCAGCTCTTTTTTTTAATCTTGTGACAGTCCTCAAGGACATAAAAAACTGCTGGAAAGAGGAAAGGAACCATTCATCTTCCATGTCCTCGATTGACAGGATGCAAAACAATAAGATTTCAATTTTCCTTGCTGCACAGGCACTCTGCAGAACGTTTCAACCATACAGACAGATGGAACACTGGAGCAGGTATAGCCTGGGGCAAGAATAAGGACTCTATCCCTGGAGATCTTAGAAAGTAGAATGGACTAAAACGTCAGACAGTCCACTTTTCTGTGCACTAGGATGGACTGGATAGAATTTCAAAAGATCCTTCTTGCCCTATTTTTGTATGATGTCCACAGGGAAGAAGAGCTGGGAAGACCTCCTAGATTCAAATGCCACTGACATGCAGGAGATGCTCTGCTTTGTCTCTTCCACTCTTCATATAACCAAGACATCACCACTTAGCAAGCATGTTTACCAAAATCTGCTCAGGGTGGAGAACAGTTCCTGAGACTGAATCTGAGAACGCTGAAGCTCTTCTACATTAATTTCTGCTATAGAAGAGCATGCTGTGAGACTGTCTTCGGTTGAAGAAACACATTCAGCTATTAATTAAATATTAAGAGTGATAAGGGGTACGCCTATGACACTAAGCTTACCAAAGAGGGCCTGGCCTTAGCACTACACACCTTCACCAGCTTTCCGTGGTCTATATCTATACAGCGTCCTGGGGTGCGACTCTTTTGCTATTAAGAGACCTCAGCTAAAACAAAGTACTGCAACAAGCCTCCTCAGCTTTTAGGTACAGAAAAGATTTCTTCATCTCCCTGTAGAAGAGCTCCATTCAACCCTTATTTAAGCTCAAAGCATCCTGACATTCATGCCACAATGTTCAATGGTCAGGACCTAAAAAGACACTTCACACACTTCAGATAAAGAATGTGAGTTAACGGCCTTATGTTTCCAATCAGCACATTTCAGGTACCCATCAAAAAGGTAAAGCACCAGAAGAATGATTTAGCTATTAAAACAACACTTAAGTACAAAAAACGACAGCTTCACTGTATGCAGAATCTGACCTGAGTCCTACTGAAAGTGATAGCAAAACACTGTTTTCTTAGAGACTAGGCTTGGACCATAAAAGCCTTCCACTTCCTTAAGATCACTGCCACAAATTCAAATTGCATACGGTGCCACATATTTACTTTTTGAAGATCATTCTAATCTAGCTTTCCAGACGTGCTGAAGTGAGAGGTAATGGCTTTATGGCATGCTCCACTTGAGGCACAGAAAATCCTTGTTCCTCAAGAATAAGAGATCAGTAGGAACCCTCTTTGCAAACAGTAGTTTTAATTACAGTAGCAAAATAATCTAAAATAGACATATCAGTAGTGCTTTACAAACAGCAGTATGACTTGTGACCAGATATCTGAAAGTTCATTCCTGGACCGACACAGAACAAAGGAAGCATCTCCTCAAACTTTAAGGCAAAATAGTATTTGAGATCAAAGTCACTACATGCTATTGGAGATCCAAGAATACAAGGTGCTTACATATGCACCAACATATAAATGCAACAGCAATCTTTTCTGTATATCCACTTTAAATGACCTCCTAAACTTCTTTCCTACTATGCAACCTCTAACTTGACTTTAAAGTTGGAACTTGCCGTCACTTATTTTGCCCTGCTTCTTGAGTGATCCTCTATCTCTGCGCCTCGAGAGGAGTGAAGATATGCTATTAGAGGGCAGATAACGGGGGAACCTAAACTCCTCCCTCCCTGTCAGAGGAAATTTCTCTCAGGTTGAGGGGAAAAAAAAAAAATTGAAAAAAGGCAAATCCATATGTTTTTGAGGTTCTGTGGTTTTCTTTGAGACAAGTGTTGGCGTACAAGGGCTTTGGCATCATTTAAAGTGCTGGATTTCAGCCAGCTAATCATCTGGATATGGGCAATGTAAGAATGCTCTTTGCTTTCCATTTCTCACTCCCCCATAAGACACAAGCTGGAAACTGCGCTCGAGTAAGCCACGACCTCAAATTCCTTCCTATGCCATTTGATAACATCTGGCTGCATCTACTTCATCATACTTTTATGCAATCAGTTGCAAGCTGGCTGGTAATTGGATAATGCTTTAGTCTTATGGGGGTAAATGATGTGTGTGAGATAGGGATGGAAGCATATTAACGGAAGTTAACACGGTTACACCCTTCGTAAAACGGTTTGATAATAGGCCAAATACTTAATAGCAACAAATAAACTAACCCCCAAATCATATGAGCAGATCTATTTACTTAAGCCTACTTTACATACCAAGTAGAACGAGATAAGCGTCAGAGCACTTATTCCTAAAATGCACTGATTGTAGAATGTGGGAAAATCTGCCATTAGTAATTTCTGCAGAAAAAGTTGAACTATGCTTCAAAAGAACAAATATATTATCCTAGCTTATGTGCAAGGACTGTAAAATAGGAAACTCCTGAGGAAACTAACCGGCCACTGGCTTAATAGAATAGTCTGGCAAATCTGCAGTTCCCATACAGGAGGGCCACAGATCACGCCCTCAGGGACACTGCAAGGAGTCTCAGAAGAATTTCATCCGGCATTTGGGACCCTCGGCCCTTCCTCTCCTTGCCCTCCTTGCAGGAAGTCAAGTCCTCTCTCTGAACTAAGGCAGACTGGAAAGCTGTGACAGCACTAGCAAATTCACTAGACAAAGACTACCTACTGCCTCCATCGCCACTCCAGCAGTACTGCAGTAGCTACCCAAACACCACAGGCAAAGTTGCACTTTCCTTTCTGCTATGGACCTGGGCTGATAGTGACAGAGGAGCCCCCACGGGATGTCTGCATAGGCAAGGAGAGTGGGCAGGGATTGGGACCAACAAGGCAAGGCCACGGTAGGATCCTAAGTGCAGGGTGTGCTTATTGCTCAGAGGGAAGTTATGCTTTGACTAGAAATGCAAAAAACTGCATGGCATCGAAACAGTTCAGGAAGGTCCAGCTGGAAGCCAAGAAGCAGAATTTAGGGAAGGCTAGGTTGGACAGGAGCAGCCTTGTTGAAACTTGTGATGCAAGGAGTTGGGAGGCAATTAGGGGGGAAAGGAATAAACTGTACAGATAACACCACTCAACAAAGCTTGGGAACTGGGGTGCAGAAGCTGGGGGCAAGTGAGAGGGACAACGTATGAAGATGAGCGTTCTCAAACTCAAAAGTAAAACCAAACAGCCTGATGGGAAGCATTTGAGAGCCCTGAATACAAGCTAACAAAGAATCCCCTCAGACAGAGTACCACATCAGACTGAACACGCTTATTTTAACAAGTCACCAAACTGGGGGCCAGGCTGCAGGCAGCTCTTCTAAAAGCATTTTATGGGAAGAGCAGAACAGGACCCTCTCTCTTACACATACACACAGACACACACACACAGCTTTCTCCCACTTGCACTTGTCACATTGTGGCCTATGACAGCAGCTGTTCTACCCAGTAGGGTAGAAGTTACCTTCCTTGTGACCCTCACTGAACAGGTCCCACACATTTCCTGGCAATGACCAGCATTATCCCAAAGGTACAATGTGCACAATTCCCACGTAACAAGGAGAAACTGGAGGAACTCCACTCTCCCAAAGTGTAACCCTCCCCCGAGCTCCCAGTGGGGCAAGGCTGCCTACTTTTTGCACAATCTAGCCCTAGGTTTTTTCATTATTCCAAGTATATCTCATGTTGTGTAATGAGTCTCGTATCATGCTTCTGTTACAGGTAACACAAAGAAAAAATGTCAAGAACACACACAGCTGAACTGGTACTGAATAGTTTTAACTGCAAGCATAGCCAATATCAAACTATGCTCAGCACAAAGCCAGAAGCTATGATTAAATCAGTAGCAGTGAATTTTCATAGAAGTTGCTAGTTTATTCCCAGTTAGCGAACACATTATTATTTTTTATTCGCAGTGTATGATTTCTGGCGAGACCCAGAGTCGAGTAATCAACTGTGGGAGAACTGAGCTGTTTCTCCTTCCTGACCTGGCATGAGAAAGAGACAGTGCACTTAAGGCTTGAAAGAAAGCAACATCTCACTTAAACAGCAAACGATGAGCTTCAGAGATGTACCTATCTGTCTTCATCTATAAAGTAAGTTAGCAAGAATTGGTGGTAAGGATGATGAAGAGGGAGGAAGAAAGGACAGAAGAGCAAAGATACAATTTGCCTGCGGTCCTCCAAAGCCATCTGAGAGGAGGAGGACGTCCTGAGCTGCAAGGAGACATAGAAATTTTTCCAAAGTTTTTTTTACAAGTTGATTTAAATTTCTATTAATAGTAACAGCAAATTAAGAACAGAGCTTGCTCAAGAACAGAGTTTACTTTTTTCTTTGTTATAGAAAAGTCAAACGGCAAGTATTTCACTCTACGTTCCTCTAAGAACATCGACACAGCGATCTTTTAAAGCCCCTCCTTTGGGTAAGTACCACTTCTTCCTCTTTATATGGTAATTGTGCAAACAATCAAGAGAGGCATAACATATGTGTTTCTAAAATTACCATTCAATTTAGCAGAACTGCCCTTAAATCTAACAGCAAAAGAAGCGTGTCATTGTTTTATGAATGCAGCCTCCAGCTGATTTAGAGAAGCCCTCCTGTCAACATTTAAATGACTCATGATTTTTGCATTGAACAGAGAATGTTTTAATTTACATAATTATACCTGTATAAACTATGCACCGAGTGGTTCCCAATCTTGAGTTCACCCTGAAGTCTCCCTAAGGGAAAGGTGTCACATGTGATGAGAAATAGTTTGAGTCTGCAAACGTAAAGGGCAAGAACAAACAGCCAAATTGCTTGCTCTTCTTACAAGAAGAAAACCTACTCACTGCAACACCCTTAGCAAGCATGGAACACCAATTGTTCGGTGAGACAAGTAAAATAGCTGGTGGGGTCACCAACACAGACACCGATCTTCTCAAGTTTTAAACGCTGTCATTGGAATATTAAGGACAATTAATATTACCTGCAGCTACTATTACAATGTCAGCTAGTTGAGTGTGAATCTTGAGCTGCTCCTTCGGCGTATATCTGTGAGTAATGGTCACTGTAGCATCACCTGAAATGTAAGGGACGGACATTCAATTGTCACACATAAGATTACTGCATGGCAATTATTATCCAGTACAAATGAATTATTTTGGTTACATTAAGAGCAATACAGATGCTCATCAGACTTTTCTTGGGCCGCATCATTTATTTCAGCATAGACAGAATGTTTCTAACGCTTGTGTTTCACACGCACAAGAAAGTGTTTATCCTTAAAAATCAACACTGGATTAATGCACGCACACAGCGTGGACCAACTTACTCCTCAATCAACTTCACTACATTTAGTGAAACCACAAGGAATGACCACAGCATAGAATCTGGTGTCCACCCTATTAAGCACAGTGTACCATAGTGTACCATAAGACTAGTGCCAGTGTACCATAAGACTAACTTGTTTGTGACAAAATAAAACACCAAGTGCAAGATGACCACCTTTACACATCCCTCCTCAACCACTTTCGTCCAGCTCCCTAGATGCCTCCCTTGACATTCTGTCATACAGACAAGATGGAAGACCACAGCCTTCCCTGCCTCTGTGACCTAAGTCCGTAACATGGTTTCCCTGGAGTCAAAGTTTAGTCTTTGTTCTGTGTTTTTGACAGACTGAGTGTTCAAGAACTAAGTGGTAATTAAGTTAAGTGAACCAGCCTTACTTCTTGCTACTATTTCCTCCCTCAGGCCTGAAGATGGCTAAGCATCTGGCCAGCAACAGATGACGACAACCAAGGCTCCTCTCTTTGTAGGATCTGATTGCGTAGGGAATGAGTCTAGTAGCTACAGCAGCAATGGCACTCTGGGGCCAAGGGTCTTTTTCTCAGCAACTCTGTCTACCAATATTCACATACAAGGGTCAGACAGAAAAATTCCTCTATTGACTGGAACACCAACAGATTTCACTGAGGACAGGCATTCTTGAACACACATGCGTAACACGGTTAACAACAGCATCAGTATTTACTGATCTGTATAATTCTAACTGGACAGATCTGAGGATGTTTATCACTGCAATCACTTAAGGAATAAATACATCAAATGCCTATGTTTTTGCACAGACTTGAAATACAGTAAGCAGTCATTTTACATAGCTCAAATGCAGGAACGGGACAGAAAGGACAAAAAGGTGCTTATTTTGCAAGTGTCTTACCATCTCTTGTAACTCCTGATAAAACAAAAACTGCTGAACCATGACTATACCAGAGTAGAAAGCGTTTGAAATGATCACAAATGGAAGCCCACAACCTTCTGGGCAAACTCGGAAGATCTGGGCCTGCTTTTGCACGTAGGCACACTGCTTGGCAAGAAGCTACAAAAAAACACCCTCCTAATAAGACATGAAAAACCTTGTTTTGGAAAACCTGTTTGATGGAGATCATGAGGAAAAACCAATACACACAAAAACAAAGGTTCACGGGCATAGGGACTGAAGTCTCACACTGCGTCCAAAATCAAGCGTGGTGATCCTCTGACCTGGAAAATAGCAAAAATAAAAGCTATCAAAGGAGATTTCCTCCCAGATTCTGATGCCAACTCTGTCTCTCTCTCCCCCTTCCAGCTATTTGTAGCACATAGTGTTCATGTGTTACACCCACCAGCCTCCACCTTCCATTCACCATAAACTCCTAAGCCATATTACTAACCATTAAACTGAAAGTTCTTGCCATCACAGACACGACCATCATATTTGCTTCCTCAGGAAATGTGTCTGATAAATCTAATCTGTGCCTGATCTCATTAACTCTCTTCCGTAAGCATGCCGTCTTCAACTTGCCTGTGCTCTGGCTTCTCTGCCCCTTCTCCCTCATTTTTGACCACTTCTCTCTTCCTTCGGTCACCACCTTTCCTCCTTCAGTCTCTACACTTAATATGGTCTCCCTGAAGAGTAGCTGATGAACGCATTTTCAGTTACTGGCAAAACGCAGTGCAAATGCGCACGAGCAATTCCATGAAATTGGGGAACTGACAAAAGTCTTGTACCAAGTCTGCATAACTTCCCATGGATCTAAGTCCATCAAAAGCTTATACAGCTGACCGTCCTAAAAATATCTCCTCTCTAACCTTTCTTGTGATAGCAACATCTTAACCAATACATAAAGCCTACACGTCAATATTCCTTCAGCCTTCACTCTTGGTTGCCTTTGGTATCAATACATGGTGATACGCACAAAACACAACACATGCGAACAAGACGAAACAAGGGCTCATTCACACTCTAATTTTGTTCATCTAAAGCATCGCCTCTCAGGTTGTTAACTTCTTTCCATGTCTGCCATGCACACAGGCTCTTATGAGTGAGCAGCATACAGACTGGACAGACAGCCTAAGATTCTCCTCTCTGGTGGTCTCACTCTCCAAGGCTTACTAAAATTGATCACTCGGTCCCCTGCAGGAAAGTCGTTATGTATGTTTTGGTGTGATGCACTTCCTTGTTACTGTTAAGTAGCAAGTGCTAGCCCTACAAACTCAGGGACTCTCTGAAGGGCCATCCTTCACACAAGAGAGCAAAGCAGACTTTTCACTGGAATCTGGAAAGAAAGGCTTCAATAAAACAGAAGATCCTACAATATCCATTTTAAACAGTAAAGAGGATGTTTTGTCTGAAAGCAGCTGTTGTTAATTCCCAAAGATATGTGTGTAACAATGTACTTTTGACCGCACTCAACATAGAAGCTGAGAAGAAAAAAAATGGACTAAGTCCAAAGATGCAAATATTCCCAGCTCCTAAGACATAAAATGGATGCAGTTTTCCCCTAAAGATTTCTGGGAAAAACATTCATCTACAATGTAGTCATCTGACTACATTTCATCTGTAGTCAGCTCCTGAAACCAAATAATTACACTCACTACCAAAAAAAGATGGTCCCTACCTTCCGAATAGCAGTCCAGGAGCTTACAGACACCTCAGAAAGGGTAGGTTTTCCATTTATTTGTGATCATGTCAAAATAGAAAATATACAACTATTTTTACACTGCTACTTCTGCTGAAAGAAGACAGAGGAAGATATTTAGCAAGTAGAATGAAGTATCATACTACCGAGTCAATCCACTAGGTCAGGAAACAGAGATAGTCTCATGACCTAACCACACAGAACGATTTGTTTTGTAAGGGTAGACAGTTTTCCTATATGACCAGATATCGCCACCTGCAGGATATTAGCGTTTCTACATACAAAACATCACAGATTGCAACAGACCCCAACTTTTCAGTTTTATCATTTAAAAAAAATACAGACACCAAAATCAAAAAGCCCAAATCCCTTGCATCACTTCTTTATAAGTGTGATTTCATCCATTCAGTCTCAATTACTGATACAACCCTATCTGGACTGATAAACGTGAAAGTGTTCTTTATCAGCACCTATAACCTGTTGTCTGGTCCTCCTCCCCTTGTTTAAAAAGGAAGCCTCCACTTCCCTTGTACTACCAGCTTTAAACTATTCAAAACATGCTTTTAAGAAGAAAAGCTTTGCTTAATAACAAATAAAACATGCAATTCTGAGTATGACAGAGCACAAGGACAGAACTCTAGATGCAGAATTCTCTTGAACTGCAAAATGCAGTAAGCCTAGAAACTTAAAAAGCTTGTCAAAGCTACCTCGTCTTACATCCCAATAGATGTCTGTGATTACGATATGTAAATTTTACCCTTATACCAGCTGCTGAGAATACTGCTAGAAAAGATTATTCCATTTAAGCTATTATTTTCATTACGCTCATTTTTCTAATCTTTCCTACAGCTCTGCCTCCTTGACCTAATTCAACATTAGCAGTATGTATGCTCTTTCGCTACCTATCTCAGATTATCTTAACCGCCTTCAATTTCTTCTCTGTCATGATACATGGAGAAATTTTAACAATTACCATACAACTGAAAGCACAGCCTAGCCTGCCAAACAATACTGCCTTCTTTTCCATGCTGCATCCAGGCTAGCCTCTTCTTGCTCCGAACAGAAGCAGAACTAACTGCAGGAGACCACTCATACCTTCAAAGACAGTCCAATCTGAGAGTCAGGAAAGAGAACTACACTAGACTCGCCTAACTTTGAAAGGATTTATACCAATGGACACTACAAATACATACTTATGCTTGTTTTTTTAATCGAAAAAGTACATATGTTCTTTTATTTTCTCATTGTCAGTTGTTTACACTGGATAGTACCACGTGGCAGTTGTTGGGGGGGGGGGGGGAAGACTGCCTCAAGAACAAGTCTGTTTCTTCAGACCATGCAGTACTTCACAATAGCTCTGTTTATCAGGTTTCACTTCATCTGCTTTATATAAAGCATATTTCAAACTCCATTTGCTAGTTCACTAAATTGCATTTCCAATAACATATGGAACCCAAACCTTGCAATAGATAGCAAAAATCCTAGTGATTTTCATGGGAATGGAGACGAGCCCAAAATTATGCACTGATGGTAATTACAATTCAAACATGAAGAGAAGTTTCAAACAGCAACTTTCCCACAGAGGCTGAATGCAAAAGCCAATTCTACGATTAGTAAGCGTTTAGCGTTTCATTACATTAATAGCAGATTTCATTCTACTCCTATTAAATACACCTGGGATTAAACATCCATGTTTACCTCATTTGTGCACATCACCTTGGTAGTTTCTAACATCAAACTAAAAGTTGTAAGAGGACAGTTTCGATTGAAATTGTATTTGTTACTCTTTCTACAGCACAATTATAGCAGTACATCCATGTCTCTAATTAAGACAACTGTTTCGCTTGTTGCAAACATGGTACAAGAGAAAAAAGCTTTCTCATTTCATCCGAATCCTCTACTTAGAGTTATTTTGACAGTTTCACATATAGGAGCATTAGCATACTGGACAATATTCTTGGACTTACCTCCAGGCCTTTCATGCTCTCCATCAGTATGTAAAAGCATTGAAATAGGCATTCCAACATTCTTAGATCTTCCAGCTACAACAACATTTTTACCAAATGTTTGTATTCCTTATAGAAAAAAAAAAAAAAAAAAAGAGAAATAAAAACAAAGTTGTATCCTGCTATTTTGAGATACCTAAACTCATCTTCTCAATCCTCAAGATATAATTATTTGCTCTTGCAGATTGCTGACATCTACATTACTTGAAAACTCACCTTGCGGAATGAATCCATAACCCAGCTTTCAGCTTTCACAGTAGAGAAACAAAACTGCCACCTAATATAGGCAATCCGAATCACCCTTTGGAGAGACTTAGTTTGTCCTCGCTGACCATAAAGGGAAATAGAAGCTCGTAAGTCTATCAATGGGAGCATCTGTATTATACTTACAAAATCTGAAGTATCCAGTTTTTTCCCTTTCTAGTATGCAATTAAATTTAGTGTCACTTCTGTCCTTGTTTCTTCCCCTTCCCCATCAACAACTTTCACATTCTAATTATCTATTTGCTAATTAATCACGAGTAGTCTTACAGAAAGCTCCTTCCAACATTATAAAAAGTGCAAAGTAAGTTATCATGCAAAATGCTTCACCAAGTACTCTAAGTGAATGACTGTCTCTTCTTAATGAATAGTTCTATTATTAGCAAAATATCTCAATCTATTTGGTGCCTCATTATTATTTAATTACTCCTCTAAATGTTTGTTCTTTTATCAGCCCAATAGATTAAGACAGTCTGCATCTGTTAACTTACATCTGCCTCTCTCTCTCCTTCAGCTTTCATAATAAAAAATTAAATAAAAAAAACATAAAACCACATTTCAAAACACTTCCCTACCTGTCCGTTTTATAATTTCCCATACGGCAGCAGCAGTGGCAGGTATTATAGAAGGCTGATCAAGACACAGACGTCCCATGTTGATAACGTGAAATCCATCCACATCCTTTTCAGGTGCAATAGCATTACAAATAGTTCGCTCATCTATGTGATCTGGAAAATGCATTGCTTTCCTATTACTTTTCTTTCACTTGTCAAAAGTCATCAATGCTATCCAAATCATTACATGGAGAACCCAATACTTTCATCTAACTAGGATCATTATTATTATTTGTTATGCTTAGGCTATACTTAAAATAAACAACTAAAAAAAAACCCCTTAATTTACAACCTCAACTTTGTGCTGAAGTCATCCACCAAAAATTAAATGATTCAGTTTGTGACCCTGCTTATACAACAGTGTCAGTCAAAATATTAGAGGATGATACTCCACTGAGAATGATGCTTACTAATGATGAAAAGTAAATATTTAAACAAGACACTCGACTTTCTTCTGCATTGTGGAAGTGTTAATAACCTAGTAGCTCAAAAAAAAAAAAAAAAAACAAAAACCAAAACAACCCAAAAAAACACATACACAAAAAGCATTTCAGACCTTAATTTTAAACAAATGCAAGGAAACCCTAGGCTGAGATATCTTGACGGGTTTCGCCTTTAGCTTCTATTTTGTACCAAGATAGCCATTTTGTGCCCGCTGATTAGCAAATTCTTAAAAATGGCTCTTTTCACTGGAAAACTTGGATATCACATAAAATTGTGAGATATTTATGAGCTCAAAACACTAAATATGATTTAAGTGACACTTGCACATTTGTGTAACTTCTCATAGTTAATATTTTGCACTATTTTTACGGGTTAAGTCTTCAGCTGCTTAAAGCTTATACTGCATAAACATGAATATTCATTATGAAACAACATAAGCATTGGCCAATTTTACCTCTGACAAGCTACAAAATCAAGTGTAACAACTGTGATGTGAAGAGACATTCCAGAAGAACACCTGTAGGAAATATGTTTAAAAGAGAAGATGTGGACCCTCCCCGCTCCTGCGGGATATCTCATAAAACACTAATGCGGGGCACGGGAGAGACAAAGATACAAGAAAAATAGTTCTAACACTATAAATCACTACTGTGTTACATAAGTGTAGATTTTATTTCCCTTCAGAAATGTTTTTTTCTGGTTTTGTTTGCATGTGACTACAGACGATTCAATTTTTTTTTCCAGAGGAAAAAGACATCTTTTAAGTATGCTAGCGTGTCACAGAACACTATTCACACACTTAACCTTCTCTCTACAGATCGTCACACAAATTTACTTGCAACCATTCCAAGCTATTCTTCCATACCAAGTTTCTGTCTTTACACTTCTAATTGTTAACCCAGCTTGCACGATGGCTCGCCTGGTCATACTCTTCTTTACAGAGAACACACATGGGTCATATATAGATAAGCTAAAAATTAAGGTGCCTTTTCAAAAGCAGAGAGGGATGAAAATAAAAATATGGAGCAAAAGAGTTACAGTTCTAGCAACTAAAATATACAACATGGATCAAGAAATACAGAGTGAGGAAGGAGCTGTTCAGCAGCAGCAATGGGCTCCCTAGAAACCCTTTTTAGAAGCTGTACTGCAACCCCGCTATAATGACACACTCAGTTGCACCAGATAAGGCTGACCTTCAGTTAGCACAGTCCTTTACAACAGAGAGGCATTTTGTTCACATGCAGTTGTCTCACATGTCATGGCTGCTGACCTCCAAGGAAACGTTAAGTTTCTGGCATTCTAACTCAAAGTAATATGTAACATTTCATAGCCATACTCCAAACAGCTTTAAAAGACACAAGAAACTGTCCACCAAACCATCACCACATCAGAAGTGACGCACTCACAAGGTGCACAGAAAGCAAGTCTTGCTCAGGCAAAGATGATAAACCTCAAAGTTAAGTTGTTCCAACTCACAGAAGTAAGAGAGAACAAAGCCACTTACTACTTCTATTTTAACCTAATGTTGATCAGAAGCCACATCTGTGTGTTGTTTAATCCCCTCCTCAAAACAATAAAAAACAAAAGCCAACCAACCAACCAACAGCAGCCATTGCTGATCTAGTGTCTACAACTTCTAGGCTTTGTCTCCTACCATTTCAATGCAAGTTAAATTGATTTTGGGAAAGGAACTAACAGTCTTCTGTGCTTCCATCTCTAAAAGTTTCTTTGGGAGAACATGGCATTTCAGGGGAGGAAAAAAAACCCCAAACAAACAGAAGCACCAAACAAAAAAACCTCTCAGTACTCAAAGTTATATCTGACATCCACCGTAAAAAAAGCCTTTATTCTTAAAAATGGCTTGCGTATTTAGCCTTAACAAATATCTATACAGACATATAACACTGAAGCAGTTCTACCGTTGACTAAACTACAGTAAAGGTTTTCCGAAGGTAAGCAATAACCAAGCCTCACACTGGCAAGTTCTACAGCTTAGAGGAAGACCAATTATTCTTAATGTAGTTACTGCGAGCAAGGTACTGTAGCTCGAGAGGGATGTTCAACCAGTTACAATAGGGCTTAAACTACTTAAGTGTACTAGCATTAGACAGCTGAACAGACATCTACCATCACCTTCAAATTGTTTTTGTTGAAATGTTAAACAGGTTTAAGTTCACTAAATGTCAAGGCTTAAGTCCACTGTTAAATTATGTATCATTGTGCAGAACGAAAGCAGAAGACTCAAGAGAAGATTGCAATGAACTGATAGCCACTTCGAACAAACAAAAACACAACAACAACATAAAGGAAGCATTTCTGCAAGTGGTATCAAGCAATTTTTCACAATATCAGCCTAAGTCAAGTGACATATTGCACCCTCCATTTACGGGGAACATACCAGTGGATGAGGAGTCCAGAAGACAAGTTTGTTTCCTATGCTTCACTCAAGAGAGGAATGTCCAATCCCTAGGCTGCCAGCGGTAAGTCTTTTTTGTCAGTTGTTAATATTTACGAAAATTTAATTAAAAAACCCAAATCCCTTCCTCTGTGCTTACTGGAAGAGATGTTTCTTCAAACTAAACAACCAAAGCACATTCAGGTAACACCCAGAGTTCATCACTAGGTGTCCAAAACTTTGTTCTCCATACCTGCATTATACTTCCATCTTGTGGCCGACTTACTCCCGCAGGTAAGTAAATTTGGGGATTATCAACATCTAGTGTTTGTATAATACAAAGTACAAAACTTTCTAACCACAAATGCCTAATTTATTACAAATCCGAATAAAACACATCCTTCTCTTCCTTAACACTCAGTACCTGCCACATTTCTTCATGTTCTGCAAGTAGGAAATAAAGGCAGCGAGAACTACCTGAAAGCAAAGAACAAGACCAGTAGTAAGAGCAGAAATGAAGACCTGATCAAAAGCTGATCAGAAACAAATCCTCCGCGTCATAATCATTATTTCTAGAACAACCACCCCTGGGGTTGCAGCTACTGCTAGAAATCTTGCCTACATATGCCAAACATGGTTCCTGCACTTCAGGGCCGACAGTCTAAATATATGACAGCAGATAACACTTGGAAATAAAGAGATAGGGGAAATCCCACATGCCAGTCAATTTATTACAATGAATCTAGTAAGTTAGGTACATCTCTATTAGGAACCTTACACTAGTTGAACTGAATTGATTTAGATTTAGATGAAAAGTTTTAAGTTTAATCATTGCCAAATTCCAGCTTTCCAGCTACTGCCTAGTGGTTTATACGGATCAGATAAGCGAGTTTTTACTACAAACTGCGAGAGGCAGGGGGGTTAATAAACAGGAATATGGTAGGGGCTTTTAGAACTTTAGCACAGAGCTCATCTGGAACATTAGAGAAGGCACAGAAAATACCAACAGATATTTGAGGGGAAAGCTAGAACCACTGTGAGAAGGGCAGTAGCATCATCTGCTGGATAGTATACTTGGCACGCTATAGCGGATGAAGATACGGCCAAAGGTCTCAAGAAATAAGGCAAATAAGTGCAACATATTAGAAAAAAAACCAAGAAGTAAACTGCGTAAAGTGGCAAAGAGGGAAAAGTAATCCTTGCAATAGCATTTTGACTGAATTTTTTTTAAAAAAAGGCAACGTTGTTGATCCCCATTATTTACTTCACTTTTTGTTTAATAAGAACTGTGAACTAGTATGCAATAAAAATGCGTCGTTTCAATGACTCATCCTTCATTATGAATACGGGCTTTCAAGAGCTCCTCATGTAACTAAGATACGCTCACAATCAAAAATTCTGTCAAACATCTCCTCTTAAATTGTCCATATTTGAAGAGCAGGATAAGAGACAGCACCTACCTGGGAGAGGTAGCTGAACTAATAAACCACTAACCATTGAATCTTTGTTGAGTTTGACTGTCATATCTAAGAGTTCTTCCTGAGAAATGTCTTTAGGCCTCAGTATGATCTCACTAGAAATGCCTGATAATAAACAAAAACAGAAAACACTGATATTAGTATCAGAATATCTATCTCAGGTGAGTTTACTCATTTCGTCTAAAAACGTATCAGACGCTCAACAACTGCCTTAACTAAGAATGGAGGACTTCCAAAAATTCCACTGTCGCTGTCTGATCTTTAACATTATTTTTTAGATGTCAACTATAATCTTACAGTGAAACATACAGGAAAAAAACCAATGGTTTGACACAGTAGCTCCAATATTAAATTGCAATTTATAAGTATTTGGAAATAAGGCATACAATAACTTTTCTACAAATATGCTCTTGAGAATTATGAACAAACCCAAACAGATCAAGCTACACTAACAATACTGCCACTCTATATGATGACTTCATTTCTCCTGCAAGACAAAACCCATTACTAGAGTCGATAATTTTTCAAGTCACTAGACAAGACTGCAGTTCCACTGACAGCAATGAAATTCAAGGTTCCTGTTTAAGCTAGGATACTGTTTAGAGTGGACACAGGATACTGTAGTGACTGAGCTTTACCCAGGGTAATCAGTTATTTGCATTTGCTACTTGATTTCATTATGCCTGAAATCATGCCCTTTGTATGTAGAACCGTGACACCTCAGTTTTGGATTGGCTTGCCTGGCTTTAATATGGGCAGAAAGCATTCAACAGGACAAATTCCAGGAAATACTGCAGATACACATCAGAAATTCATGATTCAGGTTATGGAGAAAGATACTCTTCTCAATTTTTCCTTCTGTAAGAGTGGTTAGCATGTCATCTTTGTTGCCGTCAATTCCAGGATATTAGGATTTGTTACTATGGTTGGAAGTGGACCGAAGAACCACATAAAAGAAGGAAGATAACGGGTGCTGAGAAGGTAGAGCTCCTAAGCATGTATTTCACATTTGAAAATCATCAGTGTCTCGCAAAGACAATAACTAAAAACTCATATATATATAATTTCCCTCCAACTGTCTTTATTCACTTAGCCTTTCAAAACCAGCTAGATATTTATACGTCAAAAACCACTTCTGTTGTGTTACTTTTTACTTTCCAGGTTCTAAGGCTAACGATGCAAACCGTTTCTTAACATTTCAAGGCATAGAATCAAAACTGAGGCCTACCATTCCTGTGCCACAAAAACTACTTTCTTTGCACATCATTGCAACTTTTTCACTTTATGTTCATCTGGAATGGTGAGGAAGAACACAGTGCAAAGTGAAAGGAAGATACAAAGGGTCCCTCCACCATTTTTTTGTTTAATAAAAATATATTGGGCTTAACGTGGAAACATTTTTATTATGTAATACATACCTACAGCTGCAGCTGCTTTTATCTTATTTCTGACATAGATATGACTAGCTGGATTGTCTCCTACTAATATGACAGTGAGATGAGGCCTCCTGTTTCCAAGGGATATCCATGATTCTACATCCCTTTGAACTTCTTTCAGGACTTGTTTAGCAAGCTTTGTCCCCGAGATAATGGTTGCTTCATCACTATAAAGACAAAAAGATACACAACATTTAGATCTACAATTTCATAAACAAAACACTTAAGTGTGTGACCTACTGTGTCAAATATTTGCAAATGCTTTGATCAGTGAATTTGATAGTAATCCAAATACTATTTGAAAGATATACACTCAGTACAAACGCACCTGAGCAAAGACAGGACTCCCCCTCTCATTTGAAGGGCATGAAAGTGCCACCAGTATATACAAAAGAGAAGCTCACCTGCCACAACCCACCTTCCAAACACGTGCAGTCAACACAGTTTTCGTAAATATCTATGAATTTCTATGTTTGGGAACAGAACATGAGAATATTCTTACACCCTTAAGTTTTTGTGCTGTAAGGAATTTTTTTCCTCCCTCCCTTTCCAAATTCACTTCAACAACAAATTTGGCATGACACTATTCACAGTATTCTTTTGTCCAAATCTAGCTGATAACATTTCTTAATTTTCTCAGGACCTAGCTGAGATGTGAATAGTGAATAACTCGGGAACTTCTGTCATCTCCTCCTCCTAAAAAGGCCCACCTCCCCCTTTTGGTCTTTCAATCCCCTTGTTCTTCGAGATACCTTGCCCTCCCCTCCAACCAGCGCTGTGGTAGGCAAACACCCTCTTAGGGTAGCATGCCTACTACCATTGCCTTGCCTGTGGGGAAAAGCTGAGGAAGACAGAAGGTGTCTTTTTCCTTGAAACGTTCCCTGAACCCCTCAGTCCCCTTCCTTCCCTCTGTCATTGCTGTGGTCATCACCACAGCCAGCAACAGTGGGGAGGAGGGAATCCCCCCCACCCCAAAAAACCCACACGCCCACCAACCAAAAACAAAATTCTCCAGCGTGTAATTCTTCCAGATGCTAGGATATTAACTTCTTTGTATTAGGTCAAGCAGCCTTTAAATACTAACTTTATCGCTGGGAAGAGGGCGAGGAAGAGAGAGAAAGCCATAGCGCAAGAAACTATCACTGATGTTGTCTGAAACAAGGTACTCCATAGGATTCAAAACCACTATTTCAGGCAGCACAGAAGAGCAAGTTGCATTTTGCCCGTTTGAGAGACTGGTGCAGTTTGACTCATTTCTAGTAGGCCTTCGTGACCAAAGAGACTAAGGGCGAGGGGAGACCATCTGCGGTCTTACATGGAAAAAGTCATCCCAACTTAACTGCTACATCTGCCTGACAGATGAGGAAATGTGGACAGATGACTCCACATTTTATTCAACTGAAGAACAGTTCCATCAGCATTCTGCAACACAGGTACTTCTTGGTAGAGAAGGGCAAGATATCTGAAAACACATCTTTCTGCAGAGGTAACAGTATCTATCTCTATAACTTCCAGTAACCTTCACCCCCTTCTAATAAAAATGCTATCTTTAAGCAATAAGACGACAATCATCAAAATGTATTTTAAAATAAAGTTTATTTGAAGGGGACTATGAGGCATATCTTAACAGCGCTGCTAGCAGAATGACTGCTGATTGGAGCAGAAGTTGAATTCTTCGCTCAATCTTATTAACACTACCCTCACAAGTAAATTAACAGTTCTGTGACAGTAAGATTCACCAAGCAAAGTTTAAGAGCTTTACTGGTTTATCAACCTCCCACACTCACCTTATCAGCTAACTGCTCCTAGATTAAGTGCAGTTCTACCAAAATAGCACTTGGCTAAGTACTACTTCATTGAGATCTCCCACGTGTCTTACCTTGGTTGTTCTCCTGGTCTCTCAAGTCTTCTCCGTCTTCCTGCCTGTTTACTTTATGTAAGAGTAGGTGTTCCTCACTTTGTACAGTGCATGTGACACATTCCACCATAGCTGAAGCTGGTCTCTACACTATTTCCTTCACTATTTCACCTTCTTCTTGTCTCAAAGAGACTCAAAAATCCTAACATGATACACAGTTAATAGTGTTTCTTGACAAAAAGATCTGATGTTGTAATAGGAAAACAGGTATCCTTCTATCTATGAAAAAAGCAGTGAAACAATACAAACTCCCTAAAGGCAGAACTACCATAACAGACCAAAATAGTTCATTCTTCTTCTAATGAGCACAATTGTGCAGCATCAAAAGGAAAAAGAAGTTAATGGTTCATCAGCTCCTGATGAAAAACTGCCAACTGATTACTTTACCTTTCTTGCTATAAAGTAAGCCTGAGTGTGAAAGGGCTTCCCTTCTCTAAACACTCTTCCCTTCCTTCTTTGAGATGAACAGCTTTACATACACACACACAGATCGCAACCCCTGCTTTGATTGGAATAAAGTAATCGAACACGACTACCATTTGTGACTAACATGGTTGAGAAAGGATTCCAGGTGACTTATAACGACATCAGCATGGAACAAACTGAATTTGAAGTGCATGCCTCCTCCTTAAAACATAATCACAGAATTGATAATCAACTGCTTCAACTGATCATTGATTAAGTTCTGAAGACCTGCCCTTACCTAAATCTGACCTTACTCACCCAATCACATTCAATCTTCTCAGTTATCCAGGGAGTTAGAAAACCCAAAGTAAGGGAGCAGAAACACAATGCTATAAGAAGAAAGCCATACATATTTATTGTATCTATTGCCATCTATCACTATTTACTTCTATCTAAATATACATTAAAATGCAAGTTATACACAATACATTATAAGCTAGGACAAAATGCATGGAAATAATATATCGTAGCCAGGATGCAGTGTGATATGGCTATACAGCACTTGAATCTTTCTAAGGGCAACATACTGTAAATGTTAGAAGCGCAACCAAAGGCAATTGTAAGTGCCAGAAGTCTCCTAGGCCACTGTAAACACTTAAGTTGTGAGCTGCCTCTGATGCTACTAACGTGCCTTAAACATTTTTAGCAACCTAAGGCACTGTATTTTTTAAGAACTAGTGCGTTTAAATGATATCATTAATAGCATTATTTCTACTGTTCTCTTAAGAAACTTTCTAAAAGTTATCCTTCTTAGGTACAATAGGAGAGTAGCTGATGAAATTGCTGGTGGATTTCAGCAGAAATAAGTTTAAGAGTGAAAAAGGACTGCTTAAAAAAAGCCTATCATGCAACAGATAAAACCCTGAATTAGAGACAATAAAAAGATTTCAAGTTCGGACTAATTTGAATAATTGATACTGAGGGCACCCCAAGTATAGAGGATGAAAATGATTCCAGGTTAGTTCAAGTACACAAAAGAAAACAAGTAAAATCATACCTTTGCAATAGGTTTGGGATGGCCCTACTTCAAACAAGCTATTCTCTTCTGGCATTGCAACAGCTACACAGATACTTGGAAGGCATAAAAGACTACTAATTCAGGCAGTAATTCCATTTTTCGTATCTGTAGCCTAAGAATAAAGGTGCTAGGGAGGGAGACTAACTACTATGTAAGTTTCTGGCAGATGTTTATGAAAATAACTTCAAGTCTCAAGGAGAATCCCACTGAATACAAAGTAGAGATGAAAGAAATATTTTCATAGCAGCTTTAGCCTTTTGCTTTGGCAACTGACCATGAACCACTGACCAATGAAAATGACAAAATAATTAGGAAATGGAGCATTAAAGATAACCTTTGTACATCTTGCAGAATTATGGATTAGAAGTCTAGGAAATTATGGACGTACCATTTGCTCCTTAAAGGACAGGGAGGACAGCAAATCTTACGCCTTAGTCCTTTGCTAATCCTTCTCCAAGTTTTAACATTTGGAAAGGGAAGGAAAGCTTTCTCCTTTCCAGATCCGTGCAAAACTGATCATCATACACCTGTCCCGATCGGCATGAGCTCAACCAGCCACTGGATTACAGATCTCACTACAATGTCATTAACGACAATCTTTTCGGAATAGAGCACAACAGTTTTTATAATGGTTCAGAAATCAAGTGCTCCAACTCTCACAACAGTCCCAAGCTATTAAGAACACCCCTTAAGTCCACTAGGTGAACTGAAAAGTGAGAAATGCTGCCACTGGAACCAAACTGGAAACACTACTACTACACAAACCATCATTTGGGTCCAAGTGTTTATCACTTCTTGTGTACGTTTCCTTGTAAAAGTTTTCAAATTGATTTGAAAGTGTGTCACCGTCACATAGAGCAAATATACTCCCTTCTTCATCCTTCCTTGAAGGCCACCTCACTGTCTAAGCAAGCAGTAGAACTTTTGCCCCATCTCAGCTAGCACCTAAACTTTCAGGCATCTAAGATGAAAGACAAATGTAAAATAAGCGTAATAGTGTTTGGATTTTAAAGATTATTATTTCTCCCATTATAGACTCAGACATTCCATGATTAGAAGCTATTCTTAAGTTATCATTCTGCTGGTTCACTCTATTAAATGCAATTAAAAAGAACACTCATACTTAGTGTTCACATCTAACCATATACAGCGCAGTTACACAAACCGAAATCTCAAGACTTCTAAAGCTGATACAAATAAAGACCATCAAGAAATGGCTTAAGATGATATAAGCATTTCAGTATTAAAAATAGATCGTCTCTGTTAATCATCATTACCGCAAGGCCTTCATATGAAACATTCGTAATTAATTCTGATAATTAAACCCATTTTATTACTTGAATATTTGTACACTTGGTATTCTGTTACCCTGCCTTTTGTTACTGAAACTCAGCTTGGCAAATATAAAATAAGAAAAGTATATAGGAAGGTATTTTATCTCTTATTTTTCTCTCCATGAAGATAGCAATATTTATTTTAATCATTAGTATAGCTTCTAGTGGGTTTCATCTAGAATTATAAGACAAAGTGTACAAAATCAGTATGTTTTTGAAACATCCATTATTTGTTTTACAAACGGAGTATTAGTTCCAATGAAATATCTCTCTGAGAAAAATAAAAGTAGAAAGACCTGGTAGATAATTAAAAAAAAAGTTTTATTAGCTCTTATAACATAATCAAAGTTTGTCATCCTTCAACAGTAGTTATTTTTTGGCCTACCTACTGCGAACATCTAGAACAATAACATTACAGTTCCCTCTACACTTAAAGCTTATAACTTACATACGTTTACTCATCCATTTAGCACTCTTGTTTAACATAAGCTAATTTAGCTTACCATGATAAATGGAGTTCAAAGCAACCTGGAAAAGCAATAAAGCCTTCTGTTTTATGTTAAAATTGGACTGACTTTAAACTGCTGCAAGTCTGAGGAGTTTTATTCTTTCTGTACCATGTTTTGGGAGATGAGCAAGTCTGTAGCTAGACTAACATATTTGTTCAGATAAAGCTTTCTTTTTTTTTGGGGGGGGGGAGGGGGTCTAAAAATGGTTTTGTATGCCGTCTCTACTGTAAGAAATTACACAACCAGAGTAAAACAACTGGTGATTAATATTTTGTTATACGAATAGGATGCCTGTATGTCTGTGTGTCAGCACAGTCAAACATGAAAAATGGTTAAAAATTCAACACACAGTAAAAGCCAGCAAACACCAGATTTATTCGGAAATTCTTACAAATAAACAAACTTTTCACATATAAATAAATGCATGGTAGAACACGAAGGGTTTCATAACTTTACCCAACAGTGCCCCTTCATTGTTAAAAATCTTAACACTATGGGAAAGAAATACAGTGATGAGATCTGAAAGAACTTCTTTCCTCTGCTAGTCTTAAGGATGAAAAAGAAACCAAGAAGCATAAGCATGCTGCTGTATCTCCTGTCAAATGTGACTCAACACCATTCTACCTACAACTTTAGTTCACCCATTTCTTCAGAAGAACTATTGGCTTAAATAAGATTATGCTTGGAAATAGCTGTTACCACCACTTTTGAAAAAAGGTGTCTATGCATTTTAACCGCATCTAAAATGCCAAAAGAGTCTTTTGGGTAAAAGCTTCCAAATTCCAGAAAGAAACCTCTTAGAATACAGTGGCTAAAAGCAGAAACTGTTTGTGGGCTTTGACTGCAAACACTAACAATAAAAAATATATATATTAAAAAAAAAAAAGGCAGTAACGCTTTGTCATTTATCACTCCGAAAGAAGTTATTTCTATTTCTCCTTCTCTCAAGATAATTTTCTCTTCTTCACGACTCCAGGAATCTCTCTCACAAATGTTAGAAGAGTTGCACTAACATCACTTTTAATATAAAATAGGTCATTTATCCAGTATTTCATTTTTATGAAGTACATTTTCTGCTAAGAATCAGGTTTCTACCCCAAAGTCACCACCAATTCATACCACATTTAAAAAATGATCTGGATTTACACAGCTACCATTAAGGCTTTGAGTGTTCCTCCAAATGCGATATATAAGAGATGCTCTAAATGTATCAGGGAAAGATGGAGCAGCAGCATACATGCACATCTGCTACTTGAAACATTTAAAACCTGCTCACCTTCTAACTCCAGAGAGTGGGGTGTGGGTGTGTGTGCACGGGCCTGAACATACTCAAGTTTAAAAAAAAAAAAAAGTATTAGTTACCTTGAAGAGGTCTATGACCTTCTGAATTCAATTGTCATTTTTGCTTTCCGTGAATCATCTCCAATATTTTCACATGCAAACTAAATATCAGGAAGAACACTTCGCTACAATTTAGTATATATGACATTTTTTACCTGGACCTTCAGAACTCTAGCTCAACTACCTAGCTATAAAATTAACTCTGGCAGCCAAGAAGTCATGCCTTAAATATATAACTAAGTAGAAACTTAAAATATTTTGTCATTTTCCTTAGTTGCACTATAATAAAGTCCTTTCCTTTTAGTTACAGGTTACAAAAATTGTGTACGCAACCTTTCCTGGGAAAGAAGACTTCAAAAATGTCAAGTATAAAAATAGCAAATATTGTAACATATTGATGCTTCCTTCCTAGGGATATAATCTAGATAGCTTTACTTCTTCAAGGGAAAGTGTTATTCAGTAACTATACCAAACAATAAAACATCAGCTATAGAAAAAGGCTACATCCCAGCATGCTAGTCAAGTCACTGAAATTGGAAAATTATTAATTTGAACACTATCTACATGGCAAACTTGACTGGGGTAATGACAAGAGCTTGTAAGTGTTACTCTGCCCCTGCGCTTTACTATCATCCCACCCACCCATGGATGGTCCTTACTCTGACAGGAGCAGAGCCAGACATTCTGAAGTTAAAACTGTCTCCATCAGCTGGTGACATACCAGCATAATTCTGGTAATTTAGATTATTACTTAAGGTGAAATCTCCAGTCCCTTTTTACAACTGCTCTGCATTACAAAGCTTCTGTGATGGACAGAATTCTGCAGACAACCAGAAAAGAAACATGCGCCACTGAAGCCTGTGTGAACCGATGACAGAGCAATTCACATACTACATCTTCATTCTTAGCGCAGCCAGCGACTTGCAGAACATGACAGAAATAAAGATGTCATCTGCTCTTCTAAACGTATACACTACAAGCCCAAGATGATATAGTGCATCACAGTGAGATCTTCTCAGTCTCATATATGCCATACTTTTCAAAGAAAACCTCTGTCAAATCATTATTAGAGGAGCACATATTTTTCCAGTTCTGCTAAAAGTAGTAAATGGCAACTAAGAACAGAACTAGTCCCACAGCTACAGAAAACCACGTACTTGTGTCAAAACCAACAGAACTGGATCCTCTGCCATATAGATCAGCAGAACATAAAGAACAGCTATGAAGTCTGACATATACTTTTATTATCACAATATCGGTCTCCAACCTTTGTGTGTTTGAAAATATAAAGCAACTACAACACCTTCAGCGTAAGCTAGTTGCCACCTGCTTTACTGGGTGAACTTACAGGTCAGTATTTAACATAGCTCCAGGATAAATCAAAGGATGGACCTGCAAGAGGTGAAACCCTTCCTTCCACCCCCAGACAAGCGTTCACAGTTGCCATGCTGCGATATCAACACCGGAGTTTCAGTTCAACCAGCACATCAAATGAAATGCACAGGGTAGCAGAGGTGGCAAACTGGATGGCTATCATGTCAGAGTGCATCCCTCTCCCCCTAGGGACCCATCTTACTGCAAACACTGGCAGTTCCCTGCACACTGCAGTGCTACGTGAGAGATGCAGCGGCCACAGCTTTTATTTTTTCATACTCGTGCTGAAGAACAAAGCAGCACTTAAGTTCCACGCTACCTGTCTCTTAGAAGACAGAGAAATGCAGTGAGATGAGTAGTTACCATTACAATTCTCTTCATGTAGAAAGTGAAATTATTTAGCAAAGAAAATGAGATGAATTCACAACCTATTAGCACAAATAAACCCAGAAACCAAAAACATTAATACACAGCAGTTCAGGAATGAAAAAAAGAAAAGAAAAGCTCTTTGAAGTACCAAGAGCAAACACGTTTTAAAGTCAGATTTCCCTCAACGAGGATTAAGCATGCAAGGCCTAATTGCAAGGGCTCTCCGACTCCCCACCGGAGTAACAATGCCCGCCTCGCAGTCCTCCCCCACTCGCAGTACCTCAGCCGCCGGGTTGCAGATGCCACACAGAGGCAGGAAAATCCCATTTTCAAGGGACTCAACTAAGCCACCGCTCTCCACGCTCCGGCACGCCGCGAGGTCCCGGGACATCTCCGGCCCGCCCCCGCCACCCCGCTCCCGGCCGTTGACTCCCGGGAGAAAGAGGCGAGTGTGCCGGGAGTGGGGCCCCGGCGCTGCCTCAGGGGCGGCGGCGGCCGCCCTGTCAGCGCGCCGCACCCTCGAGGGCTTCCAGGGCGACTGTTAAACGGCCGCGGCGCGCAAGGGGAAGGGGGGGGGAGAGAGAAGGAGATCGCCTCAGGCGCTCGCGGGCTTCCAGGGCGACCGTTAAACGGCCGCGGCGCGTGAGGGTGGGGGGGGAGGTCGTCTCAGGCGCTCGCGGGCTTCCAGGGCGACCGTTAAACGGCCGCGGCGCGTGAGGGTGGGGGGGGAGGTCGTCTCAGGCGCTCGCGGGCTTCCAGGGCGACCGTTAAACGGCCGCGGCGCGTGAGGGGGGGGGGAGGTCGTCTCAGGCGCTCGCGGGCTTCCAGGGCGACCGTTAAACGGCCGCGGCGCGCGAGAGTGAGGAGGGGTCGCCTCAGGCGCTCGCGGGCTTCCAGGGCGACCGTTAAACGGCCGCGGCGCGTGAGGGTGGTGGTGGGGAGGTCGCCTCAGGCGCTCGCGGGCTTCCAGGGCGACCGTTAAACGGCCGCGGCGCGTGAGGGTGGGGGGGGGGAGGTCGTCTCAGGCGCTCGCGGGCTTCCAGGGCGACCGTTAAACGGCCGCAGCGCGCGAGAGTGAGGAGGGGTCGCCTCAGGCGCTCGCGGGCTTCCAGGGCGACCGTTAAACGGCCGCGGCGCGTGAGGGTGGGGGGGGGGGGGAGGTCGTCTCAGGCGCTCGCGAGCTTCCAGGGCGACCGTTAAACGGCCGCGGCGCGTGCGGGTGGGGGGGGGGAGGTCGTCTCAGGCGCTCGCGGGCTTCCAGGGCGACCGTTAAACGGCCGCAGCGCGCGAGAGTGAGGAGGGGTCGCCTCAGGCGCTCGCGGGCTTCCAGGGCGACCGTTAAACGGCCGCGGCGCGTGAGGGTGGGGGGGGGGGAGGTCGTCTCAGGCGCTCGCGAGCTTCCAGGGCGACCGTTAAACGGCCGCGGGCCGCCCCGCGCGCTCGGCTCGCCACTCCCGAAAGGGTGCTGCCTGCCGTGCCGGGAAGAGGAGGAGGAGGAGGAGGAGAGAGGATGCAAATGCTCCGAGGTGTCGCGTACCTGGCGGCGCTGCGCGGGGAGCTGCTGGTGCCGTAGGCGGCTTCAGGCGCTGGGCGCGAGAGGACTCGCCACCTCCTCAGCGGCAGCAAGCCAGAGCGGAGCACACAGGAGGAGGAAGAGGAGAAGGAGGCTGCTGCCGCCATTTCGGTCTCGCCGAGCGGAAGCGCCGGCGCGCCAGCTGAGCGACGAAGGGAGGAGCCAAGGCAAGCAGCGAGCCCGGGGCCGCGCCGGGGAGGGCAGGGCAGGGGCGGCGCGGCGCGGCGCGGCGAGGAGGTGTCTGGCGGGCAGCGCGATGGCCCCGGCGTTGCCGGGTAGCGGGAGTTGCCGCTGGTCGCCGTGACAGAGGCGGCGAGCCTCAGGGGCATGATGAACACACCTTACAGCAAAATTCAAACTGCGCGGCCAGGGAAGGCGAACCTGTGGGTTTGCGTGCTGGAAGGGTGAGCAGCACGGCTCCCTCCGGGCTACGCTGCAGTGTTTTGTGGAATTGTGGCGGGAACTTCTGCAAGTGATGTCCCTGGGCGGGAAGGCTGGCAAGGCTTTCGGGCCAGTCGTCTCTGCATTGGCATCCTTTGAGCCATGTGAACTTCAGTTCCCGCTAAAACGTGGTATGGGCAAATCCGATGCCTAGTGAGCGTTACAGAGGAAAGCATCAGTGCGCTTCGTGATTTTCAGCCCTATCTCCTTGTTTTCCCAGTGGATGTCTCGTCCCCTTCCTTGCAGCGCACTTATTGCTGCTTTCTGTCTTATTTTACGCTAGATTTTTGACTATGTGCAAAGGAGGAAAGAAAACAAAATGAAGTCTAAAATAACATGTACAAAACACGCCAAAGTAAAAATGGCAACCTCATCTGCAATATTGAAGCTACTAACAATTAGTAAATTCCTTTTTGAAGCTCGTGAATGCTTTCCGAAGATACAGTGGATTATTGAAACTGCAGTTTTTACTATGGCAATTTTTTGAGCAATTCACTGTTCATATAAGGAACATGGTTTAGGTGCGTCCACAGACAGCATGTGTAGTGTTTTTTTAAATCATTTTTCCATCTAGAATCTTACTATCTTCCATTATTGTGGATCCTACATATATTGTCCCCTTTCACTTGCCATCTCTTATTTTATGAACAGTAGCAACACTAAACTTCATGCACTCTCTGGTATTGACTATCTATCTTAATTGTAAAGCCTTATTAAAAAGGATATTTACCCAAGATTTATTGACACAGCTGTATACACTGTCCCTTCCTTTCTTGATTATTTCTTACTAGTATCCTGTTTCAAGAAAACTGAATGTGTGAGGACCTAGGAAGTCCCATAAAAATTGAGGGTCCCGAAACAGATAAATCTTTAAGATAGAACAAAGATGTATCTTTAATTTTTAATCTCTCTTATCCAGCATCTAAAGAACTGGAGGTGATGGATATAAATTGAATATTTAAGCTCATTTATAAAAAATTGTCCATATGTTGAGTATCTTTCTTTTTAGGACTGGTATTGATATTGATGTTGCCGTAAAAACAGAGACATTTAAATGTGGCTAGATTTAACTTTTCGTTAAATCAAAGTTGTTATCTCTAGTACATTAACTAGTGCTTTACTTAGTCTAATAGTTAGCACTCCAAATGAGACTATGCCTATATAGAAACAATAATTTAATAAAAGTTACCTGTCTTTTATTATACTGATCTTAACTCACTATTTTTAAGCTAATGCATATATCTATATCCTATATCTGATCTTCCATTTAGAGCAAAAAGTTAGAATGGTTACAAAGCTAAAGGGGAAAATGAGACATTGTTCTTTATCTATAAGCAGCTTCACGCTATGACTCCAAATCATCAGTATTTCTTTAGCTGTTGTACGCTGCCTGGGATCACAGATCCTCAAGCTAAATGCTGACACTTTAAATGCCAGTATTAAGTGTTCTGTTAATTCTTATTCTCATACTAATCACTTTGGCAGATGAGATGGGAAAAGGAATGAAAGTAACCTTAAAAGACCTTAAAAGTAGGGTAGTTGAAGGAGAAATATATCATGAACAGATGGTAAGACAGATTAAAAGAAAGAAAATTTTGAAGACAATCACGGAAAACGGGATGAGGAGATGAAAAAAATAACAGCAGTCCTAAAAGTTAGAGTTACAGAGAATAAATTTCTGTCAAAATTTTTCTTTTCTTTAGGATGACACTTCTGCAAAATTTCTCCAGTCATTTTTTATACGACGTGTATACTTGGCTGCAAAACTTCGAATTGCTGTTGCTGGAGTTTTCCACAAAATGTCCACCAAATTCTTTTCTGGCAAATCAGTGCATCAGAAAAAGCAGTTGTTTTATAAATGTTTCTGATAAAATTTGATATACCAATTGTGACTTGAGAACTGCTTTATTTCAAAAGTACATCGGTTATGAACTGACAAATACAGCCAAGCATACTCTTCCATTCAGTGATGCTAAGCTCAACAGAAAGGCATAGTTACCCATTATCTTTTAGGCAAACGTTACCTTTACTATTAGTAGGACTCCTGCTATTCATACTGACCACTACAGACAAATAAAAATAGGTTGTTCCTTTTCTATAGTATGAGGAAGAAACCTTTTTTTATGCCAATCTTGTAATTGTCTTCTAGCAACCCTCCATTTTCTATGATTCTTGTTTGTTCAGACAGAGAACAAATTGAGACTATTTTTAACATACGTTATTTTTATTAGTTAAACTCATAAAGAGCTAAGGAAGCAAAGGGAAGCAAGTGGGTTACATGACAGTTATACACTGTTTATATACCGCTCAATAATGTAAGTTTTTTTCAAGCAGAGATAATCAGACCATATTAAGAGTTACCAATGTCTTATCACAGGTAGTGATTTTATCAAAGTTATTTTCTCAATAGAGAATAGAAATCAATACCAGGAATAAAAAAATGAATCCTGTGTTGGTAGGCACTGTTTAGCACCTAATTGTTTGCTGTATTTGGTATGTTCTAAAAAGCCTAGTAGGGATGCACTGAATCTTCGAAGCTCCCAATGTGTAGGTGGCCACCTCAGCTTTGTCCTTAAAGCTGCATCTAGCAATGCACACATAAAAAATGCTATTTATGTCAGTAGTTCGCACCAAACTAATACACTGCCCTTCCTTACCATGTCTTAAAAAGAATAATCTCTTAAGTGCATCACTGCTACAATAACAATGTTTATAATGAGCAGCTAGCAGGGCATAGCCTACAAAAAAGGATCACATTACAGTCAGTCATTATACAATATATTGTGTAGAAAAATTTTATGAAACTACTACAGTAATACATATCAGTATGCCTATTATCCACAAAAGTGCACAGAGGAAATTGGAACAAAGGATGAAGCTGAAAATATGAGGCAATTTACTTTGCATAACACTTAAGGAGGAGCTAGGTATTGACAGTTCTGAAGAAGGTGGGTATTCATAACAGGTTCTTTTCAAATATATTGTACTTTGTGTACTTTTATGTAGGTGTTGTAAGGGTGTATAGCTTTTCAGTATTGCTTTGGGCATTAACAATTCCTTCAACTTAAAATTATCGCTTAATTATTTTGCGTTTGGAAGGGAAGTCGAACATGGCTCTTTGGTAAGAAGCCATATCACTGTTCTCTCATCTTATGGAAACCTATATCAGGAAACACTCCATTACAAAAAATTTTGTACTTAATTTGTGAGCAATTTCTTTTCGTATCCTGGAGGAATATTATGTCTTTCCATTCACTACTCCACTTCCATCTCTCTTTTTCTTTCCAGCTTTTGAAAGGTGTACATTTGTATAAGACAAAGAGGTTTAGAACAGAGGTGAACCATCCCCTATTTCTTAGTGTTAGTTTAAGAAAAACTGAGGCTATGACGTTATTACCTGTAACCGTTAGATAGCCTTATATTTTAAGAAAAATTTTTTTTACTGGCTTTTTGCTTTCTAGCAGTGCTTTTTTGTATTCTGCCATGCCCCCACGCTATTTTCAAAAGACAGCAATATAGAGGAAGAGCATGCTAATGTATTTTAACAAACTCTGCTCAAGAACCTATGATTTGGCGTTTACAGCGCCTGCTGCAGTCTTCTCTACAGTACAGAACATTTCTTAAAGCCTGAAGAGTTCTCCTTCATTAATACATGCTCAACTCTGTGTATGTGTTTATATGTACGTGTATGTATGTTATTATGTACCGTGATGATAACTTGCCTGTGTATCCCGCTCCATCATCAACATCGATAATCAGGCTATGCCTTCATGTTGTATTTGTAAAGTCTGTAGCTGTATTAGGATAATTATAAATGCTGGAGTTTGCCTTCCCTTGTTTTCAATGTCATGTTGTAAGCTAGCCACGAGGCGGCAGTAATCCCATACGTTATTCCAGCTTTATGCTGTTACTTGGCGGTGTGGTGCCTTCCTAAGGGCAGTATTTTGGAAGTCAAAGTCTGGTTTGAATGTCACCAAGAACGTTATTGACGGCCTTAACTACAGCTATTTCTTTGTAGTCATTATTCTGTACCATAAAAATCAGAGCCTAGAAACATGTTGAATGCATGTTGTTCTGCAGAAAATGGAAGAGAAGTAGACTGAAGACTGAAATTCGTATTTAGGACCTTGAACAGAAACATACGCATCAAAGCATAGGCAATCCTTTAAAAAGCATCTTCCTTTGCTTTCCATAAAACTATTATGAGTCATCAGGCTACGAAACAACACCATGTGCACCACAAAAGCCTTGGCCCGAATATATTGTTTTAAGGCAAGAAATGAATACGTTTACCGAGTCTGTTATCTAATGAGACTTTTTTTTTTTAGCTTAGTTATTCTGGCTTAACTTTCTTACGGATTCCAGGGCAGTAACCACTTAGTGCTTCCAGAGGGCTAAAGTTTATGGATGCAGCTGTGAGTTATAACTAGCATCCGTTGTCTGGCATAGTCTCACCTGGAAATGTCCTCTTAAGTGAGTACATATTGGAAGCAGTGATATGAATTAGGTAGACTGTGTCACTCAGTATCAGTGCACTGTATCTCTACAGAGGTCCTAAAGGTCGAGTATGTACTCACCCATGGATAACGTGATTTCCCATTTATTTTCTTTCTCACATATTTTTAATGTGATTTTGCCAATACCCGATTGAACCATTTTCCTAAAGTGATAGTGACATGTTTACTCCCTAAAGATACTGCTCTGAAACCTGTTTGAAACTATATCTGTGCTATCTGGTATGCCGCTTCACTTTTTTAAGCTGACAAGGGAAATTAGAAATATCACTTGAACAGATTCAAAGATACATATTAAGAGGCTATGCAAACTAGTGTTAGAGGTAAGAGAAGAGAACGCATCTGTCTTGAAAGCTGTGGCTTTCTAAAATCACTTTCATAAAGCTCCGGAAAGTGAAACACTAACCGATCTGGATTTTAATGCTCATGACTCTAAGAGTGAAAAGATGCCATACATTCAGTTACCGCTTCAGCAAGGCAGTCCTTTCAGGAGATTTATTTGAGATTTTCTTGCTTTCACGTCCCTAATACAGGACCTCTTTGAGTTTCATTGCCAGGCCAACAGCCTGTTGGAATTTTTCAATTTTTCTTATGTTACTTATGTCAAGTTTTCCCTTTTCTGATATTATGTCATTGATTTATGCCACTATAAATATCATAGGGCCATCTCAGTTTTCAGGAGAGTTCATACTAACAGGTATCTTGTCAACCTTTTGTTCTTTGGGCAAGATACTAACTTCCTTCTTTTAGCAGGATATGTATCTATTTTTATTCTTACTATGAAGTAGTTCTTTCAGCTAAAGCAGTCCTGCCATGTAAATTAAAGCCTACCTTTCCTCTGCACTCTGTCTTAATAATGCACTAATGCACTTTAAAGAAAGAGCCTTATACTGGAAACAATAGAAAATACCTCTTTATCTGAAACAGGAAAATTCTAGTGATAAATGTGGGATCAAATTTTGAGCAAGGGCTCTAGTATTAGTTTAAAAAAGTAAATAAAATAAGAATCAATGACCACAGCAGTATATATTTATAAAGCCCTTCACAAACTGGAACGCTTCAAGTGCATGTTATTGGATGCTTCCAGGACGTGTTTTCACGGAGCAACAAGCTACATGAAGTTTGATTTGATTTTAAATGACTCAACAGATTGTGTTATTGCACTGCTATTACTAATAGTAACAGCTATTCCTAAATAGTAATGAGCCCCAACTTTCATAATATATTTGCCTAAGTAGATAATATTTTGATCTTTCCACTGTTTTACATAATTAGCCAAACAAACCAAGTAGCCTATCTGTTCAGATACTAATGACGTGCAGGAATTGTAAAATGTTATCTAAGTAGAGTCTGCCCAAACCGTGTCATTTTCCAGTCCAGTTTGGATCAGCTAAATTTGCAAGTCAAGGATATTTCTTTTCCCAATAACTCTTTCTGAACACCATTATTCTTTATAGATCTATACTCAAGCGAAAACAAGGTATCCAGTTGGTGCTTGAGCTCTTAGCTATTGAGTAAAAAGGGCAGGGACCACACATTGTCAGCCTTGGGAAGCTTCTCTTAAGCTTAATGACATATCTTATTTGTGTTTATATTCTCTTTTAGGTTGTTTTTTAATGATTAAGAAGTATAAACGTTGCCAAGAGTTTTAGTGTGTAGTTTAACCACATATTACAAATTATGGCTGATGGAGATCCTTCCATGGATCTTGCTACAGATTATTCTCAAAAGAAGGTCACAGGGAAATTGTTTTTCTGATAGCATGCATCAGCAAAACATAAGAACAGTATTTTATGTTGCTCTTACTCTGTTATGCAGATATAACTAGCACTGCTACTGAATGAAACAGATGTCGTTATGAGTTTAAAACCAAGTAAATCCACACTGAGGTCCCCAACCGACTCATAGTAATCTTCATTCTTGTGACTTGGCAAAACAAAACGTTATTGAACCTTTTTTTGTTGTCGTTGTTAGATCTACTCACTGGATGACAAAAATTTCTGGCAACAAGCTCATTTTTGTGCAGTCTCAGAGAGTAATTTATCTTCAATTCATGTGCAAAACTAAAAAATAATGGAAATTACAAAGTCAGGTCACAATTTTCAACATGACATTCATGTTAAAATTCAGATAAGGTTTTGGTACAGCTAAAGGTATCCATATGAGACTCTTGTCTCCAAGCTCTCCACGTTTTCTTTATTGAAAACATATATATTGTCCAAAACTTTCCTGAAAAATGTATAGATCCCCAAATAGCTGTCATCTGCTTAGTACAGCTACTGTTCTTTTATCCTTATACATCTTTACAGTTTCACCATCCTTTATTTTGGAGGACTCTACAGATGTAGCAACAGTGCCGGTGGCGCAAAGTTCCCATCAGTTTGTATCTGCTCTTTTATGGCACAAAATTTCTGTCCGATACAGAGTTAAAATTCTCCAGCTTTCCATCACTGACTGTTTGTTCTGTTTTCCTTTCAGGCAAGGATGGATGGTCCCTTCCAGCACTTCATTTCTGGGGGCTGAAGAGGTATTTTGTTGTGAGTGAACTGTGCAAAGCTAGCGTTTATGACTGAGGTGAGTGGCTGATTGAATATGATGAGCAGGGCTGTAAAGTACTGAAAACACGCTGGGGAAAAGCTAGAAATTGTTTAGTGACCTTGGGCTGGGGAGGGACAACGGTAGGTTTGGGTTAACTTGGTGAGTTATTCTCCGAGTGCTGTTCTTTTTGAAAGACTCCTTTATGTGCTGACAAGGTGAATTGGTATCCCTGGAGTAAGAGACTTGGGTATGCCACTGTTGGAGGAACCAGTTGCAGGCAGTTGGCTATGAGCTGGCAGCAGCAGAACTGCAGAAAAAAGTGCTCATATGGATATAGGAAAAAGTGCAGATGATCTTGGGTCTCGTGTCTTGGAGAGAAGGGCACAGGAGAAAACATAAAGAAATGCTCAGAATGTTCTGGTTAAAGTATTTAAAGTGATCTTTGTGCTAGTAAAAATGTATTTAATACCCTTACGATGATGGAAGCAGTGTTCTTGGAAAGCAGAAAACACCAGTCAAAATGAAAGTGCGTGTTAAAGCCAGAAAAATCTAGTATATTACATGATCTTAATTTGAAAAGAAATAACTAGGTCTTTTAAAATCAATCCCTTATTCAATATATTTCTCAGCATCTGCATCTGTTTGCTTTCCCTGGAGATTTTTATAACATATGACATAACTGTATTTTCCTTGCTCTTGGAGCTGGAGTCTTTACCACTTTAATCTGGATTTAATTATAGAGCTGATTTAAAGCTAGTATTTAATGAAGGAGACAGGACTAGCAAAGTTGTCAGAATAAGAATAATTGGTATGGGGTATATTATATTTATTGTCTGGAAACTACAGAAACTGTGTTACTGTGGAAGTTGTCAGGAAACTAGCACTTTATTGAAAGGTCAGTAATACAATAAAAGTTGCAAAGAGTCTGTGCAAGACTTCCTAGCAATAGAATATGACGCTATCAAAGTCCGTGGAAAGGGAGCACCAAATGCAGGTACTAAGTACAGCAGATTGCCTGAGATTGCATACTTAGGGTGGATATCAAGAGTGGAGCTATGCTGCTAGCAGGTGAGAGAGTATGAGAGAAACTCTGGGTTGAGGAGAAAAGTCAAATTTATGCTGACATGCACAGTTAGGAATGACAAAGACAAACTGTTCTTAGTATAATTCTGTTAAATAAGAAGATGAGCTTTGCTTTTAACGCCACTTGTTTCACATAGAAAACTTATGTGTTATTTCTCATTTGTGCAAAGCCCGTTCTGCGCAGGGCATAAGAACCTGTCTTTTATTTAGCCTGATTGTGGAAACCGCATGAACTACAAGGCTTTCACTGGGAATGTGTACAACTACTTCGTTCAGTATTATTATTCAAATAATACTGGCAACCTCCACCTCAGGACCTTATAATAATTGTTGCTAGCTGGGCAAGTTAATTTCTGATTGCTGTTCATTTTGGGAGATACCCTCCATGTGGAAGAGGACTGATGAACTGGTATCCTTTGAGCAAAACACTTGGCTGTGTCATTGCTGGAGCAGATGTTCCTCTATTTTTAGTGCTAAATGGAGTGTTCTTTTCAAGAAATTTTCCGGCTTCCCCATAGAAGTAATTGCAGACAACTGATAACATTACTCAGACGGTAATAGTAACCATCTTTGAGTACTCTTGTGAGTTACCAGTTTCAAACTTCTTAATGAAGTACTCCGCTTCTATGATCTAGTTATGGAGAACAAACCTATTTCTTGACCATTCCTTTGGATATCTTACATGTTTTCAGTTGATCAAGTTTATTACAATGCTGCACAAATACCGTGAGAGCTTGGGAAACTATTACACTAATCACTTAAAGCTGTAACTTTAGATGGAAACTCTCCTTCCAGTTCCACATTACAGGTCAAAAGAAATAGCTGCAAGGGTTAAACACATTTTTAAGCTGCAACGACAGACTTGATGTGACGGTGTAAGTTTGGCTGTCTCCAGGCATTTATCTGAAGCTCTTAGCCTACTGTCAGACTTAAATTTCTTCATGCTTACTATTTTGAGAATTTCAAAGAACTGATAACCTGAGGTCTTATTTCCAGCAAAGGACTCTAAAACATCACAGAATTTTGATGCTTCTTGATTTACTAGCATTTATGGTTGGGCAATATACTCCCGTGCTGAAAATTGGGTGGGAGGCAAAAACCCAGAGTTGCACAAGATATTTCCATTGCTGTTTTAGTGGATTAGTTTGTGTATGAAGAAAAACATATGACATAGAACAGGAGGGAAGAATTATAACAGTCTTCACTGATGCACAATTTTCAAAAATGGCGTATAAAATAGGCACGTATTGCAAAAGGCAAATTACCTCTTTTAGCTCTTGAGGAGAACTGGTTGTTGCCAGTTTTTAGCTGCAGTCTTTGGTGTGCACTAGGCAGTATGTACAAGTGAAAATTCTGCCTTGGACACTTGAGATTTTGCAAATTTCTACTTTGGTCAAGTGAAGCCAGACATAGTTCTCTCTGGAATCTATGCTATTCCTGAGACAAACATGTTGCAACAGGAAAATATGATGATGATGATTTCTGATAGAATCCATCCTCTTGAGGAAACCTTCTTACATTTGCAGAAGCACTGTAGTTCCTTCAGTGGTGGCCAGAGCAGGCAGGACTTTCTAAAAGGTGTGGAGAAGGAGCAGTAATCTCAGGTCACTTGTGAGTGGCAGGAAGGGAATGATGTGAGGGAAAGGAAAAGAACATATTTCATACTACTCAGAGGTGTGGATTAGTGGTGCCAAGGTTGGGGACAGAGATTGTTTACCTCCGATGGTTCCCGAGTGCCAGCGAAGGAGACAGTTTTCATATACCTTGGTTTGCTCTCACCTGGTTTATCAAAACTGAGAATGCTTTGTTTTTGCATTGCAGTAAGACACCACCTGTCCATGTGCCAATTTTCTGCACGAGAGATGGAAAGGGTTAGGGATAAATCCAACTTCTCCTAACTGTGATAGACTATTGAGCTGTGTACACACTGCTTTCATGAGAAAGACCATTTTGAGTGAGATCCACCTAGCCCGGCTTCCTGTTTCTGACAGTGACCAAAAACTTAATTCTAAGGAAGAATATATGAAGACATATGTAGCGAGTTTCCTAGAATCACTTCCATACTTCCAATAATTCGTTTTTCAGGAACTTTCTGACCAAGGCAGCGGTCTTTGGACTTTTTGTCATACACATTATCCACTGGAAACTCTTGTAAACTTCTAATATTTACAACATCCTGTGCTACGACTTAGTTACAAGTTATGTGATTAACCACCACCTTTTGGTTTCCGGCCTGTTTGCTGGAGTCAAGCAGCTGATTATGTCTGCGTAATCCCAAAGTATTAAGATACAAAAGAGTAAATATGGGCCACTTGTTATAGTGGCCTTTCAGTACAAATATCTATCTGTAACATTGCTTTAAAGAGGATACACTTCCTTCTCCAGTCTCTTATGAAAGTCGCAATGCTTTCCCAGAAAAGCCTGATTTGTCACTGTAACCTAAATAGAATAGAATGCTGAATTTCAGGCCTTCCTGCCCCTCACACAACAAACCAGAGGGCCATTCATCCCTCTGGAATGGCCTGTGTAGTCCCGTTCGCAGTAAAACCATGTGGTAAAAAACTCTTTATTGTACCCTAAATAGCTTCATGCAAACCACCCAAGGGTAATTGTGAAAACAAGCCAAAACAAGAAATTAATAAATTGCAGGATATGTTAAAACTGGGAACATGTATTTGATTTCATAATTGCTTCTGTATTCTTGTCTTTGTCATAACCGCATAAATACCATACATGAGCACAGCAGAGTTCAGAGAATGTAGTAACCAAACAAATGGTTTACTCATTCTGGGTAAAAGTACAGGAAGATTTGCAGCTTCATGTTCTGGTCCCTCTCAGTCATCAGACAAGATCTAGATCAAGTTTGGTGTTCTACAAGGTGTTACAGACCTCGGCAAAGAGTCCTTTGCAGTGCGATCCTGCGAGGGTTCACACAGCCTCCTCTCTTTGGCCCTCAGGAGAGGGGCCGTCAGGAGAGCTGTGGATGTGTCATTCCGGAGTGGTCCTGAACTGAGCACAGAATACCCACAGACCTGTTAATGTTTTTGTCTGCTATCCCTGTGTAGCCAAGCAAGCTGAAATCTTCCAAGATATTTAATTAAATTAAAACCTAATCAAATAATTAACTAGCACACTAGCTTTCTGTCTTTGTTTCACAGGTAGAATAGATTGTGCCAGATCAGTCATCCGAGTGATGAAACGAAAAGCCAAATAGTGAGTTCTGGGGAAATTAACTTCTCGGCAAGCTTAAGTCTTTTGGCCTTTTAGCCTCCTCTGTATAATATCACTCTAAGCTTGTTGTAATTAGGTAGAAAAGTACAGTTTGGTGATGCTGTGTGATTAGCAGATTTTGGAATGCTGATTAATCATTTCAACTTGAACAAACATCCCTAACTTCTTCTTAGGGAAATGGTATGCCTGGAATTAATTCAGATAGATACTCGTATCCTTTTTTAGAGAATTTTTAAAGGCTCTGGAGATACTTCTTCCCTGGGTTGCCTGTAAGATCTGTTCCAGTTATATAAAAGCATGCCTAAAACAATTGTAAAACAGAACAGTTTATTTTAAATTGTTTGTATCAGAGAATTTTGTGTGTGCATCGATATGTCAATGAAGGTTAAGTTGCCTACATGACTTTGCATAGCAAAATGCACAGCTGTTTGGGTGGCAGTGTCTTATAACCTTTCCTTCTTTTATAGAGAAAGGCCAAAGGTTTGGGGCAGTGACATAACTGTATATGGCACTTTGATACACTGTATCTGAGATGATCCAAAGCCAAAGTGATACTTACTTTTTGTATTAAAAGCCACCAAGTGAGCAAGCAATGGGCTGGATTCCCCGCTCCCTGCTGAGTTCTGTTCAGAAGTACTTGACCATGGGTACCTGACAGGTTCTCTGAAGTGGCACTGATCAGATGGAGTAACGAGGCCTGTTCTATTTTACCCCATATCTGCTTAATCTAGGGTGAGTGCAGTCGGCACGAGTGCTACAACTGCTGAGTGTTTTGTTTCAAGCAACAGTCCCCTTTGTAACAGACAAATGGGACAGAATAGGAAATTGAGCCTATTAACTACATAAAAAAGTCCTCTGATCGCTTTTCTATGCGATAATGCTCAAATAGCAATATACTGAAGAAAGGGCTTCTTTCTTTGTTCTGTTGAAGTGTTTTCATCTAGTGCAGATTCTGTGACAGAGCAGCTCTTTCCGTGTGCGTCCTCTCATGCAGAGGTCTGTCAATCGGATGTGTTTCCATTGTACTGATGTAAACCTGGGTTTGAATGAAATGAGAAGTAGGTCTTCTGGCTCTTCAGCATGAGGAACTTTCCTTAATATTCATCTAGTCCTGTTTTTATCTCTAAAGTAGATTCAAAATGCAGGGGATCTGTTAAATTTTAAAGGGAGACTGGCACTGTAGCCAAGATTTAATGTGAGATGCCCAAATATTAGCTCTCAAATGATTCTTGTGACTTTGGAAAGCACTGGTGCGTGCTCAGCTCTTTGGAAAACATCTGTGTTATTTATAGACCCAATTTTATGCTATTGGGCTGTACCTCTGTTCCCTGGTCAGTGTTCTGTAGAGGCAGATGGAGCAGGGAAGGTAGTAAGTCTGTGGTTCTGAATATATGCTCTCATGGTTTTAATTTAAATAGCTATTTCCTGATCAGTGGCAGCTATTGTGATGGTGTTGTTATTAGAGAAATATCATTTAACAGACAAAAAGCTGATGTTCAAATATGTGGTCTGTGCTGTGCTATTGACCTAACTATTGCGTATGTTTGCTGAAAGATTTGTGAGATGATGCGCAGAACTCATTTCAGGATACTTTATCACTGCTAGAAACATATCGAATGTGAATGTCAAAGGTAAAGATGATTGTTAAGATAAAAGTTAGAAACATAATTCATGTTAGCAAGTTCCGTTTTATCAGTTTGAGTCTTGATGTGAGGTGGTAAATAGAATTTTGTATCTGTATATTTTTTAATTAAAAGGCATATTGATAATAATTTCACTGTAACTGATATCAACAGTTATGTGAATCTTTTACTTTAATCTCTGTGGTTAATGGTTGGGGGTGGGCAGGAATGATCCATTAAGCATAGCAAGAATCCTGCTGTTTGAGGAACTGGCTGTGGAGACGTCCTGAACTCCTGAAAGGCAGTTCTTGTCCTACAGGGAAACAAGGTCAAACACATGATTTGGTGCCACTTATGGCCTCAAATATAAAGTGCTAGGGTTTTCAGAGTTGAGCTCCCAAAATTGTATGATAGGGTGAATTACTGAAATTTAGTGAAATTCATCTACATAAATATTAATAAGTTTAAATAAAAGATTAATGAACAGGCACATTTACTTGGATGTGCATTCATTAAGTGTATTAAAATATATTACATATGGGGAGAACTATTTTCAACATAAGCCATTTATTTTCAGTCCTTCCTGAGAATCAATAATAGCAGTCTGAAATTACTGACCTAACTTATACAATCTGACCACAGTGGGTATTTCCCCAAGAACACAGGTGTCAGCTACCTAAGTAATGTTCAGCTCCAGCCAGCTATATTATAAATTGATGCACTTTTCTTAATAGTCTGAAAATTAAGCTTTTTTCATTATTCATGACTTTGACCCCAAATATCTAAATTCTCCGTTGAGTGCATATATGCATGATACAGTTTTAAACCACTAACATTCAACAGCAAACTTGGGCTTAATTTGAATAGCTACTCTACAGGCTAGTTAGATAACAATTCTAGTTTCCTGACAGATATAAGAAAAAATGATCATGTCACACTGATTAAGCTGGTTAAGAATGTCAATAACAGAATGATGTTGATCGCTATCCCAAAAACTCGTAAAGATGGCTCCAGCCCTGCTCTTTACTGAGAGGTTTAGCTGGCGTATCCCTATTAGCTCAGGGCGTGACTGCATTGCAGTGCCTGCTCTCGTCTGTTGTGTTTCAGCCTCCCTACCTGTGGTCGCGGCAGAGCCCTTGCACTGCTTCACACCAGTGACAGCAATCCACTTCTGGATCTCAAGGGGCAGCTGAAAATGTCGTTGCTCAACAGTTCTGTCGGCAGAACATATGGTAGCTCTTCTAGTCTACTTCAGGTTATACTAGCTGAGTTATTTGAAATTTTCTTTGGCATTGCCAACTTCTGGTAGCGACACAGCTGTGAACGGTGTCTGTACTATGACAGCTACTTGCAAAATGCTTTTAATTTATGGCTTTGCCCCTTAAGAAGGTGAGCGCTGGCACAACCTCGCCACAAGGCAGCTCTAGCAGCCTAACTATAGGGGCACGTGCCCTTCACATGCAGACAAGTTTTTAACTAGAGGGCTTCCAGTAGGTGAGGAACGTGTGCTGGCAGAAAAAAGTGCTCTTTGCAGCATCTGCAATCTTCGCTGCAATTTGTGGTAGCATGGCTTTGCAGGGTAGCCTTCCCTGGGGGATGCAGACAGTGTAAAAAAAACTGTTCTGGGCAAAAGCATGCTTTTTAAAAATTTGCATTCACATTAGAACTTGAATAGCATAACTCTGTTGAGCTGAATTTATTCCGTGTTCCTAGATGGCTAAACATTTGTTTAGTGTTCCGAACGTAGATAAAACTTAGGATTTACTGATATGGAAAAAAACTCTTTTTCCTTTCTTTACATTGTTAAAACCTTAAGAGTGTTTTATGTCAAATTTTAACATATGTTTTAGAAGTATTGAGGAAACCAATCAGGATTGTGGCTGCTTCCAGTTCTGAACATCAAACAAAGGGTATTAGCTATAAAGGGTATTAGCTATAAAGAAGAGGAGAGTAAGACTAAATATTGATGTGATTTATCCTACTCAGTGTGAACTTAGCCAGAAAGCAAATATATGCTTCGTATCTGAAACCACAAAATGTTTGCAGCATGATTTTTTTTCTGAATTTGAAGCATCCTGGCTGTGTCAATTCAACAGACTTGTGTACCATATACAATTCTCCACTCCTGTTCCTGGCATGTGCTTCCTGGCCTTGTCCTTACTGCATGTGAGGGAACCTGAGTTCAGAAGGCAAAGAGAGAGCTGCGATGCCCTTCAGAAGGGCTGCTCAGTCTGGACAAAAGCAGGAGCTGCAGATCATGCACCAGTCCTGCAGCAAGGACTGTGGACTTCAGCAGGCACTATGCCATCTGAACTTTTTGACGTAGCCTTGTACCCTCTTCTCTAAATACTTTACACACGTTGGGGTGCCATCTAATAAAAAGCAATAATATATTTTTAAATACCACACTGCAAAAGATTACTGTTTCCCAGGGATTTAGTAACCTGTCAAGATCAGTTTTACTTATTGTTTGTACTTGGGTTCTGAAAATACACTGACAGGGTTTTCATTTTCCTCATAGATGCTCATCAAGAAAGCAATAGCTATCTTTTAAAAACTCCTAGCCATTATGTACAATCTGAATGAATCTGACCCTCTTTGCTTTGAAACTCTTCAGCGGAATTATCTGAAGTCTCAGACAGCAGCACCCTCAAATGCTGAGCCACCCTAAGTCTTTCATGGTGCAATTAGTAAACGTGCTTTAGTTCCAAATGGATGATAATCTTTAACTTTCACATCTAGTAGCACAGTAGAAACATTACTCTTTTGAAAGTGACATTTTGCTTGTCTAAATAGGGAAACATGAATCCAAACTATAATGGTATAACTGTACCAGCATAGTTGCGTTAGGATTACTCTAGATATGAACTTTGGATTTTTCTTACTTGCAAAGTGGAAAGAATGAACTGGAAAATATCTTTCATGTATCAAAGCAAGTGCCCTCAGCAAGTTATACCACTAAACTCATATTTTAAACTCATAACCTATGAGCTCACTTAGGCTCCTAGATTCCTCTGACTTTCAGTTTGACTTAGACTTTTACGTGCTTACATCACTTCTGAAAATGGCATTTACTCTAGGAAGTGTTCAAGGTTATTTGGAACCTTTTATCTCAAATCATAATTATTCTTCATCTTTCCTACCCATGTCCTCCTTAGATTAGTAGTTCTAAGTAGGTTTTTAAGGTGTGTCAGCTCTGACATTGTTCATTTTTGACTTTTGTTTTCCCATCCAACCACAGCAATAGCAAGGGAATAGGGGGATATTTATGCCTTCAGATAAAACAACTAATCTGCCATTGTAAAGATGTGACTAAAACCTTCTGTATATAAAAATCCTCCAGAATCAGCATGCAGACAGTTACATCTCAAAATTATTTTCTCTAAGAACATTGCAAGCCCCATGGAACAGTAGAATTTCAGGAAAGATGGTAGTCAAACTTAATTGGAATGTGCCACTCAGTTCCTGTCCATTAGCAAGTTTAAGGTATATAACTCCTTACTAACATTGCGATACTTTGTTAATCATGTGCCATGGAAGGAAAATGTTGCTAATAGTTAAGACACGATGACTAGTAAATAGGGTGTGCCTTTGGAAAAACCCTGAAATGAAAAATTGTTATTGCACAGAAGTAGAGAGAACTGGTATTTTCCATAGTTCAGTAACCTATTGGTAGTAAATACTAGTGAGTTCATCCACATGACAAGTATTTAGATATATGACAATCATGACATGAAAGCAAAAGCATCTGCAGGCTAGGTTCACTTGTAGTGTAATTCCATTGTCTTCATTGGAGCAACTTCTAGGTGGAACTTGTCTTTGTAATATCAGCAGATAAATAGGATGTTTGAGTCTCTTGTAATGATGCAGATGTAACATTTCACACCTTGTGATTGAGATGTGCAGTATGTTGTGTGGGGCAGGATAAGCAGTCATGGGAAAAGTAGACAAATAATTCAGATCATTGGAAAAATGCCATAAATTTTAAGAAATCTGAAACTGCAGTCTTTGCCATGGCATAGCTACTGAAGAAGAGCTCTAGGGAGTTCTTTCTGGTTGGCATCAAACACCTCCCCTTTAACCACCCAACTTTCCTTTGCAGGGTTTGCAAACAGTCTGATAATGTAGTAAAGATTATTCAAAGTCCCCAAAGTCCAGTTGCTATTTTGTGCAGAAGAGAGTGCTAAGATGTGGCTTTGAGGCAAAAAAAAAAAAATAGGTTTGCTATAGTGCAACCCAGGGGCAAACCTTCTGCTAGAAAGACTTATGTGTCACTTAGAGTAAAAGTAAAAATACATGAGAACAGAAGGTTGGTATGAATTTACGTCTTGTTATGTATTTTACTATAATTCTCAGTAGGAACTGTTTTTACCATTCCCTCCCACCTGGACAGTATGAAAAATCCAACTGAAGAGTTTTGTGTTCTCTTCAGGATAAATAAATTGGTAAAGAGCCCATATTTGCCAGTAAAATATTAGAATCGCATCACCACAATGCTGTTTTATTGGCTAACAAGAGCAGGTTTTTTTGTCTGTAGGAGAGATTCCTGAATGTGGTAATCTGCTGATTTAATGAGGTGGGAGGACAATCCTTCAGTGCTGTATAGCATCAGAAGGGAAGAGACCCTCATCACAATTCTTCTGGGATATTTACAACTCCCAATTTCCCCATCATTAAACCAGAAGTGATAACAGGTCTTTACCTCCTCTAGAGGAGATTCAGTCCTTTACTGTAGAAGATTCTGAAGTTATCAGAAAAATATATTTTTGTTTTCATATATCAAAGTGGAACTCCATTGATGTACTAGCCTGACAGAGCGAAATGCAACAGTACATAGTGGTTTTATAATATTATTGTTAAAATGCATCCTGAGTGTTATATCAAAAATACTATACTCCACTTGACAGTTAAATAACCTGAATATTTTCACTATCTAGGGAAATATAACAGTAGCCTAAAGAACGGTTTGTGCGTCTGTGTACTTATGTCTCCCAGTTATACTAGTTGGTCTAATAGAGATATTATCATTACCAACAAACCTTTTTTTTCTTCTCAATGAACGTTTGCTCCCTTTTGGCTTAGGATGAAGCACTGGGCAGAAGTGGCCACTACAAACCCCAAGTATTGGTATGGAAAATATTAAAATGACTGAAAAAACATTACAGTTCTTTACTAATTTTGACTCTCTGCGTATAACTAAAGAATGACACATATATTCAGCATTTTAATTGAATATTGAAAACAGGCCATTTTTATTTAGTGTGCCACAAGCCTAAAAGGTGAGCTGTTGTGTATATTCTATTTTCTCCCTTAGTGAGTCATTCTTTCCCACAAAATTTCCTACGTCTGGCATCAGAATGCCACATTTCCTTCCAACATATGATGACACGGGTAATAATTTAGAGTGCCAAAACTAATGCTTTAATGAGTCAGGCCAGCGCAGACGGGATTAGGAAGATCCCACACCCTCTAAGGAATCTTTACTATTTCATTCTTAATACTCCCTTCTTTTCCAAATTTCCTTTTTGTTTCCTCATCCTTCTTTCTCTTCCTCTTAATCTGTCCCGCTGGTTTCCCCATTGGATGTTTTCCTCATTGATCTATTCAGATTTTCTAAGTAACTATTCATATCAGCTCTTCTGTGGAACCTGTATTAACTGAGCAGTTGCAACTTTTAGCTGGGAAGCAGAACACCATAAAGACAGAGGCCTCCCAGAAAGCTCATTGCAGCAAATGAGAAGACTACTATTAACTTTATTCCTACTCAAACTTTACTCAAAATCCTACTTTAACTAGGATTTTGATCTAAAGACTTACTTAAGGACTTTTCATCCAGGATTATTGGTTCTTTCATTCTCATTGGCTGGACCCATTTTAGAATGCTGACCTGATTCCTTAGCATACAGCTTACCAAGTTTGCAGTGACCATGCTAAGTCTTTTGAATGCAGGAGTCCTCTAATGACCACTCACACTTATTTTTCAAGTGCACAGAGCAAGTTCTCCCATAATTCGCTAAAAAAGTATTGTATAGCAGCTCATCTTATTAAAGTCTCAAGAAGTCCAAAGAAGGCACATAGAGTGCAACACTGATAAAGATGCAGCATCCTGAATATGGCTTTATGGGGCACATTTTGGCTAGTTCTACCTGAATGTGATCTCATCCTGGTCCTGTGAACTCATTACTGTGCACCTACAGCACTAATCAGTCTGTTGGCCAGTCTCATGTAAGCTTGACATTGTGAGCAGGAACAAGAACGCTGGGACAAGAAATGCAGAATTCAGACTCTGCAGATGCCTTTCCAGTAAAAAGTTGTGGCAGTACATGAATAGTACTGTCCTCCAGGGTCCTAAATGTCCCTCATGGCAGTGTAGTACAAGGTAGATTTTTATGCTGGCACCCTTTGGTGTCTATATTAATAAGTGTCCAAAGAACAGTGGCTAATTGTTTTCACTCACCACATCAATTTACTTAGCACCAATACTATATCATAAATTGGCCTTGTTTTTGGGTGGTTTCAGCTCAATGACGAGATTATTACATTACTCAAAATGTGCCAATGGAAAAGATTCGCTGAGATGATGGCAGTTTGAATGCCGCCAGTTTGTTTTATGTTTATCATCGGCTTTTTACAGCCATGGTTCAAGAAAATGCTTCTTCAGAGCTTAACATTGTGCAAATACTCATGTCCAGATGGGCAAAGGTTCCCAGGAAAGACTGAATATGGCACTGCTATAGCACATGGGCATAGTCATAATGACGGGTGATTATTTTTTGCAATTGCCAACTGAGGACTACAGGAAATCACACTGATGAGAATTTTTCTTTATGTGCTTTGAAGAATCTTATCTGCTATTTGTGAAAGAAACAACTACTGTGTTTTGTTTGAAAAGATTTAAGAAAGATTTTTATTTCACTCCCCCCCAAAAAAGATAGAGTATCATGTTTTGAAATGCCTATGGAAATATTGCATATAGAGTAAGGATAATTTTTGAAATTATTCAAAAATTGCTGCAGAATTGTCTAAAAACAGAGGAAAGTCTGCCTGTGAGGACTTCAGCATCTGAAATTTTTTTGAATTTATAGGGACTGACCTTTACGTAGTTTTTTCCTGGCTGTCACTGCCATAGGTGCAATATAACTGCCAGGAGGAAAGCCCTCTTCACTGACCTGGAGGAACAAGGCGCAAAACAATAGACCATCGAGTCCTGACTCCTCATTCACAGAAAGCTGCTTGTTTAGAGGTGCAGTCTTGGAAACATTCACAAGGAATCCTCGCTGTCTTCACCAGTGTGGTGCAAACGATAGATCTCTCCCCAAATCTGATAAACAAATTTACATCTTTCCTGCAAAAACTCAAATGGAAAAGAGCTGAAGGCAATAAGGGCATTACCAATGCCCTAAGAATTTGCGATTCTAGAAACCTGAAATACCAAGGAATTAAGTAAGAATGATATTTTTTAAGCGAAGTATCCCCTCTCACCTTCCAGACCCAGCTATTTTTTGCTTATCTGACTTGGACGAATTCTCTATGTTCCCTATCTGATGTTCAGCTAGAAAACAGACTCTAGGAGGCTTTTCAGTGCTACTGAGGATAACATTTCATCTCATCTAGTATCTCCTTCCTGGCTGGGCCAATTGTTGGTGCTTCAGGACAAGGCAGAAAACTATCCCAGAGAAAAAATATTTGACAGGATGCTCCAGGACTGATAAATGTCTCTCTTGGTAAGATAAGTAATGGTAAATTGCATGGCGATTCAAGGAACAACGAAAAAAAATCAAATCAGTGGAAGAGGCTTCCGAAATTGTACATTTTCTTTAATTTCCTTGACATGATTAATTCAACAGGAATTTATGCACCAGCTCTGACATGGTTCTCGTACACAGTGATGGTGTAATCTCTCAGTCTATAGTTACTCTCCTCATCATGTTATGAAGTTTCTAAATCATTCTGCAACAGAGGAAGTTATAGTTTCCTTATTTTTCATGCTGACATTGATATTCATATGGTCGATCTAGGATCTAGGCGATGAAATCAGCAGCATGAGGACTGGAAAATTGACTCAGCATACTTTGTGAAACAAACCACTGTGTTGTATTGCCTGTTTTGTTTCACTGAGTGTAGGGGGAAGAGTTTTTCAGCTGTTCTTGTGCAAGCCAACAGAGGCCATACTTTGTATCCCATAAATGCCATGACATTTCAGGGCCTTAGGACAAAATAGCCTAAGAACAGCTGTACCACATCTCATGATAGGTTCATTTAGAACAGTATCTTGACATTCATAATGACCCATAAAGCATGCTTGGGAAAGAGTAGGGAAAGCGTATAAAGATACTTTACACTAGTATTCCTTCTATATATTATTCCAGATGCAAAGAAGGAACTTCTTGAGCCAAAGAGAACGTCTTCGCATTGAACAGGCCTCATAGGAGTTTCCCTCGTGAATTTATCTAATCACTGTTTGAACCTATGTAAAAATTTAATGTCCACAAACACATGAAGCAAACAATCCCACAGCTGATTTATTTGTTTTAGGGAGAACATCTTTCTTTTGTTTCCACTGAACCTGCCACCTGCTACCTTCATTTTTTTGCCTCTCTTTTATGTGGGAATTAGTGAGCAGTCATTCCTTGTTCACCTATGCATGCCATTTACAGCATTATAGAATTTTACCATATTCTCTCTGTCATCTATTTTCCAGGCTGAAGAGACCTAGTCTACTTAATTGTTTCTCAATCGGAAATCATCCCATAACTATTACCACTTTTGTTGTTTTCCTCTGAACCTTTTCTAGTTCTCCTGCGTAGACTTATTGATGGCCTGTCCTGCTCTCCTCCTCCCACAGTTAGATGGATCACCTTCCTGCTTCCTTTTAAACTTAGATACTTCAAAACTATTTGGAGTTTGGCTTGTGCTTTTTTTCATTTGTAATATGGTATCTGTCCAATGATAAAAGGGCAATCAGTACTGCCACTCTCACTCATTCTCTTCTCTGACATATGCAGTGTGTGGAGTGATGGGAAGATACCTGTGTGCTGACTTTAGGAGAATGGTTTATGTCACATATACCAAGTTATGCTAATGCACTTCTATGATTTTTTTTTTTTTTACTTCAAGCATAAATGGAATTTGTGTATGTATACCTCCAATTTACTCTCCTAAACCACCTAAGGATTTCACTGCATAGTGAAATCCTTGCAGAACCAGTTCAAGGCTCCTTGCTTATGTAAACAAAACTGAATTTTTCTGTCCTAAGGATGAGGAGCCTGGACTGGAGTTGGGCCAGAAAGATCTTGCTAGGGGGGAAGGAAAGGGGCTGTTGCAGACAGAGAAAGAGCTGTGGAAGAATCCTGGCATGAAGCTTGCTATCCTATGCTAATCACAGAGGATGGGAAGTCCTCTCTCCCCTGTAGTTCTCACTGTCACTTGCACTCTGTTTTCTCCTTCAGCAGCTACTCTGACTTTCCAGGATCCTAGCAGCACACCCATGGCCTTCTTAGTGTCCCCAGTACACTTCCAAACAAATACCACTTTGTTTATATTTAAAGTTAGCCTTGACTGCTCAGCTGAGTTGTTTTTGTTTGTTTCTGTCTTTTTTGGAGGCTGTTTGAAGTATTATTTGAGCCAGTAAATCACTGGTGCCACTTAGTGAAAGCTGAAGATGTGGTCCTTCTGATGTTTTACTTTCACCTTAGAAGTGACCAAGACATTTGCATAGGAATGTATTTTAAAAACCACTTAGTAATTAGAGGTTTGCACCTGGATATGTGAATGGCCTTTTCTTCTGTTCCAGTTCATGGTAGGGAAGGAGATCGTTGACCTGAAGACCAGTTTAACAGGAACAGTCTAGATTTTATAGAATGCAGTCTGGGTCTTTAGCTAATTTAGCTATTTCACCCAGGCCTGCCCTGTTACCATGTTTACTGTGTGATGTGGCACTATCACCTTATTCCAAATCTCATCTAAGTTTTCTTTATGAAGATCTCTTGTTTTCTAGCCAATACCCTGCCATTCACATTACCACTGCTGGACAAGGATAGCTATGATAACTTTGTAACTCTTGCCCTCCAAGAGAAATTACCAGAGATTGCATGAGGTCTAACAGAGACTATTGCTTTTCTTTGAAAGTCATGCAAATACTGTGATGAAGGGCATCAGTATCAGTCTCAAGTTTTACAGAATGATATGACCATCAGGTACTTTGTAGCTTCAAAGTACTGATTTTTACAACTCCCCTCTAAAAGGGTCCACTGACCCATGAGGAGATTCAGTAAGGTGATTCACTTTTGCTCAAACCAGCTTGCTGCAGAAATGCCATTTCACAGCTGCTAATCTGTAATACACAAACCCATCTGAACCCTGGAATAATTGTACACAGCAGCGTGAAGCACACTGAGCACTATGTTATTAGTAGACAATACATTTTACTAAAGGTAACAGCATTAGTGGACACTACAGCAGAATGACTGCCTGGGATTGCAAGCTTTTTCCTCTGTGCTATCTGGAAGTGTTAAGGTTTAGGCTTAATGGAGACTTTAGGCTTGATCCATATGACAGCTGCTCATCCTGTTGGAAGATATAGCCTTAAAGAAATACCCTTCTTAGGTCTTAACACTTGAATTACTTCTATTCTTCTTCTGACATATTCCATCAGAGCACTGCAATATGGATCCACCCCCAGCAGAGAACTTTAATAACACAGTGGAAATCTCAGTATAGAAAGTCACTGCTGTTTTTTTCGCACAATCTCTTTTTTTATGATCGCATATTTTTGTGGTTTAGACTTCCCCCTTTTTTAATAGAACTGGTCATCAAAACGCTATTATTGCTGTGAAGGTTGCAAAATACTGCTAGTAACAAAGTTTTGTAACTGTGTTGCAGAGTCTTCCCTAACAGGAAATAAAATCGCTGATTGATTTCCTTGACACTGAGAGGGAAGGGACACCTTTTTAGCTCACTGGCTGTGTTATCAAGGACAGAGAGCTCAAGATGGCTGCCAGTACCAATAATAGCCGTATGGGAATGGATTTTTTCATAAATCAATCTTAAGTGTACTCAGATTAGGCATAGTAAATACGATTAGACCTGTTTAATCTGTTTTAGCAGATCTGCCTATGAGGAGCTTTCTCCTTCTGTTGAATAATTTCAGTCTTTCACACCTTCTAATGTTTTGTCTTGGATCTTTTGTTTTTAACTTGCCAAGTACTTCATTCTGACTTGCAGTCTGAAGAGCACCCTCTACTTCTAGAACAGCAGAACAGAAACCAGGAACGTCCTGAGGTGCCTGTGTAAGACCTGGCTCCTGGGGGACTCCCTCTTGTACATATGTAGCTGCATTGGGGCATGCCTGAACTGTCATGGTCCAGACACTCAACCAATATGTTGGAGGGTGCACTCAAAGGAACAATATGTTTGTCCCCCAATTCTCATTTCCCTTGGCATGCTAAAAATATGGCTATAGCTGTGTCACTTTTAGATGGGAGTGCAACATTTTTGTCACAGATGCTAAAAGACAGAAAGGTTTGTCATGTAATAATTTCTCTGCTGCAAAGTGACCCAGACTTAATACATTTCATTCACCAACACAGAGTCCAGCAGTTGGTTCGCTGTTAGTTAAGCCACATCACAAAGGAGTATTGCCACTCTGTACACACATTCTGTCTTGCATCATAACCATAATAAGTCTATTTTTCATTCACATCAGTAATCTTTGTGAGGCAAATTACTACCTGAGAAAAAAATTTGTTATGTCTGGATAGGCATCTACAGTGCAATTAAACTACCATGCAAACAACCACAGCAATCTATATTTTTACAATTAGGCATCATCATTTCATGACAAGATCAAGGTTTTATCTCAAGGATCGTTATGTTCAAGAAAGACTAGCTTAAATCAAAGTAGGTGCAGAGAAAAACTGTGAATGTGATTAGAAGATTGAAGTATTTATATTCTGCAAAGAGATAAAAGGAGTTTACTTTGTTGAGAAGGGCTATGGGGGCTTTTTACAGATGCATTATTGGGGAAGGAACGAAAGAACCATTTATGCAGAGAGTTTACAGAAGAAAAACATCAGAAGATTTTTAATTAATTCTGGACAAAGGTAGATTAGAAATTAGAAGAACTTTTCTAAGTACCCAAGGAGCAGTGTTTCCACAAGGTTCTTTCTAACAGCAGATGTGAGGGCAGGGTACTTAAATCTTTTTAAGATGATGCCCTAGAGAGAGGCAGTGACATTTGGGTATCAGATATGTTTTTGTTTCCTAGAGGTTTGGAAGGAGATTCAGTTACTGTTTCTCTGCATCATAATTACATTGTATTAATCTTCTGTGTCAGCATTGTCACTGGCTGTCTGCAGAGACAGGAATTAGAATCCAAAACTGCAATTTTGGGTGAAGCATACATCACACAAAACTGCATTTATCTGACATTTTTCATTAGCACCTCCTTCTGTAATATAAGTATGTGCTCCCAGTACCAACATGTGCTGTTGGCAATGTAAAGTAAGCAAAAACACCTGCCTTATTTCAGTTAATTCTGAATTAAATATTGCTTTTATCCAAATACTAGAGTGGAAACTCAGCATCTTTTTCAATATATGTGGAAGGAAAATCTTACAAGAAACACTTTTTCAATTATCTGTAAGCAAACAGTCTTAATGGCAATGCTTTTTATTTTGGTTTGTTTTTTTTTTCATTTGTTAAGTAGTCAGGCAGTCCTTAAATAGCCTATCATGCTACACAGCTGAGAAGTTGTCTCTCAGATTTGTTTGGAAATCTACAATGTTAGTTTTCAACAATGATGTGAAGATGTCTTGCATACATAAGAACCAAAAATGTGTCTGTGTCCAGATGGAGAAAGGGCATTTTTTATTTTGAAAATAAGATAGTATTCAAATGTTATTTAAATGGCAAGTGTATTTTAGCAAAATATTTGTATTACTGAAAGTGAATTTAAAATCTAGGTTATTTCCATGTAAAAACAGACATAGCAATTCAGAATAGTGCATGCAGTCATACAGAATTATATTTATTGTACATTTTTGTTTACTTTGCAGCCTTGGTACACTATGAATAAACCCTCACAATAGTATGCATGCGGCAAAACCCTGTAAGATATTTCGTCCTGCTTGAAACGTTGAAGAGATTCTTGCACGTTTTTTTCCCATTTCATTTCTGAAAAGTTGAATTGATGGCTACTTAAAACCTTCTATATGGAAGAGTCTACAGTATTATATAGAGTATTATATACAATATAGCGTATATATTATATACAGAGTATATATTATGTAGAGAGTATTCTATGTAATACTATAGAGTCTATACTATAACAACAGACATGTTTGTGACAAAACAAGAATTACGACGACTCTGCTGTTTTAAACTTAGCAATCTATTTCATATACATAAGACCAACTTTTTAAACACTGAAATCCTGCATCATTTGTTTCACTTCGTTGAACAAGCTATCTCTAAGCAATTAGTTTATTGACATTGAGGAACTCCTTTTTTTCTTACTTCCCCCCTCCATTTTTTTTTTTTACTTTCAGTAAGAATCTCCTTTGGTTAGCATTTCTTTTCTTTAAAAACTATGCCCTCTTAGACTAGACAAAACTGTACTTCATAGCCAAGTAGAATGAAGCTCACAAATGCTTTAGTGTAGGCACCAGTTCAGTGAAAGCCAAATCCCTGGTGTTGCTAAACCTGTGCAAGTGTTTCCCGCTGACCAGTGTAAGGCTGGACTTGCCTAGGATATTGCTCCAAATGCCTCTACAGGAAAGTGCAGTGTAAAATTTTACCATAAAGGGCCAGAGTTTACTAGTGTTGTGACAGGCTATTAAATCCAGCAGTTTCCCTTCGCAGACTAACAATCTGTGCATGGAGAGAAGTGAGAATAGAAAAAGCAAGAGTAAAACTATGAATACCCCGACCTTGGAGACACTTAAAGGCTAATGGCACGTCCATGCAGCTTTGGCTTATTCGCAGAGATGTCTCTGTTTTCTTTACTGATGCTGTTTGTTGGGTGAACTGTAATGCAGATATTGTAAAGAATTACTACAGGCACAATACAGTGAGATTAATTGTACTAATGTATAAAACAGGACAAAAAGCAGACTCTCTTTTAGTGGAAAAAAAGAAGTGTTTTCTTTTTTGATTCTTTTTGGCTGAACATTTGTTTAATTTGCAATAGTAAGAAGTCACTCAAAACTATTCTAAAATAAGCTTACACAGATAGATATGGTATGTAGTTTATCTTGAAGGAGATGCATCCATCCACAGACACAAGAGAAGCTTGTTCTACTACTGATCTTTCTTTATCCTTTGTGTTGTGCAGACCAGTTGGTGTGGGGCAGTTCTGGGCAATCTTTTTGTACTGCTTTCAGGACTGTTCCTCCCCAAAGCTCAAATGTTGCCCTTGGCTCTCTTGCAGAGCAGAACGCTCTCCTGAGGAACCCTGGACCAATATACTCACTTGAATGTGTGACACAACAGTTAGGTTGTTAGTTCTTAATTGCAAGGATATATGAGGAAAGCTTTGCTTCTGCCTTGTCCAAAGATCAGCTAACTCTTCTCCTATATTCCTAGCCTTTCACTGCTCAAATGGCTTTCAGAGAAAGACCACTGAAGATCATACATGCATTGATGTTTATACTAGAGGGAGTACATGGAACACTCTTTGAAAATCTGAGAAAATATGACCTTTGGCGAAATAATTCCGATTACTAGATAGTTCTGACAGATACCTGTGTAGAATCTTGTTAATTATCATCTTCACCCATTTGGCCTGGGGATCTAAACAGACCTGCTGGCTGTTCTTCAATGTAGCTCTACAATGGAATGAACATTTCACTTTAGTATTGGTACCTGAGGAGGTCAGAGGAGAATGAAGACAGGCAGAGGATTTTATGCTCAAGGGCTGCCAACTTTTCAGCATTCATAAGGCATACCTTCTATTGCCTGCTGGCTTTACTTACATGATTTCCAGTGTGTGACAGTGTGGGCCCTTAGGAATGATTTCTACTTTGGCCACATGCTTTGGCGACATTAATCCTTTGGCAGTCTGAATGCAGTGACACCGCAGCTCTGCTGCCAGCATCATCCCTGTGAAGGAGAGGGAAGCTCATCGTGTCTGGAACTCAATCAAACTAACAGCAAAAAAGAAATTGAGTAAAGAATGCAGAAGGGATAAAAAGTTGATGCTGCAATGTGTAAATCAATTGCTAACATTTTGTAAGTTTAAGTTTTTATAAATTTTTATAAGTTCAGGTAGTACTTTCACTGAGGGAGAACAGTGTATCTGAGATCTGCAGATTTTGTGCACTTAACAGTTTTAGGCTGCAGTTACAGCCACAATTATCTCAGCATGCCACAACATCATGTTCAATTATAGAGTACTGGAATTATCAGAAGTGTGGGAAACCTATCTTATGAGAGGAAGAAAAAGATAGCTGAAGAGACAGACAACTACTCTCCATGAATACAGCCCGGAGGAAAACCTGTTTTGGCTAAAAGACAACGCTGGAACTTGGTGTAAAAAAGCCATGAATATATTCAGCTCAGGAGCTTGATCAATATGCTAGGAAAGGTGTGGGAGCCTCTGAAGCCACTCTGTGTAAGTACAAGGAGCAAGAAACCTAACAAGCTTTGGGATGGAGTTTGATCAAATTATGCCACATATTGTACAACACACAAGACCAAGGACTGGGTTTGCTATTGCATGACAGCCCTTCCAGACCCACATTTCCCTAGTGAAGCAAAAAATTTTATCTCAGTTTTAGAGACTGAGCAGAGAGGTGAAGTGAATTACCTAAGATTACAAACCATGAAGTCCAGGGCTTTCCCAGCTCCATGCACTGCAGACTCTGGGATATCCTTCTGGTTTCAAGTCAATATATTACAGGTTAAAATGTATAATTGCAACTTTTCTCCATTGTTCCTACAAAGACAACCTGCATCTTCAGCTTGAAATTCCTGATATTTCAACCACAGAAAATATTTGAAAGGGGACATTCACTACTGTTTAAGGCAGCATCAACAAGTAGCAAAGGTCCAGGTAACTGGATGCAGGAGACACAGAGGTTCATATTAAAATGAGTAAAGCCACAGGAGCTGAAATCCCTGTCCGTTCATCAGTCCTCTATTACAGTGGATGGTCTTTACATCTTTAATACCAAACAGCAACTGCACAGCCCAGGACTCTGGGCCATCTCCAACATTTACTTGCTTTAGATGACAGGCTTTGGAGAAGTGGAATATGGATCAAACAAGTAAAGTAAAAACTCTTTTAGCTCACCCTGTGCTAGTTTTTATACCTGGATATGATTATCTACCTGTTTCCCTTCTTTATTCATTTTCTGTCCAGCTAAAACTGCTGATGGTTCTTTTGGCTGAGCAACACCTCCCTCCCTACCTGACAGAAAGCAGAAACAAATGCACTTGAAAGTCAAAGCACTGGGAAGCACAGAGCATCACAGTATAGCAGCATCGCCCTATCTAAACTTTAGAATATCCCTTCTGCAGACTCTATAGAGGAAAGTACGGTTCCCAAAGGATGTGCCAGCCTTTCACTGCAGGGAAGTATGGAACAGTGTCCTGTTCCCCAATTGTCTGTTTCTGAGATTGGCCATAGCATATCGCAGCTCTGTTCTGTCCCAGGAGAGACTGCACGTGTGTGTCATCCCAACATGAAGCTATGGTGCAGCTGGAGCGTGCATCCACATGATGCAGAAGCTGGAAGCATTACAGAAGGCTGTTGAGTAAAAACAGATTAACTCAAAACTGAGCTAAATATTCCAAGCTTTCATCTGCAGGGGCTGTTATCGCAAAAATACCCTGGAATATGCCACACAGTTATTGCAGACTGTCCCTTTTCAGGCTCTGCTTCTAATTTAATTTTGATCAGAGTTATGTAAGGGAGAAGTTCACCAATGTCAGTGAATCTCCACTAGCAGAAGAACAGTAGGAGGCAAGAAATAGGCCCACTCCTACAGTCCATGGATAGGTTTTCTTTAACCTGCTCTCTCGAAGATAGTGTGAGTATGAAATTTCTAAACACCTTGAAAACCTTCTATTTAGTTCGACCATATTGCATGCAAATTGAAATATGAAGGACAATAAATCAAATTTTCTTACCAGGAAAGAAACCCATAAAAGCGAGACTCAGGAGAGAGATTACAATCTTGCTATCCATGACTGCTCTCTCTGCCTTCTTATAGTGAACTGAAAGCAAACTCGGCTGTGTCTCCAGACTCACTTGGGACTGCTGACACTGTTATACTCTGGGATTTGCTTCTCATGCTCATGCACATGCAGATAGAATTACTTCTCGCTCCTGCCTTTTTGCACAACCAGAAGAAATAGATAGTGGGAAAATCTGAGATGAAGCAGACTGTGCTAACACACCTGTAACTTAGCAGTATGTTGGAGCCACTATGCTTGCTGTGACATTTTCTTAATTCCAGGAAAACACTGAAACACTAAGAGAGAATGAGCTTTTTGCTCAGCTCTTTTGTTTATAGAGTTGAGCTTCATGTGCGCTGTCCTCTTTTACTCACTGTTCAGCGGCATAATTCAGAAGTGAATGCAGTGAAATCAGTGGAATTATGCTCAGGCAAAGCTGGTGTGAGAAGAGATTCAAACTCCCTGACTGACTGAGATGGGGCAGATGAATTAGATGAGAATAGCAAAGAAATGCATAAGATGCTCAAGTACCTACAATCTGAGCTTTTCACACATATTCAAGCAGGAGTTAAAGCAGTGAGAGAGATATTAAGCTTCCCTTCTTGTCATCATTTCTAGCTCACTACTTGCTTTGTTCTCTCTGAGTGCTGAAATACAAAGCAGAATCAACCTACTAGTAGACAATTAGTGGAAATCCAATTAATTGGATTGCAATTGATTGAAAATAAAAAGCATTAATTGGCTAGGATGAGGAAGTAAGAGGATTATCACATTAAGATCATGATATTCAGTAATGACTTGCATATAATTAAGTCTATGGTAGGAGTTCATTCCTGTGGGACTCTTCTGTCAGTGCGGCTAGGTAAGCCTTCACATGATCAGGGGAGTATTCAGAGGTCAGGACCACCTTGCAGTTAGATGCTGATCCAACTCAGAATGAACTGTTTCTGTCTGGAAAACTTGGAACCAAATGTAAGGGAAGAGACAATAGGGTTCCATTTACATTAATAGATCAAACAAGGCTTAAATGTGGACTTGAGCAACTTCAAGAGATCCTCCAGACTGTTTAAGTATTAGCATGCTCCCTGGCACAGTTCTGGCCGATGTGCCAGTGTCCCATATAATGTCCAGCACATTAAGGGGGCAGCATGGGTCAGGGTCAATGTGGATGCAGACTCACCGTTGTGTGGAAAAAGAGAGTTTAGCTCTATGGCCATGAGCCATGCCATGTCACATGCTCTGAGGTCCAGAGAACAGTTCTTCTTGAATGTACTCATATTGTATAAGAAAAACAATAATAAAAGTGATGGTTTTAGGAAGTTGTGGGTTTTTAATACCTCTGAATATGAGGTACTGCTAGCAAACACTTATACCTATGCTTAACTTTATCGTTTCAGGCAGTAAGGAAATCAGCTCCCATGCCTTTAAATGAGAACTAATAATGCTTGGATCAGGATTTGTTTGAATGAGGATTTGCTGTACTTGTGCAATCACACGCACACACACACACACACACGCACTATGAAAATGCTGGGAACAGCCACCATCTTCCCATGAACCGTTCTATGCCCTTAGCCCTCCTTGGTGTTGCTGTGTTCTTCTTAGTCAAGGGTTATTTAATTCCTTCTCGCAAGTCCCTTTGGATTTCTGGTCAAAACAGGCATTTAAAAGATTGCTTGTGCTTATGTCAAGTGGAATTCAGCGCAAAGAGACTGTCTTCTTGTTATGCTTTTGCCTTTAACCCTTCTGAACACATCTATTTTTTCAGATCTTTTCTTCCCTATGCTTTTTTGATGTCTCTCCAGAGAGGAGAATTCAGACCTATGCTTAAAAAAAGGCATGCATTTGCCACATGGCTGGGTACTGTCTCCTGGTGTATGACCAGACACGTGTACTACATCCTGCTTTCAATCCCAGACCAGCCCTGCTTTCTGTCAAAATGAACTGCTGATGATTTTGATATGCCTCAAACATTGTATTCAGAAAGGATTCCTGAAGTTGAGACACTCAATTCTATCTGGTCAATACAGAAACATTTTGGCATCATTATGCCAATGGTTTTGTGTGTATGTGTATATTGGCATATTGTGAAATCGATAATTTCATGAAATGGCTAAAATGTTGATAGTTTTAGAAAATGACTGAAAACAATAGATAAAAATGTTATAAAGTACCTAATTACCAGTATTTTGAACTGTTAACTCAAAATTATGAGTAAAAACATTTTTCACCAATATATATTTAGAATTCATTTGCTTTCAAAATCATACAGTAATGCATGTCAATCTACAGATCTAAGCTCATTTTCACAACTGAGGCTATTTCTTGGAACAGTGAGAAGTTTTAGGGTTTTTGCAAAGTGAATAGTCACAGAGCTTTGGTACCCAGAAGTGTGGCAGATGCCTGGGATGGAAGACGACCTCCTTGAATTCTTGAAGCATTACCTCTGACTGAGGTGCCAAGTGGCACAGGGACCTAAATCCATAGCAAATAGGACTCCCAAGGAGGGGGAAAAAAAGCAAAGTTTCTCTTTTGTTCTCTAACAAAAATGGAAAAATAGTCTAAGAAAAAAAGAGAAAAAAATGGAAAAAGGAAACAGTCTACTAGGATAAATTTTGAGATGGAAAATGTTCTTGAGGAAGACAGCAAATAACAACTCCAGTTTTGGCTATCTGAGAGGAACTGAGCACCAAGTGGGGAAACTCTTTGAATATTTTTGTCTGCCAAATAGTAGTATCATGGTCATTTGGAAGCTACTCATTTTCCTTATAGCCAGTATTCGCCATATGACTGTGCCAGTAACACTAGTCATTTCATGAGAAGCCTTCAACTTCTAGGTAGGTCAAGTTATGACCAAATGAAATAGCCAGTTGTGTAGTGGAATGTCTATAATTCAAGTCATTTTGTGATTTCATAATATGTAGTTTATCTAGATAGATGTGTGTGCGCTTATATGCATATGTGTGTATAAATATATATAGCAGACATATTGTAAAATTCACACTTTGCAATTTTATTTATTTCTTTATATACATATATGTGAGCTCCCCCTCGATTCTCCGTTGATTTGTTTTTGACATGTATCTTCGTCCAGATTAACCTCTCCCCTATCTCTTTATTTTTTGCAAACATGAATGAATTGGATTCAGCATTTTTCTCAGATGCAGAACATCTTCTTAGCCCTGCTGCCCTCTAACTAGGTGCGCTCATCTGATGGACAAGTCAGGCAAAATAAATTCTTGTCCCTGGGACAGGCTTTAAACGTAGTAAGACTTTTTCCCTTCAAGACCAATAATAGGAATATGCGATCCTTAAAAAAAGAAATAATTTCTCCTTTTTTGAGTGATGTAACACTTTCTCCTAACTATAACAGCCTAACTGTTAGACTTTAAAATTGTGGCATTGCAGAGAGAAAAGCTATTTTATAGCACCACAAGAAGTTTTCAAAGTTCATAATTTTCTCTATGTCCACACCTGGAAAAGGTAACATGTAGTAGCACAAGATAATCTAACTTTCCAGGTAAAGAGGAAGAAATAAGGAACAAGGACAGGGCTTTTTCAAGAATTTGCTTCTCTGTGAATTCTCTCAAACAAAACCAGGACTGTGCTAAGAAGATGTGTAGTTCTAGATGAGCCATCTTTCTTCAATTGTCATAGAAGAACACTATATGACTGCTATTCACGTCAGTGAGGCCAGGATATGGTTATATCTTCATATAATGTCCTGTTGAAATTCCATGAGCAAACAGCAATTGAGTTTGCCATCACTAAATAAGTATGATGTAACTACTGGTTGAGCTAAAATTGTATGAAAAACCTGGAAAATACTTAAAACATAACAGGGACAGAGAGTCTATGCTTTAAATGGTATCTGAACTCCTTGTTACAGCTGGAACCTGAACAAGTTTTTTGTAGAAACAAATTTACAGTTTCCACTTGGAAACTGTCATGGTTTCCTACTGCAGCAGAGAATCTTATTCCTTCCCACTCAGTAAAACATATTCATCTTTAAGCATGGCCTCCATTAAAGTTAAACCATAGTACAAGTTCCTGCGATTTCTGAGGGTTTTCTTTGATTCAGTACATGCATTCTATGGTAATCGCTCTTCATATAGGCAACTGCAAATGAAGGATTTAAATAATAGACCTCTGCATCTAAAAGCATGTTTGCTCAGTATGAAGTGCCCCAACACTTCACAGAAAACTGGACTACACCTATGCCTGAGAATCCCTGGGCATATACATAAGTTAGTGCTTCCCTGCCTCTTGGATAGCCAAACTTAACAGGCATACATGCCCGTTATAACATGAAATTAACTGAAGAACACAGTATATTTTTCAACAAGTAAGTATTTTTATTGCATTGGATTTCATTACATTATCATTACATAAGTCCACCTTTTAAAATAAATATATTTAAAGCAGAATAAGGAACTTATAAGGAACGACTTATTCTACATGAATTATGACAGTATGTCATACAGATAAGACATAAAATATCTAAGCCTCTTCAGAACATTACTGCTCTTTTATACCTTGTGTATAAATACCAAATTATGAATAACTCATTTAACTAAAAAAGTTCTTGTAAGAAACAAAAAATCTAGGCATACTAACTAGCCATGCAACCCCACAATTTCATGGAAATTCCTGAACTGATAAGTAGAGAATAGACTGAGATTTCAGGAGCAAGATTTCTGTGATTTCATTATACAGTATTGTGTGCAAAAAGATCCTAGGCATTGTATGGTAAAGGTTAGTAAGTTATAGGGGAAAAAAAAGACTTAGCAAAGCATTCTGAGCCCAAGACTCATTTATGCAGCTGAGGCAATAGATTTAGCATGTTAGCACAGTACTATTATTTGCTTTAATCAGTTGTTATTTTGGTGTAATCTTGAATGTAGCCTAAAATGCTAAGTGCAAAACAGCACGCAAACTTAGAATAGCAACACTACCCATTCAGACCTCTATATATCAGACTATCTGAACACAGGTGCCATTTACACAGTGGTCTTCACAATTGACCATCTTCTTTTTTATATGAATGCTATTTATAAGAACCTGTTTGCAAAAAATATTTGGAGGGAAAGAGCTTGCACAAAGGTAGGATGTCTTATCAAATAGTGAAAACTGCACCAAAATCCCAGAGAGGTGCCTAGCAAAGCATATGTTTCAGTATCAAATGAATTCAATCACTTTAGCTAAGTCAATAAATACATACATAAAAACAGGCAATAATAAATACAAGAGGAGTGGAGACATTTAACGGGACTGAACATAGGACAGCTGTCTGCAGGCTCATCAAAAGTAGAGACTTTGCCTATTATCTCCTTCCAGCATCCATTTCCCCATATCTTCTTGCAAATACAGGTAACTTCATTTAGAGTTGTTTCTTCGTCCCTCAGAGCTGCTTATGTGGACTGCAACAGACAGAATGCACATCACATTTAAAGCAAATTAGAAAACCTTTCCCTAAGGCTTCTGACATGCCCCAGATACTTGAGACCTTTTGCAAACCCCGTAGGGGATACGTCTTCTGCAAAAGATGCCTGATGGTGATGGTAAAATTATGGCATCAGCTCTGTGTACTAGGCGGAGGCTGCACTGGCCCTTGTGATGGCAAGGTGATTTGCATTTGATCCAGCATTTGACGTGGATACTCTACCTGACTTAGATTTTCTCTTCCCATCCAAAGAAGCTGGTTCTTGGACCAGCGTGTGGCGTAACTAAACAGAATTCCCCATAGGAGTCAATGGCAGAATGTGGCTTGTTATTCTGGCAGCATTTACATTGATTTTAAATCCAGCCTATAGCGAAGCTTGGCCTTCGAAAGTACTTGTGTTAGAGGTGGCTGCTGCATGGCATGAGGCCCCAGCCCAGAAAGCAGTCGCTGTCCTAGCCCGTGGCAGGTACCTGTTGAGGATCTTGGTGACGATGAGCTGGACCCAAGGTGCGGAGGGGTTCAGGCAGATCGTCTGTCCCTGCTTCGTCGTGGCTCTGGGGGCGAGCGGAGGGGGTGAGCGAGGGGGCCGCTGCGAGGCAGGGGCAGGGGCGGGGACGGGGACGGGGACGGGGGCACTTACATGACTTCTAGCACGGCGCAGTGCGGCCCCTCGGGGACGAGCTCCACGCGGGCCAGGCGCCGCGGCGGGATCACCTCGGTCACGGTGTGCACGCAGCGGCAGCGCAGCTCCCCGGCCAGCGGCGCACCTGGGAGAGGCGCAGCCTGACCGCCGGCTCTGGGGGCTCGGCCCCCGACGGCGCACCCGCTCCCACCCCGGGCCCCGGGCCACCTCCCGCTGCCCGCCGGGTCCCGGCCCCCCTCAGCCCCGCCGCACCGGCCGGGCGCTGGGGGCGCCGCCACGCCGCGCCCGCTGCCGGGACCCGGCCCCGGACGGGTCGGATCCCCGCCTCTTACCCTGGCTGAGCGCAGCGCAGACGGCCAGGAGGAAGAGGAGGGAGAGGCGCGGGCTCATGGCTAGTGCTGGCAGTGGAGGCGCTACGGGAGCTGTCTGTGCAGCCCTGCTGTCGGCTGGGGTTTTTATTGCCCGGCCAGGAGCTGTCAGGCAGGAGAAACGTGATTCACACGCTGTCACAAATCTTTCACTCCTCCCTGTACATCCTCGCGCGACCGCTGTTCGCCCTCTCTCCTTCCTGTGCCCTGCCAGGTCGGCAGGACATGGCACAGCACGCCTGGCACCTGGGAGCCTCCAGCGTTGGCAACACAGAGCCCACCTACCAGTCCCTTGTGGCAGACAAACCCACTCACAGGGCAGCAACAGGATAAATGTACCCCCAAAGTGTTGAGTGGGGCTGTACGCAGGCACAGGCATGTGGAGTGAGGCAGCAAGAACAGGCTGTGGGGTCGGTTTCTGTTCCCCAGCCACCGTCCCTGCGCCAGTGCTTCTGGATGGAGGTGTCTGGACAGCGTGTTCCACCTACCAGGGAGCCCATCAGAGTCAGTGACCCAGAGATAGAAGGCCATACAGGAATGCACTGGTTTTTAGACACTAGAATTTGGGGATTAAGTTCATCCCAGTCCAGGTTCTCTTGAAGTTCTTAAACTTGCTAGTGGAGATGCTAGTGGAGAATGAGGCACAGAGTCACTTGTTTTGTGCATCTGAAGATGTGTACATTAAATTTGTGTGTATGGGGTTCTTTGCCAAATTAACAATAATTTCATTGTTGATTTACTTATCTGAAAGAGCCCTGAATACTATGTGAAGGGGCAAATGGTGATAGGCTCTCCCAGTCATGCTCAAAGGAAAGATGTGAAGGCTTAAATTCTGCTGGAGGCTCCTGGGATGAGTATGAGGAGCAGGTGCAGTCCAAAAGTGACACAGCAATCCCACCCCCTCTTCCTAGTCTTTGGAGTCTGTACATTGCTTCATTTCAGTCCTCTAGCTCTTCCTTGGATTGCTGTTGTCCTTTCTTGGGCCATGTAGAGTGATTAACAATTTTCTTCTAAAATTTTTTTAAAAGATTTAATAGTTTAACCTGGGCAGTAATGAACACCTCATTTCTTTTAACTGGGGTGGGGAGAGATGACTCCACAGGCTGTTTTGTTACTGGGATTGTTTTATTACTGGGATATCTGCAAGCTCATGAACCAATTCTCTCTTTAATAGTAAAATATTCGCAGGAAGAGGGAAGAGGAGAACAGAGAACATCATTATAACTTTATACTCATAGTTAGGCTGCCAGATATTTCCCTGCATGTTGACCAGTTGGACTGCCTCACAGTTAGTGAGCTGACTTTTTTCCTCTTGGAGCTGGGTGTGAACTCACTATTCTCCTGTGCCCAGCTTCACATGCCCTGTGGGGCAGAGATGAACATGTAGCATATTGCAAATGACCAGATTCAAGTACTATGAGGATGCAGTTTTTCAGCTCAGCCTTCTGGTACAGCCTCTTTCCTTGGTTATGTGCATTACAGCCTGGCAATCTCAGTGGTTCTAGGTCTATCAGATATGTAAAGCTTGGGGCACTTGCTTTGGCCATGCTGTAGGAAGTTACAGAAGTGCTTAACTAACCACGACGTGCAGATCTTAAAACTGTGGGGTTTTGCATTCCTCTTCAAAGTACCTGCCTCCCATTGTGTTTAGTCTACAAAAGAGTAGGGAGCAAGTTGGTAATTTCTGCTAGTCTGCAATTCCTTCTGCCTTGCTCAGGAGCGTTCTGAAAGGACTATGGGATCTAGCCCAATCAATAAGCACCAACTATTAAACACTAGCCTGAATGGTAGTCCTTACTCCAGGACAACCCTGCCTGTTATTGTGGCACTGCCTTATAAGATAACCTCTACCTAGGAAAAAATGACATTTTCGTGCTGAAAATCCTGTTTCTCCAGTAAAAATGTTCAGAATATAAACTGAAGGGATATGCTAGGTGTCCTAGATGCAAAGGGATAATAAAGACACAGACCAGCTTTAAAATGTAAGAAGCATAGTCGCTATCATCTGAATTGTTTTCTGACATTCTTTTTTTCTTTCTGTATCTCAGGTATTTGGCAGAAAAAAAATTAAACCAACATTTCCTGTCTCGTGACTGTTTATAAAATATGACATTATGTACTGGCTTTTGTTTATTTGCGGAAATTATTTCCTATAGTATCAGTTTGTTTTTCTTTTTCAGCAATGCTCTGTGCAAATAGGCTTTCTGGTTTTGCAAGTGCCAGCTCAATAGCAGCCTCGTTCTGAACTCAGTCCTTCTTCTGCTGAAATTTAAGGCAAAGCCCTCTTGGACTTCAGTGGCAACAAGCCTGTTGCATGAATTCCTCATTGCATTGACGTCAATGGCAAGATTTTCAGTGACTTAGATCAAGCCAGCTTTACATCACTGCCTTTGGATGCCACTTTAAATAGACAAGAGATATCAGAACAGTTGGGGCTGACCTACTTTCTACCCCTTGTTTAGGTGATTTGTAGAGGGCAGCAGTAGCAGAGCTGCTAAGAAATCACTACAGATAGTGCAGTAAGGGCCCATTTCTCTGTTGGAGAGTGTTAGAGAGTAGTCAGTGCCTTGTGTCATGTAGAAATCTGCATGGACAGAGCATATTTAGGATAGTTAGTTAGGATAACTACTGCGGTCTTAAGCAAATCTTTCAACAGGAATTTATGTCCAGGAATAGGCTGAGCAAAGTGAAATATATCATAATATCAATTAATAATTAGTTTGGCCACTTAAATGTGCAAATTGTAAAAGAGCAGTGACAAACTCCCTATACAGCGAGAATCTCCTCAATGTGCCTTCCATCCTGTTGGTTTCAGACTGTCAGCTCTTGAATAACATTACTTTTTTTTGCCTTCTCAAACATGTGGAAAGCTAATTCCTAGTCTTTCTTGTCTCCAGTGGGAGATTTCATTTAAAAAAACCTAAGAGGGCCTTAAAAAAATGAAGCTATCTTCAAGGAAAGCTACACTTATGAACTGGGAAACTTTCCATCTCTTTAATAAAAAAACCACGTCCAAATTCTGGAGGACAGCTGTTAGCGGGATGTGGTTTGTACTCTGTTCAGGTCTCACAGGATTGAATAGACAATATGACCACGTTCTCCTGGGCCTGGTGCCACCTCTCTGTGCCAGTACAGCTTTTCAAAGCAATGTATTTTATTCTTCAACTTGGAAAAGTTTCATTCACATGCATTCATTTGCCACTGGCTTTTCTTGATGTGAATTACAACATGATTCAGCAGATAAGCTGTTAAGGTACACTGTTTTTTAAGGGACATCTGAGCACTGAGCAGCTTGTAACGATGAAATAATTTCAGTGATGTGTTGGGGAAGCAGCAACTCACTGCAGAAAGAAGCTCTGGGATTGCTTCACCATCCCCAAAGGAAATGTTCTTCAGTCACCGAACGTAGCTTGTTGACAAATGTGTAACATCTGCAGTACTTATGAGGCTGAAGAAGCCTATTTGCTCAGTCATTTTCCTGTGGTGTAATTAACCATTTCATCTGACGTTCACAAGAACATTTATGATGGTCTAAAATGTCTTAATCCTCTGACATATCAAAGTCCTCAAAAGCTGGCCTGAACTTTAGCCCAGGCTAGAGTTTTGGGAAAGTCTTGGGCAAATACCTGCCTTATGAACTGAATGAGAAGAAACAGGAGATGTATTGAGACTCAAAAAAATGGCTCCTCTGCCCAGGAATATTGCTCAGGTACTTCTCTTTAAGCTGTATCAGGACAGCCCTCCAAATCTGGCCCCATCAGGATATACTCAAAGCAATATTACCAGTAACATGTTTTAGAAAAAAGGAGGTGATGAAAAGTCATTAGATGAGCATCATTCACCCTGTCTTTGTCCCTGTGAAGCAAAAACACCTTGTGCTGTTTGCATTGGTGCTCAGAATAAACCATTCCTTTTTTACTGGAACTAATAAAACAATCTTTAAAATAGTGTTTCATGAAAACTGTGGCTAGGAGGCAGCTGAAATTATTAATATGTAATCCACACTGTCCCTCTTAGATAGACACTCTCAACAGAGTTAAGAGGAAAATAAATGCATAATTTGGGATCATCCTGAAGGAGTGAACTCTTCAAAGGATTATACCTGCCTCACTCTGAGCAATTAGCTGAATTTTTCAACTGGGGTTAGCCCAACCTCCTGGCCAGACTTTTCCGGATATGAGGAGATCCCCCTCCCTTTTCTGATTGACACAACCAGTTGGTAATACTTGGTCATTAGTTGCTGGTGAAAGATAGGAGAGGCTGACTGGTCCATTGCCTGTTAGCCTGATGAAAGGGTGTAGGTATGTTTCTCTCTTGCACTGGTGGCTCCTGGAAATAGGGAAAAGAAAGGGAGGCAGATCAGATACTTTACTCATACCAGTGAGTATGAATCAGGGAAGCCCAAGGAGGAGTAACTTTAAAAGCATTTATCTGTGATGAGGTTAGTGTGTCAAGAGTTCTATCTGATGACACAGAACAAAAATACGTGTTGTGACATAAGGAAAATGTGCAATCAGCACAGCTCACCCTGTTGCTCCGCACGGATGATAGGAAAGTTTTTCTTTTAGGATATTGAAAGAAGGCCCAGTAATGTTAAGCTCTTCCTAGACACGGGGGAATTGTAGCCCTTCTCTCACTGAGTGAATATTATTGCAATAGACAATTAAGATGCGTTGAGCCAACAAGTAGCAGAACTAATGAAACCTGATTTTCTATGGATTTATGGTTTGTGGTTGGATTCTATGATGGCTAATAAGGTACCCATGCTGACCAAAGAACATGTTGGAAATTCCTGCACTTAAAGCATTCAAAACTTCTCTCTCTCTCTGTGCTATAGGTTGTCTAGTGTGTTACAAGAGTTTAGTTTATGCTGCAGTCCTTCCCTTAGTGTGAGCACAATGGGAAGCTTTACTGCTACCCATAGATTTTCAGAAAACTTCCAGAAAATTATTTTATTTGATCTTAATTCATTGAAAATGGCCAACATGTTCAAAAGTTCTCAGGGGAACATAGGAACGCAGAACCATCCAGGCAGCTTCATCACATAATAAGGCCTATTTTCTAAGAAAACTAGGCTGGATGCTGCCAAACAGATGTGGAACTAGACTTCAGTAATGTTCCACTCCCAGGCAGTCATCCAAATATATTAGTCAGATTTGCAAAATAGCTGTGCAGACAAAAAATCCCCCTGTTGTCCATGGCAGCTACAGACCTGTAGCAAGAGTAGTGTGAAAAGGACATCTAGCCATCCAGGAGCCATTTATATATGCATGTACTGGAGGGACAGGAGGTAGGGTGGAATTAAATTGTCACATGAGGACAAAAATGCTAAAATCCTGCTGACACCCCCAAAGCGAGCTTCTGTGTCATGAGCTTTCAGATCTGTAGCCTTTCTTGACCCACATAATTATGAAGAAAGGAAGAGTGTGCCCTCCTTTCCTACTGCAGCACAGGAATTTGCTTGGCATGATGGCATTGCAGTCGGGTTTGTGTTAAGGCAGTGCCTAGGTGTCCCGATCCGGGTCAGGAGCCTCTCTCCTAAGCACTGTGCAAACATAGGCCAAAGAGATCCTTCTTGTCTAAAAACAGTTTGCATGGCTGAGTCACATCAAGCAGCTGCACACAGTGCAGCATCCGTGTGAACTGGGAAAGGCAATGTCAGGTGTTGCCAACAACAGGTACTGTAATGCATACACACAGGTCAGATTGCACGTCTGCAGGGTAGATTTGTTACTGGAACAATTAGACGATTTGCGAAGCACGTCCCGTAAGCGCTTTAAATTCCATGCTCCAGCAGTTTTACTTTCAGTAACAACAACTTCCAGCCCTGGTCACGTTTGTCACAGAGGCTGGGGATTTACTTTATGAAACAATCACAAACGCTGGCATAACCAGTATCTGTTTAGGAGAGAGTCTGACTGAAAAACAAATTAGTGGCAGGCTAATCAGGTCTGAAATAGTATCTATTTCCCCTGCTTTACCCACAGCCGACCACCTCTTGCATCTTGCTATGACATCATGGAAGATGTGTTAAAAATATGGTGAAAATAGCATGTTGCTCCTCTGCAGGTAGGCAAAATGGCAAAGTGTGTTGGCAGACGGAAAGAAGAGCCTCTTAGGTTTGAGATGTCTGAGAGAGATAGACACACTGCTTCACACTTTAACAAGCGTAAATCCATTATCAGTGATGAAGCTGTTGTCTGACCTGCATGCAATCCATACCACAATGTGCTGGCTTTGTTCATCCCAAAACATCTCACAGACGCTCTCCTTGGCCTTGGCCTACAATCAGTCTGCAAAGAGGCTTTGTAGGGGGGCTACAAAGCTAGCGCTGCCTCTCCAGGTGGCAGCACTAGCTCACTTCAAGTAAAGCAAGGGGTTGTCGGGTTAAAAAGTTTCCCCATAACCTTGCCAAAGAAAAGGTTTAAGCTGTGTTGCCTTATGAAACCCTGCTTTTTCCTCATTTCAAAAGGATACAGAAACTAGCACAAAAATTTAAGCTGGTGTGCAGGAAAGAATTGTTCCATTGCTCCAAACAGTAGGGTCTCAAGCCTTATTTTCCACTTTGAGATCACTGCAGTGAAATGTAAGAGAGGAAAATGGAGCCCTGGTGCTTTTCACATCAGCTTCTCAAATCATTTCACCAAACAAAACAGTCCTACTGTTTGAATCTGGAGCTCCCATTAAGGCAAAGAAATAATCAGGCTTGCAGTTTTGGAGTGGTGAAAGTATATTGATGGGCACAGTTTATGCAAGCCATTAACTAAGTTGACAAGATTTGATGTTGCAAGATGTGTTAGTAAATGGAAACAGACACCAGGCATATTTTACTAAATATTTATTTTAAAAAACCCAAAACCACATATAAGTAACACAACACGAAACTCCCTCAATTATAAAATACATAGTAATGAACCATTACATAAATCTTCTATTTAATTCAGATACTTGTTACAGTTATGAATTTTGAATGTTACAGTAATAATAATCTAATATATAATTATACATACTGTATAACTAAGAGGGTTTCTTTGACATCTTGGAAAGATTACTGTGAGAAGTTTAATAAAAATTACATGGTCTAACCATGATGACATTTAATTACTAGCATTTAAAGTGGTTTAGAGTTCCCCTTCTTTTTAAATTTCTGTTGGACAGAAACATGAAGAGCAGGGGAAGTTGCATGTATACAGTTCCACAAATTAATATGGATTGTTATAAATAAAAATTAATCAGCATAACAGCATTTTCACTCACATATAAATTATGACATTATGCCATACGAAAAAAGACATAAGATGTCTAAGGTTGCGAGGAATAAAAAACACCATCTCAAAACCTAGAGGTAAACAGCGTTGCATATACCAGGATGTCTGGCACGAGAAAGGAGTTGGATGTTGATGGTGAATCTGCTGTGTTAACTTTTGGCTTTGGCACAGCGCACTGACTGCACAGTTTTCCCATGGTAGCTGGGAAAGCTTTTTCCAGTCACATGGCTGTAAGATGTGCACAACAAAACTAAGACATGTTTTGAGAGGCGGCAGTTTCCTTCTCTGCTCATAGCTGCTGTGTAAAATAAATGTTTACATGTGAATTACTTAAGTCCCTACATAAGGGGGTAGCATGGAAATGTATTTCCCTGCAGATATTGAAGCCCCATCAGTGTATCACTGATGCTGGAGCCCAGGCAAAGATTTTCCACTGAGAGAATTCAGAATAATCCCCATATCTTCCCTCCTGCACAGCTGGCAAAAGCAAGGTTTTAAAGGCACTAAGTTAATATGACACATTAACTTGTGCTTTTCAGACGATCTCCAAACTATAGATAGATCTTACATTGTACCTACAATATTTAAATAAATACAATGGAATATTATTACATTAAACTGCTCAATAAATAGGGTGAACTCAAATGCAGTGTATTTCTGAGAAGAAATTCTGTTGTCCCGTAAGTCCCAGGCTCAGAAAGTCATTTTCCTTCCAGCAAGTTTCTTTTCCTCATCATTTTTTGACATGTTCAGCTGAAAGCAAAAAGCCAAGAGCACGGATATCACCATTTACTATCCCCAAGGCCTTCAATTTGCTTTTAAGCGGGGCAGAGGGGGCGTTCGAGCAGACTCCCCCGCCTCTGCCGCTGTCGTGCGCGGGCGGCAGCGCGCATCGCGCTGGCCGCGGCGGCTGCGGGGCACAGCGGCTCCCGGCTCCGGGGCCGCCCCGCTCCCTCCCGGCGTGTCCTCCAGAGCAGCGCCCTCAACGGAGCGCGGCCCTGGCCCGTGGCAGGTACCTGTTGAGGATCTTGGTGACGATGAGCTGGACCCAAGGTGCGGAGGGGTTCAGGCAGATCGTCTGTCCCTGCTTCGTCGTGGCTCTGGGGGCGAGCGGAGGGGGTGAGCGAGGGGGCCGCTGCGAGGCAGGGGCAGGGGCGGGGACGGGGACGGGGACGGGGGCACTTACATGACTTCTAGCACGGCGCAGTGCGGCCCCTCGGGGACGAGCTCCACGCGGGCCAGGCGCCGCGGCGGGATCACCTCGGTCACGGTGTGCACGCAGCGGCAGCGCAGCTCCCCGGCCAGCGGCGCACCTGGGAGAGGCGCAGCCTGACCGCCGGCTCTGGGGGCTCGGCCCCCGACGGCGCACCCGCTCCCACCCCGGGCCCCGGGCCACCTCCCGCTGCCCGCCGGGTCCCGGCCCCCCTCAGCCCCGCCGCACCGGCCGGGCGCTGGGGGCGCCGCCACGCCGCGCCCGCTGCCGGGACCCGGCCCCGGACGGGTCGGATCCCCGCCTCTTACCCTGGCTGAGCGCAGCGCAGACGGCCAGGAGGAAGAGGAGGGAGAGGCGCGGGCTCATGGCTAGTGCTGGCAGTGGAGGCGCTACGGGAGCTGTCTGTGCAGCCCTGCTGTCGGCTGGGGTTTTTATCGCCCGGCCAGGAGCTGTCGGGGAATTTCCCGGCGCAGACCAGGCAAGGCGGCGCGGTGGGGAGCTTGGCCGGGCGCCCCTCTTTTACTGTTGCCGGGCCAGGTGGGACTCTGGGCGGCTGGACTGGGCCAGGCCAGAGGCCACCTGGCCTCCTTCCAGCTCTTGGGGTTCTGACCTTTACAAGCGAGGCAGGGAGCAGCTCCTTTTCTTTCTGCTTGCCGCCCTGAGAGGCAGGCAGAAAAACTGCCCTTTCAGGCGCGAGGGAAGGCGGCGGCGCACTGCACGGCCCCGAGGGTCTTCGGGGTCTGCGTGGGACCTCGGGGATACTCACCCCGCCTCCTGGAAGAAGCCGAGCCTAGATCTCTTTTGTAGCCATGTTCACAGCAGCCTCGGTTTAGTTTGTTTTCAGTTAGTCCTGGTGCAGGGAACTAAGCTGAAGGAGGATTTGGGCTCTGGAGCCTGCCTTGCTGGCTAACCCCCTGCAACTGCTCACTCTCACCCAGTCGGGGTGGTTTCCCTGAGCATCCTTCTCTGCATATGTCTTTTGAAAGCCAGGAGTATGTTTTACCTGCAAGTGGGGGTCATGGAAATTTCCTTACCTAAACTGCACTCTTAGAAGCCACACTGCACAAATAGGTCACTCTGTCTTCATGACAGTCAAACCATTTTGCTAGTTAACTTTTGCCAAAAAACACCAAAAGAGCAGTTTTCTATGAGCTTTTCAATAGATAGAGAATTTCAAAGAGACTTTTTTACTCTTAGGTTTCATTCAGATAAAGTCAAAACACTTTGTTCTCTATTTAGCTTGGGTCTGAAATACAATTTTGTAATTCTTTTTCTTCCAGCTGATCCTTTCTCTCTTCCCCAGGTACCTGTTAAAATGAATGGAGTTCACCAAAGCAAATTGTTCCTGGGTCAGGCTGCTGTGGTCTTTGTCCAAGCAGCTTGCACACCTTCTATATCCCTAGAGCTCCTGAGTCAGTACTCTTGTCCCAAGTATCGCTTTGATTTGTGAAACATTGATAGCTATTCAGGAATTTAAGATTTGCAAGTGCTTTTCTAGATTTTCCCCCTTCCCAACTTTCTCCAACTTTCTCACCCTTATTTACTTAATAAGCATTTCTTTGATGTGGAATATATATCCCAAACTTTAAGAGTTAATGCAAAATCAGATAAAAACAGATTTCAGTGAAGCTTTTCTGGTTTGTGAAGAAGAGATGAGTTCATGAAACCTTGTTAAAATGACTTCAGCCTATGCCTGCTACAGTGACCATTTTGAACTGGCTTGACCTGATCTTCAGGGGAAAATGGATGTAGTTTCCTTACAAGAAGACTGTTGATGCAGAGGCAGCTTCTTATAACTAAAGTATGTAGGTTATGCATACTTTTTTAAGAGAAAAGCCAAGTAATCCTTGTAGTATAAGGACAGTCACAGGGCAAAATAAGAATTAAATGTAGGTTAAACTATATTGGCAGGGATGCCAACATGGAAAGCAAAAAGATGGTTTCTAAAATTACAGAGAATCACAGTACAAAAATCCCATTAGAATATTTACTGTCTGAAAACAAAACCAAGCTCAGGACTCAAAGCAGGTAAGATGTAGCAGGAGAGTCAGTCCGAGTGAGAGCTTAGTTAGGTGACAACCTAATGGTACACAGAGGGTCTCATTCCTGAGCTTCATCTTCTTTACAGATCGTATAATTCATATGGCTTCTGATCCAGACAGTCCCTCGGGAGATTATCAATGCAGGAAAATTATATGTCATAAGCAAATGGTGATTGCTCCATGTAATCAGGAAATATCGACTGACTAACTTGCACCTCTTTCCAATTGCAGTTTGTTAGTGTCATCCTTTCAAGCTGTTGGTGTTTAGCTTGATTTTAAAAGGAAATTACATGATCAAACTGTCTCTCTGCCTGTTGTGTCATCCTCCCTCCCCCAATTCCCCTCCTCCAGTACAGTTTGTATCATTTGGCCAACTTGGTTGATTTGACAAAGGGCTGTGGGTCTGAAGGATACGAAGTTCCTACAAGTTTGTGGGGAGTCGGTGGTGGACAGAGGGAGAGAGAACCAAACCAGCATTGCCACCAAGGGAAAGCCGGAAGCATGCACTGTGGTTTCTGTCTGCCTTGCCAGCTACCAGTCCGTATGTTCCGGCCTGCCAGCCACTGCATAGCTTGGAATTGGCCACCTCCTGTGCTGCCTCTTTTTCAGCTTATGAATCAAACATGAAAGAAATTGGGAAAATGTGGGGTGGCTTGTATGACCATTGGAAGAAATGGAAATGTTACAAGAGCAGAAGTTCTCAGCATAAAGAAGGCCTATAGGTCTCTTGGAGGGTATAAAGGTTTTGTGGGGATCCAGAGGGTATTACAGTGGGGAGATTAGGGGAAGCATTTGTTTTTAAATCAGGGCCTGTTTCCTTCCTGTGAGTCATATAATGCCATCTGTATTTTGTGTTTGTTTGTTAAAAGTGAATTAATTAGTTTAATTAAACTAGCTACTTAGTTAATTGTAATTAAAATGAATGCTCCACTGATGTATATATGAAAGTGTGCATAAAGTAGATGCAGCATGTAACTTTGGCTTCAGGCTTCAAGACAAATCCTTGTAGTGGAGGTGATCTTTCAGACTCCATTTTTGCAGCCCTTCTTAGTAGGAATATGAGTAGTAGGCCCCAGGAGGTAGAGTTGTATGTGTTTTTTTGAAACCAGTGGAGTGGCATCAGAAGAGGTTGGAGCCAGGGAGAGGCAGGTGGCATGATCTCCTTGAAAAGTAGAGAGATTGCTAAAGAAAACGATAGGAAGTATAGCCATTAAGCATGGGCAGTAGCCTACAGGTGCTCAGTCGTGACCACTGAGCAGAAAAGTTAGGAATCTTTCTTGGGATACCTGTAGACCATAGGGATGGAGCTGCCATTCCCTTCAGGCTGTAATACCACAAGCATAGCACTGTGTGCTCCCAGTGTGGCTGTCATGAGGAAGTGCCATGTTCTCTGCAAGAAAACACTAATGAACACAGATTTTAGTTGCTTTTGTGCACTGCTGTGTTGATAGACACGCACTGTGGGAGTCAAGTACCCTAGTCCACCCTCATATACCTCTGTGCGTCCATAACTACTTTTCTCCTAACTATAGCCCTTGCAAGCTCAACAGCAAAATTGAGGTTTAGGCAGTAATATTACTAGGAAGAAGAATCTGCCCAGGTGTAGCAAACTGAGGCAATAGGCAGGTAGCATAGTGCACAGAAAAGCCAGTGCAGGTTGTTGAAGATAACATCAGACGACGATAGCTCTGAATAAATACAGAGAGCAGATCCGCTGATTAAGAAATTGTCATTTGCACACAGTCATATTACATATTGTTCTTGGACAGTATGCATGAGTAAGGACAATTTACATGATGATGCTTGGTTTTATGCTCAGATGACTGTTCACAATGCCTCAACTGGCAGAGTAACTCCATAGTGGTAACTGCTGGGAAAATTCTAGAAATCCCTGGGATCTGAAGCGTGAGGCTGTTTTGGCCACAGAATAGCAATGTGTGAAACTCAGCAGTCGGCTCTGCAGTAGAGGCAGGTGCTCAAATTAGCATAGTCAGAAAGGTCATGAACATGCTGAGATGCAGCAGGCAGTAGAGAGCTTGATTCTGTGAGTCAGTACTCATGCGAACAGGCCTAGCACACATGAAATAGAGACCTCTGGGACTATTGCAGAAGCCAAGACCATCCTGAATAAGGCTCTGTAATTGTAGACTTCCAGATCACCTCTGGCTACCTTTCATGAGAACGTGGGTAGGCGCTCTTCAGTCCAAATGACTGCAACAAACATGCTCAGCTTTAGATGAGCCCTCTTTGATTCTGTTTTTCCCTCCTGTTCCCCTCACCGTCTTTGACAGTTTTCCTTTTGAGAGCAAAGAAGAGACAAGGAGAGACAGAATTGTGCCAGTCAGAATTCAGAAGGCTGAATTCTTCCCGGTCTATTGCCATATCTCTTTCATTATGGATATTATCTGTAATGCGTTGGCTGCAGGTGGCATAGATGTGCTGGAGTTAAGTTTAAATTGGCTCTCCTGAGTGGTGTTTGTAGCATAGCTATGACAGAACTCATCAAAGTGTGTGTATTTGCCTAGTGTTAGGGAGAGACGAGTTTGTTTTGCTACCTAGGTTGCATAGCTGCAGCTGTGGTCCTACCACTCAAGTTACTGACCTTACCTCAGATATTTTTGTAGGAGCTGCTGCCTAAAGATATTCTGAAATCCCTCAGCATCCTTAGCATGGTCCTCAGGAGTACTAGAACGTAGAAAGCTTTCCCAACTTACGCAGGCCCTAAGGAAATGCATACGGAGTATTACTAGCCACATGACTTAATCTTCTTCCAGTTATCCAATTGTTAATTCTTTAAACACAGGAAGCAATTCTATTGCTTTGTTGCACACATCAACTGGTTGCCTTTCCACAGCAGGTATTTGGTTTGGCATCTATAGTGAAAGTATGCATTCGCTGGCAGCAGGCCCAGAAAAGTTAAAAAACAATTAAACAAGACACAATTGCCTCTTTCATTTCAACAAGTGAGGCCTTTTCCCGATTTGCACAAAGAAGAGTTTAGGGGATACGTCACAGACACATATCTTAGGTAAGCTTTTTAACATCACCTACAAACCCCTTGACATGGACAATCTTAGAAGAAGCAGGTATGTTTCCTAGCAAGTCGGACATTTCTTCCTCTACTTTGAGATAAGAATGAACATTGTCTATTCTAATTTTTAAGTAAGGGTAAAAAAAATGTCAAACCACTACTGCCTACAAGCCTCTACAGTCAGAAGGCGTATGCTTACGATATCACTTAAAATCATTACTGAATTATGGTTATTTTCTGGACTAGTACTACGATTATATCCCCTATGAATCCTCCTGTAGATCAGGCTCTGTGAGGGTGTACAAACACATAATAATCTTTGCTCCCAGAGAGCCAGTGCTGTGACTTTTCAGTCTTTTGAGGAGATTTGCTGGAGTTTGTAACCAAACTTCAATATCATCCTACAATTTTGTGAAAATTGTATTTTATATCTATTTTGAACTTGTCCTTGAATTTGCTAGTTTGAACTGTTCCCAGTGCATATTCCTTCGTAAATAACACCTGAATGTGTAAGAAGTACAAATGTCTCATCGTTCAACTCAGGTAACGAAGGATCTTAGCTTTTGACAACTGCATTGTGACACAACTGTTGTGTGCTCATGTTGCTGTAATACCTTTTGAGACATTAATGTTTGCATTCAAAAAGGATGATCTATAGCAACCAATGATCAGTCTTTTCTTACCTATCTTCCTGGCTCTTCATTTATTTTCAAAAAAGCTGGAGTCTTTAGTTCTTTTCTTCTCAGCAGAGTTTGAGGTTTTCCTTCACCTGTGCTCCGTGGTGGAAATGATAGTATGAACAAACACACTGTTAGTAGCTGCAAAGGAATGTATTTGCTTTACTTAACAAATATAAAGGGCTGGCTTTGACATCAATTCCTTTGGTAATCATTTCTCCATGTGTTTCAGTTTCTAGGGCCAATCTTACTTTTTTGAGGTAGTAATGGGGTTTCAGTTACTGCCACACCCTAACCTCATGTTGGGTGCCTCTTAGACATCTCAGAAGGTGCTTAAACTGAGTGGCAGGTGTTGAGCTGACTGATTCTGGGAATTTATACCTAATATATAAGGGCAAGAAGGGCTTCATCCTGAGGTTGGGAGCAGTATGTTCAAGGGAGCACTGGTCCTACACCCTACGGAGGTGGGAAGAACACCCAGACTTTTTGGTGGTAGACTTGATCCTGGATAAAGGTTAGAATTTGATGACCTTGCATAGCTGTTCAACTGATAAGCCCCTGAGGTCATCACAACTCCTGAAGGAAGAGCACAGAGAGCTTCTGTTGACTTTACCAGCAGCTGAAAGCGGGTTTTTGCCTTTGGATCTATGAAAACATCAAGAATAACTCTTTATGAGAAAGGTGGTGAGGATCTCTTGCTGTGGGCTGTTAGGTCCTGGTTGTCTGTCAGAAACAAGCGGTTTTGTGATTACTTGGAAAGGTCTTGATTCCATGGTTTACAATTCAGTTCTAATTCCAGTGAATATGCAGCTGGTTGCTGTTGCTCACGCAAAGCTTGACCCTCATGCACAACCCTGTGTATCTGCTTCTAACACCTCACAGCAGGACTTGTTCTTTGCCAGTGGCCTGTAGAGGTGTGATACAGCATATCCTGTAAAAGCTGCAAGTTGCTCCAGTGGTGATATCTAAGCATGGGAGAAAGGATGCAAAGCCAGCGGTAGCAACTGAGGCCCCGTGCTGCTGTTGTGCTCATCCTTGCTGGGTAGGAATGTTTAGTGATGGTGGATAGGAACATGGGAGAGTCCCCAGGGAGCACAATCTAATGATCGATGGAAAAATTGTGGGTTTTTTCACTTTGTTGAAAATTTAAAACAACATTTTCAGTTCAAGCTGAGCAACTCATGCGTTGTGAAATGCCTATTTCATTTGGGATACTATTGCCTAAGATAAAGTTTTACTTCCCAAGGGGATCCCCCAAAGAAGCTGTAAAAACAAAATCCTCTTCCTCCCATTCTTATACCTTAAGCCAGAGAGCAAAGATTTCCCTGAAATGGGAAATTAAATATTTTTTAAAAAATCTTTGTTACATATTTACTTCCAAATCTGCAAATAGTTTAAAGTAAAGCAAACACGAGTCTTTTAGCAAATGAACTACTCACCCAAATGAAAAACAAAACCACAAACCTTGGGTTAAACCAGTTTCAATCTAACAAAGTTTTCAGGTTCAGTGGAGCTGAGCAATGTTTGAGGGATTGCTTTGGATAGTTGTGGTCTTTTGGTTAAAGTGATGACATCAGCTGAGAAAGCAGTGACACGAGACATGTGACCATGTGAAAATGGCAACACTCATTGGAATCCTCATGAAAACTTTGAAGTCTTCTCTTACGACACACACTGACCCTCCATGCTACTTTCATTGCCTGTGTCGCAACGAAGGAATAATCAAGAAGCCATACTTGACTCTTACACACTGTAAGCTAATGAAGCAGCCATCTCAGGGAATAGTTTCTTAAAATACTTTGAATGTTGCATGCGGGTTTGTTCTTCGGCATATTTGGAGTCTATTGCAAAATGATTCACGTTGTTCCTGGGAACAGATAAGGCCTGCTACTTAGTACATAAGGAAGGAAGAAGTGATGTTGATAAGTTTGCATAATTCTCAGTGAATAATGTAAAATAGCTTACAAAACAGCAAAAGGGAAGAGAATTCCTTTAAGAAGGTTAAGGGAAGGAGTTTAGAGAAGAAGTTGTTGGAGGAAAAACACTGATAACATTTTTGATGAATACAATCATCACTCAGGTTACTGTGAATTATCTTGCCTATTACAGTACTGTCTTGTATTTCATTATTGTTTTCAAAAGCAAAATTTCCCAACATTTGCTTGACTTTAAATATCTCTAGTACAAAAAAGGTACAGGAATACTGAATACTAAAAATTATGCTAACAAATGTGAGCACACCATTTTCTCTCTCTTAAACAAAAGAGCTAATGAGTGCCAGTATCAGGAGTGCACAGCGCAGGCAGAAATAAGCTGCATGGAGTCTTTAGAAAGCAGGATACTGAAAAAAGTAACTTCTGCTTTGCTTGAAATTCAGTGTTTTTACCTGGGTTTTATTCTAAATAGTAAAAATTCCCAGAAAATTAAACTGATCAAGACATTGACTGAAAAGAATCATTTCACTTCTCAGAATGCCTGTGTTGCTGTAAGATCAAAGTAGTTTAATTTAGATAAGCAGTTTACTATTGGCATTTGAATGTACGTTTGAGTTTGACAAAATCAGCGCATTCTAGTGACATTTTCCAGTTTGTTTGAATTCTCATTTTCCAGTGGAGCACTGTTCCCTTGACACACTTTTCATCTAGAAGGCACTGGCTGTATTCATGCTACACATCATTTGAAACCGACTGTAGCTTCATGCTTCTTGCTGAAAGCTCACTCTCAGAGACCTTATTGATTCAGCATTGCCCATTTGCTAACTTACTCTATTTCTTGTATTAGCTATTTTAGTAGTAGAGGACACTTACACTTCTTCACGTCCTTATCTCCAAGTAGGAATAGCATTATAAGAATTTTTCAACAAGGACATTTTTCTGTAGGATTTGGCCTGCCAACAGATGCAAACCCATTTACAGCTCCTTCCTGCATTTCTTACTCGGTCTAGTCCCACATTACCTTCAGTGGAAGATTTGAGTACGCAAAAGCATTGGTTTTTGTGGTATTAGTCTTAACCAGGAGTGGGTGAAGCTAGAGTATTCAGTATGAACTACCTGCAATGTCTGGTTTCTTGGGCCCTGTTTTTGTAAAGACTGTGTTCAAGGTGAGCAGTACTCCTGTAAATCACCACTTACTGCTCATGGAATTAAAGTCCTTGCTGTCAGAGGTGAAGTATTACACAGAGAAGGCCCAGAGGGGAAAAAGAGAGAAGCAAGAGACTTGAGAACTATGCTGCAAGCCCTAACTAAAGGAAGACAGTGCACTGTTGTACACCATACCTCTCATGAGAGGAGCCTCAGAAGACTGGGACTGCACCTGTCGTAACTTTCTGGAAAAGGAGTCATCAGAAAGAGAGGAGTTGATAGCATTTTGACAATAGAAATTCAGTGAATCAGGCAATGTGCTTTTATTGGCATGATTACTGCTCTGCTTCTGGCAGTGTCTGGGTCAGTTACCCACGAACCAGCCCGAATCACTTTGTGTTTGTTTATCAGTTGTTGATAATTAAACACGGAGCTTTCAAAGCGTCAGAATTCTTGACAAGTCACTCACTATTCGTTATTTATGTTGGGTGACTAAGTGCCTTTCAGATGAAGCTCCAACACCTGCATGGACAACTGTCATTTTAAATAAGAGCAGCTGTGCTCCTTTAAATAAGAGCTAGTAGTTAAAGAAAGATTGAGTAGGTTGATGGTCCAGAAGATCTGCAGGAAGTTTAGTTCAAATTCCATTCAAATCCTTATGGAGAAGGTGCAATATAAGGTCCTCTTAATGAAAGAGAATAGAGCCTGTGGGGATTGTGCTTGATTTTAAGCATGTCCTTTCATTTCCAGTACAGTATGCTATCTACAGACTTCTCCCAGACTCTGTGTGACACGGTGAGGTGGAAATGAGGGTTTCACTCTGGTGTTCTACTTGGAAGTATATTGAAATTTTTTTCTGATTTGGAAGGAAGGAAGTGAAAGCATATAGGCTGTATTCAGATTTCATTTACACCCATTTTATGCTGATATCATAGTCATATGGTGGTAGGTAAAGTCCAAACGCAAGCTGTCCTGCGGTGTGGATTATATGCTTACTGACTGATGTTCACCAAGATCTTAAAAGCAATGGCATATGCTGGTTCCTGCTCCTGTGTTTCCATTCTGCAAAGGCAGCTGTTTCACTCTCCCCAGCGGGTATTGCGCTGTTCCATTGGCTGATCAAAGTGTAGGTGCGCTGACAAGAGATGTGTTTTATGAACCCTCTAGAATCCATGAACTTGCTGAAATACCCTTGACACTTCTTTAGCCACCTAGGTCTCCAGATGTGAGGAATGCTTACTTTCCCAGAGCATGTGCTACTGTCACAGCAAAATGACCTTTTGGAGGGTCAGTGCCAGAACACTCTGTGAAGCCATTAGCACAGCATTGCATTTAGGCAAGAATACAGTACTATTATGCTTGTGCTTGGGTTTGTGAGTAATACTGAGATCATTGCATTGCAGTTTGTGACTTCTAGGGAGGTTGTTCTTGAGGATTTTGCATGGTTTATCCTGACCTCACAATTTTTTTTTTTTAATACAAATAATAATGAGAATTTTAATAACTTGAAGCTTCTGGTGGATGCAATTATTCTGTGAAGGAAAACTTAGACTTGGGCTTTATGTTGTGCTATCAGTACCGTCCCTAACCATAGACATTCACATCTACGCTTGGTGTGAAAAAAATGTGGAAACATGGGCAAGTCAAGGCAGGAGCAGTCGCAGACTCTTTTAGCCTGTAAAAATGTGGACTAAACACACTGTTGACCGTGGAAGTACCTCCCTTTTTCACCCAGCCAATGTAATAGTTTTGCAATAAAAGCAAGCCTAAAATAAATCTTGTGTAACAGGATGAGAAACCTACCAAGCTGCGTCTCTGCATCTCATGTATGGAGACCTGGCCAATCCTGTATAACTTCAATTTTTCTTCTGGTAGTGGAAATCCCCTTCTCACTGATTGTTCTTCAAATGTAAATTACCTTTCTTTGGAATGGCTTATATTTCTTTGGCTTCAGTTTCAGGCTAGGAGCTGCAAGTTTCTCCCCAGCTGTTTGCCCATGCATCAGTTGAAGTTTGAAAGCATCACCATGCACTACAGCATTAGTGGGATCTAAGGGAACAGCACATAAAAGTATTCTGCTTTCTTCTCTTCCAGTGAAAATGTAGCAGATACCTTGCACAAACCAGAAGCCTTCACTGAATTGCCACCAAGTGGCAAACACTTAGTGAAAAGTGAAAACACTTTTTCTCTTAACCTTAGACCCATTTCTCTTTGTCAGTATCTACAGTTAGAGCATGGTGGGAAGCCAGAGTGAAACGGTTACAACATCTCTCACCTGAGGTGGTGGATAAGAATTAGATTATTAGGCGAGGGTATCCCATTACCTAACATTTGTAGCATACCTGCTCTAGTCACTCATATCCTTGCACTGGTGGTTGGATAACTCTGTGATTTTCAGACTTTAGTACACAATCAATGACCAAATTCCTGTAGTTCCTGTTTACCTGCTAAGATCTCAACTAGACTGTGGGAATGATCTTCAAGCCTTGCAGTTTGGATCTCCATGTTTCCTGAGATGGGAGAAGATTTTTTCCTTTTTCCTTCTTGCCATCTTCTTGCCATCTTCTTGCCTTCTTTTCCACTTTCCATATTGGCTTGTTTTGCTCAGCCTCACGTTTTGTAACATTTTTTGATGGCCATTTTTTTCATGATGCTAGCCTTAACACAGACGACAGTTACATTATTGGGAAATTCCTTTATTTTTACAGAGCTAATGCATCAGCATTTCTAGTCACTCCGTGATCTTCTGATCCTGCTTAGGATTCCTTTTTTCATCACATATCTTATATGGAACTGTACTTACAAGGCATAGCTGTCAGCATTTTTTTCTCCAGTGATGACTGTGGTGTCTTTCAGTGCAAAGACTGAAGACCGTACTTCTGTAGCAGATTCCACAATTTTTGGAACATCATTGTCATCTGTCACCAATTTCATTTTTCCCCTATCAGAGTCCAGTATAGTATTCCCAAATTTGTCCATCCTGAGGGAAACTGATACTGGAGGTACCAGAGCGTGCTCAACACTGATTTTCAGGTTCAGATGCTTCTTTGTGCCCTGTTAGCTTTGACATTGCTTTGGGCTGCTCAGATTGGCTTTGTGACAGCTCTGAAGAACATGCCATCTTTTCTGGGAGCAAAATCTGCTGCCATACCCCAACAGAGCTGCTTAGCTTTACTTCTAGAAGCTCGCTCTTCAGTACATCTTACTCAATCATTCATGTAGACTGACTAAGCTTAGCTAAGGAGGTATTATATACAGAGAAAAGAATATGTGTTTTTAGGTGCAGGTAGCCTCTCATTTCAGGACCTCTGTAGATTTTTCTTTTTTGATTTTTTTTTTTGATCCTCTGTGGAGAATCAAAACCTGTTATAAATGGCCGTTCTTAGCCAAATAACCCTGTTCTGCATCCTAGAGGTGGACTTCCACTGTGATGTCTCTAACCTTTTGTGTTCATGAACTCCTCACATCTGTGCAGCAGCTTCGATCTGGTGGCCTGTAGACTAGATGAAAATTTACTCTCCTCCACAATTTTGAGGGGAAGATCAATTTTCCCATCTTCTCCTTAATTTCTACACCACTCTAGACTGGCAAGTCTGCAGCTAGTCTTTGCTCTTGAACAAATGCTTTATGTGTGTTATTCCAAAAAAAAAAGAAAAAAAATTCACTTCTGACCACAGATATTTTTCAGTTTTCTTTGGAAAATATTCAGCCTCTGTTTGAGAACATCATGGCTTATTTTGAACCTTCTCCATCTCTTGGATTTCATAAATTCCCACTTTCTCCTGCTTTTATTTTTATTCCTTCTTTCCATTTTCTCCCCCCATCTACCTGCAACCAGTTCCTTTACTTATTTCATCTTACACCCAAGGATACTAGCTGACAGTGTAGGTCTTTGAAAACTGGATTCCACTTCTCATACCAGTGTCGTCTTTTCTTGTTATTGGTGATTAGTCAAAATTTGGGAGTTCAAAGTGCTTTTCCGGTCAGAAGAAAAGATTTGGTGATGGAATTAGGTATTTTTCAGGTAACCCCATGTATTTTTTATAAAACATTCCTTTCGTGAGGAACCAAGTAGTCAAAGGTAGCTTCCCAGCTTTAAATTCCTTTTGTGTAACTGCTGCCAAAAGCCCTGTCTCAATATTTCTTTCTACTGTACTACTTCTATCTGCACTGGGCTCTCTGCCAGATTATTGTGTGCTTGCCTGCTTGCCTGTGTGCTTTACCCATTCCCTGTTTTGTACATGCACTCCCTTTCTGCCACTGACGTCCAGCTAGCCAAAAAGTTGTGATGCAAAAACAAATTTTGAACTGGCTCTCGTAGCTATTGTCCATGATGCCTGGCGAATTATGGCAGTCTGTCCTGACTATGCCGTGGTGGAGTGGCTTGCGTAATCCCATTGTGCAACTCAAAACAAATATTGCCAAGTCTCTTACAGAGTCACAAGAGTATTGTACTGGCCTAAAGCAACTGCTGTTTTGCAGTCTTAATGCTTGGACCTTATTCTAAACCACAAAATCATTCTTTGAGGCCTGTCTTGCAGCTTTTCTTTCTGAAGATACTTTGTCACCATTTCTATATTCTCATGTTCCCTGTTTGGATTACAAAATGTTATGAGATTGTAATTATCCTATTACCTACATAATTACACCTCCAGTGCTGTATAATCTGGAGGTATTAGCATTTCTCACACTGAACCTGGCAATGGGACTGTTGAACTCCAGTTGGATTTGCCTCTGAGGCAAGACCGAGTAGTCTGCTTTCCTGCTGAGCATGTTCTGGTTGGAGGAAGGGCCCAGAAATTTTAACTTCTTAGACAGACAGTCTTCACAATTGCTCTTACTGCATACTGGATGGATCCTGAGGCACCTGTCTAGCCTGCAGGAAACAGCTGTATTTCCCAGAATCTAGATCTCTAAGGTGCTGTCAGCTCCCAGTGAACTCTGGCTTGCTAGGAAAAGTTCAGCTATACTGTTGGTTATGACCAGCTGAGATTTGGAAAACTGTGAATGCTAATTAAACAAATTATGAATACATACAAACATACATATCTGCCAATCCTTCATTAAAATAAATCCTAAGTGGCTTCTGACATTTCAGAAGAAGAGCTGCAACTGCAGCTAATGCCATTTTCTACCTAACTCAGTGAACACCTGTTTTAGATGTTCCCATCTCAGTAGATACAAATTAGATGCAGATGACATTTGACAGGGGTAAAAGCTTATGACCATGTTGTAGAATACTAAAAAAATGGCTTTGACTCATCTTTTCTCTTCTGGATACGAAACATAGGTCAATGCACTTGTAATGACCTGTAATGATCTGTAATGACCTTAAATATTCCACTTATACATAAGTATACAGAATGTTTTCTTTTATCTTTTTTGATTTTTAGCAACCTCTGAGAGCACCATCATATGCTGAAAGGTATATGTAACGTATATAATCCTTTCATCCCATGACCTAGGAAGAAAAAAGCAACAGTTTTTAAAAATACATTTTTCTGTCATTTAAAATACTGTCCTGAAATTCTAAACTTGCATGGTTACTTATAATACTATTTTCAGGTTTCTGTATCAAACAGATGGGCCAAATCTGAGGGATTTTGAAGGGTCAGATCTAAAAGCAGGATTTTCACAATGTGCAGGTATTTAGGTGCCCAGTTGTCCCGATTCGTTGACATTGAGTCCATGTGCTCACAAGTCTGGTTTCCGGAGCCAAATGAGCAAGTTCTTATTTGTATGTCCACCAAAAAGGCCAGTCTCCCTTCTTAGTTCACTGCAGAACCTGCAGTTAATCTATTGGGACCTGAAAATAGTATCACCGGTTTTTGAGCCAAGTGACAGACCTGAATTCAGGGTTCAGGGTAAATTCAGGAAATGGGAGAAAGTCATGATAAAGTCAAGTATTGCTTTGATGAAATTGTTGTTACTTATGCAGATCCCATGGAGTTATATTTGCCTGGATGCAAGTAGCAAAAACGTTGTTTATACTCTTCTTTCCAGACAGCAATTAGTCCGTAGTGTCCCTAGTGTTTTCTGAGGACCAAATTGCCCATGCTTTTCTTGGCTGGATATCCCTATTTGTCTATGTCCTGCTTGATCGGCATTTCCAACAGTTCTTCTCTCACTTATGGGGGAGGGATGTTTTTGACGTGCTGTCTGATCCTATTCCCTGTATTTCCAGGTTTCTTTCCCATGGAGACCAGGTTGTGGAAGGGGGCAGGGGCAGGGAAACAGGGATGACGGAAATCTGTGTCTTGTCCTGACAGAGTCAGGTGCAGCTGGGTCATTTGCACAGCTCCAAGAGCTGGGAAGTGTTCTCAGAACTAGCAGTTTAGATGGAGCTGCTGGGAATGGGTATTATTCAGCCTGGTTTATATGCATCAATGACATCCTTTTGCTCACACATGCTTTTCATATGCCTTTGTTTTAAGTGGTGAAGTGTGCTTCTCTTTTGTTGCTATTTTTTTCCTAAAAGGGATTTTACTTGATCATAAAATTATTACTAATGTAGGACAGCCATTATATCCATCCGTTTCAGTATGGTTTAACCTTAACTTGTGACACTATATGTATTCATATCTGCACAGATCCATTAAAGACTTTAAAATGGATTAAAAATAAATCATGAGAGACAATTCCTTATAGTTAGGCAAACTCTTTGGCAGATAATCTAACATGTTTTCGTTAGACTTTGTGGAGAAAAAAATCATTTCTGACAACCTTCCTGAGCAAGGAGAGGAATGGACCTTTCTGAATGGAAGAGTTCTTGAAAGCCTGAAAGCACTGAACAGTGAAGAGAGCAGAAAGGTGTAGATAAATTTAAAACTGTAAGAGGAGGTGATGCTTTCTAAAGAATTTCTTAAAACAACCAGTAGTATTTTACTCCAGGGGTCTCTTTTATTATCTTGCACAATATCTTCTATTAAACAAGTTATTTTTTGTTATGTTATAGAGTTAAAATTACACATGAAAACTCAAGAAAGGCTGAGGTTTATAAAATATGATTTTTAAGTGTATGCTTTTTATAAAATTTCTAACATAGGGAAAGTTTATACCAAATAGCTGCAGTGAATTGAGCTGACCCTTGGAAAGCACTGGTGAGAGGCCTCAGTTGACCATGGTGCAACTTCTCTGGCTGAGGAGTTCCAGATGATCACTCACTGTTTTTTTCCTCCAGTATTTTCCTTACTGTGGAGTTACAGTAAACAGTGTCACAACATTATGCAGCAAAGTAGGAAAGTTCAGCACAAGATCTTTTGGAGAGGAAGGTGATTTTATTTTAAAACCAACTGATTTCTCTCATTAACACTCTCATACCCACATGCACACAAACACTAAGGTGCATATGTCCAAGAGGTCTATCCACCGTTCAGACACTGCAGTGAGTGTGTCTGGATGGTCTGTTCAAGATTTCTTCCAAGGACATGGACGGCAGAGGGCACTGGCTATCAGGTCTTCATCATGTTTCTGTCTTCTTAGTCTGGCAATCACAAGCTGATTCTGAATGTGCCTTTTTGTACCCTTTAGGGGCTGACACTGATTAGTCCCTCCATCCTGTCCCACCTTTGTGAGTCATTGGGATTTACTCAGTGCCTTTTGTCTCCTGATCTGGGTGTCTGAGAAGCCATGCAAAGGGGTGCTGGGATCTTGCCATCAATACATGCTATTCTTATGGTTGTTCTGCCATTCCTCCTAGTGCTTCCACACTGATATTCCCCTTCATTTTCCATTCGTACCAATTTTGATGTTGGTTTTACAAGTCCCTACAGCATGAGGCAGCTGCTGCTGTAAAGATGCATGTACTGAGGAAATCCTTATGCTCATCGAGAGCTCTTTGTAGATTATGTAATTTTTTTTCCAGAGCCAGAGTCCTAATATACTATTTCTGTAGTATTTGCAAGCAGTTACTAGTAAAGTATATGGTAAAAGTGGTGCATGCCGAGATGATGCAATAGATTGGGGATACAAAAAAATGCTGAGCTTTTTATCTCTTGGCTTTAGCATAAGATAGAAAAAAATCAATACTAATACAAAAGACCTTGCTGCCTACTCAGTGACCTCTGTCAAATGGATTCATACCCATTCTTAGTCCAATCTGCAGTGAACTGATATCTGCTGTAAAAGCCGTTGGCACAGGAGGTATGAATAGGAATCCCATCCAGGCTTAGGAAGCATTAAGGATGGAAGAGTCCCAGAACATGCTTGTTGCAAGAAGGGAAGTACGTATTTGGACGCTTATTCTGTATGGAAGCAAGATATCTGTGGATTAAACAAAGAAGCCTTGCTCATAAAGCAAGATTCATTGTTTTAAAATAAATGTTCCAGAGGCAGAGATCATCCCCGATGCATAAGTGTCTGCTTCCTCTCTGCTTAAGGGTGCCAGCTATCTTGAAAGACTTTGCGTAGTGAACCAAAATGGAGCAGCTGGGCCTGCTCAGCCATCTATCACATCACTGTGACAGAGGTTCCCATCCTCAAAGTAGGGACATCCGATCCACTTGTCAGGCTGCTCCTGAGGTTCTGCAGTTTTCAGCCTGACATGTTACTGTGAGATGCTTTACTTTGAGTTTGTGTTAGTATGATGGCCTGTCAGCGATTCCTAATGCAGAAGGAATAGATCCTATTTGTACGGTTGTATAGATGGCGGCAGATGGTAGGAGCCTCAAGTAGGAGAAGCAGATATATCCGCTTGTGCAAAAGAGGAATGGATGGCTATTACCAGGAGTGCATTTCATGGTACTTTTGCCCAACTGGGTCCTGGGCTGCCTTATTTCCTCTGTGAGTATATGGCACAACACAAGGGAGCTCCGAAGAAGCAGAGCAGATCATGTACAGGATTCTGGATAAAGGATGCTGCTGCTTCTATTCTGGTGAGTGTTTAAAGCTGGCAAATAAGCCTTCTTTCAGAAATTCAGGTGAGGAAGAGCCCATATCATCCTTTATACCTCTTTAGCAGTCTTATCCATTATGTAGCTTATCAGTAAAGTACATAAGTGTCAAGTAATGTCATCAATGAAAGGCAGATGAACAACTCTGCCTGTTGCCAAAAACTGTTCTTCTACAGAATGGAATAAATTTGATATACCTAAGATGTTATTAGGAGACTGCTTACCCCAAACATTTTATATATTGAATATTTTGTGTAATGGCAGGGGATACGCCTTGATATCTGTCCTCAACAAGTTACTGTGAAAACGTGTGAAACTGAGGACATGACGGGGAAACTGCCGCATGGTAATCAAGCTGCTGATTATCAGACTGGTCAGTGGGAAATGTGAAACTACTAGGATGTCAGTCTGAAAAGATTTTGCCATGGAAAAAGACAGTTCTTGCTGCAGTGAAATGGACTTTGAAAGCATCCATAGATGTTTGGATTAGTAGATGAACTCCTCAGGTAGTGAATCCCTTAATTGGAATATTATCTGGTATATCTTTCCTCAATAGACCTTGGTACATGTGTCAGTGGAGACGGTTCCATCATTCCTTTGCTGAGCTCATCTTTTCTGCAGAACAAGTAATTGTTTTCCTTTTTTACCATGAATCTTAGATTGTATGAGCACTACAGGAATCTACTTTCTTTCTCTTGTCATCTACCAAACAGTTTGTACCACAGTTGCAGGGCTAACTGCACATCTGGCGGCTCTTAGTGTTCTTGAGAATCCTCTAATTCAAGACCCCCGAACCGGACCATAAACTTTCTCGGGGTGGAACACACAATTGCTCTTGGAGTGCTGACTTGTATAATATCAAATACCTCAGACAAATTGATGTACACCAGCCCCACAGGCCAAGCAATCAGGAACTGACCATATGGGAGACTTTGGCCTGCACAATGTCCTCCATGTATCTAACATGATAATTTGAGCAATCTGAGTGAGTTTCAATACTTGCACTTCTCTTTCTTCCAGTGGTCATGACTAATCATTGCTCAAATGGTAAGAGATCATTTTAAAATAAACTGTTTGAAAACGAGGAAGAGAGAAAGGAAGTGGGATGCTTTCCAACAATCCTTTTCCTGCCAGGGCATCACTGGAGATGTGGTGTTCAGTGAAGCCCTGTTTTGCCCTCCTGAAATATGAGCTTAAGTGATTCCTCTGCAGTGACAGATGGGATTCTGAGACTTGTCCCTTGGTCTCCTCCTTCAATTCACTTCAGGTGAAACTACTACATGAATGGCTATGTAGCAGAGTAAGTATATTTGGATGTAAGCCTCTATTGCTGATATTTTTAACTGAGATGAAAATAGAGAGCTTTTCATAATGAAAAAGGAATGAATAAGAAGATAAGGTGGACAGAAGAAAAATAGTTCAATAAAAATATGCAGTCATTAAATTTCGCCACTACTGGCAGTATTGAAAAATAGCAGGGGATCTAAAAATAGCACGGGTCCTTCAGTTTAAGCAGCTGTCCTTGATGTAAGAATAGCAGTTGCCTGCACCTGCATGGGGAACAGCGCTGAGGGGCCTTCCAAGACCACTCTTGCTCATGGGATGCAGAGCCCATGTCCACCTTAGGGTGGTTAGTAGGAGACTCTAGCTCTTTGGTGTCTCCACTGAGAGTTTCTTGCTGGTGAGAAATCATGCAGGTGGATAGATTTGAAATTAAAAAGTAGAATTCTGGCAACAGGTTTGGAATTCTGAGGTGATTATCTTCCATTTGTAGAACATTTCAAAAATGGATGATTGGAAATGTGAAGAATATGGTGATTTTGACAGATAAGCTTTGTATTTTTTTGGACAGATAAGCATTGTATTTTAACAAAGAGAGGAACCGCAGGTTTCCTATAGCTTTGTTGAAACAGTAATTTCTTTACATACCAGCCATTGTTTCTGAGGAGGAAAATAAAACACTAAAGCTTAAAGCATCGGGGAAATAACTTCTGGATGAGAAGTCCTTTTGTTAACTTTAAATTGCTTTAATCTCATCAATCTCATAGGAGGAAATCACATTTACTCTTTGAATTAACATTTAAACTTGCAATAATAATGAAATGTAATTCCAGTTTAAACTTTTTCAGAAAGCAAATAAACATGCTCTTACTTCTGTATGTACATAATGAAAAATTGACTAATGCAGATTTTAGGGAAACACACAGGTGACATGCAAAACCACACAAAACATATTCTGCACCTGAAATACCTGTAACCTACTGGAATAGGTACCTACCTGTGAAATGCTCAGGAAGGTATTTTCATCGTGTTTTGAGGTGGGAGAGTCTCTGGACAGATCAATTGCAAATCAGCAGTACTTAGCTGTCTCAGTTTCTCAGCTTATTCACTTACATCTTGGCCTAGGCAATAAGAAAGCAAAAAGTTACTAGGTGTAGCACACATACTATGCAAACATCTCTGGGTATCTTGAGGTGCAACCTGTTGACTGTAGACTACTAAAGGGTAATGGCGTAAATGCAACGAGGTCATAGTTGACACAGCTTCTCTACCATAAACGCAGCATGGATGTTGAGCTGGATGCAGAGAGAGTAAAAATTCAGAACTGCGAGGAAGTGACAGTGCTGAGATGGCCACACTGTTCTGCTTTTGGAATCGTTGCGATAACTCAGCACTTCTCAGAAAAAGGGAAGTGCCCGTAGGAAATAAGAAAATGATGCAGATGCATCTCAGGACCATCTAGGAGCCACTCATTATTCTATGCTTATAAGGCCTGTGAACTCAGAGAAAAGCTTGAAAAAAAGCCTGAACTTTCAGCACTGAAATATAAGGGAGGGACAGAAAAGAAAGAAAAGCTGACTGATAATGAAGGCCAGATCTCCCAGGATGTGCTGCACTTCACTTCTGAAGCATAATGCCGCAAGGTTGGCAATTGTTTTCACCTCTGTCTGGTTTATAGGTAGATTTGCCTGAATGCTGCTGTGATTATGCCATGTCCTCCTGTGCTCGTTTTGTGGTGTTATGCCCTTCCTTCTCATTGGAGAACATTTGCTGGAAACAATAGAAAGACTGAGCTAAGATCAGCTGCGTCTTATTTGTGTGCCAGCCTTGAAAGAAAAAAGCATACAGTTGTTGCTTTGTTCTTCTTCAGCTCTGTGAAGCTGTGATCCTCTGGGACCTAACCATCCCTTAGCAATGTCCCTGGGCGGTACACATGGCACATGTATTGAAAAGGACTTACACACTCTCTACAAAATGTTTTGAGCATTCAAAACAGGAAGGAGGGAGAGAGGATGCTTTTAGGAACCAAAACCACCACAGTTACCATGAAAGTTTTGGAAAACGTCAGCCATAAGTGTACAAGCAAAGTACCAAATGCACAATAGCACAATAGCACAGACAAGCAGTGAGTGAAACAGTGCAGTTTACTGCAACAAGTATACATGCCCTGCTAATTATGATCAGGTTGTTCAGGGGAGTGCTACCAACTTGGAACCCACTCAAGGTGTTAAAAAGCCTTTATTTGGATGTCATCTGTTTTTCAGTGTTCACAGTGCCTGTGTGATCCTTCCATGCATGCTCCGTTTTTAAAAGTGTTCAGTTTAATCAGAGCAGAAATCAGAAAATTCTGTTTTGTTTTGTGTTGCATTGGTTTTTAATGGCTAAAAATAACTTCCACTGTTAGTCAGCTCTGTTAACTGACAGACTTGGGATCTAATTTTGAAAAGTATTGCAATATGGATAATGGAACTTGGCAAGTGGAAAGGCCTTGAGATGTTTCACCCATAGGCATGCTTATATAAGCTACCCATTTAGCTGCAAATCGGGATCAAGAAAAATAGATTTAATAATCGCATCCTTAGATGTCTTACCTCAACCTCTAAGCCCTAACCTCTCCCCATTTTTCCAACATCTCCATGCCAGTAAATGTTTCTAGTGTAGAGCTGATAAGACTCTGCATGTATCTTATCTATTTTATGATATTTTTGAGAATATGCCACATTAAACATTTGTTACATGGCACTAACATACATAATCACCAACACTCCTCTACATGGGTATGACCTGGTACTTTTAAAGTGTGTTTTTTCATTGAGGACATACCATTTTGGATTCTGATAGTGTCTGTAAGTCTTAAGTCTTGGCAAATTAAGATTGTCATGTACACCACCTTAGTATTGTCTTTATTATTATCTCTTCTAAGACATTATTTTAACTTGATTTCCTGCGGGAACATACCTTATGCAATCACCATTTGTCTCCCCAACCCCCGTAGTTACTTTTGAACTATGTCATTTAATTTGACAGAAAGGAAGGAACCTGAAAAAGATACAGCTTGTAAGAAGTTCTGGGAAATAGGCAGCCAGGTGTAAACAATGCTCTCAGTAAGTGAAAAGCTGCAACACAAACTCAATCCAAATTTGGCACTTCACATCCAGAAGTGAGAGACCCTATACCCTGATTACAGGAAAAATGCTGTCAGAGCTCAAGACTTAAAGCAACTCCAAAGGAAATGAGGCTCCATTAATTGTATAGCAAACTGAAGAACTTACTTGTGAATGTTTATTTGAGGCATTTCCATAATTGCTGGGATGTTCCTTATGTGTCCTGGCAGTGAGCAATAAGGAACCACAGCAAGCAGTTTCCTAGAAATCATTTAGAAGAAAATTTTATGTGAGTCTTTATTGTACCTGCAGTAGATTTTTCATCTCTATCACACCCCCCCCCATATCTTTGTGCGTAATGTGCTGAAAATGTGCAAAGCATTATCTGGAAAGCTTTCTTTTCCTTTTTCTTTCTCTTTCCATGGAAAGCCAGAAATGCAGCATGCTGACTCACGTGATAGAACAGCCCAGTCCAACCTCTGCTTGAAGATTTTGGTCTCCTCAGTCCTTCCCTGCTATGTGTTTAGGATAAAGATTAGGATTCAGCAACCTTCCTGGATAGCTTGTTCCAGTGGCTAAACGTCCCCTAACTTCGTTCCTAACAACTGAGGAATACCTCCCTCGTGGAAAAATAAGCTATTTTATTCACTCTGCCCTTGCAGTGGGCAATCAAACAACTGACCTCTGCCTTCTTTCTACAAACTTCCCACATACAAGAAGATATATCAGTGTTTCCTCTCCAGCTTCTCCTTTCTAAACCAAATTAAAAACTTGCAATTCTTTGATTATTTCCTCATGGGTCATACTTCCTTAAAATTGTATCATTCATGTTGTTGTCTTCTGGGCCTTCTCTGATATTTTAGTGCCCCAAATTAAAACCATATTCCAATGGATGCCTCATCAGGACAAAAAGAGCAAAGTATTTTCCACTGTATGTGAACTATTCTGCCTGTCATTTGCCAGTTAGCATAACCTTGCGAGTCACAGCTAAAACCTTCATGTCCTTTTCCACAAACTGCTGCTCATCTCTTATGTCAAAGAGTGTTGGGTGCCTAACATGGATCTGTGCTTGTAAAAACGCTGCTAGAATTGCCACTGTGCATTGTGCATTGTGCTTCCAAAATCGCTCTGTCTGCTGTTATCATTTTCCAGTACTGAAGCCAAAATGCATCCTCTTTATGCCTTTCCCCTTGTTACCCCTCAAGAGCCTTTTTCTCCTGGAGTTTCCTCTGGAAACCCAGCATACTTAACATACATTGAAATCAATTAGAACTAAGCACGTCTCTTGTTTAAGTACCATTGCCCTGTAGGTGCTGTGAAAAAAGTTCCCCTAAATATGTATGTACATCTTTAATATCAGGGCCCAACTGTATTGGAATTCAATGGAATTGCAGTCATTTCTGATTCATGCTAATATAGTTGAACTGGAAAATTCTTAAGCTGTCAGAGATCTTAAAAATCAGTGTTAAATGGGAAGGAATTAATGTATGAAAACAGAATCACAGAATCACACAGAATGGTTGAGGTTGGAAGGGACCTCTGGAGATCATCTAGTCCAACCTCCCTGCTCAAGCAGGGTCACCTAGAGCATAATGTTTTAGAGACTAAGCCTATGTGCTTAAAAATGAGTGCTGTGCTTCCACAGAAAAACACTGGCTTTGGATTCCTATCAGTGAGGCAGAAATGTTGAAACAAAATTGCTTCAGATACTGGTTCTTGCATTTCTGTATGGGTGGAGACTGTTCAACAACACATAGTGTTCACAGCTCTTAAAAGCTAAAATAACAGTTTGCTGGGAACAGGACAGTATTGGGTACTGGTATTTGGTTGTTGTTTGGTCCCCTATAGGTATCGGGGCAGTCAGTAAAAAGCTTGAGCTGAGGTCAGTGGTGGAGTTGGTGGCACTGTTAGGCAGTGCCCATAATGCTTGGTGTGAAACTGGGTTAATATCACAGAAGCTTGTTATTTTGCTACCTTTCTTTTTTTGAGTATGTCTTGAAATTGTGACCAAACAATATTGCATATATCATGCTTCACATCTGCTTTCTTGACACTTAATAATAGTTGTAAGGGAAAGAGAAGAATGAGTGAACAATAACCTTGTAATATTTTGTTCTCTGATAAAACATTATTAAATAGCTACTATCAGACACAATCTATACAAATCTGACTCAGGCAAGTATACCCTAGTGCTGGCATCTCTGACATCACTTTTAAGTTTCTTTTATAAATTGTAGTGGATCCTGATGTACGCCCAAAAAACGTAAAAATGGCCATGCTGCGTCAGAGCGAAGATGCATCCAACCTAGTAATTTATCCCTGACCTGGACCAGTAGCAGATACCTAGGAAAAAAGGGAAAGTATAGGACGAGCATTTAATGCTGCTTGTCCAGAATACTCTCACACTCTTTCAGAATAGAGGTTCAAATTAGAGTATTTTCTAGTATTTCCAGAGTATTCAGAATATTCTGATGTTTTCAGAGCAGGGATTTCCTGATCAGGCTGACATTTTGGTGCACTGGATGCACATTTTGGTGTCTTCACTGGATTTTCTTCTATATTCTGGTTGAATTTCACCTTCAGCCCCTGTAAATTTTTGATATCCACCAAATACTTAGGCAAGGAGTTCTCCAGGTCAACTATTTGGTGCATGAAGAACCACCTCCTATTGTTTATCTGAACTTTGCTTCTACTAGCTTCATGTGATGACCCTAGTTCTCGAATTAGAAGAGAGAGCGAATAACTGATTCATTTTCTCTGTGCCCCAGCTTAATCACGTGTTGTTTGAAGAACCACTTCGTTTTCTTCATTTTCAGTTGTCAACTACAAGGTTCATGTGGTATCTTCTGGTCAATGTATATAGTCTGTAGTTTCAGTCATAACTTTGTGGCCATGTCTTCTTCACTACTATAGATAACGGACCCACTCAAGGTCATTTGTGCTTTTCAGCTATACCCCTGCACCTGAATAGAAATGTAGTAAACCATTCCCACACTCCAGCATCAACTCACTTCTGTTGGACCTCAGAGTCCAATCCCAAATGAACATTCATCTAAGGAAACAAAGGGCTAGGGACAAACTATGGAAACAACATTTTTTCCTCCAGAATCCTATGTCTAATCCTCCTCATGAAGCTCTGATCTGATGAAATTTCGTGAATCAGAGATAAGCATTATTAATATGCAGTTATTAACGCGAACTGCTGTAGACGCACAGTTTAGCTTTTCTTATTTCCAGAAAAGTTCAAGTAAAGAGAAGACCAATTAGGAAAGTAAACTTGTCCATATTTCCTCTGTGTATCATTTTGTTGTAGGATAATTTAATGAGTTGTTGCAAGTGACTGAATTAGAACAAGCACTTCCTAGGCACGTTATCTGCAATACATTATAGTGACTGAACAAAATAAGTATACACATAAATAAATTGACCTGCCAGCCAAATTCTCACACGAAGAGAAATAACTTTGAATGCTTACAGAAATGAGACAACAAAAAACAAAATGCATTAAAACGGGGGGGGGGGGGGGGGGAATAGCATTCAAATTAAATTATGAGCTTTTAAGTAGATAAAAAACATTATTCTAGAAGACAGTAAATATGTGCCTCCAAGTAGCAGCATCAAAGCTGCTGTTTCATGAATTTGGCTGATTTTTTTTTCCACAGTCGGTATTGTGCAGCTTGGCCTCAGGCTGACTGTGACTCAGGATATTTTTGTTTCAACGTACCTGGGCTACTTCAGAAAGGGAAATCTTTCCCAGTTTGCCCAGTTTAAGAACAACAAGACAAAGCTTAGTATAAATACATCTGCCCTGCAAGTGCATGGCACTGATAAACTTGTTAAATGATTTCCAGTTGTCATTTGGCTTAGCAGCACCCTTTTTCTAGTCTAATCTTTCCAGTTACACTGAATGGCATATATTAGAGCCACCAAAACTTTTAACGATGTTGTTGAAGGGATGCTTTAAAAGTAGGAAGTTAACACAATTTACACTGTTACAGAACTGCTGTAACAGAATGTTTCGTTCTGAATGAAATTAGGTTTTCCTCTCTTGTCTTCAAGCAGGATCTGAACATTTGTTTGAACCAGTAAAAAAAGGTAGGAAGGAGAAGAGACTAAAGAAGCTAATTCAAAAATCACACTTTCCTAATATCCTACCCTTAAGCATAATTCTATACTTGCCTACTGAATTAGGAGAACCGTGGGGGCGGGATCCTTCCCTCATTAGAGATGCATGTGAACAAGAGGAGGGATCAGTCTCTGAGAAGTTCATCTTAAGAACTGTCAGAGTTATTTACCTACAGGTTTAGACTTGATGGTATTGTTTTCTCCTTTTTCTAGCCTTGAACAGACAGACAAATTTGAGCAAGATTCATGTTGCCTGAAAGAGTGAGATATATGTGGAAATTGTGCTATTGGGCTCTTTAATACTTTGTCTTTTAAAGAATTCTGACAGAAAATGGATGACTCACTTTGGCAAATGTGGTTTTTTCCTAATGCGCAGCACCCATGGTACAGTAGCATTTAGGCACTTTTCCCTGCCCTTCTTCAGAGCAACACTGCAAAATGGCGGAAATATGAAAGGCCAAATATCTACTTGGTGATTGTTCTTCGGCTGTCATTATCAGCCTGCATAAACTGTTACTGCGGCCAAAAGATGAGCTCCCACTCTCTTCTTTCCCTTAGCCGTACAGCCATACTTCCATGTTGCCTGCTTCTTTTTGTAGCCATGGCACAGAACCTGAGCGGGAAACTGATCTATCTGAAAACCAAGTCATGACAAATTTTTAAAAGGCCAGTCAGGACCTCATCAATGTATTATGCGTATTCACCAAGAAGTGCAATGAAAACCAACTTGTATGCTCTCCCCCCTCCTGGGCCTTTGTGTATATTGGATGTTTCATGATTTTGTGAGTATAATTACTTCGATTTTCCTTTGTTTCATTCTCATTGATTTTGTAAGCAAAGGAATGCATTCTTCACTTCCACTTGGGAAAACACTGTACCTACTAACAGAGTTTGTGAGAGCAAAGGTGACAGAATCTGGCGTTTGATTTTGTATGCTCTAACTTTGAGGAGGTTCTCATTAGACTGAGGAGAATTTTAGTACTAAGACAAGTCAGTATTTTATGAGAGCCTATTCATTTTTATTAACGGAAACTAATACTTCTCTCTTAAATCAGTGTAAATTAGGAAATTTTGAGGAACATTTGCCTATATAATGGCTCTAGATTATTTTGTTCTATTTTTAAAAAGCTCACCAGCATATCTAATGAAGGTTATAAAATTTTATAGTGGCCATCCCTGAGGATATATAATCCCTATTTCAGGAAAATATGAAGGATTGAAGACTAAGAAAATCTAAGTTCATGCTATAATATAATATTTTATTTAAAATGATAACTATCCTTCCTCTCAGTGAAGTCTCCCTGCAGCTCTGAGAAGTTCGTTCACCAATGCAGCCCAAAGCTGTTTTCTGCTAAGTTAAGGGGAAAAAAAATTTGCAGAGGCACTTACATGACTTTATCACTTGGCAGTGAGTTCTGCTTTGGATCTATCACACAACCTGAATGGCCTTGTGAGGCATGACCCTGGAAATGCTAATGCAGCAGCACCAGAGCTCACAGCCCACCCTTGCCAGAGCCCAGCGTGTGAAAGAGAAATGGAATTGTGGCTGTTAAGCAGAGCATTTCCTCATCTGGACCTGGTAAGGCATGTTATAATTATTCAGGCAGTTGTTATAATTATTCTCATATTCACAAAACTTGACTGAATGATTGCCTCTGTTCCTCGTTCTAAACTGCATAACATTTAAAAAATCCAAAGGTTTATTTTTAAGCACCTAAAACTGAAAGCAAAATGTTAAATAATCCTTCTATATTATATATCTGTTTTTAAATCCATCCTCCACACTTTATGGTTCATTGTGTCATATTAAATCTGCAAATATTTATTTTTTATTGCTTTGAGACGTGTGTATGGATGCTTCTTCCATTTGTACAATCTGTTTCATGTAGGAGAATTGTTGCAATGGGTAAGAAATACGATGAAATAAACTGTGGTTCAGTTATCCAAGGTCAAAAGAAGAAGAATGGATATAAACTGAACAGAGAAAGATCTTGCTTAAGGTAAAGAGAACGAGGATAGTCAAGTAGAAAATAGGGCACAGAAATCATTTTCTTACATGAACGTGCTGTTTCTTAAAATGTAGGCCAGATGTTTGTTCAGAATAAGCATGGAGTTTCTGAATGAGTGTAATCTGATTAAAGTGAAGATCATTTTTCAATGTTTTTGTCACTGCCTATGCACATAAACACACGTTCATGTTTTAATAAGTAATTCACTGGGTATTTTGGAAAGCTACTCTGGTTATAGTCTTAATTAAGTGTTTGAAAAATTTGCTCACAAAATTTGGACACAGCTGCTGAGATCAGGAGAAGAGCAGCAGCAATGCCATTCATGATTAGGTAAAAAATTTAAATCTATGGAGCTATCTCTTGTTCTAGACAATTATGGGCATCTGAGAGATATAATTCATCTTGCTTATATGCTGCACTCTATAAGTTCTATGGTTAGTTATGTCACAGAAAATTCCTAAAAGTTGCAAAAGGTAAGATTTTCGTGTGGGCGATATCTCATCCTGGATTGCAGTGAACTTACTGTTCCAATTAGAAAACTTGCTAATGAAAGAAGTGTAAACAAAAATAAGATATGCACAATTTATAGAAAAAAATCCATTCGAAATTTATCAGCAGTATAGTTTTACTTACTGATTTCTGTAACTTATTTTCTTGGGCAACATATTTCCATATTCATATTGGCTTACCATTTTGTATTTTTAGTATGATAACAGTTTTAGTATGATAACATGTTTTAGGACTGCATTTTTTCTGGGATATGTGGTTTTAACGAAAATGCTAGAATTACGTTTCAAACCTAGTGTTGTAGATTTGATTGCAAAGTTAATTTCTGTGTTTTTTCTCTGCCTATGTTAAAAGAGCAGCTACAGTGACCTACTTTATTTGATTTAAGCACACTGTAAGGAAAGAGAAGCCCACTTAAACAAATCAAGAAATTAGTCCTCTCTTTTTTTATGGCTGCTTTCCCTCCTGTGATCAAAAGTATTTTCTTGTCAGGGCAGGCGATTTGCCTGAATACAAGCATCTCGGCTATCTCTGTTTGCAAATGGATTTTGGCTATTCTTTTCAAAGCTGCCTAAGGATTTAGATATATACTTCCAGGTTCTCCTGAAGAATCCTCTTTAGTTTTAATTCACACGAATGCAGGGTAATTTCAATTAATGGAAAAACCCAAGCTGAATATCAGTGGAGCTTAGAATCTTAAGTCCTTTAGACACCCTGTAAAATTTCAGTTGGGATGTCTGTGTGGGAAGGGATACAACACAGTTCTGTCATCTCCCAGGTTGGGGTGGTGGCAGGTAATGTTTCACCTTATGCTCTTTGATCCTTTTTTTACTTGGTAGATCTCTCTTTTACCTGTGTGAGAGTCTATTAAAAGTGAGAACAGAGATGATAGTCTAGAGGACAGGCAAATGTGTGCCCTATATGTGTCATACACGTCATAAAGCAGTAGAGAAGGAAAGAACACACTGCAAAGAGTTAAAAAAAATCCTCTTCTCAGAATGAAGGCTTGCCTTCCTATCATCTGCCTACATTTACCTTTGTCTTAAGTCATTCAGTATTTCCTGGACAGAAATTCTCCCTGGCACCACCCAATTCCTGTTAATTTGCCAAGTGTCCCATGACAATTGAAGTGAGATGCAATAAAAAAGAGAGTAGCTTAAGGGGCAGAGGCTTGAGCAGGAACCCAAAGGCCAAACACCCCTCAGCTATATTGCTAGGAGCATTCTGAGGAGGTCAGTCACACTTCTAACATCCACATACATGTGTTTTTCCCAGTATATAATCCTAGCTCCTGCCAAGCAGTAACTGCTTTCTCCTCCACCCAAAAGGCTTAATGGCACAAATGGACTCCCTACTGCTTTGAAATACAATATGAATGCTCACATCTGTATTACTAGTTGGAGAAACTTCAGACTTCGATCGCCTGTGAGGCCAGTGCAGCCTTTTAATCTGGTTAATGCCATCGAGGCAGTCTGAATGGGCTGTAAGAGACCAAGGGATAGTTCAAGGGGCGGAGGCAGGAGCCCCAGCCGGCAGGCCTGGCGTTCTTCTTTCTTAGTCCTGGGAACGCAAGTTGTTTGTTGAAATTCCTCTCAGCATTTTCACAGCTCTGTCTCAATCCCAGCTGCTTAGCAAAACAAGGCTTTGAAGAAAGAACAGATATGAATCGAAGAACCATAAATACTCTTATTTCCCTGACTTTGTCTAAACTGTGGGCAGAGAAAAGAATGCTATCCATGCCTCTGCATATGGGAGAAGGCAACATTCTCAGTGGTATGTCATAAAAAGAAAAAAAAAAAGCAATAGGAACGTTTCCAGAGTAGTGCTCTCAAGGTAAATAGAAGTATTGAGCATTTCAAACTTTTGCAGTTTTTTTGCCAGTTTATCTTTTAGCAGGGCAATCTGAAGGTGATAAGAATCTTTTTTGGTATCTTTCTGTTTCTCTTATCTGCTTTCAATCTTGAAAATGTGACCTCAACAACCGTATTGTATTAGCTGAGTCAAAAAACCTGCTTAACTCTCCTCATTTCACTGCCTTCTCTAAAAACTGAAGGCTAGGTGGAGAAAAGGTGATTAACTCAGTCCAAATATGCTGTCAGAACAAGCGTCTTGTCTAAGAAGCTTTTATTTCCAGAATTTTTTAGGATTTATATCTATGAAAAATAATCTTCCTTGTGAGGGGAGAACATAATAGATTTTTCCCAGTTTCCCTACCTTCTAATAGAGAACAGGAGAAACTGATAGACTGATACTGGAGAAGCCAATGTCCCCTTTGAAGAGGAAAGTCTTACCTCACATATCCACTAGAGACAGACAGGTGGAACCTGGTCAATGTGGTACGCCTGTTTTTCCAAAAATCTGAAATGTTCCTCATGAGTTTTAACTCTTAGTAGAATTAGATAGTTGGATCTGTCATAGCTTGACAATTGGTTAAAAAGGAGGGAAATAACAGTATGAGTAGATGGTAATTTTTGATGAAGATTGCCAACAGCGAGGTCTTCTCCTGGTCAACGTGTTCAAAACTATTTAGAAAATATGGTGCTAGTAAGATGTCAGTATTTGTTGAAGATACAAAATTATTGAGCATAGGTATATCGATGTCTGCCTTCAGTGAGTTGTAGAAAGATGTCACAATACTGCCTGTTTCATGAAAGGGCAGATGTAACTCAGTAAGCCTAATTGTACCTATAACCTGGCTGTATAATGCATAGGAGGATTTGTAAATTAGCCATTGCTGCTGAAGGAGTAGATCTAGGTGTCACTGGTTTGCTCTTTTTGGAGAACTGTGTGCAATGTCTTACAGCAGTCAGAAAGGCAAGCAGAGTTCTAGGAATCATTCAGAAAGGAGTTATAAAAAAAAGAGAAAATGTGATTATGCTAAACTTGCATCCACTTCTTGGGTATTACCCACATACCCCATTTTTAAAGGGGTATAGTAGAACTAGAAAACATACAGTGAACAGCAACAAGAATGCTCAGAGGTATGCAGCACATTTTTGCCATGAGTAATTAAACAGACAAGGATTCATCAACCTGGAAAAGATATGACTGAAAGAAAATATTATGAGATTTATAAAATCATGAATGTTATGTGAAATAAGAACGGAGAATGATTTTTCATAAGCCCTCATACTCAGTAGGAAGTAGGTAAAAAACAATCCTGCGTGTCATGCTCAAAGCAATTAAATGGGCGTACTTTTCCAACAAAGTGTGATTAAACTGCAGAATTCATTGTCACAAGATGCTGAGCAGGCCAAAAGTATGATGGGTTTGGAAAAGAAACATGGGTACAGTTGTGTATTAAAAGTACTGTAGGTATGTAGCTATAACAGTACAGGGTTTCAATGTTTTCATGGTGATCTTTTCGATCAGACTGAAGAAAAGAAGCTTGTTCCTTTTGTTTAATTACACTTATATGCTAAGCTTACATTCCAGATTCTTCCACACATAGTACTTTCCTCTCCAGAAATCCATAGAAATCTGTATGTTGACTTTCTAGTTAATATTAAAAAGAAGTGTTCACAATGATTTTCAGTAATAAACATCACAGACTTATTGTTACTGTGGCAAAATTCTTACTTTTTTCACTTTTGCGCACTAAGCTAAAATGTTGATTTGCTGACTCAGAAATGTCTGGAATTTTTAGAGTCTGTTTGATTTCAAAAGGATCCATTTCCTGTGGAGTCGGTCATAATATGCTGTTAAGAATAAATACAAAGCTTGGAACAAGTCTGCAATATCAAGCCAGCGCTATGTGTCATTTTCCTGGGTTTTTCCCATGTTGAGTGATAACATAAGAAATGCAGTCACTTCCAAAATGGGAAGTAATGCATAAAAAAAAAAAAAGAAAGTAAAACAAAGATAAAGCATCAGTCACCTGATACATAACCAGGATGTTTGTATTAGTCAACATTCAGCACAGACAGAAAAATGAGGGCCAGCAAACCGCTCTTTGTATTCTATGTATTCTTTTAAGGAAGAGTTAAAAATATTTTCTAGGGACTTTCCAGTATTTCTTTCAGTGTCTTCCTATATTTTTTCTGCATTTGCGCATCAGAGAGCAATATGCTTTCGTCGTTTTAAGAACTCTGTATTTGAAACTCAACAGAACAAATTACAGTTCATGGCTCAAAGAGCTCACAGTACAAGAACAGAACTGCAACAAGCAGCCCTAGGAAGGGGAGTTCAAGAATAAGGGCAATGACACGACATTGTTTTAATGTTGTTTGGTTGTTGTTGTTATTATCCTATTGTCCCCAAACTGAAATTATTGGTGAAAGAAGGAAGTGAAAGTGGTTTGAAAGGAAGACGAAATAGGGGGGACCAGGAAAAGGGCTGAGGACAGGAAGGCAGCGCGGACACCTGCGTTACATTTACTTACCAGGATGGCAGTAGAGAAATGAACGTGGGGTGAATACAGATGGCTGCTCTACCATGGAATGGCCTTCTAACAGGGTTTTAGTAATACAATTTAGATGCAGAATGGGGTGCCAAGAAGCAGCTTAAATGCAATTGGGAATATGAGAGGATGAATATATAGATCTCTGTGGTGAAATCTAAGGGGTCTTTCTTTGATTGTGGTGCAAATGTCCTGACTCTTCCTCAGTTTCTGGTCAGTTTTCTGATACATTGTACACGCACACGCACATACAAACGCTTACTTAAATTGTCTGCATGTTCTCAAAGGGAGCAGATTTTTCCATAATGGCTTCTGCGTGACCTGGTATTTGAATGCTTATGTGGCACACTGTAGAGTTAAAGAGTTCGACTGGCTGAACACCTTAAACGGAGGCAAAACTAATATGAGTTGGGGACAGGACTGAAATCAGTCTTACTGGATAATGACTTTGGGAAGAAGCAAGCTGAAGACAGCTCTCATATTTTGTGATCGTGGAGTTACCTGGCAGAGATTCATCACAGTTTTAACTGGTTTTATGCCTGTTAAAGAGCAGGGACCTGACCTGTTTTTTCCATTTTGTGGGTAAATACTGCTCACTTGGGACTATAGTGTAGGCAGTCTCTGCATATTCAGTTTTGCCATATGAATATTTAATTTTTCATAGAAATGATAGTATGCACAGCAGGAAGAAGTATATGCAGAATAGCCTATTGGATCTCCCTGACATATGGATTCGAGTCCCTGTTTCACATCAAACAGGGCAAGGCCCTGAACAGATACCTTTTAGATTTCAAGTTGCCAAAACATTCATTAACTCTTTTGCATTCCTCTTTCCTCCTCCCCTGAAATCTGAAGCCCTTGCCTCTCTCAAGAGAAGTAGTAGCCCTGTTGCTATTATGCCATTCTGCACTTGATTATGAAATGGGCAAACACAGGTGGGCAATGGGTCAGAAAAGAACAGCTCTTGCTCTGCGCAGGTGTTAACTATGAGGCCAACTTAATTCTGCGGCAGTGACATGAGGAGGGCTGTTTCTACTTCCTGCCTTTCATTCCAGCAAGTGTTAATGAAGAAGAGAGAAAAACATAAACGATTTGTTTTCAAATTGACTAAACCTGATCTGATTATTCACAAGTGCTGGATTCACCAGAACGTAGAACATACAAAATGCTTCAGCGGCCCCTGCCATGGTCTGTCTAACCCACCAATCTGTGCCCAGCAGCAGCAATAAGTGACCATGCAACCCTGGCCTTTGTGCTCTCTTATACCTACAGTCCCATGGTATAGCATGTACTGGGGATGTGAGAAGTGCATCACTTGATTCCTTTTAGTAACTGGTCCTGACTGCCTCCTGCCAGCTAGTAACTGGTCCTGACTGCCTCCTGCCAGCTGGTCACTATGTGTTGTGTAAAGAAGTACTTTCTCTTGTCTGTTTTATGCTGACCTGCATATTTCATCAAGTGTCTCATAGCTTTCGTGCTGTGAATTGATGAATCGCCGTTCTGTGTTCACTTTTTCCACTGTCTTCTTGATTTTGTAAACCTCGCTCTGATTCCCTGCAGCCTTCTGCTCTGAAAAGCAGAAGGATCTTTCTCCTTCTCTCCTCTCCTTCTCCAAACTGAAAATCCTTTATAGTCTTTTCTTGTAGGGCATCTGCTCCATCCCTTTCATCAATACCATTGCCCTCTGCCGTAGCTTTTCCAACTCAGCTACCTGCTTCTTGAGGTGCAGAGGTCAGATCTGCACAGATCGGTCAAGATATGGGCACATCAAGGAGGGAGTGCTTCTCTTCCAAAGGAACAGCCTTTTAAAAAAGGAAGCTGTAGTGTACTCAGCACTCTCCGTTTCAGGGAGCAGAATAGGAAGCAGTTGTTACACATGCGCAAATGCTTGCTGTTTGGGTACCAGAAGTACAGGCCACAGATTCCCATCTTGACAGTCAGATAGTGGGCTTTGGGTATAGTAAAGACTTAGAGCTCTGGGGCTGGTCTGGAAACTTGCAGTGTTTGGGCATCTGGGGGTAAAACCCTCTTCTATTAACTTAAATAAGCAGCCTTACCCTACAACCCACCAGAGAGAAAGGCCAAGGACTGGGAATAGCCTGGAGAGAGGGGAGTAGGCATTTTACCCTATGCTCTGCGCAGAACTCAAACTTCGCAGTTGCATTCAGTAATGTCAGGTTACCATAACAGGGTGAGTTGTTACCTCCATATACTACAAATCTGCATTTCAGCTCAGGAAATTGGGCTTAGATTGCAAAAATGAAGCAAATTATTTCCAAATAAAGCAAATAATACATAAAATAACAAACAGATAATAGAGATTTTTTGTGGAAAAATTTATTAGTATATTGGTAGGAATAACAACACTGTCACAAGCAAATTCTGGGTCGGTATGTAAGCTACAGTTTTTTCCATTAGCTGAAAAACTAACTAGGCATACAGCTAAGTCCTTATACAGAGCGGTGGAACTGTGAAATATTCTGCATTCTTAAGAAATTAACGTTAAGAATGGGAAAAGAAATCCAGTAGAAATGAAATAAATTATCAGCTTTTTTCTTCCTTGTATATAAATTATTAAATAAATGTTATGGTAAATCACAATTAAAAATACCCAAAACACTGTCTTACAGATTCTGTAGGCTATATTTCTGAAGTTGTAAAGCCACAGTTAACAGCCTAACCGCAGGCTGACTGTGACTGAGGAAACTGTTGTTGACACAACATACAAGTGCACTCCAGGGGAGCAGCTGGAATTCTCAATTCGCTGATGTAGTAGCAAAGTACTTAGGCTTAATGTAAGTGAGTAAGCTGTCCTGCAAGTGCATTGCACTTAACCGTTTATGTTTGGCTGCACTGGCTTCCTTTAGCTTCCTTTAGGGTCTTCATTTCCTTTAGCAAACCACTTTTCTTATCCAGTGTCTTCACTTTCAGGGAACAGCATTGAACATTCTGAAAGACTTCCTTAAATAGATGCAGTTAAATAAATAAATAAATAAATAAGTGGATACAGTGGTCTACAGTTCACTTAATAACAGCGAGGCAGGAGGTGGTAGGTGGTACACCACCTGAGAGTTGATTGATGCTTTCCCCAAGATGTTTCTCTCAGTGGAGGAGTGGGAGCAGTTCTGAGATTCTTCTGTCTTGACTTTTCTTAGAGTGGCAAATCAGTGTTGGATTGAGCCCTGTTAAGAGTTGAGGGAAGAAGAAAATTTAGAAGGTTCATAGTATGATTATCATTGCTTAGCATTATGTGAGCAGTTAAGGATGAGTAGACGGTCTGTTTCCAATACTACTTGCCATCTTGAGGCATAGAGAAAATTAAGACTATGTTTCAAAAGTAATTTCTGAAATCCCAGGGTTTGCGTGTGTGGGTGCCCATCTAAGAAACTTCTGTGGCCAGAGGTTCTCCATTTATTCACATCAAGAACTTCATTAACTTGGCAATACGAATTATGAACGCTTGCTACTGCAAGAGGAAGGTGAATTTTTTTAAAGCCTCATTTTTCAACTGGAGCCAAACTCTTCTGTGTTCCTTTGCCTCCAGGTGGAGATAACTGGTACTCAAATCTTGACTAGTAGCATATCAGCTCCAGGACCAGCTCTAGAACAAGGACCCCACAGCAGAGCCAGAAAGAGAGCCTAATCCTGTAATTAAGCAACAAGTCTCAGCGTTCTTTAAATCTGGAGTAAGAGAAAATTGAAACTAGTGCTAAAAAATCCTACAAGTTGGCTTTTAGGGGGAGGTTTACCACTCAGCTACCCTAACTGAGAGTGAATGGGACTTACTTGGCCAAAATTGCCTTTATAATCAGCTGAACCCAGGGAGCGGTGGGCTCCAGACAAACTTCTCTGCCATCCTTCAGAGTAGCTCTGCAAAATAAAGAAGAAAGTAAAGTCAAGCACCTGCTATGCGGATTTGTTTTATGCTCACGATGTAATACTGCATTTTTAGATGCACTGAAATTAGTTAGTATAAATTCACCTCACCCTGCTCGAGATAAGGACCTGGCCTAACATTTTGTTACATGTATTCCATAGCTGAGAAAGTAAAATCATACAGAAGTTTTGTGAGCCTGTGTGCCTGCAGTTGAATCACTGACATTCCCCAAAATGGTTTTCCATATATATATAGATAGATAGATAGAATATCTTGTTTTGTTTTGTTTATATTAGTAAATATTTTTTAAACGAAAGTCAAAACCTCTGGTGTAAAAAGGAGTCTTGATAGCATAAATATTTTAGTCTCTATTCCATGCTCTCCAAGACCAGATTGGTTTCAACATTTCTTTAAATCCATTCACGGAGACTTAATTTTTCTTTCTGAGATCGGTACAAAACTGTTTTAGTGGGTTTTGCCTGCCTAATAAATGCAGGTTTTAAACTAAATTGTTACCTAGTGTTATTAAAAACTGACCAGTCCTTGTACCTCATATTCTACCACCTTAGAGTGACTATTCAGTATGCCCCATAATGATCAGTTCAGGGATATGAAAGATGATAAAGACTGTGAAAAAACATGGTGTAATACTTAAATTTCGTCTCTTAAAAGAGTAAGCAACTCTGGCTAAATCATATCAGCCTGATAGCTGTCTTAGTTCTTATAAAACATAAAAGTCTCTGCAGCAGCATAACGCAGAGTGTAGTTGAAAAGCAGACAGGCTCTTGCAAGGATGCTTACATGACTTCCACGTTCTTGCAGTGAGGTCCACTTTGCGTCAGCTTTACATCTTGAATGGATTTAGGGTGGATGAACTTCGAATGAGTGGTTATGCACTGGCACCGGAGCTCATTTCCCATCCTTGCCAGGGCCCTGCCTTTGAGAAGAAAAGGAAAATTGTAGTCTGAGAAGCATTTTTATCATCAGTGTATCTGACATAAACCAAGACTGCGCTATTTTAACATCCTTCTCGATTGAAACATTGCTGCCGAAATCCTCCCAGCATAAAAATCTGTTACTTATTTTTGAAGAGCCAATGTACATTTAAAAATAAGTTCACATGTCTTTTTAAAATGAAACCATATATTTTATGGTTACTTCTGCTGATCATACTCTACAGCTAGTTGCGTCATTCAGCGTCTGGATTGACAGACTGGCAACTATAAAGAAGATATTGTTTGACTGGCAACTATAAAGGATATTGATATCCTTTATTGTTTCATTAATTTGAGGTGTGTCTATGTTCATATTGTCTGTTCTCCATTCCCAGCTGTATGTTACTCGCCTGAGGCAAGTATAATCATCAGCTAACAAATGTGAGCTCATAAACTGGAAAATGCTGTCCTTTGTGTAGGAAGGTAGAGAAATATTCAAACGCTTTTAAGAAGCAGACCCTGTCTTTAGCCAAACATGCGTAAAAGTGAAATATAGAAACAATGCAGATTTGAAGTAGCATCCTTAAAATTTTTTCCACAAGATGTCAGTAGCTCTTCAATACAAGGGCTACCTGGTAAATTTCTGACTAAAAGAGAAGTTGCTGAAAATATTTCAAAAGAAAGTAACTAGCTGAAACAAGTATAAAAGTATCTCTGCAAGGACATGCATCCCAGTAGATGCGTAGACAACACTACAGTCATGTGGGGCTTGGGAAAGATTTACTTACCTTGAGACACAGCTGCTGAGATGAGGAGAAGAGCCAGGACAGTCACCAGTTTGCCGTTCATGATTAGACAAGAGTTTTCTCCTTGATTGTTTAGCTTTGATTCTATGGAGCAGTGAGCTCTCTTGTCTCAGAGGACTGCTGATGTCTCAACTGGATAATCCATCTTGCTTATATACTGTTTTATGCCCAAGATGTGTGCACTGCTAGTATTTAGATTGCGTTAGAGGAATTTCCCACATGCAGTAAAAATGAGTCACATGACTGTTGTGAAACTCCTTCCTAGATGACTGAGGAATTATTTATCTGCAAATGAACTAATTTATTATTTTATTAAAATATGCCAATAATATCTGTGCAGTTGAGTTTCTTTTGTAAGCTTTTGTAAGCTTTGTGGGTTTTATAATGCATACTCTTATTTGGTAATAAAACTTTATGATGGTTTTTGGTGACATTTATAACTTTTTTTTTTCTTCAGGGATGTTTTTCTTAAGGGATGCCAGATCTATGTTTGAGATATTTAATTTATATTTTCTCTGTTTATGGTGATTGCTTCTGCATATAAGATTTTAAGCAATTGGAGTGAAAATCAGGCAGTGCTGAAGTCAGCAGAAACTTTGGCTTTTTCATTTTACCTCATTTTACCTTTTGATGCTACTGATTTTAATTTGTTGTTCTTTTCTTTTTTTCTGTTGAAGTAGCACCTTATGAAGTAAATTCTTCTCTAATATGTTCTGTTCAGAAAAGAAATTGAGGCTAAAATATTCAGAGCTTCCTGGGGGATATAGATGCTTAATTACAAGCAGCTTTGAAAATCATTTCTGCATTTTCCGTGTCACACATTTTGAGGACTGATAAATAGAAGAAGCTTAGCATGCAGGCCAAATGCTATGACCTACTCAAAGCCGTTGCTTTTGTTTGCTTTATAAATGTTAAATAGGCTTTAATAATGTTTTTCTGTAATCTTTTTCAGTTGCAATAAACCTAGGTTTTAACAAAGGGAGATAACATTAATTATTATGGTATTTTCTCTTAAGGAGCCTTGTTGCACGAATGCTGAGTGTTTATCTGCCAGTAGAAATATTACCTTTAAAGGGAAACGATTTCAACAGAACACTTAGGATCAAATGCTGATCTGTTGCTTAAACAAAGATTTATTTTTTAACCCATCTGGAGTGCATGTGATTAAGAGAAGCCATTCCATTTCTGTGCTGTTACATGACTGTCCTTTTGGCCATGATGACTTCTGCTGCTTGTCATCTCCAGCTTCAAAGCTAAATGTTTCTATGATCTGTGGATTTATGGAGGTACTTCTCCCAAACTCTGAGGAGGTCATAAAGATGCACTCAAACCCAAGTTATCTTTGGCATGTAAAGTGTTATAATTTACTCTGCACCGTTTGTCATGACTTTACCTCACAAAAGGGACTTTGTGGTGAAAATTCACATCTCCCATCGCTATTATCCAAGAAAAGATATTATCAAGTTTCTTTCTTCTACCACTTTCTAGATGTTGAGAGTGAACAAAAGATACCAGTTCTGACTCAAAATGGTGCATCTCCTTAGATCTATGTCATATAGAACGTTACTGAAAAATACCTTTAATTCTTTGAAGGCATGAGAAAGGAGAGGATTTTACCAGATATTGAAGGTTATGATTTATTGTTTATGTTTAGTAATAGAAATGGTAGTAGCATTAAAAGATTGAGACCTGAGCACAAGCCCAGAGGCCAGGCACTCCGAAACTCTGTTCCTAGGAGTGAACAAGCTTTGCCCACGTTCTCCCAGCATCCCTTCAACACATATACTTTGCCCAATATCTCATCCCAGCCCCTGCCTGCGGGAACTGCAAATCCATTATCTTATTTTGGCAGCATGTGTTTTCCTGTCAGCCATGAAAGATGACTTGTGGAAATGGAATTGCTGCTCCTTCTGTAGGATAACGTCAGTGACTGAACTGATACTGCTGCGAGCAGATACCTTCCATGCTTACCCCTGTTAAAAGCATTCCCGTGTAACCAGCAAAACAAAAGTTGTGCAATAATCCAGCTACTGAAGGACTGCTGAAAAGGGAAGTACATACTTCCCTTTCCTGTGTTTTACTCTTAAGGCAGGGGATAGGATGTGTTCTCGGTGCTGCATGATGGAATGCATGGACTCATTGCCTTGTCTAATTAGCACAAAAGTTAAAGGGAATCATTTATGATCTTGGCTGTGATCATTTTGAATCTTTTCACATAGCAGGGATGACCAAAAACAAGTGACACAGTGAGGAGGGTCGTGTGTTCTCTGGTGACCAGGACCATCATGAGGGATGTGAGAGAGCTGGGGTCCCGTCTTTTCCTAGTTTAGGTTGCCTCTCTTCCAGATGAATGCTCTAACAACTGGGCTTATAAGGTCAGTCTATCTTAAAAAACTAAAAATCCTTTTTTTCTGACAAATTTGAACCTCTCAGATGAAAAGTTGTGCACACAAGAAGACCCTAGAGGCCCAGGAGCCAAAGCTTTCCCTGGAATGTGAGTTCAGCCTCCGCAAGGTGAACTGTATCAGTATCTCTTCCCCGCCCTTCTCTACCAACCAACTCATTTTTTTCCCCAGGATAAAAATCCCACTCTGTCTTCTGAAGTCACTTCCTCATCCCTGCAAAGTGCTTGGCATTCTCCCGAGATTCCACTTGACCTGCAGAGCGTGGAAGGGGCAAATACTGGCAGGTTGGGAAAGAATCTCTGCTTCTGCTCAAAAACGGGGCATGTTGTTATGCAGGCTTTGTGGAAGTTTCTGATGAGGCAATACGTAGAGAGCGGAATGTCTCCTAAACACCTGTCTTTTCACTTACTATGTGAGAAAGTGGTAACAAAGAAAGGAGAAGCACTCAAGCCAGTTTTTTTTTTCCAAACATAAGTACCTAAATATAGATGTTTATGTACTCTTAGTCTGATTACTGCAAATGCTGGACTTTCCTAACTCCCTCTGGAATCACAGAATAGAGCTGCTTCTTAATTTATTTGCCTCTTAATTTATATATTTTAAAAACAGTATTGCAAGTGTATATTTATGTGACTGTGTATATTTTTCTATGATGATTATTTCAGCTCTGCCTGAAAGCAGTCGTTCTTTGTTATGGTTTTCAGTTAAACAAAAAATAGTTGTGGGCTAAATTAAATTTTTCATTTGATCCAATTCGATATGAACAGTCACTTACAGTATTAATATTAAATATATGCCAATATTAGTAAATAAATAATACGTTAGTATTAATAGGCAATGCTAGCAAATATTAACTGATATTGATTTTAACAAACGTATTTGCTATACCTGATATTAACAGATATTCTAAGTCCCATTAGAGAATTTGTAGGGACCAGCAACTACAATTTTAACTGCTATATGAAAGCTGCCTTTATTCCTTCAGTTCTATTTCCCCTTCTCAGGGAAATGGCAGGAAGCATTTTCTTCCCACGCAACAGACAGTGGGAGTAAGATACGGAAATGATGGGAGGAAACACATTATAAATTTTAAGACGTTTGACTTGGGAGCTTCTGATTAAATTAAAAGAAAATAGTTTGCAGAGCAAATGTATGTCATGCATTTATCTCTGGCTCTTAAAATATCACTGACTATTAAGTTACTGTTTGCTTAAACTACAACCAATGCAGCTTTGTAGAAGTTAGCCTGAATACTTCCCAACAGTGGATGCATGGCCAGTCCCTTCAGGCTGAACCCCCCCCCCCCCCCCAAGAAGCTATAGAGGGCTAAGTGTGCTGAGCTTTGTAATGCTCTAGCTGCACTACCCTCATTTCTTCAGCTAGCTGTGTCTGTGAGCTGCCAACACAGCAGCAATGGTAGTGTAAGGACAGCCTAAACCGGGTAGTACTTGCTAGGAACTGTCTGTGGAGACACTGTCCATATTTTCATGTATACAGTCTGCACATTGAAGTGACCCATGTTAAATATGTGGCAGAGACAGAGGAATAACAGAAGAAGATGGCTTCTTTGTGCAAACAACTCTATGTATCAGGTCTGTTTTTTAGAAAAGGTATGCACAGAGATAGAGAGTTGCTCTGTAACACTCGGTAGACAGCAGTGCGATAGCCTTCCTGGGAAAGAAGTGCATCAGGGTCCTGGATAAAAATACAGGGCAGTATTATAAATAAAATCTGGTTTGCTTAGAAGCTGTTATATACAAATTTACTAATGTGTTGAAACTCACGCCCCTGGATGGATGAAATCTTACTGTTCAGCAAAACTTGCAGGGTGGGAGTCAGCAGGAAGGAGCAACCAGTGTACTTAGTCTGCATGCAAATTCAGATCTAAATCCAGATGTACTCCAGTTGGGGGTTCCAGTGGGAGTCAGTCCCTATGAAAAACTAGACAGTCATGAGAGTTTCTTATATGTCTTTTTACAGTCTAATGTTCTGTCTAGCAGACAGCTATCCCCGAGACCTGAAACCCAACTCTCCCACCCTGGAGCTGAGAAGATTGAACTCCACAGAGCAGTCGTGATATTTTTGCCTATGGTCCACCATCGCTCTGACCACACAGCTCAGGTCTGGTGATTGCTGGTAGAATCTTCACTTTGGCACTTTCTGTTGTTAGAAACTAGATTTAAATTGCAAGGGATAAACTAGGTGTAGCAAACAGTTAAGAGAAAACATCTTTAACACCATTTTTAATGTAGAAAGAATTTAGCAGTAAATTCCATTAAAATTAAAACATTAAACCAATGTTTAGTCTCCTAAACAGTCTCCTGGGCACATGAGCATTAACATTTTCCATGATAAATAAGTAAGCTGCCATGCCTGCTAAATCTTTCTGTGAAACAGTAAAAACTGGATCTATTGTAGCATCAGGCAGAACTAACATGAGAGAAAACAATTTGCATAAAATCAGAGTAAATAAAAAGTGTTCTTTTCAGCATAAATATGACATTTAAATATATCTTTATATGTAAGTATATTTTAAAATCTCTCTCTCTGTATCTTCCAATCTATATATAGAGACTACAGCACAGTAAGTATCGCTTCAAAAATAACACATGTAATTTACTATCACTAATTTTAGCAGCTTACTTCGGGAAGCCATTAATTTACAGTCATTCACCTGCCCTGAGGCTGCCACTGACTGAGGAGCTGCTGCTGAGACATAAGAAAGCACCTCATGGGAGGTAGGTTAGTTGCCAGTTTTCTGACAGTAGTAAAGAGTCAATGAGTATTTGCTTGCAGCCGTGCTGCACGTGCATCACATTCAAATGCTGTTAAGCTAAAGTCACTTCCAAACGCTCTTCATTTCCTTCAGTCAATCACATTTTACTTAGTATTTTCCATTTCAGTGAATGGTGTGTCTCATAGGCATTTAAATCTTCTCTTAAAAGATTATTTTGAAGATAAGCTGTGAAAAAAATTATTTTCCTTGTGCACACAGAAAACAGATAAAACCAGCTTCGGTCTTTGTAGAATACATTACTACATCTGTTAGGAGTGGCCGTTGAAGGACCACTGCCATTTTTTGAAATATAGTTCTTTCATGGAGAAATGGGTGTGAATTCACTCTGTCATGCCCACCCGCCAGCATCCCAATTCCAAACAGAAGAAGTTCTGGGTGTGCCTAGCCATTTCTTGTATGGAGCCAATCCATGCATTGGGACATCCTTGTTGTCCTTCTCTAAAACTTTCCTAACTCTACTCTGTCTTCTGCGAGATGGGAGAGCAGAGCTGCACACAGTGTTCCTGATGTGAATGAATCACGTAGCTGTAGAGTGACATAACGAAGTTCTGTGGTTTGTTCTTTATTCATGTCCTAGTAACGCCTACCATTACGGGTTTTTTTGTTTTGGTTTTGAGCTTTGAGGGTTTTTTGACTGCTGAGTCCTGACCTGAAATTCCGATGGTACTACCTGGCATAATCCCAAGATCTCTCTTCTGTGTGCTAAGAGTCAGCCTAGAATGCCTCACTTTTAAATGAATTTAGGAATTTTTTTCCCTATGTGAATCCCTTCTGTGGTCTTCTGCAGTATATTTCATCTGTTCTTTTATTACCCACTCAATGAGTTTCGTAAAGTCCTTCTGCAGTTCTTCATAGCTGACCCTACTCTTTACTACCCTTGATTTAGTATCGTCAGGTTTCAGTTAATGTAGAACTCCATGGGTCCATGAAAAATGACCTTTTTTTCCCCCTGCCCTCTGTTTCTTGTGTGTTAATCTGTTATTTGTCCATGCCAAGACTTCCTTCTTAGTCCTGCTGTGTAGTTATCTCAGAGGTGTTTGGTGAGGGTTGTGAAAGGATTTCCAAAAGCCATTTCGACTATACCCATTGGATCTTCCACATCCACAAGCTTGGGTGTCCCCTTCAAAGAAGTGCAGCAAGTGCGTGAAAGGGGACTTCCCTTTAATAAAAGTACATAGATGCTTCCTCAGTATATGGTACTTATTTATGTGTTTACTGATTTTAGTCTGTATATTTCTACTTTATTTTTAAATATGTCCATTTAAGTATAACTTCTCACTGATTATGATCCTTATAGCTCTAATAAACGCATACAGTTAAGCTTGAACTGCTTATCTGTCTTGGATATGGTTTTGGAAACAGACACAGCAAAGGAGATGATAGAATTAGCAGCAGTTTCAGAAAAAAAACAAAGGTAGTAGTGTAGCGGGGTGGGGGGGGGGAATCTGCTGCCTGGCATTTTCCTCAGGAAGTTTTTCTTTCTTTTGATCCATGAAAAACTCCAGGGTATATTTTTGCTTGACTTTTTTTTGGATTCGTGATTCAGTATTGTTGCTGGCTCTGCAAAAAAAGGAAGTACAAAGTGAATGGTTAAGAAACTTACTAATGGAACCATTACCATTAGCCGGAACTACAAGGAGATCAGCAGTTAGGAATTTGTGCTCACTTGTGCAAGTCTATTAATGACCTATTTTTACTGTATCAGCCAGCTGACATATGTAAAAAGCCAAAAAAATACTATGTCACAGCTTTGCTCCAACAGAATAGACTTCCATATAGACTTCAGGACAGTTGAGGTCTGACTCTCTGCGTTTACACCAGTGAAAGATAATTAACTTAGAAATGCCAGCTGCAGCTCTAAATTATATATGGGAAGAGAAAATGAGTCTTTCAGAGCTTGATTTTTAGAAGTTTCAAACACTCACAGATTCTTCTGTCTTCTTAACAGATCTGTATGTGCGTGGCACACATGGTCTTTTTGGTGGCTTAACTCACAGGGACTGTATTAGTGCCAGGAAATGATTTTAATCCCATGGTTGATCCTCAGTCATTTAACAATATTGATTAAGAGAGAGCTGTTGGAAGGAATTACTAATGCCTGCAGAGGAAGAGCGTTTTTCATGCCAAGATACTACACAGTTGGCCTTTTTAAATAGCTTTGCATGAAGCTGGCCTAATAAAGAATACACAACTTGGCCAAAATAGTCAGCTATTTAGCTGTAGGTCTAGCTTTATGGTCAGCTAGACCTACAGAACAGTGGGTTGCAGGCACTCTTGTCCGCCATCTTTCAGAGCAGCTCTGCAAAGAAAGAAATAAAAAAGGTCAAGGTAGGTGGTTCCCTCCCACTCTCCTAACATTTTGATTGGCAATAAAATAAACAGAGGAGCTGGTATAAACTTTCGTTTAAGTTGTTTTGTATTTTCTAACTAGTAGTCCTGTGAGTACTGGGGGAAAAATGGTTTCATGTGAGTCTGTGTCCTATAGTTTGATTACAAACTACAAATCTAAGAGTTTATGATGCAGCCTTTTCTGATGAGTCTAGTGGAATTTTTATACAGTTTCTCTCCTCTATCTGGTCATAGTTGAAAAACTCTTTCAGGAACTTTATTATCTTGGAGACATCTTTTATTTTTGTCAAACCTGGCTGAAATTACTGATTACTGGTGAGACAGAAGTGGACAACATGCACGATTCTGCACAGAGGGTTTGATCACACAAGTATTGTTTGCTTATGAAACCATGATGAAAACAAACAAACAAAAAGCCCTGAAAGCCCCTTTCCTCCATTTATGTATGAGCATTCATTCAAGCAATTTGAATATTTCCTGCTATGATTTTATATGTATGCAAACTTACAATGTTTTTTACTTTGTACCCACATGGATTTTACAATTTCAGTTTAAGTCCCGCCCCAACACATTTTCTCTGAAGAAAATGCTCAGTATGGAATTTTGACATAAGAAATAACTTGCAGCATTTCAAAACTTCGTCACACGTGTAGACGAAGTTAATGGAAATTGTTTGAATTCATGTTAATGGGGTCAGCATTGTATCTTTGATTCTTTATTGTACAAATTCTGTATTCCCTAGATGTGTGTAGAGGGAGCTAATTCTGTCCTCTGGCATTGATCGTAATTAAGATATTAGCATAGAGAGACTTTTAAAATTGTGTCTGGAGGTGGCTTGTTACATTGTGAGGAAGCTAGCTAGTTCCTTCGGATAAAAGGCTAATCTTATACTTAGCATCTGTTGAGGCATCACAGGGAATATGTAATTCCATCCAAACTACGTAAGTGACAGAGGTATGAAATACAAAGTCATTTTCTTCTAGTGAAAGAAAAGTGGTATTTTGCAAAAGTCCTCACATAATTTCCACGTTATTGCAGTGAGGTCTACTTCAATTTAGTTTAACATTCTGAGTGGCCTTGGGAGGGATGAACTTGGAATGAGTTTTTATGCGCAGGCGCTGGAAGTCATTTTCCCTTCTCTTTGCCAGGGCCTTACCTGTGAAAGAAAAATGCAATTATGGCTGGTTAAATGGATCATATTAGTATTTGCACCTATGAAACAAAGAACATTACTTTCTGTCAATCTTATTTTTATCAATCATAGGCAGTAGGATTTTCTGAAGACTTTTAGATTAAAAAAATTACCTGAATCTCCACAACAACAGAATTTTAATTTTCAGAGCTGCTAGCACGCAGATGCATTTATAATTAAATTTACATCTCTTGTTTAAGTGAAAATGCATACATGTTTTCATAGTACACTTGTGCCTGGCCAGATTCTGCACCTAAATAAAGCCACTTTAATATCTTGATTAACATCATCAGCTATGTCCACATATTGTTTACTAGTTTCTGCCATGATCATCTGTTATATCATTTATTCTATCCTCCAAACTACCTAGTTCTTGCTTTTAGGAAGCATTGTCATTGGCCTACCTACCAAGAATAAAAGCACAAATAGGAAAAAGTTGTTGTTTAGAAAGGAAGAGATATATGGACACATTTAGGAAAAAAGTTTTGTCTTCAGCCAAAAATTTCTTAAAATCTAGGCCTAGGCATACATTAAATATTACTTTCCTGACAGAAGTGGATTTTTCCCCCAGAAATTACCGCAGCATCCCAACACATGCTAATACAAACACTACTTTTTACTTATGAATGAAAAAGTTTATTGAAAATTCAGATCACTTGCAAAAAATAGACATTAACATAGCGTAAGTCCACTTGAATTTGTTGCTATATATATATTCATTAGTCATGTGAGCTTTAATAAATTTTCTTACCTTTTGACACAGCCATTAAAACCAGAGAAAGAGCAAAGGTAACTGCAACAAATTTGCTGTACATTATTGTGCATAAATTTTCTTCTTGACTCTTCTACTTTGGTTTTGTTTCACATCTGGCTTTATATCAGAAGGGTGTACTCCTCCCAGCCTAAATACTAAACAAGTACACTCCAACACATTATGTGGATTCTGCACAAGGAAGTTTCCCGATATGTGAGACTATTGCATAATGAATCAAAATCTCTGTATAGTCCATTCAGTAGCACTTTGGAATTCCGTAAGTTACCTTGGCTGCTGTATTTTCTGAAATATTTCTTTATATTCTTTTTTATTATTATTCATGACGTTCTGTTTGAACCTCTTTGTGGGATATGTTAGTTTTAACCAGTAATGCTAACCTTGTACTTTGACTTCAGTACAGCATTACTAGATCCCCCCACAAAACCCCAAATAGAGGCTTATTTGCTCTCTGAATTGCACAGAAACTCCTGTTGAATTCTTTGGATTGCATTTAAATGCTCTGAGCAAAAACTTTCACCTAATAGAAATTAATGAAACATTTCCTCGCAGTATTGTGGACTATGTTTTGATATGACTCTGATAAAGTGGTTTATCTGGTGTCTTGTGAAGATAAACCTTCATTAGTTCTTTTTATTCTGTGAAAGGATTTTGGCTGTAATTTTCAATTCGGCCAAAGGGGTTTAGAAACTTCATTCCATACTGCTTTGAAAGGCTTCTGTATTTATTGAACAGAAAAAGATAAACTTTAAATGAGTTAGGGACTGTCTCCTAAGTGGCTTAGACCCTTTTGAAAATTTCATTTGTTCTGACTGTGAAGAGAAGCAAATATATCTGACAATAAGAACTCTAATACCACCTGATTCAAATAAGCACTTAAGAAGTTGTCTATTTTTCTTTCTAACCACATTCAGCTAGAACCACATTCAGATAGAAGTGAAATCTCTCTTGAGTATTTCCTGTAAGGAATCCATTTATAGAAGGTGTATTGTTTTTCTATTGGGACACTGAGAAACTCATATCTTTTCTGAGGTGTAAAAAAGGTGGTATCAGGGAAAGATACACTGGATCAAATTCTCATTTGTTAAAAGATGTTGTCCACTGAAAGTAATTTTAGTAATTTTGTAAAATTACTAAGAGAGGAATTTGTTTTTGAAAAGAAGGAGCCTACTATATTGGAGCCTTGATGTTGTATATAGGGGAAATTGTAGTTTATTCTGGATAGGTAGTTTCTAGCTTTTGCTAACTGGGGACCAGGACACGAATGCTTAGGAAATGTTAATTCACTAGGATTGGAATGGTTTTTGACTAAGTGGAACTAGTTTTTCTGACTCTAAAACACCTGATATGTGTGTAAGCTTAAGTAAACAAAGATGAAATATTACTATAACATAAATACAAATTCAAGTCTGTTAACTCAATAGCCAGTATGGTACCCTGAATTCATTGTGAGCTCATATATAACACATATAGTTAAATAATGAAAATGTAAATTAGTTTGAAGATAGAAAGGAAGTTAAGGAATGGCTTTTTAGAGTTCTCCAATGTGATAGAAGATGACTATTCCTTTTGTTTCTGATTTTAGTAACAAAAACTTAAAGAAGATTGTTTTTTCATGTCATTTCAGTTCCTTATTTTAACTTTGAGTGTAATTGGTCAGAGATACCATCCTAACTAATCTAACAAACTAACATTTGAAGAAATAGCCATGAATAGAACTTCAATAAGCAATTACTATGAAGAAAAAATTGGGTTCTATAGCCCATAATGGAGGTCTTATTTATCTCTCAGTCCTGTTGTGATATGACTAAAGCAGAGGGAGGAATTGTTCACCATGCCTCAATTTTGTCTCGTGAAAAGCTCCAATGAGAACACTATCAAAGAATGCTGATGACAGGAATCAGGAGTCCCCATGCTTTAGACACTGCAGTCTTATTTTAATGGATCCAGGATTTTACTTCTGAAAAGAAAATAAAAAGCAGCTCAAAGACCCAGGATGATACCAGCTCCTAACTTTTAATTTTTTCCCTAATCCTTGTAGCTCAGACATCTTCACAAATTTGGCAATCAGCTAGTCTGTAACAGGGATCCAAGTTCTGACTAAACAGAAATTGCCAGGACAGCAAGAGCAGTAACCTCCACGCAGTACCGGAAAAGCCACCTACGGGCTTAAGTCAATAGTCTGATTAATATGTACACAGAATAGTGGCTGATATCAGTACTAAAACAGCTAATGTGAACCTAGCGCAGATATGTCAATATGAGCTGCTTTGATTGTACACCACAGCCTGCTCTATTTATAAAGTGGGCTTCTAAAAAAGCCCCGACTATTTATAAAAATCACAAGAGAATTATTTTGGCTAGATAGCACAAGAAAATGATCTTCTGGGCTAGTAAACTATACCCTACTGGGTGTAGTTTGGTGTGAGTATGTAAAGCTGTTTGGTTTCCAAAGTCCCGTATGACAACTTGAAAGCATAGGCCAGTTGACTGACTTTGATTTTGATGACCCTGCAAGAGCACGCAAGAGAGTGAGCAAGAGGCTATTTCCAGGCCAGGCCTGATGAATGGTTTCCTAGGAACTTTGCTGGCTTGAAGGAACATCAGTCAGTTGCTGTGTCACTTTTAGTTTCTTAACAAGACTACTGTCAGCAGATTAAAACAACTTGAGGAATGTGCTATATCTGTCTTGACAATGTGACCTTTTCTTTACCTCATTTGGTGATTGTTTCATATCCCTTCAGGTAGTAGTGGTCAATTACAGAAATAATGATCAGCAAGAGAAAGGCATTCTTAATGGAATTATTCTTCAATAGTTAATTAAGCACAGTTATACTCAGAGCTGTCAAAGATGTAAACGTGTCGAAAGCTGGTTTGTACTGTTTGCCCAGAGCTTTGAGCAATAAGTGTTGCAGAGTTGCCAAGGCAGGAAGAGAGAGAATGTCTTTGCTGTTGGAAGATAATTTTTCGTACCGTTAGGAAGCAAACCTTCAGAGTTCATTGCCCTTCAGATCTCTTTCTTTAGCCCTTTCATCTAATTTCCCATGACATTTTCATTCACCACTCTCTATCTTTGTGACAACATGACTTTCTGAATTGATTCTCCAGATTTTTGCTATGTATGATCAGTGCTATGCTTTCTTTGCAGTACAGGAATTAATGCTAGAACAGGATACTGGTAGTCTTATTACACAGACTTCTTTTGAGATGAAGGTAAAAGTTTTATGTTTAACAAATAAGTTGCTATTTCCAGGGGATGTGAGGGAAGGATATATGAACTATACACGTATACTTGTAGATATCTCTTCTAAGACCTAAGTTCTCACAGAGGTGATGCCACTGATCTGCCATTCCCAGAAATCTACAATAGCTGGAGGAGGGGAATGGTTCAAATAGTGAGTTTCGACTCAAAAATATCTCACCTGATATAATGGCAGGTGATTTCAAACACTGAGATGGTACTATACTGTAAAATCATCCTAATGCATAGTCATTTTTACCCTGATAAGGCACTGACAAGGTGTCTATATACCATCTGTACCTTTTGAAGACCTGAACATTTAGATGCTTAGCAGAAGCCCAGCATAGGATTTGGATGGACATAGGCTGCAGCAATAAGCAGAGGAAAAAAGTAAGCTGAATTTAGTGAGAAGGAAGGTGGCTGGACAGAAATACTGTGCGTGAACTAGGTTTGGTCATCGAGTACGGATACTGTTCTATTTCCCTTAACCACATACTGGCTTGAATTTGGCTGCTCATGTTTCATGTTTATTTCTTATACATTGCTTAGAGGAAGGCGGTAGTTAAAGCCAACTGGTTGACTTCCAAGTGTCTCAACTTAAGTATTTAATTATTTCTAGCTAACCTCTGAATCATTTCACTCTGGTGAGCGAAAACCTATGGAGAAAAGAAGAGAAACGATTCAGCTGCTGTGCAGGCAGATGTCCTGACTGGGATCCTGGAAGCACAGCCATTGCGGACGTTTTGGACAGAAGCATTTATGACAAGAGCCCTTGGCCCTGATTCAGCTCCCAGTAGCATGACTGGGATGCTACTAACGATAAAGGTTATGCACTTACTGTATGCGTCCATATAGCACTGAAATCGGTGCCAGTCCTGTAAGGTACATACATGCTCTTAGAGGTGTGCATATATAGTGGGTCTCTCTGTGGTTCTTCCGCACCTCTCCCCATTCTTGACTGCTATTTCTGGCATGCTTGCCTCTGAATTAGATTTCTGAATGAAGAGAGCTTGTAAAAATCAGTCAGAAACCAGCAAGTCCTTCTATTTTAAGGCACATCCAAGCCCCCTGAGAAATTTTGCCCTCTGTGCATTTTGAGGATGAGATCTAGCAATCTGCCTAATGCAATACTATGGGACAGGGCAGAGGTGAGGCTGGGGGGCAAAGTGTGGTATGAATAGTTGTCATATTGCACGAAAGATTGCTCAAGCAATAGAAGAAACTGAGTCTGAACTCTGTTCCTCAGTATTTCTCCTGATGTAGTCCTCCTTCCCCTCTGGAATTAGGGAGGATGCTGAGTAACTTTCTTAACATCTGTCAGGTATCCCTGATTACTTGAAGTTAATGAAAAAGATTATTTAGTGCCAAATTCTCATGCAATGTTCTTTCTGAGCATCACCACTGCTATAGCCTGGGACTTTCTATGACTAACTGTTATTTATTCATTACTTTGTGAATTTTATTGGCACTCAAGATTATTACCAGTGACAGTTCAAGAACGATTGCCCAGACCACTGACAACACTGAACCTGGCAGAAGAAGAGGAAGAAAGTCAATCACTTTCTTTTACGTTTCTTCCTATTGAGAATCATCTGTATTCATTGGAGGCAAGCAGTTGCTGTGATAATGAGCTGTCTCCACAACTCAGCTGCCACTTATAAGACCCATTCAAGAGATACAAAATGAGAAAAAACTTATTCTTTTTAATTCTTTATTTAAATAAGGAGATTAATAACATATGATATAGAAATCAAAACATTGCAACAAGCTTTTCTTAGGCACATGAGCACCAGTATTTTCTGTAAATAAATAAATAAATAAATAAATAAAACCAACTATATTCTTATGCAAAAGTATAATTTAAGTAATCAATATCAGAGAAACAATATTAAACATCTAATAGAATCCAAATAAATAAATAAATAAAGTTGTGCTATTTTAAACCAAAATATGGCATTAAAATATGTATTCATACCTTCCCAACGCTAGTTCAAAATATCTTGAAAATGATGGCACAAAAACTAGTGCCTCATGAATTTTGGCTTTCTAATTCTGAGAGCCACCATTTTCTGGTCAGTAGCCCACCCTCTGAGTAAGAGTGACCTAGGTACAATTGATGCTGTCTATCTGTGCATACTGGGAGAGAAATTATTCTTTCTCAGCAAGTCACTGGTCTGTTGCTAATCTGTTAGCAAAAAAAGGAAGTTGTCATTTAGCAAAAATTGTGCTGAGCGTGCACTGTGCTGATATAACTGTGTTTAGCAAAAATGACTTCAAAATCATGTCTTTCTCCTTTAATAAGTAATTTTTCTGTCTGTGTTTTCAAGTTGAAGTGGTTTCTCTCCCACAACAGGGAATGAATACTCTCTAAATGCTGTTAAAAGTGTGAATGTAGGAGGTAGGAGGAGGTCAGTTGCCAGAAGCTTGATTGCTATGTATCCCATTTTGCCTTCATGGAGGAGTTAGGACATTTTTCTTCTTTGCCTTAGGACACTGTCTCAGTGTTGCCATTTGCCCTGCAAAGAAAAAGACAATTAAAACTTGCCCATGGAGCAGCTATCACTCACTGGAATCAGGTGAAATCATCAGCTAAGGGTTGGTGCTTCTGTGTCCAAACCCCTTAAAAGCTATTACTGAACCTAAGGGAAGCTGGTACGTTCTCATCTTTCCTCATGTATTCAGTAACTCTGTGGGCTTCTGTGGTTTCATGCCTCACTTAATTACTGTTGGGCCTGATTTCTCCCTGACTCGTCTAAGTACTATTAATTTTGAAAGAGTTATTCTTGTTTTAAACTGCTGCAAGCAAGAGTAAAACCAGTCAGTTAATGCCTGAATTTCCAGAGAGCAGAGTACCTGAGCTGTACATTTTCAATATGCTTCTGCCTTACCAGAGATGTAGCTAACATTTACAGGGGTTGCGTAGCCCAGTAAGAGATTGAACCTAACGCTATAATTAAAGCTCAAAGCAATCACAGTATTTGTCCCGGTTAAGAAATACAGTGAACAGGAAGGATAGCAAATGGCTGAGGAGACAGAATTTTTGAACAATTTGTGCTGCGCATGTTTGCTACCTCTTTTAAAGTATTATTTTTTTTCAATAAGCAGTTCTCATTGAGAACAAAAGACTCACTTGTCCAAAATTGCCTTGATGATCAGCTTCACCCACGGAGCAGTGGGTTCCAAACACACTTCTCTGCCGTCTTTCAGAGTAGCTCTGCACCAGAGAGAAAAAAGGAAGGCAAACTTGGTGAATTCCATGGCAAGTCTCCTTTTCTCTTAACATCACTGCAGTTTTCTTAGTTTATGCCAGGATAGCAGGTGTACACTGACATGTTCTCTTTTACTTTAAGCTGTGTCAGCTGAAGCTGTAGCCTAATATATAGTTTCTTCAATTATTTCATATCTTCTTATGTCTATTGGAATGCATTAAATCACCTGCAGGATTCTCTGTGGTTTCAAGATTGGCAAAAATGCCCTATAACAAGTAAAGAAACATTTGTAGGAGCAATGACCCTTACAGTTCTGGATTCAGAGTGGCTGAGCCTGCTAGCTTGTGATGTCTTTCAGAGAACAATTACATCATCACTAATGTAAAAGCCGTGTCCTTTTTGTTAAGAAGCAGAGAGAATATTGCAAAAGTACTTACATGACTTCGACGTTTTGGCAGTGTGGTCCACTTGGGATGAGGTTCACATTTTGAATGAACTTGGGGTGAATGAATTTGGAATGGGTGCTTATGCACTGGCATCGAAGTTCAATCCCGGAACGTGCCAGAGCCTTACCTGTAAGACACGAATAGGAAACAACAAAAAACCATGGTGGATATGTAGAATGTCTCACTATTGGCACAGGAAACACAGCATATTCTTTTTCTTATAGGATTAGTAGTCATAAATCTCTTTTTTAGGAATCTGAGGACTTGAGAAAGTTGCCTTCACCTGTTCTTCTACGCTGCCTAATAACAGTACCTGTCTGAAAATGACTATTACAGCAGCTAGTGTTTTAGAGAAATGCAAGAACATAACTACTGAATGCCAGCAGTTGTAGAACCATATTTTTATATATGGTATTTTTATATGGCCAATATCTGCTGAATTAGATTATTTGTGGATTTACATCCTTTCACCTGAAAATAAGGTCTGACTCCCAATTCTTTTAATATTTGAGGCACAAAATTATTTGCTGCACTTTTAAGAAAGCACATTATCTCTCCCTGTCAGCATTCACACTAGCAATCAATCATGAGAATTTTAGGAAGGACTTCTTTACCTTTTGTTCCAACTGCTGAGATTAGGAGAAGAGTCAGGACAGCAACAACAACCTTGCCCTTCATGATGATGCAAGAATTTTTCTCCCTTGCAGCTCCTGATTCTGGTTGTATGGAGAGGTGAGCTCCTGTAGCCCAAAGGGTGGCTGATGGCTGTGCTCTGGGACCTACCTTGTTTATATACTGACTTGGCCTCCTGCCTGTGCTCCAGCATTGCGTGTGGGTAGTACCAATGGAAACTCCTGAACGTGTAAGTTGCTATCACAAATGAGTCACACTCAAGTGGGTAAACCCCTCTCTCTAGATGACCATGAAATTGTTTTTCCTTAAGCGAGAACTAAAGAAATATAAAATATAAAATATGTACAATATTGCCCTGCGGTTAGCTTTGTGGAGTGTATAGATTTTTATAATATTCATTTTCTTGAGTATTGTGATTATGTTCTTCTGTGCCTTCATACTTTTTTCTATTAGTATTATGTTATGTTTTATAACTTTCCAGTTCTGGTGGAAGGCATGTGGTATGATCTGTGACATTCCATCTGTGTTTCTTTGGAGGTTTTTTCTTTTTCTTTTTTTTTTTTTTTTTGGAAGAACTGGTAGAACTATGAACTAATATCATTTTGTGGAAATGATGAATACTAGAGCAGCTAGATGTCTAGGAATGTGTAAGAAAAATTCAAATGTATATGATATTTATCTCTAGTATTCTCCCACTCTGAGCCTAGTTTCCTATGTTACCTCCTAGTTCTTTTCTGGGGAAAGAGAATGAACAATCAGCCCTTATCCCTCATGTCCATCCCCATAGACCTCTGTCACATCTCCCCCAGATATTATCAGTTTTTACAAAATGTTGTCCTGTTGCTTGATAGGAGCATAGTTTGGATTGTTCGTTCTTATCTCTAGACATTTTTTTCCCAGCAAACTATTACCATGAACTGCAAACATTTTACAGAAATGTAAATGAGTTTATCCATGGAAATGCATGCATATAGGAAGAAGATGGAAGTATGAATTTCCATTGCCCCTCGAGTGTAGAACTCTCTTTTCCAAATAAACACAAGAAACTGTTCTTTCCCTTTAATTTCAGAGGTATCGTGATTGCTTGTGTGCTATATATGCGATGAAGGTGATACTGTGTTCTTTGTGTAAAACTGGCTGCCTGTTGTCTATTATTTCTGCATTCTTGATCCAGACAGATAAGTTTGTGGCTATTGTACCTTGTTACTGCTCAAATACAAAGAGAGGGCTTATATATCTTACTTCTGTCGTGTGTGATATAATGATTACGATATAACAAAACTTGATACAGTAATCTATGGAGCAATGAGAACAATTGAGTAGAGAGATTGCTAGAGCCAGTGTTTTGACATGTAATTTAAAAAACAAAGAAAAGTAAGAGGTGGTTGAATACTTCGGTGGAACGCTCAACTTTCAGAAAACCCACAATCAAAAAATGCAAAATTTCTTTCATGGTTACAGAGGGAAGTCAGAAAAGATGAATCATGTTGTTTGGAATCATTTACAAGGACCCAGTTTTGGAAAAGTGAGGCAGGTAATAGCAAGAATTAAGCTGCTGAATTGTTAATATATACAATCTCTTAATCTCTTAATCTCTTAAGAGATTATCGCAATCTCTTAAATTCTGGGCTCCCCAGTACAAGAGAGACATGGCACTCCTGGAGAGAGTCCAGCGGAGGGCTACCAAGATGATTAGAGGGCTGGAGCATCTCTCCTATGAAGAAAGACTGCAAGAGCGGGGCCTGTTCAGCCTGGAGAAGAGAAGATTGAGAGGGGATCTCATCAACGTGTACAAGTATCTGAAGGGGGAGTGTCAAGAGGATGAGGCCAGCCTCTTCTCCGTGGTGCCCAGCAACAGGACAAGAGGCAACGGGCAGAAACTCTACCCACAGGAAGTTCCACCTGAACCTGAGAAAAACTTCTTCACTGTGAGGGTGACAGAGCGTTGGAACAGGTTGCCCAGAGGGGTAGTGGAGTCTCCTTCCCTGGAGATTTTCAAAACCCGTCTGGACGTGATCCTGGGCAATATGCTCTAGAGGAGCCTGCTTGAGCAGGGAGGCTGGACTAGATGATCTCCAGAGGTCCCTTCCAACCTAAACGATTCTGTGATTCTGTGATTCTGTGATTAATGAAAGGAATAACTCTTAAGCCTTAAATATAAATATCATAAACGACATCTGGCAGCCCCCAGTTAAAGAAACATTTTCTTTGTCGTAAGTGTCATAAATATGGTTATTGAAAAGCTTCAACTCTCTTGGTGTAAGAGCATGTTAACACCTACTGACTTTTATCACTTATTGGTGATAAGATTTCTGAGAAAAGATGGACTTATCAGTAATGGATGACACACAGGAATCGAGACCAGAGACTAATCTAATATCCTCCATCCATTTTTAGACATTAATGTGCAGTACAGAAGTCTCTGTCCGAGTCACTTGGTAAACTGGCACATGATAGATTAGTTTGAATCAACCAGAAATTGCTACTGCAAGCGTAAAACTAGCTAATTTACTAATCAAGACTTCTTCGTTAGTTTTGCGATGGCATACCAGAGGGCAACAGAGGGTTTGAGATTCCTGAGTGAAAAAGATGGAGCTTCTCAGATCCTTTTCTGTATGCTGCTCCCTGACTTTCCCTGACTTGTGAGAAACCTGGAGCTTTACATCTGTGTATACTCTCATGACCGCTGGGGATCCTCTTTCACGGCTTTGTCCTCCTCTCCCTCAGAGATTGCTCACTGGTGTCTTTAGAAATCCTGCCTCTGTGCCTAGGATTTTTTTGGATCCAAACATGTAAAGATCATTTAGAAATAGCTGCATAGCTGAGTCAGTGCCAATGACAATTTTTTTTTTTTAATGAGGCTCAGCAAGAAAGGGTAGTTCTGCTTGAGCTTTAGGTCTTCTTTGGACAAACTCCTCCTCTTATTTTCTTACACTGTATACCCTGTATGCAAAATCTATGCATACTTGTGACCTGCAAAGGGGAAAATGTCTCAACATCTTTGCTTCTTTGTCTGGCCGTCTGAATCTTTAGTTTCATTTGTATTTTCTCTTGGCTGTGAGAGTCTCTGCTGTGAACTGTACCTAAGACAGCTTGGTGGATTGAGATGGCCAATATGCCCTTAATTATTTCTTAATCTGATAGCAACAGAAAAGTCGAGATTTCAAGGTTGCATGCTATGACATTGAAAGATTTGTGTATGAAAGATATGGAATAAACTGCTATAAACTGACATGCGACTGTTAGATGTATGTTTAGTACCTGATCATCCTGATGAACTTCAGTAGTGTTTGGATCAGCCCTCTACACGTGCGCCCAACTAATTTGTTTTCTTTTGTTATCTACTATTTAGTTAATATGGGATTCTGAAAGCCTAACTCCTTCTGATGAGCTCTTCTTAGGAAAAGCTCACTGAAATTCTTGTGGTTGTCTGTGCCTCTCTTCCTGAAGCTGTTTATGCTTGATATTCAAAACCATTAACAAGAATGGAAATTGCATTCACTTGTCTCTAAAAATGCTGGCGATAGAATGAAGTGTATTTCCTAGGGTCATCCTCTATTTGGGCAGGTGTTACAAAGGTCAGTGTGGAAGTGACTTAACAAATTGGTCACGAAGTTGCGCAAAGTGTTCTGAGAACAAGGAACAGAGGCAGAGCTCTGCTGTTCTACAATACTACTTCCGCACGCTGCAGGAGGTACTGATCCCTACTCCTGTATTTTCTGTATGGCCTCATGATTCTTGCTGGAGAGAAACAGACTTTCAACACCTAGGCTGGTAAATAGTTTTTTCCACCTACGCTGATGATGAAATCTCTGCTTTGGAGGCAGGAGAAGTGCCTCTGAGTTCTCTCAAGGGAGGACCTGGAATGTGGATCTTCTCCCTGCACAAGCAAATGTTCCCACAATAGACAATTATATAATACATCTGAAACCAACACTATCACTTCTTGCTGTGCAATTTTATTAGTCAGCTTAAGTTTCCCTTGCTCATGTTGCTAGTTGTTCTAGATCTCAGTCCAATGCGTTTAATAGTCCCCATTCCCCGTATAGGAAAATTTTCCCACCCTTTTAGCTGGGCACCTGAAATTTATTGATGACAAGGTCGAGCATGGCTTCAGCAGTCCCTGAGCCTCAATCAGAACATTTATTGCTGACCCAGAACTTAATTCACAGTTTTCAGCAGTCCAAAGGAGTCCAAAGTACACTCCTTACTGTGCTCTGTGGCCTATTCACGATACAATCAATCGTCATTTACAGATTGGTTTGATGGAAAATATCTGCTTTTGTATGTTCCTGGGCTTTCCCTGTGTATGTAGTAACTGCACAGGAAATGAGGTCATCTCCATAAAGGGAAGTAGTATTAAGAAAAAAAAGTGGACAGGATGCTGCCTGCAGCGTGATCAGGATGTTCATGCTAATCAACATGCAGCTACTTCTTCAGAGAAAAAGTGACCACTATGGTTTAATTGCATTAGTTGCATTATTAAGAAAAAAAATTACAGTAGGATTACTCAGGGACTTTCCAGTATTTCAGGCAGTATCATCATCATACGTTGTCTTGCAAGACATTTGTATTAAATAATGCTTTTTATTAATCATCTTAAGTAACAGAAAACCAATTACAATATATGGACCAAAGAGCTTCTCAGACAAATATTTTATTTAGCTAAACAATCCCAGCTCTCTCAGCCTTTCCTCATAAGTGAGATGCTCCAGTCCCTTAATCATCCTTGTAGGCCTTCACTGGACTCGCTCCAGTAGGTTCATATCTGTCTTGAACTGTGAGACTCAGGACTGAGCAGAAACAGTCGTTGAGGCTAAGGACAGAGACCAGAGAACATTTAGGAGTAGACCTTGCTCCTGTCCTCACAGTCAGTCACTTATTTCCTCTCCTCTTCTTTGACAGTTTATGCCCCCTTAGTTGTGCCCAAACCAGAAATCTGTTTGCTTGGTGACCCTCATCTACTTGAGGGAGGAGGCAGAAATAATGATAGTTTTTCTCAAGCTACTATATTTTCAAATCTACTGCTAGTTACGCTTGCAAAGCAAAGCAGAATTAAGAACCTTGTGATACATTATTATTGCAATTCTAATCATCTGCCTACTACTATAAAAAGGAATGTATTAAAATCAGTGGAGTCACACTTCTACATTGGATCTAATTATGAACAAATTGAGGTCCTAAACTTGGATGTAGTAAGAAGATGCAAAGCATAAGAGCTAGTAGGAGGCAGAAGAGGGTGTGTTGGCCTCAAATTGCTGTGCGTGAATCGTCAAGGCATTTTTTGTTTCCAAAGTTTCAGCTGCATGGAGGAAAAATCAGTTTGAACAGGAAGTAGAGAGCTTATGTATATGCTTCTTGTCTGCACCTAAGAGAACAAAGGGTGAAGAGAGAAACTTGGAGAGCAGGTCTTCATTGCATTTCATCCATGAAGGCCCTCTCTTTGCAACGTGAGGATGCTGGCTCCTTGTGAAACTGATCCACATTAAGCACATTCTATGTATGCATGCTTACATCATATGAAACCAAGACAGAGTTTTTAGCTCCTTAAACAAAGACCTCTGACTTTGAAGCTGAGGGAAAACACTCCTGTGTTCCAAGTAAGTGCCAAACAAATGCTGACCAAGCACAGAAGCTTTCTATCTTGTATCAAAATGCCTCCTGGGAGCCAAAGTAAGAGGTAGAGAAGGCAGAGATTCCTATTCATCTCTGTTAGCATCGTGGCTGCTTTCAAAACCACAAATCAGAAGATGCAAAGCACAAAAGGCACCTAAATCTTGTAGGCAGGTTTGGGAATGTGTATAAGTGCTAATATCTTGGAAGAGCTTGGAGCTTTAGACCTGACTGCAGAAACCTCTCTGGCAGGTGGGGCACAGGCTTTATGTTTGCTCAGAGAGCAGTGAAAATCTGTTACTTGTGTGAGCCTATGTCCAGAGAGATTGCTACAGATCACTGCTCTGAAAAGCACAGGACAAAAAACCAGCATAAAAGCAGCAGGGAGCGTGTATGGAGTCACATGCTATTCAAGAGGACTTTCCCAAGTTATGTAGGAGACTCAGGCATTACATCCTTGTTTGCCAGATATAGAGGAGTAATGTGAATCAAGGTCTCCTGTAAGAGTGCTGCCCAAAAGAGCCTGTTGATCAGAGCTCACACTCACCTGATAACATATGTTTCTGCTCCAAGCTTAGATGTTAGGTTTCATAATCACTAAGCGTATCTTTCATTTTTCTCTCCCTTTTTGCTGGGACCCCCACAGCTGATCTCTGAAACCTCTTGTTCTTTCATGATAGGTGTTAAGCATGCTGCAAACTCTCCACCTTCTCTGAGATTAGGAAAGAGCAAACACTGGGAGGTAAGAAGTTGAGAAGTATCGAACTAACCTCACACAAATACACAAAAGCATATGTAGAGGTTTTGAAAAGATGACATTTCAAGGGAGGAATGTTTCTTCCTCAAGTCCCTACCTCCTGCCTTTGTGTAAGGGAGAGCTAGAATAGGAAAAAGGAATGAAGCCAAATTTTTGAAATCTGAGCATAGTGTGACACCAAGGCCATGTGATAATAATGTTGGTACTTGTGCTGAAGTGGAGCAAACATATCATAAGGAGCCTCCTCTTGATAGGACACTGCAGAAACATTAGCTGGCTCCAAACAAGTAACTTTTCCCACTGGTGTTCTCTTTCAGATTTTGCAGACTTAAAATTGTATTTGTCCCGCTCTGTGGTATGTTGATTTTGAATATTTGCTGTGGAAGAGTTTGGCTTCCTCTGTTAATAGATACAAATTAGGCTTTGCATTGCACTTACACCTGGATGTTCCAGTTGCTCCTGCAATTGTTATGGACGCTAGATGGAAGTAAGGAAAGTCAGCTGAGATGGGAGCAGAAACTAGGTCCTGCCCATTCTGACGCAGTCCCACTTATTAAGAAAGAAGAGCAATGGCAGCACCTTTCTGATATACCTTTTCTGATTACTACCTCCTCTGTGCTAGGAGGTTAGTTTTTCAGGGGAACCAAACTCATCTTTCTTGCCACTGGTTTCCCCTCTTCTTTCCTTCACTTAATGCTGCAATTTTATTCCTATATGAAACTGAAAATCCCAGGGAATAATTCACATTATTCTGACTTCTTGGCAGCTTCTACTATAGAGAACTTCCTTTAACTCCAACAGATTTTGTAACACTAATCAAAATTCAACACTTCCTTTACTGCCTATTCCCTCAAAATCTACAACAGATGAGTAGACAGTTCAGTAATCTTAATGGCAGACCAAAGATGTGAAACAAAATAGAAACAATATATTTCAGCAGTAGGTGAAACACAGATACTTTGAGTATGACTTGTTTTGCCTTCTCCCACTCCTCATAGGTGTGTAGTAGCAAATCAGACTTCTGTGATGGGAGAATTTGTGAATTTGCGTCTTATTTTTTTAAGGCGTCCACAAGTAGATCTCTAGCTTTTTGAAGGCCCAGTAATACAAAGACGGAATTCACATTTTCAGCTTCTGTGGGCTACCTGCAGTACTATAACATTTTTGTGCTATAAATGTCGTTTGTGTGCACAGTTTCTGAGATTTGGTTACATTGAAATTAAGAAGACTATTGTTTAGCAGTGTAAATATATATCTAACAATCCTGGTTTGATAGTTCTCTGAATCATACCTCCTCACATCCTGTGTTTCTAACGCATTTGCAATTCATAATGGTGCTTTGGGGGAAATGATGAAGCTACTCCTTAATTCTTCAGAAGAAAGTGACTTGACAATTGAAAGTAGTTATTTCGCAATCTGATCTAAACACTACATACCGAGATAGATTATCTTAATCTGAGGTAAATCTTACTTATGCATGACTGATTTGTGTGCAGTATGACTGTGGATCTGATGTTTTATCAAGCCATCATCAACCAAGCTCTGACCTAGCTTAAACTGTCATGATTAGGATTGCAGGAGGCTTTATGCCTTTGTCAGTTGCTAAGGTGTTTCTTGAAGTTCTGAAAGCCCTAATCTCCCTCCACCATTCCCACCCTCTCTTCAGTATTATCCTTCAGCATTTGCCCTTTCCAGGCTTGGATTCTCATGCCCTCTAACGTGCAACAGACCTGCTCTTAGAAACTGCCCACAGGACCAGAGCAAAAGTTCTTCATCACTGAAATAGCACCCAAATTTCAAGAATTCCCTTGAATTATGTAGTAATGCCTTTCCTTCTCTAACTGCAGCAAAGCTCTCTAGCATCAGTATAAGAAAACAGCCCTTTGCAAAAGATAGTGATAGCTGCTCTTGCCAGCAGGATCCAGCTTCCAACCATGGCTGTTATTGAAAAAGATCTTTGAACAGAAGACATCTTCACCCCATTTACTGTAGGAAAAATATTTGTCATTGCGATTCAATGTAAGATGTGAAAATTACTCTTTCCTTTACTTCTAGCCCAGAGCTAATTTGCTGTCATATAAAGTAATGTAATCAGAATACAGCAATCTACTCACTTCTAATTTGGTATAAACAACTGTGTTGCTATTAGTGGTCTGTGCCAAACCCAAACCAGGAAAAAAAATCTGAACCTTAAATGTAAATCAAAGATATAATCATACACTCAGGAATTAGATTTTGCCTAGCACTTTTTTCCTGAAGGTCTTCCAATACCTGTTTGTTAAGTCCAGCTTGTTGAGATATCTGATCCTAATACAGTTAACCAGGAAACCATCCATTATGGGCATAAAGTATGCATTGGGGATAGTCACTGAGCTGAACATTTTACCACCTACACAAGACCATATCCCTCCCCATTCTTCTTAAATGTAATAACCACTGGGAACTGCTAGAGTCTTTATGAGCTTTGATCCCAGCATGTCTTTTATCACTTCATTTCTGAAGTGGTGCGCTGCACCGAACACTGGCTGACAGTCTTTCGTAAGGTTGATCCTATCAATCACACAATTCTTTAGAAAGCATTTTCCATTGCTTCTGCAAAATCTCCGTGAATACTGCAGTTTTGGAGGGCAATAACTCCTTGGGTGGAATGATGTCTTCCAGGAGAGTTTCACGCTGATTGTCAGAGAGGAAATGAGAAAAGCAAGAGACCTAAGACCCCTTTGTCCTGGTTAGACATTACGTTTACATCTACTTGTTGGCTTTGATGAGGTTTTAAAGGTGAGGTTTTAAGTTTTTCTCCTGCAAAGATTGCTCTCATGTACTCCAATTATACCACTCTAGTTGAGGCATTTGGCCAAGTTCCGTTACACCAAATCCACTACAAATTTGCCAGTCTTGTAGGACTTCAGGCACACAGAGATGAATGTTTCTCCTTTGTGTTCATTATCTCCTTCCTAGGAGTCCTTGAGATGATCCTAAAGTGCTCTGACTTTCCCACCACTCTGGAAGGCTGACGAGGCAAACCTTGTAGACTGAGGATCCCTCACAGCTGGTAACAAATAAATGCAGCAACTTTGTATGCTCACCACTTCCCTCCTCATTTGTAACATAGCCCTGAAAAACAGAACTTCCTCACTTCACCATTTCCTGATGTCAGTACTAAATCTATCATCACAGCTAAAAATGTTTTCCCTTTTTCTGAAGCTGACATGGGAACAAAACCATGTTACTTTGATGTTTGCTGTTGTCTGTCTCAAAAAGTAGGCTATCAGGTTAGGTAAGCACAATTTCCCCTTCATAAATCCATGCTGGCTATTCCCAGTCACCTTCTTGTATTTAACACATCTGGAAGTTGTTTCCAGGATTATTTTCTCCATCAGCTTCCCAGGGACTGAGGTGAGGCTGACCGGCCTTCAGTTTCCTAGATCCTCCTTCTCGCCCTTCTTGAAGATAGGAGTGACATTTGCTTTCTTCCAGTCCTCAGTAACCCCTCCCGATCACCATGACCTTTCCAAGATAATCAAGAGTAGCCTCACAATGACATTGGCCAGCTCCCCCAGCCCTCATGGGTACCTCCCAGGAGGTCAGATGGAGTTGCACGTCCAGTTTGTTTAAATGTTCCCTAACCCGATCCTGTTCCACCACAGCTATCTTCATACTCCAGACTTTCCCACTGGTCTAAGGAGAAAGGGATTCCTAAAGGTCAGTCTTACCAGTAAAGACTGAGGAAAGAAGTCCTTGAGTACCTCTGCCCTGTCTGTGTTCTCTGCCACAAGTTGCTGTCCTCCATTTAGCAGCCGGCTTGCATCTTCCTTAGTCCTCCTTTTGCTGCTGATATACCTGTTGAAGCCTTTCTCGTTGCCTTTCATGTCCCTTGCCAGATTGAACTCCAGGTAGGCTTTGCCATTCCTAACCTATACCTGCATGCCCAGCCAGTGTCTCTATAGTCCTCCCAGGTTACCTGACCCTGGTGACTCCTCTTCTCTCCCAAATGATCTTCATGAGATTCTTCCAAGCAAGAAGAGTCCCATGGGATTCTGCTCTCCTGAAGTCCAGGGCTGTTGACCCTGCTTTTTGCCTTGCTCCCTCCTCTCATGAACCTGAACTCCACCATCTCGTGGTTGCTGCAATCAAGGTTGCCCGAATATGATATATGATGATAGCATAATCTTTCTGGTATGATAACAGGATCACCTCAGAGGGACATTTCCCAGGCCAGCAGGAAGCCCCATTATAAATATTCTGTTCAAATTTTTGCCAAAACCTGGCTCCATGACTCAGTTTCACCTGTAACAACTGGTGCTTCATTAGAGCTGGCAAAGCAGTAAGGGATGACAGTTACTTTAGCAATTCATGACGTTCAGAGCTTGAACCTGCTAGTATGTTGTAAGATCAGGATCTTATAGCGCACGTAACATGAGTGCTCTAACACGTCTCCTGTTGTATACAAGTTCTATTGTTACTTTTATATTCAAAGCAAATTTGGTACTGATCACAGGTGGACCGTGGTGTTTCAAGAGTGACGTCCTTCATGTCACTCGAGCATAGAAGGCTCGTTGAGCTATTATAGTAAGGACATAAACATTTTTTGAGCAATAGCATCTAAAAGAGTAATTGCCTAGTGTTATTTTCAAATCCCTTTGACTGTCCAGCCTAAATAAGCAGGTACTTATTTATAATTATATTAACTTGGTGAAAGCGTCAACTTATACTTCTGGAGCTATAAAGCTATAGCAACCATACTGCATCTCTCTGAATTTTAAAATATAGGTTTTCTCTGTGAAATGAAGGTCACTTTGGAAAAGTATTGCAGATAATAAAATTGTCTAGTTCTGCGTAGTAGGAGCAGTGAGAGTAATTCAAGTGCTTTATCTCATTCTGTACAGCCACTGGATACTACTAAACCCTATGCAATTATTGGTTCAACATTAAGCATTTGTTTGCTCTTTACTTAAGGGGATGTTACAATTTAGTTGTATTTTTGATCAGTGAATTGTTACTAGACCTGAATTTGAAAACAATTTCCTTCCAGCTAATGTTGCAAAACGAGCAGGATGTGCACTTGCTGAGTTGCATGTCACTCTTCACCTTTCACATCAGTGTTTTTGAAAGTGTGAGAAAGGAAAATAGCTACAGATTACACTTGGACTCATAGCCTTTGTTGTTACAGTCAGTAAGTAATAGGGCTTCAACTTCAAGGTATGGAATTGGACAGGAAGGGAAAAAAAAAAAAGAGTTGTAGAGTACGCTAGGGAAGCCTCATTGAAATCTTTAGTGTTCTATGCCTAGTTTCAAGATGGAGCTCAGTTTATCTTTGAGCTGTTGAAGCACTGTCTACTGAAATATAAATTCAAAAGGAAAAAGCTGATGTATTCTGTGCTGCTTTGTCATAAACGCTTCTATCATGAGAAACAGTCATTCTTATCACAGTAGTTCTTATTTTTTCGTCAGTTTTGTGATACTTGCTTACGAGTTTGCTAATTAAAAATTGTGTGTCATGCTTCAGCTCACGTAGCATATTGTAAAAGGAATGAACATAACGCCATATAAGCCAATGCATGTCCTACTCTTTTCACAGCCTAGTCTTAAAGGAAATGCCAAAGAATTTGGTAATCATTCACAAGAAGAAATTCCAGATGAAAAACATTATCTGTTGCAAAGTGTATAACAGCACTTAAGTTTGTCTTTCATACTGACTTTTAAAGCACTCACGTGATTTGTCGACAGTACAGATGTGAACCAGTGACACAAGTTCAGGGAGCCAAGGAACACCTTCTCTTCTGAAGACAATAAAAACTACGTTTCAGTGCTTAAGCAGAACACTAGGACAAGTAGTCCCGTACCATGGTGAGTTCCTCTGAGTCCTTCTTTATTGGCCTCTCCTTATTTATTCTCAGAATCAAAGATATTCCCCAATAATCATCAGTTACGGTGCTATTGTACCACATTTTGGACAGATTAATCCAGAAAGGAATAGTTTTTTTCAGTAACATGCAGTCAAATCAGAGTTTCCATGCAGAATTTGGGGACTTATTTTGACATCTGGGAATAGGAATGGACTGAGATTTCTGAGGTGCTCATTATTACAGATAGTTTTTTTTTTTCAGTGCAGTGCTGGTCATTTTATTTTTAGGGTAATCCTTTTCTATTTTTTGAGGGGAGTCCATTTTATACTGTGGTTGCATGATAGTGGTAGTGAAATAACTGCTGAGATGGTGGAAAAGCTGCAAGGTAGGGATGGGAATAAGTGGCCAGGGCTGAGGAAGGTGTAGGAACTTTTTAAGCTGGCTTCCCCAAAGCTGTATGCCTCAAACAATATCCTTAGTTGTAATGACATAGCCTAGAAAATTACTTACTGGAATCCACTGTGTGAAGCATCAGAAGTGTTTATTAGTTGACAGGTAATAGCTGATGGATTAGCCCTGATTGTTCTAAGGCAGTAAAGGCACCATCAGATAAATTATAAGGCTTTGTTTAAAAAGACAAGCCATAATGACATTTTTATAATAGAAGGAAAGCTGTATTACTTAAGCCTTACTAACATATAGGGCACTTCATTTCATGGCAAGTTCAGTCATGTTAGCTCCTCCCACTAGCAGCAAAGGGTATGAATTAAGGAAGTATTGGACATCTCTGATAATATGCTGAATCCCTTAACGTCGACGGAAACCAGGGAGCATATCAGGAATGCAGTACTGCTCAGGAAGCAGTCAGATCAAACTGTTGTTATAACTAGTTTACAAGCACTATCACAACTATATTTTTTAACTGGAGCTTTATGTTGCACATGGCTGCTCTAATGCAAAGAGTAAAGAAGCACGTTGCTTGCAGAAGAGCAGCTGTTGCCTGAGCTGAGCAACAACTGCTGACAGACGTGCCTTATTTCTTCTGGACTCTGAATATTTCTCCTGGTGACGTATATCTGCAAAAGGTAGAACAGTGACATTGCATCTTTGCTGTTTTTCGGGATGCCATTCTGAAACAGCTGTGCCAGCCATCACTCATTTCCAAGTGAATCATTCATTGTGGGGACATTCAAAGGCCGTTTTCATGTCAGGCTTTTATTTCAAGGCAGGAACTTTGCAATGAGTTCCAGCAAGACGATAAAATCATATTCACGTCATGTTGCAATCTCATTCGGTTACACAGGGTCAGCCTGAGAGTTTTGTGTAAGAAGTTACTCCTGCACTGATGGCGTGCAAGCAAGGACACTGTCATTTTGAAACCGAGTGGCAGTGGTCCTTCTTTAAGGACAGTAGAGTAGCTTCCTGCCTAGAAGCTGCAATCAGCATTGTAACATTTCTAGCAAGTGAGAATGCTTCTGCTTTGAGCAGACAGCATTTCACCACCTTTCAGCTTAAGGACCTGCTGTGGCCCATTACTGAGTTCAGAATAATCATCTGTCCCCAGAAGAGGATCAGTAGGTGGATAAAGTCAGCAGATAGCAAGCACTATAGAAGTGAGGAATAATGGAGAGTGCACACGTGCAGGGTTAGAAACCTAGCACTTGCTGGCGGCTTACCTGACCACATCTTAGAGCATTTGATGCAGGACTTAGCATGATTTATAAGACTCTGGCAACGGATAGCAAGAATCCTATTTTCTCCTGAATAATATCTAGAATAATGGGCTACTCATTTGAAGCAGAGCTTTTGCACACTGCCACAGCAAAAATGAGTAACACTAGCAGTGACTCAGCCTAAAGGTGCTCTGCACACTGCACACATGCTGAGCCACAGCTCTTCCTAGTCGAATGTAGCATTTCCACACCCTTAAGCGTTCTTGCACAACCAACAACTACTTGCTGTTGTTCCAAGTAACAGAGAGCAGGCCTGAATCACAAAGCTGAGATCAGAATCTTCTATTCCTTGTGGGTATTTGAATGCGGACATTTTGCCTAAGGCTCTCCAAAGGTCTATAATGGCTTTGCAAAAAGAATATATAGGCAAGTATATTTTCTATATAGTGTGTATCTGATATGGGATGTCATCTTAAACATGCCCTTTGGTATTTGAAGCTATCCACCTGAATCCATATGTGCACACTTAAATGGCCTGATTTTCATGTCTGCTTTGTATTTATAACTCTTATTGAAATTGTTGCATATTTGTGTGAGTGACAACCACAACAGTTTATTTAGGTATCTTACTTTAGAAGTGCCCATTTGAAAACATGACCCTATTAGGAATTTTCAGCTTAAAGTGAGTCCCTTGCGAAGGAAAAATATAAAAATAATCCAGGACAAAGTCAGCAAGTAAATGAGACTTATTGCATGTACATAAAGTGGAAGATTGATAAACTCAAAGAAAAGATGATCACATGTCTAAAGCATTAACCTAGAATTTAGGAGACCTCAGTCCAGTTCTTTGCTGTAGACTTTTGTGGCTGTGGGATAGTCACGCCAGGATCTGCAGAGAGGATTGTCATCCTCAAAGGTGATTCCAGAGCAAATTAGATACCTTTGAGGATTTAGGCTTTAATTCCTTTGTGCCCAGCTTCCTTATTGCAAAATGGTGTAGCTGCCCGGATAGAAGCTGCCTGTCTCCTAGGAGATATATTTGAGTTAGCATGGCAATAAGGAGTACATTAGATAGATGAAGCTCTTTACTGGAGTTTCAGAAAAAGAAACACTCTGAAGTATACAGGATGGGGAAAAGTTAGGTTCCAAAGCCATGAGAACTAGGCAATTTGTTTGTTTGTTTGTTGGTTTTTAATGTTTATATGGTTTATTAAAATAAAACAGGAGTAAAGGATTGCCATAGGCTATATGATTAAATCAAGTATTGGCACATTTTTTAGACACAACAGGTACAGACCTCAGGCAATGTAGATGAAACTGGATTTTCTTTTTTGCAGAACTAGGATATGCGACTTTGAAGTAGACTTTAAAGTAAAGCAAGTAGACTTTAAAACTGTGATCCAGAACACCTTTGAAAGACACATCACCTTCATTCTGCGTATTCTACTTGAAGATATGCAACTTATGGGCTTATTATCTGCACATTTTAACACCTTAAAATGGAAACAAAATCTATACTATGGAAGTACAATGACTAAATGGAAACAAAATAATTTAGAAATGCAAAGGCTTGCTTTCTTCGTGAAAGAAATCTCCCTTATAACACTCTGAGAAGGAATCAAGCAACGTATTTCACCCTCATTGCTTGTCACAAACAATGAAACTAACACAGGAAACTGTATTTAAGTTGGATTATGGTTTTGCTCCATACCCTCGAGACAGGAGTTTCCGCTACAGCTGACACACTGGTTTTCATTTCCACCTATCTTGTTAGTATAGTAATGCTAGCTGTAGACAACAGCTGAAAGCTGAATTTCCTGCCAGAAGCTGATGGGGATCACATTTCTATCTCGGACTTGAAGGACTTTCCTTTTGCATTGCTTGATCTAATACGCTGTGGGGGATTGCAAGGGTCTTATTCACCCCACTGAAGTCACTGGGGTAGTTTCCCTGTCACACTTCTGTCTTGTGAAATCTGAGGTTTTTTTTTTCCTTGTCTCACATGCCTTAACAAGATCTCTTAAGTTAACATTACCAGGATTTTTTCTGGTATGTAACACAGTGGAAGTTTCAGGCACCTAAGTGCCAAAGAATTACATGACTGGATTGTAGTTATGCCTAAAGTCTCGCTGCTAGTGCCATTCCTGCAACATCAATTTCCTTTTACATGCATACAGTTCACCACTCTTCTTGAAATCAGAAGTTTAATTATCCTGTTTCAGAAGATGCAAGTCTGAAAAACTGATCTGATTCGGAAAACATTGAAGTCCATTGGAGTCTTTTACTTCAAATGGCCTGAGATCAAGCGTTATCTGAGTAGAAACTGGTAAGAAAGGGATGTTTTAGGAGGATAACAACTGAATTTTTTCTTTTGTACACTAGAAATAAATGCACATAATCAAAAGTGAGTGATTCTCTAGCAGATTGCAATGAGGACCTGTCTGAATTTCTTACCTTCCATCCTCAAATGGCAACCAGACTGTAGAGAAGTAGTGCTGTATTTGACCTGTATCCAGTACATGCCTCTCAGTGTAAACAGTCCTTTACTACTACGCTACGTGAAGTTACCTGCTCAGTGCCAGACACTGAAGGGATTTTAAGTCACATATGTTTGCGCTGGGCTTGATCCTATGTCCCTCATCACCAGTGGCAAAATTTCCTAGTGACTTGAGTGATTCAGGATCAAGGTTTGTCCGTCCTGTCAGCTTCATTTCTATGAGTTGAAATGAATCCTCTGAACACTAGCATGAGTAACTGTTCACAGTCTCGACCGAAAAACTATGCTATTTTACTGCACCCACGTTAAGTAGCATCCCCAGAGATGCCATTGACCTCCTTTGAGTCAGGTATAGGTGTGGGCAATAAACAGTCTGTGCCACTTCAGGCAAGGCACAAAAGCCAAAGTTGTTCATACCGGTTGTTGATTATGAATGCCTTTGGTTTTGCTAAAAGCTTGAGAGCAGTGTGGTTTTCAGAGTGCAGTCTCCAATTCTTTCTCTAAGCCAGGTACATTTAAGTCTCAAAGCATTTACCTTTATCAATTAATTTCACCATTCCTTGGGTTTTTAAGGATAATACTTTTGTCACCAGTCTGAGTTTTAGGATTAATTTGTTCACATTCCCAAAAGAAAGGTGCTACATAGAGGTAGCTTGTTACCATTAACAACCGTTACTCACTTTTCTGTAGGGAAATTGCCTTTACTGTTGTAGCAGAAAAAAAGAAAGAACGAACAAGTACGCCCCCCATCCCGACATCATGCACAATAACTTTAAGAAGTGTTTCCCACCCTCCCATTTTGATTTAGTACCTATTTTTGAAGAAGATACAATAGCACGTTAGCAAGGCACTTTGGGAGCATCACAAGTGTTGCCAATGATGTGCATGTGAGAAACGTAGAAGAAAACCTAGAATAAAAGGCTGGTTTCTCTGGCAGATTTTGAACAGCCTATTTAAAAGTTTTCCTATGTATCTTAAGGTCTTGCCCCAGTACAATGTCCAAACATGAACTTCAGTTGTGTTCTTAAGGATTGCCTTGAACAGGAATAAAATAATCATACAAGTATGTGATTTTCAGAACTGGTAACTTAGAGCTGCTCATATTTTATTTAATGAGAAATGGCATCATTTATGATATTGCATTAAAAGTAACCAGTAGGAACAAGTTACTGTACACGTAGACAAATCACTCAGGAAATAGCAAGTTGTTTACTTGCTATTTGACCATTCTCTTTTCAATGCAGGTAAAGTCTGTTTTGGAATTTGTGCATGTAGTGTTTTACTGTAGCAGTTTGGGGTGCTTTTATCTGGCCTTGGAAGTTATCAGACCATCTGTATGGATAACAACTGATAAGAAACACATATTACTAAGGAAGTGTCATGCAGCAGCAACAGTGATGCATGACAGATGGTGGGGGCGGGGGGGGGGGGGGAGGAGGTGTCCCAATCCAGTAAAGTCCTCTCAATAGAATCCTCTCTTAGCACTTGTCCTAGCATCATTCCCTTACCTGTCACGTAATGATTTTATTTGCTGTCCATTTGATCATTTGCCGAGGACAATGGCCAGGAGGAAAAATAAAATCTATACCTCATATGCTCATAGGTGCAGGTGATCGAGTGCTGACATGCCTCCTCAGACCTGCAGTGCCCCAGCATCCCAATCATTTTAGGTGCTGATAGATCCAGCAGATAAGAGCGCAGCCCTATATACGTCATTATAGTATTTGAGGGCAAGAGTATTTTGTCTCTTCACAGGCCAGGAACGCATTCTTTCCAAAGTTAAAAAATGATATTTTCCTATCTGCAACCATGGCAGAAGGACCTTGTTGCATCTATGAAAGAAGGGGCTAGAATGGACAGACCCATGTCTTGTTTTGTCCAGGAATCAGCGTTTTGGATCCAGGTTTAGACGTTTCTTTTTCTTAATAACATTTGGCTTTGCTAGGATTATTGGAATTTCTCTTTGCGAGTGCTTCACTAACAACTTCAAGCAAGCAGCAAACTGTGGTATCATTTCAGCTTCTTTTACCAGCATCAGTTAACCTCTTCTGTCATTGAACCAAAGCTTATGACTCAAACTGGACACCTTGTGCCTTTTCTTTGCTCTTGTTATTTCTTACCCAGGAAGATCTGCTCATTTCCCTGAGGGTGGCCTTATTTTCTGTTTCGCATCTACTGTCATGGCCTCTAATTTAGAGCAGGCACCCCTTAGCTAGGGTGATGCTAAATATGGTTTCTCAGATACAGCCAGCTGGCTAACAAGTTTACTGCGGAGAGTGTATCTAAGACATGCATCCAAATCCATCCCCACCCTCCTTACATTTTTCTTCTCCTTCCTTCCCTCTTTTCTGCCCTAGGATGCCACAGTACAATGCAGTGTAATAAAATATAATTACAGTGCTTCATAAAGCAATCCAATTATGAGGTCAAGTTTTTTCCCCCATGTGTCTTTTTTGACCAGGAAGCACGTGAAAGACCAGTAGCACAATAGCACCTATACGTGAAACATCCTGCACCCAGGAACCCACTTTGAGCTTTGTCCTCCTACAGTTTTCTCTGAAAAATAAAAACGAGGTAAGAAATGCTCAGACCTGGTGTTACTAACTGCAAATATTTGTACAGGGGAAAAAAATGTGGGTAGCGCTCTGTTTAATCCTTTTCCGTCTCTGTGGGCCCACGCAGGTCCACAGCTCCACCTTGAGGTGGATTCTGGCATAGCACCCTTCGGTCACTGCAGGGAGTTCACGTCTTGCTCTTCTTGAGCGTAAGAGATGGTTCAAGACGAAGGCCAAAATCTGTTTGTCTAACCCTGAGCTTTTCACTAGTTTGGAGTTCGTTCCACCTTGCCCGTTACTTTTTTGTAGGAAAACTTCTGCTCTTGCACTGGAACCTATAGTTGTCCCACGACTTAAGTTGTCCCCAACAGTTTCCTCCAGCTGTGATCACTGGTGGGAGACTTGATTGATATGTGTTTTACAGTACTTGTATGGTATTTGATGAGTTTTAGAGAACAAGACTTTTTCCCTTTAATATAACTCAGATTGTGCAGAGCAAAGCTTTCCCCTTCTGGACTGGCTACGTGTCAAATAGCATAGGTCCCAGTACCTTTCTCCATGGCACTTGAATCAGCTCTCTCCAATATGAGAAGTGACCATTTCTTCTTATCTTCTATTTCCAGTCTTTTAATTATTCTTCTCCTACAAGAGAATCATCTCTCCTCCCCCAAGTTTCTTCAACAGTCTGCAGGGATGAGCGTTGCTCGTTTCCACTGGGGAGCCCGCGTGCCCGTTCCACTTGGGTTGCCAAAGTCTGCACATGCACTGATTCCTGCAGAGAATGCTGGCAGGCCCTGAGCCAGAACTTCCCTGGACAAAAGCTGTGCTAACCCTTCTCCGGTATTTTGTGTTTATCTCTGTGTTCACTAACACTATTTTGTTCTGGTTTTTCCCAGACTCTCAGAAGACCTACCTCTAAAAATTGTCATCCTGGTTGCTACATTCCAGCCTGGTACCAAGGCAAGTTTAAATGAGATGTTTGGGGTCTGCCGTGTTGTGCTTTTATATTGAGTATGCCAGAGTTTGCATGCTTTTCTTCATTTCTCCATTTGACCATTCCCTGAAGTTAAAGATACATTTTAAAATTCCAAGAGCTTCCTTTACACTATTGTTGAATTATGTGGGCTTTTAAAACAATTCTCCAACCAAAGTTAACACAGTTGTGATTATCTCCAGACTCCCGAGAGTCCATTCTCACCAATGCCTTGGTAACTCTGGTGCAGAGAGAAGCAGGCAGCTCTGCACTCACTGTCAATGGGAATTTTATTCCAGCTTCACCAAGCTGGAATAAAACACATGAGGTTTTGTGAAGATGAATTATATCAGCCGAACAGCGGCATCCTTGGGGTTGCACTATCCTGTCGTAGTTTGACTCGACTGCATCCATATTATCTTAGAAGTACAGGGTAGGCGCTCCTCAAGGCAGAATTTGTAGGGTTTTTTGTCTGTTGTAGTACTGTTGACTTAAATGGAACATTTACTAGTATTAGCATTTATTTGTATTGTGATGGCCACATTTTTCAATTCTTCACAGACCAGGTCAAAGGCTGACAAGTAAGCAAAGCTGTTTAAAAAGTCAAGAAAAGGTAAAGTAGTAGGAAGAAGCCCACTGTAAGAAGTGGTTGGCAGATCAAGTTATTCATATTACTATATGATCTTTGCAGAGAGCATTTATAATGCAACATCATTTTCTGTAAGTTACTTCATGTACCAGGAAAGGTTGCAGCAGGATGTTTTTCTGAAAAGGACCCTAGTGGAGAAAAGAATCAAAGAAAATCAGATAAGATCAATATGGACAGCCTAAGTAAGAGCTGGCAGAAAATGTTTGTTTCTACATTCTCAAGGATTTTTGGCAAAGTCCAACAGCTCTTTTCTTGTTTTGGCTGTTGAATTCAAAATAAACATATGCATTTTTGCAAGATGAAAAAGCAAATTTTCAGTTTTGAAAATTTCAGTTAGACATGTTTGCACAGACATTTCATTCCCTCAGAAGTCATTTCCCACCTGAAGAGACGTCCCCAGCAAATGATTCAAATAATTTCACACTGAAGTGCAGAGGCCCTGGTAGCTTGCAGAAGTTAAGAATGTTGCACAGTGACATGTACAATTTGGTAGATTGGATCACATTTAAATACTTAGAAACCTGTTGTGTGTTTTTATTTTCTAGTGCAAGAGAAAAGCAAAAACCCACAGTTAAAAGTGAAGCCCTTGGTATAAATTCATCTTAGGTGCCAAGTGTTTGGCATTGCAGCCAGTCACTGGGGAAAAGGAAGCCGAGTGAGAGCAGCAGTTTCAAATACATCTCCGATGCATGTTTTGCTGCAAAAGCCATGAGGGGCCACTGCAGCTCAGCACATCCTGCCACCAAAGCCCTGCTGGCTCTGGAGAACAACCTACCCTGCTGCTTCAGGCAACAGCTCAGCACACAGCTTGGTCAGCTCACCTGCGAAAACCTCACCTGGTTTAGAAGAAACATGAAGGGTTTTAAGTAGGGTTAGCATGCTGCACTGAAGGCTCAACAGCTGCCAGTACAGGCACACGTGGGTTGCAGGGAGATCCCTACAGGAGCCAGCACTTAGATCAGCTTAGGTTACCATCAGACTGCAGTGCGAAAGAGCTACTGTTCATTTACTGTGTGATTCAAAAGCCCTGCCTCTTCCACTGTATATATAATCTTGTTCCCACTTACCACTATTACTTTTGTGTGAGCTGATCTTAATCAATTAATAGTGGTAGACAGGGTTTTTTTTGTCAGATTTCTAAGGGTGAAGTATAATTAATGACCCCACAAATACCCAAAGCAAAAAAGACTTTCACGAGAAGAAAACATGCTCCCCTCCCTGCCACACCACCCAGTTTAGCAGTACACTGAATGTCCAAGCAAAGCAAAGGCTAGCTGCTCCCTAAGGGACAGGGAACCAGAAATCAAGGGCCATACCACAGCCAGCAAGGCAGGGACCTCACCAGGCAGGGACCCATCCTACAGTAGCTTAGCAAGGGAACGAGACCTACCCAGAGATCATGGCCAGTTTCAGTCAAAGTCCAGATCATCACATAAGTTCACAGCAACAAAGCTGGTCGAAAGTCAAGCCAGGGAGCCAGTCTTCAGGTCAGAGACTAGACCAGCAAGGCCCAGAACCAAGCACAGGACCATCACTCCTGCAGCATGGCTCAGACAAGGACTTAATGCCCAGGGATGAGCTTAAATGGGTTCCCGGGCCTATGGGCAGAGTGGGTGTGTGGAGGTCCCAGGTGAGGCTGGTCAGGGCCAAGAGTAGTGGGTGCACTCAGGCCTCTGACACCAAAACAGATCTTGCTCTTCATTTTGCAGCATGCAGTTACGCATATGTTGAAACCATGTGAAGTCTCCTTTACTGAGAGGAAGCATACCCTGGCCCTGGCAGGGCCTTGCCCATTGCTGTGGGGTGGAGGAAGCAGAAGGATCCAGCCCCAGAAGAATGTCACCTTTGCTGAAATTTCAGGTTGCAAAGGCAGCTGTCTATGAACAGTAGAGACAGAAGGACTGTTAATCTTTGAAAACGTTGTTATTTAAGTGCAAACCCAAGACATCAGATGTCAAGAGAGAGGTTGCAGGATGAACATTCAGATCCATCTTGTAAAAATGGTCAGTGATCTGTGAGTTTTCAGTTTTAAGGTATTTCAGTAGATATTTCTTAATTTTCAACAAAGGTTTCTTTTCTGAAAGTTAGTGTCAGAAATGAAAGCATAAAAATTCAGTGGCAACTCTTGCAGCGCTTCTTAAGTGACTACTGTGGAAGTGCACAGGGGCCAGTGAGGACCTGTGCAGCTACCAGGTGCTCTGGAAGAGGGCCATTAGGCTATCCACTCACATGCCTCCATTTACTGCTCAGATGCTGTTCACCTTTCTGCAATATCTTTTGCATAAAATTTCAAGCCTGAAATTGCTTCCATTCCTGCACCTGTTAGAACCTGTGCTTTCCGTACAGACCTGGAGGAGCATACCATGAAACTCACGGTCCTAAAGACACTCCTGTTTCTCTGCAGGTTCGTAGCTGATTGAACTTCCTCTTCCTTGAACACTGCTTTTGGTGTCCAGTATCTCAGAGCTTCCCAAGATGAAGGTTGCCTTCTGCGAGTGTGGTACATCTCTCTGCTGCAGAATGCTCTGTTGAAGCTGGGACAACACCATTCCAGAGGCTGAATTCTCATTTCTAGTGGGCAGCTTGTTCAGATTCTTCACTTGTAGGGACATGCGTGTTGGCTAGAAACAAGGTATCACCTGCAGGGCTGAGAATGACAGTTTCCAATGGATCAAATTCCAAACTTGGAGGTACACCCTCTGGACAACAGTGCAGGGAAGAATCTTCCCAGAAGTTCATCGTCTCCTAACCAGCTATTGACTTGTTTATGTTGCTTTACACAGGAGCATGCCGAGTTCATAGTCCAAATCAGACAGTAATTTTATATCAAACTGTGTTCCAGGTGCCGCCGTTCTTATCTGGATTTGTTTTTCCAAAGCACTACTAAACCAGAAAGATATTCAGATGTCTGCAATGATGAGATCAAATTTTAGCTTCATTAATTCCCATGAAACCTAGCAGAAGTTGTACATGTGTGACCAAGCACTGAGAGAGAATTCAGCCCTTCAGAGGTTAGAGAGATCATGGTTTCATCTAGTGCCATTGAAATGCCACCGCCTCTGCTTTGGAGCTGACACATAACTGCCATCCACAGTACACAGCGCTCCTTGTGCTCTAGGACTCCGCTCAGAAGGGTTAGGGATTTGGTTGTCTGAATGAGAAGAAAAACGGTTGAGTATGATCAGAAATGTGATCTATAAGAGCAAACACTCACGATGAGAATGCTGTGAAACAGTAAGTAGATAAATGTATTTACTCTTTGTAAAAAATGCTAGATAGCTGAACTCCTCCCAAAGGAGTCATTTAATAGCTGAATATAAAAACAGCATTATGGAAGGACAGGAGGGATTCGGAACAAGTAGTTGCAGCATCTGTGGGGTGAACTTTAGCAAGAAGAGTCATTAGACCTGAGGAATGTCCCAGTGTCATATACATGATAGAGGCTGGACATTTGCAGGAATAACTGAGGAGCTGAGAAACTCTTCAAGCAGGCAGACACGAGGTAGAACCTCACTGAGTTAGCCCAATCTCTTTCGCTTTGCAGTGTTCCCTTTGCAACACCCTCTGTGCGGTTTTCAAGAGCAGCTAAATAAATGAAAGCCACAGACACTTAAAGATCAGCTCTTTTATGACTTTTTAGGTATTTTATGCAGTATGAAAAGTAAAAAGTCAGTTCCCTATCTGGACAAGTTTTACAGTGTACTGCAGGGGTGTTACTTGCTTAATCACTCAATGTTCATTATGGAAGTGTTTTCAAGATCTTCCTCTTTTTATGCACTAGCTGCAGGGCGGTTTGATGTACCACTCCAGTACAAAGCAGTATACAATAAGAACTGTACGCTGTACAGAGACACTAGGACACAATTTGAGGAATGTCTGCACTGCACAGCAGCTGTGGGCTAGGGAGTGTGGGCTAGTCAGACACAGAGGCAGGCTGCAGTTGCCATGTGTTGCCTCCATTCCCACCAATCTCTGATTCCTCACTTCATAATTACATAGCAAGAACTATAGAGTACTGTTTCTCATGCTATTCCTTTTCAACCTGAAAACTTTTATTTAACAGAGTGCTGTATATGTACGGCTGTCTGAAAATCATTTTGGTGTGCTTTGCTGCCGTGACAGAATTACGTCCTTACCTGTATAGGAGATGCTCTGGTGTGTGATAGGTCTTTAACAAAGTCTGAAATTAGGTGCTTGAATAAATGAGGTGGAAGAAGTGCCTCTATACTCTTCGTCTTGTTTATCTGCAGACCGGATATGAGAAGACACTACAGTAGCTGAGCTCTTTCCAGGCATGCATAGACTCTATCTTTTCAGAGGCTCCTGTGAGGGTTAGAAATGTTATTTCAATTCTACAAGTGAGGAACTAATGCACAAGATAAGTTAACTGACTCACCTAGTACTATCTGATGACTTGTGATTGAATCTCTTAGGTCCCCTAGGTCCCCTAACGATGCTTTGTTAACAAAAATATTTTTTTTTCCCCAGCGTTGGCCAAAATTCATCATTTTATACCATCAGGAAACTTGGCCCGATAAATTACAGTCATGTAAAATATGGAAAATAAGATACCAAGGTCTGTATCACAAACTCTTCTTATTCATTAAAGTGGTGCTATAATCTCAATCTCAGTATAATGTCTGCTAAGCCCAGTTTCTACAGCCTTCCTCATCCTTACAATTTGCTTGAAGTTTATGAATTCTAGCAATGCCGGAGAGCATAGGCTCTCATTCTGTTAGTCACATCCATCCAGAAGCAGAGTATTGTGTGAAAAATTATGCTTACCATTGGCAAGTGTGAACAAAATGATGTCTAGAAATATAGGCTACTTTTTATTAACCACTCAAGTGTTTAAATAGACAGTGACAAAGGAGATTTAGGGCTGCTGAGCTCTACTCTGAGATTTGCCAGAGACCTGTGTGTGCTGAGAGTACCAGGATCTGGAATTGTGTGGATTTTCAGAAGATGAAATTCTGAGGAAAAAGAGAGAATGCCTTTTAAGATCTGGCCAGTACAGTAGTGAACACTGAGAGCATGTTGGTAAACCACCTTTCCCAGATCCTCTTGAGTTCAGAAGTAGGCGGGCATATTCAGCAAGACCCAGGACAGTGCTGCAGACTGTATGTTAGAGATATTTTATCATTCTTTAGGCAGTGCTATGTACTGCAGAACAGTATTTGCCTCCTTCCTAAGTCATGAAAAAAATGTCTGATTTGCATTGTGTTCTTTATAAATTTAACTTCGTACGAATGATCGATACACATTTTTGTTAAGGTTTGTGCATTTATAATGTGACTCTAGGACTGATTTTGAGCACAGCTGAGACAGTTGCATTTCTTCACAGAGTACATGGAAAAGAGATACTTACATGTTTATGTCAGTAATTCAAAATATGTTGGAATTACGGTTACTGCTGAAGTTTGCTTTTTGATTTGGGATATCTTAGGATGAGGAGAATGAGGAAAACTTGGACACAATAATTGCCCTCTTTCGAATACTCACACAAAACTTTGCAAAGCAAATCCTCCAAATTGTACTCAAACCTAAAAGCAAGCGTAGAAGTAACGGAATGAATAACTAGTTATTTTGAAATAACAGTTCCAGCTGCAACAAGGTAGGTGCACCTTCACAGGAATGATAGGGATAGTTTCAAGTAGAAATTTAGATCTGAATCTGAAGCTTCCTCAAAGTTTCAGGAAATATAGATCTAGTACGATCCCTTGATTATGGAGGAGACTAGATGGATATTTTTAAAGGGAATAGAAAAGAACAGACAGCCTACTTTGTAATAAGACATAACTCCCTTAATAAAGAAGTAATTAAAGAAAAGCTCCCTAGCCTATTGGAAATTGGAGTCAGGTGCCACAGTCACATGACCCTCAAGTGAGCATTACAGAGGCGTGACCATGTGCCTAAGAGGATCCTAAATTAGAAGCAGGGGGAATGATGGTTGCTGTGCTATTTATTGGGGAAGCATACTGGCTCTTAAGCTTAGCTCCCAGAAGGAGAAGGGTCTTGTGGATTCCTTCTTTGAAGACAAAAAGAGTGCGACTGTACAAGGACACACTACCAAGAGATTTGAGGGAAGATGTGGATAGAGTTAACGTGGGAAAGCAATGTTTCACACAGAATATAGCAGTTGAGGGAGGTCTGAATTTGAAGATCATTTGAGGGTAGAAGAATTGTAGCCTAGAGTTGCTATGTAAGTTAGCTGAGTGGGGTGAGACTATGACCCAACTGCTGGTTGGGTGGTGATGGGAGCGAGTAGCTGCATGACTGTAGCTCTCTTCTACAGGCCCCTGCTCTCTGGGTCTGCCCTTCATGTTTCTTAGCTCCAGGCAATGAAAAGACTTGTATGGCTTTGTAGATCTCTAATTCTCTATGGATGACTTCATGAGTTATAGTAAGTGCAAAATCATGATGCCTGACTAATAGGGGTTTAGTCTCTTAGGTAAGATTTACCCTTCCGGTTATGACTCACAAGGGCCAGGACACTGATACTGACAAATTGCGTTCTACCCAGAAAAAGGTCAGTGCCAGGGAAGTGCCATCTCCATAAACAATGTGGGAAAGTATAGTCTTGAGCACGGGAATTGCCACAAAGTTCAGGTCTCCTTTTCAATTTCTTTTGTGAATTTTGAGGGTTGCAAGTTCCTAATGTGATGCATGAGAGATAACTGTATTGCCTGCAAAAGATAGGAAGGACTTAGAGTGGATGTATGTGCTTTACATATTTACTGATTTAAGCTAATGAGGTTTTTCCTTGTTTCTTTTCTGGGTCACGCTTATCAGCTGTGTCTACAAAAGCGTAGCCTGGCACACAGGTGTTTACATTGGCAATTTGGTGGAATAACAGAAAATCAGTCATCTTGCTGAAGAATCTTAGGTCTTTTGCAAGGTAAACCCAGTTGTTTTGAATCCCTTACTTTGTTGCTATTATCAAACGATCTTCATAGTCGTCGTCGTCGTAGTACAAAGGAAAGAACCAGTGAACTTCACATCTTGTCCGCTGAGGATCTGGGTTGACCTTTCCTTGTAGTATCTGTCTCAGAAAGTCCATGAAGAATCTCCCTTGTTTGGAGTCAGTGATGGTCAGGAATTGTCCAGGTGCAGCTGTTTGCACCCAACGTTTGGAGTTTTCATTCTCGTTATAAAACAGAGATATTTGGTGTGAGCTTGTGTGTACAGGATTGTGCTTCTAAAAAAGCAGTTCTACCAAGTCCGGAATGCCTGTATGATCTTTCCGTGGCCAGCCTGTTTATTCTGCGTGTGTAATGTAAAAATAGGAGAGGACTCTCTGAGGGTTTTTTCTAACTTTTAGTAGTTCTTATGGTTTTAGCAATATGTTTGCTAATGACTTGAGGTCAGGTTGTGAAACAGCTGAACTCCAAGTTCCAATTATTTATTAACTTAAAATTACTTGAATATTAATCTTGCAAGGAGCCCAAAACGTAGCTTAGCCTTTAAAGACTCAGGGATTGCCCCGTTCCCTACCCTTTCTACAGCAATCATCCTCGACCCTTTCTTTAAGGGTGGAAATAACATAACTCAGTTGTGACTTCGTTAGATTTCTAGGGCATATAAACTATGTTTATTGTGAAAGACAAGTAATGATGCTTCCTCTGCATGTGATTGTTCCTCTGCCTATGAAAGGAGGAGGAGTGTTGTTTCATTCTTTTAATTCACAATTGACTAGCATTTCTCTGCTTTGCGGTCTTAAAGACATCTTTTTCTTATGTGCTATGTGTTCCTGATCTGCGCTGAGCCATCTCCACAAAGTAAGGTAAGTTAATTGCGTTTGACTTTAACTCAAATGAGACCAGAACTAGACCATAGGTGGGTGTAGTTCAAGCGTGGAAATGAAAACTAGATCAAACCTGAGCCACATTCACCAAGCCAATATAAAAATCATCCCACCTGGTTTAAGTGGAAATGAGAACTATATCCTTTTGCTATCTTAATTTTTTACTGCTTTATTAAATTATTTTCTCAGTGGGACTTCTTTGCTTGAATCTAAATTAAGTAACTAAAGCATAAGGATTTCAAAACTCTTCTGTAGACTTAGAGATCCCCCAAAACGTAAATGAACTGTTGGGAATCAGGAGTAAAGTTACTTAAGAGTAAACCTAGTATAAGCTAGTCCTAGTGTGAGGTAATGACCTGACCTTCAAGGTCAATACTGAAAAGTATTCAGATATCTCCTGGTACTTAATGAAAGTGTCTGCCAGAGAAGCATACTTGTCAGAAACAGATGGGTTTAGCTTTACCGTGGTTTACAGGTGTGAAGGTAGGCCATGCTTTTTCTCTGTGTTCTAGCTGTCTAATCCAGGAGTGTCGGGCAAAATGCTCAAGTGTCTGTAGTTGTGATAGTAACGACCAAACCTCTGCATTTAAACAACTTGGAAAGTTATGTGAATTCATGTTATCCCTACAGGAGAGGTGGAGCTTGGTGAGAAGCTCCAAGCTTACAACAACATGGAGCTTCTATGGTGTTGTGAATTGAGCTGAAAAGTCATTGATATACATGCTAATACCATCCTTTGTTAGATATTCTTCTGGTGCAGAGCTAGAAACTACAGCATAAGCCGTAATTCCAGATATGAAGTATATTGCGTTGTATGTGCAGCTGTGAGTCTAGCTTTTGAGAGGAAAGCATCGGTGGGCGATGGTGTGAGAAGGAATTGAATACGAATGGGTCTGACCTGACTCTCGTTTATGTAAAATGATGTAAAGCAGAAGTAATTTGATATAAAGCCCGGTGCGGGGGGACTAGTATGGAGGCCAACTCAGGCTCAATATGTTTCATGCTCTTCTCTGTGCCTCAATAATATTCAATTTCAGGCTTGATCCTGTGAATAAATTGTGTGGTAAAAATGACCTGGCAATTAGTAAGCTCTAACCCCCACCTCCAGCTTAAATATCTGCTTAGACAGTTAGCTGCTGAGAAATTAACCTGCTAGGGATGCATTTTATCTTGCAGACACAACTCTTGCCTAATGAATAATATGCATAAGGATATTGTGCGGTTAAGCAACAAATTGAATAATATAGCTGCATGTGATTAAGCGCTCAAGCTATGTTGTCGTGAATATTGTCACAATGTTATAAATTCATCTATTCTTAAGCATCAACTGATTGTATATGTTGGTTAACAGATTAAACACCGAAGATGTATGTACATTTGGAGATGGAGAAAACACTTGGTCCTATAGATTAGAAAACCAATATGAAAAGAGTTCAAAGTGTAACAGTGCTTTCAGGGTGCACCCTGTCAGCAAATAATTACTAAGAGTCAGCAAGCTGCCTCTCATTATAAAGTTAGTGATTAAAGTGTTAACTGGAGCCTCCCTGTAGGTGTAACCGTGACTAAGAGAGTGCTCCTGTAAGCTGCTTGGAGGAAGGAAAGTGGGTAGGTAAATATTCCCGACATGCACTGAGGTGTGGGGAGTGTCCTGGGTTTCCAGCACTCCCGGTTTGTTGAGCAAAATAGTAATTAACAGCTCAGTGGGTTCCGTGAAGTAGCGAGGGTAGCTGACAGCTGGCGCAATGCTGTCATGCCTCTTCCAGGGCTCCCGTGAAAGGTGTGTGAAGCTCCTCCTCTGCTTCTCCTTTTTTGATCCTGTGTACAGGTAAGTGAAACATAAAGCTGGAGCTGTTCTGCTTTCGGTGTAACCTGCAGTGTCAGTAGAAAACAACGTATTTTGCAGTCATCCAGAACTCGAGTCAAATTCCTTTCAGGTAGTTGGTGTGCCAGAGGGAAGGAGAAATGCTCAGTCAGTCGAAATCATCCGAAAAGAAGTCCCTAGCGCTCAAGGTGGCTTGCGTGAGTCAGGGTTGTGGTAAAACAGGAAGATAATAGGCAATGCTGCTGCTCCGTGTAAACATGGGTATAAGCCTTTGCTGCCCTTCATTCAGTTGCCAATGTGACTTGAAAGATTACGTCGATGACCTTGTCTGTTCTTGTTAGCTGGCAAAAGCTATCTTTCCTAAGCTACCCGAAATAGAAAGTTATTTCTCTTCCTAATAGTGGCTTGCGTACAGTGTTTGACATATACTTGGTAGAGTAAGCCTGGTATCAAACCCTGCTCTATAGTCGTAGTTTACACAAGGAGAGCAACCATTTAGACCTTTTCCTTCATGCCCGTGAAAGCTAAGGGCCCTTATTCATTGATAGATACCAACTTCTGCTTTCAGTAATCAAAACCTGTTCTGAACCCGCCTGAGCTGAAGAGTTGTTTGTTGTTTCTTGTATTCCAGTAGAGCGGTTACTGCTCTGTACAGCCATACTTTATTTATTAAAAAGAAATATGAAGAAGTCTTCAAAATTTAAAAAAAAAAAACATTTTATTTCCAAAAAAAAAAAGAAAGTAAAGATTCATAGAGATATAGCATGTGACTAGTTAAACACCTGATTTTGCTGTGATTGAATTTCTTATGCAGTATATATGAATTTATTCCTAAACTCATTGTTACAGAAATGCATAGTGGACCAACAAATCACAAAATAGCAGGTACCTTGTGAGTCTTAGCAAGTGACTTAAATACTTGTGTGCTGTGGTGCCTACTGTACAAAGCTCTTTGTGCCATACAGTGTTAGGTATCTATTTTGTTGATTGTTAAGTTAATAGACAGTTGAGCCATATGGTTTATACATGGTAAATTGAGAGCACTTGCACCATCTTCACTTGCTATATTTCTGGAACAGCTTCTAAAAGCACCAAGTAAAAGTACCTAGAGATCACTGGGGCTTTTCAGGGTTTTAGTTTTTCTTAGCACTGGTTAGAGCTCTACAGCACTCTGCTTTTTGGCAAATCCATATTTTAACATTGGGACTGCAGAGTGAGCTATCTGGCTACTACATATAAATTGAAATGCTGCATTGCTGCTCCTGCTTGGCTTAACTTTGTCATGTCAGCAGTTCTTCTACCAGTCTCCCTCTACAGTCACCTCCTTATATCGTTCTGTAAAACCTGCATGGCTGTTTGCTCTTATGCTTGCTTTTGTCATTCCTCCCCTGTGCTGTCCCTTAAGCAAGTATCAGTGTACTTAGTAAAATTAAACAAGTACTCTCATCTCCCTATCCACTACCACTCTGAGTTTTTCTTGGAAATAAGCATTTCAGGTAAGATGTAGGTCTTATGTAGATGGAAAATTCCATACCTTTGGTAGTTTTCTATCTTGTTCCCTGATGTGGCTGGGAACTCCAGCCTTCGGAGTGAGCAGATGGTCTCTCCTCTTGGAGGTCCCTAGCCTTCCTTCATTTCCCTAGACTTTTCTTGGTGTTCCTGTCTTCATCTGGAGTGGTTTTTTTTTTTTTTTTGCACCTGTCCCACTCCTCGTTTACTTCCTGTCTTTTCCTTCTGCTGCTTTTCCTGCCTTCCAGATGTATCTTAGGCTCCAGTCAGCCTTCCTCCAAGCCTTAAGGTTCTTCAGAGTTGATTCTCAGACCATGAAGTTAGCCTAACCAAGGCACCACTTTTAAGTCTTAGTCTTAATGAAAAGTGTCTGTCAGAGGGAATTGTGTGCTCCAGTCCAATTTAAAATAATGAAGACACCTGTCTGACACTATACAAGTATTTGGGGTCAGGAGATAACTTTTAATAGGTACCTCTGATCATATACTATCAGAAGAACTGGAAAATTGGCACACTCTTTCAAATCAATGGGAACGATGGAAAAAAGTCACCCTGTTTCTCTTGTTCACTTCCACCAAGAGGTACAGGGAAGGGACCTGGAAGGCAACCAGCCAAATACCGTAATGTGGCCTAGAACATGACGGCTTTGTGGATTTAGGGAGCACAAGTGTAAATCCTCCTGTCATTTGTGATGCCAGATAGTTTTGCTGGGGAAATGCCTGTGTGTCCTTAACTGATGGATTTCAGGGCCAGCTTTAAAAAAAAAATGAAGGCTGTAAGACCTTTTTAATGGAACCTACTCATTTAAATGATGCTACTTTATGTACACTAGCAGCAAGAACTGAATAAACGTAGCTCACCAACACAAGCAGATCCCTAGAGAAACTTCTGCTGTGTGATGGGAGCATTTAAACTTGAACTCAGTAGGCAAGTGTGGGGTGTTTTTGTATGTGTGTTTTTTTGGGAGGTGGTGTTGTTGTTGTTCTTTCTGATGCTCTGAGGAGAGCCCCTGGTTTTCTGGGCAGGGGTGCCCCCATGCCCTGCCAAAGCACCCAGCTGCCCTGCGGGGGCGGTTGCAGCAGGCCAGGGCCCCAGGGTAAGTTGCCTGGTGGTGAGGCTCCACGTCATTTGCCTCCCAAGTATTGGACAAAACGCAGGTATGGGACAGGTATGCAGAAAAGAGGGTGTTTATAGAGGGAGCAGGTGGCAAAGAAATGTGGTTTCGAAGCCCCTGATGAGCAGAATTGGTCAAATAACTGAGCAAAGTGTAATGAGCATTTTGTTTGGGCTTATGGCCCTTGTCTAGGGAAAAACCCAGTCTTTGTCCAGGTTACCTGAGGTAGCCTTTCCTCCCCTCACTGATGAGCCAGTGAGGGAGAGGAAAAAGGCAGGGGGGCAGAGGGAACATTGGTGAGGAATTAAGTGTTTGTTCCACCAGCTGACCTGCAAGTTTGCTTCACTGTCAGCATTTTAATGGCAGCCAGCAGATTTAAGATATGCTCAAGGTATTTAAAGCAAATGAAGTGTTAAGAGCCTGTCACTGTGTAACAGAACTACTAATTCCTTGATAATCTCATTTTTTTTGTGTAAAGATGACTTCTCTCAGTCTGTAGAGACCAGATTTTTCCTTCGTGTGAAGCATGTTAAGGTCAAATGATATCTAAAAATATGCAGCTCTGAGCAGTGAAGCAGTTACAGGGTTTGTGAGAGTAGCTGTTCTACATTTAATGGCGACCTGGCTATCTGCTCTTATAAAATAAGCTGTTTCCTGGCAGATGAAAGGGACTAGCTGAAGTGTATATCCAGCTATTCTGATGCCAATGTACATAGACTTCTCCGAATCTTTTGAAACTGTTTTGAAACTAGATTGGCATAGGGAGTTTATTCAGTTAGAGACTAGTAAATGACATAAAAGCAGACTTCAGAGTATGGCCAATGGTTGTTGAACTGATTTGAGATGCGAAGAAACACTATTTATTGGGGTCCAGCAATCTCTTCCTTATATACAAGCTTCTGTACAGAAGTCATTGGCCATATTTAATTTTCAGGGATATTTAGCCTCCTTCTGGATGTCTCACAAAGCACAGTGATTGGATGGGATCGTTCCCGCTCCTGGTAACACATTGTTTGAAACCTCTGCTTCTCACCCCAACCTCATTTAGTGAACTTAGGTTTTGGAAGGACAACTTAGGACAACTGTCTCCTATATATTTTATAGGCTGAATATAATGTATTTTAATGCAAAACTTCTCATTTGTCGATATGTACTTTTTGTAAAAATGATATCTCTATGACTGTAGAAGCTTTAGTGTGTAATTTCTTCTAAAAAGGCTCAATGAAGTAGGAAGAGTTTCGAAGAGGCTAGGCAGTCATTCTTTGGCTAACCACGATCTTTCCAAGCTTTAATTTCCTTTTCTTTCTAAGTTGATTTTCTGAACACTACTTGTCATGAGTGCTGTAGGCGATAAACTAATTTTCAGACTTCTCTTTGACTAGGCTCTGTCTTATACAATCTGAAATCAAAATCAAGTCACGAGAGCTACAACTTAGCTTTCTTATAAAGATAGGTTTTTTCCCCCAAAATAATTCTGTGGCCTTCAGTGAAATTGTTCCAGTTTTATCCCAGCGTAAGTGAAAATGGACGTTAATTTCTGTGTTAGGGAAATTCATCTATCATAGTGCCTGAGTAAGAGAGAAATTAAGTGGAGTAATCAAACTAAAATGCAATACTTGGGGATTTTACTGCTTTCCATGGGATATGTTTTTTCTTATCTGTTTGATGCCACTTCTTGAGTTGAGATTAAGTTTTTGCAGTGAAGTATCATTGTCATTCTTGGTTCTCTTCAGTTGCTTTCCTCAGTCTGCCTTTTCTTCTAACACCTTCGGGTGAATGAAAGCAGCCCAGATTCCATAATTAAGCTTATTGGAGAATGCATTGTTGGAGTCTCATTGGCCTGGCTTTTTGCCTACACAATAGACTGAAGTCATTAGACAGAAGTCCGTAAATTATGTTGCTGCATTGCTTTAATTATAGCCTTGTTCTCTCTTTAATATCTCTGCCTCTTTCTTTTTGTGCTGCAGGACTCTGCTAGTGATCAGCCGTCTCCTCCTTGCTCAGTCTTACAAACCTGGTTAAGGGCGGTTTGCTGAGTCACTTTTTTTTTGTGATCCTGAGCAGCTCTCTGTAGTTGTCAAGTGAATCTTCACCAGTAAATGGGTTGCAGTTCCTCTACAGAGAGGAGTGAAGTATAATCCTAGAGTTCTAGGGTAATCCCAGATCTCTTGGGGAAAGTTGTGGTGTTGGAAAATGTAGTACTCGGGATTTAAGGTACTGTGATATGCCTGGTGGGAACACATTATGGTTTTTGTAGTAGGAATGAGAAAGATTAGGGTATTAAGGCTAAATACAAAATAGCTAAAATACGTATATGTGTATAGTCAGAAGTCCTTAGCTTGCGAGATGGAGCCTGCTTCACTTGCAAACTAAGATTTCATTGAGCTTTCTGTTTAGTCTCTTACAGTGGCATTAATGAGTATAATTTTGTGTTTAGTTTCATCTCTTCTGAATAAATGAAGAAAGTGACTATGAAAGCACAGCATCTACCTTCTGTTTCCATCAATGAGGAGAAGTCTATAACCAGGTAAATTATTTAATAAAGACACTTAACGACTTTGCCCAATTCCAGTTACTCCATACGTATTAGCAGTGGATCCTACAGCAAGCTGAGCCTGTAGCAGCAGCAGCAGAAACTACAATTCCCTTTCTGTAGGGTGTCTGCAAAAGCAAGTGGCCCTTTATATGGTTTTCAAAGAACTGATCCTAATCCTTTGGGATGGCAGATATTGTTCATTAGGCAGAACAGTGCTTTCAGAGGATACCCAAATTAAATTTAAAATTAAGGAAGAATATCTTCCTATCTTCAAAATCTATTGGGTTTGAGTGAATTCCAATATTTAACTTCACCTATACCTATCTGACATATGGGGTCCAGTATCTAGCCCCAGGTGCCAATCTTTCTCTGCAGAAAAACTTACCAGGTTGCCAGCTCCAGTCTGTGGTCAGTGAAAGTCATTCTTTAACCAATTTATACCAACTTAGGAATTGCACTCGATGTATTTTGTGGGATGCTTTTCAACAGTGAAGTTCTGCTGTTAGGATTTACATAGCATTAGGAAAAAATTCTCAGCTTCCTGGTGTGTAGTTCCATCGCCTTTTTACAGCCCAACTTTTTCCCTATGTTGATCAGAGCACAGGAGCTGGAAGAGACTGCTGTTGTTTCACCTTATTTCTCTTCCTCCTGATCCTCCTGTGGGAATGCAGAAGCAGCCAACTGCAAATGCATGCAAGGATGGGGCCTGTGATGGGTTTTTCCCTGATACTCCACTAAGTATTAACATTGGAACCCTGATACCCTTGTATGCAGTTCTCCCTTTTTAAGGGATGGCATCAGAGCTTTGCTCAGAGCATGTAGGTAAGCAATAATGCATCCCTCCTCTCCTGCTAAATAGTTGTTCCCTTTACATTGATTCTAGTTTGGGATATAGTGCTTTTGTGTCAGAGGTAATTAGTGTAAGCTTTCATATACTTAGCATAAAAAACGCACTTTTCAATGCGCCACATAAATGTCTTTAGGGGTTTGTCCCTATGTATTTGCAAGTATAACTGGGTGAACTGTGGAGCCTGGTAGAGATGCTTCTGTGTTACGTTTGTGGTTTTAAGTGCTGCTCAAGTTTTCTTGCCCTGAGAAAGAACAGATAAGCATTTCAGGAATTGCTAACATATTTAATATGCACTCAAACTTGCTTCTAATGCAATTTTTGGACTATCTTACCACTTCTGTAACTTGAACCTGCTGTTATTATGTAATTCCTCCTTCAGTTTTATTATAGAAATCAGGCTGATGTGGCAAGCCTGCTGTTTGGGAATTGCACAATGGCTGGATCAAAAGAGAGAACAAAGCATGTACAATTACCTAGCTGGCCTAAATGTTGTATCTTTAAGCATAACTGACGGTAATATCCATGGATAAATGCGTAGTGCTCAACTGAGAGAAACACAGGTGGATTCTCTTGGATTAAAGCCTCTGGTGAATGTATTCGGGGCTCAGTTGTGTCTACCAGCAGGGTGCTTGACCTTCCTGCTCTCCTGTATCCTGCTGTCATTGCTGAAGAAACTGGTGGAGTTGCAGTAAATGTTGACTTGTTCAGGTTTGTCACCAACTAGTTCTTTGAGTTATTTAGCTTTGACTTTCTGTAATGCCTGCGTTTGGCTGTTGTCACAGAGCCATGCTATGAGGAACAGCAGCATCACAATGCAACTGCAACGCTGATTTTCTGAAAGTGTAACTCTGAGGTGGTGAACGTGTGCCTCTTTGATAGGGCAATCTTTGGGCCTTTTTAGTGTGAAGATGTGTTATACTAAGACTCGTTCTGGAACTAATAAGCTGGTGCATGCATTACTCTTTCCTAGGGCAAAAAAAGTAAAGAAAAGATTTTCTTTTCTAAGGTCTCTCCACTGCACAAACAAGTCAGTGTGAGCAGCTGTTAAACTTCTCCCTCAGGGCTTTTCTAATGGCTTGCATGGTTTGTCACCATCTGTTGCACTAATGCAAGACTGAAACCTGAAGTGTGTGTTTATGCAAACTTCAGTGGAAATTAATGGGAAGTTTTTCTGGGCAAGGCAAGAAACTAAGGAAAAAAAAATTCAGGGCTTGCCCTGTTGAAGGTTAAATGCAATCTGTTTCAGAGATAACCTTTGCCACATCACTTAGTGCTTTTAGTCCATGATTTTAATTGGCCTCGCAGCCAGCATGTGCAAGGAGTAATATAGATGGGCGAGGAGTAATAGATGGGCCTCGTTGTCAGACCCAGTCCTTTCCTTATGTACTTCCTAATCTATCTTCAAGCAACTGATCCCCTAACTTTCCACCTGGAAAATGCTTGCGAAGTAACAGCTGTCAGTGACGTGATTGTGTAAGATACTAGGTTGCAAAGCGTGAAAAGACTCATGTTTTATGCATCTCAGGCAGGGTCTGTCACTACACATGTCAAACAAGAATATGCATCTTGTGCTTAGACCCAAATCTGAAGTTGTATCTGGTTTTTGCCTGCATGTGAGGCTCAGATATGCGTAGTTTTGCCTACCTGTAGCCAGTGCGGTGAAAACTTTGCTTGTACCTGATTCACCTCTAACCCCATTATAACTTTGCCTTTTGGTAGGATAGCCTAAACACTGTCCTTTGTAGCTTCATAACCCACTAGACATGAAAGACCATGAACAAGCCGTTCCAGCACAGTGGAAAGGAAGGCTTTGACCAGCTGTATTAGTCGGATTTAAGATGAAAGTGCCTTGAAGTAAAAGCTGAAATGCTGTTTTGGAACCCAACTCTGTTGATAAAGCCACTTAAAAATACCTTTTGGGAGGTGTAATAGGTTGTTCAAGTCAATAATTTAAATCCAGAGTGTTTTGAAGGGAGTGCAGTTAATCTTACTGACTTCAGTGGATAACAGCCCTAATCTTACTAGCTGAATAAAAGCCATTTATCTCTTCTCCCCTCTCCCTGCCTGTCATAGAGGGGGAAAAGAAGCACCAAGCAACATGGCGCTGCTAAGTTCAACCTATTAAGTGGAATAAGCGACAGATATGCTGTGCCAGGGAAAGCCTTTCACACTTGTGCAGTCTGCTACCCTTTCATCCCCCCACCCCCTTTTCCTGAGCCTCCTCACTCCCCTGTTTCCCACTTGAGCTCACTGGCAGATTCAGCCTGGGGGGAGGTGAAGTTCCCGCTCACCAGTTGCAGCGTTGGCCTCTCGGGCAGCAGCTCCGCTCCAGGGTGCGTCAGTCCTGCCTCTGGTGCTCTGCCTTCAGGTGATGTGAGATGTCTGTGTAAGCCCCCTGTTCCCCTCCCTCTATGGAACTTGCTACTAGATGGATTTGTAGGTGCTGTTGTTTTGCCTACAGTTAGCCTGTTGTAATATATCACACTAGACAAAAATATGGAAATAAGAGACAATATTCGGAAACAAACTTGTCATATCATTTGCCCTCCACTGCAAGAATAGCACATTAAACCTTGTGACTCTGAGTTGTCTTATTTGGTTGTTAAAGATGGTGAGGAAGAATCGTTACCTCTCCAGGCAGTCTTTTCCTAAGCTTTATTACCCCTGCTGCTGGAAATAGCCTTCCTGAAGGCTGGATCCTCCTTGCTGTGTAATTGGTGTGAGGAAGAGCATTCCTTCTTGATGGTCCTGAAACGCACCTTGCTTACAATTCTTTGTTCAGTCCTCTCCGGAGCAAACTGTGACTTATTTCTTTTCTTGCTTTGTGGTTCACACCATTTGATGTTTCCCCGTGCTGTCCTTTGGATTTGGTTGAATTGGTGTGTAGCTTTTTTGAACAGTAGCGCTCAAAAGCAGAGTCCTTGCAAGGAATCCGTCCTGGAGAGGTAATTCAATTAGACTTGTTCTGAAGACTCTGTTCCTGTATATGTATCTTTGGTGGTTACTATTTATGCAACAGCCTGGCACTGCTGACTTGTGATCAGCTGGTGCTTATCAGTAACCAGGAGGTGCTCTTATTCAGTGCTGCTGCCTTAGCAATGGTTCCCAGTCCTGTGTTTGTGCAATTGATTATCCCATGTGTCATTTATTGCTTCCTCCTCAATTACAAGGCCCATATGGGCAGTGTCAGTGGCGTGAGCTGGTTGCTACACCAAAGCTGTCCTAATGGTCTGCAGGAGCTGAGTGAGTGCAGGTGGGAGCAGGGTTTGGGCAGGCTATCGGTGTAGCAGTGGAGTTGACCATGTATGGTGGCTTTAACCCATCTGGAACGTCATGAGCGTGTGGTGTGTGTGCCTGCTGACTGCTTACACTCTCTGGATATTGAGTAATGTAGTCACAGCGGTTGGTCTGACCCTGAGTGCTAAAGTTTTCCAGGAGGTCCGGAAATCCTGTGCTCAAAATCCAGTAGCCAATGTGTTTTTTTCCAGACAACGTTTCCAAAGGGAGGAGGAGGCTATGGCCTGGAAACTTGGACATACAGTAGTTCTAGTTTGGTTATTTTGAAGAGTCATAAAGTTTGAGAAGTTTTCCAAAACCACCTTCTCCTTTCCTCAGACTGGTCTCCAGTGTTGTGAATTTATCGAGCAAGGACGATAGCTGACTTTGGTAGGTAGACGTAGCTGACTTTGAAGTTTGACTTTGACTTTAAGCTTTATCGGGACCCGTAGCCCTCGCGTTCCCTTTCTGTCTCTATGCAGTGTTTTCACAGCAGAATGTTGTGCTTTTTTTATTTTATTTTATTGCAGAGTGGCTTCCTGTTTATAACCCTTGCCAAAGGTCTACTGGCAGGGATTCTCTTCATCTCCATCCCTTCTCCTCTGAGCAGAGACTAAATGAAAAGCTGTTATGTTGCAAGCAGAAGGAAACTAAAATTTTTTGTCTAGGCATAATGTAGATATTTTAGAGTAAAAAGAATACTTAGCCAGAAAAATGCAATGAAAACAATTGAGGGGGGAATTTTGTAACCTAACTGAAGTCATTTACAACATCTGTGCATGGGAGTGTTCTCCTGTTTGTTTCTGCAGTAATGACTGTTACAGAAGTCCAAAGTACGAGTTAGTCTACGGTAGTGTTCTTAATGTCGTGTTAGAATATGACTAACTTATTTCCTTTCTTTATCAGGTCTTTAAAGGAACAACTAATAAGCAACCCAGTATTCCAGACAAAATCTTACTCCTGGAGGATGTTATATTAATCAGTAACAAACCCATATAAAGATCCAGTGTGGGTAACACAGATACAAGGTGTTACTCTGCCCCTTAGCACCTGGGTTCCGCAGTGACAGAGATGAATAAAAACAATTGTGTCATTGTGATCTTTTCTTCCAGAGAGCAGCTCAGTTCTCTACTCAAGACATATAACTCTTACTATTCTGATCAAGAAAACCTGCAGCTGTCATATAATCAGGTGAGAAATCCATGCAAGAACAATGTTTCCTGCAAAAATCATAACACAGTGAAAAGACGTGTTACGATAGCCCCGGGTTATCTGCCCTCGACAGAGACTGGAAGGACCTGTGTTGTACTGTGAAGCTGAAGGACTGATGAATGCATGTATCTTGTCTCTAATATCACAAAGTCCTTCGTTTCGAGGTCCAAACTACTTAACAGGTTAGGTTTCTGTTCTTCAGCTCTTATCAGGAACCAAAGGAGTACTCAGAGCAATCCTGGGGAAAAACAGTATGAAAATGGACAGTCCTCAGTTCTCTGTCCTAACTTACCCTGCAGTGACAGAGCAAGAATCACAGCAAGACTGGGTACTGACAATGTCTTTTGAGCTGATGCAGTGCCCTGCATCAACAAGGAAAACATTATTAACTTCATCTTCCTCTTCAATCTGCAATCGTTTTTCCCTTATACCATTTCCTTAGTGCCCTGATTTCAAAGGGGTCAGCTGGCTGTATGTTATGGCCGGCTGTATGTTGATATATTTCTCCTCTTTTTTTTTTTGTTTTCAGCCAGAAGGCAGCAAACCATTTATTGAAGGAATTTTGTCAATATTTTGGGGAGTCCGACATCCTATCCAATTAAAAATTCAGGATGAGAAACAGATACCCTCTTTTGTTACCCTTAAGTCCACAGAGAATGTGGATCTTTTCACCAGTAAAAGGTAATGTATTAAGCTCTGTAAGGAGCAGGCTGTCTGATATTTCAAGACAACTTGCATGAGTGGCTGCAATGGGTATGGTGCTTGCATCCTAGATTTCCCAAAGGCTGCAGTGGTCGCTTGCACAGTAGGACGCAGTGCCAAGTGTAACGAGAGCTCGTCTGACCTTTCAACAGATTATGCTGTGCAGAAAGGATACATCTTTGTAATAGGTCTAGCTTTTAGCTTAAAAATAGTTAAGAAAGTGGAGGAGGAGCCTGCTCTTTTCTATATTGATCTTTTCCATGCAAGTATTGGGAAATTCAGGAGGATTCATCTTGTTGTGCCTCAAGAATGGCACTTTTGCCTCTCTCACTCTCAGAGCAGCAAAGCATAGCCCTTCCCCCAATAAATCCTCGGAGAAGCCAGGCTCCCATATCTGCATCTTTACTTGGGATCATGTGTGCTTAGCAAGCAACCTGCCACAAGTTGATCTACCTGTGCTAGCCCTGAAAGACACTGTGTTGGTAGGCATTGTACAGCATATGCAGCAAAAGCTGGTGATGTAGTGCTAAGTGATTCCCTATCCCAGATTACCTTCTCAGATATTCAATGTGTAACAACACCATTGCTTTGCAGGGCTAAGTTTTTAATTGAGGATTGAATATTAGCTTTGTCCTTGCTAAATCAGATGTTAAAAAGCATTATAAATGCACACAGATCAGCTGTTCCTTCAGGCTATTGCCTGTGAGATTGTGTATCTAAGTGCATTGGGTTGATCTGGATCCCGCTAGATTTGCCAGATATTTAAAAGTTGGTTTAGGTGCTTAGAATATTTTCTTTTCTCTTTCTAATGTTACTTCTCTGGCCTTGGCTGGTGAATGTTGGATTATATCCGACAAGCTGAAGGAGAGTTGTCTGTAACATGGAGACCGAGCCAATGTTTGCCCTGAATGACTTCCTGGTATATAAATTATATATTTAAAAGCTCTTTATCTTCATTATCCATTGTCTTGGGTTGCATGTGGTATATGAGTGAATTGCGGATTAAATTCTATGCTCACTGCAGCTGTGCAGTTCCAGCAAAGTTAGGGACAATCTTCCTATCTCTTGCTATTGAAATTAATGGTAACCTGACAGGAGTAACCAGAAAAGAACTTTTGTCTGAGGCAAACTTTGTTCACTTTGTCTACTCTGAATAGGCCTGCCGCTACTGTGTGCGTGTGGCCTGTAAGGTATGGACCATTCTGGCAGTTAATTTTGCTCTGCCTTAATGCTTCTTGGAAAATATACTACTGGTAACAGATTTGAATCTTAAAGTAAATATTAATTCATGATCACAGAAATATGAAACTGCCCAGACACGCTTTAAGGAATGCAGAACAGCCTAACTGTTTGATCTTAAATGAACATTTTAAATGAATGGAGAAAACGGAGATAGTTATTTGGCCTTTTCACTGGAGTTGGTTGAATATTATTTTATATATATGTAGGGTCATATATGTATATGTGTGTGTGTGTATGTATGTATATATATATATATATATAGGATTTTTAAAATATTTTTTCTATAAATTGGTTTATCTACTGCTCTTGGTCCAAGCAGTAACTGGCCAAAAAATTTTTGCTAGAGTGTTTATTCAATGAATTATGGAAATAATAGGATGAAGTTGGTTTTTAAAACTCAGGCATTTATTTCAGACCTGAGAGAGCTAGATTGAATTTCCTGTTCCCCTACAGAATTGGTTTGGATAGCGCTAGGGGCTAGTACGGTAACTTTATCTTTCATGTATAGCATGTCTCCTGTGAATATTTAAACCACAAAGTTTTTTTCCTGTATGCCTATATGGTCTCTTACCTGTGAGCCTTCTAGGACATGGCTATGAAGCAGATAAAGATTTGCTGCAAATAGTTTAAGAGGCATCCTGCTTAACATTCAGCAGGCTCTAAATAGGATTATGTGCTGCCTTTGGGATCTTTAGTCATATTATATTTTACTTACTATAGTTTTATGATGACATGAACTAAAATTACTGGCTTCATAGACCAGAATCATGTTCTATAAAGTTTTGAACAGGGATAGGAATGTATTATGTGAAGCCTGGCTACAGAATAAATTGCGTTCACTGAACTAATAATCAACTATAAGTATATGTTTGGTGTTTCAGAGGAATGACACGCTGGGGCGAATTTGATAATCTGCATCGTATTAGTGGGGAGACATTGAAATCTGCAGAAGAGAAGTTGAACCTGGAAAAAAGTTAGTGTTGATGCTCTTCTTACATTCCCTGGAAGTTCTTTGTTTTGTAACTGCAAAAATAATTTGACATATTAAGTCTTCCCTGGAGGTAAAGGGATATCTTCTCCTCTGTTTAACATCTGTTACATGTTAGTGAAATACTGAAACAGAAATGCTGATATACAACTGGTTAGTGAAAACAGTGCTGTACAGGTAACTTTCCAAATAGCCCATGCTAACAGGCTGTTTTCACCAAAGAAATTATTCCCCCAAAGTGTACAAAATAGCCATCTGTTGCCTGTGGCTGCTGCCGCCATTTAACTCTGATATGCATGTCCTTCCCCTGTACCCCTTTCTCCCCCCCCCCCCAAAAGTCCCCCACTGAGAACCTTCTTCCTGTGGTAGTATTTGCAAGGAGGGTAGAGCAGCTGTATAATATGCTGATGCGGTTTTGTTTTGTCCAGGTTATTCATGTTATGAAAGCAGCACTCTGAAGTCCAAGAGCGAGCAGGAACGTGACTCTGCTACCTTGCCCAGAGCCCTAAGCGATGCTGCGGTGGTGAGGAAGAGGACCAAGTTCCCCATGATAGCAAGAACAGAAGTGGAAACTCACAGGTTTTCTATTAATGGCCATTTCTACAACTACGAGGTGTGAATACTTGCTTATTTATGCTTGTTTTTCTTCACCGGAAGCTGGGTAGTGGGGCAGATGGAAATCTCTAGAGAGCTTTTGGTGCTCTCCTGGAGCCCCTCTTAGACAGGGAGAGGAGCCATCTCCTCTGTGTGGCCTGGCCTGTCTCACTGAGCCTTGGGCTCTGCCTCTGGGGTCTGGCTTGGGGCTGCTTTGGGTCCACTCGGGAAGGCAGGTTGCAGGTGTGCATGGCTGCTGGGTGGTGGTGGCATCTATGGTGGTCCCGCATCCTGCGGGAGGAGTCGGTTCCCTTCTCCTGAGCGCGCTGCCTGCCCTTCCCTTTATGGCAGCAGTGGCAGCATACCTGACCGCTTTCTTTATCCTAGAGCTTTTCCAGGTTTTAGATCTGTTGGGTCTCAGCCATTGAGTACAGGAGTATCTCACATTCATGCCGTTTTGCTGCTGGTATTATTTTCTAGACATCAGTTTTTACCCCAGCTTTTGGATCAGAAACCAAAATAAGAATCAACAGCCGTATGAGAACAAGAGAAGTAATAGAGCAATTGCTTCGGAAGTTTAAGGTAACTTTTTGTGTCTGAAGAGGCGAATGCAGCTGCATTCTAGAAAAGTTAACTCTAGAGTGTTACACCAGTGCTGTCTGCTGCGAGGAAGGATGGAAATAACTGGAAAGACAGTGCACAAAACAGATCATAAAAAGAGAAAAACAAAAAACAACAAAAGAAAAACAGCTGGGCCATTTTTAAGCAGAGGGGGATAGGTGCTATTTTAGAAGTGCTTCACGACTATTTGACTCTAGGGAAAGTAGATGAAGTATATAGTTCTCAGAGAACGGCTTCTCTATAATCTCATTCACAGAAGGGGAAAACACTGCTACATCTTCAGCCTTTCCCAGCAGAGTATGTTTGTTTAATGCATGTGCCTATGCTTCCCTCTAGCGACAGGCCCTGGTAATAATGTTTTGCTAAAAATAAAAGGAATTCTAATTTAGTCGAGTGGTTGGGCTAAATAAATTAGACTAGATCTGGGCACATAGGAAGCTCCAGAAAGAGTTAAAAATACTATTCAAGATCAGTGCCATAATGTCTGGAATTCCTTTTCTTCTGGAGTTTATTTGGTACTGTCTTCTGTTAACATAGTTATATCTGGTCAGAAATATATTTACTATTGGTGCTTTGTTTATCTCAAATGTTTCATTCTACTTAAGCTACACAGACAATTAGCAAAAATAATAGCAAAATAATAGAAGTAAAATAATAACTTATCTAGAGATGTTGCTATTGCACAATGACCTTGAATGGACGGTAAGAATCTGAGGTGAATTAGTAAAAGGAGAACTTAACTTGTATGAGTAGTAACATAATGGTATTACTAAGAATGTTGTAAGGTTGTAGAGAGTCAGTCAAAAAATAAGCGTGTTCAAAATGACTGCTGTTTTCCAAACATGGTCATGCAGGATAGTGGATGGGAAGAGATCCCAGATTTTTGTCTTAATGCCAGTACTCTTGGTAAATCTGATTGTCACCTAAAAACAGAGTTGTATGAACTTATTATGGACTTTTCAAGGAAACAATACTGCACGGATCTGTTTTTTTCTAAGATCTAGTGCTGTTTTGGGAAATAAAATGGTAGCGTTCATAATCATGACGTTGAGCACAGGGACAATGAAAATGGCAGCATAGTTTGATATCTTATTTAAATCTAGAGTATGTTAGCTCTTCTCTAGAGGGGGTCAGTCTCAGATTTGGACTTCTGAGTTGAGAAGCATGCTGAGTATCTGCTGTCAATGAAACACTAGGGAAGCATATCCATCAGTCTGAATTGACTTTGGTTTTTGTGTTTAACAGATAGAAAACAGTCCACATGAATTTGCACTTTATATTATCCATGCATCAGGAGGTAAGCCAGACACTGCTGTATGATGCCTTCCCCTCTAATTATCCTCTGTGCTTGTGTGGGGACCACTCACCTTGGAGTGACAGGATCAGGCACTGGTATCCATCCTTGCCCTGATGTGCTGAGTGCAGGGTGGTATTTCTGCCTTTGTGGAGACACTTGGAGATGTGTACTGCTCTGACAGAGGGGAGAATTGGAGTAGTTATTTTCTGGGTGCTTTCTTCTGCAGAGTCCTGTAAGCACAGCTGGCTCAGGCAAATAGACGTTAGTCTTTAATTACAGTAAAGACTGTATTTAAGATGCTGTTTAGCCCTAACTTGTGTTATGCACAGCCACATGGTATCTCTACTGATGGCAGGCACCAAGTGGTGGTGTTGTACGATGTTTTATTTAAAACTATGGCATAAGGTTTTCAGAGAGTGCTAGGAGATAACCAGAATGGCTTTTAATGCTAGCTTGATGAACAGATTTCATAAACATGTTTCATTTGGACTTTACAACTTTGGATTATAGTCCTGGATCCCGGACATCAAGTCAGAAGTACTCGATTTTTATGGGAAAATGTACTTCTGCAGCCTAGTTTACTCTTTATTTTATCAGGAAAAAGGCAATTTTATCTTTCTTAAAAATAACAGGAAGCATGGGAGAGAAGACTGAGGAGAAGGTACTGTAAATGTCAAAATGTCAAACTGAAAGGGTATTTATGCTGTATGAAAATTGTAGGAATTTATGCTGATATGAAAATTATGCTGTAGATTTTTGTTTTAGGGAGGTAGGATCAGGCTGATTGGCCTGGAATCAGTTTCTTAAATGCATACCTGGTCACCTGAATTGTAAATCGTGTCTATTGTTGTGTATGCAAATTTCTTCCAAAATGTATGGTACGTGTTTAGGTGCCACATCCTCCTGCAAATATGTATTTGAGACTTGTTATCTCTTATTCATACTAGTCAAAGATAAGTTCTTTGCCAAGGAAAAAAAACCTACGGATTGCACGAGGAATTTGAAAGCATGGTGTTATGTCCTATGTAACATCTCGTTTGTTTTGCATCTCAGAAAAGAAGCAGCTGAGGAGTGGGGACATTCCCTTACTGCACAGACTCTTACAGGGGCCTTCAGAGAAGATTGCCCAGTTTTTTCTCATGGACAGGGATGCAGAGGAGGTCAGCAGTGATGTACGTATACCATCATTCTAATTGTTCATGGTATTTTGCCTAACTCACTGCATACTCACTGATGTGCATTTCTTGTCTTCATGATAGGTTGCTCAATACATTCAGTTTCATCTTCCTTTTTTGGAAGCAATTCTGCATAGACTGAATGAAGAAGAAGAACAGGAGATTCAGCAGACAATTGCAAAGTAAATAGCAAAATTAGTGGGGTCACTGTCAGTCCAAGAGAATTACCCTTGTGGGTTGGCTCAAGAGGTGAATGCAGTAGGGGATAGTTTAAGTGCTGTACTATGACTAGTTGCACTAAACTTTGTGGATTTATAATCCTTCTTACATCTCACATCTCCACATCAGCTGTTTTTCTTAAAGATTTCAGAATAAATGCTAGATTTATACCTATGACATTTGATAAAGATTTGGCAGAAATAATCCAGTGATGAGGGAGCTCGAGGGTCAATTCTGTTTTATTTCATTTGTCTTCTGAGCCTTAGGCTACTTTTTGAGCTTATATTGGCTGTGATCTATTTCCCTGGAGAGTATAAATGCACTAAACATTGTGGTATTTAGGTAGCATAGCATTTCATCTAGATAGGTACAAAATCCTTAGTGTCCCTTTAAAAACTTCACTTCTAATTAATGGCTTGGGTTCTTCTGGTAGTAGCTTGAAATACACAACAGGTATGAGGGCCTGTTAGAAATGCGCCAGTATTCCTAAATGCATAGGAGACCTGAGGTCAAAAGCAATGCCAGTCCACACCAGCTGAGGATCTGTAATCAAACAACCATCTGATTTTGAATGGAAATGGCCAGGGAATGTAAAGAAAAAAATAAACAACAGTTGCCATTTTCTATCAGAAAAGCTTTCATTGAAGTATTTTCACCCATTTGAATAGCATGTTAAAGTTTGGGTTGAATTTTGGCAGGGTTCTGTGTTTACTAAATGCATTCTCTCTCTCTCTCTCTCTCTCTCTCTCCCCCCCACCCCCACCCCCATCTCAGATACCTTAAAGAGAAGAGTATGATATGCCAGCACCTTCGCAGTCGAACTGTTAAAAAAACAGAGACTGCTGTTTGATATGAATGGCCTTTTGTGAATACTACCCACAAGCTGTGCCAAAAAACAGTCAGTATGTTGTCTTGATCTTGGAAATATTAAGAACATGCCATAACTGAAGAACACTTACACCACAAGGGCATTTAAATTCCTAAAGTTTGTTTGATGATTATGCAACTGAGACTGAACCTGCTTCATTACAGCTCTGGAATACAAGTTGAGAACCACCTTAGTAGATGCATGAAACCCTCCAAATGACAAATGCTGACTCTAACTCTGACCTGCAGAAGGGGGAAAAAAATCGTGCGAAAAGCACAAGGCTTTGAAATCAACTTATTTCCATGCCTTTACCAAAAGTGTTGCATAAAAGAAAAATGTTGTAATAACCAATGTGTTAAGCATACCAAAAAAAAAAAAGGAAGTACATGCATTTTCTTCTATTAGAGAAATGCTGATTTCTATTAGAAGGAAGCTATTTAGTAGATTTAAGTGACAAAGGATATTTAGGTATCTAAGACTGCATTTAGGCTTTTCAGTTAACTTGAAAAAACACCTACACAAGCAAGGTGCCTGAAATACCACTCGTTTTAGATTGATCATTACCTAACTCACTTAAGGTTTGAGCTACCACTTGCATAACAGACACGGAAAATCTTCTGCTTTATAGCTACTAAACTCTTCAACGTAACAGTGAATTTCTTTCTCAAATGCCTATGCCTCTGGAACTGTGAAGTAGGAGCTCTTGTGAAGTTTTGTTGCATCTGCTTGATCAGCTTCTGGATGACACCTCAGCAGGTGTTTTTTTTTGTTGTTGAAACGAAGTGATTACTTGTGCCTCTTCATGTTTTATGTTTGAAGACTAAAGTGAAAAGTGTTCAGTGAGAAAGGTTGAGAAGGGTTGTAATTTTAGTCATGGCCATTGTGGGGGTGTGAAAGGTTGGGCTGGCATCCTTCCCCTGTGATCCCGGAGATGCAGTTTTTGGACAGTGTGTGTGGCCCCAGCACAGTGCACAGTAGTCAATTATTAGGTCCTGTCCAGTCAAGTCCTGCTGAGTAGTAAAGCTGAAGTTGGCAGAGATGTAAATAAAATTGAAGTCATGCACAAACTGCCCTCCTGTATTGGTTAGCTTTTATGTGGTACCTGTGTTCCTCCTCAGCTCTCACTTGCTTATGCAGAAGACAAAGAATAAATACTTTGTGAGGGAGGGAATCGCAGCGCGCAGAAAGTGTTGCTTAGAAATCATGTGGAATAAATGAGATAAGATCAAAACTATTCTCCCCTTGAGGTGGTGTTATGTGGATGGCAAGTCAAAAATGAAAAGCAGATGTGCTAATTGAAACTATTGTGCTTAGGGCAAGTAGTTTATATTAATGTACAGTCTGTTATAACCCTATCCATGAAGATTTATGACAGAGGAGGACAGAGGGTTAAGATACATGCTACTAAGAAGCAGTGGCCTTAGAGGTGTGAATGTCAGTTCCTTGAAGTAACAAAAGCATGCATGGAAGTGTCACTGGAATTTCCCAAGGGAACCATTCAAATATTTATTTGCCAAGTTTTTGGAGATATGAAGCTCTGTGCAAGACATCAGCGATTATACTTACAGGGTAAGGTCAAATTTTAAGGAAGTCTCAAGTAGTCTACAGTTCAGTTACTGCTGTTGCGCACAACAAAGCCTAAGTTTGCAGTTTTAGCAGTCATACGTTGAGCTTTTGGTTCATCTGAAGCCAGATACATCTTGGGCACTAGCTGGCTGTTCTCAGGCACTATGTAACTGCTCAAGTCAGTATAGGAAAAGGTTCGTTTACTTGAATTTCTGTCTTGGATCTATCTAAATGGCTATACTGAACAAATGACAACTCAGCTGGAAAGCAATATTCAGATAGCTGAAGTTCATGAGCAGGGAGAAAAGATATTCTGCACTTGTTAGAGACTTATAGCTGCTACAGAGCTCTCTGCCTGTGCTGCTGTGCTTGCTCATCGTTTGAACCAGAGCAAAACTGCTCTTTTCATTCAGTGGGCGCCTGTGGAGAGGCTGAATTTCACCACAAGTATATTAAGCAGTCTGTGATCCCATCAAGCTAGTGAAGGATGGGGCAAAAAATGAAATATGGGAATGAGCTTTTATTCTTGTTTCTTGAATAACTTGTTTTCATATTTTTTAAAAAAGTTCTTTTTTCTGGTATATAATTGGAATGGAAGTATTAAGTCACTTATGCGGACTGGTCTATATCTGCTACTGCTTCCATTTAGTAAATACTTATGTCGTTGTATGAAGGTATATTATGAGAATATTGGAGCAAGAAACTTTCCTAATTCATTGCCCTGAATTATAAATATTCAATGCACAGACCAGGTGGGAAAGAGGGGAAATGTGTTCAACTAGGTTCTCCAATTCTTTGTATATGTACACAGTTTCTAAATTGAGCTTTTTTGCGATCATCTAACTTCAAATACTTGAATCCCCTGAAGTTCATTTGTCTGGCTGAATTGGGACTAAGTCAAAGATAGTGGCAAAAGAACTGCGGAGCCTGGCACAGCTTATCTGTAGCACGTGCTGGGTTTTAAGCGCTCGTGAAATAAAGCTACCATGTCACTGTGGTGACAGTTCTTCATAGATACTGCAGTCATTTAAATTATGTGATGAATATAGACAAGAACAAGGGAAGAATTTATTCCAAGCCATTATTGGATATGGAAAGTAACACAGTAATGAAACATGAAAGTGAATACAAAAGTAGAGGTTTCTTTTGAATTCAGGGCCTAAGACATTAACAATTTAAGGAAAGCAAACAAATACAGTACAGGATTTATCTTAATTTTCTACTATCATGTTACACAGTGAGAAAAGTCTTAAGTCACCACTGGAATTCAAAGAAAGGAAAAACCCAAGCCACCTCCACGTATTCCAGAGGACTGATTTTTTTTTTTTTTTTTTTAATCAGAACCTAAACTACTAAGAAAACGTGTGCTAAAAGAAACCTCAGATAGTCATCTAATCATTTTCTGTATTCAAAACGTCAGTGACGTTTACGTAGTGCCTGTCCAATATGTGTTTATCTCTTTGAGAGCTCCACAGTGATGGAGGCTCCTCGCTTTTCCCAGGCTGCTGATCCTCGGGCTTTGTTCTCCTGACTGTGCACAGGGTCAGGCTCCTCTCTGTCCCGGGATTGGCCTTTTGTGTATATCAAGATTTGCATGTTCATGCAGCACCTCTTCCTTAAGCCAAGCAGCCCTAATCTATTTCATCTTTCCTTTTCTTTCTTTTTCTTTTTTTTCCTGAATCCTTGACTGTTATCCCTTGCTCTCTTTTCAGCTGAATTTTTTGCGAGAAGTGAAATACCCAAAGTTTTTTTTTTTAATACTCCAGCAAAGTCTTTGCAGTGGTGGGGAAAATGGAATAACGATGCTGTGTGTGCTACAGGCCATGCTCCAGTTCATACCCCCCCAGCAGGCAAGCAAGATGTTAGTCTTTTGACACCAGCAAAACACTGGTGACTTGGTCAGCTTGTGATCTGTTGCAACTGCATTGTTATCCACACAAGTCCCTAATGAGTAGTTTTCCTGTACTATAATTCTGCAGCTGCTTCATCATACCAATGTTATATGTTAAGTTTGTCCTCGTATAATGTACATAGGTTTTTCGAGGCTATTTCTGTAATGTGCCAAGATGGCTTTGACATTAAAAATGTTGCAAATAAATTTGCAACAGCCTTGCTCCAGCTGGCTGCTAGCAGCAAATTTAATGAACGTGTTTTCATTTTGTTACTGCTGTAGCTAATGAAAATATGGCCTAGCAATAGATGCAGGATAGAGTCCAATGGGACTCCATTTGGCCAGCCTCTTCAATTTGACTTTAAACACTTCTCTTTGGTAGTAAGACTTCGACCAGGTTTGCATGCTATATGAGATTTGTATGTGCAGTTTTTCCTTCTCTTATGTATGCTTTTAAATGCCAGACTCCAAATATAGGATGACTACATCTAGGTACAGCTACTTACAGAATCTGATATCTGGGTATCTACCTATTTCTCTGAAAACCTTTGGCTTGAAGGTATATTTCTTTTAAATATCAGTTTTCAGTATTTGGTTTTTAACATATGCCTTCTAGTTTCTTTTAATATAAGTAGAAAGTAAGTAGAAACTCTAAATGGTGTTTGCATGTCAAATCACCTCTAGTGTAAATTTGGCGGCTTTCCAGCGCTTTCTCTAAACATTTGCCTGCTGACCAAGAGTTCGAGTGTTTCATATTCTGTCCTTCCTGTGACATTGGGCTAATCTATTTTCTTCATAGTCCTTTTCAGGGTGCCCAAGATAATCTTCTGTGCTCGCTTCTGCTCACCTTTATAACAGCCCTTAGGCTGCTACAGCAGCCCGTGTTAGTGAATGAATGTGCTATGTTTCAAGGACAGTGCTATAAAAATGCAAAAATAATCACTTGATAATTCAAAAACGATTTGGAAGTGGTCAAAGGCAGATGTTCTTAATGGCATTTGTATTTATACTTGATACGCTTAAGATTGAAAGACTTTTTTTGTTTTGTTGTTGTTATTCTCTCTTGTGTACAAGAAGAATAATAATCCTTCCCATATGCTGATGGCCATATCTATGTAATTTATTTTTTCAGTGGATTTATTTAAAGCAGGACAAAATGTGCCTGGACACACCAAATTGGGATTAAGTTCCTTGTTTCAGTTTAACTTTTAAGTATCCTTAATTATTTTGAATCAAATTGATATGAGCCAGATATGAAGTTTGCATGCGGGTTTCCCCCCACACCTGAATTATGTTGAGACACGTACCTAATTTTCATTTCAGCTTGTAGAGCAGTTTTACAGCTCCACAGCTTAGGAGAATTTTGGTGGGAATTAGATAGGTTTTTTTCTGAGGCAGCTCCTTTACCTTGGTCGTAGCAGAAGGTCAGTGACAGAACTATAGCTGGTGTAAATTGTCATGTAGATGTGTATTTGCAACAAGTAAAGAGCAAAAATGTAGTGTTCTCTACTGTTGCAATTCATATGTTCCTATTTATACTTCATGAATATTCAGAAAAGGTATTCTCACTGTTAAAATTGTGTGACTTCATATCATTCAGCAAATACCTTCCAGTATGTTATGTAAGTGCTTTATGCTGACAACATTTTTTCACTTCTTTTTATAAGTTCTGGACCCTGAAAAAAAAACAAAACATCTGTGAGCAATAGAAGCGGGATGGTAAGATACATGTGAACAAGTTACACGAGTGTGGCAGCAGTAAGTCAATTTCTTAATATTCTTTGCTCTTTGTGTACAAACACTGGGTATGCTGAGTGCATTTACATAGGTCACTATGTTTAATGTACTTCTCGCTTTTTCTGCTCAGTTCAGATTGTCTTAGAAAGTTTTAATTGTTAGGATAAGACTGAAATAGTTCTATTATGAAGAGTTATTAAGATGGTTCTTTGCAGCTATGCTCTTGGAGTTGATTCAGAGGCAGAAACTTATTGACAAAAGTGAGTATTTTTCTGTGTTTTATCCTTTAAAGGAAAGCACAGCAGATGTTTCAAGGGTCAGAGATAGCTAAACTTCAGTTAAGGACTATGTCGACAAAAGAGGTAAGAAGTAGGGAGAAGCAGATTTACTAGCGGGTAGAGAGAAATGAAAGTAGCTCTGCAATATAAAGTTAAACAAGCTAAAATAATATAGGAAAGAACAGAGGAGAAAGTCAGAGGTGGGGGAAAGAAATAGAGGAACTGCTTTGACCTAGTATCGGGGAAATCCTTTCCCTCCCTATCACACACAAACTTTTGAAGAGAGAAATTTAGTAAAGTACTGTTAGTCAGGGAAAGAATTTAGCCTGTATCCTTCAACAGTGCAAATCCCAGTGATTGCCCAGAAACTATAGGTGTAGCTAAGCTCTATATGTATAAATTGCTGCATATAAGCACAAAGTTAATTAGGTTTTTCTCTAGCGATCGTTCATGAGTGAACTGGAACATACATCTACCTATGGAGGCAATGAGGTTGTCTTTGGAAACATAACTGAATGAATCCCGGTTAGTCACATTTTGCTTTGGTTTCCTAATGGAGAAATCTATGTTCCTGTGTATGTTTCATTGTTTCTGTCTTGACTCAGAATGTTTAGGTGAAAACAGAAATGAGATACCTCTTTCACAAAACATGCCTCGCGGTTTTCTTCTTTGCAGCACTGCTCCCTCATGGCAGTGAAAGCTGCAGTGACAGAAGTCAGCTGCTCGTGTGTGATGTGGGGCTTGTATTTGATGAGGTTGATGAGCATTCTGCAAGAAAAGCAAAGCAAACCTGGTGAAGCGGGGAGATAAGCGTGTCACGTACAGAAGCACTCTTCAAACATCAGTCCTGCAAAATTGCTCTTCTGTTACCTCCTTTCTATAGTCTTATCTTTCTTAAACACCACCCAGAGGCAAGCTGGCAGCAGGGAGCTAATATGTGCACCAGTGAATTAAAAAATTCATTTTCGAAACTGCTCCACTGTGAATGGATATACAGTTGGTTTAGGTGTGCCCTCCAGAGGGTTCAGGGCTGTATCGGTTCACCATAGCCCAAGTTAATGGCCAAAGAGCCCGTTTCTTGCAATGGGGGGGAGAGAGTGGGTTTTGAGCGCAAAAGTTTTCTCTGACAAAGGCACACCAAGCACCCAGAGCTTCTCAGGGACTGAAGGAGTCACTGCGATGAGAAAAATACATGGGCTGTCCCATTCTGGCAAACTCGCATTATTCAAGCCATGAAAGTAATGCAATATGTGAGGTAGTAGCTTCCTTGTTCTCCTGGAATCTGTTTTGTGATGTCGCGTGCAGTTTCTCTAAGGGGGAATCGGGATGTTTCTGATCTCAGTGTTTTAAGCTTTGTAACAGCATTGCCCCAGCCTCCCACAGATGGCTTGGCGTGAAGACTTAAAAATACAAAATCAGGGGAATCATGCAGGTATCAGAGGCCCAGTTCTACTGTTTGCTACTGTAATGTACGTATCTGAACGTGCGCTCAGTTGCCCTTCTACAAACCTAAGGTATGTGTCCACATAGGCCTCTAAAATTTTAAAATCATATACCCACTTGATAACTCTTAAGCAGGGCTAAAACTGAGAAAACACTGTCTTTGTTCTATGAAAAATAAATTTCTTAAGGGCCTGTTGACTCAGGCACCCAACTGTGTAGGAATCGGTTTTGAAATTTTTGTCTTGATGTCAGTAGGGAGATGAATCCTACTGTTTCCATTCTGGTGGTGTATGTACCCGTACAGCTGCCCACCTCTGAAAGTGACTTTCCTCTAATCAAAAGCAAATAAGTATAGGTTGAACCAGACAGCAAAGAAACCGGGGCATAGTGTGAGAGGGAAGAAAACAGCAGCTTGGAGGTAGAGGCGGGATCTGGCTGTTTTTACATGAAGTGTAACAGAACGAGAGGGGCAAGGTGAGCATCACCAGGAGGACAATACTAAACAGGGATAACAGAGTAAACGAGCATATCTTACTCCTGCTTCTTGTGCTGTAACTTTTCCTCTTCGGTTGTACACAAGTCTTCGTGGAAAGTGAACAGACCAGGAGTCAATGATAAGGGCACGTAATTCTCATCAATTTCTAGTTTCCCCATGCATGGCCGCCTAAGCGCATAGGAGCTACTACAGCAGTGGCAAACACTTGGGTTTATAGGATTGGCCAGGTGTCTTCTACATATTTCTCCAAGCACAAGATCCAGCTTTACCGCAAGGGGGGGGGGGGGGGGGGGGAGGGGAAAAAAAGCAATTGTACATTATTGCTTCATTTTTCAAAAAACCCTGAAATAGATGCTACTTTTATCTAAGTTATAAATAATAATTGCAAATTTTATTTAAATTAGATTTTTGTAATAGAGATAAGTTGATTTCTCTACTGAATGCTGACTTTTGTCTTTGAAAAATAGTCCAGATTTTTCAAAATGAATATGCATATGCAGCTTTAGGCACTGTCCTTTGTGCATACAAATTATGCCATTTCCTCATGAAACCTGACTTGCATTTGATTTGTTTTCATCAGCAGGGTTTCTGTGGGTGTGTTCTACTATTGCTGTGAAGGTGACTCCGAACAAACGCGTGCCTGGAGGGCAGGCTGATTCTTTTTGAGTACTTTGGCAAGTGGGCCTGGAGAACTCTTATGAGAGTGCTATACAGGACTGATCCTTTTCATGAAGGGGTACAGCTTCAGGCATCTAGAAAGGATTAATTTCTCAGATAAGAGATCATTAACTTCCAAGGAAGCAGGGTCAGATCCCCAGCCCTGTGTAACTGTTAACTGCCTAATCCTAGCCTGACAATTTCCTGATCCTCAGATAGTGTAATTCAAGCTTTACCTTCAGTGAAGTTGAGTCATGCTCACTTCAGCCATGTATCTGGAAGGATATCCTCCAGCCAGCTCAATCGCTCAGTGAACGTTCTGCTCATTTACAGTACTCTGGGTTGTTGGAGCCTGATGGCAGCAGGAGTAGTGCCAGAGCTTCAGCAAAAAGTAGGACCCAAGCTGAGAAGAAAAAATACTCACGTTTTCCTCAGCACAAGGCAATAGCTTGTCTTGGCTTAACTGGCAGCATTTGGAGCCGATTGTAGTCATTTGCTTGGTGAATTTTATCAGCTCTGCAGACGTTAGCTGAGGCATCTTCTTGGTGAAGCTCATGAGAAGCCTGAAATGATAATGTCTCTTATATTGGTGCTTTATTTCCATCAGCCAGTAGCGAGCAAGCCTTCATGTATGTAAAGCTTCAGCTAAACTCCAAAGAAGAACATTAATTTGTACAAGGACAGGACTAAGCCTGGTGTTTATAAACATATATAGGCAAATATAGCATGCTGTGTTAGTGTGAGGGCTCTCCTTTCTCTGATGAGTCTCTTACCAGGTTAAACAAATAAAATTAATGATCATTGAAATTGAATTCAAGTGACTTCTTGACACTTTGACAGACTAGATTAGGGCAGAAGATAAGCTGAATAAAGTTCACTTTTTTTCTCTTAGAAAAATTTTACTTATTATCAAACGTGGCCAGGAAAACTGTAACAATTGACACGATAGGCAGAAGAAGCATGCCTCTTTCTTGGAAACCTCCAGGTCCAAAGGTCTTTTAAAGACAAATGTGTTAGGGAGTACAAAAAGCCCTATATATCTCTCCAGAGAAGGAGAGCAGAAGCCTAACTTTAAGTATGCAAGCAGTTTACTGGTTTCACTGAGATTACTTACATACTTCACATTAGGCACATGCTCATTAACGTTGCTAATAGTGGCCAAAGTTCCTCCACACGGCTTGTGCCTGCATGTTGTTGAGGAGGATCTACCGCTCAGACATAACCTACTTTTCATCTAGTCAGGCTTTGTTCTGTCTACTGTAGTTAGATTTTTTTTTTTTTGTTACGGTTGTTAATATTTACATCTGCTGCAGGAAGTGGGTAGGGAGAAGCCTTTTGCAAAGGGCATAGCAACTGCCTTTTGGCCAGTTTTACAGCTTTTCAGTAACAGCTTACAACTCGAAACGCTGCTCGAAAGTAAGAAGCTATAAAACTTAGAAAAATTAGAAAACTTGGTATTTTAGACAGGAGATTAAACAGGTTGTCATTGCACTGCTTCATGAGTTGGGATAAGAATAGAACTAATGAGAGGACATGACGTTGTATTGGAAAAGGGGGGGAAAAAAGTCCTAAAAGCTATTAATGTTTTGGACCGAACATTCAGATGATATCACCAAGCCTAGCTTTTTTGACGCCCGTGGTTTTACTCCAGCCAAAGTTGTGCCCAGCTGGTAAAGGAATAATGTAATCATTAAAAAAATTAATACTCGTTTTGGAAATAGTAATCTCCTTTCTCCTTGTAGATGTCACAACTTGTCTTCATCACACTTTCAGTTTCATGAATGTGTTTCTTCAGTTCTTCTTCCTGAGGAAAAGAAATTAATTGGAGGAATCATTGTATCAGGGGAATGCAGAATGCCTTTATTGTATCATAAGGCCATGATACCCCTAGCTCCATCTTATCTGATATCCACCTCCTTTGTATTTCCATTAGAAAATCTTCACCTGTCTGAAACTGCTGAAATGCCTTAATGTGATTCATGTCTACCTTCAATTACCTTGAAATACTTAATTTCATGTAAGTGATGGAAACTTAGGCCTGAGACACAGGGTGCGTTACTACAGTGCCAGGAACAGCCCCTTGCAACACCTCTGCAGGGAGAGAGGGTAGGAGGCCTGAAGCTGCACGTTTGCACAAAGAGAGGGTTTTGCTTATATCCGGTCCCCAGACAGAAGGTCCCTTTTACCCTGGAGGCCTGGAGTCTTTCCCACCTACCAGCTCTCTTTCAATTTACCGGCCTCTTCCTGGGGGACAGGTAAGGAAAGGAAAGGGAGGAAAGCAGAGGGCTGCCGGGGGCTGCTGCAAGGGCATATCCTGCCCCGACTCTCTGCCAAGCCATATTTATTTCCCCAGCAATCCCAGACTCATTCAAGCAATTGAAGACTGTGAGAGCTCTGATTGTTTTTTCCATACAGGAATCAGTCAGGTCTTTTAATATTTGTCAGTTTTGTTACAAGGAGCTGTGGGTTCCAGCTCTAGACCTGGAGTGTGGAAATTCTCTAATTAGCCAGAACCAGTCCTGTGGTAACGTGCTTGAAACCATGAGTGCATTGCGTGAAGCACAATAGCACTCACCCCTCTCCTGCAGCAGTCATCTGGAGAACTGGTTTTGCAGCACTTTTCCAGTAAGTCCTCATATCCTTTACCAATTCTTAAAAGCATTTGAGCAGAAAACTCAGGATGTCTTCTGGAATATTCATAGAGAAACCTGTAATACATGGAGTATGTCAGTGTTAGGAATTAGAAATAAGCCAAAATAAGTGCAAAGCAAGAGATGGGCGTGATAAAGTCAGCAGGGATGCTTTCAGGATTGCTTTTTCTGACCTTCTGCTCACTGGGCGGTTCACAGAGACCCAGCCCGAGAGTCAAACTGAACAGAACGCCGCTGACGGAGCGCGGCACTGCCCGAGCAAGTCCTGGCCGTGTAACTGTCCCAGTTTAGGCTTAGCTTGGGTCAGGCATAGCTTACAGCTATGTGGGTATTTTATTTTTTTTAATTCTAGCTAAATGCTGATGAAGTAATTTCCAATAACAGACCAGTTTCTCAGGAGATGCAGAACAATTGGCTCTACTGAAGCGATCACCTTACAGAGCTGCAACTTGCCCAGTCTTTTAGATGCCCCTTTCATAAACAGGAATGATGTAATTTGTTTGGAGTAAGTAAAGTCTTGGTCTATGGGACTTGTACTGTTTCTGTTGTAGCCTGAGGAATCTTTGCCCTGGGGTGTACAGGTAGGATGGAGATTCACAGCACTAAGGAACTTGGCTAAAACAGATGTGGACCAAACCTGTTTGAATAAAGATGCGAGTCTGACTTAGAGAAGTGGTTTTGAGTTCCCACTTAAGACTGAATCAAAGCTATATTTTGTGTCTGAGATCAGAATTGATAGTATCTAAATTTCAAGTCCTTTTCTTCAGTTTTGTCCCTAAAATATATCATGCCCTGTTCTGCTTTTGTTCGCGTTCCTTGCCCTCTAGGGTTGAGAGGTATTTTTACTCAGATAAAATTCCATGGTATCTCAAGCCTATGTGCTCACAGAGGCAGGCAAGTCTGAAGTTGATGAGCCAAGCTTTAACTTCCAAACTGGCATTTTTTGACCCAAGTCATGATACGGCAGAACTGGAGAAGAATAGAGGAAGACCTGTGTTACCTGGCTAAATGGGTATCTTTTTCCTGAGAAAAGCGTTCACATACTCCTTTGTCTTCTATAAACTCTCTGATGTGGGGGGACAGATCTGCAGGTTTGTCGTCATTTTCTGCGTTAATTATACATTCACTTCGTTCTAAGAGCGGCTTTTCACAGCAGTTCTTAATTTTGCTTGATATGCTCTCTTGGTTGGTGCAGACAAAGGTTAGAATCTCTTCCTGTAAAGTAAAGAAATGAAGAAAGGAAATTTTGTCTGATTTTGGTTTCTTTTTTCCCCAATTAGGAAGGTTGGTCAGTTGAACCCTTGGCTAGACCAGCCCATCCCATTATTTATTTCATGTAGCAGAGGCTGGGAACACACAGCTAAGGTCAGGCTTCAGTTAATACTTAGAAACCTACTAAATAAGTTAGCAGTTATGTTCATCTTGTGCCACTTACGCTTTTTTTTTCATAAGGCTCATTTTTTATTATCTCCATTTTACAGACAGAGAAGGTGACACCCAGAGAGAAGAGACGGTGCAGTAGATGTTTGTCAGAACAAGGAAAGGGATTGCAAGCCTATTGCTCTGTTTGCTGCAGCCCCTTACCTGACATTTCATAGGTGTTAAGTATCCACCCAAAGGAAGAAGTTAACTGTCGAGAGATACAACGCGGACGAAAAGTGAGATACGTGGACTTGATACGTAAGAAGATAGACAACAAAAGGACAGACAGATGCTATGTTTTGTTGAAAGTTATGTGGGAAACATGTGGCACAACTAGGGGCTGCAACCAAATCCACTGAGGCGGGTTTAGAAAGGGCAGAAAGATCACCTGTGTTGACCTGATGATATCATGCCAAAAAGAGTGAGACGGGAAAGATCAATCATATTTTTAGACTGAAGGACTAAACTTCCATTTTGAAGAGCAGTTGATACAGCACAGGAGGAAAAAAATGTGCAAGAAAAAAAGAGAAAACGCATTCAATTTCTGCAAATGTATATGCCTTGAGTGAGTTTTACCTTATGGTGCATACAATCCAGCATGTCTCCACGACAGCAGTCCTTGTGTATGTTAGCAACATCCATTACAAGCTTGCTAATGGTAGCAAAATCAGCCTTAGGGAATTTTTGGCTTATCTGAGCAAGTTTCCTGGAAAGAATAAAGATAGGCATTGTTTATATTCACAATGTGAGACTGCGATAGCGACCATTTTGCTGTGGAGAACGGTATCCAAACTACTTAGGAAGAGTCTCTCCCTGCTTCCACTGAAGTTAATAAATGTCCCTTGAAACCGAGAGCTGACATTTGCAGAGTTTTATCTAAGGATCCCAAGTGAAATTCAGTGTGAGATGAGAGAAAGAAATGCAGTAGAGGAATACGAAATGAGAGGAGCAACCTTGTGCCAAAACTGGATAAGGTAGCTGGGCTGTAATCTGCTCCAGGTCACGCTAACTTCCCTCACAGAGAACTTGGTTCATTTCAAGCTTGCTTTTAAATTTTTGATGGCTAATGGCAGTTTTTAAGGAAACCGTGACTACGGTCATGCATATCTTTCCATTCCTAATCTGCATTCCTTGTTAGGTAACGCTGTTGGTGATCTGCATGCAAATCTGACATGAAGAGTATTCACAGCCATTGTACCATGGGCAAGTGTGGATCCACTCTCAGCTAAAATGTGACACCCACGCTCTATTTCACAACACACATGCCAAAGAGTCTACTGCAGCAGTTCAGGAGGCATTCAAAGGAGCAATCCTAGCAAGCCTTTACATCTTGGCAGTCAGTGAAGCTGTTCTGCAGCCAAAGCAAACAAAATGAAGCCTTTTTTTGATTTAAAAAAAGGGGAAGACTCACAGAGCCTTTACAGTTCTTTCTCCAAATTTCTTTAAGATTCCACATGTGTGCTCCTGCTTCAGGCCATCTTCTTTTATTGGCTTCATCACCTTTGGTGCCTGGTATAAAGAAGATGCAAACCATTAACGTTGAAAGAGAAGAGAAGACAATGCTTCATGGTAAAATTTACTATGTTGAGTTTTTTAATAGAGATTTTTAGTAGTGAAAGAAAATTGCTGTTCAATATCCAGTAAAGCAGAAGAAATAACTGTTGTCCTTGCTATTCAGTCACCAGCCTTTATTAAACAAGAGTTGTATGAAAAGGAAGCAGCACCCTTCTGGAACAATAGTTAACTGGTTTTAGCGTAGGGGGAGAAACCTTCTCCTGGGAGCCATGTGCCTTTGCATTGCCTTTCAGATAAGATGAAACTACATTAGTATTTTAATATATTGCAGCCTGGCCAAGCTGTATAAAAAGCAAAAGTAGCCGTTTAACAAGGAAAGGTTTCCCATGCCTGTTTTCCCCTGTTACAGGTAGGTTGCTGCAACTGACTAACACTGGCTACGTGTGGGGCACGTCTCTGCACTGCAGAGCTAGGGAGGGAGCTGTGCCACGAGACTATAAAGAAGAAAAACATCAGACTTCTGTGCTCTACACAGTACTACTTCCACTCTTGGCAAGTTTCCAACAACCCCAAGGAAGGTAGCAAAGCCGGAGTGGGCAACACCACCCTAGTAGGGGGTGTGGTTCCCAGTAAAGCTACGCCTGCCCAACACCCTCAAGTAAAGCATTTTCAGGTAAGAATGTGAGCTATAATTCAAGAGAGCCTTTAAGTCTGGCTTCTGCCTGTCCTTAACGAGGTGAATTTTAGTATTAGGTTCAGGTAGCTGGAAGAGAAACGGCTGGCCCGTATCTCTGCCTCTGCCTTTTTTTAGCTGCACGAAAGTCACTGGTTGCACATTAGTAAACTGTACGCTTGCAATATAATACCTGTCTCCGAAAGCATTCGTCCAGGTTGTGAGTGGGGTCGTCAGCACTTCTGCAACAGTTTCTCATCATCTCATCGTAATGGATAGCAACAGAAAGGATTGTTGGGGCGTAGAGGAAAGGATGCCTTCGGGAAACCTCATAGATAAAACTAAAACACAGAGAGAAATATCTTTACTTTCAGAGTGAGCCCCTACGTGCAAAGGACAGTGCTGCTATTGTAACATCTGCCAGTATGTTTAAAAATACATCTACTAAAAGTGACTGCTTTCCTGCTATAACAACAGCCTGTATAGCGCGGTAATTCTTTCAGAAAATTTCTGCTGGGGCTGATGTTTTTACGGAAATGAGAAGCTTATAGCCTGCCAATTTTGTTCTAGAGGCAGCAAAACATCTGCTTGGTTTTTAAGACCTGAAGGGCGATACTTGATTGTTTCAGGTGAGGCCTTTGTGTAAATTATACTGAAATAGGCCAGAGTGTTTATCCTTTGGAGCTTTATCTGAAGCAGGGGTGTCAGAAAAGGATTCATGTAATGACAGTTACAACTAGATGAATTATGCTAATATCCTCACATTGAGAAGAAAAGCAAGGATGAGTTTACAGAGATTTTAGAAGGTAGTGACCTTTTGGATTTTTCTTGCGTTTGCTGTCTCAGGCTGAGCATCATATGTAAACAACAAATCTATGATTTATTTACTTACTATCCTGTTAATGATTGTTGATGCTGTGAATAATTTTTGCAGGCAGCTTCAGCATTCGGCCTTTCAAGAGGAGAAATGAATCCTCTCGTTGAGTTTTTATGGGAGAGGAAGCACTCATTTCTTTCAGAGCCTTTTTTAGCACAGCAGTCAGTAAACCTGGGAAGATTTTCCTCCTCACATATAGTATCAAGGAAAATCTTGTCCTGTGAAAAGTTAAAAGGAAAAAAAAAAACAATCCTTGTGAGGATTCCACTTTACTCCACTTTACTGGAAAGTGCTTTAACCCAACATAAACTTATATGTTCTCTCTTTGTATTACCTTTTGCTCTGATCGCAATGACTATCAAACTGAACTCTAAAACACGTAAATGATGATTTCTCAAACTCGAATGCCTTTTTATGCCAAGCTAGGCTTCAAAGTGGACCAATGGTCAAACGCACTGGGCACCTCCCACTGCACTTACAACAATATGTTGACCCTTGATAACAGTTAAGATGATTGTCTGATTTGTATACTGCAGTTTCTAGGATAGCAGGATATGTGCTTTTCCATTTAGAGTGAGGTTTGTGCAGTGAAAAGTGTCTCATTTGTTGTTCAAAGAGCAATGTTCACATTCAGCTCTCAGTCATGCCTCTGCTGGGAACTATTTTAATAGTTGGGTTCAATTCAGCATGTTTAATAAATCAGAAATGTCTCATAATGCAGATTGACGTTCATGTTTGGGTATTCAGTCTCCTAGCTCCAAAAGTTTAAGGGTACCAGCATATGCTGTGTTAGTGCAGACACCATCAAAAACCAGGAATGAGAACTAATGGGTAGAGAAATCACCTATAAGCGTCATCTTTGCTAGAAATATCTGGTTTGGCTTCTACCAAATTTTGTTATGCCATCCATAAATGCACAACTTTCTGAACAGCTTGTTGAAAGACATAGGTCAAGAATTTCAAAAGTTATTGTCATTTCTTCGGGGTGCCTTTGCTTTCCTGCACTTATTTTGAGATGCCTTATACAGCCTCGAGAAGGAAAGAACTGGGAAGACCAAACGGGCATATGCAAGAAATCATGTCTCTTAATAACATACTCCTCTTTGGAAAAACACATATCAGGGCTCTGAAATTGCAAGTCACTTCTGAAAATCTTTGCCACTTTAGAAGTACAAACGTGCTTACCAAGGGCTTCAGGCAATCATGGTTGTCTTTGCCTGCAGCAGCACACCTTTTGGCAAGGTCTGTGACATCTTCAGCCATTTTAACTGCTTTGCTAAAAGTGCTCTCTTGCACATACTGAGCAAACATGATCATGGCACTACAAGGAGAACACATACCATTAAGTACGTTGCTGACTACCTAAAAACAAATTATGTAACTTTAGCGTGCGAGTGGTCAGCCTGATTCAGACAGTAAGAGGATCCGTGTCACCACTGGTGGAGCTGGTGTGGGCTGGGGGAACGGGTGAGCGTGTGACTCACGGTACGTGCTCATCTCTGAACAAGACAAAATGCCACAGGAACGTTCATTAGCAGGAACTTTGCAAGTAGAATGTTTATCTGGACAACTTACATGGCTTTAAAATTATTCTCCTGCAGCTGAGAAAAGCGTTGGCCAATGGTGAGTTTTGCCTCTGAAAGAAAGACAATTGGTTTTTGAATAAAAAAGGCTTCATTAAAAACCCTGCTTTTTTTGGTGCTGGAGTCTCAGAGAAGGATAGTTTAGTGCCTGAGGTGACTAGCATTGGGGGATGGGAAACATGAGCTCAAACTTCCTATTTGACCTACGCGCAGAAGGAATGCATCATTTCTCTGTCTACCTGAAGTGTGATGGGGAGGAGTACACTGCAGTTTGGAAGGTGTTCAGCTACTTTGATGATGCAAGTCACAACCATTGTATGAGCACCTTAGACAATACCTTTTAACCTTGCTGTAGCTATTTAAAGGTTGCTTGATCGCTGGTTGGGTACAGATCAGGGATTATGTTTGTGGAAAACATAGGCTAAATTCAGGACTACACTGGTAGGCAAAGCACCAGAAAATTAATGGAGCTGCATCCTTCTGTGCATTGGCCCAGAGGAAAACAAAAGGGTCTAATGTATCTGAATATCATGTGCAAATAATTTGCCTTTGCCAGTGGGCCTCTTCTAGTGGCCAGAGTTACTCCCAAGAATTTTTTTAAGTTCCTCGTTTTTCAGAGAATCTTCCCAAAGATTAATTTTAATGTAAGGGGCCTACTCCCAAAACAATGGTATCCTGTCATACCCCATGGGTAGGATTGAGATCACTATAAAAAGGGCCAAAAAATGAAGAAATAAGCCAGCTTCTCACTCTGAGTAATGTGGAGGGGTAAAATGAGACCATGCCAAGCGATAAATAACATCAACACCTGCTATGTTTTACACTGCTGGGCCATTTAATTCATTTGGAAAGCCTAAAGATGAAAAAACAGCTGACTTCTGACAAAAACATGTAACATGGGCGAAGCATCATAACCCTGCCCTATGGAAGGTTTTTTTTATGGTTTAATTTTTGCCATTTAGCTCTGGTACCTTAATGCAAAGTGCAGTCATCCTAGGCTTCCTCAGCGATCGGTGAAGAGGGAGTAAGACTCCTCTAAAGGATAATACGTAGCAATAGCATAACTTAGATACTCTGAATAACTATCAGGAGGTACTGTCACCCTCTTGTTGTTTCTGTCTTTCTCTCTCCCCCACAAACTATGGAGGGAGCCTAGAAAAACTGCAGTCATAATTTATTTCAGTAGCTTTTGGAGTAGCTGAAACTGAGTGGCATGACCACATCCCTATGGATTAAAATATCCTTCAGTATACACCCTTTAAGTAAGTACTGGCTGTCCCACACTTCTCAAAACATTAAGAAGTAACATAACCTAAGATTGATCGCATAGAAAAATAATACAGGTATAATTTTGTTGTTTACCTTCGACTCAAGAAAATACGAGAGTACAATTAGCAGTGTTACAATGAAATCCCAAATAACTATGTGCAACAAGTGGCAGTCATCAGTATTACGTGAAAGAACAGAGTAAAATATGAGATATATTCTTACCTACATCCCGATAACTTCTGGGCAGGGCTTTGGCTACAGAAAAGCTTACTAACAAAATAAAATAAATGATTGTTTTCCAATTCATAATGTCAGATTTTGGCAGGGGCCTGAGCTGACCTTGGCTTGTCCGTTAAAGGCAGAAACACTTAAGAGGAAAGAGTTTCTTTTATACTCTCCTAAGCAGTTTTTGGTTAATCAGAACCCCTTTGCTGTCATATATAAGATTAGACCCTTTGGAATATTCCCACAATCGTTAAACATGTTGTTATTTGCTCAGTACGGTGAACTGACCAGCTTGCTGCAAAAAAAGGACCTTGTAGATTCTTTTTTTCACGAAATTTAGACAGATAGACATTTTCAACTTATCACACTTCAAACAAGAAGTTAAACATTCTTTGTGCTCTTTATCATGCATATAGATCTCTTTTACTTCCAAATTTGTTCAAAGGTGAATCCTGTGTAGGAGGAGCCTTGGTAACACACTGTTGACTGAAAGATCCCGGGTTCAGATGCTAACCCAAGATTTTTGCTTCCCTCCTTGCTGAACAAGCTAGCTCTTGATCCCAGTTGCAGAGACGTCCTAGCGGAAAAGCTGCCTAAGTACCCTATACAATATATTCGCAGCATTAACAGCCTCAAAATGTTTCTGCAATTTGGAAAGAAAATAAAGACAGTAGAATGAAGGGAAAAAATCAAAGCAATATTCAAGTTAATAATTCAAGTCATTGTAGTGACTTTTAAGAAAGTATATTCTGGTCATCAGCACTATAGAAATGGCAAATTTTAGGCAATGGAGTGGCTTCAAAGAGCCACCGATGTTTGCAGCAAAGAGGTAGGTAGGCAAGGATATGTATCTTAAATGTGAAGGAAGGGGCAAAGACAGAGCTTTCTGCCTAGAAGAATTCCTTGTTCCGTGCTGAAAGAAAATGTTGAAGGTCATTCATTATCCCATGAGATGCTATCAAAAGGAAAAAGGATTCTGAGTGAAGCTGGGAGAATATTTGTTAGAGCAGAGGACCTGAAATCTAAGGTGAAATCACATCTGTCTAGGAAGACACAAACAAACTCTGTTACACACTTAACTAAAAAGCCCTGTAGGAAATAGGGTTATCTGAGTGAAAGAAAGGTGTCTCTGATATGGAGGTTATTGTCCATATTTCTAAATACGTCCTCCTCATTTAAGCCCATGGGAGCAGAGCACAGAAAAGTTTTCTCATCCAGCAGATATATTTACCAAAAAGTGGACTATCCCACGCGCTAATGACTTAGCATTATTTCATTTTTGCTAGCTGCAGATCCCTCCGGGTTCTCAGATTTGGGAGCCTCCTGCGTGCAGCTGGCCAAGGGCCAGCAGAGATTGAGGGGGCTGTGAGCAGCTGGACCAGAGCCCCTGTGGGGATGTTAAGCAACCTGGGGTCTCTTTGGGGCAGCATTGTCTGTCTAGGGAGTGCCTGCATCAGGTTTTCCACGTGTAGCAGGGAAAGGTTAAGGCAAATCCTCTCATTTTCATTTTCATACCCTAACACAATGTTGTTACTATAAGCTATAAGAAAAAAGTGGGATTATTTATTCGAGGAAGAATTGCAGAAACAACTGAGATACTGAGGCCAGAGACTTTTTATAGCAGGGTCTCCTGTGACCCAGAAAAGCATTTTTCAGAGATTATGTATGTGTAACACGTTGTCCTAAATATTTCAGAAAGCTCTACTTGGCTGCTGGGTTTAAAAATCTGTACCTTTAATTCTTCCACTCTCCTTTTCCATGCTCAACAGGATGGTTAAATCCTTTCTAGGTCTCCTTCAAAATATGTGCTGCTGCTACGATGGCAGGCTGCCTATTTACAATGAATACTGTCATTTGCAGGAGAGAAATGTAAGTATAGTAAGCATTAGAAATGAGATTCAACAAAGAGCATAGTTCCACACAAAGTTTCCATTGTTCTTCTAAGCACAGAAACTGTATTGATCTCTTCAACTTTACACCTAATGAGGACACAGCTGTTTCCAGACCATCCTGGAAACTGTCCTGCAAGCTTAAGACGGAGCTAAAAGTGGCTGATTGCATCCACAGCTGATTGTGCCCAGGGTGTGGAGGATTGCTGTAAATGCCTTTCAGCTGGGGGTGGTTCTTGGGGATATTCAACAGGTCATGACATGTTGGGACAGCTCCTGTGTAGGAAACTTTTGCTCTATGTGCCATTGCAGCAGAAGAGGTGAGTTAAAGAGATTTTGCTGGCAATTTTTCTTTCACAATGCTCACCACCCTTACTGGGAGGTCTGTGTGTCTTTACACTGGGCCTTGGTCATGACACTCTTGAGTCAGTGATTGTAATTCCCAAAGTGCAACCAGGTTTGCCCAAAGCTAATAAAATGTCTTTGTTTTTGCAAGTCAGATGAGTTGTTGAGCCTACTTTTGTTGTGAACCTACCTTTTGCATAGGCTGGCTTCTTCATGGTTGTATCTATTCTTCCTATCTTTATTCTTGCAAGTTAAAAATTGTGTTTTCTGGAAGCAAGAGTGTAATTTAATCCTATGTTTATATTACTTCTTACTTTATTGCACTGTGAGAGTTTCATTCTTATGAGATAATGAACATTCACTCTAAACCTAATATATTATGTTCATCAGAGGTTCATACACCTGGAAGAGTTCAGGTTCTCCCCAAGTGGTGATAAGGTGTCAGTTTGTCTTTGTAAAGTCTGGAACTTCATTAATGTGATTTGGGGATTTCTTTAGACTGTAAATAGTTTTAATTACTGTTAGGGGTGTGCTGTGTAAGATGTATGTGAGAGATCTCTAAATGATCTTGGGGGGCGGGGGGAAACCTGACCAAACAAAGAAAACCTCCATCACACTCCTGTTCATATTTTCAGAAGAAATATTATCAAAGGCAGCAGACTAGGATTTACCTGAGCAGGTATTTTTGAATATGTCTCATTGGGATACTAGAGTCTTTTGCCTGCAGAAGATATGATACAGTAACAGATACAAAACATGAATTGGTGATTTTCCTCTCGCCCCGGCCGTCTCCCTTCTGGTGCCTGTTTCTGTTGTGGGTCCAAACGGCCATGGGCCTTATGCATGTTCTAAGGCAACAGAATTATTTCCTCATCTCTGGGAGCCTTTTGCAGGTATCTAACATCAGGGCACCTTAGTGTGGGGCTGGCACTGGCTGAACCAAATGGCAGTCCTCCAGCACCTGCTTCTGTTGTCCAGCGTCTGGAGCTGTTTACTGATGATCAGATCAAATCTCTGGGGCCTCCCACCGTGCTCAGAGTAGCAAGGTGTTTCTGTAGGTTGCAGTGACATCTCTTTCGATCTGTTAGGCTATCTTCCTTTATGACCCTTTAAAAGACACAGCCCTGGCTGAGGAGTTGATTTAAATTTAGAAATGTGATCAGATTGTATTCTGAAAAAAATTACGCTAATTGTGAGAAGATTGACGCTTCCAGCCTGTGTAAATTGTTTCTGCTGAAGGTAATGCAGCTATCCCAATTACCTGAGCTGAGAATCTAGGCCACGTTTTTCCATTCTGCAACTATGTTAGCTGGTCAGCTGAGGAGAGGGCCAGAAGAGAACTTGAAATAGCAGTGTGAGGCAGCGACCTTCTAATGTTTGCAGATATGTTAAGATGTTTTTAAAAAAACAAAACAAAGAAAAAACCTACATTATGTTGGTAAGTTAACATGGTAATTTTAGTAAATTACTATGTTTCTGGCAAAGCAGTCCTTGGAGGTTACTGAGACATCTGTTCTGGTATTGTAAATATCTGCAGATGGAGTCCTAGGATGTTTTTTTGGCTAAAGAAGACAACAAATCTCAAAAAGAAGACAGTGAATAGAAATTGAGGGGGGGTAAAAATTAAAAAAAATTAAATTTCATAATGAGAGAAGTTGCAAGTCAGTAGCGTTTTTTGTAACTTGTGTGGATGTATTTCCCTACGTAGCTGCACAGCATGAGTCTCTCTTTCACCTAGGGGTTATCAAACCCTCATTATTCAAACCATTAATCTGCGCTGCTGAGAAAGACAAGGCTTAGATCATGGCCTGGACAGAGGAGTCTGTTTTAACCAAGCCATTTAATAATCTCAGTCTATGTTTCACTTACGAGTGCTCTCTATTCAGACTTTAGTAGGAGCATGACTTTGCTCCTCATGAAAGCTTTTTCCATATTTAATTTTGTTTTAATTTGGCTTTGTTTTATAAGACTAAACTTACTACTTCCTGTGTTCAGTAAAGGCTCATATGTCCTTTCTTATCACATACCTATTTTGACTTTTATTTAGAAGAAGGAAGAAAACATAAAAGATGATCAGTAGAGAGTAGAACTTGAGCGTTCTCTGATGCCATTCGTTGTCTTTTGAAGCAGTGATTTACAGGAAGGAACAATCTCTCTCTCACGTTCTGGGGAACTAAGAGATGGTTCAACAAATCACTTCTGGGTTTATCTTGTAGCTCCTCCTGCTTTACTGCAGATTGAATCTGGGACTTCAGAGTGGACTTGGACTTCCCACCCCTGTGCCTCTCCCATTTTTTTTTATCTCTTTATTCATCAAGAGGCAAAGCTCAAAGCTAAGCTGAAGAGATCACAGAATGGCCTTAGAAACCCTGATTTGTAGGGGTTTAATTTTGTATTTAAAAACAGAATCCAGCTGGTCTGGAGTCTTGTTGATGTGTATGGAAACAGGCTGTTTCGTCTGTAAAGCATCTGGCCCTGACTATATTTTGTTTGTCCTATCTGTAATAACTTGAGCTTATACATCCATGTTGATCCAAAAATACCCCTGATATGTAAGATGCCGCATGAGCTTGTTGATCTGCTGAGTATGTTTGCCACAGTGGCAGCACAGTCACTATTAGACTGGAACTGTGGCAGCTGCTCTGTCCTAGCAGCAAACCTTAATACTTTTTTGGAGATGAAGATCTACTCCCTGAACTGAAGAGTAAATAGTTGTAATGGCTGGATTAAAAAGAAGAAATATGTTTTGTTTTATATGCTAAAAATTGCAACAAAGGAAATTTGAAAAAACAAACGAACAAACAAACCCATAACTCTTCTTTCTCCCCCTCCTTCAGTACCTGAGTTGTACAATTTTTCAATGGAAAGCTAAAACAATTTCAGCTTTTAATCCACGTTACCCAGTTAGTGAATTGCAGATTCCCTCAGACACCTTACGTACACTCTAGGAAAGAGAGGGATTTTTTTTTTTTTTAAGCTTAAAAATCAATTAAAAAAAAAAAAACCCAAGCCCTTCTCCAAGATTTAGCCATTCCCAGGGCAGTAAACTGGCTCTGTGAAAACTGAGAGATCTTCAGTTCAAACAGGTTTCCAAGAAGTCAGTCTTAAGCATTCAGAAAGCAAAGCAGGGCTCCTCTGTCCTCTCACTGGCGTGATATTTCTGTATTCAGATGGCATTCAAATAAAGCGCTCTGAATTGGGACTAGGCTCAGCCCTTCTTGCTACAACACACAGAATTTACTATGCATACCATGGCAGCACTGGCCAGATCCAGCCTAATTCACGTGAGAAAGTCTGTGGCCGGAGTGTTATAGCCTGAGGCTTACTGAAGCAGATCAGCATTTTGCACTTGGTTTTTTGGGTCTGCTTCAAAGCTTACTGAAGAGAGTGGAAGGCTTTGTTCTAACATTAGTAGGTTAAGATAAGTTATGACAGTATCACAATTAACACTCTGATGATTAACACTGAAACAGTACCTCAAAATTTAAGGCATGTTACAGGACATTTATATAAAATTTCCTTACCTGTATCTGCAATAAGTCTTTTCTGGTGAATGTAGCAAACCTGAAATGGAAAAAGAAACTGAAGTTGTTTACTTCATAGCTGCAGTTTATTTGACAGAGAGAGATTACTTACCAACACTGGGAAGTGTGATGGTAAAGAATTGCTCTTTTCAGTCCATGGAAATGACTAACTATGTCAAAATCATTTGTGAGCTTCGGTTTGACCTGGAGATGATTTCCAGACTGGGAATATTTTGCCAAAAGTGCACATTTTAACCTGTTTTCTTACTATATTTGTAATCCAGACCTCTCTATTTTTAAAGGCTTTCTAAATTAATGGATCATCAAATACGTGGAGAAGTGTAACTTGTCAACAGCCCCCTATTTCTCATGAGACATGGCATTAAAATATTCTCTCACTCCCTTGCCTCTTCTTTGCCAGTATTTGTTAAACAGATAGGCATGCTGGCGTCATGTAGACAAAAACGTACTTAGCTGAGAGGAGTCTGTTCAGGTTCTCTTATCTTTAGGGAATTAAAAGATTTATGTGTAGTATCTGGTTTCTCTCTTTTTAGTCACTTAGGTGACTAGGTGCTTTGCATGGCCCCTGTGTTTGGGATGAATTGACAGTTTTCCTATGAGGACTTGTTTCTGTGAGTGTTTTGCTGTGGGTGTGTATAAGCATGTCAGCACAGGAGACAGGATAAGCTATTACAGTACAGGTGGGAGCATGCCCAGGCCACATATGCTGACGTCTTGCCATAAATTGGCATTGAATGCCTCTGTGCTTACCTTCTTCTGAGTTACTTGGCCAGGAATGAAAAAACTTGGTTCAACACTCTTCTGGCAGTCCTCTTCTCTTTGCCTTTTGTCTTTGGGCTTGTAAGGACACATTTGCTATTTCCGTTGTATCACAGAGTGACATATCATTGGAAATTGTGCTACGTGCTTTGAAAATTAATTGACAGAGTTTGAAATTAATTGACAGATTTCCCAGGAGCACTTGTGACTGTGAGTGTTCATACTGTGGGTCTATTAGCATGTCAACACAGGAGAAAGGACAACTTCTCATTACAGTCCTGGTCTGTTTAGAAAGCTTTTGCTTTGTGAGAGGCAGCAATTGGCACTCAAAGTGACCCCAGTGAAGATTAGTGTTAGCAAACCGCTCTCTTTTTCTAGCCTCCCATTTGCAAGACTTCTTGCCCCGTTAAAGTGACTGGTGAAGCTCATCAGAACAGCAGGCTGCCAGCAATGCTATGGTTTGTTCAGTGTTATTGCGCTTAAGGTCAAGCACTAGAAATCTCACCTTGTCTTCAGCTTCTTCCATTTTGGTAAATTTTCTGGCATAGTGCAAAAAGTTGCAAGAAGTAACAAGGAACAAGGTCTACTAAAGTAGCAGACAGATTAATACCTTCAGGACTAGGATATATTCATTTGCCTCAGACTCTATAACCCTCTTTGCCAGATAAATCTACGTAATAGTGTACAACCTTTCTTGCTTCTTGACTTCTCTTCCCCTTCATCACTTGGATTTTTGCTGTCACACTGACATGATGCTGATGGAGGGCTGGCTGTCATCCAGGATAACTCTGCAGGCCATGTAAGATGTGGCTTACAATGCAGCTACCATGGTGATACAGCCATCTGGTTTTCGCAAAGAGATCCAGTCAGCAGCCATGTGCTATGTCACCTTATTGCCCAAACAGACGCGATGTTATTTATATATAGCCAAGGATTCCTGGGGGTCCTCCTCTTCTTGAGGGAATTACTCTTTAGCTTCTACAAAAACAGGGTTTCATCTATATTCAGGCCTCTTCTACCAGCTTCAGCTGTGTCAAGTTGTACCTCTTTCCCAGGCATTTCAGAAGCACCAAGAGCACAACAGGAAAAAGCAACCAACCATCCCACCACCGATGCCTGCTGAACGTGTGCTCCTTGACACCCTTCCCGCTTCTTCCCCACAGCATGGTCAGGTTTTCATTGACGGGATCAGAGCCAACCTTTTACTTTAGTCTTTCCAGGTATGCCATGTCAAGCTTTCATCTGAAATGGTATGTTGTCACCTCCATGACATGAGAACTGAATTATACCCTGAGACTTTACTACTGGGGTTTCCACCTACCCTACTCTTCCCTACCTATTCTATTCCAGGACCACGTAAACACCAAAATACTCTTTTCCTAAAGAGCAGAAAAGCAGTACTCTAGTGACTCTGAAAGGTATGGCTCACCTCAGAGGAAACCTCTTTTATAGCCATCATTTTTTGGTAGTAGAAGACAATAGAAAATAAATAGCTATCTTGGAAATGGAGGACTGACACCTCAAGTCAGGGGTTGAAATCCCAGCCTAGTTCAAGTGGTGGTGGTGGTGCTTGTAAGATTTCATCCACAGAACTGATTTGCTGCTTTTGCTGTGCAGGACACGTCCTTTCACACCATAATGAGATGATCTCATTGGAAGTAACCTTATTTTTGCCTTAGGTGAGGATTATTTCCAGGAACGGTTCTACTTTCCCTCTTTGTTGCACTGAATACCTTTTCCAAGGCTCTAGGCTTGATTGGTCATCACCCCTTGAGGAAGAAAGAAGCAACCATTGATCCTGGGTGGATTGTGGGTGTCAGGAGGGATCTGCAGCCCAGTACTTAGTGTGAAAGCTTTAAGGAAATGCTGTTTCTGTAGAGGCTGTTGCATACCTGTTTGTTATCAAAACAAAACACTTTTTATTGGGAAGCAGAGCACAGATGCGAGCTAAATGTGAGAACAGAAGAGAAACCTACAACACCTGGAGGGGAGGAAATAGGCAGTTCTACAAGTTAAAATCCTTTTCTTTTTCCTTCTCTCCCTAACTTCCTAAGCAAAACACTCCTGCTTTTATCTATGTTCCAAATCCTGAAGCGGGTGGTTACATCTGAACTGGACAGAACAAAGTACAAAGGGTGAAATCTACAACTTGTCCTTGTCTTTATCTGGCACCTTTAGGCGTGGTGGTCTGGCCAAGTGAAACACCATTGCTGTATGTCACAACAAGCTATCTTAATACAACACAATCCCATTTATCTTAGTAAAACACAAACTTTGGTTGTGGTGACCTACTTACGCAGCACTTTTGGGAAAGCGAGGAACTTACTATAGCTGCCCCCAGGTCACAAAACAAAATGCGTGTGCTTTCTAGACGGCCCAAATGAGTTTGTTACAGCTGATAGGTAAAAGACACTTCTCTGAAGATAATTGAGCATTGCACAGATCACTCTGGACCTACTGGAGTCATAGGTTTCAGTGTACAAATTCCCCTTTGACTCCTACTCGGTGTCTAGAGCGGGTTTTTCTCAGATTCTCCTTCTGGCGGAGTCATCCTCTCATCAGACTGGTTTTTAATACTGGTAGGTCTCTTGAGACAACTCCCTTGCAGCCTACCCCTGCAGGTCAAAATTGGCCCGACTCCTCTAGTGGGCACATAGAGCAGAAGTGCTGTTGAGTCCAAGTCTCCTTTTGAAGCTGTGCTGTCTGCTATTTCTACTGGCTTCCTGAACGGCATGGGGATTTGCCTTGCTTGAAGTGCCCATAGCGGCTATTTTGGTCTTGCACCTGCAAGTGGAAGGTTTCTTTGTCGTCTTCGACTCCACCAGATTTCAGTGAGAGACTTCTTGAGATGCTTTTTCCAGCCAAGGACCCTGTCCCTCAGTGGAATTTTACCCTCTGGCTTTTTTCAGCAGGCCAACACTGTAATGAGCCAGTGGCTCTTATTGCTTCTTCGTCTTTTTCTGACAACTATAAGATTATGGTTGAATAAATAGTTTTGAAGAACAGACTTGAAGCCCTGATAAGTAGAGATCTTGGATTTAAATAATTGTCCTTGATAAAACATTTTTGAGCCTACTTTTCAACTTCCATGTACATCATCTTGTTTTCCGCACTAACACCCCAGTGCGTGCTTCTTGGGTTTACGATAGCAACACACATAGCAGGGTTCATTAATATTGCTCCCCTTACTCCCCTAACCTAGCAGAAATACATGCTAGAAAAGACAGCAGTAGGAATCTAAAATGGCCTACTTCTTAAACATGAGTCAGTGGAACTGGTGGCCATCACTGCAAAGTGTTATCAAACTCTACAGCTATTCTACAAGGAAGGGAAATGAAAGAGTAAGGAGGCAATGGCTTTTCTTTCTGCCACGTCTGCCCTTATATCAAGCCATTTCTGCACTGCATGTATTGTTCACTTTTGATTTGCAGTTTTTTCAGTTAAGGCCTTCAAGAAGACCTGCATCTGCTAGGATACTACCGGCAGTGTAGCCAACTGAGATATTACCACTGATAAGAAGCTCTGCCCCCCCTCCATTTCTGTATTCTGTGTTATAAACTGACCTGTATTAATAATTGTATCTTTCAATTGAGACTATCACTGCAATAATGTCTTTATTAGCCTATGAAAGCTTTAAAAAAGTGGATGTTCCAACTCATCCTCAATAAGAAGAAGGAGAAAAAAAAAAAAGTAGAGCTTCATGTGCTGACTGTGGAGTGAATAAATTGTGCTCAGACTCCCTATTGTGAGTGGACTGGACCCAGTGAGGATTTGTTTCATAACCACCTGCAGCATTGCTGAAATTGGGTTGGAAGGCTCAACTTTGCTCAGAGTTATTTTAATTAGTAAATTAGGCTGAAGACTTGGTTCTTCGATATGAAAAACTTTTTTTGCTTCTTTTTAATATCTCAATAATATAGTGAATACTACTAGGAGTTGTCAGACTCCAGTAAACAGAGCTCCATTACAAGTAGAGATGCTATAGGTGGTCATTTTGGACTTCTCACTATTACGGACAAGAGTGTATTTCCTAGGGAGTGTTCACTTGTTTGCTTCAGCCCTTCAAAGTTTCTTCCTCTCACTAACTGTAAAAACTTAACACATAACAGAAAACTTGAAGCATTTTCTCCAGGCCAGCAGTGGACATGCTGCCAAACCTAGATGCTTTGATTGTCTGCTGGCTACGGTTAGCAGTGCTACTTTAGTTAAGCAACTGTGTTGGGGATCAATCAGAGGATTTAACCAATTGTTGGAGCTAAACTAATTTTCCATTTCTTATGGAGAACTACAGAAAGATTCAAAATCCAAACTAAGATGTTCAGGAATGAACATGAGATCTGCTTGGCTGTACAACTGCACTGGAAAAAATGCAAGGCCCTCAATTAGGTTGAAGCTCCCATTGTTGAAAAGTTTCTCTGATTTAAAACACAGGATAGAAAGGCTGAGGACAAAATGGCCCTTCTATCTCTACGTTCAGGAGGCTTCATCACGGTGAAGGGCATGCTCAGTGCACAGAAAATTCACTAAAAATGAAGTAAAGAATACAAGAAGAAAAGGACTCACCTCTGCGTCAGAATAAGGTATGTGTCCCTCCTCAGGCAGCTGACAGCACTTAGCACTGACAGCTGTTACTTTCTTTGCAATATCAAGCAGTACATCAGTTGTTGCCTGAGATACTTTCTTGGTGAAGTGGATCAGAATTCTGAAAAATCACAACATTGAAATAATGGTTCACATTTGAAGAATCATTTTTCAGTGCATCACTGAGTCAGACTAGGCAGTGCAGTCAAAAAGATCTGTTCAAAGCCCAGCTAACAAGTGCATTCTCTTAGTAGTAAGAGTAGCAGCCATAGATCTACAGCTTAGAGTGGGATGTTCTTTCCAAACAAGCTGCTAAAATCTTATACTGTCTACTGGGAAACTGATGTCTTCTGGAAACTCAGCTGAACAGCATACTAGGCTATGCACTCATCCAGCCTGCCTGCAAGGACCTTTTCACTCTTACAAAAGCATAGATATTCACTGTTTTTTATGCTTGAGGGCACTCATCAGGAACTGCTTATGCTTTGAGCAATTCAGCTTCTCCCTGCACAGCTAAGAGTTCACAGTTATCTTAAGAAGTTCTTGCATCTCTTGGGTGGGATTTTGCAACTCATTTTTCTGAAAGAAAATAAATTATTTGGTTAGCAACAGTTCAACAGAAGTTGAACAGAACTTCTTCTGATGAAAAGCTGTTTGTGATGAAATACTCACCTACTAAGTAGCCTCTTCCCAATCTTGTTGGTGTTCAGAATATCTATGACCCCATCATTATTGCAGCTGAGAGTACTACAAAATTTCGTGTTTTGCATGATCTGGCAGGGCAGACAAGTATTACTGGTGCACTGGGTGGGGAATGGATGTGCAAAGAGGGATGTCTTGTTTCGCTAGTACTTGGGATTAAACTCATCCCGAAACTCGGCCTTATTGACTGTTTACAATAAAGAGCTTGGTTCTCCTTCTAGCAGTCACTCAGCCTAAGCTTTGAAGCTGTCTTGGAGCTCAGAATCTGAGCTGAAACTTGGATCCTACCCTCGTCAGCAGCATCTCTGAGCAAAGGAACTCAGTCCCAAGGACGTGGAAGTGGACTGCTTGGAAGAATTACAGCATGACTTAGAAGTACGTCTAATCTTGGTTTACAGGCTCTGAGTCTTGAGACATGCACCGCTCATGACAGTTCAGTTCCTAACCTTTCTGTTCTTCCTCTTTTGTGCTAAGAGCATCACCTGCAGCATTTCCGTAACACTCAGCAGAGGTGTCAGTTTTCCAGGAGCGCTTCATAGCCCTTGGCAACTCTGAGAATCAGCCGAAAAAGAGACGTTCTTGCAACCTGCTGAATGTAATATAGTGAGAAGAAAATTTGAAAACCACTATCAAGCTCCACAAAGGTTCTAAAAAGCAGTGTTTTACTAGGAAAATAAACCATGTCTATTTTTGGATCTGCTAATGGCCCAAATATATTACGGAAATCATTGTGTGACTGCTTGTGTTTTCACCCCAGGTGGTTATCAACGTTCCATGTTTAAAAAATACAAAATGAAATCTTCCAAACATTTCAAGAGTTTTTTAAGGGGGAAATCCTCTCAGCCATATTTACCATTTTTTCCACCTCTCTCTGCTTTCTTAAATTCAAGGATTCTTGAGAGTTCTTATACTTATTAGGCGGGGAAAAAAGGCAGGGAAGAAAACAAGAAATGAGACAAGGACAATATAGGCATTTTTATTAGAATATTGAAATGGAAAAATATAGAAGATGTATCTGAAAAAATATTTTTCTTTTAAATCTTTTTGAATTAAAAATTAATTTTTTTGAATAAAAAAATCCATGTCATTTGACGGAAGTAGGTGAAAGAATAAAAGGTTTGAAATGTGTTTGCAACTTTTTCTAAGCACACACTAGTATTTCTTCAAGCTGTTCTATTCTGCCTAACTAACAGTATTTATTCAATGAAAAAAATAGCCCTTTCCTTACTGTTGTAGGAATGACACTCTACTATCCTGGTATGCCTTGCACAGCATGCTGGGATCTAGGCTCTGATATAGTGGAATGAAATCTTCATTGAGAGCTTTGAATGTTAAGAAACACTGATCTATTTTTGGGGTTGGCTTTACCCCAGCAGTCAGCTGTAGCACCATATGCTTCATGAAGCTTTTCTATCTGACAGATTCTATCCAAGAAATGGTGGTCTGTAAGAAAAAGTATCAGCAGGGAAGAGCATCAGAATTATGGGACTGTATAGAAAGTCTAATGTACAATTCTATCAATTTAGATTTTTGGTTTTTATATGTATATCTTCATATAAACAAAAAAGCTTTTTTAAAAAAAAAAAAAAACCTTTGGGGACAGATTCTGAGTGACTGTTATTTGTCAGTCTGTACTGGCTAGAAATAGAGCCATAATCCATGTTACTTGCCTACCAGTGGCTTCAAACACTCTGCTGTCTCCATGTAGTCAGCACACCAACATGTGAGATGATTGATGCTTTTCATCTGTTGAGTGATGCGTTTGTTCCTGCACTGCCTGAGGTACTGAGAAAATCAACAGAAGCACGTTTCTCACTTTCAGGCAACGTGACTTCCGGATTCGGAGACGTTGGTAACTATCTGTAGGGCCTGAGCTGAGAGAGAACAGTTAAATAAAAGCTGCTTAGCAAAGTCAATGAGACTAAAATTTCCAAGGGATTTTGATGCTGTTACATGCAATTTCATGAGGGAAATTTCTAGCAGTGTGAATTATTCATTCAAATGATACAAGATGGTGCCATAAATTTTTGTCCTTCCTAGTTCATTCCCCTTGCTAGTGAGTTATCTTGGTCTTTGTTTTCCTATCCAAAATTTTGTGTTGACTATAAATACTTCGGATGAGGACTCCTTCCTGTGTGCTTCCCCCTGCTTGAATTTGAGAGGCTTCTAGGTACTTTGCACTTATTTTCATTGTTAATAATAACCAGTAATAAAATGTTTCTCTGTCTCAGCAGGGTCAGTGATGTATTCTTCTGGAATCTTTATGCATTCCCTTCATTGCTCACATCTACCAGTTAGGATTAATAATTGCAGAAGAGAGTGTGTCCTGTCCCCGGTTGTTCGCCCCGTCACACGTCCTATCACGCGTACAGCAGAGGGTTGTGTTGCTAGAAGTTTAGCCAGTAATTCTGTGGCTTGCTCTTCGGATGTGGAAGGTGGCAACCACTTCTGGATTCAAGCAAGCTTTAGGTATTTCTTTCTGAGCTTGATGTTTTTTAAAGCACAGGCTATATGAAAAAATATAAATGAAATAAGAAGTGTTAAACAGAAGTGTTAAACACTTACACTGCTTTAAAATTCTCTTCCTGTATATTTTTGAACTGATGGACAAGCTCACTTCTATGTTCTAGGAAACAAAATAAGGAAAGATGGGGCTTAGTTCTGCAGTTGCTGTGGAGAGATGTTGTGTGCATTTGATGCTTCTTTCAGGAATGTTGTAGAGGCACTGGGTTGCACTTTTCCAAAATGCAAGTGTTTTACCAGCCCTTCAAGGGAGTGTTACCTTTGCCTTCGGCTGGAATAGACCAAGCCCGTTCAAAGTATTTCATAGTATGTCACCCTTTGACTGCCTGGTTCTAGGGTATTTACGTTTGATAACTGTTGTGTCCTTTGGGCTTATTTAGGTCCCTTGAGCTCTGTGGTGTCTCAACGTGTGCACATTGGTCTGGAAAAACTCAGTCCCACCCTTACGATGTTTCTAATTCAGGTTTAGGAAATAACTCGTCTAAGTCAGCATGTACTACCTACAAGCACTGATTTTCACTGTTTTCTAACTAATATAGCTACAGTTTATTTGGAAAACATTGGTAGGCTTTTCATCTTGCAGGACCTGAAAACAAAGAACAGTTAGATAGGATTCTGGTTACATTTGAGGCAAGTCACCAGTGTCAGACCTCTGTAAGATAGGGGATCAGCTGTAAGCTTTTGATTTGTCCCCACATACAGTGAAAGAGAATTTCAAAAATGTATTTCTTTGCATACAGCAATGTGTGTCAATATGTAAATTATAATTCCTTTACTTACCATTCATGGAAAATATTTCAGTACCTAGACTAGTTGTTAGAACTCGTTAGATAATGAGAAGTCCTACACACTGAATAATGACATTTAAAATAACTGTGTTCTGGGATTTTGTTGATTTCCACAGACAGTAAATTTTTTTTACTTAAAAAAGTATTTTGTCTATAAGCAGTTCATTTGAAAATGAAAAGATTTTAATCTTTCACTCAGAAAGATGATTCATTTTTTTTTGATTTGTTTTTAAAGACAATCTTTAAAGAAGTGCAGCTTCTTCCTGTGAAGAAAATACTAAAAGAAATAAAAACTGTAACACTTGATTCAAAGCTTGTCATAGTCAGCATTTTGTACATACTTCAGTGGGCTGCAAATTAAGGCATTGTGCTTCATGGTCGATATAAAACTATGTGAAATGAACTCCAATCAGTCATTGACACAGCTGCAAAGCTTCTAAGGACATAACATGAAGGAAAACAATTCATCTAGCATGTTCTTACCAGCATCTTCAGCAAATCTGAGTTCTGCATGTAGCAAAAGTTTTTAAAAAAAAAAAAAAAAAAAAAAAGAGAGAGAGACAGGGAGAGAAATGAAGCATCTGTTTCATAATGGTGGATTACTTACAGGTGTAGATCATGGGAGCTAGGAAACACAGAAGATAGAAGGCAATGAAATTATTTATATTATATTCCCAAGCAGTGTCTGTAAATAATTAACCATACAGACGTAAATTGCTGTAAATTTCTATCAGACTTGGAGAAGGCTCCCAAACTGGACCTACCCTTGCCAAAAAAGAAATGTGACAAATTCTTTATTAGGTTTTTGATTTTTGACCTGACAGTTAGGAGAAGTCCTTATACATTCAGGTTTATGCTTTGCCCAGATAGATAAGACATTTTCTAAATTCAAATTAGGCTACAAGGTCTTCCAGTAAAATGAAAGTTAGTTTAATCCTATAACTGTGCTATCCTTTTTTTTTTTTTTTTTTTGGATACTATTTGTTCAAAGTGATCTGTATTGGTATTGGCAAGTAACAGTTCAGCAGAGCTGAAAATGATTTTCATAATTCACTTAGGACTGCAAATCACTTCCAAAGAAAGAAATAAAACAGAGTTTAATTTTTGTTCATGAAGCAGCCCAAAAACAGACACAATGCACTTATGAATAGGGTTCAATAGCATTTAAGGGATCCGCTGCTGAAGCCAAAGGAAAATTCAGTGCAATTTAATCCTGGTGCCACTGACGTGGTCAATAGCTTTATGCTAGTTAAAATGCAGTTCAGTAGGGCTGATATGCAGAAAAGTCACTCTTGGATCTTTAGGCAAAAACAATAATAAATCGAGGATCAGACACCATCAAAAAAATGCAGTCATGCAGACAGCATTGCTTATTAAACTGCACTGTACTCGTAATTAATACAAAAAGCGCAACAACTGCTGGGCAGCAAGTCCAATGATACCCTTAATATGAGGTAAGAAAGAGCAGCCTCTGGATAGCTTGTAAAGAGTTAGGTTAAGAAAATATACACTCTTGAGTGGGTGGATGGACCCTTTTGTACAGTTTATAAGGCCCTCCACACCACATGTGCCTTCGATTTGATGCAGTCATAGCACAATAAAGGCTTCATAGCATGGATCTGAGAGCAGAAAGGGGAAAAGCAGGTAACCAAGAGGAATCGTGCAGGAACCTATGAAGCTGCCCAAATCCACTGCCCATTACCAAGTGCCCAGAGACACTCCACTGTATTTCTAGTAGTGCTGAGCACTGTGAGGTCTGCATCATAAGCTTGTGTGGAGGGCTTTATAGTCACCCGATAATTTTTCTGTCTGCTTCGTCACACACTGGAAATAAAACATTTCCAAGGATCAGAATGTTTTCAGATGTTCCCATGAAAGCTGAATGCTTGAAGGAATCCCTGTACATAAAGACTGTAGCTAATGGCTTATAAGAGACACTCCAGAGTCATGATATGAACCCCCAACTCCCACGTACCAAGACAGAGCAACTTGGGTCAAGAGATCAAGATGTTTCTTCAACTTCAGAGAAACTATGAAAAGTCAGAAGTAACATGGAAAAGCTATGACCAAGAGGTGACCACGCTTTCTAAGGATACCTTTAAAAAGGCCACTACCAATACCCCCTGTTTTGAAAGATTTAATAACCACCATTTTAAAAGAGATTGGAAATCATGCTTACAGACAACTATCACATTATGATTCAGGATATAGGTAGGGAGAGGAGGAGGTGGAAGAAGAAGAATTAGGGGCTGAAGAAAATAAGCAGTTTTGAGCAGGTGGGAGGGGGAGCTGATGAGCATAGATGATGGGTGTCAGGTGAAGAAATTAAAGATTGAGGCAGAAAGCAGAAGGAAATGGATGCAGCTCATTACTCTTTCACCCAAGGAGCAGAAAAGATTTTGTTTTCTTACCAGCTATGAGAAAACTAGCTGGTTCACTTCCAGATCTGGCTGTTATTCTGAAAATTTTGGTATCTGCAGAAAGAGCTTCTTTGTCCAGCAATGGCAGGTTTTGCATGTGTTATGAATTAGTGATTTGTGTGTGTGTGTTTGTTTTTGTCATAGGATAAGATATCCAAATATAGTAAATGGATTAATTTAGAGGAACAAAGTCTGAGGAGGTTTGCATTAAGTAGTGGAAATGGCTGACGCTGTCAATACTGTCTTTCACATAACGGATGGGTGTGAGCTTCCATGAGGATTTTTCTAACAAATGGACAATTCACAGGGATAAGTTTTGTGATAATTCTAAGTTCACTGTTTTGCCAGACTTTATAGCAGATAGATAGGAAGGAGATATGGGTCATACAAAAAAGTGAAAATGGAAAAAGCAAAAATTAGTCTGCACATGACAGAGGGGTTACAGCAGATCACGAACAATTGCTACTAGGTATGCGTTCACGATGCTGAGCTATAACGAGAAAGCCCCAAATGGGGCTCAAAAATAGCACCAGACCACAAGGCATGTAATCCTCGTATTACTCAGCATGACTAAAGCCTCTGTGTTTCAGGTTGTTATCTATTACTAGTTAGTTCTATTTCCTGGGACTCTTCAGTTTCTTCAGGGCGCATCAAGTCCCAGCAAAACTGCTAAGTGAATTGTCACAGGAAATGGATTGTACAACACTGCTCTGGCTGGTTGGATAGGCTGTTGCAAACTCAGTTGTTGGCAAACAAGGAGCCAGGCCTTCAAAAAAAAAAAAAAAAAAAGTCACTACTTTTAAATGAGTGTAATGTTTTTTGGTTAATTTCCTTCCTTGAATATTCAGGAATATTTCCACAGTCTTTTATGAGTTCTAGGGGCTGGAAGTTTTGATAGAAAGGACAGGACAACTAAAAAATCTCTTGAAATGGAATAATCTGTCTACAAAAACCCTTGCATGCAAACAAATTGCAGGTGTCATACTTAAGAGTTATCATAACAGTTGACTCTTCTGAAATTTGAAGTAATCATTCAGGTTTGACAGCAGAAATTTAAATATGTTTCAGAAAACAGCTGAATGATTTGCTACCTCTTTAGGGGACACTTACGTGGTTCAAGAATACTTTAGTACCACTGTGGTCTTAGCCCGAGCTGCAGGTATGCTTACTCCTCCGCCTTCGAAACTCAGACTCTACAAGGGAAAAAGGAAAGTCACCTCGTTACCAAAAAAAACTCAACTAAGCAAACAAAAACATGTCAGTTGGGGAAACCCATAGCCCAAAGAGAGTCGTGGAAGACTGCTCATCCCGGGAGCAAAAGCTGTTAAGGAAGATCTGTTCGAAGGTACATCACCAGTGGGGCTTGAGATACTACTGTAAATGCTGTAGCTCAGCTGCAATGATCTGCCGTTCTGTAAACTGAAAGGAACTGTCATGTCCAAGAGTGAAATATATGAAGTCCTGTGACTGGTAGAAATGGGGGGGGGGGGAGGGGGAAGAAGCCATTCCTTTCCAATATTTTTGGTATGTTGATATTTGACTCCACTCTGCTCCTTGACACATTACTCTTTCCAGTATTGATAGATACAGCCTAGAAATCATCCGTCGATGAATTCATTATCTCTTTGGTGCCAGCGAATTACAAAAGTATTACTTATAAACATATTTTTGGTCTCTGCGTCTTAACTGGATCCTGGTAATCTGAGAAAGAGCAATTGAAGAGACATAGCAGAGTTGACAACAGTCTAACTAGCACGTGTAAGAATTGTAATGTGAGATGGCCTGGGTTTCAGCTAAGATTGGAAAACCAAGGAGAAACTTGCACTTCTTGATAGACTTAGTCAGCTAGCACTGACTTTGATGCTTCAGAACTTTTTCCCAGAGCAAGCTTGACTTGTTCTGATTAAATACAACTACGCTAACCTAGAGCAGGCTAGTCTTAGCTGTAGGGAACAACTGTCAGCTTTTTGGATGGTGAATTACAGAATGTGAATGGTCTTTATGAAGGCTGTTTGTACTTCCCTAATTTATGGAAGTACAACAGATATTGAGCAATGAAAGAAAGTGCATAACTGTGACTGATGAACAATTCTTGCTCAAGGTCGCAAAACTGTAAGTCTCTAGCAAGATGTTTGTGACTGCCTTGAAGTCATATAAATTCTTCTGAAATAATGCCTAATTAGATCACTCACTCAGAGTGATCGGAAGAGCAAAATTTTCAACCATATTAAGATTCGTGATTGTTTGTTTTAAATTTTCAATCCCGTTCACCCATGTGTCTGAATGTTTCACTCTGAGCATACTTCTGTGGTTCTGCAGAAGATTCACGATTTGCGAACTGCAGAACTAGGGAAGAGTTTCAAGGCCAAGAGAGGTACCTATATGAAATGCCTTAGTACCAAAAGGGTCTAACCAAAAATATCAGCCCTCACTCTGGTGTAGTAGACTTGTTTTTCTGTGGTTCATGGACTGAAACTAAATATGTACTAGGAAATTATGGTGTGTTAATGACGTGGAACCCAAGGATTTCTGTGTTAGGAAGTTCCTGCAATGAAGGGCTTGATTTAGTCTGTAGGCTTCTCAAGAGGTTTCTATAAAGTCAAAAGCTCTTTAAAAAGAACTGAAGACATAAGTACAAGTGGCCAAAACCAGATCTGTATGCAATTCTTGGCAAGCTAAGAGACGCTTGATTCCTGACTCATGTAAAACGTCTTTGTTCCCTTGTTAAGGGCAAGTTGCTAGTCACCTTATTCAGATGGGACAGTTCCTTTGAACATTCTTTTACTATATAAATATAATTGTTGAGGTAAAAGAGAAAGATGTTCCTGTAATTGAGTCAGGGTATTAAAATCTGACTAAACTACTTACATTTATATTAACTGACGAGTGGGACATGCACATACTTTACAGAGCGGGAACTGCAAGAGGAAGAAAACAATGGAATACACGTGTTGTCCATAAATACACTGCTATAGCTGCACTGTAGGGAGTACTGCAGATTTGGGCCTTAACGATAGTCATCAGCAGACCAGGACAGATGCAGATTTATAAAGCTTTTATTTATTATTCATTCTTTCAAGGTAATAGAATTGAAAAGTTTCTGGAAAAGTATGTGGTTTGACAAAACACTGAAGACATATGAAATGGTCATTCAATACCAAGGAAAAAAGGTCATGGGCAGGAGAAGTTGCACAGAAACATTTTATCTTCCTATTCTCCCCACTGGCAACCTAGAAGGGAGAAATCAAAAGGATTATTTGTAAAACAGTAGCATACTACTAGAACTGCAACTTCCTGTATGTTATATCATTTTATATGCAGATGGTAAACCATACATGAGAAAAAGCAAACATTTAATGATTAAAGGGAAGCTAGATGATTATTTGCTCTGAAACAATTAAGTACATGGCAAGGTGAGCAGGGAAGGGTAGATAAATGTCCCAATATATACATATTATCGTTCTTACCTACCACGTATTAAACTCCAATTCCTAATGTGGTTCTGCTCTGGACTATTAGGTTGGCACCCTAGAAAAAGGAATTTAAGCAGTTGTGAGAGAGAGAATCAAAGAGAATCAATTATATAGTGCTTGAGCATACACCTTTCATAAACCTTAAATCTTGTGTCTGCGTTACAGGTCAAATGATAGTTGTAACAGTACTTTCAAAATTTAAAAACTGTGGACTCCTGTATGTTGGGTGTTCTTCAATCTGGCAAAGGTAGAAAATAAGTTTTATAGAGTGAGTTATAAGTAATCCGTGCCAAGGTCTTCCTAATGTACTTACCTATGTAATAGTTGGGTTATAAATGAAAAAGGAGTCAATGGATAAGCAGTTTAAGATATTGCTAACGTAGAATCTTCAGTATTTTGAATGATAACGATTGCTCTTTGGAACCTTACATGTACACTTCCTGTAAATGCTTTGAGCCTGCTCTGCAATATGGCTATATATATGAGCCATGTCTCTGATTATTTGAGGAAAGAGCAAATGTCAAATGAAAGAACACGTCCGTAGTTAACTGGTTTGGGAAAAATGGAATGACTGTTCATAGGCCATAATCAGCCAGACTCGCCCTGCTAATATATCTATGTTTGCTATAACTCTCTGATAATTCATCCAGATGCACTCTTTACTGGTAATCCTTAGTGCCCTAGAAGAATCTGTAGCACAAAAGGAAGTTTATGTAGGTTAGAGATTTAGTGTCAATTCTACATTTATGTGTCTTTCAGCTACAGTCTGTAGAATCTCCATCCTGAGAAATATTCAAAACTCTTCTGGACAAGGCCCTGAGCGACCTTCTCCAGTCTAGAACTTAGTCCTACTTTGAGCAGAGGGTGGGACTAGGAGACCTCCAGACATCACTTCCAAATGAAATTATTCTGACTACAATCTGTATGTAAATATGTATGTTATGTTCCATAGGCAAATTTATTGCAAGGGTACGTGGACAAGCAGCCATTGTGGTTTGCAGAACCACTTAGCGCATGGCTTCCTATTGATTGTCCTGAAACCTTTTTTTTTTTTTTTTTTTTTAATAAGGGAGATAGGAAATACCTCTTCCCCAAAGCATGTCTCAATGTCTGGTTGCTTGCAGCACTTTTCTACCATGGCAGTGAAACCATCAGCGATTGTCTTTATTTGTTCTTCTGTCATCTGGGGCTTGCGTTTAATGAGGTTGACAAGCAATCTGGAAAGAGAGCCACAATATGCAATTAAGGTTACCTGTTGTAGTTTGACTTCTCAATTTATAATATCCCATTCTATGTAGAAATGGATCATTTCTGAGGCTTCCTGTCATGTCTAGAGGAGCCTATGTTTGTCTGTGACTACAAACTCCCTGTACTGCAGAATCATCTTTTCCCTTTTTCTTTGCTGCAGTTACAGATGGGAAAGCCTTACTGAAATGATCTGTATGATGTCTCAATTAAGTTCACCCTAAGACTTACACTGGCAGTGGACCTACATAAGCCTCGTCAGCTAGGACGTGGGTTTCACTATAAGAAAATGCCTTATTTTGCCTCTCTTCAACTACGTGATGTCATGCACTGGCAAGCTCAGTACGAACGTTTAATTCCATCCAGTACTCTCTCTTCAGTGAAGTCCCTGTCAGATACCAAAATAGAGTTCTTGAAGTCCTGTTCCCTAAAAATGTGTTACACTGCAGGAATTTTTCTATACAAATTTTTTTAGCTTACTTCATCTGGCCATGTTCCCGTTCAGCAGGAGAAGCAGTGCACAGTTTTTCATCAAAGCTGAACATATCAGGGTTAAATGGTGGAGGCACGTATTTATCATCTGTTCCCAAGGCAGTGAAACATGGCCTCCTGTAAGCATAGGAGTCACTGCAGCAGTGTGAAACATTGTCGTTTATCGGTGTGGTCTCCTGTTTCCTGCACATATCCTGAATCACAATGCTCAGCTGCGAAAAGAAAGGAAGACAGACGAACACTAGTTACACCTGCTACAGTAACGGAAGGAATGTGTGATGCTTATGTCACAATAGAATAATTGGAAGCGGAAGCTCTCAGCTCTAAAGGTGGTCTGAAAGTAATTTGCATAACACTTAATATGCATTCCTGGAGGCAGGCATTTAATCTGCAAATAATTTGACCATCAAACAACATTTAGTAAATATAGTTTTCTTTTAAGAAACTGTTTAGCTTTCCCAAAAGCAAGTTGCCATTGACCTAATCAAACTGACTTTTGCTTTCTGGGAGAGAGTAAAGTTTAGCTAAAATTTTCACAAGCTACATTCAGAGAGAACTACTTGGGTTTTCATGCCCATTAAAAACGAACAGACTTCAAATTATATTATGCAGACACTTAGTTTGGAGCTCATAAAAGAAATTAGTGAATCTTTACCATTGTATCAGAATTCAACCTTTCTGAGAACGGAAGAAAGGTAAACGAGGAGTAGAAAGAACTAATGAATGCACTCACATATCCCTCAGAACAGGGTAGGCGTTTGTCTTCAGGAAGCTGGCAGCACTTAACACCAACAGCTAACATTTTCTTTCCAATTTCAAGCAAGGTATCAGTTGATACCTGAGGCATTTTCTTAGTGTAGCGGATCAGAACTCTGAAAAATCACATCAGAATGATTGTTGACGCTTGAACAATGTTTTTTGCACTGAATCACTGAGCTAGACGAGTGAGGTGAAAATAGAAGTGAAATCCAAATAGACTTGCCCAAAGCAGATCAGGATCATTGCTTACACTGGAGAATGCGTATTAGAAAGTACTTACGCTTTGAGGAAGTCTTGTTCACCATGGTCAGCAAGAAGATCACAGTTTATCTTTACAACATCCTGAGTTTCTTTAATGTGTTTTTTCAATTCCTCTTCCTGCAAATGAACGTCAAATTTATTACTGACATTACAGCAGGACATCCTGGTCACAATCACAGTCATATACCTTTTGGTCTCTTCTAAATCTCATTAGCTGTTAGGTAACCATTTTACGAGTGGAATCATTCTTCCAACTGAGAATCTTGAAATGCTTTGATATACAAATCTTCCCCACATCCCATAAATCAAGTAAGTCCTTCCAGTGTGCAGCTGAAAAGTAAGGGGTGAGGTTTGTGTGGCTAATATTTAGAGGGGTTAGGTGTGTAGTCCAGGACTGCTGTCTGGACTTTTCTCTGTGGCGAATAAAGAGATTCAGCAGCTCCATGAAGGCAATCCACTGACTCCTTAGACTGAGAGCTGAGATAGGGGAAATGCGTCACCTTCTTTGCATGCCACATCCACTGTCTCTCTGTCGGTCTTCGTGGACTGTTTGGGGAATATTGACAGTTAACTCAGGCTGCGAATCATGCTTTTAGATGACTCCAGGTTGGGAGCACTGGGGAGCCACAGCTGCACAAGAGTGAAGGTTAATGCCTGTTCTCTTGCTTTACAGCCCTAATGACTAAGCAATCCTTTGATCTGTTGAAAGTTGCTCACTATTCAAAATTGTTTCATGGGAGCAGTTTCCTCAAACTAAGATTGCTAAAGCTAGCACTCTGTTGAAGTCTGATCATGCCTTGCCTCCTCGGCAAATACCTCAAACTCAGACTCCTCTGGACTGCCTAAGCTCAGCAGCTGTGCTAGAGTGCATTCCAGATATGGAACAATCCCAGATATTTCATAACAATATGAGGAGCTGTCCCTCTCCCTCCACACACAAAGAAAAATGCATCCAGCCCTCCATGCATTAGGATAAAGAAATTCCCTCCTGAGCCAGAACAATTGCCTGCTATTCCATTCTTTTTCATGATCTGAGTGTGTTTTCAACATAACGTATCTTGGATTGATAGCTTCAGAGGCTAGCTAAAAGATGCATAAACTTTTACTCTTTCTAGCATCAGTGAACTTCTAATCAGTTGACATTTTCTTTATGTGCAACTTGTAAGTTTTTTTCTTTTTGTTTTATTTCACCTTTGATAGCGTTTGTTTGAATTCTCTCTATTTGGTTTGTGTTGTGCTCTGTTTAAATAACATGATCTCGGTGGCTGTCATAACAGACTGACTTTTTGTGTCTGGCCTGGCTGGAGTGGAGAGCACTTGATTCTCCCATGAGTTCTAACATAAATTCAGTAAAAAAAGGCAGCAAGATTTTGAAATGTAATTTAAATTAACTACCCATTGAACTTATTGCCTAGAGAATGTTTGTCTGATCCCTGCTCAGGATTTGTTTTCCCCTTTTTTAACTGGTTGAATATTTTTTAAATATAGGATTAATAACCATGAGGGGAGCATCCTCTTTCTATCTCTAGGCCAAAGCTGTCAGTAGACCAACTTCTGTTGTCATTTGCTGTGTGATTCAGTTCAAGGTAAGGACACCTAAATTTAGGAGTTTCCATGTGAGCTGGCCGCACAGGCTCCCATCATAATCAGTTAACAGCTACTCAGTGTATGCAGTGGAGCCCGTAGAATAATTCAGCTAACCAGCTATTAGTCATCCTGTCTAGAACGAGCTAAATCACTTTGGAGAGACAGATGCATCAGTCAGTTGAGTTGGACTAGTTTGAGATTTCGTAAGATGATCAGTGAAGTTAATCTCTGCTCTGAGAAGACTCTACATGTCTGTCATGGGCTCTGGATTGTTTAATCTCCCTTCAGAATCCCCATTTCCCCTGAGATTAGTCTCCTGAAATGCTTCCTGTCTGCTCTTCCATTGGAGGTCCTCAATCCAATTGTTTCTTGATAGCTACCAACCAAGCACTTTGGTTACGTGCAAACAAATCATTGCACTTACAGCATGTCCATAACATTCAGCAGGATCGGCAGTTTTGCAGCACTTCTCCAGGAGATCTTCATAGCCCTTAGCAACTCTCAGAAGCAGCTGACTGGAGAACTCGGGGTGTCTTCTCGAGTATTCATAAAGAAACCTGAAAGACATACAAGCTGACAGCATTAGAGCTCCTGAATAACATGCTACATTCCTCATGTGCAGCACAGTAACTGACAGTGACAGTTACTCAGAGGGAACTAAGTAAGGTGGACAATCAGTTTGTGGGTTGTGGGGGTTTGTTTTGTTTTTGTTTGTTTGGTTGTTTGGTTTTTTTTGGTAGTATGCTTTGGTCATTCTATTATCTGCCGTGGAGTGAAGTCAAGAGGAACAAAACACTTGCCAGAATAGAATACTACTTAAGGAGATGTTGCACATGGACATGTGCAAAGCCCCTGAATCAAAGAAAGGCACTGATAAACTCAGGTTCCATAAGTAGGACAGTGTTGAGCAGGAACAGTCACAAACCATGAATGAGAAACTAGAGCTGAATTTACATCAGTCACCTTGGACTTCTGTTTGGTCATCTCTTTTCTCCATATGCAGTCGAAACACCCAAGAGGCCCCTTAGGCCATAGTTCAGAAAAGAGAGTAGATAATTTAAAAGAGCAGAAGGTCTGGACCTTATATTTTAGTCATGGAAGATGAATTTATGCAGTGCTCATCACTTCTCTGTGTTTAAACCCAAGCACACGCATTGTTGGCATTACTTACTCTGCCATGAATAAGGAATGGTCAGCCTCAAAGTGTTTACACACTTCCTTGTCGTGTATGTATCTTTCAACTAGTGAAGGGAGACCTTCAGGTTTGTCATCAAAATCTGCTTCCATAATACACTCGCTTTGTTCCACAATTGGTTTCTCACAGCAGCCTTTGATTTTACTTGAGAAAACATCATGTTTAGAGCATATATAGCTCATAAGCTGAGCCTGTAAAATTAAAACATTATTAGACAAGTTATGAAATAAAAACTTAAAATTAGATCATTTCAACTCCCCTCTCTTTCTCAGACTCTTCGCTTTTTTGTTCAGGTTACCAATTCACTTATCTGTTTCCTAAAGACAGGATGTCTCCACAGAACTATTGGAGAGATTGACATTTCCTGTGCCTGTTGGAAATAATGTTTGCTGGTGGGAGTCTGGGGAGAAGGAGGCTCCCTCCCTGATCTTAGAAACACTGAGAAGAGGAGTACTCTGGAAAGGCAGTGAAAGTCACTGAGTGGTCTGTCATAAAGGACTCCTGATTCATCCTTATAGTCCCAGCACATGCCCACCTCTGACAGAGGATGCAATAGTGTCGTAAAGCCATCCCAGGACTCCAACTGTTTACAGGTTTGAGAACTATGTTTAGGTCCCGGGGCCAGACAATACTTAAATAAAGTTACTGTTGCAGTTTGCAAGTCTTCCTATGGGAGCTGCCCTCCAGGTTTCACTGGCACTACAGGAAAGCTGGAATAATAGTAGTACACCCAGCAGGACTGGAGAAAAATTCTGGCCTTTTTGCCTCTGCTTCCTTTTGCTTTGTTTACGTGCTTGTTGACTTGGAGTGAATAAATACCATCAAATAACCTCCCTAACGAATGTTTTAATTTCAAGCAAAGAAACAGACTACAGTGTAAGTAATAACTCATTTTCATCATTATTATAAGGGGCTCAACTCGGAACTGGTCGAAAACCAAATTCCAGTAGCAGTCAGTTAAGCTGACTGTGGGTTTTTTAGTGGCTGAGGAACTAGCCAGCAGTATTGAATACTGTGAAAGAACAGCTGTAGAAATTATTGTCTTCCTAACACTTTTCAAATATGTAAATATCTTTTAAAAATATTTAGCTTACCCTGTCATCCATGCACTCCAGCATGTCCCCCTCACAGCACTCTTTGTAGATACCCTTAATATCGCCTATAAGTTTATGAAGTTCTGAGAATGGAGCCCCGGGATATTTTTGGCTAAGAAAAGCAAGTTTACTAAAAAGAAAAGGAAAAGAAGAAAAATACAATTGCTTTAAACCTCAATGTTGAACAGAAAACTTGCAAGTCATTAACACTTACAATACTCTAAATTAGCAATGTTTGAAGGAAATAGTCTTCCATTCTTCTCAATTAACTTCAGCTGGCTAGAAAGCATATATCTACACCTTGCCCAGTCACCCAATCCTCCTTTACGGTAGACAGAAAGAGACAAGTTTGTGATTGTGTATCTGCGATAACTACTTTAGAATGAGATAAATCATGCTCTAGAATCCCCTATCTGGGAAGGATCTCTAGATTAGCTAGCACAGACACCCATAGTCCTAATTAAATCTTAAAGTCGAAGCTAACCGTATCTTACTTTGGCTGTTTACTAATATGCCTGTCACTAAAAGCTACAGGCACAGGATAGGGTGCGACTTTGGCCAAAATGTAGATCAAACTGACTGGAATGTCTTGTTCTGAGCGACACACCCTTTCAAACACCCCATACCTTCTAAAACTATCTACATATAGCCATGCAAGTTAAAAGAAATGAAACTTTTTTTTTTTTTTTTACTAGTATTCACTATCAACCTGAAATAGACATGTTTCCCTTTGCCTACTGTCTTTACACAGAAACCTCGTCAGGATTAAATTCCATGTTTAAATAAAAATAGCTAAGCTGAGAAATTACTGCAGGCACACCCTAGGTTGGCAAGGTTTACCCACTAATTTCTATATTTTTGGAAAATGGCTCTCAGGCAAAAGCACGCTAGGAAGTATCGTGAGTACAGTGTTCAAGCTCTGCAAATAGAATTCAATTATATATATGCTGCTATTTTTCTCTTGAGTAGTTTCAAGTTTAATATAATCAGCTTGCTTTTTATAAAACAGTGAGATGAACTTACTCTGCTTGGAAAATTCTCTCTCCAAACTTATGGAGGATTCCACAAGAATATTGCTGCTTCACGCTTATTTTCTTGGCTTTTTCTTTTATGGCAGCTGCCTATGGTAATAGGATGCACATTGTCACATTAAATCGATTACATTTAATGAACCAAGAGAAAAAGAAATCTGAAAATTCTACTTCAGAAACGCAACAGATTATTGTTCAGTTAACTGTGAAAAGGTAAGCAGAGAATTTCTGAGGCAGCCCTGACCAGTTCACTGTTCAACATCTAGCTTCTAGTCTACACACCTTATGGCATGGTACAATTCATCTACCCGTCCTCCACTGCTCACTGAACATTAATTTCATTGAAACTCTATGGCCTCAAAGGAGCATAAGCTGTCTTTCAGAGCATCACAGTGACTGCGTGGAAGTCACTGGGACTGAGTATGAGACAAAGGAAGAATTTGGCTCTTGCCATCCGGAAGGTTAATAAGAAATCTTGGCTACAGTTCCCTAAAAAGCAAAGGTGTGTGGAAGTTATTTGACATTGAGCCATGTGGCTAACACATGATTAATCCTGACTCTTCTATGCAAGTTCTTAACGCAAAGATTTGCATGAAGAGACAGGTTCTACCCATTTGTTGCTTTTTCTCTTCCATTCGCTTGGGCAAGGAATAGGAGAAGAATAGGAGAGACCTCTGGAGAAAGCATGGCAGGCTGCAAAGTGAGATCTCACTACAGTCTAGGCCAACATGTACAATCCCAAGTGCTACATGTCATGTGCATTCAGCACACGCACGCAGTACTCGCAACTGCCTGATACTATATTAGCAAAAAGACAAGCTTTCTAATAACACGTTGGCTTTGGTACTTTCCTTTTTCACTTAAAAAAATTAAAGTGTGAATTTTTTGACCATCTTAGTTTCTGCAAATTGTTCCTGAAAACCACCATGGGAAACCACAATTTGTTTTGGAATTATAAGCTGTGATTTGACACTGGCCTTTCAAAATTGCTTTTAAACTGAAAGAGAATTGCTGCTAAGATTAGAAGAAACCTTTACGTAGCAGACCAGAATGCTTTGTTTTTACCTAGCATGAAAAATCTGATCTACCTTTTCATCCAAGCAAGGACCAGTATCACCCTCTTTGCAACAGTCTTGAAGTGCATGTTCATAATCAGCAGCCAGACCAAGGATAGTAGGGGCATACAGGAAAGGGTTTCTTCTTGCAACAGAATAGATGAAACTATAAGAGAAAGGAAAACGTAAGTAGTATACTCCAACAACAACAAATGGCATCAAATCTCTATATGGTTTCAATAAATTTTATTCCTAATTTAGAAATTTAACCTAGTTTACCAACATACTGCCTACTAATGGTAAATGCTGAGCTATATCTTAGTGTTTCCAAAGCAGAACTTAGTAAGTGACAGAACTCCCTATATCTTCAGCTACTTAGTTTGATTTATATGTTTTTTTAAATGCATTGTCAAATATTTGAAAACTTTGATTTTGAGTGTGAAAAATTAATCAAAGTCCATTTTCTCAATATTTTATTGCCAAATTACCTTCTCTTTGCTGTTATCTTTTTTTTGCATCCTTTCCAATGACAATGGGGAAGGCGGGGCAGAAGCTGGAGCAAGTAAATTATTAAACCAATCATGGAAACACTGTGGTTTTCTAGTTTTTGTTTTTTTTTTTTTAAATCCCACAGTTCTAGAGTGTTTTTAGGGAAAAAAAAATTCCTAAGCTTTACCTATAAAAATGTGTTGTTTTTTTTTTTTAACTGAGTTTTGAGTGGAAAAAAACTACTGTAGCATGAAATGAAAAAATATGATCACAGTTCTGGATATTTAATGATTGACTAGCTGTTTTATCCATGCAGATAGGAGATTGCATGCTTTTGCAAAGCATGCAGTGTATGCATGTTCTGTATGTCTGCATACTCTGTACACCTTGGGGAATATTGCTATGTTTAATAACTAAATATTTAACAAGTACAAAATGAATGGCTTTCTTACTGTCCCAGAAATGACACTCTGTTGTCCTGGTATTCCTTGCATATCACATCAGCAGCTGGTCTTTGGTATGGCTGAACAAAATCTGGCTGGTGAACTTTAAATGACAAGAAACACTCGTTTCTTTCAGGATCAGCTTTGCCACAGCAGTCAGCCATTGCACCATATGAGTCACGGAGTTTTTCTACCTTGCAGATTTCATCTAGGAAAATGGTGGGCTAGAAGGGAAAAATGGATGAGAGTCAGAACTATGACTGTTTATGGAAAGTGTAATGTACGTTCTATTTATCTGTGAAAGAAAATGCAAATTAAAAAAGTGAATTTTTATCAGATAGGATTTAGACCATGAATCAGAATAATCCATTTCTTTCAAAACAATTTCATAAAGTTCTACTTTGTGGTCCAGTTATCAACAGTGTTAAAATGCTTTATCAAGAAAAAAAGTTCTAATTTTTAATTATAATTCTAAAATACTTTGTACCATACAGTGGTCTCCTTTCACTTGTATTTTGACTAAAGTGAATTTTCAGATGAGTTATGGAAGCAGGATTTGATATGCTAGTTGACAAACAGCTTGGGAAACCTTTAGGGAGAATGATTGTAATCATGTCATTTGGCAAGAACACAATCACCTAATTTTCTTAGAGGCCTGGCTGAACATGCTAGACATCCAGGCATTTGGAGTACCTGTAGACATTTTTTGATACCTGATTTTCAGAGTTAACATCTAGAATTAGACCTGTATTTTGCATCTGGGGTATTTCTACTAAAAGGTAACGTTTACTTTTAGGCAACGCTAAACTTAACATGCCGAAGTGTGGTTTCTAGGCTCCAGTGTATGGCTCCACAGATGATTTAGGTGCTTTTGGGAGGCACAATTTCAGAACCTGACAGAAACAAGTTCTTTGTTTCAGCACTAAAATCTGGCCATTGACAGTTGACAATATCAAAAGCTGAGAGTCTGAAAGGATCAGATATAAATCCTCAATACCATGATTTTGGTAGCTGCCTAAAAAAAGGAGAAACACGATACCAAAGGATTCACTGCATACCAGTGACTTTGTGCACTCAGGATCATCCTCATGGCCCACACACTTCTGTGCCAGATCAGTAACATCCTTCACCATCTTAGACAGCCCCTCGTAAGAGCATCTCTGGAGATACTGGGCAAATGTGATCATGGCGCTGAAACACAAAGAACGTTTTGGAATGTGCAGGTAAGCAAAACAACTGTTATCATTTCCAAAGATGCGTCTGAATTCAGAACTGTTTGTTCAAACAATATGCACAAAAGCTTTAAACAGAGTAGCATGAAGATCATAGTACTGGGTTCCGTTTCCTTCATGTTCTCAACTCTTTTCTGAAGAATGTTTTTAACCTTTACTTCCCAAGAACAAAAGTCATAACACACTAGAAGCAACACAGGAAAGACCGTGATTTGAGTTTTCTACGCCTTCTACCTAGTTCATTCAAAAGTGCCACAAACTCAAGCTGTATTAGCCATTGCTACATAAAAACATCAGGCCGCCTTCTTTCAGAAGTAGTTATGTTCCTGTCAGGGCCCTCTGCCATTCCCCAAACCGTTTTCAAAAGCAAATAATTGAATTCTCTCAGGCAGCCTATCATAGGTTTTGTTTGGAATTTGTTCAGTTTTTTTGGTAATGTCTCAACCCTGAATGACTTCTTTTCATCCAGAGGTTATCAAAACTGCATTACTCACGCCTATTTTATTTTCGCATAAGGAACACAGGTTTTCGCATCAACTTTGCAGAGGGTTGCGTTCCCAGGGACCAAGAAGGTCATCATGACTTTTGCAGGTCTTAAAGTATCTCTAGGCTTACAAAATGTATTCTAATAGTAAGAAGGCTAACTTTATGCTATGGTTCAGTGAGGCACATATTTTCCTTGCTAGCTCATACAGTGTTTTTTAATTTTCCTTTTTTGTCCAATATCAGAAAGATGAAACAAGCAGAAAATTTAAGTTGAGCGTTCACTTACACTGCTTTAAATGTCTCTTCTTTCAAATCATTGTACCGATGGGCAATCTCACTCTTGTGCTCTAGGAAAAAAGGAAAGAACAATGATGCTTATTGTCACATTTGCTTGCTAGACCCCTTAAGGAATACGTTCTGGGCAGCTTGGGCCAAATTTTTCAGAGGTGTTCAGCATTTACCCAGATCTTGCGCTTAAGGGAGTAATACTATTTTGGAACAGACCGAGCTAATGCTCAGCACTTGTAAAATTCCCACCTTTGTATGATATATCATCTTGGAAACTCTTTACTGCTTTTCAGGGGACTTTAATCTAAAGCTTTCCTCAGGCCACCCTGAACTCTCTGCTGACTCAGATTTTCCATTCGTCTGCAGATACTTAACTCCTGCACATGCTCCTCTTTTTGAGGGAACCCAAGCATGTGATTGGTATGATTCTAATATAATATTTACCTCTGTAAGCATATTCGTAATTCAAATATTCAAAATGACCGCTGCAGCTGATTGTTAAGAGTTAGCAAACATGTATTTTGCATAACCAACAGTATGATGTCTACATTATAACTACAGCAATGCAGCTGCAGTTAGACGGCATATGTATTAGTAGAGTCATTTTTCAAACACGGAATTATTAACTTGGCAAATTCACGTTATTTTTTCACTGAATGCATATCATGCGTGTTCTTCACGAGCAGGAAAGCAGAAAAAAAAACCCTTCACTTGGTTCTGATGATAATAAAACAGGTGGTAGTTATACCACATGCTTGGTCAGAAGACTCCCCCAAAGCTTTCCAAGCAGAAACTGAGGCAGGTGGCCACATTCCCAATTGAACTAGATGGGGGTCACTTTGTTGCAGAAGTATCATTCAACGGCTTTTAGAAAACGTGAAGAATAACTCCTCTGCCTGAACTGAGGTCAGTAGACCTCCTTTGACAATAACAGATACAGTGCTGAAAATTGCAATTCACATTTTTATTGCTCTTGTTCACTGATATTTCCAGACCAGCTCCTGAAAATTCAGTTTTGTTAAATTTGGGGCGTTTTCATATTTAAACAAAAATCAAAAATTTCCATGAGAAAAATTCTAGGACATCCTGCAGAAATATTTGTTTGAGTAAGAGCTCAAGTTTCACAACGCACGGAAAAATGACCCAATGGGAAGTTTTTGGCTAGCCATTGTTACAGCCCAGACTGATATTTAGATTTTTGGATTTCTGACCTACTGATGCCTTTAATGGGCAAGGAACTCACTTCTGAAGTATCGTTCAAAAGAGAGCACTTCCAGAAGCACAGTGCATCTGCTGGCTCCATGCTCAAAGTAACAGATTCTGAATGATCAGCACCTCTTCATGCAATATTTCGATGCTGCAAAAGCACATGTCACCAAACTTACTTGCCTAGTTAAGTAATTGCCTGGAGCGATCTACTTTTCCCTTCCAGATTTTTTTGTTCAGTTTTTTTTCAAGTGAATCAAATTTTTCTGCTCTCTTTAGCTGACTTTGGATCAAGCTCTCAAAAAATGTTTATGAAATTGCATTGAAGTCATCAAATTAATATAACAAAGATTGCACACACAATTAATTAGTCCTTTCTTACCTGACTCTCGAGCAACTCTTTTCAGATTCCTGGATGTAGCAAAACTAAAGAGGAAAATAAATGAAATTAATGTTACCCACTTCATGGCTGCAGATTATTATGTGGGCTGAATTACTCAGAAAATGCTAGGAAGAGTGAAAGGAAAGCATTTGTTTATATACTCTTTACAGACACTGTCTGTAAATTATTAACCTTACAGTTGGCATGTGCAGATTTCTGTTTGGTCTGAAGAAGATTACAAAACTTGGAATGTCCTTGCCAAAAATGAATTTGATATTATTTGTTTATTATGTTTTACTCTGGACCTTTTTGTCCTGAAGAGGTTGAACCTTCCAGCACCCAAATAGATAAAGTTTTGCGTAAATTTTGTTATCAAATTACAAACAAGGAGTTCAAGGCATCAGACAAAGATGTCATCAAGTCTAATCCTATAGCTGTGCTTCTTTTTTGCTAGTATTTGTTCAAAAGTACAGTGGGTTAGGGTTGTACAGTAACAGTGCACCCAGGTAGGATTCAGTTCACATATTCACTCCTTATTAGCGATTTTCAATTTTAAACCACTTTACAAAAGATGAGATTGCAAATTTCTTAGGATATTCTAGATGCTTTGAAGTCCTCCAATGACAGAAATAAAATGAATATTTAAGAAGCTGCTTTTCATTTTGGAATAGCACAAGGCACACAATTGAACCTAGTCCTTCATTTAGTATAAAAATAAGTACATATTGGTGAAATACAGGGATGAGCACAAAGATATAGGTAAATGGCTTCTAAAATTCCAATTAGCTTCTGAATTCTTAAAGGAACAGAAGTTTCAAGTGTGGAACAGGTACCAAAGAATCTGAATCTCACAATATATGTAGCTCCAGAGTGGAATAATTGAATTCAGACACTGAATCTGTGTCAGTAATTTGGAACTGACACTCTTACACTGCCTAAGACTGCACCTCACCCCAAATTTCCAGCCATACACTTTTGGTAATATCCAAGAAGAAGGCTGTCCAGACAGCAGAAGGGCTGATTTGAGCACCTGATTTGCAAGGCCAGGTTCTATTTTTCTGTGGGTACTGCTATTCATTATGGCCCAGCTAACTGCCACATTTATATGTGTAAACATTTGCAAGGCCTGTCATTTCACAATTTTTGCAATGAATTCTCATTTGTATTAACATCCTTCTAAGAGTAATCCATTATGCACTGCTCTCCTCTTTGAAAGGTTTCTATTGATTAATCCGTAATTTAGGAGATCATAGGTAGGAAAAATTGTGAAAACTTTACACATAGTCCTGGAACATGGAATAAAAATGAAATTATTTTTCCAGACTATTTAGAGTTTTCAAAAAATGAGTAGTACTTGGTATAAAAGAAACTGCATATCGGTAAAATACCGTGATGAGCACAAAGATATAGGTAAATGGCTTCTCAAATGTCAGTTGGCTTCTGAATTCTTGGACCCTTACTGAGCGTGAAGTGATGTAGTTCCACAATGGGAAATACTAGGATTTACACCAGCTGATTTCACCTTTTATTAACAGTAAGATGATGGAGAACATACAAGAGAGCTGAACTCTTATGCATTGTTCACACTGTTGTTCGAGTGGCAACAAACACGTTTACATAGCTGATGTCAGTCAGTCCCTTCAGCCTTTTTGATAGAGAATGTAGAGAAGTACTCTTACCTATTGCAGTCAATTATGTAAGTTTTAGTTTGCAAGAACTGTACAAATCTCTGGAGGAAATAGTCACCAGTCTGATAGAGGCTGTTAAAGCCATTGTGATGGCATCGCCAGCTTGAAAGCTCTCTACCACTCCATTGGTGTATGATGAGCTGATGAGGGTATCTCGAGGGAGCACAATGGACTGAATAACATCTTGAACTCCCCTTCAAGTCCTTTTCCATAATTTTCCATCCTGCTTTCACCTACCTGGGATGCTTTCCTCATCCCTCCTGATCTCAAGTTCTCACTACGTGAGGCCCATTAACATAAGACAACATTTTCATCTCCAGCTGATTCACTATCTCCTCCTCGAAATGAGGTATCCTCATTGTGATGTGACCTGTGTTTTTCTAATTCTCTCCTGGATTCAAAGCCCCATCCCTGTCTCCACTGTATTTTATTCAATTTAGTCATATTTAGATAGAAATTTCACTGAACCCAGATGATTTCTCACTATTCCAGATATCTTGAAGCACCTGATCTTTGTCATTATCAGATGCAGCATGGATATGATCCAATATAGTAATTACCCCATTTATATATTTCCTTGAAATGCTCTGATTGGGTACTATTACTTTCTGTGAAGTTAAAATAGTTAGCATTTGCAACTGAAGCACAGGGCTGAAATGAAAGTTTCTGGTAACCATTACCTATTGACCTCCCTCCTCTACAGATTTTCTTCCAGTCCCTCCATCATCTCCTCTCATTTCTCACTCCTGTTCTGTCAACAGGCACCATCTACAAGTTCTCCTGTTTTCCTAAGTGTCCTTTCAAAACACTTTTTATCAAAGTTCCTTCCCCCCTTCCAGTTTGCACCAGCAAAAGATCTATTTGCCTGAATATATCAGAGCACCTAGCGTGCCCATGTATCTTACAGCCCCCAGCCTCTTATTCACTGTCTGATATATAGAAAATAAGAGATTAGCCTCAAAGGCCACTCTTTCAATTCCAGCCAGACAAGACTGCAGCATTCTGCAAAGAATTTGGAGGTGAGAGCTTGGAAGAGACCCTGGGTGAGCTAAACTGAGGGTAAATCAGAATGATAGTTGAAATAGTAGCTCCTTCGCAAATCCCGTTGTTAATAAGTTAAGCTTTAGGCATATGGGAGACTTCCAAAAGCAATCCTTTTCTTTCCTCCCATTCCTAGGAAAGGGCTCAAGAATCGGGTGAATGACAACAGCTAATGACAGAGAGAGACCATTCAGACAGACCACATAGACAAATGTATACATCTAATGCAGATAACACTTGGTTAGGTGGAGTTAAGATGGAGAATAGTCAATGAAGCCTAAAATCTTACTACTGCAAGAGTAACACAAAAGGAGTAAGGATGTGTTCTGGTAATTCCAAAGTTTAATCTTTAAGGTTCTCTAAAAAGGAAGGATTACAGGGAGAAAAGAAAAGGAAACAAAATTACAAAACTGGACTGGCTAACGTTTCCTCTCCAAGAAACTGCAAAGCAGATGGATTTCCACATTGCTTGTAATGGACAATTCTCCTGCTGCTGCCCTCTGCTCTAGCTGAAAACCTACAGCAAAAGCTCTTTCTGACAGGGCGTTGCTACTTTTGCTGACTTCGTCCCTCTGCTGGTTGGATTTCAATCCACACACCTATTCTCATTGTGTTCCTAGATGTGCTCTTCCCCTGGCACCTCATTGCCGGTGGTAGCAACTGTCTCAGTACAATTAGAAGACAGATTGTCCAGTACTTCCTTAGTCTTAGTGTAGCCTATTAAGTTCACCCTTCTGTTCCTCTAATTTTTATGAAGGGAGCAGTTTTACCACTATTTTAAATTATTCTTACTGGGAACTGTGTGACTAATTCAATTTTCAGTTTGCTGGGAGTTTGACAAAATCAAAAAAAACCTATTTCACGTGAGTTTTAAAAAAAAGTCTTAAATCAAATGAAATGTCTAAGCCTAAAATATTTTCAAAAAAACTTCATTTAGAAAAATGTCAAAACTATGCATCTTGTCTTTCCGAAATACCAATCTGTTCTTTATGAGTAGTTGTGTAAAACTAAAATGAATTTACAGAACATGCTGATACAATGAAATCTGTACTAACTGTTGCTTTTGCAAAGTTTTGCATTTTGCCAAGATTACTCCTGATATCTTGGTAGGTAAAAAATAGTTTTCATGTTAGCAATTTAGACGAACAAGGCTCTATTTTAGGAATTAAAGGTGGTTTGGATAACTCTTATATAAAGAATAATGGGGGAAAAGCAAATTTCCAGAAGAGCCTCCTGCTTTTTTCATGATAGAAAGAGGGATTATTTTCAGGTAGCTGTAGCAAAATTTCAGCCATCTGGGGAATAACAGGAATTTTGATAAAGAATCTGGACCTTTCAGACACGTGCTGCTTTACCCTAACAGAACCCCAGGGAAGAGCTGTTTAAACCCTTCAGTCTGTTATCAGTTCTACTGACAATATTCCTTTCTCAAAGAACAAGCAATGAATAAAAATGGGCCTTCTTTATCAACCTGTTACCTTCAGAATGGCTAAAAATTACCTTGCATTTTTTGCATTGCCCCTTAAATGACTGACATTTGGATATATTAGTATTCTGAGTTTGGAAACTTACACATCCATTTCGCTCTGATATATATGATTATTAATATAAACAGTGAGAGGCTGAATGATGGATAAATAAACCTTACTTTTTCCAAGATCCCAAGTAAAAGTGATGGAAGGAGCTGACTCAGTGATCCAGCGGGTACCATCTGATCCAATGAAAGCCACTGTAAAAATGGAAAATGTTACTACTCTACAAATATAAGCCTCATTTTCCTGTATCTTGTACCCGTCTCCTTTCAAATCCTAATAGAGCATTCAGTGAGACATAAGCATGCGTTTGGGTGTATTCCTGACAACAGTAAACTGACCATAAAATGCAACCAAACTTTAACATTGCTCAAGTCAAAGTGGTGAAAAATGTATTAGTGACAAATCATGCCTTAAAACAGCTCTTGAAATGTGTATCTGGCTCTTTTCACAAAGCGCTCTTCAGAAAATGACACCTAGAGACTGGGAGATTAAAATCTTTTTTGCTATCTTGAAATTTAGCACAAGAAAATGTCTCAATTTTTACCACTGTATCTTGAAAGCTATCTGGAATTTTCCCCTGCAGTATTGTGCAGTGTTAGCAAGAATACCCCTGGTCCCCTGGAGTTAATATGTAAGTTTGTAATACAGGGTCCATGTTTATTTCTAGATATCGTCTGTTGTCTGTCCTGCACTTCATGCCAACATTTCATATCACTGCTGAGAGAGAGATTTGAACTCCAGCAACACTGATGTTTGTTTAACAATATTAAATATTATACTGAGCTTCCTCTTACTCAACGCTTCCATGCTTTGAGTAACCCTTCAACAAAGTTGTCCTGGTACTACAGAAAGGAACACGCCAATTGCATTTCAAGATGAATGCATCTGCATGCACAATTATGTGCAAAGTTGCAGACAGGAACTAGTATGCTTTCAGATGTGGGAGAGCGAAGTAAAGTAATTGACTTGGGAAAAAAATATCTAGCATTTTAAACCATTTTCATCATGCCATGCTGTGCAAGGTGGAAGAGCAGATACAAAGTGGAGAACTTTGTTCTCAAACTCCTACTGGAGAAACATGTTCAGAGAACTCCTTTAACAAACTTCTATCCTGCAAACGGCCAGCCTGTAGTTTGTTCTGTGAGCTATCTTATTAGGACACTATATAGTTAGTAGGGATGAAGAGATGCCATGGTAGAGCAATAGCTGTTATAGACTTTCTGAACCACAAATTTTACAATAATACTTCCTTTATCAGAGGTATTCATGTCTATGTCCAGGTGGTCTGTGCTTGAAGGAGATCGGAGGTTAGTGGAAAGAATTTAGTAGTTGAAGGGAAAGCTATTCATGTTCCAGTGGGATGAATATTCCTGCTAAAAAATTTTAAAATATGTGCATCAAGAAGTACTAAAAATTATATGAGCCTTCTGAGTAACAAATTTAACAAATCATAAGGAAAACAACTGCCAGAGCACTTTTGGAAAGTTAGTCCTTTTCAAAGCGATCTCTCAGAAAATAAAGGCTATTAGTAACCCCCTAATTCTGTGGCCCTCAAGCTTTAATTACTGCTGTTTCTTCTTTACGTTAAAGGCCAAAAGTTTTGTTTGGGTGAATCAATAAAAACAGTAATCTCAAAAATGAAGGCAAGACAGTTTACCAAACTTTGAGATCTGCATGTGCCAGGATCACACCTACTGCAAGTAATTGCAGGTCTGTTCTGGAGGTGATTTTGGTGTTTTGGGTTGGGTTGGGTTTGGTTTGGTTTGGTTTTTGTAGATACTCTGCTGCAGTGGATGAATCCAGCAAAAAGAGTGCTACTTCTCTTTCAGTCTACCTGCAGGTGGAAGTGAGATCACCCCAAAATAGGTGTTGCCATCTCCTATTTTCAGTGCTGTGCTTACAGATATGGGGCTCAGTCAGTTTTGTTTTCATTGGACAGTAGCTCATTTTTTAATAATTTTAATTATCAGTAACTTTCTAAATAAGTGTCTGGGGTTTTGGAAACATGGTCAGCTACCAGTCTTTTTTTGCTCTGGTGGATTATGTTTGCTGTTCTTATCACTGATGCTTGGCTCACATGTAAAACAAGTCAAACAACTGAAACAGATATATGTCTTTTATTTGAATAGAGATGGACTCTTAGATATAAAATGAGCAAGTATAAGCAAAATATGCTTATCTGATACGCATATATAAACACTGAAAGGATTTGATTACTGTAGCAGAACAGGCAGAGAGAGGGTAAGTTATATGAAACAGTATACCCGGGACAGGGTGTATCTTTTGGCACATCCTCAGAACTGTCATCAGGCCATTCATTTTGGTGCTCAGCCATTCATCTTCAGTTCTGCAGAGTTTCCTCTCATCCAAATAAGCATTTTTATATCAAATAGAATGACTATTCATAGTCTCACAAGATATTCAAATGCACCTTAATGAGTCAAGAACCTAACTCCGGCGAGCTGGATTTGCAATTTAGGGACTAACTCTTGTAGTCTTTTATTGGAGCAGATTCAAGAGCCCAGATCTGCATCCTCAACCCCTAAATAATCATGCAAAGCTGAACTCCATGCCAAAATCCAGAACACAGACCAGAGTGGCAGGTACATGTAAAAGAAGTGTAAAAGACATGCTGTGTTGGACAAAATCTTTTGGATTCCGCTGGAAAGAAGTCGAGCAGAACTGTATCCTCTGCCTCTACTACCATGGAAAGGATGGAAAGATCTTCCCCCAGCTCCCTCACTCATTTTTGCTATTCCTTTTAATACAGTTACCACTTCAAAACCAAGCAGTTCAGCGCTTATATCAAAGTGAGGGAAAGACCTCATCCTTCCCTACGCTCTCTCATCAAGCCCATCTGCAAAGCAGAGCTCTCTTAATTACGCTCGAAAGAGTACAAAAAAATAAAGGTTTCATATGTGAACAAAAATAAGTTTTGTATATGTATGGGTATGCATGGTGGATGTATGTTTTCCAATTAGGAAAGTTAAGCTTGAATTTGATAACCTGATTACATAATTTGACATAATACTCTCCAAAGTCTACCTGAAGACAGACAGACAGACAGACACACGCACACGCGCGCGCGCGCGCACACACACACACACACACACACACACTTAATGCTTCTGCTTTTTTAAGTTATTCCTTTCTTTTTGTTTAAGTAGCCCTTAAATTGCTTGTTAAAATGGCCTTTACCCAAGCAGGAGTTGGAAAAGGGTCTTTAACAGCATACTAGCCCTAAAGGCCTTGGATAGACTTCACAGACAGTTTGGTGGAGGACCCAGCACAAGCCTGTCTTCTTTCTACATCCTGTTGATCAGGTCTCAGTAGACTGCCTATTTCACTCTTCTCCATATAGTCAATGTTACTATTTTGCATTTGCAGGACTGTATGCAGGAGCTTCATTAAAGTGAATTCACAGCTGCCTTCCCTGAACAAGGAGGTATCCATTCAGCAGGTACTTACTTTCGAGTACACAATTTGAAAATGATTCAGACATAGTCTTTGACTTAAATTTTTCTGCTAAGCTGTTAGTCTCTTCGTTATATTAGGTTTCAGATATTGTATATTTGCCCCTTTCTTTCCTATCTTGTCCTTTATGCCACTGACAATTGTAGCGATATTAAGACTGTCAGCACAAGGTTTCTGTGGGAGATTTTTCCTGTTCTCTATTGCATTTGCATATATTTCTTTTCTTTTTGCTGTGCTCTTTAAGACCGTATTGGGAAGATTATCCATTAGTTCATTTTTACTATTTGACTGGCTATAATAAAATGAAGATGTAACTAAAATCCTGTTCCTAGCCAAATTGTACTGACTTGCTCCGAAACAACTATTATAGTATAGTACCCACTGAAATGCTATATTGCTTTGCTTACACTAATCGCTGCAGCAGTATCTGACAGTTTCTCTCCCTCCCAAAAATCTGAATAATGGTCTACAGTAATGAGATAATTTATGTGCATTCCCAATTTACCTTGTGCTCTATCAGAAATGTGCATTTTCATTGTTTCGCCCTGTACTTTCTACATATGACATAGCTACTCACCAGGTCTTTATTTGTATATGAGAAGTCAAAGTGGCGCTAACGTGTATTTTAGAGAGTATGTTTTCTCAGGAACATGTGTTTAATGGTATATTGCTTTTATATATGATGCCTTTTTTTCATATGCAGATCTTCTAAGTATCCACAGGATGCTAGTGTTAATCATGACCCCATGATCACGACGACTTGTGGATAGATTTGCTCTGTATAGCTTATTCTTGTTCTTCCCAGTCCCTGCCTTCAACCTGGTATATAGTTGCTTTACATGACACTTTCCCTTAGAGGAAAAACGCATTTTTCATAGCTTTCTCTTCATGATCTTAGGACTATTGGTTGAGAAATCATCTAAGTATAGCTCATAGTATATCAGTTATAGCACTCCTATTTCAAGAACATCCCCTGACGGTGTTTTGGGGGTGCATAGGGTGTTTCTTAAAAATTATCTCTGATCATTTATAGTAGTTTCTGAAGACTTTCCATCTCGACCATACTGATGGAAGTTATTATACACAAATGTGATTGCAAGACACTTCCGTTCTATCTAACAGTGTTATCTGCGTGTTAGGAAAATTAATGTGAAAGCTCCTGGTTGTCCTCTTTCTATAAACAATGTCCCTATCCCCAACTTCGTGGCCATGTGCTTTATGACTGCTTATTCAGTCACACTGCAAAATTTCACTGAAATTTCAGAATGGGGAAGTTAGTCTCCACTCCTTGCTTCATCTTTTTGATGAACTATGTCTCTTTTTCATCTCCATCCTCCAGTCATCCTGCAGGTTTATACATATTAGGCTGACATGGAAGAAACTATGTTAAATAGTTTTTTATTTTATAAAAGCTTTGATATGACTTAATAATACTGTTTACGTATGGTATCTTTAGTATTTGTTTTTCCTGTTGGTGGAAAGCTGTGGTAAGCTGGCAAGCATACCGTGTACGGTGCAGCAGTCAGCCACAGACCAATCATCTTGTTTTCCCATCTCCTCTATGTCCATTGATCAGACAGAAGAGCTTGAGCTCATACCTTGCTATAGTTCTTCTTATGCTGTCTTTACATCCAAAATATTCTCAGTTTTGACATTAACTAAGTCTAAACTGAGTCCTGTTAGTAAGTCTTATTGCCATTTCTGCTTTTCGTCGACTATAGGTTTGATTCCTAGGGCATTCATAAATATCCTTACCTATTTGTCTCATGAAATTCAAAATGTGGTGATGTAGCTGCTTTCCTTATCAAATAACGGTTGCCAATAACAGCCTTTGGCATCGAGTACAAAAATGGTTTTGTTTTGCCAAGTGAAGTAATATATTATTGATTGTAGGCATTTTATATGCCTTTTTAATGCATTACGTTGCTTGGCTCTATCCAAATGAGCAGCCTTCAATATTTTGTAAGGGCTATCAACTGTCCAATTCTGTGGCTTTAACAATTTTGTATCCTTTTCTCATGTCCTCATGACTTTTTTTCTCTCAGTATAGTAGGTAATCCGCAACGTAGACGTACTGGCTTGATCATTTTATCTATTTCTAGTTAGAAGGTCCCTCAAAAAACATCACAGCAATGTTTCAGTACCAGTAAAAGTGCACATCGATTTGCAGAATAAATGTAAAAAAAGAATTATACTATGCGTAGTGTAGTGTTACTCAGTTCATGAATTCACTCCCTTTAGCGGAAAAAACTTTTTGCTTCAGTATTGTTTATATATTTCTTTCATGCATTACTTGTCATTTAAATTTTTGCAGTGGTATTTAAATTTTTTCAGTGTTGATGCTTGTGCCATGCTGTTACTGTTGGTGACACTCTTTCTTCTTTCCTCTTACATAATTCTCTGGAGGCTGCTGGAATCCAGCACATTCGCTTGTGCCCTAAAACCTATTTGGCACTCAGTTTCTAGTTTCCATGCTGCCATCTGAGCTTTGCATCCTGTGTCATTTTGAGTTCTATGATCCACTTATTTTTGCTCTTTTGTAGCCCGCTGATGTCATATATGCACAGAATCTCTTCTGAATGACTGCTCCCATTCTTCTTTAAGAGGTTATTTAACACAAATTGGTATATGGCACCTTATACATTTCATTAATGTGTTTTTTTCAGTAGTACACAAAACATTTATTTTGTCTAATCTCTGCTTTTTATTCATGTGCTTCACTTCCCACCAGTTTTGACAAATTTTTCACGTGCTTTTGCGCTTGATAAACTGTCATCAAATCTGTTTGACTTATGGTTATGTTCAGGTGTGAGGCTTGCACGTTTCTAAAGATCTTAACAGAGCTGCTGTTAAGTTCTCTGAAAATTCTACGTCAAGAGTCTGTGTGGTTCATCCTTGTCACCAGTCTGTCATGGCTATTTTGTTTCTGATAGCTAATAAATGGCATTCAACCTCAAGGAAATTCTTGGTGGCTCTGTGCCTGGAAAAGTGCAACTGCAGCCCACTGTAGCTAAATGGTCTTTGGTATTATAGAAAAACCAGTCAGTGAGCACAGTTTACTCAAGAGCCAAACCTGAAAGCTTTCATTTGGCAAGCGATTGCTAATATTTCTTTTCGAGGTTTGATGTACTTCAGCTTTAGCAGTGAAATGGATAATGAAAACTGAGAAACTGCAGGGAATGTGTGAAGTTGTTTTCGTTTGAATTCTTTTAATGTGTTTACCTGTGACCTCCCATTTATAAATAACACGGCTAGAAACTCTTTTGTAAGTCTAAGTACATCTATTTACTAAAATCAGAAGGAAAGTATTTTTTAAATGAATTAATGACTCTGGGAGCCACTGCTTTTGGTCTCAACTTCAAGTTCTTCAACAGGTGAAAAAAATATCTGTTGTCTAGCGGGATAAAAGGACCTCTGCAGAATTTCTGAGATTCTACATGGACTCTCCAAGTCTGCAACTGAATGCTCGAATGTTACTGGACTCCTTACAGCCTTTGCTCCTCAGTAATGCAAGACACTCCTACCTTGTCCTCTTTTACATTTAACTTCATTGTAAACTTACAGTTTTCCTACTCTGGTCTAAATACTGTAGGTCTGATTTACATTGACCCTTTCAAGTCCATCTGCATAGAAAGAGATCTTGTTTTACTGCACTCTGAGTCTGTGTTGTTTTTCTTCTGCCAGGGCCTCTGGGTTCTTTTATATTTGTGTAAGCTTTTCAGGAGATTACTGGTTTAGCTACTTGAGACAACTTGTAAATGTTCAAGCATTCCGGACAAAAGGAGAGTGATTCTGTTTGCATTCTTTCCTCCATATCTCAGTAAGCAATTCCTGAATTTAAAGCTCTGGCCACCTTGGAAACTGGGAAGATGTTTATGTTAAAAGAAGCCCTGGACCAGGAGTGGCGTTTTCCTTCTCAGATGTCCCCTACTGCCTTAGGAATTTCTATAGCTAAGAATTGGGGCCTGAACTGGCTCCTTCACAGGAGAATAGAAGTTTATAGAGCCATTCACAGGTCCTCTGTGCTGGAGGAATGTTGGGCTGCTTACAGCCCAAGAGAAACAGATTCATGTGTGGGGGAGAATCGTTCCAGTCCAGCATATACTGAACCAAGTTCTATGACAGTTGTATCAAAGACGTTGTACCTTTCAGGCACTCCTATAGAAACCAGAATTTTCAGTTTCCTTATAGCCAGTATCAGGACAGAGGTAGGACTCAGCTCCTGGCATCATCGCAGGGAACTTGGAAGCTCTGAGAGCAGAGGGGTAAGGATGCACTGGAAGAAACTGGGTCCAGAGCTATGCAGCCTGCAAAGCAGGCCTGCTACAGCTAGGACAGGCTGTGTTCCACTCTCTTGAAAGGCAGGTTAAGAGGGCACTACCATTTACTCACTGACATAAAAAAAAAAAAATCCACTCCTGCATGTTATTCTGTTATAATGAACCCCGAGGCTCCATTGTAATGAATCCAACATGAAGCTTTCTGTCCCTGCAGGTTAGTCTAAAAACACAGCGAAACATTTCAACATTTTTGCCTTAGCCTCAGAAGCAAAGTTCAATTAGTCAAACCTAAGCCTGTGTACTTTTCTATCTGAAAAAATCAATTGTTTTTAACAGCTGAAAACTTTTCAAGCAACATTCAAACAGATGACATTTAGGAGGTGATCTTTGGCTTGTAGTTTCCAGGTCCAGTACTCACTCATACATGAATCAAACTCCCACTAACACATAATGATCTCTTAGATCACTATTAACACATAATGATCTCTTAGAAGAGAATTTGATTTGCAGCACCAACAAAAAGTTATCTTTGTGCTGGTTGCCACTTTCCTTCATCTGTTTTCCTTTACCTGTATTTGTTATAACATAAAACATAATATTGGAAAACTGGGATTGCCGTTGCCAAAGAAGCAAAGAAGTGACTCAAAAATATTATGAAACTGAGGAGATGTTTTGGGTTTGTTTTTTTTTTTTCTGTTAGGGTAGTGCTTGCAAACTTTGGCTAAGATTTTCAAAAGTGACAAGGGATTTTGGCTACCTAATTTGACTAGCTTCAGGAAGGCCTGATTTTAAATGAGAGGTTCCTCAGTACCTTCCAAGAATCAGAAGAATTTATCAGGGACCAAAAAATGTGATTAAGCCTACCAAAAATATGTATGGTTCACGTCTCTTACAAAAATAATAAAAGTATTAGTCCAGATATTTGCACTGGAGAAGTTAAAAAGTCTAAACAAAATCCAGACCAACCCTGTTACAAAGAGGCACTGGATGTATCTGTTGCTTTGCAAAGTCTGAATAGCTAGTTTTTAAAAATTTAAATGCTAACGTGAGAATTCTTCTGAGGTCATGAAAAGAAATATTAACAAACTCTTTGCACAGGAAGATTTTAGTGTTGTCTTTTGGATCAATTAGCCAGTGGCTATACTCGCTAGGCCATTCATCTACACTGCCCTCCAACCCCATGCTGAGAGTCCTTGACATTTGCTTACAGTTCAAATGGCTTTTATTCTATCCCAAGAGTGGTTCAGTATTGCCAATCAAAAGTAATCTACAGGTCTCAAAAATAATTCATGAAATTAAATTATAAAAATTAATTTAGAATTAGCCTTATCCACCTTCTGGTTTTTTAAGGGCACTTAGGTTTCTCCATGACTATGAGGACTAGAAACATGGAGAAAAAACAGATTCATCTTATCTAGCTTCAGGGGTCTACAACAGAGGCACCTGAGCTACTCTTGACTGCAAGGAGACCCAAGGCTTCCTTTCAAGTCAGTGTAGGTCTAGTCAATGCAGCCATGGAATTAGGGACACGTCTTCTAATCAAAAGTAGATGCTTGATTTAGGAGATGAACCGTGCCTGCACTGATTAGATGTACACTAACTACAGAAGGGGGTCTAGACAGTCATCTTAGAGGTAGATGTTTGTGCTGTATGCACCCACAGGTCAATCCAACCTGTGATGTTGAAACATTACTATATGAAACACTAGTTTAACCACATGGTTCTAGAAACTCAGGCTTTAAGAAAAATGCACCAAAAATATCAAGGCTTGATATTAAATCTTAAAGGTTGGTAATGCCCACACCCTTCTGCCTCTCTCTGCAAAATGGCTGTGCCCCTTGCAGAAATAAGGCAAACCCCCTGTCCCTGTTCATACATAACTAGTGAGATTCCCTGATGTGTATATTACATCTGCCTTCTGTCTCTGAATAAGTATTTTCCATGTCAGGGCTGCATAACACTGCCAGACTCCTGGCTCCCTGGGAAGGGAAGCTAAAAGCTCTGCAAACTCTTATGTTGAACCAAATTTTTCAGAGTCCCTGCTTGAAGAGACTAGTCTTGAGCCAAGACCAAGAACTCAGCTCCCAGTATAGGAACAGGGAGCCTGGAAACACTGGGAGCCTAACACTAACATGAGCCCAACGGCCTCCAGTAGCCTGCTGCAGTCAGGTACTGTAGCCTCATTGGTATAAGGACAGTCAAGAGTTTTGAGATTCCCTGTTTCGTCTCAGGGAGCCCGGATGCTTTGCCATGGCCATTCATCCCAAAACACTGATGTTCTTGGTTTATTTGACTGGTTGCCTCAAAGCTAGAAATCCTACAAGCACTGGGCATGTTTCCCTGCAGGCTGTTAATCCCAGGTTCTATAGGAAACCTAACTTCTAATTTGCTAAAAATTTGTTGGAACTGTGATGTTTCAAGTGAAAAATTTTGGATTCAATTGACATTTTATGTGAAAACTGTAATAAATTATTCTGATCAGGTCTACTTTATGTGATAACTGTTGCTTGACCAGGAACATCACCCACCCGTTTGTGCTCCTACTGAACTCAATAGTAAAACTTGTAACAGGAGGCTGCGTTAGACCAGCACCAAACTCTTGGGAAATTACACTTCCGAATTAATTCATTGTCCCTGGGAAAAACGTACTGAAAGAGTGAATATTTAAAATGTTCAAACCTTTCAAATGACAAATATCTTTTAATCTGCTAACCCTGACCTATGTCCAATAAAAATTCAAAACAAATTAACAACCCTGGTATCCTAGAACTAGTACTCAACTATGACCTACACAGACAAACACCCATTTCTCAGGCTAGCAATGACAGAGTCCAGCTACTCTATCTGACCTGTGACGTCCTCTCAGATACCAAGATTGACTGTTTTTGAAAGACTTAGCCACTTTTAATGGTCATTATTTTCATCTTCAGACTTTTAAGAATGTGCTAATTAGATTGAAATAGTGAAGCGACGCTCTCGAGCATATAAGCCCACACCCACCTTTTGGCTTACTTCAAAGTTGCAAACGCATATCTGAGCGTAGAATTTATCCTGCAAGCTATATGGAACAATCTTATATCTAAAACCTTCAAAATATTGAAATAGTCACAAAAAAGGAGACTAATATAAGTCCTAGAGACCTTATATTGTAAAACGTACAGAATTCTTCAATATATCTTAAGAAGACTATGCCTCACGTTCTTTGTGTACTTTCTTTCTGCCAGAAAATTTGTATAGGAAGGAACACAGTACGGGCAAAAAGCAGATGTGCACAAGGAAGTGTGGTTTCAGTTAAAATTCTGCACAGGGAAAGTGCAGGATCTTTCATAATGGACAGTGCTTTTGCTTCAAGACAGTGTCAGAATACTCAGTACTATTCCCATTAACACAAAATAAAGTAAAATTTCTGATCCTGCAGGCCCTATTTTGTCTGACACTGACAATTCAATTAAACTGAGTAAACTCAGCTAATGCAGTATCAATCACACCTGCAAAACTGAACTATTTTGGTAGGCACATGATTTCTTGCAATACCTAGATGTGAATCAGATGATATCCTGTAAACAGAGCTTCCTTTAAAAATGTGACTATATGAACCCAGTATAAAACCAAGGGAACAAAAAGATACCAACTTGTCGTCAAGTCTGTCTCTAAAATTAATGTACCTCCTCCATGCAAACTCAAACATGACCTTTCCTTCTTTAAGACCTACAAAGCCAGATACCCTCATGAAAGATTTGTAGTTGCCATAGTCTTAGAACAACAAATGGGGAAGCCCTTGGCTAGTAACCTTTGCTATTTTAATGATAAGTTGTATTCTCATCAGTTTTCATGCCCTTTATTCATGGAACTTTGAACTGAATTTTCTGTTGTTGTCAAAAAACCACACAGTTATTGTACTGTGTGGTAACAAACAAAACTCCACAGACATGGACTTTGGTCATTTATCTTGCTGTTCACGAGAAGAAAACTTCATAATCAAGTTCATCATTCAATTCAGCATAGAACAATGTAATATTTGAACCTAAAAATTATTGTGTGGAGAAGCTGAAATTTAAAGTACAATGACCAGGTTTCCCAAGTAATTTCTATGCAGTGTATTATTTTTATTGGTTTCTTCCAAAGAAAAAGAAGCTCATTTTATTTGATTCCTGCTTTCCGTGAAAGGTATTACCAGTAGGCAATTTATCTGCTTCTGCTTCTGCTTCTGCAAGGCAGATCAAGTACTCACCCCCTCCATTTAGGACATAACTACACCATAAGCTGTGGAGCACAAAGATAGATTTAAATGAGTCAGAGGCTCCTGTCTGTTTGAGCACCGATACCGTCTAAGTAGCTATTTGAGAACTCAGTAAGGTTCTCAGGACCTCAGCATAGGATTTTGAACTATATTCAGTGCTGGCCTCATTCTGGTTGTGCTGAAATCAATGCTGAGATTCTCCTGACTTCACTGAAAACAAAGTTAGATAAAACTGTGTGCTCTTGAAAAGTATACCTCCTATTTACCCCAGTTGCAGCTAGAGAACTGGTTAGCTCAGAAAGGAAGATGAGAATACTGCTGAGATAGCAATAATCAAACTTTTTATGAGTAAAGTGACGGCTAATATCAGAGGTTTATTCATATCAGGTCACAATAAAAATCTTTATCCTGCTATGAGGTCTCCGCAGGCAAGCCTTTATACAAGGGACACTTCAAAGAGAGGAATTACGAATACTCTTATTTGTGTGCCAAAGCATAGCTCCATTGAAATTAACAGTATATCAAGGTTAAGCCCCAGTAGAGATGCCAGTTAGCATTATTTTACACAAATGATTACAGTTACAAATGGGTGACTCTTCCTCATGCAGAAGACTTTTTATTTGGCCTTAGTTTTGGAGGTTAGGGCTTTAATCTACAAAAGGGACAAGAAATATAATACCTTGATCTTTCCACAAGTATTTTAGACACTTTCTACAATATTTGAAGTCACTCAGTCCACAAGAGATTACACAAATATTTCTAATCCGGTTAGTGGAAGAGTAGGATATGCCCACGTCACACAGCAAATAAGTAATACGGGTTTCATTACCTCCTGAATGTGAGGCCAAGCAGCCTGTTAGACGCTGCGGCTCAAAACCAGCCCAGATGGAAACAGAGGTAAGAGATGAAGAGGCTGTTGGCAAGAGTTGTAGGAAAAGTACAGGCTGGGAGAAGCTCTGGTAAAAACGCACAAAAAAGGCACGACCAAGGACAATAAAAAGCAGGTCTGTCTCAGGTTATATTGAGATTATTCTAGAACTGACTGTCAAACCTACTCCTTTCACAAAAGAGAGCTCTTGCAGCTACTACTTTTCCTGAAGTAAACAGGTACCAGCATTCGGTTGGAGCTAGTTTTGACTGATGTGCGGGCAGGCAGAAGTTTCAAACTTGTCAATTAGGAGAAGGATGCCACCTAGTGTTAACAAAACTATTTTGCGCTAGAGAACCCGTGCACTTTAGCATTGAGAAAAACGTCATGCTCCTGTGGGCAAAGGACTATTCTTTCAGGTCATCAGAGACAGTGTTGTTACAGACTATTCCCATTGAGTGGCTAATTCTTCTAGGATGAACAGCTTGTGAGATCCTTCTGCATGCTTTGTTGCATTGGTGCAAGATGCTAAAGCACTAGAACATCTCAGCAACATTTAAAAACATCAGGATATCAATACTTTGTGGTATACGATTCAGGGACTCGGAGCAGCCAGGCTATACTATTAAATCAGGGTGAGAGGTTGCCTCCGTTAATTCTTCCTCGCTCCCCTCTTTATTCAGGCTGCTGAGAGTAAAAATCACTGAAACAATAATTGCACATTACAGGTGGCTAGAGATTAGAGAGATTAGAGATTAGATTGATACTGCCAAAATAACTCTGGAAGCTGCCTATTATAACAAATGGTGAAAGGAAGAAGCATAGGAACAAAACTAGAAAGAGCATACTCAACAGACAGGTCCCAGAGCTAGAAGCTGGGTCCTAGAAGCTGGGTCCTATTTTTGGCTCTGTCACTAACCTATGTGACCATTTCTACTTTACCAGATATTGCTGAGTCTGCTTCCTCTCTTAGCTTTCATAAGCTTTATCTCCTTATAGTGCAGGTATCTGTGGTCAGGATTACCTACCAAAAAGCGCCTGCACAGCACCCGTAGAGAAACCAGTTCCTGATGCACCTGAGAATGACAATATTAGTCTTAAGAGGCTGAGCCTTTTATCTTTTCTTCCTTTAATAACTTTGCAGAAATGTTTACTATTTTAAGTAGTAAAATTCAGCAAGCTTCAGAAGATGATATTAGGGGCCTGACATGTCAGTGAAATATATAAAGGTGGTGTTTCCCTGCAATTTTCCTTCTCTTATTGGGCTGACAGGGCCTTCAGCATTCTGCTCTTCAGCCACGCACAGAGCACTAGCGATACATAGTAATAGCCTGATTCAACAGGGCTGCTTGAAGAAATGTTATGCACGCTTTAGTAATAAAATACCACTTCAAGATGGCATGATTGCAGGTGTTTTTATTTAGTGAAAAGATTTAAGGAAATGTAAATATTGTTACTCAATCTGGGCAACCTGTACCTATAAAGCACTGAATTTTCATATATTGTTAAAAAGACCCAGTCATGCATAAAACACATGGGTCTTGCCTGTGCATTTGTGTGAATACGCACGTCACACGCAGCACACACAAATACACAGCTAGTTTATGTTCCTATCATCACAGCATCTGTTAAAAATATGGCCACTGATAAGCAAGAAAGAACAAATGGATATTTTAAATGAAAGAAGTAGAATGATGTGTAGTGAAACTATTATTCAAATCTACTAATCTCCTCCGCTCATTCATGAAGCAAAAACATTTAACTTCCTCCTGTTTGGAACTAGCATAGGAGAATACACACAACACAAAATATTTGTCCAACAATAAGCAGAAAAGTTTAGGGAAGAACAGTCTAGGGAAGTGTCTGATTATTTCTTAACTACAAACAGTAGCTACCTGAACTTGAACCTTATTAAAATGCTATAGGAAATGATCATGTGTTGGTTAGAGAAGGAAGAATGGATTCAATATGGACTACTAAGCTAGTTTATACAGTTATGGAGGTCTCCTAGGACAGTTTCCTGGGATCCACTCACCCAGGAACAGTGTGCATCCCCCAGCCAGAGGATGCCACAGGTGCGAGTACGAGCACTCTAAGAAAGTGCAGTGTTTCCCCGAAGAACGAAGGACTCCTTGCATATTTTGAACCTTAGCAAGGTCCAGCCAAAATATACCTGTGGTCCTCATCCAGATTAGAATTTGACACTTGGTTCAAACTTAGGCTAAAACTTAAGAGAAAGCTACATTAAATAAATATTGTAATTACTATTAACTCATGTACAATTCAGATATGCATGCATCCACATTTATATGTAGAGAAAATCTTATCTGTCCATGCAGCGACCTGATGAGACAGTCAAGTTACCCGTAAGTGCATGCATCATTTCACAAATGACTTTTGGAAAGTTAGGTTTCTAGGTTGTTTCCAATTTTATTTTACAAGATGTTATTGTAATTGTACTGAGAAAACCTCACAATGGTGAAAAACATTATCTTTTGTTTACTACTAAAGAAAGAAAACACCTATTTTCCTAAGGCCTACTGCTGGTCTTTAAGTATATATACAGCGTTAAAAAATGCAACACTATGATAAGATCAGGTCAGAAGAGTTTTACATTAGGCAATCAAAATGACTGGAAAGTTTTATCTGAACCCTGACATGTCTTGGAATTTCATGTGTAAAACAGAGACAGAATCATCACTTTACCTAGCTAAGCTTCTGTGCAGATTACTTTGTGAAACATTAAGCTACTACTGATAAGGTTAAATTAAAAAAAAAATGGAGTGAAATGAATAACGTGCAGTAATGCCAAGAATACTATACTGAGGACCTAAGGAAAAAAAAAAAAATACTGCATAGATATTTGTTGGGAAAGCACAGACTATTCTTTGCACTGCGTGACACAGCATTTTCCAGAAAGCAAGAGACCATGATTAAGATGGCGGGGGCAATTTATTTTAGCATTTCCAGACTACTGACTGCAAACTTCATCTTTATATAATTCACTATGCCTCTTTTTTATATAAACCTGAAGCATCTGTATGTTTAAAACACTTTACAGAGATGTTTAGCATTCCACAGTCTTCCTGGAAAAAAAATTGTTCATTTAGCAATCTAATTTTAGGTATGAGGTTGTTGTTTAAAGAAAGGTTTTCTTTTGAAAAACTAATGAATCAAAATAACTGAATGGATAAAATGGCTTCGGGCTTGTTGGATTTAATTATTTTAAAGGCTGCCTGTGATCAGTTAAATAGTTGCAACTATATCTGAATTCAGATTCTTACCATTTTCATTAACAGTGACAAAAGTGAGTGCTTTCTACTCCTTATTCTTCATATTACCGAAACCTGAATAAGGATACACATGAGCGAGCTGGATTCTGTTGTAGCTCACATACTGTCAGCCAAAGTGTTTCTTCAATTGTGTTGCAAAGATCCATATCCCTCTTAGTCAGGGGTGAACCTTAAAAGAACATAGCCGGACTTCCTGATTTTGGGTTGAACTTGCAAGTCTAGCAACTAAAGTAAACGTTATTTTGAACACTGAGTTGTGATACAAAAAGCAGCTAGCAATATGAAGCAGGAGGCTCTGTGATTTCATTTATCCCTACACCGTACAACCACCTTTCAGACACCTGGAATTTAATTCTCTCAGTAAAAGACACAACATCACTCTTGCTGATCGTGTCATAGTCTTAGAGTCTACTGCTAATCAATGAAGTCCCTGAACGCCCGAGGATCGTAAGACAATACAAGTAAATGAACACCAGTGGATGCTATTCAGTCAAGTCACGTCTTAAGAATAGCGCAAGGAACTTGAGTTTAGCTTTACAAATACATGACAGCACTTCATTTCTCAGTTGTACTGCTTGTTGGGAAAATAAATCTCCCTTCAGTCTTATTCAGAATCTCTGCTTAGTTACTTCTCCGTTGGCACCTGGTGTCTCCTAAACTGTCTTGCTTCACGCTCTCTCATGCAGCACAATTTTGGTTCATAGAGACTTTGACTCATTTGTTAAGGTAGGCCTCACATTAAAGAGCATCCTACTCAACAAAGTTGACGTCAGTGAGATGACATGCGGAACAGGGTATCATTAAGGGTAAGTTTGGGTAGCAGTAATTTGTCATAATAACACATTAGGAAAACAATAGTTTCACTAGGGAACATATTTCAAGACATTTTCTTGCAGAGGGGTTTCAACAGTGCACGGCAAGGAGGGACCCATCTTTAAATCCCGTGGCCAAGAGGAGTTACATACCCTAATGCAAAGAGGAGTTTCCACTGACCCTCCTATGAATTGTCATAGCTGATCAAAGCCTTCCTACTTTTTATTTATCTTCCCCCTCCTTAGAGGTTGCTATAATCATATATTTATGTTCAGCGTTTATAAAGTACTCATCTAGAATGTCCTGCCTCTTCTCACATTTGTAAAAGTAAAACCCTGTTCAATTTTATTAACAGACTAAAATCTTTTATGTTCCCTAACAATACTTCCAGATTGAGCTTTTAGAAACTTCAGTTCCTTAACCACCTTTGGATGTGCAGCTCAAAGAAAGATCCTTCTCAAGCTGTAGTAGGCAAATAAGAGGTATCGCCCTCAGATATCTCAGGGGAATAAGGGATTTCAACTCTAGACTGTACTGGTATGGCTAGTTTGCTAAAGAAATCAGAGGTCTTTACTTTAGGAGGTTTCTCTGTATGCTGATTAGTATACTTACGGCTTCAAGCACAGACACGCTCTTTTTATGCAAATTAGAGGCGATGCCTTCTGTACTAAGGAAGTAAGAGTCACACTTGAGAAGAATAAACCATTATACTCTTAGGTTCTGTTTCTAATTTGGGGCACTAGGTCTGCAGTGTAAGTTTCTATCACAGGAGAGAGAAAAAGTCAAGGATTCAGTAATGAAATTGCTGCCTAAATTTAAATTTGATTTCTGAAAGTGTCTGTCTTCCAGCCAAAATGTGAGATTTTTTCTAGAGTTGCAGTCTTGACTCAGGTTGCTTGCTTATACTCGGAGTTCTCAGAATGCTTGGACGTTACAACAATTTCACTGGCAAAGTTGTCATGTAGTGATTACAATTATTAGTATTTAAGTATCGTATTGATAGTTTCTAAGGTCAAACGCTTTATGGGAGACATCACATAAAACAGTTACCACTACCACACTAACCAAATATTTAATAACATAGCAGTTCAGAATTTCAGCTTTCTAACATCACGACTGAGGAAGGTATCACCACGTAGCTTTTTTACCCTACGGATAACAGCTGTGTCTTAAAGAGACACATTTCCCAAAATCAGCTCCTTGTGAGACTCTTGACGCACGGCGCTCCAACCTATTCTGGGCCAACTAAACACCGGCTGTGAGCTACCAAAAGCACTTTGACAGCATTCTTACTGAACGCAATTGAGGAACGATGAGGCTGAAGTGCATTTACGTGCCTGTCATTGTTGGAGACTGAATGGCAGCACACACAGTTTTAAGGACCATCATCCCTAGCTAATCAACAGTCAAGTCAAATAGCAAGGCACATAATGTAAAACCACTGCAGTGATTAGTATGAATATAGTTATCGTATCGCATACTGCTAGTTGCGATAACTGTACTAAAAGCGGATGCATTTTTACTGGAATACAACAACACAACAAAAGCCAAAAGCTAGCCCATACATAGGTATGCCCATAACGCATTGAAGCTCCCCAGTCTCTGACCAACACATACAGATGGGGATGAGAAAGAGCGGAGCATCAGAAGTAACTCCATGACAGATCAAAATCCAGAGTAGAATAGCCATTAAGTAAGCAAATTCCTTTAAGCTGTCTTTAACAATCTGTTTGACTGAACTCATACCTATCTGCTTGGGGAACGACAGTGCACATAGGCTGGTAAATAATGCATCATAGTTAGCGTATTCTAGCATACAACACAAAAATACATATTAAATATCTGAGTGACAATCTTAAGAAATTATCATAATTAAGTGACTAAAAGAGATTGCCTCTCACTGGAACTTAAACTGATCGCAGAAGAGTTGCTGATTAATTAATTTAATTATTGATTTATTTGGTGCTCTTATTGCAAAATATGTGTGTAATATTTTAGGAAATACTTTTATTTGGGAAATGTTTTCATTGTTCCGACACAGTTCTTTTTTTAATTAGAGAATGATATTTGCAATAAGGAATGTGAAAAGTGCTTTAAGATATTAGGTAACACTGATAAAGCACAGCATTCCAAAAATCACAAATAGCTTTTTCTGGCTAGTAATAGTCACTAGATAACAAAATAGCATGCAAGTTTTGCAGTTAAGGTATGTAAGGTTTATGTTAGGTACTTCGCTGAACACAAATAGGCTGAGGCAGATGTTTAAATCTCACTGAGTTCAGTGGAATTTTAGGGCTTTGCTGAACATGGAGAGACTAGTGATGCTTGAAGGTATGCATGTGAATTTGTGTTCAAACTGACTTCCGCAAGAGAACGTTAAGGATTAAAAAGTCATATCTTGTCTATAACTGAAAACCACTCACTTGAGAGAACAAGTCAAATGTTTTCGGCTGAGCTTGTATATCTAAGTTCACGAATGAAAATAAATAATCCAGATTTACCTTTCAACACAGTCAGAAGCTGCCCCATCAGACCCCCATAAGTAAATGTGTATTTTGACTTACTGCATTTCCCTTTTCAAATGGCTACTTCCTAATGGTACTTCCTCATTTAGAATTATAGCTGAATCCATGTACACAAATGAGAAAATGAGAGAATGACAGGTGACAAAAAGAAAATTCCCCTCACCAATATTTTTCCTCCCATGTACACGAAATGCTCAGTGAAACGGACTTTTATATTCAGGAATATAAAATTATTCAAGGCAGCACCTAACCTTGTAATTTGCTTGCATTAAAGTCAATGGCAATGTTAGTGTACTTCATACACACAAGAAAAAAATCCCTGTTCAATCTGCTAGAAGTAAATGGAAAAAAATCACTACATTTCCTGTCAAATGGAAACAAGTATAAAGAAATAACAAGGAACTATAAAAAAATCATTGTATAAGATATCTACATTTTAGAATCAAATGCTTTACTACATTTTCCTTTCCAAAACGTTGGGAAGAGTAAGAATTTGTTCTTAAGGGCCCTCAATTCTGACTCGTTCTAGCCGAGGACTGATTGCCAGCTTGTAGCTCCATCTACTGTGCCAAACTGAAATAACAAGGAGTTTGATTTTTTCTTTCCATTTTTTTTAAACTGTATCTCAATCGCCTCCGAAAACAGAAGATCCAGGAATCAGCACTAAATATAGTTGTTGAAAGTAAACGAAGTGAAGACAAAATGGCAGATAACGTGAGCCAATAAGTAGAATAGTGCACAATAAGCAAAGTGGGTTCTGTTTTGAAAAAGGGAGCCTCCACAGACCGTGGGGCGTTTGGCCAGCTTTTATTTTTCAATTTGACGTTAGATCTCTTGAGAAAATGTTCACCTTCCATTTTACATACCTTTTTGTGGTATCAAAAATCTCTTACGCTGCCTTCCTTGAAACCAAAATCACTAAGTTTTACATGGAAAGAAGGAGATTCTCACCCCTTGTCATGTCCAGAAATAAGCCTGTAGGAGAAATATTTTCGAGGGACCCTTTACGTGAAGAGAGAAAAGCAACAGCGTGAACCTTGTTTTTCTGCCTCCCAGCAGAAAGCTATTCGCATTATAACCTCCTAAGTTGCATGAAGAGAAGCAATTTCAAGGACTAATTTCAGAACTAATCAATTGTTTACTTCAAAAGCGGTTACTACAGAAATTATCATTAAGGAATAGCCAGGCTCAAAGCAAAACATAGAATGTAAGAAATTTTAAACCTCCTAGCGAATTCTTGTGTAGTGCACTGTTGAGGCTACCTGAAATGTTGTATGAATTAGCCTTTAAAGTTGTTTGGACACATATCTATTTACACCTCTCCCTCTCACCCCAGAAACTAAACCACACGCTAAGCACAAGCCCGTGTTCTGCTGGTTAAAAAAGAGCAGTCTGGGCCGTAGTGTTGTACCTGCTCTATAGGTAGGTCTTATTTTCTATAGCTGTCAGTCCAGGGCCTTCCACAAATTCAACATAAATTTCACAAATATTTGGTGTCTTATCCCTATTTTATTTCACGTATGTAATTCAATTGAGCACATTAGACAGAAGTTACTCTTCTGAACAATCCCCCTAAAAAAGCCTGTCTTTCTTTCCACTGACGATACAGAGATGAGACTTCTAGGTTAAGTGTTAAAGCCCTCTCTTTTATCTTAAGAGTTCTCTTCTGTTTTGATTTTATTTTGATCTTCTATAGAACATGAGCAGAATCAGAAAGAGATCCAGAAGCCCGTCCAAATGCTATTTGCTTCAGTTTGCAATGGTATTTTTCCATTTTATACTCATAAAGGGTAAACATTTTGAACATATGTGAAAGCAAGTTAGGAACCTGAAATCTGTTTTCAAAAGTCATTTAGCCATGTAAAAATTTAATTCTTACAGAATATTCATAAACTTTAAGGTCCCAAGTGCTTAAACTATATTTCTTAAATAACGTGTAGGCTCCCAATTACTTCACTGCTTCTGAAAACTTTCATTCAGGCATGTCTTTGCTGGTTGTTTTAGTCATACTAATACAATATAAACCAAAAGGGACTCATAAAAGGCGTGCTGTCTAGCTATTAGATGGTGAGGTACAACATATTACAAAAAAATAAACCTATATCCTGAAGAACAAATTATAAATAGATAGGTAATACCTAAGCATTTGCAATGACTACAGATTATATTAGTTTGAAAAACTAAATCACTCACCTACAAAAACTAAACATATGACAGAACAAACAAGTCTTTCTAGCACAATACTTTGGGCAAATTCTTAACGAATCATTACTTTAGAATTTCAAGTTTGGAAAACTGTTACGTGTCAGGTGGACCTGAGACTATAAAGACAGGTATGAAATAGTGACGAGTCCATGGAGCTCAGTGTACAAACCTAGCAAGTTCAAACATTTCATTCAAAAGCTCAGTGTACAAACCTAGCAAGTTCAAACATTTCATTCAAAAGCTCATTTAAATACAAATGGTACTACATCTCTTTGCGTTGTCAGACTTAGAATGCCTGCCTAATGTCTGTCAGGGGCCATTAGTGTCACAGTTCAGTGTTCTGTCAGAGGCAACCATCTTATATCACCCACCCTTGAACACATATTTCTATTTATTTTTGTGCCGTTATTGTCTTCCTAACGCTTCCCAGATTTTTTTTTTTTTTAAATAATAGGTGAGCATGGCCGCAAGTAGCTGGCTCACTACTACGTTAATATGCATGTCTCCAGCCAAACATTCAAGTTCAGGCAACAGGAAATCAAAAAAACATACCCCAGCTTGGGAGTGCTTTCCCTCAAAAAACACACCAGAAGCTACGGTAAGGAAGTCCCATTAAACTATCTGAATTCACTGCAAATATATTGGTAGATGTCATCGTATTTACACCCAAACCTCAACTATTCCACGCCATTAAAATTTTCCAGCATGCCTATCAAATGCCCTGGTGTCAGACGTCGTTCTGGATTCAGATGTGTTAGGGGTGGATGAACGTGACCAGGAACATCCCTTGAGATCTGGCTGATCACTTCTACCGATGACAGTTCTGACGTGAAGGAACACAGAGAAAGTCAGTCTTTGTTACCAAAGACTGAAGTGGGCGGAATACCACAGTTTCACGTAGGCTCTTCATGTAACAAGGCTCTTTTAACAGAGTACTTATGTCTTCCCCCAGCGAATCCATCTGCAAATGGTTTTGCTTTCTGGACTCGATTTTACTTTCTCAGTCTTCCGCAAGAGGGGTTGTAAACCAGTGGTTCAAAACCGGCACATTCTTGTACTAAGTCCTAGGGGCCTATTAGACGTTCCCAGAACATCTAATATCAGTATCTGAGATGGAAGATGAACACGTTTCAAAACACTTGATCACTGGCCCAGGCAGGATAATGTATGTATTTCAAATTGACGCCAACGTGGATAAGCATAACAAATGGCAAAATCACCTGGTTTACCATGCTAAACGTGGGCAGAAGAAGGTACTCCCGAATGTGCTTTCAGGTAAGGTGTATTTGAGTCTTACCGTTAATGTAAATGCTTTACCTTCTGCATATATAGCCGTGCTGTCCCTTGGTGGATAGGACTGCTGTAACTCTAAGCAGTTCTTCCAGGCTATCACTGCTCTTGTTAAATTCTGAGTGTGTCTCGATTTCCTTTACTTTCTTTACTTACAAGGCCACACTGATTGAGGTGCTCACATGAAAATTGCTGTAATGGAGAAATACAAACACTGAAATACTGTAATTTAAAGTAATTGCCATGGCTGCATAGAAACAAATTTTAAACCATTCTTTGTTATGAGTAATTTATGGTTATTAAAACTGACTGTTTTAAACAATCTTAAAATACACATAAGAGGAAACAGTACAGCTCCGGCGATAAGGCATTTGTGTTCTTTTCCTTCTGTTTTTCTCCCCTTGAATTGATCAGCAGTAATTGTGTAATTACTAAACAACCTCAACTTTATTACTTCTGTTTAAAATAAGTAATGATGGTTCAATTTTTAGTTAATCTTGTCTCCCATTTAAGGTCTTCCTTTTTTTTTTGATAGAACGCTATGCATCAAGGAGGTGAAGTGAGCCAGTCTTTTTGATGCATGTGTTCAAGGAATGCTACAGTTCGGGTTCACAGCTCCCAGAATGACATGAATAAAAACATCGCAGCACATACACAAGCTGTGACAGCTGTATCGTCTCAAAAGCAATGCATCAAGGATACCCAATGAATTCACTCATTTTATAACCAGTGAAAATGGCATGCCTTGGTTTTTCTTTTAGTTTCATAGCTCATTTGGCTATCACGTGGAGGTGTGTAAGCTCTATGTCCTCCTACGTTTCTCCGACCCTGACAAATATTAAAACCAGATGTATGCAGAGAGATGAAGAGAGAAAAATGTGAGGAGTGTCATTTTCGGTTAAGAGCATTCAGGTGTTTTAAGAGGCTCTAGTTCTTCAGCGCTTACAGGTATTCAGCAGAAGCAGTTGCATTCACAAACGGATATAAACTGCTACTGAACTGGCTAGAAGGAGACAATAGGAAAAGAGAGCTTTATGGCAGCTGGAGTATTCACCATTTCAGGTTAGAATTTCAAAAAGGTTTCACAAAAGCAAAAAAAACCCCAACACCCTCTATCCAAAAAAAAGAAGTATTTAAACAATTTTAGTGTATCATTTTAGTGCACTTACAGTAGAAGTTATGGACGTTATGGGTTAAATTCATTATTTAATCTTTGCACATCAAGAATGAGATATTTGCTTGTACCCCTCTTTTTCCCCGCAACCCTCACTGATAATTTCAGAGGTTCTGATTACTATGCAGGAGCTTCTGGGGGTGGAAAAATACCTAAGAAATAAGACCTGAGTGTGGACAGTGTGTGTTTAGGACTGCTGGAGGGGATGGCATAGAACACAGGTGGGCTGAATTAGCTGAAACATCCATGAACCGGAAGGGAGAGAGTGTGTACATACAATCAGGGCAGAAGGGTAGGTGGAGGCAACTCAGAGTTAAGGGATGTGAAAATATGAATGGGGGTGGTGGGGGGCGGGTGTTGGGGGGGGTTATTAAAGCTCAAATTGTTCAGTTCCTGTAACAGTTATAATTACAAACCAAAATCAATATCCTTGCTCCCTAATTATGATACTGCATCCAGTAATAAATGAAACTGAGAGCATACGCATGCAGAAGCTTATACCGTACGGTAGGTTTAAACATGTGAGTTATCCCACTGAATTTTTTAAAGGATCTGGCACACAGGACAGTTCTTAAAGGTATTAACGGAATTGTAAGCCTCAGGTTTTCGTGCTCAAATAGTGTTTGGTGGAGTGACCAGTAACTGGAATGGAACTGAACAAATACTGAAGTCACAGAAGAAAGGGATAACAAAGGATTATTATTTGTCTAAAGATTTACTGCAGCTTTACGGTACCAACAAAAACAAATGTCTAAAGTTAATCAACTCCACAGTCTTACAAAAGGAAATGTATTTGTTAGGTATTACTTTCCTGATTAGATCCTATTACAAACTTTCTGTTGTTACATAATCCATTACCTAAAAGCCCTGCAAACAGGAAACATGCCTTTGGTAATACACCCGTATGGGAACTGGAATAAAAAAAACCCAAAATCTTGATTATTTACTCCTTCATTATAAACATCTGTCTTGAAGATTATCATGGTATCTATAAGAATGTTTTATTCTGGGTTTCTAAAATATAAAGCGCATATAATGCTTTCTGAGGAGGTTTCATACCTCCCCAAAATGTTCTCTTGTTTAAACCATTACAAGATTCATATCTGCTTTTCTCTAAGCAGCTTTTGCCCATGACAAAAATAAAGCTTACAAGCATGACAAATCTAACACTAAGCTTCTCTAAAGACTGCAAGTGCTTTTATTGCTGTCGCACTCACAAAAGGCTCAAATTAGTGAGGGTGGTAGGGAGAAGTATATAGTGTACGTAACACAAATGGTGGTAAATTACTTGCTCTGCACCGCAAGACGACAAGGAACAATTCTTTGATCAGAACAGAGGTCGCTACCATAAAAAAAGCTGAACAGATCGCCCCAGACAGGCGATGGTGCTTGTGCCAGGAAGAGTGGTGTTTGGCCTAGACCGGCTCAGTGGAACCCTCAGTGTCACGCCCCTGCGCTGCGCTGCACTGCACTGCGCTGCGCATCGCACCGCGCTGCACCGGAGAGGGTCGGAGAGGGCAACTCCTCGCTAGCAGGTCAAAGGGTGAAACCCAATCCCGCAACCACCCTTCCTGAATCCAAGCTGGTGAATTTGATGTATTTGCACAATCTGCCCCTTTGCCTGACCGAACAGATTCAATACATGATTTGTTTCAAGGAGTCAGTCACCTCAGGGATCAGACTATAATGACTAGGTCACTTTCCCAGTCTTACCACTTAAAAGAATGACATCTTTTTCACGTGCAAATCATCAATCTCAAGCTGCATGACTGACTGTATCTATATTCACTTACGGTTCGAATTTTCTGCTTGTTGTGATTACAACAAATAACAAATCCTTCGTATGTGTACACGTCTCACTGTAAATCAGTAAATACCAGTGCATTTGACATAAAAGGACAAAATCATTATCCTAACGGATCTGCCTTCATGTATCTTAATACTGTTTTGTTTCTGTGAATTTAATGCAATCATACCAGGAAATAGTAGTTAGGTGGCCAAAACACTCCCATTTATTCCTTTTGGATCACATCAAACTGTCATCTACAGGGGTGTTTACAGATTTATTGTTCAGTTTAGACCTCATACCTGAAGATTAGAGGTTAGGAACCACAGTTAAAGAGCTGGTTGTCTTAGAAATAATGTTATAACTTAACAATGGTGCTGGTACTACTAATGCAGTACTTTTATTAAGTACATATTGAGGCATACAAGGTGGGTAGGTTTTGGTGGGATGTGAGGCACATGAAGATTTGTGGGGGAAACTACATGCAGGCTTAGACTCATGATAACTTTTTTTGAGAAGCTTTTTAAAAAGCAATGTTTCATTTCAGAGGTGCTGCAAACGCAGGTGGGGTGTTCTGACATTATCCAAATAAAGACAACAATTAAGCTGAAAGAAATGAAGTATGACAAGCTCTTTGCACTCATGTAAAATGTAAGCGAAACACAAAGATACTACTGGCTTGGAAACACTCAATTTCAAAACATCAGGAGCATGCCAGTGCATTAGCACCATTACCTAGCTTTAATCATTTGTTTGTATGGTAAAAAAACATTCTCCTGCTTGATTTCCATTAGACCTAAATAAAAAAAAAAAGCCCATCCCTTTCATGACAATGTATGAACTGCCTTTATCTGTCAAAAGCTTTGTGTTAACGCAGGAGTCGCCCTGCATCATTCTCGGGGAAGGTGACAGTGTTTTTCCAGAGAAAAAACAGTTGAGTAGGAATGTCCCAAATGCTACGGATGAAAGTCTGGGGTGGGGTGGGGGGCTGAGGGAGGAAACAGGATACGGTGACACAACTAAAGGATGTAATTAGTGTATCGTTGAAATAGCACGGGCAACTTGGTGTTTCGCTTTTTTTTTGAAATTCTACCAACTTTTTTTTTTTTTTAAACTGGGCTGGGGAGTCCGCCTTGGAATAAAAAACCCCCAGGTAGCGCGGAAGGCAGAGGAGGCTGCTGTTGACTCGTCATGTCAAACGCGCACATCCATTGCTTCACGACGCGGGAGGTGGGGTGGGGGGAGGGGGTGCGCCAAGCGCTGGCCCGAGCCGTCAAGTTTTTGGGCGCGGTAGCCCAAACCGCCCCACACAAAACAAAACAAAACAAAACAAAACAAAAAGGCGGCGCTTCCCACGGCCGAGCCTTACCGCTCTCCTGCCGCCATAAGGCTGGCGAGATCATTTCGAGGCCACAACACGCAACGGCAGCACGACCCGGCCTTCTCGCTCCGAGCAGGGCCGCCTCACGCTTGCCTAACGGCCGCCGCCAGCCGCGCCGCGCGCCCGGGCGGATCCTAACGGTCGCCTGTGGGCGACCGTTAGGATCCGCCCGGGCGCGCGGCGCGGCTGGCGGCGGCAGGCGGGCGGGGAAGCGCAGCGCGAGGGCAGCCGCGCGGGGGCGGGGCAACGGCCGGCCGGGGTTGGGAGCGGGGGGGGGGGGAGGAGGGGAGGGAAAAGCCGCCGGGCGCCGCCGCGGCGGCTGATGACGTCGACAGCGCTTCCGGCGCCGGGGCGGTGACCGAGGCACACGCACGGAAAGGGGGTCGCTGCCGCCACCGCCGGGAAGGGGAGGGGAGGGGAAGGGGGGGGAAAGAGGAGGGAGGTCCGTGGTGGTCGGACGCGAGCAGGGGGCAGAGGCGCGCGCGGCCGGCCGGCCGCGCGGGTGAGGGCGGGAGGGGCGGGGGGGCAGCGCGCGCGCGCGCGCGGGGCCGGGGCCCGCTCGAGCCGGGCGGCGCGAGCCGGCGGCAGCCGTTGGTGACGGCGGCCCAAGTATCGCGAGAGGTAGCGCGGCGCCGGCGCTAGAGGTGACCGAGGCAGCGGCGGCCGCCCCGGTTGCCTCCTCCTCCTCCTCCTTCTTCCTCCTCCTCCTCCGCGGGAGGAGGCCAACGCGCGGCAGCGGCCATGGAGAAGGCGCCCAGCGTGGCGGCGGAGGCGGAGGGAGGTGATGGCGGCGAAGCCGGGAGCGCTACGGCAGGGCCCGGGCCGCCGGAGGGGCTGAGCAACGGCGGCGGCGGTGGTACCGGTTCCCCACCGACGCCGCCGTGCCCGGCCGGGGTGGCGGCGGCGGCAGCGGCACCACCACCACGGGGGTTAGTGCGGGTGTGCGACCTGCTGCTGAAGAAGAAGCCGCCGGCGGGCAAAGCGAAGCGGAGCGGGCGGGCCGGCCGGCCGGCCAGCAGCAGCGAGAGCGGCGGCGGCGGCAGCGAGAGCAGCAACGGCGGCAGCGACGACGAAGAGGAGGAGGAGGAGGAAGAAGAAGACGACGACGAGGAGGAAGAGGAGGAGGAGGAGGAGGTCTCCGAGGTACTGGGGAGGGGGGGGGGAAAGGCCTTCGGGGTTGCTCTCTCTGAGCCGGTTTCATAATTTTTCTCCCCTCTTCCCCCCCCCCCCCCAGCCCCGGTGCCGCCTCCTCCGCCCGCCGGGCCCTGCCGCAGAGGCAGGAAGGGGGCAGCACCGCGCCGCCCCCGGGCCGCCTCGTGGCGGGGCGGGACCGGCGCCGGGAGCCGAGCACCGCCGCAGGCCCTGGGGGATGGCGGGGGCGGGGGGAGGGATACCCCAGCCTCCCCCCCCCACCCGCCCATGACGGGTTTCGTCCAGGGGGTCTGCAGCCGGCCTTGGTTTCCACTTTGGGGTTTGGATTGTGGTTTATTGGGTTAATGTCGAGGTATTTTTTTTCTCCCTTTCCCTCTACCCCCCTTTTTTTCCCTTTTTTAAAATTTTTTTTTTTTTGGTAGGTGGCTGCTGCTACAGGGAAAGGCCCAGGACAGGTTCTGCGTTTTGTGGCCACCTGTGCCGGCCTGCGCTTCCTTCAGATCAGAGCCGCGACCCTAGGGCGCTTAACTTAGCGAATGCACGTCGTAACCCCAAAAGCCCTGGGCTTGGTCTTGGGGGATAGGTCCCCGCTAGGAAGGGTGCATTGCTTGAAACCTCCTCACACTGCCAATAGCAGGAATAGATTCATCGTCAGTGAAAGCAGGTGACTCTTCCTAGCTCAAGCGAAGGCTGCTTTAGAGTCCTGGTCATTTTGATCTTGTCCCAAGCGCTCTCTGAACCTGGCAGTAGCTGCTGTTTAAGAGTCATACTGAAACAAGTTCAGGGAAGCATTCTCAACTTGCTTTCATATAAGGTGAGGTTTTTTGGGTAGGTATCGCTGGAAAGGGCAAATAAAGACCAAAGCCCCTTTCTTGTTATTTGCATATGTAGTCACACACAGTTACTTTGCTGACTAGTTTTATATTTGTAACCTATTAAGCTGAATGTGTGCTTCTGCTTTTTTGAACTGTGTCCTCGAAGTAGTCCACTGTAAATCTGTAAGCTTTTCCCTGAGCTTTTTTTATAAGCAGTTTGGATTTTAAGTAACATAGTCTACTTTTGTATTAGATATTAAAATAGGGAAGAAAAAAGGGACAGAAGAGACCAATATGATTAAGAGCTAAGGTATTAGAGTTTTTCCACGGTAAAGAATTACTCTGCATTTTTTGACTGCAGAAGTTGGTACTAGAACCATTTTATCCAATTGTCGTAAAAGAAATTGTACGCAGTGAGTGTGTGTCTCAACAAGCAGTTATGTCTGTTTATTTTTTTTTTGTAGTACCTGTATTTTATATATATCACCATGTGGGTTAAAGTTCTCAAAGCATAAAGTTAGGCAGCTGCACTCGTGTGTTCAACTGTGACATCTAGCAATCCTACAGGCACTTGAATAGCTCAAAGTTTGTTCCTTGCTTGAGATGAGCCCATTGGGTTTCACAGTGGTGGTGCAAGGCAAGGAGGGATGAAAGTGGTCTAGAGACAGGTGAGAGTTAAGCATCTGGCTTAGGTGTATGAAAGGAACCTTCCACAGAATTTACGTAAAGTAAGACTGACTGGCAAAATCATAGGCAGATTGATTATGGGGTCCTTAGGCGTTAGCGGTCCACTCTTCAGAATGGTTCCTTATACAAGGTAACTTTCAATCGGTATGGTACGCGGCCTGGTGAGAAACGCAAAGAGAAGGAAGGAGCGCCTGTAATCTCAGCTGACGTGAGCCTCGGCTTGTATGGAGTGCCTTACGTGCCTTAGCCAGGTACCTATTTAATACGCTTTAGGATGACCGGAGAGATAGAAAAGCCAATGGTCATTAAAATATCACGAGGCAGCGGGAGAAGACTTGCCTTTTTTGACAGAAATGCTTGTATTGTTGATATCAATAGCTAGGAAGGCAATTCTGGCATCTAGAAGCTTCCTTGGCTTCTTTGTCTTAGTCACAGTCAGTGAAGGCTTCCCAGGCTGGTGTTCTGAGCTCAAGTATTGAGTGGGTAGGCACACTATACAGAAGTGAACATCATTGAGTTTGTCAGGTTCAGGATGCATCAGGAAATGTATGTGTTCTGCTTCATTTATAATTCTTCTTCTTGGTCATTCAGGTTGCTTACAAAAAAAATGATTTTGGCCTTTCTCTCACTGACTTCAGGATCGAATGTTGCAGCTTGGTAGAATATGCACAGCTGAAATCACTGTTTTTTAGGAATGTGAATGTGAGGATGGCCTGAATAATGGAGTGGAGGCTCTAACTTCAAAGTAGCTTCCAGTAACTCCTGGGGAGGAGATGTTTTGAATGTTCTTGAAGAAAGGGAGCTTTCCTTGTCTTGAAAGCAACCTGATATTTAATTTTGGCTTTCAAAAGCTTTGTTTAAAAATAATAACTTGGAGCTTCTGCTGTGTTTTTTTTTTTGCTTGTTTTCTGTTTTGCTTTTAATTCAGGCTTTTCTTGAGATGTGTGTAGCCTGTGTAGCTTTCAGCAGTTTGGTTGTGGTCTTCTGACCACTGGCGGTCTGGCAGACACACAAATTCAAAATTCTTTTTTTACTTTATGGTTTTGCTGTAAATGGAAAACATTGTGGAAACACTGTAAGCAATGATGCAGCAGTTGATGCTCCCTCCCAATCGTTCAGTTTATTATCCATGTAAAGTTAGGGCAGTTAGGCTAGTTTTTGCTCTTCCCATACCTTGAGTCTTCTCTAATCTGTGAAGTGAGGAACTTGAGATTTGACTATTAATGTGACAGCTTCTAAATATCAGGAGTACATAGGAACAAGGCAAGGAAGCACAGTTGGAGACCTGGCAGATACTAAATCACAGGAACCCCATGAGTGGAAAGACATTGTTTTGGCTTAGTCGTTACTGAGCTGATGGAATGGAATAAAAAGTAGTAATCAGATGTTTTCATCTCAGTCTATTTCTAAATGCTGTTAGATCTCAATGTGGCAGCATAGCCATTGAATGGAGCTCTGGTGGAAGAAGTTTAATTGATATTTCATACCAACAGCTTAATGAGCTCTGACCACAATGTTCAGGGTAACCTCTAAGGTTGCTTACTGAAATTGCAGCCAATTACTGTTTGCCAAAAAAAGCCCAATATTCTTGGTAGCGCAGTTCAGTATAGTCTGTAAATGGCAAATTGTCTTTTATTAACTGGGGGTTTGGGAAAAGAAAATGTGTGAACTCTTTTCAGTATGCGGGAAGAGGAATCTTGAGGTGAGAGAAAAATGATGGAAAGTCAAATATCAGAAAAACGTTATTGTGGCAGGTTTGTTTTTCAGGTGTACATGCCTACTATCCGTTTTACTGAGCAGGAGGTCAACTTGCATGCTTTCTGGTAGAATTCTGGCCTTAGTTTGAGTCATCATGTTATATATAACAAACCAAACTGTTCAGTTTTTTTAAAAGAAGTAGTCTCATAAGCTGTTTTAAGGAGCTGTATCTGTCACTGTCAAATGGTACTGCAGTGACGATTTGATCAGGTGACAGCTCACAGTGTGCATTCAGGCAAAAATTGCATAGGTACAGGGCAGTATATGAAGATATACTTCGTGAAATATATTGAGTTGACTGACATGTTAAATGTTTATGGCTGAGATGTTTGTGGATGAAGCATGTAACTATCTTTAAGGACCTTGCGTAGCTTTCCTTGAGCTGCTTTGAAGCTTAAGGTACAAATTAGTTATCTGTAGAAGCATAGAGTTGCATGACAGAAATAGTATTCATTTCTTGGATCTTCTGTTGGTTAACGCATCTCTGTTCTGAGTTGGAATTATATGAAAAGTGTAAATGAAAAAAAACTGTGCTTTTTGGCCAGTCTATTTGATGGATCTTTAATGGAAAGATGCTTCTAGTGGTGGTCTGTACAGTGGTCTTTGCCCCTCCCATTTAATGTGGCTTATTCTTGACAAGTAAATCTGTGATACCTGAAGATGAAGAAAATTGCCTATCAAATTTCATGTGCTAGGAGGACAGGTCCAAGGCCTATATGCTAATCTTCTTAAAGGAATGATTTTCAGGACATAGAAATCAAAAAAAAAAAAAGCTAATTAGGTGAAAGTTGATATATAATGTGAAGCTTTAGCTTTGAAGCAGGTTTTTTAGGGAGTTCTTTCTTGTCTATATTTGAAAACATGGCTTAGCAGTTGCTCTGAACAGGTTCTGGAAAATAAATCGACAGGCTCCTTGAAAATTTTCTCATATGGGCTGATTCTGTTAAACGTTTGCTGTGAATAAACTAAGGAATGGCAAAAAAGGAGCAAGTCCTCATCTGTGCAGGAGCTGATATGAGTCTGATGTCTAGAGTGCATTAGAACTTCCCTTATGAAACACAGAAAGGTTTAATTGTTTAAACTCTGTTTACAAGCTGATTTTAAGTTTTGGAACTTCCGGAATGTTTGCTTCTGGCAGTGAACTAGCAAAAATATATCATTTATTACTGCTTTTTTAGTGTCGCATCCATTTTATGTGTGTGTTGCCTCTCTCAACTGAAGAGCCTCATGATGAGTAGATGTAGATCAATCTTGGAGGTGGTGGTGTTTTTTGTGGATGACGTTATTTTGGCTGATTTAGTTTGTCAGTGGTTCTCGGATGATTTCTGCAAATAATTGAGGACTGTGCTTAGGAATGCTCATGGTAGATACACCTGAAAGCGCTTGCCTATGGAATGGATGTTTTTAAGACTACTTAGCTGTTTCTCAGGCATTCTTGTTTTCATGTTGCCCTCATTGCTTCTATAAAAAGTCTTTTTAATGTTGTTCCCCCCCCCCCCTTGTGAATGAATCAGTAATGGAACTGGGCTAGTGAGATGAAATAGAGGATTGGGGTTTTCTGTTGTTTTAAAATCTCATGATGCAGAAGCAGTTGCTCTCAACAGCTCATTTTATCTTTGGATATAAGGTGTTAATCTGAAAAATTGGGCTTACTGGTGCAACTTTGAGTGTCAACAGCACACAACTGTAATGCTTAAATTATAGAAGGTTGTAATAGATTGGAAGTTAATGTAAGCTGTTGATTTCAAGCAGGAATTTTATTTTTTAAGTCTGTGCCCAATTTACGCCAGCTCTCTTAATTAGACTCCTGAGAATACAGAAGTGTGAATGGGAGGGCCTTTGGCTTCTGGAAAGCTGCTAACCAGCCAGCATGCCTCAGTTGACCACTGTATGATACCTTCTCTGTACTGCCATTACTTTAATCTCTTTGTCCCTTCAACTAAAGGGCTGAAAATGCAACTAATTGAGATCTGTCCTTATTAGTGTGTGAAATCCTGATGAACAGTTCAGAGTCCTGTATTTTGCATCTTTGTGCCTCTCCCTTCAGCATTTCTTCCCTGAACTGTTTTGTTTCTTCCTTTCAGAAGAAGGAACGATAGTGAAATCCCTCAGAAAAAAACTTCTTATGTAAGAGCTAAGGTGACTTTGGCTTTTTCCTTATTGGCACAGTTAATACAGTGTGTCACGTGGTATAACAGCACTTATCCTGCACCAGTTCAACTGACCTGACTGAGAAATCAGGTGAGCCACAGCAGAGTCTGTGGCAGACATCTCTTCCATCTCTAGAAATGGCCTTATCATGACAACTCGGAAACCCTAGTGCTGACCTGTATGTTACATACTCCTGATTTAAAAAAAAAAAAAAACAAAACAAAAAAAACCCTCTTTACAGAAAATATATTGGTGTTTGTTTGATGCTGCAGGTGAAATTTTATGTTTTGTCTCGCGTGGGGAATATCGTAAGTATGATGGGATATAACTATCAAGAGTTAGTGTTCTTGAATTTTCTGCTGATCTTGAGAGGCGATTAAAGTTTGCCTGAAAGTATGTTAAGGATGATTATCAAAAATCTCTGAACTGTCAGGTCGCACAGGGCAAGTTGGTAGTTGAATTCTGCAACGAAGTTCCACCACGTTAAAATTTTCTGTAACTGACCACTGGAGGTGTTAGCCAAAAATGTTGTGTCCGCCTTGGTTATTTTTCACTGGAACAGGTTGCAATCAAATCAGTTTGGAAAACTGGAATAATGATTTGGCCGGCTTGGTGTCGTTCCCTACCTTATCATTACTGGCAGATGTTTTGCCTCTTCATTTTCTTCCCATCTCCTGTGGATCGTGTCTTGCATATGTCCCCTTTTCTGAAGCATTGCAGATTACTCAAATTCATATGCTGGTTAGGAGAATTTGTACTGTTGCTGTCTGAGCTGGTAAGCAAGCTCGAGTGGTGCCTCTTTGTGCATGGAAAACACTATAGGTATGTGGAGCTAATAAACTGTGTCTTGTTAAAGCTAGTGTATATTTTTTCCATCTTCAGGATGTTTGTTTACTTAATTGAAGTTGTTAGTGAATATCTAGATCTAAAAAAAAAAGGCCTTAGTGTAAATTGACCACTGCATGACCTAGTGTTATCTGTCAGTGGTGCCATATGCATTTGCTTATTTCCCTGCAGTTAAGGCTGTATTTCTCCAGGAGAACTACTTAACTCTTCCTTTATATGCAAGCTGGAGCTAAAAGCCCCATATTTTAAGTGAGTAATTTAGCTCTTTAAAGAGAATGCTTTCTGTGGAAGAGATTTAGCTGAGATGTGAGGAAATTTCCTCCTTTGTCAAATTCAAAGACAAGTGGGATAATATGTTTTTCTACTCTTCATGCTTTGAAAAAAGGACTGTTCATGTGCACTTAGGATATGTTGATTTGGAAGTTTTAGGTAGGAATGCAAAATCATTGCTGCGGATCTGAGACAGATAAGGAGGGTTTGTTTGCAAGGTTGAAGAAACACACCCCTTTGAGTTAAACAAAATAGGATGCATTTTTAATATTAATGTTTAGGATGTGGGTAGGCAGTGGACTTTTTTTCCTGAGTGGATAACGTGCTTCTGATTGCTTTGTGCTATGGCATTCTAGGTGGCTGACTTGAGACAGCATCTTGAGAAGGTATGCTGTATCTTGAGAAGGTATGCTGTATCTGTAGAGCTCCTGCAGCTGTGTGTTTTTTCTGAATCCTGTTGCTCTTGAAATAACTTCTTGTGCCTTAAAAAAAGAATACCAAGTGTGTGGGCGGGTAGAGACTTAATGTTAGCAAATGGTTTGGATAAGGGCGTTTAACTAACAGATATACTCAGAGACAAGCGTCCTCCATAACACATTGACAGCCTCATCAGTGAATTTTAAGTATGTCTTGGTGTTAGTGTGTGAATTCTGGTTGCCTCTGTGCAGTCATTGTGCAAGGGAAACAGGAATATTTGAAAAGAATATATACTTGACCAATAAAGGGCAGCATTTCCTTTCTGCTTTCACTAAGCAGTTAGTGCTTTGTGCTAATCAGTACCCAGAGGTTATCTCAGGATTGCAGATGTTTTTCAGGTAATTCTTTCCCTCCCTTAATGCAGTCTTAAACCTATAGCTCTCTGAGGAATTAAGCCACATGCAGGTATTCCTTAACTGTTCTTTCACCTTGCTTTCCTAGTAAGGTAGTGGTTGTAGACGATGATAAAAATCAGGCTGGAGCATGTATTTCGGATAGCTTCATTTGTGCTTGCAATTTTTCCTTTTTGGTTGAGTGTTGATGGTTCTCCTTGCATCTTCCAAACCTGGTTTTGATAGATGGAAATTACTGGCATCTGAAGCACAAGTAGTTTTTCTCTGCTGTAGTTTAGCTCGATGCTTATATCTTACAAATACAGTGGTATAGTGTAGGAAATACAAGAAGCTGAAGCAAACCTTGTTGTGTGGAGGGTTTTTTTTTTTTTAAACTTTTCCTATATCTTAGCTTGAATTGGGACTCTGTGGTGTTAGCCATCAAGAGCAGATAGCTTTGTGCCTATATGAATACGGATCTGAGCAGCGGCTGTTCAGGTGCTAGATAGTAGAGCTAGGAGAGCAGAGGGCTATTAAGTACAATGAGGTGTTGCGATTAGGACATCGGTTTGTTTTGGTGTCTGTTCTCCTCAAGTTCAAGTTGAAACAGCCAAAAAGTGAAGTACCTATATGTTCATTTTATGTCTTGATTCGTTTCTTACCCCCCGCCCCCCAGCTTAAAATTAGAGGCGTCTTTCATGCAGTGTGACTTGATCTTTCTTTTGCCAAGCAAGCTACCTTGTGTTTGGACTCAGGTTCATTTACCCCTGCCCAAGTAAAACAGCAATGCTTGCTCCTAAGCCATTACATCTGTCCCTCTTTGCAAAAGCTCCTCTGGAGAATAGAGCCTCAGCAGAAGGGGAACATCTGAAAACTCTCCCTCTGCCAGGGAGCAATACAGATATAAGAGTAAGAGGTCGTTTTTGTGCTGTGTTTTTCCCACTCCCTTAAGAACAGGACTGGAACATCTTCTTTTATGAGAAGCTGGAGCTCCCAAGTAAATCTGTGTATGCAAGGTCTTTGGTGATCCAAATGTTTTCCTATGCCTTAAATTTACGGCTTGAACTACTTCTTTCCTTTTGTTCAGTCCTATCCTAAAGTGTTTTACGTGCAGAGTTTTCCTTTTTATGCCCTTCTGCAAGTGTGAATTGGTTTTCCTCCACAGAGTGGTGAACAGCACTTCATTGAAGTTTAAAATTAAAACTCATGATGTGATTTTGGTTTTCCGGAAGTACTCAGTGCTGTTTGGAGTCTTTATTGGTGGGAGTATTAGTCCCCCTGAAGTCAGGGGAATCAGGCTTCTGTGAAGATTGCAGTGAGTACTGCTACTCAAAAAAAAAAAAAAAAAAGAGAGGGGGGAGGGGATGGGGAGATGGGGATTTAAAAAAAAAAAAAATACTGTGCCTCCCAGCCACTTGGGAAATAATCTGGTTGAGGGGAAGAAAAAATCAGCTGCAGAAAAAGCATGTTTGCAGCTAATGAGTTCCTTGATTCAGTTTGAGTCAGGCAGTCACACAAGAGCTTGTGCTGACACAGCAAAGGGCCAGGAATTTGGACAGGGAGAAGAGATGAGGACTGCCTTTTTCGGTGGAACTATTCCTTTAAATGTCTATCAAAAAAAAAAACATTCATGTCTTTGAGGACTTGAATTGTTGAGAATGCTACAGATGTGTGAAAACTCTCATACTAAAGGGCTAGGTAATTCTCTTCAGTTACTCTACAGTTTCTTTGGATCTTGTATTTGAAAGTGTCTGGTACAGTCCTGGAAAGATAGATCATGTAGAGATTTTTTTTTTTCCCCCCCTAGCTTTAAAGCTTTGAAGATTCTTCAGACAAAATGTATTTGTTGGGTTCAGTAAACCAGCGTGTTTGGGATGGGAAGAGAAAGGGAGGATGGAAGCAGTGTTTTGTTCAAGAGTTTCTGCACTTTTCAGAATCACCGTTTCCACCTCTACGTTATTCAGTGAAAGGCAGCAAAGGGATCACACTCTGTGCTGGCTAGCGTAAAGTAGTCGCAAAGCATGACTGGGATCAATATGGTGACCATAATATGAATAACCAAGCTATCTTAAAGAGTAAGAGCACTTATTTTAACAGTTTGCTGGGTAGATGAACATATGCCTTCTGTCCATCTCAGTCAGTAACAGAAGTGAAAGTTGGCATAACAGCATGCTGGTATTTTTGGGAAGCATCAGCTTGATGAAGGATTTCCTCAGTGATAATTATAGTGGCAAACTCTATGTGCTAAACTTTTAAAAGGGCTTTTCAAGCCTGTGTGGGGGAAATGTGTATGCGTCTATACGACTTCTGTGTAAAATCAGGCTAAATGTCTTTGCATCTTTGAGTGAGCTTTTGGAAACGTACTAGTATGTGAACTGGAGTTGCGTCCTCCAAAAATCTTCCGTGTATGGCACAGCACGATGTGATGAGTTCATCTAATAGCTAACCTCTGCCAAGAGGGGGAAATATCTTCCACCCTCAGTTATTCCCAGCTGCGCGTTTACACTGCTTATGTTTTACCAGCTCTCATTGTCCCGAATAGCTGGTCTGTGATGGAGCCAGAAGGCACTAAAGCTGATGAAACGTGGGAAGGGGCGCTGAGAGCTTTCTTTCTCGAGTATGGAACCGAGCTGTTGTCAGCTCAGGACATGGCTTGTTCATGTATGTGGGACTTGATATGTCCTCTTTAGCTGAGCATTGAGGAAGAAACAGCTCTGGCAAGTGCAGTGTTTGTTATGAAAGTTACTGCAGATGCTAATTCCTCCTGTGCTTTGGGACTGCTGGGCTGTTCTGACCCACCATCGCTTTGGTATGTTTGTGTATCATCAAAACCTGGTAGCCAGCAGATCTCTGCCTTCAGTAACTTTATCAGCGTTAGCAGTTTTGAAGTGTATGAAATAGTGTCACTTAGTAAGAAATTGTTTGAGAGAATTAGATTTGAAAAAGAAGTAGGAATGTAATTCTCAGTGCATTCTATTAAATGCCTATCTTTTACATCCAAAACAAAAAAAGCTTTCAAGAATGATAGTCATCTTCAGTGGTAGTTTTCATTGTAATCCAGAGATAGGTATTGCAGAGGATGCAGCCTTTTCCAACTGTTGGAATAGTTATTAATAGAAATAACCTGAGCAGTGTCTGTCAAAACAAGTGTTCTGCCCAGTCTGGGCCATATTTAAATCCTCTGATAACCTTCTGTGATAACAGAAAGTGACTGTTTGGTTTGGGCTCTAAGTAACTTCTAATGCATTTATTAAATTTTGTCACAATAAAGCAATTTCGTTAGGCTCTGTGCAATGGATTTAGTTTGAATTAAAACGAGAGAGATTGCCTCAGGGTGCCTGTTGGTTTGGAAGGACCTTTCAAGTCAAGGCAGTGAGTGTTGTCTAGCTATACTGTTTCAGACCAAAGGTGATTTGATTTTTTTTTTTTTGGATTCTTGAATACCTTCAGAGTTTGTCTTCAGCTAAAATTAGGCTCATATGGTGAGTGCATCTTGGAATGAGAAGGGCAGGTATCTGTAACTTAAATGTTGTACTGTTCTTCTGATATCAGAGATAAAACTGAACCTATGATTCCCCCCCCCCCCCCCCAAAAAGACCCAATCAAGAGAGATGGGGAACAGGAGTTACTGAGCTGCAGTTAACACTCACTATTCAGCTAGAGGTATTTTAACCTGGCAGGTAGTCAGGACAACTGTGCTGATAGTAAATGCATTTCTGTTCTGCTATGAGGTCCTTAGGACTTCTTGATCTTGTAAGTAACTTCAGATGAGACTAGAAGTGAGCAACCATGTTGAAAGAACATAGCTAACACAGAATGTTCTCTTTGTTTTTATTCAATGTGTTTATTCCTCCTAGTTCAACCTTTCCCAACAGCTTGTTCTGTGTTAGATTCCAGACTTAGTATTGCTGTAGATGAAAGGAGTATGTTTTCATTGAACAGTTCTGTCCATAAACTTGAAGATACCAGCAAAGTAACTCCATTTAGTGACAGCTTTGTAAAAGAAAGAAAAGTCAAGTATGATATTCTGAGCTCTGCTTGTTTCCATAGCAGTTAGGATAGCTCTAGAAGTCTGGTATAAATCAAGTCTGAATTCATCACTACTAACAGCCCACCTAAATGTAAAGCTGTTCAGCCATGGAGACATGGCGATCCTGATCCAGCAGATCCTAGATTAGAATTTGGCATGGAAATAGGTCATATCAATGTACTGTTAATTGGATTATAATGCACACAAGAAAATCATGGGCTTTGCTGCTTGGGAAGGAAGTGGGGACTCTGATCTAGGAACTGGGTTATTCTGTTGAGAGCATCTTAACTCTTTGTGAGGAATGTATTTTCATTTAAACTGTTCAACAACTTCAAAAGGCTGATAGCTGTTACCTGCAGAAATTGCTTAGGCTGAAAACATTAGGCAAGTTCTTCATGTGTTTTCCTATGAGCTTAATGACTGAAGAACTGGGAGAAAAAGGAGCTAGCATCCTGCTCGTTGCATTTGGTCCTTTTATGGCTACTGAGGTTTATGTTATCTTCTGCGCACCGTGTTCTGCAGCTGAAATTGCTGATATGTGTTGCATCATATCAGATCTGAGGGAAAGCCTATCTGTATTTGAGAGCTTGTTTACAAACAGTGACCAGGGGAAAATACAGAACAGCTTCTGCTGAAGTGGGCATGTTCACTTGTTGCATACTCAATGGTGTACATACACCCATGCATGTAGATAGAGCACGGCTTCTATCTCTTAATCTCATTTGCATGCACTAATGGGAAGATGTCTTGCATTAATACCTATCTTAGAGTTTGAGAGGCACTAATATGAATATTGTTGGACTCCCACATGTAAATAATTGTACCTTATTTAGAGACTCTACAAATGCCACTTAAATAGCACATAGCTGTCCTACCGCAAGCCCTTCACAAGTGGAGGGAATATGGGCTAATTGGTTTTAAGAAGGATGCTCCCCACCACCCTCCCTGTCTCTGAATTGGTGTATTCACCGCATCTGTTCCCCATCTTAGTTGTGTTTTAGCCTAAATGCCAATTTTCTTACTGAGTTCAAGGTTCTCAGAGTAAAGATTTAGAACAGTCCTGAAATATCACCCAGTGAAAACATCAAGTACTTCAAGGGGAGAAACTTTCAAGAACGCTCTCCTACTGAAAGTTCCATTTGGACTAAAGTTGGTGGCAGCAATGTTATGCTTTTGATGGGGAAAATAACCAAGCCTTTTAATTGCTTTTAAAAAAAAATGCGTTTTCCTCATTTTTAGCTTTGTGTCAATTCTTTTTTGTTTGTTTTGGGCATTTTCTCCATAGCGAAATCTTAGGAGGTCTTCTAATAAGATAGAAAATACCTTCTGATTTGTCCAGTGTATGAATCTGCAGGAATATAGCTTGGCAGAATGGCTTTCAATGAGGTTCTGGTTTCGTTGCATCGTTGGGGCAGTGTTATATGTAGAAAAAGATTTGCTTTTCGTTTCTCCTTTTCTATGCCTTACAGAATTAAAGTTGCAAAATGAGCATAGGGCTTACGTAAACACTTCCCAAGGAGGAAGGCTCTTTGCTGTTTGGATAGTTTTCGTCATTCTGTGCCAGAATGCTACTTATTTACTAGATGATAAAACTCTGTTTAGAGGTCAATTTTATTTAGTCATAAATGAATACTTATTTCAGAAATACTTCTATACTGTGAAACTACTTTCTGTTTGTGCGTTTCTGGTGTAAGGATTAACAGACTGCTAACAGAGTTTAAAAGCGTTAGCTCATGATTCTTGGGCTGAAAGTTGAATCTTGGTTGAGACAGAGCTAGCTGTTGAAGTGTCTTGCCTTGGAGAAAGTACTATAAGCTGAATGCCTTGCTTTGAGCTTGTCTGTGCTGTCAGTGAATCCTTAGTTTTCCTTACATTCTTGGCATTGTTCTGCTAACTTTATCCAGTTGTGGGAGGGATTGCCTTCTTGCTGACCCTTGAATGATAAATCTTCTAGGAAATCGTATCGCAGTGTGAATGCTGAAATCCCCCAACTCTTACTGGGAGGAGATAATATTTATTTGAAAAGGGTTCTCCGAATATGGAGTCGTCATATTGTCCGATCCTACCAGATCCCGATAGGTCATGCGAACTGATGACTGTACTTTGTCAGCAGTGTGCTGTTGTTATGGGAGAACAGGTCTGAGTAGAGATGTGTGATGGACATCAAGCACTTTATTCTGTCAAGACAATAAACATCTCAAGTAAACATTTATCTAAGCCTGTTGCCAACAGTCAGTCTTTAAATCTTTTGGGGTTTTATGCACTCTTTTAAATTGACGTAAAAAGCTTGTGATGTGTTTATCTCTGCACTTTCAAAGGTAGCTTAATATGGATACCTTTCCAAGATACTAGTCTCTTTGGAGCTGTGGGTAACTTAGGTCTCAAGAATACCACATTAAGGCCCTTCTAAGGATTTGAATTTCATCACCTCGAGCTTACCAAAACAAGTAAGACTAAACGAACAGAAAATACTAGGTGTGGCAGAAGGGTCTTGAATGCTTTGCCACCTTAGGCTAAGTAAAGAATATGCTGGACAGAAATGAAAGATCTGTCTTGGGAGAAAGCATAGTTTTTCACCGAGGAGGAACTCGATGTTCAGCAAAATTGTTAGATAGTTGTTCCAGGACAAAAATATGCGGACTGCTAATGGAGAAGTTCCATTATCTCCTTATGGTAATAGAGCTGCAACAGGAGATTGCAATGGAGCAAGGATGAGGCAGTGAGAATAATTTTGTGATTCTAAAATGAAATGAACACTTTGCCTCAGTTTTCAGCAGAAGCACTATTGAAAGGCTGAATGCCCAGAAATGCTGCAATGTAAAGGTAAGGAATAAATACAAATTTGAATAAAAGGCAGCATATGTTAACAAAGGTAGACTGTACCAGGTGAAACAGCCTCTGCCCTCAACACCAATAGCAAAACTTAAATGGAAATTCACTAAAGCACCTGAAGGAGGTTGGAAATTTAGTCGGGCTGGCGACTAGAGAGGTAACTACCGAAATAGGTGAAGTAAAGAAGAAAACTATCTAGCACAGGAAGAGAGTAAAAGCAGATGAGGGTCATGACTTAAGATTTAATTCTTAAGGTTTACTTTTGGAGAAACTGAAACAGTTGGTTAAAGTCTCTTTTGTATTGACAAAGAACTGAATGACCTTACAAAATGCACCAGGAGATGTATGATGCTATCCATTGTGAAGTGAAGGTCATGCTTTTCTGGTATAAACAGATTTGTGTGTGTGCATTTTTTTTTTTTTTTTTTTAAAGCAATTGCCTCAGAAGTGGCAGCGGGTAAGAAGGATTGTCAGTGTCTTAGCAGTTATCTGAAGTAGCTAATGATATCAAGGAGTGATGAAAGGTATATGCACATCTGGGGAAGTAATTCCTAATGAGGGTAGATAAATTATGGTGCGGTTTTACAAGGGAGTTAGCTTATCTGGACTAGTAAGCACTCGTATGGATGCATATTCAAGAAAATTTAACTTCAACTTGATTGTGGAGGGTTCTGAGGAACCTTTATTTTTAACTTGGAGAGCAGGTTGGAAGGACTCAGCTCAGTTCAGCAAGGTGAAGGTGGGTATGAGTATTATCACCCTTGGAAGAAACGAACCAAACACAAAGCTGAGAGCTCGTAAGAGCCCAAGGAGGAGTAGATGTACATCAGGTGGTGCATAATTTCAGTGTGTCATTTCAAGTGGTTTGTTTGTTAGGAGGTCTCTCAATGAAGTTGGGCTATTTTCAATTTTTAAAAAATTCTTTCCTGTGCTCTCTTCAAGATAATTTTGGTGACCATAGAATATTTGGTAATACAGAACAGCTACAGCCACTATGTCTGTGATAAGTGATCAGGGAATGCCCACTTCCTTGATTTTTGACTAGGTTCCTAAATTTCAAGTGCTGTTCTGTTGAGCCATTTTTGCAACCTCTAAGACAGTGGAGTAAAAGAGTACACCTTCTGTGTGTGATGACTTGTGGAGCTATTTAATTCATTTTCTTTTGTTGCTCTGAAGCTGGTTTCTTCTGTCTTATTTGTTATTTATTCTGTCATTAAATAGTAATGGGAAGGCTCTCCCAGTACCAGCCATAAAGCTCAAATCAGACTCTCTAGGTTGAACTCCTAGGCACTATACTACCGTTTTTGCTGTTAAGTAGGGTATGCTTCTTGCCCAGGTAGTTCTTCAAATGCAGAAGGTTTGAAGCAGCTGTTGAAAAAGCTGTGTGAATGTTCCATCAAATGTTTCTTTACCATGTATACTGAATTGCTCATGTATCTTATCCTGGATGACTGGTTTTATTTCCACTGTTAGAAGAGGAGCCTTGTTGCTTTGAGAACTTTTAATCCTTTTGTGGATTTCTTCTGTATTCTGTTTTCCTGTGAATTAGAAATGCCAGTCTCTTCTGTATCATGTCATATTTGAGATGTTCAAATGCAATTTGTTCGTGATTGCCTGAGTTTTCAAGATACTGCATGTGACCTGTAGGGTTTTTGTCATGTAGTCCTCTAAGCTAAGCTGAAAATCCAGATGTTGCAAAATTTCAGCTGGGGACCCACCCTACTTGTGTCTCAACCCTATGTCAAGAACTTGAGGTTCTGCCTAAGGTGATCTCTTCAGGTGATCTCTCTGCCTATTACTGAAGAGAAATGCTTAGGAAAACCACGTTGAAGGGGATGGTTGATATTTTGTGTTTTTAATGAGGACTGCTTTCAGGTTTTTTTCTGATCTCAGTTACGTGAGTTGTTGGTAATGAACGTAGCTCATCTGTTTTGTTGAATAAGGTGTTAGCATCCTAGTGGGACGCAGTTTAAGAAGGCCAACCTTGACACTGTGCTCTGTGACTCTGAAAACACAGAAAATGTGTGTTTATATGCTTTGGTACAGTTGGTGACCAGTACTGCTCGATCAGCTGTAAATAGATAACAATGTGCTTTTGTGATATAAGAGTGGGAATTGTCTGATCAATTGTTAAAACGCTTGCATTTCAGGGTGCCAGAATGGGTGTCTGATCAATGGTTAAAATGCTTATGTTTCATGGTGACAGAAGCTGGGTGATGTCAGCTAAAATTTAGTGGTGGCATCTGGGATACTGGACTATTGAAATAGGTTCTTTTTTTAAAAAAAAAAAAAAAGACTACTGGCTGTTTAGTGCTTATGGCCCCACCATCTACTTCATCCTATAAGAACTGTGTTCTTTCAGATGCTTTTATTCTCCCTGCTTTCAAGTCATTTGCTTTTCACTTAGACAGCTTTAGGTGCTACTGCTGTTTGAACATACCATAGGGTAAACCAACCTTGATATGCATGTCTCTGGCCTTGGTTTTTGTTGTTGAATACTATCCCGAGATACTCTTGGGTGTAATATTTCAAGCTGTGCTAAAACATATGAGTCTTGTGTTCTTAAGCAATGCTATTGTAAGTTTATCTCCCCGAGCTGCTCTTCTAAGTGTTTAGTCTTTCACCTTCTGTGTGGGGAACATAAGGGCTTCTCTGTTCTAGGGGTATAAAATGTAAGAGACCATAATGAGAAAACGTGATTGTGTGTATGGCTTGGAGAGCTGCTTTTTTTTTTTTTTTTCCTTCTCCTTAAAGTACTGCTTTTCTGGAAGAATAGGCTAGTTTGTTTTGTTTTCCTAATTCTCAATGGGTAGTAATAGATGAGGATACTGACTAACTCATACCCTTCGTAGTAGGAGAAAATAAAGGTAGATATCTTTGAAATAAAAGCAGTCTGGATGTCTTAAGGATAGCAAATGCTTTGTTCTGAAAACAGCTAATGCAAATAACTGATAGGGCTAGACGTGAAAGCTTAAGAATAAATGGACTTGTGTTCACCTTCGCAAAACATGAAGATAAGTTTCCTGTCATGTGTTTAAAACCTCAAATCGTGCGATTTAAATCTGAATGAAATGAATTGCAGACTTGCAAGTAGTCACTTTTTTTCCTGGATGCCTATTTTTTCATGCAGGAACAAAATGGAAGTCTACATGAAAACTGTAATGTTGTACTAAAGATCTCAGGGCAGGGAGAAGTTGGAAGCCTTGGGAATGGTCTTTTTGGAAGTTAGTATTCCATACTATGCATGAGTGTAAATTACTAAGCTAAGTGATTGATGTCATTTGAGAAATTAAGCCTCTTTCGAAGCCTGAAAAAAGGTATTGAGATGGTGGGTAACGTGCTCTTCGAGGGGAGGATGTGAAGGAACAGGAGCACGAGAGGCATTGAGTTTTGAGTGAGGAAGCAAACGAATGCTCAGTGTGACTTGCTTTTAGTTGAGTGTTCAGCTTGTTAGCTTGTTTTCCACCCTCCCCATCACCCACACACGTGCAACTGTGCTCTTGCTAGCATTTCGGAAGCTGTAATGCAGATTGAGAAGCTCTGGGATATCATTTCAGTTACGTTTTTGTAAGTGAAGTTAAGTTGTTGAACAGTATGCCTGTGCTTGGTATGGTCCCTAAGTGTTCAGCATTGGCCAAGTGATTCGACGTGGTGCCTTTTATTACTTGCAGTGTAAAAATGATACAGGGAGCAGAGTAATTGTTAATGGCTATATTTAGTTTTTGTATGTGTTATAAAGTGCTGGGGGGTATACGTCTTCAGCTAAACGGCAAGGGACTGGAGTAAGTTTGTGAAGTTCTGCTCTCCTTGTTTGGTTAGAGGATTCTGTCATCCTCCGAGGGGGACTGGAAAAGGCTCAGCTCTTGAGATGAGCTTGTTTCTCCCTTTCCTGGGAACCTTGCACTTGCTTTGTGAAAGTGCGCCACGTTCCTTTTGTGTAGAACAGAATTTTTTTTTGGTTGCTGTATTATATTCTCTTTCCATTTGAAAATGTGCTCAGTGTTGTCATAAGTTTGAAAAAAAAAAAAAAAAAACTTAGTACTGGGTTATGTGCATTTTTAATGGTATGCTAAGGTATCTGTTCAATCTTTTTGATGCTTGGAAGATGGAATAATTATTCCATTGAGATATAGCCATTGTCATGTGACAGGTTTTTTTTAAAGGAATCCTTCAAGTTGGTAGGGCTATAGCTTTGTACTTGGGATAACATTTGGGTGCAGTCCCCAGGATGCATATGTACAGGAGCAGTTGCAAGAGCCTGACGGGAGTGTCAGAAATCCTGACATGGGAACAATATTTCAGTGCAATCATGGGATTTGTCCTGTGATTCCTTTCACAGACAAGAGCTTCTTGCAGAAAGTAGTCTGTGATATGTAGATGTCTGTATGATGAATTTTCCATCTATATGATGAATTTCTCTCAAGGCAGCAAAGATATCTCTGAGGTTCTTTTGATTATCTAAGTAGTCTAGATAGTAATAGTGGCTATTCTTTCTAGTCTAGTGGCTGTTCTTTCTTTGTCATAGGTGTACATGCCACTTATAGTTTGGCCTGTTCAATAGGATGCCACAAATGCCTTCCTAGAAGGATTTCTGCAGAACTTACTATTTTTAGGGAAAACTTCAGTGGATTGAAGTCTATAGAAAATATTGGTAAATGACTTGTCCTTTCAGTTATCCTCCTATAAGGATTAGCCATTAGATTTTGTTAATGTGTATATATATTGTAAACAACTTTTTAAAAAGGCTGGCTGAATAGCAGACAAAATATTAATGGAGTGGATCTGTCAGTTACCTTTTGCAGTAGAGAACTTTTGAAAGAAACTTGGCCAGCAGTACAGGCAAAACCTAAGTGTGTGTTCAGTAAGGTATTTGAGTAGCAGAAAAATTCTTTTGCCTTGAGTGACGTGAATTATGTAAGAAGCCTTGAGCCTGTTTTTAAATTTAATACTGAAGTTCTACGGTGTCAAAGATGAACAGACCTCAGAGGTACTGCTTGAATAACTTCTAATCAAAGCTGTAAAATTTGACATATTCCATAATGTAGAAAAATGATGTGGAGCATGTGAGGTAGGCTCATGTAAAATATGGAATTTTTCTGATATTTGAGTAGGGTATTTTTCCCATTTCTTTACATGTGGAAGTAAAGACTTTGTAGCAGAACATAGCTGCGCCTAAACTTAGTGATCAACTAGAAAATTCTCTTCTTGGAGATTTTAGTAGTGGAAGTGTTAGGTCTGGTCAGCTGGCTGAAGCTTGATGAGAATATTCTTGCTGCAGAGAGAATATTTGCTAGAAGTAGAGCATGTCTTTGAAAAAGACAATTTTTTTTTTTAAACAGAGAATGTTGATTCTACTAGTTTGTTCAAGTCAAAATGTGAACCTAACTTTTTTTGGCTGTTAGACCCTTGTGCACTCACTGAAGATGAGTACATGAGGTTTTTCTGGGACTGACGGGATTTATCGTGCTGTATTTGTTTAAACTAGAGAGAGTTAAGTATTTCAGGACTTGGAGGTATGACTGAGCTCTAACGATTACCTATGGAGATGAGATGTTTGCTGTGCTTTTAGAAGAGGCGTTGCAGAACAGAGGTTGGTGGGTTTGGCCGGTTTTGTGCAGAATGGATACCACCATCACCCGGAGTTGTAAGACTGTGGTACTTGGGTTTCCTTTGTGGAAATTTTCATCTTGTGTTTTGAGTGAAGCGAGGAGGGAGTGAGGGGAGGAGGGGGTCAGTCTTACTTGTCTGCTGCTGATTCTCCATCATGCCTTTGAGATCCTCTTTCTCAGGGCACAACTGAGTTTCCTAATGCTGCGGATCAGAAAAGCCTCTACTGCGGTTTGGGCTCTGCAGTGAACTAAAGCTTGGCGCTGTTACTTGCAGTGGCCTGTGGGAAACCTTGCTTAGCTTGCTAGTGGCTCACTTGGGTGGAGTGGGCATGTTATGGTCTAGTAGACCCCCTTGTGCCCCATGATGAGCTACCCACCTTGTTTCTTGAAAGCTATTCCGTTTTCCTCTTTATGCTCATTCCACCTTTATTCTTCAAGCTATTTGTAGAATACCTCCCACCCTGTGTGCCCTTCAAGCAGAGGAGGAAAAGGATAGGGTGGATGGAAACATGGTAGTTGATACTTCAGCAGTTAGGACAGATTAGTTGGTTTTGGGAGGGTTTGCTGTAATGGGTAGTGGAATTGCAGAATCTGGGGGCTATGCCATAGATATTTTAGTACTTTGTTTTTATTTATTTATTTTTTGATATGAAGGGTGTCACTTGCTACTAAGAGTAGATAGGACGGCATGGCAATAAATAAAAGGAAAGCAACTTGAAGTGGGATTTGTGAGCTTTTTGGGGGTCAGAAACAAGGTGATAGTCCTTAAAGGAGCCCCATTATGGTTAATGTGCTCCTGAATGGCTTGTTGAACCCTCTTGATACAGGGAAACCTGCAAGGCCTGAGTACCTGGAGGAGAAAGGGAGCCCCTGTTGGGAGGGGAACTCAGGGCGCTCCTGTGGCTACAGAGCCACCACTCCCCACTTCTCAGTGGGAGTGAATTTATGGAGGCCTTAGAAACCATTTGAAGTTCCAGAAGAAAAACAGGGGAGAGAGTGGGGGTGTGGATGGTATGTGGTTTTTTTTTAAAGTTAGGGACCATCTAATGTGGGTCTGTTGTGTTTGATCTGGGGGTGCAGATTGTAGGGGGTTGCAAAGGTAGGGGAGGGGGCCAAAACCAGGACTCGCTGAACTAATGGTTGGGAAAAGGAATTAAAAAAGGGAGAAAAAAGAAAGAAAAGGGGGGAAGAAATAGAAAAAAAGGAAAACATTTGAGCATGACTCCCCCCCCCCCTTGGCTGTGTGTGTTTTTTTGTTCGGTTTTTAAATATATTTTATATATATATATATTTATATAAATGTGTGTATGTGTGTCTATATATATATATATATATATATTTACTTATTTCCCAAGCAGCGAGGGGCTCGGTGCGAGAGCGGGGAGCTGCCGGCGGGGCGCTCCCCTCGCTCGCTCCCTCTCCATCCCCGCCTGCTTCCCCTCATTCCCCCCCTCCCGCGCAGTGGTAGGCGCCGGGCGCGCACGGGGTGGAACCGTCCATTTCCTGTTCCCGTGCGGGCGGGGGGGGGGGGGTGCGAGAGATAGAGCGAGGCGGCGAGCGGAGCGCAGCGTGCCGGCCGCCGCGGCGCGGGGCGGGGGGGATGGCGACGGCGGCGCGGTGAGGCGCGGAGCCGGCGGTCGCCGCCGCCATGGACGCCTACGTCCTGGAGGACATCCTGGAGGTAGGGGACGGGCCGGTGGCGACCGCCGAACAAAGCGGGGCGGCGGGCCGGGCCCCGGGGGCAGCCGGCGCCGCCCCGCCGGGGGCACCGGCGAGGCCTCCGGTACCTCTCTTCCCCCACCCCCGGGAGGGAGGGGGGCGGACCCCCGCCCCCCGAAATTTGGGGAGGAAGGTGAACGCAAGGCGGCCGCAGCGATACCGGCGCGGCTTTTGGGTGCCCGTCAGGGCTTCCTCCCGGCACGCTGTCTGAACGCTTGGAGCGGGGGAAACCTGCTCTGCGGAGCTGGCGGTGCGGGGAGGTTGCTGCACCTTCCAGCTCGGCTGTAGGGTGACTGCTTGTCCGAACTCCTCATTTACTTATTTATTTATTTTTCCCTCGACAGGGTTGTTATTCTTTCTTGATCCGAGTGTGTTAGGCCTATGTAATTCCTATCCCTCAGTTTTCGGTCTGCCTCAGTATTTACACTCTGCTTCTGTTCCTGTTGCAGAACTAATCCTGTTTCACAAACTAACTGACGTCTTGCCTTCTGGAGGGGGTGAGGGGGGTGAAAGTTGAAAATGACTACCTCAGTCAGCTGAAATATAGCATGGCTTAGAGATCTTAAAGAGACACTCCTGTGCTAAGTGACGTGCATCTGTAAGGAAGTAGCTATAATAGTTCAAGCTCTTTTTTGCTTTGTCGTGCTGTTTCCAGGTTCCCGAAATGTCATTTCATTGCCAGGTAACTTATCAGAATATTTGCATATATTTTTTTTCATTGTTACGATAAGCTGTTACCTTATTAGCTGCTGTCAAAATTTAAAATAGTGCTTTCAATGATACTTGGCATTTAGGGTTTTTTTTCTAAGCAGCCGTACCCTTGTTGCTCTCTGACATAAAATCTTGCTTATTCCATCAGTAAAAACACTTAGTATTAGTGTTAACCTCATTGTAACCCCCAGAACTGTTTAACACGTTTACAGCCACAGTGTTAACAGAATGGCTCAGTTCCCTCCGAAGAAATTGGTATGGATGTCTGGACAGGACACTTCTACCAGTATCTGCTTCTGTGGCTAGGTTTCCGTGGCAAGCTAGGAATGCCAGAGTGAACTGGACTCTCCGCCATTGGACAAACATTTTGATATTTCACTTGTCTTACTGAGTTCTGCAGGTTGCGCGTGTGTTTTGGGTTTTCTTTTTATCTATTATGTCTTTGGCACCTCTAGTATGTCAGCGAAGTAAAATACTTGGTATTTATTCATTTTAATACTTGGAGAGGCAATTAGCAAATGGATTGCCTGTATAGCAGTGTTTTGGGGTTGCATGCATGAATTATATTTTGCTCCTCAGTTTAAGATGCAGTGACTCTTCTTTGATAACTTCATCATGCATTCTTGTCCCGATAACAAGACTGGGTAATGGGGTATGTAGGTAAAACGTTCTTTTAAAGCAAGTTGTCGTGTAGCTTGTCCATCTTCAGTTGGGTGTAAACTATAATGGAATTGGTTGTTAATGGATCTCTGCTAGCAGCAGAGGTCGCTCACAATGCGTTAGAGAGGTATATAACTGTCTAGAGTTCTTATTAGGGGTCCAGAAGTCATACTCTTCAGTTAAAAAAATGTTTTAAGAGAACAGAATTTCTTATTTAAAGTGTATTGATCACAGGGGGGAGGGGTTGGGGAGAGGCTTTTCTTTCTCTGTGGGGCAACTTCTGATGCTTCTTAAAAGACGACAATGCAGAGATTGGCTTTTGCTTAAGCAGCAGCATCCAAGTCTGGCCTTTACCTTGTTGGACGGAGTTTATACTACTTAGTGACTGGTTACACTTCAAAGGATCAGTCCATACCTCTTTCCAGAACCTTCACATGACCTTTTTTTTTTTTTCCACTTCCCTGTTCCTTATAGTTTAAAACGGGGGGGGGGGCTGGGCCTTACTGCAGATTACTAATTTTGTTGATGAGTTTGCATTGAGACTAAGGTTCTAATGGTGTTAGAGGTCCTTGTTGCAAGGATTGAATGTGTGCTTGCGGGGCAAAAATGACTTTTGAGTTTAAAACAGTAGATGGTAATCAGTTAATTCTTAGTTCAAATGTTCAAGCTTTTCCTAATGCAAAGGTGACTTCTGTGGGGAAGAGGCAGTAGCAGGGCTGGATCAAAGGACGTTCTCCGTTTATTTGCTTCACTACTGAAGTCTGCAGGACTGTGTTGGAAGTGTTCCCCCCGCGAGGAGTTCTTTCCCCTCTGAGCATATAATTGAAATAACTGGTCAGTAAGTAAAATGCAGCTCCAGGCCTGCGGAGTTTCATTGAGGGTCTCAGCTGCAGTGTGTTTAAGTCTACCTCCTTTGAAGATGGCGTATGTGCAGAACTTCAGCTGGCTGTGCTTCTGCCAGCTGAAAGATGATGTCCCAGCTCTGTTTCTTCTAACTGCTTTTGAAAACCCTATACAGCAGTACATTTGAAGAAAGGGAAAATGCCATAGGGTTAATCTGTGGTTAGTTTTTGTTTATGTAGTTCTCCTGGTATATGTATCTTGGCGATACCTCTTTGCGGGCATGCAGTGTACGTGACAAGAGGGCTTTTTTCAGTTTGTAGCTGATGTTTGATAGTGGAGGAAAGCTTAAGCTACGGGAGACCTAAATGTGACCTTCAAATAGAGGCATAGACCTGGAATTGTTCTGCTGCCAACTGTATTTATCAACTGAATCATTTTATTGGTTGGCAAAAGTGGAGGTATAGCCTGTCCTGACAGATGCAGATATGGTGTATATTGTAGTATGCTGAACCCGGACTGCCAGCACACAATACAGGAAGCTTATTACGATAAATGGGTAAAGGTATATTCCATGTGTTTGGGAGACTCCAGGAGAAGAACCCAGGTTTTCTAGCATCCAGGTTCTTTGAAAGTTCATCTACGCTTGGGTTGAGACAGACAGGCTGGGGTATTATGTGAGTCTGTGTGTGATAGCTTCTTTTTTAATGACCTGAATCAAAGCGCATTTCAAAAAATTCCCGTAACTTTCTAGCTTAAGGTAAGTGACGTTAACCTTCCTTTGAGTCTTTGGGCTGCGACTTGAAGTAATCTGAACATGCTGTGAACCTTTGTTTATAGTATTGGGAATACTTCCTAACTTGAGAGAATTGTTGAATTTTATAGTAGTGCCCTGAAAAGATTTTTAGAACCCCTGAGATCCTGCCTTGGTTGCTTTGTAGCTGTTGCTGATGTCAATAAGAGGCACGATGATAAGAAAGGGTCATCTGCTTTATCTTGGATGGTAAAGCCCTGCTGTGGACAGTGGAGCATAGCTTTCATGGTGACGAAAAGCTTTATGTAGAGTGGAATCCTGCCTGAGCGCATCGGTGCCCGGTGAAATAGTAAGTGAAGGGAGAGCAAGGGAATCATTTTATGTTAAATGGTAATACAAATACTTCACATTTGGTGACCGAGGAGTCCTCTGCAGTGCAATTTTTTTTAAAAAAATCATGTGAAGGCTTTAAATATTTATAAACCTTGCAGTCTTTTGGTCTGAAGATTAAAATCACAGTTTTACTACAGTACTTTTGCTTCGAGTGCTAGTTAGCAGTTTTCCCACTGTCTAGCTCTCAAACAGGTTACTCCTTTCCCTGCTTTTTTTCTCCCAATTGGTTTGTCATCTTTCCTATTTACCTATTTTTCCTCTTTGTAAAAAATTTTTCCTCTGTGAAGTCAGCAGTGGCTACTCATGTGCTCTAACATTTGCTAGTGATCCTTTACGGTTTCTTCTATATATTCTCTACCAGAACACTTTTGCTCATACTCTTTCCAGATAATTTGGAGCACTGCTGTAATGATGCTGTGATAAAAAGGGAGAATTGTTTGGGCCGTGTACAGTTCCAGCCCTTGTGATTAATATTGGAAGCTTATGTTCCTGTCAGGCTCCAAGGTAGTAGGATTCTTCAGGCTGAGGTTTTAGAAACCCTCAGTTAATACGAATGAGGAGACCCACCGCGTAAAGACTATGGTGTGTTCCCCCCGACCCCCATGTTGAAAAGGCTTTGACTACCATGGCAAGGCAGTAAGAATGTTACGTGGAACACTGGAAATATGTGAAGACTTGGACTCTTGCCTGCCATAATACTGTTAAGTCATGAAGTTGCTTTATACTCTGAAGTAGAATTGAACTTTATACTGGGGTGCATGTTCAGCGTGTTCTGCTGAGGGCTAGTAGGACCATATGTTTTATTAGTCATTTGCATCAATTCAGTATTCATACGGTTGTATCCGTTGATAGCTAGCCATGGTTTGTCCAAAGTTTAAGAAGGAAAGCAGACTGTTTCTGTTGCCGTTTCTGGGTGCGTGACTAACTTGTTCTGAGACAAACTCTTTTCCAGGAGCTCTTTGGCTGAATGGGAGTTGAATGTATTTGAACGTGGCTTATCTAAGGTTTTGTTTAGGGAGGAAGAATAGCCTGAGGAAAAGCTGTGACATAGTAACAGAAGGGGTTGAAATTCATCAGCCCCCTGTTAGTCAGGAGGGTGGCTTGAATTCTCCTAGTCATCTATAGCAAGAACGAATGGGAGTGCTCTTAGTGAGGTTAAGCCAACAAGGAAGACTGACCAGGATGCTAGATCTTGTGCCATATCCTTGTTTGGCTAGTAGGTGATATTTAAAAGGAAAAACTCCCCTCCCCCCCCCCCCCCCCCCCCCCGGTCCTTTCTCCACCTTCCCACTACCTCCCAAAGCTTTAATCAGCTGGAGGAGAGGGGTGTGCTTAAGTCTTCCTGAGTCTACTGGTTGAGTTATTTCTTCACAGCTTACTAATCTACTGTGCAACTAGTTCACGTGTTAAAAAAAATTCTTGTACTGCCACCTTCTTTTTGTGACTCTATGGAATTGACAGAATTGTGTCAGTTTGACTGAATAGTAGTGATGGCAGTCGCTAAGGCCCTGCTAACTTGGGTGTGCTTGCAGCTTCATGAAGGGGAAAGGAAACTAGAGTGAAGCTGCCTGGCTGATTACCAAGGGCTCCTTTTGTCTAGTGCTTTCAAACAAAACCTAAGAATCTGATTTCCCTCCCCTTCAAACTCCCCTTTCTCTAATACTGCTTCCTCTGGCCATTTGTTTGTTGTTCGAAAGAAAAAGCTTGTAGTGAGCTTGTACTCCTGAGTCTTCTAGAAAAGCAGGCCCTAAATTTGATTTGTGTTACTTTGTCCCTTTCAATTAAGTTGGTAAGTGGACTTTTGTAGTGCAAGGTGTTAATTTTACAGCTGCCAGGGCTAGGGTCACTTACCTGACAAGGAAGAAGTAAAAGCTGATGGGTTTATTGTTTACTTGGTGCCTTCAGCTGCTTCTGCTTGACTTGCAGGGAGAGATAATAGGCTTGATGGTACAATTGAAAACCAGTCTTGCTTTTAGTGTTTTCTTACTTTATCTTTTTCAGTTACGGTTTGTTCTTTCATTGTACAGTAATCAGAAAATACAGTTATGTGGGAAACTTGAAGGCAATAGCTGACTTTGTACTTGGGTAACTGCTGTTGAAAAGGTCAGTGTTAGCAGCCCTGTCTGCCAGCTAATGAGTTGTTAATTGGGTAACTTAACCTCAGACCTTGCCTTCATCAACAGGTGGGACCAGATCTTCAAAGTTCTCTTTCAACCCAGACTTTTCACTGATTTTTTTTTTTTTTTGTATGCAGTTGGTTCAAACCTTGCACGGTATTTTTTCTTTTGCATTTATAAAAAAGGAAGTAGAATAAAGAGATGCTGATTATGCATGTTAACCTATTAGACATTTATTTCCCCATATGTGATGTCTTTAAATTCTGTGGAAATGTATAAGAAGGTTCTCCTCATGGCTGTGGTACTTGTCCCTCTTGTCCTGTGTGTGCATATGATCTCTTCAGGTCTTTGCTGTGCTGGAATTTGCTTGCTGTGTCTGCTGATAGGAAGTCACATGCTGTAGAATCATAACCCACAGTCAAAACAACCTGTTATATGGCCTCAGCATCAAAACTGTGGGAGAAGAAAGTGTGGGTAACTGGCTAGTATAAATACTCTTTCTTTGCCATGTTATGATCGCCACCTGCCAGTCTGTACAGTTCTTGCACAGTTTCTTCAGCCTGACTGCACTTGAGGCAACAATATTCCTGTTAACAGGTGGAAGACATGATCATCTGTTATGAATCTGTTTTAAGGAAAAAAATGTCTTGTCCCTGTTCCTCGTGGCAGATAAGTTTATAATCTGAAAATGAGCTTTTTACTAGCAGCCGCATCTGAGTTCTGAATATAGCTGAATGTAGTGTGTGCTCAAGAGGAGGGCAGGAGGGAAGGCAAAGAGACTTGATGCAGCTATTTGTATCGAGCAGGTGATATTGGGTTTATGCTCACATAAACACTGAAATGTGCTAAAGTATATTCATGGAACAGATATGATCAGAAATATTAAGGAGAGGTAGAAAGGAAACTTGAGAGAGAGACTTGTAGAAACTTGGCACTTGATTTTTAAAAGTAGAATTCTGATGCGAACAATGGGAAAGGAGGGCTCAGCTTAAAATTGCTGTCGTCCTTCTGCACTGACACCTTGATTTAAGACTTCTTTTAGGTAAGACGACGACATGGATGTCCTTGGATTAAGTCAAATACTTGTATGTTTCTTGTGCTACCTTCATAAGTCCGTTAATTGACCAGACGTGAAAACCCACGTTTCCTCAGCATGGAGAGGCTTTCAGCTGGCTATGTTAAATACAGCAAAACAAACTGTAATTCACTTATGAGGTGTGCTTAATAGCCCTTTGTATTGAAAGAAGAACTAAGCGAGTATTAAGCCTGTCAGAATTTTGACCAAATAAGTCAAAAGTATTAGAACTAATTCCATTTGATTCTCAATTCCCCAGGCAGTAACGTTGCAGATTCTTATCAGATAATGAGCTCAACTGTCTCCTATTGTAACTTTGCTTCCCCTTGCTTCTCATCAGAACAGAAGATTGGCAAAGCAGGCCATAGCAGTCCTTTTATTGAAGAAGGACTTATATTTTTAATTGTAAGTGCTAAAAAAGGAGAGGAAAGCAGCATTATATTTCAGTAGTCAGACTGTACTTTTTCGTTTGTGCTCGGCCTTTATAAGCATGGTCTAGTTTCTAGTTTCCCCTCCCTGATCCTGAGGGGTTTAAGTAGCATGCTTACTACATATATTTTAGAGGTGATAGTGCAGCTAGTTCCTAGTTTTCTGCTCAGAAGAAAATTGGGTTTGTATAGAGTGCTGTATAACTGAATGGCGTGTAGTATTTAACTTGCTTGAGATGAACACTTTTATAACTGATCTTACCTTAAACAGAGCAGTATTCTTAAGGAACCATTTTTCAGTCTCTCTTCTAGCACTGTCGTGATAGTGAATTTCAAGAAATAGTAGCATAGCTGATTTCTTTGCTGTTTAGTAACTTGGAAGTTAGGGTAGGAGGGAGGGGTAGCGGAACCTGCAGGTACTAAACAGTGGCAATTATAGTGAAAGATTTGGGTGGTAGGAAACAAAATGCAGCTGATTCACTTTCTCTGGCCTATATCAACTGCTTATGTTGGTAAAGAAATATATTTGGAAAAATGGCCCTTCTACTAATATCTCTTTACCCGTCTTGCATTCTTTTTCTGATTTCTGGTGTGCATTGGCATCCCTGTTTCTTGTCCATCCGTTGGTCGCTTAGTGTGACGTGGCTTGTCTTAAGGAGTAGCCACTTAGCATCGAGAAATGTGGGTTTCAGGCATGCGTATGGTATCTTTTTTCTTCTAGTCCCCATAATAGCATATTGCATTAAAATCAAGACAGGCACCGTATCTGCTGATGCTTCTACTGTGCCCTGTACAGTAGACAGGTGGTCTAATCGCTTCAGTAATGTGAAGGAAAAGCTATGACTGAGCCAAGCTACACAATTTCATGACTTGAAGGAGACTGTTCTGGTGTTCCTGAATTGTTTTAGATCCCAGCACCCAAGTTGATACCGCATTGCTATGCGCACACACACAGGGTTTCATTCATGCCAAAGGGAATTCTGAGTTGGGCTGAAACAGAATAGCTGTTTGTGCGTTTGTCCTCTCCCTCCTCCACATGTCCTCGTTCCCTTCTGCTACTTCATCTTTCGTTGCTGAGTACTTGCATACTATATTGTGAAGAATAGCTGATGAAAACTACTTAAAGAGGAGAACGATTCCCTGCCAAATTTGTGTAAGAAAACGTGTGGGCAGCCTAAAACTATTTCTGTTTCCAAAAACTGCTGTTGCGCAGTACAGTTTGGGTCACTCGCTATGGTTTTTGCCCGGTAGCCAAGGTAGACTAAACTTGCGTTTACTGCTAGTGACTGTGGGTCTGATATCTGAAATCCAGGTGCTAAGTGTATGTTGTGCAAGAGTGACTGTCTGAATTGACAATCGAAGGGGATTTTGTTAAACGAGGGGAAGAAACAGGCAACTTAGCAGCACGCGCTCTCCTGTTGCCTTAGCGTTGTTCGTTCATTGAGAGCACTGAAAATACCGTTTACCTCAAATTTGTTGTTGACTTGGACTTTTCTCACAGCTTTTATTCCCTGGTGATGTCTTAAAGGAGAAAACGGTCCTGGAGGGAGTATAGATTGTGCATAACGGGCAAGCCTGGAGTGGGTGGCAAACAGCTTCTCTTTCTTGCTGTGCTGGAGAAGATGGATGTCTGCCCTTGGCATGTCTGTTGCTCTGAAGGAGATGGTCATTTTCCTCAGCGCAAGCAAAGAGGCACCCTTCTGCCATAGATGGGGACAGATTAGGGGGAGAGGGGTTGTTCAACAGCCTTCCGTGTGGCACTCAGCCGCGTTCCTTCCTTAGCCCTGACTATCTTTTGGGCTGTTCAGTGTGTTCACCCTTGCGAGTGAGCTTGTGGGTCTTTTTGGCCGTGGGATGCATAAATCTCCTGAAGCGGAGAAGACCTCCAGCACACTTGGTTTCCTGTGCTTTCTTCTCTTCAGCCCTCTGTGCTACTACCACAAAATTGAGTTTTGCCGCCCCAAGGTTGTGGTGTCATCCTTTAAATGGCAAATTTAAACTTGACCAGTGTTACTGAAGCTTCATGCCAGCTTGCACGTATGCTCCTATTAAAAAGAGAAAGTAGAATGCTTTTGGGGAAAATGTAACGCTTTGCTCTTCACCGCTCAGCGTGTACAGGTCGGAAGTGTAGTTTCCTGTAGGTGCTTTGGTAAAGAAAACCTCTAATGGTTACCTGGTTATATACTGTAATGCCTATATATTTGACACAGGATTCCATTATGCTTTTTAACAGCTGATGTACTCTTAAGTGTGCAATCCAGATCCTGTGTTCACATAAGCCCTACCCATTTTAACTGGGGCGCTCAAGTAATTATTTGGGGTTTATGCGACGTGGTAACACTCGTGCAACTCTGCGTTGACTTAGTTAAGAGCTTGCACCCTCAAGCCCTGAATGCATAGAGCTGTTTTGAGCCTTTCTTGCATAGGCAGTCTTACTGTACTATTTCACTGTACTTCTCCCCTCCGCCCCCCAACCAAGCTGGGTTTGCTGAGGAAAACTCTCTTCCTGTGCTGGTAGTTCTTGGATATGAGAGGGACCTCAGGGTGCCATTGCAGAAGTGAAACTGGAGTTGTTCATGCAGCAGGGAAAATAAATTTTCCCTAATTTTGCTGATAATAACTGAACAACTTTGTGGTGGGGAGGTGGAGGTCTCTTACACGCTGTATTTGTGTGCACCTCTGCCTCCCCCCCCCCAATTCAGTAATGCAGTTTAAGTAAATTGGCATGATGCATGGAGCCTTTCAAGTGTCTGCTAGATTCACAGAAGTCAATCGATCTATGCTTTCATGAACTCATAGCGTTTTGTATTCCTTTTCCCATGAAAAGAATGTGTGGTATTCATCATTGCTGCGGTGTGGAGAACAGCTGGTCTTGCAGGATGTGCAGTGATTGGGGCGGGGATTTCCAGAAATGCTGTCAGGAGACCCTCGTACTAAAGAAACAGAGCTATTACTTCTGATGCTTTGAAAGGGATGTTTTGTAGAGAGGGGAGGCATGATATTTTAGTTAGTAAAGCAGTGCATTAGGAGTCGGGAGATCTGAGGTTTAATCCCGGTGGTAACAGTAACTTGTTGTGACATAATACAGGCTATTTAATCCTCTGTTTCTGCTCTTGTTATTTCTCTTGTTCTGTGACCTGACCAATCTGTATGTCTTGGTATCTGTGTCTGGGGATGAAAATATGTGGACAGGCATGGGTCACTTGCCTTCTGATGTTGTTAAAGCAAAACGCTCTTGCCTTAATGCCTTGTCTGCACTTCAGAAGTTTCAGGGTGTGGAGGTCTTGCGCTCTGTGTGTGTGCGCACGTATTATAATTTGCACAGTAGAGTTGGCCCTACTCTGTCTGAATGTTTTGTGGTGTAAATGAGCATGTGAATGTACAGCTACCCTCTGTTTTGAGGTTAAGTTGGGTTTTATTATCAGTTAGCAAATGTGCAGATACAACTTGCACATGGTGACTGCAGTTAGGGGACAGAAGGGGTAAACCGGAGGAAATTGTTGCTGCTTTACCACGACTATAGTTGCTCTGAGATACAGGGAGGAATGAAGCCAAGCTGACTAGGCTAAGTTGCTCCAAGTCCTGCTAGCTGAGAAACCTCTTTTGGCAGACTTTAGCGTAGCAAACCTGAAGCATCTCTTCACCGAGTCTGAAGTCCAGTGTTTTCCTCTTGGTAATCTTGCAAATGCTATATACTTTGCCCAGGTGGGAAGTGCTTGTGGAGATTTTTCTTTTTGGAAACATGTTTTGAACGGTAATAAGCGTGTGCTGCGTTTTAAATCTCATCTGTTGAGACATGAAAGAGTGGTGTTGCCTATGACTGACATGAATAGCTATAAATGCTTGTCCTCTTTCTCCTCTGAATGTGCATAATTTGCTAAGTTCAGCAGCTTTCTTGGCATAGACTACACTGAAGCCAGTGTGGGTCATCTGAGGTCTGTCCTCATTGCAAGAAATAAGCATGTTTTCACATCCAAGAGAACTGCTGTTGTGTTATCGACTTAAACAAGTGCTGTTAGAAAATCTGGGCAAAGGCAAGACACTGCAGTGCTTCTGTATGTTCGTTCATTTCTGCTATCTTTGTCTATGTAAAAGTTTTGGTGTCTTGTTTTTGTTTTTCAGCTGTGCTGATATAAAAAACTTAGAACGAGAAGTTAAACTTTTCAGTTGGAAATGGATGGGTGTATGCAGTTTTGAACTTAAGCTACAACGAATAGTGTCTGGCTGGTGAAATGGAAGGAGTTAGGTGGAAAAACGATACTCCAGAAAGAAGCGCTTGTGAGAAGTTGGACCACCTTTAGTTGTGCTAAGCTACTCTGAACTTCCTTCTCAACAGATTAGTTAAGGGTCTTGATCTGTTGCAACAAAGCCTGAGAGAGTGACAGAGAAATGGCTGCTTATTGAGCTGTGAAAAGAAAGCCGGAGATGCTTCTCTTTGAAGGCTCTGCAGGAGGCAAACATGCAGACAAGCCCCCTAAAGTTAACTGGTGGTAAGGATAATAAGTTAAGGTTGGGATTTCAAGCTCGGTTTGCAGGCTTTTGCAGAGATAACACAACCAAAACAATGCTTTTGTACTTTCAATAGCTCTGGGAGATCTTATTTTATTTTTTTTTCCTCACCTTTTCCTTAGGTGTCATTTTAGAGGAGGATGCTTCAAGGTGATAAATCAGTTGGTGTGCAATCTGTCTTGTCGCAGTGTGCTTGGTTCTGGGCTTGCAAATCCTCTTGTTGAGGATGCATCTATTAAATCTACCCTTGGAGTATACTGTCAAGGCAAAAGGCCAATTGAGTGGGAAAGAAACTTGGCTGACTGTTAGAGAAGAATTTTCTTCTTGTGAGCTCACCTGTCTTAAACAAGGCTTATGAGCATAATTAATCCCTTGAAAATGGAGCGGTGAGGAGTAGGATGTAACAGTGCACTGCAGTGCTGCTTAGTCCTTTTTTGGTAACATGCACGTTGTTCAGAAGTGTTAAGTGTGGATTGAAGTGCTCTTCAGGTAGACTTCCAGACTCTGCTCTGTTAAGAGTTGAACTTAACGTGCTTCCCACTTATTATATAGTTGAATGGCAAAAATGAAAAAACTTTATTCTACCTAAGTTGCTCTCTAAGGAACTACTTGTTCTTTCAGATAGGGGTGCCTTAGGGGTGTCAGCATCCTGCTGGTTTTCCCCGCATCACTATTCTACCAAATCCATCAGAACTGGCCATATTGGAGGCCTGGATTGTGGGTCAGGCTCTGAGTCGCGTGGGGCGAAATAGCCCAGAGAGCCTGCGGTGGCAGAGCCTGAAATGCAAGCTTATCCAGAAAGGATGAGTCCTTGAGCTATCTTTCAATAAGAGAAGAAATAAGAAAACTCTGAAAGGCCACTTATGTAACTTGAAAGGCTTGTCTTCAGGAGCCTATGGGTGGAGAAATGGCTGACGGTCAGAGGCAGCATAACTCTTCTAAGCATCTGAGCTCTACTGAGTAGACTCTGGTCTACGTGGTCCTGTAAGTAACTTGTTAAGTAGCTTAAGTGATGCTTACCTTGGAGAGAGTCTTAAGGGGCTGCAGCTTTTGTTTAAGTGTGAGGTTGGGAGATTGGAGTGCGGGGGGGGGGGGGGGGGGAGGGGGAATGTTTTCTGGGAAGCTTGCAGCTGCTTTATCCTGCCTATTCATGGTTATCATGTGCTGTTTCTGTGCGTTTCTGATAGATTTTTCTTTTTTGAGAAGATTTGACAGATTACTTAACCAAAGGAAGCAAAAATTGCCTGGATAGGGTCAAACTGTCTGTTTAGTATCCCTCAAATGTCAGAGCTTTTGCCGGAAGTGGTTTCCATTTTTGTTTTGCAATAGTATGGGAACAATCTCTGTTACAGGTGTAATGTGTTATTTCCTGTGTGGTATAGTGAGTCCTTGAGTTCGCAGCAAATGAGAGCTAAACACCTGTTATGTTACAGCCGAAAGGGAAGGGCTTATGGTTGTCACCCCATACTAAGGCTCGTAAGGAAAAAGTCATGTTAGGATTTGCTCATGAGTGTGACCTGGGTAGGAGGTCATCTTAACTAATTAGCTGGTTTTAAGCAGAAGAGAGATGTTAGTGGGTCAACTTAGTCTTCAGCTGAGGGTTATGTTGCTGACAGGGAAGGGACAGAAAATCTTGGTACAGTTCAGTGTACCTGGTGATCATTTCTGCCCTTTCAGTGGAGCTGAGAGCCCCACAGGAGAGTCAACAGAAGAAATGGTGTATCCATATCTCAGTTGCTTTGATGTAAACAATTCAGCAGCGCTTTGAGTTGTTTGTACGCTCTCAAAGTTTGGCTTGCTGCAATTGCAGTGTTCAGTTATTTTCAAGCTCAGACCAAATGAGCCTCTTCTTATCAGATGTTCATATTTAGCTTAAAAATGCGAAAAACAACCCAAAAAACAAGTTGCACACCTATGTGGAAGTGGTTGGCGTTTTCACTCCAATCTTTTTAGCCCAGTCTTTCATTGTGAGCAGGCAAGTATTGACTGAAGTTGGGCTTCGAGAATTATGATGGCAGGATGTTTTAGAGAAAATGTTGCACTGAGGGTTGGCTTTTTTTTCGTGATCTTTCTACCCTGTTACTGATATTGGAGCCCTAAGTTGTATTGTTTTTCTGCATTAATATGAGACTGGGGCAGGGAACTTAATAAGATAATGAGCTGAGGTGTTGTTATTTTTACATTGAGATGAAATTTTTCTAACATGAACAACTGTAGCTAAGTACTAATTAAAGCATAAATTAGCTTAACATGGAGGGGTGCCAAGTGTTTGGAATGGAGATATGAAATGGGGGGGGGGAAAAAATCATTAAACTGAAGCTCTTGTAGGCTCTCAACAACAACTGTCTTGTAGCTATAAATAGCTGTGTCTTTTTGTTTGTTTTTGTTGGGTAGTACTGGTGATATGGACCAGGGAGGAAGGGAGGGAGTTTTCCTGAGAGTGCATCAGCACCTATCTTGTCGTCAGAAACACACTGCAGTAATAATGCAGGTGTCCCTGCAGCAGAAAGTCTGTTGGTGCCAGTCGTGAGGACAGCGTTAAGCCATTTCAGCAGGATGGACGGTTACTGTTCTCAGCCCTCCCCCTTTCCTTAGCAAGCAGCAGAAGGAGTTGACAGAAAAAAAATGAAGGAAGACACTGAGACGTTTCAGCTTCTGGACTCCAGATTTCTGCTGAGCAAAGCATTTCAATTTGAGGAGGGTCATCACAGGATGGAAAAACAGCAGATCTAGTTATGTATCCCAGGTGACTGGGAGCAGTCCCACCTCACTGCACAGGAAGGGAATAGTAGGGCTTTATTTCTGAGGTGACAATGCTGCTGTAGTAGTGGGGTGGGCTATGGCAGGATCATGCAACTTGTTCGTAGGTCGAAATAGTTTTGATGAAAAACATGAAAACAGCAAGGCTGGAAATAGGTGGATGAAATTGTCTCCTTTACTTGGCCTCAGTGTATGCAGTCCCCCTTTGTAATGAGGAATTTGATCTAGCTCTAAGGAAAACTCTATCTTGTGTAAAAACCCAGTAACTCATCACTTCCACTTCAGAGCTATGTCATACAGATTAGATGGTGGTTTTATTCCAACAAAAACTGCATGTTGTTTGTCGGATCCTTGTTGTCACAAGTGTCTTCAACGGAATTCTTAATGTAATACCATGTTCGTGATGTAAGGGTCTATGTCGTAAAAAGCATTTTTACCCGTGTTAACCAAACGGTAAGTTCACCTAAAAACGTTTAGCTTTAGATGAAAAGGCAGAACCATACACCTCTTTTAGCCTTAGTGTTTTGTGTGATCAAGTCAGTTGCTTTGGGTGTACCTCCCACTGCTTTATTTCAAGATAGGTATAAGTTCAGTGCTTTGTCTTGATGTTTCAGATCAGAGTTTGTTCTCTCAGAAGGCTGTCAACTGTGATGAGTTAATGTATGTTGAAAGTGCTTGGGAGATACTACATTCAGAGTGCTACAAGGCAGCAGGATAAGGGACACCAGGCAATGCTTATTTTGGTATGGCGCATAGGAGGCTGAAGAAGAATTTCTTACCCTTTCACCCAGCCAGACTTGTGACTAAGATGCACAAAAAATGCAAGGCATGTACAACAGAAAGGAAATGGGAAGTGCGCTTGGAGTAATCGACGTTGTCAGTATAAGATTCTAAATTATTTCTTTGCACTTGCAATTAAAGGATGTATATTAGGACTTTGGTAGTCCATTTAAGTTAAAATGTGGTGGAATTATGCACCGTGGTTGGCAGAATTTTTGGGTTGCCTGTTTGTATGTTAAGGTTCGAATGCCTAAGTGAAAAGTGAGTGCTTGAAATTCTTGGCCAGGTTTGTCAGGTTCCAACCATATATCGTTGCTTTGCTTTGATTCTCTCTTTCCTCATAAATGTCTTGATGTCCGTAGTGTGTTTAGATATAAAACATTTCACAAAATAGCTAGCAATTTTGTGCAGAGAAAACTTAACTAGTTATTACTCTGAATTGGACTTTGTTCTTGCACTCAAACTGTTCCTGTATTTCCTGCTGTGTGGTGGTGTTCATGGACAGTAGTATAAAAGCCGGTGCGCTGTGTAAAATGACATGTAACATATGTTCCTGAAGTGAACAATGGGAAATTTTTATTTAAAGGAATACTTACAGATGTTATTTCTTGTGCAGTGTCTTGCAACAGTTTGGAATGATTCTGTGGTAATCCCTAAGGCTGTAGGAAGTGATCCTCTGATGCGCAGTTAAACTGTTCAACAGGCAAAAATGCTTAGAAGCTGTCTTTAGATCCATTAAGCCCCTCATGGGGGTCCTCATCCCAGGCTTGTGGGGAAGGAGGTAGGTGCTCTGGCTTGTGAAGACTTGTCTGTGATCCTTAGGAAAAAGTTTGTCTGTGTGCTGGCCTGGTGGCTCGTTCCTGCTTGTCCAGTTCTGCATCATTGAGTCTGTCATCTTGAAGTGCCATATGTGCAGCTCTGAAAAAGTAAATGGTGTCGACTGTAAAACAGTCTCCTGTCTTAGAAAGCTCAAGGATGGTTGATGGAAATAATGAGCTCCCCGCCACCAGAGATTTAAGCTAAAACCTTTTGGTAGCAAAAGCCGAGGTGATCTTGATTATAAGTTGCTAGAACCCAAGGGGAAGGTAGCCTAAGTGTGAGGTGGGCTCTGCTGTTCTGGTAGGTGTTCTTTATGTAAACTAGGATTAAAACTTTCCATTGAAGGGGAATCACTTCAGTTGAGAAAATAAAGCACCTAAAGCCTCCTTAATGTCCTGGTTAGTGACTTGTCGGAGTAATAGGACTAAAGTCTATTGGCTGATATCTTAGTGATTTTGGTTTCAGTCTGAAGACAGTTTTGCGCTCTCTGATGGAACGGAAAATCCGTGTGAAGTTGCATGTTATCCTAAAAGCTTTAGAGTACTCTGTAAAAACTCTGTAGCTAGGAAAAATCAATTGTTTCAGCTCTTGGGAATAGGCAGTAGATCCTTTTGTACCCAAATAAGTAATAATAACAATGGACGCTCAGTTACTAAGTTGGTTTAAGTGTTTAGGTTTGCTATGCGACAATAGCAAGTAGCTGTTCCCTGTGTACTGTGTTCTTCTAAAATGCTTTATAGGGAGTCTGTGTTCTCGTAGGATCCATTTTGGTAATCTCTGGGTAGCAAATACCAAAGGTCCAAACGCCAAGGCAAAAATTTAGCAAATAATATAATGCAAAAATAATGGGAATGATCTGTCAACAGTTGAGAAACAAATTTGCAGCTGAATTGTAAGCCTAGAAAATAGTTGTTGCCTGCCCGCTGCGTGTCCCCCCCCCCCCCCCCCCAAAAATCTGCTGAGGGGGAAAAAAGTATCCTTAAAAGGTGTTTTGAGGCCTTTTGAAATGCCTGGCTGGGCTAGTTAGCTTCATCCAAATCTGGTTTTGGACTACTAATGTTTTCTGATTCACCGAATTTAAAAACCTTGTTTGTCCTGTTCTGTTAATGACTACCGCTTGCTGTTTCACAGCCTTTGCAGTGTGTTGTCTGCATCTTAACTGCTAGACATTTAAACTTTTCTACTTGATACTTCCAAGGTGTGGTGTGCTGATTGTGGTGGTATGTTTTTGTTTTTTTTCTTCTTTAAGCATGTCTTTGTATTAGGCTTCAGGGGAGCAAAATTGATTGCCTGTTTTCCCGTTGTAGGCCCTATCTAAAACCCAGCTAGGAACTCGTGCTGATTGAGGAAGTGTTGATGGATGTCTAGCCAAGGGTGCTGGTCACGTCCTTTGGAGAAAGCGTGTCGGCTGGTTAATGATGCTGTGTGCCTAAATGTACCATAGAAATAAGCAACTGTGCGTTGCCCTCCATCTCTGTGCCTTCAGCTTTCATGTGGCACAGGAAAATGATGCAATAACATGATATTAATTCCTAGCATGTGTACGGAGTGTAGGGTCTTGCACGTGTTAAGTTCTGACTAAATGCTAGAAAGTAGAAGAGTGCAGATGTTGTGTACTTACAGGATGCTTTTAAAGAAAAGGGCTGGGGAACAGCATCTGCCATATCCGCTTGTCAGGCTCTTCAAATCTTACAGTAGGAGAGCCTGGTAAGAGTGAGAAAATAACTTGTTATTGCCTTTTTTAATGCTTATGATTGGTCCTTAAGGAACAGCTGAGATGGAGGAAAAAGCTATAAAACAATGATAAACAAATGCCAGAGATGCTCAGTAGATTAATGACCAGAGCTATTCATGGGAGCTATGTAAGATTAGATGGATAAATAATAGGCTTTTGTGATTCTGCAGTAAGGGCTTTAGTAGGTGGTGCATATTGGAGAACTAACTATTTTCTGCCATTATTTATAAAGGAAATTGGAAGCAGTAGTTTTTGTTGATCTCTGCTATTCACAAAGTATAACTTATCCTAGAGTTCTGTGACAGTGCTGCGTGGGTGACTATATAGAGACAAAATGTAAATGTTACAGAAAAGTTAGACATCTCTGAAAAGAGGGAATTTTCACACTGAACTAAGTGACACTTTGAAGGTACCGAAGTCACTAGCATACAAGAAGGCTTAGCTCTGCTCCTGGGTTCTTCCGTTGCGTTGCGTCAAGCAAGATGAGAAGTTCCTAACAGTAACCTCCAGTATCATCTGACTTGAATCGTGCTATGGCTAGATGCTTAGCGGTGTGTACAAGCTTATATATATATCTGTATCTAGCCATCTCTATCACGTGGCAGGTATTTGTGCTGAAAATAATGTTAGGGTAGCCATCATTTTAGGCTTGGAATGATTAGTTTAGCTATTAAATACCATTTTTGGTATTAAAAGAGCTTCTACTAGCTTGATACCATAGTTATGTTGCACTTGAGTCTGTTTTGCTGTTCAGTACTCAATTTCTATCTCATAAGTGCAGTAGACGTATGAAAAATGCAGTTGTTCATAGCTGGAATATATTTTCCATCCTCCCCTTGGCTTGACGTAAAATTAGGAACGTGCAAATTGGTGTGTAGCTGAAATAAGTAATACTCTTGAAGTGGATATATGATTGACTTCTCATCTTCAACTCCTTGATTTTTGTGAGGGGCGAATATGTTTGACCTTTATTACCTATGTATGAGAGCATGTGGAAGCATACCTGTGGCCCTGGCAGACACTGGTATGGGGAAATGAGAAGGATTTTTTGCGTGCACGTGGACATGTGACATGGATGCATCCATAGTGGGACCACGCTGATGTAGTTTTGTGTGGTTATTACCTGTTGGCGAGAGATGGATCAAGTTCAGCTTGGGCATCAAGATCAGGATATATCCCTAGATGATGGGGCATCGCACAGTGGTGAGAGCCATGCTGTTTGAAGCCAAGTAACTCAATTCTGCACTTCTCAGACTCTAACCTGGAGTTAATTAAGTTGCATGTTCAGTGTCTGAATGGTATTTTGCAGTCAAAACAGAGTAATCATACTGAAGTCTTGCACAGCCATCTTCATAGTACATGAGCACAAGTCCTTGTGGATCAGCTTCTGTGCCAGGTTCAGAGGTCTGTAGGTCTGTGTACCAGGTGGCAACAGAGTTACAGAAATACAAAAGTAGTGATCTGTGACAAAGAATATATATAGCCCTGCTCATGAAGTACAGCGTTTTGTCATTAAAGTTCGGCTTACTGATTCTGCAGTGCCAAAGATTAAATCCTTTGATGTTCTGTGTTTGCAACTTCAGGGGTGGAGGGAGGTGGGGAGCAAACAGATCACCCCAAGTTTAGAGGAGGAAAGAACAGATGTGACTTTGAGTCTGTACCCCAGGAAATGGAGAATAACAAATGTGTACATCCACGTGAGCGCACATACGAACACACATGCCTGGTCAAAGCCTGGGGAGTGTGCTGGGGGCCAGGGGAAAAGGACAAAAGAGGTCGCGTGAGGGGGAAGATGGGTGTATAGCACCCCTCTGATGTTTCCAAGCTTTTCTACTTGGACTAAGAATCTAAGACGACTTTCTAAGAACCCTTCTTCCTAGCAGGAGGTGATAAAAGTAGGAGATGTTGAAAATCACGCTTAGTCTAGTATTTCAGTGCATGGAATGCTGAGGCAAAAAAAGAATCATTCTAGAAGAGTAACACCTGGAGCACGTGCGAGGATGCACGCAGCATGAAGTTTCCTTGGGGTTTAGATTTATGGGATTTAAACGAGGGTTTAGAGAAGAACAGGGTTTGAATTTCTCTTCACAGTTGCGTTAATGCATCAAAGCTGTAGGCCATCTTGTTTGACAGCAGGTAAAATGGACTTGGTAAGTTTCCCCCCGCCCCCTGCACCTCTTTTGGTTTGTAAAATGTCAGCTTTCTTGGACAGGACTACAGGCGACGTTAACTTAGGCAAGTGCAGAATATGAGACTTGATTGCAGGATGAATATCGGATCACGTCAGAGCATTGTTTGGGCCAAGAAATAATGACTGAAAACCGGGCTTAATTGTTCTGATTTGCAAATATGAGTAGCATTCTGCACACTTTTAGTTGAGGGAAATAAAGTATATCTGCAAATGTTTAAGGAAAATGTCTTTTTACTTAGAGTGGTTAATGAAAATGCTGTCTTCCTTTTGTAACTCTTCTGGAGAAGGCAAAATTTTCTGAGAAATGAAAATGGGATTTTCACTCCTACAAAAACACGGTTTAATTGACCACAGTTGGAAGGTGTATCTTAGCAGTGTTATCCTGTATGGTGCTGTTTCGTGTTGAATAGGCTGAGCAGCAAGGCACTCGATCTAATGAAACTCTTAGGAAAGGCACTTGTAGAAATACAGCGGTGTAACTGCAGGCTGCAGGAAAATTTATTTTCAATCCTTATGACTTGAAGAAATCTCACCTATTTTAGAAAAGGAAAATGGTTACCTTTAACTATATTGAATATTTTTAAGTTCAATATTAAGTTAATTTCTTCAGATATTGCTCTGAAATTGTGTTTAAATGACAGCGCATAACACGAACTAATTTTCCACAGTCCATCATGAGGAAAGCTTTCTCTTGATGACTTGTATGTGTGTTGATGCTGTATTGTTTGTAGGCTGATTGCTTTTTCTTGCGTTGCAGGGTTTTGTTTTTCCCCGCTGTGCTCATCTGGATAGTTGGAAGAAAAATCAGATGATGTTCCATTTGAAACTTAAACTGCTCGAGAGACCTAATTTTGGGGTGGGGAGGGGGAGTGGGAGTCTCCATCTTTTTCATAGCAATATTTCATAATGTTAGGAAGAACAGTGACCAGCTGTTAAATATCTCAGCCAGATGAGATGTTTCCTTTATTCTAAGGAGGAAAGAAAAACACACACACGCATGTGTGCGTATAGATACATATTTTTTTCTCTACGTGAATTGGGTGAGCCAAGAACCTGTCCAACTGCTCAGGAGTTTGCATTTCCAGTGCTGAAATCTGTCTTGTGGTTCCTGAGCAGTGAGTAGTTCCTTTCTCTTGCTGCCGGGTGCCTTGCTTAGCCCCTTTGCGAGTTGACAACTGATGAGTCCTCAGAGCCACCGCATCCAACCTGGAAAAGGGAGCGGTGGATGTGTTGAACGGCGCTGGGACAGGCAAATGGGAGGACCTGGGCAAGGCAGGAGTTTGCCCTCCCTTAGGACTGGGGAGGAGCCTGGGAGTTCCCCCAACTGGAAAGCTGGGGCATGGCTGAGTGGGTAGAGAGCTTGGAAAAAGTAGTACTGAGGAGCAACAGCTGACACCGCAGGATTGTCCCCCATCTGTAATTGCTGCCGTCAGAGTCGCTTTTATCAGAAGTTGGAAGCCATCCCCTACAGCTTGGCTACGTTTCGGGATTTGGAGAGGAGGGGAAAGAGGCCTCAAATGCACTGTGGGATATAAAAGCAAACCGCTTGTATACTGCCAAAGGATGGTGTCTTTCCCATGATAGATCACAGAATCATTTTGAAAGTAGTTCGCAGCCCAGCTTCCTAAACAAACAATGCGTATAGGTTCAAGCTATGTACTAGTGCCATATTGTAGTAGCTGTTGAATTCAGTGGATAATGTCTGTCAAATTTGACTGTAGGCAGTTATATTCTATTACGGGGGGGGGCAAAAATTGCAAACCAACCAACCAAGCCCCCCCCCCCCCCCCCCCCAAAATCTCAGGGTTTTGGAGATAGACTGCAGAAAGCAGACTTGCCATCAGCGCTGAAGTTATTAAACGATAATATATGAGGGGAGGAAGAGAGGCTTTACAGGAGTTCTGTGATAAGACTGTCACTTTTCTGATACTTCTGTTCTCTTGAGAATCTCGGGGCATCTGTAGGAGTCCAAATTTGTGATGCTCGTGAGACTGCTTGTAAACTTCTGAGATTGACCTAAATCTTATCTTAAAACATATATAATTTTATCTTGATGACCTGTATCCCATGTGGAAATACACTATTGCTGTATTATAGACAGTAGTTTCTTTTATGTTAAGATGTTTGTGGAGATTTTAATGATGCTGTATGGGTGGGTGACGTGTAGTTTGTCAGGCGAACTTGCATCTATAATTCTTTGGCTTTGGAAGATGTTAAGTTTGTAGGAGTAAGGAGGCTGTTGAGCTCCGTGGGGGGTGTTTCAACTTGGTCTTGATAGTCTAGTAAATGTCTCAGTCCCTGGCTCATAGGCTTGAGGGCGTGTTTATGGAACTCGAAACTACTTGACCCTGTTCTTTTTTTAATGGGCCCTAAAGCACAAATGGATACGAGAAGCTTTTCTGTTATGTTGCACACTTGTTTAATTCCAGTGTGTCTTACAAGCAAAACAAATGGAGAGTGCAAGAGAAAAGGACATCTAGAAGAGCGTGTATAGGAACTTACGGCAGCTGCTAACTGCCGTAGAGTAATATCTGTTCCTTGACATATCTATCCTTGTCTAAAACTGCACGTCACATCGCACTGCACTCTACGATTTTTGAAGGGCATCTTAAAATAGTTCAAGTATATCCTGTGGCTTTTGGTTGCAGAGCGAATTGACAAGGGGAAAAAAAAGATGGTTCTTTGTACAAGATTTTGGAAAACCTTGCTGCTTTTACTGAGCGGGGGAAAATCCCTTGTGAGTCAACTGAGGATAGTTAGGCTGACGAAGTACTTGAAAACCCTTAACAGAAAGCTGCAGCTTTGTTTTCTAATGTATTGGAATCCAATCAGTTGTCATGTTATTCCTAAACCAGATCTGTTTTTTCAGGTGGAGTCGTTCATCTTGGATCAGGATGATCTCGAAAACCCTATGTTGGAAACAGCTTCCAAATTGCTTTTGTCGAGTACTGCCGATGGTGCTGACTTGCGAACGGTAGATCCAGAAACCCAGGCTAGATTAGAAGCTTTACTTGAAGCTGCAGGTAAGTACTCCTTTCCCTTAGAGGTTTAATCCTGAAGCTCAGTCTCAAGAAACCATAGTGGAACTGCTTGCATAAGTCTAATCCGTGTGAGCATGCTCCAAATGTGGAATGTAATGCAACGTGAACCTGGCAAGGTTGTGCAAGTTACTGAAGAGGAACTGAAGGAATTGATTAAGACAGTCTGAATTTGGGAAATTTGGAGCTTTATCTAAAGGCCATACTTAGATTGCTCCAAATTCTGTTTCTCAAAAGTCTGAGTAGAAGTCCTCGCTCGGCCTTGGCTTGCAACTTTGGATCAAAAACTAGGTTACTCGATGAGACTTTGTGTTGTAATAATTAGTGTAGGAAAGGCACTACTGGCTGCATATCCTGAGTAGTTGTCAATAGGTGAAAAATAAGGCGTTCTTTGTGTTGGAGGCTTTCATTGATGTGCAACATATCTGATGGCCACTTTTAAACTAACATTTTTGAACAGTTAATTCTGTAATTTTTGAGGCCGTAGTTGATTATATTTGAAATGTTTCTGCTAGCAGAACTCAGACTCAATTTAAGCTTCTCTATTTTCTCCTTTTCTGGCGTGCATGCCAACTTGTTATAATCTGGAATGACAGGAATAGGTAAACTGTCTACTGCTGATGGTAAAGCATTCGCAGATCCCGAGGTGCTTCGCAGATTGACTTCTTCGGTCAGTTGCGCGTTGGATGAAGCTGCTGCTGCACTTACCCGGATGAGAGCAGAAAGCACAGCAAATGCAGGGCAGACGGACAAGTAAGCCTACGTTTTCTTTTACTAGGTGTTTTTAGTAGTGTGCTACTGTGACTTTTGTGGAGGCAGTTCTGGTTATTCTGTATTTTTTTTTCTGTGTACAATACGGTGGAATTGTTTCTCAAGTGGAACTAGCAGCGGGTTATCACCTCTGATTCTTCTGTTAAGTATTCCTGGACTGTTAATTTTTGCAATGAGAAGTGAAGTGAGTAGTATTGCTCAAGGTGGAGAAATCATTCACCAAGTAACTGCTTTCTAATTTGACAAACTCAAGTAGCCAAATCCCTAAGCTCATAAGTAGCCTAGGCCTTTTGAACTTTACCCAAAAATATTCTGAAGTGGGTAGAAGCATTGAAAGTATTTTGTCTTGTTCTTAATTGCTGAAGAAAACCCGAAGTCTTTCAGTGATACCAGTAAACTAGCTTTGGCATAGACTATGTTGTTTTGCAGAACAACTGAGCTCCTTTTCAGCTAAGGAAGGAAAATGGTCTTGAGGGACTTGAGCCTTCACAGTAGTTACTGGCTTTCTTGCAATTTGTAGGACCTTGGACAGAGCCGAAGCCTGAAACTCTCTGCTTTTTAAGCACCCTTTCTGGCTTAATTGGTTTGGCTTTTCTCCTCTTGGGATGTTTTCAGAGGGAAATAAACCCACCCTCTTTCAGACTACCACTAAGCTTGCATACAGCAGAAACAATGTTAGTGTGAGCTTCCAGGTGCTGCTGTGCTAGGTGGCAGTTTAATCCCTGTATACCGAGTAACTCAAAAGATTTCAGAGTGCACGGATCGGGATGTTTAAAGAGAATAGAGTTTGGAGTTGTCTCTGCTCCTATGCTGTGTGCACCTCTCCCCAAGCTGCCTTTTTTGTTGCTAACAGTGGATGTTGTCAAAGTTATTACCAGGACAGAGGCTATGGGAAATGAAAACAGATGTGGGCAATACTCTGAACAGTACATATTTGAGAAATGTTTCGGTTTGCATTAAGATTTGGCCTAGTGACACAAATAAGGCCCTAGCTGTGGGTGCTATATGCAAGTATCACTTAGCCTATGGTTTAAGAATTCGTACTTTTATATCTTGTGCTTTTTAGCAGTTGTTCCCCTTAACCTTGAGTAATATGACTTGCTTTTCTGTCAACTACCTTATTTTTTCCTTTCCGTTTTGAGTTAGTTTTGTGTTAATGGGTCTTTCCTAAATGGACAATAGGTGAAAGGGGGGTGGATGAGATGAGGCGAGTAGTCTTGGAATTGTTACTCATCATCCAGGTATTTGGAGCTGCATAGACAGAATGTGCCAGCCTTGAAGTTTTGCTTTCCACAAAGCAGTAACAGTTTCAGAGTAAGCTCAACATAGATAGTACATGGTCTTGTATCAGTCCAAAATATGCTTTTTTTTTTTAAATTGAAATACAGAGTTAGAATGATAAAGGTTAAGAATTCATGATGTGACATGAGGACTAAAAATTCCCCGTGCGACTTAAGGCTAATGCAATCAGGAGAATATTTTATTTTCCTGCTTGGTTGAGTTAGGGCTACAACTGGAAGGTTGGATTTCATTACAAAAACGTGCAGTGTATTTCCAGCACAGCACAGAGGCTGTTTGAGGGGTGATACTACCTTGTTTTAGGTCAAGAGCAACGCCAAGTGATTTGTTCTAGTTTCAACGACGGTGTTGAACAAAAGCACGTCTGGATGGGCAGTTGTGCTGCCCTTTGTCTCCTGGGACAAAGAAAAATGGGAATCTTAACTCTGGGCAGTTGCCCGTTTGGAATGAAATATTAATAAAATGATATCCACATAAACAGGGGGGTTGTCCTTACCTGTGATTTCATCATGTCTGCTGTTCTTTGACCCCTACTTCAGAAAGCGAGTAGCACAAAACCTATGTTTCCCAACTAGAACTACAAAGCAGTAACAGATTGAGAGGATATGTTATGGAGCAAATAATAATAAAAAAGCAACAGTTTCCTTGTTTGTAGTAATAAATAATTATCCTTTAAAAAGGAAGACTTGTTGTTGTTTTTCTTCAAGGCTTTAATAACTACAAAGAAGTAACGCGTGCATAATGCTGGGACAGAAAATCAGACCCATCGCTGTGTCATCTCTCAACGCTTTCTCTGCTTTTTACATGTGACAAAATTTGGTCAACTGAATGGTGGTTCTGCAGATGTTTTCGGTGGCATCTTACTGTGCTAAAAATTAGTAGCAGGAGTGACTGAATATTCGCATTAGTTACTTTTCAAAGACATTGGGAGAAAAACCTGAAGTGTAAAACCAGCACTGCTTTAATTAGCAATTGGCATTGTTTAGATTGTGCTTTCTTTTGTTAGTTGACTGCATCCTCACGGCATGTTTTTACTCTTCGCGTAGAGTAAGAATTTCAAACGTAGTCCATTTTGATTTCTAAATGGTTTCTGTCTTACTAGCCGCAGCTTGGCAGAGGCTTGTTCAGAAGGAGATGTAAATGCTGTGCGGAAGTTGCTAATTGAAGGCCGAAGTGTGAACGAGCACACAGAAGAAGGCGAAAGCCTCCTTTGTTTAGCCTGCTCAGCAGGATATTATGAGCTTGCACAGGTTGGTTACCAAACTGTTTTTAGTGTGTGTGTGCATCATGTAAAAGTGTTGAATTAATGTGATCCTGTCTTACTCACCTGGAAGGTGGTGGTAAGGTTGTGCAGAATCAGTTAAGTGACAAGATGAAAACTCGCACATAAACTGCAAGCTGCTAATGCATTCTTTGTGCTTGCTTTCTTGAAGTGTTCTTAACATGAAACCATGTGTTCCTGAAAGGGCCTATGTGTAGACTTTTAACCATCTTGACACGCTGGTTTGTCACTTCTGAATGTTGTTGATCACCCCTTCCATTCGCAGGTTCTTCTGGCAATGCATGCTAACGTGGAGGACCGGGGTATTAAAGGAGACATAACACCTCTAATGGCCGCCGCTAATGGCGGACATGTCAAAATTGTGAAGTTGCTGCTAGCTCACGGCGCTGATGTGAATGCACAGTCATCAACAGGTAAATAAATGCGTTAGAAAAAGCTTGCTGAAAATCTGAGGTTTGCAGCATGCAGGAAACTTTGTGTGGAAATTTGGGAGGAGTGACTGTTTGCCAAGTGAAGCTCTTCAAAGCAGATGACTTGATTTACAGCTCAGCCTCTATATTTTTTTATGAGGCTGTAAAATATTGCTTGCAGACAAGTGCAAATGGATAAGGTCAACTAGTAACTGAAAGCTGTTTAATACGTGTAAGACTTGTTGTTAACGTAGTGCTTTGAGGATAGTTGGGGTAGTACTGTATGCTTCAAAAATTAGTTGGTATCTGGTCTAGGTAAGCAAGGGGAAAAGTAACGATCATGAGAAGGTAGGTATGTTTCCCCCCCCCCCCCCCTTCCTAGTTTTGTTGAAGTGTGTGTTGAAGTAACCAAACTGCTTTAGCAGCTTCTTTAGTTTGTGCCTCCTTGTAGTGGAGAGTTTCTGTATATTCAACCATCATTACCAAAACTGGGTACAGCCACTAAATTATGAGGAAAGTTAAGATACCAGAAAACACTTTTTTCTTATTCCTAGCGAAGTAGTGCTCTGAGCAGTTATATTACTCTGTGGTTCTTTCATGTTTTTCTGTCCCTGCCCCTCAAAAGGTGGCGTGCATAGAGGCAGATCTTCCCCGGGTTCTTGTTTCTGCAGTTTTTCCACAGAGGTTCTTTTAATCTCCTTGTAAATGCTGTGGACATCCTACACTACCACCTGAGAGGGTTTTAAGGCTTGATTTAGAAAAGTAGCTGATTCTGCTCCTTGTTTTGAGCTTTACCTTTTACAGCGTGGTATCTCCCTGCTGATTGACAGGAAAGGTGGAAAGTTTCATGATGGGTTTTTTGTGATGCAATTTGGGATTAATTGGGAGAGAAATTAGAAGAGAATTGAACTGACAAGTTGATTACATCTCTAGTCTGTCAGCACTGAGTTACTTTGTGCAGTTACTTGCTCTTTTCTGTGTTTCGGGGCTGTCAGCTGACAAGCCTGTTTCATAAGGTAGCCCTGTAAAAGGACTGAAATGGAGTGTAAGTTGATGTTCCAGTGTAGAAATTTCTAAATTTTCAAAGCCTTGTCTTCTGGTTCTAGGCAATACAGCTCTTACATATGCCTGTGCCGGAGGCTATGTAGATGTTGTGAAAGTCCTGCTGGAATCAGGCGCCAGTATAGAGGACCATAATGAAAACGGTCACACTCCTCTGATGGAAGCAGGAAGTGCTGGCCATGTGGAAGTGGCCAGAGTGCTGCTGGAAAATGGAGCAGGCATAAATACGCATTCCAATGAATTTAAGGAGAGCGCGCTTACGTTGGCTTGCTACAAAGGTATGGTGCCAAGGCCTTTACTTGGGTGTGGGAAGTCTTTTAAAACGTGTATTTATTCAATCTCGTTGTTCGGTGCAAAATTAATTTGAAGGCTGTAGGTAGACGTGTCTTCCAGTGCTTTTTATCCTGGCTCTGATAACCGCTTAAAACACGCGTGGCCAGGGGATTCATGTGGAGAATGTTAGTATCAAGAAATAAAACTTTAGTTATTTGAGTCTTTATAGCTAATATATTTTCTGTTCTGTCTTATTTCCCTGCCTTCTAACTTGTTTAATTAATGCACTTGCTATCAGAGTAAATGAGATAATCTTTCTGTAGTAAAATGATGTTTTACAGGGCATCTCTGCACAGGTACAGAAATGACTTAAATGACTCAGCATTCAGAAAATGTGCAAAATCCAGGGTGTCTCGTCTTTTAGGTGGAATGTTCAAACAGGCCTTTCTTACCTCCTTGGAGGCAGCTCCCTTGATTCACTCAAGGGGTGGAAGCGTTATTGAAAAGGCCAAATCTCTGCAAACAACTGAGCTGTTGCTCTAATAGTCACCTAAGAAATGTTTTATCAGAGCTCTTAGAATGGCTCTTGGCACGTTTATGGAAGAGTTCCTTGCTGTGGCATCTCAGTAGAAGATAGTTTTAATTTTTCATTTATGTTTAGTTTTTCTTCCTTGATTAATTCTTGGTGCACAGATGTTAAATGTCTTAATAAGCAATGGAAGGTTTTTTATGGTGGTTATAAGAGCAAAAGCACTTCTGGGTTAAAAAAAAAAGGGGGGGGGCCCAAACCCTCTTCCTCCCTGGAAAAGTATGCTCTGATTCCTAAAGTGAAGTTGGAACGCAGAGATGTGAAATTCCATGTCTGTGCTTCATCAGTTGTTTGCTGTGACAGCACAAGAGAAAACCTTAGGGTTTTTTCTTCTGTTCATGTTTTTTTGCATCTGTGTTTCTTTGAGTTTCTATGTTCTTCCAGATGGCATGTTCAGGGCATGAAAATCGGTTTCTAAATTTCTCCTATGGCTTAACTTTTGTAGTGAAATGACATGTGAAATATTTGGGACCAAATATGTTGTTAACCACCTCCTCCACTCCTCCACCCCCCCCTTCCCCCCCCCCCCCCCCAATAAAAGGTGAAGAGTGAAAAGACAGTGTATCCTCATATTGGGCTGTACCTGTCATCTTCATCTTGTTGATAAGCATATTCTAGGGTTAAGGTTTAGCCTTTCTTCTCTTGAGTTACAGACCAGCAATTTTTTTTTCTTGCACTTGGTTTTACGTGCTTACATGGTGTCAGTTGTAACTGTGTGGCAGAGATAGCTGTGCTTGGCACACCTAAAGGACTTGGAGAATTATGGTCATGAAATGAGCAAAGTGGTTGAGACAAGAGGGTATATACTTGGAAAAAGCTGTTAAATTACTTACATTTATGGGATTCCTATAGTTTGAATTGTAAGAATAAAATTGGAAATGCGAAGGTCCATCCACTTCACATCTGTTGTGATCTAAGGGTTGATGTGAGCTCAAGCACTGGTTGCAATACCACTTATAAATACAGTAACCCTAAATCCTTAAAATTGAGCAAGTTTTTTTTTTAAAAAAAAAAAAAGAAAAAAAGAAAAAGCCACATTCTGTAGATGAAAATGTTTAAAGGTCTTTGGAGAATCATAAATCACCCTGGTAACCTTCTGGAGTTTGTGCTACTCTATTTTAATGTTGTCTTAAGGAATGCACATAGTACAGAACTAGTTCCAGTAACCAGATGATTTGGATCATACTTAATAGCACATTCATTGTGAGCTGCCGTTCCCATTGTACGTGCAGATTCAGATGTGTCTTCCAGGTGTATTTCACTGTGTGTTTTTTAATATTGTACCGTGGCCTTTCATTACCTGAACTGTGTATGATAGACCCTTTGTATGACAGCCTTGAAATACACTTTTGCTGAAAGTTATTTTCATCTTCCCCTCCCCCTCCCCATACAGGCCATCTAGAAATGGTGAGATTCCTACTGGAGGCTGGTGCAGACCAGGAACACAAGACAGATGAAATGCACACTGCTCTTATGGAGGCTTGCATGGTAAGAAACGCATGGCTTTGGCAGTGAGTTTTCTTAGTGCCTCTTAACTTTCTGGAGATGAATGAAGTGATTTGCTTTTGGCAAAACCTGACTTGGGTGATGTTTCAGTTCTCCCTCGCGCTTCAGGACCCTCTGGCAGAAGAATGGGGAAAAACATGCACTTGAGAAACAGTACTTCCTAAAACAGCAAAATTCAACCCTTTGTGCTCATGGCTGACTAAGCAGTTATGTTCTTGAGAGACGTCAGCTAGAACTTGCATCGCTTGAGCGTTAGCATAGAGACATCTGTTAGCCCATCCTTCTGATGCAAAGTGCGTGTATGTCCAATTGCACTTCATTTTTTCTGTGGTAGCAGAAGTCACAAAATAAGGTTGTGCTCGTTGTTCCCAAAGCAGCTTCTATGCACTTTGTCTTTCTTTGTATCTCATTGCATGTAGTTTGCTCTTTGCTTGTTGCCCTTTTGATAATCGTGGTAGCCTGGTTTGCCTACAGAGGTACCTTTGTAGCCTTGATTTTGAGAAATTCCTGACTTCAGTGGTAGCCAGAAGTAAATTATACTCATTTGCTTAGACAGTCCTGTTTTTTAATTAGTGCAGTTTTATTAGCTTCTGGGTTAGCAGCTTTGAACTGAAGTTTGGAAAACCCTTTTTATAGGAATCTCCAAATTACATTACTTGAAAGATTCTCATTGGCTGATGAAATGCTTTCAACAGTCCTAGAATGTGCTAAACTTATGCAGCAAGTGCTGTCTTGACATGGCTGTTGGAGACTTAAACATACCTATCATGGTTAAGGAGTTTGTAAGCCTAGTTATCCTCTTTTGCTTATGTTGGAAGTGGTTATGTTCAGGTGTGCACGTGCAGCTTGCTTCTCGCATGGTTCGCGTGGTTCACATAGTCACTTAGCCGCTGTTTGGGAAGCAGCTAGGAAGTTAAAGGGAATGTTGTTGGGATGCTGTCGGCCAGTTATTAATTTAAGCATATTTGCATGTGGCCGGTCTGTCAATCTGAGGCAGTTACAAAATGACAGTGTAAAACAGATTGGTGTTTTACAGAACTATTAAGATTCAGAGAACTCTGACTTTTTTTTTTTTGGATGGTACTTTCCTGTTGTACAATGTAAATGTTGTGAAGCTTTCAGTTCAGAAGGTCATACTTGGATGCATTTTAATGTTGAAATGGTATAATGTCTAACTTAAGATGATTCCAGACTTCTTGGTGAAGAAAACATGGCGATTTGGCAGCTTCAGGTAGTGTTTCCTTTTGAGGTACTGTCAGGCTTAAACAGCTGTGCCACTCTGGTTTATCTGCGTTATCTTTAACGCAAATATCCTATTTGAAATCTACTTCACACAAATAACCTGAGGTAAAAGGCTTTTATCGTTTTGAGCTTTACCTATGACCATTTCTTTTGATTGATTAAATGTGGTCAGGTATTGCCCTTATTCCTCCTCCAGAAATGGTTTAGAGAGTAGTATTTGTGTTGGTTTCCCCTGCCAAAGTAGTATGGAGTTGGCTAACCCTGTACCATACCAATGGCTGGCAGGCATAAGCTAGCAGGATGAGAAACCCAAGCAGATGTCAGTTTGTGTTTCTAGAAAGGAGCTTATTTTGGAACTTTCTGCTGGAGAGAAGAAAAGGAAACTCAGCTAAGCCAAGTTAGGCTTTTTTTCCTAGTCGTCTTTGTGACCCTGAATTGAAATAGGCTGTTGTGCACAGCCTTGAGGCTGCGAAGAAAGCTTGTTGCAGAGGTTTCCTCTAGTCGCAGCACGCTTAGCAAGTCAAATGTTAATGTCTGTGCCTGTGTTCTCCTAATGCTTCACCTGCCTGTGAAACTTGAACCTGAAACTGGAAACTTGTCTTGTGCTGTATTTTCCTGTTACTCTCCCCTCTAACTAGATTTCACATGGGTTGTGTTTTTCCCTGCCGTAAGCCTGTGCTGTGTCTCTTTGTGGATCTAGGGCCACGGAAAAGTGTCATGCAGTCTCATCAGAGACTTAATGTAGTCTTCCCTTTTCTGAAATAACTATAATGGTTTTAAATTCAGTCACAATTTTGTCTGTTCAGACAAGTTAATGGCTTCAGATGGGGGAATCCTTACCAGAAGCAATTACACTTTTCAAGAAATCTTCAGAAAGAAAGGTGTGCAGATAAACAGGACGTATGCTATTCTTTATCTTACTCTGGTGAAGCATTAGTAGACTAGCCAACGGATACCAGGGCTGCTGTCCTTGCAGGGAGTTCCTTGGAAGATGACTATAGAAGAATGGCGTTTGTTGCCAGTAGCCGCCTTGTCGTGACAGCTTGCAAACAGGAGTTTGCAGAGAGTGCTGCTACTTTGCGGAGCCACAGAGCAACCCTTCTTTACCTCCCTGCCCTGCCTTGTGTTTTTTTTTTTTTGTCCCCACCAGACTAACCTGAGTTCATCAAACTTGAGGAAGTGTCTTGACTATTTCTTATTAAGACTTGAGGAGCAATGGGAAAAATGTCCTAGTTTTGCTTACTCACGCGAGAAGTAGTTCCTAAGTCTGCATCTCTACGCTCCCTTGCAGGACGGAGAGGTGTAGTTGGGAGTATTGGTACCTTTCCTTCTGCTTGCAAAGGAGCAGCTTTCTGTAGCAGTACTTAAAGGTCTGAAGTATAGCAAGGTAGAAGCTTCTTACGTCTGCATGCTTTTTCTGTGAAACTAATTGCCATTTTTTGGTAACTCAATAAGGCTACCTTCTCTAGGATAGCATTGAACTTTGGAATGTATATTACCAAAGTGTGTGCCTGTACGATAGTGCTTAAATACAAGCCTGTGGGACTGCTTGAACGTTGTGCTGCACAAGGCGTTCAGAAGGACTTCTATCCGAGAGCTTTACGTACACGAGTAGCTTTGGTTTAATGCAAATCGGTTCTTCAATGTGACTTGCCTCATGGGAGCGAAAAGCTTGTTTGTCTAGTTTGCACCTGCTCTTACTGAAGTAGCCTGACCTGCAGTGGGGGCTGAGTAGTGATAGCCCCCGCTGGTTGGCCTTAAAACTGTACTTGGTGTGCTGATGCAAGTTGGGCAGGCTACCTTTTGTGATGGAATAGTAGCTCTGAAGGGTTTTTGAGATGATGTGGGTGAGCTGAACAGCACCATTCCATTGCAAGGCACGTTCAAATACAGACGAAACGTCCTTGTGCAGTTAAACACCAGTTGTTGTTTTCAAGACTCTTTGGCCTGTATGTGACACGTTAAGGCATCCTTTTTTTTCCTGCTGTTTGCAACGCCACATTCGTGACACATCAGTTTGAGATAAGTGATCTGTCGTGCTAGAGCCTGATGCTTGAGGAACCATCTCTGCGTTTCCCTGAGGAAGGATTCTTTATACAGCCCTAGAGTCTTTCCCTAAAATAGTATTCTCATTTCATGTAAAAGGTGAATATGTCCCGGTTAATATGTCCTAGATCTTTTTACTGAGAGAAAATCCTTTTAGGCTCCCTGCATATGGCAAAAAGGTATAAAACACTAAAGAAAATGAAGTTTTTAGGAATGTCAGATACACTTTTGTCTGAAGTGGAGCTCTTGCTGTGGTTCCTAGATGGGTGAGAATGGCAATGGCTTCCATTTGTTCTCTCTTATTAATTAATCTGAGATCATGGTGTACTTACCTTGGTTCAATGACAACCTCAGGGAAGCCTCATGTTCCTGGTAGGCTGCTGCTATTCCTATGCAACCCTCCTGCATGTCTTAAATATGATCTTTCCCACTGCTGTGGTTAATTCAGGTGTGAATGGAAGGTGGCCATTTTCTGATGGAGAAGATGGGCTTGAAGAGGTTGTGCTACTGTTGGATTGCAGTGACCAAGCTAGTCACTGTCTCTCTTCTATATAAAAGCTAAATCGAACGGTGGTTTGATGCGTCACTGCCAGGACTCTGGTGTAAACCTATAGTTGAAAAGCCATTTGAGCAAGTTCTTGAATCTATGGAGTACTAAGAACATGACAAAGATATTCTTCTCAGATTCTTTTTTTTAAGGAAGAAAGCAAATTTAGGAGTTACGTTTTGGTAAACAGTTTTGACAGCAAGATAACAGTACCTGAAAAAGCCTGCCAAGGGAAAGGTCGAGTTCAGGTGGCTCTTGTGATGTATGAGGGATCCTTGACAAGTGGTCTTGTTTTGTTTTTTCTTTTGGAGAAGAATGTCCTGACTCTGCTGTAAACTTGAACAGTAGGTGAAATAGTACTGCAGGAGCCAGCAGGCAAGCAGCGTAATTATATTCCGCTCTTTCGGAAGGATGGAAGCAAAAATGTTATACTGCAAGTTCATCCTTTCTTCTACCTCCTTCCCCAAAGGTGGTGAAGGTGTAATGTAAACTACCTGAAAGACTAACAGTCCTCATGGAAATGAGGATGAGCTAAGTTCCTGACATTTTGTAAGTATGTTTTATGTAACAGATAATGCACCTGCATATTGAATTTAAAACAAAAATTCTTCTTTTTGAACAGATGGGCAACTCTGGCATTGAGTGACTTGTTTGCAATGTTAAGATTTTTGTTTGGTAGAAAAAACCCAAATGTGTTCTTAGATCCAAGAAATTGTTAGTTATTGTTGAAAGGAAAATTTCAGCTTTCACATTTCACTTATTCAGAAGTAAGTGGTGGTAACTTATTGCTTAGAATTTATTCCTTAAATAAGGTGGTCGCGCTCTTTATGTGAACAAAGAACAGTGCAAGATGTCATAGTGTTTTGATAGTGCTCCTGGGAAGGAAGCAAGTTTCTGAAACAGCGTCAAGTTCCCTTTCAGCTATTTTTTCCAAACTAAATTGATACCCATCTGTAAGATGTGAACTTATGAATCTGGTATGAAGTTGACCACCTTGTTACAGTATGCACACCAAAGCTGAGTGTGTGGTTCGCACAATTTTAGTTTGGAATCGAGCATATTTCATAAACGATTTCTTGAGGTTTCTTCCCATGCTGATATAATAGTGCATTTCTAGCATGAATCAAAATATTTAAGACAACTTTTTAAATAGTTTCCTTAAATACTTGAATTTCCTAATTCACTTGTTTCTGTCCTGTAACTTCTAATGGAGTTTTAGTTTCTGAATTCTTTAAGCTTTGGATAACGATGATCGTGGGACAATGCATCTCTTGTGACCTGGATCAATGAAGCAATTTAGCTGCTAGGTGAGAGACCACCCGTGTCAGGCAAAATTTTTTTTGGGACTATCTTCATTTAGTGTTCTCGTTTTGGGTTTTTTGAATTCGTAGGATGGTCATGTGGAAGTGGCAAGGTTACTTCTGGACAGCGGAGCTCAGGTGAACATGCCTGCGGACTCTTTTGAATCTCCATTGACTTTGGCAGCCTGTGGTGGGCATGTTGAACTGGCAGCTTTGCTAATTGAACGTGGAGCTAACTTGGAAGAGGTAAATGATGAAGGATACACGCCGCTAATGGAAGCAGCTAGAGAAGGCCATGAGGAGATGGTGGCATTGTTACTTGGCCAAGGTGAGTATTACGGTGCATTCAATGGACTAGAATTCCATAGGCATCTGATATATATATTTTTTAACAGTATTGTGTTACTACTTGCAGTTTTGTTTCCTTTTTGAGCAACTTTGAGTATTGGTTAGTTAGTTTTATTAAAATATTCTTTGCTGTACTCTTACTTGAACTCTAATTGGTAACGGGCCGTTCAGAACAGCTTTGTGTTTTTCAGACGAGCGTTAAATACTGAACAACTGATGTGGGTAACCTGGCTTCTGCATATTGACTTTAGCCTGTTTTGATAATACGGTATTGTTGCAGAGAAGTACTCGGAGATTCTCGGAGGAGTTTCCAAAGTAGTGAAAGGAAGTTGAGATGCTTCAGTTGGGTATAGCACAATTTTAGGGAGAATACTTATGCAGCTGTAGAAATGAGGTATGCCACAAGCAGATGCTTTGTGCCTGAAGAGGAGGCTTAGTCTGCGGATAGTGGTTTTAATAGCTCGTATTTTCTGATGTGTCTGTAGTTATGGTATGTGTCTTCGTTTATTTTTTGAAGGAGCGAACATCAATGCTCAAACAGAGGAGACGCAAGAGACTGCTCTAACTCTGGCTTGCTGTGGAGGTTTTTTGGAGGTTGCTGATTTTCTTATTAAAGCAGGAGCTGACATAGAACTTGGTTGTTCAACACCTTTAATGGAGGCTGCTCAAGAGGGTCATTTGGAGCTGGTTAAATATTTATTAGCTGCAGGTATGGAGTAATTATGTTGCTAGTTCTGTACAGTGCTGTAACTTTAAGAAAAGGTTCCTGCTTCTGTATTCATTATGATTTCACGAGCAGCTTTTTGAAGTCGACTGCAAAGGTTTGTGTAATCCTTTTAAGTGATTTATTCCTTGGACCCTAATTTAGCTTTCGTAGAATGAGTTGACACAAACCCTCTTGGTGCTGCAGTTCTAGTTGATGGTGATTTTCACCCTACCCCCACCCGCCGAGTGCAGTTGATACGATGTTACTTAATTTCATGGGCCTTTTATTAAAAGGGGGAAATTAATGTTTGTAATCTGATCTGGTAAAGAGTGTGAAGAGATGTGCATGTTTTCTGTAGTGATTTCCGTAAAGCTTACATACTCGTTAATACTGCTTCAGGGGCTAATGTGCATGCAACAACAGCAACAGGTGATACAGCACTGACATATGCGTGTGAAAATGGCCATACTGATGTAGCAGATGTCTTACTTCAGGCAGGTGCAGATTTGGTAAGTAATTAACCACCTTACTTTAATTTCTAACTGTAAATTTTTAAGTGGGGGTTTGTTGGTCTCATGTTTACTGCTGAAAACTTATCAAGTAGGCTGTTAATTGCTTCAGCTGTGTACAAATTGCCTTTTAGTCTTTTTCTTTTAACCACATAAAGAAATGCTGATGCTAAATAGAATTGAGTTAGTTATGGGTTAATATTTGTATTTGCGTATATCTTTCTGTTCCTTAAGCAGCAAACAGTTGACAGTTCTGTTCTGATGTGATCTATTTGGGGTACTGTAGTGGAATTAAGATGATGGAGGTAAACTGATTTTTACGTTTCAGTAGACATATAGACAGTACATGAACAAAAAGTGAAGTTAAGCGTGACAGAATGTGTTTTGTTAAATTAATCCCCATTATGTGCTCAAATGCTTCTTACCCAGTAGTCTCAGACCTGTGCAGAGGTAGGTGATGCTGTCATCTGTCTTGAAGGTACGCTCAGTTGAAATCTTGTTTAAATTTTGATATCTGAAGAATGTCAAATGCCAAAAAGGGATCTTCATGTCCATTGCTTTGAGTTGAGAGGGAAAAAAGAAAAAAGAAAGAGGCTGAATTACTCTTTCCACATGTGCTATTTCTGAAACTTGCGTTCTAAGCCTCTCTATCTGCTCTAGGAGCATGAATCTGAAGGTGGAAGAACTCCTCTCATGAAAGCTGCAAGGGCAGGTCATGTTTGCACTGTTCAGTTCTTGATTAGCAAAGGTAAGCTTGTGAGAAAGGTTTAACTTTGCTTTTCCTTTCCTGATTTTAGAGCTCTAAATTAGGAACGTCGTGGAATATTTGTTTAGGCACGCAGTACTAGTGTAACTTCTTTGAATTCGGCTCACATATTTTGAGTTGGGGGTTCTTAAACTAGGCACATAATGATCACCTCTAATCTCTGAGATTAGTGGGAATTGCAGCAACTTTAAACGCAGATTCCCATCTTTTATTGTAGTTAATGCAGCAACAGCGGTAGCTGTAACTGGGTGCCTCAGTGCTTGTGATCCAGCTTTTAGGCATTGTCTTTTCAGAAGTTTAACTTCAGGTGCCTGTTTCACAGTTCGTTTAGAACTTGTTTTACCTAACTGATTCCAGCCTTACATACAGCTGATAGAGCTCACTATTGCTATTTTCTGTTCCTTGAGCTGTTACCAAAGGCTTTTTTTTCCCTCATACCTATCTTATGTGGAGCAAGACTGGCCTAAACTTTCCAGTATGACTTAGTTTTTCCTGTGTAGATTATAGAGGAGAGAAGCAGAGCTGCAGTGGGTCGTGTGCTTGCTGGTGACCAGCTAAGATCTGTGCACTGACTTATTCATAAAAACAGGCATTTTGCTGGTGATATAGCTGAGAAACTTAAAAGCTGTAAGCTTTTAGTAGCTTCAAGCTACTACTTGAAGTTTTATGCATATAAATGTAGGTGTCTTGAAAAATGAGTTTGGAGTGCTAGTCCGGTAGTGCTGATTTTTCTGGATGCAGGCGTGCTAAGAGTTAAACTGCCTTACAGCTGTCAGCCAGCTGATGAGACAGACCTTTGGTTCAGTGATTGTCACAGGTTTAAACAGAAGCTTCTGGCGATAGTAATGCTTGACTGTTCAGTTTCATACATCTGTCATAAGACTGCAGGCATGGAGACCTGTGTCTTCCTGTTTAAGAAAAAGGTTAACTTCCCGTGAGTTTTGGCAGTGTTAAGTCTCTTTCACAATTTTTCTCTCTTTTTGAAGGAGCAAATGTGAATAGGACCACAGCTAATAACGATCACACAGTGTTGTCGCTGGCCTGTGCTGGAGGTCATCTGGCAGTCGTGGAGTTACTGCTAGCTCATGGTGCTGATCCTACGCACAGATTGAAGGTTTGTCACTTAACTGCCTTATTTTTCTCTCGAGGCGAGTCTTTCGTTCATCTTATAGCTAAAAACATGCAAGAGCATTTGCTCCTCCTTCTGTATTATCTGCAGCTGACCAGACGGAACGTGTCATGATTTAAATAAGAGTAAAATGCAAGAGCTAGTTGGTGAGTTAAAACTGTGACGGCATGTTAAGTTCAGGAACATATCTATTGAAGCAGGTGTTTGAAGGTGTGAGCACTTGTTGATTACCATGACTCCAAGTGTTTGCCTGAGATAGTAAAGTCGGAGTTGAGGAAGAGGAAGGAAGGTAAAGTCGGAGTTGAGGAAGAGGAAGGAAGGTAAAGTCGGAGTTGAGGAAGAGGAAGGAAGGTAAAGTCGGAGTTGAGGAAGAGGAAGGAAGGTAAAGTCGGAGTTGAGGAAGAGGAAGGAAGGTAAAGTCGGAGTTGAGGAAGAGGAAGGAAGGTAAAGTCGGAGTTGAGGAAGAGGAAGGAAGGTAAAGTCGGAGTTGAGGAAGAGGAAGGAAGGTAAAGTCGGAGTTGAGGAAGAGGAAGGAAGGTAAAGTCGGAGTTGAGGAAGAGGAAGGAAGGTAAAGTCGGAGTTGAGGAAGAGGAAGGAAGGTAAAGTCGGAGTTGAGGAAGAGGAAGGAAGGTAAAGTCGGAGTTGAGGAAGAGGAAGGAAGGTAAAGTCGGAGTTGAGGAAGAGGAAGGAAGGTAAAGTCGGAGTTGAGGAAGAGGAAGGAAGGTAACTTTAAAAAAAAGTTATTGAAAGAATTCTTAAGCTTTAGTTGTGGACTTACTGCAGACTGAATAGTTATTAAAGCAGTCTTAAGACATACCTTGTATTGTATTGTTTACCAAAATGCTTCAGTGTTACATTTTGATTACTTTTGTTTCTAATACTGTGATCTTTACCTCTTTAGGATGGATCAACGATGTTAATAGAGGCAGCAAAAGGGGGTCATACCAGTGTGGTTTGTTACCTTCTAGATTACCCAAACAACTTGCTTTCTGCTCCTCCACCTGATGCTACTCAGCTGACCCCACCATCCCATGATTTAAATAGGGTAAGATTTAAGGGTTGGTGGTCTGTGGGGGTTTGTGGGGCTTTTTTTGCTTTGCTTCTTGCAGCTTATTGAAGTTTAAAGATGAGAGGAGCCAGTGGTTTCATTTCACATACTACAGAACTGTAGGTAAAGGTGCGGTGTAAATTACTTTGAGCTGTTGTGAAAAAAAGGTGAGACTCTTCGGTGAGCATCACTTTGTGGTTCCTTTTTTTCCCCATTGCTTTATCAAAATTACAAGAAAAAAATAACAGCAATTGAAAAGGAATCTGTTTCAGTGAGGCTTTTCTTCAGCTGTCTTAGTAGCCCATTGTGGCTTGTATTTGCTTAACCAGACTATAGCACTGTACCATGTCAAGATGAGTATTGCTTGGTGTGTAATTGTTTAGGTTAAGAATGTGAAGTGTATAGAACTTGGATGACCTCAAGCTGTTAACTATTGAACTTGGCATATTTAAAAGGTGTTAAGTGTTATTAGTTACCATTTTAAAAAAATCTGCTTTTGTAACAGGTCTTGTTTACCTTCTATTGAATTATAACTAGATTAGAGTATGAGAAAAATAATCTATTAGTATCCAACGTTTTAGGCTCCTCGTGTACCAGTGCAGGCGCTGCCCATGGTCGTCCCACCCCAGGAGCCTGACAAACCCCCTGCTAATGTCGCCACAACCCTTCCCATCAGAAATAAAGGTCAGTCTTAGTTCTGGAGCTTATTTTCTAAATATCCTTTCTAGATAGAAGATTTAGGGCTGCACTTCAAGCAGAGTAGTTCCTATGAAGAGTTTTTCTGGATTCAGTCAAGGAAACTGTAATTTTTTAATTTTTTTTTAAGGATTGCTTACCCAGCAAATATGAAGTTATCTAACCCTGTAATCACAAAGCATCAAGAATTCTGCCTTAGTAAACGTATCGAAGTATGTATTAGTCTGGCATACTGGACTAATGCAGAATGTCACCCAGCAGCCTTCATAAAATTCGTAGTGGAATTTTAAAAAATGTTAACTGCCATCTAGTTAATTTGGTAACTTGTGTTTACTTAGCTCAGTAGTCTTGGAGCGGGTTTGACTATTTGAAGGCGGAATTTCTTGTGCGTTAAAAGAATTAGTCTGATGTGGCTCAGGTCCTCCTAGGACTAAATTTGCATTTATTCTGATATCACCATTTTGACATTTACGCTTTCTGTACTTTAGAAGTCTTTCCAAACATTTTTTTTTCCGAGGATCAGCAATAGCGCAGATACATGCGTGCATGTCATAAAATTAATACTGTGTGTACACTTGCATTGTTCTGGAAATACAGCAAATATTACTGGAAGAAACTGGGCACCTCCACTGATGCATATCCTGGGTTTTGATTTCCTGTTCACCCTTCAAAATTAACAGATTGTTCTTTCTCCAAATGGTACGGCAGACCATGTTAGCTGTATTGCTGTGGACTTCTTCGTAAAACATGTATTGGATTAGTCCATCACTTGTTCTTACAGGAAGGCTGAATTATTTGCCTTGCCTAGGCAGAGAGCTGAGTTTGGACACATGCAAAATCATGTCTTCTATGGATAAAATATAATGACTAAACATACCCTGTTAGATCATATTAAGACATTAAATATAAATGCACACCTTGGGTTCTAGCACCGTTTGTCAACTGAGTAAAGCTGGATACCTGTAGTGAAAGGATTCAGTATTCCTAGAAAGATTAGCGCTTCCTAAAATGTACCAAAACTGATGGCCTAGGAAAAAAAAAAACCTGTCCCTTGAAATATTGTTGCATCGCTTGTGCTGTCTTTCAGGGTTGTAACCATACCTTTATGTCTTAAGACAACATCCAGGCACAAAACATCAAGTTAAGAGACAGCATATCCTTCCCTTTTGTTGTCACTGACCTTGTTTCACCACTTGATAACAACGGCTCTTGAGACAATCACTCCATTTGGCAAAGCTATAACAATTGTTGGAGTAAATATCTCAACGTAGCGCAGGGATTATTTGTAATTTATACGTAGTAATCAGTACTGTTAATTTGCAATCTGGCTGCTGTATTAAAAGTGGTAGTGAAGGATACGGTTTTCTCTGAGGGCCTTACAGTACGCTTTTACCTTCTATGGGTGCTGTGTCCTGGTGCATAACTGGCCATTTAGCATCCCAACAGTAGCTCTATAATGAGGATGCCATTCATATGCACTTCCATTGGTTCTGAGGGGGTTTCTTTTTCACACAGCTGCTTCTAAACAAAAGTCCAGCAGTCATTTGCCAGCAAACAACCAGGATGTACAGGGTTACATCACCAATCAGTCGCCAGAGAGCATTGTAGAAGAAGCTCAGGGCAAGTTGACAGAGCTGGAGCAGAGGATAAAAGAAGCCATAGAGAAGAACGCTCAGCTGCAGTCCTTGGAATTGGCACACGCTGACCAGCTCACCAAAGAGAAGATTGAGGAGCTGAACAAAACGAGAGAGGAACAAATTCAGAAGAAACAAAAGATTTTGGAGGAACTACAGAAAGTGGAGCGAGAGTTACAGCTGAAAACTCAGCAGCAGCTGAAAAAGCAGTATCTAGAGGTAAAAGCGCAAAGAATTCAGCTCCAGCAGCAGCAGCAGCAACAGTCTTGCCAGCATCTGGGACTACTGACTCCTGTTGGGGTAGGAGAACAACTCTCAGAGGGAGACTATGCACGATTACAGCAAGTGGACCCCATCTTGCTTAAAGATGATCCTCAGCAAGCTGCTGCTCAGACGGGTTTTGCACCAATTCAGCCTCTGGCGATGCCACAAGCTTTGCCTCTGGCAGCAGGTTCCTTACCTCCAGGGTCCATCGCAAACCTTACAGAACTGCAAGGTGTTATAGTTGGACAGCCAGTATTGGGCCAAGCACAACTAGCAGGGCTGGGGCAAGGAATACTGACAGAAACACAGCAAGGGTTAATGGTAGCCAGCCCTGCTCAGACCCTCAATGACACGCTGGATGACATCATGGCAGGTGGGTTTATATTGTTATGAGCAGGTATAATATTTGCTTAACCAGTTGAGGGTATGTCAACTTCTGTGTATGTGTGTGTATTCCTGCTAGCTCTACAGTGAATACTGTTAGCCTGCTGATCCCTGTCTTTAGGATTTCAGAGAAGTAGCCTTAACTTTTCAATTTGCAGGGCTCATTTCCCTTGTGTTGTGCTAACTGCTTGGTGCCTGTTTGTCAGGTTGGTATGTCAGAAGTAGCGTTTTCCTCTCTTTGTAGTTTGGGGGGTTGTGCTAGAGTTTAACGGTTACGTTTCAGCCTGTTTGTAGCTCTGGAGCAACACTCTGACAATACTGTTTGTCAGCGCTTTGGACTAGTTACCTGAGAACTGAACTGGAGAACTCGCGTAGGCTTTGAGCAGCTCTAGCCCCACACCAAGTCTGCGTTTTGGAATGAACCTGTAAGCTTGTCATTTATATGAGAGCTGTTGCAGTTGGCCTCGTACAGTCTTCCTGTTGGTAATTTTTACTTCCCCTTATGAGGAAGGGTGGGGGGAAGCTAATAACGTGATTTCAGAGAAGATATACCTGTTAAATTAGCTTCTTTGCCAATGAAGAGAAATCAGGTTAGCCTTACGAAAGCTCTTGTCATTTACTTCAAAGACGCTTTACCCGTCTTCGGTGCTTTGGGGCCTTTGAAAGTAGTAAGGTAAGAGAGTGAAAGGAGGCCTTGAATACCCTAGGAGATGTGAGCTGGGAGCGTTGATTTCCTTTACATGTACTTTAGTTGCATTTTATCCACTGCTCTCCATGTTAATTGAAGTAGTCAATGAAGTGCTCGTTGTGAGTACTTAGCTGAATACCGATTTAACTGTTAGCAGATCTTGAAAAATCATGTCACTCGGTCAAAGTAAAATTTGATGACGTAATCTTTATTAAGCTGATGAACTTAGGTTTTTGAAAGTGCTGACTGTCTTGAGAAGTCAAGGATGTGAGGGAGGTGCTGGAGGAAAGGCAGGTAGGTGTTAAAGAATGTTTTAGCCTAGAGGTGTCAAGTTGTGGAGCGGTCGCTGCATGTATGTACTGTAGGAGTTATGGGTGTACGATAACAGCGCAGAGTGAAAGAGGCCTTGATATTGTTTGAAGTACTGGTGGTGATAGTTTAGAATACTGGGAAGAACATTTAAGAAACTATGCCTAAAATTAGGCTCCTCCTGAGCAGCCTCATTTTGAGGCCCAGCCTTCTTTAAAGATTATTGAAACTTACAGGAGCTTCAGAGATTTTTTTCTTCTGAAAATCAGTCTGGTGTTAGAGAGTTGAAGTCTAGACAAACAGATTGGAAGCTGTCAGTGGATAAAAAACAAACTTGATGCATGAGCAAGTAGATAAAACTAATTCCGTCATTATGTCCATTGGTGGTGAAGATTTCTGTCGTGGATCTGCTGGGATACATATCCATATCAGCTACTGGATTCAATGGCTGGAATGAATATAATTCATGGTTAGTCATGTGTGTGCAAGACACTTAAATTGTTTAAAATGAAATTACACTTTTAATAAGAACACTTTTATGTGTTTAACTGCATTTAGCATCGTGAATGTCTCCGATTTTTAGATCAGATGGCGCATGCCCTAATGTTTGTCTATGCTTTTTAGAAAGGTCAGATATTACTTAGAATCTATGTTTGAGTGACTCTTTTTGTACTTAATCACTAAAAATTGGGACTGTGTGCATGCACAGGTGTGAACTGGAAGTCTATATTATGTGCAGGGAAGGCATTTGTGATAAGTCAAAAGCTGTACGGATGCAATTCCTTCTCAGCTGCTATTCTGTGAAGTGGCTAATTTTAATCTTTTGAAGTGAGAGCAGAGGCAGACCTGACTGTACAGCTTAGGCTGTGAGCTCGAATAGGTGCTTTGAAACTTAACATGGAAGTGAAATTGGATCAGTGTAGCACAAAAATGTTTTAGCAGAAACTAAATATTTTGGCTGTAGCTTCATGTAGTGCTTAGCTGGGAACCCTGTAGAGCATCCCCATGGATTTCACTCTCAGTTCCTGAGGTGGCTTGAGTTCAGTTCCATCACACATCTGTGGCTTGCAGCGTTGAGTGAATTCACACCAGTTTCAAGCCAGATCTGTGCTTTGACTGTGCAGGCTTTATCTAACATTTATCTCTCTTTGTAGTTTGTTAAAAATGATTAGTTAAATAATATTTAAAATGGGAGAATTAAAAACAAGCCTGGTGTGCAATGGTTGGTATTTGATCAAAGATGTTATGCTGGTGTAATATGCCAGTATTGCTGCAGTAACAGAGCATTCTGTTACTAGATAAACTCCGAGAATGTGAGTCCCTGTTACTAGTGATGCTAACAGATGTTCAGTGCTTCACAGAATTTGCCTGGAAACACAATGAGAGAATGTACAAAGTTCAGGGTGGGTTGTTTTTTCTTTCTTTCTTTTTTTTTTTTTTCCTTTTTAAAGAAATAGGACAAGTTGTAAAAGAAGTAAGTAACCTTTCAGTTGCAACGTAAGGTTCCTGTCTGGTGAAAATTGATGACAAGCATAGGGTTCACTCTTCCACTTCGGATTTTCGAGAAATTCTGCTCCCTGTGAAGCTGGTAAATAGAAGCCTTTCTCTGACCATGGAGAAGAGCTGGTTATGTAACTTGTGATAGGAAATACTGCATATGTTATATGATGGATTAAAGATGGAAAAAAAAAAAAATCACCGACTTTTTAGTAGTAAAATTCTGTCCAAGTAATTACTCTTGTTGAAGTGAAAACATCTGGTGAAAGAGCCTCATAAATAATTTGAAGAATCTTGAAGCACTTAATGTGTTTAATTCCTGGAAGATACCTTGTGAGAGGAATTGGTTTTGATAGCAGTCTGCCTTGATACCTGGGAGAGGATATGACTTGACTGTGAGTGCTTCCCAGGAACTCAGTGCTGAAAAATAGCAACAGAGCGCTATCACAGACACAAGTCATGAGGTCCTGTCCTGTTCATAACCTGTGCAGATGTCCCAGAGAGTTGCAAGGATGCAAGTTCTTATGCGTTGCTATAACAGACTTGATCTGTTCTTGGTAATGGTTATGCTACTCCTGCAAATTGCTGGTAAAAGCATTTGGACTCTTCCTTGAGCTACCAAGAGACTCCCATCTGCTCTGTTAAACAGGCAGCACATTGGAACGCAACCTAAAGGGGTGATAGGCCGCCCTTCAGACCGAAACTTTACACGAAGGAATACCTAGAAAGAGCTAAACTAGAACTAATAATTGTTTAATGAATGAGCACAGACATGGGCCTGTTTTCAGGCTTCATCAGCAGAGCTGTTAGTGTGTAGAAGTGATACTGTTTATGTATTTGAATACAAAACATCACTTTACGTTTCTAATTCAAGGCACGCTGTGCATCTGTAGTGATTTGTAAGAACACGTGGCAGGAGCGTAGCTTCTAATAACTTGAGATAGTACAAGGACAGTGTGGTATAAGATATAGGGACAGAGGGGAAGAAACAGATATGTAAAACCAGAAGGCTTTCGAGTTGTGTTAAAACACCTTGGGAAAAGCTGAGGAATCTGATATATTTCTTGAAACGTTTTTTTCGCTTCCTCATCTTGCCTTATTGCAATGTAGTCTGAAACTGTCCTTAAACATCTCCCGTTTATGCTAACGAGGATATGGAGTAAATGCGTAAGAAAAGCGCTGTGCACACAATTGGACGGCACCAGTGAGAAACTTTGTAATGGTCAAGGTACAGATCAAGCAGGATTGTAAATGGATTTGGTTTCTATAACATGTTGCATCTGTTGAAAATACTAACTATTTAAGGAAGTAATTAACTTAAATGTCCTGAAGCACCCCATGTTCCTTTACAAAATGTCAGCCTTTTTTCCAGATAAGCTTTTTGATTCAGGACTTATGAAGTGCATGGTGGCGGGAGGGGGGGGGGGGAACCTGTTTACTCAACTGTTATGTATGTTGCGTTAGTGTGCAAGTTCTGTGTGCAATTTGTCAACTTTCCTGTTTTTTCTTCCCCGGTATAAGGGATGCATTTGTAAACTAGGCGCTTATTTCTGAGTGGTGGGGCTGCTGGACTGTTGGGAGAAGGCAACAGGGGTGACCTATCCTTTTTTCCTTAGGCTAAGCTTAAAGGAAAGTGGAAGTCCCCAGGAAGAAGCCAAGATAAATAGCCAGTTGTGGTCCTAATGACAGCAAGGACAAAATGGGTGGAATGCATAATATCCAAACAAATGCAAAAGACTTCAACTAAAGCATTCAAGCGGTGCTTAGATGTAATGGGTTTAAACAAATGAGCTTTTGGGGGCTTTACCTTGCATCTTAGCATTATTAAGACTTGTAGCTGGCCTTATCCCCAGGCATGTATATATTAAAATAACCTACTTGTAATGCAGTCTGGAAGAGTTCTGTATCCCACACTTCCAATAGCAATTTTGTAATGTCGAAATATAGAGATATCTCGTTAAGTTTGGCCACTGGTCTTTTGGGGGAGAGGAAAGATAAAGCTTTGACTGTTGGTGCGTTTAGATTTGTTAACTGAGAATTAACTAACTTGGTTGTTCTTTCTATTGCTTGAGAATGCTGTGAAGACCTTCTGGCTTATTAAAAACTTGTAATACTGTTCTTTTGGGCACCTGAAAGATTTTGTTGGTTGCCCTTGGGACGTTCATGAAAAATTTGAACTCTACTCAGGTTGTGATATTAAAAGAAATACAGTTGAAGAGGTTAGACGTAAATGCTTCTCCATTTTTGGTGTTTCTCAATGAAGTGTGCTGCAGTGATATGAACCCTGTATTTGTCTATAAACTATTGTTGCAGCACACTTGGGATAGATTTAATGTAAGTAAGCGTGTGTGTTCATGGTCTCCTCTGTTAGTATGCATAAGACCATTACGGGTTGTAAAATAAAGGTTGTTTTCTTGTCGGAAGATGGGTGTTGACTTGAAAACATGACTGACTTCCTCACTGCAACACCATTAATCTGGGAAATAATTGAGGTGGAACTGAGATTTATAAGCCTTCTCCAATAGCTTAATTTCCACCCGCCACCCCCAACACCAATAAACAGTGCTTCCTGCAACGCAGTACGTTTTCCCCAGCCCCTGTATTGGGCCCTTAGCAACTGTTTAAAACCCATGTGCTATGTATGGCATAGGTAGCTCTCTTATTTGAGAGTAGATTATTTGGTGATCATGCTTTTACAGCATGTAATTTAAACTGAGGAGGTTAGTTTCTAGTCAGTTTTACTGTCGTTGTCTAGTTCCTTTGGACTAGGTAAGAGAGTCAAGAAATCCTTTATAGTTCCATTATTGTTTTAAGCTGCTTAAACTTCCTCTTTGAACTTGTAGAAGAAGAATCAATTTAAGTATTTGCTTTGCTGGTCTTTGCAAACTGCTTGTTATGGCCATATGAGTTCAGAGGGGAGTAAGACTTGAAAGTGAAAGAAATCGGTTTCATGCAGAATAGGACATTTTCTGTATAATAAGAATAAGAAGCCAAACCAGTTAGATTTAGATGCCCCTCTGAACGTAATTTGGTGGTCATCTTTGCTTAGTTGTCTCTTATACAGAACTCCCTTAGGCCGTAGTTTTGCCTGACCTAATGTCAGGCTACCTTGGTTCAACTTCTGTGTATTTCTTGTAGTTCATACCTAGGATATGACTTTCTTGTAAGATGAGGGTGGCCTTGAAAGGAAACTGTTACAAGTAGCTGAGGAAGGATGGATCTGGTATTGGCATAAATCTCTTAATTTACTCTTAGGTGTAAGGTGGTTAAACATGGTTTGTGTCATAAATTGGTCGTCTTTGTATCCTTTCAGTTGGCATTTACTAGCTTCCTTGCAGGATTTGTCACAGGAAGTCCAGAAATAAAATTAGTAACAGAATAAAGATACAGCTGCTTTGTAGAGGGAGGACTACACGGGTTGGCGTGATATGGTAAAAGTCTTGTGGCATCTGGTGAGGAAGTTACCGCTCCTAACTAAATGTAGGAGTTAGGTGTTCAGGGCTGGTAGTTTGAGACACTGCTGAGTATTGAACCCATTTGAAAAATGAACAGACCCCAAAAGTTGGGGACAGAGGGGCATGTTTTTGATGTTTCATAGGGTTGCTCTGTGTTGTTTTAGATGAACATGGGCAGTGTGGAGACTTTCTTAAGTTTTGCAATTAAGAGTGCTTTTGTGAATTTGGCGGGAGACTTGTACAGTACTTCACTCTTTGCTCTGCTGATCACACCTGATAAACACCTGTAGAAATGCTGGAGAAAAAGCAGGAAGAAGAACATGGATTTCCTTTGCGGGGGAAAGGGTGGGAGGGGAAAAAAAAAAAGAGGAGTTTATTTTTCAAAGACTGTTTTAGTATCAAACTTGCTCTGTACTTGTAAACATTCTATGTATCAAATGAATTTCGGGAAAGTGCTGCAGTCAGGGTGCTAACCTGTGTCATGTTGATATGTTGTCACCACCTGTAAAATGGTATTTACCTTTTACTTACCCTAACATCCTTCACCAAAGTCTCTGCAAAACAGCTGATGTGAAGCTTCTACTTCTCTGGTTTTAACAAATCTTGCTGTGTGAGCATCCTGACCCCCATCACTGCTGCTTTTGGTATGATATTTTGGAGGGGGAGGTTGGACAGACTCTGATATGAGACACTTCAAGCTGCTTAATAAAAAAGGGCATAGGTACCCATTCATTCTGCTGGTGCTGCCGTCCTGTTTCGGAAGGTATTGAACCTCGAGTCCAAATAATGGCTGATGTCTCGTAGGAAAGGTATTTTGTTGAGAAATCAAAAAAAAAAAAAAAAAACTGTTGCGGCAGGCTTTTTATAAAATATGTCGGTGTATTTCTTTGACCTAATGATGTTTAACTGTTCACAGTTGTTAAGCTCGAAGAGTTAAAGGTTCAAAAATAGGGTCAAGTGAGTGAAAAGATGTATTTGTGTAAAATGATGTTTTTAGGGAGTTTTGGCAGTCTCTGTGGCTGATTACTGCGATGTTGAAAAATCAGAAGTGAAAAATTTTGCTTTTACTAAGTGTAGTTATTCTGTTCAACAGCAGTGAGTGGAAGAGCATCTGCAATGTCAAACACTCCTACCCACAGCATTGCAACTTCTGTCTCCCAACCTCAGACGCCAACTCCAAGTCCTATCATTTCTCCTTCAGCCATGCTACCAATCTACCCTGCTATAGATATTGATGCGCAGGTAAGCCCGAAATCGTCGCCACAGCACGGATGAGTGAAAGTATTTTGCTTCTGCATCATGAATAATGGATTGATAGTTAATAGCTCTATTGTGTAATGTGTTCAGTCATGGAGACTTGGTGGTTGTGGAAAGCCTGTGCAGCTCCCCAGAGTTGTAACCCACCTTTCTCTCTGCTGTAACTTTATTTTAAAAAAAAAAAAAAAAAGAGAGAGAGCAAGAGAGAGGGTGGTCTTTGAATGACTGAACACTTCAGTTATTAATTTCTTCATTGTCTGTGTGACAGTGTTACAGGAAATAGGAAAGTTGTTTTTTGACAGAACTTAAATATTTTTTGCATTGGTTTCCTAAGACAGTAATGAGGCTGAGGAGATGGCCTATTGAAGTTGTTGGCTAATGACAACTGTGCATGACAAAAATACAAAAGTATCGAAACTAATTATTTAGGCAACTTTTTTTAACAACAGGAAGTAGTGCAAGCTCTTCTCTCCACTAAGAGAAAAGCATATCTGTATTGAAAATAATTTTTAAATGGCTAGTTGACGTGGATCCGCAGCTAGCTGGCCATCAGAAAATGCATACGTATACTACTGTGTGCATGTGCATAGTTCTAGACTCTACATAACGTGGCTGTTTTTTGTCTGGCTGAGATACTGCAGGCAGAGTAGAGAAGAAGGAAGGACTGAGATTGCTGCAGAGAAAGGGAGAGACATCTCTGGGAAGCTGGCCTTGGTTAGTTCTGTTGCTCTTAGCACTTGCTTGGTTTCTGCTGTAACCACGTGCAGGACCTCTTCCCATAGCCTAATGGGTTTAGTTGTGAGCTGGTAGACACCAATGTAGATCAATGTTACGCTTGGTTGCCAACTAACCTGGGTCACGGTAGAGTAAACCAATACTAAAACATACTTCTCTGTGATACTCCTGATTGTGTCCACATTAGTCAAGAAATGTTTTGGGGGCTTTTTTCCTCTTGTCCTGAGAAGGATTGGTTATCAGAAACCAGTGTGGTGGGGTTTTTTCGTTGTTGTTTTTTAAGAAAGTTGTCATTTTGTTCAGTCACTGTGTGATAGCTGATCATGACAAAAGTCCTCCAAAACTCTCTGAAACAAGCTGTAGGTCTCTTAACTGAGCCCTGGCAACACTGAGGAATGAAACGTATGTTGCTGCTTAAGTCTCTCTACCAAACTCTCTTGAGAAGTGGTACGATCCTGTCTTGTGTTCACGTTCGTAAGACGACTGTATGGTAATGGGTAGGCGCTTCCTAAGCTTACGGAAGCTTTTATTTGGCACAGACAGAGTTTTGCGGAGGCAATTACACAATATGACAAGGGACTGTATGTTAAGAAGGAATTAATTATCTTGTTTTGTATGCGGTATCTGTTTCTTTCAGACTGAGAGTAATCATGACACAGCATTGACACTTGCTTGTGCTGGTGGCCACGAAGAACTAGTACAAACACTGCTAGAGAGAGGAGCTAACATTGAGCATAGGGACAAGAAAGGTAGGTAACCCAGTATACCGACGTAGACCCGCTCTGGACGTCAAGTGGAGCACAATGAATGAAGTCTTTATGTCAAATGTTTAGACTTTTTTTTGGTAGTTTCATTTTTATCGCTTAAGCTGGAGTTGTGAACGTGGACTCCTCAAACATCCTTTCTCATTCCAGGATTTACTCCACTTATTTTGGCTGCTACAGCAGGCCACGTGGGCGTTGTTGAAATCTTACTGGACAATGGAGCTGATATTGAAGCCCAGTCGGAGAGAACTAAGGACACTCCCTTGTCTTTGGCTTGTTCAGGAGGGAGGCAAGAGGTGAAGTAAAACTTGAAATTCAAGTCTTCTAAACATATTGTGGATGATGTATAGTGTCAGTATACTAAAACAGTCTTCTAGGAAAGGTGAGACTAACCTGAACCATGCTGTCTCAGGATGGTGGTTTTTAAAAAGAAAGCAGAGACATAACTTAGAAAATGTTTTTCGAAGTTATATATTGCAGAATGCCTAATATAAATTGTTTTTTTTCCTATTTCAATAAGCTGGACCAGAGCTGCACAGCAGGCCTCGTGACTGCAATCGTTAGTGGCCAGTTTTGGGGTGTTTTACCTTCTTAACTTGATACAAATTTGAAAGTGAACGCGATGACCGTTTCTGTTGCAGTGTCATTTCATTAAAAGAAGGTTACGTTCAAACTCTGGACATTTAGGGACAATATAGTGATCACAGCAACGTACAAACGCATCTGGATGTTCTTTGAAATGCAAGAGATTTAGACTGTTGTCTAGTTACAGGTTTGGGGAGGGAAGGCAGGGCACATCTGGGGGGTAAGTAAGGCTTCTGGTATCCAGGATAGCCTGTACCCTGTTGCGCCGAACAGGAGAAGAGGGATTTGAGACAAGCACTGAAGTGTTACTGTGGTTGTCTTATTCCTCCTTTCATGTTACATGAAGTGATGATGGACTGGATGTGACAGGTTTAGGAGTAGATTATTCTGTACGAACCAGCGGTGAGACACCTCATGGCTAGGCAGTGCTTTATACAGACATCCTGGGTTTCTCCAGTTCTACAATTTTCAGCTAACCCCAAATTTATTTTATGCCTACAACAAACTGTTTTGAAGCGTGTGACGTAAGAATATGGTAGTATAGCGTTCATACTTTGGGCAAGCTGGAGCTGACACTGGATTGGCACCTTATGGGAGCCAAGAAGGTTTTCTCATTTACTGAGTGTAGGCCATAAGGTATCTAAGTATTGTAAATCACTCCAGTGTCTCTGACTTAAAACACAAACTTTGGGGTGTGGTTTTTTTTTTTTTTAATGATTGACCAGAGGTAACTGTAAGGGATGTCTTTAACATCCCTTTAAGTGTTATGTGAAATATTGTGTTCTGTGACCTGATTAGAAAAGCCATGTTTTTTTTCTAATGGGTCTTACAAATCTGAGAGTATATTTCTGCTAATGCTTTTACGATTCAGGTCGCAAAGGCCACGCTTGGCATGAAAGCTATCTGATCAGGTGTAGAACTGCCTTCCTCTGTCCATGGCCAGGTAGAAACAAATGAGAGACAGCTCTCCCACTTGTTCTGCAGGTTGTCTTAAGTGATGCTATGGCATTTAAAAGATGACAGACTATTTCACTGGACCAAATTTTACTAAGAACTTACAGCTCTCTTGGCCTGTCTCTTAGTGCCATCCAAAAGGTGCCAGATACAGGTTTTAGTTGCAAATGACAATGAGGTGCTTTTGTGTGAAAGGAGAAGACCTCTACTTTTTCAGTAAGTCTGTCAAAGCATCTCCCACCTTGGTGGCTGCTACCTCATTCAGCAAAGGTGAAACTATGCTCATCCTTTCAGAGAGTTGATTGATCTGCCTTTCTCAAATGGTGTTTCTTGGAGGAATCCAGCAGCTGTGTCTTAGTGGGCTTTGGGGCAGCCAGGAAAATGTTTTTTCCCAATAGTATGTGATGCAGGTGTGGAGGGTGTGGGGGCAATATCTCTCCAGTGATCTCAAGGCATTCAAATTGAAAAGCCCTTGGCTCCAGCTGTTTGGGGCCAATCTAAACTTGCGCTAAGCTTCAAAACGTGAATCTGAGGCAAACGAAACATTACTGCATTGAGTATGACACGGCTGGGTTTTCACCTTAGTGTGTTCCTTTTTGATTTTACGTTCCCAGAAAGGTCAGATCACTATAAAGCGTTCTGCAGATACTTTGCTGCTGAATGTAAACTTGGGGTAGAATATGGGAAGCTGTGAAATATTTGGGTTGTGAGCGAATTGGTAAGGAAGGCAACCTCTAAGAAATACTAGGGGTTTTGTTTTCTTACTGTACTAAGAAAACCAGCAGTGGTGGAAATATTATCTGACTCGTGTGTTTTTTGTGTAGAGGGAACGGGGGCACAGTGTCACTTCTACACACAGTCTGATGCAGCGGTGTGAATAGCAAACGTAACATAAAAGCATGCAGTTGCTTCCGTGGTTTGCTACAGCACCTTGGTTTGAAGATGACTTTTTAACTTGATAAAGAGTTGTGCCCCAAAATGGAAGAGGACAAAAAGCGAGAGTGCTTTGTGTACTGGATTCAAACTGAACCTATATTTTTGGCAGTCTTAAAAATGGCTGAAATAGTCTTAAACCCATCTCAGTTTTATGGTTATCTTGTTTAACTTGATAAAAGCAAAAGTGTGCTAAGGAATGGTCATGACTGATGTGAAAGCAGGTGTCCTCATGGTTTTGGAAACGTTGTTGCAGCCTCATGGATTTGTGGAAGCCTGAGTGTGGTGAAGCAACAGAGTAAAATGGTTTTGTTTCTGTTGGAAGTTGTCAGTGGTATATTTAGACTTCATAAACATTTACTCCAGACAGATCTGCAAGTTTGGAAGAAAAGCAAATGTGTGTTTTGTGTGTGTGTTTTTTTTTTTTTTTTTTTTTTTAAAAAACGCTGCAGGTGGTGGAGTTGCTGCTAGCTCGAGGGGCAAACAAAGAGCACAGGAACGTTTCTGACTACACACCTCTAAGTCTCGCTGCTTCTGGTGGATATGTGAACATTATCAAGATTCTGCTAAATGCTGGGGCAGAAATCAATTCCAGGCAAGTTCCCTTTTCACTCCTTCTCTCATGTGTTTGTAGTCTTCTGGGTTTTGACCCTTTTTGAAAGGCTTTCTTGACTAAGTGGAACAAAAGCTTACTGTTACGTGATCACAAGCGATGTATGATCTTACTTCTGGGAGGATTTTTTCCCCTCCAGGTGCAAACTATAGCAGTTAGAATATGCTTTTTGAATGCTTATTTAACTTCCATCTCCCTTAGTGTATTTCTGTAACTTCCATAACTTTTTTCCTTCATCATACCATCTGTCATTTTTGGTCAAAGACAGAAATGCTTCCTCCTGCTCTGCTTGGCCGGGTAGTTGAAATCAGTTCTGGGTTAAATGACGAAAGTGTTAAGTTTTATGCCCCCTGTGTTTTTAACCTGTGTAGCTTAATGAAAGCTTTTCTGAAGACTCTGTGTTTGTGTTGGGGTGTGGGTAATACTTTATTTCATCCATTGGGAGAGGAGAACAACCTAACCTATGGTCTGCAGAAGTGAAAAAGTCTAAGCCAAAATTAGCTTCTCATAAGGGTTGCCTTCAAATCTACTACAGTTAAGAAGAAGCATACGTAATAACTATAAGCAGAATTATTTGTCGTAGGTAATGCACCATTTGAAGTTTCAGTAATAGTTTCTATGCAACTGTGTTTCTGCTTTGGATATCTGCCTTCTCTAGTTTTTAAGTCATTTTATAAATGTGACCGTGAGTAAACATTTTTTTTCCTCTCTTCCAGAACTGGTAGCAAACTGGGCATTTCTCCCTTAATGCTGGCAGCCATGAATGGGCACACTGCTGCAGTCAAGCTATTACTGGACATGGGCTCCGATATAAATGCCCAGATAGAGACTAATAGGAATACAGCCCTGACTCTAGCTTGTTTCCAAGGGAGAACTGAAGTGGTTAGCTTGCTCCTTGACAGAAAAGCTAATGTGGAACATAGAGCTAAGGTAAGGAGTAAAGAGTTGAAAAAGGCACCTAAAAGAGATGCTTATAAGGCATGGCTTCTATGTGGTCATTTTACAACTTTTTTCTGTTCTATGCATTTTTTTTGAAAGTTAACTGAACAGGTGGTGAAGTTCAAGCGTGTTGTGGATCAAATGCATATTTCTGAAGTCATCTAGAGAAAGACCTTATATTCTAAAGAAAACCCATGGTTGTATTTAAAGGCTGGTATATTGATGTGGTTATGCAGTTCTTCGGACCAGAGCTTTTGGCTTCTGAAGCCTTCCTTAATCTCCAGATGGTTACGAGCATAAGAGTATTGATCTGTTAACTTAATAAAAATATGAGGCTTCCATGTATTAAAATAGAGTGAATTTCAGCCAAGGCTGTGCATTTGGACTCATCTCTTCAGTCTCCCTGGCTACTACAGCTGCAGAGGTAATACAGAATCGCAATGGGATGCGTCTTCTAGCAGCTTTGTATCAGCTGACCCCAGCTCATAAAATCGGAGGAAAGGCTGTTCTCTTAAAGCTGGTTAGAATACTGAACAAGTGAAGTGACTTGCCACAGAGGTGGTGGCCTTTATCCTTTTCCACCATGTTTAGTTTCTGACAGAAAGTGAGCTCCAAAGGATCTTGGAAGCGCTAATAGCTAGTAGGTCTCTTCCTTGCCTAAGTCTTGTGTCCCCTTGACCTAGCCAAGTGCTTCCTGAGCATTGTTTTGCGCATCTCTCAATGAAGGTAGGAAATGTGATTTGTATTGTCTGTATAGCACCATGTCCACTTCATGGTATTTGCTGCTGTTGGCCCCCACCTTTGTAAGGTTGTTGGGTTAGTTTGGAGAGACTATTGACAGCAAGGGGCTTGGACTTGCACAGCAGCAGAGGGCTGGGGCTTTCCCCTAAGAGTATGTTCTACTTCCAAAGAGCAGCTTAGCGGAAGCTTCTTCCTAGCCAGCTGAAGATGATGATGTTCTTGTTAGCTGGCAAATTTCATAACAACTTCAATTGGAGGGTATATGCCAGAGCTTGAAATGTGCTCCTGGAAGTTCAAATTAGTCTTGGCTCTTTGGTAATAAAATGCTAACTGCTTGTTTTTCCTGTTTGCTTGTCTTAGACTGGCCTCACACCGTTAATGGAAGCAGCTTCTGGTGGATATGCAGAAGTGGGCAGAGTTCTGCTGGACAAAGGTGCAGATGTAAATGCTCCTCCAGTACCTTCCTCAAGAGATACAGCTTTAACCATCGCAGCAGACAAAGGGCACTACAAATTCTGTGAGCTTCTTATTAGCAGGTACATATCTGAAGCTATGCTGCTTGAAGAAAAACCTTGAATATAAAGTTCCTTCTCACAAATCTGTTTTTCCCGATACACACTTAGGGGAGAGGAGGGTGGTTTTAATTCCATACTAGGTTTGGTTAAAATGAACTCAGGTCTTCTGGATTTATTAACTTTGCCAACTATGTATTTTTATTCGTGGAAAGTGATCAGAAAATGATTTGGTGTTGGAGTGCTTCCTTTTGCCCACGTCTGGCTAACTGAGTTTTTCCGAGCTGACTGAATTGTGTATCTTAGAAATGAGCAATTTCTTGTTAAGTTCACATTTGTAGTAAATGTACTGACACAGTTAACTCCGTGTTAGATAAAAGCGTCAAGTCCTTAAAGAGGCTAACGGAAGACGCGCACAAAACTTAGGCCATTGATCTAATGATGTCTTTTATTTTTAAACTTGATCACAATCTGTGTTCAGTGCAAAACAGTTTCCTAAGTAGCTTTTGGATATGCAATCTGACAAGTAACAGTGCTGGCTGTTGGCTTGCACTCAAACCTTAACAAGTTGTTTCAAGGAACTTACTGAGGAATACGGTGTACTGATGGACAGGGGTTAATGAAGTAGTTACTGAAGCTTCAGAGCTAGCTGACTGTGTGATGTAGGTTATTTAAAGCGCTTTTAGGCTGAAAATAGGCTCTTGACGGCATCAGAGAGAGCCAAAAATATAATTTTGGAAAGTGAAGCGCTCCGTGCATGTGTTCCATGTAAAAATGAATATCGAATCAGCCAGCAATTAGGTATTGCGTGGACTTTTGTCAGTCCAGTTAATGCCTATTACTAAAATATGGTTCAGTGTTTTGATTGAACGTGTTTGGTTTTGTAGAGGAGCTCACATTGATGTGCGTAACAAGAAAGGGAATACTCCACTGTGGCTTGCAGCAAATGGAGGGCATCTAGATGTTGTCCAACTACTAGTTCAAGCGGGAGCAGATGTGGATGCTGCTGATAACAGGAAGATAACTCCTCTTATGGCAGCCTTTCGAAAGGTAGAATGCAAACTTCAGCTTTGGTCTTAATGTTGTCTTGATAATAACTGCACAGTTATGAGTACAACATTGTTGAGAGAAACTAAATCGTTTGAAATCTGCAAACTAATTTTAATACTTGGCGTTGAATCTTCAAAAGTAGGTATGTATGTCACCTGCACAATTACTGTGTTAAATTCTAGGAGAAACTCGATTTCTAAGCATTCTTAGAGTCTAGTTCTCATGGGCCTGTTATGAGAAGAAAAAACTGCAGTGTGTGTGTGTGGGGAGGGCGAATTTGTGATAGAACAGGAAATATGCGTTGGATTGGAGACTCACACAAGAGGGATGAGCGTTTCTGCAAAACCCCTCCGCTCTTTTTAGCCAGGCTTGACTCTTGACGTATTGTCCTTTTAAAGTGGTGTTGTACCTAAAAATTCCAAATGACTGTAGGAACTTGAAGGTCTAAGTCGCCAGAGCCTGGTGTTTGTAAACAAACAAAAGCTGCAAGTGACAAAGTAGTATGTAAAAGCAGGACTGGACCAAGGGCAGCTTCAATTGTAATTGTCCTAGGAAGTTGCATTTCCTTAATCTGTCATGGAAACTTTTTAGGAAGTCAGTACTCTGCAGTTCACGCTGTTAATGCTGTGAAACTCAATCTGAAATGGTTTCGTTTCACCATAAACCAAAAATAGACTAAGAGACGCGGGTAGAAAAAAAAATAAGCTAAAGGGGAAGATATGTTTCACAGTTAGACCGTGTAACTGATAACGTAGAAATCTAATTTCTCTCACTGTCAGAGTGTGCAGTCTTTACAAAAGTAACTTTGAGTTGCTTGTGTTCCCTTACCTCATAAAAGAGAGAGAACATGCCACTACTTAAGAGGTGTTAAAGATGGTTCAAACATGTTTGCAATGTTGAGAGCATTATGTGAAGGAGTTGAAAAGAAATACTACGCAAGGAGTGCTTGAACTGAAGAGTTTCTTAGGAAAGCAGAAGCAAATAGCCTGCTATGAAATGACCTCTGTGAAATTTCATTTTCAGGGTCATGTAAAAGTGGTGCGCTACCTAGTGAAAGAAGTAAATCAGTTTCCATCAGACTCGGAATGTATGAGATACATAGCAACCATTACTGATAAGGTAAGTAATATGAGTAAGATAATATTTCTGAAGGGATCATACTGTGACTCCGCTTCAGAGCAGATGGTATAGGTTGTCTTTTGCTTGCTGGCACACTGGGCCTTAGGCAAATGATGGTCACCTTGAAAGTTACCAGAGGAAATGCAGAAAATGGGAGAATGCGGCCACTGTAACTCTCTAAGCCTTAGTTCTGTGACAGTGGTAGTAAGGTGGTGCTGTCCATTACCTGTGCTTATTTTGAAGTGGCATCCTAGCTGCTTTCCTGGATTACGCTACATCCCTTCCTACTGAGTGTGGTGATGCTGGATTTATGACCACTTTTTCAGTAGGGCAGAGGTAACTGAATGAAATTCTGCCAAGAGCGTGTGTGAGTTTATGTATGAAGATTCAGAATCTTCTACAGAACTTTGTACAAGGAAGATAAAACCAAAAAACAAAAACCAAAAAAACCCCCAAAGCCTAACAGTAAAGCATTTAGTTACAGAGTATTAGATAAACTGCTCTTCCTCCCCATGGAAGTTTAATTGTATTCAGTTCATTTTTAGTCAAGATGAACAGGGGCAAAAACTTTTGAGCAGAAAAAGGAAATGGTAAGAGCAACTAGTGGAGAAATACAGTCTTAGTGATTCTATCTTTTTGTTGGTCTTCTGCACTGCAGAAGACTGAGTTGTCTTTTTTTCTGGGGTTCATGTTGTGATGTGCCTTTGAGGCCGAAGAAATGTTCGTATTTAACACCGTATGTTTTAGGTTACCCATCACAATGACTGCTGTCAGCTTGTGTGATGCAGGGCAGACTATATATTTTAAAGTATTTACTGCCATGCAGTCACATAGATTTGAGTAGTACCATAATATTCAAGTACTACCCAAGAGTTTAAAAAAAAAAAAATTATTTTTGTGATATCTCTTCATCTTTATGGGTTTCCTCACCTTTCTGACCCTTCCCTTTTTGTTTCGTCACCCTGTCTTGTCTTGGTAACAGGCATATGTTATGACTGTTTTTGCTCAAAGTTTCTACCATGCTGAGAGATTCCCTTTTGATTACGATCCTTACTTGTGATTGTGAAATATCAGTTTGTAAGGTTGGGCATGAAAGGGAGCTTACTGGAAGGAAGCTGAAGTTACAGAGAATGTTTGCACAAATAGCATGGTAGTTTTGTTCAGATGTGAAGATTAATGTCTTACTCAAAAATCGAGGGGAAAAGAATTCCTTCTCGTGATGGCACCATATTGCTACCAAATTGTCGTTTCGTAAGAATAAAATACTTGTTTTGCAGTAAGCTTACTGCTTGCGATGTAAAAAGCAGTAAATGTTGTTTTCACAGCTTATTGACTATGAGACTAACTTAGTGTTAACATGGATGCTAATACTACTCGAGCATTAGCATGTACGTTTTTCTCAGAACACCTTCTATGCAAGCTGATGAATGGTCTGTAAATTAGAGGTCTAAGCTTAAGAGTGTATGTTTGAACACATGTAATGTGAGGTTTGACTTCTTCAGACCAAGGATTCATGTACTTTTATTCTTTTAGGAGATGCTGAAGAAGTGCCACCTATGTATGGAATCAATTGTTCAAGCCAAAGATAGACAGGCTGCCGAAGCGAACAAAAATGCAAGCATTCTTTTAGAGGAACTGGACTTGGAGAAGGCAAGTTGAAAGAATTTGGAGAGTATTTTTTTTCGTAAAGTTGTAATTTCATATTCCTTCAAGATTATAAGATCTATGAAAGTGTGTATTAAACCTGAGAATACGTATGTAATTGTAACTTGAGTGTAAGAATTCAGTATCTAGTTGCTCAAGTAACTTTTGTCGTTAGTGAGAAGTTGGATCAAGAAACTTCTCTGTAACAAAATGATTGCTGTATGTAATATACCCCAAAATGGTTTTTAAGTAGTATTTTTTATGAAGTACATAATAGCTGAGGATTTTTGTTTTGTTCATGACTTAAATATGAGATAAGTATGCCAGTAATGTTACTAGAAACCACAGTAGCATAGTAGAAATCTAATAGAAAAATCAAGTAAAATGTATCAGATGAGCACATGTTTAGTATCCCAACTTAGCTGAAAATATTTTTCATGTCATCGTTGGAAGGGGAGATAACTGTTGTTTGAACTGTACTGATGCACACGTGGTGATTTAAGGAATCCTGAAAAACATGTAGGAAAACTGGCTTATTTTGTGTGGTGTCTTCTGTTTCTGTGATAACTTTTTTTAGCATGAGCAAATAGTCTACATTTGGAAGAGCAACTACTTTAAAAAAAAAAAAAAAAATCACAGAAGAGACTGCTTCCCTTCTGTTTTTAAAAACGTTAGTCTAAAATTCACTTCAGCCTCCTATGAAATGGGCAAGGATGCTATAACGAAGCATCCGCGTTTTTTGAAAGGCATGGTACATCTTCCAATGCTGTTCAATGTGCTTGACTTATAGCTAAGGGAAGAAAGCAGAAGATTGGCTTTGGCTGCCAAAAGAGAAAAAAGGAAGGAGAAAAGGAGGAAGAAGAAAGAAGAACAAAGACGAAAACTAGAAGAAATTGAAGCAAAAAATAAAGAGAATTTTGAACTCCAGGCTGCTCAGGAGAAGGAGAAGCTAAAACCTGAAGGTGATTTAACAGTTTTGTGTTACCAAGGCTATGTTTTAAAAGTATTTATTCCTAGTATTACAATGGCTTCTCTTGTCAAAATATAAGCAGTCGTTCATATGACCCTCTGAGCTTTCCTTCTGACTACCTTTTCTATTAAATCCCTCAATTAACATGGTGGTTGATCTGTGGTGTCCTGCTGTGGTGAAGGGCTGTTACCAGCAGCTTGGCAGTGGCAGTTCTAGGTTAACTTTATTACAGGAAGGGTTTTGGCATGTTTTTTCTTCAAGATCCCAACGATTAAAACCACGGCAATTTTTTACCTCTTATCAGAATTATAGTTATGACCAGATGCAAAAGCGGCAACATTGGACTCCAAATATCCATTTCTTTTTGCCCAAAGAGCTGAAAGCTGGCTCTTCTAGGGTTTGATCTCGTATGGTGCATTGAGAAATGGGTTTTCACTGAGTGTCCCCTCATTCTCAAATGCGGAAAGGAAGGAGGTATATGTGGTAAACAGTCTTGATCTGTTGTTTCATATACTTGTTTATGTCCCCTAAATACTTGTGTCTGTCTTTCCCTGACTGAATTCAATTTCAAATTTGTTAAATTGCTGCTATGTTCATTGCAAGATAAGAATGAACTTCTAGATGGTTATCGTCATAAAGGGAGAGACTCCATGGTACCACACATGCAATAGTTACAGGAGTCTGTGTAGTTGGTGGTTCTACCTGTTTCTTGGAGTCTTCTGAGACTTGGCTGTTTTTATAGTTAATAATGAATTATTTGATATGACAGATGTGACTTGGAATATAAAACCACATGAGTTTCCTTAAGCCCGATAAGTTAGTGATGACTTCTTTTATTCCATCAGATGATCCAGAGGTCCCAATGGAGCCTCCTAGTGCTACCACTACCACCACCATAGGTATATCTGCAACTTGGACGACTTTAGCGGGTTCCCATGGAAAAAGGAATAACACCATCACCACGACAAGCTCCAAAAGAAAAAACAGGAAAAACAAAGTGACCCCTGATAACGTTCAAATTATATTTGATGATCAACTCCCCATTTCCTATGGCCAGCCAGAGAAAGTGAATGGTGAATCTAAGAGCAGCAGCACTAGTGAAAGCGGTGACAGTGACAATATGAGAATTTCCAGCTGTAGCGATGAAAGCAGCAATAGCAACAGCAGCCACAAGAGTGACAATCATTCTTCCACAGCCGTTACTAACACACAGAGCAACAAAAAACAACCATCAGTTCTTGTCACTTGTCCAAAGGAGGAGAGGAAAGCAGTTAATGCCAAATCATCCCTAAAGTAAGTTTCTGTGAATGTGCATGCTTATTTAAGGTGTTTGCTCTACATTTCAAGGCTGTGCCCCTGTCTCCCTGGACTTAATGATTAAATCAATTGTTAGCAAGTAGGTGATACCCTGGGTCCTTGCTGCTGTTGGTTGTGCAAGGAGCGTAAACATGGTTGCATTATGAACTTCAACTGAATAGGTTCAGAAGCAGGAGTCGGATCCATGGAATTAGGGAGCTGTGGTATGTTTTGAGGTGTAAACATGTCAATTCCAGCACTCCTGCTTTTTAAGTCAGCTATATTGTGGTTACCTTGGCTTCTTATTTCTTCCCTTTTTTTGGTCTTGCCCAAAACTACTCACTGTTTCATTTTAAAAGATTTGGCCTGGAGGCAGTCTATTATAAGTACTTGCTTCCCTTTGGAAGAGTTAGGATTGTATTAGTGTAGTTAATGGAGCTGTTTGGAGATCTTTGTGCTACCTCTAGAACCCAAACTAGTCTGGAGTTGCAACTTAGATGCACTCCAACCTTTTTAGCTGCTGGCGGGCAGTACTCGTTCTGGGACATCATGTCCCAGAATATCTCCCTGTATGGGTACTGCAAGGACACAACATCTAACAGGGAGCTAACTCCACAGTCCCTGCGCGGTGCTGTTCTGTGTTGAGCAGAAGCACTTTTTCCTTTGGCAATGCCAGCTGCTCAAACGCCAGTATCGTTCAAGCCTTCATGAACAACGTTGCTTTTGTGTAGGGGGTGGTATGCTGATACCACATTAACGCTTTACAAATATCAAGTGAGCCTTTTGGGTGTGTTTAGGTGGGAAAATGTTTACCTTTTTTCACCCAACGTTGTCGTTAGTGTAGCTTGTCAGTTCTGACTTGGGAGCGTTCATTGCCCCGAAAGAGAAAACAGAGTTGGGAGGAGGGAAGAATGCGCCAAGTGGAAATCATCCTTTGGTGGTTTTTTCATGACTCTGTGTATTGACAGCCTTTAATTTCCTTTAAAGGTTATCTGAAGTTATCAGTGAAGTGACAGGTAATTCCTTGTCTACTTGCACAAAATCTGGTCCTTCTCCCCTTTCTTCTCCAAATGGGAAGCTGACCATTGCTAGCCCTAAACGTGGTCAGAAAAGAGAAGAAGGATGGAAGGAGGTTGTAAGAAGGTAAGCAAAACATTCTCCTAATTCTCTCTTCCTTGTATATTGCATCTCGGGGACTGTTGTAACTTGAGCGTAGTCGTCACCGCTGTTAGTTGATGGACTCGTTTCCTAGTGGAAACGATGAATTTCACAAAGTTGCTGTTGCGTAGGCTGGATCTTTATAATGTTCTTTTGCCTAATCTGTCCGTTGCCTCATGCCATTGAAGTGTTTCCCAGTTAATTTTTTTTTTTGTTTTGCTTAGATCCAAGAAGGTTTCTGTTCCATCAACTGTCATTTCCAGAGTCATTGGCAGAGGAGGATGCAACATCAATGCTATACGTGAGTGCACAGGAGCACACATAGATATCGACAAACAGAAGGACAAAACTGGAGACCGAATAATAACAATAAGGTAAGCAAGCTGCTGCTTGATGTACTTTTGAGTGTGGATTCAGTGTGTGCGGTGGAGTGTTTTTTGCCTGTTTTTTAATTCATTCTAGAACATTGTTCTGCGCTGAAAAATGTGTACGCTTCTCTTGATTTGACCTTTAAGGATAAGCAGCCACTTTTTCTTTGGCGCAGGGGAGACAAAGGGGGTGGGGATGCTGGGAACAACATTGGTACTGTCATATTTGTACAAAGACTACTCCCAAAACAAGATGGGGAAACATTATGAAGACATAAATGCATTCATCGGTATGCTTAGACTGGTTTAGACATGTCTAAATGCCTAAACACGTAGACATTTAGAGAACTAAATGTTTTTAGACTAGACAGATTTCTTCTGGGTGAGAATACTCATCTTGAGCTGCTTAAGCAGCCATCATCACCAAGGAAAAGCCAAGCTCAGCCTTCTGAAAGGGAGTCATTTTTGTGTTTGTATTAGAGTGACAGAAGACGGGCTCAACTGTGAATGAAGTACTTCTTTATAACCTGATGAGTAAGCACTTTGTACTTTGCCTTTTTCCGCCCTTTAATTTTATAGGGGTGGCACTGAATCGACAAGGCAGGCCACGCAGTTGATCAATGCGCTGATTAAAGATCCGGATAAGGAAATTGATGAACTTATTCCAAAGAACCGCTTGAAAAGTTCTGCTGCAAACTCCAAAACAGGGTCATCGACACCTGCCACCACTACAGCTGCTAACAGTTCTCTTGTGGGGATCAAAGTGACCACTGTAGCTGCTTCATCAACATCTCAAACTGCCTCCGCACTCACTGTGCCTGCAATATCTTCAGCATCCACTCACAAAACCATTAAGAATCCGGTGAACAACGTGCGGCCTGGCTTCCAAGTTTCTCTTCCATTAGCATATCCTCCTCCGCAGTTTGCACACGCTTTACTCGCTGCTCAGACTTTCCAGCAAATCCGTCCGCCTCGGTTGCCCATGACCCACTTTGGAGGTACTTTCCCACCAGCTCAGTCCACATGGGGTCCGTTTCCCGTTAGGCCGTTGAGCCCTGCAAGAGCTACCAACTCACCTAAACCTCACATGGTGCCTCGCCATAACAGTCAGAACAGCAGCGGTTCTCAGGTGAATTCAGCGAGTTCTTTGACGACTAGTCCAACAGCTACAACAAGTTCAGTGGCTTCTACTGTGCCTGGTTCTTCTACAAACGGCAGCCCAAGTTCACCTTCGGTCAGAAGGCAGCTTTTCGTCACAGTTGTGAAGACATCAAATGCCACGACGACCACAGTGACGACCACAGCGAGTAACACCAGCACAGCGCCTACGAATGCCACGTATCCAATTCCTACTGCCAAAGAACACTACCCTGCATCTTCCCCATCGTCTCCTTCTCCTCCTGCCCAGCCAGTGGGTGTTTCTAGAAACAGTCCTTCCGACTGTGCAGCAGCCTCTCCGAATAAAGGTGCACCTTCGTCTGATCAGGAAGTGGGTAGTCCTCCAGTAGTGGAAACGAGCAGCTCAGCCAGCAGTAGGCAGCCCAGTGCTGGTTCTGGGAGTTCCTCTGTGCACCCTGCTCATCAGCAGTCTCCAGGAGCTCCTCTGCAAGAGGCAAGACCTCCTCTTCAGCAACCTCAGGTTCCTGCACCAGATCCTCGAATGGTCGTGCCTCCAAATTTAGCAGCCACGAGCTCCTCTGCTCCTGTGGCAGGTCCAACGAATGCCTCGATGACCTATCCCATGGCTCAGACGTCAATGGGGCCTTCTCAGCCTCCGACAAAGATGGAAACCCCTGCCATCAGACCGCCTGTCCATGGAACCGGTAGCGTCCATAAGAATCCAGCTCCTGTGCAAAATTCTTCTGTCGCAGTCCTCAATGTTAATCACATCAAAAGGCCCCACAGTGTTCCTTCTTCAGTGCAGCTTCCTTCTACCTTAAGTACACAAAGTGCTTCTCAAAATTCAGCCCATCCAGCAAACAAGTCTATGGGTACCAATTTCAGTGCTACTTTACCGTTTGGACCCTTTAGTACGTTGTTTGAAAACAGTCCTACGTCTGCTCATGCCTTCTGGGGTGGTTCTGTCGTTTCATCTCAGACAACACCAGAATCCATTCTATCAGGAAAGTCTTCGTTTTTGCCAAACTCGGATCCTTTACATCAGTCTGATACTTCCAAAGCCCCAGGTTTTAGGCCACCGTTACAGAGGCCAGCTCCAAGTCCCTCAGGTAAGCGTGTTTTGCGTTCATATCTTCATAATGTTTTTAACTAATTGCTGCTGCATGTTTTGCTTTTTGAACTTCGGATGCTTTCTGCCTCTGTCCTTGTAATTGCTTATGGTAAATCCACTTCGACCCTGCAGTGGAAGGGGACTCTAATATATTGAATCGTTCTTCCTGTATCTATAAGCATAGTTCAGTTAACCTTTCTTTAAGCGTCATCTGTACGTTGTAATAGCTATTTGGCAGCTGATGAACTTGATAGTCCACCAAAGGCAAAGGCGTTCATTTCGCTGTTCCGCTCTACTCTTCTCCGATAGCTCAGACAATGAAATGCTTCATTGTTGTTTCCCCCTTCTTTCCCTACTACCACCTCGTAACTATTTCCCTTTTGTGATAACTCGATACTCGAGCTTAGAGTACAGAAAAATTTGCAGCTTGTTCAAAGTGTTAGGCTGACAGAAAAATCTGGGTTTTAACATGACCTTAGAGGGATGTGTTCTTTGTAGTATTCAGCTTGATCAAAAAGTCCAATTTCATGGATGTGCTGAATTTTGCAGCAAGATTTTAGAAGTTTGTAGAAAGTACGCTGTTTCTACCACCTGTGCCTATTTTGATAGCCTCCACGACTTGTTTATCTAGCTTTGTTTATGAATCCAGGACAATCATAACGGCTTTTTTGTGTGTGTGAATACCGTAGAGAAGCTGTTGAGGAACCATCTGTGAAATTGGTCTAATTTGCTGTACTGTCTGTGCAATTGTACTTCTTGCACAACCATACACTGTATCACTTGAATATGTCCAACAGTTTCTGAATAACAGTAGTGCTCTAACCACAGTCGTCACGTTACCTCAATTTTCTTCCTGAAGGCTACAGATAAGAATAGATCGAGTTGGAGCTGTCTGTAGAGTCAAAAACTATTATGTTAGTGCATAGGAAAGTAGCCCCCTAGGGCCTGAAGAACTTGAGAGAAAAAAGAGCTTGCATCTTCACGAAGTGCAGGCAAATGCTCGGCTTTTTCTACCCTTCTGCCTGCCACTGGTGAATAGATTTTTATAGATTCAACTACTAAATTATAGTTTTCTGTCATTAGCTGTATGAATAGCAGAAAGATGCAAGTGCAAAAGTCACAGTATTTGAGTAGTAACAAGCTTCCTTACTTTTTTTTATCTTAAAATCTTAGATATTGTTTTTCCTTTCCTTCATTAAGGAGAATACTGAGGGGGATGTAATTTTGGTATTTTGGGCGTCTCTACTAAAACGAGTTGCTCTTGTAGAGTTGATGCCACTTAATTAGATACCATTTACTTAATCAAAAATGCATCCCTGAGTTGGAAGAAAGCACCTATATACATTTTTCTTTTGCAGTGGATTAAAATTTGAATGGCAAAAGTAAAAAAAAAAAAAAAAAAAAAAACCAAACCAAACCAACTACCTTTTAGCGTGTCCACTATTCTTAGTACAAAATTTTACTTTACAAACATACAAGGCTTAAGTTACAGGTTAATAAAATGCTTGGTTATCATGGAGATATGCAGGTTAATAAAATGCTCAGTTATCATGGTGGTATGCAGTTATATCAGAACATGTATTCTGTTCCTTCAGTTGTTGTCATTCACGATATCTGTATGATAACATATGAATTGTTCAGCACAGCTACTTCATACTGTCAGGACTTGCAGAGTAAGAAGCTTAAGACTCCCGATTCTCTTCAGGAAATTAATAAAATCAAATCACTAATTGGTTGGATCCACATAGTCTTTCTTCCCTCATTATTTCTCCTTGTAAGGAGACCTCTTTCCGGAGACCTCTTTATAGAGATTTTTTTTTTTTTTTCCAATAGTGGGAGTCACTTGTGCCAATTTCTCCCCTAGGTATTGTCAGTATGGATTCACCCTATGCTTCTGTAACACCTTCTTCTACACACCTGGGTAATTTTGCCTCAAACCTTTCGGGAGGTCAGATATATGCACCTGGGACACCTCTTGGCGGACCACCTGCAGCTGCTAATTTTAACAGACAGCATTTTTCCCCACTTAGTTTATTGCCTCCATGTTCATCCGCATCAAATGGTGAGTTCTAGTCAGTGGGAAACTAGTTGAGAAGCTGTTGTATAAATCCAACAGCTTTGTGTACTGTTTATTTGAAGTAGCTTGCTGCTCTTCTATTTTTGGCTTTTTTTTATTTTTAAGTTGGGGTATGTTGTAAAACTATGTATCCAGAGATTCTGAGATAGAAACTTCCAATGGAAGTTTCAATTTCCAGTGCTGTGGGGTTTGTTTTCATGGTGGGTTTTTTGGCATTTTGTTTTTGGGTTTTTTGGGGAGTGTTTTGGTTGAGTTTTGCCATGATGTTGGAGTTCCCTATCTTAAACTTACCATACAGTCCAGTGTTATTTATTGTAGATGAATTTTTTTGGTCCTCTTACAAAGAATGGTCTAGGTTTTTTCGGTTTGTGAAGATAATAGTCCAAGCGTGAGTTGTGTAAATTCTGTAATGATGCTTTACTAAAGGTAGTCCTGCAGTGCTGATTGCTTAGGCTTTTTGATGCTCTTTAAACAGAGCTATGTAATGCAATCCAGGAGGAAATGCTAAATGCAGGTTGTGGTACCTTCCTCTGCTATTGGCCTCTGCAGTTTTGTTTTTGCCGAGTTGTTTCGTGGACAGATTTTCTTTAACTTATTGAATACTGAATTTTTCAAGGAACAAGTTAATATGTTTTGCTTTACTGGCAATAGTAATGAGAAAACCACACCCAGGACAAACCAAAACAAACACTGGTTTACTTGAGCTATGCTTTTGGATATAATCCTCAAATCCCGTATCACTGATGCACAGTAATGCTTGGTTACAATGCATGTCTGGTAGTTGACAGGGTATGATAATGACTTTATGTAAGAAACTAAATAGATGGTGAACGTGTCTCTGATCTGAAAGTAAAACTGTTCAAATTATCCTAAAGTGTCTGCTGTTTCAATGTGGCACTAACAAACTACTCATTTTCGTTTGTTTCATGTATGGTTTGACATAAAAGGATGGGTTTATGGTGACCTGAGAGGACTCACTGACATGACTAAATGCTCTTGTTGTTTTTTTTTGTAGAATCTCCTGCTCAGTCGGTGTCTTCTGGAGTAAGAGCACCGTCCCCTGCCCCTTCAGCAGTGTCCTTGGGATCAGAAAAACCCAGTAATGTTTCTCAGGACAGAAAAGTTCCTGTTCCAATTGGGACTGAACGGTCTGCACGTATTAGACAAACTGGAACTTCTGCCCCATCTGTTATTGGGAGCAACTTAGCTGCTCCAGTGGGACATAGTGGTATCTGGTCCTTTGAAGGTATAGGTGGCAATCAAGGTATGTAGTGTTAATAGACATCCCTGTGCGTGTCACTTACTGTAATATGTTTTCTCAACTTTGCTTTGAAGCTGAAAGATAATGCAGAAATGAGTATCTTGAAGTTTAGGTATGCTTCTGTGTTTTGGGTTTTTGGTTTTAGGTTTTTTTTTTCTTTTAAGGAGTTGGAACAGGGACTTTGCCCTGCTAGCCACTTAATTGTTTCCTACTAATGTCACAGAAAACCTTCTTGTTCTGAAACTCGGCTGCTGTGAAGGTTTGTTCTTACTAAGTAGTACATAACAAGGAAAATAACACCATGCTGTACAGGGATGAACTGATTGAGGATTGATACATTTAAGAGGAGGGCAAATGAGGGCTTTCAAAGATAGTTGGATGGTTTTTTTCCTTCATGAACAGATCTTGTACAGTAAGGATTAATACTTTTTTTAATTCATGGCCGAAACTGACCGATTTTCTGATGAGAATCATACAATTTAGTTATCAACTTTGACGTTGTTCCTTTACTTTCTTAATGCGTTATATTTTGCATTTGGTTTTCCATTGTTCTGTCCAGTCACCCTGTTTGTCTTTCACTAACATGAGGATCTTAACTTTCCTGCAGTCTTTTGAAATTCAGTATGTCAGAATTAATTTAAAATGCCTGTTATCAGTGGGACACGTTTTCAGCAACTGTTTAGGACTCTGGGGTGCAATTTATATTGGACTGCTGATTTTTTTAAAAGTTGAATTTTTAGGATCATAGGATAATGCAGATTGGAAGGGACCTGTGGAGGTCATCTCAACCTGCTGCATAAAACTGGGTCAACTGTAGAGTCAGATGAGGTTACTCAGGGCTTTATTCAATCTGATCTTGAAAACGTCCAAGGATGGAAACGGCTCAGTCTCTCTCGACAACCCATTTCACTGCTTCACTGAAGAGACAAAACATCTTTAGGTTTTAATAGACAAACAGTGCACATACTTCTCATGTGATGAGTACACTGTCCTGTTCCCCCCTGCCCCAAATACAAAATAGCTAGGATGTATCCAAAATGTTTGCCTTTTTTTATTTCATTACAGTTTTCCTGATCTCTCTGTAGTCATAGGCTGTTCGTTTATAGGGCTTTAGAAGTGGAATATTTTTGCCTAAGCTGTCTAGATGTAACGTTTTTCCTTGAGGTTTGTCTTGGTTTGTTTTGGTAAGGCTGCTTTATTTCTAGTTTGTGCAGTTACCTCTTTGATTTTAATGTTACAATGAAATAGACGGTTTAACTGACAAACTGTTGCTGAGAATTAGGATGGATTCAGAAATGTTGATGTCCTTCTCTCTGCAGCGTGTCCCCCTCCCACCTGCCCCGTAGTCAGTTTGCCTTATTTGGTTTGGAAAATTGGCTCATTGAAAGTTTTACATGTTAATCGTAAGAACTGTACAATAGCTGCCTCCAGTGAATTAATGTAATTAAAATATAAGCACATATTTTCAGCTGATCATTTCCTGGTTTTGCTTCCAAGTATTACTGCTCTGTATCTGTGTGTTTATGAATAGCTCGAGAATCAAAATGAAGTGGAGCAAATTACCTTCATAGCGTACATACCCCTTTGCAGCACCACAAACGCAAGCAATTTAGGGTTTTGGAGGAGGAAGAGTTACCACAAATGGCAGTTTTACGTTTCAGTTGAGGGGAAAATTGCGGAGGCTACACTTAAGTTGCGTATTATGTTTCAGCCCCCTTTGCCACTGCATGGGGTCCTTGCGTTGGAGTATCTCTTCATGCAGGTGCCATTTCTGACGTGCTCCATCCCACGCGTGCAAAGATGTTAATCCAGGTATGCATGGGAGCCATAAACTGAGCCATCGTCGTCTTCAGAAACGTTCAAGTGCACAAATGTTTAGCTTGGAAGAAATGGATGATGCATGTGTTCTATGTATAATAACATAATAACACTTTGCCATGTTGATCTCTCGGTTAGACAAAGTGGATTGGTGTCACAGCGGAATGGGGAGCCACATGATCCACAGGCCCATGTCAGACCCAGGAGTGTTTTCGCACCAAGCGATGGAGCGTGACAGTACGGGAATCGTGACGCCTTCCGGTACATTCCATCAGCCTGTTCCTGCAGGATACATGGACTTTCCAAAAGTCGGGGTAATGATCTTGTCGTTTCTGATGTGCGCTGTGCCACTCAATTTTCGTGTTTGTGTGCGAGGCAGATGAACAACTTAAGGTATCGTTCACCTGCGCTGTTGAGCGTGTGCAAGTTAAAATACTTAGCCACCCTTCACAGTGTGGCAGGAAGCCTAGATCTAATAAAAAATGGTCTAATGCTCCATGAGCTAAGAGGAGAATAAAAATGCCTTTCTACGCATTTAGGCTTTAAGAAGTTTTCTTTTACTGCCTCTAAGATTTCTGTAACATGCATCCCTATCAGGAATTCTGTGTGCGCCATAGTGCTAGCATTTATGAATACGTACTGATTGTTTGCTTTTTCCCTTCTTTAAGGGTATGCCTTTCTCCGTGTATGGGAATGCAATGATTCCTCCAGTAGCCCCCATCACAGATGGTACTGGAGGCCCTATATTTAACGGGCCTCACGCTGCTGACCCATCGTGGAACTCGCTGATAAAGATGGTTTCAAATTCCACAGAAAATAACGGGCCTCAGACGGTAGTATTTTGATCTTCTTATTTGTGGTTTTGTTTTAACTTAAAAAATAATGTGGTAAAGACAAAAACATTCTAGCTCTGATAAAGTATGAGAAATGCTTTGTATAGCGTTTCTTGATTTTGCTCGTTTCTCCAACGAGCTGATACAACCCCCTACTTAATACAGCACTGAGCGCTGTGTATGCGTACTGTGACAACTTCTACACACTAGTTATCTCTCCAAAAATAGGCACGAGTTTTCCTGAGAGAAAATCTGCATCAAGCTAATACAGTGTAATTGGAGTGTGCGTATAGTAACTTCTGTGAACATATTTGTGCTTGAGAATTGGGAAGCTTACTTCCAGTTGAGTTTAGGAAAGCAGCTTATTTTCTAATTAGAATAGACCCATGGTCAGTTACTACAGATCAGTTTTTTTGATTTTGTGCTGCAGACAAGTCCTGATACGAAGGATGGTTAGTTTTACATGATACATATTTTCTTGCAATTACTTTGATGCGCATCAGTGCGGTTCCACATTTGGGATAATCCAATCAGTTTGCCTTTTTGAGAGAAGTCATTTATTGTTTGCTGTTATGTAAGCCTGCCTTTATGAAAAAGGAGAAACAGCATGAACCTAAAGGGTTATTGTTAGGCTCCAAAGGGTATAATGTCTTCACTAGGTTGGGAGTTTGCACGAAAAGGGAGGAAGTAGCCCTTCCTCTGCCCATTAAATAGAACTGAAGTACAGGGATTATGTTCCTCTAAACCTCTTGGTTCTGCTCAGACAGCCACTGAAATTATAAAGGATCGTCAGTAGTTCTTGTGGTGTTAAACCCCGTGTTTATATTTCATTATACACTGAGCTGTGCGATACTGTTACTAAATAAAGATATTTCTGAACTTAAATTTGTTTGGGAACATCCAAGGTGCGGGCAGCAGCTCCCAGCTCTAGCAGACTGTAGGGGTGCAGCAAGGTAAATGGCTTGTTGTTTGGGCCCAGTTTGTGTATTGCTCCAAAGTGGCACTTGACCTCAATTTGCTAACTTCTGGTGCAGTGAAAAAACATAGTCCTGCAAAGGTTTTACTTTATTACACTTGGGTTTTCCTAGAGCCAAGGGTGGTGGTATGTGTTGGGGGGGAAAAAAATTCAAAGTGTCAGAAACCAAGTTATTAATTCTCTGAACTTCCTCACCTGAAGAAGAAAAACAGCCTATTATGCTGAAGGCTGGAGGTCTTCAGGTGTTGCCCTTGCAAACTATCTCGCCTGTATGCCTAGCTGTGTTATTTCTCCTGGACAGTGGAGCTGGCATGTTTTGAGGCCATACCTATTTTCCTTGGTCTTAAAGGATGCATTTTTCCTGTAGAACACTACAATACATATCACATCCGTGTTACTCTGCTGGAAGAACTTGATGGCATAATAGTGTTGATTTCTCTCTTTGGATGGGCTATTAAGGAAAGCAGTTGGGTGGGGAGAATTTTTTGTGCTATATGAAAAGGAAGATGTGGACAGACTGTGTAGCCAAAGTGGAAAAGCTACAGGCAGAAAGAGGAAAAATCCTGCTTCCTCTTCTCACCTGAACTGCAGGAGGAAAACCAAGTCCTGAAATAAACCGTGTGGTTTATTGACAATGGATCGTTTTGTTGTCTGGTGTTGGAATTCATTTCAGTGCAGTGGAAACTGTACACCTTTTGGTTGGTGTAATTGTGATTTCTGAAATATTTTGAGCAGCCCAGAAATATGGTGTTAAATAAAGCTCTCTCTTTCAGGTGTGGACTGGAACTTGGACGCCTCACATGAACAGTGTGCATATGAACCAACTTGGCTGAGTGGGATCAACTTGCTAGCCTCGAGATTCCTTTTTTGGCAGAGGAAAACACAAATGGCAGAAACAGTTTATGTGCTCCCAGATCATTCTACTGATGTGCTTGACTGAAGTGTGTAGGCTTTTTGCAGAAGAACTTACTAACTGACCTTTTTCTGTGAACATTGTGACCGCCCATTCCCCACCATCATACGTTTCAACTTAGTTAGCCTTTATTCTATTCTTCTTTTTTTTTCTTTTCCTTTTTTTTTTTTTGACATAACTTTCTGTTGAAGCTGTTCTTTGGCTGGTTGGTTTTAGTACTGTAAACTGCTTCTGAGCAAACACAGAAATTTAGCAAAATTATGTAAACTTGATCCTGAAGTTTTAGAATGGCAAATAAATGTACAATTGTTTACATAACAAATGGCTAAGCAGAAAGTAAATTTCAATATGTCAGTATAGAGGCTCTACTTTATGTAGACTTAAATTAATGTGAGATATGTACCTTCATATTCAGAAATCTGGATGTTTCCTTCATACATTAAACTATTAATAAGCATAACTTTTCTACTTGTGTAATTTAAGTACAGTATAAAACGGGCATTATCAGATGTTTTTTCCTAGATGTGTTGGATTTTTTTTGAGAAGGCATACCTCGGTTGTGACAACATATTAGGGGTTTCCTTTTTTTTTTTGAAAGGCTTTTTGGCAAAAAATGCTCGAGGAAAAATAGCCTTTTGGCACCTTCAGAGCTGTCTCCACACCAACTCTTGTACTTGCCCAGTAAAACATGGTAAATGTATCATGCTGCAGCATCTATTAAGAATTATTCTTAGAGCTGGGTTGATGCAGCAAAAGGTTTGTTCTGTTCCGTGAGTGCTCCCAGAGCTGCTGTTCTTCTGGTTCCTTCCTTTCCTTGCAAAACGTGGTTCAAAATAAACTTGCTATGTGTTATTTGAAAAGGAAAGTGTTCTCTTGCAGTTTCAGTAGAGCTTCAATGATGAAAACCAGCTGCAGATGAAGGCTTATTTCAGAATAAGTGGCTTCGGTTTAGCAGTTGGTGTGGTGTTCTGAACTGGGTCGCTGTCTCGTGATGGCTTAACTTAAATACAAATTCAATTTCCTTATGGTCATCATCAGTAGCTGTTACCGTCTTCACGTGTGGTGGCGTGGAGTGAACACCCGTTCTGTAAAGCAAATCCCAGGGTCCTGTGAGGCAAACCTCAGTCAGCAGTGACACAAGAGTGTGAGTCAAGATCGCAGTACAGTGTGTTTATGTACGGTTTAAAGTACATCTGCAAATCAAATACGGTTTTCTGTTTTGCATTTGTTTTTGCACGGGACACCTGGTTTGTTGCTCGTTGTTCTGCATGGAGGGAAGGCTAAAAGAAAGCTTGCTTTTCTCCTATGGTGTCATGCAGACTTTAACCCTCCTGTTGAATGTTACTCTTCTGAGACATCTTTTCAATCATTTCGGCTGAAGAAATTTCCCGGGTTAGTTAGATATTCTGACTTAGAGGCTGGGATTTGAGGAACACTGTTTTGTAATTCGTTACAGTATAGGCCCGAAGAAGAGAAATGACTTTTCAGAGAAGCATCGTCTTTTTGCATATCAATGACCCTACACATGCCTTTAGAAAACACACTAACTATAAGTAAACTTACTTTTCCAGCTGTTTGATAACCTGAAATATACTGTGTAGCAAATTAGTTGGCTCAAAATGCGTGCCAAACTGGAAACATGTTCATGATTTAAGTTCCATTTCAGCCCTTCACTATGAGAGGGGAACAGTGCTGTTCAAGCCTGTCCTATAACCTTGCCCTTTCCTAGAATTTTGTGCTTAACGCTTCAGTGCTGGTTAGGATTGTTTGCCTCCTTACTCTGAAATAATCCTTCTGGGAAATGCGGCTTGCTATTTATTACAACGATGTAGTCCATGGGTCAAAAGAACAGACTTCCTTAGGATTGTGGCTTCTACCAGTATTCTGTTGCCTTGAAGATCACACTGGTGGAAAGGGGGCTAGACGCCACGTTTGTGGCATCTGGCTTGGTAAATAAAATCCTGGGGCGTGTGGAAGTCTATAACTAGGAACACTTTTTTAAGAGGCATCTTTTTATATTTCGAATGTAACACATATTATTTGACCAATAAACAACAACAACAAAAAGGAACATACTCTCTTGAGACCTGGCAGGTCTTTATTTAAAAATATATATATGTCTAGGTCTTTTGCTGTATAGATGCAGGCTATTTTTCTTTGCGGGTAGGGCAGAGGGAGCGAGCTGTGAGCAAGTTCACTTGCTGAAAGGGGAGAAGAGTCAAGCAGCTGGGGTGGTCGGGTGAGTGCCTTGCCCTGTCAGGGGGGCGATCATATCCCCCTTTTTCGTTCCTGCTTTTTCTTTTCCACCTAAGGGGCAAGTTAGACACCTCGGAAGGGGGAGGGAAATTCTCGGGCGGCTCCAGCAGCCGGTGCCACTTGTTGTGAAGTAGCCGGTGACTAATAAATCGCTTTTTCCCCCTGCCCTCACTCGTTATGGCCGCCGCCGCCTGCCGCCGCGGCCGTTGGCGCATGCGCAGGGCGTGGCGCTGGGCGCCCGCCCTTTCCTCTCTGAGGAGGCGCGCGCGCAGCGGCCGGTTGGGCGATGTGGGGGCTCGCGCCACCGCTGTGCCGGCGGGCGGGCGCTGCCGTTGCGCGCGTGCCTGGCTGGCGGTTAACGGTCGCGGCCGCTGCGCGCGCGCCGAGCGGGCGGTTAACGGTCGCCGCGGCGGCGGTGGCGCCGCCGAGCGGGAGCCCCGGCGGGTGGTATGAATGGCTGGTGCAGTCGGCGCCCGTGCACTGGGCGGAAGGGGGGCTGGTGGCGCTGCAGGCCGCCGCCGGGCTGCCGTGGTGGGCCGCCATCGTGTGCGGCGGCGCCGTGCTCCGCACCGCCGTCACCCTGCCGCTCGCCGCGCACCAGAGCCGTCTCCTGGCCAAGGTGGGTCTGCGCCGCCGGCTTTTTCGCCCCCGAGGGCGGCTCCTGCCTGCCCCGCGCCGCCCGCGTGCCCCTCCCACGCTTTTCCTCTCGCTGTCCTGCCTCCTGCTGCGTGAGGGGAGCGCGCGGGCACGGCCGGCGCCCCTCACGAGGCTTGGTGTGAGCGGACGCGATCTCCAGGTCGGGCGTTGCTGGTGGCTCCTTTCCACAAAACTGCAGCATGGCCCCTGATCTCCCCCCCTTCCCCAGGGGTCTGCTTGTGCTGTGTGGGCTCACGTGGAAACGTGTTGTCGAAATAAAAAAATTAAGAAGGTATTTCACCTTGGTAGCCACATAGAAATTTAGTTGCTTTGCCCGAGACTTGGATGGCACGTGCCAGGTGCTCTCTGTGGCTGGCAGCGTTAATTTAAACGAAAATCCTGGTAAATCTGCTCTAGTAAAAGCTTCTTAAATACCTGCTTTCTCTCACAGGTAAAGATGAAGTTATTAAAGAGATTACAGGTTGTGCCTACAGTAGTAGGTTGAGTCCTCCTGGTTCTGTGGTATCAGGAAAGGTATTTCTTGGATGCGTCCTTTGAAGAACCATGCCATGCTATTTTTTTCCCAAGTCATGAGGTTTTTAGGGTGGTGCATCCCAGGTGCCAGAGCTCAAGTCTGATTTGGAATCAGCTAGATACTTGTTCTTCACTGCTATGTATACTGCCTGTGAGAGAATTGTGGGAACGTACATACGGGTTAAAGGGAGGGACATTTTTTAGATGTGGTTCTTCAGTAGCTATTAGAAAGTATTGCTGCAGAGGATAGGTAGTTTGAATTTGGTGTTAAAGAGTATTTCTTTGTTTACCAGTACTTCTCTGTTCTTTTGATTGTAAAAGTGAAAGTGCTATTGTGCTGTTGCCTAATAGAGTCTGTGCTTATTCCTTAGGACAGTGATTTCATTAACTGTAGGGTCATTAAATCTATTTGAGGTGGCATTAAAGGTATTTTTTTTATGTGACATAATTGATTGTAGTCACTGTATGAAAACAAGAACGTGCTTATCAATAACAAAATACAAAAACAAATTCTAACTGTATCTCATTTAGTAAGTTACCAGTTTTTTGATTCTTAGCAGAAATATTTTGAATTAGCTTCTTTAAGCGTTCGATTTTTTTTACACCTAGAAGGCGTTCATATGTTTGTGCCTTACGTTCTACAGTGCTTTTTAGTATACGTGCAGTATGGTGTGGGAAAAGGAACAACTTTGTGTACAGGCAACTCTTTTAGTCTGTTGCATAAACGTGTTTCCTTTTCTTTAGCTAGTTGGAAAACTTGCAACCTGAAATTAAAAAACTAGCTGAGTGTCTTCGCTATGAAGTTTCTGTTCGTGGAAAACAACTGGGTTGGTCTGAAAAGGTTGCCAGGTAAGATGATGATTTTACATATTCCACAAATCTGTTCCAGACAGGGAAGAAGGGAAAAAAAAAAAAAAAAGAAAGAAAGAAAAGAAAAAAGGCCCTACAAACAGCAGCCCTACAGAAAGATTCTGCTGTTGCACAAAGCTTAGATTGTTTTACCGCTTTTCCAACTTGTCTGTATTTATTATATTACCCTTCAGAACATTTTTTTTTTTTTGAAGCCCTAAACTTGTCATAGATTTAAGATTACAGGGTCAAGTCTAGGAGTTTTTGTTGCCTTGTTCGTGACTATAGTTTCTATGGTCCTAAGTATTGTTAGGAGAATTGGAAGCTGCTACTTAAATGATTGAAGTCCAGTTCATTCTCCTAGTCTAATTATGTGCCCTGTGCAGCAGGAGTGTATCTAAGTTTGGACACCAAAGATGATATTACTGGCCAGTTTCCTCCATGTTGAAAAAGTTGTGTTCTAGTTCAGACGAAAGCACCACGCAGGACAAAACGTCAGATAAGTTACTGCTGGTTGCTAGTGATGACCCGGAACATAGTTGTGGAGAGCTGCTTGAAGGAAAGGCTCTGAAAGATGAGAGAGAAGGGGGTTGGCAGAGGAGAGAGATGTGCTTCAAGAAGAAGTATCTTCAAATTTTCCAAAGTTATACCTAAATAAGCCACTCTAAGGTGTGCCATCTGTAGAACTGCTATTTCAGAAATCTATAACAGGTTTTGTAAGAGGATTTAATTTGCTTTTTTCTTAAAAGGTTCCATTTTAAGAAGAATCTGCGGAGGATTATTACAGAGCTGTACATTCGAGACAACTGCCACCCCTTCAAAGCTACTTTATTGATGTGGGTACAGATTCCAATGTGGGTCTGTGTGTCCCTTGCTTTGCGCAACTGCAGTGTTGGTGCCATGGACTCAGAAGGTGATCATTCTGAACGGATGCACAAAATGGTCATTTCCATACGTTTGCTCATTAAAGAACATGCTCTCCTGAGTTTGACGTATTAGTTGATCTAAAAACCACTCTTACGTTTTTAAACTCTGTATAGTTTAAGTATCGTTAAATATCTAACAAAAATTAAAATGGCTTTCAAAGGTTTTGGATATTAGCTATGGAATAGGTGCAGGGCTGGAGTAAACAGTGCTGCTCTGAACTATGGTAATAGTTACTGGTGGGTTCCAGAACTGTTAAAAAGTATCACTACTCTCAGCTCACATGCTGTCAGTATTTTGTAATAGAGTTGTGAGCTTTGTAGGCTGCCTCTTCAAAAGCAGTAGTGGAATCTGAACTCTGGGAACCGCGTGAACTATGTTGTTATGCTGTATAGTATTTTGCTGCTATATATACTGTATAGCATACTTTTACATGGACATTTAATTATTTTGTGCTCTCCTGAAGGCAGAGTTGCTGGAAAAAAATTCTCTCTTTGGATCTTTTTGTTCAGAAGATAGTGATATTAGCAAGCAGTGCAATCCGTGCAACAGTATGTTTGCTATTAATCTCTAGTTTTTTCTTCCGTGTGAAGTTTCATGTAAAGCAATATATTCATGTTGAAAGTTTCAGGTTTTTTTAAGTAAGCATATTGTTATTTTGACTTTTTAGAAAAGAGGTTAGGTGTGCATGTAAAAACAGAAATGTGACAAGTTGTACTGTTATTAAGAAAAATAACGTATACTTCAATAGCACAAAATACGTAGTCATTGTAGGTTCCTACACTCCGTGTACTCCTTATTGCCTTATAAAAGGGTGGTCCAGATCAAGGTAGTCTTCATCACTGGTTCACCTGAATCAGTAGTTATCATGAGATGACCTGGAACTCAGCCTGTATCTCCCGCCATATTTTGCTTGTTGTAACAGCAGGCTGCCTTGAGGTGTAATCTTTCACGCCAGAAAATTTCATGCTATCTGTTTAAATAGACTTTATTATGTGTGTAAAGTGAACCTAGTAACTTGGGTGATTTAAATGCAATATTCAGCAGTCCTGAGTACCTTTGAGGCAGAAAATCGCTTTTAATTACAAATATTCTTTAAACTTTTCTTGTAGTTAAAGAACAGTTTTCAACAGGTGGAACCTTGTGGTTTACAGACCTCACAGCACCAGATTCTACATGGATTTTGCCAGTTTCACTTGGGCTCGTGAATTTGCTGATCGTGGAGGTACGTTGGTGAAGCAAATGGAACGATTCCAAAAGGGTAGTTCTTTTTATAGAGTTGTAAGACCATACTTACTTAGTTATAAAACACAGTAATGCCATGGTAACTTCAGACTATGGCTGCTTCAATGCATTGGACAGAATTGAAAAACCGCATAATTGTTCTATGAGTTTGACTGTGCGGTTGTCTTCTGTGGAAATGATAAATTCTAACGTGACTTTACAGAGCTATTTACTTTACTTTAGCCTCAGTGAAAGTTAGTCTTGACTGAAGTTGCTCCTGCAAGAATGCTGTAATGAGCTTCCTGGGTTTTAGACATCCAAAACCGTGTTGTTTTTGCATTGTTTTTCAGAAATAATGTTATTGCCTTTGTATTTATCAGTAGCTTACCTTTCTGTGGTGAAACAGTATAGAAAACTGCTAAGGTGTGTATGTAAATGACATTGATATGGATGATAGGTGACGTCCTAAAGAAGTGGAGGCCATTTGATAAGAAGAAACAAAATAAGATTTAAAGGAAATGCTAGGGAAATAATGACTTTCTGGTCATGTTATGAAAGCCAAGGTATTCAAGGACAAGGGCATCCAGATTATGAGGTGTTTTTTTTCCTTCAGTCAGTGCATCTTGTCCTTACCTCTGAACATGCTCTCCAAACAAGCAAGTATCATGTTTTCACCTTTGTACAGACACAGTTCTGATTTTGCTCTGATAAATGCCTGAAAAAAATCTTGTTTCCAATAAGAGAATTAGTTTGCTTTCATTCCTCAGAAATAGGCAGCCCCAGCTTTACTAACAGCTCGCAGAGTATTTTAATATATGTACTTAGCACTCTAAAAATAGAAAGTAAGCATAATATTTTGGGCAGTGATATGTCTTCATTTCACAAAATAACTTATTTTTTAATGCCCTTTATACATGCTGCAAAGACGTTGTGCAAGCCTGTATAAAATTTGTTCATAATTGACTTTTTCAGTACATTCATTGCATTTTAAACAAAAATATATCCTTTGTGAACACAGTATTTTCAGCTGCAATATTACTGAACAGTCTAGAGAATTTTTGCTCTCCTGTCTTACGTTCTTTCCGTATTGTAAGGCTGAATCCTGGTACAGAGAATGCTGGATCAAAACAAGCATTTTATGAAATTTCTAGGAAAGAAAGTTGACTTGTGGTTAAAATGAACAGTGTTATAAATTCTTCTTGATACTTGGAAAAATCCACAACTTTGAACGCTGCGAGGGGCATAAGTCAACAAACAGAACAAAAAAACACAGTCTTTACTTTGCGTGTTTTTGGATAACTGCATGGAAATATTTTTTTTACTCCTAAATGTTTCTGTTAGTGGTCCTCATTGATCTCTAGCCATCTAGATTTTCTCCTTACTCAGCTTCATGTCTTTTCTTAAGTTTTGTGGACTAATATTTTATGAGAATGAGAGTCAACGTGTGACTGTAGATATTATTCTGCTTCTTTCAGTTATCAGTTTTTGGTCCATTTCCTCTTAGGAGGAGCCTTTCCTCAGAGGGCTGTGCTTGAGGAAATTTGTGATGTGCAAAAGTGACTATGTACAAGGATGTTTTCTTCGGATGATTTAGATGGGTACCCTGTTAGGTTGGTGTTTTCTCTGTGAAGGACTGAACATCTAAGGCATTAAGTGAGTTAAAGAGTGTAGCAGTACTTGAGCTGAAATGGATAATTAGCAAATGAAAATAGTAGGTGAACAAGAATACTGGGTTATGGGAAACCCAGTTGTAACCTTTTATTTGATTTTTAGTTGTAGTATCTTCATATCTTTGGGGTTGTTTTTCCCTCTTTCCTTCAGGTCTTTGCTCTGCAAAAACTGAAAGCTACCAGGTTTCAGAAACTAGCTACTAATTTCATTCGAGTGGTGTCAGTAGTGATGATCCCTGTTGCTGCAACTGTCCCCTCGGTAAGTCCAAAATCTTAATGCTGTATCCACTGACTGGTGTCTCTTTTGGCCCCAATTCGTGCATTCACAGTGCTCAAAGGACAGTCCAAATGCCTGATCTATTTAATAGACCACAGTCTCTGTTACCGCTGTGCCCTGAAAAAAAAAAATATATTTTGTCTAAGCGTGCATTTAAATTATTAATACGTTTGGAATATTTCTGTCTAATACTGAGAGGGAAGAATCTGCAAACTAACTGGTACTGAAAATCATTTTCATAAGCTAGAGATCGGAAAAAAATTCAGAGTGGGTTAGCATCCTTTCTGTAATCTTAAAAAGCAGAGGGTAAGTTTGTGTAAGGAGATAGCTATAAATGAAGCTGCGCTAAGTATTTGCTTACTGGAAGATGAAAACAGCTTAGACGTTAGATTTGCAAATTTTTTTGTGAGCTTCTTAAAAGACTTGTTTCTTTTTTTTTCTTACCTAATGTTTTACTTATTTGAATGTATATTTTCGCAGTGAAAGAAAAGAAATCAATCTATCTAGTTGTTTGGCTCATCAAGTCTGTTTAACTGAAGCGTAGATGTTTAAGCAAGATATGATTTAATTTGTGAGCTGTTGTCAAACTTCAGTGTAGATGACATTTTTCCCAGAAGAGTTGAGAAAGAGTGAAAAATGCATTTGAAATGGAAGCCATTATTTTTATTGAGAGGAGTGTATTTAGGTGAGTTATTTTTCTTAATAATTAGGAGTGGTAATTCCTAATTAGTGGCTGTGGCTGTGGTTTGTGAAGAGCTGCCTAAAATGGTAGTATTTTCATTGCATCTCGGGTGGCTGAACTCAGTATTTGTCTTGTTGCAGTCCATGGCGTTGTACTGGTTGTCGTCAAGTTTCATGGGACTCTCGCATAACCTGCTGCTCCGTTCTCCGACCTTTCGTCGACTGTGCCGCATACCGAGGACCACGTCTGACTCGGCCACTCCTTACAGGGATATTGTCTCTGCCTTGACTACCAAATACAGTTTTAAGAAATGATGTGTTTTGAATGATTGGAAGAATTGTCCCGTAAAGATAGCCTAGATGATGAAGAAGTGATGTTTTATTGAAATGTACTTATTTACTGTAAAATGCTGCGACTGGAATTATATTTATTTTCTGAATAAAGTATTGGCCATCTGTTTGACCCTTAATAAGTTATTGGCTGTTCTAGATGATTGTTCGGCACGTACATGTAATTGTTGGGAAGTTCTGTTTCAGGGATGCTGGTTTTGTAAGTAGAATGGTCCAGGAATAGAAGTTTGTCTCCTGAAATGCGGTAAGATATTGGGAAGGTGAATATGAAGTAAAACCTTGGCTTATCTAGGCTCCCTTTTTGTAGTGAAGGCAATCTCACCTATGGACTAGTGAAGAACAAGTTTTTGGGGAGAGGGAGAGGTAGACAGACTGACGTGGTGTAGTTAGTGGTGTATAGTCTTTGCTAATAAAGACACTGGTGCAGATTCATTGGTGATCAGCCTCAAGCGTTGGCTTTCCAGGTGGTTCATGTGGTGGTAAGTGTAACAGTTCTGATAGATGCTTTCCTGAAACTGCAAAGAAAACTAAGTGCTTGCTGATGGTTAATGCCAGGAAATGAATGAGACTGAAATGCAAGAATTACTATAGGAAAAAGGATTATTTCCTTTTAGATCTTCTATGCATTAGATATGGAGTTAGGAGGACTGATTTGCGATGAAACTTCTGCACGCTAATCTCCTTTTTTGCCAAAGTCCGTGCAAGTACCCAGTCTATTAAAAATGTCTTTGCTTCTCCTTGTAGAAGCAAAAATCAGGATAGCGAGCAAAGCATTGTTTATGTTCTTTGCTCTCGAATGGTTCTCATATCGCAGAGAGGATGAGTCACGCTGTACCTGATAAAGTCATTGCTCATTAACCTTTGATAAGATGAACTGATTTTGAAAATAAGTTTTGGTATTTGACAGGAGTTAGTTAGCACTGGAGAAGAGAGGAACAGATAGAATGCCAGCCAGATGTAGACAATAGAAACAAATCAACAATCACCTGCCTTTGTCATGTCAGAAAGCAACTGGAATCTTTGGTTTTATTTCTTTTGTTAGTTTGTTCTGTCTCTTCCCCCCCCCCCCCCCCATCCTCTTGGAAAAGATGAGACTGTGAGATGGCAATGACTTGTCCTCAGCAACATGCTGTAACGGGTCATACTCTGGGCAGGGGTTGGACAGAGACTTCTAGTTAGTGATCCTTTCCCACTTACTTGATGCTGTGGTTCTGTTTGTGTCTTGCCTAGAGAAAAATGACAAATTCTTTAAAACTTCTTTTTTAAGCATAAAACGCAGAGCACATTCTGTATGACAGGTGATGTATTGCTAGTTAGGTAGCTTAAGAAGAGAATGCATTTTTCTATTTCTGTACAGGTAGTACTGAATTTTCAGCAGCATCCTAAGAAGGAACAGACTCACTGTAGCCTCAGGTCAAATCTTTGGCTCAGTGAGCCTCTTACCTACCTGTTTCTTCCTATAAATCACTAATTTGCACAATTTCTGCCACTTGTATGTATAGTTTATTTAATAATACACTGCATTCACATTTTTATATTTTTAGAGTGGAAGAGCAATTGAAATGGTAAGTTAGCTGTTCTGATATGTGTAGGCCTGAATCCTATATGTTGATCAGTCCTGGTTATTGTTTCTTCACTAATGGTGAGCTTAGCACTGTGTAATGAGCTTTCTCTCCAAGAAAGGTGTATCTTTCCCTTTTGAGATTTCAGTCAAAGATCACAGTCTCGTTTGCAAACGTTTGTGCACTCGTTTAAGTGCAGAGGTATGTTCTTACGGTAAGGACATATGTTTGTGAAATTATGAATGTTAGTATTTGAACATACTGGTTTTTGTCAGTTTAAATGTTGTAGAATGATTCACTTCGCAATGTTGATAATAGGTCTCGCTGGATGGAAAAACAAGGCAATGAAACTCAGTGAAACGGTGCTCTGGATTTTCATGAGAGAATTATAGAAAGAATGTGTTTTTTCCCCCTCAGAAAGCACAGCAGGACTCCAGTGAGTATGTTAATCTTTTTACTAAAGCCAGAGGCAAGTTTTTCCTTGACTAAAATGGCAACAGGGTTAAGACCTCAAGGGCACAGGTAATACTAACTTTCACATGCCTCATGTCATTGATCTCATGTAACTAACTGTGTCATGAGCAGGCCTGTCTTATTTCGCAATGGATTTAGGATTATTTTGTAAGACGTCTTACTAGGGTAATGAAAATTGTGTGATTTTTCTGAGCAAAAGATGAGGTATAAGTTTATCCGTCGACAGGTACCCAAGAAAATAATTTAAGTAAAGACTTGAAAGACTAATGACTATAAGCTGTCAGATTAAATGGGATCTGGACTAGATGAGTGTATTGAAGTTAACAGAAGGATAGGAAAGCTCCAGAGTGTTTTCCAGTCTCACGTGACAGAACTGAACTCGATCTCAAGCTCTCATGGCTAGTGGGAGAGTCCTCAGAGGTGGAGTATTCCACATTTGCCTCTTAAAAGTTTTCTGCACTTTCCTCTAAAGTACCTGTTTCTGGGTACTGCTAGAGGCACTGTGGAGGACCACAGACGGGATTTGGGGTAGAGCAGGAGCTGTGCGTGACACTTTCTGCACGGCAAGCCCAGTAACTCATGGCATGCTTGTGGCTTTACTAGTTTGAACTCTGCAAGCTGATTCTGACCAACTCCGTGTGCTCTGTGTGACTGGCAGGTCACTTGCATCTTATTCACTCCCTCGGTTACATTGCCAAGAGTGCTTACCCAAACGTATAAAATATTTGCAGTTTTGGGGCTGAAGTTTTAAGTCTGGAAAATTAACGATGGAGTGTTTCTGTCCTTGCTCCTTACCTTTAATCAGTAGACAGAGCTTGCAGAGGTGAAGGTCCTATGGAAATTTCTCTGTTTGTCTCATATTTTACTTCTTAATTTGTGCATGATTGATTCCACACCTACAGGGTAGAAGTCCTGGAAGGCCAAAACTATTTTATGGTTGTAACATTGTTGTTCTTCTCTGGAGACGAGTTCGAACTTCTCTCTGGTGTTTACTGATTTTGTTGTTGTTGTTGTTGAAACGCGTAGGGGACTAAGGATATGAAGTGAACAGAATCCAGACTGTTCATATTAAAAGTGGGAAAACACCTCATCAATTGTACATATTGTTGAAAAAGGAAGATACAAGGCCAGAATTATTTAACCATCTGGCACCTTGCTTTTGGAAGGACAGCATTCTGGGCTGCTTTGGCCAAAGAGTTTCGAATCAGCTAAGATCTAGTGAGCGGTATGCAAGACGTACACTTGATTATCCTTTTTGTGGATGGGCATTATGACAATTGGAACTGCTGTTCCACAGAAACACAGAACATAGGAAAAGACTTAGGATTTATCGTTGCGGAGAGCACAGCACAGCCTATGCTTCCCACAACTGACTTGACATGAAGCATTTTACAAGGAGGATTATGTTCATTTTAAAAATCAGATAGGATTGCTTTCTGTTAACATATCTGTTAAGAAGATAACAGTTTGGAAAAGTATTGTACCTCTAAATAAAAAGAGACTCTGTGAGAAAAATGTTCTTTTATTTCTTATGAGATGCATCTCAGAGGAGATGATTTAACTGAAGTGGATTGCAGAGATAAATTTCATGGCGCATTCAGTTAGGGTTATCTGCAAGTCCATAATTATCCCATGATGAAGTGAATTGTATTTTGTACCTTGTTTCAGCTGCTCCAGATCTGGAGGTGACAAAATTTTGTTCCTCAGAATTTAGCTGTTCTCGGAGTAACGTATCTAGCTTTTACTGCAGTTTAGTGTTCTGCTTTACCTTTGTCAGAAAGGCTGGCAATTTTATATAGACGTACTGTGTAGGCATCCCTCAAACAAGGGAGGGAAGAGCAAAACAGAGGAAAGGAATAGTTTTCCTTTTGTTCCTCCCCTCAACTCCACAGTGTGCAAATACATACGGAATTTGTCACTAAGGGGGACCACTGAGAAAAAGAATGCTTAAGGATTTCCTGCATAGCAGTCCTCCTTTTCGCTGCCTGGCACAAGGCAGCAGAGCAGACTGGAGGAACTGAGGATGTTTTTGTTTGTGGAACAGGCGGAAGCAGTCGTGATTATGGACTGGAAATTATATCTCTCCCAGTCAAGCGCTGATAGCTTGTACTGATATTTTCATTTCTGAATTATGTAGCAGTAGTACAGGCATAGCGTAGGTTGGCATAGTGTTGTAGCCCTAAATACACACTACAGTTTCTCATGTCTGCAGCCACACCCTTGCATTACAGTAGCTACTGAGCTACTTCCTTTTATTTCCTGCTGACTGAAGAAGTGTCTTAACTTTCCAGTTTATCGCTGGAATAGACAGTGACTCAGATCTCTCCATTTTCTACATTTGAATAAGCTATTTTCTACATTTGAATAAGGTATCTGTCAAAATCCTCCGCAGCCATAAGTTACCTGTAAAACAAAAGCACGTTTCTAATTTATGAATATTTTATTTCTGAATTTCTGACAGATACTGGTGCAAAAATTCTTAAAATATTTATCAAAATCAAAAGCACTGGAACTCCTAAATTGTTTTTCCTAGCATTGCAAAAAAACTCCCGAAGGTTCAAGTCAGCTCCCTAAACCCCAGGGATCACTTAACAACTTTATGTTGACCTTTAAACAGTAGCAGAAATGAGTAAAATTCACTAACTGTTTCTACTCCAACATAGCGGGTGAAAAATCTGTAAAGAAGGATTGTTAAATAACATCGCGGGCATGACAGACAATTCATGAGTTTCAGCCACAAAACTGTCTGAAAGCTGTTGAAGGAAAAAAGACAGGAGAAATAGTAAAATAAACTGTAAGACAGGAAGTAAACGTTCCACCTTAGGTTAAAGAAATCCACGTGCCTCAGACATATTTCAGTCTTGTCTGAGAGCTGGTACCACAAGCCCCCTTAGCAAGCAAGAGATGAGGCTGGAAAGAGGGGGGAAAAAAACTTCTATTTTTCGGTTGAGACACACTATATATAAGCTTCATAGATACATACATACATATATACGTACACGCACACACCCCCTCGTATCTCTCTTCAAGCCTCTGTCCCATGATATCGTGATTTAAAATGAAATAAAAAAAAAGTTTGCTGATAATTTTAAGATCAAGAGCAGCAGCAGTTCTGCAAGTTGAACTTCAGTAAAGAAGTCAGCTGTCAGAGTGCCCAACAAGTATATCATGGCTTTTTTCAGATTCTTTTAATTTGACTCTAAAATTAATACTAAGTGCAGAATAATCATGCTTAAATCCTTAAGGAAAGCCATGATGTCTGTTTCAAGATCATGAGACTCTGAAACAAAAAATAACGTTGTGGCTGCCTTCTGCTTGTTTTTTAGTTCTATATTAACTTGTACTTTAATGCTTCTCTGCAGCCCTCTGTAAGGGCTATACATTGATTGGTCTAAAACAAAAATGGTGATTCTCGCGTAGATTAATAAGTAGCCAACCTTGCCTTACAGGCACCAGACCAGTTGCTTACAAGGATAGCGTTAAGTGAGCTCACCGTACTGGTCTCTTAGCATCAAGGCGTGACTTATTCTGTGCAAAGAATAGTCATGTGGCACTCCATGACTGGACCTAATGAAATTTTGTTATCCTATGGTTTGTTTACGTGCCCCCTACTTTCTCCCCCTTTCTCTCAGAACTCTATTAACGATGCTTCCTAAAAGTATCTTAAAGGGTGTCTAAAAACAATGATAAGCTGTGCTGTATACCTGTCAGTATATTATTAATCTTTGACCTAGTAAGAGAAAAGAAATCTGAAAACAGCAACCACATTTGTGGTAACCAGTTACCTAGACTTTATCTCTGTTCGGGAGAGGGCTCCGTTTTACAAGAGCGTTTCTTCTGTCTTGTTTTTCTAGGCCTTTAAATTGGCATGAGGTAATTGTAGATTATCGTACATCTTTGATCCCCCCTCTTTTCCCTCTCTAATTTAAGTGCCTATTTATCTTTTTTCTTGAAAAGATTATTTTGCTCTAATATTTGTTACTTGTGTAGATTAGTGGAGAAATGTGCATGTGGTGATTACTTTTTATAAGTCTTAGTACAAGAAGTGTAAAATTATGTATATATGTTTGCAATGTTGACAGTCTTTCTGAAAGAGAAATCTTGACCTCGAAAGCCTCCGGAAACTCCAGTCTTACTGAATTTAAAGCTCTTTAATTTTAAAATAATTACAAACTTAGATGCTTTGCCTAAGTATTGGGTTAGATTTTCAGATTCTTCTTTGCTATAATGAAAGGTAATAAATTATTTATTTTAAGTTTTTAAAGGAGTTTTCCCTTTAAAAGTAAAAGCTAAGTTTCTTGTCTTGTCAGGTAGGGGTGCCTTACTTCAAGAAAAAGCAGACATAGTGCTATCTTGATCATGACTAAGGATTTGGAAGACTTGTGCCTGAAAGAGTTGCGTGCTTTAAATGCCTGTATATAGGTCAGTACTTAACAACTAAAATGCTGTTTTGTTATTTTTAATGTGTTGTGCATATTGGCTGGGTTTTGGCGTTTGTTATTACATCTATTACATTATTACATTAGTACAAGTACATGTTAACATTTGTTAAGCGCAGCACTTTGCATGAGCTCTTAGTACATCTGTCCCCTATGAATTTTAATTCATTGCAGGTATTAATCATTGCAAACAGATTCTACTCCCAGAAAAAAAAATCCAAGTTACTTCTTTGATGTAATTTGATTTAATTAAAAAAAAAAAATTGGGAGTAAAATTTTAACCACAGAGTTTGAAAAGTATACTTGAGTTGTGGTGCAGTACATACTGGATTTGAGTTCTGCCCTAATTTAGGTCTAGTGAAACTCGAGGAGAACTATTTGTACAGAATGCTTACAAATCCTGCTATCTGTATGTGTTAATCTTACCACTATTTTCCTCAGTCAGCCACTTGACCGTTTGTTGCCTGATGAAATTGTAGAACTCTTGTTTCTCCCGCAGTGGCATTTTGGCACCTTGGCAGAGGCCTTTAAGCTTTGGAAAGGGTATCAAAAATTAACTTTCCGTACAAGGGCATTAGTCAATCTGATTTGTGCCAGTGAAAATGCGCTGCAATATTCTGTCTACTGTATTATGCAAGTACAACTGTAACTTTACAGGTGTGAAGAGATATGGATTCTGACTGACGCTGCAATTCTGGAGAAAGAGAAAATGCAGATGTAGTCATACTTAATGGTGCTGCAGATTTGGCTGGTTTTCCCGTGGATGTTTTTCTGTGTGGTTATGAATCATGCAACATTACTGCTATAGCTGCATCCGTATGTTGCCAGGATATTTTTATGCCAAAAAGCCATTGCGTGTGTGAAACTGCGCATTAAACAAGGCCACAAAAAACACTATATCTAAGCAGAAAATAACTTAAATATATCTAAGCAGAAAATAACTTAAATGCAACTATAATGCAAGCATTTTTCATGGTCTTGGGAACCGCGTTGGAGACACGATGACAAAGTCGGTGCCTATTTTCATTCATTGCACCTTAAGCCAAAAGCAGCTCAGTGCTGCCAGTGCACATTGCTTCTTGTCTAGAAGGCCCAAGATTAAAGGAAGGGAAGGATCAAAATGACTCACAGCTACAGGAGAAGGACATTTTTTTTTCAGAGTAGCAGGAGAACAGCTTGTTTGCAAGTTTGAGAAAGTGACAAAAAACCTTGGCTGAGGAGGCTCTCATGGGTCGAGCTCAGAAGGGCTACAATCGAGCCCTTTCCAGAGTTGCAACAGATATAGAAAATTTTCTCTAGATTTGTAGAGGGTATTACAGATCTTTCCAAGTGTCAGGTTGCCGTTATGTGTGTGCTGGAGGAGTCAGGAAAAGAGTTATTTCCAGAAGGGGATTGAGCTTTAGACTGGTAAGCAGGCAGTAGAGGGGCAGTAGGGGGAGCTGGTACTCCATGCAGCTCAGGAAGAAAAAGCTTTTTTTCACTTTCTAGCATGGTTAGTCTGAAATTTGTTCATGTTTCCAGCTTGGGAACAAGGCATGCTGAAGCTTCTGGGCAGGCGCTTAAACCGTATGTGACTTTTCCTTAGTAAAAAATAAAATAGGATCTCTTGGGAAGCGGAAAGAGGGCCTTGAAACTGTTTCTTGAAAAGCGTCTCTCACAGATGAACTCTTCCGTCAGGACCCCCAAGGTTTAGTGTATGAAATGGGCTATGTTAAATTTACCTTTCATTTGGATATATTTCTAAGACGGCTGCTTTCTAAGATTCAGGTCACGCTAGGGTTTGGAGGAAGAAACATCTTTGTTTTCTTCTGTGCTTGAGGAAGCAATATGTGGCATATATAGAAAGAAAGAGAGCATATTTCATATCGATAGTTACAGAAAAATATATGCGCACTTATGTACATCATACATGTTCATATATATATATTCATATGTGCATATAATCATGCATATACTGAAGAGCCAGCAGGTCCTTGTTACCATTTTTGGTCATGGAAAAGGCACAGATAATGCGTAGCACAGCAAATACGTCTTTGTCGGGCACTGACTTAAACGTGGGTCTGCACTGTTCAGCAACAGTGAGCTACTACATTAAATGCTTTCAAATGACCAGTTTGATGTATCAGCTACCATTTGATTGTTGCTTACTTATTTTTGAAATCCCTCAGAGTAAGTTTGCAGCAGAAAGGTTGCCGAATTCAAAAAGAATTTTTCCTAGCCTTTGTCATGGTTTGTCTAGGATTTTGTGAACTTCTTTTCTCTATCACAAGTTGTCAGTTTCAGGTCTGAGCAAGTTGTGCCCCAAAGGCAAATGTAAGAATTTGTGTACAGATGGAAGTTTTCCCTTGCATAAAACTTCAGCGTGAACTTGGCTGAGTCAGTTGTAACAACTGAATTGCTTCTACCATATGAGCAATTTCTCAGTGTGTTTTAGCAATATGTGGTTACAGTAGTCTACTAATCCAGATGCTCATTTCTCCATTTATTCATGTTTGTTTTACACTGGCCTTGCCTGATCGTCTCCTAGAATCACACCCAAGGCCTAGCAATGCAAGAATCGGGTCCCTCTGATGAACGTATTTGGGGATGGGCTACTTCTAGCATTGTTTTAGGTGAAACTCACGTCTGGAAGAGGGTTGTTTAAGAAATGCAACGACATGGGGGAAGGCTAGACTAACGCAACTGAAATCAGTCTAGTCACATTCAGCTATGTACCACTTCAGTGAATGCGTTCTGTACTGATAGAGCTTTAAATGGCTGAAATATCCTGTCACAGACTGCACGTCCTGTACGGAGAGTATAAGCTGGTGCCTTCACTGTCCATGCTGCTTTACTATTCCAAAGCCGTAATCCAGAGCAGGCTTGGAAACTTTCCAAGTCATTGGAAAATGTTCATTAATACTAATGCAACACAGAAGATACTTCTATAAAGACAAGCTGAGAGGACATAGTATTGACAAAAGGCAGCATAGGCTATAACTTCTTATTTTGCTTTTACTTGGGATGCTTAGGCTGTGCTGCTACAATGGAGCCGGAGGGATCAGTGGCTGGGCAACCCTTGGGCACTTTGTGTAAATATTGGACAGATGTATTTCATGGGATTTTTCAATTGGTTAATGTTGCGGTGGGTCAAGTGGTTAAGCATTCTACCACAGCGCGCGTGCAAGTTTCATGCAGCGGTAAGGCAGAGCTGAGTGGAATAACTTAGCCGAGTGAATTTTCCAGCAAAGGATAACTTATTTTGTCTAGATATTCAGATTCCTGTATATGTCTCAGCTGACCAGAACGTTTGCTTTTGTTCTCCCATGGGGAGTAAATTATGTGTTGCAATGAAGTGTGATAGGCTTCCTGTAGCTCTCCTTTAAAATGCACCCTTGAACAAAATAGGAAAATAGAAAGAAGGTGGTTCTCCAGGCCTTTTTGATCTTGAATTCCTAGAAAGTGACTTAGGAGTGGGTTTTCTGAATAATACAGGTGTAATTTCAGGAAATTTTCGTGGTATAACTGCTCCTGTAACCAAAACTTCAGTTTTGGGTTCAGTTCAGGTCTTCAATGAATTTGTCCAGTTAACACTGAACATTCACGTAGCGGTAGAACGCCTTAACCCAAAGAGTTCACAGTTTTTACACAGCAAGTGTGTGGGAAAGGAAATGAGTGAAATTGGTTTTCCCAAGATCACCTATCAAAGCAAAAGGGTGCTGTCGGGGTTAGAATTGTAGTAGTGAACAACTATATTGGCTGTGGAAGTATCCAGTCTCATCTTACCTGTCATGCTGTGGTTCCAGGAGAACAGTGGTTTCTTAGGCATGCAGGACCTGATGTATCAGAAGCCTAGAAACAATCTAGAGTTGAAGTTCTTCCCCAGTGAGCAGATGGTGACTTACCTGAGGCCATCTATTATTAAAATGGTTCCATTCTGCTTTCTTTCCCTGGCCCATGTTGTCTTCAGAGCGCTCATGTAACGCAATTGCTAAGGTGGGAGGGGAAAAAAAACAACCCAGAATTTTCCTGTTCTGGAGAAGTGAGAGACATCTGAGGGGAAAATGGTGTGCATATCTCTGTATATACACATATATATACACACGTACATACAAACTTGTGCACACTCACTCTTCCGTACATATATTTTTTTCCCTGCTAATAAGTTGAACCAAAATTACTGAAGATGTTTGGATTCACTTGGAAATTTTGATGGAAACACTTTTTGCCATGGTCTTATCTTCCTTTCCCCCATTTTTTCCCCTCATTTTCTAACCCTGGAAAGAATAGAAGGGATAACAAGAGGTGAGACACTTTGGCTTCATGTTAAAATTGCTTTACATGTTTAAATTCTCATGTTAATGTTTCAAGTCATTTGAAAGGACACTTTTCACACCAAAATGAGCAAGTGTGATAGCAAATCTATGGAACGCTGCTAAGAGTTCCATTGTTCAGTTTCATTTTGCTTGGAAAACACGTAAGGATCAGCCTTTCTTAGAACACGTGTAGTATCATCGTTTTGATTATATATGCATTTTAATATCATAGGACTGAGCCATCCAGCTTTGCACTGTATTTTAATTCTGTAGTGAGATCCTGATTACTGACGCAGAACTCCAAAAGCTTGCTGTTCACTTTGAAAGATTTCACTGGTAATTGTAGAGCTTTCACCTTCTCAAATTGACTTGCCCTTAATGATGGCAGTGAAAGATGAAATTCTGTGATATAAGGGTAATTCACTGCACGCTGGTAGAAGCTGAAGTCTGTTTATCTATGCAGAAGGTACCGTATGGCTTTGTGGAGAAAATAAAAGCTTTTTGATGGTTTGTAAAGGTAGGTGGTTATCAGCAGGTACTGGAAGATGCTACATTTTGGCAGATGGGGACAATTCTTTTGCTTTGATTAGCGACCTTATCAGCCAGCTGCTGAGGTGCCGTTTATATGCAGTGTTACTTGTTTCTCGATGCTGATGCTTCTGTTACTAGAAGCTGCCAAAAACTTCATCTGGGCTATCTCCAACACTGGTGTTCCTGACTGAGAAAGCTGCAGTGATTTAACAAGCTGAAATCTTAGCTGCACCAGCCACTGCCCATTGTCTCCCTTGCAGGTTTGTGTAACTTCATCCAAGTTTGACTGAAGTACCTTAGCAGTGTAGACTGAACAGAAATGGATGGGAAACAGGAGGACCATCTAGATCCTGCACTGGGTTTCAATATGAAGGTAGGAATCTGATATAATAGTCACAAAAGCCTATCTGATTTATTTTCAGTATATCTAAGGTACCTGTCAGGAGAGCAATGGTGAAGGAGATTTTAAAGAATTTAGTAAGCCTTTAAGGATCCAACAAGTGGTAAAATTTTTAGAGAACAGAGCTAACAGCAAACTGAAATCTTCCGAAATCTGCTTATAATTCGCAGTTGGGAGCTACTGAGTGTGGAGCCCTTGAAACTCTAGCACAGTGGGCTCTGAAGATCTTCACAGGCTATTGTCACTGCTGCTCGTTAGTGACTGGATATATATTTTTATATCCTTCCATATGCAAAAAGGATTCTTGTGAACAACAGAGTTATATTTGGAAGTTGGTGAACGCAAGAGAGAGGAAACAATAGAAAGTCTTGTTGTGTTGATAGTATTTCCAATGTACAATGAAAAAATAGCTCCACTTCCAATGCATGATGACTTGGACCGTTGCCTAGCCAGTACACTTGGGGAGCATTTAACTAGCAGAGCCTACTCGTGCACACAGTGCATACTCACCTTCCGAGTGTAGGACTAAGGGCACTTAACAGCGTGAGGTTTTGCAGGTCGTATGTTTCATTCTCTGCCCTGAAAACAGCTTAAGCTCTGAAAAGAGGGTTGGCTTGCTTGTTGGCTTTAATATTTTTGATGTGCAAAAAAGGCTATGTGTGCAAAAACTTACCTTGTTTTTCAGCTGTGGTAGTTAGTCTATTAGGATATTTTACCTTTAACTGAAGTTCTTGTCTTGATGCTTGATGCTATTTCTAGTGAAGAGAATCAGACCTTTATGGTTTTCCTTCCTATGATGCACACTCGTGATAAGGTAATTCTTTTGTTTTCAGTCTACATTGATGAGGCAAAGGTTGGAAGGGAGAACAGGAACATAGAGAGTAAAACGATCTGAGGCCAAAAGAGCTTGTTAGCTGTGGAAAGGAAGTAGTCCCACTAAGACACGTGCACTATCCTTTATGCTACCTTATGAGCGAGTGGCCTTGCAAGTGGTCATGTAATGTCAGAGCATGTGCTTTCTGCGAATAAGCAAGCAGAACTCGATTTCTGGAGAAGAAGTCAGACAGACCGTTGCTGTGTTTTCTGAGAAGGAAAATTTAACTGGCTTGAAAACGTCTGCATGGTATTCTGTCTGAGTAGGTTATTTTAGTTACGTGGTGTAAAGCTATGTTTGGCTTAAGTGTTTCTTCACCTGTTCTGCTTGCTTCTCATCCTGGCTTTACTAAAGAGAGCGGTGTGTAAATTAACAACAACAAAAAAACTTTTAATAGAGAATGTTGTTTTAGGTTTCTGTTAATAAAACAAAAGATCTGATATTTGGGAAAGAGAGAGAGCTTTTCATTCTTCACTTTCCTCTGCTTATTAGCTTGAAAAACCGCAAGGAAAATTAGGTTGTCAGTGTCATATTCAAGATGCAAATGTCAGTATAATATAATACCATTTACAAGGCGCTGGAGGGGAGTACTAGTGGCTGCCAGAGAATGAGAGACTGTTTGCCAACCCACCTGGTTGTTTTTCGCAGTTGTTTTAGAGGGGAATCCAAATTCGTAATTCAAAGCTGAGTTACTAGGGCGGATTCCTTGAAGCGCACAGTACTTTTTCAAAGACAAACTGTCATTTTTGGCATTTTGCATCTGTGGTTTCAGGAAAAGAAAAAGTGCTTAAGCATTTTTTTAATATGCTCTTGAACACGTGGGGGTGCTCAAGCTATAGTTACGTGTTAGCTGTTGGGACTGTAAGGGCTCTAAAATCTGGGGCAAGCAGGCCTGAGATCAAAATATTTCTCTTCTGTCTTTCATCTTGATGCTATTTAGGAACTTAATCAGCCTGTTCCTCTGCAGCGGGCACTGCTTTTCCACCTCATTGCTGCATCGCTTTGAAGTAACCCAGAGTTTAACGCTGCTGATCTTTACAATAATGAAAGAACTTACTAGCTGATCTCTCTCTCTGGGCTGAGGATGCCAGATGGAAATTGTCAGGTGTCAGGACAATCCCTCTTATCGCCTAGTTGTCTTTGCAAAGCCATTTGTGTTTGCAGCAGTATGGCCAGCTGGGAGGAGAACTTCTATATATTCCCCCCCTCCCCCCCCCCGATATCATTGGACTAACTGTATTTAATTGATTTGACTTATTTCTAATGATAAATAAAAATACTACCTGTTCCTTCAAGGCTTAGCATAGCATGAAGCGTAGCGGCAGCTTCTGTTCTCATAAGTGAGGTTTGTTGTTCTACTTTTAAAGTTTGAGGGAAAGGAAGTGTCTATTCCCTTAAAAAAGAAAGAGAGCAAAACTACCTAATGTGGGATTTGTACCACATAAAAGGTGGCTGAGAGAACGTTCTTAATCCCTATTTTCTTTTTTTTTTTTTTTTTACTCTGTTTTGTAGATTTAGGAGACAGTTTAGGCCATGGTTTTATAGTATTAGATCTAGCTGTTGCTGGATCCCTCAGCCGTGCAAGTTTGGTCTGGATCAGGCTGGACCATGGAACTGCCTTTGTGTCAGAGGACGCAAATACAGAGTTTATGCTGAATTCAGGGTTCTTTTTTTGCCAGCGTTATGCCAGCTGAGGGGGGATAAATGATACGAGATCAAGCAAAAAGACACAGAAGGACAGTACCTGCTGCAAGCCTGAAGCTAGAAAATTAACCTGTCAAAAATGTTTGAACACATTCAAATCAGCAAAGTGAATTTGTAAGGGATCGATGCTTTTTATCAATGTGGTCATGGAATTTTTGATGAATTAAGAGCCCTGAAGCCTGATAGATACACTGTTCTGTAAAATTATGGTTTCTTTGTCCAGGTTTTCTGAAGGAAACCAATCTTGTTATATTCGGTTTTCCTTTTTTTCCAACCTCTCCCCCCAGTTTCCATCCTGGGATCTTGTCATTCGGTATTTGCAATGCTGACAAGTACTATGATATAATCACACAGTGAAGAGATGCGATGTGGTTTAGCGGGAAAACCTTTGACGGTCTCCATATTGTTTGAGATTCGCTATAAGGTATGCGTCCACTTGATGCACTTACCTGTCCTTTGATTCTATGAACTCTTGATTTGAGTTAGGATTTCTAAAGCAGCGTAATGAAGTAAGTTACCTAATTTTGTTGTAAGGTGTTGTAAGGTGTTTAAGGCGAGCGTACACTTCCATAGTTTCCTAGTATTTAAAGAGCTGAAGTAAGCTTGTCGAGCTCATTTGTCTGATTGGCAGTACATGGTTTTAGTACCTTAATTAACCTTGCAATTGAAGTAACAGTGAATAACTTTTTCTACGTTCCTTTATTTAATAAAATCCCCTACTATGTTGTCAAAGAAAAAGGTAAGAATGCTTCAGGACAGACTGCTAGTAATTTATTTGCAAGGATTGAGCTTCTGGGTCAGGGTGACGGTTAGCCACGGGGCACAGGATAGCTTTTTTCCCCACTGCTTCCCTTGATTAAGGCAATGACGGTTCCAGTGGAAGAGGAGAGGAGTCCCCTCGGGCAATGGGGAGGCTGCCTGTCTGGATCTGCTTGCAAGGTGACCCATGAGAAGTTGCTGCGCTGTATAGGTCAGATATTTAAACGGGGCAAGCGTGCTCTCTCTGGCTTTTCCCTCCAACTAGAGTTGCTTTGGCAAATTTTTTGCTGATCAGCTGCTTTAATGTTTCATGATTTTGACCAGGAATAGACACAACGATCATAAAAATGATGTCTGTTTCCACTCAGTTCCATGGTAGAAAATAGCAAAAAATCCAAGGCTATTATCAACTGCAACGAATGAGAAATGGAATTTAAGGCAGTGATTTTGAACTAGTTTCATACTTTACAGTGGTGAATTAAGACCATCCCCATTTCTCTGAGGTAGTTAAATTCTACTCTATGTATTACTGAGAGGGAGAGGCTGAGGAACATACAGGCTGATTTGAATATTCCCCTTGGTGTAAACCTAGAGAAACTACTAGAACTCACCAAACCCTTTTCTTTGAATAGTAAGCATTGTGGTTTGAGCCACTTTATTTAATTTGGTTGCTTTCCTCAAATGAATCACGAATATTTTTTGTCTGATTGTAATTTTTTCCTGAGTAGCGAGTTAAAAATAAACAATAGTATATTACTACGTTGCTTATTCATACACATTTTGGCTAATTCACAGCTGTGTAATGAATCACCTAGACAAGAAATAGCTTATGTCCTGGAATAATTAAACAAATGTAATTTGAAGTCCCTGGAAGATGGGAGACGAGCAATATTTGTTTCCAAGTTTTCAGATGGACGCTAAACCTGTTCACAAAACCCCAAGATGCTTCCGGGGATTGGCAAATATCTTCCCAAAGCAAGTAACAAGCCTAACTCTATGCTCCCAGAGCAAATGAGTATGCAAGTGATTGAGTATTAAATGCTTGCAAACTATTTTCAGTTACACACCATATTCAGAGGTTATGCAAATTGTGCTGGAAATACTGCAAAAGGGGGCCCTCTGCATTTTAATCATATGCCACATATTTGCAGAAGAATAGAGATTTTTTTTTTTTTTTAAGGATCATAATTCTCCTTACATGTTAGCTAATCTTTCCTACACTGAAATCTCTCCTGTCATTACAGTTCTCAGATCTTATAATGATTAGAGTGTAAAGACACAGCAGCAAATTTAGCAGGGTGGAATTCTGCCACTTCATGCAGCTGCCAGCGGGGGAAACTTAACATTGAACAAATGGTCCTGACTGTCGGATAAAGGAAACCAACCTTTGTCAACATTCCTAAAAACTAACTGTTTGACTGATACTCCAAGGCTGCCTGGGGTGAATGAGGATGAGTTATGCTGAGTGCTGACAGTCTTTGTGCCGTCATTCTTCAGGATGGAAGAATCTACGTGGGAACCATCATGCTTCATTTTGCCTGGAAGCCCATCGGCTCTGTTCACCCACCCACACCCTTCTATTCCCCGAGCTGGGGCAGTCAGCTGTTTCCAGTTTAGCATTCTGCAGTTGCTGCCCAGAAGGCATTTAAATTCTGGAAACAGCTTTTTATATGGTGTTGCATTTATTATGTTGTCTAGAATAGTCTTGCTGTCATTTTTTATTTCTCAGTGAATTTTAACGTTGATGAAGTTTGCTGAACAGGCATCACTTGGAATCTCCTCTTCGTGCTTCATGGAACAAATATGGTACAGGCAATCTTTTGCTTAGATCTCCAAAATATAAAAAAGGTTTCTGTCCACTGACTAGTGTCCCTCATGCTCTGAGGGTTCATCTCATACCAACAGCAAATATTCAAACATATGTATGTTCTTATAGACATGATCATAACAAAATCTTCTGCACGGCGGGCATAATAACAATGAAATCTTTCCAGCTCCCAGACCCTCTGCTGCCCAAATCCCTCATGAAAAAAATGAGAAATCTTAACACATGCTCTGAAGTTTAATAACACGAGGCCTTTTTAGGTCTAGAGAGGCAGGAAAGGAAAACACATATAACATTGTGAAGTACCTTGCCTGGACCCTCTTCTGTTACAACTGTTTCAGTCTCATGGCACAGCGAGGGGGAGGGGAGGGAGAATTTTCATGTAGATCTGACCCAGGTCACTCTAAAGCTGTATGTAACATCTTAACTTGACTTAGTGACTGATTGGCAGTGAATACAGACCCTGAAGCAGAGGTTTGGGGGCCTTTTTTTTCTCACACTGCTCTGTAAGTGTGCTAGTGCGTGTTACTGGGAGAGTGCAGCCTGACCTGCACAGGATGATCATATCCTGGCTTCTGTGCTAATGTTGTAACCAAGACTGCAGTCACAGTGAGAGATCTTATGGTGTAGATACTTTGCCCACAAACAACTGGATAAAGATCACAAAATATCAACAAAGGGACAATGTTTGATCTTGGCAATGAATTAGAATTGATCTGGGGCTACTAGTTAGGCTTTTTCTTGGGCCAACGTTGGAAAAAATTGTTGTTAGAGTTACGTGCATCACTGGGCTGCACCTCTGATCTGCTTCAGCAGGATCTCTGAAAACATCCAAAGAAGCATGAAAGGAAAAGGAGGATGCAAGGTTTCTTGCAAAACTGTTGCAAGATTGAGCTCACTTGGAACAGAGCGTATGTGTGAGGGAGTGAGTGAAAAAGGCAAGTAAACTCGTATTTCAAAGAGCCTTCCTCCACCTTTTCACGTAAAGCTGTTCTTACAGCATTAAGGAAATTTCTTCACCTCCTCACTAAATGTTTTCCATTGCTTTTTTCTTGCAGGTCCACTTTTTTCCAGCAAGAAGCATAGGCCGCTCCCTGGAAAGTGGAACTGCTGAAAAGAGCTCTGCTTTATAGCAAAGTAGAACCTCTGATCCTGATGATTTTCCGTACATAGCAATTGTAATCATACCTGGGATAAGCCACTGCATAGGCCTTATTTAGACTGAACCCCCAGTCTTTATGTAATTTGAATTCAGTGAAAATATTTGTTTCATTGAGGTTTCATCCCAGACTTATCCTGTCTGGGAAAAAATGCCTGTATCTAGGAAAGTTGTTGGCAGGGCAGCCCTTACAGTTGTGTTAGTAATTGTTTGTTATGTGCTTGGAGTGCGGGAAAAACTGCAATTTTGCCGTTTTACTGAATAGACATACAGCTTTTGCATCAGAATAAATATTGCTGATAAGGAACTAATTAATTTTTTCCCCACTGAAATAACTATTACTACAGCTCATGTGGATGAAGTTATCAGTGCATAAATGCACATGTACCAAAAGAGTTAATTTCAGTTTGTTTGAGTCTGAGCACTCTCACTGGGCTAAACAGTATTCACATGCAAAAGTAGTGAGGGTGAGTGTGCAACATTTGTCTTGCACTGAGATCGTGTGATCAGTATGTTTGCGACAAAGCAGTCAAGCGCAGTGTGAAAGTTTTCCCAAGGGGAGACTGTAAATCAGTGGTAGACCTTTTTTTTTTTTTTCCCCCCTACTTTACTCAACTTGGACATCAGGGTAGAGTTCTCATTGGCATCTTTTTGCGCTGCTGGCTGTATCTCTGCTGCTTAGGTCTTCTTACCCATAAGTCTTCATTTCACCACATAGAACAGCGCATTCCTGTGGCAGTGTTTCTGGAAATGCATCATGTGTCAAGTGTTCTTTTCGCACAGACTTCCAGGAGAAACAACATGAGAATGTCTCAGATGGCACTGTGTTTTAGCTGGAATGAGAGAGATGCTGCCTCTTCATCCCTCTACTCAGAAAATAATGACTGCAAGCACGAATGCACATCAACTCACTTGGGCATTGCCACTGTCTTGACGAACAGTAGGGAAAACAGGATTGCTACTCATCTACTGCTGTTCAGCTCCGAATCTTGACACCATTCTCACTGGGTGGCTGACCAAGCCTATTGCAGCTGCTTCCTTAGGGTTCTGGCAAGCTCCACCCAGAGGCTCAGCAGAGAAGAATTTCTGCAGCCCAATAGTTGATCTTTATCTGGAAGAGCCATTACTGCTGCTGCTAATTTGTGTGATGTTTTCTGTCAGCAGATGCAAGGCAGGTGTGGGAAAATATTAATATCCCGAACACAGATTAAACTGTCTCACCTTGCTGGTGAACGAATATAGTTAAGTTTCAAGGAAATGCCATGTTTTCATCCACATGTGAACAGTAAAAATACGATTTGGTACCTGTTGCTAGAGTACAGCTGAGAACTTGTGATAGTATCCTACGCTTGATTTGATTTTATGGGACCAAAGCTCAAATCCATTAAATGGGGGGGCCAGAAGGATTGAAAAGGCATTTGGATTGCTGAATGGGTACCACGCTCCTCCTAACAGGAAAAATGTTAATTAGAGAGAAATGCCAGCCTTCAGCATCAGCTAGCTTTGAGGAAAAGGGCCTATCAAATCAAGGAGTTTGGGCCTTATTATGTTTATTTTGAATTTGCCTGGGGATGGTTTCTTAGTGCTGATCAGAAGCCCCAGCGCAGCTGTTTCAAGGTGGACAGAAGGCAAAACCCAGGTAAGTGAGGCTTAGAAGTGCCAAGAGAGTGAGAAGGGATCTTTGGATCATAGTCAAAATGTACTCTTGCAGCCAAGTTAGAACAAGCCAAGAAGTCGCTCTCCAGTCTGATGTTTCAAGGTGATCTGTTTCACTTTGCACTGGGATGGGCTAGAAATGTTCAAGCAGAGACATGGGTAATGCTAAACCCCTTGAACTCGTGTAAAGGAGCACATCTGACTGGCTGTAGTCTTCGTGCCCGTTTGGATGCTAGGAAGGTAATTATGTGGGGGTTTTTTTGCTTTGGGAACATATGTTTCAGAGAAGGGTGAAATGTGACCTTTTTCTGATCGGACAGCATTTTAAATATTAACGTAGTTTAAAGTTTTTGAAAGACCAAACTGAACCTGAGAGGTCTAGCTGAGGAACCAGAGCACCTGAGTCCAATGATTTTCTCCCAGCATCTTAAAAGACAACTAGCTACTCTTAAAAGAGTCTTAAAAGACAACTAGCTACTATGCTGGTGGGTCCTGCTGATGGAAGTTTTTCAAAGATGTTGAATAGTATGTGTAAGAACAAGGGGGTCCTCTAACAGTGTAAAACACTGTTGTTCAAAGTAGCAGTTACTGGATACGTTCACTTTGAGCGGACTGTTAGAGGGTTACAGAGATCCTTTTCCCTCTGCAGAAATTCCTTGCGCTATTCAAGTTTGCTTTTAGTTACAGGAGAGGTTTGTCGTCCTTACAAGTGCCCAAATCAGAGTTCCTCACTGTCGGTGAGAAGTATGACTGTGAACAGAGATTTTCCTGAAATTCTTGGATAATATAGCTGCCAGAGCAGAAAGAAGAAAAGAGCCATAAAGGTATTTTTTGTGATGAGGATGATGAATTAGGAAGTTATTGTTTGCCAATTTAATGAATAGTGTACATTGTTACTGGCAGCAAAACAATTTTTTCTTTAGTTCTCAAACTGAGAAAGGAGTGGTCCGTGGAGCGTGCTAGAGAGCATCCCCACCTTTTCCTCATGCTTCATGTCACTGGCAGACATGATCAAGGTAAGGAACGTCAGCTGGCGCTCCTTTCAGAATTAGCAGGACAAATGGGTCAGGAGCAGAGGGCACTAAGACTCTCTGTGAAAGCATCCTGCCTCTTCTAAACCTATACTGAGTTGACGACAATTTTAAGAAGAAAAAAAAATGCTTGCCAAAGTGATAGCCAAAACTCTGGGCAGGGTACAGGGCTAAGATGGGTACTCTGTTTTTGGCTCTATCACCGATAAATTTCATTCCCTTAGGCTGATTACATCCTTTACATGTTTCTGGTTTTCTTCCTGCCATTTGTGCTGTGCTGCACCTTTTGGGTAGCATCTAACTTGGTAGATTCTTGCAGGTTCCTGAGTCGGAAGTCAGTAGGGCGCTGTACACAGTGAGGTCTTGTTTCTAGTTGGAGTATGTAGCTACCCTTCTAATAACAAATGCTAAGAAGTAATACTACTTTTCAGTTCTTGGGAGAGATGGATGGCAATGAAGCATGATCTCACAGTAGGCGCTTTAGAATATGATTTGTTAAACTAAGAAGGTTCTGCCAGAACTCCAGTCCTAATTATATTCGTCCAAGACCTTATATAGTCACTTGGAAGGGAGAGGAAAGTTTTACTCAGAGGTGGTTTTGTGACGTTTATGGCAAAAATAATCTGGACATCTGCAGTTAAAGAACTATTAGCCCTTTGTTCAAAGATGTTTTCTGACATTTTCAGCATATGATATATCATCATCATTAGTTTATAGTTTATTGTGCTTAGGACAGTTTTTGTTAGTTACCGTTATCATACTAGAGAAGGAAGAGAGTCAAAACTCAGTTGCAACCACCGACTCGCCCTCAGTAGTGGAGAAATTTAGCTCCAGATCCAAAGGAGATGTGTGCTGCCACTTTGCAGGATAACTTGTTGTTGGGTTATGTTGCAGGCACTTGCTTTGGTTTTCTGTATTTCTTAAATGTGCCTCTGGGAATTGAATCCCTAGGGGACTGAGTTAATGGGGAGGTTTTTGCTTCTCACCTTAATGATTAATGTCCCTCCCTTTTGGAAAAAGGGAAGTGTTCCTCGTAGAATAGTGCGTTGTGAATTGTGGTCAAGGGTGTGCCTGTCTAAAGAGGTCTGGTTTACAACCAGCACACCTGGGCTTCTGTATTTATAGCTTTTAATTTTGTTCAGTGGTTCTGAAGCTGGCCAGCTACCACCTCCTGCACTGTTTCTTGCCAGTGTTCTTGCTCAGGGAACTTGCTTTCTTTTCCAGAACTGAAAAAATTAGGTAGGGAAAGGGAAGAGTATTTTACACTTCCCAGCACGAGTGTGAATTTGATGGGGTGCAGAAGTCTTGCTTGCTTGGAAGGGAGAGACGTCACCAAAACCAGCCAGTTGATAAAATGTGTCAGGCAGAAGATTCATTCTTCTAGGGCCTCAGCTTCTCTTAATGCCTAAGAACTTTTTCTGTGACTAAAGCATTGCGTTGGGAAAGGATTGGTGAAGGACAGGAAAAGTGAACACAGGGGAGAATGTGTACTGTCAGTCTGGAAGGAGTGACCTAGTTTTCCAAATTTGAAAATAGCTGCTGTGTATTTCATATGCTTGTAGATGTTGTTCATTATGTGTTTCTTACTTATTGTGTGTCCACTTAATAAAATAACTTCAGGACTGGCTAGAAAAAAGCTAGCTGTCTTTAAGTACAGGCAAATTAAGCAGCTTTCTGGGGCAGCAGCCTGCCAGAAGCAGCTAAGTGGTTTCAGAATAAGTGGCCACATTCCCTGGTATTTACTCTGCCATAGGATTTTCCTTAGGGGAGATGCACTGTTGAGTAGCAAGCACTACCACAAAAGCTGGTTTTGGTTTCAATATCACAGTAATAACAATTACCAGTCATTTCTCTCCGGCAGAAGTCTGATGACCAACTCTAGCACGCTCCAAGCCCTCTATTATATTGTGATTTGTGTGAGGAGAAGAAAGGAGTCCCAGGAAGAGATCAGCCTGAACGGGAGAGAAGGAGTAAGTAGAGGGGAAAGAGAGATGCAAAAACATACGCACCGTCCTCAGCTATAAATTCAGACTGTCTTCCATAGCCCCATTGCAGGCATATGTTTCATACATAGCCCCTTGGCTCATCTGCCAGTCTTGTCTCTTGCAGAATCTTAAACCATGTCACCGCTACAGAGCTAAATTTTGTTTACGCTGTTGAAAAACTGTAGATCAGCTCTGCAGGAGATGGCTATTTTCTAAAATTTCCCACCTGGAAAGGCATACTTTTGTCTAGTTATATCTTGGGTAGAAATGCCATCTCAAATAACTTAGTGGTCATGTGTATGCATCAGGGCGCTGTAACCATTTTCCTTTTGTTAAAGGTGGATGAAGCAGAAGCTGGTGAATCCCAAGGAAGCTAAAATACATTCCATACTGTTGCAGTGTTTAGTTGAAGTTTACTCCCTTTCCAATTGTAGAGTGCAAATCTGACACTATTCTTTTTCTCCTTGTCCCCAGTTCATGCATTTTATTAACAACTTCCTTCCAAGGTCATTTTTCATCAGCACTGTGCAGTACTATTTCCATGAGTGCACGAGCAAATGAGACAAAGGCAGATTAAGAACCATATCTTCTGCAGGTGCAACATCACTATATATGACAATATCCTTTTCAGTAGTTAGGCTCTAATAGTTCTTACTGTAATTTATAACCCTGAAGCTGCCAGAAGTCAGTCTCGTGGACTGTTTACATGTAGTTACACTCTAGTTTTTGTTACGTATTGTGTATACTCAATGAACAGAGCTCAGTGAGACCCGGTTTTACCCATCTGGGTTTTTTTGTTTGTTGTCTCTACACTGAAAGAACCTGAATTTTGGGAATGGAGCTTGGAATACCCAGAGGACAGGTTTGAAGGAACACTGAAAAACAGAAGGGCTCACTTCCTAAAGGGTCGTTAGTTGGACATCCAAAAATGAGAATATGTACGCTGCTTATAAGTGCTCAGAGGGTTTCAAAAGAAGTCTGCAGCAGAGCCAGGAGCGGAAATGAGGTCTTCTACACCTGGATCTTAACAAAATTCACAGAACGCTCTGTACATGAGGCACATTGAGGTCTTGCATCCTGCCTTCTTGTTTCCCCTTTTCCATTTTGAAATAGCCATATGGTAGAACGATACCCTAGAAAGTACAAATAGATAAGTTGTTCTGCTTTGACTGTGCATAAACTGACCAAAGAGTGAGTTTTTCAAATAAAATTAAGAATTGCAGATAGGCAGATTTGTACTTTGATAAACCTAGACAGAGTTAAAATGTTGATATTCAAGTAAATTTGTAAAATCCCTTTTCGAAGATAGCTGGCCATGTCACAAATATACTGTTAAAATGGGGGTAGGGGGGCAAGAAGGGAGGGAGAGCAGAAGGAACAATGTTGTTCTAGTTTGGTATGTGATTTGGACTTCTCCAAGCACTTTACTGTTTATAAAGTCACTTTCACTTCACCCTCTGGAAAAGGAGTGGAAATACACAGCTCAGTATGGCATAAAATATTGCTCCTTGAGGAAGCGAGAGTGCCTCTCCAAATGCTTGTGGAGCAACTGCCTAGCAAATGGCTGTAGTTTGTTCTTTTCTGCCTTGCTCCACAGTTAGTACCTCAAGCAAAGTGCAGTTACTTGCTCTATTACTTGCAAGCTATTGCACTGCATAAGAGTACCCGCAGGGATTATTTTGTGTGTTTAAATGCAATCGTGTATTAGAGAAGAGTTTGTTGTTTGTGCTGCTCAAGATGTATAAGACTCAAGTAGGCTGGAGTGAGCAAACCTAGCAGGAATGCAACAAATGATCTGAGATGATAGCTTCTGTCAAACTCTTTATGTGCTTGAAAACATGTGGATATGACTATGCTGAGTTCTGTAATGTTTCTAGCAGTAAAGCGCATGGTAGAGCTGGCAGCTGTGAGTCTGTGACACCAGGATCAGTTCGTAGATACTTGTCAGAACATCTTACTGTGGGGTGCTCATATACTTTTTATTAGCAGGAGCAATTTGTTAATTTCAGCTTTGCATTTTGTGGCTCTGAGCATCCATATTCTAAACAGGTTCTGGGTCTGCAGGGTGGGATCGACTAGTTTCAGACACTGTTTGAAATTTGTGTGCCTGCCATGGGCAAAGAGATGCTAAGGTATGATTTCCAGCCTGTTGTTTAGGAGAAAGGGAAGGACCGCTTGCCAACTCATGGGTCCCCTTATGCTTAACACCTGTGGAAAATGCAAAAGACCAAAACAAGAACAGCTGTATTCAAGTGTGATCCCAGTTGGAAGAAAGCTGAGATGCAGGAATTCATCTTTGAATAATAGGCTTAATTGCCCTTTAGGGTCCAAATTAAAACTGAGGCCCTTTTGGGTTTACATACTTGTCATAAGCAGATGGAAATCATATTGAGCATAACTGCAGATTTATATAAGTCAGGAGACTTAAATTCTTAAGGAAGTGAGAGTTAGAGGAGCTACACTGTAAAAATGCAACGTGGTCTAACCTTGGTCAGCAAATAATATATTTAAATAGGAGCTGCTGCAGATAGATAAAATTCTCTTCTGTATGACTATCTGAACTGCTAAGCTAGGAAGGGAAAAAAGAGAAATGTGGAATGCGAACTGTATTTATGGCTTAAAACTGGAGCCCTCTTTGTCTAGAAAAATGGTTAATGGATAAAATCTTATACTGGGGAAAGCCAGTTTCTTAGAAATATATTTAATGAAATACCAATAGTGGCAGTATTTCATACATACAGTGTTTCTACTGTGAGGAAGAGCTTGAAATTGAAAATTGGCAAAGAACTTTTTAGAGGCTTCTTATTGATGTAGCCTAAACCTTGTCTCTTATCTTGTGAGCACAGCCTAAAGGTATTTACCTTTTCTGAGCATTCACAAGTTCTTGTATGTGCATATTGTGCAAATTACAGATCAAAGTCTAGTTGATCAGTCTATATAATGAATCGAGCTTTTTAAGACTCTGTAAAGCAGAGGAACTTAAAACTAGGGGCAGCTGCTGAAAATGTTTTCATTCATGCCTAAGCATGACATTATTTTTCAAGCTTAAGAAACATTGTTGGGTCAAAGTCCAATTGAATTTACCTACACCAGCTTCCTTCCCACAAGTTCTACCTAATACAATTTTTTTTTCTCAGAAAATCAGCCTTCTTTATTCACTTTATTAATCTGTCTATTGCTAGTCAGTGTTCAGGGCAGGAACTGTGTTTTTAACTTTTGCTATAGCTGCTCCTGTGACTCGCATCGTTTGCTAATTAAAATACCACCTACTGTCAACATTCAGCTGTTCAGAAATATTTGTATCTTATTTCTTGGAATTCCTTGACAGCTTTTGAAAATGGGGAGAAGATCTAGCTTTGACAGGAGGAAAATAGTGAGTGACCGGAATGAGGTACAAGATACTGTACTGCGATTAGCTTGTCTTGCTACTTTAATTCCAAAGTGGTGCCATCTGCAAAGAAGCACTGTTTTTCTTTGGTAATCTTTGTGCTGTTCATATTTTTTATGTAGTTACTGCCTGTGTAAGTGCTTGTTCCAGAGAGTGCAACTAAATAATTCCCTTTTATTTTAGAAAATAAACAACCTCTGATTAATTGGATAATAAAAGCTTTGCTATGTTGGCATTTTTCCACTTTATATGCTGTTACTGGAAGGCTTTATTTGTCTGGAGATATCTCAAATAATGATTTCAGCAATAAGTCCCAAAAGACTTACTATGCACATGACTGCAGTGTGTTGTTGTTTTGTTTTGTTTTAATATATGGTAACCTTTCCCCCTTCAGATCCAGTTTATCTAGAATGAAGTAATTGTAGAAATCGGAGAAAATAGGAGCAATGATGTTTTAAAATGCTGTAACGCTGCTTATTAGTAGGTAGTCCTGCAGGTAGTTCGACTTCTCTTTGCTACAACATGGTGGTGATGACATGAAAATGTCAAAATGGAAGAGAGTGAAGTCAGCAGACTTGAGAACTTGGACCTTTGGCATATTTACTTTTCCAGCACAGCCAATCGCCTTATGGAATGGAGTTGAAAAAGGATAGTCTGGCTCAGGAGTCTGTATATATCATGTGGTGTTGTTGCTGCCAAAGCTCTTCACTCTTGTGACAATTCAAAGTTTGGATCAAAGACCTCTGTGGAAAATCAGGCTTATGTCAGGGGATGCTGAAATGCAAAAGTAGGGACTGGGCCACATTATAGTCCTTTAAAAAAAAAAAAAAAAAAGTTGTTTTAGAAAGATCAAGGCTAATTCCAGTTTTCTGACCAAATTCAAATCTGTAGTGGTACTTTGGGCTTTTGTTATATTTCTCCTGCAAATTGCATGAGATTAGATGTTATGCTGTTAAATAATGCAAAACACAGATTTGTGGTGCAGTAGTGAGCAAAGGAATTGTTGCATTACTATATTGTCATTATAATGGCTGTTGGCGTTTCTCTGGATTTGTAATGGTTTCTGACTTCTTTCACTGCCATTTGGATGAGCATTACTATGACACATGTTGTAGGGTCATAGATAGGCAAACAGGACTTCTAGTCTTTATTGTGAAACTCTTCTGGTCCCCTCCCAACAAATTACTTGCTTCTTCTTTTTTCTTGCTATTCACTTATTTTCTGTTCTGAAAAATGGAGGCAAATTTCCGAAATGAGCATGCAGTCTCACCATCAGTGACTGCACACCATTTAAGGTATAACTCTTGGCCTGTGGAAGATGCAGTGTAGTCTAACTTGGTCTCACTCGCAAGGAAAGAGGACTTGGTGAAGGTGCATTAACGTACATTTTTTCCCCATGTATGAATGCAATTTCCTAAGCTAAACTGATACATGACAATTGAACGTTGAGCCAATTCAAAGTTGGTCCAAAAGAATCTTGGCAAAACAGGTTGTTTTTTGTGCTTCATTTGCCAGAATTCATCCTTCCAAAGACTTTCTCTGAAATCTCGGTCCTGCTGAAGCTAGCATGAGTTTTGTGACTAAACTTCTTCTTTTCTTTTCTTTTTCTTTTCTTTTTTTTTTTTCCCCCTAATGAGGCAGGTTGGAGTCAGATCAGTTGGCGCGCCCTTGGGTCATAGTCCTCTGTGACATGTGCGACGCTTTTAAGTGGTAACGTTGGAGCGGCCATGTTGAGCTGGGCACTGCTTTGTCAGGGCATGTCTGCAGACTTTGACAGCGGTGATGTGCTGAGAATCGCAGCTGATGTATGAAATTTTCTGTCTGTTATGCAATAGTATATGTGATAATTCAGCTAGAAGATAGACTTTAATTACTGCTATCGTAGTGTCTGTAGTTATACGTGTTAGTATGAGTAGTTTTGTGCAAATTAGGTTGTTAGTAATGTGTTATTTTTAAGTCATTTGAAACGAAGTAGAGACAAAATCATCAGACAGTGGTACTTCAATGCTCAGAAGAGAGGAGTTTACAAGTTAATAAGTGATTCAGGGGCTCCAACAATGTGCTCAATGTTCACTGCGAGTTTTATTTTCCAGTGAATATGTATACTTTCAAACATACAGAATGAAAACCTTGGGAAGAGAGGACTTCCTAAAGGATAAGAGCTTCCCCAAAGTTACTAGCTGCTGTAAATTAGGTAGAGATTGGAGCAAGCTAGAATTTAGGGGCCAAACTGTAGATTTAGCTTACAAAGTTACAAAAGTTCTTTCTAGAGAAAGTTATTCTATTTGCCGCACAGTAAACAGTGAATGTATCGGTCATACCTGGGAAAAAAGCATTCTTCTCCATAGAAAGCTTAGTATCTTCAACAGGCAGCCCTCTTATTTCAGTTCTGAAAATGATCAGCTCTCCTTCTGAGGATGTCGTGTAGTTCAGTTAGGGCCAGCCATGAGTGGATGAGTTCCCCGGGTTGATACTCAATATTTCCCGTTGCCGTTTCTTTTCTTTCGACAAGCATGTTCTCTCAAGCCATGGCAGAGACTGTATCCATGATTATCCAAGAAGAGGTATGCTGGCACTTGCTCAGGACCAGCATCCTATCCAGCAAACTTAATAAAGCTGGTTTGGATTTTCAGTCGTTTGCGGATTGATCCTTTGTGATACTGAATGACATGAATTTGCATGATCTATCTGGGAGTTGAAGGTGCATGCGTGGATTGGAGTGCACAGACGCAAAGCAGGAAGGCTCAAGCGAGTGAGTAAATGAATTCTATCTTCCATGGCTTAGAGCCACGTATATGCCTCTCTCAGAGGGCTCCTGAATATCTTATTTTAACAAGGTGCTTGAGGTAGCTATGCGTACCTTACTGGAATGTAGTGCTGCCTCAGGATCCTGTGGACTTCTGTCCTGACAGGATCAGAACTGAAAAAAAGAAGTTGTAAAGGAACATAGTTGCCTTTCATAAGGCATAGCATGTGCTGGCCATCATAACGTGGGAGGATTTCAGAGCAGTCACAGTTCTGGATTCACTTTTGCGAAGTCAGTGTGTAACTATTTAAATATGGAACAGAGTCATTGTAAAATTTAATTGCTCATGTTAATTGTTACTTTTGTGCTATTGGTGATATTAGGATTATTTATCCATTGTTTTTAAGAACAGGGCCTCTTAGGGACATTTAGAAGCTATCCTCATTTCTTGACCTTATTCCATGTTTTTTTCACAAGCTCCTTCATAAGCTGATTAAAAAAAAAAAAGTAGTAAGAGTCAGTATGGTAGGACAAAGTTTTAGATAATTGTTTACCATGGTAGAATGAGATAGTCATAATCTTATGGCATAGATCATTCAGTCAGCAAAAAATGAAATATATATTAATCCTTACACCAAACCCTACTCTCCTCAACAGTCTGGGTGATATTCTGCCCTTCATTTTCTCCTTCTCACCATTTGTCTGATATTTTTATAAATGACTGAGGTGCAACTGGCCAAAAAATTATGCTCTTGTGCTTTAATCACTGTGAGGCTTCGCTTACAAAGTAAAGCTGAGGTTTATTGGGTTTTGTACTATTTATTTTCTTGCGTTTTCTGAAAATAGGCTCCTATATGCCCTTACTAATGCGGTTTTTATGAGAAAGAGAAGCTTAGGTAATAGTCTGTACCTCATTGCAATGCCACTTTTCAGCGTATAAAAGACTACTCAGCTAAGAAGATGATGCAGATTACCCTAAAATAGCACAAAACAATGTCAGAAAGTTTGGAAATGCAAAAGTATGCCAAGGCCACCTAGGAACTCATATTTTTATGAGTGATCAGTTTGTGATTTTGACCTTGAATTTCAGTGTGCCTCGTAACTCACCTCCCTTTACTCCGTCCGAAAAATCAGGTCTCTTTAAATTGTATCAAATGAGGGGTCCAAAAGGACTTGCTTTTCAAACCCTTGGCCGAGTGAAGGGTTGTGAGTGAACAGAAAAGAGTTATTCAGCAAGAGCAGCTGCTGAATGGACCCAAGCCCAGGTAGTCAGTGCAACTGTTAACTTGGAGAACCTGCCAGGTAGCCCTTATGTAAAAGTATGACACTTCTGAAGGATAATCAGTAATTAAGAAATCCATATTCTGCAGTGCACACTCCTGTGAATAGTCCCATTGTATTTAATGGGACTACTGAAGAGAGAGGTTAGAGTATATTAGAAAAACACAACCTCATCTTGTAGTGGTTTGGTCAAGGAAACTTAAAGGAAATCAGGCTTGCTTTCTTTCTTTTCTTTTTTTTGGTTTTTTTTTTGGTTGGTGGTGGTTTTTTTGCCGTCACCCTGTTTCCGTCTCTACAAATGATGATAATAACATGGATAAGAGTAATATCCCAGCCACTGGACAGTGTATGACAGTTAAGCGTAAAGGGAAAGGAGAATTATCTGGAGAGCAGTGTCTAGGGTTAGAGCTTGATATTTGAAATTCTAATGAGAGTTGAGGAGCCAGCATACAGCTACTAGTTAAAAAGCACATAAACTGTTTTCTTGGGAGGGGAGTATTGCTCTAATACAGCTTCATTTTTTAATAACTTTGTTGGAGGTAAACTTACTTGCTCAGCCACACTTGTTGGTACTAGAAAGCCCATGCAGAAACTGGACGAATGTTTGGCAAACAGGATGGATGTAGCATTTGATGCTCTTGAAAGATACAAAGATTGTTTCTTTTTTTCGTGCTTTTGATTATGCTATGATTTGGAAGGTTGTATGGAAAAGAAACGTACCTCACATTGTATCTGTATAATGACTGCCAAAAATGTTGCAGTCATTTAAAAACAAATGCTTATTTTTCTCCTTAACATAACGTTTATGGTTAAGCATTTCAGCATTCTTGCTACAATCCTTTCTTACTGTTTCTGTCCAAATATTTTTGTGTTATGAAAGGAAGTTGAACAAATAAACTGCATATCATCATAGCACTCTCTTGAAATTTAAAATATCCTTCATGTTGCAAAAGACATGCTCTGAGAGGTCAAATATATCAGCTTTTTCTGAAGCTGATCACAGACCAAAAAACCCATAGCTTATTTGAGGAAAACTTTTTTACTTCATTTTGGGAATCTCTGTTCTTGAGATGCTCTCTGTAGAAATTTAGATTGCAGAGAATGTTCACGCCAGGGTCGAATGGACACTTTTGCCTATCCCAGATCTGTCTGGAGTTACTGTCATGTCAGACGTAGAAGATGATGATCTGCCACGGTTTTTCTGCTTAACCTTAATTCATATTCCAAACTTGAAAACTTGTATTCTCTTTTATTGTTGAAATTGGATGTTGAGATTCTAGAAAACTTTATTAACCGTAGGATAAGCTAACCTATAAACCATTAAAAGCTGGCAAGTATCCTGCCTTCACAAAGGTAAGACTATTTCCTAATGTGGAACTACATATGGGTTTCTGTTTCTATTGCATATGTGTCTATATACATGCAAACACCTTATATTTACGCAGTCTTAACAGGAGGGATGCCGCCAAGCTCAAATGCAAATATCAAAATAAATTACTGAGTGTAATAAAATATTTTGAATAATAAAAATATATATTCCTTTTTTACATCTGTTTGGAAAGTAGCAGTAAGTTTATTTTTTTAGTATAGACTTCTTTCTGGTGCACTGGTATTTGCATGCTAGCAAAGAAAGAACTTATCTGAACTTCTCAAATCAAAAAAAGCAATTATTCTTGTCATTTTCATTTCACTGATAACGTATATTACTGAGTTGGGATCTTATCTTTTCAGTATGATCAAGCATTAACCCACAGTATCATTTCTTTTTAATATTCAGAGCATATGCTTTCTCCCTTTAAACTCTATGGCAGAACTTTCTCTAACAGCAGTAAGAAAGAGCAAGTACGCAGTTCAGTAGAGAAATGCAATCAAGAGCACAAGGGATCAGTAGCGATTTAGGATGAGGATGTTAAGATACGTTAAGGAAAGGTGTGGTCCTGAAGAAAGGCTGACTATCACTAAATTCAGTAGGTGACTTGCAGAGCAGATGGGCTTTTGACTCAGACAGTGGATGGCAGTAACGTGGTATTAGTAACCACCAGGCAGGCATTGCATTGCTCCCTCATCATCTGAATATTGCTGTTCTGTTTGTTGGGTGTATGGGTTCCTTTTTTCAAGTCAGTGTGAAAGAGGAGATGCCTTTCTGGTTAGTTCAAAACCATAACAAGAGATTATTAATTACAGGTGTTAATTAAAGAAAACCTATTGTTAATTAAGTAAAAAGACATCCTTTATCACAGTAGACAGGTAGCTTCTGTAAAGCTCTGAGTGCTCTATCTGTTGATTTCTCTCAGAAAATGAAAAAATCTTGCAAGGTTGGAGCTCGTGTTTTTATGAAGAGTCGAAGCTGTGAACGGAATGAAGCCAGTCCAAAATGAACAACTCTATTCTGTGCACATGGCTTCAGTCCCTACAGCTTTGATATGTTTTTCACACTTTAGTGTTTTAATATATCTTTGCAAAGTGATAGAGAGCTGCTTTTTCTCCTGTGAGTAGTTTGTTAGTAAGCAGACAAACTCCCAACTGCTTCTTCACAGAAATTCAGATAGGAGCTCTATTTTCCTCCTCCCTATATAGCAGCAAAAGTTCTTAGAGGCACTCACAGAGAAGTGATAAGCTGTAGACAACACAGGTAAGAAGGGTAAGAGCCTGTCCAGGACTAAGACCCTCTGAAAAACTGGAGAGTCCAGGGCACATTCCTCAGCATTATGTAAGGCAGAAGACCTGGTCTTCTCTTGTCCAAGAAATGGCCAAAGCCCTAACAACACCCAGATGACTGCAGAGACTGCCATAGCAATATTTTGATAGTCCTCAAAATGCGTCCACATCAGCATTTTGTTTGGAACAGTAGTGTGTTTTTGAAGTGAGTCCCTCTATCATCGCCACTACAGTGCTGTGTACACAGAGTGGTTTTGGTTTGTACAGACTGTTCTTCAGAGGAAGCTAAACAATACGTTTCAGGTGTGCACCAAATGCACTCCAGCCCCTTGTGGGGACATAAGGGTTTGAGCCAATAAATGGGGCAAACAGCCATGAATGAAGTCCTCCAACAGCTACTATGCTTGCTCAGTATCAAAAATCAAAAAATGATCAAATGGCGTACGTATCTATCCATTGCTGCCTATCACTGTCCCTCAGGTCTTTGCAACTGGCTCCTCCTTTTTTAAGTGAGACCTCTCCTGCCTCTTTATCTTTTCTTTTCTTTTCTTTACATGTCCTACCTTCTGCTGCAGTCACCCTGGCTAAATCCTTGTCTCTTCACTCTTCCACAGCCTATTTTTTTTTATCCTTTGATATCTTCTTTTTTCTACTGCTCCCCGCACTGATGATGATGTCGAAACTTTCAGGCACCCAGAAGATTCAGTGTGGCACTACCTGGGGACCTAAGAAGACAGCAGTGTCTGCTGTCTGTAAAAGGTGTAAGAAAGCAGCAGGAAAACGTTGCATAAAGTTCAGGAAGATGGAGGACATCCTTTCAAAGACCAAAGACAGCAACTGTACTTCGGAAGCTGCGCAGCAGACTCACCAAGTCTTCAGATGGGAGCATACTGCCAAAACGGTCTCCCATTTCGACATCCGTTTCCTGCGCTCCAGCGTTGTGGGGAAGTCTTGGCAAGAGAGAGCCCTCTGCCACAAGTCAGGTTCCCCATCTCTGAACGCTGTGCAAGACCTCTGGGAGGCAATATCTACATCTGGGGCACCTTTTCTGCCTGCTCGCCACCATGGCCAGCATCAACATCCCCCTGTGCCAGTGCTTCCGAGTCCACCCCAGGTAAGTGTATTGCTTTTCTATGCATTCTCTTGGGGTTGAGGGATTTTGTGTGCATGAGATTTCTGATGAAACTTAGGCATTGGACTTGGGTCTACAGAGAGGCAGTGAATAATTGCCGGTCTGCCTGCAAAAGCTGTACACGTTTAAAAGCAGTTCCCCAGGACTGTGGGAGAAAGTTTCATATACCAGCTAGTCACGTTAGAAACCATCTGCTCCCTGCCTGCCTTGTGGAAGTGCTTAGCTCTCTCCCTGTGACAAGCAAGCTGCATGGCAGTATGCTATGCTAATACACACCTCCTAGACTTCTGTGCAAAAAAGGACTGCTTTGAAGCCATTTCCCTCACCAAAAGCTGCAGATGGGGGCTATGGGATTGTAATGGCACCAGGTAGAGCACCACTTTGAATCCTGCCCTGCAGACATCATCATCAAGTACAACTTGATGTGGTTTCCAGTATTGTGAGTATAAGGCCGTGGCAGTTGCAGTTGGTCAAGGTAACTTTTCCCCTACCTCTTCCACTTTGGGCAAGCATGAGAAATGAGAGCATGAGCATGAGAACACAGCTGCTGGCCCTCTGTCAGGTGCTGAAGGTGAGAGTGGACTTGCAGTTGAGAAAGCAAAGGTTACTTTTGTGCCTTTTCTCCATTTCTTTTCTTATTGTTTTAACTTGCATCTTGCATTTTACAAGAAAAAATTGTGAGGTTTTCTTGTTAGACATCATCTTGTAGAGTGTGTATATGCTTCACCTACTACAAAGTAACTTTGACCTCCATGAGGCTTCTTAGGCAGATGCTATGATACAAATAATTAAAATTGTTATTTTGTGCTGATATAAAATTTTGAATTTGCACTAGATATGGCATGCATGGATCTGTTGTGCACTGCATTTCAATTCAGGTATTGAAATGACTGTGGAATTGAGTCATCTAAAAGTAGATGAAATAAGTATGTTTACATTATCACTGGGAAAAAGAAAGTCCTCTTGACAACTATCTGTACGCTTCCAAATAATATCTGAATGTGATGACTGTGCTTCGTGGACCACATACATACTTCATTTGCGTGACATCTTATTATTTATAGATTGTTGTAAAATAATGTTTATGACATTCAGAAATTATGGTCAGAATTATTCCATGTCTCTTTTCTTATTCTTGACATAATGAGAGGTGCACAGATATTTCTAGACTTATACAGCGTGACAGTCGTTGGACTTCTGCAGAATCCAAGTAAGAAGAGCGTAATCATGCTTTGATGTGTTCAAGAGAAAAATAAAAATAACCACATCAGAATAAAATTTTCCACTAGCTCTGTTTACATTAACCAAGACAAAATTAGGCAGCCTCTTAGGCAAGTCTACAGTCACAAAGACAATCCTTTAATAAAATATGGTGCCTATTTGAGAGGACTGGAATCCTTAGAAACATTTTGGTTTACAAGAAGAGAGAAACGCACTGGGATTTAATTTAGAGAACAATTAAGTCATTTAATGCAAAAAGGTAGAGATTGCAGGTTAGTTTGTCTGGAAAACCACAGTAAAAAGAGTGACATGACATTATTACTGCTAGCCCTTTGGCATGGGTGGAAAGTGTTATTGTAGACCCAAGAATGTAATTCCTCGCTGTGTAATTGTAGTCTAGGTCTCTCTTTGCTAGGGATTAATTTGAAAACACTGCTGAATTCTACATTCAAATAAGATCGTGCTGTGCACTTAGGTAACAATCTTCTTGTGATATATACGTGAAAACAAAGCTGTGTTGTTTCCCAGGCAGGCTTTGCTAGGATCCTTTTTCTAATGCTTTTTTAACAAATCTTCTCACAGTAGGCAGTAAAAAGATGAAAAATCCTAGCTGCCAAAATAAATGTGAAGGCTGAAGTGGCCGTGACTGGCATGTCTCTTTGTTTCAGAGTCTATAAATATATTATGCAAATAGCTGTGGAATCAGACATACCCTTATCTTTAGAAGAAGTAGTATCAGATTTCGTTGACTGATGGTGAAACGGTATGGATTTTCTCCCCCTTCCCCCTCCCTGGACTCGAACCAGGTTTTCGTACTGGGTGTAGAGATCTCTTTGCCAACACATCCCACATTAGAAAACATATGCAGGCTATAAAGTGATGCTACTGAAATGTTAGCTTTTTGTGGGTTTCATGTCTGGATGAACTGTAGGTTCGTTAGGAGGAAATTTGTGGCTGAAAGATTGCAAAATTTCATATTTATGTTTGGCGCATGGTATTTTTAAAAGCAGTTTTCAAGCAAGGAGCTGTGCTATTCCCTAAAGTGTTGGGAAAGAAAGGTGGGGATTTTTCAACATGCAAGATTGACTTACATGCAAGACTGAGTTAATAACGTGTGATTAAATAGGAAATTGTGCATGTGCTGTAATGACTGCACTGAACAATAAATAATTCAAAGGGGAGGCAGATAGGAATTATTTTGCTGGGTAGCCTTAGAGTTGGAAAACGTTCACCGTATTTCTAGCCTGCTGCTGTGTGACTTTGAGCAATCACTTCCATTTTTCGAGTTCCTGCTCTCCATTTTGTCCCTTCTCTGTCGTGCGCTGGTTGTAAACTTTCCCAAATGGGGATTCTCTTCACCTACCTTTTGTTAACCGAGCTAACCCATGTTAACCTTACAGCTCAGTCATTCACAGTGGGGTTTTAATACAGCTTGGTTAGTAGCTTAAAATACTCTCTTTTCCATATGTAAACAGTTCTAGTGTGTAAGTCTAACACAGTGGGGCTTTACGCAGGCAGTAAATAAAACTGTGTTTCCTTGATATGAGTTAGCAAATTAGGAGTTTTGCTCGCCTCCTGTCCCATTTTGCTCTACTCTTAGGTACAGTGCTAAGAAGTAAAGGCAGTTAAAGATTCCTAACATTCAAGTAACAGTGCAATATGATATGTTGTGCTGGGAGAGGAGACATACACGCTATGACACAGTAGTTGTGTGTGTATAGTCAGCATTTCCTTTGGAATATTTTTGAGTAATGTTTGACATGCAGTTCATATTTCTGCGCACAGACAGAGCAAATATGCTAATGATTTCCAAGTGGGAACTGCATGCCCCAGTTCTCATGAGCTGTGAGTATCATTTTTCCCTGTTATTATTTTCTAGTGTAAGTCCTCAGATTGGCCACACATGTTCAGTCATTTCAAGTCCGCAGCTATTTGTCTCCGTGTAACATCAGTGCTTAACGCTTTCTAGCACCATTCTGATGTGCTGCTCTCACCATTGAGGTGACTGTGCAAAGGAATTTTAAAAATTGGTCAGTTAATTGGCTTTTGTAATTACTATTAAAAAGGCTTTGACAGAGGTCTGATTCTGATGCCATACAAGTTTTACATGGGGGATATGCACAAAATCACGTAGGGAATTTAATAGTGCAAGTTTCATCTACGGTCTCTGTGTCCGTTCACACCATGTGGACATCTATAAGGCAGTTTTTTCTATTTCATGACACAGAAGTCCACTGAACCCTGAAAGCAGCACCTGACTCAAAAGTGCTGTTTTGTCTCTAGGGACTTTAGTCTAGGAAGTGATTAATGTTGTGTATATGATATGAATTTGCCTCCTGAGACATGTAAATATCATCCCGAATTGGTGCATTGGTATGGCTGCAAAAATAATTTTAGAACATATTGATGTTCCCACCTCAATCTGGACACAAAGTGTAACAAAAGCAACAAAGACGCGCAGCATGGACTTAATCCCGTGCTGCCTACCAGAATGCAAGCTCACCAGGACCAATAGGTAGATATGCTTGCTGCTAGCGTGGGCTAAAGCTGTTGCACTATTTCTTGGTACTCCTACCCATGCGAGCCAAAGAAAGCTAGACACGAGGTGGAGAGTAAGCCAAAGCAAGATGATGCCCCGGCAGCTGCCAGGCATGCATCTTTTTATGCACAATTAAATAATCATTCTCAATTAATAAAACTTGGAGCGCTTTGCAAGCTATAATTGATTAAAAAATGAGGGCTCTTGCTACTCGTCTGAAGTGTGCCCCTGTAGAAATATTGCATATGTAAGATTCAGGCCTTTGTAGAACTACCCAGCTTGTAATTGCATGTATACTTTTCTGGCTTGTGCTTAGTTTTATGCTGGTGAATGGGCACTTGATAGGGCATCTTTCGGTACCATTGAAGCTCAGGGGTTACGGCAATAGGAGCACTGAGTGGATACACTTTGCTGTCTAAAAATGTAGTGAACTGCTCAGTGCTAATAGCAGGAGGCACCAATAACTTAACCAGGGTCTGAGTGTGCAGGCTATGTTTCTACGCCCAATTTTTGGACCTGGTTAGCTCTCCTCAGTAATTTTTTTATGCTGTTTATCACATGAGCCCGGCTCAGTCAGCTTTGGAATGTTTTTTTTTTTTTTTTTGTGAGGATCAGCCAGCTACTGCCAATTTAGCAGAGTCTAGCGCTGCTAATTGCTACCAGCATTGATCATAGGACTCTTTCCCCATCTCATCTCTTTGCCAGTGTTACTTTGTCATCCAAGCTTTGCTGTGGCACTGCTATTGCAATGACTTTCATAGGAACATTCCCCATGTTTTGCATTCATTTGGAGCAACACTGGTGTGATTCAGGTCTTTCCTGAATAACGTCACCAAGCCTAATGCATCAACTGTGGCAAGGAGGTGACCGTTTCTCTACGTTTCCTTATGGCAGGGTGAAGAAAATTCTTGAATCAACAAACAATGAGTGCCAGACTTGGAAACAATGCTTTTTATCACAGATATTAAGAACTTTTCTGTAGAAAAGAGTGTTTGCTCTCTAGATCTTCCAGCAGAGAAGTGATGATAGCCAGCCTACCGACAGAAGAGAAGCCCAGTACTTAGGAATCCCTCTTTGCTCCTCTCCCCTCCTTAGGCTTGCACCTTCATGCCAGGACTGTAAGAAGAAAACATATAGGCATCAATCACTTAGGTGGAATCCCACTTTAGTCTTCCTTTCGCCTTAAAACAGAGCACTCCCACCTAGCCATTGAAAATCTTAATGCTATTGTGGAATTTGAGTTTATAAATGTAAAATAAAGTTAAACCCTAACTGTCTTTTCTCTGCCTTAGAGAAGGGTCTATAAACATGCCAGTGAGATTTGTTCACTGGACCAAAGCTAACATTTGAACTTGAATCATTCAAGTAACTGTTGATATTGGGCTTCCCTTTTCTTTCACATCTCACTTGCATATAGTCAGTTGTACTATACTCGGTTTAACCCCAGGTTTAATCCGAGTTCTGGGACTTTGTGTACTAAAAACTTGAACATTAGAACTGAAGCAAAGTATGCATGGTAATCAGATAGCATTTAAAATTAATTCTTGGGCTCTTCCCATTCATACTTGTGTGACATATTTGTTTGGAAGCACTAAGAATCCAAACAGAAAAGTGCCTCTTTTTCATGACTGAAGGTTAAACTTCTTCCATAAATTTCAATGCAAAAAGTGATTTATATCAGAGTAAGAGATCCCGTATTAGGAATGAAAGAATAGTAGTGGCGTAATAACTTATATTTAAGCTGTATTAGTAAAAATACGTATGCACAAATGAGACTCATGTCTGAAGCAAAGCACCGCTCACCCACACCCATAAATTATTTCTCTGGCCTATGAAATCTTCTCGTATAGAAAGTACAAAGTGAAGAGTCAGTGAGACTGCATATACCTGCAAACATGATGTGCCTATATTTAATCATTTTCAGATTGTGGTGCCAATAGAACAATGAGTTTATGAATGCAGGCCCATAAATTACGTTGTTGTGAAAGCTTGCAGCAGCAGGCAGCAGAACGTGCTGTCTCTTCCTCATCACATGTTTAGTACATACCTCTCTGTCTTCTGAGAGAACATCTTCTGAAGCAGTATAAATATGATTTAGCTTATTAAATTTGACGTGAATGCTGTTCTGTTCCTCAGTCAAAGGAAGATGTTGAAAGGAACAGTTAGGGATTTCATTTAAGTGCTTTAAGGATAATTGCAAGAGAATTCCTGTGACTCATGTCCATGTTGATGACAGTGGATCAATTTATAGTGTTCCCCCAGAGCTTGCAGAGGGATAGAGAAGGGTCTTAAATTCATTTTTAAACTTCCCCAGGTCCACAAGACGATTCTTCTGACTCTAATATCCCCCAACCAGGCTTGGAAATAGTCCAAGGCTGCAAGCAAAACTGAAGACTAGCGCTGAACAGCTGGTTGAGAGCAACCCCTTTTCTGTTGGTGAAGTATCCATAAGCAGGCTTCCACGTTCAGTGGTGATGATGGCTTCGTGGCTTATTTAAGCGTTTTAGTCTATGGACGGATGTGTGCTCTTACACAGCTCCTATTGCTTGCTGTAGTCACGATCTACCTTGCTAACCATGGAACACTACTGCCGTTTCTCTACTAGGCTACCTACGCTCTTACAGTTTCTCTCCTTTCTTCAAATATCATGGGGAATGAAATGTGTTTTTATACAATTCAAAAAAAAAAAAAAAAACCCACGTAAGAAGGAGTTGCTAATAGTAATAAATGATTTGGCATTATTTTTCACTGTAGTGGCTAGGATCCGTTTACCATCCTGAAAACGCATGTGGATTTCACTCTGAGGCTTGGCCTTAATTCAGTTTTTGTACCTTTATAACTGATGCAGGTAGGGACTTTTTTAATGGGAGCGTAGTATTCACTGGAGAGAAAATTAAACTGGTATAAAGCTTCCTTAGGTTCATATAGTTTATCCCATTCCCAGACCTGTGCAAGGTATTTTGGCATAAAGTCAATATTATATCATTGCAACCCTATCCCTATTGTGGCTGACTGGGGGTTTTGCTGATACAACTGTAGTGTGGGAGTTAAATGGTGAAATTTCTGCGTCTGAGTAAGGACTGGGGCTGTCGATCTGGCATGTCATAAAAGAAATCTAGACGATTCTGTTTACAGAAAAAAATCCGCTTCTCAGCATAACTTATGCTGGTTTTATTGCCACTGTGCTATTTAAAGAAAAGGAAGAAGTGATCTTCAAATCACAGCATATAGCTGTAATACCTGCAAATATTTTGGTTTTTTTATTTAATAGACCATATGGTGACTATGTTGCTTATTTAAGACCTGAAGAGGGAATGCGACCTAAGGATATATGTTTGCCAAAAACTGTTAAAAGACTTCTGATTTTGCAGACTTGAGTATTTAAATGACAAAAATAAAGTTGTCCTTGCAATTTTGTTTATCCCTGTGGTGTATACATTATAATGCAGTGTGAAATGACCATGGACTGTTTTATTCTCAGCATTTCTGCCTCAGTGCACAGGACAAGCGCTACTTAGGGGATTATGTGCTGAATAAGAGTCTTATAGCGTGTGAGGAATGAGTCTTAGAAGTTGCGGTGGAACCTGTAGTGAAGTGGGTCAGGAAGTTCCAGATCAGAAAGGATGGTTTTGTGCTGAAGGAAGCTGAATATCGCCCTGGCTTTGGCATTGTTTCTCTGGGCCATTCGGAAGGGACCTCATAAGGGAATCTCTCTAGGAAGATTCAGCGTATCTGTACAGCACACTATAATGACACGTTATAGCCCTTTGTGTAAGGGGAGAGGTATGACACTTCCTCGTGTTCAAAAGGATACATCTAAATACATGTAGTGAGCTTTGTTACGTGGATTAATATCGTGTTTGTTCTTTTTACTGTTCCTGAGCTGTTTGTGTAACTATTTGTGTCATCTCCAGTAATATGTAGCAATAGGAGTATTGTTTAGCATGAATAGAAGAGAAGTAATCATAGGCAAGATGCTTTGCAGACACCGAATGTAGCAGCAGCATCTGCACGTGCTCATTATCAAAGTTGGTGGTATAGGATGTCTTTTCTTATGCTGACTTGCTTGAGGAGCTGTAGGTTATTTATGAGGAATTTGGACTGTATTGCATACTTGTCTCAAACTGCCCCTAGGGATACAATCAGCTTTAGCTACACCTCTACTATAAATAACACCTATCTTTCAAATTTTGACTCTGACTTGTGAATTTTTTAGCACTTAAATGTAGGGTTGTAAGAATGATAAGTGAATTTGCAGTAACGTAGTGCTTCCTTATCTGGAGCATCTGTCTTCAGTGATACCTGCTGTTGCTGTCTTATATTGCATCTGTGAGGCCTGGTTGAAGACAGTGCTGCCTGCTTTTGTTTCAGACAAATTCTAGAGCTGCTTTTTCTTGTTTTGTCGTTTCAAACTCTATTCAGAATACGTTAGGCTACAACATATGGCGAGATCTTTGTGAAGAGCAAGAACTTACTGATCCTCATTGCTAGACAAAATAGTAGCACATTTTGTTGGCCAGTTGTTAGAGACCTCAGGCCTCAGCATGGTGTATCCTAAATCCAACACCTAACTACTTAATGGTGGCTGCTCACCACAGGCTTCCTGGACTCAATTCGACACAATTAGGACATGCTAACTTTCTATTCTTGTTCTTGGAGGGTTTTTTTGTGCTGCCGAGAGAAAAATCTGATGTATTTGGCTAAATGTTTTGTTTGCTACGAGAATTTGCTTTGGCTAATGCAGTTTTTAAGACCTGTTGGTTCATTCAAAGGTCAAAGAACATTTATGTAAGAGAGTCTTCAATAACATTCCTTTAACTTGGCAAGTTAAAAAAGGCCGGTGCCAATTTTTCTCCTCTTTTGAGTATTAAATTTTTGTATGGATCCTTTTGACTTCCAACAAAACAGTGAAATTGTTTTCACAATCTGAAGATAGCATCATGTAAAGGTGGAAACACGTGCATTATGACGTTAATGAAGATTAACCCAAAACCCAGCACGCTGTCTGATGAGTTTTCAAATGGAATGGTATACAAAGGTAAGATTTGTCTAAGCTTGGTCAGGTCCAGCTATCAGCTGTTATGATTTTTCACACATCCAAGTATTCTGGAGATACCAGATGTGAGAAAAGGTGTTTTATTCTATGTGAGCAGCTGCTTCTCTTGAGTGAAGAACCCGTAGTATTTTGGTGTGTTCTGTGTTTATCTGCACAAAATGCTCAACCATTTGCCTCCTTTCAAGTCCGCAAAAAGCCCTATGCTTGAGTTAATTCCAGATTAAAGGCATCAAGTTAGGAAACATTTGAACTGAATTCTTTCCCTAGAAAGAAAGACTGTGCTGCCACATGCAGCAAGGCAGTTTGAATGGCGATTTACCTGAGTTGCCTCACAGGACTTCAAGCAATAGAAAAAGCAGATGTCTCTCCACAGAGTCTTTTTAAATATTAAATGCTCTTCCTCACACTTCTGTGTGCAGTTATTCTTATTGTTCTCACTGAGTTCATGTTTATTTTTGCAAAGCTGGGGAAACGGGAAAATGAGGGACATGCTTTTGCTGAGAAGCAGGGTAAGATCCCCATTTGGCGCTAGTTACCAAAAGGATTTCAGATATTGCAGAAGCACGTAAAATAGATGGACTCCTAATTCCGTTTTTCTCTTTTTCCCACTTCCTTCGAGACAGAATTATATTGATGCTTTTATGATCCCATTGTCTGGACAGATCCTGGGCTATCCAAATGTGAACTGTGGCTTATAGAAACAAGAGTGTTTCATTATGAAATGAAATGCCTGACGTACCCTTGCTGATGATAATGCTGAAGTGCAGAGCTCCCAGCAGTAACAGCAGTAAACCTCCCTTCTTGTTCTTGAGGGTGTTTTTGCTTTGTTGTTGTTGTTGTTGTTGTTGTTTTTCATCCTGGAGTATAAAAGTAATAGAAACTTTGTTTTCTTCCCGGTCAAAAAAACATGCATATTGGTGAGAGGCCAAACACAGATATTCTAAGGGGAAGAGGCACGCAAACAATAGATGCTCCTGTTTTCTTTGATTTGCCACAAGTAGATTCAGTCAGTTTTCTTGAAGGACTTACCAATGAAGAAGCAGTCAAACACCTATTTACGTACCCAGCCTGTGGTGCCAATATCACCAGAAACCTAATATTATGCAGCCAGAATTACCCCATGTTACCCAGACTGAAACACAGACAGCCATCTTCAACACCAACTTTGATTTCCACTGGGAAGGTAACACCCTTTGGCTGAGTCTATGCTGTCAAATAAAATGAGCCATGTACTGTTCCCTGGCTCAGAGGCTAAACGTCACAGCTTAGCTTGCATCCTTTTAGCTTGTAGCTAAACTCTTTCCTTCTCCAAAGGAAGATGGTTGCATCAAAACTGCCTGTTAGGAAAGGTTTCCTGAATCATGCTGGGACATTATTTAGGAGAGTGGTAGTTGACATGGACCAAAATTATGCCAGGGAGTGAGAAAACAAACAGCATGAATGGTTGTGTGCCAGTATTTGAGCCAGTGGCTTGTCCCTGTAGCATTTGTAAGTATAGATAGAACCTCTAAGTTCAGTGGAAGTAAAGTAGAGCTGAGTGTCCTCTGTCTGCTTATGCGAGCTGACACGGTCTTCTGCCTCAAACGGCAACACTTAACAGAGAGCTCTCAAGCATGAGAGCTGAGCCTGATGTTCCTTACTTTAGAAAGTGATACGATATAAATGGTTCACCAGCAACCTTTGGAGCCGCTCAAAGTCGACTGGAAAAATACAAGTGCGCTCTTTTATTCTTGCCAAGGTTCACAGACACGGCACCAGTCAGTGGCTAATACTCTCAAAGAGATTGCTTAGTCAGTGAGGCAGTACGTACTGTCATATTAATAAGTCTGAAAACCAGAATGATGGGAGGAGTGGGGAATCTGATAAAAACGTGTATGAGCTGCCCAGATTTAAGAGATGAGTTCTTGAACAGTAGTATAAATGAGTATTTGCTTGGTTCTGTGATTTTGTTGCATCTTTGTCTTCAGGAGAGGTAGCTTTTACCGATTCAACGTATTTGTGATCAAGAGTAGCAAGAATCCGTTTCTCAGATACCTCAGTAGTGTTAGAAGCTTAGCCAGTACCACTGTTCAAAATTCAACCAGCGGTGATGAATGTTCAACGTTACTGCTACTGAGAAAGCAGCCAGTTCCATTCCTTTACCACAACAGAATTAACTGCTGAAAGCAAGAAAAGTTCAACTCTATATTTGAAGACGATGTTCAGGATGCAACCGCTGACATGGAGCAGTTATGTTGATCAGAGAGTCATAGGCAACCTAGGAAATAAAAAAGTCTCTCTTCCTTTTTAGGGCAGCGGCAGAGGGTTTCAGTATTGCTTTATGCCGTGGCTGGTCAACGTCAGGTCAGGATTCCTATCATCACTCAGTGCTTCAGCTGATTTTTTCATCTCCCTTGCTGCTGGCTTTCCAAACCACTGATGATGTTTGCAAGTGACAAATACCGAGGAAGAGTTCAAGAGCTGTGACTCTTCATTCGTACCAGAGGCAGAAGATGTCTCTAAGGAAAAACTTATGAAATTAGACTTGAGCAGCCACAGCCATCTGTGCTCAGGAGCACAAAGTTTCAGAGACAGTATTGCCTGAGAGACCTCTGACATCCAGTTCTCATCAGATATGTGTGAGGATTTCGCTCCTCTGGGTCACCACTAACAATTCACAAGCTTACAGTGATTCTCATGAAGAATCTCTTCTGACAAGCTTGCTCTAGGACTCCTTGCTTTCATTGTGCCCATGGGATAGCGAGTAGGTGTTTTGCAGTGTTGGTCCTTCTGTATGCTAGCTGTGTTCCCTCTTTTTTCTTGCTTCTGTGTCATTTTCCTATTCATGTTGTACCTTTTACCTGCAAGAGCTTTAACCCCTGTATTTTGGAGCTATTTTCAGAAAAGAAAAAAAAGGAGGAGGAAAAAAAAAAAAAGGAAAAGAATCTAAATGTATTGTTATGTGTGATAAGCCCTGGGAGGGTAGAAAAAGCGATTTGCAAAGCATTGAAAAAAAAAAATCGGTGTTGACCTTGAAATATTTTTGGCCATTTTGATCTTATTGCAGTTCTTGCATTTATACCTGGGGTGAATTAATCTCATCATTAGTTACATATGACTGCTCAGGCAAATGTATCATTCAGTTGGTTGAACATTATGACGCTCTTTTGTGCAAAGACATGTCATTCTTTCTAATACAATGTCCCAGGGGATGGCTAAATTTTTCACTGCTGAGAAGGACATGTTTTGGCTTGAAATGGAAGATTTAAGAAATACTAGTATACTAAGTATATGCCTACATACACACACCTATATTTATGGTTTTTTATTGCTCTGTATCTCCTTTTGGAATTACAAAGAGCGTTCATGCGTGGTTTATGGGTTTCCAGACCACCTGATGGCTGCCTGTGGTTCTTGTTCATGTGCCTTACCCATATAAAAATGGCAGTGAATCTTCTTGCAGTGTGTTCTTTTAAAACCTGAGCAGTTCTGTTTTGAAGAAAGGTGCTGTCTTGTGCTGCAGTTGCGCATTACCATAGGAATGAGCAAACTTTGAGGAAATTCATGTTTTGTAAATATTTCAAACTGCTTTGCAGTTTCACATACATAATTAGAATATGTGAATGTGACTGTCCTAATCCAAACCTGCAGGCATGGGCTGTGAGCTGCTGCGACCTGGCAGGGGTGTCTTTAACAATCTGTATGTGTTTCCTGCACCTTCTGCCCACATAGCACATACGTGTAAGATGGAAGTAGAGGTGCTGCAGGAAGCGCATTTGTTAGGAAGCTACTCTTATGTCTTAGTTGCTCTGTCTCTTGCCTGTTCTCTGCTTCCTGTTCCAGCCCACTTTTTCACTGGTCTCTATGCTTCAAAAAGGGAACCTAGCAGATAAACTGGAGTATTTCAAGCAAACACCATGGGAAAATGAGTTCATGTCCTGTGAGACTTTGATGCAAATCAGGAAAGCTTTCTTAGGGACCTACAACTTGGTAGGCGTAGGTGCGTTTTCTAAGGCTTTCATGCGTTATGGTCCTCTGTATCTAAGATTAAAATCCTATTCTATCCTACAGAGCGCTACCTTAAGGCAAGGTTAATGTTTGCCCTTACCGCTCCCATTGGGACCTGAGAGCCTCAGATCTCTTAGAGACAGAAGCTGTTTTTCAGTTTGAATTTTTCTTGGCTAGTTTACACCCCTTTATTCTTATGTCATCATCATCCTGTAGTTAAAATAGTTTTTCTCCCTCCTTTGGCATTCCCTTTATGGTAGCTTGCAAGAAGAACAGTATCCTTTTGGCTACTCCAAAAGGATATTTCTATCCATGTGTGGATTATGTGGACGGCATCTCAGCCGTCTGTTAAAATGACTCTTCCATTCCATCCCTTTGTTGCTTTGGTTTGTATCAGTGATACTGTCACCAAAATGAAATGCTGTTAGAAGTAATTAGAAATATCATTAGTGTATTAGGTACGTTTGGCAAGAGAGGAGAGAAGAGAGAATAAAAGGCATTTAGCTAGGAAGAAAGAGACCATAAAGGAATATTTTATGCACAGGATGCACAGAAGGCAGTAAACCACTGGGCTTCTCCCCTCCCCCCCCGCCGTCATGTGAAGGAATGCCATGAAATGTGTTAATCATTATGAAGAAAAACCCTGGCTCTTGTTGGTTGCCCTATATATGTGCTATCTTTAAGAAAATCTGTGGTTGTGCTGCTGATCTGGTAGTGATTTCCTGTCTGCAAAAGGAAAAACTGTATTTTTTAATTGTGCTGTAGTAGAAACCCCTGTTGATATCACATATTGCATTTGTTTGCCAATTTAGCTTTATTCTATAGAAGTTGAACAGTAAACTTTGAGTACCGAAGTACCTGCCAACTACCTCTCCCCGCAAATCTTTCCTGCAGTTTCGCTATGAGACTTTCAGTGCATCTTTCCTTACTGACTGCACTTTTCAGCTAAGCCAGATTTTTACCTCATTAGTGACTGGAGCTACTATATAATAGAAGCACCCTATGATAGCAAAGATTTATGATAAACCACCTTTTGATAATTCCATGTCATTTTGTTGGACACTGTAGATAGCAGTTAATTTGTTTATATAGTGTACTTAAGTAAAACGGGCAGATGACTTCTGTCATTTATACCAACATAAATCTGGAATGAGTTAAATAAAATTACTGTGTCACTCCATTGAGTTTGCATGCCGTGGACTTTCCCTGGACCTAGGCCAGTGAAATGAGTAGCAGAGTTTGTGGTGATATTGCTCATCTAACTTTCCTCTCCTATGGAGGGCATGATGGCTATCCAGAATCTCATGGTAGCAATTCTGTTGTACTGGAAGTGTGGGGCTTTTATTTTTATTTAAGTTTTTCAGCAAAAAATACAGAAATTGCAATTGCAAAATATTTCAAAAATTTGTGGATTTTTTCCATTCTACGAACAATTTTTGATAAAGTTTGTTTTCAACCTTTTCTTAGTCAGTGCTTTTTTAATGACTTTGAAATGCCTTCTCTCATTTTTTTCAAGACTCCTTGGGAGCAAAACGTGTCATTTCTAATTGAACCAAGTATATCATTGTCTAGGACAAATACATTTGGGTTTTCAGTATTCAAAAAAAGTTGCTTGAATTGTTTTCCATACTGCGGGTGAATTGAAAAATTTAGTTTTGCTATTAATTTAATCTTAACCCCAAATACAGTGCTCTAATAAAAACCTTGAGCTTTGTTTCTAGATAGGACTTCGTGTGCTTGAACTATAGATTTCTGGCAGTTCTCTGCTGAAACTGAGACCAACTTGAGAAGACTATTTCAATAAGCGGTAGGACAGAAGAAAAAGGGAGGGAGTAAGGTGGTACTTCTGCTTGAAGATTTTTCCAGGATGGCGATGAGTTGACCTCCTAAGATTATTACTGAGGTGGGGAAAATATTTCTGAAGGAATCACAGTCGATTACATGGTCCAGTGGGTTCAAAAGGAGTTTAAAGAAGTGTTCTACGTGAAAAGTATTTCTCTCTAAAGTGAATGTCTTGCACCTTTTTCCCTTCAGCCTTTTAAGTGAAAACTAAATAGCAGCTAGGAAAGTTTTCAGCTTAAATTTAAAAAGGAGAGAAATTCATACCCCGACCTATACCCTCACTGGACCTCTTTGTGGTTTGGATTAGGTTTAATATTTGTAACCAGTTCCCAAAACAGATGTGCTCTCAGTTCATTCCAGTGGCTTGTACAGCTCTCCCTGCAAATTTTAGAAAAGAAAGCGTGAGAGGCAAGGGGGCCTTTCCTATGAGAGCTTGCTGAGGACAAACTTCATTTCTGTGTATTTCCGTAACTCCTTACTGAAAGGGGATAATGCCATTATTTTTTGAGTAGGTCAATTCAGATTTTCTGGTAGGAACGGTGAAGGAATTTAGTCATGGTAGGAAAAAAACTCACTTTTTTTGACTAAATAAAGAACATATAGGCAGGATCACTAGAAAGTTTATCCCTTGGCTGTCTGAGCATGTTCAAATTGTCGCTGCTGTTTTCACTGCTGTTTTTACTGGCTCTAGCTGGTCTAAACCAGTGCAGGGATGTTAGCAGATACACAGTTGCACCGTACTTCTGCCATGTAGAGCTATCTGTAGATTTTTGTCAAGGTTCCAGTATTTTCCAAACTTAAACAGGTAGCTTGCCAAATATTTTGTGGGACCCCAGTGGACAATCAGTGTCTCGAGGACACTGATAGAGTGAAATGAGTTTTATTGTTTAGTATGCTCTTATGAGCTAGCTGCAAACTACTTGTCTTGCTTCCTGGAGCACAGTTTGGGGAGTTTCTGCAAGAGACCAGACCTTCAGCTTGAAGTCCAGAGTCAGTGCCCAGAAGAGGGCACCCCTGCCCAAAGGAGCAGAAAGGTAGGCATACCAAGCCATAAAATGAGAAGGATGATTCTTTTGCCATGCTACAGTTGAGACAGGAGTGATATATCTGATAACACTGGAGTGGGATAAAAGGGGATTATTTCTTCAGAAGAGGTGTTTAAAAAGACATTTCTTACTTTTCGGTTAAATACATTTTTTTATTTGTTTGTTTTTAATTCATTCAGAACTACAGGTAAAATTGGCACCCTCTGTGAAGGCCTTACCTGCCTGTGGTCTATTTAAACAGTTTAAATGGAACAGAAATAATATTTGAGCGGTACATCTTTGCTGCCAAGTTTTCGAGAAAGTCATACTATTGAATTGATGCAAGTCTCTGGCTAAGCACCTAAAACCAACGTTTGCTAAAGTGATATACTAGGTTTAGATGGTATTAGTCTCTTCTGCAGGAGCAGAGAGAATATTTCCTTCATTTCATTTATTCTGTTTATTTGGTTAAGACCAATAACTGGTTCATTCACAGCTGAAAATCAAATGGAGAGGGAGCTTGCAAAGCAGGGAAGCTTGTTTCACTTCGCTGCTCGAGGAATAAAAACAAGCTGTGATGCACCAATTCTAAAATTTTGAAAAATGTCACAATAAAATTGTTTGATTCATTGAGTACAGAAAACACTTTCTTTGTTTAATAAATCAATTATCTTCCATTGCAAAACATAAGTAAGAGGTCTTTCTCATGCATTCATCTTTTTTTTTTTTTTTTTTAAACTAAACTACTACTTTTAACTGAAGATGGCCTTCCATATTTTAGTTTTCATTCAAATTTTCACTCAGGAGCAGATTGGATTGGCAGTTGTAAGTGGAAAAAAAACATTAAAACAGATAATCCATTACTTCTAATTGAAAATGTATTTAGAACCTGTTAATTATGTAATACTAAAATGGGTGTATAGTGCATTCTTTTCATCAGAACATTTAGGTCAGAGGTTTCATTTTTGTGTCTTAATGAGTGACTAAATCTTTCGTTAGGGTGATAACTAAAATTTGCAAATACGAAACTATTTCAATCCTTGCTCTAAATAAAGGTTCCCTTTTTCCGAATGAAATTAATATTAGAATCAGTGGTGGTCTGTCCTAGATGTTGTATCCTCTTGTAAAACACTGGGTACTGATCATATGATAGAAGTTAAATCGTCAGCAAAGGGATGGCTCTAACTCAGCAGGCATTTTCAGGTGCTAGCAATACTGGTATCCTAAAGGAACAGTAATTCCAGTATCAGATCTGATTCTGTACTACCTTGTATCACCTCCTTTCACTTTTAGGTCCTCTACTTTGTATTGCAGAAACTCCTTGTGCAATCAAACCATAATTACTTAGTGTGATTATAAATGATATATGTTCTAACTCTTTCTAAATAACTTCTTCATTTCTGCAAATATCACCAACAAGGCTGATACTACTTTGAGCGAATTATGAAGTAAGAAACTGAGCTGAAATATCCAAATTATGCATTTCAGGCTTAGATCTATCTGTGATTCTTGGCCACTATCAAGCTAAGTTAGATCTAATATGTTGCTTTAGTGATTATTCACCTTTTAATGTTTAGCGCACTCAAAAAATGTTGGTATATATGTATGTACAAAAAAATCCACGTGAAATTAATGGTAATGAAGTGGACAACTGGCTGTTTTGATGTTTTAAGAGAGATTAGAAAGAAACGCCTTCCGATTTTGCTAAAGGAATTACAAACGCAAGAAGTTGCTTCTAGCCTGGAATAATTTTTTCTGGTTCTCTCTGAACATACTATACTGGGGCTTTTCATGAAAAAGTTTATATGAATGGTGCTATTGTAATGGTTATATAAAGTATACAGAGCAGTAATATATACTGGCAATATTGGTGCCATTACTAACATTATGCTATTGACACATGGAGCATCAAGCAAGCCTGACTGAGACTGATGCTTCCAGTGGGAAGCACTATGGTACCTTACTTCCTCCAAGGTCTTTCAAAGGTGCTGTGTTGAAATGGGGTCTCCATTATGTGCATGTGGGAATAAATATTCTCTCATCTGGAAGAGTCTGTGAAAAATTACACTTAAATCTTTTTTCAGGTGGAACCCAAAAGATTTTTCTTAGAAAGGGATGACTCTGCTTTTTAATAATAATATTCTAGTGTGTCCTAAATATGTGAAGTGCTAACTCATAGAAAGGTTCTGATTTAAAAATTCCTGTGGTTCTTCTAGGGATGCTCTCTGCTGTATTTTTCATCAGAAGAATAAAATAGGTGCATAAAATTTTGTTAAAATTTCTATCTGTTCAAGTAGAAGACAGACATCACCCATACCTAAGTAAGTGATGGGCAAATCTTAGAAGATTTTTATTGTCACCACTTCAATAAGAAGTGGAGTTTTCAGACCCTTAACCATTTATCTAAATTATAAGCCAGACCTTCATGCTCAGCTGAGAACTGTGAGAACAATCTCATTCCAGAAAGTTTCAGTAGTTTCTGCTTTTCAGTTGTGAAAGAAGTGTTGTGATTTATAGCCTTTCTTCTGAGATATTTTTGGTGTTTCCAAGATCCACTTCCTGTCTGAGCTTGAGACTTGAAGGTCAGGCGTTGCTGAAAGGGAAACAGTGAAGACGAAATACGCCAACAGTATTTTGGAACTTTTTTGTAAAAGTATTTTTCATTAAAAATATTTTTATAGAGAGTGTGCTGCAGAGAAAGGTCAACCTTTTTATTTTATACAACAATTTTATAAAACGCTTTCATGTCCAGGAGCAACTATCATGATAGACCTCCAATTTATAGCACAGTACTGCTCTTTGTATATTTAAGATAAAAAAGAAATTTTTGTTAGGAAGTAATTTTAGTTCTGCATGCATAGCTGGAAAATTTCCGATGCCTTGTGAAATGGCAGAGGGGGGATGTAAATATCAGGTCAGTGGTGCAAGGGCAACCTTCTGTGTAAAGCAGGACAAATTCTAGAAGCTTTTTTGGTTCACACCCAAGGGTTCAGAAAATGGCAGTGATGATACTAAGCGATCTGTCTTTCACCTTTTGCCCTAGATGCATAGAGCATTTACAGCTACTCTTATTTCAAAAAGGGTTCCTTTCTCTGGAAAGGCAGGTAGTATATGGGATAAAAGCTTAGTCAGAAGGTTTCTCATTCAGCCACTTTTGCTGTGGCCACCATAGATCAGAGGTAAAAGCATTAGTTATTGAGCATGTGTTCCAAAGGCCAGAGCCAGTTTGAAATGTTTGCTTTTTTAAAAAAAAGAGTTGTTGAGAGGCATGCTAATTCAGTAGAACTGTCATTTCAGAAAAGTAGATAATTCAGTAGATATTCTGACTGTTTCCAAAAGGAAAAACTTTATGCAGGCAGTTGTGTGTTTAGATGTGAAGAAGGATAGAGACTAGAAGATGTAGCAGATGGTAGAGAAGGCAACAGAGGAACTGATGGTCTCAGGTAGGAGGGAGATACAAGGTCGGCAGGTAGCCAGAGAAGAAATGAGTGAAGGAAGAAAAAAAACATTTGGAGGAGGAAGGCTTGCACCCACACGTTCTTTCCTTGTGTGTGATCAGCGATGGTGGAGGGAACTCTTGGGGGGTAGGGGAGTTAGATTCATTTGCTTTGCAGATGAATCACTAGCAGAAAAACTATGAGTCACTTTTAAAGGAAACAGTGATTTTGTTTCCATGTGGTAGTTATGTGCCTGTGCTAAAAGCGAGATTCATCAGAGCTTACCCAGGTCCGAAGAAAGGGAAGAGATTTGTGTGAATCTTAGTGGACCTAATTCTGTGCTGAGTTTACTGAGTTCAGTACACCATTCGCTGGTGTATGGGAGACCTTCTGCCAAGTTGATTTTTAGCAGGGGATCTGGAGGTAGATCTGGAAGGGTGGTTGCTGGGTTCAGCACTGGCATCAGGAGAGCAGAGTTTAGGTGGCAGCCAACATTAGAGATGATTGGGGATTATGCTTTTGGAGAGGCTGAATTCCTTCCACGGTGAAAGATTTGTCTTTGACTGTAAAGCTAGTGCAAGTAGATCCTCTTTAATGCAGCTCATCTAAATACAAAATTTGCCAACATAAGGAAGAATTAGATTCTGTTCTGTAGTTGTCGTGGTCCATTTATCTTGTTTGAGCACTGACTGCAAAGGCAAAGAACAGGATAACGTGCTACCAGACATAATGGGTCATGCTTTCAATAAAGCAGGGATAAAATTGCGTTGGCACTTACCCTAATTCCTCTCTATTGCCTAGCTTTTCCGATGTTTCAGCATCCATGTACTCCATTTTCTGAAGTACAGTGATATCTCAGTGTAACTTAAGTGTGGCTTTAAAGATTTCTCTTCTGCCAGTGAATTTAATTCACTGCTTGATAAGGCATATCTGGGTGTGAATGGCACCATAAAAATATGCTACCTCTTATAGTTATACGAGTAAGTAAATCTAAGTATCAGTCAAATTTAAATTGAAGTTTTTATTACTCAACAAGCAAGGTTTCATGTTCAGGGATGTAAACATTTTTCAGATTATCTTGAAGTGATCTGCCTTTACCTAGAGTCTCTAGCTTTGAAGCAAAGCTTCCAAGCAATTTTCCAGCCTCTGCTAGAGCACGTAGCAAATGTAGTCTACAGAGGCAGTTAGTTCAGCCAGAAAAGATATTTTCATCCCTCCGCAGCACAGTGTTTTCATCACTCTTCAGAAAGAACGCACCAACTAGGTTTTGTAGCAAGGAAGCAAAACTACTCTGGGCTAACCAACAGCTATAGTTTCACCTTCACGTCTAGCTAATGTTTCTTCAATAATAATTATTTACAGCACTCATTACGGTGAAGGGGATTCTTGAACGTGCCACAATTCACAAGCCTTAGTAAAAAAAACAACTAGTATCTTTTGAAGAAATTCATGTCAACTAATACAGAAGCAGAAACTTAGAAACTGATATTAATCACTATATTTCTTTGACTTTGGTTCAGCAGGGCAGGGAAGGACTAGGCCTGTATATTTCACTAGAAAATCTGTGGCCTGAAGAGGTAAAAAAGGGAAGGAGGGAAGAGGAAAAGTTTAAAATGAAGAGCCTAAGGTATGTTTTTTATACACTGAAAAGGGGGAGGGGAACAGATCGTGGGTAAATAGAAGCTGCTTTGTGTTCCTTCCTCCTGCAAAGGATGAAGTCAAGCTTAACACACCGTCTGCACGTCCCAAAATGATGAAGAATACAGTTCTAGACTTAAAATTATCACCAAAAAATGCAGTAATTAGGGCAGTCTTTTATTAAGCTTCTTTGAGAATTAGTGTAGGAAGTTTTGTCTGGTATGCAAATATCTAACTTAAGCCCTTATTCAAGTGAAGATTTTATAGAGAGATGTTAATTTTTTTTAATAGCAGTAATTTTCCCTAGTACTCGATCATCTCACTTTTAAGGCCTACCATTATGTGAGCCTGTAGATTACAAGTGAATACCAGGCTTCAATGAGAAGGCAAGAATTTCCTCTTGCTAGGGAATGAGCAATACGATGTTGCAAGGAGAGACTTGGCTTCAAACATAGGAGTATCATTAAGTGCAGCTACATACAAGTTCTGCCTGTGTTTAATCTGAGTGTCAGGACTTTCTCCTGAGGAAGCAGCCATTGATTTCCAGACTGGAACTGGAGCTGGCTTAAGTCCTGCACGCTTGGAAGCGGATGCACACTCAGAGCACATTTTATGTGTCTGTCTCTTTACAGCTATAATTTTACCTGTAGTAGAGCTTCCTGGGGCCAGAAGACTGAATACGGCTTATTGTCAAACTTGAGCTGGTATACGTTTGAGGGATACTTTGACATCTTGCTAAACGTTTGTTTGAAAGATTTTTTTTTTTTCTTTGAAGATGAGGGCAGTGAGGAGGTAATTCTGCCTGAAGTGCATCGGAGAGATATTTGTCACATGGATTTTCCTCCTATCTATACTATATGGTTGTTTGTCTGGAACTTTTCCATTTGAAAATATGCACAAGGAGTGACTCTCCTCTGTTATATCAACTAGCTACCTGGTCTCAGGTTAAGGTTTTTGTTTTAGGGCTCCTTTTTTCTTGATCTGGGTTCTTCTTTAGTAAAGCTTACGTGATCTTCAGTAGGAGTTTTGCCTCTGAAAGCTTTGGCCATTTATGCACTTGCATGCATGAGCGCACCCTTATTCATGAGGCCACGCTTCAGAACAGAACTGCAGCTTGAGGAAGAAAATAGCAAAGCCTAATGCAGTTAAGTGTCCACTGAATTTCAAAAAGATTTGAGCACTTTGTTTCCCAAGTTTCCTTTGAAAAATTCAGGTGAAGTCTTTAAGTTGGGTTTTGTAGCCCTCAAAGAAAAAGCATTAGAATTATAACCCTTTGTAGTAAAAATTTACAAAACTATTTACATCACTCTAATAACTGGATTTGAAATTAACAAGGAATTTAAAGGTGAGGACCTGAGCAGAGTAAACTTGAGTGAAGTTCACAATGACAGTCGTGTAAAAGAAGAAGAATCTACACAAGTTAACTTCCTGAATATAAAATGACCAGCATGGCATGCTCCTGACAGCCGTATGGATTGTACTATCCTTAATGAAAATTAATGAAATGAATTCTCTCTCTGAGACCAAGTTGATGAAGTTAGAAGATGCATATAAAAGTGCTAGTGCAAGAGTCTGAATGGACATTATGATTGAAAGAGCTTACTCTTTCTATGCAGTAACACAGCCCAGGGATATTGGTCTTGTGTTTTGGCAGATCAGGGAAAGAATGTGTACAGAATGGCATTTATTATTCTCAAAGCAGCCAAAAACAAGAGATGAAACCTAGAGTTTCAAGTTTTGTCTCTGTTCCTGCTTGTAAAACGGCAGTGTTGAGTAGTGAATACTCCGTCCTGAAACTTTGGAAGCTGTTGAGCTGGAACCGTAGTTAGAGATGGGGCAAGGAAAGGAGAGAGCAAGCGATCTGATTTAGTGAGTGTCACAAGACTGGATTCAAAGAAGATCCAACAACAAGGACACTTCTCCACAGTGCTGTCTAGTTTCCAGGATTCTCTCATTGCCTGCTGAAAAGTGCTTAAATGGTGACAACTGTTTTCAGTCGCGTGAATCTGTGTGGTAGTGCCATGATGAGATAGAAGATGGTGACCAGAGGTTCTGTCTCTCCCCTGCTCCCAGGAACCTTTGTCCAGAGGTGGACCTTCAGCATAGTTCTCCACATTTTGTCTCTTGCCCCTGGAGTAAACTGTCTTTGGGAGTTCTGCATGGAAATGACAATCCAGCAGTAACTGCAGTTCCCAGTAACCTTCTCTAAGGTTACCACAGGTGTTCCTAAAGGGCAATGGCTCCTGGGCTTGTTAGAGTTACTGAACTCAGCTACATGGTACTCCTTGGACTGGAATCTGGATCTCATTGTATGCCACATCTGCATCTGTGAAACCAGTACAACAGCGTCAGTGCTGATGTGCAAGTAATGCAGTGGTCTATTGGTAGAGCTAGCTCCATGTGGGGACTTTTTTCTGTAGCCAAAATGAGTGGGAATTTTGTATTTGCTATTGAAACATAACTAGCTCAGAGCTGGGACGTTACGGTAGTTCAAACAAAGCAAAGGACAGATTCTTATATCCTGGTCTTTAACAGGCAAAAAGAACAAAAAACGCAGCTGGCAATCACCATGTCTATTTGTTATTTCAAGCTGCGTGTACAACCCACTCTTGATTTCATTCAGAGTGTGGACAGTCCTCATCTGAGGTTTAATTTCTTGATAATTCTTCCAAGGCACTTCCATCATCTTTGATAGGTCGCACCAGAATCATTGCACTTACTAAGGTTCAACTTGTTTGTGTCAAAAGCTACTGAGCAGATTTATCTGGAAAGGCGGCATAAAGCAGGAATTATTTCAGAACACTGTCCTCAAGCAGAACAGCCAGGCAGGGAAGGTGTTTTTTAAGAGAGAACCAAAGATGACCTACGTCATTGTGACTGTATTATGAATGGAATGATACAAGTTGACAGCCGCCTAAGACTTAATATCTGTAAAAAAAAACCTGAGAAGTGAATGAGAGAGAGAATTCTTCTTTCCACACTGGGGGCCTGGCTTAATTGCTGGAGCCAGCACTCTGTGCTCTTGCCACAGACAGCACATGATTTGTAATGGCCACACCTATTTGGGATTGTTATTTTATGTCTCATCTAAAAATGGGTAGGATAAATGTTGTTCTGTTTCAGAAAAAAACAACAGGCATTGTAAATGCTTCCAAAACTAACAAGTCTTTAGAAAAATAACCTTGTTCTGGAGAGTAGCAGCCACAAGCTCTTTCTTGGTCTAATGCTTTGATAATGTGACTGTTGTTCATTTCATTGGTATTTATAGTATTGACTCTAGTTATAATAATTATAAGATATGCATCATCTTATTCTTTCAGGGTAACATGTAGTTCCAGGTTAAACTGTTTTTTTGAGCGTGGCCTTATATTCCACTAAAAAATCACATAGTACTTCTTTAAGCTACTGTCTCTTGAGAGTGGTCCTGGTTAGCGCTCGCTGCTGAGGACAGAACATGCGCCAGCCTTAGTGCACGGAAGTGTGCTCCGTTCTCACGTACTCTAGGACAACGTGGTTAGTCCATTGTGGATGGACGTTACTATCCTCAGCAGTACCACGCTGGTTCGTGTTTGTGTCTTGCACTTTGTGCTTCCTCTCTGCTAGCTCTATCCACCTTTTCAGATCGTACACGTGTGTAGGCCCAGGTTAGGCAAAGGCTATCGCATTCCTATTGTAGGACTTGACTGAAGATCTTTCTGAAAGTCATTACCTTCAGGGGATGTCAGTGCTTTTCCATGTTTCCAGTAATAGGTCCAGAGCCAGTGGACTTGATCTTACTAGGTATTATTTTCTGTTGGTCTTATTCATTCACGATCTATGCGCTGAAAGTAGCAACATATAGGGCTGTGTAAATAACAGACTTTAAGTGGTTGTTTGGCTTCACCCAGACCAGAAGGTTTCACTGTTGGACAACTGTAATAACAGGCAAAGAAGCAAAGAAAATTATTCCTGAAAAAGGTAGTGCTTGTGCTACTCCCATTTTACGTCCAAGTAGATCACAGCTAAACTGTTGTTCCAGGGGAGGGACAGTGAAGGCCAAATCTTTTCTTTGCTTCTTATATATCTACTAGCCTTTGCTCTGTTTTCTAAACTGTGCAGAAATAGCAAGTTTTTGATAGGAACCGTGTGTATAGCTTAAAAACCCAAACCTATACAAAGAACGTTTGTTTGGTTAGTGACTTTGCATGGTTTTGCCTGGAGAACCTCTGTTCATCAATTTAATTATCACACCTAAAAAGCAAGTGTTATGCAATGTGTTCCTGTAGTTTACATTATTGTCTAATTAAAGGTTTGGTTTATTGAATTTATGTAATTGTACTATGAACTTGCAACAATGGGACATTTTATAGTGTGGTTTCCAGCATTTGTTACATAATTGTGTTAGCGTTCCTAGTGCTAGGTAGAGCCTGAATTCAAACTGGCATACCTCGTGTTAACAAAGGATTCAGATTTTTACGATATATTGTGAAATAGTTTCTACTTTGCAATAGCGATCTTTATTTTTTAGGCATCTGTGGTTAGAGATTTCTTAGTGCACTCACAAGGACACCCTCAAAATAGGCCAACTTACTGATTTAAACTCTGGAATGTTATTACTGTCCCCAAACTCCAACCAGCATCATGAAACCACAAGATTCAGATGAACAATAGGTTTTGTTTGGCAAAAAAAATTTGTTCCTAGCCCTGAAGGATGTCATTTGTTGTTCTTTGGAGATTAATGGGGAGGAGCATTCCATTGCTTTGACTCCAGTCTCAAGGGAAAGCTTGTCTTTCATCCTGTGAAGCAAGATGACTGTTTCAACCCAGGCAAACTCAGTTGTTTGAGTGGAATGTAGGACAGCTTTACAGACTGGTAACTACAAATTCCAAAAGTAGTTTGCACAAGGGTTTGGCTCAGATTTGTTAGCCAGAACATCCCTAACTGCCTGGAAAAGCTTCCTCCTTACAGTCTATGAAATGGGCAGCAAGTTTACCAGGGAACCTCCATCTAAAAGGTGGATCATATGAACAAAGCCTTCCGCTAAAAGCTAGTGGCACTGATTTGCACTGTTGTAGGTAAGTGCAAAGCCAGTGTAGTGACCGTGTTTGCCAACATGAATTTCTGTTTGTCCTGTGCTTGTCTAACACTTGAGATAAAAGTTAATTTGTTGCCTTTCCCAGTATGGTATACATATCATAGTCTAATGTTGACTATGTAGAACCCAGAGCTCTTTGGGGGTTTCCAAAATTTCTAGGGCATCCTGGTAAAGTTTTGGGTTATATGACGTTCTTTGAATATTTCCAAAGCATTTTTCTGAAAAAATTTTTTCAAATAAAATAGAAGCATATATTTTTTTCTGTGCTAAGAAGTCTTCATAGAAGCAAATGCAGTTTGAAACCTCCTGTCCTATTTTACATGAAATTGAAGGCAAAACATTGTTAGCACAAAATCAAGCCAGGCTTAAACTTTGATTTTAGTAAAGTCCACTGGATATAATTCCCATTGAAATTGAACATCCAAGAAGAATTAAGGCAGCTGAACGCAAACATGAACTTTTAGTGTTTGATTTCAGTTTTATCTTTTAAAATCTGTTTTTAATTGCTCCTTTCAGTTGTCTAAAATTCATGGAACATGGTGGAAATAGGTAACAATTAGCAATAGCTTCAAAAAATATTTTTATAGGGAGGTGATGCTTGAAAGAATCAGCTTTATCAAAACTTTCCTGCTCTTAAAAATGTGGAATTGGAAATTTTTTAATACTTCTATTCTATATTTGGGTACCATGACTGCAGTTGGTTTCCTTATGATCCAGTGCAGATAAGCTACCATGAGACTGTCAGCTGGGTACTTTTCTTTTCTAAGAGGGTGACTTCTGCCTGTGTTCTTCTCTTACAGTGTCTGTGTAGACAATTAAACTCTTAACAGCTTCATAGCCATGTCAGACATTTGGTAGCGTCTTGCAACTTTAAATCATGCCAAGTCTGAAGATCTTACAACCTACAAATATTTAAAAATAATGGGAAAATAATAAAAGCAAATCTTTCAGAGCTGTGTATGAAAAGTCATTGGCAAGGAATACTCTCTATCTTATAAAAAGTTTTAAATATAAAGGTTCCAATAAAATCTTTCAAAAATAAAAAGGGAAGACAGAAAAAGATTGACATAGGGGTGTGGTATGGAGCCAACATTTCTTGGTTGTGTACAAATTCTTTCAAAGAAACACTTGGAAAAGTTCTTTGCAGCATTTTTATTGTGTTTTTCTTCATCAGTTTCATTGCCAAAATAATTTAATGTGGACTGAATAGTTGCTCTCTCATTCTCTTTAAGTTCTTTGACATGAGAATCTCATCTTAAAAAATGCAACTTTTATCTGTTATGGAATTCAGACTCTTCGTTTGGAGAACAATGGCAACTTTATTGTGCTCTAATCCAGACACGTTTTTGAAGGCTATACATCCTATTGCTCAGGATTCTTTTCACTACTTTGCTGCAGTAAACAAAGAGCTATTCCCTAGGTCAGCAGTGGCGATTAATGAGGGTGACAGCAGAAATCCTAACTTTGAGATAACCCACGAGCTACAGAATATAACAAATCCACTTAAATATCAATGGTTAAAGCTTTAGTAATTATTCATAGGGCACCAAACGTAGTAATAATTCAGAATCTTTATTGAACAATGCTGTATTTTAAAGAACAGAAGAGTTGCCTTACTAGAACAGATAGTTGTTCATCTGGCCTAATATGCCATTTGTGATGGAAGCCATCACTGGATGCTTTAGGGCAAGGTGTTAATCCCCCTCCCCTCAATATACTTAATTATGTAATACTATATCCATGGCAAGGTTAGAGCAGAAGGGATTTCTTTCTGATCCAACTGGTGATCAGCTTATGCCTTGATGATAAGGACTGATAGCCCTAATAATTTTTATATTAGCTAAAAGCAGTTGCTATTTATTCCTTTTCAAAATGGATTTTATGTTCTGCAGACATCAAACAGATGGGGTAGAATCTTATAAATATTCCAACAGCTTTTTGAAATTGCTAACTAGTTAGTCTCAATAGGCTAATTCACTCTTCCACAAGTCTTATAAATTTGCCTAAACCACAACTGAATTGATCCTCTCACATAAGAGTAAGATCTGAATCTTTTCATCCGTAATGAATAAAGTCCTATTACATCTAATAAGATTGACCCCAATCCTCCTACCCATGACACACAACACTCCATCTGTACAAATTTCAGTAAGTAATATTCTCCTTCACCCTCAAAAGTCTCCAGTCTGGGGAGACATGGAATTTTCTGATTGCACCGAGCTCTGAAGTTTTTAAGGTTAACGTGAGTAGCCACCATGAGGCACAAGCACTTCTTTATTTGCTGGCTCAATTCCAGACAGACAGAAAAGTTGTGCTAGCCCTTTGCTGGTCTGCCAAGACTCTCTCCAAGATTTTTTTTTTTTTTTTTTTTTTAGACAGATGTGTTCTGCAGGGCTAGAGGAATCGTTACTTGGCATTGATTATCTTGGGTTTCAGTGCTGGGATTTCTTTGCAGAAGCAAGTTCTTGATCTCCTCTTCTAATTTTATTGTGCTCTCACTTTGTACTATTTATTTGGATTCCTTCCAATCTAGTCTGAGCAACAGCTGTGACCAAGTGCGTTTCCTCATTAAGCACATTTTATAAAGCATTTGTGTTGTATCCCGTTTTAAGTATTTAAATGATGTTCTGGTCACAATAGTCCATTCCAGATTAATAAGCAGTGTGTCTGGATGCAGAATGTACTTGTGCTACATTGTGAATGAGCAGAGAGAATTAGTTAGGTCTCGTTTGTGCTTTCTTCTTCACAGTGCCTTTGAGGCATCTGGGCAGCTCCATTTGTATGTTCTGAAAGCCAAAGTCAATGCCTTCTCGATCTCCCAGGCAATGTAGACGTGGACAAAGCTGAATGTCTCTGGACTTGAGGATTGCTCTGACTATGCAAGAGAAAAACAAGATCAAAATGTTGTTTCGTAGCACTGACAGCACCCACTTCAATCTTGCCTTAGGTCTTCAAGATCAAAAGAAAGATCTGTCATTGAGAACTATATCTTAAGTGTTGTTATGCTTCACAGGCAGGCTTCCAGCTGTCTAAAGCAGATCAAAGATGCAAGAGAGAAATCCGGCTGTCTACATCCTGGAAACTCAATGCAACTGAGACAACGTGGCTACAATGTCTGTGAGCCAGCCATATGGCGCTCCTTTGTCGCAGGGCTTATGAGTTAAGTACTCGGTTTAGTGGTGGTAGCAATGCTGCAAGCGTACCTAGAAAGGAACTTCAGTGTATGGCATCTTTTACCTGAACGTTTATTTCCAAAGCAAAGTAGCTGGCTGGGGGAAGTTCATGGGGAATGTTCACATTAAAACAGAGATGGGGGAAGAAGTGCCAGAACTCACAGCATGTACCTTCCTAGCTCATCATAAGTGCCAAGTACAATGGGTTTGCCTAAACCACTCTCTAGACAATGAAGATACTTAAATCACCAGACACTTCACATTTGCAATGGAACAGGAATGTCCACAGACGGTTACCATGTCTCACCTGGAGGCAGTGGCTTCTTAAGGTGTGCTTAATAATTCCTTGTAAAGTGCGGGAATCTCTTCAGACGTGTGTCTGGATAGCTCATATATCTGATTCTGAATCAGGTATTGATTTCTTGGATGCAAATAGTTGCAAACAGATCTGATTTTAAAATTCCTGTGAACGTTTACAAGCTCTTCTGACGGGCTTTGCTTGGGTTTCTGATAGCAAATAAAAGTTACAGTTTCTCACACCCACTCCTCATTTTCCATTATTTGTTTTCATATATTATGAATTCAATCATGGGAAGCCTGATCCTAACTGTAGTAGAATTTCCATCAAGACCCTGCTGCATATCATGCTCTTTTCTTTCCGTGCTTCTTGTGAAACCAACGTCCAACAGGAACTGTAAAACCACAGTGGATTTGTGCCATGACCGTATGCAGATCTCTGTAATGATGCATACAGCAACCCAGCTAGGGAACGATGAGCAAGTTTTCCTTGCAGCATTTCCTCCACTCCACTACACACTTGTAGTAAACTGCACGGCTACTTTGATCATTGCCAGTATGACGTGGGTGAGATGACATACCGTTAAGTGATAGGTAACCTAGCAGTGTGCTTTTCACCTCTGTGAAATACTCAAATTCTAAATCATTAAACTCAAAATGGGGCGTGGTGTTGTTTGTGCATAGTCTTTTCCTGTCCTTTGCCTTCCTTTCTATCCTGTCAAATAAGAACAACATGGGAGACTCTTCATTTTCTATGTCAGAACTGAAGAGGAGGTAGAATATAAACTTGCCTTTTTCCAGCATGTGCTGTATTCACAGACCATGAAGAAGCTTTGTCTTCCACCAGAGCCACAAAAACCGTTGCCAGGTTTTAACTTGATGAACTAATTTTCATCTTCAGTGTGATGCTATTATCAGACTGAAAAACAATTCTTTCATATGCCAAACCTAGCCCTCCATTCTCATTGCTACTAGGATTGGCAAACGTTCCAGGAATCTCATGTTCTGTCTTAATTCCAGCATTCCCCAGTGATTCAGTTATTTCTTGGAAAAATACGTTCCATTTGAAATTAAACACTGATCATGGTAGTGTGCATTTATGTAGCAACTTTCACCTTGAAAGATCCCAACTTAGGTTACCAACAATATATACTGGATCACATCCTCATTGATGCCACTGTTAAGATCTGTCTGTGCTGTTTAAATGCATGCAGGCCATTAATAGCAACCACTTCAAAGCAATTGTCAGGGCTGGAACACAGCAGGAAAGTGAGACTACAAAGCACTTTAGGACAGGAAGTAGAAATCCTCTGAAAGCAAACACAGAATTTTGGGGAGAGTCAGAGGACAAACTCCCCATCCCCTCTCTGATGAGTGCAGTATGTTCTTCAGTGATTAAATTTGGTGAAAACCACTGTTTTATCTCTCATCTCAAGTCAGCAATTTTCCACTTGCTTTAATAAGCTGTATGGCTATTTTAAGTACTCCTTAAAATAAAAACCTGCACTTAGCATTATCCAAAAAGCGGAATCAACCAGAATTCAAGGCTTCTTTGAAATGTAACCTTTAGAGCGTAGGATCAGCTGAAAAGGAGTAAGGCAGTTGTCTTCCACAGTAAGTGGGGCCATGCTTTTCAGTATGCTTTCTTCACTCGTTATCCCACCTGATATGCTGGTGCTTCTGTTTACAATCTTAAGAACCTTTAGGAAATGTTACCAGTATTTACAAAGCCGTGTTATGCTGCCTCTCAGTATCAATATTCAGTAATGCAGGTCACTGAAAAGTCAGTATGGGAGCAGTATGGACCTAGATCAAGTGAGTCTGGGGTTATTTATTTTGTTTTAATTTTTTCTGCGCATTATTTGTATGACTGGAAGCTTGCCCTTGTGAAAACTCTAAGCATATTATGTAATTTCTTGTGAAACTTTTACAGATCTTGCTAGGATAGGAGATGAGGAAAGTGTTCAGAAAAGGAAAAAAGAATTTTTCATATGTGGGTCTGATACGAAAGCTTGTTTTCTTTTTTTCTCTGAGGCCACAAAACATTTCCATGCTGTTTATTGGTGTTTTTCAACATACTCACTTGACCTGGGTGTATGGAAAAAACTGTGAAAGGCAGCTGAAGAGGCAAACTGATAAAATGATATCTATCTGTCTGCCTACATGTTTATTTTTTGGTCTGTACCCAAATAGGACTAGAATGAATTATGGGATTGTTTTTGTTTTCTTGTATTGATTCTTCTCAAGTATATAAGAAAAGTGCCTTTTGTTATTTTATAAATAGTAATTTCCTTGTCATCTTTTAGATATAAAAATGCAAGCTTCTTTCATGCAAACTACTTGTATATTTAGGCATATTTATGCATTTATTTATCCTGAGACTACGTGACACCAACACGAGGCACAGCATTAGAAGTTTTACAGCAAATTGTGCCTTTCTCCTTCTGCGATTCAGATGAATGGTTCTCTATCACTGAAGCACTCATGCTCTTGATTGTGTGATTTGCAAGGACTGGCAGTATGCAAAGAAAAAGTACCATTTGTTTTATGTGGAAACTTAGCTGCTCTAAGAATCAGCTACAGCAAAGCTGGAAAATATGATGAGGATATTTCTGTAGCACAGCTATAACAGGGCCAGCCCAGGTGGCACCATGCTTCATGCACAGTGCCCAGAAGCACACGTTGCCAAATCGTACCGGACCTGATCTTGCTTCTGGAAATCAGAGGAAGATCAGGGCAGGCCTGATTTCAGTTCTGTTGGTATGTCCTATGGCCTATCCACGTTCACTGGCACTGAATCAGCGTGACTTTTGAGATCAGTGATGGAGCTAGAACAATAGCTGTGAAGTGCTGAGGATCTTCAAAAATGTTTTAAGAACTAAGGGGGGAGATACGGGTCACTTCTTACCTGTCACCCTCATATGGTATCCTTAAGTGGGTAGTGGAATTTATTTACAAGTTAATGCAAACAGCTTGCTTCTCTGCTACTTAAAAATTCAGAATGATCTTTCTCAGGCAGTCACAAAGTGAATAAAGAGTTTCCCATACAGCTTTACAGTGACATTTGGAGACTTTGCATGTTCCTTGTACAAATAAAAGTCACAGCAAAGTTGGCGGGAGTTTTGTTGCAGGACTACAGAATTACGTCTTTGCGCCCCCAAGTGCAAAGCAGCCCTTAGATTGATGCTAGTGGGCAAAGTTGTATAGAAGTGTAGCAGACTCTACACCAGCAGGAAGCCTGACCCGTAATGATGTTACTAACTGTCTTGGCTGGAGTATGAGGCATGTGCATGGCATAGTCTCCATCTCCACTCCCTATAACCCGAAACCTTTGGGGTTTCTTGCTACACTTGGGAGAGATTTCTACACAGCACTCTCTTTATTTGTATTTTATCTGGACTAGGTAACCGGAAGGAGGCTTGCTTTTGACTATGGAGAACCATGTAGCAGGGAGACATGTTAGCTTCTAGCATCTACAAATATCCTGCTTGTCTTTGCTAAAACCACATTCCCAGCTACTTGCTAAAAGGCCCTTTTTATCAAAAGCATTGCAAACATGTGAGCTGTCATCAGTCCTGGTTTTCTCTGACATTCTTTCTATTAGTCCAGGAGAACCAGGAGCTTGATTGGCAGATCAAATATGGACTGTGACATTCTAAAATGTTATTTCTCCCTGTCTTGTGCATGCTGGTATTGTTCTCAGACCCCCTACCTCCTCGTAGCCTTGGAAATTATTACAGAGGTGCCCTCTGAAACGTAGCCATCACATGTCCTGTGAACTCTGTGGCGTTGAATAAACGTAGGCACGGCCAAAAGATGTGTAAGATTTTATAGGGCTGGAGACCCTGATATTCTTTTCTGGTTAGTCGTCGTGATTGCTGTTTTAGGTAAGCTATGGAGCAGATACTAACCATCTTGAAAGCTTTCTTCTGTGGAACATTAGAGTTAGGACTTTTGGTCTTTTCCTGTTTATCTTTTGTGGGATGTTGAAAAGCATATTCTGATGCTTGTAGTAGACTGGATGTCATTTGAACTGTGATTTTAAAGTTGCTTCTTCCCTCCATGTTGTACAAGCTTAAGAGGGATAAACAAATTTGACGTTACTTGTTCGTAGGACTTGATGGTGAAGAAAGAATCCCTGAGAGGAGTTTGAGCCTTCCAGACCCTCCCAGAGGCTCAAACTCGTACCAGAGGCCATCAGAGGTGATCTAGTTGTAAATTAGCGTTTGGGCAATTGGGCTGGGAAGAACGAGGAGGAGGACAGGGAGGCTAGCCTCATTAATTTTTTGTGCATCACCAAAACTGTTGTGTTTTAATCTTACCAGCATTTTGGAACAGTTAAATTGACTAGAGCTCTTCCTGTGAAGAGCAAAGCACTTGGGGGCAAAAAGAAGCATCTTTCAGTGGGAGATTTGAAGTACAGCCAGCGTTCAAGCAGGGTGGAAAGTGCGTACTTCTTGCCCCCTCTCTTTTGAAGGCAGCGTTTAGGTGATCCTCAGCTACCGTCTCATGGGCTGTTGGGACTAAGTTAAAGGATCTGAAAGGGCGTGTGACTGGAGGTCGTAGCTGCTGTAGTGAGGCACAGCCGCTCTCCACACTTGGCACATGAGAAAATGACCTCATATATTACAGCAAAATCATTGCAGCTTCTACCATCTGTAGTACAGGTTATTGGAGATGTCTCTCATAAGACGAAGATCCCTAAAAGCAGTTAGTGAGACTAGAGCTGAAAGGAAAATAGTGGTGATCATGGATGGGAAATAAGGTTCCCAGGGCCACTTCCTCAGGTATGAAATGGTAAATGTTAGTGGCTTTCACATGTATGCTGTTGCTCCAGTAATTCTACCTCTGAAGCTGCCGTGAGAGGCATTCCATTTTCTTTGGTCCTTGGTAAAGGAGTTTATGAAGTAAGTTTACAATATCATCCTCCCTATAAAACGGCATTACCTCAGCTTATAACGTTTCCCTATGGGTCTCATTTGAGAGGTCTTTTAACATCCAGGGAAACTGATAACCTTCTCTGCAACTGTTTACTAGTGGAACAAATTTAATAGGAAGGTGGTTCTTAGGATAACGTTCTGTAGGAAGGTGTTAAAACCTGGCAGAATCTCACTTGTTATTAGATTTGTCAAGGTTTTGTAATTTCTTCAGAGCTTTATTAAATCCTGTTAATGTCTTCTTGCTTCATTGCTCTTAGACTTCATAGGTCTATGGAAAAGGACTCTGATCCAAATGTGCATTTTTAATGATCAAATCAATTGATCTGTTAGAACTACTGTACCTAACAGAAACATTACATTGGTGTTGGTATTTAAGGAGAAGAGAGAACATGACAGAAAAAGAAACTGATTTTTTGCATGTTTTTACTCAAACTATCTACATTTTAATCTACCATCTACTGTTAATGAGAAGCATGTTTCTTTATTAAAAATTATTATTTGAAACACATTATTTGAAATAAGCAATTTTTAGCATATTTCTGAAAAACTGTGAAAAACAGAAGGCATTTTCTTCCATATTTTTGAAATGTTTTATTCTTGAAAACTGAGATTTTCTCATGCTTCCTTAGCAAAAAAAGAAAGATCCATTCTAATGATTCTCTAAGCAATGATGAACTGCAAGTCAAAAGGTATCTCTTTACTTTATGAGCGTCCTGATTGGAGCTGCCTCTGAGGTGGATCCCGTCGAGCGTTGTGCACCAGGGACTCGCGCAGATGGAGTTGGCTGAGTATAGGTTTCGGTTTGTGAGTCATGGGCGTTGTGCTACCCGTGACATTTCCACTAATCATTGTTGTGTCCTCCATTAAAAGGTATAGCAGCTCTGGCAGCAGTGTGCACGCTTAGTCATTGATTCATTTCTGCCTCAGAGGAAAAAGCTGTTTCTTCTATTTCCAGCACCATTTGCATGTATATTATCTTAGCTTTCACTCATCAGCTGTGCTAGATAAACATAGGTATCTAACGTCAGATGACTGAGAGAGCGATGTCTCCATCCCAGTGTATTTGCGTGTTTTGAGGATGGGAAAACCGGAAAACATGTGGGCCGAGTCTGGTTTTGGACTCGGTTCCCTGCAGTTTGGCTGCCTGGGCTGCAGGAGCTGAATTGAAATACCTAAGAATCTGCCTTCAGTGCACTCGTGACAAGTTACTGGATGCTATCCTGAGTTGTTTATGCAATGCTGTGAATCTTAGTCATATTGGGGAAGTGTTTTTAACCTGCTGTTCTCTCTTGCTGGTCATGGAAAGGTTCAGGGAAACAGGTAGAGTTTTTAGCAAGGAGAATTTAACAAGTTGCTAACGGATCACGTTAATCTATCCAATATTTAGTCTCTTTTGCTTCTTTGAGTAGCTTAGGCAGAACTGTGTTGCCTGGAGAGTAAGACGTACCCAGAGGAAATAAGTTGTTTAGGTGATTTCATCAAAAAGCATTCAGAGTTGAGCAGTTTTAGTTGTTTTTTAAATGTGTTAGAGCTACTTGCATCCTCCCCCAGCAATGACAGTGGAACATTCCTTTAGCTATTGCATTAGGCAGAATCCCTTTTCAGAAGTGTTAGAATGTGCAGCCAGTCCAGACATCTGAGCTGCTGGAAAAAAGTAGAGGCTGTGTGTAATTCTTTTTAATCAAAATGCGCCGAACTTGTGAGGACATAAGCATTTGGACTGACTGCAATGAGCAGATAATTTGCAGCTAAAGAAAAATATTAATGCAGATACCAATAGAATGAAAACACTGACGCGAATGTTTTGACAATAGATGGCAAGAGCACTTTACAGGTCCTACGAAATTCTTCTAAATATCGCAGTAAAAATCCGTTCCGTTGTGCTTGGAGTGTGTCAGCAATCAATGCATTGATACCGTAGAATATGTTAACACGGTGAAATCTAGAGGGTATTATGGCTAGACCACTGAAGCATTCTACTTTGTTTTTTGATAACCATACAGTTCTAGGATTTCAGAGTAAATTCTAAATGTTGTATTTCACTGCTATGCACTAACAATAGCAAATAGTTACCTTAAAAAAAAGGGGGGGGGGGACAAAAGGTTTCAGATGTCACAGCCTGTATTCCAGGAAAACCTGCCAAGTCTCCAGACAACTGAAACTTAGTAACTGAAACTATTAAAATCATAAACTTTTATAGAATTTTCATTTTATTATGCTTTCATCGTCAGGTATTTAATAGAATACATGTTGCGTATGGCACATTATACGCTTTTCAGGCTTTATCTGCTTGGTCACTGTTTGTATACCTAATTTTTGCAGCAGACCCCACTGTGAAGGTATGGCAGTGTGGCCCTCTGAAGTGTACGTTGTGCAAGTCAGGAATCTGTGATATGCGCTAGATCTATGCTACAGTGCGTTTTCTCCCCACTAAATCAGGAAAATACCGTGCTGCCATCATGATGGTCTTCACTGTAGCAAAGTTAGGGGAGCTCACTAGCTTCTTGTGAGAGTGCAGATGAGTTATACCACACTTTTTCTTTAACTACTTAAACGAAAGGAATGAAATAGCTTTTCAAAACATTACTCTTGGTGTGACTGCTAGGACTTCAATCAATACTTTCCTTTTGTGGAAGAAAATTGTGGGACAAGAAAGGAAAAGAGAGTCTCCCGGGACGAAGTCAATTTTACCCATTAGCAGTTATATTTGAAAGGTAAAGGTAAAGGAACAGCATTCTTCCATAGTAAATCCAAAAATCCAGTAGTGTAATAAAAAGAGGGACACTAAAATCGTACCAAAAGGGTGAGTCCGAGTGACTGAGACTCCAAATTCTTGAGTTCTGTCCCTGAATCATTTTATGACATTGGTAAGTCAATTAGGCCAAATCCTTTCCTTAGTGTGTAGACTCCATAAACAGAGCTGGGAGGGTACTAAGCTGTATTGAAGCACAAGCTCTCCCCAGTCTTTGTTTCGTTGACGCACCCTTCTGTCCTGCCTGACAGGGTGCGAGAAGTATCTTTTTCCCTTCCAGTGCAGGGATAGGTGTTTCTATCACAAACCGTGTAATAAAAGTAGAAAGGAGAGACACAGGTGGAGAACATACAGTTCCCTTCAGTGCCATGCTAACACGGCTCTGTGCTTCCAGAGACCAATACTGCATTGGCCATTTTTTTCTGAGCTAGCCTTGCTATCGCTAAGGCAGTGTAAATATTTGGGATCATTGCTAGGTAAGCAAGTGCTGGTGTCACTGTGTCTACTTGCTCCTGTCCCTGCAGTCTCCTCATGTCTTTAGTTGCATAAATTTCTGCAACTGTCTGAGTTAAAGGAACTGATCTGGCTACCAAAGAACCCTTTTGGATTTTAACCAGATCAGCTCCTTGATCAGGTTTAACCTGTGGTTGCCCAATAGCTGGATTGACATTGTGGAGAGGCTGCATACAAGGGGATCCCAGCAACCATAATGGGCGTTGCTTAAGTTGGTGCTTCTGGAAAACTGAAAGTAGAGCCACAGAGTATGCCATGCTATTCAATACTGTGTCCAACTTTTGCACAAGTGGCTTTGAAGAGTTGCTCGTCATTAGCCCTGTATTTGTGGCAGGGCGAGTCATTTTCCTTTTGCCCAAGTGCCACAGTCTGGTGGACTCTGCAGCTATGGCACGCTTCAGCTTTCCCTTGCAGTGACGAGTGCCTGGAGTTGAGGGTGACTTGCCTGCTCTGGGCAATCCTGAAAATGTGGAACTCATTCCCTCTGGAGTTATGAAATGTGGACGGATTCCTCTTTTTTACAGTGGAAAAGCATGAAATCATAGCCACATTGGCTAGAGTTATTATTCATTTAACAGTTAAACTTCCATTATGTTTTACTGTTTGCTACATGCCATTTTTATGGGCTTCGGTTTTATGTATTTTGCAGTTAACTGTTTGAAAGGAGAAAGAAGTGATTTACCAGGACTGTGCCTTTCTCCCTACTGATTCTGTGCTTTTCTTGTTGCTAGGATGTTATTTGTTGCACGTTGCACGTGGGCATAGTGTAAAATGTAGTTGTATAAAGTTTTACTGTCTCATTGTTTGTAAGACGCCCCTGGAAAAAAATGACTGTGCATAGGTTGTGCTAAATCATCTCTATATGTGGTTACAGACATAGCTATAAGTACTGTTACTTGTTGATTTGGAACAGAAATTACTGAGACCCTTATAGTGTCTCACTGTTTCTGTTCAAAAACGTTCAAAGCATGGTCTTTGCTTTTCAGATTACGTTTTTTTATGTGTCAATTTGAAAAGCTAAAAAGAAATGCTGATACTTGTCATTCTTTGAAATCAATAGCAGCCTTTCTGTTAACTTAATTAACTTATGCCCATTATCTTTCACTTATTAATATTCATCAGAGAAGGTATCCCTAATCATGTTTGTTTTGGTCTAACTGGAAAACGTGCTCCTTCTTGCAATGTTGTGCTGCTCTGTAAGATTCTCCAGACAAGCCCTCTTCTGAAGCTCCATGAGAGCAGATGCTTCTGACACCATTGCTTTGAATATTAGCCTGAGGCTGTCATTTGGTGCAGTTGAACATAAGTTCATGCTGAAGTCAGTGGACTCTCTGTACAGGAACTACTGGAATGGGTCCTCATTTAAAATTCGTAATAGAAGCCTTGGTGGCAGTAGTTTTTGGTTAGCTAAATTAAGACTGCCTGAGGGACAGTACTAAGTAGGAAAAAAGGCACGGGGTAGTTCTTCCTCAGCCCACCCATGCAGGTGGCGAACGTGATGTGGATGGCTTTGTTCCCAGATCCCCTAGAACACCTGGAAAGGGAGACTGTGGGTGGCTACTCTCCAAGTGACGGCAGCAATGTGTCTGGGTGGTGAGTGGTACGTGGCTATGGACTCATTCCTCCTTCCCTTCTCAGGCACAAAGGTGAGGCTGTAATCAGAAGGTAGAGTAGGCTCTACCTAAGGTGTGGATGAAGTAACTACTGCATTATGCTTCCATAGGGAATGGATCTGATTATTAGAGTTATTGGAGACTGAGTTTTCTCTGGAGTGACAAGATTTTAGCAAGCCAAAGTGTCATATACATGCACACTACTGTGATGCATTCACAACTGATAGAGGCCAGTGTATTGATCTAGTTTTTCTGTAGTTGGGGCGTTTCACTAGGATGCTTGCTTGCAACATGGACCTGAAGCCATAAGCTGTAGAAGTGAATCGTGCAGTTAATTCCAAAGCACTAGAATTAGCACTTGTCTTGAACCTGTGCAGTTTTTATCTGGTGAAAACATACAGACTCACTTCTTATTTCATTATTTTATGTAATGAAAATGATTTTGAAAAAGAGGGTGGAAACACTTCTTGACTTGCTTTTCTGCTTACTGTGAAACTTGTGTTGCTCTCGTGATGAGTCTGCCTATTGGGCTGTCACAACGAAATCATACAGTAATTGTACAGTAATCATGCAGTTTTTTAAAAGGAGCCGCTTACTTTTCAGTCTCGGGTTTTGGGACTCTAGTTTGGGAGTTACCCTGATGGTTTCAGGCTCTCGGTGGTTTTTCCCAGGTTGAAATAGGGACTTGAATCCCCTAAAAATTGGGCGAATTCAAAATCATGCTGATAAATTACGTGAGAAAATAAACAGAAGGCATTTTATTAGAACCTGTGCCATAACTTCCATTGATATCCATGGAAATTTGGAATGTAGGGGTCCTGGTGGACAACAAGTTGAACATGAGCCAGCAACGCATCCTTGTAGCAAAGAAGGCCAACAGCCTCCGGGGCTGCATTAGGAGGAGCAACACCAGCAGATGGAGGGAGGCCATCCTTCCCCTCTGCTTAGCACTGCTGAGGCCACATGTGGCTCAATAGCTTTTGGAGACACAGAGCATGCAAGATTTGACTAAAAGGTAAGAAGGAGCCCCGATAATAAAATGTGTGTCTGGGCTTAAACTTTCCAGATACATAAGAGTTCCAGTTCATAGCCATCTTTGCTGCAAAGGAACATTTCAAAAATACAGGGTTTTATCAGAGTTTGCTTCCTTGCTGATGTGAGCTGAGCTTGAATTTCAGCTCTGGGTTCACAGTACCTCATCCTGAGCCCTGTGAGGACTCAAATGTTTTCAACCGCTAGAGTGACTTAATCACTATAGTAATGCTACTGAAGTAGAAATGTAAGATACGTATCTGAAGGTGAGCGGGTCTGCAGAACCCTCTCGCTTGGTGCTTCTGCAGAAGGGCTAGGACCAAGCCTGTTAGAGGAAATGAGCAATGTTTGAGGTGTGAACTTTCCCAAAAGCAGTGCCATGCCCTCTGGGACAGCAATAGTAGCAGTGTCTCCTCGAAAGAGCTGACATGCTGATTGGAAATGGGGTGCTTCACCGAAAGGTTTAGGTGACGATGGGAGCGGTGTAACTCATCATGCTCTTTGCTAACTTGGGATGTGACCCAGAGAGTGGCTCAGCATTCCTGTTGTATAGCAGCCATAACACCCTCCACTGATGGGGAATTCTCCAAAGTAGTGGAGGTGGTTTGTAGGTGCCCGACTCTCCATGGTGCGCTCTGGGGTTTGGTTGCCTCATTTCCCTTAAAGCCGTTTGGAAAATCGCAGTCTGAAAAGTCTGGCTCAGAACTGCAAAATGACAGTACCTACTCTAATTGCATTATTTTAAAATATTCCTGTCAAGAAAAGAAAGAACCCTTTCCCTGAGCACCACCTTCCCTGCACACTTTTGGATACAGTTCTTGTGTATCTAAAGCTTCATGCTGGATAGCGACAGTTTCCTGATTAGGGCAATCTTAAACTGTGGTACAAAAAACCCAGAGGAGAGTGCAAGTGTCCTGAAGCAGTGCTAGGTAACGTTATTCTAAGGGCAACCGGTCAATCGGTCGTTCATGCGTTGGGAATGGAGGGAGGGAGCGGGAGGCTGGGCAGTTTTGATTTAAATGTCAGATTGTTTTGAAACATAGTCCGTACAGTATGTAGGTCACTGCTAAAGGGATAGACTGTATCTGCAAAGGTGCTGAGAATGATTAATTTCCCTGGACAGAATTCTCGATTTTTTTTTTCGATCTGCACTCAAGCAAAGCTGCACATTCTCATTCACGATGGGCTCAGATTTCAGACAGTCTGCCCAAAGGGGAAATTTATCCTGGCAACTGCTGAAAGGGGAACTCTTGTGGATTGGCACCAGTTTGTACATTTAAAAAAAAAATAATTTTTTTTTGCTGCGTTTAGGGTAGTTTTTCAAGGATGGTTTATTTACATTTCCTTCTGTGTTCGCTAACTATTTGCATCAGCAAGAGCTGATATTTATGCGCTTTCTAGCAGCTGCCAGGCACCACATAAGATGTGTATTAGCCTCATTTCACTGGCATGAGCAAACAATACCTGTATTTCTGCGGAAAATTGTGCCTATAGTGCTAGCTGAGTGCTTACTTCTGTGTGGGTAGACGACTAACCGGTTTGTCTGAAGAGACCTGTTGCTTAACAGAAGTGATTTTTCACTAGTCAGTCAAATTTAGGCCAGTGATTTTTTTTTTACTTCATAGCTGAAAAATCATACGAGACTGAAGGCCTGCTTACGGAGTGGATATGAGTTGAGAAACTTCAGTCAGATCTCCTCTAAAGCACAAGGGATGAATTATGTACAATTTCTGTAGCAGGCCTAACTAGAGAAAAGCAGTATAGCTGTATCACACTTTTGGGCAAGGTTTTCTCAAGAGGTTTTAAAGGGCAGGTCTGCTCTGGGAAGAGTCCCCCATGAGTTGCCTCCATCCCTCTGAGCTCTCAGAGGGTAAGTGGCACTGTAAAGCCCTGCCTCTTATTTTTCTGTCTTCGCTCTCCCTGGGGAAGACTGGAGTAAACTGACCCACAGGCTCAGCGGATATGAAGACAGCTTTTCAGGGAGAGCTGTGCACGTAGCTGTGCGAGGAGGGGGGAAGTTTCTGGGCTGATGTCTGTGTAGATGTACCAGTTTGTGAGGGACAGCCAACTTGGGCTCTAGGTTGGGTTTCCTTCTTGTGTTGCAATAGAGTTTTGTGTGGAGCGGGGTTCGGGATGACACTGAGTTTCACTCTTTGGATCCAGGCATGCATATAGGTCCTCTCTAGCTAGCAAACTTGCATTGCCTGGTTATTACTAGGCTTGGTCTCTTCCATCTCCAATTTCCTTGACTAAGATCTCCAAGATGTTTATATTAAAATCTTTTTGGGCCATTAACTGTTTATATGATGCCTAGTTACAGTGCATACTGCCAAACAATAAATGCTAATGGTACAGTTGGACTTTTGACATAATAAAATTCAGCCTAATGGAATATTTAGGAAAGCCTTAACAAAATCTCTTTAACAATTCTTTACATGAGCATGAACCTTGTTTCCCTTCTTCCCCTTGATCCCAAGCAGTCCGGACTTTATTCAGGGCCTTGTAGTCTTATAAGCAGACATATTTAAAACTTGGCCGATACGAAGTTTTAAATAACTAGAACGAAGCCTGGTAAAATTATTCGATGGTCTAAAATAGTGACTTTAAGTGTTAGTTTATTTCTTATTTTTCTCTACTTAATGTGATGCTTGCACATACAGGAGTAGTTTTTAAAAACAGGTTCTGTGATAATTATTCAGTCCATCTTCTCATATTTTCCAGAGTAATAGTGGTCCTCAGATTGTAATCAAAGGAGCGTTTTTGGAGGGCCTGGGTTTTTATTGTGATTGCCAAAGTGGCTGCAAACAAAGCCTGAATTGACTCCTATTCATTCTTCCCATGCTGTCAAATACGCAAAGAGTTTCTGATAGATGAGAAGCAGGTGGAGGGGCTAAGCACAGAAAAGGCACTAGTTAAATTCTATACAGAATGCTGCTAAGATTAATTAAGGATGACTTTGGTCAGTAATTGTGTCAGCCATATTTTCTAGTGCAATTTGGCAAGTTCCTCTGAACACTTCCCGTGATACATGCGCACATAACTTGTATGTGCTGTGTATCTTCAAAAAGTATAACTTCAAAATTTCAGAGAAGCCTTGCAAAAGGTGTTATTTACTGAATAAAATGTGTTTTCCTGGAATCCTGATGGATTGATTTATTACTTATGCAGTTTTTTTCTGGAAGCTGCCACATCATGGAATTGTGCCTTCTGGGTCAGAGATGAAAGGAGCTGGCCGGTAAGAGTCTGTGGAACTGAAACAATTTTTTCCAAAGGTACAGTATGATTTTAGCTGTTGTGTTGAAATGCTCTCTTTTGCCTGGTCACTAAAGACTATTAATTCATATTTCTGCAGTAAAGAGAATATTTGGATTCTAAGTAGCAGGACACCTTTGGTTGTTGCTGGGTTTTTGAGGAGTGTGAGTCAAGAAGTATTTTATTTTTACTTCGACCTCTTTTTCACGAATCATGAAAAAAACATGGTCTGGGATTCTGTTCATCTCTAAGTGTACACTAAAGAGCTTGGGTGAATATGTTTGTCCAAAATTTGTTCATAGGTTAGTCACCACTGGCAAATCATTACATGAGACTGGCCATGTGCTTGCTTTTGGATGGTTAAAATTATACAAGAAAAATAATGCAGATGTCTTAACATTATGTGACCTCTGAAGTTTGTGAACGTAATTAGAAATCCTTTTGGTAAGCTAAGTGGAGTATTCTGCAGAAGAGCAAGCTTTACCACATCAAATCTGTGGTCATTATTATAGTGCTCGGTGTGGAAATCATTTTCAAAGCTTGCAGTCTTGTCTAGATGAGAGAAATAGTGAAGGGAGCACATTGGAAGTAGCTTCTCTATAGTATCAGTTTAGGAGATGATCTAATTTCACATTCCTATCCGGTACAGTGTTACTTCTACTAATTTTTGTGTCTTGCCTCAGGGGTGGCAGGCACTGCCCTGGGGAGGAGAAAACCCTGTAGAAGACTTCAGTTGAATTTGAATGATTTATTCAAACTATAGTCTGCTGGCTTTTGCTTACGCAAAAAGCAGGCATACTAGTTTTAACTCTAAGAGCATAGGCAGGGAAGGAGGAAAATTTGCCAAGTATGAAAGGAAAGCAGTGCATAGCCAGAGAAGAACAAAAGAAGAGATGCGGTTCCAGAGGAGAGAGGTGTGTTCAAAATATAAACAATGAAAATGAAGCAAAGCTGGAAGTAAAATGGCTGTCTCTTTAATCAGTTAGGGTCCGTTGTGGTAGGTAAGAGTGGAAAATCTTCTGTTCAGGGACTATGTGACTCCTTGGGTGAGAGATACCAAGATTCTGAGTCAAACCTTTAATCCACTTTCTGGACTGTCACCAAGTTAAAAAAATGGTGTCCTCCACACATGAATTTATTGCTGCACATAAAGTTCTGAGGGTGAAGGACAGCTGGAAAGAGTGTTCAGAAACGTGCAAGAGTTTAAAATCCCCTCCTGTGCGTTTTATATACAAAGGAGTGTATGATTTTTCTAAATCTCCCACCTTTCCATGGATGTTCCAATGTTTTCAGTTCTAGTTCGTCAAATATCCTTTTTTACACGGGAAGAATACCAATAAAATTGCTCAGCTAGTAACAATCTCTCTCATTCTTTGATAGTACTTATGTTGAGAAGGCAGAGTTAGGAAGAACTAAGATTGGATGGCCTGTACAGGATTCCCTGTGGGATAGCTATCAGGCCTTGAAATATACTGCTGGAAGCCAGGAAATTCTGAGTCTTAATCCTACAGATGACCCAGAATCCATCATTGGTTGCGAATAGATTACTAAGACATTAGTTTTCCACTACTAACTAGGGCTGCACGTCTGCAGCATCAAACGCTTTGGGCTTGATAGTAGGATTTTGGCATCTGTAGCCTCAGCTGAATCCTCATTCTCTTTGGTTTTCTGCTTCTGCATCATCTTCTAGGCACTATTTCCATACACAATGAATGAGGAGAGGACATAGACCAGAATATGTATTTCAAAATTCACCTGGAATTTATATTCACCTGTCTAAAACAGCCTTTCCCCTGAAATTCAGTAGCTGTAGATGGATAATAAAGGGGAAAACTGTGGTAAGATCCCTTGCCTTTGAGTTCCCGTAGCCACCTTGTTCTCCACTGCTGTAACCTCTGTCCACTCTGATGACCCACCAGTCTGTTCAGCCTCTCCCCTCTCTGTAGATCTTTCCTCTCTTGTTCAGAAAAGAACAATGAAAGCTTCATATTGTCTGTCTGATGGGATATTTCATGTCTTCCATTAGTCTAAAGATACTGTCTGTGCGCCACATAGAGCCCCTCCATCATAAGCAGAATTCCTCTTGATCACGCAGATGGGTTTTTTTTTTTTTGCTTTAAAGACTGATGTAATGTTTATAGAAAGCATTCATATATGTTATCTGAAAATTCAGAGGGGTCTGTCAGTTGTTCAGAAATGGTCAGCAAGCCAGATGTTATGCAGAGTTTCGCTAGATGAAGCACGGTTAGCTCCCCTCAGACCTGCTCACATGATAATCCCCTCTCCCTTAGCTGCCTCTGAGTGGAGCCCTTGCTTGTAGCGGCACTCAGCAGACATAAAATATGGGCAAAAGTGCCTGTTTGTGTTGAGAGTGAGTAACTCAGTTCGGCTGCTAGTACCGCATTTGACCATAAAAAACCTTTTCTGTCTCCTGATTTCTCCACTAAATCAATTATATAATTATAGAAGCATTGCCAGTTTTTCTGAGTTTCTTTTTTCTTTTTCCAGCTGCTTTGTGGATGTCTTTTTCACTGACATGGTTTTGCTGAGGCAAAAGCTGTTATGTTTAATGAGTGTCTTCAGCTAAGTGTGTATATAAGGAGCGTATAATGATGAGTAATAGTCCTTCACCATCTTTTCTGTAGAATTTAACCAGTTAAAAGTAATTCTTGAGTAAATATCCTAGTATTTCTTTCTCCTTGCAGCTTAATATATTAAGAATAAAGTAAAAAGAAAATTAACTTCATTTAAATTATTTAATTTTCTTCAGTTGCAGATAAAAATCGTAGGAGTGTGCCCATATGGCCTGTACTACTGAACTAGATCTTCATTTTCACAGATTTAGAGCTCTAGAGGCAGTGACCTCTCCTGGAAGCCAGTGCTTTATCTTTGAGAAATACTGAGGCTTATCTCTGGATATGCAATAGTAAGTCCTAGCCCTGTTCAGTGCCTGGCACCCCCCTGGCAGCTCAATAGGCAGAGGGAGGAGGGGAGGATGTTATGCACATCTCTGAAGCTTGAAGGCTCCTTAAATGGTTTAAAGAGTAGTAAAGAGAAAGTGTAAGGACAGAACAGTGTCAGGAAGTGTATTCTTCTTCCTTTCTTGTGATTTGCAGATTTCCAGTGTTTTGGTTTGTAAACTAATGAATAAAGCTGTTAAATAGTAGCAAGGGAAGCAATCAAATGCTGTATGTGATTTAAGTCTTCCTGGCTTAGCAGTCAGTAGGAATTTTATATTTCCTGAAGAGATTGTTTCTGTGTCCACTGAAATTGAGGTTTTAATGGGAACAACTGCAGAAATGCAGCACTGGATTTTGAGACCTTAGGAAACATTGCAGTTCTGACACCCGATTGAAATATTACAGAAGTTAGTTTTAATAAAATATAAACAATTTTAAAATTGTAACAAAATCAAATGGAGATACTCAGCTTAAATGACAGTATTTGTAAGACTCAGATGAAAAGAAGGGAAAAAAATGCATTATTTCTCCTGTCTCCCCTCCCTATACCAGTTCTTGAGTGTCTTGCTAAGTGTCATTTGGCTAAAGAGTCAAGCTAAGCCCTTCAGGCAGTTTGTGACAGCGGAAAATGGTATCAACTTCCAGAGGAATTTTGTGTATATACTGCAAGGTCATTAGTCCCGGACTACATCTGCAATGCAAGCAGAAGTGTGATTGAAGTGCTTGAGGCACCACAGGGAAATCTGTGCTGCTATGTCTTCACTGCTAGTATTGCTTGTAGCAGCTACAAACATGCGAGCACAGTGGCGTTTGCTCTCCGTTCAGCAGTCATATCTTCATGGGCACAGTCAGATCTCCAGAGGATAGCCAAAAAGAACGAACCCCGCATTCCAGAGTCATCCTTCCTTATGCAGCTTGGGGCAAAACTTGAGTTCAGGTCATTTGTCTGGAGTTTTGCCAAACCAGCTTTATGGGGTGGCTTTTTCAAGAGCTTCAGCACCCATAGCTGATTCCAGGATTTTCGAATGAACTTCTGTAAGGCTGATAAATAACACTCAGGTTTTAGAAAGTGGCTTGTAGCTGTTAGCTTCCAGTGCAGTGCTCATTGCCAGAATTTTAAACCAAAGCTCTTGAAAACCTTTACCCTTGCTGAGTAACCTAAGTAGGGGCTAGCATTTTGGGGGCCATTGCAAGTGCCAAACTCAAAATTCCGGACAGCGTGTCTGAAAAAGAAAGCAACAGCAAAGTCTTTCAAAGCAGGACATTTCAAATACAGTGGTAAAATCTAATTGTCACAACTGCACGTGCTAACGGTTAAATTCTGATCTCTGGGATGGTGCATCGCTAGATTCTGCCAAGCGTTTGTTGTTACTAAAGAACCTCTTCTGGCCAAGACAATAACACTTTTCTACCCTTTGAGTAGTTCTACTTTCATAACAAGTCCAACACCCCTTTAAATTGAACTTCAAGTCAGAAACTGTTTGAAAATACTAATTCTTCTTTCTAAAGTCATTAGTTTCTTTAATAATTAGTTTTCCGTCTGGTCAATATGTTCAGTGACATAAGCAGTCTTTGCCGTGAAGATTTTGTCATTTAAGCACACTGTAAAATGCTTTTGGATCACGATTGCTTTTATGTACTGAAGCCTACGAGGACCTCATTTCCCTCTTGTGCCTTTCCATACCTGCTAGACTTAATCAGATCAGCTTGGCTGTATCTCAGTCACACTTTCATTTTCTAACACAGACTTACCTGCCCTTTTCCCTAAGTACTTTAACTCTGCTTTTTGCCCTGAATGCCTTTTTATCTCCTGCTCCTCTCTGGCTGGTGACTGAAAATCTTCCTTTGTACTTGATTGCCATCTACGTAGGTTTTGAAACAGAAAGAAGTGGTTAGTAGCCATATCCTATGTGAGAATGCTTTATTTAAATGGGTGGCTATCAAATTTCAGAAATCCTTAATGTTATCCCTACACCAAATGCAAGAAAGCAGCCAAGCCCCTGTTTCACAGTGGACTTCCCTTTTGTACAGAAAGAAAAACCCAATACCAAAACAAACTTGCAAGACATAGGTAAATAGATTCTCAGTTCATCACATTTCTCACTTCAGTTCTCCAGCAGTATTTCTTGTGTTGGCTAGTGATGGCTTCACAAAAACCTCTGCATCCAAGCAGAAAGTAAACAAGTGAAGGCTTTTGGTTTCATCAGTCTCTAATCTGCAGGAGATGTACAGTGTATTATTGGAATTAAAAATGTTAATATAGTAGCATATTATTTGCAACTCGCTTCCTCTGACCCAGCAGAGTAACCTATTTTGCAAAAAAAAAGTTTCAACTTTAAGTATACCTAAATATGTCTGGCATTGAATACTCTGCCAGTTTATATCAGTTCTGCCTTCAAAGGGCTGTCATTCTGCTGACAGGTTTTGGGGTCTGATATATTTTCAGCTCGTTCAAAATATTTATGGTGGGAAATGGCACTAGAGTGTTAAGATAAAGAAATTGTTCAGTCCTGGATCATAGCCTGGAAGGAAAGTGGCATTGGCAAAAAAACTACTGGTAAATAGTTGGGTTTTGTATGTTTCTTGTCACCACTCAAATCACACCCAAATCCAAGTGCTTTGTGATTTTAAAGCAGAATTTTAAAAAGTCTGCATATGCTCTTAACATTCCAGATTTTAGCTGAAACTCAAATATTAAAACAGTATAAAAGAATCTGTGCTGGAGAGATTTCCAGCCAGGATGAAACACAACCAGTACTGGAAATTTCACTTGAAAACCTGATTTTGCAAAATTGCTTTGTATGTTTCCAGGCCATTATTCCAGATAACTAAACTCCAGATATTTATTGCAATTGAATCTAACTTGCAAAGACTCAGTCACACCACAAACAAATCTTAGTTGTTAAGAGGCGTGCATCTGAGATGTACAAAATTGGGGTTTGCAGTGTTTGGTCACGATTTCCGTGTGTTACATAATTCAGAAGATGCTCTCCCACAATCTTAACTGACCCAAAGATACTTTTAAGGGATTGTTTGTAGTTTCATGGAGCAGTTCCTGACTCTTGCAACGGCATGATGACTTGAACTAAGTGGATTATCTGTATGTATATATTCCTAAATATACACAAATGTTTGCAAGGCTAGAGGCAAAAAATCAGGAGTTTGTATACTGTATATTCTGCATTTTGATTAAAATGACATTTTTAATCTCTGTGACATTACTGATTTAGCATGAACTACTAGAACTTTAAATCAGTTTACAGTGAAAAGGTTATTTTGTTTGTAATAAATATATATACACGTTCTCAGTAATTCATCTCCCACAGGAAAAAAAAAAGGTTGTTTAAAAACACTTACTCTGTTCTTAAATCATTAGGTTTTTTTTCAATTAAGAATTTGCCCCAAATTTTCCTGAATTCAATTGTTTGGATTGAAGAGCTATCTTCTTTTTCTTAACGCTATCTATATATTAATTTACCAGCGATAAATACAGCTAGAAATATAGAGCTGGTTCATTTTTCCTGAATTTGACTATCCTGCCAAAACGTACGGGGGAGAATTCTGCCAGAAGGAGCAGATATGTCTGTGTTTGGAGGGCAAAAGGGAGCTGCAGGCCTATAATCACATCAGGGTCTGAATGCAGGATATTGATGAGGAAACGACCATTCTTTCTTTCTCATCATTGCCTAACATTCCCAAGTAACGTCCTGGGTTTCTCTTGTCTATTTTTAATAAATGAGACTGAAAGGCAACATTGTGATAATCTTTTCTGATCTGCTGTTTCATTGAAAGAAACAAAAGTGCTCTGCTGCACAGTCGTCGCAGATTTGATCTTTTGAAAGACAGAAGCTCTTAAGGAATAGGTTGCAATGTGATGTGCTGGCTACTGTCTTACGTAATTGTCGGGAGAGGCAGAAGGAGAACTGTTTATTTTCTCTGCTAGCATGGAAAGTTCAGTAGGCCTAGAAACCCTCAACAAAGCGATAGAGCAATAGTCTAATAAGGCAGCTGAGTATGTGGACGTATTATGCTCTTTGGATTATTTGAACAGCAGAAATATTTCAGTGCAGACTTAATGTACGGAGTCGGGAAAGGATGTTGTTATCCCTTCTCTTTTTTCCTGGTATGCCTTTTATGTCTTTCTTTTCTCTATCCTTTCTCACGTTTGTTCACAGCTAATCCCATATTTGTTATATTAAGCAGCTTCATAGATGTGACATTGCAGACAAGTTCTTAAAAAGGACAAAATACTCTCTCATCTTTACCACAGAGAGAAGACTCAAAGGTGACTAAATCCCTACAGTCCAGTATCACATGCACTGGTTGAGAAGTGCTGGCATGCTGATTTTGTGACGGTTTTGCCCAGGTTGTTCAGCAATAAATGATTTACCTTTTCTTGCGAAAGCATCATAGTCAGGATGGCAGTTGTGCATTTGCATTACTCTAAGCATATACTTGTCACAGCTGTTTGTGCAAGCACCAGTAAAGGGCACGTTTGCCATGAATTACATGATTTGCCTTGCTTTCCTAAATTGAGATCACTCATACCGGAACTCATATTTTCTACCTGGGCAGTTTAGCCCATATCTAGGAAACTGTGCCACGTGGAAAAAAGAACTTACTGGACTGGGGCCTTGGTCAAATGCAAGTTCGTACGTGTGACGATAGCTACTGGGAGAATGGCTTTTAACGGCTTTCTTTTAAAATGAATGTAGATCTTGGGATTTCATTCTCCCTTTCCTTCTCTTTTTCAAGGAAAACAAATTCAAAGCATTTGTTGTCTTGAAAGCTGGCAGGGGGTTGTAGGTATTTTTGGTAAAGGCTGAGGTTAAAACTTTAGGGTTTGAGGACGTTTTGTGTGAATGGAGGTCTAGATTTTTTTTGTGAATTAGAGGGTGTGAAACTCACCTGTACAATATCAGCTGGAATCAATATGCTGGAGACACTCAAGCCACAGCAGCCAGAATGATTTCCAAGTTGTTGAACGAGTGTGTAGAACCTAAACTTTTGCAGATTTTTCTCCTTTTTGGAAATTAATGCCTGATTCTAAGGAGTGTTGAACGCCCAGAACAGCCACAGATGTCAAAAAGACTGGTGAGTCCTTAGCCCTTGGTATCAGTTTTTACTGTCACAATTATCTTCTCACAGGGAAACTCGAAAATGAAACAGTCTACATCTGATAAAGCAGGGCATCCATAGTGGTTCTTCAAGGAGAAATATTAGTTAAGCTTTGGAAATTATGGAAGTTTAGGGTTGGTTTGTTTTTGACATGTGGTAAGCACCACAGGATTCTCTTGTTGCAGCTTACTTTATTGCTTTTTGAAATTAGTCGGGGTTTTCCCTTCCTCTCTTTCCGTTAAAAGATGTTCAAGTTTCTGAGTGGAGGTAGCAGATCTCCCTTAACGTGACAATACTGAAGATTCAGGGTTTTACCATTATGGAACGGCTATCTTTTGAATGAACGCAATGGCTTGGAAACATTGCAATTTGAGGGAGATGAGTGCTTCTGCAGCTATGCTACTATTTTTGTCTGCCAGCATTTATTTATATCAGCAAATCAAACAGATTTCAACCTGATTCTTTTCTTTCCTTAAATCAGAAGGCGCTCACCTGGAGTGAATGGACCTGCATAAACACAGAACAGATTGTTTTGGAGCTAATGCTTTAGTTGATGGTGTTTCCTGTGCAGCTCCGGCAAAACCTAACCCAGTGGTGCAGGGTCCTGTGCTGAGCAGCTTTGTTATTTGCTCAAATCTTTCTGAAGTTCATACAAAGAAGAATTGCTGCTCTCTTATGCCAGTGTAAATCAAGTATAGCACTTATGGGATAATGCTGATGTAAACACAGAGTGAAATGGGAGAGATCTGAATGCAGTGTTTGTCTCATCACAGTAGTCTGCAGTCTTGCAATATTCAGATTTATTTGGGGGATACATTTGTACTGGGCTGGCAGCTGCAGTGGAGTACAAATGAATCCTCTCCCCTTCCTACTGTTTAGCTATTCATTGCACAATTACAATGAGGCTTTTTTCAGTCATTCTGATTGATATGTTAAAGAAACTATGTGGAAAAATTATCCAGTTTGCTATTTTATATTGAGAAACAGATCATAATGGTTTGGGTTTGTTGCATAATCCATTTAGAAAAATATTAAGATAGAAAAGGAGGAGATGAGCGTCAAGTTCTTTTGATATAGGCAGGAGTCTGCCTTTGAAGGAAACGAGCCAGAAGACCCGAAATTGCTGTGAAGTAGTGATTTCTTTGTAGAACCCACTTCAAGATCAACTTTAGTATGTGGGATGTTCAGTGCCACTGCACGTATCTGAGACTTCAAGATATCTAGAGTTCTGACAAAAATATTGCTTTTATTCACATCACGTATGTAGAAAACCTGTGGCCTGATGTATAGGTTCCTTCTTAGGCATTAGCCTCTGAATTGTTAGAAAGTACCAGATGGAGACACCTGTCCAAATCCACCGCAGTATTGCAATTGTGTAGGAGTCACTGTGGGCTACTGTGAAAATAATGGCGTGGCAGAGTTATTTGCTACCTGAAGACTTCACCGCTGGTTTCCTTCTTTTTACAACCCGTGACAAGTGAGGCCCATCATTTGAGGAGCTTGGGAGCTGGACACAGAAATCTCTTTGATATGTAATGTGACATACCTGACCTGCAACAGGCTCAATGAGCAGCAAACCACCAAATGCCCTTGGTTTTAGTGTCTTTTTCAGTGGCAGAATCGCACTTTTAAGAGCTCAGTGCTAGCATGATACCCTGTCTTGCTTAACTCTTTTGGCTGTCTTACTAAGCAAGAGACTAGATGGGCAGTCTTGTTTACAAAATATTTGGCAAAGGATAACTAAGGAATTTTATAATGATATATAAGCATTATAGAAAGATATATAAACATTATAACATTTATAATATTTATAAACAGTAAAAGGTAATGGCTGAAGACAAGCTGAATTCTGAAGCTGTCTGTGTTGGATTGCCTTACAAAGCAAGCTGTTCATGAGCAGCAAAGCTAGTGAAGCCTGGTTTCCTACAGGTTTGTCTATACACATGGCTATGCTTAACTAGGCTCCCTCCCAGCTCCATACTACCGCAGTACTTTTGCTTCTCTTTCAAGTCACTAGTATTGGTCCAGCCCTGCAAAGCTGTCAACTTGTTCTCAAATTCTGTATGATTGTTTTGCCCGGTCACTTCTCTTTTCTCATATTCACCAGCATCCTACCACTCTCCTATACACATTCTTCCTTAGCTCCTGTCATACAACTCCTGCTTTTTTTTTTTTTTTTTTTTTGGTCCTATCATCTAAGTGAGAGTTTGCATATGCTGTGGCTTGTCTGGAGACTATCACATGCTGACTGGCCTATCAGTTGCTGTCACACAGAATAAAAAATGCCTGACTTTGTCTTTCGGGGAGAATTAATAGGTTTCTGCTGTAGTCAGCTGCTAATTTTTACAAAATATGTCACAACTTTGAGACTTCCCTTCCACCTTTAAATTTGATTAAAGTTATCCAGTGGGTTCAGAAGGAGAGTGGGAATAGAAGTACGGACAGTCAGACAGCATGATCTACAAGCCTCATTTCTTCTGGAAACGAGGCTAAAAATAGTATGTGGTTGGTAGTTTCCTGTTTAGGGGAAAAAAAATGTACTGGAAGTTAAACATGTGCTTGAACTCTTTTATGAATAGGGAGGAACTGATATTGAAAGAGCAGAGGCCCTATGTAAGTGCTGTCAGGGAGTCCGGGGCCCTGTACAGGAACACTGGACAATTTAGGGATTCATCATCGCAAGAGACAGTGTTGCTACAGGCGCCAGTATCTTTTGAATGCTGTCAAGAGGGACTTGCTTGGGGGATCGTTCCTGAGCCGTGGGTGCATCCTGCATGGATGCCTTTCTCTCATTCTTTACAACACAGGAAAACAGAGAATCTGGATGTCGTTTTCACTAGATCCTTGTCAATTAAATTCTTCTTTTCCAGAGACACTATATTGTAAGCTCAGCTGTGTGAAATAAATTTGAGTTAATGATAGTTGGTTCTTGCTCCCTAACTGAGTAATCAGACAAGCTCTTCAGGGCTGAAACAAAGGCATACTCTTAGCCAGCGCATGGTAATTTTGCAAGGGTTAGCGTTAAATGGTAGATACTGCTAAAGAAGTGTGCTGGTGAACATGGGAAATCTTGCAAATAATAAAGTTACTTAGACCAATAGATGTTGGTCTTTGCTTTAGAAGAAGCCTAAACAGCATTAAAAAATCTCATTTTGAATGATGACTCTCATAGTCCTCATAAGAATAATCACTTAAGTTTAGCCAGAAAATGTTTTCTCTCCTAAAGCGTTACATCTGTTGGATACTTACCAATGAGAACAAGAATATTATTACATCATGGTCCTTTGTGGATAACCATTTTAGTCTTTTTCTGCCCCAGTCTGTAAAATGCTCTGTGTGAATGAACCATCTTCCTGAATGAAGTATATCATTTTCTGTGGCCTTTTTTTTTGCTGCAGAGCCCTATAAACACAAAAACGGAAGAAAAGTAATAATGGAAATGAAAAGTTGTACTTTTTTATGTATTAAAAAAATCCATGACATGCTGCTTACATGGCACTCAGTCAGAAATCTCATTTATAAATATCAGCCCATTTAAAACATGTAAAACTGACATTTACGTTTTTGTAGTGCAAATAACATAAAGAACAAATGCTGTGAGGGTTTGCCACTGATGCCCAGGAGATGAGCAGTTAGCCATGTGTTGACAAAGATCTAGTATGCAGTGCTGCAAAGCTGTTTTTTAATTGCATCGCTACCCTGGTCTGTATTATTTGAAGCCTTTTTTGTGTGTCTTGCTTCACACAAACAGCTTTGTTTATGAGGATGCGTCAGTAGGCTTCATCGTTTGTTTGTTTCGCGTTTCTCATACTATCATCTGAGGCTTCAGTGTCTGGGAATGTTTATTTCGTGGACTTTGGGTAGTGGTGTTAATTTTTAGAGGCACCATATGTCCAGTTTCCATATGCATGGCAGATGGCTCTCAGACAGGAGGGAGCTTTATATTTCGATACATCGAATGGGACGCTTGGTGACAGGCTACCTGGTAGTTTGTGGCGTTTCTACAGCATTAAAAGGAAACAGAAAACCCTACTAGCATTAAGCATAGATTACGGGCCATTTTTGTTGGGTTTATATATGTAATAATGAAATAGTCTGTTAGAGAAGGAAGTGAATGAGACTTCAGTCCTGCAACTTCTTACGAGCACAGATAGATGACTGTGCTTGCCTATCTGTCTTGACAACTCTTGGAACAGTTTATCAAAAGAGGATAGGGTTTTTCCTCCAGACAGGCTTGCGGAGTGCAATTCTATGGACTCCTGTTACCTAAGTGACCAGACAACTCTGTATAGTTCTTTCCGGTTTTAAACCCTTTAAATTTCAAGATCAAGATCGGACTCTTAGAGAAGTAACCATTGTACATTACAATGAATAGTCCTTTCGATCAGTCATGACTGGTTATTTCATGGAAATGCAAATGTATATTGCAAAATGCAAAACTGTATATATACTTGGTGTAATGATTTAGATGTGCAGACATTCTGTTTTGCGCTTAAACATGCACCACCTTGTTCTGCATCACAAGAGTCATCAGTAGTCTGCAACCTGCTTTGAGTTATCCATAAACTTCAACCCCTGTAAATGTTTTAAATATATTAACAAAGTTAATGGCTATGGTGTGGTACGTGAGCCTGTCATTGAATGAAAGCTGGGAACCTTACTCAACGGTCACTGAAGTCAGTGGGGGAAGCTGAAGGCCTTGATTAGCGGTGACGGATTGTTGCTGTTCCACTTGCAACAATAGCTAGTGATGCTTATTCTGTGGTCTTATGAAATTTGTTTGAAGCCTCAACCAGCTTTCCTGGTAGCTGAGCATCCACACCATAGAAATAACACATCCTGTTTGGCAGCTGGAGGAGAGAAACCAGAGGAAAATGACTAGGCTTGTAATGTTAGTGAGTCGTTTCTCCCCATATCTTTTGCTGAGTGTAGGGTAGGATGTAGCAGCAGCAGCAAGGGTGAAGTTCATGCTGTCGCATTGGAAGGTGTCAAGTTTCAGAGGTGTAAATCTGCCAAGTTTCATAAGCACTGGCTTGAATTTTGAAGTGCCTTCAGACACGAGAGACTAATGCTAGGTCTTAAAAATGCAAATGAAGAACTCCATGTTCTTTTGGAGTTGGTGAGCGTCTCAGGACACAATTTTGGTTGGAGTGTACTTAGTGACTTAGTCTCCCTGTTGATATCCAGGATATGAAGGATGCCAAGGATGTTGTCTCTAGAGACATTCGCATCAAGGTTTTTTTAGCGCGTGTAGCTGTAAACTCTGTGTAGAATGTGTAAAAGTGTCCTACTGTACAAAGGAGGTTGGTTTATTTTAAATGCTCTCTTGTGGATGTGTCCTTGTGAATTAGTAAGATCTAGCAGATGCTCAAAAGATGTTGTCTCTTCCCCTATAGTATCTTTATGGGCTCATTCTATCAATAGAGTTTACAGTAATGCCATGGGAAATCTGTCTTAGAAATGAAACTTTCAATCTGTTATCCAAGAGCAGAGTCAAGTTTGATCACTGACATGTTCTGGACTTCCAAATGTTTGTATAATGCATTGATTAAATGAGATAAAGGTTGGAATCCTCATTTTAGAAATAGAAGGTATTTACAATGTGTTGAAAGGAGAAGTAATGTGGCTGGTTCCTTCATGCATCTATCCATTGGGTGTCACTCTTCCCTCTGTTTGATTTATGCCCTCTAGAGGACATCATTGGAAAAGCTGTCAGATTTCACAAGGTTTAGCCAGTAAGAAGAAGATTACATTGTTTTTTGTTGGGTGCGTGCTGTTATGTAATAGTAGTTTGAGCTGCCGGTACTGGGAATAATAGTAAAAGAGGAAGAAATCAGCTACCATGACCAGCTGTTGGTTTCTACCAGTCAGTCCCGTTAACTTATCCACGGAGAGAACCCTCACGTAGGGTGTTAATGAATGTTGGTTGCATCAGAAAAAAAGACTGGATGTGATATTTTAGGGGAACAGTAGGTATTTGTCGTAGCTGTGCAGTTGGATCTCAGTATTCAGACAGGATCCTTCAGTGGCTGATTTATTTGATTCCCAGATTATAAAAATGAGGATCCTTTAATGTATACATCTCAAAGTGGTAACTGCTTATGTTTGAAAGCCAGGCTGCTTACAGTTGAAAATAAAGAGTCCAAAGCATTAGTTGGATCAGAGAATTTGAGACTTAATGAGTTCCTCCATAATAAGCCTTAAACTGGCAGCAAACTGACTCTTTGATTTTCTTTTATTTAAGGAAATAAAATTTGTTGGAAAGGTATCAAAAGGCGACCCATTTTTTAACAAAACAAACCTTATGTAAGTCTTGGAGAAAAAACATACCATGTTGAGATCAACAGTGAAAAAAAATAAAGCCAGAGTATAGGTCCCACTTTCTGCATTGCTGGCACAAAAATATCACTATAAAGAGCAGATACTATTGCTGTTAAAAAAGATGCACAATTTTCAAATTGCTTCGCGTTCAGTAGCTTCTCATAGTTGTGGTCAGATAGCAGGATTGTTTTTTCCTTTATCAAAAAGAGCTGGCATTTAACCAAACCTCATAGCAAGGGTGTTGTTGTACCTGAGGAAGGGAGAAGTTGTTAGACTAAAGAGTCTACTCTTTTCTACTCTTTTCTATAATATCTGGATGTATTATTGGAATATGATAATAAGTTGTGAATGTTGACGTCTGAATGTGGGTAGATTATGGATTTAGTAGCTCTCCTCCTAATTGAGCTGGATCATTTGGACCTAAAGGCTGTGCCAGGACTGTAGGGAAAACCCATGCTTTCTTCGTTCCATTTGTCGAGCTCCATGACAGGCATAAAAAGATATATGTATTCAAAAACATGGAAATAACAGTTATTTTAATAAAAGAATCCTTGCATGACTTTTCCCTCATGAAAGAAAAGAAAAAAAGAGGTTAAAAAAAAAAACCAGATAGTAGTAAATATGCTATGTTGGTTGTCTTGTTCTACCTTTCTGACAGTCTTGCCCTTCTGTTAAGAAATCAATAATGGAAATGGTATAGCAACCTGATTACTAGAGTATACTCTCAGCCTAGACTGTACTGAATATTATTCAGGAAAACATGTGAAGTTGCAGCCCTGAAAGATATGAAAGTTAAACTCGTGCATGTCTTAAGTTCAAAGAGCAGCTAACAAGGCCTTTCCCAGTCGGAGCATGACCTTCTGGCAGAGAGATCAGGCTTCTGTGAATGACGTAGACACTGTCACAGGAACAGCTGAAGAGAAAGAAGGATAATTTTCCTCATTAGGAAATGATAGGCCAAAAATGTAAAAGAGAAAAATTATCTAATCATCGTTTCTTCACTAACAAACCCCAGTCAAATTCTTCGTAAGTATGTCTGTGTGTATATGTATATAAGTAAAAATAGAAACTCTGATGGAATGGTCTGTTGTTTGATAGTGTGACTCTCTTGCCATTCCTAATAGCAATGCAAAGATACAGCAAATCGGAAAACCTAACTACATAATATGGGGCCAGTCTTAGCAAATCCTAAATACATTTTACAAATGCTGAACAAAAAAGTACATGCAAATTTCCCTGGGCATTCAGAGTGCTGCGTGGAAATTTTAGTTCTGAAGCTTGTGGCAGATTTTAAGCAATTTTTATTTTTGCTATATTTTTGTAAAGCTGTAATTTAGTAACTCACTGTGGATTAAATTTATATACATCTATGCAGTGAGAAAGCATGCTGGAATTTCTGGTGAACAGGATTTATAATAACTCCTGGTTTAGGCTGACTTGGAAGCAGAACAAGAGTAGCCTTTTCTGGTTTCCTAAATTCCTTCAGCCTTCAAAAAAGCTTTTTGTCATTTTGGTTTGGCTTTTCAGGCTAGCATGAGCTCCAGTCCTTAATTTGTTTGAGTTGTGTGCACATCCTTCAAATAGGTCCTGTTAGAGAGAGCTTGGAAGTTTTATATTCAAATTAGCTCACTTATATCCTTTCAGTTTATACAGCAGTAATATTAAACTTAGTGTTTATGTAGCAGTCTCGCAAAGCTCCCTTTGAGCTTGGTGATAGTCTTACTATTTATAGGTAGGTAAGTGAGGTATACAGATTTAATGACCTGTCCAAGGTCACCCAGCTAGCCATTAGTGAAGACAGTCTTTTCTGACACCCTGCCCCCTTTGCAGCAGCAGAAAAGAATGTAGCCTTTGTATATAAAGATTATCTGAAACTTGCATCGTTTCTAGAACTATGATGTACAAGATATTCCCTGAACGAATACCCGATCATTTTGAGACAGAGCTATGTTGTCATTGTAGTGACAGCTATTGAACGTTGTTGCACGGGTGTAACACTTCTGCAGCAGGATGAAAAGCAAGTTTAGAAGTGTTTAGATACTGTGGATGTCAATATAATTGTTAACATACACACTAATTTGCACGCTAATTTTCAGAGTGTCTAAACATCCCTTTCTGAAACAACAAAGGAGGGAAATACCGGGGCAGACACCCTGGACAGGGAGCGAAGGCTGCGGGGGAGGCTGGGGAGCACCTAGGAAATTCCTGCTGGCCCTGTCTTCCCCCTCCCTCTGCTCTACCTCCCTCCTGACAGCTCTCTCTTCTCTGGCAGCCATGCAAAGTGTAACAGTTTCTTCACAGTGCCCAGGATGGGATATCAAGCAAGGCCTGTTTGAATAGCAAGTGATGTAGGAAGTCTCTGTTGTTTTGTTTTTTTTTTCTTTTGTTAGGGGTGGGCAGTATACATCCTTATTTGTCAATAACTGCTGTTTCAGAGCCTTGGGTCCGGCCATATGTATGTGGGTGTAGGTGTGAGTGGAGGCCAGGGAACAGTACTAGTACGAAAAAGAAGGGAGAGTCTATCTGAAAAAATGTGAGAACAGCTGGTCTATACAAGCTGTCTGTTCTAGCCTGGGGCAAGTGGATAAGCGTATAAGACTAAGAAAACTAAGTATTGTTTCCTTAGGAAAGTTTGTTTAACTAATATACTTGATTTGCTAGTAGTTATCTTCAAATCGGAGTTACGGTCCTTTGCCTGATTGCTTCAAGATGTATTTTGTTCCTGCAAGGACTCTTAAATCCCTGGAGGATTCCTCTAAACATCTGTTCAGGCTTCACTAGAGATAGTTATGGGTGACTGCTGTGATGCCGTAATTAGAGATGGCTGTTTGGTTAACCAGGATTCCTCTGTGTCCACCTGGTGCCATCTTTTTTAATGTGAGTAGTTAAATGCATCCCATAAGCTAAATAAATGCATCCATTTGACATTCTGAAATTGGATTCAGGGCTTGTTTTTCCAGCAATTTCTATAATTCATAAAAGTCTCAGTTTAAAAAGCTTAGAATATAAGTGTATGTATTGAACCTTTCAAAGTGGTCACGCTGAGGGTGCAAACATCTACTCTAATACAAACCATATGAAACGTATACTTTTTATGTTCATTACCCCAGTATGTTAAGAAAGTACAAATGTAAGCAAGGCATACAGTGCCAGGGTCTAGCGTAGTTTACAATAGTAAATCCCAAGTGCTCCTTGAACTTTTTACTGCTAGTTTACACGGCTGTAAGTCAGAATGGGAATTTGGTAAACATTTTCACAGTTCACCTCTTGGAATTTTCCAGAGAAACGTATGTTTCAAACAATGTGTAAACTAACCGGAAGATTTCACCAATTCTTTGTGCTTTCCAAACTCAGCAGCTAAAAGTTGCAAGTAACTTTGTCAGTTGTGTAAATGTAGTGGTGTGTTTTATTATTATACTGTGCTTATTGTTTTTCACTACTTCGAATCAAAGCTTGTTTAGCTTGCAGATTAGCTATTTCTATAAAAAATGGAAAGAAATAGAAATAAAAAAGCTACTCTTACAAGTGTGTCTTAGAATGTTGAAGTCCAGCCACGTTATTTTTGGCAAACGCATCACTATGGCTAATGAAGACTCTACAGCTGGAACTTTGTTAACCGTTCTGTTAATGATCCTTCACGAGCCGAGATGAGCCAGCTCATTACTGATGGCTATAGTCTTTTTGTGTTTTGCTAGCTGTACTGAAGACGTCTTAAAATAACAATATTAGAAACATAGTTCTTTCAGAAAATTAAGTTGATTTGGATCAAAAGAAAAATTCTTAAACTAGAAGCTACCGTTAGTCAAACTGTGGGCCACTGTGAAGTTTTTAAAGAACAAATTCCATCAACAAGGTCTGCATTGTCTTACCCAAAAACTCTGGACCTATAAATAGATCTCACACGTATGTAAATCAGACTCCTAGCCAGTATAATTCAATCCACAGTGCTTCAGCAGAATGATACTAGCTTAAGCAAATCAGGTCAAGAATGACATGCAGCAATACGCCAACATCACCACAATTGCTTCATTTTTTTTAAAGGCAATGTCACCTGTTCAGTCACTAAGGCTTTCTTGCTGGAGCACTGCAAAAAACATAACCCATTTACCCCATCTCTGCTTAGCTTCTCATCTGTCATAAGACTGTGGCTATAACGCTGCTTTTACGTGATACTCTTCATGCTTCGTGTAGCTTTAAAAGTCTATCAGCTTGAAACCATACTATTTCCATTAGCTCTTTTGCTGTGGACATAGATACAATGGTATAGCAGTACTTAGAACAGTGTATTTCTGAAAATGTGAAACTCGCATTTGTAACTGCTAATTTTTGTATTCCTTTAAACTTGTGGACTGTTAAGGGCCTATTTTAACCTTAGTTGATGTTTTAACATCTAATTTCTTCCACATAAAATCTTGGAAATTCATTGTGGATGACATTCATATTTGGTGTAAGTGCAATGAATTACAAGAATTGAATGAAGATTATTTTAACTTTTTTAATTTTTAATTTCACCAAGGATGAAATTCCAAAATATTCAATACTGATCTAATACTACTCCCATTAAAACCACCAGACTGTTTACCAGGTATTTGAGTGATATTTCTTGTTGTCTTGTGTAGTCTTGTCTTTTACTTCTTCCTTCTGTCTTTTAAAAGAAGGTTCCGACCACTGCATTTTGTGAGGGGTATGATCCTGCTGATGTGCAAAGCACCAATCTAGGAATATTTCGTAGCTTGAGCTCTTCTTGAAGCTTACAGGAAAATTCATTTCCTGAGTCCTGAGTAAATATAGATGCGAGCTTGATAGCAGCTCATCTCTGGGTATTTTGATTGGCGGTTTTGGGACTCAAGCCCCTCAGTTCTGCCGAAGTCCTTTATTTGGCGCTAATCCTATGTTTTAATCTATAGCCTGATCTAAATTTCTGTTCACTTTTGCCCACCTGGTTGGTCTGAGTAGAAAAAGAAAAAAGAGCTCTTGTTCCCTCTATTGTATTAGGATTGTTGACAAAGGATTTGGTAGATTACAAAAGAACATGTAGTTTTTCCAGTGTAGGCAACTGGGTTTCCAGAGATCTCCTTGCTCCATACCTCCCATGGGATGCCATTCCAGTTTTTATGTGGGATTGAGCACTCTTGGCTGTCTGGCTGAAAAGTCTTTCCTCTATAGCTGAGGAGGGCAACACAATGAAATGTTCTTTCTTTCTTTGCCTTTTGGATGTGCTTTGAATACAAGCTTTACCAAAAGCTGCATTTTGAAGCTACTCTTCCTTTCTGCTTTCCAGATGTCCTTTCTCTGCCCTCTCTTTTCAGGTTATTTTGAATGCTTTTGAAGCATCAGCCAGGGTGGTCCTTCATAATATAAATGCAGGGAACGGGCAAGATGATCTAATTCTTTCTGTCTCTTCATTTCATTCCTTAAATTTATTTAATGTGATGTTAGGTCTGTGCCATGGCTTTCAGGCCTGGATTTGAATCAAATCCTGAACTTCTCCAAAGTTTGGTGGTGAATAGATTGGACTTGGGGTCATGCGAGAATGCGTTGGAAAACTTGTACGTATGACCCAGTTCCCCCAAAGAAGAGGTGTGGCTGAAGCCATGGTTGTAAATTAAGGCTACTGCCTCTACAGATTTGATTGTCACTATTTTGCTTTGCTGGAGAAAGGGGCACAACTCCCTGACTTAAATGGAAGTACACTGTTTATGCCAGTTCATCTCTACTACTGCCAGTGGCCAATTTCAAATGTAAAGAAATAGTACTCTAGCATTATCCCATTGTTGTTGCGGGTGAATATCCGATTAAGCGGCAAAATCTTTTACTGAAGTATCAAGTAAGAGAAAGGAGGGATAACAGATTGTATTACTGTGCTCTGAGAATAGGAGTATGAAAGACTAACTTGGCTTCTAGTCCAGGGACAGCTGTTCTAAACTAAGAATGAAAAGGAGCCTGCCTAGTTTCTCAAAGCTGAAAGTAAGAGCTCCCCGTGGATTCTGCGGAGCCACAATGGTGTCCATGAAAAGAGCGTCCCTACTAGGGTGACAACAAAGGAGTTGTTCAGCTAGGGAGGATCTTTTCTGTTGTGGGGATAAGTTTGAGAAAGGAAGAAATTCTTAACTACGAGATGATTCTGTTGCACAGGAAAGCTAGGTTTGTAGATGAAAGCACTGAGTTTATATTCAGATCTTCTCAGTAAGACATTAAATACACAAGAAGAGCTGTGACATATGGGCCGCGTTCCACATTTTCAGAGCATATTTCAGAATTAATTGTGCTGACAAAATTTTATAAAAAGCAGCACCAGACTCCATTCTTTTTGGCAACAGTAGATTCTGACTGCTGTTTAGCAGATGAACATGTTTTTCTGGTTTTGTTATTTTGGGCTTGGCTCACATGCTTACTGTACAGATGATTAGGGAGAGAGTTACCTACACACTTATTAACGAGGCTTAAATTACTTGCAACAGTCAACAGCCTTTTAACATGTAGCCCTGAGAGCCCGGGGGTGAGAAGGGAGAACAACAATAGGACTAGCTAGGAAGGGAGGGTGAAGTCTGGAATAAGATTTAGGCTGTGTTGTTGTTTGCAGCCAGTGTAGATGGCTGTTCAGGATCCAGAGGGCTGAGGTCTAGTCTGTGGAGAATTCCAGCGTGGTTTAGTCTAGACTAAACATTTTTGGATGCATCAGCTCTATCACTCTTGCTCAGATTCCTCTGCCAGGAACTAATTGGAGTTGATGATCACCTACCCATGAGAACTGTGAATTCCATTTGGAAGGTGTTTTGGGGTTTTTTTGTTTTTTTTTTTTAAAGCATTTAACAGGTTTTGGCAGTAGGATATTTTTGGCTCTAAAATTACAAAAATACTTTTAGCATAGATTCAGGTATAAGTTTTAATATTCTCCAGATTCCTTCATTTAAAAATGGTGTCAGTTACAAACAAAAATCCGCCCATCCTTCCAATTTTGTTAACCAAATTCACTTTATATTCATTTAATTTCTTTTCAGATTTATAAGGCTGCCGTTTTCTTCAAGCTTCGTAATATGGAATGCATTCTTTCATTCTTGTTTTGATAGCCATTATGTGGTCCCCCCACAAAATTTTCCCACCATGGTCAAACAATATGAGTGGGACTTCCAAAGCATTCAACCTTGAGCAATGATTCTCACATTTAAGTCAGTGGGATCAGTGTTAGGCTGACCTTAGGTGCTTTTGAAAACTAATCCTTTCTCAGGTGTTTGTTCATTCACTTCTTATAATATCCTTTCCTTGGATTGACCTTGAATGGCTGTTTTTCATTGTCAAGTCTTGTATGCTGAAAAGTCAATGTTAGCATAGGGAAGGTGTTATGTAATGTAACATAATTTTAGAAATTATTGCAGATTTGCTTTCAAATTGTATGGAGAGATCTGAATTTTCTTCTTCTCTTTCACCCCATCTTCACTCTTACTAGGAAAGGCTTAGGGAGAAAACATATAGACAGATATTTTAATAGCTGCCAAACAAAGTTCTTTTGGACAAGAGAAATCATCAATTATCAAAAGTTCTTCATTGCAAAAATTAAGTATTTTTGATCAGTTCTTTTGTGTATGATTGCGTAACGCTAATTCAGGAAAAATGAGGTTTTGTAAAATTCACAAGGTGTTTAATAATGCCATTTTAGTCAATGTTCATTTCCTACCATTTTAAAAATCAAAACAGATTCATGAGCAATGGTGAGGGATCTGCAGAACTTGTTAAAAGCCTGCAAACGAAGTCTACTTATCCCATAAAGATCTTCAGGCTGCTGCCTCCAGAGATGGTATTTAGAAACATAAGCCAGCCTTCCACTGATTGGGGTGAGAAGGAAATTTGCCATATGATCAGATGCTTGTATAACAATAGTAGTAAAGGCAGCATAAAATCACTTGCTTTTACTAGAAGAGCTGATGTGGATAAAAGTATTTGGGACTTTGATGACCGTTGCATCTGATGAAGTCTGATTTTCTTTGAGGCGATTGATCAGACTTGTCAATACATGGATCTCTCTGGCTGCAAAATTCCTCTTGAAGTTGGTTAAAGTTCAAGTGCTTGGAGCTAAAGGATATAATAACCACTGTTGCATATGTTACTATAAGAATCAGAAGGTCTTTCATCATCTTCTCTTCTCTGAAATTCAGTTCTGTGCCATTTCTGAAAGAAATGGCTCAACCGTCTGGCTCAACTGAATATGAAGAAATATAGACTCCATGTAAAATTCTAATCTCTTACTCATGGTCTCATATTTTCTCTGATAAAATCTATTTTATCATTAATCATTAATCAGTTAGTTCTGGATCCCATTTTGTTACAGTAAATTTAAGACAGCTTTAAGCTTTACTTGTCTATCCTTCTGACAGGCGTACGTGCTCCCTGAGGGGCACTACAACAAGTCTCCTTGCACAGGCCTGGGCAGTCTCTCTTAGAACGCTACAACTTAGAAAGGGTAACATGAAGTCAGCAAATGGGGTAGTGCTGACACGAGTTTTGCAGTCAGTCTGATCAGCTTTGCCAGTAGGAACTCTTTTTTTTTTTGGTTCAGATTCCTGCTCCTCTGCCATAGGAGACCAATTGTCTAATACATCCAGTAAGTTTTAGAGAAGGAGGCTTATTGCTTCTGAGGAAATTTCAATATGCTTTGTATTAATTCTGAGCAATCTTTCAGGAGCAATTGTAGCAAAACTTAAAATCGCAAGGAGATAAAACTCCCAACATTGTGGACTCCTCTTATCATAGTTGGAACCTCTAAAAACCGTGACATCTCATGTGCTCATTTCAGATCTCCTGTGCACTAGGAATGAGCAGGAAGACATAATTGGTTTAGTTGCTGTGGTCATTCCTGTAGGAGACTTTAGAATGGTCTGACTCTTGCACAGAAATATTCCTGCTAAATCTTGCCTCATCTCTACCCTCCCATATCTTGGAAGGGCCCCTGAGGAAGTGGTGGCTGACCAACTCTGACTGGGTCAGGCATCCTCCAGTTCTGTGACCATTAGCTAGTTGGATTTTTTGGACATGAGTTGAGGACAGACGGTGGATGACCTAGGAGCAGTGCAGAATGCTTTATTAGGACTACTAGATCTTTGCAGTCTCCTGCAGTGTGACCATAGGATGCTACTGAAAAAGCTGTGTGATCTTGCAGGCATGGAAGAAATCTTTTTGAAGTGGCTGAGTTAACTGCTTCCAGTGAGTCCCCACAGCACTGTGATGATTGGTTGTTCTATTTTTGCAAAGCCTTCTAGATGTGGAGTTTCATGAAACTTAGACTCGTCACCCTATTTGTCCAGTATCTTTGCTAAGCCACCAGCAGTGAACTTGGAATTACAACGCCAACTGTATTTATGAGGCTTAGCTATTGATTGTCTTTTCCCTGGATCTTCACCTAGTAATTTGACTCCTTGATGCATCTCCTATACACAAGGGAAATTCTTGCATGTAAGTATACCCAAATAAGAGGATACGATGCAATGATTAGTGAGAGGATCTTTTAAAAACAAACGGTAATTCCTGTTTCTAGAGTCTCGTCTGTCAATGCAGACAGTAGTTCCGCTTACATCAATGTGTGTGCCAGTCAGGTGGTCTTTTAACTCTCTTTGTGTGGCTAGATTTCAAAAACCTGCATTGAACAAAAAAGTCCTAGTAAACATTTGAAATTTCCCTGCAAAACTGCCTTGGTCATTATATCTTCTTCTGCCTCTAGAAAATTCTGTTGTTCTTTCCATGTCTGGTATAGGTCATCTCTATAAGTCAACAGGTCAGTAGATAGAAGAATGACTTGCTGGATGGAGGCCTTTAGTCCTTTGCAAGGCTCTGGAAAGTGCCATTATATTTTCAGGCTTTTACTGATGTTTAGGAAGAAGATTACGTTGGGGCACCACAGAATATCGCAGCTCTTTTTCTGGGCTTAGGGTAACACAGAAGGTTCCTGTAGTGTAATTTTGACCATTTACTTTTGAGAAGGAGAGCACCTGGCTCTGCCTGTGATGCTAGATGAAAATCAGCGTAAAAGGCTACTATGTTGTCATAGTTTTTTTTTTTTTTTTTAAGTGTCCCAGGTTGCCCTTTGCAGCATGTGCATTCACTTCAAAGAGCTTTGTGCCCGCTGATTACATTAGCCCAGAAACTACGCTGTTAGGAAGAGCACCAAATATTACAAGAGCTGGCAAGATTGACTCCTTGCAAGCGTTGCTGAATAACCTCAGCCTGCCCTGAAATCGAGACGTATTTTAGCAAAAATTCTTTCACTCTCTGCTATGGTGTCGCTTCAGTCATGTCTTTCAAACAGGTTAAGTGGAAAATTCTGGAAAAATGGCACATTAAAATATGTACTGCTAGGATGAAAAATACTGGATCCCTAAATTTTTGTAAAAAGTAGATTATAAAAGACCGCAAAACAATAACTCAGCAGTAATTTCTTCTCAAACTGTAGCAATGATGACCCAAATAATCAGCTAATATATACTCGTGTCACTCCATTAAATTCAATGACTTTGTGTTGATTTAGACCAGCTAAGTGTCTTAACAGATGTCCAGTTACTACTGTATTTTGCTGTTGTAGTATCCTTTATGGAGAGAGGTCTGTGAAAAATGCAATAATGTTGAACTTTTACACATCTTAATCCATATGCATAATTCCTGTTAGCATTAAACCTAGTTCATCAGATTAAGTGCATGGCATTAGATTGTTTTAAAGAAGATCTGTTTTTTCCTTTTGTAGACTCTGTTGGCGACAAAACACATTTTTTATCCTAAGGCAAAACTGTACTTGGGAGTTCTGCAAGTGTGTTTTCTTAAACAAACCTGACGTAAGAAAGGTGGAATAAAATATAGATAAGGGCTTGTCACATGGTTTGAAATTGCCTGGTGCATAGCCAGCAACCATGGGTTTGATATGTATGGCCGCAGGTCACTGCACACCATAGTATTTGTGTTAAAATGCACTTACCTTTCTTAAAAGGCGGCATATACAGGTGGAGTTCCAGCAATGATCAGTTCTAATAGAATTAACCTACAAAAATTGGCGAGAAAACTGCTGCGTGCATTAATGTATGCTGTTTTGCTATTTCTCTTTGTTTTTTGGTAATATTTTCTATACTTAAACACATTGCCAACTCTTAGTTCTTCGAAAATGCAAAAAAAAGGCGTAGCATCTTACTGAATCCTGAAAAACATGGCGACAAAATTAGTGTGCCTATTAAAAAAAGGTTTTAAGGAATCAATAAATATAATTAATTTAACTAATTCCATAAAGAAAAAAAGACCAGCACACTGGAGACAATACATAGGTTCATACTTTTGACTTGCTTCATTACGTTTTGCGTTGGAGGAATATACAACTAATTTTAATGGAAAACACACAAGTAGATATTTTTGTTGGAGAGAATTTAGTAATTGGTTGCAACAGACAAAACAGATTTCCCAAACCAAACATTAAGTGGAATACACTTTCCTTGCTTATAACAGACAGACGTTTTAAACTTATAACAGACAGTTTATGAGCGATACTCATGCTGTGAAGTGGCAGGGGAGGGAGCGGAGGATAGAAGGAACGAAGTCGAAGGGAGAACTGGCAGGTGTAGGAATGAGATGGAGGAACTGTAAAGGAATTGTTTTTCCTCCTACAAAAGAACTGCCAAGTAGTTTCTCGAATTAAACAAATATTCCAAAAAGCCAGAGTGGGCCATTTTGGGTATATCCTCACCTTAGTCCAGGCACTGGGATTTAAGCACATAGCTGCGCTCAGCAAACTGAAAACATAGTACTACACTTCTCAGGCCCTAATGGTTAAAATTGTGTGCGTTTTAATAAACAGACCAAATTTTTCTTCATTGCAAGAAAAAACATAAGGAATGGAACTAGAAAGAGTCAGACAGTACAAAATCTGCCATGTCAGGTTTCCGGGTCATCGTTCTCACTGGTGGGATGGGAAGAGCGTGTGGTGAGGGAAAGGGGATAGTCCTTTGCAGTGTGCAAGCTCACAATACCCGGACTAGTAAGTGTGTTCAGGAACCGGGACGAGAGAGCAGTCAGTCATGAGTACGCGGTTTCCATAGGTCTGCCCCTCATGCCCTGGTGTTCAAGCAGGAGCCGTGGCACTGTGGGCTGAGCCTCTTGGGGCTGCGATTTTGTTTGAGTCTGCAACTTGCACTTGTTGCCTTGGGTCAGCACTAGCTTGGCATTTTCTGCATGCAGCCTTCGTTAATATTGCTGCCTTGGCTTGTCTTTATTTTCTCTGTTACAGCATTGCTGCGTGTTATAGTAGTCTGATTTGCACGCACATTGAAATATTCGGGGTTTTTTTTCTTAACTTAGATGATTTTCCCTCTTACCTGTGCTACCTTCTCCCTCGCTGTCCCAGGAACAGATTGCTCTCCTTGGAGCAGCAGTGTGAGAATGTCAGCCATTATCCCTCTAAAGTCAAAGGCTTTATGTATCCAGAAGCCAGCATTCCTGTCTTTTCTTTTTCGTAATCTTGAAAATATTCCCAACACGTACATCATTTCCATCTGCTGACACTTCCCTACTGCATGGTTTAATTTAGATAATGTGAAGGAAAACAAAGCACGTAGGCACTGTTTTATCTGTGCAAAATGATCGTGCTCACTCTGAGCTGTCTAAATGTGAAGGTGTTTCTGCCTGACTTCAAAGCTACCCAAATGCCATGGATTTGGAAGCTTGATGTCCTATTCAGATAGAGTATTACGTTTCACTGAAGAGGACGACTAGAGGGATAGACATTGGGCGGGGAGTAGTCTTAGGGAGATGGCAGCAAAAGAGGGTAGAAGAAATGGAGTAGAGGGGAAAATCAAGCCTAGGAAAGAAATGGATGGAGTGCGAAGGGGAGCTGACAGAGGTGCACAGTGAGAGTCAGAGGCTGCCAGAAAAGAGTGGGGAGAGAGAAGCACAAATGAATGAGGAAAAAGAAGTTACAAGGGTAACAATTCTAGCAGTGGTCTTTATATATGTTCCCATGTATTACGACACTTCTCTTTTTCTTAATGTCACTGGCTTCGCCTGAGTTTAAACTTTTCTATGCCTTTTTTTTTTTTTTTTGTGAGAGGTGCTATGATGAGGAATCTTCCAAACCTAACAAGCTTAATCTTTTGCCTCATAATAAGTCAGAGAGTAGTCTCTTAAAAAAGTACTTAACACATCAGTTATTTAGAGGTGTTGCTTGTTAAAACCCCTTTGGACTTTTGCCCTGGCTTTCAGTAGGAGCAGGATTAGACCGGACAGAAGAAAGCAACGGTATAAGTAAGACTAACAGGCTGAAATTAGCCTCTGGGGAGAAGGCATTTCAGTTAAGAGTGCTAAATTCCAAAATATGGTAAAGCCTTCCTTTAAATTGGGAAGTCCTAATTTTAAACTGCTAAAACTGATGAAGATCTTTGCTCTGTCTCAAAACAATGAGATCAGCTCCCTAAGGGCTTTTTTCCTGTCCTTCTTGTCTGTGACTTTGCTTGGCTGCTTGATTCCAAAGGGCAACCTTAGAAAAATACCTCTTAGTTATATTCATAGTTGGGCAGCATAATATATTTCCAGAAACTGGTCAGTGATAATCAACAAATAAACAACAGCAGGCATACACTTCATTTTTGCAGAGGAGGAACTCATTTCAGGACCAGACAAAATTTAAGACTGATGACTGGATCATTATGGTGGGAAAATGAAGGTGTCGGTTCTGCTATGCCTGTCAGACTAGGAGTGAAATACTTTGGTACTAATAGCAATCTTGACAAAGTCATTAATGTATTAGTAGAGAAATAATATTTTCCCGTCTCCTTTCCCAGCTCTGTCTCCTAGCTGTGGTTTGATGCTCAGACCACCCAAGCTCTCTAAGATGATTACTGCAGCTGTAAATTCAGTTTCAGAGCGTGGCCAAAACAAGTAAGAGTGATGGAATAAGTTATGAAAAGAAAAAAGCAATAAAACTTAAAGAGGATACTACTGTTTTGTATATCTGGCATTCAGCCAGGAGGACAGGATTCAGAAAGGGAGAGGAGGTGAAGGAGAATGTAAAGCTATAGTTACCTACTTTGGAAATGATAAATATTAGATGGGATGTGAGTGATGCATGTAAAGTGATCAATCCTTACTTTGTTTTTTTTTTCTTTTATCCTTTCCTAGGTGAAGAGAACAAAGAGTTACCTGGTATAATAAAAGGACAATGGGCTTTGAGCAGATGCTGGCTAAACTTCTGTGGGAGGTGATTAAAGCATGATATAATAAAAAGAAATGCTGAGGTTAGATTTAATGGGCTACATATTTTGATGACTACTAACCATGTCTGTGACACTGTGGTGTTGAGGACAATTAAATCTCAGACTTTAGGGGACAGCTAAGTGACTTGGGAGGTTTGTGGGCTGAGGGATGGTTGCCTTTTTGTCTGGAATATGTAGTGCTTAATTTTACCAGCAGTTGACATCAGCAAAGGACTTGGAAAATTAGTTATCTGATACAGCTTGGGAAATTCTGTGTTCATATTAATCAAGGACTGGTAGTTATAAAATGCTCAAAATAGGTGATTTTCTGTTAGTGGAATGGCAATTATAGGTGGGATATATGAAGTTTGCATAAAGCCTCTGTAGAGGAAGCATAGAGCTGTGTTATCTTGGGGGAAAAAGCCCTTTGCACGTTGTGTTGCAGACTGTTTCTCTAATGTGTGAGACGTCTGGAACGCACTGATTTTGTCCCTTCAGCATCCTCAAGCTTCAACCAGCTCCTCCAAAGGGCAACTGCTGTTGGCATCATCTTGTGCTCTGCGTGGAAGGAATCTTCTTGCGTCCTTCCCCAACAGGAAATAATCCATTTCCTGGTCTGGGCCTTTCTTGTGGGAAGAACAAATTCTGCTGTACTATCATTGCTTCTTTTTTTTCTGAATTGATGAAGGACTTGCGACTTTTCTTTTAAATGATTAATCCAAGAGAAGAAATGGTTGCTGGCCATATAAATGAGAGAAAATTAATGACTGTCTTGCATAAAGGAAAAAGGCATATGAGCAGCAAGGCTGCCTCAGGAGCTCTGCACAGTCTTAGTCTTTAGTGCAGTATTGTATTGATTATGCTGTCTTTGTGTTCTAACTGGCTGTCTTCCTTTGGTTTATAGAAATATAAATCCTGTTTTACCAAAGCACTAGAGCATGTGTAGTAATACTGACTTCAGTGAGGGTGAGGGAGGTCAATTAATTTTGTTTTAAAAAGGGAGCGTAAGTTTACTAGATTGAGGCCATCTGATTCAACTGTTAGAGTGTGTCAGAAAACAAGAAGGCCATTGTGGGGAAAAAAGTGGGGGTAATTGCTCAAAATGTTGTTTCTCTCTGAATTTTCACCAGCTGTATCAGATCTAGTTTTGCAGAGCTAACACAAGGATTTCTGAAGTACCCCCACCCCAAGAGAAGAAAGCATACAAGACTTAGTGTGCAATAGGAACAGTCTGGAATCCATGCCTTGATTATATAAAACTAAAATTCAGAGAAGTGTCAATCTCTTATCTGAGTTCCCTGGTACATTAACTTTGACCGTGTATATGTGATTGCAGGGAAACCTCTGGAGAAGTTATTTCGGTTGGTTAGGAAAGGGAAGCATCAAAAATGTAAACGCTAAAATCCTTTACAGAAGCAGCAACACCAACGGCAGCCTCCTTTTGCTCATATATCAGAGCCTCAGCCTTTGCCTGTGATTTAAGACAATCTTGTATATACCACCCTTTTATTCCTAAATGGTGCAAGGCTGCTTAGTTAATGGAAACTGTGACAGCATTGTGATTTTTTTGGAGTGACATCCAATTTGAGTGATGTGAAGTTCTCATTAAATGTTCCATCTGCTCCGGATAAAGTGACTGCTAAAAACAACACAACACAGTGATACGTGCATAAAAGCTAGTGAGCCCCTTCCAGTCTAATGAGAATGAAATGAGTCCACTATTACCATCACTTCTCAACAAAGCACAGTCTGAGAAAGGTATCCCATATTTCAGTCTTGCACAAAAGAACCAGAGTTCTTTCTGCTTTCTCTTACATCTCTTGTTTTGGAGTTGCAGAGAGAACGTCTGTGCATTATGGGAATCTGAATGAAGTCAAACATTAAAGACTTCTGAAAATCCTACTTGTTGGATCGTAGACTTGTGTGGTAGTGGCAGTTCAGAAAATTCTAATATATTCATTTTTAGTATTTACCATAGGACTAGTTTTAAAAATACTTGGAAATATTACTTGTCTCTTCCTGTCTTAATTTTTGTACTCTTTCTTTTCGTCTTCTCATTTTACTTCTTTTTTACTAAGTATCTCTGTCTTTTCTTATTTTACTCTCTATTTTGATATTTCTGTTCCCCTTGGTATTCTCTGTTCTAATTCTCCATTGCTAGGGAAGTAAGACAATTCACATGTTCATACTAGAATGACTCTTAGTACTATCGCTTCAGCTTTTTAATTTGCAGCTTTCCCTGGCCTCCCTCATGTTGAGGAATACTTTCTTGTTAGAACAGTTGCATTGATTTTCTGGGGTGATCACAGGGTAAGCAATTATACTAAATTTATTCATTAATCTAGTCCTAGCTGAAGCTGACTGGACAAAACCTTGAGTAACCTGCTCTGGTTGACCCTTCTCCGAGCAGGGAGTTGGACTAGAGAGCTCCGGAGGTTCCTTCCAGCCTCAGCTATACTGTAAATTTGTGGTGATCTGCTTTTCCACCCAACCGACTGAGATAAGTTTGGAATAAATGAAACTTTTCAACCTAACCTACCCCTCTCAAAGTTCATATTAAAAACAGACTTCTCTGCCACGGGCCTCCCCAACAATCAGCATCTGATGCAAGCTTTTTCTGCCAGATACACCCCTCCTGAGCCAAGCCTTTGAAGATTTATTGTCAGTCAAACATTTGGTCAAATTCTTTCTTGAATGCTTTTGGTCAACACACGTTCTTAATATATCCAGAGTAGAATCCACAATTGTACCACTTAAGCACACCCTCCCCATCATTCTAGTAGAAACAGCTAGGTGAAACAGATGACACTTTAACAGGATATCGAAGAACTCTTCATTAGGATAGTGCTTAACCTTCTTCATTTGCATTTGTTCCCTTTTTCATTATATTATTATAGCTTTTTCAGCATGTTTTAACAAATGTTTGATTTTTTTCTGAAGATTAATAACATTTCAGTATGAAGTGTTTATTTAAAATATTTTAAGATGTGAGACATATACAGATCCAACTTGAGCCTCATTAAAGGAACTTACTTAGCCAAAAATGGAAAGCCTTCAGAGGCCTCTTACAGTGCATTATAGAAACTAGAAGCATGAATACTGTCTAACAGCACAAACTGCTTCAGTTCATCTGGATATTTTCCCAAAACCTGCAGAAATATAAGGGCCTATTTCTGTCCAGATAAAACACACTGTCTTGGCTAATCAACTAACATTGTTAATAAGTACTCTGGTTTCAGGTTCTTTAGATTTGTAGCTCAAGCTATCATGGTCCAACACTGCTAAGGCTTCTGTCGATTAAGTGGTCGTAAGCATAGGCTTGAAATATTTCTGAATATCACATTTTTTTCCAATATTATAATTTCTGTTACAGAAGCATCCTGGGGACGCCAGCTGAGATTGACACCCCACTGTTGTCGATGCTGTACGCACGTAGGACATGAATTCCCTGCCCGGCTGCCAAGTGCAAAGGTAAGCAGGTATATTGAAGGGAAATGATGTAACTGCACTTAGGCAGTGAAAAAAATACATCTATCTTCCTTCCTTCCTTGCAGTGCAATGCACTTTCTACTAACCACGCTGTCTCCCCTAGCTGTATATGCAGAGTAACGTTTAAAACAAAGCACTTAGGCCATAGCAGGATCTATTCTGGCTTTGCTAAGCATATGTATGATGCCTTCGTTCTGTAGAACTGAAGTGGTGACTTGAATCATCATTATCGTTATTTTCAGAAAAGGCCCGCTTAGTATTCCAAGACTGAAACAGAATTCGCAGGGTCCCTTCTTTTGAAGACCCTGTTTGTGCGATCTGTACCTTCTGGTGACTCCTTTATAGGGACAGACAGCCTGAAGAATTCCCCGGGAGAGTTTGGCATTGTGTTTGGAAACAAATTATTTAAGTGTTCAAAGGCATAAAGAAAATCTGAGTTAAACAAACTTAAAGGTGTTTCTTGTCATGATTAAGCTTTACTCTTCGTAGTAAACTAAACCAGATAAAGAAGTTCTTTGAAGGTACAGAGAATGAACGTAAACAGGTGAAGATTTTGCATTCTTGACAAACAAACATTTCTCTCTTCTGCCTGCTTATCAGCGTTCTGATTCCTTGCTCTCTGCCTCTCCCAGAGAGCATCTGCAGCTCCTTCAGGAACCCACCTTCCCCCTTTAGATGTTTTGTGACTCATTTATCTATTTAGGGAATCAACTAGCCCAGTCTGATCTAATTCAGGTAGTTTTTACGCTTTTATTTTAACAAGATAAATGGATTTAGAACTGTGTAATGACAGTTCTTGTCTTAGTGTGATACATCTTTGTCTCCAGATAAGTCCTCCTCCTACTGTTAGTAGGAGGCCTATTTCACAGTTCTGGGCTCTTCTGTCTTGTGTAAACAGAAATAGTATTTCACATTACACGTCCAAACAATAAAGGATAACTCTGTTGAGGCTCTTCTTCTAGATCTTCAATAGATAAATCAAAGAGCATCAAAAACTTTTAATGTTATTATTTTCTGACCACTAAAGAAATGTACTGTCTACTCCCCTTACTTGCTTCCTGTCTTTTCTAGCTTCTGCCAAGGTCTAAAGCTTTTTACTGAGCTGACTGGTTCCTTTTATATTGCTTAAGAAAGACTGTGGCAAACAGCGCTTGAAAATTGAAGTAAAACTCTGCCGTTATCTGTTCAACATGATTCTTTTCACTCTCATGCATTTTAATAGTATATTGGGTCTTGGGTTAACATGTCTAGTTATTTACATTCATCAAGGCTATTGCCCTATTTCTCAGTCTTATTTGTCTGCAGCAGGATCAAGCTGCATTTGGTTCTAATAGTAAGCATGGCTCAGGAGGAACTGTAGTGTGAGAATAAGGCGAACAGTTTGTATACATAAAAACAAGTGGCCGGTTAGTTTAGTCATGATCAGAGAGTGTTTCTGTTGTTTAATCTCGTTCAGTAAAGAGGACAGAGGAAAGAGAAGAATTTAACTTTTGTGCTTGGATGGTAGGAAACTCAACTTTGTGTCACCAGCCTAAATACATGGTTCTTCTGGCATGTGATGTTAGATTTTCCATAGATCTTTTGGCCACATTTTCAGGCACTCAGCAACTACAGTTGGGGCCAGTGTTTTGAAAGTACTGTGCAGAGTAGCTTCCACTATAACACCTCAGCTTGGACCTTCTGACTTCCCCCGGAGTTATAACCCTTGTTGTGTTGCTAACTTCTTCTGAAACTCCAGCTGTGCTATGCAATTATCAAATACACAGAACATTTCAGCCTCCTTCAGTAAGTCAACCTCTGTGGATGCGTACTCCTAGAAACCTTTGATCTCATTACTCTTTCTGAAACAGAACTTTTCTTCCTCTAATAATTTCTTACAGGTGGGCAGTGGGAATATAAAATCATACCTCAGGCCCTGCCACAAACCATTCAGGATGATGAAGAGCATAGAAAAGAAGATCCAAAGCAATCTGGATTTTAGTTTTGAATGTAGTCTCCCCAGTGTTCCTGGCACAAGGTTTTAGGTAAATGTTCGCAAAGAAAATAGTCGCATTGTGCAAACTATCTCTATATTGTCTGCTTTAATTATAAAAGCATCAAGTGGCATTTCCTTCCTCATAAAACTCCCTAGCCTTATATTACCAGATGCGGCCATGAATCATGTAGCTATAAATCAAACCAGACCCTTTCTTCATAAAACTAAAAAACCATGACTCTCAAATGTTCTTTGCCATTGCTTCCCCCTCAAAACTAGAAAGTATACTTAGGAGATGATGTGTAAACTTGGTCTCCAGTTCTTTTCCAATTTTTCAGGCAGTGATAGGTATTTTGAAACTGTGATGTATTACTAGTTTTGCACAGGGCTAATTTGGAGTTAGAACAGTCTGGAATGGTGCCCTGGAACTGATTTCTGATGTACCGGAACCATGTCCTTGGCCATATGTATTAGTGTTCTGGCACCTTCTTCCTTGCAAAATTAGCCAGAGTTTTGCATCTCTGTTTTATGATGTTTTACATACTGCGTATGATGATGACATCCATCTGTTGATTTACTGTGATTCTGAGACCGTTAAAGAGCTGAATATAAAAGCTGGAAAGGTAACTAATCCTTTCAAAACCAGGCACCCACTGGCAAATTGGAGTGACTCTCCATGTGGGACTGAATAGAGCAATTTTTCATTCAAAATTTAACATGGAAGTTGTATTGCTTATATTTTAAATGAGGAAGTTATCTTTTTCTTCTTCATGAGGCTGATTTGGTGGTTCTGTGCGGAATATGATTGTTTCTTGTCTCCTTGAGTTTTCTCCTGGGTAGCACTTTGCAAACGCCTCGTCTTAAAACTCAACTCATTTTCACTTCTGGAGTGGCTGAGTTCAGATGACATGCAATTGTTCATAATGTATGAATCAATGCAGTTTTCTTCTTGAATTCCACATGTTCACATCTGTTTATGCTAGCTGAGGATATTTGGCTTTGCTGTCCTTGATGAAGAAAACAAAATCTGCCCGAAAGAGCTGTGGAGTTGAAAGTATTCAGAATACCCTCATGGTTTGCTTACTAGAAAGAGTTGATATTTAAAAGGCATACAGGTGAACGATTTAGCTTGCATTCCGTTAGCAGAGAAACATGCAGTAAACAAAGATTTACTCCTTTTCATTGTGTGCTTCAGGCTGAGATGTTGTCTTTTGACCAACAGGAAAACAAAAAAAAGGCATTCTTAATAGCCAAATAGTTCGCTTCTTGCAATGGGAAACTATAGCAAGTATTAGGCCCTTACCAGCCTGTTCTCTTTTGTCAAAGCTGATTGTGCAGGATGCTAGCTAATTAGAAAGTGGTATTTAACTGTTTCCATCTCTACATTCCAATCCATTGGTGTCTACAGGCAAAGAAGGATGGAAAAGGGAAGATTGTTGATGCAAGGTTCAGAGAGGTATTTTGAGTATTAGCCTGAAGTCAAAGTGTCTCCTAACTTAGAACAAACTCTGTGTTTAGTATCAATAGATGTTTGTAGGCACAATTTGGAACAACGGAGCGCTTAAATCCAGTGCGAAGTGATAAACTCAACGAGTCAGTCAAGGAAGTTAGAGCACTGAGGTATACACTATTTGATGGAACTAGAGGAGTTCTTTGTTTTCATATAGACTGATGAATTCCTTTTATTCTGGAAGATTTGATCGGTACCATATCATCTCTTTAGGATTTATTGCTTTGTGACATTCTGCATGTTTTATTGTTGTACTCTGCAAATAAAACTACTCTAGAGTTCACTGACTTCATGTGGTAATAAAAAGGGTAATGATATAAAGGTTTTTGCATAGTAGCAAGACGTTGTTTTATCTGAATCTAAGATCAGGTAGAAGCTCCTTTTGTCACATACTCAATTAGTTAATTCTTTTAGTTACATAATTTTTACTATTTAACAGTGTTATTTCTGTACAATAGCTATGTTATAGTAAATAGTGTTTTTGTCTCTGTGAGACTGACGTCATAAATTCGTTTGAGCATATCTCGTCACAGTGACAGACTTTAACAGATTTTTAAATACTGGGGTGTACTATTTTTAAAGAGTATATCTATTATGACTGAAAGAGCACATCATGGAGCTGTGAAATAGCTGTTACAGCTTATCTGCATGAGCACATACCTAGTTTCAGTGCAGAGCTGTTTGACTGTAAGATTGATAGTAAAGCAGGGAACAGAAGACCTTAAGAGAATGGAATCACTGGAGATTTTAAGAACAGTGAGTCAGATACATGTCAAGAATGGTTTAGATATATGTCCTGTAGAAGGTTCAGGTGCTGCCTTGGGGAAAGGGGTAGATTAGATGACCTCTGCAGCTTTTCCCAACCCACTCTCCTATCTGTTCTAGGACTGCTGAGACAGTTGCATGTGTGTTTTTGTGGACTGCACGCCCAACGCTTTCACTGTCTGTTGTTCATACTGGCTTCTGCCTCTTTCTAAGATTGCTTTATCAGAGCCTGGAACTCGAAACTTGACCTGAAAAAAGGTAGACACCATCTCTCCCTAACAGTGGAATGGCTGCCCGGAGTTTCAGGGGGTTAAAGTAGTGTAAGATTGTTAATGAGATCAGAATACAGTTCTAAACATTTCAAGCTGATTGCATTTTATGTGATTGTCTTAAAATGTTTAAGCAGATGCCTTTTTACTGTGTGGTTTTGTGACACAGTTTCAACACGTAAAGGCTAACTAGAAAAATGTTGCTTTTCCTATAAATGCCATTTTATACATAACCTACACTTTTGTTAAACCGTAAGCAGTTAATGGATAGATTTCTTAGATTACATTTCCTACTAGAAATGCTGTTCTGAAAATTCTCTCACCTGAAAGAATTTAATAAAGTGGTGTACAGAAATATGGGAAGGAACAAATACGCAATTAAATGTGGTAAGATCTTTAGATTACTATCTGTGAATGTAGCGTGCTGTAAAGTAGGTTAAATAGCATCATCTTCTAATTAAAAAGCTGCTAAGCTGCTCATAGCTGCTAATTACAGTGCCTTTGAGAAAGCAACCTCCACTCATTATAAATACTTTATGAACTATGGATCTCTTTTTATCTAATGCAAAACTATTTTAGATTCAATCTCTTTCCAAATTGTATTATTCAAATAATTATGTTTAACTGGGGTCAAGATTTAGATAATGCATTCCCAGCCCTGAGGTTTATTAACTGGCTCCAGGACCAGACCACAATGTCAAACAGCTCAAAGAGGTTTCCTATTTATTCTATATTTTGGCTGTTTTCAGCTATGCAGCTCATTCCTGCTGCAGTCTAATCAATGTAGCCATTTGATAAGTGCTTCTCCATTACGTAACTTGCTTCATTTGCTGAAGCTTTACTTTCCAAACAGAAACAACCACTTAAAATGCAGAATTTAAGATCCCCATTTAAGAATGCGTTCTTCAAAGTGAAACACTTCCCAGTTCCAAGTGATAAACCACAGTTAAAACAGTAACAGAAAGATGGTGTACTCAGTGAGGAACAAATCTGAGAGTAACATCTGGATTTGTTAGCATGAGCAGTCAAAATATGTTCAAGTGTTACATTTAGAGCAGAATTCTCTTTGGATTTGGTATTTTGGTCACCCTGTGTACGTGCTTCATCCATTAACTTTAATGGGAGATCCATGCAGAGCAGGATAGCAAAATAACAGAGCTGGAATCTGTTGTGGAATTGGAAAGGACCCTTGCAAACGCATCTATCTTCAAATTATAACCAGCATTCTGATGAAGCCCAATGCATTTGGCTTATGGTTAAGTCAGGCATGCTGCATGAAATGCCAGATACAGTTTTAGTTTCGTCTAGGTGAATCCATGTCTTCTTCTGAAGACCGCTTGCTCAAACATAATATTTTCCTATGTCCTCTGAAAGATATATTAGTTTTAACAGAATTTGCTCAAGTCGTTTCAGTCTGGAAGACAGGCTCTTTTTCTCTCTGAAGTTTTATAGTGATGGGGGCCTACCCCTTTGTTCCTCTTGTCATTCCTGGCGTATCAGAGTTATACCTTTAGAAGCAACCAGAATGTGTCAGTGGCTCCTTGCCATTAGTTTCTGTGGGCATTAAATCACTTGCATATTTAGTGTGACCTCTTCAAACTCACTTTCCTTAGATGGTGTGATACCGCACAGATTTTAAATGTCAGCCAGTGCTTCAGTTGCACTGTTAACTGTTTTACTGTTGATACCTTCAGGTTCTTCCTGCTACCTGCATTGTCAGTCCATTGTTGGTAGTCACACAGAATGAGCTGTTCGCAACCTCTCTGGAAATGTAACTTGAACTGAATGTAGTTTGCCTATATTCATCAGCTTGTGTACACGAATATCCAGCAGCTGTTCTTTTCTGAAAAAAAAATAAAATAAAATAATTTAAGTACTCAGCTTCTCTACTGAAGAGACAACATACTGGATGAACAGCAATTGGAAAAGCAGGTGGATACGGAGTCAGGAGATCTGTGTTCCTATGCCCGTTATTTGGCACAGGGTAGTTACTCAAACGCTATGCGCCTCTGATTCCATTTTCTTTTCTTTTATCTGTTCTACCTGTAAGTCCTGTAAGTCCAGGATTAACTCTTGTTGTGTGTACGTAGCTATCTTGCACAATACAACCTTAATCTTGGCTGGAACCTGTAGCCACAGTACCAATGCAGATAAATGATCTTGTGTTACTCTCCTCAGATGTGGTTGAATCTCTGTTAACACATCTTGGAGATGTTGAAATAGATTTGTGATAAACACAATTTATGATCAGAACTGGAAGCTACATTACCAGTTGTTCAGAACATCTGTTTTTTCCTGAGGCTAAGCTTTGCATTTTGAGTAGACTTATAGCATCTTGAAAGAACCATGAGGACCATCTCTAAGTTTTATTTTGTTTAAGCGTTTCTAATCTCTGTTGGCCTTCTGACGTATGTGATTCGCAGGTCAGGAGGTCAGCAACTAACCTGTAGCTACTATTTGTTCTAAAATCAAGGGAATCAATTATTTGATACGCAGCAATGCATATATTACCAGTTATAGCGGAACTCCTGAAAATATATAGAGGAGTGGCTACCACATACATCATCACAGGTATTGGGGAAAAAAATGTGTCTGTTGATTTAACCCTTTGATTTTTTTTCAGAGGAGTGTTGCATATCAAACTCATCTGCATCTTCTGCATAGTATGTAGAACTTTTCCTCCACCATTACTTTCATATAAATTGCAATATGGGCCATGTGGTAGCCCATATTAGCCCATGAAATCTAGCACTTGCCAGCCAGTAAGCCACTGTGGAAGTAGGTATCACCTGGCAACTGCAATGATGTTATGCTGTGTAAGGTTGAGGCCACAAGTAATTTGTGGCCCTGCCTTTCGGGAGTAAAAGAGCGGTATCTCTGATCTATACTGAGTCTTTTGTCCAGAAGAAGTAGCTGACTCAGCTCTCTGTGAATCAGCCACAGCATGTGCTGGTCCCCAGCACTGACTTCTTTGGGCCTGGAGGCAAGGCATCATGACTGAAATTTTCAGGTATAAGTGCTGAAAATATTTGCTTTTAATTTTAGGTGTTCTCACTTTTTTCGTTCTATGGAGGGCAACTGTTCTGCTTTATGACCTTTACAAAGTCTGTTTCACTAGCAATTCCTTGCACTGAGCTGAAATCTGATGCTTCTTACTGAGACATAGAGGAGTTTGGTTGAGCTGCAGATTCTGTTACCCATATAACATTACGGAATGCTTTTTCTTTACCCCTGCCCAGAGCTTAGGAATGCAGAGGGAAGAAATCTATGACACAGTCTGGAGAGGGTGATTACTTCAGGACAGCAGCAATGTCTTTAAACTGGACCCTGACTGGCCTTTTAGGTTGCACAACTCTACTCTACCTCTCATGTGGCGTATGTGGCAAAGCCGCAATTTACCCAATACGTTTGGAGATATTATCTCTTATTTCTTTTACGTAAGCTGCTTTTTAATTATATACGGATTGAATTTCAAATTTTGAAATGGGCCTGCTGGTGCTTTGCATGATTGCAACACGGATGAATTAGATCTGCAGTTGTTAAGTATTTGCCTGCATTTTCAAAATGCTTCTCCCCTTTTCTAGGGCAGAGACACTAGCAATGATTCCATTCCCGCTCAGTCACTGACTTCCCTTTAGAGACTGCCAGCAAATTAGTTCAAATTATGGTAACAGTTTTCATGATATAAAAGCAGGCCTGCTGGGAGCAGAACTGAAACCACCAAACGTCTGTTTGGTGTTAAATGTCTGTATAAGGGTAATTTTCCCCCCTCTGATGACTGCTTTTAATTCTCTGCTGAACCACTTTGAGTCCTGGTTCTGACATGAGGGTAGCATTTGTACTGATTTTACAAAAGTAACCCTTAAGGGTCTTCTCCTCAAAAGAGGCAGATTGGCATTGCTCGGTTATACCTGCTCAAGGACTAGTGCAAAGTGTCGTGAGTTAAATCGCAGGCTATGTTCTTTCGATAGAATTTAATTTTGAATCTTCTAGTTAAAAAAAAATTCAATGCTTTTTTCCAAGTTAATGAGTTTTGTAGCCCTTTTGCACTCCACGGTTGAGAAAATAAATCTTTTTTTTTTTAATATAAATTTACTTAATGGCTGTTTTGAAGATACATCCTATAGTGATGGAGGTTTCTGCCACCAAAATCGACAAAGTTAGAAGTTGGTGATGGTATTGCATCTCTATGGCATCTCTGTGGCTTCCTTTTTGCTTGCATAGGTGATGTGATTCTCTGTGGTTAAAAGGGAGTTATTGATACCAGTGTTAAACGTAAGTTATAATTAGCCATAAAAATAAAAATAGCTTTCTGATGTCTTTGATGTAACTGTCTCAGACCCTGTGCAGGGGGTTATGTCAGGTGGTGTAATGCTACCATACATACAGTACTTTAGCCAGCAGCCAGTGTGCTTCATGCTCTGTAGACAGCAGAGGAGGTTGAGTTAGACTTCTATCTGAGTTGATGTGGAAGCCCTGACGTGGGCCTTCTTTATGACATGGGGCAGTTCCTTCCTTTCTGTATCTCCTTTTTCTTTATGCTAGTAAATTAAGGTTAATGTCTTCTATATCCTCCATCATCTTTATCTGTTAAATTATTTGTCTGTGATGCACGGTTTCTATTACAAGCAGGCCCTGCTTTCCACTGAAGCCATTTGATAGTTCTGTCATACCAGAAAAATTTGGTAGGTCCGGATCCAGAACATTTAAGGTAAAACTTGATTACTTGGTTAGTCCTTCTTCTGCTATATGCCCAGGAGCTTTATGTGTCTGGGAGCCATATAGAAAATCTTACTCATTTACCAAAAGATGATGAAAGATGGACATTGAGAATTTTTGTTTAGATCTGGTTCCTCATAGCATTCTCCAGCCTCCATGGAGACGATACTATCAATTTCAGCAGTGTCATAGCAAGCTGCGATACAGTACTGAATACAGCCTCTATAGCTGAAAGCATGCACGTGTCCTCTTCTGAGAAAACAGAATTCACAGCTTATGTTTCTAAGTGACGTTTTCCACAGATGTTTTCAGTGTTGAACAATTTCTTCTTTTTCCTGTAGTTTGAGGAAAGGACGTTAAATTAGTCAAAATGTTGCATATATCAAGACATGCAGAAATGCTGTCAAGCAACATCTCTCCGTGATAGAAATGGGTTCTCCTGTGGTAAATTGGAAAGAAACAACTCTTCCTGTGGAACACTGGAATGAGTTGCAACGCTAAGGTCGTGTAGAGAGAGGAATAAATCCAGAGGTAAGCCTGTCAATATTTCGTTAATCAATCCAGACACTTTGTGCTTTTTCAGTCCAGAACGAAGAGTCTGCACACAGTAACGCTTTAGCAGGCTCTACTTTGATGCAGTTTGGCTTCTGAACGTAGTGGGGAAGAAGGGGAGCAGGGAGAACAGACAGAGAAAGGGTATTATTGGTTTGGGACTGGAGCACTGAAAAAGGAGCCTGGTATTTGACTTCCAGTTTCTTGCTTTGTTCACAGAATAAGTAGCTCCAGGTACAAGATTTTCGCACATTTCTCAATTCAGTGTGCAGAATTGTAAGGAGACATACCTTTGTCCTCTCTTGGCCTTTGCCAATTTTAAAAAAACTATACCCATCTTGCCCAGATTAATTCCAGCCACCGCTGCTTCTGTTGTATTTGGCACTGCCCTCACAAAAAAACATGAGGCAGGCATCTTTCTTGTTACAGCCTTCCTATGGCTGTGTATGCCTTGACAATTACGGCTATGATTTGCAGAAGCAGCTGAATCGCTGCACCACCTGAAATTAGGTACGTTAAATATCTTTATTTTGGTGCCAGAAACCAAAGCACCCAGAATTCTTAGCTTCCTTGGAAAATAAAATTAGGCTCTGATTTCTAAAAATCTTTTTTTAGAGCAAGTGTTGCCCCCATATCTTTCAATATTAGTTTCAGTGGGAAATTGTGAGGTACTTAGCACTAGCAAACCAAACTGGTTACTTACCTCTGGTCTGTGCATGGATGTTTGGTTAACATAAGTCAACGATTGTCCCCATAAGGTTTGTATGCATCCCTTCATAAGCTCGATGTAAGCCAGAAAACCCTAGTTTTGTGCTGAATCTCCCTGAAGGATGCCTGCCTTGAGTCAACGTAAAGGTCTTGCTATGATAGCAGCGTAAACCAGGAACATCGTAAGAAAACAGGCCCTACGAAGATCCCCTTGTTCACCTGCCACAGTCAGTAGCTGCTTTTCATAAACGATGGTCCCAACTCAAGGTTTTCATCAGTCACGTTCTTGGCACGAAATATGTCGTGGCAAATTTCTTCTCACAGATTGAACTGCACCCAACAGGCCTCGAGTCTGTGATTAGACCTTGAGTATTTGACACATTCTATTATAAAATGCAGACCATATTGTGTTACATGTATGTAGAGAACAACAAGCTAGCATTGCTCTCAAGTTATGAAAACTAATTTCCTGGAAAGGTAGCTGTAAATTTTCTCAGAACTTTAGTCACTGGATTATTAAAATGCATTCCTTTTGGAAATGCAGGCTTGTATTTGCATTTTTGTTTCAACTGCTTCTCGCTAGGTTGTCATAGAGTTCATTCCATGAAAAAGTTCTAACCGAAATTGGAACTGAAAAATATCCAACTCCTTTTTAAAAATGAGCTAATAAATTTGGAGCCCTAGTTTAATTAGGAAGTCACTAGGACTTAGAGTTTGAAATCAGTAAGACTCATTTAGGTATTTTTTTTCCTGTAACTTTACTCCCTAGGTCAAATATAAACACTGTTGTTAATACTGCTCATCCTGACTTTGTTCATGTAGAAAGTTGAAAGAGAATGCCTTTTTCATCTCAATACAGGCAGCTCAGTCCAGAAATACCTACACAAGAGCATAGCAAAGCTTTCAGCATGTCCCTGGATCTAGTCCCTTCCCACTTTCTTCCTACTGCATCTTTCCTAAACTCACCTCAGGGAATTCAAGGCAGCTGAAAATTTTGCCGCCTTCTCTCTGCTTATGCACTTAATAACAGCGCTATTCCCTGCTAGATCTCAGCCCGGCCACAGGTGAATTTTTTTTCTGAGGCCTTAGCAGGGAATTCCTGAGTATGTTGCTGCGGGAGCACTACGTCTCCTGCATTCAAAAATAGGAAGCTAAAGCCTACCAAGAAGCTAATCTATCCTACAGCAACTTATCAATGTCCGTCCAAGAAGGGCCATACATGTCAGGTATGTTCTGTTGATAGCAATGAGAAAAGCAGATGTTACGACGGCCAATAATCAAATAGAATTGTCACAGAAGTATATTCAATATCTTGATGCAAACTGTACAGGAGTCTCACTGCAGCTGGAGAGAAAGCCTTGTCCTGCTATGTCTGCTGGTAACGATATTGTGTAAAAGCATAATGTTCAAGTAATCATAAAACTGAGACTGCTGCTGGATTTGGTAATGAACTATGAACAGCTTAATGTCACTATATAAAAAGTGGAGGAAAAATGTTTTAAGGCCTGTGATCTGAGAAAAACTTAGAAGCAATAGATTTATGAAGCCATGAATGAATGTCAGGTACTAAGTTACAGGTCGCTTGCTAAACCTGAGAAAAAGCAAGCATCTTTAACCTGCCATTAAAGGATAAATGTAAAGGCTATTGCCAGAGAAACACCAGAAAATTAACTCTACAATTTCGATTGGAGTGAAGTTGCTAGATCCCATTAAATGTGACAGTGTGCATTAATTCAACCCATTGTGGTATTATTTGTGGGTGTAGCAGTAGACTCTGTTGCATTTCCTCACTATGAAGGTTTTTGTCTAAGAGGCAGTAGTATCCGTCCTAGATTTTCTTCCTCATTTTTGCTTCATTTCCATTTTCCAAATAGTGGTGCCTTAGAAAATGTTTTGCCATGCTGCAAAAGGAAGGGAAAAATGAACATCAAGAAATAACACGGTGACAGTGATTGTCTAGAAGATGTTAATGCATTAGGAATAGGATGTTAACCAAAAACAAAAAAACGCTGTGACTTGCAGCACATTTTACAGGTTCAAGAACATAGGCTGATTATTAGAAGATAATTTAAATTGCTTGGGACCTAGTAAGGCAGAAAATCTAATCTGCAAAAGAAACACAGTGATCTTGGTCCTGCCCTAAAATTTTGAGGATCCAGTCTAAAAGACACCCCTCCACCCCCAGTTCAGTATGTATGACAGCATATGTGTGCCTCTGTAATCTTTTGGATCCTGATTCTGGCAGTATTGTCTGCAGATCTAAATCTTTCACCTTTCAGATCTTGCAAGCGCCAACAGCAAGAATCACTGAGCATGGGTCTGGAATTTATTTATTTAAATTGATCTCCAAAGGCAAAATTATATCTTTTAAACAGCATCTTTAAAAATAGTTGATTGTTAGCTCATCCATTGTTATCACTTCCTGTTTTTCACCCAAAGTCCATAGCTGAATTCAAATGGTTTGTATACAAAATTGCTGCCTGCAAAGCACTCAAGCAGCTGAAAGGATAGGATCACTTACATGGAAGTGCATATACTTCAGGTTCTTCCTGTACTTAAGTCTTTTGCTGTAGCATAGGACGTAATAGATGCCCAAGAAAAACTAATGGCAAATATTAGATATCGTCTGCTTTATCTACATCACAGCACGTATCTCCAGCATTTAATCCAAAATTTTGATCAGGCCCTTATTCAACATATGCCTCTGTAGTCAAGGCCAAAGTTTTGCAGTTTTCCTTTAAGAACTGGTTTTGTCTATATGATTTGCGTCAGTGCTTCTCTAAAATGTATGTAAGTGTTCAACTTAGTCTATATCATAGAAATGTTAAGCATCTTTCCTGAGATCATCAGAAGTGACTTCTGATTTTAAATACCTTGTTTTGACATACTGCCTGTGGTAAAGGGCCTGGTTTTAAGTTTGCTTTCTAGTGTCCCAAACTGTAGTTGTGAATATTCATTTTTCCTCATTACTTCAGAGAGGAGGCCTTCCCTCTTGAGCTGCTCTATGTATCCCGTTAGTGAACACATTACCATGTCATTGTTTGAACCTTAGATTAGGATTTTCGAGACAGTATACAGGAGAGAGGAGTTTAATTCCTAGTTTCATGTAAGGCTCCAAAAACTGCCAGCTATGCACTTCAGTCATATGCAGTTACAATGTGAATTCCAGCAAAGTCCAAAAAGTATGCTGATATTAGTCCTGCGTGGACTCTTTCTATACTCAGGCTTCACCCTAAAAATCTCGGGCTCCTGAGAGCACCTGCCTGCATATTCAGCAAGTTTTGAATTATCCGTCGGAAATGATAATTTGCAAAAGTCAAAATCTGTTTGGAAAGACCATCTCCTAATAAGGAGTAGGGTAAAAATGCTGCATTCTGACTGCCAGCATTTCAAGTTTTGAGCTCAGCCTTTTCTACAAAGCTAACCTTCACTGCTGTCTAATAAAATGAAATAAGAGTGAAAAGTTCAAATATTAGACTTTCCAGTGGAGCTCGTTTCACAGTAGCCTGACAGCCAACATCAACAGTATGATAGTAGGGAGTTCATGTTTCTGTCTAGTCTGTGGTGGCCTGCTGAGATGGCATATGCCTGCAAGTGAATAAAAACCCTAATGGGAAAACCTAACTTGTACCTCATATAGACCACTAGGTTTAGTGAATGAAGGTGATTTTTCTTTTCAGTGTCTCAAGAGTAGGTATCATTTTTATATATGTGTAGAGGAAGAATGGGAAGCACATCATGGCTCCAAAAAATGTTTTAATTTGTTTAAATAGCTAAAGAAACCTCAGTCTTGGATCCTAAATTCTGTTCTCAGTCAAATTCAGGCTGTTGCCCTGAAATCTGTAGAGCTGGTTAGAAGAACTGAAAACAGACGTTCACCCTGGCCATATGTGAGAGAGAGAATCTTTGTTGTTGTGGTGGTAGTCGTTTGGGGAGGGGGGGTGAGATGATAAAAAAAATCAAATTGTTTTATCTTTGTACAACACAGATTTCTCTCTTGGAGAAGCAAGCACATAAGCATTGGCAAAACTACAAGTGGCTTGGCTTTGCTATCTGAAGAAGCAACTCGAAACAAGACTTCATAGTAGAGTGACTAGATAAAAGCCTTTACAGTAGCATTCAATCAGAAAGTCTCCACTGGGCCTTTTTTTATTATTATTTTTAGGTACGTTTGACAACGCTTTCAGTATGGCTGCTACTAGTATACTAAGAGTCTCCTTTCAAGAAAAAGGTATAAGGAATGAACAAAGAGGCTTAAGATCAGTGATAAAGTGCAAGTTGATCAATAGTTGCACCTGCCTCTTACCAGCAGAAGCTAATGCACAGATTTTGTTAAAAAAGACAGTAGAGGGGAAACCCTTGTCCTTTCTTTTGATAGGTGGTGAATGCAGAAAAAATGCTAAGGAATGCACATTGGTTGGTAATGTTCTGTGGAGTCAACTGTGGAGTGTGAGAAGCAGCTTTGTAGAGCTGTGCCTATCCATCAGCCTTCTTTCTTCGCAGTGATGAGCTAAAGTAAGTGGACAGTGACTTCTGTTATCTGTTATTCAGCTCCATAGACGAAACACAGCTGTTGAGGAGAAAAGCAGACAGATACCTCATGAGGCAGCAGACACTCCTCTTTTTCAGCTCATTCCTGAGCTTTTCAAATCTGCTTGTGGGAGATGATTCCAGCTTTACACTGGGTTTAGTCTGGAACATAATACTTTTGCCACATGTATTGGCTACGTAGTAGGGAAGAGTCAGATGCTCTTTTTAACAGCACCTAAGAACTATGATTATTGAAAGCACTGAAATCGTACTCTTCAGTCGTTATGGTCAGGAAAGCCCAGAATAATCTAATAAATGCTAAGTATTATTTGTGCATTCCATTGTCTTAATGTGATCTGCTGTATCTTCTTTTCATAAATATTAGAGACATTCAGTGAAGTTCAGTCCTTCCTCAAAGCAACTAAAAGCAAAGCAAGCGTTAGATTTTTTAGGACAATCAGTAGTTCTGTTATTTTCTTGATAATATTGAAGAAAAAGCAGATTGCTGATTTGTTCTAATTCTTACAAGGAAGATTAATCCATTTGATTAAAAAACCCAAGATCATAGTTTTCTAAACTGCCTTTATAAAATACACTGAGCAACCAAGGTATATGGGGAGTGGGGAATGTAATCAGTAAATGGTAATTTATGCAGTTTAACTTAGCAGTGTACTCAAACCAGAATCCAGCACTTCTTGTGTTCCTGAACCCGGGTGGAGGGCTTCTAAAATCTGCATCTGGCTCTATACTAAGCAACCAGGCCATGCTTAGTTCAGAGATTTATGTTCCTGAAAGCAGATTATTTTGTTGCTCAGAGAAGAGGTTATAACTAAGTTTGCTAAGTATGAATGAAAAAGGGAGATTTATGTGTAGGTAAAAAACGGGGGTACCCTAAGATTTCAGCACAGTATTTACCTTGAGGCATACTCCACATCGGTGAGGTTTAGCCATATGTTTGAAGATAAGCATATGAATCACAACCACAGGAAAGTTAGGCTCACCAGCTGTGCAGTCTGTGAATTTATAATTAGATGAGTAGTTCTGCAGGCACCGCAAGCCTAATTTTCCAACAGATTTGTGTCTCACTGGTGACTGATTTTGGTGACTAAGAAAATGTGAGTTTGAACTGAAACTTTTCCTATGCGTGTGGCATTTTTAGAACTCCCTTCTGTGTCAGGCTCATGTTGCAACTTTTCTTTTAGGACACTTGAACAGCCTTTCTCCTTTATCTTACTACCTATGTTACAAAAATTTAAGGAACCTAGTTATCTTGGAAATCTTTACCCATTTGTCAAATTTTATTGAAACTGGACAACAAGAGCAGAACTTATTAAGGAAGCACATACGTATACCTAGGAATTATAGAAGCCTTGTTTCTGTAGTAAATTATCCAAAAAAAGGTAAAAATATTTGGAATTTTCATTCTTTTAGCTTCCGTGTAGTCTATTTTTCAGGAGGTCCCAGCAGCCAGTATGCTGATTTCTCCAATTAACTATTTGTTGTTGTGAGGATGGAGAACTCTGAAAGCTAGCTAGCTAGCCGGTAGAGAAAGAACTTAAAATAATGTATGAAAATGGGAGAACAGAGTAAGTGTCTGCCTGACACTTCACTAGCTTACTCTTAGACAAAAAAGCATGCTGTCAAAGCCTTTGAGTGAGGAGGAAGATGGAAGGGCATTTTCCTCTAACCTTAGGCAAAAGGAAACAAATTGCTCGTCTCACTGATGATTTCTTACAATACGGCCACCTGGGATGTACTCTTGTTAAACCCTTGGCTCTTTCTGAGACCTAGACACAAAGCCTGAACCCTCTGAGTTTTAACTTAATAGAGCCTTCCGGGTTCCAGTGGGAAGTAGAGAAGGGAGATGTGTTAAAGAGGCACTAGTGCTTCCTGCACTAGCCCAGCACGGCAGGGCCTATCTGTCTCCTGAAGAAGAACTGTACTAAGACTCTCCACCTCACTCCAAGCCCCCCAGAAAGGACTCCCACTTCCACTCCGCCTTATAATAAACGCCCTGATTGTATCCCCTCGTTGTTGTTGTTCTTCCCTCCCCATCCATCCCTCTGTTACCTTAAAACTTGGGCAGCCTTGCTTCCTTTCAAAGGCAGGGACACCAGATGGCATTTCCTCCTTGCAATGCAGGGTCTCCTAGTTTTTTCAGTGGAGCACTGAAGCTGCTACCCACTGCTGTGCTGTATTTGCACAGGAGTTACAGAGGAGTTTGAGGGGCCTGCATGACCTCTGCTAGCTGGCTTGAAGCTTCTTTTGAGTGATGTGAGTCTGCCCTAATAGCTCAGATAAAAACATCTAGAAAACCATTTTGTGTGTCTGTGTTTTGTCCAAGTTTAATGCCCATGCAAGAGCCCGCATGAATGTTAAGTAGAGTGGAAAAGAGGGCTAAGAAAAGGAATGAAGAATTAATATTGGCAATGGCATATGGAAAGAGATGAATAGGAATGCAATAACAGCCACCCTTAATGTGAGGCAGAGACCTCTCCAATTCAAAGTAATGAACAGAAGTAGGCTTCCCCCTTACAAGATGTTGAAGGCAAAAATCATTAACTTAAACAAATGCTGGAGCTCTGGGATTTTCGTACATATGTTTTGATCTTTTCTAGTCACTGGAAGATATTGGAAAAATGTTTTCCTAGATAATAATATTGTACTCGCTGTAAAATATATTCCTAGACCAAGTATTCATTTTAGAGGACTGTAGCAAGTCTCTATTTTTATTAAAAAGCCAAACAAACAAAAACCTTTTTTCTATTAAGGGCAGATGCTAGGCAAAATGTGAATCTGCAAGAATAGCAGAGGCCCAAGCTCTGCTATAATAGTTTGAAAAAAATACACCTTGGATTGTATTCTAACTGGCAGGAAAGCTACTTGCTTTGAAACAGATTCCTTTAAATAAGAGGTAAAATGGTTACTCATCTTATCAGCAAGACCAAGAAGGCCAAGCCTTCTTTACAAGAAGTTGCACCAATCGGTAGAAAGTTTTCCAGACGTGTTAGCTTGGGCTCTATTTTTTTTAAAGGTCTAAGGAGAAGTGCTCTTTCCTACCATACTTCTTTCCACTCTGTCCCTCTTCTACTTTTCCTTTTGTTAATTACAATGACATCCTTTATTAAACTTTTTTTCTATGGTGATGAGGGTCTATTATCCATGTAGATACGCGTATCCCTTGATGAGGTCAGATACTCTCCTGGTACAAATCCATTGTTTTCTAAGGAGCTAGATCGTTTATACTAACTGAGGACCTGTCCTTGTTGTATACCATATTAAAAATCAGAAGGCTTTGGTATATGTATGGTGGAATTAATCTAACTACATTGATCTTTGGAAAAGTAATCTGGGAAAGAGCGGTATGGCAGTGATAAATTGCTGACGCATCCGGGGTGGTCAGTTACAGTTATCATGGGCCAGCTGGATGCAAACAAAAGCGCAGATGGATGACATCAGTGAAAGCTTATATGCAAAAATGAGAGGAGGCTGGGCTGGGATAAGAAAAGGACTGTGAATGATATTATAGCATAAATAAAAATGAGAATAAAACATCACTGCACTGTCAGCACTTAAAAGCAATCAAGAGAGCAAGTCAAAGTTCAGGAAAGTTAGCAGCCTCCTGTTGCCTGCTATGGTCTTTGGACTGGGCCCACCGAGTGGCCTTGACTTGGTTTCCAAAGACTAGGTATAAAGGCAGCTCTTATTCTTTAGCTATTTTAGAAGCTGTTTTGGGCAAAAAGACAAATATTTTATTAAACAAATGTAATTGTCAGTCCAGAATATTTCAGGATATTTTCAATGCTGCTTTCTTTTTTACTGTAGGTGGTTGAAAGGATAGTGTTTCTGCACACTGTCACAGTTTTTTTTATGTTCACCACTTACCTTGATGCCAAACCATAACTTCATTTCTTTGGGGTTTTGACTGGCAGCCGAGTAATTTGCTGCAGCTGAACAGCATAACTATGTGAAATGCAGGTGGAGACCGAACATGTCAAAGTAAGCAGTACAGTGAAATGCTCAGTGCAAGGGAAGGAACCACAGGGCTCTCTTATGAGCCATTAAAATATAGTTGCCTACTGGAAGATCTGAGCAGAGAGAGGAAAATTAGTACTCCAAGAACTGGGGAGTGGGATACTTTTCCGGGAAGATTTAAGGTAGAATTTAATTTTGCATGGAGCCTCCCATACTTGAGGTATCCCAAAGTGTTTTTATACAGTAAAGTATTAAATTTAGAACAGTGACTTCATAGGCAAAACAGAGCAACTACTAAATCAGTTCACACATATAACATTGGACAGTAAATGAAGCGCTTCAGCAGTAGCAGGGCTGTGATTCTTGACCTCTAGCAACTCCTGCTGGGGTGATTTTAAGAGGTTACTGTTTATTGCTTTCCACTTTGCCCCTTATCAGAGGGGGACAGCTCCCTTCTGGCAAAGGAGACTGAGGAAGGTAACTTTTAAATCATCCCCACATGTCTTGCCAGAGCTCGTGAGTCAGAGCCAGAGCTTCTGACTGCAGGAGCCATGTGGTACATAAGAACTGAAACATTAAGAAAAGACATCAGCTCCTTTTGCAGGTAAATAGCTGCAGTGCTGTCCAAGTCAGGCTGCTCCAAGGCTGCGTTCCTCTTGTTCTTACCGGGTTGGTTCCAGTCAGCGTCTCCATTAAACAGTTTGTGTTGCTGCATCCTCGGTTAAACAGCTACAGAGTGCGAAGATGCAGGGTTTTGGTAAATCAGAGGCAGATTCGTAATGGCATTCAGCTGCCTCAACTCATTGATCTCAGTAGGAGTTAGTTGACTGCACAACCTTCTAGATTTTGGGCTTCATTTTGTAAAATATGCCAATTAAATGATGCATCAATTTGCCCTGTGATTGTAAGGCACAGAAGTATTTTGATTTATTGGGAGTAAGAGACCAGCTCCTAGTTAAAGCAGGAATGCTATTATTACATACTGTTTATAAAAGTCAGGGCATTTTAATTAGAAAATGTACTAAAACTCAGACTTGCTTTCTGCAAAGCAGAGCTGTGTGAATGATTCACAGTTTTTATTTTTTTAATTGACAATAGAATCTATATGTCAGAAATAGCAAATTTAAACTTATACAATTTGAAATAATAATCAGCTTGTCTATTATGAATACCATTGATGAAATTGTTCCTTTCAGGATGCTCACAAATAATATCCACTACAACTTGGAAAAAATTATCACATTGAGCACATCCTAGAAATATGTGGAGCTGATAAAAATTAATTATTTTTTTGTTAAAAATAAACTTGATTTTCACAGGAAAAGCTTGCAATTTTACTGATTGTTTTCCCTGAAAACAAGTTTCAGTTGACAAGTTTCAAAACTTCCAAAAACAAGTTTGGGAAATTTTCTGAGCAGCTGTAAAGCTGGTTAAAGAACCTTGGATCTTCATTGTTAGGTTGTTAGTCTATGTTTGGCCAAAAGGGGATGTTTTCACCTATTCTTGTGGAAAAGTTAATCTGTTCTTTCAACTCATTCTTAAGACAAGCCTTTTTGCAGTCTTCTCAAAAAGTGCTCATTTTCAAAAAGTTACTTAGAGGATAGCCTGCTAGGTAAATGGCAGAAATCTGCCCTAAGGTAGTGTTCTTCACACAGTCTGCACGTTCTGTCCAAGTGAACCTAACGGGAAGTCCCGTTTAAATTGCGTATCAGTGCTGAAGTCAGTGTCAGGTGTACTGAAACACTGACAGGTAAATATCTGCCAGTCACCAAGGCTGTGTACCCACTAAAATGGCTACAGTGGTACTTACAGGGGCTCGGATTTATAGCCTTTGATGACTTATCCTGGGGTGATTCAAGAGTATGCCGTCCCCAAAAGTGAGATCGTTTGTGAAGGTATGCATGGTGCACTTTGAAATGTAGAGAAGTAGGAAAACGCTTAAAATTTTATACTACTGATATTAAAATACGTTGAATAAAATTGGAAAGCTAATGGGAAAATATTATTATTTAAATGCCATTAATGCATGCTAAGTCAGGAGGGCTAAAGAAAGCAGATTTTTCTTTGAGCAGTTGATGAAATCCGGTTAATAAGTGTCTAGTTAACAAGAAGAAGGTAGCCTGGCTGGGGCTGGAAAGAAGGGAGAGGAAAGAGGAAGGAAAACAGTTCTCTCCCTGGAGCCTGACCCTCCTGGAGAGGGTCAGGCCTCCTGAAGGAAGGCCTGAGGTGGGGGGCTGCAAATCTTCTCGTTTGCCCCTGGAGACTTGCCATGGCTCTAGGCAGCACCTGACTTGTAGGAGGGACTTAAAGACCAATCAGATCCTTTTCTTTTTTCTTGTAATTGGCTGAAGATTTGAGTGGTTTTGTATGGGCCCAGGAGTAATGTGTGTCACAAGGCAGTAATGCGAGGAGGGAACAGCGCAGCCTTGTGCCTCGCCATCTTCCTCCTCACGGTGTGCCAGTCCCAGGACGTTGCTACCACAGACCCCGGGTTGAAGCCAGGTCCTACAGCTTGCCTTCCCCACAACAGCTATGGGGAAGGACTTTAGTGATTCTCCATCAGCCTTAGCTCCTGCTGTGCTCTCCCACTGCCGGTCAATTACTTCTCTGAAGCAAAACAATGTCTTCATCCGAATTCCTCCACTTTTTCCCCATTGTTTGCCCATATGCTTTTTTTTTTATATCTTGGCTATGTGGGTGAGGCAGCTGGTACTCCAAGGGCATTATTTGGCCCCCAGCTGACCCCATTCACAACTGAGATCAGTCAAAATGGTCATTCTGTATCCAGTTGTGCACAAATTTATCTGCTGATTTTGTACTCTTCACATATATACGCAGCCCAAAATCTAATAATCTGTTTTTCAGTGAGTTCTCAAGACTAGTCTTTAAGTAATCTCCTCAAGAGCCAGTATCTAAGGCAACTATGGAAATGTTTGCTTGCTGTATTTTAAGTGCGCAGCTGAGCAAAGAGCATCTTTTGCATGGGCGTATGCCAAATTTGCATGTACACCTTTTTTTTTTTTTTTTAACACTAGCAAAGGTTGTATTTGTACGTCAGATAGACATAGGCTGATTCAATTTGATAAGCAAACATTGGCTGAGGAGCCTGTGTGTAATTGCAAGTTTGTCTGCATGTACGAAAGAAGTTCTTTGAACATTTGTCTCTCCAAGTCTGTGCAGAATCTGTTTTATGTAAAATGAAATGTTGTCCTGCACCACTTGTTGGTGGTAGCTAGAACTACACAAAACGTTTGCAATTAAACTACATATGCTTCTTTTAGGTTTCATTGTGGTCTTAACTTAGCAAAGGTTTTTTGCAAACTTGGTCTATAACTTGAAGACCTTTTAAAAGGCCTGGGGCTGATGAGTGATTTTGCTGTTTAAATCATATGAAATATGTAGCTTTGCACAATTGTAAAGAAAAGTAGAGAAAATCCTGCAGTTTTCAGAGTACTTATCTTTGAGGAGTCAGATTTGCCAGGACCTGAGATTCACATAAAACTTGGAGCATGCCAACCCATGTGGATCACCACCAAAAATCATTTTTGCATGACTTGTGCACATTGCAGCAATCCGTGAGGCATAAGGGGCTGATTAGTAGTCTATTACCCTGAACCACTGTAATAAGAGATTCCTTATATGTCTAGAAGGGAATGCCTAAGCAGTGGTCACAGAATTGACTGCAATGTATTGTAAAGATTCCTGAGCTAGTTTTAAGCTAGCTAACTGTGATACTGTGAGCAGTCTAGGCAACCACAGTCTGAACCTTAGCTCAGACTAACTTATCTAAGCTTTATGTTGTTACAGTTGGAGTTTTAGCTAAAACTGAGTTAATGTGAAGCTACCTTGGATATGTTTATGCTGCACTGTATTCCTTCCTGTGCATTGAAAAGAGGAAGCATCTTCCTGATTTCAGTCAACAAAGTGTAGCTCAGGAAACTCTAGAATCAGGGCCACCTGCAAATAAAGGCAGAACGAAAGTTATTTCCTTCCAAAAAGATAAGTGTTTGGAGGCACTGGGATCCACTTCCAGGGGAGGAGTAATTTGTTGTTTCAGTTTCTCCGCAATATTTATAGTTGGAGAGGTGAGCAGAGGCGAGGAGGCTCTGTTATCTCTAGATAATGGTCTTGTAGAAGTCTGCATTCTAGTTAATGAATATGCTAGTTGTAGTTCATGAATTAAATTCACATAGAAGCATCATAAATCAGCATGTTATTTTAGTTAGGCACTGAAGTCTACATGTCCTGAGAAAAATGTAAAAGGATGTCAGCTGTGGTGACATCTTTCAGATTTCCATGCAATACAAATACTTCTAGTAATGTTGATTCTGTGTGCACTGTATTTCCGTTGTCTCTGCAAGCAACAAGGAGCTGAGCTCCAGTATCACGTGCATAGTATCTTGGGTTTCTTATTTCCTTTAATGAGACACGTAGTTTTAAAAAAAAAAAAAAAAAAAGTGGACTGTACAGAAGCTCGTGGGTAGGACACAGAAATTACACAGGCAGGCGGATTGACAGCCGCCTTAGGCTGAAAAGCTGAGGTGTTAAGAAACCAATTTTTTCTGCTGTGTGTATGTGGTTTTATGAAAGCTGCGGTGAGGGAGAGGATTCTTCCTTGGATACTTATGAACTGTTCTCTGTAAGTTTGCAAATCTTTCCCAGAATTTACTCTTTCAAATTCACATGAACTTTCACCAAGGCACTGCTGGATGTCCTGCAGTTCCTTTGTGAGAAGAGCCCAAATGGTTTCAAATTGAGGTTAAAAAGGCAGAAAAAGGGCAGGAGACTGAGCTGAGATTTGGAAAACTGGCCTTATGATGAGAAACTTAAGTACTTTAATTCGTTTGGCTTATCAGGAGAAGGGTAAGAGGAGACTAAATTACGGTGTATTTCTATGGAGAACAAGTATTAGTCAGAACAGGTCTTTGTAATCTTACAGACGGTGACATAGCAAGGTGATTAGAACCTTAAACAAGACAGTTTGAACAAAAGGGAGGAGTTACCTGAAATTGCTGCTGCTGGCTCCGAGGGTTCAAGAAACAAGGTAAAAAAATATTGAGAATGACCAAAAAGTACAGAGACTGTAGTCATTTTTTAGAACTCTATATGTTTGCTTTCTAGGCTTTGCACCTGTTGGGTTTACATATTCAAGTCTACAGGTCATGCAAGCCTGAAGTTCATAAGCAGTCTTTGATTTTTGTTAAAGGAAAATTGAAAATGTTTGTGTTGCCATGACCTAGGACAGTTAGAAGCACCAATTCCTACAAGACATGACAATACTGAGGATGACTGAAAGGCTCATTATTTGCAATTTTGTATATATCAAGAAAGATTTGCAGCAACTACTGTCTTTGTATTTCCAGTTAGCACCTCTGCTCTGGTGCAGAATGAAAGGGATGCTTCAGGACAGCAGTGCTCTATCTCTCAGAAGTCACTCCTCCTCTTGCTTTTCCTGGCTGAGCAAGGGTCTAACTTTGCCCCATACCAACCAGCCTACGGAAACATTTGTCTTTATTTTGCGTCCTTCTTCATATACTTGTCTGTCTATACCCTTTTCTCTCCTTGCTCCCCTCTTGCATCACCTCTTGTCTTTTTGCAGTGCTCAGGATCCTCCTACTTGGTAATCCTAAACCTGCTCCAGCAGTTGGAGTTGGATGCTGTGGACACTCAGCTAAGTTCACACTGGAACACTAATACATTGGAAGAACAAGAGTGAAGGGCTCAGATATTTGGCTGGTACATCCTACCCAGTGTTTTGTGTGGGTAATTAGCGAAAGGGAGCATCCTATTTCCTGGTGCTGGCAAAATTAAGGAGCATTTTCTATAACTAGCTAAAACAATAGGGGGAACATTGAAACCGGATTTCTGGTGTTTTGTTATATTTTGTGCCAGTAACTGTGCGTGGTTCTGTAATTTGTATCTGGTTTGTAAACCTTCTTTTCTACACATGCATTTATTTGTAGCCCCGCTCTCTCCTCTTTATGAGTAAAGTTACAGTTTTTCTTCTATTTGAACGACTGGAAAAATAGCAAAGGTAAAAACTATTCCCCTAAAAGAAGAAAACTGTTGAGAGATACCTTAACCATTTGGTAGTCTATGGCAGCAGCATTTGTTCTGTTTTACATTTGGAAATGGTGAGCTGTAAGCTGGTGCTTTTATTTTGTCCAATACATTGAAATCCTTCTTTCTTCTGTGCTGAATTCAAAGTTCTAGTTGAATGCAGAATGAAACCCATGAAAAGGCATTGATATCAGATGTCTCTTCCAACGGAGCAGCAGGGAGACAAATTGTGATGCCTATGAGAAATGAGGAGAAAGATATTGGCAGTAAATAAAATAGAAGAAAGATCATCTTGCATGTTTCAAGCTACCTGGCGCTCCGGAAGAATCATTAGATGAAAACTTTCCTTAGGCATTTCATATAGAAGAGTGTCTAGCCAAGCCCTTTTCTTCCTTTTCTTTTTTTTAATTAAGAATTTTAAGTATCATATTTTTCTTTGAGATGAAGTTCTTTGCTGCTAAGAGTCTTAAGTTTTCAAATTCTAATTATTTAGATAGTTGAAGAACATTGTAACTTTTGCTCAGGATCTGACAGGGAAAGCTAGGTGAATGATGATGGTACCAAGTAAAGCAACTAGACATTAGTAGTTACTGATAATTTAAATTTATATCTTGAATTTCCTTAGATGATGAACTTAGCCAGTTGAGGCTGAATCCTACAGCTGAGTTTTGGACCTCCTCCTGTAACTTGTTCTAAAGTCAAACCCTGCTCTATTGAATGTAGAGCTGAGGGGTAGAGCTGAGGGGAAGCTGAAGAAAGGCAATGGGAAAGCTAGGATTTCAAGCTGGTATGGGAAACGGTAAGGTAAGGAATCATCCAAATATGTAGTTAACTGTAGCAATATGCTTTAATCTCACTTGCTTCATTGTTGCTTTAAAAAGTTATTTAAGAACAGCAGAATGTTTAAGCCCCTTTTGAACTCAGGCTTATATTCTGATTCTTCAGCTTTATTGGAGCAATCAATGATAATGGATTTGTATATGTTAGGTTTATTGGGCTGGGCATTTGCGTTTTCTAAATTGTGCTTCTTTGTGTGTGTTTTAACATACGGTAATGTAAACCAATTGATTGTCTATAAAAGTGAAGATCATGGAAATCTGGGCCATGAATTTAGTCAACTGATAAGGGAAAAGGGAAATTTTGTGGCAGTAATTGAAATGAGTGATTGCGAGGCTTGATTTACGATCCTGACAGAAGGATTGCAAAGCAGTGCCATGATAACACAATACAAGTATGGGAAGGATCTGAACACCTAATGGGACTCAGGAGAGATAAAAAATCATTCAGGGTGAAACACTGAGGGAGGGGAGTTTTAAGGTTAAATTACTGATTGTCCTACCAGACAGTATGAAAACTTGGCTCTAATGCTTTCTCTTAAGAAAATCTCAGTATCTTCTGTGTCATTTGACAAAGTGCAAAGAGCTCCCATGCAACTTTACAGAGAAAGAACCATAGAACATAGGATCAAAACCCCACAGTAGATGGCTGATTCTGGCCAACTGGCTTAGTCCTCCTCGCAGTACCTGGAAGTTTCTTGCTCTGTAGTACATAATGAAGTGAAAAGAAAATTTGTGTCCAACCAAGAACAACTAGAACAAATGCCAGTGATATTTTCAAAAGAATGAATTCAAATTCCTAAACGAACGCCCAATAGTTTTGTACTTCTCAATATCAATGTTTGATTAAGAAAAGCATCTTCGTCCATTATGCCATTGCCTACCTCCTAGGCTAAGTCACTAAAAAAAGTAGTAATTTTGTTCCATCATTCATATGACAGCTGCTAATATCTGAATGGTGTTAAGTAATGATAATCATAGTGGTTGTGAAGGCACCTTATTGACTATGGAGGGACTCACGTAATAATGTTCTTGCAACTTCTTTCTCAGATGATTGCTTCACCCGTTCTCTTCTTTCTTCTTCTATTTTATAGTCTTGTTTCTTTTTCTGGACTTGTGCATCTGTCTGTCTCCTACTCATGTTCCTCGACAACTTCTGAATCCTTTGACTGAATTCAGTTTAATTTGATAAATAAATACAGGTATCAGAGGTAATTACATTTCTACAAATGATACACATAGTGTAAGGGAAAGGCTGCCTTGTGAGTTCACACATTACTGCGCACAGGAGAGCTAACTTGAAAAGAGCCTTTTTACATTTCCCAATCAAAGCAAAAGCTGCAGTCAGTGCTGAAAAGCAAGCATGTGATATGAACCTGCAGGAAATCAGGCTTGATTAGTTCCAGTGCTTGGGCAGTTACTTGTGTTTCTTCCCATTCTTCTCTCCTGCTCTCACAGACTCCCTCAGCAAAGTGGAGAAATGGGAATGTTCAAGCTGTAGACAAACTTCTAAGACTAGAGCTAAATTTAAAAATGAGGTCTCTTGTTTCTAGTTACTGTGGTGGCCAGCTGAGCTTAAATCAAACTGCTGGGAAGAAATGCAAATAAAGCCCAGTTAGCTGTAAGCCTAACGTACAAGCCTGTGGCACCATGTAAAAATGGTAATATTTAGAAATTGCAAAAGTTACTGTAGAAGTTTAATGTGTGAAATCTTTCAGATCTGAATGGGATTTTGTGCAGAAATGCTTGTGGGGGTAAGAGGGTAAAGATCCAGCAAGCTTTTGGTGTATTTAGTTCAGAATAGGTATGTATTTGCTTATCGTTACCTGGTATTCCCCTGAAGAGTAACTGTCCTAGACTTTGTAATCACTTCCTGCAGCATGACTACTTTTTGTGAAACAAGGATGGAAAGAGGAGGGAATGATATCCCTATAATATGCTGATCTTGATAATGCGATGCCCTTTTAGAGATGATACTGGCCATAAGCAAACCTGAGGGTTTCCTTAGTATTCAGATGTTTTGCCATTTTTAACTGCTTCTGAAAAGAAGTGTTGTGTGTTGCTAAGACGGACAATGCTGTACTGCATTTCCTGTAACTAGGGACCAATAAAAGTATTCCAGATTGGACAAAAGTATGTAAAATAAATAATTTGAGTAAATATCCCTATGTTTAAATGCTTTTAAAATATTTTCCTGTACAGTTATCATATGAAAGCGAATGGTGCTGCTCTTTAAAGACCCAGGAAGAGAGGGAAAGAAAAGACCTCAGACGGATCTTCACATAGCACTCATCTGATCTGAAAAGGATGTCTCAGGATGTATTCGTACAGCTTGAGCTGTGAGTTTATGATATACGACTTAGATGGTGAAGCTGGGCTAGAAACCTCCCGGTTTTTTCAGACATTCGTTTTTCCCTTCAGTTGTGCTGGAAAAACTGCCGGAAGGCTGCAGTTCAAAGAATTGATCTGAGTTGCACATAATCTTCAGAGAGAAAAGGACAGGTGGAAAAGTTAGAAGGAGAGACTGCTTTCTCCTTCCCTTTCAGCCCCCTCTGAGCTGAATGCCTCTCTGGTGTGAATATTGCTCACTGTCTGTTGCAGCCTGGGAATTTATTAGAGGCTAGAGGGACTATTTACCTTTGCAATTCAATGGTTAATTTTTTATTTATTTTAACTATTCCCACCCCTTAACAATACTGTATGCATACGTGCACGTGAACTGCGTTTTATCCTATCAATATTGGTGGGGTTAACTAAGGGACCGAAAAGAACAATAATCACTGAAGAGAGTTTATATTTATACGTATTTTCCTATATATTTTCATGTGTATATATGTATGCCTGTGTGCAAGTGCACTACTAACTTGAGATGAGTTTTCATATATTATCCTGTAATTTGTAGCAAACAGAACTGTAATGTAAATGAAATCAGCTCAGAGCGGTCCTAAAACAGGATAGTACTTAGTCTTTTTACTAAGCGACTGGTGTAGGAAAATTTGAAGTGTGCATTTTGAAGTGTGGAAAATGACATTCTGCCCTCTCAGGCTGTCCTGGGGATTTTAGGGGAAGTGTGAGACGGGCAGGACATTGAAGGTGCAAACCTTGTGCAGTAGCATAGCTCTGGAGAACGCTAAGGTGATGGCAAACTCTTTGTCAGACATTTGAACTGAAGCTTGCCGAGCAGCCTCATTGAAGTTCACTGGGATTCGTATACTTGAAGCTGAACATGTTCCTACGTATTGCAGTCCCATCCGTTGCAGCTGTCCATCTTTCTTCTTCCTCTTTGGTGCCAGGGATTGGAAGTTACTGCTGCTTCTGCTTTTGTTAACAGTTGTCTTGAAGTTGAGCAGAAACATTGGCTCTACCTATGTCTGACTACTGCACTCCCTCTAGAGAGACAGCGTTTCTTATGGATGGGCTTGTGAGGTGTCTGAGTGAAGTGCAAAGAGGATTTGAGAATCACTGCTCTCTTGTATCTCACTGTTCAGCCTTTCCTCAGCCTGGCAGCTGAGCAAAGCATTCTGAGAAGTTATCGGTGTATACTTACTCCATCTTTAAAATCTTCTTTGACTGTCCGTCACTCGCAGAGGCAGGATACTGGGCTGGATGGACCTTTGGTCTGATGTGTTGAGCCATTCTTATGTTGCCATATTCTTATTTGCTGACATCATACCGCCATCACCTTGTCAGGGAATAGGTTTTCGTGCACCTTTTTCACGACACCTTTCATAACAGACTTGAGCTGTAGACTATGAAGTTTTGGAAGGAGCTCTGCTTTTTCTTAGGAACCCAGAGCAGCTCTCACTTTCACTTAAGCTTATTATTTGTTGGATGTGTTGAAATATTTTGTTGGGTTTGTGGAGCTCCTCAAGTGAATAAATATTCATTGGATAGAGATTTGCAAACGGAAGGCCAATGACAAGGGAAGAGGTTTAGCTGCTAAAATGCTGCTTCCTCCATCTCACCTTATTGTTTCCTTTGTTTAAGTACCAGGAAGAACAGTGGAAGTACAGGGTGCTTTTGCTTTAAATCTGTTCAATCCTTGCTAAGGATGCCCTTTATTACCGACTGGTCCTTGTTGGATTTACTCTTTCCGTAGATTGCTATGGTAGATTCCCCTCTGAAGTAGTGTACAAGTTACTGTTTTCTCTTGACACTCTCTCCTTTTCCCTTTCCCAGAAACTGTGAGTAACTATATTGAATAGATTTCCCTACAACATTACTTTGCAGGTCACGAGGTTAGCTTACTTTTGTCTCTTTATTTCAGCCATTTCAGAAGAAATCCTCTGTGTGTTCTCTTGAATTGTAAAGGCTGGTAAGAATGAGAAGCCCAAGTCATCCATTAATCCACAGGCAAAGTACTATTCAAGCAGCTGCAGTGAAAGCTCTCTCATGCTGCCCTGGAAATAACCCCAGCCTTGACGTGGTAAGACGACCCTAGGTGAGGTCAGAAGCTCAGTTCCCATTTTCATTTAAGCTTGTGATTTTTAAACAGTATTGGTGTTGTCCCATGTGGTCTTGTTGATCTCTTAAAGCAGATGAGAGAGAGAGGGAGCAGAGAAGTGAAATCCAGAGAGACTGAGGTTTATCTGCTAAACATTGCTACTCCCTCATCTCAACTTATAGTTATTTTGGCTTAAATATTTAGTGACCATGACCCCACGTGAGAGCAGCAAGCGGTATCAGGATTTTAGCTTAAGCCGCTTTGCAGAGACAAAGCACCTGGTTTAATTCCTCCTGGAAATGGAAGTGATTTGGAAGTGTCCCGGCAAATTCAAGTCACAGTGGTAATGCTTGCAGATTTGTATACTTTCCCATGAAATGCCATGAATTTGAAGGATCTATCTGCACAGTGTAAGAATTTGAGGCTCGTGGCTGGGATTTTCGAGAGGGCATAAGAAAGTTATGTCCCGTTGGCCTACATGCTGAGTGAGTATGGCACTTAAATGAGCCCAAGGTCAAACCTCTTTAAACTACTTTGAAAATCCTGCCTGTGCTAGCCCTCTTGCTAGCCCTCCATGTGCCTTGTGATCAGTGCGCAGCGCAGATTGTTTATCAGAGTGAATTCAGTGATTTTATATATAAAACTGTATTTAGATAAAATGTAACTGGTAGTTACACAGTTAGATGGTAAAGTCACAGTTAGACTGTGGCTTTACCATCTGGTCTAAGTAATAAAGCCCAGTGCAATGTGTAAGCTGACATGAAAGTAACAATGATGCAAAAAATCCACATGCAAAGTAGCAATGTCTCTTGCTATTACAAGCCCATCTATACTAGGGGAAAAAAAAAAATCCAAAAACTTAACCAACAATGTAGCCAGTACTATCTGGCTTAAGGCCTGATGTCAATACAAATAGACTGCTAAGGTTTCTGGAGACAGTGGATGTAGACGCTTACTTCATACCTAAATAATGATGACTACAGAAGAACAACTTCCAAAAAGAGTTGTCCTCACTCCCAATTTAAAAGTAAAGCTCTCCAAGATCTAATTTTACTGAACCTCAGAAGTCTTATCAGACTATCTGTAGTAACCACATCTAGGAAATTCTAGCGATGTTATAGCCTGTGTGTGAGGCTTTCTAAATAAAAAGGATCTACTTCCAGTTCAGTCACATATGTTCCATATTAAAAATAGAGGGTTAGTAACTTATGTCAATTATAAGAGTTTAGAAGGAAGTGATTGCATATGTATATATAGGCAATACATATATATCCTAAAATAGTATTAGCATTTCAGTTTTCTGATTGCACCTACCGATACCAATATTGAAATTTCTCCTATTTTCTCCTATTTTCACCAATATTTTCGTAAGTACTTGCTCTTATCTGCTGTTTCTCATTTATACTTAGGTAAGTCTCCTCGGAGTGGTCAGATTTGCTAACAACTCTGGAAACTTTCTTCTCCCCGATTCTGATCCAGGCTTTGTTTTCTTACTTGAAATCTACTGAATGGGTCAATATACACGAGATTTAATGAGAGCACTTTGTACTTTGGTTCTGGTATGTTTATTTGTGCCAGATAACTTTCCTGCTTTCATCTAGAACTGAAGTTGTCCAGAAATAACAGGGCTCAGCCCAGTCCTGCCATTGTCTCCATAGTGACAGCTGCTTTATTTTGCACACTCTTTATCATAGAATCCCAGTTCAGCTTTTTACTCTCGGTATTGACCTAAGTTTGCATGATGGCGTAGATACGTACTTTAGGTGTGTATGAAAATTTGATTCCATGTTATCTCAATAATTTCTTCAGGTGAATTCCACTTTGAATACGCTTAACAGATCAGAACAGTTTGCAAATGACCTTGATAAGATGAATGCCATGTGCATCTGCAGCAGGACAGCTCCAGCATAGAAGGAAGAAGTGGGTGGCTCTTTAATGGAGAGTATCCTTAAGTATTTAAAAGCACCTGATGATAAAGCCGACTTTGTCCTAAGTATAGATTTAAGGACTTTCACGCTGGTCCAGGTGTCAGCTACACACCACCACCTGCATTGAGTGGAGGACAGACGTCTGAATCATATAACACTGAAAAGGTGCCAACCCTTCTGCATTCCCGCAGTGCTATCCAGAACTGGCACACAGTTCTACATTCGCTCTAGGTGAGTTGTTTGTACACTGAGTTGCCGTGGATGTTATGAAGTTCTTTTTTCCTTAAATTAGAGCTGTCTGCCCTGACTGTGGGGAGACTTAATAGAGGAGAGCTAAAACTGATTTGAAATTTAAGTTATTCTGATTTTCTTTTTACTTGGGAGGGAACGACTACAAGGGCAGTGCTCAAGGACCATTGGATGGTCTAAATTCCGAATAAGGCCCCATTTTCTCTTGCCTGATTGTAGGTCTTTCAGCTCAAAGATATACCCTAAATAAGGCCCTCTGTGCTTGAGGCTGAGCATCTCCTTAGTACTTTGCTAGGTTTCAGCCATAATGCAAAATACATTCAGTGCAAAGATAGTGGTATAAATTGTCTCTTCTCTTTATAAACGCTGGCATAAGGTAACGCAAGTCTGATTGTGTGGGACGGGTTGTGGCCTGCAACTTCACGTGGTCCTAACTGAAATGCCCTTTGAGACATTGACACTTCACAGGTACGGTGGTGTCTCTTGGGTTCCAAGTGTGGTCATTAATAAAATGCTTATGAAAGGGGCAACTGGAAAGCGTCCTCGAGTTGTTATTTTTATGTTGTGACACAGAATGACCTTTTGTAATAGAATCAAAGAAACGGAAATAACCAAAACCACTGACAGGACTGACTTGAAGTATTTTGTGAGGTAATCGGTTCAGATAACATCATAACCTTTTGGAGCAGATAGCTTCAAATTGGAGCTGAATTAGGCATTCTCACTGGCTTACTATAGGAACAGTCTTTCAGCAGGATATTATTGATTTTTACGTTTCATTTTTCATTTTTGTGGTGTATGTTTTGTCCTTTCTGGCTTTAGGAAGAGAGTCTAGGAAAGCTGATTTTCATTATGTTCTTGAGAGGTAAAGAAATGCTTAGGTGTTTCCTCATTGCTCATGGAAACTTTTTTTTGTGAATCAGTGACAGAAGAAGCATCAGACCACTGGAAAAATACTCACTTCCTCTCCCTGCAGCCATGCCCTACCTCCAAAATTTCTGTAGGAACGTGACTGAAACCAAAGCACTTAGTGGTCATTAACAAGTGACAAAGGAAAAGTGTAGACTGGGTGAGGCCAACAAGAGATGTACATGCAATAGGGCAAGGTACTGATCTGGCTTGCACCGCGTGCTGTCTAATCTTAGTGCTTTATGGGATTACTCATGAATCAAGTGGCTTGGTGGGGGGCATGGCCTTTACTGGAAGGTTTTATGGTATCTTTGGTGTCAATTAACAGCCTGTCTAGGCTGCCACAGGTGTAGTTTATGTAGTAGGTGCTTTAGGGTATGTTGATTCAAGGCGGAGATTACAGTGATATGCACAGATGATAAATAAAAAGTTGCAGAAAATGCAACGCTGCAGTCAGTCAGCTGGCAGTGGGATATGTGACTGTCTGTCTCCTCCATCAGGAACAAATCTTTTGTTGGTTGGTAATGGCTAGAGAAGGCTCAAACACTCATTCAGCACAGTTGCTTCAGCAATCCATAAACTGTTTGGAGGCAATAGAAGTTTGAGGGATTTGTCTGTAAATCTCTTGACCAAAAGGAGATTTTAGATTATGTGGTGCATCTCTTCTGTCACAGGGTGGCCGTTACCCTGCAAGAAACATTTCCCAGTGTAATTTTTCCCCTGTAGGAAATGGGGGCAAACTGTTTCATCGATGGCACTGCTTCTTACAGACTTCTAACAGGGGACTCGCGACCTGCCAATACCTTCCTCTTCTCTGTCTCCTCTCTCCTTACAGTAATTCCATCTTTACCTGCTGATATATTAAGAGTTTATTCTTTTCTTTCCCGTGGTTGTTCTATCTGCTATTTTTTGTAAAATGTGACTGATTACATTTGCTTAAAAATTCTAGTGTATTCGCCGACGTTTGGTTGGGCAGTACTTGGTTACAATAGTAATAACCAAAAATGTTAGTGCCTAGTGGTTATCTTGGGACCTTAGCAGCACTGCAAGGTTTGTCATACTTTCATCGCTTATGACCTTCGTTGGTTATGAAGCCCTGGGAATTACATGTTACTGAAATCCAGTTCCTGAAGCCTGGTTGGCTGCCCTGACAGAGAGGTTTAATTTGACAATTCCAGAAATTCAGACATGCTGTCGCACTTTCGCTTAAAAGAAATGCTACAGAAAGAACAGCCACTCTGTGGTCATAATAGTTGTAGCTTCTCTTGCATTTTGCGTGTTTGGGAGACGATTTCCATTTCACAGAGTGTACTGGGCAGCCTTTGTCTGTGTTACTTAAGTTCTCAGATGTTGTGCTTCCCAGTGGAAGGTACTGTTCTGTTCAATCAATGGAGTATAAAAGGAGGAAGGGAAAGAAAAAAGCCTCTGGCAGGTATAATCCTTGTTTAAGATCTGCGAGTGCTGATTCCCAGAAGCCAATAGTTTCTATTTCCCCCCTGTCAGTGGAATAATCCTTGTGAGTTGTGTGAGCAGTCACCTTGCTCTGTCTCTACAAGGAGACTGCAGAGCTCCCCCCCTGTCCAGAAGGCCTTGTGCATAAAAGTATAAAATCAGGGATTTTTGCAACTAGAAAGATGCTAGCAAAATTAAGTGCCGATAGCACACGCCAGCTTTTGTACCCCCGCAGTGCAGGTGTCTCATAATTTCAGTAATTATATCCCTTGCGTAGAGGCTGTTCTCCACAATTGTGAGGCAGAGCACATGGAAACGACGCTGACCGAGGTACTCCGTGTTTCCGTCTTAGAAGCCGAATCTATGCACCGACCGTACAGGATGGTAGACTGTTTTCCATCGGCATGCTCCTTTAGGTGAGGGCAAGTGTTTCGTGGGCCTTAGGCCCTTTCAGAGTCTCTACGGTGCGTTAAGGTCGCTGCCTCGGCGGTTCCAGGAACGCCTTGCACGAGGTGAGGCGTAACTGGGCCAGACCATATGGAGGAGAATTAAATTCTGCATCCTCCTCAGGCACCTCGGGGGGCTCATAAAAGATGGAGTGCCGGTTTTCTTTGGATCTGCTGGCAACGTTTGCAATTTACACCTAAGCGATGGAATTTGAGCTGTTTCTTGAATTTGACCTAATGGCAATACTATAATTCTTCTTTTTGAACAGATGCTAAACAGATGCTAGCAGATGATCACTTCTGGTGGTGAGATGAGCTGCCTTTTCTTAGGAGCTCTGAGCAACACAAGAGCCACTGATTGCTCTATCAGTACCTCAGGCCATTAAACGTTTCATCTTATTGGACCTTATTTTTAGACTGATTTATGGATGCTTGTTTATTGATTTCCTTTGAGATTTTGAGGTTGTCCTAATTGCATTTTGTTTGGCACAGGTTGTTTCAAGATCAACCACCTCAAAATCGGAACAATCTCATGGAATGCAGCTATTACATGAAGTTGTCACATATACTACCTCCTGTATTTCTAGTACTTTATATTTTTCATAAGACTTTTTACAACCTTAATTTTCATGTCTCGCGTTTTTCTCTCCAGTTTCCCATGTCCCGTGGTTAAATCTTGACTGTAAATCTTACGCTGCTTTGTTAAAAATAATAGGTCTACTGTTTTTCTTCATTTAACAATCTGCTAGGTTAATAGCATCTCTAAAGCAATTCAATATAGCTGTGTGGTTTAATAAGTCTCAATGTTAATGCACTGTAAAGGAGAAACTACAGGCATTTTCATTTACAGTGTGCTTCCATTTCAAGGGCTAGCTGGTAATTCTTGTCCAGCACCCTGACTGAAATCCCTTGTTCGTAGTGCTGCGATAAACAGGTGAAAAGTGTCATGTCAAGAAAAGCTTCCTGTGCAGTTTTGGGACTCAAAGCACAGAAGCGACTGGGCAGCAAATGAGGCCGCAACGTTAAATGCGGTATCTCAGCAGAAAAAAAAACGATTTTGCACCTTTGGACTGCATCAGTGTCATAGCAGGACCCTTAATCGGTTGAAAGTCATGTTTTAAACCTGCCCAGAAAAGGCGTTATTTGTCATCTGTGCATCCTGTCAATCATAGCGTCCTTTGTGTGACCCTTGGCCAGTTAACCGTTTGTCCCGCTCTCATGTTACAAAATCATTGGTGGGAGTGGCTGTCAATCAAGGGGAACATTCTAGAAAGGGGGCAGGCCTAGGTGCTACGCAGCCAACCGGTCCGCATGCTAACGAGGATCCACAGCGAACCAATAGGAGCGCGGGCCCGAACCAAACCTGACCAATGGCGGCGTCTGGGTGCCTGTTGGGGGGGGGGGAGGCAGCGCGGCTCGCCTATAAAAGGGGCCCGGGGGTTGCTGTCGTTGGCGAGCTGCAGTGGGGAAGGGATGGAGTGAGGAAGAATGGCGTGGGGGAGGAAGGCACCCGGGCGGTCTTTCCCAAGACCTGGAGAAGCCAGGTGCATATTGCCCGATTGAGGACGGCTCTACCACGGACGCCGGGCCTCAGGGACTCGCCGTGCTCCCGGTCTGGGATGCCAGGCGTGTGGCCTACTCAGCCACCTTCAGCCCCTTAAGAGCTCGAGTCTGTGCGCGGGTATGCGTATGTATAAATATGTAATCACTTCAGCTTATTTTAAAGCTTCAGGTGTACCATTGTAAATAAGTTAACACATTGTGATTATTGCACATTGTTAGCACTCTTGTTACAGTTGTTATTGTTACAGTTCTTTAATTCATGAAACTTTGTTACTTACCTGTCAGCCCATACCACTGTGAACTCAACCCTAAGGAATAGGGACACCTATATGACCACCTGAACCTGTTTAGCGTACAGAGCCTGCTGAATTACCTTACTGAGGCAAAATGCCTGTTAACTGGTTCAGTCATTTTGCGGAGGCGTCCTGGCACAATGAGTAGAGTTATCATATCAAACAGGCTGAGAGAAGGTAGTTTTGCTTTTTTTGATGGCAATACTAAACATTTTTGTGTGACTGAAGTGATGAGATGTGGGGCTGCTCATGGCTCCTTCAGCATCTGAAAGATACTGACAAATTGCCTGGAGAGCAGAAAAGATGCTTCAGCACCTTGTACAACTAATTGTACAAGTATGCAGCAAGAGATGGGTTTCCGTGTAAGAACGTAAAATTTGGTTCTTGACTGTCCAGGCCTTCCCCCCCCCCCCCCCCCCCAGTAGTGACTATGGCTCTTAGACTGAAAGGTCTTTGTGCGTGCCCTTTTTATTGTGTGTAGTCACAATGCCTACAACAATGGGGCTCCAGTCCGTGAATAGGACCTAAAGCAAAGCGTTACTGAAATGCAAATAGCAACGAATTTTTAACATGAGGTGCAGGGCTGCTTTTCAGATGTCTCATGTGCTAAGAAACTGATTTATATTGCCTCAGGTTTAAAGACTGCCCTGTAGGCTTCCTGCATCTCATTAAACAAACCATTAGCAGACTGAAGATCTGACCAGCTGATTGTTGAGCTTAGGTAGTTAAAAAGTATTCATGCTACATGTGAGTTTTATAACCAAATAGGGTAACGTCTCTGTGTGGGGGACTCTGGCTTTTCCCCTCAGTGGGAGAAGCGCAGGCTGAGAGCTGTGCGAATCCTAGGGAACATGCGCAAGCCTAAGAGGGTGCCTTTCTGTGCTGCTGCCTTCACCTCCTGCCAGCTCTACTGGCAGCACTGTAGCACTCGCAGGGGCTGTGGAGCAGCTCTGCAGGTACTTTGGTTTCACGGTGACACGCTCCAGGTCTCCAATTTCCCTGCCTCACCAGAGGTCACGCCCTTCGGTTATACTTAAATCAGCACATGCCTTGTACAAAAGGAGAACCTAAGGTCCTAATGCATCAATCATTAAAGGAAATAGTGACACTGAAGCTTAATTTCAGCAGAGCTGGTATCTGGAAGTAAAAACAAACTGTTCATAATGATAAAAGTTAAAAAGCCCCAAAATTATGTAAGGGATGTGATCTTTAGTTTGTGTAGGTGACAAAGTAAATTTGTCTGTAACTGTTTTCTGTGGGTTTTCTTATACCTTTTCCTGAACTAGCCTTCATTAACTTCTCTTAAAGAAAGAGGTCCTCCATGGCCCACTGCCATAGCAGTTCCTACGAAAACATCTGCATGATGATTAGAAAACAGTTTTCTGAAACAGGCATTCCCAGCAGATATCTTTGCCATCTTAAATATGCAACTTGTTTCACCTCGAATTTTTAGCGATAATGGCTGTTTCTGAAGAATAGAATTGACACTTTCCAAATCAGCCACTGTTCAGAAAGGGCATCAAATGCAGACTGGCAAAGAACATAGTAGACGACCAGAATGTAGAGAAATTATATTGGGGAAAAATATTTCTTAATATCAGGAGAAGTACCTGAAAAACTGAATACTAAGCAGTGTGTGTATGTAGTACACAAGAAAGCTTCAAGCTCAATAAAGGCTATGTGATTTATCTAGACCACAGCTTTATTCTAGTTTTATTCTTTTATTTATATATTTATATGCTTTTATTCTTTATTCTAGTCAAGTTCACCTGGAGCTTGTCTGAAAAAAAGGTTAATATTTGGAAGCTAGTATGGGAGTTTAAAACTCCTCTTCAGTTAAATTCTCCTGGTTTCATACAGGGAATACTGTTCTTCCGAGTTTCCTGTTTGAATTCTTGTTCCAATTAAAACGTGCTTTGAAATTGTTTTGTGTTCCAGGCACTTTTGCTGTGGGAAAATCTGAGATTTTGTGGAAAATGTGTTCCAGAGCCTTTTGAATCAGGTAACGCAACGTTTTACGCACAGCATTGAATACTTACTCGCGTAAGTATTGTCCTTGCCATTCACATACTTCTGCACTCTCCACGCTCCAGAATCCGGCCCACGCAAAACCTTTCAGACCTCAGTGCCTTTTTGCTTCAGGGCCTACACAGAGATTCATAAAATATTTGTAGCTGTCAGTCTAGTACATCAGCAGAAACTGCATCTATGCAGAAAGCCCATCTGATGTAGTGTTAGAATAATTTTGGAACTGCAAATACTTAACAGATTTTTATTTTATATTATGCATGTATACGGTTATATATGTGTGTGTGTGTGTGTGTGTGTATATATATATATATATATATATATATAAAAAAAAAAATACATACACACACACACACACATGTCAAACACACAAACTTGAGTTTGGCCTCTAGTCTGCCTAATGTTCTTGAGAAGTCATAAGAAAATCTATGATATCTTAGATACTGGTATGTCCAAGCCTGGCTGTTAGAAATGAAAAATATCTTTAACTGAGCTTTCAAATACTATATTGATTTATGTTTGTTAGAAGCATGGTACGCAGTTCTGCTTCCTATTAGAGAAAGCTGACAAGACTCATCTCATTATAAGACCTTATTTTTACTCCCTTTTAACGCTGTTAAACCTTGGTTGTTTGCTGTCACAGACTACAGAACAGAATATCTGCCCTGGCTTCCAGATCTGTTTTCTGTATCTTTATGTTTCTTTGACATTAAAAATAAGTTTTTTAGCTTATTTGGAAAAGTGAACCAACTAGGGATTTAACAGCTGCCACTTTATTGGACAAATGTTTTTAAGATAGCAGAAACATCATTACAAAATGACAGAAGTTTGGTTCTCTGTGTACATTGCATGATGATTTTTTGCACTTCTGTGTTCTCTTTCTAGTTGTGCGTAACAGTGGCCAGTTCAGTGCATGTGATGGAGGCGTGAGGCTGTGCTCTTGTGAGTGCGGGAGACTTGGTGCAGGTGGAGTGTGTTTAGTCAATAATGAGAATTGCTGCTTTTCCAGAGTTCCTGGGAGATGCTGAGTCACTTAAACTGACTTCTCCTGTCCCCCGTTTCTGGGAGTCTGACCTTGTATGTTTGTAAAATTGTGAAATCAGAAGGAAATTGGAATTCATGGGTGCTAGATAAAATGCAAGGAAAAAGAAATTACAGCAGGAGCTGCCCCTGTAATTTCACTACCTCAAACAGCCGTAACTGCAAACCAGAGTTTTTGCTGGTCCTTCGTTTCACAGCAGAAAACGGATCGTTTGCAAAGCACTGAGGTGTGTTGCATTGCAGAAGGGCCTGCAAGGGATTAAACAATGTGATTTTCGGGATTTGAATAGTGTACAGTAAATGAGGCCTGAGGACACATAACGAGCATCAGTGAGGGAAATGAAATATGCAAATAGCTTTGTATTAAGCGAACGGTACCCATTTTGTGTACTGGATGAGGCACAAGTCCTGTGGGACAGGTGGCGTGTTAACAAGTAACTCTAGTAAGTATCGTAATTCGGAAGGAGACCAGGGAAAGCTTCAGTTTTGGCGTTTCTGAACTGACAATTCTGACTCCATGGCTTTGCAATCTTACTTTTTTTTTTAATTATGCCTTTTAATGCGTAATTAAGTAGCCTAGTAGTTTTCCTAGCTAGGAGCTTGCCTCAGGCTTTCTGATTTTTCCCTGACCTTTCCGAAAGGTGATTCTTGTGCAGTGTGCAACTGCATTGTGTTACAGTGTGCTGATTGTAACAGGCTGCTCTGTATTTTTTTGTGGGAATGACAGTATACAGAAATGATATTACACTTGTAATGAGAAATATTGCATCCAGGCGCTTCTGCTCTCTCAGAGAAATTCCTTTTATTTTTTTACTTTCTGAGAGAACGTTACGCAGTTCAGGAGCTGTGTTCTCTGGAACAGCAGGGCTGCTCCCCAGGCCTGTGTGTTTAAACATCCAGGACGTCTCCTGAAAGTGGAAGCTGGAGATCCGGTTCTCTTAAATGTTGCTATGAGGCAGCTCGGGTTCAGTAGAACCAGTATTTGCTTTTTCAAGTAAACATGATGGTTTCTGAGAAGCGGTTCAACTCAAAGGCGATTACTATAGTGAGACACATTATGCATTTATTTTGATAACCTTCAGGTAGCAACGATCCTCTTGTTTGTGCTAGATGGAGGCCTAGTTGGTCATGACATTACCATGTGAGTCCTAAATAGGACTTTTAATACAAAAGGTACAGCAGAACAGCATCCAATTTTAAAATTGGATCTAGATGTTCCTGGATTAACCATCTGTCTGTAACACAGCAAGTGAGACTGAAAACAAATGGAAACCTTTCTTCAAAGAGAACTCTTGAAAGAGTTAAAAAGAAGGGCTTTTTCATATTTTTCTAATTCAGATGTCTATTCAGTAAAAAAGGGCCTTTATATCAAACTGTTTCTATAAGAAGTAACTTCCATCATTTTTCCCCTCAGGAACAAATGATCAAAAAAATGAGACAAAATCTTGAGCAGCTTTAGGAATGTTGTTTTCCCCTTTGTGTGGGTGGAAATGGTGTCGAGGTGTGAAGCTGGGTGACTACAGATGTGTAGGGATAGACTTTGGGAGGATAATCCTAACCCTGACCAAATTCAGTGCTCTCTTTGAATAGCGCTGAACCATATGTTCCAGGAATGATTTATGTCTGGCTCCTAAAAGTGTACTTGCAAAGCTTTTAGTTTTTTTCCCCTTTGGGGATGCACCTGGTTGAATCTGTTATCAGCTAATTACCGCATAGCCTCAAGTGCATAATATCTTCTAGGCAAATATAAGGGTCCAAGAATAAATCTAGAGGGTTCTTGAAGATTTTCATTGGTGAAAGGAGCTGTGTGAGTGCGTTTTGGTATCTGTCCAGGCTGGGGCACGGGTCTTGCTGCCGCAGAGATTTGGTTGCGTGCTGTGCTCCCAGATGGGGAGTCGCTTTGTGGCAGGGCTGCAGTCCCGCTGGAGTCTCGGGGACTTCAGCTGCTGTGCCTCAGGTGACAGCAAATTTGGAAAGGGAGGGATGTCTCCCCAGGCTGGGAAGCCCTCCTCAGAGCCACTGCAACCGGAGGCAGCTGGTGGCAGGGCCAAGAGGCAGGAGGACTGGGTGGAGAAGAGCTTTCTTTGTGGACTGCTTGTGGCTCTCCTTTGTCAGGCCCGGGGATGAACAGACCGGTTGGTGCGTCCAGAGCAGTTAGCGAGGAGCAGAGCAGCAGGTCAGCAGATAGATAACATGGTGTGTGTGTGTAAAGTTATGAGACGAGGAAGTTCAGGCCCGGCCGCGCAGACAGCCTTGCGGCCCCAGGTAAGGGAGCTGGTGGGTGGCGGGGCCGGCTCGCTGCTGCCGGGGGCCGCCTGCCCGCCGTGGGGGTGGCGGGTGCCTGCGGCGGCCGCGCCGGGAGCTGCGGGCTGGGCCGGGGGTGGCGGCGGCGGCGGCGGCCCCTGACGTCGGTGTCTCCGGCCGCGCCGAAGGCGGAGCCGCGCCCGGGGGCCGGTGCGGCTTTATTAGCCCCGCAGGTTGTGATGCGCGGCGCAGGCAGGGCGCAGCGAGCAACAGGAGGCGGCGCGGTGACTCGCCGCCCCGCTGCCGCCCCCCGCGCCCAGCCCGCCCGGCTGCCGTGAGCCTCGGGGCGCCCCGCCAGCACCACGCGCGGGCGCCGGCGCTAGCGGGGCTGCAGCCCGCGCACCCGGCAGCCGCCTCCGCCGCCGGTTCGCGTCCCGCCCGCGGCGCTCCCCGCGCGGGGCCCGAGGGACGGCGAGAAGAGGAGCAGCAGCAGGGAAGAAAAGGAAAAAGAGGAAGAAAAAAAGAAAGAAAGAAAAGGAAAATAGAAGGAGAAGGAGCGCGGGGCCGGTGCATGCGGTAGTGCTGGGCGGCGGTCTCTGCGGCGTCCCAGCTCGTGATGGTGCTCCTGTCCCTGTGGGTAGTGGCAGCCGCGCTCGTGGGGGTCCGTGCTGCAGCCAGCCGGCAGGTGAGTGGCGGGGCTGCAGCTACCCCCCGCCCGCCCGCTGCTGCAGCGGGGTCGTGGGGTGCCACGGTGGGGCAGAGCTGGGGCCACTGCCGCCAGGGTCCTGCCCTGCCCGGGGAGCTGCTTCCCCGCGCCCCGGCGGGACGGGGGCGGGCGGCACTGCCGTGCGGCGGGGAAAGCTGGGGGGCCCGGCGCTGCCTGCGGTTTTGGGGCAGAGCCAGCCATTATGCACGTGTCAAAGGGGACTTAGCGGCACCAGCTCGGGGCTGCAGATTTGGCTTTGACAGATCAGAGGAGGCAGTTTGGGAGCGTTTTCTGGCTTCTACTTTTTCTTGCCTGGAGCATGTTTCTTCTCCTCCTCCACTGTGCAGATTTCGGCACTCGTCCGAGCCCGCTTCGGCAGGGCGAGCGCCAAACTCGGAGTAGCCTTTAGCCAGGCGCACAGCATCCCCAGAGCTGGCCTGATCCTGCGGCAGCCTGGGAGCCTGTCACCTGGTCCCCTGCATGCCAAGGGGCCTCTGGTGACCGCTAGCCAAGACCTGCTCCCCCGTTGGGGGGGGTGTCCTGGCCCTGGCATGGGGCTGGCGCTTCTGTTCCTGCTGTCGTTGGGGAAGTCTAGTTTGCTTTACTGTTCTCTGGCATCGAGATGTAGGTGAACTGTCAACGTACATGCCTTATTTCAGCCCTGGCACCCCTGCTTCTCAGAACTCATCACTTTAATTAATTTTAAGGCCTTTTTTTGGCCACTGAACCTTTTTTTTGGCACAGGGTCACAATTTATAGAATGGTTCATTCAGAATCAGGATTTCTTAGCTGCTCTATTTATGTTAAACTTATTATGGACTCGGTTAGTGTATCAGAGGGAACAGCTGTTTATTCAGTTAAGGAAAAACGCCACCCCTGGAAACGAAAAGCAGAAATACAAAAAATAGTGCGATTCATACTAAATAACTTTTCAGCCTTCTAGAAACACTGTGAAGTCACACATTGCCTAATAATTACACTAATAACTTTGTGTGTATGTGTTTCTCTTCTTTTCTGCAGGCTGGTAAAGAACAAAAGATCCAAACAGGTAAGCTTTGCTAACTATTATTCCTGTTGTTTCAAAGGAAGTAAAAGAAATAAGCTCAGTGAACCTGCTTTTTTTTTTTTTTTTAATTATCTTTATGCAGGCAAGCGTTCTCCTGTGTCCTCCCACCTTGTTACCAGCCAGGAGCATTTGTAGCTTCACAGTGATGTGACATGACTTTAATTTGCTTGGCCTCTCATTGTCAGTTCTCACAACCTGGTAAACCTGGGCTTCCCTTCTGAAAACAAAAAAAACAAAAGTTCAAAACTGCAGCATGCTTAAACGAGCCCTCTGAAAGACATGGCAGATCAGCTTAGGGTCAGATACTTTGTCTTGCTCCGTTTTTGAGTCAAGGAGGAAATGCCTCCTCCGTTTGGCCAGGGTGAACTATTATCATCAGACCTTTTAGCTTCTGTATTGGAAGTGTTCAACCTTTTCTTTTAGCTGGAAAAAAAATGAGCCTAACGCAGGGGTCTCTGCATGTTTCTCTTGGTGGCACAGTATGCTGGCTACGTGCCTAAAGATAGTTGTTGACTGTTGCTTTACAAACTGGTATAAATACGTAAGAAGATGTAATAGTACAGAGATGGTGTCCATGATGGTACTGAAATGAAAGCTTCATGTCAGTGCCCATGAATGCTAAGCATCTTTAACTATTTTCTAAAGACAGGAAACCTCATACAATTGAGAACATGTGCACGCAATTTAATTTCAGTAGATCAGTGTTCTTTTAAAATAACAGATCGTTTAGTGCTCCATGGGATGGAAGAGGTGGTCAAAGGATGCAAAAGCTGGCATTATATGCCCCAGTTCTCTCCTAGAGTTAGTATGAGGGTATGCCAACTTACCTGTTTCTTAGTTTACCCAGTGATGAAATAAGCACTTCAACGATTTGGCCAAAGTTGTAAGATGCAGTTGTCTGCGCAGCACTTTGGAACTTTTCACTGAGAGGAGCTGTAGTGGTGAAAAAGGATCCTAGGCAATTGTATTTCCAGTTGCTGCTAGACCTCCAGTTTTGAGGTTTTGATTCAGGTTTTGATTTGAGGTTTTGTTCAGAAAAGAATGTCAAGTGTTTTTCTAAATTTTGGAGGTCTCGTCTCAGTTTCAGTTCTGGCACTGCATTCTTAAGCGCTTAGGTTGATTTCCACTGTGATCAATGCATAATAGGAATAGAGACAGCTAGGTGCATTTAAACTGGCAAACAAACATTTTTTCCAGCAGTATGCTGATGCTGTGTTTTATTTCTGGTCGTTTCCATGAGATATGGATTGTATTTGAATTTTAGTAACCATAAGCTATACAGGAATGTGCCTTTTAAATTATACTGTACATTAGACAAAATTCCTTAACGTGGAAAATGAAGCTTTTTTTTTCCTTCAGCTTCTTTCTGTCTTTCATGGCCCCAGCATGGCTGTAGTCTGGGGACATTTGAGGCACATAGGACTCACAGGAGAGATGATACTGCCCATTTCGGGGTGAATCAGACCCCAAAAGCGTAGCTCCGAGCAGCAGGCCTGCGCGCTCGGTGCGGGACAGGTGTTCTGTGTGGTTCTCATGGCACAACAGGAGCCTCTGCAGTTGCTATAATCTTGCCCTCTTCTACCTGGGCAGAGGCAGATGGGAGACAAAAAGTCTGTGTAGGCGCTGCACCGTGAGGCTGTCCTCCCAAATGTGCCAGTAAGACCTTGCTAGGGTGGGAGTCTGCACGGGTCGGTGCCCAGCGAGCGAGTGCTCGGCAGCCTTTCTGTGCCTGCTCCTTAGCAGAACTGCACTGTGGCTTGGTGGCTTTTTGTTCAGTCCAGAAGGACTGGGAATTTGATGGCTCTCCAAGACTGGATTGTCTGTAACCAGTGCTGTCTTTCAGGGATTGACAATGTTTTAGTTGGGGGGAATCTGCATTCCCCTCCCCCCCCCCAAAAAAAAAAAAATCTAGTAAACACTTTACAGCCATTGGGAGTTGATCCATGTACTGTGGTTTTTAAACTGTTAATATTTAACATAATGTTTTATCTTGTAAATTCTGATTGAAAAGGTATGGTTTACTCAGTCTAGAGGTTTAATGATTACAGTAAAACTTGGAATAGGATTGCCTCCAAATGAGCTGTCCTACTTTTAAGTCCGTATTAAGTGTCAGTTTGCATTGGTCTTGTGTGTTTTGATTTGGCCCAGGGCTAACTGCTGTCAGCAGCTAATCTTTTTTTGTAGCCTGGGTAGTCGCTTAGGACAAATAAAAGTATATAGTTTTTTTTTTTTTAATATCAGTATGGAATGTATTATGTAGATAGGGAGTTGCCCAAGCTTAATGAGCTGCATTAATACATAATCTATCGCAAATGTGCGGGAACTGTCAAGAGGAAATCTTTCTGTTGTCCTGGTGAAACAGTAAGCCTGAAGGTGCTGGTACTCAGGGTGGTGCTACATCCTCGCTCTCTCTGTTTCCCAGCCTGCCACACAACGCAGCCCAGCCCTGCTCAGTGCTGCTGCTGGAGGAAAACTCTGGTGTCTGACCTACAAAATATCAGTGCCAGGCTGCCACAGAGCCTGGCTAAAACAAGCTCACCTGTACTGTGCGAAGGGCCTTTGCGGTTCAAAAAAAGCTGTGAAAATGTCGCAAAGAATCACTCCACCTGCTCAGGAAAGGAGTCTCTGTTAGTTGTCTGTGTCCCTGGGGCACATCGACGGTGAAGCAGAGGAATAAGGACACTAAAGAGAAGTCTACCACGTGAGCCCCTATTGTTGAAAGCCTCTACTTTTATTCATCCAGCTTGCAGTGCGGCACTGAGGTACGCTGCTTAGCCTCGTCCCTATTTGGGTGCAGAGTTGTCTGGAAATTCTCAATAAATCTATCCCCCCTTTTCACCTTTTCTTTCCATTTGAGCGTTTCTGCCAGCTAAGGGCCGCCAAACTCAGAGCGAACGATAGCTCTGAATTGATTCAGGTGATCGAAAGACAGGCACCAAAACTGCTTCCTCGTTTCTGGACACTGTCGACCTACGATGAAGGCAGAAAAAAAGGCAAAATGGAATCCCTGCTAGGGTTGTCTGTTTGGTACTGTGCCATCTCTTCATTATTGAGAAGCGCTTTGCTAAGTGACTGGAGCTGCTCTGTGCACATCCCATTATGATTACCTATGGAAGGAAGGTTAATCTGTCAGAACCTGGGAACCTGTGACAATCCTTTTATTATGTGCTGACCTTTTAATTCCTCCAGTAGTGTGTAATTCTTTTAGGATTCCTTTCCAGTGCTTCCACTGGAAAATGTCTTTGCCATCCAGCAATCTGATTGTATCATAGCGTGTGAATTGTGTTGAGAGGGTGGAGGCGCTCTTGAGGTGTTAGGTTAGCTTCAGTCTCTTTGCCAAGGTAGCCAAGCTTCCTGACCCTGCAAGCCATATTCAGATACATCCTCCAGGAGAGATGAGGGAGCTCTGGAAGCTGACAGTAGCTCTCTGGTCACCCCATCACGTCAGGATGGGACATCTTCGGACATGGCATGTAGCCTGATGTCAGGGCAACTTGGCTGAGATGTTATCAGCGGTTCCTGGCACGTGTTCTGATTATCCAGCATTGGCCTTGCCAAAACGCGGGTGCTTTTGGTTGGGTGAGGCAGCTCTGCTGCTGGAGCAGCATTTGGCCTGGACGTGAGCTATGTGAGCCTCAGGTTTGTCACCTCTGAATGCAGCTCTCCCTGCTCAGTAACAGGTGCTGCCAGAAGAGGTAGCAGGGGACAGGCAGGAGTTCCAGCGCGGTCAAAGCCACAACTTCATGGTAAAAAGGCGTAGGACTAGACTAACCGGTATACGTTTAGTATGTTTCTGCATTGTTATTCCTGCTTTTGAAATACTTCCTAGCAGTTTGAAGAGGCGAATAATCTACATGGCAGATAATCTACGTCTCGCTGTCGTGGCGCAGAAACTTCCTTGCGGGCAAATTATGCCACCAGCACTTTCACTCGCAGGACATAGCTTCATAGGTCACTGTAGTGGGTGAAGGAGCTCATGTGACCAAAAACTTAATTTCGTCATGAAAGTTGGACCTGTGTCTGTAATGCAGAAGGCTTGAAAAAGGATGATCCTGGTAACAAAATTTATTTACATGCAATATTAGCAAAGAAAACATCAGAAAAATGAATGGTAACTACTGTTTAAATACTTTTTTAATAGAGGAAGAAAAGTAGTGGCTTCAAACTGGGGTAGCTAAATTTAGGCACATAAATAATTTGTCTGAATTCTCAGAAGTTCCTGCTTTTCACTGATTTAATTTAGACTGTGTGCTTGAAATCCACTTTCTTAGGTGGATGTCTATGAATTTGGAAGGCTACTGTGGACTCCCACATGAAAAATTTTTTGGTCAATGTATTTCACAAAATCTTCTGCCAAAAAAACCACTGCTCTTCCAAATGTAGTTGTCCTAAAAAAAGGAAAAAAGAGCATAGGGCTTCTGAATCTCAATTGTCAACACTTTTTTTACAGTGCAGAGACAACTGCTGTGAGCAGTAGTGTTAATTCTTCAGTTTCATGTGTATTTGGGGGAAAAAAATTATGGATAGACTCTTTCTCAGAGGCATTCTAATTAATTATGTTTTTGGCACATTATGAAAGAATGTGATGTTCTTTCATAAGTGCTTCCTTTCAACTTATACATTGTGCAAGGGTAGCAGCAGTTGAAAGCCAGATGAAAGACTGAAGAAAATTTTAAGTGTGTTTTTTTTTTTTTATTTCTCTGTGTTCTTTTCTGATTATTACTGTAAGCTGTGATTTGGTGGAACAGGGTGACTGAAATTTTAGCATAGGAAAGAGAACACCTACAGCTGGAATAGCATTTCCTAAGACCACGGAGTCCATGGAAAAAGGGTAAGAGAAGTCATTGGAGGAGTTTAGATGTCTTCGGTATTTAGTCATGCCACGTTTAATTTTAATTACCTTTGAACAAAAGGCATTTCCTCTTCTAGCTCAGCATTTAGAGATGCTGGAAAGTGCTTTTGCTGACTCAAAAACTTGACCATTCTTTTTTTCCACCCTTTGTTCCTGCTTTCTTGTGGCTAACCGGCTGTTTTTGTTATTAGCAAAACAAAATTATTTTTGCCCCCACAAGTAGAAACCTGGGAATACTGCTGCAAGATGTGCAAAGTCATTTCTCGGTTGGGCAGCGAACACGGGGTTTGGTCACCATACTGTGGTCTCTGGCATTTTACATCCTGCTTTAAAAAAGCCTCAAAGAGTCTCAGTGAGGTAAAAGCAGGAACGTCCGTCTGTGAACGAAACCTCATGGCTGACGCCTAGGGAACGTGAGGGCCTGGAGTTTTGCTGTGACCCAGTTAGGAGCTGCAGCCCAGCAGCTTTGTCTCCTGTCGTTGGCCTTGTCTAATTAACAAAAATGAGTCCAGAGTTTTGATTTGGTCCCCTCGCTAAGGAGTTGGTTAGCAACGCTTACCCAAAATTTCTGGTGATTTAAATGGGAATTATCTGAGATTAGGGATACCAGTTTTAGAACCTCCTCTTTATAGGTGTAATGGCAAAATAGGTTGCATTGGCTGTTACTGAAAACCCCCTCTTTGACTGGTAGCTGTAGGACGTGGAGTAAATTTTCAGAACAGTGGACTTAATAGGACCTTTTCACTTGCTTAGAATATAGTATTTGCATATTACATGAAGATATTTCTGTAGCAAGAATTTAAATGTCCGTGTACCTTCTACCAATACCATGCGCTATTCTTCTGCCAAATCCTCTCTTACTGACTGGTAGCTGAGTCGGAGCTGTGCCGGTGATTGCTGGATACACTGACCTGGGCATCTTCAGCCACGAAGCAGGTGGAGGTGGACACGGTGGCCTTCTTTGAAGCGCTCAGTCTCTGGGATAATGAATAGGTGGGGCTGCCCGACCCTCTGTCGGAGGCAGAATGCTGAAATTAAGTTTTTCTTTTTCCCACTATAGTAGTTATTTTCGGTCAGGAACGGGAATTGCAAGTACTTGGGGGAAAAAGACTTAAATGAAGCCATTAGAAACATTTTCCTACTGAAGTTATTAGTTTGGAGCACAAGTCTGTTAAAATAAGCAGCTGCTGCTTCAGGGAAAGAGGAATGAGCTACTGAGCTTTTCTTCTCTGTAAATTTCTCAGTTCAAGTGTGATTTAAATTGGGAGTGGGTACAATTTAGTTCATTTCATTCATTATATTAATTTGAGGCTTTCTCTGTAGCGCTTAGTGGTAGCATCTGAGCTACTCAATCCTGAAGTCCTTTAAAATGAAAGGTATCACTGATACCATTCTAATACTGCTTTAGCCAGTTCTTTTAGGAAGAAAAGAGCAAGGGATTGATTCTTTGTGTTGAGTATCTTTTTAACAAAGTGATTTTAGTAAACTCTCACATAAAGTCTAATGCACAGGTGAAAGGACTCAGGCTTTGGCCCAGCTCTAGCAGTGCTTTGACCCACAGTTTGACCTGTCCTGAGAGTGGCCCTTCTTTTACAGGATAAAAGTTGGACACCTAATACCCTGATTACTCCTAGGTTACATAGGTGTCTCAGAAGAGAGAGACTCATTTGATTGGACTTGTGTTACAGTGTGTAAAATAATTGAGAGCAGTGGGAAACACTGGCGTGTGTTCTGATTCAGGGCAGCAAGCATGGTGAGCAGGAACAGCAATGAGAAAGAGAGACCCTTCTCTGAGCAAATTAAGGATGGCTAGGTGGCGTTGGCAGTTAAATTCCTATTAGGTGTTTTATCCCTATGGTATAAAAAGATGATTCTCTTGCTTTTCTCATCAATGTCTAAGAATAGCAGGAGATTGGAGAGGGAAAAATCTATTCTCTCAGGCTGAGTGCTATTTCCAGGATACAGGTAAGGGTCTGCTATACAGAAAGGGAGGACTTCTTTTTGAAATTTCTATTTTTTTTTAAAGCAAGTATCATTTTCACTTAGGGAAATTCAGAACCCAATTAGAAGTTTACCACTCAGCTGATGTTGCTGCTAATGAGCTGGGAATCCTGATCTGACCAGTGGGTATCACTAGCAAATGATAGGTCAATGTGGCTTTAATTGCTGTTATCTTTGTTCCGCTCTGGCTTTGCTTACTTGGCTCAGGCCACTGCTAAATTAATTAGCCTTGGGATAACTTTTCCTAGCAGTTGGTGGCCCGCAGCACTGCCTAACTGCACTATCAGGTACCTGGAGATACCTAGGAGCCTTAGAGGTATTAGAGCAATACCTTCTCCTTGGAAGCGTGCTCTGTGCTTAGACGTTACCTTGGCTAAGGGGAATGTCGTTGAGCTGCTCTAGTTGTGCCTGAGCATTTCTTTAGGCAGTACTGTCCACAGACTGCCGCTCTGCTATTTTTACAGCTTCTGTGTACTGTAGTAAGGTGCAGGATTTAGGTAAGAATTCATGAAGTTTTGTAAGAAATAATTAACCTCTCTACTGGTTTTGAGCTCTATTATTCAAGTTACACAAAGTTGAAGGGGAATAGCAAGTTTCTGGGTAAGGGTATTTGTTAGAGGAGCTCTGTAGAGGAAAGAGTTACTGCTCGTACCACTGCTGACATCAATTAATTGACACCTTTGCACTTCACAGTCATAACCACTGCAGTGACTATATTTAAGAAACTCTCTCTGTCTGTATTTCAGCTGTTTGAGGTGGAAGAGATACATATGTAAACTGCAGTTGCATACCAAACATGGCACTTTATTTTTAAAATCTTCATGGAGGTCTTGCAACAGGAGCAAATAGTTCTTTAAGGGGTTTAAAAGAGTACCATGGCATTTCTTGTAAGAGAATTCAAAAACATTTCTGCCCCTTCTTTGGCTATTAAGCAAGCCTATAACCCAGCAAACTCCCGGATAAATATAAATGAATATTTTCAGCGTTTGCTGTGTAATTTTTATGAAAAAAATATGAGAATGTTGGCATGTGGAGTATGTTTTGCACATGCTTAATGTATATCTCGACTTCCATGATGTGAGAGTTTGTTGTTGTTGTTTTTTGAGGTGCCTAACTGGGCACCGCTTCTTGTGTTCGTTCAACTTAATATTGTCCATATGCTTTTCCTAATGTTGAACCGTGCTTGCTGTTGCATTATTACCGGTTTGTCCCATCTTGCTGAACATGATGATCTGTCAAACATGTTTCTTTTTTTTCTTACATGTCCTCCCTGAGTTTACGTAAAAGTAGGACAAAGCATTTCTGTAGTAAAAAATGATGTGTTAAGAGTACCAAAGGGCTTGCTATAAGGTACCCAAGTGAAGATACGTAAGTCTGAGTGTAGTAACTGAAGAGAGCAGTGAAGCGCACCTTAGACTTGCCTGCACTAGATTGGTCTGCTTACATCCAGAGTAGCTAGCCAGTAAATAATTTAACACATACTGGTGTGGTGTGGATGGCGTGGAAAGTGATGCTGTCCTCTGTCCTTTTTTAACGTACACAGTTTTTTACTGTTCTTGAGGTGAACTCCTCAGTGGAGTGATTTAGAGAAACGTTAACAGGAATCCTAAACTGGCGATACTGGCATGGGAGGCGGGGGTCCAACACACGTGGCGTTTCAAGCTAGGCCTTAAAACACGTTAACTGTGGCGTGCTGTGTAATTAACTGCAGCTTGAATGTTCTCTGAAATGAATGTAGCCCATAAAGGTTAAGGTAACGACATGTTTTATCTTTGCATTTACAGTTTATTCTAGTGACATATACTTTATAGTATATATAACTATATAGTATAGTATATATAACTATATAGTATATATATAGTGACATATACTTTATAGTATAGTCACGTGTCTGTTCTTCATTCTTCAAACGTATTCCATACTCTTGTTCTAATGTTAGTTTGGTTTTGGATGTTTTTCTTGGCAGAATTACCAAAAAGCAGACCAAGACCGTATGGGTTAGTGATTCCAATCAGTACCAATGCAGACGGAAGGTATATCTCCAATATCCTCTCTGCAAGTCATCAAAGAAGATCAACACGGGAGGTATCCCAAAGCCCCAAACAACTGTATTTTAATGTCACTGCTTTTGGAAAGGAATTCCATCTCAGGCTGAAACCCAACACTCGTTTGGTGGCTCCCGAGGCAGTAGTGGAGTGGTACGAAGACTCTGTGGAAACTGGAAATGGAAATGACGCTGGCAACACAAGTCAGACTAGAACTGCTACAGAGAGGTTATGGAAGAGAGAGCCCCTGTGGACCAACTGTGCTTATGTTGGAGACATAACTGACATCCCTGGAGCTTCTGTTGCTATTAGCAATTGTGATGGTCTGGTAAGACTTATTCAGTGGCATGTGTGTCTGGTGTTTTATCCCTTTACAAGCAGATTTTCGTGCTATTGAGTACCCAGTAGTAATGATATCATTTGAAGAGTTTTGTTTTTTTTTAAATCCCCTAGAAAATGCATTAGTGCATACTTGATTTATACAGTCCTAGTGCTTTACTGTGACATAATTCGTTTGGTTTGGTGAACTAAGTTTTTATTCTGGCTGACACAAAAGAGAGAAATCATACCTGCTTTTTGGCTCATTTTAATTTTGTGAGGTCTTACAAACGGGAAAATGAATGATGAAGTTATTTTAACGCTTACAAGAAGACCTCTTGTTGAATGAGCGTAGAATCTGGCATCCAAATCCTCACTGTGTACTACTCATATGTAGCAAATTCACAGGCTGCTCTGTAGCCCAAGAGTAGCAACGGGTTTAAATTCTAAAGGGTTTTTTTCAATAAAAGAAGCTTACCTTTCGTTTTCCTACATGCAGTTCTGCTTCATCTGAAGGTATCATAAGAGAATTGAGTGGTTCATATCTATAAATAGTTGGTTCCCAAAACTATGCTAGCCTGATTGCTGTGTGAGTCAAAAATGTATGATATTTTCATTGTGGCTTCAGCAGATGCGGTGACTGGCTTGGTGCACAAATCCCATATTGAAAGACTGGACATACGTTGAGTACACATACCATTCATTAATTCAATCATGCGGTAAAGCAAGCTAACAATACTTACCTTGTACTCTTTAAGTAGCAGGAGCAGTGGTGGAACATGACTGCAACATCCAGGAAGATTAATGTAGCGGTTATTCTACTGCTGTTCAGGAGAGAAATCATATGAACAAGTCTGCAACAAGTATCCCTTCTTTGAAATATGTTTCCCTCTTGCTATCACGTGCCAGTTAATGACTTGATTCCATTTTGTGATAAGTACTGGCTAGCAAACCCCCATGCCTCTGGAATGTGCTTCTGCTGTACATAATTTCAGGTAAAGCAGTCACTGTATGAGTAATTGTATGTCTGTTTCAAAAACATGATTCGAGGCTTAGGGTTATGTGCAACTAAAACACTTTGACTTTCCTTAATTAAGTGAAGGAAATACTGGTGGTGTTTACACCTGAGGTTATCAACTTTTTATTTTTTTTAAGTAGTATCCGTTGAGAGCGTACTGCAGTTACAAAGGCTATGCAGACACCTGCATGTATACTGTGGAGGTAGCTCTCACAGTGAATGAGACCTTTGCATTGTGAGCTGTATTTTATCAGTAATCCTGAAGGAAGTTCTTCTATTAAGTGAGACAGCACTTTAAGACAGTGAATTGGATTAAGTGGAATTCAGTTAAGGTGTAGAGCAGTATCAGTAGAGATCGCCATGTGGCTGACAAGCTGCTCGTGTGGGGTTTCCAGTTAACTGAAATGAAGTAGTTGTTCTCTTTTCTAACCCCCACCCACATGTGTGAGCCAAAGAGAGCAGGTACCAAAAGCATCTTAAATAGAGGATAGGAGGTTTCCAGGTTGTGTGTGGCATGTTGTTACCCCTTCTGTCAGCACCGAGGAGAAGCTCCTCTGCTGCTTTGTGTGCTTTTGGAGAATGGTCTAGGAGAAAAGGCGCTTTTTGTTTAGGGAGGAGAATGGGTAAATGCTCCTGAAGCACTGTTGTCTCCATTCGTGTTGACCTGAGCTGTCGCATGCAGTCTTTGCGGGGCTTCTTCAAGGCCCTGAGCCACCCACCGCACAGATGGGTGAAAGCTAGCATGAAAGCATAGCCCCAGCGTGAAACGGGGGGTTACGGTAAACAGTGTTGACCTGACCCTGCTACCTGACACTGCTGCAGCTCCTCCAGCTCACCCTCGGGGCACAAAAGCCTCCTGGATATGTCGCCGTAAGACCTCCTTTTTTGGATGTTTTTACAGGAAGGGATAAGTTGATTTGGGTTGGTTCCACGGGCAGCAATTATGACAAGCTTTGATCTTTGTTCACCACGTTTCCGTGTGCGCATACCTTGTCAGGAGCAGACCTCGCTGCCACTGCAGCCGCTGCGCTGCAGTTGGCCCTGCTACCTGGGGACACGCTGGCTGGCGGAGAGCTGCTGCAGTGGCGTTGCTCCTCCTTGTTTCGGGCAACCAGATTGAGAACAGTTCACGTGTTGAAAACCATCTTTTTGGAGGACCTTTGCTTGCTTTCTTCACCCAGCTATTGCATTGGAGGACTTCTGCTTGCTTTCTTCATCGAGCTGTTTCATCAACAGTCTTTTGAGGCTCTAAGCAAATGAGTGTGAGATAAACAATCCTGAAGATTGGTGTGATTTCAGATTTTGTTTCTCCCACCAGCTCCAGGGCTAGCAGAAGTAATCGTAAGTTAGCATTTCAGGCTTCTGTGTTGCTGTGTTGCCTCTCTCAGCCAACCTAGAATATTTGATCCTCACTGTATCCTAAAGATGTGAAGGGTGAGTTAAATATGGCTTAACAGAAACTGGAACAACAGTGAGAAATTCTAGGACCATGTGTCTATTGGAAAGATTTATTTTCAACTTCAAAGGAATTTAGAAGCTTGCTAGTGTAGTCAGCTAAGTCCTTACCTTTTGGGAGAAAGAAAGGGAATGGCGATGGTAGCAATTCGCTCAATGTATAGCTTGTAAGGAAGTTTGATATCCTAAGTTACAGCCAAAGAACGCTTGGCTTGCCACAAGCTAGTGAAAGCTCTGGCAGATTTCCTTTTGTGCATAAGGAGATTTTTAATAAAGACTTGTAAGAGACTTGCTGATAGTTGAGCAAAATGGTGTGCTTCATAACTTGTACTTCATATACATTACTGTATTTCATATCATTTAGTTTTTGTTCTCAGCAAGAGGTGTATGGTTATTAGGAACATAGCAGAGCTAAATTCTGATTATTTGATTGTAAATATAAAGAATAATTGGGGTTTATACCAGTAACGTTAAGATTTTACCCATGGTCTGTTCCTGAATCTAAATTTACATTTAAAAACAAACTATTTGAATGCTTTGTTATGAAATGGTTTATTTATCTGTTGTTGCAGTAAGAGTCATGTGCGTGTTTTCAGTTTCGCAAATTCCTTTCTTCACATCTGTTTAATATCCCTTGAAAATAACCTCATTTGTTAGAAAAATTGTGTGCCTGTCCATGTACTTTTCTTGGCAAAAGAACACTTAATTAGTCATGGAGAAGCTATCTTTTTTTGTTGTTGTTGTTATTGTATGTTTAAAAAGTTATAGTGCTAGTGAGTAACTGACAGCTGCTATGACACGTAAGTGACAGCGTATAATAATAGTAAGAAATCTGTATTTCCCAGGTTCCTCATGTAGAAGTCAGGATGGGTGGATTTGTAATACTATCTAATACTAATTTTCACCTTACATTGAAAGGCTAGGGCTTCATTTTTGGAAAGGCTGTTTCCTCAGGTTTCTATGCTGTGTTTCTCCTGTTATTTCAGTCACAACAGCAGTATTTATGGTCTCAATATTTATAGAGTTTGTCAAATATTTGCCAGAGTTGCAGCAGAACTTATAACTGAGTTTTATTCATCAAGCAAAATCAGCCTTTCCAGATTGTGGATCATATGTGGAGCAATTCTGACTTGTCTTATATGCAGGGGGATTGTGTAGGTTGTAGTTCAAGGCAGAATATGGCCTCGCAGTAATTCACGGATACTCACAATAGTTAACACTGGCTGGTTTTGTCTCTTCCTTATTTTTTTATTGCTGAAATTCACTCTGCAAAGGCAGTCTTTTAAAGTTAAGATGGTGCTGTTGTAAAGCAGAAACATTGATCCGGCAGTGGGAAAGAAAGAATGCTGATGCAAAACCTGATACTTTTTCTTGTGTCGAGCTGACGTTAATCAGCTGAAAGCAGCAACCGCCTTTGGCTCTGCGGGCTTGAGAGATTGAAGCCTGTGATCTTTTATCGGAGAGGGGCAGAAGAAGAAAAGCCCCTAATAACTTTGATCTACAGGTGATTATATCATAGTTTCATAGGCAGCAGCCTAGATCTAAGTCCACTGGTTGATGCTTTCCCTTTTCTTTATTTGGCTTTGGTTTGATAAATGTTCAGCGGCAGGATATGTTGGAACGATGGAGGGATGTACAATTGTACGGGCTTCACGAGGCCAAGAAGAAGGTTCAGTTTACCCGGCCAGTCCTTGCAGTGTACGTGTGCACCCATCACACATTCATAGTCCTGTAATTCTTCCATTCCCATTTCTTGCTCTGCCTCTGTCCTGCTTTTCCTCCCTTCCAGCACCTGTACAGCAGTATCTCGCATTTGTTCTCTTCTGCTGTCCATCTTGTTAGGCATGGACTTAACCAAGGTGAGTAGGTATCATTAACTGACAGGGCAAGCCTTCCTGCCGAAGTTGCACAGCCCCTTCCCTATTTAAAGCTGAGTAACGTCTTCCCTTTTGTCCTCTTGACAAAGATCAGACCATATAAACAGTCAGGAAGGACTTCATGGTGCCTTCTCTTCTGGTGAAGTGCAGGAATATATTTTGTGTGTCTCTGCAGTAAGTGAAATGTTTAATCTAATGTCTTTTCCTAAGAAAGGCAGTTAGTTCATTTCCTCCATGCTGGGAGCATTCCCAGGTGAGCATGTAAGGGATAGTATTTTTGTGTTTGACTGGAGTGATAAGTTTCCTATTCTAAGAAGCCAAGATGGTACAGTAGGTTTAATAGCTTAACTCTTTGGACGTTTATCTGACCTTGCAGTTTTGTGCTAAGAAGGAATCAGCGTGCTTCTAGAGGAAAGCAGGAAATAATTGCAAGATGTTTCAAGGGGGAGGTGGAACTAGCGCAGTTCGGTGCAGATTTAGTAGAAGGCAGTTTTTGACAGATTGCTTGTGCCTGGTGCAGTACTGTACCTGCTGCAGAAGATGAAAAATAGCAACTTCAGAAAAGCGTTATAAATGTTCCAGATTGTAAACAAAGATAATACAGCAAACTTTACCTTTAAAAATATCAAGGTAGAAAGTCTTAAATAAAAGTCTCTACCTTTTGTTGTAAAGAAAACTACTTCAGTTTCTGAATTAGCTTTTCTTGCTTTGTAAGCAGTTATTGATTTGTGATGCTTTTAGATGTTACTTAGGTTTTAGACGAGCACTATTCTTTATAGACATGTGCATCCTTATGTGAATTATGATTTGGTTTGTGTTCATATTTATGTTATGCCAAAAAATGAGTCATGGTTGTCTTTGGTTTCTTGCAGAACATTAACTTTACTGCTATTAAATAAAAGGGCTAGCCCAAGGAAGCTGAGTTTTTAATCGTTGACTTTGGATAACAAGCAAAATGTTTTCAACCTTGTTCGTTAGAAAACCATGGCCTTCCGAGTCCATAAGGCTGCATCAGTTTACATTAACTCATCTGTAAAAGCAACGGTGTGCCAATGAAATGTCTTCAGGGGTCTGCCTGCCTTCTGACCTTCAGCTGTTAAGCTAGGGGTGTCCGTAAAGATAGACCAATTGGCAAGAATAACCAGACTGCTCGGATATCTTATTTGTAAGAGATTATTCTTCATCTGTTTATCGTCATCCTTTTTTCTAAGGTTACGGAGACATAAGGAAATTTCTACATGTTGCTGAAACCAGCCCAATGAGTTCTTTAAAATAAGCTAACGTCCAGCTTTTGGTGTTCTGGGAGTTTCATCGTGTTCTCAAAGTTTGGTTCTGATTTTTTCACATCAGAATCCCCTTGCGGAGACCTCTTGAAAATAGCGACTTCTGAAGTGTTAGTCTTTAACTCTGCGTCTTGATTTCAGTGTTCGTGAAGGGAGCCTGATGAGAGTTTCCTACCGTTGGTGGTTGTGGCGTTCATTTCATTAATGCGTTTTGAAGTTTTTGAATGGAAGGAAGTACAGAAACGTGCAGTTGCTTTCCTTGGGTAAATGTGTTTGAAATACTCGTACTAGAGATAGTTACGCAAAGGCTTAGTCACTGGTTCAGGAAAGCCCTTTAAAAAAATGCCTATGTTCATGCATGTGGTCAAGTGCAAACGTGGATCTAAGCATTTTCAAGGTATTTTGATTTGTTTCAAATGCTTTTTATTACCTGCTGTTCCACCCACACTCAGTTGAAGGCAGATTTCTTGTTCACCTGTTAGTACTAAAGGCTAGTTTCAACATCATTTCCCCTAAGCTGGCAATGGTATGTTACTAAGTGAAGAAATAGCTTTCTAGGAGCTGGTGACTTTTTACTCTCAGCATGTTAGGAAAGCATTTTGAAGATAAATACTTAAATTGCTGCTGAGCCTCTGGTTACAGCGTATGCGCGGGTTTTATGTACTCATGAGGATGAGGTTAATTCTAGAGCCTTAATAAAGAACCGGATGAGGGGATTCAGCAGTGCTGCGCGAAGGTCATCAGAGCATCCTGACTTCCGGGTGGCTGCAGAGTCTCAGGGTGACACCAGTGAGCCTGTGCTGGGACACAGCCACGGCAGGCCTAAGGTTTGGGCTCCCGCAGGAGGGACGAGATGAGTGCTGAGGCTCAAAAATGGACGGTCCCTCACCCCCAGGGGTCTCAACTCGATTACGGCTGAGGGCTGTGGAGGCAGCGTGGGAAGCTGTGCACTTCCGCTGCCCGGGCTGCAGTTAAGTGGACATCTGGTAACCCTGTACCTTCTGAGAGCGCAGAACACAGGAAATCAAAATAAACAGGCAGATAAAACCGCATCCGGACTGTGCGCTGCTCTGCGTAGATGGCATTAGTATCTCGGACTGATTCAAGTTTTCTGTATTCATGCTACCTGCCCTATTGTGCCCTTCCCCCAGGAGTTACATCCTTGCAGCGAACTCCCATAACCTGCCATGCCTGTTCTTACTACTTGCGTTTTGCTGCAGTTGGCAGCGCTGTAGGCTCATTAGCTAGGCTTGATAAGTTCCAGCTGCCTCTTTGGATTGACAGGCCCAGGCTAGTAACCTCGGTCAGTCGGCCTGGTTTGAGGAAACACTGCTGGGTCAGTCACCCTCGGTCTCTGTCAGGCTGGGCTTGGAGTTCATCCATCCCTGTCACCTCTACAGTAAGTAGCACTTCCCAGACACTGATGCAGACTTCTCGAACATAGTAATCCAAAGGAAAGAGGATTTCTCAAAGTTCAGAAACTCCAGACCAAACTTGGAAAAACACAGCGCTATCGTGTTGTTGAATGAAGATTTCAGACGTTTCACGTTAAACACGAAAGGAAGTATTGAGAAGGAAGAGGATGGTGATCAATGTGGAGTGTCAATATAATATAAAATAACAATGTAGAAGAGACTTCCATATGTCTAGGGTGCTTCTCCTTGAAGTTGGCACTCAAAACAAACTGCTACTTCATCCCTACTTCATGTAGTATAATCAGAGTTTATGCAGATGTTTCCTCAAGCTTCATTTTTTTTTCTTCTTTTCTTTTTTTTCCTTCACTGGCTAGGTTTGGGCCATTGATAGATTTGCCTCTGCAAATCTATACAGGCCTAGGGATTCCTAGCTCTTCTGTCTCCTTCTCTTCTCCTGTCCTACATCTGTCGTATTCTAGGATTAGAACAAATTCTCCTTTCCCAGTGTGCCATAAGACCTCTCTTTTCCCTTTCCCAGGCAAACGTCAAAGAATTTGTGCCTGCGTTGTCCTGAGAAGGCAGATACCACAGGCAGACACGTGAATCGCTTAGAGATTATTTGCAAAAAATGGCATGACCGGTTTAGAGAGCAGCGAGAAGGACTTGGGCCTTCCAAGTTGTGTTCTTCACCAGTCCTTTTTGCCTCCCCCTGTTCCTCTGAACTGTTACCTTAGGCCACTTACCAAAGTAAAATTAAGCCTAGATGAAAGGAAAGCTCTTTTTTTAGAGATGCAGAGAAAATCTCTTTGCTTCAGCAGGTACTTTTAGAAACCTTCGTGCTGACTTCCTGGCTGCCTGTTAGAGGCTGGTGAATTTGGGAAACATCCATGCTTTTTACTTACTGTAGGTAGTAAAAAGGGTTGTGCTCAGAATTTCCACTTAGTTGTGTGCTTCATGTTTTCAAGGCTGATTCACCAGCCTCGTCGTCCTCTAAAATGATAATTTTCCTATGGATTGCAGCTTTCTCTCCTTGCTGTTCCAAGGACTGCGTGGTCATAGGAAAAACTGAATAGACGTACAGTAGTTGCAGAGTTAAAATAGATCAATTTACACCAAAATATAAGGAACTGCACCAATATCTTTCATAGCATGGAAATATGCAATCAGTTCGGGTATGAGGTTTTCCAAATGGAAAAAGATGTCGTGTGTTTTTTAAAATGGGGCACAATAGCAAAAGGCCTGACTCACTGAACCATGCACTGAAGAAATCCCTCCGGCAAGAACTGTGTTCCCCCAGCAAAGAGAGGGAGGGAGGTAGCTCTCTCTTTTTCCTCTTCCCTACACAAATGTTACTGAGCAGCAGGTTCCTCGGTAAGGAAAAATTGGGGGCATGGGCAGGTCTGGTAAATAAAAGATAGATGAAGAGAGAGATACATCACGTGTCCCCGCCCCATGGTCCTTTTCCATTCAACTGAAGGTGCAATGAAGAGGACAGTTCCTGTAGTGACAAAGGTTGGGACTGAGCTGAGGGGACTGGTGGGGCACATCAGTATAGATAAGGTGAGCCTCTTGGGCCTTGGAGACTGAACCAGGACCAAGAAAAGCATTTCTGCTGAGAAAAGGGATCAAGGACAAATGTGAGAATGTTCCCCCCCCCCCTTCAGCCTTCTCTAGGTGTGCTTTCTCAGGGGCAGAGGGAAAGAGCAGGAATTGGGACTGTAAGCAGACTTCAGGAAGGTATTTGAAGGATACCTCTGAAGTAACCTATTTTGCCTCCTTATCGCTTTGGTTATAGTAATGCGTTGCTCAAAACTGGGGCTAGTGATTCCTGACAAAACACTGCGCCGCTAGCACCTGCATAGCGCTTCCAGGGCCCAAACCCCGGCGTGCGTGCAGCAGCGCTGTCGTATGCGCATTGGAATTGGACTAGGCATCTCTACTTGACGCTGCAGAATTATTTAAGGTTTTCTTTTTCTCCAGGTAGCTCAACAGTCCCCTATATAAGCTGTCCAAAGGCTAAATGCTTTTAAGTTCCTTCTTCATTTATGCCATAGTGCTTGATCAGGAAAAAGAAGGGGAAAAAACCATTTTCTGCTTGCTTAGTAACAGCATAGTTAAAGAATTCTGGTTTTTTGGTGTCTGAAGTTGATTTTGATTGCTTGAGAAATGATGATTTTCTTGCTTAGCAGCACTTTCATCTGAAAAGAAATGTATTTATGCTTTTTTTTCCCACATTAATAACCAGGTAAAATATGTCTCAACAGGTCACTTAATAGTGTACGTATATAGCTTCAGAGTAATCCCTTTAGTAGCACAAATTCAAGATAACGCATATTTCAACCATGAAGAAACAATAACAGATAATGTTTGTGCGTGCCTTTCTTAAATCTGGAGGACTGTCCTGAGCTGATTTTATTAAAATTGTTGCGTCTGTTACGAAGATCATAGGGTTGGTTTACATTTTTCACATTTTAACACAAGCGATACATCTCCATGAACAATGTGTTTCCTTGCTCTCTGCGGTAGGAGAGAACTTTGCATCGTTTTCTGTATTGGAAAAGAACATATTTAAAGTACAAAACCGTTGAGCGATTTCCTGTCCTTTCTCATCATCTTCCATCGGTACAGTATTGCTTCTTTGATACTGTAATTGCCCTTTTAATTCCTTCCCTCCTTAATTCTGCCGCCCTGTTGCGGTGAGGCCTGGGTGTCTGTGCTCTGCCGTGCCCTCGGCTCAGTTCCAGGTTCCGCGCTCGGGTATGCGAGAGCGCACGTGTGCTTGCGTGCCTCCGCGTGTGAATGTTTATGTAGAGGGAAACCGTGCACTTCTCTAGCATAGCAGTTACACTTGAAAATAGCATCTATTAGTTTTTAGTTTATTTTTAAATGTTTTCATGTGGCGTACTTTAAGGAGAGAAAATCGGTGTAACGTGTACTGTAATCCCACATGTATCTTTCTGGAGGGTGTTGTGTGTGTCATAAAGTAGAATGACTGTTTTTTTATCATCTTTCTTTGCTTATTCTTCATTTCATTGATAGAATCGCTTACAGAGATGTGGAAATGGTTAAAATATGAGAGGTGTGTGTTTGTTATGAAGGGGGAGTGTCAAGAGGATGAGGCCAATCTCTTCTCCGTGGTGCCCAGCAACAGGACAAGAGGCAACGGGCAGAAACTGAACCACAGCAAGTTCCACCTAAACCTGAGAAAAAACTTCTTTCCTGTGAGGGTGACAGAGCATTGGAACAGGTTGCCCAGAGAGGTAGTGGAGTCTCCTTCGCTGGAGATAATCAAAACCTGCCTGGATGTGATCCTGGGCAATATGGTCTGGAGGACCCTGCTTGAGCAGGGAGGTTGGACTAGATGATCTCCAGAGGTCCCATCCAACCTAAACCATTCTGTGATTCTGTTATTATGAATTGAGGAAAATAAGCATCTCTTGTGCACGGGCTGGGATATTTTGGGGTTTATATTCCAGCAGCATGTTTCTGTACAGCAGTTATGGTTTTACAGCCCTTCTTGAGCTAAACTTTATGGAAAACAGTTTTGCTAAAGCAGTATGTAGACCCCCTGTTCCTTTGCCCTTGTAAGTGGAGTACACCCGCATTAGTGTTTTTGTGACATGGGGGGCTCTGCAGAGGAGAAAGAGGGAAGTTGCCGTTATTCCTGGACCATTAAACAAAAACATAATCCCTTCACTTCACCCTCAGAGTAACGCAGGGTCTGCTCTCCAGTCCAACTTTCCAAACCGCACAGAGCCCAGGAGGAGCGTGTGTGAGCACTGAACCGTGCTCGGCCTCTGTCAGCTGGACTGCTGTGACAGAGAAGTTAGCGTTAGGGGCTCTTGCTTTAGGGCTACAACAGGAGCTGGTTCCAAAACTCACTGGCTTTGAGTTTCCTCATACTGGTCCTTGCTTTTCTGATGAAACCTTTTCCCTGAATGGCAACAAAACCAGATTCGATACTGATTTCACCTGTGTTTATTCCGTAAGTATTACTGTGTAGTAAATAAATGTTTGCTGTCACTTGTGGTGAGCTATCATGTGGCTGAAAAACGAGGTTGTGCTGAGGCTTGGGCTGCTTGCAGTTTTTGGAAGAGGTTCCCCAAAGCGTTCAGTGTTTACAAACGGCTTGCTCTAGCATCCCAAACAGACTCAGCCTCCTCATTAGTATTTTGCAGTCAGTTGCTCCATGACAAAAGCCATGATGGAGGATATGGTAAGATGCATGACTGATATTCTTCCATCATGGCAGCTTCTCCTACTTCCTCAGACAGAAAGCAGGGCTCACAGAGCCGTGTCACCCCACTGAAGGCGGGCAGTGTGCAAATGGCCTGACTGCAGCGGGGAAGCACCACGGCTAATGCTGGGAATGGAAGCAGCATGTATTTCAGTGCTTGGTTGTGTGGTACTTGCTATCTCTTCTAAGGGAATGAGAAAACCTCCTTTATTCCTCACTGGAATAGGAGCGTATTTGAACTCTCTCCCTCCTAGTCTTGGCACAGAGGAGAGATGGAGGGAGCTGGTCTGGCAATTTGTCATCTCAGCTTTCTGGAAGGCTCTGGGGAAAATCCCTTTCCTGAGTGGGAGATTCCCAGTTGTGCTGCAAGAACAAACTACTCTGTCCTGTCCCTTCAGCAATCAGCGTGAGCAGTCTTGGCTTTCTTCCTGCAGGCCTGTTTTTTGTGACTTCTTAGCTAAGGGCACTGAGGAGGTCGTCAGGAAATCCTGGGAGAAGCCACGTTCATGGGTTTCCTTACAGTTATTGCACTGCTTTCTCAGAATTTGTCGAAGTTGTTAAAAGTGCCGCCTTAACAATGCTGCTTCTTCCAAAGGGGAATCTGATTACTCTGAAAAAGCTTTCTCACAGCTGTTTTTGCAAAGATAGCTTTGGCAGTTGGAATGGGCTGTCATGGTCTGAGGCAATACCATTAGGACCCATCTGCCAGGTCTGAACTCGGGGGGGGGGGGGGGGTCAGAAGCAGATGATGGTCAGAGCTGAGCATGACTTGATTTTCAGCTTTTTTGCAGGATGTTTAATTCTTGCCTTCCTTCTGCTTACGGGTATCAAAGAAGGAATTTCTGACCAGCAAAGGGACTCATCCATTCTTGTTAATGAGGAGAAGCGTTTTGATGAGGCCTTGAATGAAGCTCCTTTGCATTTCAGTGAAGAGAAGAATGTGCTGCCAGAATACAAGAAGCCTCTGAAATTATTTTTCCTCTCTCAGTTCTGCCGTGCTAACCTTTAGATGGCTATTAAAAATTACCGTTGCATAAGAGACCACAGCCCAAGCTAGCATTGTCTCTCAGTAGGTTCCTTACAGCACCCAACCTACCTTCATTGTAGAAATAAGATTGCAGATAAACTAAGATATCATCAGGATACTTTCTTATCATTTGATATTCTCTGAATTGTACTGTTCCCTATCTCTTCTGCTGGAGACATGGGGCGAGGTAGGATAGGGTCTGTCTCCACAGTCTAAATGTAAAAGCTGTTGAGAACATCAAAGCCTAAATGTTTTGAACAGAGACCTACTCCTTTGTCATTCATGCACAGGATCCTGGCAATATCTGCTTAATACTTCACCTGAAGTGGTTTTGTTCCTTCATGGATGATGTGATATTTGGGGTTGAAGCAAGGAGTATAATAGCAGTGCAACTACGCGTGCGTGTTCATACGTACCATTGCATGCATCTCTTGCAGTATGTTCCTGAAATCCTCCCGTGTGGAGAGTACCTTTTGGTCATTGCCCTTTCCATGAGTGGTTACTCTGTCCTGATGACGATGTTGGGCAGGTTCTGCATTTTGGGAGTCAGTGCAAAGTGCCTGCTCATCTGTGGTATTTTCACCTTACAGGAGTAAATTAATTCCTTCCTTGAACGGGTTAGTTTGGGAGCAGTCATCTTCAAATGACAGAAGTGACTGACAGGGTGTTTTTGGCAGTTTGGATGAAGTCTAATAGTTGCAGGTCAAAATGATCTTTGGGTTTTTGGGGTTTCGTGTCATCTTATAATTCTGATCCCTTGAGCAGAGACAGTGAATCAGCCTCTGCATTAATATTTTCCCTGGCCCAGAACTGCATGCATAGACCTGGAAGCCAAGACAGTGCTAGATTTGCCTGGTCCCTCTCATGGTATTGGCAAGTTTGTTGTGGGTAATTCCCAGAAGTAATACTTGGAAGTGTCCTACCTTGTTGGCATGCTGCCTCCAAACTCTTCTATCTTCTCTTTCCTTTCTTGAGCGCATTTCTTCAGTTCAGGACAAAATTCAGATGGCAGAGGGGATGAAAGCTGTGCAGGTTTCTCATGGATATATGTAGAGATCACGGATGTAGTCAGCCTATTTCTTACCACCTTCTCCAGCTCCTCTCAGACAAATCACCTGGCCAGTGGGGCTCTATGAAGTCATTTTAGGGGACAGCATGGTACCAGTTGCTTTGTCCTCTTCTTGGCGAGCTGAAAGGCTGTTCCCCTCCTGAGCGTCCCTTCTGCACGTGGATCCTCATAGCATCGAATAAGGTTGGAATTAATGAGGAGTGAACTTTTTCCAGCAGACTGCTCTTAGAGTTAGCCTCACTTTCAGATTTTGAGGTGGTGTTGGGCTTCTGCCTGACTGAACTGTTTTTACTGTCTCTGTATCTTTTGGAAGAATATATTGTTTTATCCTTAAGGAACTGTATCAAATACAGCTTTCTCTGGTGGAAGACTATTTCATTTGAAAACTTTCCCAAAGTGTTCCTGAAGGATTCTGTTTCAGGTAGGACTGTTGCCGGTCTTACACTACACAGGGAGTTATTTCTACCAGCAGTGCGATAGATGGACAGTAGCAGTAAGAAAATAAGTAGGGGATTGGAAACTAAGACTGCTGGTGAAACAGATGTCCAGAAGAAAATTAAAGGAAACTGTCAGAATGTATAAGGCTTCCTCTACCACACTAAATCAGTTCTCTTGAGTTTATATTTACAGTTGTGATTATCAGCTTGCCATTTGTCCTTTAAGATTTTTAAAAGTCCATGTAAATCATAATGACTGTCTGTAAAAATGTTGTGAGTGAAGTGATGAGCCCCTCTTCTGCCCTGGCTGACCTTAATAAAAGTTGAAAGCACTCACCATCTGCTGGCATCTCGAAAGGGGAGAACCTGATTTCCTCAAGCACGACTCCATTTAGCCAAAGCTTAAGAGGCCTCGCACAGCAAATGTCTTTCTCATGTGTTAAAGGATCACCCAGTCATAACTGTTACGAAATTCTTGGTCCGAGTATTCCCTTTATAGTTGGAGTTGGAAATGAGATTTTGCTGGTTGTTAGCAGGCAGAGCCCATCTTGTGGGACGGGACTCTTTCCAAATCTGCACATGAGGAGGTTTTCCCTTATCTGACAGTAAGCTGTGATAAGCTGCTGACAAGAGCAGTAAGCCTTTCTTTTACCTGAATGGAGAATTTTTATGAATAAATGATTCCTGCTGAAAACTAGCCTTCTCGCCTGTTTGGGGTCTGTGGCCCAGATTGCGCTCAGAGGAGCAAAGGGGAAAAGCTCCTTCCTTTTGGGCACTTTGGAAGAGGGGAGTTTTGTCTCTGTAGCCTCCGGAGGGAGGGAGGCCGGCAAACCCCAGGGGTGCGTGAGCTCGGGCTGGGTTAGAACAACCTCCCAGGAGCTGCTTCACCATCTGGGCCTTGGTCGAGCTTGAGAAGTCCCTGGTCAGCCGTATGTCTCCTTTCCCTTTTCTTTGCTCCTCCTGTGCAGATGGTTGCCAAAATCTGGGCTTTATTGCTCACGTTAAATAGCTCCTGATTTTTCTGGAGAACATGAGAGACAGATGAAAGTGGATTGTAGGAAGTTTTGACTGAAAAGCCATGGCATTATTTGAGTATCTTGTTAGCACCATATTATATATTTCTGTAGGTAAACGGAGGAAGCCGATTTCCAGAGATCTTTTGCCATCTTCCAATTTGAGCTATATTCATTTTGAAAAGGTGAGGGTGGTTTAGCTTTTCTCACTGTGTGCTCATGGGAAGCATTTACAGAATGCTGTTTGGAAGCTGAAAGTGAAGTTTCATTATTTATCTTAAAACAAGGTCTCTATTTATTCTCCTTTTAGGACAGCGCAGCAGCAGGATTTTAAACAATTGAAAGCCCAGATGAAAGTAAAATCGATCCCTTCTTTTTGACAGTCCTGCATAATTCCTCATCCTTCAACTAGGGAGAGATAGGATGACTGGCACGAAAACTGTTTCCTGCTGTGTCTTTTAAGCAACATTTCGCTAGTATTGATTTTTTTCCTAGGCTTTCTCAATGTCTTTTGCTGAGGCCGTAGCAGTGAACGTTATGTCCTGCCTGAAAGTGCATGTTCGAAGGAAGTGAAAATTGCACTTCTTTATGATATGAAAGAGAAAAGAAAGCATTTTGGAAACTTGAAAAACAACCCTAACTGGAATTCACAGAAAGGCATAATTGTTGAGCTGGCTTTGAGTAACGTTTCATCTGATTGTAGAAAGTTGAAATTCAAGAAAGACCATCTGTGTAACAAACTGGCAAACCTTTTTTGTCTGAATGAGCAGTCAATCAGAAGCAAAAGACTGCGTTAATTGCTACGGCTACATCAGGTGATGCACCTCTCAGCTTGGCATCCGGGTGTGCCAGAGTGGTAAGACGAAATGGGAAAAGGGTAGCTCGCGTGCTGGTGAGCCAGAAGATGCAAGGTAAAGGAGATAGCTGCTTGCCTTGATTGCATCCACATGGTATTTTCTGGGTGGCAATGGAAAGCTAAGTGTTGCTTGTCCCCCTGAGACCAATCTTGAAGTGAAGCATTAAGGCGGTGTATTTGTGTGTGTCAGCGTCAAATGAATCTGAGTAAATTGATGTATTGGGGGGTTGGAAGCGGGAGAGGAAATGGAGGCCCCTGAGGCTGACATCTGAGCAATGTGAAGTGATGAAATCCAAGTGGACTATAAACTCTTTAGAGGAGGAGAGCTTAATTTTGGGGGCATACTGGGGGCTCTCAGGAACATCTAACAGGAATCGTCTAATACTGTTACTTGGATTTTTTTTTCAATGCCTTTTTGGGTCGGAGAGAATGCTTTATTTGAAGGTGGATTAAAATACTTCCCCGGCAGTGCGTTACGACTTACATGGAAGTGAGAAGAACAGGCATAATTTGAGTGTTAAGCTGTCCTGGTTATGATAATGCCAAAGACAGAGATGTTTTACTCAGTTCAACTTCTCTAGAAAGGGATTTGGGAACAGGAACCTGTAGAAAATCTGCGTGAAAAAGCTCTGACTCTTCATAAAACTGAAATTTTCAAGCTTCAATTGCCAGAACTTCTAGACTCTTCTTTATAGTTCACTTTGGAGTTTGAAAAATTACTCCTGAAGACAGAGCATGGTTTTATTTGTAATTCGTACCTTTAAAGTGATAGGTTTGCAGGCTTGACCTGCTGTATAAAGATTGGAATAATGGTCCTGTTTGTCCTATCTCATATAACTAAGGAAGAGTAGAAACAGCTGCTGATACGGTAGACGGACGTGTACTGTCAGGCTGAAAAATGGATATTTCCATATTGCCCATATTTGTAGGCTTTCTGCTCTGGGTACTGCTGTTCTAGTGGTAACTTCTATGTCATGTATGAAGACCTAGTCAAAACTCAGGAAAGAGGAATGTTCAGTGCTACTTCTGTATTTGGCATGCAGAAGGTAAGCCCACGCACGTTTGGAGGAGTGGAGAGGCATCAGTGGGCATGTCTGAGCTCAGTTAAAAGATACTGTCCTTAGTGCAGGTGGTTAAAAAATGATCTGAAACAAATCACTGGTGATAGGGTGCTGCTCCAGGTATCTGTTTTCTAGTTTGAATCTGTTTGTTAGTGAATCACACCGTTTAGTCTTGGCTATGTGTTCTCACAACACAGTGTTTTTTAAGGCAGTTTGACAAATAATTTCCTTTCTGGATTTTTGCTCTTTGTTACCCAAGTAGCATATTACTACTTAAATTTTTTTTCTTGTACTCACAACTAACAGTTTATGAACTAGTCCAAACTTATTAAAATTAGTAAGTACAACCCTTTTTTATAGTTTCAGTAATAAAAACCAGATTGTGTAACTTCTGTGGACCCTTGATAACACACACAGCGCACATGAATTGGGCACTCATTCACATTCTGCCTTCACATATCACATGTGGTAAAGTATGTGTCTCAGTAAAAGAAAGTAAATAGATACTGAAATAGTCAATGTTCTCAAAACTTAATCCTTGTAACCTCTCTCAAAGTTCTTATTGACTGTAGTGTTTGTACTGAATTTGAAACTGTATTTTGTAGAGTAGAGATACAGAAGCCATATTCAGTAATACCTTTTTTGATGTTCCTTGTTTATTCAGTGCTGTACTTGCTCGTATCTGGAATTTGACCTCAGAGCCACATGGTCTGAGGCTTGCAACGGGAGCAAGAAACAAGACGGGACAGAAAATATTGTTCAGGGTTATTTGAGAAGGAAGGAAGAAGTGGAAAGCAGACAAGATAGTTCTGAGTTTGTCTGTTGCAGAAACTAAGCTTCTACATGCAGGTTTGTAACCTTTCTGGAGAGTCACGCTGCAATTCTAATTGTGACTTGGCGATCCAGGCTCTGAAAGAGTTATTGAAATTGTAAGTTAGTCACTTTGACCTCTTGACCTCGTGTTTCATCAGGAGTTTCTTGAAATGATGGATAGAGCTAAAGTGTTATTGTCCCTTTTAATAGGGTAAAAGATTTACTTTCACATAGATTTAAAACCAGTATTTCATGTTCATAGATTACTTTTGCAATATTGTCAGTAGCTTTGAACTATTTTGTCTTTTTTTAACAAACAAAAAAAAAGCAATAGCACTGCATACAGACCTCTAACCTCATACAAATTGAAGTGTCATTTTGTCATCTTTTCATACCTGACTAAATCACCACAGTGTAAAACTATACTTTTCCTTTGAGAGATTTTTGCCTTGGTATCTTTGCAAAAAGATGTAGAACAGATAGAAAATAATGAGTTTGTTGTAAATATTGCTACCTTTGGCCTGTCGGTACTTTGAAATGGTGCGTCCTAGCTTTGGATCAATAGAATTTCTCTGTTCAGCGTAAAATACATTAGTTCTCTGGTTCTTCTGTCTGGTAAGTCTGTATTTCAAGTGATCTCTCTTTTTCACCCTTAGTTTTTATTGAATTTTAGTATCTTGGAAAGTCTAACGTGCAAGGACAGTCTTTGTTACCTCAGTGGGTAGCTTAGCAGCAGCATCAAGTCCTGCGCAGCACAGGCCCGGCGAGTGCGGCCCTTCTGACTCCTTTGAAAGGCCAAGCGCTTTGCAGAGGTGACTTCTGTGCTTCTTAGAACATAGATAACAAACCCTGTAGCTTGTTACTTGTGGAAAGGGAAATTGATAAAGCTAAGCGAAGCTGTCCAGTGTCTTACTGTTTCTCGCCTTGATTATCTTCAGTCTCGTCTGGATTTTATAATTATTCTTCTATACGTTTTGTGAAGATGACCTATAGAAGAAGCTCCATGGGTAGACAGTTATGGCCAGCTGTGGAGGGAGCAACCCAAGCTAACGTCTCCGTGTGAGCATGCTTGTGTCTAAACTCAGTGCAGATGATGCAAAAAATAATTAATTTATACCTTTTAAATATTAGAGCAAAGAGGAGTCAGAAGGGATCTAACAGATGCCCCGAAATATGCTTTTGCTAGAGTTTCCAAAGGGTGTCAAGCGGGAGGTACGCGTCTCACGGATTTGCGCAGGGTATATGTTAGGATTTGAGGTACCCCGTGCCCTGGAAAATCATAGAGATGATCAATAACTGGTCAGCGTGGGAGCATTTCACATCTGTCTGCTGTAGAGGTGAATGTCCTGTGGTGTGAAACGTGTTGCATAACCTGGGATTCCACAAGGAGAGGTAAAAACCAGAGTTTATAGCTCTGTAAACACGTGTCCAGGTAAGCAGCAGAACACGCAGAGACTCGGCGCTCACGTGAGCGTACAGCTATCAGTAACAAGCGAGAGAATTTAAAGGTCGGGGAGCTGCCAGATGAGAGGGGAAGGGTCGACTAGCTGGCCTCTCGCTCCCCCTGCCCTGGAGCAGGAGGGAGATGGGGAAAAACGCAGAGTGGGACCTGGTCGGCCAGCTTAGATGATGCAGGACGGATACTGGCAGCGCTGCCTAATGTAATAACGTGGTGGTGTTCAGTATCTGAAATATTTGCAATTGTCAATAATTCTGTGGTGGTGGTGGTCATGCCTGCTGAGTGCAGGTAGTAGATAAATACTGCTGCTGTTGCTGCCATATTCATGAGGCTGCTGACCTCAGGTGTCCCCATTTCCATCCTCCAGGTCGGGAGATGTTAGTATTTGGGGATTCTTTTTATTTGCTTTGTAATTTTTGGAGTATTCAGTGCCTGATGTGAAGTTCTTTTTTATTTTTCCTCCTTTGAAAGCTATCAAATGCACTTGGTTTTTGTTTTCTTTTCCACTTCTTAAAGGAAGCTATGACTCTCTCATGATCCCATGACTCCAGGAGTTGTGAAAACACATTTACTGCAAGAACTGGCAATCCTGTACATACAAAATTTAACTGTGGCATAAAGGCTAGGTACCCGTTATCTTACACACTTCAGGCTCCTTTCACAGAAGTGAAATTTCCTATTGCACAGTCAGTACCGTTTTACTATAAAATAATTACTAGCATGGAGCTTCTATATTTGCCACAAGGATAAAACTTGTACTCGGTAAATATTTCCACAGAGATATGCTGGGCTCAGTGAGATACTTGACTTCACTGAGCATGTTCCATGCATACTTTTCAGTTTTTAATAACTGATATTTCAAAACCACGATTTCTTCTGTAAGGACAAAGCATTTTGTGTGCCAGTTCTGTGCTGTTAAATGAATCTCTGTAGGTTTTCCAAGAACAAAAAATAGACACACATTTTTCCACATAGAACGAAAGCTTGTTTTTTTTTTTCTCGTTTTCATATGGTTCCATTGATTTTTCATAGACTTTCTGAAAGGGGAAAAAAATTGCCCAAACTTTGGATTAAAACCAAGCATGAGAAATTTCAGCATAAAGGAATTTTCTTATGTATGTTCGAAGAGGAGGCTAAAAAGCTTAATTTTAGTTCTGCACGCTGACCCAGTAATATATATTGCCATTTTCTTTTCTTCTACGCAGAGGCAACAGAATACTGGTTAGTTCTGTGGGTTGTCTTAATGTCTTTTGCTCATTAAAATGGTGCATCAGTTAGTGTGCTGAGAAAGCTGCTGTGCATAGGGGAAGCAACCAAAAATTGTGGTGAAGGATTTTGCTTTCACATGGGATACAGAAATTAACATGGAATAGTCTTTTATTTTAAGTATTTGCCAAATAGTGTACATTTTAAATGTAGTTAAAGATTTCTGTCAGAATACCAGTCTGTTTTTATTATCCAGCCTGGTATCCTGGATATTACAAGACCTAGGTTTCATGAGGAGACTCTCACCACCAGCTCTTTGATTGCACAGGGCATATGGTTTAGAAGGACGTCTGTCTCAGCTGAGGGTTTTAACCACTGAAGAATCTATTATGCTGCTATTATATTTTTAGGTTCGTCATGGCTTGGGTCAAGCATCTCATTTTAAAACACAGGCATACAGGATTGCATATTAATGATCTGAATTCATCAAGCTTAATTTGCCGTCCTCTCTTCTTATTTTTTTCATCTTTTGCTACATTAGTGGACCGTTAGTGACTGGCAGTCTCTTCTCCACTTAGATATTTACAGATCACGATCAATTCCTTGTATTCTTAATTCCTGTTCTGCAAATGGTCTGCTGTGCATGTCTTTTGACTAGATTACGTTTTACGTTTTTCGCTATAGTGTCAAATGAGAGCAATGTTTTTATTGCTCAGATTACACTGACTCTGCTGAATAGGTTTAAAATGAAAAATGCGTTTGTATTTAAAATGCGTTTATTAAGCCCAAGAAGAACTCTTCTTACTTTAGGAAATGAGTGTATTGTTTCTGGTCAGCTTGACATTTAGTATTTTAGTACGAGTGTATTTTAGCCTCTTGTTCATAAATTGTGCCCATAGCTTGTAAAAGGATATTAAACATTCCCGTGTTTTCGTTCTCCTTCTGAGTTTTCATCCTGGTGTTCAGTTGAACAGGTAATATTTTTTCTTTGTAGCTGCAGAAGATGTTTTTGCCATAAAAATCTGATACTAGATGGTCAGTCAGAAATGTCTGCCGTGTGTATAATTCAGGTTGCTGTGAAATTTGAGTAACATTTACCGTTTGACTATTTAATTTCATTTGAAATTGTTTTTAACATTTTTAAATAAAGCTGTCTCATTGTAAGAATATTTTTTTAATTAGAAAAATCTTACACTTCACTATGCCATATATTTTTAATAGGCTCCAAGAATTGAGACCGAAATGATTCAGAAACTGTTGCTTTAATTCTGAAATGGAAATGCCAGGAGTTGTGCAACGGCTAAAACGCTTGATGCAGCATTGACTTTTACATCACATTGATCTTCCAAAGAGGAAAAATTAACTGTTGAATTCCTGCTCGTTGTACCAGAAACAGCGAGAAGGGTGTTGGTGCTTAAGAAGCCGGCAAGCACTCGTGTTTTGCCCCAAGACCTATGTGTCTGCCTAGAGCCCAGGGAGCCTCAGAGGGATCCGGCGGGGGCTGGAGGCCCGTCCGTGAGGACGGAGGAGTTGCGTGTGCAAAGCTCCTCTCTTTGTAGGCACCCAGCAGTTGGATCAGTAACATCTGTTTCTCAAAATGTACACTGTAATACCATATTATTTTTTTCCAGCATTCTTCTGATGTGTAGTATTTTTTATATGCCAAGTATGTTGAGACCATAAATACTTTAACATGCAGAAGATGTGCAGCGAGAGAAATATGTCCTTTTGGAAGGACTTTTCCGTTCCCTGCCAGTCTTGTGAGCTGAACCTCACCAGGGGCCTGTATCCCCTTATGTGATCGAGAACCTAATTTCGCCAGAGGCGAAGGTGCCAGCGGCACAGGTCCGTAGGGGCAGCCCATGCCACCCCGTGGGGTTGAACCTGCGCCCCTGCCTGGCTCGTGGTGCTCGCGAACAGCTGCTCTCCTCGGCCGGCCTCCCTGCGCAGCTGGGATTCGCGCCCTCCTTCTGAGGTTGCTTTGTTAAGTGTCTACCTTGCTCTGCTTGTAACTTCATGTAGTAGCAACTTCCTTATGTTGGTGTCATCAGAACTTGATATGTCATGTTTTCAGATGGGCTAGCAAACGCGTGAGGGCAGGGCCTCTCTGCGTGTCAGCGAGTGAGACTTTCAGCAGCACGTCTAGCTAACTTGTATGTGCTGCGGGCATTTAATTCTCTCTCCAGCTCTTTCTCTGTCACGTGGGGCAGCTCCTTGCTTGTCTGTTTTCTGCCACCATTGTTTCCTTTAGCCTACTCAAAGTGTGGAAGGCTGTTCCTGCTGGCCTCGTTTTCTCCAGGAGCGCGTGAGAAGCTCCCTGGGCCCTCAGCGCCGCAGCAGAGAGGGAGCCTGGTCCTGAGGGTGGTAGGGAGAGCAGAGCAGCAACCCTTGGTCTCTGAGATCTGTCCCTCAGGCAGAGCAGACTTCCCTCTTTTTCAGTTAGTTGCAATTCTTCTAGCAGTGTGCAGTAACCTACAATGGGGATAAAATAATGACTGCTACCTGCTTTTCTTTATCTGTGCACTTTTCTCTTAGCATTTTTAGTGAGATTAAGATAAAACCTTGGGTTGTGTGTTGGCTAATTGTTTGGAATTTGACCTGCATGCTGCCTGTGGTCACTTTGGTTAGTTTTATTTATTTATGCCACATCTTCTCCATACTGTCCAATATTTTTAAACTATCTGTAGCATTTACTCACGCGTCTGTCAGATCAGTACCTGATGTTATGGTGATACAGTGATAGGAGCCCATGAGTCTAAACTACTCAAAAACATCATAAATGGAATAATGGGTGATGTTTAATTGCTTTCACTTTATTTTGATTAATAATTATGCTCACTGATCCATGCAAGTTAGGTAAGCAATAACTAGAGAAAGTAGAATAAATGGAAAAAGAGAAAAAAGTAGGTAAGCGTTACAGATAACTCAGTGATGTTGGGAACAGAAGGGGGACTCTTCCCTGGTTTGCCGGATGTGTTTTGTATGTGAGTAATGGGACTAGTATGTATGTATTAAGTTACGTGACTCCAGCTATCCATAGAAGTCTCCCTGAACGGAGATGTATGGCATGTACTGTGAAGGTGTTATGAGGATGGCTGAGCTAATCGTTTTTGTCTGGCACAGAACAATGTTACTGAGGACAGTGACTCTCCAAAATGATTTTTTGGAAAGTAAGAAAAAGAGGCTCGTTATCTAGCAAGAAAGTGCCTCTGTGCCGTCACGTTGCCCGCAGAAAGCTCTCTGCAGGCAGTCTGCCACAGCCTCTGCCCCAGCAGGTCCTGCAGGAGTCCACAGGGTAGATATGTCCTAGTAAGGGAGCCGTATCTGAATGCCTGTGCTAGCTTAGTAGGTGTAGCCATCGGACTATATAAATGTAGTGCTGCTACTTGTGAGTTTTGTTTAGTGTTTAAATCTGTTCCGATTTTCCATAATTTTGTTCTGTTTGTATGATGTATTGTTTGCTAAAATTGGATTCCTTTTTTCCTCTGGGTGTAGGGAGTTGTAGGGTGTAGATCAGTGATAAACGCGGCTTTTCCAGCAAGGTAACGGCTTGCCCTGCTGTATTTATGCAATAGATGTTGTGCACGCTTAACGCAGGGTATGGTGCTCGCGTAAATCGCCTGTCCAAGTCACCCTCGGAAAAGGGGGTGTCAGGAACAGGCTGCTGGTACCACAACTGGAGCAACCTGCTCTTTGCCTCCACCTTGACAGGAGCTTGTTGGCCTTTCCCTGCGGTCAACAACGCGTCTGGGGAAGGACAGAGGACGCTCTTGAAAAAGACGACGGCTAGCCGTGAGTGCTGCATCTACCAGAATAATTAGTCACAATCACAGCCCAATTCCTACTTCCTTTTTTGAGTCAAGCCTAATAAAGCCAAGGAGAGTGAGTGAATTCACCCACTGGGTGAATTACCCTGGCAGGTTATAGACATAGCGCTGAGGTACTTGAGCAGAACGCTTGTGCCTTTTTGCTGTTTATTTGTCTCCTCAGCCTTTTAAAAAATACAGTTCTCCCCCACCTGTTTCCGCACGCGGGAGCGTGGGTTCCTGTCCCAAGGTGCAAGGAGCGCACCGGACTGCCGCCTTGGGCGGGCATGGAGCACACTTGCTTGCGGCCCTGCTTCTGGAGACCGTTTGCCTGTCTGTAATGGACGCTCAAGACACCATCCGAATACCACGAGGTAACAGCCTCTGCTCTTAACTCTGAGTTAGCATGAGATAACTCAGTGCTAGGCGTTTTGCTGTGTGTTTTTACCTAAATAGATTTATACTTGGCTCATGAAGAAATTCTGAAACGTAACACTTGAGTCATCACCTGAAGAGGGGCATCACGGTACAAACTACAACTTCAGAAGTTTCTAGACACTTTCACTCGTGTTACTTAAGTTTTTCAAAGAAGAAACCCGGAGAATCAGTTGATTCTTGACAAAATATGGATCCCACATGGCATGCAAAATAATATCCGCACGGTGAATTTAAGGTATGACCCTAGAGCTACACATGTAGGAAACTTATAATCAGTTTCCACCTACTGTAGCTCTGTTTTGGTGGAGGCAGGCAAAGGGAAGTGTGCTGCAGGCAAAGCATCCTTCTTTGCTTTTATTTTTCTTCCAGTAAATCAACCAGTGTTCAGTGTGGCTCCAAAAAGTTTTCGTCTTTGGATTAAAAAAGCGAGCAGCAGGTAGCTGTGACGCAGGTTTTGCACAGTCATTGAACTGAACACACCTTAAACTAACAGAGAGGGTGAAAGGTAGTAGTGTTTTTGCGCTGAATCTGTGTTTTTAGACGAGGCAGCACCTTTTTTTATAAAAGCATGTTTATATCGACTCCTTAAGAAGTTTAGACTGGAGGGCTGTCTCCAGAAACTGCCCCCCTCCCCCTTTGCCAAGTCCCATATGTTTGTCTTGGCAGGGTGCAGTGTCTGCTTGGCTGGTGCTGGGATATTAAATTGAGGGAACACAGAGCTCTTGATGCTTTTCAATAGGGCTTCTATTTAGTTAGCGGCAGGATAGAGCTGTCAGCCACCTGCGATTGTCCAACAGGAAAAAAGGGAGAAATACAAGGGGTAGGGGGACAGCGCTGGAAACGTTTTCCAGTGTCATCGATACAGTGGGCAGGGGGAGGTAGCAGCTTTGTCTTGCTTTGTTTTTTGTTTGGTTCCATATGCACAACTGCGCTGGGTCCTTTGGCTGCAGCTCTGACGGCCTCAGCGTTGGTGGTAGGTGAGATAAATGACGGTGCTAACTGAAACTACTCAGGGTGTCACAATCTGCCTTGTCATTTAACTTATCACGTGTTGAGAGTGTGTTAAGAGATGTTGTTAAGAGCTGAACAAGCAATTGGCAGCCCGAAGTGAGAGTAGATTTCAGATAGTCCCGTTCTGACACTTAGGAATGCTGTATGTGCTTTTGCGTTTTGTTTCTTAGGCACAGGTGGTGATTGATTCATTTATTTACTGTGTAACAAGTCAGGCTGTTGGGAGTTCCTTGTAGACACTCTGAGCTGATGGATGGTGAAACTAGACTTGTCCTATGGGTGCCCCAGTTTGTTATGTAGCAGCTCTGTTGATGTTCATGAAAGAGAATGATATTCAGCATTTCTCAGTCAAATAAGCCCCTCTTCCGTGCCCGTTGAATGCTTTGAAGAATGGGAGGAAAAATACAGAGGTTTGGAGAAATCTCTAGTGGTACAGCAGTTATCAATTAGTATTTTTGCAAGCTTGAACAATATGTCAAGGTTATTCGTGATCCTACCTCTGACTTGTTACTTCCAGTATCCTACTTCTCTTTCTTTCATTCAGAAAGAGCATGTCAAAGGTGCTTGTTTGCCCGCAGTGTTTCACTTCCAGAAACGTCCTGGTTTTGGACCCCGTGGCTATCACAGAAGGTGAGGCAGAAAAGCCTATGGCTAATACGTAGTCTGAGAGGTAGTGTCTTTGCTGCAAGAGAGGAGAGTTTCCTTCTCTCTTTTTAAGGTCAGATACCAAGATGATGGAGGAACTTCTTTCTAAGCGTGTTTGTCTCCTCTTTGCCTGCAAGCTTGGCTCCTTTATAGTTGTCAGGGAGACATGGAGAACTGTGGATTATGTAACTTTATAAGCTTATATTTTGGGGCCCTGCCTTCCTACCTTGTGTAGCTGTAGTCCCTTTGGTCCCAGACTGTCTGATGACAATTGGTCTGAACGGTCACGGGTACAAGTGTTACAGTACGTCTTACAGCAAAACTTGTCTATGCGTTCCCCTGTTTCCTCGCTGTTGGATTGCTGTCATTGAATTTAGGTTAGATCCGTCTAAGGTAAGCAGATTCATACTGGTAAACATAGCCCCTCCTCCCAAGCAGGGGATGGCTGTCTTGTGCAGGCAGTGTTCCCCTGTCCAAGTGGAATCTTAGCTGTCCTTGAGCTGGAAGGTAACTGTCCTGTCCTTTCACACATGCCTCTTCCCACGCGTGCTCGGGTGCAGGGAGTGGTACAGCCTGTTTCATAAAATCAGCCAGAATTCAAACGGCAGAGCTGTTGGAATACTTTGCAAAGGGAGTCAACCTCCTAAAACATCCTGACCTGCATCATTGTCACCAAAGGGACTTACCAGACTGTCTGCAAACTGATAGGGAGCTACCCGTGACAAGTGTCAAAGACCAGAGAAGCTCTAGTATTTGAAAGACATCCAGCTCTGTGTGCTGGTGTATTCTTTAGCTCAGTAAACTGGTGAGAGCTATTATCTTCTTGTCTTTTTGACTTCCCTTCTTGGGAGAGTCCAACTGAAGAGTTCATTTTTATTGCTTATTTGTCAGCACCTGTATGTTACTGAAGGACCCAGGGTTGGAACTTTCTTCTAGAGGGAAGGTGGGTTTGTATCCTCAGATCCCTGTGCCTTTTGCTGATGTTTTGCTTTTGGTAGTTTGTTGGTCTCCTGTCAATGACTATTCTGTAGCCTGACTTCACGCAGGCAACCTCTTTCTGCCGAGCCAACTCCAGCCTGCTTGTTAGTCTGCTTCTTGTATCATTGACAGCCTACTTCATTTAGAAGAGCATGCAGAGCCTTGAATTACATCTTAAATTCCAATTTTGTAAGCTGTTAGCCTCTACTATTTCAGTTCTTCCCGTAAAAATGCAAATGTGGTATTTCTGGATTACTCTCTTTATTACAGAAGGATGTCAGTATCTTAAGATGGATAAAAGATGCCTGTAATATAAATGAAGATTCCTGTGTAGGGGAATGCAGTGACGCTCTATTGATCATGTATCCCTCAAGGTGCAGTGTAATCAATTATGCATTGGATGACTGACATTTTTAAAAATTGTTAAGTTTTACACCATGGGTGCAGTAAGAGCAGGTCTGTAATGTTTATTCATGTGAAGCAGTTACTGTTTTGCTAAAAGCCTATATAATGGTGAGCTGCGTGAAAGCTACATCAAATACACATTTGACTTCAAGATGCCGTGAAGGTCTTTGTCTCCCTAGTTGTTGTATTGAGTGTAGCGCCATGGCTCTGTGTCTTCATAAAGGCAGCTGAAAGCAGACACGTAAGGCATTTAATCTAAGAGCGTGAACTTGTATAGAGGAATGCAAAGCTAATCAGCATGATTTGTAGTGTATTTGTGCACTTAATGTTGTCAGAAGAGAGTGACATTTGATGTTTATCCATTGAAGACCCATGTTAAGCACCCAGAACGCTGTGGAACAGGTATTTACAAGTCAGTCTGCAGAGCCGTTTCTGACCTACTAGATCTGGCATATCTCCTTCAATGTAGTGCTGTTCGTCCTCAATTTGTAAAAGACTTTTATTAAATCAGTAATCCCAATTAAGTGCCAGAAAAGTACTTACATATTGCTCCTAGTTTCTAGTTGGGAGCAGAAAAGTACAACCGTTTAAAAAAAAAAAAATTGCAGTGGTTGTAAGTCTGGAACAATCTGGAGACAAAGGAGTTGGTTAGAAAAGTTTTAGTGAAATACAATGAGCAGGATGGGGTGTGAGCAACCACTTCTCCTTGGGAGGGACATTTTAGATCTGATTTTTCTTTCTCCCCTGAGTGAAAAACCAAAAGATTTGAGGGAAAGGAGAAAGAAGGGGAAAAAAAAAAAAAGCACTTGGCAACAAAGCTACTCTTAGTCTTTATGTCTTTACACTTTACTCCTACATATGCCACATTGGTCTGGGAGCGACCATCTCACAATGCATAAGTATTTTAAAATTGTATTTCTGGTTTGGTTAAGGCAGCCTTGCATGTTCAGTTCTCTCACCATTCAAAGCTGACTTAGGAGAAACAACTGCTAATTAACACCTTAGCTCCCCAGAGTAGCATGTTAATATTTTAAAAATTATTTCTGTAAAGTAATATAGCACTACGGGCAATTTAAGAACATAACTGATCTATTACCTTCTCTGCGGTAGATTCATTATGACCTTAAAAAAAAAAAAAAAAAAAAAAAAGCACGTGACTCCAGGGTTTTCAAAATACAGCTATCAACTGAAATCTAATATTGTGAAATCTAATATTGTGAAGATGATATACTTTGATAATAATGATAAATAGTAGTAGATAAATGATAGTAAAGGCACAAAAGCTTTTTGAATGAAAGCTACCTTTTCTGAAAATTATTACCATACCATGCACTCATTGAAGGGGATCTCTTATTGCCTTTAAAATGAAGCCAATGGAAAATAGTTAAGTTTGTTAAAGTAGCTGTAATAGTGTGCCTCTCACCTTAAAAGTAAGCATTTTTAGTGATATGAAAATGGGCAGCACAGAAACCGTTGTGGTAGAAAGTGTGTAGAGTTCATGGGGATAATGATGCTGGCGTCTAGAGGCATGTCGCAACTGGCTTCAGTTTCACATAGCTGCTCTTTGCAAATAGTGTTAGGGAAATGCATCCTGAACCTTTACAGCCCCAGCTGAAAAATGGGAAATTTCTCTTAGCTATGCCTTTAATATTCCCTGGTTTGGTTTCCCTCCCTGCCCCCAACTTTGAGTCCTTCTCACTGAAACATAAAACTGGTTGGTTGAGCAGGGGAGGTCACCACAGGCATGTGCTGCTTGCTGCTCTCTTCCCTTGGGAGCTGCCAGGGCCACTGTTGCATGAGATGAGGAAAAGTCGTGAATTGGTGCTAGATTATCCCAGAGTCTAACTGCTTGTACTCCCTTTATTCCTACTCCCGACATGGCCAAAAGTTCTGTATTTGCAGTTCCTTTAGCTGTAAACCGGTACACTTTGATGTAGCTAGAAGATCCAACAGATGCTACTAATATAGCGTGCATACTTTGATCTGATCTAAAAATAGACTCCTTTAATCATTTTCATTATATCTTTTTAGTAGTTCCCATTAAAGAGTCATTTTTTTTTTTTCAAGCATTTGTACGCAGCTATAAACACATGTAATGCTCGATTTCAATTTGCCAATGTGCCTGTGGTGTATTTGGGTTATACCAGTATCTGTCGATGGATCTAGTGTCCTACTGGGCTAGATGCTGTAAAACACAGAACGTAAAGACAGCCCCTGCTTTGAAGAGTTCATAGACGTAAGTATGAGACAGGAGGAAACAGACGCAGAGAGGACAGTACACGGGAACAGTAAGCCATTATTGATGGCTACAGTAGATAGAGGTCTCGGTACTTTAGAAACGTAACTTTTGTTAAGCTTTTTTTCATAGGCAATTAGAAAAAGGAGTATTTTGTGGAGGGATTAGCCTGAGAAAACAATGTAGCTTGTGCTTTTTGTGGGGAAGGCCTCTAGAGCGCGAGAGGACAGTAAGAAGGAAAATAGAATTTACTTGCCAACAGAAGTGGGCAGGGAAGGCTGGCAGCAAAAGGTGAGAGCATTAACTGACCTCTTCTTATTCAGTGTGCGATGAGAGGTCATAGGTTTCTTTCTTAAAATAAACGCACCATAGACATTACACACCCAAAGCATTTCCTACTCTCAAGTCGCCCTTTGTGGCGAGCATTGGCAGTACTAGCTTTGATTATGGCAGTTACTGTGGTTCCGCTACCTTGCTAAACAAACTCTTTCACTTTCTGACGTTTGAGGGTGGGCTTTTCAAAACACACCTGAGAGTTGGAACAACCTGCCCTCATTGAAAAGCACTAGAAATGGGGCATTTAACTTCCTAAAATACTTCTGAAAATCCCACCCATAATGTTTCCTCAAATATTCAAGTTAAATGTATCCATTCTTAATCGTCACTCCACAGTTCTCTGTTGTATTCCTCTGAATGAATGGCTCTTTCCTCTCTTGCAGCTAATACCCTATGCATATTTATATAGAATCATGTTCCCCCTTAAATGCTGTTGATTTTGGCTCAGTAAGTGATTCCTTAGTTTAACCTGCCCTTGTGGGTTGTTTTCTCAAGGCTTTATATCATTTGTAATTCCCTTATTTTTATTGTCTGTGTTTTCTTTGCATTTGAAAAAAATGCAGTTTTCCAGGTTTTGCATTTATCAGTGTATTTTCCGGTAAGAGTACATCATTTGCTGTCCCATAAAATTCTTAGCGGTGTGCTGCATGTGTCAGATAAGATTTACTTTTGCTCTCAGTTACCTTTTATTATGAATGACTTCAGACAGGACCTGTTCCTGCTGCTGCTCCTGTTTTATTCTGTGGAGAGGCTTTGCTTCGGTTTGCTGTGCACCCTTACTTCTGGACTGAGGTGGGCGAGAAGAGTTGCAAGGATGAAATGCATTAATGGTAATGAGTCAATTAAAGACGAAATTGTAGATATTAGGCAGCACGGTGGGTACGCAGAAGATGTTAAGCAGAACTTCAGCAGCTTTCCCGTATAATACCCTGCAGTGAAGGGGTACTGTCTGCCATTTTACAACTGGGAGAAGTGAATCTGCAGGAAAGCTGAGAGCTTAATCCACTTCCCCAGAGTCTCGGTCGAGGTTGAAATAGCACGGAGAACAGACGGATTTATTTCCAGCCCTTCTCACTCGCGGTGCCGCAAAGCATTCTTTTGGTTTTTTGTAGTTTTGTTGTATTCTTGTTTTCATGTTTTGAGACGTATGAGGACAGTTCTGGATAAACTTCACAGAAGCACAAATTTAAACTGCATCCTTCAGTTTATGGAAATATTGAACATTGTTAATTTATAAGAAAAAGTAGTAAAATTAATAGCATTCCAAGATTTCAGACTATGCCTTCCTGTGTTGCTTCATAAATGTGCTTTTGTGAAAAAGAAATTTCCACTACATACTTCTTTCTTGAAAATCTGCTCCAGTCCTCTCCAAGTCGCTCCAAGTGAGCGTTTAAAAATGTGTGCTCTAAACACCTGCTTGCTTTTCTTGCTGGCTGGTGAGGGAAGAAAATGCTGGGTTGGCAGTAGAGTTTACGGTGATGATTCCATTGAAAATTTGATAACTGCTTACGGGTGGGCAGTATAAACCCAAGCCCCTCTTTCTCCTTTCATTTGGAAAACTTCAAGTTCTTTTTATTGCTGAAATCTAGAAAAAATTTTAAAAGGGAAAGAGAGCTGGGTGTTGCATTCACACTCGAGAGTAGGCTGCTAAGAGGGAGCAGAACTGTTCCTGTTGATTGTACGTTTCGTTTTCCACTAGAAGGAAACACATTTGGATACTTAAAAAAAAAAAAAATTGTCCTTCAAAAATGTGCTTTGTAACATAATGCCACCTTACTAATTTTGACTCTTACGTATTGAGCGTCAGACAGAACATATTAATATTGGTACTGTTTTGTTGTAAAAGCAAAGCAAGGGTGAGTATCTCAAAAGTGGGTGCAAATTAATTATTCAAAAGCATGCAGACGTGTAGTTGACTTTCACACGGGTGATGCAAAATCCATTCTGCGAGTGAAGCAGAGAGTAAAACAAGGCTGAAAGGTGTTGAAAGGATGAGGAAGAAAGCAAGTGAGAAATCATGCTGAGTAAAAACTGAATATCTTGCTGTTAGTGTAACTGATGCTCTTTTTTCCACCCATGTACGTTTTTTGCTTCTCTCGGCCCTTTAGGTTTGGCCTTTTCACTTCAAAGCCACAATTGCCTGGTCTCCACTATGGTTCTTCTTTTCTCTCCTGGGTATGTGGGGAACACCGTTCCTCCAAAAAGCACATGGCTGTGTTTGGTAAGGGATCTGTGCACGCTGCCTTCAGCCCATGTGAGTCATTTGACGGTTGTGTATTTTTAATCAAGTTTACTGGTGCGCCAGAGGGAGGTTGTTAGTTGTTCTGAAAGTCCGGTCGCTGGTCTCGCGTGGGATCTGCTGGATACGGAGTTCTCCGGGATCCCTATGTTGGTGATGACCAGGTGGCAGTCCAGCCCTTCAGCTCCATTTGCAAATTTTGCTGAGAGATTGTTTGTGACACATTTATTTGCAATTTTGGGCTCGCACCTCCTAAGAGATTAAATCCACTGAAATGAGCGGAGTTAACTGCTTCCATAAAGCTGAAGAAAACGTAGCGGTGCACCCTATGTCTGTATAAACAATTAGCCCTAAAAGCTGGAAAAAAATAGGTCAGTATAAGGTATACTCTCTGACCCAAGTGGGATCTACCAAGGAAAAGGAGCTGTTAAGATCCAGCTGCTTTGCCATTTGCTTTAGTTGTTCTCTAACAATTTATCATCAGCTCTGAGATTGGGAACACACTGAAAGCTTGGCACTGGAAAACAAGGAAGTGGTTCTAATGATGAAAACTGCTTGATTAGAGTTGCGTTGTTAATTCTAAATTGCGGATGCTGCATTAGCTCTCTGTGAGCCAAGGCAAAGAGACTGCTGTGCATCCTGTCAAGAAAAATCTGGTCTGTGCTGCAGTAATCGTGCCAGGCAGTAACAAGCTGGGATAGAGTATGCTTTGTAGATGTAGATACTGGCCTCTTTTGCCAGATGTGTTTGCATGGCAAGTCACCTTGAATCTATGCCATTTATCTCAATGTTTATGCTTCTTAAATTTGCATTTTTTTTCATGGGAACCTTGTGATTAGTTTAGCATGATTAGGTGAAATGAGGTGTTCGCTTTGGTTACTGTCCTTTTAATTAGTAATTAGACTTTTAAAATAGCAGCTATTTCTGTCTGCTATTAATAAGGAAGGGTTATCAGTATTTGTAAAGTTAGGAGGAGTCTTCTGAGGTGTAGCTAATGAGTTACAGTTTAAGGGGGATGGAATATGTTAGGCCTGTCACAGTGTTTTATGGGGGATTGTAGCAGCTGAAATTGTATTTGATGCTTGCAAATTGTTCTTAGACGCCTTTCACAGAAAGGCATGCCCATTCTCAGAAATGCAGTTGTGAGCTCCTTTCTTCTTTGTAGATTTAGCACAGAAAAGAAAAAGCATGCGTTAAAGCTGGAAAACGGAGCCCAGCTTCACTTGTGCACGGTGCACTGCTTGCATAGAGCTACTTTCAAGTCATAGGCAAAGAACTTCACAGCAAATGGGTTATTTACGCAAAATCTGTATGCCAGGATAAGGTCTTATACCAGTAACATAGCGACTGTAGGTGCAGAACTCACTTTTGCTTAGAAAAATGGCGAGCGAGCCAGCCATTAACGTGCAAAGGCACTTGTTAATTCCCGATCTAATAATGTGCAGTAGCCACATGAAAAACTGATCTGTGCTGCTAACCTGAGTTATTCCAGCCAAAAATCTCAGTTATTACTGCTGTTTGTGTAATGAAAACAAAGGAGAAAATGTAGTATTTGTGTTTATGTAGTTTAACTAATATTTGAAGAAATATATTAACTGAAAAGATGAGTAGATGTAAGAAAACAGCTGGAGCAGGGAAAGCTAGCGGTGAAATACTATTTGTGATTTTTTTGACTGAATGTTTGGATTAAAATACTAATTTTTAAGCTCTACCTTAGACCTTCATAATTCTATCTACTTGTATTTGACAAATGATTTAGGTCTAGGCTATAATAACCTGCAATTGCTCCCAAAAAGGATCTGTGTAGCATTGTCATCAGTGAGTTTGATGGCATTCAAAGCTGGAATATGGGATCGCAACTGTAACTAGCCCTCCTGGTCTGGGGGAGCCCCGAGGCAGTCTGCATATGTATCAGGATTGTGTCATTCCTTCAGATCCGGAGATCCAAAATCTGTGGCCCCCACTGTCAATGTGCTCTTACAAGGCCTTGTGCAGGAGTCCCTGGTCACAGCTGGGGCTTCCTGGGGAGCCTTTACGCAGCATCAAAGGAACTAGACTCGTAGTCTAGCCTCTAGCTTCCATAGTTTCATCAGCGCATGAGTTTTCATTAAGGAAACGAAATGCATCACTGAACTGATAGTGAACTGTTGGGACAGCAGCCAAGATTGGAATGCCATTTTGTTGATAAAGTGCTTTGTTTTAGATTGACATGGCTTCCACCTTTTGGAGGAAGTCCATCAGGGCTGGCTGCAGTCAGATTTGATTTTTAACACTTTAAAAAAAAAAAAAAAAGTCACAAAAACTTTTTCCTTTGCATGGTAGAGTAGCAAATGACAACTCTACCTTAAGGTACTACCGGAGTCACATCATATATTAGGAACAAGACTGTCTCTAACAGCTGTATAACCGATGGGAAGGACGCACCAGCGTGATTTAGGAGCGAGAGCAGCCGGTTTCGCGTACTTTTGCTTTTAGCTGAGCAGAGCACGAGCTGCGACTCCAGGACAGAGCATTTGCAGAAGTCGCACCATACCGTAGGCCGGCTGTGGGAGCGCTTCCCCGTTCTCACGTGGCTCGCGCCCACCAACATGGGCAATGCCGGAGCCTCGGCAGAGGTTGTGCGGGGATAACGGCTCCTGCGCGCAGCGCACCTGCCCGTTTTCTCCATCTCTCTCCCGTAATGGCAGGACAGGCATCCAAGTTGCAGAGATCTAGTGGGGTGGGGGGGGAAGTGCCTATGGGGGGGGGGAACCACCCCTATATTGGTATACTTGCAATTCAGCTGTTGGCGAGTGAAATGATCATACTGCATGAAGAGGGAGAAGGGGAGAACGCTTTATAGAGGAAAGTCAGATGCACAGTAATCGTTAGTGGTTCCTCTGCTGCATTTTACATAAACGTTCATGTTTTGTATTTGAATGCCCTTGATAATAAGTTACAGATTGCTCTAAATACATACACTACTGCGTTTCTTTTTCCACTGTTTTCAAATATTCTGTGCCTATTTATCCCCTGTGTGATGTTCTTGCACTAGCTGTGCCAGAAAGAGTATAGTCTTGCTGCCCTTATACTTACAGGCAGTTTCAAAACTGAAGGCCTTTACTAAGGGTTTTTTAAGTGACTGTTTCCTTGAGTGTATTGCCAGATTTCTTCTCTATTATTTACTGTGATTTATATTCTTGTGTCAGCAGAGAATTCTTTCCTCCTGCGCATGAGTCTCTTTTCCCTTGGACTTGCACAGTCACAGTGTGACTTATTTCAGTGCGTTTAATTGTAGTAAGCATCAAGATGCCTTGTCTGTGAACCCATTCCACAGCCTGCACAGGAGGAAGACATAAAGGGTTTTAAAGAATTGTCAATAGCTACATAGTTACACAACTGAACAATGTGTATGTGTTTAAGTATGAAACCGTATGGCTTCTACTGATTTTACTGAAATAAAATGAAGGACCTGAGCGTATAAGTGGTTCAGAATACATGCGAGTTAGGGACTTGACGCTGCAGTAAGCAGTACTCAGCATGCCACACTTAAATGGTAAAATAGCTTTGTATAACATACAAATGATAAACTCCTAAATGACTTTGATCTTAGTTGCATTTTTGATGGGGAAATCTGTCTCATACATAGACAAGAACTTTTCTTAATGCCTTTGAACATTAACTGCAGCCCAGCAAAAAATCCTCAGAATGCGGAGGGATACCGAACCTGGCCAGAAGTCCACACAAAAGAAACCCAGTGGTCATTTGGTTTTTACAGTACAGTAATACGCTGTTTTATACTTCACCATGATGTTTGTTGGTTTTTAAAGCCTGAGGCCAAGTCTGTAGGCTCTTGACGTATTGGTATGCTTTCTCTCTTTCCTCGCCAGGCTGGAATGATCAGAACTGATAAGGATGAATACTTCATTGAGCCTTTGGAAAGAGGAAAGCAAATGGATGAGGAAAAGGGAAGAATTCACATGGTGTACAAGAGATCAGCTGTGGTGCAACATCCCGCTGACATGCTTCCCGATGTCCATAGAGAAGGTATAGTACACCTGCGTGCTTGTTTAGAAATGTATTCCAGGTAACTGTAGCCTACATAAGCTTTTGAAAGAGGCCGTTTTGAGTGAGCTCATTGAAAAATAAAACATGTAAATGTTTTGCAGAAATATGCCACCAGTCATATACACAGTTTCTCAGCTAAGAGCAGCATTTGTGCATGTATCTAGGAGATCAGAACTTAGCCAAGTGTTTTCTTCTTCAAGAAGTGTTTCAAAATGTTTGGGATTTTTTCTTCCTCAAACTAAGGGCAAAGTTAGCATTGATTTAACTGGAAACAAATCTCAGCTCTACTACATAATTCGGTAAGATATTGTGGGATGTTGCGTGTTAATAGAAGTACTCATGTGGCTTTAATAGTCTGTGTAGATTGTGCCAGGGACTGACATTTCCCTGTCCCCCTATTCCCCCTGCCTTCTACAGGTTGCAGTTAATGCAGGTGGAAAACAGTTGTCTGGATCGGATGTGTTTTGACACATCCAAGAGTTCCCCTCGGTCTTAAAGCCAATGTCTTTGGTCCATCTGAAAATAATTATTGTGTAGTTTAATCTGTTCAGTTGTATGCTTCCCCCCTCCCCCCTTTAAATGTTACACAAACTGTTAGAAGCCAATACATTGCATAGTGAACTTTGAGAGGGTTTTGATGTTATGGATGAGTACTGTGTATTGAAGATCAGCTCCATCCCTTTCACAGTTCTGTCTTTTGTTTTTGACATCTCTTAGCTTCTCAAATTCCTGTCTGTGCTTTTTTGTGTTCACAAATTATTGCACCTTTTAAGGGTTTGAGAGGAACTAGAAGAATTCGAACGTAAAGGACTAGGATTAGATGCCAATACTTAAAGGGAGAGGAGGAAGCACTCCCTCATTGCCCCTCCTCATGGACTTAAATTGTTTGGTGTGGTTTGGGAGTTGCTTTCTCTGAAAAGGTATGTAGGAATTGAGAGCTATTTCAGATAAAATCTTGTCAAGCTTTCATTAGTCCTTCAGAAGATTTGTCTGCTTCAGTGAGTCAAGCATCTCTTTCCTTGTAGCATCCTTCATGTGCTCACAGACGATTCTCAAGGGATAACTTGCTGTATCCCTTGCAACTCTGGAAGAGGTACAGCTTTTTGTTTCAAATGAGAGTGGATACGAGGGGAGAGAAGTATTTGTGTCTACCAGTTGAGTAAAAGACGTGAGAGCAAACAGCTGAACATAGTGCAATGTTTCTGGGAGCGCTCTGAATTCAGCCTGACTGGTGCTCTAGAGAGCTAGGGGAGTGCTGATCACAGATCACCAACCTTTCCCACTCCTCCACACCACTGTATTTGCAGCTAGCTTGTAGATATTCTTTGAATTTAAATTTCCTAGAGGGGAAAGAATATCCACAAGTTTGTTAATTGTGTTGTGCTAATTCATGTGCATAACCATACCTAGCTGAAAGATCCTACTGATGCAAAGGTATGATCTGTCCTGTACAACATCCAGCTTTTCACTGTTAGAAAATGGTATGTACTTCCTAGATTGCTGCCATGTTTTAAGAGGGCTCTTCTCCTGCAAGAAACCAGACCGTTCCTTAACGAATTTTTTTCCTGGGTAAAATCTTAACTGCCATTAAAGAATTGCCATACAGAGTAAACAATGTCGTGTGGGTTTTTTTGGCTTTCTTATGTTTGGATCCTGCCACAATTTTGGTTTTGCTAATAAATTCCCTTTCTGTGAGCTGATACAGAACATCTGGGGAATGTGGTCTGCATGTCCGTATCCGTGCCTCTGAGCTGGAACGAACCTGCAAGTCTTATTACTAAAGTCTGTCTTTGCCGCAGACTTCTAATATCCTTTCAATTGAATATTATACATGTAAAAACTCCTCTTGGTTAGCACCCCATCGGGGAGTTCATTGTACTAGATATGCTGCTTGTTACACGGCTCATTTTCAGCTTAAAAACGGTCAGAGAACTTCTGAGCAACCCCAGCATAAGAACGTTGGCTCCCTTGGTGATCCTGGCAGTAGTAACTATGACAGTACGGCATGCCTGTGAATCCAGGCACGGTCTCACTTTTGTGAGAATGCTCTAGGTATATCCGCTACTTTGGATATTTTGAATGCTCTCCCAAGAGGGTTTCTTAAAATGTGTTTGAAGACTTTTCTCCCAGAGCTGAACTATTAGTGGTCTGTAATTTCCAGTTGTGTCTGAAGATCTTCTTTTCACGTTGCCATGATGTAAACCACTTTCCAGTCCATTGTGAAAACTGGAAGTCTTTCCTGTCGTTCAGTGAGTAGTAGTTAGTTGGCTAATTTTGCTTCCTGGCTTCTTTTCAGCTGGCACGATTCTTTTGCTTTTAGCCACCTTTTATAGTTACTGACTACACCCTATTACTGACTCTGTCCAGTTGGGCAAAGCCTGTTCCTATTACACTTGCTAAGTCTTCTGTAGTCTGATCTGCGCTGTTGTTCACTCTTCTACCTGGGCTGAGACTGTGTGGGTACAGGAAAGTAGGCAGTCTTAATTCCTTTATCCTTACATCTTCAAGATGCGTTATAAGATTCAAGCAGGATCATGGTAAAAGCAAGCTGTTGAAGCCCATGGAGCCAGAGGAAATGCTTGGCCCATTTGATGGGTCAATGTTGACTGTTCTACCTAAATAAATAGTAAGCGTTTTCACAGGGCATTTCTCTGATTCACTTTTGACGGTTCGGAGCTTTTCAACGTATTCAGGAGTTCAGGAAATGCAGCAAGATATTACGACACTACGAAACGGTTAGCAGTGGTTGAGCAGCCTACTATATATAGATGCATTAAAGTCCTTCCTGATCTTCTCTGCCTCAGCCCCGCGCACCCAGCGCTCTGGTCAGAGGCAGGAGTACAGAGTACAGTTTGTTAGTGGCTAAGAATGCCAGCCACATCTTTAGCCAATGCAGACAAGAATCCAAGGTTTTAGTAATGAAGTTAGACGGCTCAACAAATTAGATATCAAGATAATTTTTTTTAAATTGTTGTTGTTAGTGAGGTTGTTATAAGAACTAGGAAGCGTTGTGTAAAATTTCTCCACCCTAATGAAATAGGACATACCGCACTGTGTTTGTTCTCTCTACAAGAAGGCACGGTTTTGTCAGATATTACTGTCCAAAAAGCTTCCAACTCCAGCTATACAAAGGAAGCCTTCAGTCTGACAGGACATCTGGTGTTCCTAAAGTATTTTATAATGTTTGGGAAATTGTTGGACATTGTTACAAACTGCTCATCAGATAAAATAGGAATTCTAAGTTGAGGAAATTGTGAGCTTAAGATCAAGGTATTAGCAGTGATCGCAATATAGTGCAGCTTTTATTGGTTCATGTACTGTTTGTTTGTTCGTAGAAATAGACATAAGCTTATGCTGCAACTGCTTTTCTCTCCAGTTTTCCTTTATTAGAAAGTTATTTGGACTAGATGAAATTAAAGTTGAAATAAGCTTTCATAGAGGGAGGGGTAGGAACCATAGATCTGAAAGGGTTTCTGCAGAAGATGTTAGAATGCCTCAAGGTATCAGACACTGTGGGTGTGAGCCTTCCCGCTTTCCACCAATGTAATCTTATCCCTGCAGCAGCACCCTGTGCTGATTCCTATTTATGGTATCCATGGCTATTTATAGCCTCTTTAGGGAATGATGGCCTATAGTGTGCACGACAGTATTGTTTTCATCATTTGCTTTGTGTAGAGATTGGTTTCCTTAGAAGGGCAATACATGAAATACCCGAGAAATTAGATGGGAACTCCTGCCTCATGTATTTGATGAATGCTATAGGATTACAAACCTGTTAGCATTTATGGGTAGGACTTGATTTTCCTTCCCTTTGCCTGTTTGTGCTAGGAGGAGTGCTGGGAAACTTCCACATCTTCACACGCTGAAAGGCTTTGCACGCTTCCCCCCTGCCCACCGCAGCCTGTTTCATTAAGCACAAGGAAAAGCCCTTCAAAATAGGCACTTATATAGAAGATGAGCAGAAAGGTGAACACTTCAGAAACATAATGAGTGAAGTGATAAGATAGCACATGTGTTTTTGTATTGACTCATCTTCTCTGAAATTAAGGAGTTAGGAACATAAAGCGAAGACTGCGCCTTTAAATAGGTGGTACAGGTATCCTTTGAACTGAGGAGGGACTTTGATTTGTTTGTTTGTTTGTTTGTTTTTGTTGCTTTGTGGGTATTTTGATTGGTTTTGTGCTTATGCCCAATTTAGACACCTTGAGGAAACTTTACTTTTAGAAAGATGTGAGCATCTACACTCTGAAATCAGACAGCTACTGGTGTCTCATTAGGATGAGTTATCAAAAGTCTTTAGTTTTTGATAACTTTTTCTGAAATACTTATTTCTTCTCTGGCTGTCTCGCGAGTGCCTGTCCTCTAATGAACGTGTAACCAGAACCTGCAAACAGAAAAGCAGCGTAGCGTTCATGATGACTGACCAATGTCACACTGAGGCAGCGTGGGGTGCACTTAGCAATGCAGGGTGCTTCGTCTTCCATGTCGAATTGTTAGCCTACTTGCAGTGGGAGGAGAGGGAGTAAAACAAAGTGTTGCCAACAAGAATCACAGCTGCTCTGCTCGGATGTTACTTTCGTTTTGTTTCCCCTCTAGGTTAGTCTGCTGCATAGAAGAGTGAAAAGTGCAGCCACCTTGAGGGCGTGCAGCTGGCTAATGCCATATAGCGAGTGACTCCTGGGTGTGCCCTCGCCCTCTCGCAGTCCACCACATACCTAGAGCTGTGGGAGAGTCCTGGCCCGCTGCTCAAGGGATATACGCCCATCTTGGGGGAGTAGGAGCTGCCTCCTTCGGTGGGAGCTGTGTGCAATGTCTGTAGAATTCAGCTGCTCAGGTCATAACCGAATATTCGGGGCCATTTGTATGCGGGAGATACCGTTCACACCAGAATGACTGAAAAGAGTGGGGTATAAAGAAAACAATTAATGGAAATGCTCTCCCTGGATTTCCCATATGAATTTCAAGAGTCCCCACGGTAAATCCATTATAAGCAGATTTTTTAGGTAACGTGTCAGTGATTGGTCCAGCTTTGAGTTGCCTTAATTGACAATGTAATTAAAGAGGTCAAGTCACTTGAGGGGGAGAGAGTCAGAGTTGCAGGCTGAGCATTTTGAAATGCCCTTTCCTCACCTAAAGTTAATGGTATTAGGCAGATGGCGTTTCTTATCCCTATGCCTGCAATAGCTAGGACAGCGTATTTACATTTGCTACAGTAATGTTCAGAAGATATTTCAAAAACAGCATTGAGGGGTGTTTTTGTTCAGTTAATTTTCTAAGTTAGGAACACCATTTTTAAGGTAATGCATTCCAGGCATTCTCATTTGTTTTTAGTTTGTTTGTTTTTTCCTGTTTCGGTATATGAGTTTCACTCCCAATTTCTGGTCAGTCTCTTACCTTCTTTCCTTGTTCACCGACTTATAATATGCATATTTAAAATAAAACTGTACAAGTGGACAAGACAGGAATTTCCACTATGGGAAATTCCTTTGCGCTTTGTGCTGCAACAGAAGTTTGGTGCAGGAATCTGTTAGACTTTTATTCTGCATCGTCTGCTGGAGAATCCGATTGTTCTCCAGGGCATATGTAGGAAGCTTAGGGATTTGCAGCTCCTAAGGTGCTAAGAGTGAATACTTCTGTTCAGCTGTTCCTCTTGTACTCATGTGGTGTTGAGCACTGGTCAAGCCACCTACTCGGGTAGGGCTCCATTTGCTCACTGGTGTAAGGAACGGAGTTTATGTACCATATGACAGGCGAGGCTCCTTTGTTGTTTTATGTTTATGACATGTCCCATTTGCCTTTGCCCTCATTCTGTGAGATTAGGGAAATGTGGATCATTCATCCATATTTTGACAAATTGGTGGCAGCAGTGATTCTTTGTATTGTACCAGAAATCTACAGGATAATTCAAAAGTTTTTGTTTTACTGTATTTCTCAGCACCTGATCTTTTTCTGCTACCGTGAGGCAATGAAGGGTCTTTCAGTAGTAGTAGTAGTATGTTCCCACCAGTTAATAATGATAAGATCAGTTTAAAAAAAAGAAAAAAAAGGTACCTGCTCTTTCTGCTGCACTGGCCCTGTTTGCTGAGCGGAAGTGCTGAGCTTGAGTTACTTCTTTTGGGCAGCTGGTAGCTAAGGCCTTCCTTGGAGTGCGATGACTACTGGGAACCATTTAAATGTAGTAGGGTGCAATGCAGCATCAGTAAATGTGAAGTGGATTTCTCCCCTGGTAATAGTAGAGTCATGATTCTTGTTCCTTGCAAAGACCTGGATCAGGCTGGAGTTACATAGAGAACCATGTGAAAACCAGTCTGTTCCTAATGTTTAATGCAGTCATGGCCTGGAACTAGGACTATCATACAACGTATGCAAAATGCATGCACTGTCCCAATCTTTGTCTGAATTTGAGAACATTATTTAAAATGCATATGTCTGCTCAGAAGTGAGGTGAAATCAACCATCGTGAACTTGATAGCGGAGTATGAATTAACAAGTACGTGCTTACAGCGAGTGCCAATTAGTTGAGACAGGCTGCTGAGACCAGGGGACCCTGTCATTAGCCTTAACAGGAACATAGAGAAACGTGGATGTTTGAATTTCACAGAAATTTCTGGCCAAAGAAGCAAGCTTGTCTTTAACTGGCGCTGGAGAAGAAAGACATCTCAGAAATGCATTTACTGACAGCAGGGATTAACAACCCAGCAATCTTAATGAATCTTTTCAGCTTTAGAAAAGGTGATAGATGAGCAGAGGGAGAAGGTATTATTTCCGCAACCACTAGCCTCTGACCATCAATTACTCTGGCAGTATGAAAAAGAAAGAACTCATGTTTTGAGCAATGATGGGTTGCCGTGTTTAACCCAATAAAGTTATTGTTAGGTTGAAAAGCGAATGATGCTCTTCCTAAACATTACTTCTCAGCATTGTAGATGCCTGGTTTTGTAACATGGAAGTGATTTATGCAAGACTCTACAGTGTTTCTGAAAACAGTATATAAATATTTGAAATAGGGTAGAAGCCATATGAATAAGCTGCTCTCTATGACTTGGCATCTCTTGCTAATACAAACATATGTTGTAGGGCAGCAGCTTGCAGGACAGAAACGCTGCCGGATGGTTTGAGATGGTCCTTGTGCCCTGATGCAACTCCATGCCATTCTGCCGGGGCACCGGGTCGAGCCAGGAAGTGTAGCTCTGCCACCCGCACCCCCAGCAGGCCCTCGGGGACTGCCAGTCACTGCGGGTGTTCAGTGCCTTGTCCCTCAGAGCACAGTTCCACTGCATCCCAGGGAGCTGAATCAAGAAAGCGGCAGAGAATGACAATTAGACGTTCAGTCACTCGCTCTTCCTCTTGCCGATCGCTCCCTCTTCCCCCCAGCTGAAAAGGTCATGGACATGCATGCTGCAAAGGATGCGTCAGGACGCACACATTGGAGTGCAGAACGCAGGGTTGCTGGTGCTCATCTCCTCCCTCCAGTGTCCCTTTTGTCCTTCCTCCCCAACTTCTGTTGTTTTTACTCTCCCTTTGCAGCATACTCTTGCACAGGTAATGTTTTCCTTCTATTGATAACTTGATAATTCTCTGCATACTCTGCTCCCCTCAGACTGTGCTTCCCCGTTAAAAACTGCTTTCCTGCACCAGGATGGAGAGGGATTTCAGAGAAGTCTTCAGAGTCTTTCCTCAGCATTTCCAAGAATAGGTTTCAACTTTATTGTACCTGGCTGGAGACCAGATTTGATGGTCCAGCATTTGAGTGACTTGGGATGTAGCTGTTTGTCAGTGTGCGTTGTGTGAGCGTGCAGCCGGGACAAAGGTAATCTGTTTTAAAAGTAATGATGGCAGTACCCGAAGGAGCAGAAAGGCGGTGGCCAAAAGTCATGTACTTGTGGAAATAGTTGCTGGAGGCAGCTCAGCTCGGAGTTTGAGCCCTCATTCAATGTGTGATGGTGGTTTCTGGCATCCCCGGAGCCTTTTTGCTCACTTATCGTGCCTGGTAGTTGTGCAAAGCAAAGCAGACTTCAAGAAAATAAGCATGCTGCTTTTGGAGTACTTTGAAGCAGTTAGGGCTTCTGTACTTTAACAGCCACCAAGCACCCGCTCTGCTACAATATTTGACTCTTCTATAGGGTTACTGATCTGGGGAGCTGAAAATGCTCTGTTTGCTGTGTTGATGGGTGTCGATGCTCAGTGAGAAGGCTGCGCTGGGCCAGCAGGAGGGATTAGGGTTTCTGAGACAGTTTTTTGAAAGACATGGGAAGTTTTTAAACATCTGGGACAAGAATCTGGTTAGGTATAGTCTGGGAATCCTATCGTACAGCAGGATGATCTCTAGAGTTCTTCATGGGTGTAAATATGCATGATTGTCTCCTAATGGCTTTTCCATATCAAATTGCCCTGGGATGAGATTTCATAAGCTCGACTTCCCCAGTAATTTAAGTTCTTGATCTTAAAGACACTGAACATCTGTGCTTCTCATTTTAGTTGAATACTGTAGGTGCTCAAGATCACTGTTCACGTCATGAGTGTTATTCCCACATAGTATCTGTTTAAGAAAAGATCCTTATTTTTAATGGGAAAAAGAAAAATAAAAAAGAAAAATCCATATGGGGAGAGGGTTTGGGGAACCGAGGGGAGAGCAAACTGTTCATAAAAAGCTGAAAAAAGCAGAAGAAAAGAGGGCAAAGGCTGTCATGTTAAAACATTATTTAAATAAATCTTAAAAGATTTTAACCAAAATAGGTTTTCAGTTAGGAAAGGAAAGAAGTGCTCTCTGGACAAACCTCAGTTGGAAGGTTTTGAAAGTGATAATGATATCATTCTGTCTGGACAGGACGAAAAGAATGCATTCTCCTTTGCTGATAAACTGACAGACATCACCGAGATGTGTTGTCATTAGCCTTATTCCTTGAAAGCATTCAAGGAACAGTAGAAACGGGCAAAGAACTGTGGAGTTTAGAATCAGATGGGCACCCAGGAGGCCACCTTTGCAAGTTCTCCTGAATCAGGCTCAGGAATAAGTAAAATGGTATATAAAATCCAAATTCTTCTCTGAAAAGTAAAAGCCTGATCCAAGTCCAAATCCGTTGGAGTCAGTGAGAAGACTCAGATTTACGTCAGTAGGCTGATGAGGCAGGTTTTGGATCGTATTTTACTTGAGCTGGTCACAAAGAGTTTGATGTATCTTTCCTTCCATTCATTCATTTATAATTTTTTCCATGCATTTTCTTTGCATATAGTATAACGATGACAACCAACCTTTAGCTTGGCTGTTACACGGCAAGTTAACGTACTCGAAGTTTTTCTGTTTTATCTTCTTCACATCGTAGTATTTTTTTTTTTTTTTAATGACAGCCTATTCAGCCAGAGAGCACTTCAGATTAAAGTATTTTTGTAATTACTTCCTAACAGTGGGAAAGAGGGAATAGGAGCCTTTATCTCCCAGCTTCCTTTCAGAATTTTCATTTTCCCTAAAGAACCAAAGTGCTTGTGTGGCTGATGTGGTTGCCATGGCACTGGGTTTGAGTGTTTTTGTCCCAGGTGGGAAACATGTAGGAGGAAGAAATAATTTGGGAATTGCTCCTGGTTGCCGGGGAATGAAACCCTGGAATAGAAGGTAGAAGAATGGGAAGACTATTGCTTCTTCTGGGGCCCTCAGAACTTGCCCAGGCGCACGAATGTTTCTTAAAGCGGTCGGCGCGCCAGTAGGTGTCTTAACTCTTTCTCAGCAGAATTTCTCATGACCTGTGTTCTGATGGAGGATGGTTTAGATACTGCGCAAGTTTGTGCAACAGTAATAAACAGAAAGGTGGAACTGATTTCTGTGTAAACTTAGTACAGCACATTTTATAACGTGCTCTGTTACAATATGTGCACTTGCATATAAATTGTATTGGTGCTGATACCCCACATATGTACTTGTCTGAAGATACTGTTTCCCTTTTTCCAGAACTGCTGGAACTTTTGCTTATAAACAAACCTTCTTCTTTAACATTGAAGTATAATAGAGTATATTGAAGTTCTTAGTTGAACATTGGTTTGTTGTGTTTTTTTTCCCCCCCTCTCTTTTTTCAGGTAACAGTTTACTTAGAGGAAAGGTAGTCAACAATATGCTTTTTCAAACAGGAGCAACACAACATGGTACGAAAGAAAATGAGTGTTGGTGATGGATGTATCCCCAATACGTGGGGAAAAAAGAAAGGATCTGAGGAGGAAGAGAAGTGGGAGGAAATATAATGAAAAAAGCATTGAGCACTTCTAGACATGGAAGTAGATGAGTAATATCTTTGACTGCAATGGAATTATATCCCTCTCCAAGGGTTTGAGTGGGTGTGTTTGCACAGCAGACAAGCGTACTGTCAGCCTGGTTAGGCATAGCCTGAACTAGATTTAACCTCACTTCCTTGAATACCAGCATCAGTACAACTGTGGAGCCAAGTACGTGCTGCAAAGTATGCCCAAGAAGCTGGGGGTATTATTTGGCTCTACACTGGGCTTCACGGTACCACTGGTACTTTGGTCTCCAGAATGACGCTGATAAACATGCCCCACGGTATGTGTCCTCCATATGCTTTCGCACAGAGGTGCGGGCCTAGTCCATGGTTAGGCTGCAGCCCCGTTTTATTTACCCTCAGAGTTCACAGTTGGGCTTGGCCCGCTTGTTCTCGCATGGAATTTGATATGTGTCTTGCGTACCTCTCCCTCTCCCTCTCCCTCTCCCTCTCCCTCTCCCTCTCCCTCTCCCTCTCCCTCTCCCTCTCCCTCTCCCTCTCCCTCTCCCTCTCCCTCTCCCTCTCCCTCTCCCTCTCCCTCTCCCTCTCCCTCTCCCTCTCCCTCTCCCTCTCCCTCTCCCTCTCCCTCTCCCTCTCCCTCTCCCTCTCCCTCTCCCTCTCCCTTTTTGTTTTTAAATGAAGTCTATCCTCAGAGACGCATAAGGGGACAGTACCAATTGGGTACAGAGTTTGAGAAGTGATTAGTGAGATGTTTGCTGCCATTCCATATCAGATCTGTAGAAGGAGACTTTGCGTACTTCCGATGATGTGCTGGGGAGTGCAGTTTAGCACTCTTGCCAGAGTTCAGCGATAAATGCCAGTGTCTTCATTAGACCCAACTTCAAAAACAATAAAAGCAACCCATTTTTCCCTTTATATGAACACCCAAAGTTTGTGACATGAATGGAGAAAAACTGGGGTGGTTGTGTAGACTGTAAATTAGATACCGTCTTCTAAGATGTATCTCAGTTCCTCTTGTGCATCTGTTTGGTTGGCCTTAATAGCTCAACGTTTCACAGAATCAGAGCACAGTAACTTAGAGCGGTCAGACTTGAATATCTCCAAGGATAGAAATCCCACAACATTTCCAGGCCCTGGTTCCAGAGTTTCATTACCCTCATTGTGAATTATTTTCCCTAATATCTAATTGGAATTTCCAACTTGTGTCCGTTGCCTCTCATCCAATAACAATTTTTCAAACAGGAATTATCACTGTGTCTACAACTTCAGTAGGCCGTGAGGTAGTTGGGCGTTTCCTGGCGTATTCGCCATCCAGCCTTGTCTTTTCAAAATTGATTTAGTAGTTATTATACGTTAAAAATGAGTTCATCTGTGGGAAGCACTGGTGTGAATCATAACATGTTAGACAGAAGAGCTGAAAAGTGTTTGTAAGCAGTCAACACCAGGAGAATGTGATCTCTTTATAATCATGCAAGAGATCTGTGGCAAAACTAGGAGAAGAACCATGTTTGTCACAAATACTTATCCTTCATTTTAAAGAGACTTATTATGGGTAATAAGATGTATTGGAATTCTATTCCAAGTTCCTTCAAGAAAGCATGTTAGTGAAATGGACAGCCTTGCTGCTGCTGCAGTGGCTCATCCACAGAGATAAAGGAGGCTGAGGACCAGATGTATGCAGAGCTTGGAGGAAGTGCCCTGTCTTGGCCACCAGATAATTAAGAAAACTGTAAATATAAAATCTCTGCTCTTTGCTGTGTCAGCCTTATTGTGTTTGCCCTGAAATGCAAATGAGTAAAGGAAAACCCAGGCTTTATAGCTGAAAAAAAGCTTTGAAAACTTCTTAAAGAAAGAAACTTGCGCAGCGGTGGATCAAAAGGTGCTAGAAAGTGGCTTGCATGCTCTGCCTGTGTCAGGGAGGTTATACTTACCTCCCTACTATGGGAATAGGGACATCCATCTGTTTAAGTCATCTTCAGTTCTTGGCAATAACAAGGGAAAATTATTCTTAAATAAGACCAAGGATAAAGGCTTGATTCCCACCACAGACACCCAAAGCCAGAGTAGTAAAACGCAGAGAAATCTGTATGAGGGGAAAATTGAAAAAAAGAGAGAGATCAGTACATGCAGCTGTAGCCGTTCTAAGGTTTATACAGCTTCCCCCCCCACCCAAACCCTCATGCCCTCAGATGATATTGGAAGAAGTAAACATTGGAGGAACAGTGGTGATAATGGAGAGCAGAGATGTTAAAATATTCTCTAAGCTGCAGCTCCATTTCAGAGGGAGCATATTTGGTTTACAAGTGATATTTCTTAAAGTATTCTCTGTGAGGCAAAGAAATGCCAAAGTAAGGACCACCCTTTGACCGCACTTTTCCAGCACGTTTCTGTTGATAGTCCCAATATAGTACAAGAGTCTGTCATGTGGGACTGACTTCTGTCTCCAACGGAGAAGGAAATGCTATTCCCTGCATGTTACTTTTTGTCTGTAATGGCAAATACTAACCATGACTTCATGCCTTTTCCCTAGCACAGGGTTCACTAGAGCTGCTTTAGTGTTGTGTGTCAGCTCTGAGTAGCCAGCTTATGTTTTTGAGGAGAAAGTGCTGGAGAGGGTGCTTTTCAGGGCAGCTTGATGCCCAGCGTGAGATTCGTAACGCCAGCTAACAGTATAGGCAGAGAATTAGTAACTTTTGCCGAGGTTTTCTCTCTGCTGCCAGTTTCCTTCCCGTTGTTTGGGGATGGGAGGCAAGTGTGAGAGCGTGAGTACTTCAGTTTCAGATTCTGTCATCATGAGGGTCCTTTGAACTGAATTTTGAAAAAGAGACGCTCTTTGTGCTTTTGTCTGCCACATGACCCTCACTGAGAGCCTAACGCATCTGCTTTCCCATTACAACTCCCAGTACTTTATTACTGGTATCAAAATGTGTTGCATTTCATTTTAGGTACCCGCTGTAAAGTCCCACAATGAGTACATGGAAATTATAGCATTCCTTGGGAATAAGGGTATATATTAAAGAGGCTCAGAAACGTAGTCTGAGCTTCCACTGTCGCTTGAAACACAAGAGGCTACGCAAAAATCCTCAAGATGTGGTCGTTCCGTACAGTGTCTGCAGTTTGGGATGCCTGTGGTTTGCAAACGTTGTGATAGATGCATGCAAGGAAAGAGCAGATGCTTATTTTGTATAGAGGAGAAGCTTTGAAGGGAAGGATAATATTCACAGGTAAACCATAATTCTGAAAGGTGCTCGATAGCATTATAGGACTGAGTCCCTAAGTTGAGGGTAGAAGCAGCTCTTTTCTACTGAGTTTTGTAAGAAAGGTACATATGAGATTGTTGAAAACGCTTTGAAGTTGGCTGGGTAATGTGGCAGTGAGAGGAAAGGAACAAGAGTCGGGTTATCTGGTGGTGCCTGAAGGAATGATTCGTTCTGTGACCTCAGGCCACTCATCTGACCTTTCTGAGCCCCACTTAGCTCAAGCTGTAAAACTGGATAAAAAGCAGGACCTTGCTGAACCCCAGAGTATATGTAGCAGGGCGCTCCTTGTCTGAGAAAACACAATAATTGGAAGCAGAAAAGCTGCCTTATCAAGATGAATTTATGTGAATTAGAGGTCAGGAACATGAGGAAATGAATCCTCCTACAGATTGTGGGGGCTGATTCTTGTTTGTGTGTTTTACATGTGCATCGTATAAATTTAATACTGAAATGTGATATTATGAAAGCACTGAGACATACTCTTTCACCAAAAGAAAAGATTCTTCCTTTTTTTTAAAAAAAAATCAGTCTGCGTTCTAGAGTTCAGTTATTTAACCTGAGTATGTCTCTCATGGGAAAATTACTGAAAACATAAAAGTTTGTACGGCAACATGAAGTTAGTTTTCTTTCTTACCTATCATAAACCAAGTATGACTGCATAATAGCTAGAAATGTTCAAAGATTAAGACTGAAGTTGCCTACATTCCCCCTAGGTTTGGATACTGAACTACTTTGGTGTTTCTGAAATCTTTCCAAAAATATGCTGAATAACCAAGCTATCAGAATCATGTACCTTGCAATGATAAAAATGGGGGAAAATGCCTTAAATCCATCAGCTGCAGGGGGCAGTCTTCTAGGATGAAAATTATGAAGAAAACTAATCTCGGCTGTACTTTGAGCACTTTGGATGCTTGCAGGGACTGGCTGGTACGTGGTATATATGTTGCCTCTGCGAGGGACATATGGAGTTCTTATGTGGTAACTCTTGCGGTATTGTATTTCATCAAGATGTGTCTTTAGAGTCCACTCAGCACTTTAGTTTGTTCTTTTAAAGCTCTCTGTAGATGACAAGTAAGAGTAAATTTATCTTGTTTGTGTTATGTGGGATGACACAGTATTGGGCAAATGAAGCTCATAGGAATGCGTATGGAAATGACTAATGTGAGAACACCATCTTTGCAGCTAATTTTGTTCCTGGTGGACTGACTTTCCTCAGATCCAATTCTGGGTTACAGAAGTGCATAAATCCTTCCAAAATGCAATAGTAAAACACCACAGAATAACAGCATGACCCAGCTGTTGTTTGCTATGAAAACAGTGATCTTTTTTGCCAGAACGTCCTGCCTAGTAATTCTTTTGAGCATTCTAATAACATGGGCTAAGATCTTCAAGATAGTTAGGATTCTGGAGGTTATTAAAAGACACACAAGTCTGAGTCTGCAATCTGAGTTGGAAGAGAGAGAATTGCTATCTAAGGGAAGCTGGCTTCCTCAGCGGTAGTGACAGGGAGAGGCTGACCTGTGGGAAATCTGTGTTAGACTCTGTCAAAGACTGTGTGGGTTTGGGAAAACAACCCAGTGAGCGATGAAGAGGTTTGTTGGCTCGCACCTTTAGGAATAGGTGAGGAAACCTTTTGGTTTGTGTGACTAGCAGTGCCGCCTTTAAAAAAAAAAAAAAAAATCCCTGGAAAAGTCTGAAGACATCTCTGGAAGAGAGATGCAAGTAAAGGCTCTGGTGTGTCTCATTGTGGTTTATCTTATCCTATGGAGTCTTAACACTTCACGCTTAACAAGCAGGCTGCTTCATCTGCAAAGTTAAGAGTGTGACATGCGTGCCAGAGAGCAGATTTATCTCAGAGCAGGATAAAGTAGCTAAATGACTCATAAAGGTAGAGTTGGCACCCAGTTTCCTAGCTTTGCCTTTCTTCTCTGTCTTTCTGTAACTTAGGGAAAAACAGTTGTATTTGGCTCGCCATGTAGTGCAGTTCAGAGGCCTTTGTCAAATATTTGCTTATGTTGGACTCATGATTTAAGCGTATAGGTGAAAGCTCTTCTTTCTGCTGTTGATGGCAAGGGACTCTGTCCATTGGGTGGCAAGAAAGAGTAAGATTTCCTTCCCCCATGTTTCTGCATGGGCTACCTAACTACGGACCCAGGCACCTGGAGAAAAGCACACGTGGATGTGCGCACAGCTAGGGAGGATACAGAGGTGACTCGGTGACTCAGATAGCTGGGCTGAAACAAGGGATGGATTGCTGCTCCAGCTCAGTGTCACCCCTGCTTGGAGAGCTGGAGGAGGTGCAGGGACTCCAACATACTTCTCTGATGCACCTTTTTTTCTCAGGGATATACTGGGATAGATGCTTGGCAAACAAAACCTTGCTCAGGTCCTGTCTTAATCTAGCCTAGCCCTTTTGTGAAGGAAAACTTTGACAAGAACATGCTGCGTATTAAAGCTTAGTTATCTAGAGAAGAGGCATTGTTGCTGCTTGGGAAGTCGGCTGTTGCCAAACGTGGATGGATTCTGGCCCTTTAAGGAACTTTCTATTTGCTGCAGAAACAGAACAGAATCGGAGATTTTTTTCATAATAAAGCTTTGGTTGTGTTTGCTGCTTTTATCCTAATAGACGGCAGAAGAAATTCCACTCATGTCTGTGTAAAGGCTGCCAGGAGACTGTAAATCTGGGAATGGCTAAGCTAAAAGGAGTTACTACTTGCTGCAGTCCGGAGTTAATGAAATTGTCGTACAGGGTTGAACATAGTGGTGCAACTTAGTGTGACCTCTATATTAAAAAGTGTGTTTGAGTCGTCATTGTAATCCCATTGCTTGTTGCCTTGATGGTAGGAGAAATCATTAGGAAAGTTCTCTTGTTTCAGGAGGAAAACGTAGTTGTGCTTTCCCTTCCTCAACAATAAATCTGTTAGCAATATTAAGGCAACAGGTAGTAACCCTGTTAATTATTTATGCAAGTCAAACAGTGCTGTGACCGTCAGTGACAGGCTTGTGGCTGTTTTCTGCCCTGAAGCAACTCATTAATCCTGTAAGCCTGAAGTTTTTGGACTTGTTTTTCTCCTTTCATGTGAAGGTTAATGTAGTAATAGTTTACCAGTTCAGGATATACTCTGTTCCCTTACATTCAGTCTTTTCTTGAACGTCTTTCAGATGTGTTGCAAAGTGGTATGGCTTTATTTGTCAGGATCCATACAAGCAGGTATCGAAAGATTATTTCTCGGGATACTGATTTCTGTAGCCCACCGTTTCTGTTTTCAACAACTGACCAAGCGGGAATGAGCTAAGAATTCAGGAAGAGCCTTTAGGGCTCACTTTGGGCTAGATAGGTAGGAGGCACTGTCCAGCTTCTGTGAAGAGTTGGTCAGGTTGCTACTTAGCCTGTGCATAAGGACAACAGTTCTGACTAACGGCTTGTCTGGCAGACCAGTATAGAAGCGCTGGGAGCAGTTTTTCTCAAAACGGAAGGCTTGTTTGTCGGCGTTATCGCAAGCAATGGCACGCTGAGTGGTACCATCTCCCAGCCTCTCCCAGCAGCTTTGCTGCAGTAGGAAAGAGGTATCAAAGTGTAGAGATTGGAGAAGGCTCTGGGGAGGGGAAGAAACTACTGAGGATGTTCCTTGAGAGCTATGAAAGCAGCATGAGCAGAACCACTGAGGATGACTGCTGACTTCTCTGCCAAATACTGCAGTCCTTTCAGGCCTCTGAAAGCTTAAAAACATATAAATATATAGCCAAGAATGGCTGGCTCTGAGGAGGCTGTGGTTTTGAGGTGGTTTGTTCCTTAAGAGAAGAAAAAAAGCCTTCCTGGCAGTAGCAAAGCCTGCTTTTCTCTCTCTGTTACTCTTTTAGATAGCTGACTAGAGTCTGGTCCTTCAGTATTTTGTCATACTGGTAACTGGTAGTGACGTGATCGGGCCCATTTACTTCAGGGCAGGATCTGGTAGTTGCCCTGCTGCCTAGAGCTGTTCTGTGCTAACTGCGGAATAGTCCTTAGTGGCATAGTGAGTGGGACATTCACTGTCGTGTTTTAATATGAGAGGGTTTACCTTGGAAAGCTTGTTGGGAAAAAGGAAAAATAGTTCCAGAGAAGCCAGTTCTCAGAGAAAGCTTGAATAAATGATATGGGTGTCACTTTACTAAAATGATATTGAAGGTGAAGTCGTTAAAGAGGATTTTTGTCCTGTGGGGAAAGATTTTTGGATTGTTGAAAAAGTTGTGGAGGTAACAGTTCCATTCTTTAATTTTTTCTTTAGGAAATGTTCTTTCCTTTATTTCTCTTTCCCCTACTGAAGTTAGTGGAAAATACAACATGAATACCTCTTTCAAATCATGTCAAATTTACCTTTCTTAAATGTGAAATGTGTTTAGTGCTGGATGCTTTTGGTCGTCTTTGATTTATTTTTCCCTTAGTGCTTGGACTGACTAATCGAGTCCCACTAGAAATGAGCGTCTCTTGCTTCTTCCACTTTTGGATGTAGATTTTCATTTGTTTTTTGGAGTGTCTGTGATTTGAGGATTAAGATTCTGTGGGTTTTTTCACTTCCTTAGGGTAGAAAGGAAGCCCTTCAGCATTTTTTCTGCAAGATCAGTTCTTCTTAAAGTGTAGTAATCCCCAAGTCAAACTGAAGCTTTTTATTTCCAAAACTATGTGCATAAACCGTGGTACGTGTACCACAAACTACTTGAAAGCGGTATGCAGAAGCTGGCCGAGCAGAGTTGCATGTGGCCTGCTGTTCATGAACGCCATCCAGGACGTGGTTGGATGCTGCCTCCGGCAGCAGTCCCTGAGCAAACAGCCTTTGGGCACACCTGCTGTGGATGATCAGGAAGCTGTTTCCTGCAGTCCTCTGTTCCTGATGTGGAGCAGTTTTCAGGTTAAGTGGAGCGGTTTTCAGGTTAAGTGAAACCGCATCCTGATCTTCAAGGGTTAGGTCAATGTTAATATCGTCCAGGTTTTCTCACAACGTTGAGTAAGCGTCTCAGTCTTAATTTACAAAAGCTCGTGTTGTTGAACATCTCCGGATGTGTTAAGTCCAAGATACTTGGTACTTTGCACTCGTGTAGTTTTGGGAGTCAAATGTCATTCACTTGATTTTCTCCAGATTGTAAGTAAGTCTCTGTTGCTCATTTTATGCACACAGGGCTTTTCATGTGGAAACAGTGCTGTTGCTCAGCTGATCCGAATTTCTAGTGTCAGACACAGTATGCTTGTAAATTTTTCTTATGCTGTTTCATTCTCACAGGGTGCTTTCTCTTGATAGCTTACTTTTTTAAGCTTCCTTAGTTTATTTGCCAAAGTTCATTTTGATATATTTCTGGAAAATCCAGCTGATTCGTCTAGACTGAGACTAACTCAAAGTTTATCTGTTGCTTAAACTTGATTTATGGCAAAAGCTATTTTGAAAATCTCTGAACAATATCTTACAGTGAAAGGTAGCTTGGTGTGCCCAGTAGGTTACAAATAAAATATAACTGATATCGTCACAGGTTATATTATTAATAGCATCATAGATTTTGCTGATTTTCAGAGAAAGCTCTGTATTTCTTTCATAGAGTTGAGATGCCAACAAAAACCCACTTCACAAAGTAACTTAACATATTACCTGAATGCTGTTTTTTTTTAAAGCCCTTCCTCACTGATGCTCTGTGAGCATCCAGGAGGTGTCACTCATTTTGATCAAAATAACTGTTGTCAATAGTTTGTCCGTAACGGTCTTTGAAAGCGCAGTCTCGTATGCCTGAATTTTACTCAGGTTCTTGCACGCCCAGAAGAGTGCTTGTTTATTTCTGCTGCGAGTGTATTTGCAAGCAATTGTATTTGTGTCTGCTATTTTAAAAGTATTTCTCAATTTGCTTTCACTGGGTTGTATCTTGATTTATTTGAAGTCCTCTTTCTTAATCAGTTTTCAGGGATTTCCCTGCCAAGAATAAGTAACAATATATTTTCATTACTTCCAGCGCTTCAGAGATTCCAAGTTTCTGATGCTCAGAACAGACACTACTAGAAGAAAAAAGTTTTCTTTCAGTCGACAGTTGCTCTTTAATAGGGAACACAAGGTGAGATAAATCAATGAGAAGAACCTAGTATTTGAGTGAATGGCAGGTTAGTTCTCATAATGCTGTGCAATGGTTCAATGTTTGCTTATATGCTAACTGCATTGGACAAAGGCTGATGAAATTGTGACCTCCTCAGATACGCTTCATAGGCCTTTTTGTCAAACGTGCTTTTTATTTTTGCTGGCGAGACGGACTCATCATTCATATTTATTTTTCACATCTGAAGTTTGTCAGGCTGCTTGGAAAAATACGACAATGAAAGACATCTGGGCATGCCATCCACTTTCTGTTTGGAAACATCTGCATCATTATTAGGAACCTCTTACTAGCAGTGAGCAGATGCATGTGTTCGCTTCCCTTCTCCAGGCTAACTTATAATAGCTGGTAGTGAAGGAAATTTGATAGGCACTAAAACCCAAATATTTGTTTCTTGACCAGGATTTTTCATATCACAAATTTAGAATGCCTTAATGTTTACTCTTCTGTAAAGAGTAAACTTGTGGCATTTAGTGCAGGGAGGAAGCGGTGCGGAATGGCCAACAGTGTCGTCTTCAGTCTTTGGTTGTTTGTCCTCTTTATCTGTACAAGTGTGACTTAGTTTCCAGATTTCTAGTCATACTTAAAAAGCTAAGCACTTGTATTCTTGAGACTTTGCCATGTGGGCTGATTCACAGCTGCTTGTCAGATGTAATGTTCTTTGTAAACTCAGACTCCTCTGTCTCAGGCTGTGCTTTCTCCATTGTTAAAAGCCTAAAGAAATGCTCATTAATTAAAAAAAAAAAAGAAAGAAAGAAAAAAACAAAACTAATCTTTCTTTTCTTGTTTAATATGGGATAGCTGCTGAATTGTAATGGCTAGAACTGGGAAAAATTATTTGATGGAGCTTGCCTTCAGCTGTGGTACAGGATATGTATACTGAATCACGTAGCTAAAAGAACAGAAGATTGTCCAAACTGAGTTACGTTAAAGAACAGCAATTTGTCTCTGACATTGGCAAGGAGCTGATATAAAGAAAATGTGTAGGAATAGAACATCAAGTTATCCTGTCTCTAGTACCTCCTGCAAGCTCCCAGTATTCAGCAGGTTTGGACTTTCCAGGCCACTATTCGCTGGCCACCAATGAATCCATCCAACCTTAATTTGTGTAATCCTTTCTGAACTTTTCCTGTAACAGTGGCGTTTACAGTTTAGTTAGATGCTGTGAAGGACTTTTGTTCATCTTAACACTGTTACCAGGCAAATTTATTTGATCCACCCTAATTCTGATATTAGGAGAATGTTCTTCACCTCTTCTTTGTTTTTCAGATTTCCTGTCCATCTAGCTTGCCTCTCTTTATTCTCTCTCTTCCAGTCTGGAGCAAAATGCTTTAGTTCATCTCTCACAACCCATAAGTAGTTCCAGAGTTGTAGCCGTCCCTGCCACCCTTCTCCAGCGCTTTGCACCTCTGCTGTGTTCCTCTGGAGACACAGTGGCCATAGCTGCATGCAGTGTCCAGAGTGTGGGCATATTGTGGATTTCTGCAGCGGCATCATATTTTGCCTCTCTGCCTTTTCTAACAATCTGTGGTGGTCCGCATGCATTTCCAGCTTCTCAGGCACCCAAACTGGTTCTTAGAGAACTGTCTGCATTGAATACAAGGATCCCTTTTCTGAGTGACCATAGCTCATGTCACTGTGCGTGTGTGTGTGGTTTGCTGTGTCTTCTCCTATATACTAGTTTTCAGCTGCCATTATCTCCTCATCACTCTGTATTTTGAGATCCATGTGAAAGGTCTTCAGTTAGCTTTACATGTGACTGCTTTAATAATCAGAAAGCTTTATTACCTTACTGTGTATCACCTGTTCCAGATAATTAATGAATATCTTGAATAGCTCAGCTCCAAGCATATATTCCTGTGGTCCTCGTAAGAGGAGTGGCTGTAACTGAAGGGAGATTGCATTACAGACCACCTGGCTCCAATTGTATGCACTGTACCTTGTGAAGAAAAAGCATAGCTCTCACTGGAGAGGATGGTCAAACCATCATTACTTTGAGGGTGAGCAGAGCTGAGCTCAGAGAGAACAATCCCTTTAGATGTGTATTGATGAAAGGTAAACCTGAAACAGGCTTCCTGGAATGGAAACTCACCTGTTTCAGTAGGACTGCCCTTATAAGCCAATTAAGCTAAGTATTTGAGATTACACATAAAAAGCTTTTAATATTATGATAAAATCTTCCTTTGAATTTTTACAGCTGTAGGAACTTAAATTCAGAAGAAAGTAACGTGGTTTGTATGTGAGCTCTTAGCAGCTGACCTACTTTCATTCATAACCTCCAGACCCCTCATCTTCAGCATTATTTAGCGTATTTTAAAATAGGCACGTTCTTCTCACAGAGGAGCAGAATCCACACTGGGAACTCAGTAATGAAATCAGTGGTGCTTTCAAGCTTTCTGCTTCTTAGGGAATTCCTTTGTTAATGGATGGTTGGCCTACATATCATTTTTCTAAGAAGGTGCATCTTCTTTCTAGAAAATTTTCAGTGCATGTCTGATAGCCTGCTACCTGATCATAGGGCTTGGGACAGCTTTTTTGGAATTAGCTTGAATACATGTGGCACTGTGCTATGCAGCTTGCACACATGTCAACTGATTTGAATTTTGCTAGCTTAGCAACTGCTACCGAGGGTAACAGAGTGCTGGAACGGGTTGCCCAGGGAGGTTGTGGAGCCTCCATCCTTGGAGGTATTCAGAAGCTGTCTGGACGTCATCCTGGGCAGTGTGCTCTAGGTGACCCTGCTTGAGCAAGGGGGCCGGACTAGATCTACAGAGGTCCCTTCCAACCTCAACCATTGTGTGATCGTGTGAACTGCTAGTCGAATAGCTCAGGCAGCCTCACAGCCTACATAGCGCTGTCACATCCACAGCAACATAGTGCATCTGAAGAGCAGCCGTGCATTGGTCACTTTTTTATTAAGATGTGAGCAGTTTTGTTAAAATTAATGAAGGAAGAACTGGGACTTGAAAAGGCAAGCTCATTAATTGATTTTAACACATTAGAAGGTTTTACGCTGAGTATAGGTGGTACGGTTTGTGAATGACATACTTTTGGCCTAGAGTGGCCTCGCTTTGTTCTTTCTGTAGTAAGACACTAAACCTGGCAATGTGCTGTTCTGCTGAAGTTGGAATGTGTTTAGACTAAGTAGATAGAAGAGGAGTTGTGATACAACTGATAGGACTTGAAATATGTGGGTTTGGCTCTGAAATGTTTGAAATACTGAAAGGGAAGTGAAGGTGGCATTCTGCTTAAGGTATGTAGAACCAGTAGAGGTAGAGTATCTCAAATCTGGGCTCATACAAATACAAGGGGTGGCTACTAAATATGAGAATATTGGAGATACACGAGAATATTTGGAGATGAAATGGACATAAAAGAAAGTCTCTGAAGTTTTTTTCCCAAGCAGCTGCTCATCTCATTTAAGCTGTGTCAAATAAGACAGTTATTTGCATTTTATTCGGTACTTGCTAAACGTACACCACTTCCCAAAATAGCCTTTATGTCACTGATTGGAGAAACAAACATAATATATCTAATAGATTCAGTAAATATGCTGAAACATATTTTCTTGACTAGTACTGTACTGAGCAGTCAAAGCTATTCTTACAAACTAGGACACAGTACGTTGTCATCATGAGCACATACAGAGTCCAGCTGGCAGTGAGTTACCAGTGGTGTTCCTCAGGTGTCATTACTGTGGATAGTGCTGTTGAACATGTTCATCAACACACTGGATGATGATCCAGAATGCAGCCTCAGTACATTCAGAGAGGACCCCAGTTGGCGGGAGCCATTAATCCACGGGAAGGAGGGCCGCTACTCACAGGGACCTGTACGGTTGAGAACCGGGCTGGCACGAACCTTGTGAAGTGCAGCAAAGGCAAGAGTTAGATCCTGCACCTGGGCTGGGACAACCCCGTGCACCAGTATGGGCTTGGCACTGGCTGGATAGGAGGCAGCTTTGCAGAAAAGGCTCCGGGCGTCCTGGTGGACGAGTTGCCTGTGAGCCAGCAGCGTGGCCTTGGGGCAAAGAAGGTCAAGAGCTTCCTCCAGTGTTGTAGCTGCCAGCAGGTCAAGGGAGGTGACCCTTCCCTTCACTCAGCACTGGTGAGAGACACCAAGAGTGCTGCATCCAATCCTGGGCTCCCTGAGGCAAGAAGGACGTGGATGTGCTGGAGCAAGTCTAGCAAAGGGCCGCTGAGGATTAAGAGGATGGAGCGTCGAATGCGTGAGAAGAGGCCGAGAGAGCCTCTTCAGGGACTGTTCAGCCTTAGGAGGCGAAGGGGGATCTTCCTGCTGTCTGCAGCTACCTTATGGGAAGGTGAGAGAAGACCAAGTCAGACTCTCCTCAGAGGTGCAGAGTGATAGGGCAGGTGCCAGTGGACACAAGTTGGAATGCAGGAAAGACTGCTTACATAGCAGGAGAAGGAAAATTCTCAGTGAGGGTAGTCAAACCTCGGAACTGGAGCCCAGAGAGACTGACTTTTCTATCCTTGGAGGCTTTCAGGATAAAACTCAACCAAGCCCTTACCCCCACCCCAAAGCCTGAATGAAGCATTAGTCCTGCTTTGAGAAGTAGGTTAGACTAGAGACCTCCCAAGGTCCCTTCCAACCCAAATTGTTCAGTTAATTCTGTGATCTTCTTGTGGATCTTTCTTTGAAGAGCTTGAAAATAGGAGGTAACTCTCCTAGTTTTAATACTAATATTTATTTAAATATGAATACGTCTGGAGCAACATAAAAAGGGAAGGCAAGATATTTTTTCTCTTTTTTCCTTACAGCAATCGCCAGACCCAGAATTTTTTAGTAACACGTTGCGGCCTGTTGGTAATTCCTAAAGCATACATTTTTGAACTATTCTTCTTTATTCTCTGGTGTTAATAATTTCTGTACCAGTGTACAGAAGAATGTACTGTATTCTCTTTTGCTCTTGCCAGCCAGATGTTCTTGAAGGCTTTCTCCACATTATGGTTGTGGAGAAATGGGAAAACATTGTGTCATCTTTCTAAGATTGAAAATAGACTTCTATGGACAAGGGTGACCCAGACCGTTCTTGCTGCTTGGATGAAGTTTTCAAGTATCTGCTGATTGATTTTAGCTTTTGCCTTATTCTGTCATTATTTCCTTCCTTTTCTGACTATGCTAAGAGAAATAACCTATTGATTTGTAGAATTTGTAGAAGTAATCACTGCTTGAAGGTTAATCCCGCATTTGTGGAATGTACAAATAGTGGTTGTTTGGGATTTTTTTCTCCCAAAGAGGGAAGATCAATAAGCAATTACATTCCAAATTAGGTTTGTCTTGAGGGTTCAGATCACAGATGAGAATTTCAAAATGGAAATCTCCTTCCAGTTCAACACAGAGATTGCTTCTACTCAGCTCTGCGTTTACTGTGGTGTTATCCAACACCTTTTATGTTGCTAGTGTTGTCAGAAATCTTTCTTTACCAGTGAGACTGCAGCATGGTGCTAGTTTCATCCTAATTTGCACAAAACTTTCACTGGTCAGCGCCCTTAACTTAAAACAAACAACACACAATATGAAGCAAAACAAATCTGTGATTTTTACAGGTCCTGTAAATGCTTGTGTATTTTTTGTTTCTTGCTCAAGCGCGCTGTTAGTTAGCATGCAATCTTATTTTTCCCCATTCTGTCTGCTTTTTACCACTCTTTGATATCACAGTTTGATCAACTGACTGCACTGACTTTGGAAGCAGTGTGAAAGAGCTGAACCATTTGGAATGACTTTGACAAGATTTTTATGTGACACGGAAATCTATTTTTTCCAAATATTTAAACCTGAGCACTTTAAATTACTTGTTAAAAATATATCTCCATCTGACTCACCATAAGAAATACTAGGAGCCGTCATTGCACGTTGGCAGCACGTCACCGGTGGAGCATTTCTAGTTCTCTTCTTTTATCCCCGTACCTTATGGGCATCATACAGTTCCTGTGACGCTCCAATAGTTGGTAGCATGTCCCAGCTGCTTGCATTACTCATGCTCTACTTGCCTCCAGTCCTTAAGATCCGCTTTAGGGACAGAGCGCTCTATGGAGAGAGAACACGTGCTGGTTCAAACACACAGGTGTTCATAAATGTATTCATGCGGTAAATCAGAAGACTTAGGAGATTTCATTCATCTAGCATAAATAACAGCCACCTTTGGATCTTGCTTCTGGTCTCAACATTTAACAAATGTGCCATCACGTCCCAGTTACTGTTGATATTGCTAGCATATCATTATCATATCAACAGTAAGAATGGAGGGGCTGGTCCATTTCCGTGGACCTCTGGGTATCAGTTGTGTCACATGTGCTTGCCTGTGTCCAGGTGGAGTGAGACAGAGAGGAAGAAGTGAAACTTTGTTGAGTGACTTTTGCACGAGGGAAAGGAAAACTATTTGTCAGGAGGTCAAGAGTTCTGGTCGTCTTCTAAAGGGTACTGAAGTTAGTGGTACGTTATCCCTGAGTCAACAACTTTTGTCTCTACCTCAGGAGGCAGGCGTTTGCTTTTCTTTCTGTTTTCTGTGTAAGGTAAGCAAACAATTTCCGGACCCGTTTTAAAATGCTTCAAATGTAAAAGATAGTATTTTGACGCTAATGTCAGGGACACTGAGGCAACAGCTGGCTTTCTGAACGAAGGAAAGCTGGGTTCCAGGAAGGAAAGCCAGCTTCTTTGCTGGGCAGGGAGTTCCCTCAAGGAGGTGAAGACTTCAGTCATTTTCCTCTTAGCAAGTCTTCCCTGTTCTGTACTCAGTCTTTTTTTCCTTTCTTTACAAAAAGGAAACCGCTTTCCATTTTTCCTTGGAAGAGTGGTGTTGGACAAGAGCCTCAAAATTAAAGCCTTTTAGTTACTTGGGACATAACGAGCTCCTTCCAACACCTTCTGTGAAGGTTAATTTGAAATGATGACAATATTTAGACCTTGAGTGGGATTTTCAAAAGCACTACAAATTATTACCCCAACTGTAGAACTGGGAAAGCTGATATCTCTACGGTTAGGAAGCGATTGCTGCAGTCAGTGGCAGAGCTTAAATCCAACCCAGAATTTCCCGAGTCCCATGCTGATCCTCTGTCCTCCAGTTTCCACTGCCTTTCTCAGCTAATGGCTACATTAAATTTCAACTGGCATGACGGAGAGCCACCTTTAATATCGTTTATTTTTCAGTTCAGAAATAGAGTGATCTTCTTGCTTAGTTGTTTCATTGAATATTTTTATTGTCTTATTTAAATTAAAACCTCATTTGTGCAGATCAGCATGTTTTGTTGTTGCACCCCCTTTTTCTTTTTATGCAGAAAATGGCTTTAGGCATATTTTTACCATTATCTTGGACGATACCGTGGTACACACGCTGTTTGGAAATAGCTTGGGTTTGGAAACGTTTGTTGGTCTTGGAATGCTAACTTACAATTCATTTGTGGAAAAAAGCAGGAACCAGAATTCAACAACATTCAGTGATAGTTTATAGTTGGAGCTTTTCCTTTGTATTTATGCCAGTGGAATTTTTAAAAATGGCTGAAATTCTGTGCCACCTTATTATCCGTAACACTTAAATGCCTTTTTTTAATAAGTATTGTTTGCTTTCATGCCACTTTTACCCTTCTACTTCATTGATTGCTTCTGTTGTTTCATCATCTGAAAGAGCATATTCTAGCTGTTGATTTTTCTTCTTGCATTGCTCATGCTGTCATCTTGCTCTGGGAACCTGGCTAGTGCAACCCCACTATCAAATCTGAATCTAGAATAGGGGTAAGCTAGTCTTTGTGTTTGCAATAGAATCCAGGCTGGAGTCTGCATATGTGGGTGGGAGCACTGAAATTATGTGAAGTCTTCAAAACAGTAGGTACAACTACTGTATGGACCTTCCTAGTTCATTGCCTGCCTTGTATTTTCAAGGTAGGTGTCATTTAAAATCAAATCTTACCTTTTTTTTTTTTTTTTTTTTAAATAACTTGGGGTCAGAACAGAAATATTAGTTTCTTAAAATTTAGAATCAGTTCACTTTTAGATCTAGCAGTACTCATCATTCCAAATATAGGCCACCTTTATTTTATGTGGTTTGAGGCACCATGGCTCCTATCTATGTTGGCATGCAACAGACTGGAAATAGACAAGTGTTGCCATTCATTAATATTATGCAGAATTTAATTGAGCTTAAAAATTGGGTTGCCTTCCCGGAAGAATTCCCAGAAAAGAATAAGCCTGTGTTCAGATTAAAAGGCTTTTTTTCTTCTTCCCTTCTTTGTCTCTAAACCCTTCTGAAACTATTTGATTGAGAGCACTAACATATGTACGAGGAGAGGCAAAGCTCTGCTTTTGCTTCCTCTGTTTGATCTCAGTTAGGATACTGCTAGACAGCATGACAGCTACCATGCTCCTGGTGCTGGAAATGACAGTGTAGACGCTTTGTACAAGGGATAAAGGGCAATGGTGAGATTCTGACCTTTGCAGTGGTTTCTGTGCCTGACAAAGGCATGCAGTCAGCTCAGCATTAAGGGATCCACAACCTGCGGTTGCAAGAGGATTCCCTGGGTACTCAAGCATAGTACTGTACTCAGTGCAACACTTTCAGAAGCTGTGGAAACACAGTTGTAGCAGGAGAAGAAAGATGATGTCTGTTTGGAGTAGTAGAGCTCTTGGAGTAGTAGAACTGCAGCAAGGTCTCTGGTTTAAGTTAAACTGAGGAGAGAGTGAGGATTGGCAGCGCACAGAAACATTTGGAAACGCTTTCAGGCCGCCTTCTAAGCTGATCAGAGAGCCACTGCATAGGACCTCACCTGGGAGGGAGACAACGCTAACTTGTTGTTAGTCGCCATCTGCATTGTTGTAGCAGCTACAGGCCTGAACCAGGATTTGGAGGCTTGAGTGGTAGTAATACTGCGAATGCATTAAGAGACCGTGCCCAGACTGCTCACAATCTGAAAAGACAACATGGTGAGGACTTAGAGGGTGAGAGGGGAACAGTAAAGAAGGAGGGGATGAAACATTCAGCTCTCATACCTTAATAAAGCAGATCTCCAAATTCAGTGATGAATTGAAAGAGGCCATGTCTGTTTTAGCAAGCAGCGCTGCTCAGTGGGAGTGGAGCTGCAGAGCAAAACGGTTGGTGCTGTCAGTCCGACATCCGTACACTGGGGAGTTGCGTCGGACTAGCTCCTGGCTGGTTGCATGGCTCAGTGTGCCTTTTCGGCTTACCAGTTGAGCAAATCTTTTTTTGAGAGCTGTCTGTGCTGAATTTAGGGTCCCTTTTCTCCTAATTAGTCTACGTTATGAGATTGCTGTGCAAGTTCTTGGGTTAGTTTTACATACAACTGCTTTAGTAATCAGAAAACATCACGATCGTATCTGCTGCATTGTTGACCGTGTCCACTGATGTAACTCTGTCAGAAAAGCTATCAAGATACTCCTGCTGAGATTTATTCTTAGGAAGAATGTTCTCTGGTACTTTTCCCTGTACTAAAAACCTCTAACCATTCTAGGCAGGTGACCTACCTCTGCACAGAAGCAGAGTCCTGCATGACATCTCCAGAACATCCCAGGTAGACACCATGTAATTTTGCATTTCACAGCAGGACATTTCACAAGGAAGAGGGATGCTTATGTGCCTGTATGACATGCTTGCGCTGCTATGGCAACTTAGTTTTTCCTCAGGTTTTGCAACTGAATACTGCTAACTTGGAGGCATGAGTAGCAGCAAAGTGTGTCACTAGATAGGAAGACAGTTTCTTCAGAAATGTTGTTTAATTTGCAGTACAATGGTCCCTGGCAGGTAACTGCATACAGCTTTTCTGGTGAAAGTGCCCTCTGGTACTGAAAGTCTGTGTGTATGAAGAGTAAGTGCCCAGCAAGCAAAACACTAGGCATTACCCGGTTCTGTCTCAGAAAACAAATATTTCCTCTGAACTGAGTTGTATTTCTCCCTCCGTGTTCATGCTGGGTGCCATATTGCAGCTGTGCAGGAGACGTGGTGCTCTTAGGGTACTTTACGTTGTACACGGAGTTGTTGCAGGGCATCTAAATTAACAACTTCAATCCTTTCATTTGTACTTTTTTCTTCATAAAGTCCCTGCTTTGGACAGGTGTGGCTCACTCAACGTTTTTCACAGGGCTGGGCTGGGGGTAAGCAACAGCTATGGGTGGTTTTACAAAAAAATTTATCCTCAACACACCTCGTGATTTCTCCTGATACCCGCTTCAATTTTCCATAAACCATACTGTTAAGTTCTTTTGGTGTCTTGGGCTATCTTTGTGGCTCCTATTTGTACAGTATTTCCGTGCTCCTGCAACACAAAGAATACTCAACTAAGCATTTTCTTCTTTGTAATTTTGGTTAAAAGCAGTTAAAAGTTGATCAACATTAGCCTGAGAGGTCCTTTTCTAAGTCTAAAACTGGATATATTACCATAGCGAAAAGGCAGACTAATGAGTCAGCTGTACAATTTTGAGTAAAACGCTGTCTAATCTGGGCCCATAGTTTCTGAAAATGAGAGATAATCCTCAGGATTTTTGACTTGATATTATTTGGACCTGTTAACCATCCACAGTCACTGTTGTCTTGTTTCCTAGCTGACTGATAAAGCTATTGTATACTCAGGTCCAGAGATCACTTAATGTACTCTTAAAAGCAGTTGTCATCGTATGCTTGGCAGCTTTCTCTACCTTCTCCATGCTGGCCCACCCCACAGCAGTGTGCCCATTAAGGGTGTTTTCCCTCTAGCGTTTAATCTGCTTTTTGTGGAGGACTGTCCCTTTTCTGTAATATTTATAGTTAGACCCATTGTATACTGCATGGAAAATTCCTCCTACATCTTCTCTTATTTCAGGCTTTCCTTTTTTATTATTATTATTTTTTTTCACCATCTCTGTTAGCTTTCCACCAGACTGGAGGGCTCATTAAAGCATACTGTACAGGAAATCGAGAAAGGCACAAGAATGGGACCCTCCTCGCCAAAGAGGGAAAGTTGGCAACCCTTCTCTAATAGGGAAATTCCTCAGCTTCAAGGAACAGCTTCATAGAGAGAATGTGCTTTTAAGAGGCATGCAGGGTAAGAAGCGCTTTTTGAAATGTTGTTCCACAAATAAATGGTGTTTCGGATATTCATAAATTGCAGTGAGATTCTATCAAGGTCAGTTTGAACATAATAGCAAGTAATTTACGGTGTTATCCAAGCAATCCCAAAATCAAATTGGAAGTGCCAGGAAGAAGGAATCAATTCTGGGCCTAAAGAAGTTAACAGTATGTAGTATTCTCATATGTAAAAACAGACTTCCCTGCCTTTGTCAGACAGCACACGCAGATTAGAAATGAACCTATCTGAAAAAACCACTCTCTGCTGAGAAACTGCTGTCAAGTAAACGTAGATGGCACCGTCTTTCAGGCCAGAAAGAGACGGAGGTCAGAATAGGAGAATTTACGACTGTGTACTGTTTTGGACAGGATTGGGATTGGGGGAAAGGAGGAGGGAGTGATCAAAATATCCGGTGTGGAACACTGTGAGTTATATTCATAACACATCTGTGCAAGGTACAGTCAGGGCTGGCTCACTGATAGGAATTTGGTGAGATGGAAAGAAAAAAAAGTGCTTCTTTGTATAAGAGTCTACATGAAAAAATAAAAGTATCAAAGGATAGTGAATCCCTAATGAAGTAACTCATCTTGCAGTGCGTGAGGCCATGGTGTTTTGGGCCTTGCATAAGTTTTTTCTCCTCCCTGAAAGGAGACAGGAAAGCTAATGTGGGGTTCATTTGCTCGACTCTTGTGTTTGCAAACCAGTTTTCTGGTATGATGGCCAAAATTGAAATGTGTAGGCTGCATATTTGCTGTTGCGTCATTGAAAATATTGTTACATCAGTGTGTGTATAATGTCAAACTATGTTTTTTATGAGTATATCGCAATTTCCTTTTTTTATGTATAATTATAACTAGAACTGTGGGTAGGAGAGGTTCCACTTCCTAAGGAAATGTGAGATCCAAGAACTGGCTATTAATTGAGGACAGCTCCCTCCCCCTTTTAGCCCTTCCAGCTTCAAGATCCTCTGTTCCAAAAAATGTATGGCTGGAAGATGAGGAGAGGCTTTAATTGACCTGCTTTGATTTGACAAAATCTACAGAGTATGTACATATGTACACTGTATGTACATACAGTATGTATGTGTAGGTGTGACATTTAATGTAATGAAAAATCTCGACTATGTCAGGTGATCTGGGACATAGTTATAGTCCTACCACCTCATGTATTTTTTTCCAAACTAAAGCTTAGTTACTACTGAAAGATGATTCTATGTAAATTGTTCCAGCCAGTCTTTGTGTACAAGTTATATCACAAATGGAGTATTTCATTTTGAGATAGGGTTGAAAGGCAAATGAAACCATCTTTAAAAACCTCAGTTTTACAAACCTGAATATAAAACATTATAGTCTAACCTATCTGTCTATATAGAGAGTGTGTATGTGTACTTTAGGTGATAGTTGTTGCTCTATAAGAAGGATAACTTTGTGTATATATGGTTTCCTTCTTATCGTGCAGTAACAGTGTGCAGAGTTTACTAGCGAACGGGAGCCTCTAGGTTTGGGTGTTGAATATCTTAGATAACACCTGCATGTTGACTTGATCCAAACTCAGCAACAGTCTTTGCGCTGAAGTCAGTCAGCTTTGGATTAGATCCACAGTCTTAAATGTTTTGCCCAAACGAGAGTTTGCTGGGGACTTTCAAATAGAAGTTGCCACACTCCAGATTAAACATCTGAGGAACTGCTTTTCATTCGGAAACTTTGCCAGAAATGTCCTCAGTTGCCATCTGTTGGTGTAGATGCTCAGAGGAAACAGCTTTGCATCTTTCAACAGCCTGTCATGCATGCAGACTTTTATCTAAATCCTGGCTCTTGGTGCTGCCTGGCAGTTGGTTGCTAGCAGTGGAGGAACCCTGTCTTGGACCTTGGTCGGTATACCTGCAGGTGCATGGGCTCATCGAAAGGCCAAATCTCCCGAAAAACAGCTGTTGAGCTTTGTAACGTCAGAAGGTTGGAATCCACTTAGTGACAACTGAACAATTAAGGACAATTATGCTTTCAGCTACATTAACGAGTAACTCAGTAGTAAGATACGGGAAGGAAATGACCCATTGTTGAACAGCCGAGTAATCTGTGACTCATGGCATCATTGGAAGGGTGTTTGAAGTTCGCTTTGTTTTGGTAATACGGGCTGCATAAATATTTTCCCACATTTTTTTCCAGTTTTGCACTCATTTATTCCTTTTATGTGCCTGAACACTGAGAATTCCTTTCTTCTGTCTCCTTTAAATGTTTATCTCTGCATAAGCCATCTAACAGCTGAGTCTGCCCATTGTGTTCACCTTCTTGGCTGCGGGCTGCACTAATGGCCGTGTGAGGAGAGCATGCCTGGAGTCATGAAGTGAGTGCCGTTCCCTGAAACCTCCTCTGGAAAAATACTCTCTGGGGTGGGGTTCTGATGGGTAAAGCAGGGGCACGTCTCGCTTTGGGAGATGAAGTTCAGTCCTGAGGCAGGAAGTGCGCATCTGTGACTTGGAGTTTCCCAGCAGCGGTGCTATGCATCAAGCACTGTCTCAAAATTATTTATAGAATTAATTAAAATGCAAGGAAGAAGCGACAGAGATAGGACCTGACAGATATTTAATAAAACCCTTTAATGCACTTTCCATGTCATTGTTTTATAGCTTACCTCAGGTGGATGTTACGGCTTTTTCTTGTCTTATCTATCTTTTTAAGGAATTAATGATTTTGTAGTAGAATCAGCAGTTTTCATCCATAGCCGTGATATTCCAGCATTTCAATTTTTTCATAGAGGACAGCTCCTCAATCGAGTACTTTCTGCATATTGCTCTTAGAATGGCTATTTTTCGTTCAGCATGACTTAAGTGAAGGAGCTGAAAACATTTTTTGAAACGTTTAATTGTGTGTACTAGGGTAATGCTGATTAGTGGTAAGTTCCATTTTAAAAACTTGAACTCAAGAATGCATTAGGCAAGCCATGGTGCCGGCTTATGCTGCTGTTGTCCGTATTAAGCATAATTTATGAGAACGTTTTTGTCAGCGTTTAGGTTACGTATTTTCTCCTGTGAACTCCCCCAGCTCAGCTGAATGTTTTTCTCTTTCTTATTTTCCTTAATCGTAAAGATTTTGAAGAGACACTTCCCAGAGAAATGGCAACGAACCCTTTTCACTAAACATCTCACTGTCACAAAAAAAGAAGTCTTTAGATTAGGTAAAGAAATGTAAAGTGCAATGAAAGTGAAGTTATTTGTCAAACACAATATTTTTTCCTAATTTGACTGGGGTATGATTGCTCCTACAGCTGCTGGCAAGCTATCGTAGGCTGTCCTTGTGGATATAGCATATTTTACCTCTGAATGTGTTCTTTCTTAATACGGGATAACTTCTTTACATATTGGTTTGCTGAAATGCCGACATTAAATATCTCTTCTAAAATAAAATCTGGAGTTTAATAACACAGAGGTGCACATTTTTTTGGACCAAAGCATTTTACATATTACCCAAGTTGTTTCTTTACAGACACACCAGCCTTTTTGGAAGAAAGGAAGACAAGTGTCACGTCAGTGTAACTGGGTCAGTATCTGGACATAGTCTAAACAACAGCTGGGCTGGTATCTGGATGTATTCTAAACAATTCAAATTCTGAGCCCTGTACCTGTTGTAGCCACGTCGGAAGTGGGACTGAAGACCCTGAAGAATAAATTCCCCTCTGTACCTATAAAGACGTTCGGTCAGTTCAGGGGGGTAACAGGCCCAGCTGTTCCTCCCACCATGCATGTTCTGTGGGCAGATAAGAACGTTTGAGAGCTAAGAAGAAATTATTTCAGTTCTGGTAAGTTCAGAAGTCGTCTTTCATTTCTTCATGTGCAAGGCTTCTGGCTTTGGCATTTGGACAGAGAGCTTCATCTCTTTTCCTCCTTCACTTCAAATTTGTCCTTTTATACCTCAGGAAGAGTGTATTGCACCAGACCAAAGGTCCACGCTGACCAATATCCTCCAGCTGTATCATCCAGATTTCATATCTCAAGCCGTAGAGTTAGCAATGTATCAGAGGAAGGCTCTTAAGGCAGTAGAGAGTACAGAACTCCTAGCGTGCTCTGGTCATTCTTTAAAGTTTGGGTTTTTCAGTGTTTTGCTCAGGCTTTTGGAGGTTCACAGAGCGCAAGCTGCATTGGTAATTACCCTTAGAGCGGCGCAAGTTGATGAGAGATGCGTTAATGTCTGTCTGTTTCCTTTTTACAGAAAAAAAAATAAAAAGTACCTTTCTGGGTTTTCCAGTCTGTTACCATGTGAAATGTTCTTGTACTTCAGCATTTTTAAAGTAGCAGGTTACTGTGCCCCACCTTTTCACAACTGAACATTTTTTCCTTGGGTTTTTACGATGTGTTTTCACTGTTGGTAATTACATTAATGGAAAAGCTTAGCTGCATCATCTTCAGCTTTTCACAGCCCTCCTCTCCAGCTGGATAGCAGTTTTGGCTCAGCTGATGTTAGCAGTGCAGGGCCATGGGGCTGCTCAACTGAAGTATTTCAGTGAGGGAACTATTCCTTCTGCTTCTCCGTAGGCAGGAGAATACAAAAGCTGTCCCGGAAAAGGGCAAAGACTTTTTCCTGAGCTGATGAGAGAGGTTTCCTCTTGCATGGGTCAGACCGGACAGGCCCTCACTGCAGTGATTTTTTGTCATTTGTGGAGCTGGTCCACAGGAGACGTTGTAAGATTTTTATTTTTAGGTGCACCATTAAATTGCACAATGGTGGCATATGGAAGTGCTTCTAGGGAACCACCAAGCTCCATGCCTTTCCTGAACAAGAGCTAGGGAGACTCCTTTTTCCAGCTGCTTTCTACTTTTCTGCTTCTCCCTGTTGCAAATATTTCCCTATCAAAGGGAGCTGTGTTCTGTCTTGACGTCTGGCTGTCCTGTCTGGACAGTATAGTAGGCTTTGCAGATTTTTAGAGGCTTAAGGCAGATAAAGAGATGATTAGAGTGTAATTGTTGTTGACAGCAGACAGTGAGCGTCTCAGTAAAGATAATGACTGCGGTTCGGAGTACAGATGAGTGCAGGCCATGCTGTGCTCCTGTTACACGTTTACTGTTGCAATAACAGGTTCCACATGTTTAGAAAAAAATTCCTTTCACAGCATTTAAAACTAAGCAACTGTATATAAACACATTACTTGCTCCATCCAAGTGAAACGAATAACCGAAGTCGTCGTTAAGTATCCAGCAAAAGAGAAGGTGGAAGAGCCACGTTAATGAGAGAAAATGACACATAAAGAAAAATCTGGAAGAACCCCTATTCCAGGAAGATTTTTTTTTAAGTTTCAATGATAAAGAAACTCTTTATTTTCCTAATCTTTGCTCTTCCCCTTCTCCATGTCACCTGAAGTCATCTACTTCTCCGTACAGATTACAGTATCTTGCAGGGAAAAATGTCTCCTGTGGCTGCCTTCTGTCGCTGTTCTTGCACTTGTATCTGTCGGAAATTTGGAGCCTCCGCTACCTATAGGTGCTTTGAAGCCAATGGGTAGTCTGAAGCAGCAGCGGCAGTCAGTCCCGATGTGGCTACCTAACCCCCAGTCTTTTCCTGGATGTGTCAGGTAGTCTAGTATGCCTTCACTGTGTTTTTCAGATTAGGTTACAAGGTGTTTAAGTGTGAAACAACATTGAGTGTTTCACAGCTGAAATAGAACAGAACAGAAGTCATTGTGACTTACGTAGGCAGCATCAAACGATGACACAGAAAATAGCCAGGTGTCACTGCCTCAAAGAGACTGCGATCCATCCGGAAAATGCGGTTACGTTCCCTGATCTGTCCAGGTTCTGGAGGGAAATCGTAAACTGCTTATAAACTTAGTAACTGTAAAAATCCTTGACAATAGCATTCTTTAAAACAAATGAACTACCCAAGCTGAATACTGAGAAATACGCATTTGAATGGATCTGAACCCTCTTCCTGTGGCAGGGAGATGATAGCTAAAAACCTGGATGTGAAGATGTCTATGACCAGCAGAGGATATCACATTTTAGAAATAACTTTACCTTTGCTGTTATCGAAGAAGAACAGGTGGTGAACTGGACATTAGCAGAGCCTTTCTTTTCTAATGAGAAATGTTTTTTAGGAGGGTCGTTGGTGGCACACTGCTGCGGGAGAATGGGAGAGCAGATGATCTGGTCAATTTTAAACATTGGAAGATGTAGGGAAATTTCTGGAGGAAGGAAAACAGGAGCTTTTGATATAAATCCTGCAGAGTTAAATGTGTTGAAATATGCAGGGAAATGTAAAGGGAGACTGGATTTCTCCTTTTTGTGCTGTCTTTTGCTGCAGTTATCTGTATTGATGGTGATCATCTCTGGGGACTTTTGCACTAACGTCTGTCCCCTTCCCTCTCTCATCCCCTCCAGATGATTTGACTTTTGGGTTATCTTTTTTTTTTTTTTTAAGCCAACTCTGAGACTTTGGGGATTAGCCATGGCCAGAAGTCGATTTTGCAGTGGGTGTATTCTTCTTCCAGCGACATGAATATTTCTTGGGTGGTTTATGGACGTGTCCTGCTAATGTGTCTGGTATCGAGCTCATGATCAGGTTTGAGATGAGGGAATAGTTTTCCTGTAAGGCACATTATAGTTACAACTATTAGTCTTACCTGAAGCTTTCTGTGAAGTTCTGGGAAATGTTTTTTGTGCCCTGGTGCCCAGTGGTGCATACGGAAGATGTTTCTTGGACCTCTTTGAGTGAGTTAGATGTCCATCTTGTGGTTGCCTGAGACCACAGGGAACTGAACATAAAGATCCCACCAGCCCCCTCCAGCCATTCCCCCTGAGTAAGACGCTTTTTGAGCACCTGGCAGAAGCTGGCTCAGCTACCTAGGAGTAATGGATCCAAACTGTGACTGAAATAATTTTGCAACCTTATTGTGATGACTTAGTGAGCTCCAGGGGGCTATGTCACTCTTAAAACAACTTCTCAAACACTGAAAATTCATAATAGTCGTCTACTACTGAAGATAGCTGTTTAAAGACTTTAGGACATGGAACTCTTCTGCCTCAGGGGTTCCAAGGAAGATGCCCAAAAATACAGACAACCCAAACCGTCCAGCATTTCTTTACATGTGTGAGTGAATAAATTATGAAGGCAGCCTATGTTGTGGCGCACTTTAAAGATAACCCTCCTTTCTGAATTACACTGGGCTTTTAAAATGTGTTATTCACATTATGAATCCAAGGATTCTTATGCCTCTTTTTAAGTGTGTTCCTTTGTTAAATAAAAATAATTTGGGGATGGATTTAATGATACATGAAGCTAGGAGGACTTCAGTGTTGTTAGTGCAGGTTCTTCGCTGTTCCTGGGAGAGTGTCTGACTCTGAAAGTCATGTGCTCTACTGTGTGCTCTTACTAGCTGAAAACTCTGGAAGTGAAGGGCTGCTCGCTCTCAGCTGTAAGAACAGTCTTCACATATCCAAACGTGTTTCGTTTCAGCAGACCACGTATCAAAGTATACGCTTTCAGCAGTGGGCCAAAGCCTCTAAATGTCCTTTTTCTATCCTTTTAGACATTGATGCATCTGATGACATTGCAAAATGTGACTTTTTTTCTTGTTATTTTTCATCTTCTGTTACAGTGGTGTTTTAAGGTCTCAGTTCAGGACTGATTTTAGCATCATGCATAAATGCACGGTCCTCATCTTAGACTTGTTTAGATTGTGTATTTAGTACATGAAGTCATGTTGTTTGTCTGCAGTTACGATATAAATTGTCACTGCTGATACACTGATATCTAACTGAAGAGCTTGGTGTTGTGTAAAGTACCAAAGGAACGCTTTCGCTTCTAATATCTAATCTATGTAATACGCAACCTGTAAACTTCTGCTGTGATTGTTCTGTATATTTGTACGTAACCACCTGCAGAAGATGTCAGTCATGTCTCGAAAAAGGCAGAGCCAAATGCTTGAGTCTTTTTCTTACATACAAATAAATCAAGGCCCTTACCTGACACATCATCATTGTGGTATGAAAGTGCGAAAACTTCAGTTTATTAGTGACCAGAGGCATAAATCCAACTCACTTCACCGATCTGGGGAAAAAAAAAATTGCATATTTATGACTAATCAACATATTAGCAGTATCCCAGTTTATGGTAAAAAGCCTCAGGCTGGCCAGAGATCATTTCTTATCTATAACCCTCTCTTGCCCACCTCCGCTTTTGGCTGTTGCTCTAGGGTCATCAGTACCCAGTGCTAAGTAATACCAGCAGCCTGCCTGCCACAGTCCAGTATGCACTGGATGTCCAGCCACTGCCATATTTTGGCAGTAAAGTGTATCTAGGAAATCCACATATATATTTGCTATATTATTCCCTGATGAAGGAAACTAAAGGGAACTACTATTTCCTCTCCTAGGGAGATTTGCCAAGTGATGTGTTGATCACTAAATCTGTTCTTTAGTCAGAGCTTCTTTTCTTTGCAAGCAATAGTAGCTTGTTGTTGAGTTGTTGAACTGTGGGGCTGCTTTTCTGCAAGGTGGCTGGAAGGATCCTGTTTTCACTTTAGGAATATGGAAGAGCCTTTCTCCAGCGGCAGCCTCTTCTGTAGCTGCAGACACATATCTTTTTGAACTTCTCTGTCAGGTCAGGTCTTGCAGAAAGTTTCATTATGGACAGCCAAAAGAATACACCTTCTGTGTGGATCCAAAACAATTAAAATTTACTATTATTCTAATTAACTTTTAACAGCTTGATCAAAATACAGCAGTTATTTCAAGTACAGTTAACAATGATACCAAAACGTATAGTCCAAATTCAAATTATCTAATTATTTTTAAAATGCAACTTGAACCGATACACACCAGCTTGTGACTATGTCCCCCTTTCCATGCTGTTATGCTCCCCCTTGGTGTGTGGCGTTGCGATGAGCTGTCCATGGCTGCAGTTCCTCACTGTGAGGCATCTGCTGCTGATGGTGAAGTGTCTTCCTCAGTGGTCCTGGGCCCAGTTGGTTTTGTTTATATCGGTGGTCAAGCGGTCAGTTTCTAACTCTCCTTTCTTACAGGTACACAAATACAGTTATACTGTGATTACTTAGTTTTGTTAGCTTTTTGCTATATGTGGTATAATTCTTCAGGGTAATTACCATACAACTCCACAAAGGGAAGCTAAAGCTAAAACAAGTTATAGGTTAATCATCTGACTATTGGATAACTTTGCTGCTACAGCTAGACAAGTTAGGCAGTAGTGATGTGGACATGGGCAATGTGCTGTTACAGCTAAAGCCAAGCTAAAATATAAGGTCAAGAGCAGACAAGTGTGGGCAGGGCCTGACAAATCCTGAGGTCTGTGTTAAGCTAATGCAAGGCTGTGATCGGTCATTAGCGGTGGCAGGGTAAGGAGCTCATGTGTTTCCTGAGCCATGGGGCTGCGCAGAAAGTAGACAGTGAATTTCTATTTTCTGTTACTTCTCCTCCTTGCTGCAGTATTGCATGTGGAGAGCGTCCTTACTGTGCTCTCAACCTTCTGCCTGTCAGAGTAGAAGCTAATAGTTCTTGAGCAGCCTGGTAACGTGTTCAAAAAGAGCCCATTTTGACCCTGAGACTTACCCGCCATCCTTTTGAGTATCGTTCACTTAACCCGGGCTATCTAAGATGCCTAGTATTGTAAATATCAGTGCACCTGTGGCACCTTTTGCAAGTCTGTGCGAGTACCTGAAAAGTGCTTTATATGAATCTTTGTGGTATTTCTTACAGCAGAGTCAGAGTGGTGACAGCTGTTTTTACTTAAAACTATCAAATGTATTGAAGGAGTTTCCAGCACGCGTAAATACCAAACCAGTTTATATCATGTCAGGGCTATGGAAGGAAGGTCTTTTGAGAAATGAGCTCATAGGCATTCTTTGGTGTAGATCTGGCGCATGGCGTGGGTTTCGTTCTTTTCTAAAAACAACTCCTGTCTTTAAAGTTGGCGTGTCTCATACATATGCCTCCCGCTTGCTTTACATTAACCAGACTCTTGCTGGCTCTGGAAGTTAAAGGCTATAGATATATTCACTAACTTTTTAATCCAGTTATTTACAATAGCACTGTGCCTGCTAACACCCCTTACCCACATATCTTTTCTAGCTGCTGCTTGTCTTAGTGTGATCGTATGTGTTACGATCTTGCAGTGGCATTTGCATTTCCAACAATATTTCTCATATGCTTTCTAAGAACTAGATCATTGCAAGATCATAGATAACTAAAATTGCTTTCACCGTAAATCATCTGAATGCAGAATTGCTGCAGTGGGAACTAGCTATCCAGTTAGTGTGTAAGTGTAAGCTTGCCCTAGCAAGCCCACGCTCTCCAGTAGTGAGAACTCTGGAACTCTGGCTGAAGTTGTTCTTTTGCTTTTCACGCTGCCAGTTTCTGGTCGTAGGATGGAAAAAGAACAGTTAAAAGTTGGTCTGAATTCAGTCATATTTAATTACAGTTTCCTTAATCCCATTTAAGTCCTGGCCTTGCTTTATGTATGTTTGCTGCCAGGTAAGGATAACCTAATTTCTGAAAACCCCTCATGTCAGGTGTGGAGGTGATGACAAGATTATAGGGTAAAATTTTAGCCGTTTGCATTGGAAATTTTTATCCCAAGTCAGCTCTAAGCATATTCAAATATATACAGAATTATGCCCCTGGTGGTTCTACGTGGCCTCCTGAGTGTGCTGCTGGCATCAGTCGGTCATGTGAATGAGCGGTAAGAAGCGGTTTTGCTGCTGAGGTATGAAACGAGAGGGAAGAGTCCTCCCTGTTGTGTCGGAGTAATGCTGGCTCTGCAGAGCCCACAAGGAATATAGTGCGGGGAAATCTTCCATCCTTCCCAGAAGTGTGCAGCTGGAATTACTCAGGTACCAGAGAAGCAAATATTTTATGCCAGCAGTCAGCACGTCAGAATATTTTTTTCCTTTTCCCTTGGAAGTAAAATCTAATCACAAAGCAAGATGATGTTTGTGTTTGTGGCCCATTGAGTTCCTGCAATTTGATGATTAATCCTGCAACCCAGAAGTTTAGGTCTTCCTTTAATCCATGTTTGTTTGTAATTCTAGTAGCCACTGTCATTTTAAAGGTCTCACTGAACAGAACTAGAAACAGAGCTCATGCTCCAAGCAGGAATTCATTAACTCATCCGAGGAAGGTGGAAGCTATCCAGAATGAATATGAAGTCACAGGAGTTCTCTCTCTCTCTTCTTTCTGAATTCCTACAGTGTGCTTAAGCATCTGTGAAAGTGGAGTTGTGTCTGGACCTATCAACTAGTATTTTTCTTTCTCAGAACATGTCATCTGACCAGAGTCAGCATTCCCTTGCAAATGCAGGTGCTCCTGCTGAAGGCTAGGAGGTCCTCCTTCCATGTTGCCAGTGTTTTTTGCTCCCGGCCTTCCCCTACGCTCTTTCCTCACTGCGTTACAACAACCGTAATAGTAAGTCACGCATCCGAGGGCCATCTTTGGTCGCGTTTGCTGTTTCCTCCTTAGCCCATCTCTGACGTCGGTCAGGCACCCTCTAAGTAATCAGTACGTACCTGGAAGAAGTCTCACAGAGCGTTGTTTGAGAACATGGACGCTGAGAGAGGAGGCGGGATATTTCTCCAAAGATCTTCACTCCATCTCTGATCTCATAGCCTTGATCCTCAAGGAAGACCTACAAAAGTCCTGCCTTCAGGAGATGACCCTGGCAAATAAAAAAGCATCATCTTCCTAGGGGCAAAAGCCATGTCCTCAGTGGTCCTCATGTTCGGTGGCACATTTTCATCTTGCTTCCCGCATGCTCAGTATCCTAAAAGCTCTAAATTACCTATCAACTACATTTCCCTTAGAAAATGCTGTAGGGCCTCTCTGCCCTGCTGATGCCTCCTCTGGTCCACAGGTGCCAGCTGCATTTTTCATCCTATGACCTAGATGATAAGTCTCTAATTAAGCTCAGAAGAGTTGTTTTCAGTTTGGATTTCTCCTGAAGGTGTGTTGCTGTGTTTCAGAGGGGCAGCTCACGCGCTTGAAAGCTTGTCTTTTCCACTTCTGCTAGTTGGCCTTCTAAAATGTGACCTCTGCCAAGAAAACCTGCCTTGCCGCAGAGCCTTAGGCTCTCACAGCCCCAGCAGGGCTTCCGTCAGTACGCGGAAAGCATCTTGCCATGCCAGTCTACAGCATCCAGCTGATGTGTGTTCATTTCTTTGAGTTTGCTTTCCCAGGCCTTTGTTTTCTGGGGATCTCCTGGGCAGTTTTATTCATACCGAGTTATTCCTCTTAATGTTTTAACTCCTGAATATTTTTAGTTAATATAGGAAACACTGCATCATTCAGTCTGTAGAGTGAAACCTGTGTTTAAGTTTTCAGTTGTTTCAGATGACTTCCAGGTTTATGCTATGTGACAATATGCTTTTTTATGGCCTTCCCCCTTGCCCCTTTGGCTGCTCACAGGTGAAGTTTACTTTCTGTAAACACATTTACAGTATCCTTTGGCTCAGTTAGTTTTTGGCATGCAAATAAGTTCACATTCTTTTTTAAGACAGAAACATTTTGTAAACCTCAAAATGAAATATGTTCTCCATTGAACCTTCAGCTGCTTACAAACACCATTAAGTGTTCCAGTGATGCAAGAAGGCACTTCTTAAAATTGTGTGTGTTCCTTCCTGTTACAAAGAATAGTAGCACGCACGTAATTCCTTTCATAAGCAGCCCTGGCCAGAGGAGAGTATTCTGCCATACTGCTGGTCTGGGCTGCACGGCCAGCTGTGTTTGCACCAGGGAGAAGCGTTATCCGCAAGCGTTCCTTTAGATGAGACCCCAGGGGGAACAAATGGGGGCAAATGCAGTGCTGCTTACTCTAAACTGTATTCCTTGTGTTGTTTGCTTCAGCAAGAGTTGCGTGGTTTTTCTCTGGGTGTTTATTTCACTTTTGAATGTAGTGTGATTTCAGTCGAAAACTAGCCAAAAAGCCCAGAGGAGCTATGCGCTTCAAGATCTAGGGCTATAGTTGCCATGGGGCTGCAGCCGAGCTTTCACATGGGACGTATGGCGTTTACGCGGTTTTTCTCAACCTGGTTATGCTAGTGAAAGACATTGGGCGTGACAGAGCTACAGTGCTGGTTTTTCTGTAGAATCTGCTGATTTCTGTGCAGATCTTGAGGTTTATCTGAACACAAAGCATGTGACACTGGGAAGTTGCCCGTTGAGCTTTTCAAGACCTTTTTTTTAATGGGGAAAGTTTTGCGCTTTGGTGCCACAGTAGTTTCTTTTTCTTTGCGCTCCTCTGCTGTACATCTCAGTGCCTCTAAGACTTTGTGTCTGTCATTCCTGCAAAAGTCAACCTGCTACGAAGAAAAAGCCAGGTGCTTTTCTAAGACTTTTCAACACCTCCCCCTTTTCCATCCACGTGTGACACGGTGCTGAGAGCAGCCCTGTGAAGTAGGAAGCACTGAAGTGTCACCCATGTTGCTTCTTACCTTTGAGGATCTTAGGACGCCTGGCAATTATTCCCACTTCATGTTAACTTGAGCAAGACTTCTGAAAGCAAGCTAATGCCTAGTGCCTGCTGCCAGTCATTTTAAGACCCTTTAGCAAAGCTGCCTGAATGTGACAGCAGTCTGCCATTGATTTTGTTGGGTGGTGGACCGAGCCGCATAACTGGTAATCATCCCCAGGTAATTTGCTGATAGCTTGGTTTTTCTCCTATGCCTGTCAGAATCTTTCTCCAATAAATGCATGGTAGTCTTCAGAGAGGAGGAGGAGGAATGACTTGTGGTTTGTTTGGTAATATTTAGTTTTTATACACTTTCATAATGCTCAAGTGATGGTTCCTTCTCCCTTGAAGGAGAAGTTAAATCCAGTTCTCTCCTCTGTGTAACTGCACTATGTTTCACTGCAGAAGAAGAACTGGTTGTGTTTAAGTGTTATCAAAATCTCATAGATAACATTTGTTTGTTGTGAAGTATCCCCAAGAGACACCCTGTTGGGTGCCCCATGGGTTCTGGAAGCGCTCTGGTGCCCTTAGCGTATAGCAAAAGCATATATTTTTGTGTCCAGCTTGCTTGCTTGCAGGTGCTACAGAGAGAAATCTTCCTTCTGCTCAGCCCCAAAGAACAAACAAGCAAAAGTTGTGGCAACAGTTAAGCACTGAAGAGTAACCAGAAACTCGCAGGCACGTTGCGTCAAAAAGAGCGACAGTATTAAGGAACTGGCTCTCAGAGTCAAATTAGCAAGTCAAGGTTTGTGTGTTGTGCGTGAGGAGGAGGGATTGAGGGCAGTGATATTTAAGTAAGAGGCAGGTTTTTCACCTGCAACAGACTGTTGCGGTCCTGTTAGAAAGGCATCCTGACGCTTCAGGAGCTGTAGGCAATGTCACGCAAATCTTCAGGAAAAGGCAAGAGGGGAATGCTGACCTTTACAGAATGTTTTTAAATGGACTTGATAAATCTAAGCCCTCGAGTTTTCAGCACCTCTCAGAATCTAACGAGAACATCGTCTCATAGTATTTTCCACGTGGCAACCTGGGTGGTTTCTTTGGCAAGGGCTGGTCTCTCCTAATTAGACAGTGCCACCAGTGCCCCAGAAATTCTGTGTATACACAGTCCTCTTCTCAGGGAAATAAGTTAAAAGTCCTAATTGTTGGGAATCAGTCTGACCCAGAAGATTGTTCTTACCTTAAGTGGCTTTCCAAAAGGCAAAGTTCAAAATAAGCCTCAGTAGACAAACCGCATGGGTGTGTGCAGATTTATTCGAGTGCGTCTATTGACCTTGGTTATAACTCAGCAGCCTGCTACGTTTCCCATGCTCACTTTTGGCAGAAGCTGCATGTGAGCTAACAGGTATTCCTGTGTTCTAGCTGAAGCGCATGGCAGGCAGCTGCCACAGCACCTGGCTCTCAGACGAGCCATCAGCTCCTGGTCGTCTTTTAGTCCATATCTGAAGGGCCAGATCTCCAGAGGGAGTCAGCGTTTTATGTTGTTGTTTGAAACCAGTCAGTGAAGAACAGCCGAAGCAGCCCACAAAGCGTGTTGTGGAACTGTTGGAAATCCACTGCAATGCTTGAAACTCGTCTCCATCTGGCTGAGTTCCATGTGTGCATCTAAATGTGAGCTGAGCTGTTGTGTGAAGCAGGCCACTGAGGACTTGTGAAAATCTGAACTACCTTCAGCATAGATAAAATCTGCAAGAGTGAAACGCCTCTCAGTCTTTGGATATGCTTAAGACTAGTGAATTACTCTTCTGTGACAGCTTTTTTATTTCTTGTGGACGTTCATGTTTGTGAGTGATAGACTGACCCCTGGAACGAGAGTGTGAGACAAGTAACGTGTGAGTATTTGATAATGGGATTAGATACAGAGGTTACAGAGAAGACTTCTCGGGCAAACGTGCAACAAGAGGACAAGAGGCAGCAGTGACAAGTTGGAACAAGGGAAATTAGGGCAGATATTAGGAAACAGTTGTTCCCCAGGAGGATGATTGAGCACTGGACCGAGGGCCCGGAGAGGTGCTGGGAACTCCATTCTCAGAGATTTCCAAACTGGACCAGACCCTGGGTGGCCTCCTGTAACTTGACTCAACTTCAGAGGGCTGGACTTGAGTGGCCTCCACAGGACCCTCCCAAGCTGATGTTTTCTCTAATTCTCTGTCTTCCTTACTGGTCTGCTGCTTAGAGCAAGGTGAAGGTGAAAGGTTGTTTTCAGCCTGTTTCTGTTATTAGCAAGTCCCGTTTCTACCTTTATTCAGTCTTTTTTGACCTGTTAGTCAGATGCTGAAGGCTTTTCCTTAGAGTCAGCTGGAAGCTGTAGGTGACTGAGTGCCCTGGAAATGGTGTCAGCAGGCGTCACCTTGGCTGGACTCGAACTGTCAGGAATCACAGGTCTCAGTGAGAAGACCTACTATCTACTTAAATCAGCCATCTTGACACACCAGTGATCACTGTGCAGTTTATTCCCGGTGTAATTTCTGTGGAGGTTTCTAGATTATAAGGAAAAATGTCCTCACAAATAAAACAGTTCCTTGCGTTACCTTCACTGTTTCCCTGATGGAGCGATGTTACTTTTTCAGGCTTGTACTTTGCCCAGCGGGCAAGGTTGCCTTCAAGGGTTTTTAAACATTCTCTTCAGGATGTGATCGAGCCCTCTGTGTTGTCAGCTGCCTTTCCTGAGTGAGTGATCCTCTTCTCCACCCCTTCTTCTTGCATTTGATGGCCAGCAGCTTGCAGCACATTTCTGTGTGTTCAGTCATTTCTGTTGTTGCTGTTTCAGATGCAGGTGCTTGGAAGTTCAGCGAAGAATAACAATATATTTGACTAAGACCAACAGCAGCCTGAAAGGTCTTAGCGTTAAGACTAGGGGAAAAAGGGCAAAACCCAACAGAATGAGAATGCCTTGCTACACCCTAGTAAGACAGGGTTTGGGAGCTGAAGAAAATAAAGAATTTCAAGAAACTATAACTAGGAGAGAAAGCGATCATGGAAACTCATATTCATCCAGTGGTAACAAGTAGGGGAAAAAAAAAAAACAACAGTTACTTAGTGCAGCTTGAGAAGTGACATTATGAGTTGGCCCGGTTTCTTTTCTTTGACCGAGCGTAACGGAGTTTTTTAGTTGCTAGAGAATGCAGCTGTCCTTGGGGACATTGACATATTACCCCACTCCTTAGGAAGTGATGCACATTGATCTCAACTTGCTCCAAACTGCTTTCTCACTTCTTTCATTATGAATTAGTGAAGTTGTGGAGCTTCCCTGCGCACTGCTGCCAGCCATATTTTCAGGAGGAGGTTAAATGAGGCAGTTGAATGCTTGCTTCTCCTGAATTTGTCAGGGGGTCATAATATGCTGCCAGAAAAGAAACTCTAGTTTCTGGCTGACTTGGTGACGTCGTCCCGCTCCTACAAAGTCGAAACGCATGGCCTGCATCCCTGGTGTGCAGCAGTCGGCCAGGTGAATGGTGGCTGTTGCACGGGGGATGCAGCCATAGCTCTCCCAGGTGAGGATCGGCTCAAGCATCCAGGCTGACACGCTCCTCGTGCACTCTGCCCTACCGTTGTGCCCTGTGTCGGACATCTTTCCTCTTCCTCTGGCCCTGCAGCTGGCTCGGAGCAACCTCGTTTCCAGGCTCACAGCCCCCTCTACTCACTGTCAGAAAATTGAGCTCTCCTTTCTTTCTTCTGTCATGCTTCATTTCTCTCTGGGGATCTGATCTCTGTTAAGCAGAATTTTTATGCTTATACTTAGGATCCTTACTGAAATGCAGTTTCCGAGAGGGAGGCCTCACCTCGCAGAAAATAAAGGTGAATTCTTATTTTCTGCACAAGCCCAGCAATTCCTGCCTCTCTGCTGGTTCTTCTGGAGGAAGTTCCACACAGCTCCTTGTAAGGGCATGACTGTTAACACTGGGCACTAAAGCTCTGGCTGAGCAACTTGAGTCACTGCAGTACTGCACAGCAAATCTGGTTGGTTGCCAAGCGTACAGCTGCGAGGATGTGAAGATGGGAAGAGGGTGAACTAGGCTTCTCTCCAGACAGTGGTCAGCCGGGTGTGGAGCATTAGTCAAACCTTGCTCTGCCACCGTTTCGAGCCGTTTTCCTTTTTGTGCTCTAGTGAATTTGAAGCCCTTGTCTTCTAGCTCTGCCGTCTGTTGAGAGGAGGGAAGTGCCTGCAGAAGAGACGCAGGAAAAGGCGTAAATCTCTAGGCCACAAGCACAGCAGCAGCTGTTGCATCTATTCAGGAGGTTTGGATGTAGGCAGAGCTCTTGCCTGGGTGCCTGATGCCCTGGAGATGCATCACCTCGCTCTTCAGTGTAGGGAGTGAGTCTGAGTGAACGAATACCTTGCCAACGGGCAGATCTCTAGTCACGCTGTGTTAACCTCTGCTTGAAACTTACAGCTAGAAATCTCGGAGCGTGCGTACTCTCTTGTTTGCTAAGATTTCTTCAACAGGAGGAAGTTGTCAGGGACCAAGCAGGGCACCTGATTCTGGAGAAAAGCCTGTTAAGAGCATCCTCCTGCCTTCTCTCACTTGGCCTCAGCCAGCTGAGGTTTCCAAGGGTATAATGACAGATCGAAACGAATGAGGTGTCAATATGTCGCACTCAGCATAATTTCACTGAGTGAAATGTGTATGAAGAAAGGATGCAACATTCAGCTCTAACTTGTTATCCCTTAAGTGTGCAAGCATGGGTAAGGAATAGAAATATATACGCAACAAGTGTATATACATAGATATGTATATGTGTATAAGGAATGCTGCTGCTGACTGTGGCATCACTCGGCAGTGCAAGGATCTCAGAAAGCTCCCATGTTTTACAACGTAAAATAAGACTGCAGGATTCTTTCATGCAAGAAATGTTTTGGGTTCTCTTTAGGTGTCCAGAGTTTAGACTGACGGCAGCAGTCATGGAGTTAGACTTGGGCAGATCACAGCAGAATCAGGCCTCACGCTTTTATTTCATCGTATAGGGAAAGAGCTCTAATTTCTTTCTTTTTAAGTTATTCTCTAGGAAAAACAGAACAGAGACCTGATGTGACCCAGACTGTCGTCTTTGATATGGGAAAGCATTCAGGAATGCTACAGTTAGGCCCAATTTTTGATGTAGGTGTTTTTGTTAAGTGAAGCGGCTAGCATTTCTGAAAAAGGCTTTAGAAGGGAGGCAGACCTTGTTGGTCTGCAGGGGGGTTCTGGCTTTCACGATACACATCTCTGGAGTCAGAGACAGACTCTGTCGATACATTTGTGCTTGACAGAAACCCGTTGTCTGAGGCCAGCAGTGAGGTTCCAAGTCTCTAGAGGTGGCACAAGTCCAGATTAGCAGCCATGGTTTTTGACAAAAAAAAAGCCCATGGGCCAGCAGATTTTCTCCTGGAGCGTCTCTCTTCCGTTTCCACTACTTCATTTGCTACCTGCACAAAACTTCTCCTGCCTTTTCTTGGCAGAGAAACCCCAGCTGGACTGGAGGAAGATGCATGCTCCTCGTTTTCGCTCCATGATACAGCGTAGACTGACTCTCTGATGTGCGCACTTGAAAAAAAAAAACACACACCTGCCCCTGTGCATACAAAGTTTAATGTTTTGTCTTCCTGCCAGATTTTTGAATAACCATTTCGCTTGGGGAAAGAGCATGGAGTAATGAGTTGATCTTTTTCTGACAGGTAAGATCATGGTGTAAATGACGACGGTGGCTAGCAGAATAGAAACGGAAGAGAGAATGAACCAGCTAATCCAGAATGAGATTAGGAAAGATCAGTGTGTCCAGCACAAATCTGCAAACAAGCAGTCTAGTTTCCTCTCTGGGTTAACAGAGAATATTGCTGTCCCTCAGCAGCTGCATCTCCTTACTGTGTTAGGCAATGCAGTCCAAGCTGCCTAGCAAGCTTTCTGGATGCCACTGCAGGGCCTTTCTCTTCCAGTGATGAATTTAAATAATTCCCTTTAGTAAGAGCTGTTGTGATCTCGGTGCTGTAAGAGGTGGGTCCTTTCTTCAGCCTCTGCCTGTGTCTGAATTGCCTGGTCTGTGCTCTGGAGAAGAGCACATAAGGAAAGATTGATTTCTCCTTTACCTGCTGACAGAACAGCAGCTTCAGGATGCAGGAAAGACACTCTGGCAGCACTCAGCTATCAAGTTTGTAGGGCTTCCTTTATAGAAGCCTTTCATCTCATTGCCCAAGCCACTCTGGGTTTAGATACCTGCAGGTGAGCCGTTCCCTTCAATGCTGATGCTCAGTGGAGCATGAGCAGGTTTCCTAAAGCCCCAGGTTAGGCTGCAAAGAAGAGAATGCCTCTTCCTTTGAAGGCCGTTTTTCTTTAGAGTCCATTAAATGCACAGACTGTAACGATGCCCGGGGGAAATCGCAGCACGGGCATTTCCTAACCATTGACCTTGAGCAGTGCTAGAGGCTTAGCTGTGCTTTATGTCCTGAGATCCAACAATGCGAGCTCTTTCTGGCGCTGCCAGTAGGGTAGCTCATGTTTACGGGTGAGGCAGATGACTGTCTCTGTAATTCAGCAGGCTTGCGCAGAGGTACCTGAGAGCAGAATTTGGCACGAAGGAAAAAAAAAATCTATGTATCTCTTATTTCTGGGGAGAAGGAGGGTAGAAAGGAAAAGGATGGTTGTGTTTGTTACTTTCTGCAGTGCAGAGGGGGGCTCTGGTTAAGTCATGCTGAGTCACAGCCAACCAGTCTTAATTCTGCATTAACTTAGCTGTTGTGCAAGAAGTGTTCGGGCTGAACTCTGCCCTTCTCTTACCAATACTCACATGAAACCCTTCCGCCACAGCCAAGAGTACCAAGCATGTACAGAAGCTTAAGAAAGCCCCAGCAGTATGGGTTGAGTGGAGAATGCCATCTCCAATGGCTTTAGTGATCCTACTGCAGTCAATAGCGCTCCCTCTCAAGATTTTCCGTAATGTCTCCTCCAGCTGCAGCTTCTGTAATGACATTTGCATCCGAATTTGTGAAAGAGCTCTGAATCATGGAGGTTTTGGTCTTCTGAAAAACTTGCAAAGTCTGCAAGCTGAACGGAGACACTGAAAGGAGATGGAAGGCATTTTTCACTGTAAGTTCAGTGTAAGCATTAGCTGTGGGCTTTATCCTGAGTTTTATTTGGAGCAATGTGATGCATACACCCAAGCGTAAACAACTTGGCCTCCCTTTTTGCCTTCTCTGGAGTGGATGAGATACAAATACTCTGGGTCCATCTCTCTGGGAGGTTCTGAATTAAGCATGGCCCCTTTGTGTTTGTGAGAATAACAGGGCCATCTCTGGAGCAGGACTCATCTGAGGACGCTTCTGTACTGCTCAGAAAGCATCTGTGCTGATCCTGCTTCCCCATCTGTCTGCTGTAGTCAGTAGTCTCAGCAGGAACGCTTTTGAGAGTTGGCTGGAATTAATGGGGATTCATTAATACCTTGAAGTTGCTTGAGGTATTTGGAACATGTACATGATTTGAATCCTGGAAAGAGGTTCCCTGTCCCTGTGAGCTCTTCTAAAATTTACCCAAGTGCCCGACTAATTGCTGAATTACGAATAGTGACCGGAAGAAGGTGATTTAATGACTGGAATATAGGAACGTAGCGATCTCACTTTGCTCTGCTGCTCTCACGTTTCAGGCAGTCGTCCCACTTGCCCTTACTTTGTATTAAGTGTTGGCAATGGATGTAGATTGCAGCGTTTGTAAGCAGAGTTATCCTTAGTATGCGTATCCTGGGTTTCTCTCTGATGGTTAGATTTAGTCACTCAAGTGCTGGCTTATGGAAAGCAAACAACCAAACAAAATAGATGGACCGCTCCTATTACCCTGGCTTTTTTGGAGAGGGCATACCAGCTTACAGGGAGTGCATTTAGGGAGAGGAATGCATGGCTTTGCTTCCCGGAGCAGGTGTGGGGAAAGACACTGCAGAGAATGAGGCTGGCTAAGTAATAACTGGCTAATAAGCAGCCCAAATCAGCCTTAGAGTCAGCAGTTGTTTCCCCATGCTCATGTTTCTCAACTGTTAAGGAGCCGTGTACTTAAATGGTGCCTGTCCTGTTGAGCCAGGACCAGGGGACAAACAGGGAACAAACCAGTCAGCACTGGAGAAACTCTGTAGGGAGTAGTAACAGGACGGGGTGCTACTTAACAGCCTGTAAGATCCTGATGCATTTCCTGGAACATGCTGCACACTGGGGTGAGTGAAGCGGTTGCTTTTTACCAGTGAGCCCAGTTAGGGGGGGATTTGGGGTTCCTGCAGAAAGAAATAGGCAAGTTGCATTGCAGGGGGTGGGAGGCTCCACTGGAAAGCGTTTCCAGGGGTGTGTGCATGTGTTCTAAATCTTGTCCAGGTTTTGTCCAGAAACGGTCACTACCAAGCCTGAGGATGTTTTTTTTCTTGCTTTGTTGGGACTGTATACTTGAAACAATTCTGGGGGTGCTCAAATGGAAAATACTGGCATAGTCACTGCGGCCTCTGTGCAGAAAGAGGCTCTGTATTACAGGCGGGGGCGGGGGGAGGAGAAATCCTTTCTGCCTCCCACTGCTTGCTCACCGACAGGCAAAAAAGGGGTTCTCCTCTTCCTTTGAACCGCAAAGCCACCTCTTTAAGAAGGGAAGTGACAGCCAAACCAAAGGTGCTGCACGGAGCAGAAGAGCAGATAGTTGGTCCTTTCTGAAGTGCTTTCAAGCTGCTCCATCCACGCAGCAGGTGTAGAGATATGACCGCGTTACTGGTATGTTCCCGTTGGACCCTGCACTCGGCAGCTTTGCCAGCTGTAGCAATGTTTAGAGCTAGAGCTTGATTAATATATTTCCTGCTTGTGTGCTGTCGCAGGGTTCACCTTCTTGAGTGTGAGAGGACTTGCGGTTGACTTGTAAAGCTGTTTGCAGGCCTGGTCTCTCCACCACAGCAATGGCTAAGGTTCTGCAAACAACTGGGGAAAACCTTGCCGTTGGATGTGGGGTCTGGGGAGAGTTATTTATGTGTTGCTGAACGCTGAGGTACCAAGCAGGGAGAGACTTCCCAGCTAATTGAGCCAGTAGTTGAATCTGCTCCGTTACAGCATGGTTGTCCAGCATGTTTTGCAACCCTGGCCCTTGTCCTGCTGTCCTTCCCCAAGCAAAACTTCTGTCCAGGTGATTGGGAGTCTTGCCTGAAAACACGTGAAGGGCCAGTTCATAAACTTGTAAGCTTGGCTTTCAGCAAGGAGGGAAATGCAATTTCCCTCCCAACTCCAGAGCAGAGAAGAAGGGTGGAAAGCTGTGCTGTTTTAGGGGGAGATGCCCCCGTTGCTGATAGAAGCCAACGCTGGCGGAAGGCAGGACCGTGCTCTTTGCCGGTTGCTTTCCCTGGGTTCACAGAGCAGGAAGCTCCTTGAGTATTTAAGGGTTCGATCATCCTATTTTTTTCATGGATGGAAGAGTAGGGGGAATGGAGGTGCTCCCTGGCTGCATGACAGAGCTGGACTCAAGAACAGTCCGATTCCTAGTGAGGCCTGCAGTGTCTTAGCTCATGGTGTGTGCTGTAAGGTGTTTCAGACAGGCCTGTCTAGTGCTGTTTAGAGCATGTGGATGTGCTGGCCTTGGTTTTGGAAGAAGCAATAAGTGATCTAGAGCTGTGACTTTTTTTCCTGTCAGAAATCCATGGTGATGTTTTGCTTTCCTGTCCCAAGGCAGTGATACAGCTTTTTGGTTGTTTCCGACATAGGCTATTAAACACATGGCCTTAAAAGCCAATTCAGAATGGTTCACCTGAAGTCTGCCCATTAACCCATCTCATTAGAAGGACCCTTGTAATTTTCTGTGATATTCACAGCATAGGCTATTCAGACACCTATTTTTTTTAAACAAAGAATTCAGAGAACAGTAAGTTGAAGAAATTCTTGCTTCTCCCCACCTGTTCCTTTACTGTATTCAGAGCTGCTCCACTGCTTGGGTATGAGGGAGATACATGCAACTCAGCGATGTGTTAACTTTTCCGCCTGAATTTGAGGTGATGGCGTTATTTTGGAGTGGCAAAGCCACAAGGTAGCTTAGCACAGCATCACCAGTGAATGCTGAGGCATCCCACGTCCATGGCAGTCTGTGACATGCCTAACGTTGCAAAGGAGGGGGAAATTCCGGGTCAGGAATTTAAATATTTGGAATTTAACTATTTGTTTTGGAATTTAAATGTTTAAGTTCTCCTTCCTGTACACTACTACAGTGTAGAGTTTTTGTGAGAGACTTTTTGTGCTGGAAGTAAGAACTATGTGATGTATTACAGAACTATGTAGTTAATGCGTTTTTTCATTGGGTGCCTGGTGATTCCTCCACCCTTCGGCCCCTGGAATAATCTCTTTTCTCCCTGTTCCTGATTTATTTTCTCCAAGGAAGTGGTGGTTATATAGGTGAGGATGTTGTGTGGGTGGATGTTTCTGAAGCAGAGTTGGAATGCGTGTTTATGTCTTACTCTTTCTTTGCAGAGTCTCTTCTTGGGGGCCTCGAGGACCTGAGTTCCCTGTACAGCAGCGTAGAGCAGCAACTGAACGAAACCCTGAGGCGGCGCAGGCACGCAGGAGACGACGACTACAACATTGAGGTGCTGCTAGGTGTGGATGACTCTGTCGTCCGATTCCACGGCAAAGAACATGTGCAAAACTACCTCCTCACCCTCATGAACATAGTGAGTGTCTTCTGTAGTGCTGCTCTGCTCGTTACGAAATGTGGAAGGCTTTTCCAAGCTCTTCCCAGAGTATCTAGGAGACCCGTGCTTGATAGAAATTGGAGAATTAGATGATAATTTGGTCTGCTGTTCTTTGCAAGACGTTCCTTGAGCTGATCTTTTTCACAGTAGTCTTCTAGGACGCGTTCTAGGGTAATTCCAAAATTTCTCATCTCTGAGCCTCAGTGAAAACGCGCCCCGTTATATGCCTCATTGAGTTGCACAAAATAGTTCTCCTCACCCTTACTTACGCTCACAGCTATGTTCTTGCAGATACGCTCTCCTTCCAGTCAAGCCTGCTGAATTCTGTGAGACTGTATTCGTAGGCAAAGATTTTTTTACCCAGCGCTGGAGGACATGAGCATCCATGAAGGGTCCTTCTAACGAGTCATGTGCTGTGTTGTCTTCTCCTTCCTTCATAAAATGCAGTTAACTAGATCACACAACAAAGCTAAAGAGGGCAGGACTGGGGCTGTTGATCGTCTGTGGATGCTTTTGGGTGGAACGGATTTGATTAAAAACAAGAGAGTCTCATTTTTCCTGCATTCTGCATGGTAAAGATGAAAACAACCCTCCCCTTCCCGCAAAACCTCAAACCCCAAACCAAGAAAACTGTCAAGCTAGCTGGAGGATGGCAGATGTTCTCCCTTGAGTTTGGCAGTTGTTACACGTGATAGTGAGTAACCTGGCAGGCTCTTGGCTTCCACGCTTTTATCCAGTCCTCTTTGTTAAGTTAGCTGCGTGTTACAAACAGAACAGTGGTATCTAGCAAGCAGCACTAGTCAGCGTTGTTCTCTGGAGGCAGCAGAGTATTGTCCTGGGTGGTGTCCTTGTCTTTTGTCTCTTGGTCGGGGCTTGCCTCAAAAAGAAGCTGTGAATGTTCCTTAATGCAACGCTAGCTTTGTCTGCTCTCAGTTAGGAGCAGTCGATAGCAAGATGCTGCTTCTGTAAGTGAAAATTGCTGAGGAACTGGCCTGGCAGAGTTGTCAGGAGCGTTCAGTACGGCCGTGGGGGGGTCTTATTTCTGTTCTCCTTGCCCAAGCTGAGGAAAGTGGGAGAGCTGGGGAGTTGGCAGCAGATCCAGGAAGAACTGAACTTTGCATCTAGACTTGTATCTTTTACTCTTCCTGAAAGTGGGAGCTCAAGCCGCAAGAGACAATATGTGATGCTGCTAGCATGCGTGGGGATTTGTGCAAGCCTGATGGTAACTTGCTGAGACTAGTTTGCCTTCTCAGGCAGGGAAGTTAAGGACAGTTTTGTCACACGTAACGCAGTACGTGCAGGATAGTTCCAGATTAACTCCACATGAGCCAGTATGTACACAAAGCACAGGCAGCGCTGTTTTGCTCAAGTGCAAAAAGCAGTATAATCATGTTCCTCTCACCCCGCGGCCAGACTGGTTCTCCTGGGCCCAGTGCCATGCTGACCCAGCTCTACCGCTTTCAGGGCCAGAGCTGGCTCGCTGAGAACCAAGCGTTGCCTGGTCCAGAGATGTGGTTGGGAGCTGCAGTGCTGGGGTTCATCAGCGAGAGGGCCCGAGGCCTGGAGGTTCAGTTTCAGCTGAAGACATGCTGGAGATGTTTCCAGACAGTTAACATGTACTCTGGGCTTCGGAAACGGACTCTGAACGCTCCAGAATCAGAGATGCCGGTAAAAGAGATATTAAGGGACAGGGCTGGAAGTCAGAAGCCCTCAAGGGAGGAAAGCAACACTCCGGAGCAGTGCAGTGTGGTGTGGTCCCTAGCTTTTAGGCCAAGCTTTGCCATTATTTTGCAGCCTGACCTGCAGAAGTCACTTACAGCTGCTTTCCTGGAGGGCTGATGCTAAATCCCCCTTGGAGGGACTGTCCTTCCCCTGGAGTTGTTTCTGCTCACTCGGGGATCACTCTGGGTGGGACCTTCAGGTGAAAGAACGGACCTTTTCCTCCTCTCACCTTTACCAGGAGCATGCGAGAAGTAGTAGCCTTCATCTCCTGAACCGTGCCGTAGCGCAAGCACCGCTCCTAATCCCCAGTGGGGGGCACCCTGGGGAGAGCCTGTGGCAGCACAGCAGATAAGAAGGTAGGGTTAAAACTGGCAGAGGAGTGGGAGACGGAAAGGGAGGCAGGATCCCTATGGACAGGGCTCTAAAGGACTTCACAACTCGCTCTTCTTGTGTGTTCTGTTGTCTGTAGTAACGCCGCTTTCCTCTCCTTCCAGCTCGTGCAAGAGAAACCTGTAAGAAAGAGAGAGGGATTTTAAAGACATGGCATAGACTTCAGAGGGAGTTTGTTTTGTAACTACTAAAAGACAGACTAGTGAAATGTTCCTAATGATCGCTTTCAGCAGGAGGTGGCAAATACAGTTTCTTAAGCAACCACTTAAAACAGCTTGAGATTTTCAGTACTGTTTGGCTGGATCTGAAATTAAAGGTCTGCTGTCTTAGGCGTTATTTTGTTAGTGCCTTGGGTGGTTACCTAAGACTTAAATTTCCCTGGATTAAAGTAATTGAGATCAGAAAGATATGCACACAGGGCCAGGGCACCAAGTTATAGTGAGGGATTCTAAGCAGGTTTGGACTTGTCGGGTTTTATATCTTTTTTTTTTTTTTTTTTTTTTTTTGCTTGAGCATAAACCAGAATTATCTAGTAGGGTAGAACTTCTGTGCATTATTCATCCTTGAATTGCAGGTTGCTTTGGACAGGATTCCTCTTTTAGTGATCGCTGTCCACTCAGAGTTACAGCTTTGTGGGATACCACTTTTTTTCTAAATATCCCTTTTAGATTGTTGTCCATTAGCGGTGTTAATTGAGCACAGGAAAGAAGTCCACATTTAATTTTAATTCCAGTGCACATATTGTTCCAAGGTGGTTAATATCAGGAGTGCTGAGTGTTGGTGAGAGTTTTATGACTGACTTCAGCAGGAACAGACAGCAGCCAGTCCTCCCACAGGTCTCCGTGCACCCACCTGACCCGGAGTTCTTCATCTGCCTGTTGCTTGATCTTACTTAATGTTTGCTGTGACGCGCCACTAGAGGGGCGTCGGGACTCTTTCGTATTCTGGGATTAGTTGCACTGAACTCGAGAGATCATTCTTTGTCAGATGTCAGAATTTATTAGATCTAAGCGGTTCTACACATACGACGGACACTGGACAACACTTAAACCATCAACAGCAGACAATCTACAAGTATAACAAAGCTAAGAAGCGTAGTAAGGAATCCAAAACCCACACATATCAGAGCTCTATGGTTAAGCCACGGAAGCACAGTACAATGACTGCTCTCGGATGCACGGTATAGTGACCGCTCTCGCCCTTTCCTTGTCCTCATGGGCCACCCCTCTGGTATAGTTTTCCCTGGATTGTTCTCACCACGCTTGAGTTGTGCCAAGAGGATTCAGGTTCTCTCTGGCAGTTGGCATCAGGGGCGTCCCCGCTGATGGGTGGGTTGTCGGGTCCGCAGGCCAGCTGACGGTGAGTCCGAGTCCACACAGAGGTATGTGGTTTACTTCCTTTTATCCTTCCCGGGCTTAGTTCATTAATCAGTGCCAGACCATAGCTGGACAATGGAACAGATGGTCTTAGGTGATAACAGTATGGATGCCAACCGGATGGTCAACAGAATGCTTATCAGTACATTCAGCAGCTATCAGTGTGCATGTTTAACAGTTGCACGTTTAACAGCTATCAGTGCGCACATTCAGCAGCTATCAGTACGCACAGTCAGCAGCTATCAGTACGCAATTCCAAGGTATCTAGATGCTTACAGTGTGAGTCTGCGGTGTCACTTCTCCTTTGCTGACTAGGTTTGCTCTGCACTCGTGCTCTGCACTCATGAGGCTACGGCAACCCCGCAGTGTGGTGGCTCTGGCCGTGGTGCACCCGGGGTTCCTAAACTCTTGGGGAGCCCCCCAGAGCAAACCCCTCTTCTACAGGCTGCACCATCCTGAGTCCCACGCTTGCCTGTGTGGCGCCTATCGTTTGCACAGCAGAGACAGGACAACTCTGTATTTAAGTGGCTTTTTCGTTCATTCTTCCTCTGTCTAGAAGCGTATAGCAGGGCCTGCCCGCGTTAATCGATTATCCTTTGACGTTTTCTCATCTCTAACCTGTCACTTGCTTACCTGATTGTGACCTCCTCAGAGAGAGGAGAAAAGTCAGATCAGCACTTGTTCTTTCCTGTGCGCTTCCATAGAGAAGTGGGAGCTCGTGCTGGCGTCCGAGGACGGCATGCCTAAGGTAGACAGGTCATCTGCGACATTTTCCACGCAGCTGTGCTGGGCTGTTCTTGCTAAGAGCATTTCCGAAATGCTAGTCCCAGATTTTCCCTGAGCAGCTACTTACAGTTATGCTAAACTGCACAGGGAATTTGTGTTACTGCATAATGTGAAGTAGGAGTTAATACAGCTTTGGCCAACGTGGAAGCAAGTTAACATTTGAACCCAGATAGTCTGAGATGAAAAGTTACTCTTCCTGGGAGTAACCAAATATCCTTAGTACAGTACTTACAGGGTGTGGTTTTTTTTTTTTTTTTTATCGCCTGCCTCGTGAAGCATCGACACCAGTGTGATTTTTGAGAAAAGAAATTTGTCTTCTGGTTCTGTTACGAGAGGAGGATTCTTGCAATAGGCAGTCACTCAGTTTCCTTTTCAGAAGTTGCCATCTCCTCTGTGCCTTAATTCCCGTTGTTGGCCAGCCACTCTTTTGGAGGACTTGCTAAACACACGGGATTGTAAGAAGGGTCTTTATGCTGTTTCTTTGCGTCTACCAAGAAATCAAAGCAGTGCACTGTCGGTAGGAGACGATCTCAAGAAAATAATCTATTCTCTTGTTTTTCCTCTCTGTAATAAATCTCGGTTAAATACGATTTCAGAACATTTGCTTTTCAGTTTTTAAAAACCAGCATTTAACTTTGCAAGCAGCTGAGCTGATTTCCCCCTCCCAAACACCGTCAGAGTTTCATGTTTTCTGAAATGTCAATGGCTCCATCTACCGGGACTCTATGTCAATACAGAGCCTGGGCCAGCTAAAGCAACCCTCTTGGCTGAGAAGCTGCAGGTCAGCAGCAGCGACGGTTGTTGCCTTTTTTAGTGGAATGGTATTTTGTAGCAATCTAGTCCTTGCTGTCAAGATTTTAACAATGTAATGTTTCACGCTGTTCCAAGGAGTTGTAAACACCACCCAGGTAAAAGAGAAAATGCAAAGTAAGTGCAGGGATAGAAGAGAGACATCGGTGAGCAGAGAGCTTTTAGCAATTCTTCAATAAAAATGGCCCTAAGGGTGCCAGAAAAGCCCAGGTTCGGCTCTGTTCCCGCCAGTTGCTTTTCTTGCGCGCAGCGGCTTTCTGGAAGGCTGGTCAGTGCTGCAGAGCTAAACGCGTGCGAGTGTTTACAGAGCCTCGACCCCCGGGAGAATCTCACATCAGGCAGCGGGAGTCTCGCTGCTGACCTGACTGGGCTTGGGGTAGTGCTGACTTCAAAGACAAGGCTGCTTGTGTTCCCTGGCTGGAAACCTCTGAACTGTCATCTCCCAGGGTGGCTTTCTGTGGGAGAGGGGTGTGCTTGAGCGGCACGTTTCCGAAGGAGAGCTCTGCTTTGAGTGCTCGCGTTTCCGCAGCCGAGAGAGCGCTGGGGGATGGCGTTTCCAGGCAGACAGCCTGCTCTGTAGGCAGTGACTTTTCCTTAGGAGTGTGAGAGTCATCGCTCTTGACTGTCATCCAGCAGGTGGGTTACGCTGTGGAGCTGAATCGCATGGCTTCGAGGAGGGACCAGCTCCAGGCCCCCCACCCCCGTCACAGGACCGAAGGGGCTAAGGCAGCCGTTGCTCCTTCTGAGCCCCACTTCTCCCAGTCTCCCAACCCCAAACGTTACTGTTTGACTTCATCGGGCTTATGACGTGCAGACTCACAGACCGGTTGGGGTTGGAAGGGACCTCTGGAGATCCTCTAGTCCCACCCTTACCTTGTTGTTTGCCAGGACTCCTTGCTGGCAGCTGTTCCTGTAGGATCCGCTCATCACACGCTCACTTCTCCCACCTATCGTTGAGTTTATGTCACTTCCGATCGACTTGGCCCTCAGCCTGTGGCCAAGACTACTGGCGTGTGGCAGCGTCCCCAAAAGAGCTGAATTTGCTCCTTGCCATAAAGTCTAGGGATTCATACCCTGGGGATGGTCAGGAGAGGGTTATTTTTCAAAGCTATTTCCTTTCCAGTGAGGTGAGCAGTATGGCAGCTGATGGCATTAATCATGAAATCCTTAATTGCTCAACTCTCCTTCCCTGCGGCCTACTAATGAATAAACTGCACTTCTGTGCAAAGGCGTCAGAGACTAAGAGTGTCCAGGAAATGGATGCAGTTTTATCAAGGCACAAACAGAAAACGACTGAGACTCGGTGGTGCCCCAGAACCCAAGGGCTCAGTGGAAATATGTCCATACTTTAGACAAGTGACCAAAGATGTCTTAAGAGTCCAAGAAAAGGGAATTAAGAGCTGGTAATCAAGGCAGCACTGTTCTCAGATGGCGCCGGCAGGCCTGGGAGCTCGTCATGGGGAGACAGTGATGCTGGCTGAGGCTTTGCTGAGCGAGCAGTTCAGCCAGCCTGTTGTTTGGGACCTCGGCCTTTGTCAGGGCTGCAGATGACTGGGCAGATTTGCCGGCAGCCTCTGCCTGGGCACCTCCCCATGGGAGTAGGGTTGGCAGGTGCTGGGGGGCAGCCCTGCAAGGGGATTGCACGGCACCTGCCGCTGGTGGCCCAAAACCGGCCTTGCACCTGCAGCTTGCTGCCTGTCCCAAATTGGACAGGCCAGCAGCTACCGAGAGGTCATACTGCCAGAAGTGCTGCGTGGAGCTCTCCAGCCTGATTTGGGGCTGCATACTTGCCTGTGGGGACAGGAAGCAGCAATTTCTTTGACAGGTGAGAATCCAGCCCCATTCCTGAAGGGAGCAGGGTCTGGCTGGAGGGTGCCTTTGATTCCCTAGCTGCTGTTTTAAGAGTACGTCAGTGTGCGAATATGGGTTTACCCGTGACATTCATGCTGTGTAAACATGGGGGAGTCTCCACGTGAACACTGAAGTCCCTTGGTTAGCAGCTGTCTCCCTTTCTCCGTGCTCCCCACTGCAGCCTTCGGGTTCGTTGCCGGCTGTACGTTTATTTTGTCTGTTTGAATATTTATGTGTCCATTCAGGAAACAGATACTTTCCCGCTTTGTCTGTGGAGTCTCCCAGGTGTCACTGCTGTCCCCGTGAGAACGCTGACTTACGTCTTTCTTCTGTCCGTTGCTGTTGAGTTCAATCTTAACCGCTTTTTCCTTTCAAATACTGTAACAGAGGCTGTATGGCCAGTTGACCATCTGTGATCTGTTAGTCAAGTTCAAATCAGACAAATCGAGCTTACTGGGGCGTGATTTGTATATGCATTTTGTACTTCTACTGGTATCGTAGGAGTGTCATCTGTTTGGCCAGCATAACCCCAGCGCAGATGCAATTGCAGCAGTATAAAAGTGCTACAATCTACACTGGCAGGTTTCAGTGCTTATCTTGCCCTGTGGCCTTCCAGCGAGGTTACAGGTTTCCAAAAGTTCCTGTGTCTAGGTCACTCGCTAGCATATGCCAGCTTGCTCCTCCTGGGCATCCTATAGAGGAGCCCTCTGGGCAGTCCACAAAGTGTAGGGTTGAGCTATGGTATTGGGGAGAAAGGCACGACTTGAATCTTTAGGTAATCCCAGGATCCTTTTTGTCTCTATGCAAGTCACTCCTGGGAAGCTGGTTGTTCCTTGGTGTAAGGGAAATTATGAATGCTTTTTGGAGACACACCTCTTGCAGGAGCAATGCTGTTGTGTTACTGGAGAGCGACTGTGAGCGATGACTAATTGACCTTTGGAATAATTGCTTCACAAGGCGGGCAGAGTGAGTTATGTGCTAATCCCTGGTAGAACTAGCCTGCTGACGGTCTGTTCTCGGTTAGTCCTAAAAGGGCTTGCGTTTTTAAAAACCATGGACTGAAATCATTGTGCCAGGTCCCACAGTCTGGGCAGCTGGAAATGACCTTTTTCCCTCAGGGGAGAGGGGAAGTTCTGTTTAGCCTGACTAAAAAAAAAAAGACCTCTAAATCCTGTCCAAATATTACCAGCCTCCCTCTGAACACTGGCATTTATTTAGCACCAGTGACCCATACGACGATATTTATTTTGTTTGGAGGAGGAGGAGTAACTTACCTTGAGGTAAGTGTTAAAGGAGGCACAGTCTTTGCCTCCGTGGGAGCAGTAATAAGATTGCTATTTCCAAGGAGCTGCTTACTTTTGCGCAACTTGTAGATAGGTAATTTCTTGGAGGTCTTTATTGCTTTGCAGGTTTTGCTGGAAAGCGGCAAAGAGGGCCAGAATTTTGTGTGGCCTAGGAGCTAACACCGAGAGTGATCATCTAATCTTTATTTCCTTTGGAAACCAGACGAGAAGCGCTTAAATCCGAATTTTGCCTTTAAGTGGGTTTGTACGGCTCTCACTGGAGACATCTGCTGACCTAATTTGGGGCAAAGCCGTGGACGGTGTTAAGCGGGGTGCGTGCGGGCTTTGAAGCTTGCTCTTTCCTAGATGTTTTCTGGAGCCCTTAAGGGCTAGAGTTGTGAGGTCTCCTGAGGCTGTCCTAGGGATGGGTGTTTTCTCAGGCTAGCAGTTGCTTTTTAATATAGTCAGTCTTTCCAGATCTCGTAAATGTTATGCGCTTTGATGCAGGTAGTGAGTTTTTAAATGGAATGCACTGACATACAGAAATGAAGTCTATTTGGAGATATCATTACTCTGGGAGGTACAGTACGGAGTTTATGTCTTTGGCAACGGTGTTGACTTGAAAGCTTTCGGAGGAGAATTTCCAAGGCATTTCTGGGATTTGGAAACACTTGGCTCATTAATTTTAAGGTTGATGGAGAGTCGAGAGTATTCTGCAGCTCTTTAAAGCTAAACACATGCCTACACGCGTACAGAAATGGAGCCTCATCGTTCGTGTCGTTGTCTAAATATTCTGCTTTCCCACCTAGAGCTTCTGAATGCAGAAATGGCTTTTAGTCAAACGCGCGAGTATTTTCCAGAGACAAACCTCTGCTGAAGCGAACGGCATATTTGTTTGAGTGAGCGCTACTGGCAGTAGAATCTTTTCCAAAATGACCCAAAACATGCTAGCTGCCTCCCCCCTAAAACACTCGTCCCACGTGTTTAAATTGACTGAAGTGAGACAAATGGCTGCTGATGCAAACAGGAACAGGATCTGGAGCTCGCCCACAGTCTGAGTGGCCAGATGGCATAGCAGAGGTGGCCGTGTGGGCTGGGTGGTGATGGTTCCTGCAAACTCCCTCTGCTCTTAAATCCCTCCGTGAACACTGCTGTAATCTTGCTTCCAGGCATAGCCTCCTTTCCCTCATCGTGTTTATCAGGTGAATGAAATTAAGCATTCAGATAAGTATTTGCAGGGTTTGAACTTGAAGTCTTTTTTTGTTCCCAGACAACTTGTCTCTGGGTCCTGGTCCAAAGGCCGTTAAAGTTAAGAGCGGTCTTGACAGGAGCTTCAGCAAGTTTTCTGTGAGGAGGTATTTGATGATGGGAAGTGCAGTATACATTTCTCACTGCACGGAAATAACCTGAGACTTGAATCCTCCTTTGAAAAAACTGTAGTGGTGCAGGCACTCGAAATAACATATGCCCGTCCTTGGAAGTTCCCTATGGATCATTGCTGATTTTTTTTTTTCTTTAATTTTCCCTTTTATTTCCCTATCTCCTTTCTTAGGTGAATGAAATTTACCACGATGAATCCCTGGGTGTTCACATAAATGTCGTGCTGGTCCGAATGATCATGTTAGGGTATGCAAAGGTAAGCAAGCCTCGGAACCAGTTTCCCTGTTTGTCGTCTTCGTAATTATTTTCCAGGCGAATCGTAGGAATGGCTGTGGAGACGAGTCTACTGCAGGGCTAGTTCCAGAGAGCTGCTTTCCCTGCTTGGCATGTTGTCAGTGTGCTTGTGGCCTCTTTGCTGAGGCTGCCCATGAGCGTGCCTTTTGTGGCAGAGGTGCAGGACTGGCTGCCGAGGCACTTCACAGCTCATTCATCCGATAGGAGCTGAAAGACTGCAGCAACCTGATTTTTCTGTCCTGTCAGATGGATTTAGCCCAGTGGAAAGCTCCCGTTCCACTATATCCTTTTATTTTGCTGCCAAGTCTCCGTATTTGAACAGCACGTCGCAGTGACTGGTGCTGTGAGAGGAGGGGCGGCTGTGCCTGTGAGGGCTCTTATGTCAAGAGAGAGCAGTCATGAGCACTGCCCTCCTCTTGCCGATGCTCTTGGGGGACTGGCTGAGAGGCAGTGGGGCGCACCTCGTCCCGCTGCAGCTGCCCTCGGAGCAGAGCTCAGCCTGCCCGGACCGACAGCCTGAATTCTTGCCGTGGGGAGTCCTCAGGAAATGAAATCGGTTGAGTAGAAAGGATGGTCTTGGTTGACAAACACAACTTGCTGGTGCAGCGCCTCCAAGCCGTCTGCTGGGGTAGCTGTCGTCTTTTCTCATTGTTGCATGCCATCCTTCTCCTGGGTCACAGCACGCTCCTCCGCTCGTTGCCCCAGATAGGACTCACAATGCTGTCTTGATTTCCTTGCTCAGATGCGCTCAGAGAGTTTGGAAATAAACCCTTGTCAAATTGTTCAGCATGAGAGAGAAACTCTAATGCTGTTTAAGGTTTGATAAAGACCATATGGCTCCGGTTTAACTCTCACATTAAATTTGGGCAAGGGAAAATACCAATTTGATATTTCTGTTGTCATTCGGTTTGGTTGCTTTCCTTTGAACCTACTGAGCTCGGAGGCACACACTGTAGCAAAAGTCTGACAGGATCACATGGTTCCTCTGTGTTAATCAGTACAGCTGTACTGGAGTTACAGCGCTTTGCACCAGCTGGGATGTTGTCCTGTGTGTTTATATCATTCCCTTCCTCCACCCAGGCTGTATGTGTGCTACACTCTCCTTTATCTCAGCTGAGTCACATTGTCTTCCAGCAGTCAAGAATGTAAACAAGTCCCAACAAAGGAAATAGAAATGTCCTTATTTAATCCTTACCTCATGTCGTGCGTTTCTGCTGCACGTTACAGGCTTTCTACGAAAGGGCGTTTATTTCCATAGATGACGTGAACGCTCATGATCACATCTTCCAAAAAATCCCTCAGATGCGCTCTTACACGGGCACGGACACTGTTAACGTATCCCCAGAGCGGGTATAAAGTGCCAACGCTCTGGTCTGGCAGGTCTGGTACACCTGGGGACCAAGGACACTTAGGCCAAGAGGGAATATCAGCTCCCTGTTACGGATTGGGTCACGTCAAGCAGTACTCGTTTCCTTGCCTCATAGGAAAGAGGGCCAGCATGACTTGGAGTGATGGGGAGCAGGGAGGAGAGAAAAGGGGACCTGCCTGGTGCTCCAAGAACAAAACTGGTCTAACTTCCTTACCTTCAGGAGCTCCTGGGTCTCATGTGTTGCTCTTTCAGTCCATTAGCTTGATTGAAAGGGGGAATCCCTCAAGAAGCCTGGAGAACGTTTGCCGCTGGGCATATCAGCAGCAGAAGTTGGATCCCAGTCACTCTGAGCACCACGATCACGCCATCTTCTTAACCAGGCAAGATTTTGGGCCTGCTGGTATGCAAGGTAATGCAGCTGACCTGTAGCAGAAGTATCTGGTCTTGGGGTGTTTTGGCTAGTGCTTGACAGAAAAGAGAAAAATGTGAAAACTGCATTGCTGTATGATCCTGAGACAATAAGGAATCCAGGCCATGGTTCAGCAAATCCTTAAGGAAGTGCTCAGTTTTAAAGATCTGATGAAACTTGTTCCTGTTCAGAAAAGCATGTGTGCTCATAATAACTTTCAGTCACCCAGTTTCCTGCCTTGGCTTTAGAAAAGACGCACGTGGACAGTCATCGCAGCCTGAGTAGGTAGCTGTTACTCTGCTGTGGAGAAAAACTACTTTCTTTCATTCATTTTATATACCACCCCCCCCCCAAAAAAAAAAAGCAAAGAATGTCCTTGCCATTTAATCTGACTGCAACAAATAAAGTTTTTGACCTGAGAGGTCTAAGTAAATAGCAGTTTACTTTCTTCAGAGACCAAGTGTTTGTGCGTATGGTGGGGGGGAACACTAGGAACTCTCAGTGCACTGCGCAGAGTTGCAATATATTGGTGGGTTTTTCTTTCCTTGCTTCTCATGGAGTTACATTGCAGAACGTCCTTCCTGTAATGATTTCCCCGGACCCAACAATCACTTCCTCTCTTGGGCTGTTGTCAGTGGTAGGCTGAAGAGGTAGCATGGGGATTCCTCTTAAATATGACATTGTAGTTCTATGTGCTTCTTGCTTCCACTCCCAGGTGGAAAAAAAGGAGGAGGAAATGGAGTAATTTCTGAGGCAAAGCTGTCCTATACTCAATGTACTGGCCTCCAGTGCAATAAATCTAACATTAGTCGTTCAGAAATCCCGTCTTCTGTGCTTCATTTTCCCCAGACATGCCAGCTGTGCCGCTCCTTCTCTAAATGTTGCCCCTGTCAGTCCTTAGAGAGAGCCTCGTAATAAAACCCAGGAGCTTCTCCTGCCGCTTCAGTCACCTGTGCAGCTGCAGCGCTGTGGCTGGGTCTGCGGCTCGATTCCTTCTGCCAGCCCCTGTGGTCTCCTCTAGCGCTATGCCCGTCCTCTATGCCTTTGACTCCAGTCCTGCAACTTGTCTGGGAAGAAGGCGGCCCTGTCCATTACTCAGTCTTGGACAAGCAGTGTGATATGTATAACTTAACATGGTGGCAGTAGTACATGCGGCTGTAATGTCCAGAGTTTACAAACCTTTGCTTAGGACTTGGTAAGCATGGCTTGCTTTCCGTTAGCTATGGGCTTTAGTAAGAAAGCTTTTGTGCTTATATACTGGTGAACCCACACTGGTTGAAGCACCTTTCTGGTTCCCCAAATTGTTTTTTGAGAAGTGCCCCATGCTTTGGCTGTCCAGCTGAAGACGTCTTAGATGTTCATGTTCAGCACCTGCATCCTCCCTTCACCTTCCACTGAGGTAAGAGAGCCGAGCCCTTCTTCAGGTCTGGACTGGCATGCCTGAAGCAAAACTGGTAAGGAGGAGATGTAAGGCAGACCTTGCTGTCTTCAGAAAGATTTCAGCTTTTACTGAGGAAAAGACATGCAATATGTACCGGGCTCTATATATATGAAAGTATTAATATGAACACAAGGTGGGGGGGGGGGGAAACTCTAGCTCTCCCTTTGAATTGAACATAAATGTCACTTTGTGTATTTCTGGTGATAAAAGTGTGAGTGCTAGAAGTGCCAGAAATAATACAGCTGTCTGGGGAATCCAGCCCAGTTTGTCAGAGCTATTTAATCTATTTGACAGTAATTGTAAGGAGACAGAGAAAAGTGACCATCAAGGCAAAAGAATCCCGAGTTGTTCTCAGGTAGGAAAGCTTATTGGGCTGTCTAGTTTAAAACAAATCTAAAACTAATCTGGGGAAAAAACCAGACCCGATTTCTCTCAACAGGGTATGCTCCTGTCACTGGCATGTGTCATCCAGTCCGAAGCTGTACACTCAACCATGAGGATGGGTTTTCATCAGCCTTTGTTGTTGCTCATGAAACTGGCCATGTGTAAGTCTAACTTTTAAAATGAGATTAGCCACCCAATATGGTGCTGCATCTCCTGTTTGCATAAACCAGTTGAATTTCCATTAACTATATTGCAGCTGTCCTATTTCTTTGTCCATCCCCTTGGAATGCATCAGTGGTTTAAGCAATGAAGAAGTAAGCGGGAAGAAGGGAAGGGGAAGAAAGAGGGAATTGGCATGTTGTCTGGTGAGGGTGAGAAGGGAGTCATTAAGGGAGAAACCTGACAGGCCCAGGTGCGGTGTCTCAATTCACTGCGTTCAGCGGAGACAGTAGCTTGCCAAGCATCATCAGCTTTTCCCTTCTCATTGCAAGTGAGAATGCATTAGATTTGGCACTTCTTAAAGAGAATGAGAAAGTATTAGGTTGGGACTAGCTGATTAAGCAAAGATCTCCGTTAGCTGCCTGGGGGAATTAATATTGAGCACTGACCTGATTTTTTTCCTTTAAGTAGTGCCAGCTCCTTGTTTGTTTGTACACCTCCGTAGGGTTCTCTAGCAGTGTCAAAGTAGCACAGAAGATTAGCCAAGTTTGATTACCGAGTCACTTGCATGTTAAGCTGTACCAGGTGCACACTTGCAAGGTGTAACATGCTAAGCACATGAGCTCTACGAGTAAATAGGTGCTCTTGAGAAATGAGTGTACAAACGTGAACGGTTCTGTGTCTGAACAAACCGCTCTCTGATGAACAGAGGTGGGGTTTTTTTTCCGTTATCCCAAAGCATGAGGAGAAATCATCATTTAGTTACCTCATTTCGGGTAGGAACAAATAAAATGAAGTATAAATGAAAGAGTGTTCAGAGAGTGCCTGGTGTTCTGGCCTCAAAGGAGATACCTCTTTGAAATGCAGGTGATATCTGTGAAGCGGAGAAAACAGCTTCCTTTTGAGTGATGGCGTGTCGCTGAGAGCCTGTTTTCTTCACAGCTCTTTTACCAGCTGAAGAGGCCAAATTGCCCTGGCTCTGATGCTGCTTTTTTTTTTTTTTTCCAGGTTGGGAATGGAGCATGATGGGCAAGGGAACAGATGTGGCGATGAGACAGCAATGGGGAGTGTTATGGCTCCCTTGGTGCAGGCTGCCTTTCATCGTTACCACTGGTCCAGGTGCAGCGGCCAAGAACTCAAGAGATACATACAGTAAGGACCTGTCAGCACTCAGCAGTAGTTTTTTTTACTAAAAGAAGCAGAAGTCTTTGCTGTTCGGCTGGGATCTGGGACCAGTGGGCTGCCCTGTTAGAGAGCAAAGAGGAGAGGAGAGGCAATGCCAGCGTGAAGGAGCAGACACAAACGTCAGAAACCTGACCTGTGTCTGTGGAAGTGTGTCTTTTTATAAACACAGCGGTACGGGGGCCTCAGAGATCTTCAGGAAGGGGATGCTCTGGTGTGGGCTGCTCTCTGCTTTCAAACAGGGGTTCAGTCTTCAGAGGCATCCCAGGAGGCTTATCCGTGCTTCAGTGCAGCAGCAAGACGGTCCCTATCTGGCCTCCTGCAGTCACGCTGCTTTCTAATCACCTCCTTTCCTGCCATACTTTTTTCCCTTCAGCTGTATAGTAGAAAAGCTAAATCTTCTTCGTTTGGGGTTTTATTTAAAGCCCATTGCATTCTCTGGGGGACGGTAGCAGAAGTCTCTCCAGCAGACTCTGTCTTAGGCAGCTAGTGTTTTCCCTAGGTTTCTGAAAGTTGTGAGGAGGGTTGTTGATGTCTGTAGGAGTTGTGCTGTGAAACTGGTGGGGTGAAGCCCTAACCTCAGAAGAGGAACTGTTAAAAGTTGTGGAGTGTATGTGCGTGTGCGCATTTGAACTGACGAGACCAAGAGCACAGAGAGCCATGGGCCTGATCTCTACCCTGCTGGCTCTGGCCTCCCTCCATGTCCGTACCTGTTCACCTAGATCTTACTCCGATTTCCTTCTCTATTGCAAATGGCTGTTTTTGCCAGCCAAAGCTGAGTAGAAAGTTAAAGAATCGACCCATCGTAGCCTGTATGTCCTAGAGAACAAACCTCATTCCTAGAAATAAAGTGCAGAACAGTAATCTTACCAGAACCTGAGAGCTTCCAGTGAAATGTATCCCCATGCAGAAAGAGCAGCCTGCCAGTATCAGTCCTTTAAGAGCTCCAAGTTAAACAGGAGTCCAGTGAAAAGCAAGGCTAATTCGGCCTCTTTGCATAGGCAGGGCCCCATCTGTATGCATACAGTAGGTGTCAGGTCAGAGGGCCTGTTCTCAGACCGCTGTCGTGGTTCAAAGCCCAAAGAAGTCTGTGGAAAGGCTCCCATTGACTACAGTGGGCTTTGTGTTAGGTGTTACGTTAGGAACCGTGCCCCGGTTGGAAGCACGCTGAGATGCTTCCCTTTGGCAGTGAGAATTGGGGAGTGTTTTTCCTCTGGTGACAGGAAAGGAAAGTGCAAATTCCACATGTATCTCGAGGGCCGAGAAGGGCTGGAGGTGGCTCTCCGTGGCCTCCCAGCACACGCGGGGGTTTTGCTGAGTCACAGCCGAGGCCGAGTCATGCTGCACGAAGCAGTGTTCCTACAGAAAGGACTGTCTGTGTTTGAGGGAGCAAGAAGTGTATATAAAGGAGACAGAAAATGAGTTGGAGAAAAGCATTGCCAGCGTTGACATCTGAGGCTAAGTACGTTGACCTTGCTGGTCAAAAACACGGCTACTGCGTCTTCTCATGCTTTTTTCCCTCGGTCTTTCCACAGCTCTTATGACTGTCTTCTTGACGACCCTTTTGAACACGATTGGCCTAAGCTTCCTGACCTGCCAGGCATCAACTATTCCATGGACGAGCAGTGCCGCTTTGATTTTGGTGTCGGCTATAAAATGTGCACAGCGGTATGTCCAAGGCAGTCGTTCCAAAGACAAGCGTTCATTCAGCAAGTTGGTGTTTGGCCTTGTTTAATAGCTGCAGTGTTCATATGCGTTTTCTCAGAGTTGACAAGCACTTAGTAGAGTAGCTTAAATAGACGTGTAGAGAGGAGAGAGAGATGTGTGGGTGAAAGCTAGTAATTTTGGTCAATTTTAGAGGTGACGTAGACAGCAGCATGACCCACGCGACACAGACTTGTGGCAGCAAACCTGTGATCCCAAGGCAGAGGGGAAAACCTTATTTTCCTCCCCTTCTGGGGTGTCTCCTGCTTTCCTCTTCTCACCAGCCCAGGACCAAGAGGTGCAGGGAGTGAGCATTGCCCTTTTCTTTCTGAAGATACTTGACTTAGGGGATAGCCCCGTGTGAGAGATTAATTCACTGAGTGGTTTGAATCCTTACCTGAAAAGTATTGATAACCTAATGCTGAGTTTCATCTCATGACTATCCTGCCTTTCAGTTCCGCACCTTTGACCCATGCAAGCAGCTGTGGTGTAGCCATCCAGATAACCCCTATTTCTGTAAGACTAAGAAAGGGCCTCCACTTGATGGGACCGAGTGTGCCCCTGGAAAAGTGAGTATTGCGCTGTCAGTATGTTTTTATTTTAACAAAATCGGTTGCAGGGTTTCTCGACTTCAGTTAGGTGGAGGGGCACAGAGGAAATCAGGGAATTGCCCAGCACCTCCTAGGTGGAGCCAGAGGAGGTGCAAAGGGGGAGCTGGGCTTTCCCAGTGCAGTGTTCTGTGACGCGTTCAAGGTTTGCTGTAGTACCAGGTAAATGGTGGCGGCTCAGCACATTGAAACCCCAGTTTAGATGTCGCCCTCCCTCAGCCTCTTCTGTGGCCTTCTTGTTACCTTTTGTGGATTCTTGTCTCATCTGCCGAGTGCTCGGAAAGTGTCCTTGGGAATCCACTGTAGCAGATGATGCTGTTACTGTAGGGTGGGAGTACTCAGTCCAAAACTCTTCTTACTGCTTGTGGTCCAGACGTCCGGTGGCTAAATGTTTCTGGGTGCTTGGGATCAGCTCTTTATTTTTCCTTTGTAATATCCCCATTGGTGGGTGTCCTGCTGTTAATCCCTATTCAGTTACAAAATGATACTCGAATCAATGTTTGTTTTAGCAAATTCCATGTATTTGGAGATACAGGAGAGCCACTTATACCATCTGAATATGCCCTAGCCAGCAGCCAAAACCACCCTGCAGAGTGACTAGCCCTCTGTTCCACCTACTCGAATGAGTATGCTGTTTGGCCAGCATGACCAAAAAAAAGGAAAAAAAAAAAAACACTAAGCCTCCGCAAGACCTGCATCCTGTGCTGCAATATTTAGAACATGAAAATCCCTTTAAAAAGATGGTGGAGACTAAGACTCCAGTGAAACACAGAATTATTTGAAGGAGTTGAAAGAAGGGCAGAACATGCTGAGCTGCAGGTATCTGCCTATGGAAGGATGCAGGCGCAGGTCCAGCAGTGCTGCTTCCCGTGGAGCAGACTGCAGTCAAGCGGGGAGATGAGCTCCTTGCAGGGCCCCGAGTGCACAGACCCTGGACTCTTTCGGCCCCAGGAAAGTCTGGGCTCCGATTTGTCTCCAGTCTCTTCTGTGAGATGTCCCTTCTTAGCCTCATGAGTTGACATCTGTGTGCTTTTCATTTTCTTGTGATTCTACGTTTGGCTTGGTTGTGTTTGTGTTCTTGTCTGTTTGCTTTGCCCGGTTTCCCTCAGTGGTGCTATAAAGGCCACTGCATGTGGAAGAACGCTAACCAGCTGAAACAGGATGGCAACTGGGGACCCTGGACCAAATTTGGCTCCTGCTCACGATCCTGTGGAACTGGAGTTCGCTTCCGAACACGCCAGTGCAACAATCCAATGTAGGTCTCCTAGCTAAGTGGCAGTTGGAGTTGGCTAGCGATCTTTACGGGTGTGAGTTTAACTGACATTTGCACACTGGGATGGATGCTGCTAAAAAACCCATTCTCTTCAAGCCCCTTCCAGTAAGGCTTTTTGCAGAAAGCCAGGACCATTTGTGGAGAACGCAAGCGTTTGGAGAGAAAAACCTGTGGAAAATCATCCCATGACATACTGAACTCCTATAAAAGAAAGGAGGGAACATAGTGCGCAGGCTTTCCAAGCTGCAGGGTAGACTGTTAGGGAGTTGCCACTTGTAAATCCATTCTTGGCAGCATGTATGCGCACACGTATGGCTTCTGCATTTGAGCAGGTGCCTTTGGGATGTGTGGGCAAGCACCGAGTTTACATTGCAAATGCCTACCTGTGCAGTATTAACAGCTGTGTTTCCATTTCTGGGAGTTCTCCTCCCTTTTTTGCAAACTTGTTCCTTAAAATTAAGGCTACAGTTTCCCTGAAGACAGAAGAAAAATCCCCAGGCCGAATGTCTAGAGGGTTTGAGAATCGGAAATGTTTTCTCCTCCTAGGCCAATTAACGGAGGTGAAGATTGTGCTGGGGTCAACTTCGAGTTTCAGCTTTGCAATACAGAAGAGTGTCCAAAGCACTTTGAGGACTTCCGAGCGCAACAGTGTCAGCAGCGCAATTCTCACTTGGAGTATCAGAACAGCAAACACCACTGGCTGCCCTATGAACACCCTGACTGTAAGTTCACTTATTTGCCTTTGTGACAGGTTAACCTTGGACTATCCCAGAGGTTGTGGTGTCTTGTTCTGTCAGCCGTGCAGAAGGCAGAAATGATCGGTGTGCCAGCAAGCGTAGGTGAGGCTACTAAAGAGCAGGAAAAAGGATGGCACCATAAAGCAAGGAGAGATGCCCTGTGAGAGAGCTGCAGTTTCCCCAGCCCAGCCCAGCCCAGCCGGCTTGGCTTAACTTTCTCCCTAGTCTTAGTGAGAACATGATCCAACAAGATGCTTCCGGCTCTCAGCTCCTCCTCAGAGTGCTCGCAGCTTTTAACGTACTGCATTGTTGCTCTGGCTCTCTGCTGTTGGGCACGTGTGCAAAGCTGCCTCTCAGGTCCTGAAGGACCTCTTCCTGCCCTCTCTCCCGTACAGCTGTTTGTCTGCAAGAGTGCAAAGTGTTGATCACAGCTGCTGGTAGTAATTGCCGCTGAAAGTATTTTCCCACTCTTTTAGAGATCCGTCTGTCTCAGCCTGATTCTGTCCGTCTTTACTATGAATGATAATCTCGTGACTTCCAGTGCACACGCACAGCTTTAAGTACAAAGACAGATTCTTAGCTTACGGAAAGGTGCTGCAGAGGCCTTGAGTTGCCGGCATTTTGTCCTGAGTTAGGTATGCTCCTGTCTCCGGAGATACCCTTTATACTCAGGGCTAGGGAGTTAGATTAAGTCCCTGACTGGGAAATACGTGTTGGACTGGCATTTTCCAGACAGGCTAGGAAAGCCAGATCCTCTCAGCGCTTGCTGTGGCTTTAGCACGATCTTCTCACAGACTCGTTTTGAAACCCCAGTTGTACTTATTCTGCCCCCCTGTGATTTCCTCAACTCAGCCTGGTTCCCAATAGGGTTGGCATGAAAGCTACTTTCAGAATAGTTGGGAACTCAGTCCTAGGAGCCTCTTAAGAAGGGCATTGATTTCACAGCTGTCTATTTAAGACCCTTTATATTTCTGTTATATTCTCTTGACTCCTTTAGAGGGATATTTTTCTGAAGCTCATCTGGCTTGCTGTTAACTTAGGCAATTATACTTGTGTTTCCTTGATGCACAGCTAATAAGAGATGTCACCTGTACTGCCAGTCCAAAGAAACAGGAGATGTTGCTTATATGAAGCAGCTGGCTCATGATGGGACTCGCTGTTCCTATAAAGATCCATACAGCATTTGTGTTCGTGGAGAATGTGTGGTGAGTGACAGTTTCCCAAGGTCGTCGCTGCGTTTGAACTGTGCTGTATTCCTTAATGAATCAATCAAAAGAACTCGGTAAATAGTGCAGAGAGAGACTTGGAAGCCATTTTCAAATGAAATATGAAATACTGCAGTGTGGCATTCCTCATAACTGGCTTGAAATTTACATGAATTAAAGCTGTGGTACAGCTCTAGTCCATGGAAATACTGCACTTTTCTTAAACTGGTGGCTTCATTTGCTTTTTTTTTTTCCTTGGACTGACGTTCTTCTGTGAAAAGACTTGTGTCCATTATTCTGTTGTCTGTCCCATCCTTTTTTAGTCTTGAAGTACAGTGAGTATAATGCAAGAATTGTTCATGCGGAAAGCATTATCCAGCAGCAGAATTGCCAATAATCGGTGTTTAAATTAAATAGATCAGTGTTAGGCATTCACTTGGAGATTGCTTTCCACCATAATTAAAGCTCCAGTCGGTGACAAAGCCCTCTCTCTTTTTGCTCTTCCTTCTGCAGAAAGTGGGTTGTGACAAGGAGATTGGTTCCAATAAGCTTGAAGATAAATGTGGTGTCTGTGGTGGAGATAACTCTCATTGCCGAACTGTGAAGGGAACCTTTACCCGGACTCCCAAGAAGCTTGGTAGGAAGAGCATTTTCATGCCTCTGGATATGGTCTCTGTTGTCTCTGGTGTTTCTGTCCTAGCTAGGGCTTTTGCATTCTGATCAGCGATGCAACCTATTTTAGGATATTGAAAGCAAAGTTGCAGGATTACGTGTACAACTAGTGCAGTTCTTGATAAATTACATCTTTTATTTAATAAGACTGTAATGTTTTGGTCTTTCAAAGGACGTCTCAGAAGAAAGCTTGCGCTAAGTCTAGCGTAGCCAGAAATACTCACTCTGCAGAGTGTGTTTAGTTGTTCTTTGTACCTGCTGAAGCCCAGTCAGCCAATGTCTGTGGTCAGTGGCGATACATCAAGTTATGCTCAACAGAAACAGCCTGTTCTTCTGCCAGTGAAATGCAGAAGAAATTGAGGCGCTTCACCTGACACTAAGAGTAGTAGCACCCGTTTATCTCTAGGAGGACTAGAGGAAACGCTTGTTTCTCCCTTAAGAGTTTAAGCTTTTCACAAGTTTCTCTCGGAAATCTCAACTCATGGAAGAGTTGTGAAGTGGAAGTCTGCATTTCTGTGCATCTAGAGACCTGGATGCTCATGTCACATAGGTCTTGTACGATGCTTATTCGCAGATTACAGCCCTTTAGTCAAATACACAGTGAAGACATAAGTCCAGCTTAATTCTGAACCCAGTATAAAAATGTGTTGGTAAGAGTCCTCATTTCTCATCTCTTTGAAGCTGTGCGACTGACATGAAATCGAGTGTATGATAGCGTCCTGTTAGCTCAAAAACAAGAACGGCAGGCACGGTTAACGTTTTCAAACTGCTCTGGGGTATTTTACAACACGTTTTATGTTAAAAATAATTGAAGAACTCCTTGGACTTCTTCAACAATTTCTGTTTAGTCAGTTATTTGTTGAGCCTGGGCAGCATTATCTTGTATATTTTGCTGAATATATTTGGCCTTTTAAGGCTTTCCTATATTGCTTTGATTTTACTCTAGGGAAGCTACTCACGGATACGCATCTCCTGTGTGATGGAGAACACTGCTATTCCGGCAGCATTTGGTCTATAGCACAAAGTGTTTTCGGATAGAGCAGGGAAAGGCTTAGCAACCGGTGTAGTGAATCTCTGTCTTAACAGTTTAAACGCTAGCAATTGCTGCCATGAAGCAAGATGAACTGTAATATTAATTGAATTGGTCAGTAAGCGAGTAGACAAACTAAACTTAGACAAAAAGTAAGTGGATGTGTGACTGGAAATAAAATACATAAAAGATTCTGCTGCAAATACTTCTTAATTACCATAAGCCAGCTGGAAAATTGTACTCCTCCTGATTATCAGAGGCAGTAGAGAAAGAACTGTTACAAAATCGTAGGCTTCAGAAAATGCTTACGAAACACACAACAGTAAAAATTGCTGTTTACGTCTCCTTTCTGAAGGGGATGGTTCTCCTGAGGAGGATGTGTTGAGGATGGAATAACGCAGCAGTCACTCAAACCTTGCCTTTAATGGACTTTAGACAACCACTTGAGCCTCATAATAGCCCTGTGTATTTCTGGAGCGGGCAGTTACTGTGCTTTTCTGACGTAAAACTGTAATCAGCAGAAACAAGCGCTCAGTCTCCTGAGAGTGTTTCTGATCTTTTCCCTAAAAAATGCTTATAATTTGGGAGGCAGAGGGAATGTCCATGTAACAACTTTGTACCCCAGTCCAAGAAGAGCTTTTTCTACCGGAGGTTAGTTTCCGCTTGCCGCGGGAGTGGTTCATAGCCCATAGCTGGCAGGCGTGATAGTGCCCATGCTTGTGGTTTGGCTGACTTCCTGAGAAATGAAGAGGGCAAAACAGAGGCCAGCAGAGGGCAAACTGTGCTAATGACCACGTCATGTTCTGGCTCCACACTTCTGCGCGTGCACCACTGAGGACCCCTGCGTTGTCTTATGGGGCAACAGTGTTCAGGCTGGCGTTTTCGCAGTATCGTCAGTGTCTGGAAAGCACGACAATGCAGAGTGGCAGGCAGTGCGAGGAGATAGTTCAGGGAAGACTGCTGTTAATCAGCCACTTATTTCCAAAAGATGTGTGTTGATGAAATGTTAAATTGTTTTACAGTAACTTTGACGATCTAGCCATGAAAAAGACTAATTGACCTCTTCCAACAGGGAAACATTTAAGCAAGAGGTGCCAAAAAGAATTCAAGTTTCTGGAAAATGCAATCTGCAAGTATCCAGCTTAAAATCACCTACCTCCTGGTCTAACTTTCATTGACTCTTAAAAGTTGCTAGATGTGTCTAATAGTATTTAAATGTATTTGAGCATGTAACGTAATTTATACATTACATTTGTAAAGCACATCTGGCGCACAATTTAGTCAATGAAATAACAAGACTTTTCTCCCATAACACTAATTACAGATGTTCTATTTAAGGGAAGACAAGAGGAGCATTTACATTGCCCAAAGGAGCTCGCAATATTTCCCTTTCTGAAACAAAGGAGTCTAAAAATATTCTGGGTAAGTTTCAAGTGCTTGCAGAAAGAGAGGCATCCATGGCAACTGGAGAGTTCTCGCCGCAGTTCTCCTCTCCACCTAGTCGTTGACAGATAACACCAAACCAGGCAAAAGCGTTATGTTTCATATGCTTGAGAGATGGGCAGTACAGAGATTGGCAAATGCTTCTTGTGCAGCCACGCATCAGCCAGAAGCGGGATTTTACATATTTGGAGCTCGTCATTCTCTTCCTTTTGATTTTCCAAGGAGCTGCAGTTTGCCAGATACGTGATACCCGATACATGCACCGCTTAGTCCCAGAATCCCCAGGACGAAACAGAATTAGTTACATGCTACGTCGTGTGTTTGCAATGTACAGACACTTCCAATTTGGTCACATCTACGCTGCTTCTATAGCAGGACAGGATTACGTAGCTTTCACTTAGAAAGATTATATAGCAGACTGCAAAACAAAGAGGAACTTATCCATATGAAATACTCTTTAAAAAAGTCGATCCAAGGAGATTTCTTTTAAATACGCATGCGTGAAAGGGAAAAATACAGAAGCATGAAAATACCATACACTTTTCCAGTTTTACATCCTTACAGTCAATTAAAATCAACCACTTCTGTGCTCTTGCAGCTCGCTCCTAAAATGTGATTTAAAAGCACCTGTTGGCAGGTCCTCAGGAGGGATTTTAGTCTTCCTAACGACAATACTACTTACTGAAGGCTGCAGTCATTAATTGTGGTTTGGACTGGTAAATAATGAAAATCTCCAATAGAAATTGTTTCCTTTGGGAACACTTTTTTACTCTTAGCTGTAGAGAGTTGTATTCAGCCTTTTCATCTCAGCACTAATGATGTTAACTGGTGCGTTTTACATTGCCAGCTAGAGACAGGTTGGGTTACCTTCCATGGAGACAAGCCCTTCCTGATCTGTAGCAACAATTTACTCTGTACGTACTACATCGGCCTTTGTCCAGAATCTTTGATGTTTTAGAAGTAAGCAGACACATGCAAGACATTAGCATCTAACAGGACAGCAAGGAAACTCATCTCCAACAGCCAGGCTGATGGGTACTGTGGAGAAATTATCAGGAAGCCTTTTTTTTTTCACTCCCATATATGCTGAGAAGCATAGGAAACATATTCCTGTCTTTTGCCTGAATTGTTAATTGATAGGGCCTCTACCAGTGTAGTCAGTCACATGACAAATAGATTTGTAACCGCTTTCTCTTTTCTCTCTGAAAGAGAACAAAGCAAAAGGAAGTGCAGTCCAGTATGTTACAAAACTATTTGGTCGGTTTCTTTCTGACACTGCTGCTCAGCTGATGGATGCCCTCTTCTGCAAGTAGGAGCTGGATAAAGTAGTCTGCTACTAACCACAGCTATGACTTTTTCTTTCCTTCTCTGCTTTCTCCATTGACTACTACACATGCCAAAGGGTACCTTAAGATGTTTGATATCCCTCCTGGTGCTCGACATGTGTTTATCCAAGAAGACGAGGCTTCTCCTCACTTTCTTGGTAAGTGCTTCTCTCCTCAGGTTTGGTCTAGAAGCATGATGGAAGGCACAGGACAGTCATGCAGGAGAACCTGAGAAAGGAGATAACCAAATTAAGGTCCCGAGTGTAGAATTTAGGCTTTTAGAATTGCATGTTAAGGACTGAGTCCTACAGCAGAAGCTTAACCATCAAGTATTTACTTCTCATCTGAATTCTTCAAAATTTGAAACTGACCTCGATTTGCATGTTTACTAAAAAAAGGATTGTGATCACTCATGTTTAAACTGGCATTGCCAGGGTAAGAACTCTTGTCTACTCTTATTGTGACTCCAGTCCCATATGTTTACTTATCTGCTATGGATTGTGAGCAACAACTTTTTTATTGGAAAGAAGACTGGGGAACTTGTGGTATATTCTGCAGTGCATTTCATTTGGGATTTTTCTTGTGTAGGGCGATTCATCTGATTGTCAAGCGGTTTGTATCTTGCTACTTACCACTTTGTCGTGTTTAAGGGATTTTTAGTTCACACCGGAGGGATGATATTTTCCATGGATTTCAACAGGCTTTTAGTCAACTCCTTCTGCGCTACGGCGGCATCTGAGATGTAAACTCTTCAGGAAGACTTAAATTAGTTATTTTAAAAAGTGGGAATAGAGGGGGAAAAAAGAAAGGAAAAATGGCTTCAGTGTCAAGAGGGGAACTCTTGGCTGGGAGGTACAAGAGCCTCGTTTGGACTAAGCATAGCCTGAGAGTAACTTTCAGAGCAGCACAGTTTGCCTTGGCAGTAAGTGGCTTCATCGAGCTCCCAGCTAGGTACTGCAGACCTCAAAAAGTGGTGTAAGAAACAATGACAGTCATCTTTCAGGTTTCTAATACATTGGCTTGTAAGCAGAGCATAGTAGTAGTCCCCACAGTACATGACTGTCAAGTTGCCGGAACCAAAGACCAAGTGGTTCCTCAGGTGTTTAAATGCCTCAGCTCTTTGCTTGCTCATTTTAGAATCTGATACGTACGTATCTACACTAAAGCAAATGAAACATGTGATGGAAAAAATGTACTTCTAGGTCAGTGAGGCCTCTGTTCTACTAGTAGGCCTTCCCAGTAATACTGGTTTTGGTCTTATGCCAATCGGGAAGATGGGCGATTCTAACCGAGTTCCTTGTTACTCTCTGTGCTTCTTGGGAACTCAGCTAATGTGAGAAATGTGCATGTTACGTTTGAAGAGGTACTTAAATCCATCGCTAGCTCTGTTTCTCTATCTAAGTCGTATGCATAAGGAGGTACAAAAGTGAATCGAGTATTTGACTGCATCTGTTTTCCGACTGGAATGTGGTGGCCCCATGAGATGGCCTTGGGGCCTGGGGCCTTCCTCCAAGCCGATGCATCTACAGCACTTGCCAGCGGTTTGTTGCAAGTCTTTCTAGAATATCTCCTGTCACGTTTCACGTAAAGCCCCCATGATTGCAGATGATGTGATGGGAGGCACGACAGCCACTCTTTGCACTCCTTTTAGCAATTAAGAACCAGGCTACAGGACACTATATTCTGAACGGAAAAGGGGAGGAAGCCAGATCCCGATCTTTCATCGACCTGGGCGTGGAGTGGGAATACAACATAGAAGATGACATAGAAACTCTCCACACGGACGGACCCTTGCACGACGCAGTGGTTGTGCTGGTAGGTTATATGCCAAACGGTGGGGAGTCGGTGGTTTGGTCTTTAATGAAAGCGCACGGCCAGGGTGGAGTTTGTGCTGAGATAAAACATTGTTGTGTAATGCCTCTCTGAAAGATGCGCGCAGGGGAGATAGCTCACAGACTGAGGCTCTTTTTGCACTAGCTGCTAAAGGAAAATGGTGTTGAGACTATATCCCTACTGCCATGTTTAGTGTTCCAGGCAATAGTGTTTCCATACTGTTGTGTGGAATAGTGTGGAAATAGCCTCATAAACTGCTGCCCGTTCACGCAGCGGTAATGTGTCAGTCGTAAGCCCAATCTGGTGTTGCCTGACATCAGTGGGACACCGTCAGAGGACCAAAAATGACACTGGAGCAGGCTCCAGGTCAAACCGTGTTTGAGACCAACCCTGCTCTCCAGCCAAGTATATTACTGGGCCACGCCATCCTTCCATCCCAGATGGTGGTGTCCACCATGGCCAGGTCAGAATCCTATTCTAGTAAGGTATCTGATTTTACATAGCTGCGTTTATCAATGTGTTGATCTTAATACTGTTAGTTCTGATGGTGAAGATGAAGATTTTTTTTTCTTCCAGTTAGTTAACTAGCAGTTTCCACATTTTCCCCAAGAACCGGGCCTTGGTTTCTTTACTCTGCAAAGGAATAAATTATAGCTTTGGTACTGTGCTACTGTTTACATTTCATTATTAATAGATCATTCCTCGGGAGAACGACACGAGATCTAGTCTGACTTACAAATACATCATTCACGAGGATTCAGTACCAACTATCAACAGCAACAACGTCCTACAGGAGGAAATAGATACTTTTGAGTGGGCGCTAAAGAGTTGGTCCCAGTGCTCCAAACCCTGCGGTGGAGGTAAACAGACGATGCAACAGCTTCTAGTGAGGAAGGGCAAATTATCAAAAGTAGAAAAGTAAAACTTGGGAGAAAGGAATGCTTTAGAAAGCGTGGGCTTCCTTGTTTAAGAGTAGCTTGTTATTTGGGGTGCCCAAGCTTAAAATAGCTAAGTGTCTCATTATTCAAAAGTGTTGCGCTTCCGTCCTAGGAAGGAAAAATCCTTTTGAGGTGCCTAAATTCAGCACCCAAACCCAGTTTGGAAGTAGAGAGTTTGCCTGTGGCATGCGTATTGCTACTTACACAGAGACTGGGCTCTGTAAATGTCAGAGCAACTCTAACTCTTGCGTCCAGCCATGGAGTAGGTGATGTGATCTGGGGCTGGCACAACCAAAAGGAGACTTTGGATGTGGGTTCCTTCCCAGGTTAACCAGTGACATACTGCTTGATGCTAAGGAAGTATTTTCTCCTCTCCCTGTGCCGTGATTGTGTGTGCGATGCAGAGGTTAGACTACAGGATCCTAACGGTCCCTTCTCGCCTTCCAAACCTATCACAGTGCCATATTTTAAAGAGCATCCCCAGTTTAGAGCACTCTGCACGCATGTTATGCCTGACCATTGAACAAGCTGCGAGCGGGTTTAAATACCAGCGAATATCTTTCATAAATACCAGGCTTTCATGAAAGATCTTTCACAAAACCCTAAAAGAGTCCATGAAACTTGTCTTTAAGCCCAAAACGCCAACAGCAGCAGCATTTTCCCCCTGATTTTTCTGAAATATTTCCCAGGATTCCAGTATACCAAATATGGGTGCCGCCGGAAAAGTGATAACAAAATGGTTCATCGCAGCTTCTGTGAAGCCAGCAAAAAGCCAAAGCCCATTCGGAGAATGTGCAATCTTCAAGAATGCACACAGCCTCTGTAAGTATGTTTCGCATACAAGTATCACTGATTGCTGCTTGTGGTAGGTGTGCAAGTTAAACCGAGCCGGGTGTGGGGGGCTCCTGGTAGGTTTCTCGAGTGGAGTCCCTGGTTTCTTCTACCTTTAGAAGAATGGTTACTGATCGTATGGAGGGATTTCATCACAAACAATCTTCTGCTAAGGCCTGCCTGAGAAAGCAGCGCTTTAGATCCTAGGTGAAGGTTGTGATGGCCTGTTATTCCTTTCTACTTCCCAGCTGGGTAGCAGATGAGTGGGAATACTGCACAAAAACCTGTGGGAATTCTGGCTACCAGCTCCGCACTGTGCGTTGCATTCAGCCCCTTCATGATGGTGCAAACCGCTCTGTGCATTTCAAGTACTGTAGTGGAGATCGCCCTGAGAGCCGCAGGCCGTGCAACCGAGTACCGTGCCCTGCGCAGTGGAAAGCTGGACCCTGGTCTGAGGTGGGCAAGCAGCAGTCAAGTATTTCCCATGTCCTCAGCAGTGAGTGAGTAACGTACCTTTGCTAACATCTCGTGCCTCTGATGCCAGTGCTGTGCCTGGGCTGACTCCATTGCTCAGAGTACTCTAAAACCTTAAAATCCGCAACAGACGGGGCCTTCCAACTTGAAGGGCTGCTACAGCTCTCCCGACTTTCTAGAAACCAACACAGAAAAGAGTCAACACAGGAGAGAGAAAATCCTGCAAAACAAAGGTTGAGGTTTTGTTTGTTTTTCTCCAAATAAAGTTGCCAACTCTTCATTTCCCTGCTTCTGAGGAGAGCATAACATTTTTTCCCAACTTGTACTGCAGTGGAATCCCAGAGTGTTTCCGCAAGTGTTAATGTTGTTAGGATGACAGGAATAAAGAGCAGAACACTATAGCCCAGGGAAGTAACTTGTGGACGCTGAGTTTTCTGTGTTCTTATATGTTCTTTATGTTACGCTGTCCAGATCAGGAATCAACTACAGGAAGAATAAGTAGCAACGTTCATAGGTTCTTATAATAAATTTAACCTTACAGAAATCAGGAACCAGGGAGAATACCATCCTCCTCCTCTGCGTATTTGTCCAGAGTGTCGACCCTCACCGAAGCCTGCTTACAAAACAGACTGCTGGAATGTATAGCCTGACCTGAAAGGCAACCTTGGGCTCTTTTAGACACCTAACTTGTGCACGTTGCTGGGACTGCTGAGTGTCCTGAATTGTCTTGTGTCTGTTCCACAGTGTTCTGTGACCTGCGGGGAAGGAACCGAGACCCGGCAGATCATATGCCGTGCTGGTGACCGGTGTGATGGAGAAAAGCCAGAATCAGTGAGGGGTTGTAAACTCACTCCTTGCAACGGTAAGAAAACATCTGAAAATGACTGCAGCAGATGAGGGTAGCAGTTCCTTTCTCGGAGCAGCATGTCTAGCGCTCATCATGTGCTGGGTAGAGACGTTAGCGATCTTGTGCCAAGGAACATTAAACGACCTGTCTTGAATCTGACCTGCAGCTTTAGTTCTACCTGGTAAACTTTCTGTGCTAATGCGTACAGGTTTCCGAAACAAGGCAGAGCCTATGTCTGGGAAGAGGTATGGTACATACCAAACTGATACTGTACTTGCCTTTTGAAGTGATGACACTGTCAGGTGACAACCACACAACATTGTTCACACCTTGCATGCTAGAAAATATACCGTTCATGAGCGACCTCCCTGCTTTTGTTTCCAGGTAGATGTGCCCTCTTGTTCAGTCAAGCCAAACTCGGTGTTAGAAGTGAGGGCTGACCCAAGTAGACCCTTTAAATCCCAAGAAAAGTTTACAAGCCTGGCAATTGAGGCTGGGGGCGGGGGGGAGGGAGGAAGGGCATGAATAAGGTTCCTGAGAATCTCATTACATTATTCTCATGGAACTTCTTCCGACAGATTGTTAATCATTTTGTGACGGTAAAGTCTTTCTTCCTTTGGGCCCATGACTCCCTTAGTTTGGGGGTTTATTTGTCTTTTAGATCCCTGCTGACAGTTCTAACACTCAGACCACTGGTGGAAGATACAGAGTTAGTGTCCTAAGGGGGTGCAGGGTCTTTTCCCACAGAGTGACTCGAACTCTGCTTGCCACAAGTCTGGGAAAGGTGTTTGCTTTGCTGGTATTTGTCTTCTGCTGCTGCCAGTGGAAAAACTCAGAGCAGAAAACAATTCCGGGAACAAGAAGCATTTTCTAAGTAGTTTACCCACTAGGTGGGAGCAAATCACTCTCTCTGACTTTACAAACAAGTACAGGATTTAAAATGTTCTGTCTGTTGGGGAGTGATTTTTTGCTGGTGATCAAAATATTCCCCAAACTAAAGGAATTAGGCTACATCTTGCAATGGCTCTTCAGATAAAGTTTGGATCTTGTGCTTATCTGCTTTAAATAGCAGCTGGGATCTTCTTGAATAGCCAGCGTTAAATTCCTGCCTTCCAAAATTAAGCATCGCACAGTCTTTTTTCTGCTTGTGAGAATACTGTGCGTCTCTCACCGCGAGCAGTCAGAGCCAAATGCTGCTGACCTATATGACCTAGGATCCACTTGCATAGGATCTAAGCAATAGATGGCCTTGTACAGGCCCTCTACAAATGCCAGCTGGATCACATCAGTTCATACTCTTTGTATTTTTATTTTTGTGGAGGCTTAAAATGCACCCGCTCTTGTATGCCCCAGGGAATGAAGGATTTCTATGGTCTCATGTAGATAATGGGGATGCCTAACAGGCTTCTGAAACCCAGGTACGTTTCCTGAGAAGAGTACGCATGGCAACAACTATTAAAAAAAAACAACAGCAACAAAAACACACACACAAAAGAAAGAATGGCTAGGAAAGCGCACAGATCTGTTTGGCCTTGCCGCAGCACACATACAGCACAGCCCAAACTGTAGGAAAATGCTGTGGACTAGTAGGGCAGAGGCAGCAACATCCAGCCAAGCCCTGCCTGCCTTTGACAAAACCACCTGGGTCCCCAAGGCTTCTGCTCCTTGGCCATGCAAACGCTTGACTCTTCTCTTTGAGCACAAACCTCTCTGCTCTCTTCAGGGATTTGGGCCATCACTTTCACCAAGCGTTGGGATTTTCAAGCTTTGCCCTGAGTTGTTTGACAGTGTTCTTTCAGGCCAAATAGTCTCTCTTTTTCACCACCCTTGTGGTTTCTACAGCATTCTGTATGCTTTGGGGGCATATAATTAAAATATAGATAGTCTTCTGTAAGATTTATCTACATGAACTCTTAATGCCTGGTGATGTGTGGCATTTCTTTATTTTTCGATCTGTATAGCCCTAATGACTATATTGATGTTTAGGGCGTTAGACTTAGCAAAACATTAGTCTGTCTCAGGTGCTTTGGGCTGAATTATGTGTTATAGAAATGCAAGACTGCTGAGAGTTCAATCTTGATGGAGTTGTCATGAACGTTTGCCACAGTTGGTGTGATTTCTATGGTGCTAGAAGGTACATTGGTATTTCTCTTCCGTTTCACAAATACAGTGAGTGACCTGTCTGCATATGGGAGAAGAGCCGCCAGCTCTTCCACAATGTGCCTCAGTGGAGCTGAGTCTTGTAATGTGGAAAAACAAGGGCACCTCCCATAGATATGTCACTTAAATTTTGTATGTACCTGTGACTAGAAGAAAAAGGCGAGGCAGAATTTTATCCTTCAGGCCCGGAGCAATCATCTGAGCTGCAGTCAAGTTTCTATGCCTGTGGAGATGTTACTGTCAGATTTCTGTTCTCATCTGTCCCGGATGAGAAGAATGGATTGTGTGGTACTTAGTTAGACTGATGGGCTTTACATAAGAACCCGTAGAGAATAGATGGTTGCCAAAGTCTTTATGTGAGATATCCCGCCTTTGCAACACATGACACCGGATGAAGAAATACTCACCTGTTGCTTTAAATTTTAGTCCACAAATACCAAGTTTTAGCTCAAAGCAAGATTTTTCAGCGGGATGCTGTCACCAAGTAACGTAAAGTTACAGTGATACCTTTTGTAAGAGCTGTAGCAACCCTAAAATCTAGCAGGACAATGTGGGGGTTAATTTAAAATTGCTTCTAGTAATCTAGCATCTTCGAAAGATGCCCCAGGGAACCGGTATGCTTCCTTAGGTCTTCTACTCTTAGTTACCGCCAAGCAAGTAACGAATTGTGAGAAGGAGAATTTTCACCCTGAACGTCAGCAGAAGGATACAAGCACTTACATACTCAATAATACAAGCACTTGCATACTCAGTAGGAAATGGTTGACCAGGTTGTGCAGAATTAACCTAAAAAATAAAAAGAAGGGATTACGTGAGTATTCAGTTCCCAGATTGTACTTGCTGAATCTCCGGAATGTAGATAAATACAAAACCCAGCCTTTGCCCTCTCTATTTGAGTCATGAAATCTGTATCATCGGGAACTGTTCTCAGAAAAATGAACCACGAGAGAACAGGACCAAATAAAGTGCATTTGTCCCTGTGGCAAGGCAAAAGAATTGCTAGGTACTTTCTGTTTTGAATGGTTTGTCGCTTTAGGTAGTATTATTTACTTTGAGGTACATACTGATAGAAAGCACAGTGTGTACTGAACTAGATGACTGCCATAATTGTCCAAATCCGGTGTTTAACATGAAAGCATAATGATGGGCCTATATATGATGCACTAATAAAGAGATGCAAAGATTTGGGTTTCAGTATTAGCTGTTCTAGTTTAGAGGAATGATGAATCTAGCCCTTGAATTTCCCGTGCTGAATTCCTGCGGAAAATAGTTTTATGTTACCTTCATGGGCTACGTATATTGCCATGCAAAGCTGCAGATTTAATGCTAGCTTTGCCAAGAGCCAGTAAACCGCTCTCCAAAGCAGCACATCAGGATGAGGAGCAAGGAAAATGTTTATATTGCATGCCACAGTCATATAATTTTCTCTTTATAAACAGTGACCCGCAACCCCACTGATGCAAGTATGGGTAATTTTACAGAGTTCAGTGCAATTGGGCCGATTGACACTGACTGAGGGATGACACTGACTCGAGTTCATTTTTTAAAATAGGACAGACAACTCGGTTACCTAACATACTGCTGACATGTGGTGAGGTAGCATCAGTACCCAGGTGAAAAAACATCACAGTACAGAAAGCTAATTGAATTTCAGACTTTACTAAGTGGTGTTACAAGCCATCTGTTGCTCATTAAAAGGTTGACTACATAAGTACTAGCTGTGAATGCAGAAGTAGACGTGGAACAGAGCTCAATAGTTTGGGTTAGCTTTTGGCTTTTTACCTGATAATTTGTCCTCCTTCCATTGAAGTCAAATGCATCAAGACCATTTCAAGTAAACTGGGATATCTTAGGAAAATTCTGCTACTGGAAACTTCCTGCTGCTCTCTCCCCAGAGTATTTGAATAGTTATTGGAGGAACCAAGCAACTCATTTGCCCTCCCTTGCTGGTTTTCTCTCCGGGGAAGTGTTACGCATTTGTACGTTCTTGGTCTAATTCTGGCCCCTTCCCAAGGTGGGAGCACCCAGTTCAGGAGATGGAGGAGAGCCTCAAATGCACCGTGTTTCTCCGAGTTTGGGTCACAGGGCTGAGTCCTGCAAGGGAGGCAGACAGGTCTGGGTGGTGCACAGTGCTGGAACGAGTGGTCTGTTTTGAGGGTGCCGGTAGACATCTGTGGGAAGGCAATTACTTCGGCCTTTCTGCCTACAGATGCCCTGACTTCAAAGCAACAGCATGCTGGTGTGAATGCATGTTGACCCTGCTGCGAGCAGGAGGCCGGACCAGCTGACCTCCTGAGGTGCCTCCTAGCCTGCATTATTCTGCTGGGTTTTCATGCAGCACAAGGCATGTGAAATTCTGAACTGTGCAGAGAAGGAACAGTGTAAATGAGCAGTGGGATGGGTTAGACCCAGACAGGAGGAGAAGTAAGGAAATATTAATTCTCTTGATTTGAATCTCCACAGTAGCAGAGTTATTTGGAATGCCTGGAGCTAACCTCCTACCTTCACCTGTGCCTTGCCACAGCTGTGCTGAGGCCTAAACTGAGGAAGAATTTGGCTTTTTTCTATGAAAGGAGAGTGAGGTTTTAATTGAAACTCACATTGCCTCACAGAACCTAAATTCTTGGAAGTGCCAGCTATTCCTGAGTGTTGGAAGCTTTTGACGTTTTTCCCAGTCCTGCTGACAGTAAAACTTACAATTTGGCTCGTGTGACTGGTCGTACTCCGAAGGTGAATGGGAGAATGTGCCAATATGCGCTCCGCTCAATATAACACCCGCCTTCATTTTCCTCTGGCTTCTTGTGTTGCTGCTTTCCTCTTTGCTGGTTGTATCCACTGTGAGCATTGCCTCTCTGTTTGTGGAACCAATATCCAGCAAATGCGCTAAGAAACTTGGTCGTTTTGGAGATCTCTGAGACATCTTTGACATCTTGAAGAACCTTTCCTTGCCTGAAAAGCATCCCACACACTTAACTGGAAGGGATCTCAGGGCTGATCGATGTGTTACAAGCTTTTCCTCAGCTTTCCCATTACGTTTAGGTCACCGAAGACCTCAGAAATGTATTTTATGCAACTATAACTTCTTCTTTTTAAAAGAGCGTTTCAGAGGCATCTTTGAGAGATATTGCCTGGGAGTTACTTTCTTTAAGGAAAGATGTAATTGTTTTTAATGTTGTTGACAGATGATGTCCTCAAGCTAGAAGGGACTACCTCTTGCTTGGCAGTTGGCAAGTCTGGCATGTTGCTGTCTGTGGCCCTTGGCAAACGTAAAACGTGTGGCCCTTTCCACACCTCTTCCCTTCTGGCGGGCAGAGGAGCCAACACTTTAAAAGTGACTGGTGATTTTGTGGTTCCCAACTAGGGCTTGTGCAAAGGGGCTGGGGTGTTCTTTCAGGGGATCAGGCGTTTCAGGCTGCATATCCAGAGGGGTCTGTCATTGTGAAAACGTAGGCTCAGGACGTTCAGTGCCCATCGAAACGCTGTCCAGGCACGTCTGTGTCCTCCCTGGGTTTAAAATCAGCATTGCGTTTGTTTTGCAGATGAGCCCTGTATGGGAGACAAATCTATCTTCTGTCAAATGGAAGTGCTTGCACGTTACTGTTCCATCCCTGGCTACAAGAAGTTGTGCTGCGAGTCCTGCGGCAAGCGCAGCAGCACCCTCCCACCGCCCTTCCTTACGGAAGCTGCTGAAACTGAAGAGGAAGTGATGTTTGATCAAAGCCGTCTGCCTAGGGCTTTGGCGATGCCGACATCTTCAGTGCCCCACTACGCTGGGCTCCTGCCTGGGAGAAGTTCTCTGGGCAGGCTTCCCTTTGCAGAGGAGGAGGCAGCTGCGCCCACCTCCCTGTCAAACACCGAGCCCAAGGGTGCTGAGTTTCCGCAAGGGAGAGCTCGTCCGGCAAGCAAGACTTCTAGGCTGTTTGCATTGCCTCACCAGCCACCTGCCAACAGCAGCAGTCTCAGTGCTCGTCAAGGCCAGGCTTTGGCAGCAGCTGTTCCTGTGGGGCCAACTAGGAACACTGCAGCAGGTGCTCTTTCTCCCTCGAGAACCTCAAGGCAGAGTGAGAAGCATGGAGACAAGAGATGGCCTTCGAGGTCTTCCAGTGTGGAAAGAGGAACATGAATGCCACAGGGAGGAGAGTAACGGAAAGAGGGTCTGTTGGGCTTTGATTTCTTTACTTCTGGACACTATGGTGCATGCTGCTTTCCCCAAGCAGGAAAGGTCATTCTCCTTGTAAATAACAAAGAACAAGAAGTGCTGGTTCACTTTAGAGTTGCTCCCGTCCTCCTCCCACCCGTGGTTATCTGGTTACTTGGAATGCATTGGAGGAAAGCACCAAAGAATAGTCCTAACAGTGAGCAAAACTTGCTGAGGGCGTCAGTCAAGCTCTAGTAGGGAAAAGCGGCCTTCACCTCAGCACTCACCTCATGGTTTTTATTTTCAGACGCTCACGTGTCGAAAATACCCCACCACAAGAGGTACCAGACGTTTACAACTTTACAGAATACTTTTGCAATGGAACAACGGAATCCATAAGACTTGTTTTGCTAATTTATCTCTAGAAACGGATATTGTATGAGCAAATTTGCAGCTGTTGTGTACATACTGTATATTGCAGAAGATCAGTATTATTTTTAAGAGTTTTGTGCTGTCAGACAACTGTTTACCTAGGTTACATTTCTGTACAATTGCTAGGTGCCTGCCATTGAGTACTGCCTTATTTACATTCCATGAGTTGATTTTTAAAGCAGCATTAGCATAAAAGGAGGAGTTCCATTTTCCTAGGAATTACATCTGCTGACACTAGGAAAGGGTTTTTTAAATATCGACCATGTGATGCTTTCTTCTGGAGTAGGGCAAAAAAGTGTAAACTGAAAGACACAAGTCTACGTGTTGCCCACTGAGAGGAGGTGTAGAGATTTTAGCGTAATGCCGGGCACAGGTTGGAAAAATGGTTTCTTGTGCCTGTGCAATGAACAGCGACACCCACGGCCTCAACTTAGCAGGCATTGCTTCCGTTCTGGAGTAGCAGTGCCATCCCTTAAGTCTCCTTTTGCCTAAGAGGTCAGACGAGTGTAGGAAACCATGTATATACTGTAAGTACTGTAATGTCCACAAGACAAAAATGAGTTGTGTTTTCCAGATGATGCTTGTTCTTTCTGAAGCTGAAAAAGCATCACAGAGGTAGAATAGGCACTAACAAGAAATAGCTGTGGCAAGACTTAAAATAGATTGTTTTTTTTTTTCTTTTTCCTACTGGAAGCATTGATTTAAAGGTGGGAGAGATATTTATTTTTCAGCATGGTTCACCTCAAAATCTCCACAACCACAATGCATCTGACTGCAATCATGTACTAGGAATGTATGTCACTAGCCATCTTGTTCACAGTCTACCCAATCCCACTCTCTCCTGGGTGTTGCTGTAAAGTACTTGTATATAGGACTGAGAACTAAAGATATTTATTAAAAGTGGAATTCTTGATAGTATTTTATGTACTAAATATTTACACTAAGGGCAGTTGACTATTCTTTTTGCCAAGATAAAAGAGAGAGATGTAATTAGATACCTGTACATGCTATGGCATATGGATAGAACAGAAATTTAAGCTAACTAAACTACTGTAGAGAAATTGTTGATCATCATCTTTTAAAAAAAAAAAAATCCGAGGACAATTTTTTCTTACAGGCATCTCTAAGTTCTATATAGCTTATTAAAGTTTCATGTGCAATTTTTGCTTCCCCATACAAAAATCCTCGTGATTGACCCATTTAAAAGAGCAGTGCATATATAGCACTGAAATACTGCCAAATAAATTAGGACTCCATGGATTAAAATCTAGAAAGAAACAGACGTAGTGATTATGCAGGATCACTAGAATTAAATCGGGATGAGTTGTTTTGTCAGGAGACCTTTAATGGAAATGAGAACATAGGTAGATTAATCCTGTTCGGGGGAGTATAGGGTCATGCTATGCAGGACACATCTTGCATTGCCATGGGCATAAGCTAACCCACTAAAGCATTGACTCGACACCTCGAAGGACCTGCTGCTCCCTTTCTGCAAGGCTTCTGAGGGTCAAAGAAATTAGTGTTCAGTAGATTGTACAGCCATTCCCTGAGCCTCAAACAGACAACGAGGGTGTGTTGGTTACTTTGAAGTTCCCCAAGGTCAAATTGTCTTTCTCTCTGTCTTTATCTTCTACATACGTACAATATGGGTGTAGATAATCCTTGTACCTTTTTGCTTTCTTGTCTACCAAGCTAATTTCTCTTTCATAAAAGTGTACACTACTGATCCTGTTTGTTGTATTGGGGAGCACGTAGCAATAAAAACTTTCACCTAACAAGTCTTTCTCTGCTTTAATTCACCGGGGAGGTTTTTTTTTTTTTTTGAAGTTTGTTCTTTGGCAGAATGAAGGAACAGTTCCATCCTCAAACTTTATTGTCTTGAAAAAAGTCAATTTGAATTAAATAACTTATTTTTAAAGACAGAGGTCGTGCTTGTACCATTGGAGAGTGTGGGTTGCAGAGAAGAGGGGGAAGAAAGGAATCCATTTCCTATGATCTAAAGTTGGTTGCTGGCATGAGCGTGACTGTGCAGAGAGCAGCTCCAGCCCCTTTGGTAACATGTAACATTTTGGGCTGTGCTTTTAAAGATCTGGTACCTAGGAGATTCTGTGCCAGCCGAACACAGGGCAGGCAGCTGCTCTCCTCTCCTGCATCTGTAGAGGTTTTCTGAGCTGGTGAGATTTCAACTGAGCACCACCACTGACGACTTAAACAAAAACAAAAACAAAAAAAAACCCTCACTGTTATTATTTTAGTACTGGTGCACTTAAACATAGCTGCCTGGTCCATCTGTCTTGAAGTAGTTTTGAGAGCATCCATCCACAAGGATGCATCTTTTGGAATAATTGCTGTGTTTCTCCTTTGACACGGACAGACTTAACCTCTGTAGCTGGTATTTGCCTAATGACAGTACCTTTTGTGGGAGCACTAGATGGATGATATAGGGGCAAGTGGGGCTCCATCATGGGCATGCGTGCTCATGGGCAGGCACACAGACCCACTGACTCACATGAACCCTCAACTAAGGAAAGCTGCCTTGCAGTCAGAGTGTCCCATGCTCCTCTTTCTTTGCTTGAGGTAGGGATGGATCATGCACATAAATGGGAGACTATTTTTAAGCAACAGCCCCAAAGTTGAAAGACAAAATAATGTTGCCGTGATTCAGGAGGTGGCTTCAAGCTAGCATTGGTCCTCCAGCAAGTATCCAGGGACGCTGACATCTTGAAAGTGCCATCTGGCTGCAAAGTGACCACTTGGGCATCCTAACAGGGGGAGAGTCCCCTGACAAAACTTGTGACAGCCTCCTAAATTCTAGGTGAGGATAAACATTGCAACACAGATTTGCTACGTGGCCATTCAGATCCTTTGCTCGCTCAAAGACAACTACCTGGCTTTCATGCATGCAAGTATCTCAGAGCCGAGGTGAGTCAGGAAGCATCTTGATGACAGCAAATAAAGCTTTGGGCTTCCAAGAAAATACTGTGTGTTGGCACGTGTTCTGCAACAGTTCAGTCTACCTGATCCATTCTTGTCTTTGGGCCTAAACCCTGGGCTGCGGTGCAGTTCCCAAATTTGCCATTGACGTCTTGTGGGACATTGGGAAAGTTGCCCATATCCTGCTGGCATCTCACTGCTGCTTCTTCCCAGTTCCAGCCTTACTGGATAAATTCCACAGCAGAAGTCATCTTCCCAAAGTTATCCCAAGAGACTGGTGAAGTGTTTTCTACAGTTGTGGTTGCCTGTATTCAAGGAGAATAAATCCACACTGGATCTTCGGGAGAAAAGCTACTCCTATGATAACAAAAAGGGGAGGTCTGCACTGCAGAGGTGGAGACTAGAGGAACACTGGCTTTTTAACCTAGCAGAGCAGAGGCTGAGAGCGGGACCTCATGGCTGTTTGTATGTACACAGGGAGTTAGAACAGGGCAGGCAAGAGCTGCCAGGGTTTACAATCCAACAAATAGCTACACGGTAGAGAGTGTGACCTGTGTTATGCCAGGTACCTCCAGGAAGGACCTGCTAGTTGGAGTCCCACACAATGCATTGTAATATACCTGGTGGATGGGAGGAGATTTCCCAGCAGCTCTGCTGAGGCTGCGAGGCCACAGGAGAGAGAAGCCACGTCTGGTACCGCCAGGAGCTCTGAGCGCCTTGTACTGGACATCCCAGTGCTGTAAACGCATGGGGCGTTAGCAAACCTGCAAATGAAAAACAGGTTCAGCCTGGTAGTCCCCTGTGTCTCTACTACAAATATGTACAGGGGGAGGTTAACTTTTGGTATGTTGGTTAGCACCTGAACGCTCCAGTAGTGTTTAGATATTTGCTCTGTAATTACGCATTTTAAATCCAAATGATGCAATGTGGCGGGGAAAGCAATACCAAGAAGACATATCTCTAACCCACTGCATTGAAAAGAGGAGTTATGGATGAGTACTGTACAGGGAAACGGGGGTGAAATTACTGTACATCTCCGAGTCACCATGTTCTGCTCTTCACACACTAGCTGAATGCAACTGATGCTGCAGGGAGGTGACATAAGATTATTTCTCTGCCTAGCATGACCCTGGAGACCCACCTTCCTTGCCCGGAGCAGGTCATCTTCAGAGGAAGTCAGAGGTCTTATTTATTAGCTGTGTGATGAGGCAGGACCAAGGCTTGTCATTTAAAGGCATCAAAAGAGGGGCTGTTTCAAAGCAGGAAGTGTTCACGCTGGTTCGCATATAGAGTACTGTATTTCTTGTGGTTTGAAATCCCCATTGAAAAAAGAATCAAGAGATTACCCTGTCTGAAGAGTGACCTGATGAGAAGCCTAGGAATTTTAGGTTGTAAGTTCAGAGAAACTATTCCTTGCAGGATAAACTGCATTACCTTGAGATAAATTACATGACCTTGTCAAAGACTGAATAATCCAATTTATATGAGTTGGTTTTGCTCTTGCAGTATTGGTAGAGCAGAAACTCTTGCAGCACTAGGAAGGATTATGAGGGTCTTATTTGGCTTTTAATTCAGTAAACTGTTTTGGACAACAGATGACAGCAGCCAGGTAACTTCTGTTTTCTGTCCTGACTGAAATGAGAGAGGCTTCTTTTGATAAATTACTTGACAGGTGCATAATGAACAGGGCAAGAAATAATATTTTGGTGAATGCCATGGAGTTTGGGTTCCAAAGGAAGGAAGCAAAGAGTGGGAAAGCAAGCTCCAGTTTTCCAAACTGGGAAATCAAAGGTGTATGAAAGAGCCAGTGAAGGAAGACAATGCTTTATAAGGATCAGTCAGGAAAATCACCTTGTATCATTCAGACAGAAACAAATCGTCATCTGCCGACCTGCAGAAATAGCTGCTCCATCTCTCTCAGGCATCTCTTGTGTTCCAGGCTCTGAACATTAGGTCTCTGTTGGCATGATTAAGGACCAGGTGACTATGCTCTCATGAAAGGAAACCGTATCCCTGTCCCTACTTATGGAGCATGTTCTTGTCTATTGCATAGATAATCATGTCTTCCAGGCTGTTTGCAGAGCGATTTCTTTCCTTTCTGGCAGTGCTTTCTATGCTGAAAAACAATTTAAAGGATTTGCCAATACTTCACACTAATGTTTTCTAAAAAAAGGGGGGGGGGATTTTTGCCCTGTTTTTTCCAGCCCACACATGCTGTGTATTTCATTGAGAGAGAGAGACAAGAATGACTCTGCACCGGCAGGGCGGGGGCGCTGCTCAGGGTCTTGCAAGGACTCTCTTTTCTTTGGAGCTGAGCCAAAAACCACACCCCAGTAAGGCTTAAGGCACTTCAAGAGTTGACCACAATCCCAGAAGAACTTGGCTGGCCTCACACTGAGCAAACTTCACACCTGGTGGTCGGGATGACAGGAGGAGTCACTGGGTGCTACGTACTAGCATGTAGGGCTGAGTTATCTTGAACATCTGGTGCCAAGTGAGGCCGGAAGGTACCGATGCTCTCTGCATGGCACATGAGTGGAGGTGGCAGCACACAGCACAACAGCCAGATGAAACTTCTTGTCACCTGGGGGAGGTTGATGCTAAGCACTGTAGTCTCATCCGCGATGCTACTAATGCCTAGGAGAGATGATGTTAGTTAGTAGTGGGCAGCAGCAATATGGAGCGTTTAGACAAGGCAGAACCACGGTGGCACAGAATCAAGGAACAGGAAGAAGCAATGAGAACTGAACAGAAATGTAATATTCACAGCCTGCAATTCTTAGTTAAAGCCCTCACAGAAGGCTTAAAAGGAAATGAACAGCTGTGGAGACTTGCATTCTTAGGCACTGCAAGAAATCCTGACATAAATATGAAGGCAAATTCACTCCTGGAGTAACTCCATTAGTTTCAGTGCTGTTATGCTGGGGATGAATTTAGCTCACTTTAGTTTATATTACTAGGTAAAGCAGCTGTTGTAGATATACCTGGATTTATGGGCCATTTGTCTCCCTGTAACGCTGCTAATGAATTAGAACAGTTAGTATCTTATAATCTAGGAATGAAAAGTGCCCCCACCCCCAACACACACACACTGTTTCTAGTGGCTGGCTCTTGGGAAGAAGAAGGGTAAGAGACCAGCCCTTGTTTAGTTTCTGCACCTCACCCTCATGCTCCAATGCAGCCGGAGGAGGGGGGGGGGGGGGGCTAATCTGCTGAGGTACTCATAAGCCCTCATGAATAAATATATGATTGACTGATGATGCAGATTATATGTTTCTAACCTGCTACTCACTAGGAGCATCCAGGTGTCCCTGGTTTAGTTAAGAGAAAACAACTCCAGCAAGTCTCTTTCCTGAAATGCACGTGGGGCAGTTGCAATAAGACCGCTGACCAGGCAAAAGCCAATGATCTGAGATAGTGAAAATAATCTTGGCATGGATGATGTGCTCCCTGTTGTGAGCTTCTGCTGAGGTCCATCCTATAATGTTCTCACCACCGTGAGAAGTGCTCAAAAAAAAAAAAGTGCTCCAAAAAAAAAAAAAACCCACCTATCTTTTTTCTCCACAGAGCCTCTAAATCTCTTTCTCGGTGCAGTGTTTGAAGTCTGTCCCTGTAATATTGAACATGACAAGGTGCTTACAGACGGTAGGCATGCCAGCTCAGGCAGTATGTAAGCTACAGGAAGGTGTTTGCCCAAAGCACCCAAAAGATCAGGGTATCATCTGGCCCATTTCATGCCCTCATACCTTTGTGTCAGCTGTGCTGTTGGACCCAGCTCTGCCCCCGCCCGCCGCCCCGGAGCCCCCGGGCCGCCTGGGGCACCCAACGGCTTTCCTGCCCGCTGAACACCGTCTTTCTTCGGGACGGACGGTCGGTAACACAGAGCCGCCCCGCCCGGCCACCGCCCCCGGGCCGCGGGGCGCCTCAGCGCCTCAGAGCCGCGGCAGTTTGTAACGGTCGGTCGCGCGCCCGCCGGCAGCACGCACCCCTCCCCGCCACGCGCTGTCCCCGCAGGGCGTCGCGCGACGGCCGGGCGGGGGACGGTTAGAAATGATCGGGCGGGGCACGGTTAGGTGAGCGGGAAACGAGCGGGCGCGTAACGGCCGGGCGGGTGACGGCCGGGCGGGTAACGGCCGAGCGGGTGACGGTTAGGTGAGCGCGTAACGGTCGGGCGGGTGACGAACGGGCAGGTAACGGGCAGGCGGGCGGCTAACGGTTTTTTGCAGGTAACGGGCAGGCGGGCGGTACCGGCCGGGCAGGCGGCGGCCAGGCGACGGGTAGCGGCCGGGCGGTGCCGGCTGGCGGCGCGGGTGCCAGTGGCGCGGGGAGCGGGCGGCGGGGAGCGGCCGGGCGACGCTAGGACCCGGAGCGGGACGGGGCGGGGCGGCGCTAGGACCCGGGGCGGTGCTAGGACCCGGGGCGGCGCTAGGACCCGGGGCGGGAAGGGGCGGCCCCGCGGGCGGGAAGGGGCAGGGCCGGAGCCCTGAAAAGGCGGCGGTTGGGGGCGGGGCCGCAGTAACGGCTGCGGCCTCGGGGCGGTTCGGGGTCTGGTCGGCGGCGGCGGCGGCCGGAGCACGGGCTGGGGAGGGGGGTGCGGCCGGCCCCGGCCCCGGCCCCGGCATCGGTGAGTAGCGGGCGGCGGCGGCCCGTGGCCCTGGCGCGGCGCGGCGCTGCGGCCTGGCGGGGGGTGGTGGGGGGCGGTTTGCCGTCCGGGGCGGCTGCCGCGGCGGGAGGGGGCGAAGCGGTTTGGGGCGCGGCGGGGTCGGTGCCGGGATCGGTGTCGGGGCCGGAGAATAAAGGCCGAAGGGCCGCGCCCGGCGCCCTCCCGCCCGCCCGCCGCCGGCCGGCCGGCGGGGCCCCGCACACACGGCCCAGTTCCCAAGCACGGACACCGCCGCCCGGGGCTGCGCGCCCCGCACAGCGCCCCCGGGGCCGGGGGACACGGCGGGTAGCGGCGCCGCTCGGGAGCGGGGAGCAAGACGGCTGTGGCCGAGGCCCCGACCCCGGTTGGGCTCGCCAAGGGGCTCCCTGGGCCGTTGGGGGGGCGCAGAGAGAGAGAGAGGCGAGGTGGGGGCCGGAGAAGGGCGGGCAAGTCAGGCGGGTGGGGGGCGTGAGACCAGCGTCTGTTCCTGAGCCCCCCGAAGGGTCCCCGGCGCTGGAGAAGGGAGGCAGTCCCCGGGGTGGGGCTCATGAGCAGAGGCGAAGGCTTTTGTTGGGAGGGCTGGGAGCTGTTTGGGGAGCTCAGAAACAGAGGCCAAGTCCTGCGTTTCTGGTGCTCCAAAAACAGGCTCTATGACCTGCTTTGGGAGCTCAAAACTGGAGGCTAAGTCCTGCGTTTCTGGTGCTCCAAAAACAGGCTCTATGACCTGCTTTGGGAGCTCAAAACTGGAGGCTAAGTCCTGTGTTTCTGGTGCTCCAAAAACAGGCTCTATGACCTGTTTTGGGGGCTCAGAAACAGAGGCTAAGTCCTGCATTTTTGTGCTCCAAAACCAGGCTCTATGACCTGCTTTGGGGGCTCAGAAACAGAGGCTAAGTCCTGCATTTTTGTGCTCCAAAAACAGGCTCTATGACCTGCTTTGGGGGCTCAGAAACAGAGGCTAAGTCCTGCATTTTTGAGCTCCAAAACCAGGCTCTATGACCTGCTTTGGGAGCTCAGAAACAGAGGCTAAGTCCTGCATTTTTGTGCTCCAAAAACAGGCTCTATGACCTGCTTTGGGAGCTCAGAAACAGAGGCTAAGTCCTGCATTTTTGTGCTCCAAAACCAGGCTCTATGGCAACTGTTTTGGGAGCTCAGAAACAGAGGCTAAGTCCTGCATTTTTGGAGCTTGAAAACAGAGACCAAGTCATCTGTTTTCAGCCCCAAAAGCAGAGGCCCAGGGGCCCCTTTTGTGGGTGGTGGGAGGGAGAGAGGGGTGGGAGGGTGGTTGGGCTGGGTGGTGGGAGGGGGGTGGGCAGGGTCCGCAGACCCTCACCGGAGGTGGGGGTCTGTCCGCCTGCGTCCCCGAAGGCAGGGAGGCTGGCATGCACCAGGCCGAACTTCGCGTCTGAGATAGTTTCTGGCGCGAAAGGCACTTTTTGGGGAGGAAACGCGAGCAGACGCCGTCTTCCAGTTCCACTCTTTATTCACCATTTGTACAATAATGTCAATATTTATTTAATATGTGCATACTGTTAATAAACAAATTATGCTCCATGTGTGCAATATTAAATATGATATTCATATGCAAGTTGTGACAGTGATTGATTTACGACCTGGGCAGTCACCAAGGCTGCTGCACTGCCACATTTACACATTTGTATTCAACATCTATACATTTATATATAGTAATTTAACTATGTACTCAAGATGTACATACTGTTAATAAACTAATGATGCTCTATGGATGCAATATGGAACATGATACTCTATGCAAGTTATGACAGTGATTGATTTACGACCTTGTCCCAAGCCCCAAGAGCTGCACTGAGCTGGAGCCCCACTCCCAGCCCCGTTTCCAAGGAGGCCCCAGCCAGGAGCGGGGCGCTCGCAGGGCAGAGCTGGGCAAGGGCTCCTTCTGCCCGCGGGGAGCCCAACTTCTTCTGCCAGCAATTAAGCAAACCCCCGCCGCTCGCTCACTCTCCATCGTGGCTGTCTCCACCTTTCGTTTCCAGAGCAGAAGAGATGCAGCCCGTTGCTTGCGCGTGCGGTTCTCGCGCCCCTCCTCCGGGGGGGCAGCCCCACAGCGACGGGGGCGCGGGGAGCAGAGCGACCCGGCCAAAGCAGCTGCCGTCTGCTGGCAGGACAAACCTGGGGACGAAGCGGAGCTGAGCAGCGAGGCCGGAGCTTCTGCTGCGCAGGCCGAGCGCAGCCCTCCAGGCGCAGCGACCAGCAGCTGTGCGCTGAGCCACGGCCAAAACACTCCTGACTCCCAGGAAACGCCTCCGAGGCCCCGTGCGAAGGGTGAGGGGACGAGGAGGACGCGGCCCCTCCTGCCGGACACGCCGGCCCTGGCTCTGTGCGTGGTGGCAGCGTCCATCTGAGAGCTGGCCGTCCGTCTATCCGTCCGTCCAGGGTGAGGCTGCGGTGTTTGCCCAGGCCCCCGGCACGGCTGGGGCTCCTCCGTCCCTGCTGGGGGAGAGACCAGGCAGTGAGAGCTCACGGCTGCGCGGCGCAGCCCCGCACGGCCCCAAATGGTCCCCACAGTCTCGCTGCCCCTGCAGACCCCGCACCTGGCCCCAGCTGGAGCCCTGCGCAGCCCCGCCAGCCAGAACGCTCCCCTCTCTCCCCAGCAGCGCGCCCTGCGGTCAGCGTCTCGCTCAAAAGCGCCAGCTCCAAGCCAAGCCCAAAGCACCAGAAGCGGCCGCCCTGCCCGGAGCTCTCCCCAGGGAGGGCCCTGTCCGGAGCCCAGAAACAGCCTTCGGTCACGGGGGCACTTGCGCGCACCCCAGCCGCCTTCAGCGCCAACGCGTCCCGAGGCACCCACGCCCCCAACGACATGCCAGAAACCTTCCCTGCACCCCGAACGGCCCCCACGGGGCTGCAATCCTGGACCCAGGGCAGGGCTGGCTCTGGGCCGCCGCTCGCTCCCCTCCTCTGCCCGGTGACACGCGCTCACTCCCAGCCAGGGCAGCACCAGCCCTCCAGCACCTGTGCTACCCAGTGGGACGGGAGGCCCCGTTGCGCAGACGTGGCTGCGCTCAGCCAGCCCCGACGGCACTGGCCAGGAACGACGATGCTGCCTGGGGCCGGCTCAGCGCCCAGCACAACCCAGCGACGGCAGCCTCTTTCCTCTGACCTGCTCGGAGTCGAGCCTGCGAGACTCGCGCCAGCACCTGTACTCACTGCCGGGCCCTGGCTGTGAACAGGCTTCGTCTGCCGGGACGCAGGTGCCGCAGGTGCCCGGACGCCTCCCTGCACAGCTTCTCTGTGCCGACCGCCTCCCTCGCCGGGCAGAGGAGGAGAGGAGCTGCCGGGCTCTTGCCGAACCCCTGGGTTGCCTGTTTTAGGGCACAGAACAGAAATTGCTGTCTTAGGAGAAGCGTCTATGTGGTTGATTACCACTTCAAAACCTGAACAGCAGCTGGATCCATGACTTAAGTGAGGAGCCAGACCTCTGCGGAGGAAGTAAACCGCAACCAGGGACCCCCTCCCCGGACTGCCAAGGCTGCACCAGGTAGCACCACTACATCCCGTTCCACCACAGGAGTCAGCAAATACAGGGTCCTGTACTAGGTGGGAGAAAAGGGAGAAAAAGCCACTCCTGCCCTGCGCCTGCCCAGGCGCGCCTTCCAAAAATGTCCAAAGTCAAAGAGAACACAAGAGCTGCGTACCAGGAAATTCCTGGCAATGAGCAGGGGACGAGCTACTAAAACAAGAGGCACAAGGAGAGCAAACGCCGTTCCCGGAAGCAGGTCCCTCGGCTGACCAAAGCCTCGGCTCTCGCTGCAGCAGCGGGAAGGGGCAGCGGCAGCTGGCAGTGAAAAACCTGCAGCAGTGGGAGGCATTAACCCCCGGGATTTCGTAGAGGGACCTACTGTCGCCCCCAGGCCCAGCCGCCCACCCCTGGGCCCCGCTCCTCTCGCCCGGGCGCTCGGCAGCCAGGAGGGTGCCGAGGGTCGCCCCGGTCATCGCCCACGCCGATGGCGCCGAGCTGCAGGAGGAGCTGCAGCAGCCGCCCGGCTCCCAAGAGCTGCAGGGCACCGCGAGGGGCCGTTGCCAAAACGTTCGCAGCTCCGGTCGAGCCCTGGCGCTCGGGCACCAGCCGCGGCCCTGGGGAGCTGCCGTAGCGCGAGGCTGCACGCGTGGGCACGGCAGCGGCAACGCCGCCGAGCCGGCACGGACCTAGTCCGGCTCTGGTGAAACGCCGCAGGCAGCAACCGGCGCCGGACTGGCCTGCGATCTGCTGGGTTGTCCAACAGGGCAGTAAAAGTCTGGGCATAAACCTAACAGCTGCTAATTGCAGTCCAACTATAAAGCTTCACTGTTCATTACCTAGCAAATCACAAGCACCAGCAGAGGACTGGCAAAGAGCTGCTTAAAAGCATTAGCTAATAAAGTGGAGAAACAACAAGGGAGCAAAACCGCCCTCCGTTAGACCCTCCATACCCTCAGGAACTCTTACGGAAAGGGACGCTCCTGCTGGGCTCACCCGGACCAGCGCTGGCACCCTCCCTCGCTGGCTTTGTCTTCCCTGAGCAGCCCAGAGGAACAGGGAATCCTTCCCAGCCCTGGGCACAGCATCAGCTGCAGGTCCCTCAGCTTTGCTGCAGCTCGTTTGTTTTAGCCCAGGCACCTGTGCAAACAGGGAAAGAAAACACCTCTTGAAAATAATTGCCAGCACCTGAAGTTAAAACCAAGCAGGACAAACCAGGGCAACACACACAAACGGGCCCAATTCAGAGGGGCCCCTTTCTCCTGGGGGGTCTCCAGGTGCCTCCTAGTAGTGACCCTGAGCACAGGAACGAGCAGTGTCTCTGCTTCCACTATGTGCAGGGCTCTAGGAAACTACCAGGGCAAATCAGTGACTCTGGTTGTGCCCCGGGGTGCCCAGAACAACACCGTGGCGTCTCCGACCAGCGCGCCCGGCCTCAGGGAAAGGCACCGCGGGTGCATCAAAGCCAACGCTAAGCGGACCTGGGCACAACACGCTCGCCCCAGCTGGCTGGCAACGCTGCAGCCCCGAGCCAGCGCCATAAAACCAGCACATTTGGGGAGTCTCACAAGCCAAGCTGCCATCACACCTCACGGGCATCTTAAAAAGCCCCAGGGAAACATTGACCACCACCCCAGAAAAAGCCCCAGGCTGGAAACGGGTCCCCAGCCCTGCCACAGCCGGTGCCCAGCTGCACCCGTCCGCCACCGAGAGCCCTCGCAGGGCAGCAAACACCCTCAGCAACGGCCTCGCGCCCCAAAACACCCATCGCCCCAGCACCCGCTCCGCAAACCCGGGCCCAGGCCGGCCGACGGCCCAGGCGACGCCAAGGCGGCCGAGAAGCAACATTTGCACCAGCAAGTGCCCCCTGTCTTCACCCAAAACAGCCCCCTCAGACTGCCCCGGGGGCCCCCCCCAACCACCACCACGGCCCCAGGGAGACCCTAACTGCCCCCCTGCCCCATAGCACCCCCTGACTGCCCCAGGGAGCCCCCAACCACCCCTCAGACCCAAGGAGCACCCCCAAACCATCTTGCTCCCCCCAGAAACCCCCAACCACCCCAAGGAGCCCCCAGACCACTCCCCAAGCACCCCAGGGAGACCCCCAACCTGCATCTCTGTGCCCAGGGGCTCCCCTAGGCTGCCTCTCTCCTTAGGGAGCCCCTCAAACACCCCATGGAGCCCCCCAATCGCCCATCCAGCCCCAAGAGCCCCCCCCAAACACCTCACTCCCCAAGGGCCCCCAAACCACCCCCAACCGGCCTGTGGAGCCCCCCAACCGGCCCCCGGGCCTAGGGAGCACCCCAGAGGGCCCCTAAATTGCTCCCAACTGCCCCGGGGAACCCCCCAACCTGCACCTCTGTCCCCAGGGGCACCCCCAGACCACCCCCCAAACGTCCCAGGGAGCCCCCAACCGCTCCCCCAGCCCCAGAGCACCTCCAACAGCCCCAGGAGCCCTCAACTGCCCCTCAAGCGCCCAAGAGAGCCCCCCAGACCGCCTCGTTCCTCGGACAGCCCCCCAAATGCCCCCCCCAGGCCCCAGAGGGCCCCCAGAGCGTCCCACATCGCCCCGGGGGCCCTCAACCCCCCCAACCGCCCCGGGGAGCCCTCTCGACCGCTCCCCCCGGCCCCAGACCGCCCCCAACCGCCCCCCGGAGCCCCCCAACTGTCACCCCCGGCCCCCCAACGCCCACTAACCGCCCCAGAGGACCCCTAGAGTGTCCCCAGCTCCCCCGCCCCCCCCGACCGTCCCCCGACCGCCCCCGCCGGTACCTGCTCCTGCTCCCGCTCCGGCTCCGGCTCCCGCTGGGGCCCCGCCGCGACGGCGCCGCCTGGCGGCCGCGGCCGGTACTGCAGCTCCCCCCGCCCCCACCCGCCGGGGGCTCTTGAAGCCTCGGGGCCGCCGCGCACCTGCCGCCCCTCAGCGCCCCGGCGGGGCCGCGCTCGCCCGCACCAATCAGCGCTCGAGGCGCGCGCGGGAGCCGCCAATGGGGAGCCGGGGCTCGGGGAGGGGGGCGGGGCGGTGCTGCGGGCGCCCCGCGCGGCCCTGCCGACCCGGGTTCAGCCTGGCACCACTGAGACAGGGCTGAGGGTGCCCTGGCCCGGGGGCGCCGCTTTACTGTCTCCCTTAAACGAGGGCTGATGGCACTGGAGTAACTGAATCGCCCCGTCAGCGCCCCGCCCGTCCCCAAGGATAGGTCTGGCCCTCCTTGTAACGCTTGGGCGCAGCAGTCGTCGGCCGAGTCAGGCCTGAGCAAGGCCCGCGTGTCGCGCTACGTTCACCTCCCTAGAATAACCGGCGCGAAGCCCGGCGATCAAGTGTTTTGTCCGTGACGTGCCTTGCCCCGGGCATGCAGGCAGGCAAGAGCCGGGGTGCACGCGTAGTGCTTCTCACCTCTGGCGGTGCACGAGCGCTCCGGGGCCGCAGAGCGCCGCGTCCGCGACTCCCCAGCGGGCTGGCAGCAGGGCCTGCAGCTGCCGTCGGCCACTGCGGCGCCTCGAAGGCACGCGGTGGTGCTCCTTCCGCGCTTGCTTTCTGAAATCTTCCCTCTTTCTTCTGTGCTGTGCCGCTCAGATGTCTTCCGCGTTTGCTGCTTTGAACTACAAAAGAGTGAAGCAGAGTTAACTGAGCTCCCTTTTAGCAAGGAAGGCCTGTGAGATTGCCTCGGTTAAGATGGAGATTTGCTACTCAAGGAGTTGGGGGGATATCAAATGAGCCAGGGAATTTGTTGCTCTTCACACAGTACCACTGAGCAATTGCATCTTACACTGCTGTGAACAAGGGCATAATTACCGATGCTCGGAGAGGCAAGATACTGTCTTTCCAGGCAGTAAGTTTGTGTCCCCAGCTGCAGGGACGCCAAGAAGCTCTTCCCACTGTTGCTCTCGCTGAAGGAGCCAAGGCAGAGGGACCTGCTGGCCAGGTGCAACATAAAACCTCCCCAGGAGCACGTGTTGGTCTGCAGCTGAGGATTTTGCGCTTGGGAGACTAGCAGAAAGCAAGCTGCAGCAAACGTGATGTCTGCCTGAAGGACAGAGTCCCTGTGAGGTGTGGATGGAGCTGACCTGCTTCCACCAACTGCGCTGTTATTAATCCCGACTGTTAGCCGAAAATCAGCCTTGGCTCACCCCTGCCCAGATTTGAGCACTGTACTGATGCTAGGCCTTGTACTTCACTAGTGGACAGTATCAGCATGTTTAGTTTTCAGATCCACTATGTTTTTTCTGATATTGAAGACAGAGCATTTACCACTGCGTAGCACACTTAAAACGCTAGCTGTACGCATTAACCTTTCTTCCACCATGTTGTTACATCAGCCTTGCCTGTATGTTGCTACAAAGGCAAGTAGCTCCTGTTCTTCAAAACACCACATACCTAGGAAGGGATGTTACTATGGGATGTTACTATATGAAGACCTGCATTACCTCTGTGCATCTTGCCTGACCTCCAGTTATGCCACTGAGAAGGGGAAAGATGTAGCAAGATGTGTCCCCCGTACCACAACTTCACTAGAGCTGTTGGCTCCACAGCCACCGAAGCGGCTCCATCGCTCCTTGATAGATTCCTTCACTTCTGAGCGTCAGTGTGCTTGGTGACCCCGGGTCGCTCATCCTCGCACGTGTGCCTCCATTACGATTAGTCCGGATGACCTGTGAGGCCGAAGTCGCCTCAAGGGTCATGTGGACCCCCACAATCCATAGCAACAGCACCCTTAATGAGATAGCCCGGCAGAACCGAAACGCGCGTTGTAGCTCTGTACAGCAGCCATCAAGTGGTTTGTCCTATACGACTTGTTCGCTCGAGCAGTTCGTTCCGTTTCCTGAGCGTGACTGCTTGCTCTGACTCTCCTTCCCCTGTACATCTTTTGGCCTATCTCTGTTAAAGGCTTTAGGCTAAAAGCAGAAAACACACATCCTAAGCATTAATAAAACATCTGCCAGAGCTCAGAAGCCTTAGTGCATTCCTTCAGGCCTTCCTGTATGTAATTCCTTCTTGCTATAAGGCCGGTCGTACAGACCGATTGGTTTGCAGCGCAAAGCTGGCACCCTCCCCCAGATATTCTGTAAGTCTCTGAATCTGCAATAGAAAGGCAGGTAGCAAATTAAAGCAAACGCTCATCAGACAACAGTCAAGTCTCTCTGTCCTACGAAAGAGGTGAGGGGTATCTAAACAAACTACAAAATACGTATGCTGCGAGCATCTAGCAGAACAAACCTGGCACGCGCAAATCCCTTTCGTAACGGAGTCTAATTGCTTCCTAATGAACAAGAAAACAGATTAAGGACTAGTGTTTCCAATCTGACGATCTTTAATTAACCACTGCCCGTGAGAGGAACCTCAGAGGTCATTGTAAAGCGTCATGAAACCTGAACCTTTTTTCAATACACATTATTTACAGAAGGAAAAACATACTATAGCATCCTGGAGGAAGAAGACTGCCATGATGCTTTGAAACACTTAAGAATGGAAGCGGAGAGCAGAGGAGACCTGAGCATTTAGTTCTCTCTAACAGGGCGAAAAAGCCTATACTGAATACCAGGACCAAGGACGCAGCAGTCCAACCCCACAAAGCATTATTAGCAGCATCCCAGTGGAGTCAACCGCACTACCCTATCTGCATCTACTTCCTCAGCTTGCGGTGGGAAGTCAACAGGAATCTGAAGAAAAAACAAATGCTGTATCAAGAGCAATGTACTGTGAGAAAATCATTTCTGCACTGCCTAGAGGAACTGGAAGCCCAATTACTGTTAGCTTTAATGAAAACTGAGTAACCCTAGCCCTCAAGCAGCAGTGAAGCAGCAGAGAGAAATAGAGAGAAATCAGTTTTATACTGCCTCAGGGAGAACAAGATACGTATCTCTCAGAGAAGACGTGTCCGTTCTGCAAAGAGAAAGCTGAAAAAAGAAACAACTTACAGACTGTTGTTAGTCTGCCAAGAACGTGGATAAATACAAACATGGACCCAAAAGACAAGACGCAGAAGCTACATATTAACTTGAAGATGGTTTCAGCTAACTTTGCAGTCGTGGCAGGCTTCAGCTGTGCGTGTGGTCATTCCCTTCTAAGCCACGGTAAGCGAGTAGGACATCCTTCATGGTGAGAAGCAGAGGCAGGAATGAACACCTCACACCCATTTCAGATGGGCTGCCAGCAACTGCAGTCCTTAACTGTCTGCTCAGACTGAAGCTCAGCTATGGTTTTATATGCTATGTTTAGATGTGTGCCTCAAAGGATCCGGGACTTACCTGCACCTCTCTTGTCGTCTCTTAGTAACTGCGGTCCAGTTTTCAAGGTTGTCCACCGTAATGTCACAACAGGGTGATGAAGTGTAATGCTGAAGGTCTCCAGTCTCTTGGATCAAACTCCTCTGCTATTCTGCAGCAGCACCACATGTTACATCCCAAACACATCCATCCCCACTGCTGAGCCTGCCTAAACCTCGGAACCTCCTTTTCTACATGTAACGCTAGCCACGTTTATCTCTCCCCTAAAAAAGTCCCTGCTCCCCCAGCAGCAGCAGTCATCTCCAGGCCCGTTTCCCCCCCCAGCCCTGAGCACCCCATCTGACTCAAGGCAAATCTCCAGGTGGCTGCCGGAAAGGAGTCAGCATGTGGACAGGAAGGTCAAAGCCCCAGTCGGATGGAGTCTCCCTCTCTTCAGGCCACCCTGCTCCCCCAAAATATGGCTCATACCCCAAAAGGACAGCCTACTTTCAGTGGCAAAAAGGGACGTAGGGGAGAAGGCTCACCACAAGCCTGGCCATTGCTCAGCACTTTTTGGGGTGCGAGCGGTCTGGATGCAAAATGAGTGCGGGTTTGAGTCCATGCTCTAAACACAGCGAAGGCATAGCTGTTGTCACCAGCTACAGAAAGTCACAGAAACAATGCTACTGTTGCCAAAAATAATTCCCTTTTAAATTCTCCTCTAACAAAACATGGAAAGAAAGGGAAGTTACACCTTATTTAGAAGAATTAAGTTTTTGAATTTAGTTTTTGAAATGTCGTTCAAGCAAATAATTTTCACTATTTGCTCTTGTCTTGCCTGCACAGGTCAGAGCGTATTTGTTCACACCCTGTGAACATCAGGAGGTCAGGACAGCTTCCCAAGAGTCTCGCTGGCTTCACTGCGAGTCCAGAGTTCATGAGGGAGCATTTCTTATTCTCAAACCAAAAAATGCCATCTTATAAGCATTTGGGGGACTTTTTGCTTCTGTTTTTCCCATGGAAAAGCTTTCTAATTTCCTATCTAAATTTGCTCATGGACAGCTTATAATCAATATGTTCTTGTGTCAATACTTTCTTGTAGCTAAACACGCGTTGGTTTTATTCCCTAGTATTTAAGATCTTATCCCAGCATGTGCTACATAGACTACACAACGGGGAGCTCTTTGCAGTTTCTCTCCTACAAAGAGCATCCTTCAGCAGTTTCTCTTTGAATTTGTTTAATTTTGAATTCAGCTTTCCTGACTATACCAAGTAAGGGTTTTCTAATATCCTGGGGAACTTTCAAAGCTATCAGAAACACCTCCTGCTCTCCTATCATAAAGTCCCACTGAGTTAGTCACTCAGTCTTATTTTTCTTGGGTTAATAAACCCAGAGCTTTCTTATCACCTAATATTTCTTACCGATGAGCTCCCGGACTCAAAGCCAGACATCTCTGTTGCAGCTTAAATCATGGCCTTACAATCAGTATGAAATTTCATGCCACTTTTATTATTTTATCTGCCAAGGCCATTCTATCCTTTCTGCCAGCCTTCATACAGTACATACGATTACACTCACCCCGTGGCACTGTGCTTGAGAGGACAGCTAGCCTCCTTTAACAGGTCTGGCGTCAGACAGAAAGCTACAACTCACACCATTACTTGAACATAAAAACAAAAGGAGCCTCCTCGAGTCAGGTGTGTTAGAGGAAATATTGCTCTAGCATCCAGAGAACAGGAGATAATTATCCTCTGAGTATATCCCAAGCCTCTACAACCACATCCCACATGACAGCAACATCAGAGTCTGCTTCAGGACCTACAAGAACAAACCAAAGTCTACAGCTGCAAGCCCAAGCATACTGCCACACTCACCCACTTTATCTCCTGCACATTAGCTTCCTCTTTAGCAGCTAAAAGGTTTTCAAAGGACAAGAAGAAATTAGACCACAAGATAGCTCCACAATGCATCACCCACTTCATAAGCTATCCTCAGGAAGAGAAAATGAATATCCACACCGTCATATCCGTGAGGAATCCATCTGGGACACAAATCTGAATCCTGCTCTGCTGGTTGCAGACTCCTATACCCACGACAAAAGCACACTGGAGTGTGCGCACACACACAAAACCAGCCCTTCCAGCTGAACGAGGATATTTCTACTTTTACTGGGGAAAACGGGCTTGTTTTTAATGAGGTGTTTCAAATTTCAGGGGATTGTTTTCTTTCCTCGGCCAGAAGGGACTCCTCCTCAACTGTGGCAAGCTCCTTCATGTGTTCTGAGGCATATAATAAAAAATATAAATACCTAATGAAAGTCTGAGGTTGATGCTCCCATCTCCATGCAGAACCTTCTCACCTCCGCTGTGGCCATCCATGCTGTGCGCTGCAAACCACGACAGCCTAGCACTTGTGTTTGATGTGCTTGCGTCCTGGCTCCTTTTGTCTAGGGCCTGGGAAAGCTATGACGTATTCTCTCTTTTCTCTCTGCCCCCACATTTAGTATTTTAAATGGGCCTTTCTGATTTCAGTTGTTGTTGACTGCTTTGAATAAGAACAGGCAAACCAGGTAGTAAATACTCACTTCATAGCCCGTGTCCATTAATTGCTTTCCTATGGTCATTAAAAAATAGGATTAAACTCATCACCAAGTCAGATCTTACGACATGGGTCATAAAGACCCCTGTGTGTAGGTAACTCTTTGTGTTAACAGCACGCCCGATACACACGTTTCTCACTGTTCACCCTCAGTGTACATCACTGCAGAGAGGACACCTGGTCACATCCCAAGCTGAGATGACATTTCTGCCTCACCCTTTGCTCCCAAGTATGCTGGCAGCTTGCGCCTTCTGTGCCTTGCCCTGAAGCCAGCAGCAAAGGTATCGGTGGAGATGTCAGAGGTGCATGGACCTCAGCTGCTGATACAGGCACTTGACATATCCCACCAGGCCCCAATTACCCTGACAGCCCCACCTGGGCCTCCACCACCCACACATTGTCCCCCATTGGTCCCAGCATTGCATTTAAGCTCAGGCTGGGGACTATAGGCTTTACCTAAGCTGTGCTATGTGTGTTCTTGGCTCTTGTTAGTGCTGCTGTTGTACAGCAGGATTACTGTCCCTGTTTTCCAGCTTGATCTTTGAGCTACCTTATTGTTGCAGGCTTGGTGGGGACTCCTAGGCTTTGGCCTGCCCTAGATAGTGTTGCTGGACTGGCTTTGGCTGCTGCTCAGGTACTGTGAAACTGTGTTGGGGATGCTTCCTTGCTCGTAGCCCTGGCTCTGGGCTGGTGTTCCTTTCCTAAGTGGCCTTTTTGTAGCTCTCTGTATGTAGCTGTGTGGCTGAGCTTTGGCAATGTGTCATGTGTAGGATGTTCCCCCTTTTCCAGCTGATGGAAGTGTGGCTGGAGTGTGTCTTGTCCAAAATATGCCTGGTAACTCTTTTCTTCCTGACCATTCAGAGGAAGAATGCTCTGTGCCCTAAGAAGTAAAGGAGTTGTGGTAGCACTCATCACCCTCCTCATGCCTTGCAAGACATCTATCACCCCTTTAATCCCAGCCTGAAAGAAAGGGCCCATTTCTGTAATCTGGCCACTTGGGAGCAGTGTGCTGGCTCTTCCTGCAAACCAGCAGCAGAGCAAGGGCCCCCCTGCTGGGGAAGGCAGGGTCCTGGCACAGGTTTTTTTTTTTGGCCAGGTGCAGAGAGGGGAGGGGGACCTGGGGTACTCTCAGCCTGCCCAGCAGCCTTTCTTCTCCTTCCTCCCCCTGAGAGGAGCACCCTAGAATACATGGTGGAGTAAGTATTGTACCTGTTACAGGCCTTGGCTATGGGGACTGGTGGGGAGGGAGAGCTGTATGAGCTGGTTCTGCTCTCCAGCTATGGGATCCCAGTGTCCTCCCCCACTGACTATGCCCTTCCAGCAGGCTTAGGGGGAGGAGGAAAGAGGCAAGGGGGAAAACCTTAGCCCTAAATACATGGGTGAACTGGCTTAACTTGGGCTAACTGGCTATATTTTCTCTTAAAGCTGATCTAAAAGCTACCCATGCCTTTGCTTTAGGGAAGCTTTCTCTGCTAGAGCTCAGTGTGGAAGGAGCTAGAGTGCTTTGTGCTGGGGACAGCTCTGTGCAGCTGCCTGCCCCAGCTGTACTGCCAGGTGTGGGGGTTAGAGGACCCTGCTAAAAGTGTCCCAAGGCAACGGGACACCTGAGAGCCCCCCACTTCAGCTCTTTTTGCCAAGCAACGTGTGCAAAAACCTCTAATGTATAACCCAGACATCCCCCTCACCACTGAAGGGGTGGTGACAGCCCACTGCCTGCCCTTGGGCTGTGGCTGCTCAATCCCTCCTTCTCTGCCTCCTCCTCCCTGCATCGGGTGGGCGGCAGCTGTCCCCTCTCTGCCTGTGCCCAGGCAGTGCAAGGTTGCTGCTTTCTTCCTCCTCTTCCTTCTCGCATGCCTGGGCAAGCACTGGCTGCCATGGACCCCTGGCACCTGTAAGTGGGGGTACCCACTGCAAGTGGGGTGGGGGGGGGTGGCAGCTTTAACATGGCTCGGGCTAATCCTCCCTGCTGCAGCTGCCAAGGGGAAATTGCAAGTGCTCTGTTAGCAACAGGTTGGGGTGGTGCGTGAAGGGGGTGCTGCTCCTGGGCTGTGGGTGCCTCGGCATCCCTGGGGATGTAACACTAGCCTGGGGCTACGTGAGGGTGGTGGCACCCCTCTGCATGCTGCTTGCACTGTCCCAGAGGGTGTGGGACAGCAGTACTGACCCATCTGTGTGCTACGTGGGGGATGGCAGCACCTGCTTCTGACCCAAAGGGCTTCATGGCTTAAAAGGAAGGGACTTCTCCCCTGAGGGCATGTGGCAGCCATACAGGCAGTGGGGGACTGCTGTGAAAAATGTATTTGTATACCTGCTGCTGAAAGCGCTGTTTCAAATGCTGTGGCCATTTAATCCTTCTGTGGAGCTCCAGCTTTTTAGGAAGAAAAGCCGCTCCTAAAGATGAAGAGCATTGCTATGTAAAACTACTTACTAAAGCCATTTGTGTAACTTGAATTGCTTCTCTTGCTGACCAGCTACAAATGGATTTCAACTTTGAAGGGCCTATTTTATAGGGCACTTGTCAAATGCTGCCAGTTAACATGGTAGCTCTGCTGAGGCTGACATTTAGACAGCCATATGCCAAGTACTGAAGTTATCTGCTCAGTGTACTGTGAATGAAGTCACTGCATGTCTGGTGCTGTATATTAGAGCTAGTTGTCAGGTTGTTCTACCTGTAATGGTCTAGATGGTACTGCTGTGCGTGTCAGCAGGTGCAACTGCACTCCAATCAACACCAAATGTGCACACATGCATGTAAGAACTTACCCTGGATTAAAGTTCCTGTTGAAGGGAATCAACAGGAAAACACTTGTACATAATTTCAGATTGTTTTATGTCAGAAGTAGGTGCTTTGTAGTCCAGTAAACTGCTGACTACTATCAGAAAAGCTTTGAAGGGGTGACTTGAACAAGTACTTTCTCAGGGACTAAAAAACAGTTTTAGCTGCTGTTTTGCTCTGATGAACACCGACTACATGGGGTGGGGAGGAAAGCACTGGAGCTGTAAGTACCTTGTTCTCTAACTCTGCAGAAGAATTTGGCTTTTCTTGAACATAAATTTGAACAGTGTCCAGTTGCTGCTGGTGTAAAATGGAGTAGAACTGATTGCAATTAATTTGCTGGGGAAACAGTAATTGGATACAAAACTCCTTGCAAGGTAACCTGTGTTCAATGCTGTCAGTCAGGTACCAATAAGATGGCATCTTGAACCAGACAGAAGGACCTGCATTTCTTCACCTCCCCCCAGAAGGAAAATCTTTAGAAGAAAAACCCTAATTCCAGTCCCTGCTGTTCATGAGGTAGAGCAGACACATGCTTGGTCTCATTGCCCAATGGGCACACCACAGCCATTATCATGTAGACGTTAATCTTGTCTTTCATGACCATATTGGTAAAACCTTGACTCACTTCCATAGCAATCTAAGGTCTGGTAAGTTAAAAGCTGAGTTTCCATACTATGTAAATTCTGCTAAGTCATCTAATTGTGTAGATCTCAGATTGCAGGATGCATCCTGTGTGCCCAGATGTAAAGGGCTTGTCTTGCTCTGCTTCATGTTACATAGAGATCTAGCCATCCACATCTCTGAACACTGTACAGACAGCCCAGGAGGATGTACAGCAGTGCCACAGTCTAAGGTAGGCCTAGGCAAGTGTAGAGGACTAGGGGAGAGGTGGGTAGCAAACTGCCTGGGGTGGAATAGCTATTGCTGCTGTATGAGCTGGCAAAGGTCTCCCAAGGGAGGAACAGGACCATGCGGGGAGGAAAAAGACAGGTACCAAGATGTCTGGCTGTCCTAGCTTTCCTGCATGTTGTCTGTGCCTGGGGTCTGGCAAATGACGATTGCATTAGAATAGTTCAACTGCTTCTAGAGCCTTACTCTGGTCTTGGGATCTGGGTTTCATTCATCAAACTAGTATCACTCAGTAGTTTCCACACAGATAAAGATGCCCCTAAAAATGGATCCTGATCTTAGTTCTTCCTCCAGTTAGGATACTGGTAGTCATATAGCCTGTCCTACTAAAGAACTAAAATGGGATTGCTTGCCCTGACTGTCTCTGCTTATGGGACTGAGGTATTTCAAAGATAAACAACATAGGATGAGTCTAACAGGGTGGTTCTTACCAGGACACCTGAGCCATTGAACTGCTGAGCATCCTGAACTCCCAGAAACTGAAAGCAGCAGACAGCACTTCATGTTCACCAGGTAAGAATTACAATTTATTCCTATAATGGTAAATAGTTGGTAGCTTGACAGTAGCTGAGGCCAATATTTGATGCCTTAATACCCTTAGATCAAGAGAGGTGGTTACATCATCCTACTGTAGCTTGCTTTCTAGATGAAAATGAATTTCAATTACCTCAAGCCAAGGATGAGAGGTTCTGAAAACATTGATCTTTCTGGCTCAAACTTGTAGCAGAACAAGAACTATATTCTGACCACGTTTATTGCATCTGGAACCAATTAGCCAATTCTAGCTTCTTGAGAAGCACACAAAATGTGTGCAGAGCACTGCACACACAAATAGTAGTTGTCATTCTGAAAAAATGACTGTTCAAATTTAGCTCTTCACTTTTAAGGAAAGTAACTTACTGTTCAGTTTCAGCAGCAACTAAAATTGAAGCTTAAACCCATAGGGCTGAGGGTTTCATTAAGAGGCTACTAGTTGCCCAGTGACCCTAGTCAATAGAATTAGAGGTCTCTTAGTTGGTTAATGCCTTGCAGTTAAAAACCTAAGTTGTTAGAGCAACTTGCTGGTAGCAGTATTGTATGACAGGTATAGGTTATGGTGGTTAAGATATATGTTGAAATTATAGGACTACAACAGTTCAGTGGCCAATAAAATATAATATACCATTCAGCATGTGCTACTGAAAATACATTTAGAAATGCAACAAGGGAAAAATGGGGCACATCTGAGTTTGTTACTGTTGAACAAAATAGGGTTGGGGTAGAGAGGGCTTAGTTCCATGTGACCAACTTAAGCTAGAGCTGAAGTACTCAGGGTGCAGGTGCAAGGAAAAAGAACCTTTTGGGATCTGAAATGCATCTGTGCAACTAATTTAAGCTAGGTGCAGGTAATGACGTGCTGGTAGCTGGTTTCATTGATTCTTGGAGTGGTGGGTAGCTTCCTGAAATCAGCCTAGCGCTAATCAGTGGTTCTTTTGGTCACTGGAAAACTATGGACCACAAACCACAACACCTTACCATGCCATATGTAACTCCTGGGTGCACTGAAGTCCTTGGGGCTGCATGCCAGTCTCCCATCCATCTCTGAAAGCAAGTGTTGTACCTGGGGAAAAGCACAGAAAAGGAGATAGGGGTGACTTTGTGGGAAATAGCTTCTATGCTGGGACAGAAGAGAAATTCAAACTGTAAAACTTAAGCTTGATAGACTGCTGAGAGGTCAGGAAGCTAGGTGTACCATGACAAGAAACATGTAAAATCATGCCCCTATCAATCAGAGGCACCTCTCAGTGTGGTTACCTATCCAAGTGAGGTTAAAAGATGAGTGGAGTCAAATATTCAGTGCATAATTCAAGTCACTGGGGCAGCATACTGTGGAGGTAAAGTATTAAATGGATTCCAGTGGTTAGATCAATTCACAGAATTAATCTGTGGATAGTTAAGGGAAACTATTCAGACAGCCTCTGTTTTGCTAAGTGCCTAAAGCCTACTATTGGAGCCTCAGCAGGTGTGGGAAGAGCTCACTACTTGAGTCTTCTGCTGTCCTTTCCCCATGGTGCTGGCTGCTGCTAGAGATAAGGCTGGCCTCTTAAGGCTAGAGCAAAGACTTCACCTGCCTATCTTGTATGTAGTATATTCAGCAATTAAAGATAAGTAGCACTGCCTCTGGACAAATCTCACCTTTGGCTCTGGCTAAAAATTAAGGATTCAACACTGAACTGCTGCATACAGTGAAGCTCTTCCTGCCTTTTCCCAGGCAAAACATTCTGCCTAATTTCTCTTGAAGCATAATCAGATATTCCACTGCCTGGAGATCTTGGGTGTGGTGGTAAAATGCTATTTTGATTGTAACAAGCCCTAAAGAGCTATGCATGTTCTGAGTTAAAAGCAAAAACGACAGCACTTCAACTACAGGTTCATGCTGAAAGTACAACAGGTTGGGTTTGTAGCAGTGAACTACAAATAGCATGTAAACGGTATATATGGGAAGAACGATCAAATTTGAGATCTGATCCCAAAATAGTATCAGATGTTACAGACTTACAGACTTATTTGCACATGATGGCAACTCACCTAAAAAGCAGCACTGGCACAACTCCTAGCTGAGGACAAGCCAGGCTTGCAGCTGTTGCTCTAACCCTCCCTACCATTTGAAATGGGCTATTTGGGGCAGGTGGGGTACAGCTTTGTTTTTGTCAAAGCTATTTGACAAGCACCTGTGCTTTTGTGGAATAGAAGTAAATATCTGGAAGGAGGTTGTCTCTAAACTTATAGTTTGGGTCCTGTTGCTGTAATTTGAGGCCAAAACTTGATGCTTATTAGGCAGCTTCCTCAGGTTTTTTCTTCCTTTCCCCTCTGATCTGCAGAAGTATTTGTGCTCTCCTGTATATAGACTGCACTTGACTCAATATTGTATTGTCTGCTTTCCTCTGTAGAGAAGAATGAATATATTACAGATACTAGGCTCTGTGTGCCTTCATGCCTATCTTAGAGAATGGCATTTCTATGCTAGAACAGACAAAAAATAATTTTGTGGCTCTTGCTCATTTTGCAAGATTGTAGATGTGACCAGTGCAAAGAAGCATTGTGATATGTCTATATGCATTGGTATTGTCTTTGTTCGGACTTGTGGCTGGCAGCTCACCTTTTTTCAGGTAGAGAAAGGAGGCTGGGAAGGACAAGGGGAAAACACCTTGTTCCATTCCAGTAGTCATTCCAACTGAAAACATTTTTCTGGGCAAATACATTATTCTTTCAATTATATTTTTACCTCCTACATGTTTTAATGTGATAAATGTGATCCAGTTCTATGACTGTTGCTTGTAAACTGCACTACCCTCTCTGGCTTTTAAAATTAAAATTTTGATTCCTTTTAGGAAAGGTATTCTAGCACTTCTGAAGGAAGCTGTCACAAGCACACTACTTGCTAGCCTCATTCTCTTCTGTTACATTTTTGCTTGCTTAGTGAAAGCATTCTTGTCTATAGTGCCTTTCTGAGGGTGGCGAGGTAAACACAGAGCCAGGATGTAAGACCTGTTTCTTTGTACACCAGTGGATTAGCTTACAGCCTGACTGGGCTCCTAAATTATTGTCACTGTTTGACAAGTGTCCTCTCCACTGGACCATCTCATGCTTTGCCCACCCTTCAGCTCCCACCTCTATAACGGGATTATCCTTGCTTCTTCCTCCTACCTACTCTCCCAGTTGCTGGGCTCACACTGAATAATCCAAATGATGCAGGTGTCCTCTCCACTTTGGAAAGCTCTGACAAGGAGCAAGTCAAGTGCAGAGTGTTAACCTGCACAGCAGGTGAGATGACAGTCTTGTGGCTTACCCTCCAGCCAGTCCTGAAGGGCTGGGGGTGGCAAATCTGCTGCCAAGCCAGAAGGCTGCCAATTAGGGGTCTCATCTCCCATCAGTGGGAATTCTGGGCTGTGAAAGCCCAGCAGCAAACACTCAACTCTACTGGTCAAGGTAGGGAAACAGTGAAAAGGGCCTTCTTTCCCTCTCCCTGAATTAAAGGAATGACTTTATTAATAAAATGATTGACAAACTCAGTGGTACTGAAGCTGAAACGCATTACAAGCAGGGTACTGCAGAGCACTGGAGGGCAACAAGCCCGTGATGCTCAGCATTTGTCTCAGAGCAGCAGACATGCTTGCTCTTGCTCTAGCAGAGGTTAGCTAATACCTAGGAAGGCTTTGCTAGCCTGCTTTCTAGACACTGCAAACACTGCTGCATGTGGCTACACACGTCTGTAAATGCTGCTCTTGCCCTGGTAGTGTTGTCCTACAGCACTTGCAGTCAAGTTTTGCTGCTGATCACTAAAGACCCTTTACATTCAACCAGCATCTTGTCACTTCTCATGCATGTGTGTGTCTAGATGGCAAAGTGCACTCATTCCACCTTACCTCTGCTTTCTGCAGTCACAACTGGAAAGGCCTTTGTTCCTTGGCTGTAGCAAGTCAAACCTTCCACTTCCAAGTGCTAGATGACACTGTTCTTAAAAAAAAAAAAAAAAAAAAAAAAGTTCTGAAGGGGGCATCCCTCGCAAGTATTAGTTTATTTGAAAATATACTAAACAGTTCATGTACAACCACAAGCAGATGCTTCTCAGTGTTTGTGATCTCTAATACTGCATTTCAATTACCTGAATATTATCAGGGGGCAGAACTGGACACAGGAAGCCTTCCGATACCTTGACTTGGCTTCCATGAGCATTATCAGAGCACTTGATTAGATATCACAGACTTTCCTCAAAGAGGTTCACTCCATACACATACATGCTGGGCTCCTTGCTCAGGAGGTGGGTAGGTCTTAATTTTAAGCTTGGGCATAGGTCTTACTAAACAGGAGCAATCCAAGCCTTGTACTCATGTATTGTACATCTGCCTTGTAGCCTACTTGGCCGAGTTCTTCATGGGAGATGAACTTATCTCCCATGCTGATGAGATCAGTGGTAGTATCATCCCTCTCTGCCATCCTGCTGCTGAATGCAGAGGGGAGTCCAAGGGTCATCAGACTGTCCAGAGCCTTCAGCTGCATTGTGAGTTCTCAAGGGAATTTTCATGAAGACAGCAAAAGCCACTCCCAAATATAAGGGGGGGCGCTGAAACAACTGATGACTTTTTGGGCTTAATTAAGGGGCTGGAGTAAGTGTGCCTGTGCAGGGAAATCTTGCTTTAATCTTATACTGGAAAATAGTTGGCTGGGATTGCAGTTAAAAGGTAAAACAGCCTGACAGACATGCAGGAGGAACCTTAAACTCAGAAGCTTAAAGGTTGGCTAAGCATTAGGCGACAAGAAGGAGGATTATAATGAGAAGCAAGAAGAGTAACCTTATTTGTAGCCCATGTTATACTTCTCCAAAATGCGTGTCTGTTACTTTACAGCTATGATAAGGGAACATAAATGCAGAAAATATGTTCTCTGAGCACCTCTGGTAGCAAAGCCATTGGGTAACATGCATTTGCCTTTGTAACCAAGACCCTGCTCAGCTGTGGTTCAGACACCACTGTGGTATCTCTGTTGTGCGCTGTTAATCCTTGGTCTCCCCTGCACAGTCAGCCATGCAGCTTGATGATAAATGCAAAAAAGGCAAAGCAAACTGTTGACAACATCCTACCCCACAGGCCACCTTGGGCCTAAATTTAAAATCTTGGATTTCACATCTCTCTATGGGGAAAGCGGGTGGAAACCATGAATATGCTGGAAACAGGGATAAAGTTCCCCTACTGGAATCTGAAGCTCTACCACTTACTTGCAAAGGGCAGGAAATGCTTAATAGAGCAAGGTTTTATTAGGAATTTTCATCTTTCAGCCTCATTCAGTGCAGTCTTGATAAAACGCACAATAAGGATTTGTTGCAAAGACTGTGCAATATTTGAATTTCACAGAAGAACAAAGAGCAGTGTGCAACTTGACATTTCCTGCACAGTAGAAGGAGTAATTGGTTGCTGTGAATGCCCTCCCTACCACAGCATCCTTTGATTTGCATTTGACTAGATCTAGCCTTTGGACAAAAGACTCCACACGCCTGGCTCAGGTGGAGGAATAACAGAAATCACAGGAATAAAGAATAACTTATTGTGTTGTCTCCTACAGTAATCCTACTGTTAGCATTACCCTTCGCAATGAAGGCAGGGAAAGTGCAAGATTTTAAAAACCGACTTTGACCAAATATCTTCTTTGGTCCTGGCCAGAGCGCTGAGCATTAGGGAGAATAAACAGCACAATAAGTCCACTTACCGGCGTTCTGCACGCAGCTCTAAGATGGGTACTTACCCTGGCACTTTGCATTTATGAAGAAGAAATTTGCTTGCAGAAAATTCACACTTTCCTTGTGACTTACTTATTTTTAGTGTGGCTCTTTTATCACTGGTCCTCTCCTGAGCTGAAAGCTTACTCTGTGTGAGACAGAGTCAGGGGTTATTTTCAGATAAGACGTGACTCCTAGAAGTTTCATGCAAAATCTTAAATGGACATAGGAACAGGGAAATCTTCATTTCTACAGCAGATGGCACATATCTTACTCACAAATATTCTCAGACAGTGTTTGGCAATTGAAGCCTTTTGTCTAGAGAGTAATTATTCCTGGAGACAGTGCAACTGCAAAATAGCGAGAGCTCTTAACTTAAAGGAACAGTAATAGAGAAACCAACATCTGTAATGAAATCTTTACTCACCAAAGAGGCAGTTTTGTCTGCTGCACTTAAAATAGAGCAAACCAAGCTGCTTCTTTTTGCTGAGAATCGAAAATTGCTGCACTACAGCATGTCCCGTACGCTTCTCAAGCCTCAGCCTGGTACTGGCTCTTTGGCTGGTGAAGAGTCAGCTCTGTGAGAGAGAGCACAAGTCTGTCCGGCTTACAAGGAACTGCAGACGTGTCCTTCCTATCGGGCCTGCTAAAGCCCAAGTGATGCTATGATAAAGAATTTCTGATATGTCCAGGGAATGCAGAGAATACACGGCAACATCTTTTGAAGCCATCTCTGGTAGGTGAAATGGCTCCATCCCTTTCAGCCCTTTCTTACAGATCACGATTTCTGGTCTGCTGATCTTTCCTGCTCCTTTCTTCTAGACGACTTCTGCTTGCTGCCCACCTCTGTTTGGAATTACAGTGACCCAAACTAAACCTAACGGACGAGCGGAGCCCTGAATAACATGAATTCCATGTGTTCTGCAAGTTACCGTTGTGCACACCCTAATAGGGTGTTTGCCATTTCATGTCAGGCCAAGTGCTGCTGTGTTCAGCTGGGGACTCAGTACCACCTCTAGATCCTGGTGTGCAGGACTGCTGTGTAGCAGCTGTTCCCCAGTCTGACTCATGAAGTGCTCTGCACTGGTCCCTGCTGAACAGCCTTTGAGTGTTTAGCCTGGCTGGCGAAGGCAGCGGTCTTTGCAGGCCAAGGGCCTGGTCGATGATTAGTCCTCTTTCCCTGATAGCATTTCTCAGGGCTCCTGCCTCTTCTTCCTTCAGCACATCCCTTTTCTTAAAGGTAGAGATCACATGTGACCATTTTTGGTTCTCCTCTTCCTTTCACGTCCTTCCTGAATCCTGAAAAAGTGCTGCTAACAATACTTCACTGAGTCAGGGAAGTTCACAGTTTTTGTCTTCAAAAAAAAACCTCTATCTGGCTTTCTCTGTCTTCTGATTCTTCTGATCCACTGAATCATAGCTCAGTCCCTTCATTGCTCTTGTCCTTATTTCTAAGGCAGTTACAGAAGGAGGTATTTCTCTGCTTTGCCATCCCTCAGGAGTTGATCTCATTTTGAAGCTGGCTTTTCAGCAGAACAGAGATGCTATCGTTTTCCAAGGCTTCTAAGAAAGGTGTGTATTTGACCCGTTATGGAGTAGAGAGCTCAGGACAACGACAAGATAAATCTCGTGGTGCTTACCACACTGCATTTTCCTCTTCCACAGTGACATGCTTCTGTTCTTCAGGCCCCCAAAGTTTCCTTATTTGTGTCTGTTTCAGCTTGTAAGGCCTCAAAGAATTCTGTGATGAGATCTCACAGAAAATCACAACAATAAAATCAGATGGCTGCGCACAAAGGGGAAGCGGTACTGGCTGGCTCTGCTTGCCAGAATTCCTCCACGTGGCCAGTATAAAAAGAATTGCATTTACTTCATAATTACCTGGGACTGCTCTTGTAAAAAGGCAAAATTAAGTCTCCGTTTCCAATGGCGTGAGATTGTGCTGGTTGTGCTGTGAGACTTCACATTGCATATTTGTTTATGGGGTGGTGGGGGGGGTATTACTGGGATTTTAACGGTTTGAGTCTAGCACTTTAAAAAACCCAGTCTCTGGAACTGTGGGGTTCTTGACGGGCTGAGGCTCTTGACGTGCTTTTTTGGAGATTTGCCTCTGGTACATTCAAAAAGAAGAACATTTCTGTGCTCCTTGCCTTTTTCTGATGTAAGGACAACAAATGAAGTAGGAAGGCCTTATGTCCTTATCAAATTACCCTATCAAATTACCCTATTACCTTATCAAATTAGTGGACACTAATTACTTTTATTTATCATCTTGTAATATTTAGGTAACATTTTTCCTTTTTCTCAGATGACTTATGCTTCGGTCTTATGTGCCTCTCCAGGTTATTCATCCTTGTCCGTTTTAGGGGGCAAGTACCTTAGCAAAACACAAAGCATTTCCTTTGTTCCTCCTTCCAGCCAATCCTCTTCCACCTCAGCTTCAGCATAACACACATCTCTATATGGTGCCGTCTCCTGTGAGCGAGGGAGGGTATTGGTAAGGCTAGCCCTAGTAACCTTAACAGCAACATCTTCACTGCAGCATGAATTTCTAATTTGAACCTGCACAAATCATTAATCATTCTTAAGGAGCAAAAAGGCGCAGATGGCCTGACCTTTTTCAGACACTCGGGACTGGGCACGTTGCTACTCTTTGCTAAAACTTTCAAAACTGAACGTGAGGCTAACCAGGAGCATGAGTCTGGGGCTGACAGTACAGAGCAAAACTCCCAACCGTTTTCTTAGACGGTTGCGTCTACAGTCTGAAATGCAGTGATGAGCCCACAGAGAGCTCCAGCCGCTGCTCTGGTTTACACACAAAGATGTATCAGGTGCCAGATCACTGGCGCTATCTGCTCCGTTTCTTGGTGTTTCATTTCCTTTGCATTAAAGCAAGCTCCCTGGCCGCTGTCAACACTAGCTGCCAAGAGAAGGTCTGAACACAAGCACCCGTCTTTTTTAACTGAATACCCCGGAGTCAGGAGCAGTCTACAAAGCAAATCAGAGCTACAAACCAGATGTTGGTGCTTGAGATTCCTGGGCCCAGGTCTGGGCTTCATCCTGTAGCGCCACGCCAAGGAGAAGGAGACCTCGCTTCCTGGCCTAGCAAAGGAAGCTCCGCTGAAGAGCGCTGCCTCTCATCTAGACGCTCCCAGCGAACGGGTGGCGGCTGGGCAGGGGCTGCTCGGGCTTCTGCTCTTCACTGACCTGAGAAGGTGGCTGGGCAAAAAGAGGAAAGGGAGCCACAACAAATCCTCTTCTTGTCAGAGGCCAAAAGGCAGCATGAACGATACCGAGCTTTAAACAGGGCTTCAGGGACTCCGCATTTTCTGGGATTTACAGAGCACAGCTCCACATCGGTGATGAAAAGAACAGCGCAAACTACTACTGTCAAATGTCTATATTTGGATTCTGCTTATGCTCTGCATCTTGGGCATGTCTAGATGCAAATGCAACAGTGCCTCTTTTCTAAAGCGAATCATAAAAGTGGCATTAAAACACTTTCCACAATAACTGACTCGGATCTCAGACTAATTAAAACGCTTGACGTGTAATACATTGGAATAAAAATATTTTAATCATTTTTGAAAATAGTTGTGGAGTAAAAATAAAAGCAGACATACAGTCTTTCTGCATAAGGACGATCAAAGAGATATACAATTATTACGGTTAGCTTATATATTTTAACACAGCACTATACATAAGCAGCCATTTTCTGGGGAGAGATTTAGATTCTCGCCTACCTACACCTTAACATGTAGACACTTGAATGAACGTGTAACAATGCAGGGCCATTACAACCATTGTATTGTTGTTGGCTTCTAACAAGGCAGAAGGCTGCAGAAAACTGTATTTTTTTCACTACTCTTCTTGTTCCAATCCCCTCCCTCCAACACACGCACTTTAGGCAGCTATTTAGATGTGGCTGTTAAGGAAATAAAAACCCAAAGCCATTTTCATTGTTATCCAAAAGCCATCTTGCTGGTGTTATCAGCAGACAGCAATCTCATCTCAGTCACCACCCACTCTGCCTAAGCTTCCCAGCCTCTGTCCGGCAGATAAAAGGAAATGTAGAAAAAACACTTGAAAGCTTCTTGCAAGTTCAGTTACCTGGTGCCTGTTACCTGGTGCCCGTGGTAAATGTCCAGACTCCAGGGTCAGCTGATGTTAGGAAGGCTGATGTTCTTTCTCTATGAGCTGTGTAACGTAGGGGTTAAAATTCTGCTCCAGTTAAGATTTGACACAGAATTTAAGTGCAGCTTCTTGTATTCCTACAGGAATACAGGAGGGCAAGAAAATAGTGCAGCCTATGTAGTTCAGCTCAATCAGTTCGATTCTGAAATAGGTCAGTTTGGGGCACACAAATTCTGCACCTGCCTTAAAGTGATGCTTTCCTCTCCATCTAGCATGCAATAAAAAGTCTTGCTTTCCTTATCCTCTAACCATCACATCTGCAAAGGCGTTGCTACTGCAACAGAGAAGACATAGATACTTGTAGGTTGAGATGGAGATGATACAATATGAAGTCAGTCAGACTTGGAAACAATTCTCTGCAATAAAAAGCCTGGAGTTTTTGACAACCGCAACCTAATACAATATAAAATGGGAGAATTTACTTTACACTGTGAATATACCAAGTGGGAGAGGGTATGGCCTCCATTTTCTAGCAGGAAATCTCTGACATGGAGAGATTACGAATCCCTCAACAGAACTGTGGAAGTCAGTAGCAGAGCTAGGAAATGAATCCAGCTGTCTTGTACTTCACTATAGGCCTTCATGGTTCCCGAGTCGTCCTGATCTATGGGGCTTTTAAGTCAAGGCAAGTCAGTTGTGGTCTAACATCAACTATGTGCAAAAAAACTTCCTTTTCAGGGAAATGGGACTGGATTTGTATACATTCAGGCGGAGGAGTCATATCATTTCCGAAAGCTTTAATTTAATCACTGGTTTTAACAGCTCAGCAACCTCACTGTTACCTAAGCACCAGAGTACTCCAATTGTTGAGCAAGCGGATTGATTTCTCAACAATTCTGATTTTTTTCCCCTCTCAAAATAAACTGTTTCGTTCGTTGGTTTGTTTACCTGGCACATCACAAAAGGCCAGTTTACAGCCTGTGTGGCTTTCCTTTGGTTTGGGAAGGAAAGGACTTGATTTCTAGAGCCTGCAGATGGAAGCAAAACTTGAGCAGTCTTACCAGTCACTTTTACATATCTGTGCTCTAAAACCAAACTAAGAGTATCTGCTGCTCTTCCTGCCTGGGAACGCTCAGAACGTGGACTGCCAACGTCAGCCCTGAAGGAATGACTCTATGGTATTGCTTTCCATGTATTTCAGTACACTGCATATCCAAATCCAGTCCCATTTCTTCAAATCACTTGCAAACCTGCTATAATGACCTTCTTAAAAACATCTTTTAAGGCACAATACGACACGAGTCAGAAAATGGATTCAGATCCTTCAACTGACTGGCCTCACATGCTCCCTTTTAATGGCACATACAAGTACCTGCACTGGGAAGGCAATGTCTCCTATGTCGACTTCTACCTTCACCAGCCCTCAGTGGCAGCTGTCTTCATCATCTCTTATCTCCTCATCTTCCTGCTCTGTATGGTCGGCAACGGAGTGGTTTGCTTTATCGTTCTGAGGAGCAAACACATGCGTACAGTCACAAACCTTTTCATCTTAAACTTGGCGGTCAGTGATTTACTGGTGGGAATCTTCTGCATGCCCACAACTCTCCTGGACAACATCATTGCAGGTAGGCTGGGTCACACCACACGGCAGTGAGAGCTCAAGGGGGACTCTCCTGCACTGGCCAGTGCCAGCCTCCCTGGGGACCGTGAAAGCCTGGTGCACCAGACAGTAACCCCCACAAATGGTTGTTCTTTAATTCTGCCCCTGGCACACAGAACCAACCCCTTTGATAAGATCTGGGACACATCTGAGGCCCTTGTTTTGCCTCCTGAGCAAAGGGGCAAAACCCTTCACACACGTTTTAACCCTACACTGTTTAAAAACAATTCAGGCACCCCACGAGATACCTCGCAGCCTCGTACACCCAGCAGAAAGACAGGGCGGTAGGAGGTGGCACAGCTTTGAGCCTACTCAGGAAAGCGTGGCAGTTGGCACTGGCTGTCCTGAAGCTAAATTCAAAGGTCATCTGAAGCGATACCCTTCTTGGAAGGGCCCAGAGGTGATGTTACTGCCTCAGATGATACCTTACATTTCCTCCAATTCAATGGAAGCTGTCAAGACATCTTCAGTTGTAGTGCTCAATTCCCTTTCCTGTGCTGAAGCCCCATTTTACCCTGTAGTCACAAATCCTCGCTCTGCTCTTTTCCAGAACATCAGAAACGCACCCCAGGCATTTGGCAAAGCGGTTATTCACCTAACCTCTGCCTCCCTTACCCACTACAGCCTGATAGAGCAAAGGAAATCGATTAGTTTTAGGGAGGAAAATTCCTCTTCTGCTTACACTAGAGGAAGTATAGCGCTGCGGGGAGCTGCAGAAAATTTCAATGTCCCATTTCCTTCCAGGATGGCCGTTTGGGAGCATGGTTTGCAAGACGAGTGGGATGGTCCAAGGAATCTCTGTCTCGGCCTCTGTCTTCACCCTAGTTGCGATTGCTGTAGACAGGTAAGATGATGCAGAGATGGGAAACCATCTTTTTCATCACCCAACGGCCACTCAGCCATGCTGAGGCCGATTCTTTAATCCCTACAACACTGCAACAGGTTAGAGGCATTTTGCTCCTGCAGCTAGCAAGCAAAACAAAACGTGGCTGGGCCTAAAAAGCAGCCACAGCAATTTGCTCTTCCACTAGGAACTCTTAAAGACGGCACAGCTGGGCTACGCTTTGCAGCCTCACGTTAGTTAGTTCCCCAGCTACTGAACGAGATGGCAGAGACACCGGTACCTGGGTGGTGAGGAGACAGATCATATAAAGAAACATTAGCCATACATGCGATTTTTTGGGAGACTCTTTTTATCAATACAGCTCTTAAACGGAGCAACTACATGGAGCTCCACTGGTTTATGCTGGATGAGGAGCTGATGACAGCTGTATTGCTTTAAAAATACACAATTTGGGAAACGTGGACATGTCTGCAGGTTTGATTAAATAGTCCTTACACGACTTTTCCACATATGTCCCCGGGGGTCTTTGCTGCAGGTTCCGATGCATCGTTTATCCTTTTAAGCAGAAGTTGACCACTTCAACTGCAGCTTTCATCATAGCAGTCATCTGGACTCTGGCTGTGGCAATCATGTGTCCCTCTGCAGTCATGTTGCAGGTGCGAGAAGAGAAGCATTTCAGGGTGATCCTTGGCTCTGGCAATGAAACCCGCCCTGTGTACTGGTGCCGGGAGGACTGGCCTGATCCAGGAATGAGGAAGATCTACACGACAGTTCTGTTTGCCAACATCTATCTGGCTCCCCTGTCGCTCATTGTTATCATGTACACGAGAATAGGCATTACCCTCTTCAACACGGCAATGCCCGTACTGGGAAAACACAGCCAGAAGCAGCGGCACTTCGTGTCCAAGAAGAAGCAAAAAGTAATCAAAATGCTCATTATGGTGGCTTTGCTTTTCATCCTGTCCTGGCTTCCTCTGTGGACTCTGATGATGCTCTCAGACTACGCTAACCTGTCAGATGTCCAGCTGCAGATCATCAACATTTACGTCTATCCCTTTGCTCACTGGCTGGCCTTTTTCAACAGCAGCGTCAACCCCATCATCTATGGTTTCTTCAATGAAAACTTTCGCCGAGGTTTCCAGGCAGCTTTTAAACTCCAGCTCTGTTCTGGGGAAAGGATTCACAAGGAGGTCTACTCTCAGCGAGGCCAAAGCAATGCCATTTTGCCAGCTGCCAACTACCAGACACCCCGGGACCAAGCTTGTCAAAATGCTGACGAGGAGGAGAAGCCAGTTAGGAAAGGAAACTGGAGGAATAAGCAGCAGGATCTGATGATGGAGGATCTAGAAGACCCTTCCAGCAACGGGGTTAAGTGAAACTTGCTCTGAACTATCTAAATGATTTATGCCTGGCAGAGTTTGTTTATTGGGGTCGGAAATTCATACCTGTAAGACCTTCCGGACAAAACCAAAATATGCCGATACGTCTCTGTTTAGAGCAAGACAGCCAACTTGCACAATGTCTGATCGTTTGATACAAGCAGAAGCCACATGCAGCCACCTTTGTCACCACTTTACATCAGGAGCATCTCCCCTGCTATCAGCGCTGTCTCACTGCTCCCAGACTGGAATGGAGCAAAGACCTCATTAACATGGAATTACCTTCCAGTTACCCTGAGGCAAGAGGAAAAGAAAACTATGATTATTGACTCAGACACAGTTACTGCTGATACTCACTGTCAAAGAGGAGAACACTTGTCCATTGGCTTTTATGAATTTCCTGGAGCGAGTGAAACAGCGTTGCTCAAACAACATTGATGGAAATGCCTCAGCACGCTCAGCATGTTTTCTCAGTTTTCTTGTTGACATGAAAACATGACAGAGCTGTTTGTGGTCTCCACCTGGACTGCTGGGCTGCGTAGGGGAGGAAATCATGACTCTTGCCAGGGCCCCGAGCGCATCCCCCACCTGGCTGCGGGGCTGGGGCCAGCTCAGAGCCAGTGTGGCCGTGGGCGGCCACCTCCCTCTGCTGACCCTGGAGAGGCTCCCGCTGCCTCCCAGCCCTGCCTGCACCTGGCCACGGCCAGACCAAGGCCCCAGGCTGCAGACTGACTTTCTGGCCTGGCTTTGGACCTGCCGCATCCCTAGGGACTCGCCCAGGACTCTCGGGTGAACCTGGCTGCCCCCGGCCCGGCCCACCCTGCTGCCTCGCTGGGGTGGTGGGACGGGCCCTGGCTGCTGAAGCCCCTGCCCTGCTGGCCTGAGGATCCCTGCAGCTCCCGGCTTCCCAGCCAGCCGCCGGCTCTCCCAGCTCCCTGACAAAACTCTTCCGCTAGAACATTGTAATTGACTGCGGGACTAAGAAATAGAGCAAGACTAATCCAATAAAGTCACTTCTTTGTTTAACAGACTGCGTTTCCCTTTGCTCAGCAGTGGGTCCTCCTTGGCACTGCTGCTTTAGCTGCTTCTGGGAAGCCTAAGCCTGTTCCTGCAATTTGTCAATCTGTTATTTGAGAAATTGCATTAAGTCAAATATTGCGGATAAACTATTAATATTTGAACTGAACTTACCGATTCCTAGGCCAACACGTAGCTGTACTCATCGTGCTTCTGTCTGGACATTTTGTACGACAACTGTTTCCAACGTAAACTGCAAAAAGTTAGCACCTGAAGTGGCATTTCATTTATTCTCATGTCTGGTTGTCCACCCTGTTCGTTCTGTGACACTAAGTATTGCTGCAGCTTGAGAAACAGAGGAAAAATTTGAGAAATAAAAGAAGAAAAGTTGCTTTCATGGTACAGTTTTGGTAGGGTCTCCTTCTGTTTTGTCTGGGTGCAATTCACCCAAGGGGACTGCAGCTTCCATACCAGAAGGAGGGAGAACATCTCGAGGGTCTGTTCAATCCGAGAGCTTGGCACTCAGAGAGAACAACCCTGGAGGCCTCTCACAGATGCTCTTCACATCAATGAGGGGTCCAGGTCAGTGCAAGGTGTGCTACAGGATGAGAGCAGCACCGTGTCTCATCCTGTGAGAGTCTAGAGGTGCCAATTATCAGGTCAGGTCGTTCCCCAGTGACCAGGTGGGGTGGCACGCTCATCACGCTGGAGTCCTTCTGACAAACCTGCCTACCTTTCCGATGACGACAGATTTGCACTATTAGGGAAAACCCACAACTTTCCCAGCCGCATTGCCCCAAATTTTGTTCCTTTCTCTGAGTTACCAAAACACATGGAAAATATTGGGAGGGGGTAGGAAGCTGCAGCAACAGCTCTGATCGGGGAGGTTATTTTTGGAACGCATGGTATCTAGGCTGGGAGTTTTGAAGGATCTAATCAAATGCAGATGCCCGACTCTGTGGTGCTCCCTTGAAAAACCCAGCAAAGACAACAGTTTTGAGCACCAGGTATTCCACCCTTCCTGCATCCCCTCCATCCAGGCCTTCTTCCTCCACTTGTTCTGTGTTGAAAACATGAGACCTGTTGGGCCTGGCAGAGTTTGCTCTACCTGCGTTCCCAAAGCTTATTGCTACGTCTCCGTTTTTATATAGAAGGCCAAATTATGAACAGCTCTGTCCATGCTGTCTATTGCTTGTGGCACAGTTTACATGTTGCTGCAAGCACACATTTTTCTGGTGAAGAACATCCAGGTCTTAATAATTAACCTGTTCTGTTTAGGGGTTCGAGACCCAAACAACTGGCAGCTCTCTGAAAAATGGCTTGTTTTACCGCCACAAGAAACACAACTGGGCAAATGACTAACTGGGCCATCCACCAGAGAGAGAGGAACACTACTGTGCTCTTTAAAACTCAGACTAAATGCACACACCCAGCTGGCTGGCTGCTGTATATTCTGCAGGTTCCACCTCAGAGGACCACAGACGTCAAGGCACAACAAATCCCCTCGTCATTTATCAGCTGAAACCAACTAATAAATCTATGCCTCCCACTTGCAAACTGAATTACAAGCAAAACAGCTTTTGTCACAAGGAAGGTCCTAGGTTTCCAGGACCTCATGTTTCCTGCCCTGCCTCATCACGGGACTCCCACATCCTTGCCGTCCCCACACGATCAGCATCTGCAGTAGCCTAAATTCCACCGATTCATCTTCTGATGTTGCTCTGCTTCTAGACAAATGTCCCAAATAGCATTAAGTAATTTGGAAAGCCGAGGCAATATACCCATCACTGAAATCTGCAGATCTATTTCTTAATTTAAAATGGGGCCTATTTTAAAAATAGGCTCTGAACACTAATAGAGCAAGCTGTTCAAAGGAAAGGCATATTTTTCGTGCTTCTTCATTTATTTCTTTTCTTGGGCTTTTCACTTGACATTTATGCACCACCTAGAGATGTAATATAACAGAGTACACCAGCTGAACTAGACAGTTGCCACCAGATCCAGTAGTACTGTACTACCCTCCCTCCACAAAGGAGGTCCACTTAGGTCCAATGAAAAGCTGCTGAGATCCATGCCCAAACCTCCCATAGCAGGAACTCGCTCACAGCAAAACATTTGCATTGTATCCAGGATCAAAAAGGCTTTAACATATACTGGCAATGGGATGAAGCTCTCTTGGGAAAAAGAGAGGAATAAAGAAGTGTCGGGGAGTTCCTGGGAGAGACAATATTAGGGGCTCAAAAGAAAACTTTCACTATGACAAAGAATACTACGAAATCAAACCTGACTGTGTAAAGAGCTGTGTCCTAAGCTCTTTGGTGGCATAAAAATAAAAATTTCACATTCACAGGGCAATGAAAAGACTCAGCACTAGAAAAAACACCTATCTACTTTGACTCAAGGAGTATTCACATAGCGTGTCAGTGATTGAAAAGGCTCCTGTCTCCTAAAGCAGGCTTTCTAGTACAGATCTTTGTTAGAGGACAGCAGAATTTCATAAATCAGTTGTGCTTTGAAACTGGGCTAGTTGGGGAGCTCTGAGGGCACTGGTTGCTGGGTTTGCAAATACCATGCAGCAAGAGAGCCTTATACTGGAAAAGGACTACCCCGGGCTTCAAGGACGGATGTCATGTTAAAACCCGTGTCCTTCACCACCAGAAAAGAAGACAACCAGGACCCATACTGACCTGCCATGCACAGTTCAGGGTACGTGCTGAGGGACAGCTAGCTCGGTGCCGCTGGCCTCTGTGCGACTGAGCCTCCCTCACCCGATCCCTACGTTAGGGGCTCCGCCGTGACCTGCACGCTCAGGGCACCCCTTCTCTAACTCCTTCTCCACCACTCGACCTATTTCAACCGTTCTGCTTCTCTCGACAGACCCGCACGGACAGACCCAGCACAGGCCAGCTTAGTCGTTCTTCCCAGTGCTATTAAGGGCAACAGGCACGGGGCGCTAAGCCCTCAAAGACATTCAGAGAAGAGCTCTGCCCTCTTTTCTGTAGTTATAGCAATTCCTACTTGGAGTAAACACTTTCCGCTGGTGCAAGAGCCAGGCATGGACTGCAGAACACGTGCTACACTGGACGGGTGACTGGAGAAGTGCTGTTTATCACAGGTTATTTACACGTTATTGTAAAATAGATCCCAAATTCGTCACTGGATAGATATCCTATGCACATCTTACCGACTATACTGACCTGTGCTGCTCACTTCCACAGAAACAGTGATCCAAGGAAAGAAAGGGCAAAGAACCATTTCTAAGGAAAGACAAATGAAGGTGCTAGAGCTCTATGTATTTCATGTGCTTTAGCACATAATCTGGTTTATCATCGCATTGCTGCCCTCCTACCTCTTTCCAGATATCTTTGGAGGCCAACAAATTTAAATCAGCAAAGTAATTCCAGAGATGAATTAGATCCCACACAGGCTCCTGAAGAGCAGGATACCTTGTGGCTAAGATTAACTTGGAGTCCATCTTATTTCTGACAAAGCAGCGATTTATCTGAAAAAAGATAAATAACTTCAAAGCAGGACAGTTCTTTTAGACACACTAAGCTTATTGTTTTTAATAAACTTTTTCAGAATACACAATTCAATCAATCTTTGACTGCATCTATAGTTAGGTAAATGGACACAGGCATTAATATGGCCCCCCTCTTTTTTTTTTTTTTTTTAAAATACTTTGTCCAACAAGAACAGAGAAGGTAGTTGATAAAAGGAGCTTTGCAATTGTGGGAGGCTTCTGGAAGCCTCCCAAAAGGTTACCCTTTTCATCATAGTCTGATGAAGAACTAGCATCAGGTAATAGCAGCAGTAGACATCATAAACGCATCACAGGTAGCTAATAGGTTTAAGAGGTAACTTGTCATTATCAGGGAGAAATGATTTGTGAAGGCTGGTTTAAAATAAACAAATTCTCCGCTAGTAAACTCTTGCATCACACAGTTTTATTCTTCTTTCTCTAGTGAAAAACCTTGCTGATTTCTGGGGAAAAAATGAAGCAGTAATCATTGACAGCTATAAGGACTTCAGAAGACAAAGTACTTCCTAACATTCCTGTAACCAGGCCAGATTTAGAAGAGCTACTGGCTCTCTCTCAAGTGCTCTGAGACAGAGCAGAGCGAGAAGGTCCTGCTCCTGGAAGATCCCAGCGCAGGCTGTAACGACAAGCAAGGCCCAGCCACCTTCCCAAAGGGGAACACGGCTCTGGCCCACCATGCCCTATGGTAGACTATTAAGTGGGGTCATACTTCACCTGAGGTCACAGGCAGTTTAACCAACAAAGAGAGAACAAGTACATTTACTGTTCCCTGCAACTGGTTGTGCAGCACCAGGAAGACTAGAGCGTAAGTTGCATTTATTGTTTAGGCAAGTAATTTTTATTTCTCATGCTTATTATACATTCATACCAACAACCTATTTCATACGACACACAAAGGGAAATTGCTTTGCCTGTGGTCGGTGTGCCTGTGCGTGTGTATACATCTATATCTATACGCGTATATATTCTTTAGCATCTGCACTAGAACTGGGCCACAGAAAACCGCCTCGATGTTTACAGCCTTATTTTGCGAGGGGCTATCAGCCTTCTGTAAAATCCGTGAAACCAAGAGTTAAACACCTCTTGAACGTGAGCTCCTATGTGCCACAGTACAGCCAGTGTATTGCTGATGCTTTTCAAATACACACTTCATCATGCATTCACGTCAAAATGGCCTGACACGGTATTCCCAAATAAACCACAAAACACAATTTTTTTTCCTGCTCTGCAGAGCTTATAGCAGCAGACACTCAACCTCCGAGAAACAGCTGAGCCTTCTCACTACGTACTTGGGCCTTGGGAACATGGCTTTAGTTATGTGCCTCACAGACACAACACCCTCACGTTACCGAGCAAAGCTGCAGAACTCATTTCCCATGCGTTTAGAGCGGCTGCAGTCGCAAGGCAAAAGGTCCTGGCCGAGAGGACAAGAGAAATCCTCACTACATTCGAGAGCGAACAACACTGAAAAAAAGATACTGTGCTTTCAGGCTTCAGACTTGGAGAAAACCATGCTGTCTTCTCCTGGGCCTTGCTCTCGCACACCAGGATAGCTACACAGCTACTGCCGGATATAGCTTGCAAGGGATTTTCCAAACATTTGCGAGTTTGGCCAGCTGGATGCCTTACCCTGCGTGGCCAAACACAGAAGATGGAAAAAGGGAGAGAGAGAGAGAGAGAGAGAGAGAGAGAGAACATAACAGTTTCTCTTCTCAGAGGAGAGGAGATGCCAGCCAGCTCTACAAGCAGCTCTCAGCTCAGACGGCAGCGGGGAACCCTTCAGCAGTCTGAGCCTTGGGAAATCAGGCGCGCAGCCAGGAAGAGCTGCTGCATCCCTTCCAGCACAGGGAAGCAGCGTAGCACTCACAACACGCTGCCGGGAGAGCAGGTAGGGGGAAACACCATCATTCCTGCAGGTGCGGCCACAGCCTGGTGAGACCGGCCAACAACAGGGCACTGCGACGCACCGGGAACGCAGAGAGACGGCGGGAAGACCGCGCACGGCACCTTGCCTCTCGCTAGTCAAAGGGAGCCAGACACAAGCACCTCCTTCTCCTCCTTCCACAGAGCTCCTCAGACGCGCCTCCGCACTTCTCTTCCTGCTGATTCTGTGCCTGACACAGCTCACCTGCACGTGGCAAAAGGCACCAGGGGACCATTTCTGCCAAGAGGCAAACACACACCTAACCAGCCCCACGAGCTCACAAAGTCCTGTCAAAAAACACGAACAAAGGAGCCAACTCCGAGCATCACCCTCTGGGCTGCTTAGAAACCTGTCGCACAGATGGGGGGTAAACGAGAATTTAGCTACTTGCCCAAATGAAAAAAAAAAAGCCAGTGTAGAAAAACATGCTGAGCACCTTCACAGGGGCAGAGTGGGAAACCAAACCAGACGCTGCTACTCAGAGCTGGGCACTACGCTATTAGTGGGAACTGAAAAGCTCCTGAAAACTTACAGCTTCCAAAACATTGATTAAACCGTCTGTAGCTTTTGCACACAGACTATTTTGGAGCTAAGGGTCACATTGTCACCTCAAGAGCCGCGCTCGGGTCTTGTTCCTTGATGAGAGCCCACAACAGCAGGTCACGAGAGCTCAAACTGGGAACCGAACCTGAGACGTAGCTAATGGGTGCGAGGACGTCTCCTACCTGGCTAATTGCCCAAACACTAATTTGCCTCCGGCCTACTTCAGGCAATCCAGCCACACAGGAACCGCAGCTCCTGGTAGCTCCGACTCCAACTAATAAAACAGCGCTGGCACTGAGCAATCCTCCTGCACAGAAGCCATTCAGCGAAGAGCAGTCTCATCTGCAGCCTAACAACTGCACTAGTAAGGAGCAAAGCCAACCACGCTAAACATGACAGCTCACGGGGCACCATCTGCCCAGGTTTCACTCGCCCTGCGCTCTGCGGAGATGGAAGATCAGGCCGCTGCAGGAAGCTTTTCTGTGAGTTACTGCTCTCAGGTTTGCAGCTTTTCCTCTCCTGCAAGTGGTACTAGCCACTGCCTGCCACAGACTACAGGGCTGAAAGGGTCATTACGCCATCAGGCATGGGACATGCCTGCAGACAGCTCCTCTGGGGTCTCCCCAAACACTCACACATGCACAAACACACTTTGCAAACTGCTTTTGGCCTCCGTAAATAAAAGGCAACCCAAACGCCCTAGGCCGTGTGCACAAGCCTCGCACCTTATGAACCCCTCCAGCTCCACCCGTTCCCGGCTCTGTACATAGATCCTTTCCTCCCTCTCTTACCTTGTATTCTTCCACTGCCTGTAAAAGCTGATGCTCGTCATTGGCCACAGTTTCCACTGGAGCATGCTAGCAACCATAAAGACTTTATTGCTATAGAAATTATTCTGCACCATACCTTCCCAAAGGCAGAAATATGAGAAAGGGAGTAATCCTCACACATGCAAACGCACACCAAATACATACTCCCAATCAGAGATGGTGCAGCTCTCAGTGAGTCCAGACATTGCCACATTTCTTGGCTTGGGGACCCTCCAGTGGAGACGCCACTCCACTAACGTCATTAAGCCTACGGAAAACAGGCTGCCTTTCCTTATTTCCTTGTCAGAAGCCAAGCACAAGGGTCTCACAAATCTCCAGGGATCCCGAGACTACGGGCCGAAAGCCACGCTGCTGTACGTTAAAAATACTTCTTCTTTCCCCAAAGCGCATCCCAAGTCTCAAAGGACTTCAGAACCACACTTGAAATAGGGAGAAATCCAAGTCTGTGAGCATGCTGGGCCTCTACACTCTCTCTAAAGATATGACTGTACAAAAGCAGCACTGATCCCAGCTGGCCTTCTGGCCTCAGCTGGAAACATAATGAGCCTCCCACTGCCTGGGAAGTGCTTTCTGCAACTCAGCCGGCGCACTGCAGAGCAGCTGAGCTGTAGGTGTTCCTGTAGTGACCCCCAGGGCTGAGCAGGAAGACGGATATCTTCTGTAGTGTCTTCCCAAGCATTTAATTCAGACAAATTCATTTGTAAAGAAGCAGCAGGTACATCAATCAGGGCGGTTGTACTAAGCCTACTTCCTTACTCTCCCAGCCAAATAGGCTTTCCATACGCTTTTTTCCTGGCTACTTTCCTCACAAACAATGTAAATATTTATCTCCTCAGTAAGAGGCTCTAAAAAAGCCTACACTTGGAATAAGGAAATCTTCATGGGTTTCAGATCTGTACTTCATGCTTTTCTGGTCCTGTGCCCACAACAGCCCAAAGGTTCAGATGCTTGTGAGATGCTCATTATTTTGTATTTTGACATCAAGTTTTTCAAGCAAAGAGGACCTGCAAGCAACGTATTTCTCAAACTGACTGATACGATACTATATTCTTCTAATGACACTCTACATTATTTCTTAAAAGAACAGCTGAAGAAAAACCGCATGAGTGGCAATGACTTTCAGCCAAGTTCATCAGAGCACACTGCTTCCAACAGCACAATTACTGCAAAGAAATTACCGAGTATATAAAGCCCACTCTGGGCAATAACTGCCAGGCTGCACAGCAGCAACGACCTCCAGCACCAGAGGTACTACAGCATCTATTCCATTTCTGACAAAGTTTCTACGATGAGCACACCTTGAATCCGTCCAAACACCTCTTTCGAGATCTCAGGCCTCAGGTCACCCATTTGCCTTCACAGGAAAACTCAAGACATTCTCCCAGCCTTCGTACAGTGCGCTGCACTTTCCAGCGTCCGGTAGCACCGCGATTTAACAGCGCTGACCTAAGCTTAGTCTTGCTATTCCACTCCGTTTGGCGCACTGGAAGTTGGGCTCCTCTCTCCTCCCCAGTAAGGATGGGAAGCGATCTCCTCTCCTCCTTAGGCCACAGGCTCAGTTAGATATCAGACATGGGCTTTGGCTTACTCTGTCAACCAACAGAGGCAGGAGTTCCCCCAGCGCGCTTCTCCCCCAGCAAGAGGAATGCTCCTGCGGGCGTTCAGGAAAAAACGAAAAGGAAAGAGGCCCACGCAGCTGGTTACGGCAAAGCCTTCTCCCTCGCAACACACAGGCTCATCCACATGAAGTCTCGGCAGCTCTTGGGTCAAAAACAGGCTGAGGTTTCCTCCTACCCATCCACGCTCTTCCCTACCCGGCGGCTGCTGCACCAAGCACTCTTCTCCTCCTTCTCTGAAGCACACTAAGGCAGAAAAAAATCAGGGACCTGCTACTCTAACATGGCCTCCCTTTATCTGTACACACCATAACCCTGTTGACTGACACAAACACCAGTTATTTTCTCTGCCACATTCAGTGCCTAGAATAAGTCCCGGCAAATATTTAATGAGTCATTTTGGTTGATTGCCCTTTTCCAGCATGTGTCATCAGATCTGCTTTTCAGCCCAGGCATTTTGCTGCTAGCTTTCAGCTAGTGTGCTGCACCACATCATCTAAAGGGTCCATAAGCACTAATCAGTTCATGTTCCCGGAATTACTGCTTCCATTTTATAGTTTAGGAGCCAAAGCACAGTGGCTTCAGTATTACACGCGCACACTACTTTCAGCATCCAGATGCAGCTTCTTTGGAGGTTTTTTCTTTTTTTTTTTTTTTTTAAGCATTTTAACCAGAGTGTATTCATACTCACCAAGAAACTGGTAAATAGTTTGATAAATCTAGTTGCACTAGGAGTCTCCAAAATGATAGCTGGAAAGATGCCCCGAGAAAAAGCGGCAGTTCTAGAAAAGCAGGTCATCTGCTGGCTTTTGGTGCCCTCAGTTAACACAATCATTGCCTCACCGTCTACTGCGCTCATTCCACGGGGAAAGACATTTGGCTTCCTCCACAACAGAGAAGACGGATCTGACAGCTACCAATCAGCCAATCTTTTCCTCCCTCTCTGCTTGCACAATTAAATGCTGAAAGATGCAAGGGAAAAAGAATTTAATGTAAATGTAATGATTCAATGATTTCATGCATGTTTACTCAAAATTACTAGAAGCACAAAGGGCAAAAAAGTGTTTTCCATGTAAGATATAAATGCTGGGTCCTGCCTCTCTAATATATACCTGAATTACCGATTTACTAATAATACTTTGCACCTCTTGCAACTACCATCCAACACTCACCACTTCCTTACTTAGTCTCACCTCCAGAGGTTTCTCTAATGGACCTCAAACACAAGTCAGCGCCTGATTTTCCCAGCAGGTTTCACTTCACTCTCCTGAGCCAGCTGAAAACGCAGCGAGGAGCATCCCTTAAATGTGTGCCCGAGCTATCTGCACCTTCACATGCACAGCAAGACGCCACAGCTGTGTCACTGCTCGCAGCAGCGCTGGCTCAGGCAGCAGACAGAGATGCAGTAAATCAGCTCTGCTCCGACTCTTTCACCCTGCTCAAAGCTCCTCATATCTGAGATGAGAAATGCACAGGGCAGCTCTTGGACTACCGAGTGTAATGGGAGAGGACTCGCACGTCACTCTGAGCTGGGGAGGAGAAGCACACCTGCGGCAAGCTGGACCACGGGCTGCCACATAGCCCAGGGTACAGAAAAGACTGCCCCAGTGCCTGACAAAACCGATAACGGGGAAAACACAGGGCTAGCTGCCAGCCAGCGCAGTTAACACATGACCCCACCAAATCACATACAAGCCTCAAACGTTGCCTTCTCAGGGACCGTGAAGAAACACACCCTAAGCATGAGAGAACCTATGTCCCTTGCCCTGTTTCTCAAGCATAAGAGAACTGAGAAGTTGCTTTTTTCAAATACATACCTGACCTTAACGAGAGCAGCTTTATTTTCCTCTGGAATCGCACCCCAGGATTCGTTAAATCCCATTACACTGGTGGACTTCCAAAGCAAATCTAATGATACTCAAGAAATACGCTAACTTGCACTTTTTGAAGCGATAAAGCACTGCTATTTCCACACCACAGGGTCTCCAAGGCTTTTTCGAAATAAACTGCCTTGCATGGGTGCTACCTGTGACACCAGGAAACCCAAACATTGGAGTGGAAGTATCTGACTAACTGGCAGAGGAAGTGTTACCTTTCCTCCTCTTTGCAAGCATCAGGAAACCCTGAAGAATGGATTTGCTCTCTTCAGCCCCTACAGAATTTTACTATGAATTTCTCTGGAGAGGAAATTCCAGACAGGGAAAAAATAAGACTCTTTCTGGGACACTGTGGTTTGCTCAAGAGCCTCTCAGCAGCCCCGGCTCACAAACCAAGCAGTACAACTCCTGCCCTGCTAAGCTGTGCCCTGCTGGAAGGTGCAGGTCAGTCGCCTTGCCCAACTCTCGCAAGCGGTCCGTAAAGGCCAAACAACTTGGGGCTTTGGGGCCAAACTGCTGGGGCTGGAAACTGCAGCCTGGAACCACGTTTGCAAGAGGACTCAAAGGCTGAGACAGTTGCCCAAATCCATTGCTCTTTAGCAGAGATTTTTCCCGCCGAGCTACTCCGTCTTCCCAATCCCCTGGAATACAGACCAAACTAAAATTGGCCTCTCACGGGGATGCGTGGCATTAAAGAAATCTGTAGAGGGGAAAGAATTTCTTTTTTCTAACAGGTTTGACTTGCCTCTAGAAATGCCTCAGGCTATGGCTTTCGATAACCAGTTTTAACTGCTTTATTTTTCGGCTGTACTTTCTGCAATTCTTTCCACAGCAGATTGCCCACAGATGGCAAAAGAGAAAAAACAGGCCAGCAACACCCACACCACCTCCAGGTCCACCTCCTGCTCATTCAGAGGCCAACATCACCCCCTCAGCAGCAGGAGGAGACCTCGAGGGGAGAGAGAAAATCCCAGGAAGCAACACAACACAACTGCTCAGCTTTGGCTCAGCTTCTCCCTTAAACAACCACCCCCACATTAACACAGCAGACAGACAAAACACATTCTCATAAAAAACAAATCCACTTTAGGACAAAAAGAGGGGAGGAAGCACACCCTGAAGAAACAGAGAGTTTGGGAGTGTAAATGTCAGCCTGGCGGCTAAGCCCTAGCACAGAAAGCCCAGGCACCAGAGCCACGCGAACGAGGACAGGCACCTTGCTGATACCCCGTGCAGCAAAGAGCGGATCCTCAGAAAGGCCAGCGGCCCGGCCTGCAGCGGGCTCACTTGGCACACGCAGCCTTCTTGGGTTCGAGAAAGATTTCTGTTAAAAGGGCGCTAAGGCACAAGGCAGCTTGTAGTTGCAACAGCATCCTGAAAACTTAGGCAATTGGGATTCGAACGCCAGGCTGTCTTCACAGGTTGCAAGAACTATTCCTACGTCTCAGTGGAAAGGGAAACTTAAAAAGGACTGAGCAGCCCGCTGTGCTCTGCAGTTAACACCCATGCCCACGGGCAAGGCCAGGAGCTGAGCACTCCTAGCAGATAGCTCACCTCTCCCATCGACTGCAGCACGTCTCCAAGCGTTTGGAGAAGTGCAGAGTGATTTGGGTTTTATGAAAAATAGGGGTTTGTGGCCATTACTGTCAGCATTCAGGCTCCTGCCTGAGAATCAGCTATGACTTATGCAGCTAGTTTTGCACTCTGGCTTCGTAACACCCAACCCCATGTTTCTGGGGGGAACAACCCTGGAGTAAAATGACAATTACATCAGCCATGAAATAGCAGCCCCTCCTGACTAATTCGGTTCCCTGAGCCAGCTAGAGACCATTTGTCACAGCTTAGCAGACCACCACTGACCTCCAGGACCCCAAACAGGGAACCCTAAAGTACTTCAAGGGCAACAGGTTCAGGTGGCCACTTTCCAAGCTGATGTTCATGCTCGCGGTAGTTCACCAACAACTTCTACTGAAACATGACCTACAGTCACGAGTACCACTTTTCCCCTCGGGGCTCGGAGGCTTTTTCAAGACAGTCTGTTATGTTAAGAAACAGCTGTGCTCTTTAGTCCTCCTCATCTATATTCTGACCATACCCTTGAGCTGGGCACAGCACCAGCCCTCATCCTGCCCGGCTAAGACATGATATTGCCAGGGACCAGAATCCCCCACCCCTCGCCCCTGGCCAACAAACCCCAGCTGTACTTTTGAGCTTGCCACAGGGCCTCTAGTTCTCAACAATCCTAGAACGCGTTAGTGGCTAACAGCACAAGCAGGTCTTCTCTAGAGCAGCTCACCTGCAACCTTCAGGGTTTTTTTTTTCTTAAATTATTTTAATCCTAGTTCAGGCTTCTCTTGTTGACCAAGAGAAATATATAGATTTCCCATTACATTTTTGGCAATAATTTCCTAAATTTTAGAGCCCTCTGAGCTTTGGAGCTGTTGCTGCGTTTGGGAATAAATCATTGAAAGGCACTACACCAACCATCTCTCCCACACAGGCGCTGCCTTGTTGCTCTTCTTCCAAGTGCTAGGGGAGCAGAAACCGCACTTGAGCCTGTCACCAAATAGTCATGTCAACTCAAATGGAAGAAAAGGACGAAAGAAACTTTGGTCAAAGAACTAGAAGACACAGCACCAGGATTCTGCTTCAGGCTTCACCAGCTCAACAGGGATAACAAACCCTCACGTCCTCCAGGGTACCCCTGATTGTGTTGAATTAACAGGACTGCTGGACTACTGCTATGACGCAAGAGTTGGGCAAAGCTCCCCGGGGTCTTTCCAGATGTTTTGGTCTGGGAGGGCGAGGGTCACCAGACGAGGGAAAGTCGAGAAATGGCTGCCGACAAATTCTTCCTTCACTTCCCCACCCCCACAACAGACAAAAAGATTTTCTTCCCACTGAAAGGAAGCAGGGGGCAAAATTACCAATACAACAGCAGCACCAAAACACTGGCAGGGGATAATGGATGATTTTAATGAGATAGCTACATTTTTGTTGCTTATTAGAGCCCTACCCTCCAGACCTCATCTCAGTTTCAATGCAGTCATTTTCTCGCCTCCTCGCTCAGCTGCTGAGCTTTTCTTTCCCCAGGCAGTCTCAAATCATAGGATCAAATTCTTGGAGTCAACTGACCACAGAGTTGTTATTAATGCTTAACTCTCCTAAGCATCAGTATTACGTGGAGGACTTTCTTTGCCCTTACTTACCTACTTGCATATGCCTCGCCTGATTGTTAGAAGGAGCAAGATAATGGCCCACTTGTGTTTGGGAAGGTCCAAATGATCAACAACATTTTCACTTCTCTCTCTCTGACCTATAACCAAAGTGGTACCCTGTCACACAGAACAGCACCGACCACTCCTGGAAGGCCACATTAAGAACGTGCAGTAACGTTCAGAAAGGAAAGGGCACAATATGAACTTGTGTAAAACAGCATAAATCCACTGAAAACAACACAAGCTAAACTACTTGTCCAGAGTGAGGAACATTATGAAAAACACAAACATTTGGAAAAAATACTAACTGTGGTGCTATCATGGAAAAATAACCAAAAAGACAAAAATAAAGAGAAAGTGCCCAGAAGCCAGTGATGCTTCTTCGCTGCATTAGGATTCCCGCTTATGTTCCAAATGCTATGCTCTGCTCAAGCTAGTCTTACCATGGGGGTGCAGTCTCCTAAAGCGAGCTGCCAACGCTCATCACCTGCAAAGCAACTCCTGTGTCAAGTCCACTTATGCATAAGACCACCAAAGGTCTTGTTATCATCTGCAACTCGGCTGCTGTAATTTAGCATAAGCAGGAGACTGAACCTTCTTGTGAAAAACAATGGTCAATAATGAGCAGCTCAACAATAAATCCAGATGTTGGCAGGAGCAGGGGAGGCAGATTTTTCATCACTTGCACTCAAATTTTTGCCATCCCTGAAGTCTCAATGCAGATGGGAAAAAAAGAACCAAACCATTGACTCTAAAAATCTGCTTCTTTCTTCACCTGAGCACAGAAAGCTAATTTAAGTCAGAGGGGAAATGATGAACCAGGGAAAAAAAAAAGAAAAAAGAAATGAGGGAAAAAAACTAAACAGAACCCCCCAAGGCAACAACAGGCATGAGCTATCTTGACACAGACTCTCCTCTGAACAACTTATTTTCTATGCTGACTCACCAAAGGCACTGGTGTTGCACTACTCTTACTCCTTTGCTGCTAATTACTAGGGAAATTAACGAGGTAGCATAAGCAATTGCCAATATTTTCCTTTTTTTCAGTGAACGACTTGTGTTTCTGCTCCAACGTTTGACACGCTCACTCAATCCTTTTTCAAAAGGAACGACAGGCCGAGACTGAACTCCAACTGTCAACATCACTTCTCCAGAGCATCTCTGGGCAAAATATTTATATCATTTCCTAGTTTTACAAGAACTGTCCTTTCACTCAACTCAGCCCTTATTGAACGCTCTATTGCTCTTCTCTCCTTAGCTTTAGGCTTTAACTAGGTTTATTTCCAGAGCTTTGCAAGCTTTATCTTTGACTTTTGCAACTCACATTTATACCTACCACTGAGCATCAGAGATAGTCCGTACATGGCTCTCCAGGCCTCAGTTACTAGTCCCTGTCCCCGCTTCTCCACGCTTCTGTCCTTCAGCTCAGGAGAACCCTACTCCAGCCCTTGGCACAAGTGGCAGCAAACTCAGGTGACTCCCGCACATCTTGTCACAGAGGACCTCTCTGCAGGAGCTGCCCGCTGCTCGCTCCCTCCAAAGCCATCAGGCAGGAACTGCAGAGGAGCTGCTTCATCAGCATAACACACCTCGCCTGACTGGAGCACGCACTCATTGTGACCCCACCAAGTCATTCCTCAGAGGACCACCTGCACAAGAAAGCTAGATAACACCTGTGCTTATTAGTGAGGCAGCCTTCCTCACTAGCACTAAAAGCAGTAAGTCCACAGGGGATGGCTCTTCTCGTTCCCTTGCGATTGTCACCCTGTACAGGAAGACGCTTCACCGGGAAGAATAAAGCATAAGTTTACTTAGAGGATCAGGCTCACCAGCGCATTACTGTAACACTACCACTAAGCCAACAGCTTCACATACCTACAGCCCCACCCACAGAAAAAGAGAGTTGACCCAAGTAAAACACAAGCCCATAGGTATCACTACAAACTAACCTTCAAGTGACCCCAGCTTCAGTGCCCTTGGGCCCATACACGCATCAAAACAGATCACAGCCACAGTCTGCCACAAGCAACTCTTATCCTCATCTTACACACCCCGCCAACTGAGGCGTTTAAGGACACGCTATTTCCCGCCACCCAGGAATCACATCGCAATGCCGGCTTCAAGTTCAACACTAACCAGAACCCAGGGACCTGAACGCAATTAAGTCACAAGCCAGCTGCTTGCCATCACCGGCACTCAGTCTTCTCCAAGAGACATTACCAAGTCATGCAGTGAGCACTTACTCCACCCTTTGACCCCTCAAATAACCTGACTCCAGTCAAAAGCCAGTTTCTCACAGATGCAAGCTAAACTAAACTAAGGTGCTTGCTCCAATCAGCACATGGAATCAGAGTTCTCTGTTATCTTCATGCTCACCCTAAAAACTAACAGCAACCTTGACAACGCTCCAGAGATCCGCATCTTCACCCACTTTTGAAGGCCTTGCAAGATTCAACTCTATCTAACCATAATCCTAATCTCATCCCGCACCCTTCCTTACTGTCCAGGGACTCATACTTGTATCAAAATTAACAGCACCCTTGCCAGCAGCAGGGGACACTTCAAGCTTCAGCCAGCAGGATCTGCCCCTTGAAAAGGTCTGGCTGGACAACAGAGGGAGCATACCTGCTACTGGTGGACACTTCAGGAGCATGATGGAGGGCCTGAGTCTACAAGGAGCAGGAAAAGAGAGGGGCTTCTGAGAGCCAGTGAGGTCATGGGTCAACTGCAGACTCTTGACCTGGTTCAGGAAGGTAGCGTAGCATACAGGAGCATGATGCCAACGTTAATTTGAGTACAACTTTCCAGTAATGCCAGACTAGCAAACTATTTGGCTGAATTCAAGCTAAACAGCCACCCAACCAAAAAGGGGAATCATTCCGTGCCACTGGGGCAAAAGCAGACTGTGCCTCAAGCCAAAAGGGGTCTGCAGAACTGCTGAACAGGTGAACGGGCAACTAGTTCAAATTACTACACTGCCCAAATAGGCAAAGCTCTGTTACAGATGCATATATAGATATCGATAAACAGAACACTGTCAAAGCAGGTGTTGACTCTACACCAAGAAGAAGCAAATCCCTGCTGTTAGGCAAACAAGCACTCTCGAGAGGAAGAACCACGACTGCTTCTTAGTGTATTGAACAGATAATGCCACGTAATATTACTTAACTCCTGAATTTTCATCTCATGTAAAATAGGCATAGAATTTCTACAGTCGTTTTGCCTTTGAAAGCTTTTCACTCAGAGTCATCCCCTGCATACAGAGGATAGTTAGGCACACTGCAAGGCAAATTCAGCTGCCATGAATCCTTCATCTAGAAAGGAGCCTCCTCCATCAAAATGCAAAGAGGGTGGTTCTGATCTCATTACTCTACAGGGTCTCCATGAGGTCTCTTTCACAGCTGCCCTTTCTGATGCCTTTAACTCTGCCTCCGGGCAGTGGTTGGGAACACGATGTATTGTAGCACTAGCTTTAATACTATTCTCAGGCTTTTTTCCAAGTCTCAGCTGTATGCAATGAAGGGAAAAGGACACGAGGCAGAGAAATGTAAAATGCAAGTTGGTCATGTGAGCGAGAAGGGAAAGGAAGAGGAGAGAAACAAATGTTTGGAGGGGTGGTGAAGTCCCCATGAACATGCTTTAACATTGATCATCAGCTCAACGTGAATGACCTCAACTCCATTAAACTAATGAGGCTACAGTAATTTACAAGAGCACAGGGCCTGACTCTATCCCCTTATTCCTGAACTGCCAACAAGACACCCTATCTATACAACTCACATTGCCTTCATGAATGACATATACCTTTCTGTGGAACTATTTTCATAGTACTGAGAGCAAAACCAACTTTCTGCTCACATGCCTCTTCATTTCTGCCGTTTCTCAGAAGGTACATGCAGATCCAAACTGGAGTTTTAGCAACACCATCTTCATATTGAGTTAATTCCAGGGAGAAAGGAAAACAGAAATGCCTCCAGGAGAATTTCTCTCTCAATTAACTCACGTTATTGTTAGAACTATAGGACATTTCGGTGCAGGTGGTTGAGGCAGGGAATGCCAAAGGAGTTGGCATAGCTGTGCCAGCTTAAATGATTTTTCCGGTCCTGAAAGAGAAAAAAGAGTACATTGCAAAAGTCAAAGGATCCCAATTGTCACATTTTTGTTCCCGTTTCTCACTGTAGCTTGTTTTTCCACAAAAACCTGGAGAAGATATCCAAACAAAATAGGAATACTCTATTTCAACATTCCTAGTTCCTATCTCTTTCTGTCATAGCCACTACATTACGTTTTAATATTGCACTTTCAGCCTGATTTTAACCAAACTCTCTGCATAATATGCCTCACGTTGTTCAGTATCCAATCTTTTGCCAGTTTACTTCCTATCAAGTAACATACATCCCGCACGTCAGACACAAGAACCGCTGAACAAGAGAATTTAAACAGAAATAGTCAGAAACAGGAGCATCTACCAATTACATTCTGTGCAGCATGCCGCCAAAAATCTAAGGGACGCATGCTGGCCAGAAACAAGGGAAACCAGAATCAAGGAGCAAAAGGCAAGAAAGAAAATCCTCCCTCTGATGAGAGGTAACACAAACTATCTGTAAGCGCTTTTCAATCCTTGAAAAGGCCCATGTTCGATTTCTGTCTGGCTGCTCACAGAGTTGTGCAAAGAGGATCACAATCCTGGCTTTTGCCTCTCCTTCTGCAAGGACTGTTCAGTCTGGGAGCTTCCACGTGATTTGGCAGCAAGCGCCTTCTCTCTGGCACCAATGACGACGCATCTCTTCACATGTAGGACAACTTCATAACCACCCTAGGCTTTTGTGTTTGAGCCTTTTCTGTCTGAACTGCACAAGACCACAAGGGTAAGCAGACAACATAAAGAAAAACCTCCGATACAATCTGCCTGCACGGATTGAAGTGGGAACCTAGAGGAGAAATACCTCCAAAACTTGAGAGAGAAAGGTTTCAAGACACTTCAGAGAACAGAGCTATGTGCATGCCATGCCAGTCACTGGTCTACGATGTCAAATATCTGCCTTGGGCGAATAAGGCAAATATTGAACTGCCTCTGTGCAAACACTGCACATCCAGACGGATGCTAATCCTAGACAGCAGACGTAAAGAGCTTTTTTAATACCAAAACTGAAATTCCCTTTCCTTTTAGGAAAGGACTGCTCAAGACTAACCGTTCAGCAATTTTAGACAAGTTGAGTAACGTGAATTTGATATGGCAACAGTGGGCTATACATGTCCCGCCAGCCGAGCTGGCAACACAAAGGGGAACTGAATGAGATATACACATAATCAAGGTCTGTTATTTGCACTCATTTCCTATACAGACTTCTCCACCTTTTGCTGCACTCTGCTCCTTTCCCTCACAGAATCCATTCATCATTGCATTGCAACCAAAATAGCTATTACATTCAAGTAGTTATTTTCCTCTCTCAGGAGAGATTTGGTGCCAAGACCCACAAGCAAAGAAGAAAACGATCAACCAAAAAAAGCACAAGGATCACGCCCAGGACACGTTTACTATCTCCCACTTCTGCACCACCAGACAACTAAGGAACCTGGACAACAAAGAACTTCCTTCTTTCTACACAGAAAAGTCATCTGTAAAAAGGAACATCTGCCCACTAACATTCTTGACATTTCTCCTTACACCTCACATTATACTAGGCATAGCACACTTTGCCCTTGCTATCTGCTTGCCATCTGGTGTAGGCAGCTGGTAGTAGAACAGGGGCCTAAGAGTTTTTACTGAAGAGCCTGGGTTGTCACTGCAACAACAATAAAACACACTACCACCACTACAGATGGTTTAAAAAAGAAAAACACACACAGAAGAGAAGACATCAAACACATTGGCTTGTAAATAACTTTAATTCTGTGAACAGTTTCACTGAGTCCAGTGAGGACACAAACCCAGAGAGGGTTCTTCAGGGGCCTTCCTGTGTCAAAATTACACCCTAAATACCACACAAAAAACAGCATCATCAACAACAAGCACCCCAACCAACTACTCTAGGAAGCAGCAGCAGGTAAGCTAAGCGTTCCCACCCTTACCTGCTCTTCCTTAGAGCTAAAAACTATGTGATCCACCTCTTAGCTTCCTGTGCAACACTAAGGAGGCAGAGGAGTAAGCCATAAGCCAGCCCCCACCTGACTGCTGGTACCTCCATGCAGTGCTGGGCTCTGCTCAACATGCTCCTCCCTAACACTCAGACCCCATTACTGCACTCTGGATTCCAGTATGTAGCACAGAGCACTGTTAAGTCAGGCTTTAGCTTTCATTCCCTAGAACACCATAAACACAGGAATCAGCTGGCAGATAAAAAGGAAGTAAGCATTCCAAGTACACCCCCACCTAACATGCTACCAACCACCTTCACTCCCTTCTGTTTTCCTCCTCTCCTACTCACTGCAGGCCTTCCTCAGGAACAGTGCTAGTTACTCACAGCAACACTGGTGGCTGTTCTACCCAAAACTAGAACACTACCTTTTATTAATACTAGGAAAAAAAAAAAACAGGGGAAAGAGCGAAAAGCTTATGTAATCTAAGTCCTTCCCCAGTCCTCATAGGGAGACTTATGATTTCTGTGTGGCTGCTTGCGGTTAAATTCAGTTTATGATCAGAATAAACTAAACCTAAAAGCTAGAAAACGTGCATGCAGGAAGTAATGCAGAGTTGTTGTCAGGGAGTAGTTGGGTCATTGCTTTTATTACACATAAAAAACAGGACATGAGGAACAAGGCTGCATTTGACTTTATTCCATTGCAACAAAGGAATGATAGGCCCAGGAGCAGAAGGGCAGTCCCGGCTCCAGCACACCCCAAAGGGCACCCGGGGCCTCAGAGAGCCAAATCCGTGCAGTGGTAAGGAGGCAGGGGACAAAGCTGGGCAGCAGAGCCCTGCAGGGTGGAAAGGAGCCATCAGCTGGGGCTAACACTTGAGGGCTGCGCTCTGCCTGGGGAAACAACTTGTGCTCAGCCAGCTTGTCGACACAGAAACAGAGAGCAGCTCCACACATGCAGGTCTGCAGCACCTTCACTGGAGATCAAAAGCAGCCTCCTGCAATAGGCCCATGTCCCAAACAAGAAAAAAGAAGAGTCAAAAAGGCCTTTTTCTGGGCTCAGAAAAAAAGATCTGATGAGTTTCCTCCCTCTAACTCCCCTCAACACCTTTCCACTGGCTCCAACAGACACAAACCACCTGGCAGCCACACCAAACAGACACTGACAAAGCCATTAGCAACCAAAGCTGAGGATCCTGCACCAGCCCCCTGGAAAGCACCAATAAGGCATCAACCACACTGCTCACAGAGCATGCTGACCCACACTATAGCTATTAGCTTCCATTCCTCCACCCCAAGTCTTTCCTGCAAGGCAGCTTTTCAAGAATGCTACACAAGAGAAAGAAACTTCCAGCCACTCAGCCACCCAATAAGGTGGAAATAAGATTTATTCAAATATTTCCAAGTGAGCCAGCCTGAAGCAAGGCTCTAGAAAGTCTAAGGTGATTATTTTAAGTTAGGAACAACTCCTATCTAGGTCACAAACAGAATAGAAGGGCACATCTCAGGCTGCCTGCCACTGCTGTAGCTACAACAGCAGACAGAGCTTGCCTGGCATTCCAGATCAGGACAGTCACTCTTTCCTGACCTAAAAAAAAAGCAAGTCCAAGAGGCACCTTTTTGGTGCTCAGAGTCTAAACGCACCAGGAAGAGTCAGCAGCAAAGGGTAGCTCTAAAAACCTGTCTTCCTGCCTGCTCTTCTCCGGGCATTTTGTTCTTCAGACAATACATGAGCAACCCAAGTGGGGCAAAAAATATTGCCTTGCTGCCTGTTACAAAACCCATGGTAAATGACAAAGCAGCCAAGGTCCAGCAGCAGTTGTCCTTGGTGTTTCTGCTTACATTTGTTTCACTTCTACCTTCTCCAGGTCCTCAGGCTCTTTTCCTGCCAAGCACACTTCCATATTTAGTTTCTACCATGAAAGAAAGGGTCAGAGAAGGCTCTGTTTTTGTGGCAACTGGAACCCAGAGCAACAGAACAAAGGAGAGAAAAAAGAAATCTTGCTAAACCCAATGAGTGTTTAAAAAAGAGAGGTGTTCCGCCTGATCTGGGAGCAAGGGCCCACAATTATTTAGTTCAGTGTCCCTTGCTTGCCATAGGGTTTATGAAGTGTTTCAAGTGTAAAGTCATACTGGCTAATACTTTTCAAGCCATTTAACTCAAAGCAAGGCTGCTTCTTTAGACAAGGCAAGTACGCCCCTCGGTCATTCATTCAGCACATCCTTCCAGAAAGGACAGAATTATCCAATTGCACAGCAAAGCTTTGGGTTCTTCTTCCACACAGGCTCTGGAGAAGAGGGTCAAGGGTAAAGGGTCAAGCACTGCAGGACAAAAATCTTTTGGCCACCTGGTCAGCCTCTTCCCATTCTTTCATTTCTGTCTCATAAAACAGTAGGTTAGTACTTGAACACACACTACTTAGAGGGAAACCAGCATGCTAACAACATTTGTCCACATGTCTTCTCCCCCACTTCCAAAGGAAAAATGGCTTGCGGGCAACATGTAGGGCAGAGGGACCAGCAGTCAGATCACACTTCTAGACAAAAGGGGCAAAGTTCTCTTGGACTCCTCACCGTGTTCAACTGCAAACAGACACTAGGACATGCCTAAGGAGCTGCGAGGAAGGGCAGGACTCCCCAGGCTCCTACCACCTCTTGAAGGAAGGCCACCAAGGGCCCCTGAAGAACCCACAGCCAGATATACCTCCGAGGCTGAACAACTCAACTCCCTGCACTAGGACTGATCACTTCTGAATCAGCCAGGCAGCAAGAGCAACACAGCAGCCCCACCCAACTACGGAAAACACAGCAGGCAAGGGTACGATCTACCAGGCCACTCTGCATCACCCTCAAGACTTTAGAGCCTTGCCTGCCTAGAACTGCTAAAGCTCAAGTCCCAGCTTGCAGTACATGAAGTCTGATTCAGGATACAAAGCAAGCAAGCAGGCTTCAAAGGAGATTGAGTTCAGGCATGACACTGTGCAGCCAGAAACTCTTTGCAGTCAGACACAGAACAGGGCGACCATTATTCACTTGCAGATTGTTCAACATGGCACAGCAGCACCCCATTCACTCCTAACAGCCTTCTCTGCTGTCACCTAGACACCTAGAGATGCTTCCAAGCAGGATGTTTCTTGCTGTCTGAGGACAACACCACCCATACACTGGGAGCTAGCCTGGCCATCACTGCCAGAAGGGGGTAATCCCCACCCTCAGGGGCTCACCTTCCCTAAGTCAAGGGAAACATTTTTCTTCAAGGGTAAGGGCAGGTATTCCCCCCCCTCCCCATCCTGCCCCAAGGTATAACTACTGGAAGCAGCCTAATCAACTTCTAACTTCCCAGGTGGAAGCTAAGGCCATATGCAGTTCTCACTGACTTCAGTCCCAAACTTCTTCTAGAACTTACCATGACTAACTACTTAATTATTTGAACTAGCCATTAGTAAGTAGAAAAATAAAATCCAATCTTCCCATGCAGTTCTGCAGGGGTGCCTGTGCTTTGGCAGGACACAGCTACTAAAGAGGCCAAGCACTTCCAGTTTTATCTGAAGTTTTTCAAATTATTGGTCAACTTTGGTTGCCTTCTGAAGCCAAAGCCTCTTTATGTTTGCCTCACAGCGGTTTTCCTCAGTAAATCCACTTCCAAACTCAACTATCCCACTAGGCTACAAATGAACAGGAGGAAGCAATAAAGCTTCCAAGGACAGCTCATGCACACAGGTTATAACCTCACATTTATAACATGGGGCTAAATGAAATGTTCAGGCACACAATCAAGCAGGTTTTCTTGGTATCCAGCTGTTAGAAATAGTGATAGTCTCCACAGAGAGCCCCCAGCCATCGTTATTTGATGAGAGTGGAAGAGAAGAGACATGCTCAGCCATTCCTGTGCTGGACACAACAACCCTCAGCTGAAGAAATTTAAGCAGCAGAAAGAGAAAGGAAAGCTCCTTACCATTAGTCTGTAAAGGCAGTATTATTAGACTGAACACAAAGCAAAGTCAGAGGAACCGCTGCCAAAAGCAAATTTCCCCTAACAGCTGTGCTCGCCCTCAAAACATTCTCCAAGTTAGAGGCCCACCCAATTCCTGGTCCTGGCAATGGCTGAAGGAGCCCCAAGCACACAAACCACCTGAAGCTAAGCTTCAAGTGCATTTCTCCCTAAGCCTGCTCTCAGCCCATCCCTTCCTCCTCCAAACATGTCCAGTACAAACACCTGCTACTATTCTTGCCTCCAGCTGACCCAGGCTATAAGTCTATTCACTTGCTGTTAAAAGAAAGGCTCTGCATTAAGTCAAGTCCAGCACCAGGCTAAGAAGCTCAACCAACTCCTGGCCTTCAGCCAGCTTGCCCCAGCCAACTACAAGCACAGACTGCAAGGCTGAGTTCACCTCTCCTGGTTTCATATTCAGGACTGTACAACTCAGGCTACACCTTCTGCTGCAGAAGCAGCTCCAGAACCTCCTGGGCTGGCCAACAAGTTGACAAGCAAATTTTGCCTGCTCTTGTCCTTGTTTCAACTTCTGCTTCTTCCTATGCCTCTCACTGTCAAGAAAAAAGGAAGTTTTTCTTCTACATGCAGACACCTGCACCACTTCACAAGTCTCAGCCAAACATAGCTTCCACTGCAGCTCTGCTGCGCATCAAGCAAACACCACCATTAAGCAGGTGCTCACAAAGATGGCTTTACTGCACTTCAATACCTCCTCCTCTGCCCTTAAAGCCAGGTACTCCACTTGCAGCCAGCCATTCCTAGCCTGCTACAGCTATAGACCTAGGGTTACAAGGACAGCCACAGCCAGGGGCTGACAAGCCTGTCAAGAAACAGCCAAACATCAGCTCTGTAAGGGCATGCACAGGGACTCCTTACAAGCATTTGCAAACTCACTCCGACAAGAGGACTGGGGCTCTTTTGACCTACTGTGTTCCAAGATGCTTCACAAACACCTCCTGTGCTTTTTTCCACAGGGCTCCTACACCACACAAGTCACTAAGCCTGCCTGCAGGGCTGCACACAAGCACCTTCGAGAGCCTGCTTGGTAACATGCTGTTCTGCAAGCTAGACCAAGCAGCACCAAACCATACTGCCTCCTGGTAAACTCCCTTCCATCCCCACCCTCCTAAAGGAGCACACAAAGGGGCTACTACACACTTCTCTGCTCCTCAAATAGCTCCTCTTCCTCCTTGCAAGGCTCACCTCCCCTCCCCCATAAGAAGGTCAGAATCAGCCAGTGAGCCAGACCAGTCCCTAACTCCCTTGCAACCTGATGTCCTCCAGCTGCTTAGGAAGCACAAGGGCACTGCAGGGCTGATTCTAGAAAACATCCTGTCCCCAGGCACAGGAGGAGGACAGGGGCCAGCTGTTATTCTGTTCCCTACCCAGGGGATTTTCAGAGGCATCTAGAGCACAGGAAGTGGGAGCTTTTTGCCCTCAGCAGGCACTTCTTCAGCTCTGCTGAGAAAAACAGACACTGACTTGAACTGTAACCTTACCCTGCTCCATACACTTTAGGAGAGCTCTGACCACCCTGCTCACAGAGGCTGCAATCCAGGAGCAGATCCAAACAGAAGCATGGTAAAAACAGGGTCATTTCTGGCCTGATCTCCAAGTGCTTCAAGGCTTCAGGCTGTTTTGAGACTGCAGGAGTTCCAAACTGTCATTTGAGACTGGAAGGCCTGATAACATGCAAGGCATTACGACGCCATTCTCCTCTGCTTCACATGCTCAGAGAAATTCTGATTTCATCCAGCACACTCTAATGGGAAGCTATTGCCTCCTCTGGAGAGACAAGGACTGTCTGTAAGCACCTTAACAGAGATGGACACTGGTGTTGGTCCCCACCTGCATTCACAGTTTCAACTGGGTTTTTCCACAAGAGGGCCTTACCTCAGCACTTCAAACTACAGCTGTTGCTCTATTAGGAAGCCTCCTGAGAGACTTCAGTCCGTCATCTTCAAGCTGCTGTTAACTGCCTGGGGATGAATCCGAATTTCATGACATCATATTGAGTCCATGAAAGTTACTCCCTTACCTTATATGCCCTACCTGCTTACATACTGCCTTCTGGTAGCAGATGGACATTAAACAGAGCTCCCACAATTTCACCTTGGAGATTATGAACTCTCTTCTGTGAAAAAGGGGTTTGTCAAGCCTTACATTCACATTTTCAAAACATCTGAATTCCACTGCTTTAAGTTAGGAGACAATTTCTATTAAGGCCTCAAATTTACAGGGCTTAAGAGAAATGTAGTGACTAGGGATCAAGCTGTGAAAATGCACATGGGAAATCTGTGCAACTATCCCAAGTGTTTGTTCTTGGAACAATCCACATCACAAGTGTTATTTGTGTGCCAGACCACCCCGGCATTTTGGACACCACGACACTGGACTTCTCTGCCTGACATCAAATAAAAGATTTCAGACAGGCACCCAGTTGCCACCTGATAAAAGCAAGCTTGATGAAGCATGCTGGGCTTGTTGAGGCCATGGAAAAAGATCTCATCTCAGAATAGCCCATTCATATAAAGCACTAGAAGAGGACTCACCAGACACCTGCATAAAGTACAGTTTTCCAGCTCCATTCCCAGCAGTTCAGCAGCAAAATTTACTATGATTTGATTGATATATACTAACCACAGGCAACCCCAAGACAGCTACCTATCAAGCACCCCTTTCTCCTGCCACAAGTATTTTAAGACCTAGTGCTCCAGTGCCACAGAGCTGCCTGCAGCATCTCCAGCATGAGCACAGGCCACAGACCAATGACAAGTTAGTGCTGTAGAAACACACAGGGCAGCACACAGCCTTGATCCCTCCCACTGCTCCACCCAAAGCCCTCCAGATAGGTTAGGGGTTACATGGAGCCTCAGAAGGACTCTAGGCTCCTAGCAAACGTCATGAAGATTCCCCTTGACCTGCAGGATCAGGAAGCAAGAACCATTTCTGCTGGAGGAAAAAACAGATGACTGCATCCAGAGGTACAGGCAGGTGAGATGGAATATCATACCTCAGGGGTCAGAGACTAACAGCAACCTGGACAGATGCAGCAACAGTTCAAGTTAGGCTTAATGTTTCAACCAGGTAGTTCTGAAGCCAAGAGCAATTGCTCAGGTTCATGAAATACACAAACCCAGAGGATGCTCTTAGCTACCTAAGCTTAGAAACTCAATTAACACCTCCCCTCTTCTGAGCACAACTCTAAGGCTAGAAGTCATTTCCAGCAAACCATTGCTCTAAGTGCTCCGCCAACACCACTACAAATACTGCACATTTCCACCTCCACCAATCCTTCTGTAGACAAGGAAAACACACTACAGGAAGGAGCTTGCCACAAAGTGACACTTTCACCTTATTCTTTCCTACTCAGCTGCCACACTCTCATTGCAATGGTCCAATCCATCACCTTCAGGTGACAGCCCCACCAGGGCTAAGTGTAACCTCATTTCTGGGACACTGCTACAAGTATCAAGAAACTTGCTCCCATAATTCAAGGGTAAAGACAGATGACTAACACAGAACACTTGCCACACCTCAAGCCTCTTTCCTTTCAGTTTTCACTGGCACCAGCACAAGTGAGAAGAGTTTCAGCAGTCAGTGAAAGGCTTAAACATTCACCTGCTACTGTACACTGAAGACACAGGCATTTGCAGAGAGGCCCCAAAGATCTCCTTCATGGCCCTCAGTTCCTGGAAACACATCCTGCATATTTGAAACCTAACACCATACACTTCCAACCATGTGACCAACACTCCTGAAAACCTGCAAGCCCTTGAACCTAACACACAGATAGGATCTCTCCAAGCTAGCCCCAGGAAGAGCAAAGAAAATTCTCCTTCTCCCTTGCACTGCTCAACAGAGCAATCCTACACCTAATCATATCAACAACACTTAGGAAGGTGGAAAGTCACAGCCGATACCAGTTGTGTGACAGGAAGAGTAGCACCAACAGGGCAGCCAAGTGGCTATAGGTAAAGTCAAAATCCATTCTGGATGACTCAAAGAGGCTAGGCCTAAGGCACCAGGGCTTCTCTGAGCCTGCCATGTCAGCCCAGCCCCTCACTGCACACTGGACAGCAGGGACCTCACAGCTATGGCCTCACCCGGGACAGCAATCAGCTGCACCAAAACCACAAACACCAACTGCCAACGCCTTCAAAACATGCACTAAGACAGCCATACATTCATGGCAGCTCAGTCTACATGCTTGTTGCTTGCTGGCTTCTCACTTCCAGGGGCCTAGTGCAAGACCAGCACCTGCCTCCACAGGGCCTGCAGACCCAGGGGGCTGAAGGGTTATTAAGCACACAGGGGGCAGGTGGAAGAAATTGGGGCCACAGGACACACCAGGAGCCCCAGCCCAGGAGCCATCACCTGGCTTTTAGCTGGAGCACCCTCAGCAGAGCTGCAGAAATACCCCTGCTTTACAGCCTCACTAGTACCACAAGGGCAATTCAGCCAGGCCAGCAGCTGGGTCTGGACACTGACAAGACTACTGTTCCTTCAAGATGGGGAGGGTGCAGTGTGACAGAAACACTCCTTCAGCTATCCAACTGTTTCACCCTCAGAATCTACCTCTGATAAAAAAAGCCAGCCCCAGAAGCAGCACGTACCAACCCTGAAAACACCACCATCCAAAAACCTCCAAGCTGCTTCCTTAACACTGACATCTCCAAGTCAAAAGTGCTATGTAAACTCGTAAAGAAAATGAAATTAAAACTGAGAAAAAAAGCTTTCAGCAGAACTAGATGTCTACTCATCTCTGTCAGACCCTGCCCAGCAGGGCTGCAAATTCTGAGGAACTATGAGTGGCTTGTTGCTCCCAAGTTTCAGGAACATGATCTAGAAGGGTCATTTAAACATGACCTGTGTTTAAACGTGACCTATGCCTAATCTGCACCAGTTTGATTCCAAGCAGTCACCAGGAGCAGAATTTGGTCCACTGTCCAGGGGGAGGGGGAGAAGGGACAGCAGGGAACTGCAATACCAGGAAAGCTTTCCAAGCAAGTTATACCTGCCTGCAGCAGCCAATTCCCTCAACCCTTCTGCTGCTACCACCTGCAGGACATAGTTATCTCTGTACCTGCAAGAGAGCACAGAAAATACATCTGTCAAGTTGCATTTAAGACCAGAAATAAACTCTTCTCTTCCCACTGAGACAGACAGGACTATCACATTCAAACACATTTTAAACATAGCCATTCTGTTCTAAGACCAAGTCCCTTGAGATTAGCGGAAAAGAAAATACAGTAATCATCCTGTAAACATGAACTTCTTTCCTTCAGAACAGGCCACCTTCACAAACCACAGCAGGCTTTGTGACTCTAGAAATACAGCTCACAGCCATAAGGCTTTCCTCAGGGCTCTGCTTGTGCCAGTCACCACCAAGGAAGGGTCACAGGTGGTGACCTTGACAGCTCTGGGGAAGCTCTCAGACACCAGTCACCACAGCACAGGGGACCCTCCTTGCCTCTAATCCAGGGGTCTCCTAGGGCTGCTCCAACACAAGGGAGGGCTGAAGTCTCCTCTGCAGGAGCACCCAGCTGCCAGCCTGCAATACTAGGGCAAAAGGAGACCAGGAAAAAAGGCTCCCTTGTCTCCGAGTGTGCCTAACAGAAGGAAAAGGGCCAGTGCTAAGGAACAGCTGAGGACAAGGGCTGTGACACAGCACGGCAGACCCTTTACCTTGGTCTTCAGTCAGGTATTCCACAGGAGATGATCAAAGAATTTAGACCAGGCCTGTTAAAGAAAAATCAACATCACTGAATAAGTCTCAGGAATAATGCAGTTAAAATTGCCCCAGAGAAACTTCCTAACACCCACCCCTTCTGCTGTTCAGCTTAACCTTCCGCTGCTGCTCTCAGTCCTAAGGTCAGGCACTGGAATCAGGGCACAGGTTAGTCCAAGTGCTCAACCTCCTTAATCCTCCACCAAAACCAGCATGATGCAGACACCATCTTCCCCTTCACTCTTCAGTCACTTCCGCTCTTCAAATGGAGGCATCTTCATTCACCTCCAACAGCTAAATATTGCTCACTCTTCAGGTGCCTTCAAGTCCTCTCACATGTGAAATACCCCATACACAGTAAAACTAGACATATGGGATACTTACTCTTGGCTCTCTTCTCAACCCCACTAGGTTTCCCACATTGTCACTTCATAAATCAACTGCCAACAAGTTGGCTACAGCCCTGCCATCTCCAGGGTCATCCTTCACCCCTCCCCTTCTCTCAGGCCTGACCTCTCTATTGCATCCTGCATCCCTTCTTTCAAAGCCTCTGCTATCATACCACACCACCATCTTTCCAGTAGGGCATCATGTGAGTATCACTAATCTCCTTTCAGACAGTAAAAAGAAGCTAGTCCACAACTTGCATGAAAACTTTTCTACCTAACAACTACAGAATGACACACAGCTTAGGCAACAGCACCTGGTCACAGGGAAACCCCACAGCTGGTTTTCCCTTGCTAAAAAACAGCTCCATGCAAGCCAAGACAAGAGAAAGCAAAAACATCTCACAAGTATCTGGCCCGAAGCCATGCCCAGTCAGGACAAACCCTGGTATTAACCAGGCCAATACTGTATTCACTGGGCTACCCGAGTACTAAACCCAGAAAGGCATGAGAAAAAGCTGACAAGAGCCAGAGCAATGAAATCCCCCCTGCTACCCCTGCCTTTGTTCCTGGGAAAGGCTCTCTCCAGCTGCCTAAATTAAGACAAACACCTCCTGACCCACCCACCTAGGATACCTCCCCTAAAACAGAAAAGGAAGTTGCACCTGCCTCCTCCTGACTCCGTGCATCTCACACTTCACCAAGTGCCTGGGGAATGCAGGACTGGGGATTAGCACAAGGGCAGGCACAGCAGACAGGGCAGTGGGGCCCACGAGTCACAAGGCCAACAGACCCCTTACAGCTATGTTCCCCATTTGCAGGGCAAGAACTGCTTGAGCAAGCACACATCATTCTCACTGAAGGGTCATAACAAGGGGAGGAAAACTGAAGAGGCAGAGGCCTGGCAGAATGAAGGTGAAGGACTCTTGACCCACTCAAGAGAAAGTGCTGCTGCAGGACATGAAATGGAAGAGACGCCTGAGGATCCGTTTGTCCTCCTCCACAGCATACAGGGCACCTGCACATCTGGTGCAGCATCCCAGGGCCTGACTGCATGCTCCCATGCAGCCAGCAGGCTCCTGCATTAAGTCCAGCTTGCTCAGGTGCAATGGCCAGACAGCAAAGGCTCAGGGGTGGAGCCTAGCTCCAAAACTAGGACTGGCGAGCACATTAGAGACACAAGTCAGCTACATCCAAGCCTGAACACCAAACTGCCAGAACTGCCCAGGCCTTATTTGCAAGAGGGACCTCTGGCCAGACAATACTCCAATGAGCAGGCACCAAGGGCAAAGCTCTCTTCCAGTCCAGGCACCTCTTTCCCATCAGCACTCAAGCCCCACAGGCAAAAGCCTAACACCTCTCCCTTCTGCACTGAGCCATCCAAAACAGGGCAGACATGCAGCCAGCTTCAAGCAGCTGCATTAAATAGCCATAAGCCACAGGCCACAAGCCCAATGTCAATCTCCTCACTGCCAAGCCCTACATTTAGGGCCTCTGGAGCAGGAGGAACCTCTTCTCCCTCCCACTCTCCAGAGGGCAGCCTCATGGGAACACAGCCCTGAACTGTGAAAGGAGAGCTCCAGAGAGAAGCCTTAGGACCAGTCCTGCCTCAAGGGTGGCTAAGCCTGCTGGAAAGCCCTCCCAGTTCTGCTTGCCCTTCCCTCCCCTGCCACTCCCTTTCCCTTTTCTTTTCAGAACCACTTCCCTGGAGCTACATTTCATTTCTCTGTTCAGTGGGGACATCGGGTGGTCAAGCAGGGGATTGCAACTACATAAAGGTAGCGCTGTCCTCTGACCAACAAGTGACCAGGAGTTACTCACAACCACCACATCCATTTGAAGACGCCTGGTGCACTGGGACAGCTTGTCACAGAGAAACAGGGTCTTTGCCCTTATGTCTTCCCCTAACACTAGGAACACTGCTGCATACAGCTCTCCCTATACTTTCTACTCCTACTTCATGATTCATCTCTTGCCCTCAAGCCTCAGACCTGTGCTCCTGGGTGCTCAGAGGAAACCCAGTGCTGAGTATACAGTGCACCCACACTGCACATTCCCCCCTCCAAACACACATCCACCTAGAGGGGGAGAGCAGGCTGGGATTTCAGCTGCACAGTAAACACCACACCCCCAAGCACTGTTAGCTTCTTGTACTCCCTGCATCACAACTAATGGCTTCAACCAGTCCTGCCTGTAGCAGACATGGGCATCTTCCTCCTCCCTCTCTGAGAGCCAGCAGGAGCTGAGAGCTTGCAGTCTTTCCAGCTGACACAGCCCTCAGGGCACCTTCAGGTCTTCCGAGGGACCCAACTTCAATAATGGCTTGCTCTTCTATTGGTGTGGGCTCCTGCAAGCCCTGCAGCACTAGGCTTTAATAAGCACTGAGTTTAGGGCCACAGAAAGCTCCCCAGCTAGTCCTCTCACCTGAGGGGAACTGTGGAAGCACTGCCCCTCACACCACAGCTGTGGGAGACAGGCTGAAATTCACATCCAAGGGCATGCAAAGCCAAAGGAAAACATCAGCAGAACACCAGGGATTTAAAGTCCTTTCAGGCAGAGAGTTTCTCTCAGCCACTGGGAAACACCTCTCCAGGTAAGCTTCCCTTGGCCTCTAGTCTTCTGCCTCTTCTTCCTCCTTCCCACCCCAATATCTTATATTCCAAAATATAAATCATTCCTTGCTAATCCAGAAAGGAGGAAGGGGTGTTTGCCCCTTGCTGGGGCTCTGCTGCATCTTGAGTGACCACTGGCACTTCCAGAGCCTGCAGCACACACCTGCTTTGCTACTTGTGTCACTCTTGATGATATCATTCCATGAGACATACCTAGTGAAGGACCCAGCTGCACACCAACAAGGAAGGACAGCTCTGCCAGACAAGCACATGGACATCAGCCTTAGCACTTCAACAAGGGAGAGAAGGCAGACAGTCAAAAAACATTATAACCTTCATCATCTTTCCAAGGGGTTTCTGAAGACTGCATGAACAGAGCATTCCACTGCAGTTTTCAGGGCTTCAAGGAAAAAGAAAAACCTTTTATCCTCACAATCATGAGGCCAGTTACATTGCACTCCTGTCACAGAGCTACTCCCAAGCAGGTTTTTTCCTGTAGTAACCTTCAGAAATGTTTTTACATTTCAAAAAAAAAAGGTTACCTGAGCAGTTGTTGATAAATGACATGTTTCCCTGTAAAGGAGTCCCTGGCTTAGGGAGTCAAAACAACCTGATAAGGACTATTTAGTCTGGTAGCCTCCAGAACATGGATTTAACAATTATCAAGAGTCATGCCACAAAAAAATTGGGCCAAAGAAGTTACTGCTGCCTGTGAACAGGGAAGGGGTCACAAGTAACAGATGCTTCCCCAGATGAAAACTTTATTACCACTATGATGATCAGCCAAGACACCTTGAAATCTGCAGCTGGCTTCACTTTCTCATTTTCATTGAGAAGGAGCCTGCATGACTCCAGAAAGGAAACAGATCAAATGCCCTCCAGGAGCATATGCTAGACACAGTCATAAGCCACCCTGCTTCTCCTAAAAGGATTCACTCCCCTTCCAAACACTGGCAATCAAACCAGACCCTTTAGGAACTTCCCCCACACTCCTTCTGCCAGGCAGACTTGAGGGCAACCTCCTGAGGAGGTTAAGATACTCATTCATTTTATGAGCCTCAGACATAGACTCACCTGCTGGAACAACCCTGCAGTTCAGGAAGCTGTCACAATTTAAAATTCACAAGCCCACTTGAACAACTCACTGCACGACTGTTTTTTCCCTTTTTAGCACCCCAGGCCCAGAAGGACAAGGCTTAAAGGAGGCAGAGATCAGGAGTCTGAACAGAAGCTACCAGAAGGCAGAGGTCAACAGGTAACCCTTTCCAAAGGGAACCTTGACAGATTTTCTCCTACCTGCCTATGTACTCATCAGCTGTGCATTTCAGCCAGACCTGCCACATACTGGCACAGGAGATCTAGATGCCCACTCACAACTCCATGCTCATGAAATACTGGGGCAAGTCAAAGTACACAAAACAGTCCTGTTTGTCCAGAGCACAAAACTCCACTCTCCCACTACAAAATTTACCCAGGAGAAATAAGAGGAAATCATGGAAAACTACACCAGGCTACTACCCTCTGCCCCAGTCCTAGCTTCAAACCGAATCTTAACCTACAAGGGCACCAAGAGCTATGAAACAAACAAAGCAGTGAAGCAGCCTCTTCAGTTCCTCACAAGGCTTCTGCCACACTTGCTCTCCCAATAACTTGGGAGAGCAGCTCTGCTGCAGGGACTCCAGGGTGAGGAGGTGAAGATGCACCTCCACGAGGGTGCATACACAGAAGTCACTCAAAGGGACCCAGCTCAGAGCCTGGCTCCCAGCTTGACCTCCCCACCCCTCCCAGAGGGGAGCACACTGCTTAGGCTCCTCAACCAGACCCACTAGACAACTTACAGACTATTACACAGACTAAGGTGGTTTCTTCCTTTGGGCAAGGGTCTCCTCCCACTTCCAACTTGTTTTACTCTCAACTCCCACTGACCAGACAGCGCCTGGCCCTCAGAACTACCCTACCATGCAGCACTCCCTCAGGGAGCACCAAGAGCTGGGCTGCTCCACAGAGGACGACGAGCCAGGAGTCCAAGGCTGACCACAGGCAGGAGCACTCACCTCCCTGACCCAAGCACAGCCCCACAGTACCTGAGCAGGGTCAGTGGCAGTGACAGGTCCAACCAACAAGCCCAGGGACGAGGCAGGCCCAGGCTCCATTCAGGGAACCCGGGAACAAAGAGCAGGAGACATGGCCACAAGCAGCACTGCAGACAAAGCTACAGCACAGGGCTGGGATCCAGCCGGCAGCCAGGCAAGAACACTGGACACAGGACTGCCTACAGAGCAAGTCAGCAAGCGAGCCAGGGCAGCAGAGACTGGGCTAGGTGCAGGTACACCTACGGCAAGGTCTGGGCAGCCTTTTAAGCCTGAGATTAAGGAGAACTCCTGGGTCAGCTGACAAAACTTGGGGGTGGAGGCCTCAGGAAAAGCTAGTGTCACAGGAAGCCCTGGCTGTCCTGCAGCCTTCTGGGGAGGAGAGCTTCTCTCAGTGCAGGGGGAGAGCCTTGAACAAGGCTGCCTGGCCTCTTCCAGCCTTGGAAAAGGCTGCTGAGGCTGCTTCTTCCCCAGTCACTTCAGTGAATTCAGCTCCCTTCCTCCCTCTTCTGCCACCCCAAAAGCCCCTGCTGGGCTTTCATGTGCCCCATTTATACCTCTCCCACTTTGAAACCACAGGCAAGCAACTGGTTGAGTTTGTGTAGACCCCTGCTCTGAGTGGCCCCTTTTCGATCCCTAATTATAATGCAGGCCTGTCTGCAGACCATCACAAAGACTCACCTTCCTTCTGGAATATTCTGCTCGATTGCCAGGTACAGGCTTCTAGGGCACATGTGAGCCCTCCACCATTGATTTTCACTTGTAGCAGTGGAGGAGTCCTGCAGGCTAACCAGGGACACAAAAAAGGACAGGGTGACTGATACCTTACACCCATTGCTCAATAAAACCCATTCTCCTAACTCCTCCCCCCAAACCAAGCCTTCCATGACAGCTGGTAAGGGCACTTAGGGCCTATTAGTGCCCTTAAGGCTCTGAGCTCCCAAGGTTTTTTGCCTCTTGGGAAGGTTTGCAGAGAAGATGGTGATCAAAACAACTGAGCAGTCACATCAGTTTGTGGTTGCTTAATTAGAGTTACTCCTGCTCAAAGACAGGACAGAGCCAAGGCTGAACAACAGACCAAGAACTCCATCCTGACTTGAAAAAGCCATCAAGCTTCCCCCAGCTGGTTAGTAGCTGGCACGTGAGTGGCTGTCACATACACAAGAACTATTATCAAGTACGCATGCACACACATGAGCCTAGAAAACCATCTCCTCACAAGAAAGGACATGCTCCTACTGGGAACAAGGAGAGGCTCACAGGCTAAGACAGTTTCCCCCTTTTGAATCTGAGGCAGAACCTAAAGGCCTGAACAGCCCTGTCCCTCTCAAGGAAGGGGCTCCCCAGCACAGGCACCACAGAAAAGCAGTCTCAGCAGCTCTTCAAGAGCTGGACTCAGGAAAGACACCAGGTGCACATAACCCCCCCCCAAAAACAACAGAGGCAGCACCAAAGAGCTTCAGTGCCCACCCCTCCTCACCATGACCAGAGGTCCTGCTTCTACCCCCAGAACTCACCAGCACTTAGCCCTCTAGCAGCTAACAAGAAGGCACTCCAGACAAACTGCTCACCCCACATGAGGGGCAGCTGGGCTCACCACACCCACCACCTCCCCAAAACCAGCCCCACAGCCACCCTCAGGGCCACAGTCTTGCCAGCCCACCTGACTACCCCCAGGCTCCAACTGAGCCCCAGGCCAGGGGGAAAACCCTTCCTTAAGCCTCAGAGAGCCAAGGGCCTAGAAAAAGCAAGACACTTGGGCTCCCTTCACTTTATACTCACATGTACTGGGAACACTGAGGACCAAGGGAGAAACTCACTCCACAGAAAAACCCCCAAAGAAACAACCCCAGTCTAAGCTCTCCTGAACAGTCCCTGAGATGACTCCTTTCGGCCCCGGCCCACCACGACATCACCACAACCGCCGCTGCGACGCACGCGGCCAACGGCTTTCACCGGTTCCCGCCCCGGCTCCCCATTGGCGGCTCCCGCGCGCGCCCCGAGCGCTGATTGGTGCGGGCGGGCGCGGCCCCGCCCCCGCGGCCCCGCCGGGGCGCTGAGGGGCGGCAGGTGCGCGGCGGCCCCGAGGCTTCAAGAGCCCCCGGCGGGTGGGGGCGGGGGGAGCTGCAGTACCGGCCGCGGCCGCCAGGCGGCGCCGTCGCGGCGGGGCCCCAGCGGGAGCCGGAGCCGGAGCCGGAGCGGGAGCAGGTACCGGCGGGGGCGGTCGGGGGACGGTCGGGGGGGGCGGGGGAGCTGGGGACACTCTAGGGGTCCTCTGGGGCGGTTAGTGGGCGTTGGGGGGCCGGGGGTGACAGTTGGGGGGCTCCGGGGGGCGGTTGGGGGCGGTCTGGGGCCGGGGGGAGCGGTCGAGAGGGCTCCCCGGGGCGGTTGGGGGGGTTGAGGGCCCCCGGGGCGATGTGGGACGCTCTGGGGGCCCTCTGGGGCCTGGGGGGGGCATTTGGGGGGCTGTCCGAGGAACGAGGCGGTCTGGGGGGCTCTCTTGGGCGCTTGGGGGGCAGTTGAGGGCTCCTGGGGCTGTTGGAGGTGCTCTGGGGCTGGGGGGGCGGTTGGGGGCTCCCTGGGACGTTTGGGGGGTGGTCTGGGGGTGCCCCTGGGGACAGAGGTGCAGGTTGGGGGGTTCCCCGGGGCAGTTGGGAGCAATTTAGGGGCCCTCTGGGGTGCTCCCTAGGCCCGGGGGCCGGTTGGGGGGCTCCACAGGCCGGTTGGGGGTGGTTTGGGGGCCCTTGGGGAGTGAGGTGTTTGGGAGGGCTCTTGGGGCTGGATGGGCGATTGGGGGGCTCCATGGGGTGTTTGAGGGGCTCCCTAAGGAGAGAGGCAGCCTAGGGGAGCCCCTGGGCACAGAGATGCAGGTTGGGGGTCTCCCTGGGGTGCTTGGGGAGTGGTCTGAGGGCTCCTTGGGGTGGTTGGGGGTTTCTGGGGGGAGCAAGATGGTTTGGGGGTGCTCCTTGGGTCTGAGGGGTGGTTGGGGGCTCCCTGGGGCAGTCAGGGGGTGCTATGGGGCAGGGGGGCCGTGGTGGTGGTTGGGGGGGGCCCCCGGGGCAGTCTGAGGGGGCTGTTTTGGGTGAGGACGGGGGCACTTGCTGGCACAAACGTTGCTTCTCGGCCGCCTTGGCGTCGCCTGGGCCGTCGGCCGGCCTGGGCCCGGGTTTGCGGAGCGGGTGCTGGGGCGATGGGTGTTTTGGGGCGCGAGGCCGTTGCTGAGGGTGTTTGCTGCCCTGCGAGGGCTCTCGGTGGCGGACGGGTGCAGCTGGGCACCGGCTGTGGCAGGGCTGGGGACCCGTTTCCAGCCTGGGGCTTTTTCTGGGGTGGTGGTCAATGTTTCCCTGGGGCTTTTTAAGATGCCCGTGAGGTGTGATGGCAGCTTGGCTTGTGAGACTCCCCAAATGTGCTGGTTTTATGGCGCTGGCTCGGGGCTGCAGCGTTGCCAGCCAGCTGGGGCGAGCGTGTTGTGCCCAGGTCCGCTTAGTGTTGGCTTTGATGCACCCGCGGTGCCTTTCCCTGAGGCCGGGCGCGCTGGTCGGAGACGCCACGGTGTTGTTCTGGGCACCCCGGGGCACAACCAGAGTCACTGATTTGCCCTGGTAGTTTCCTAGAGCCCTGCACATAGTGGAAGCAGAGACACTGCTCGTTCCTGTGCTCAGGGTCACTACTAGGAGGCACCTGGAGACCCCCCAGGAGAAAGGGGCCCCTCTGAATTGGGCCCGTTTGTGTGTGTTGCCCTGGTTTGTCCTGCTTGGTTTTAACTTCAGGTGCTGGCAATTATTTTCAAGAGGTGTTTTCTTTCCCTGTTTGCACAGGTGCCTGGGCTAAAACAAACGAGCTGCAGCAAAGCTGAGGGACCTGCAGCTGATGCTGTGCCCAGGGCTGGGAAGGATTCCCTGTTCCTCTGGGCTGCTCAGGGAAGACAAAGCCAGCGAGGGAGGGTGCCAGCGCTGGTCCGGGTGAGCCCAGCAGGAGCGTCCCTTTCCGTAAGAGTTCCTGAGGGTATGGAGGGTCTAACGGAGGGCGGTTTTGCTCCCTTGTTGTTTCTCCACTTTATTAGCTAATGCTTTTAAGCAGCTCTTTGCCAGTCCTCTGCTGGTGCTTGTGATTTGCTAGGTAATGAACAGTGAAGCTTTATAGTTGGACTGCAATTAGCAGCTGTTAGGTTTATGCCCAGACTTTTACTGCCCTGTTGGACAACCCAGCAGATCGCAGGCCAGTCCGGCGCCGGTTGCTGCCTGCGGCGTTTCACCAGAGCCGGACTAGGTCCGTGCCGGCTCGGCGGCGTTGCCGCTGCCGTGCCCACGCGTGCAGCCTCGCGCTACGGCAGCTCCCCAGGGCCGCGGCTGGTGCCCGAGCGCCAGGGCTCGACCGGAGCTGCGAACGTTTTGGCAACGGCCCCTCGCGGTGCCCTGCAGCTCTTGGGAGCCGGGCGGCTGCTGCAGCTCCTCCTGCAGCTCGGCGCCATCGGCGTGGGCGATGACCGGGGCGACCCTCGGCACCCTCCTGGCTGCCGAGCGCCCGGGCGAGAGGAGCGGGGCCCAGGGGTGGGCGGCTGGGCCTTGGGGCGACAGTAGGTCCCTCTACGAAATCCCGGGGGTTAATGCCTCCCACTGCTGCAGGTTTTTCACTGCCAGCTGCCGCTGCCCCTTCCCGCTGCTGCAGCGAGAGCCGAGGCTTTGGTCAGCCGAGGGACCTGCTTCCGGGAACGGCGTTTGCTCTCCTTGTGCCTCTTGTTTTAGTAGCTCGTCCCCTGCTCGTTGACAGGAATTTCCTGGTACACAGCTCTTGTGTTCTCTTTGACTTTGGACATTTTTGGAAGGCGCGCCTGGGCAGGCGCAGGGCAGGAGTGGCTTTTTCTCCCACCTAGTACAGGACCCTGTATTTGCTGACTCCTGTGGTGGAACGGGATGTAGTGGTGCTACCTGGTGCAGCCTTGGCAGTCCGGGGAGGGGGTCCCTGGTTGCGGTTTACTTCCTCCGCAGAGGTCTGGCTCCTCACTTAAGTCATGGATCCAGCTGCTGTTCAGGTTTTGAAGTGGTAATCAACCACATAGACGCTTCTCCTAAGACAGCAATTTCTGTTCTGTGCCCTAAAACAGGCAACCCAGGGGTTCGGCAAGAGCCCGGCAGCTCCTCTCCTCCTCTGCCCGGCGAGGGAGGCGGTCAGCACAGAGAAGCTGCGCAGGGAGGCGTCCGGGCACCTGCGGCACCTGCGTCCCGGCAGACGAAATCTGTTCACAGCCGGGGCCCGGCGGTGAGTACAGGCGCTGGCGCGAGTCTCGCAGGCTCGACTCCGAGCAGGTCAGAGGAAAGAGGCTGCTATCGCTGGGCCGGGCCAGGCGCTGAGCCGGCCCCAGGCAGCATCGTCGTTCCCAGCCAGTGCCGTCGGGGCTGGCTGAGCGCAGCCGCGTCTGCGCAACGGGGCCTCCCGTCCCACTGGGTAGCACAGGTGCTGGAGGGCTGGCGCTGCCCTGGCTGGGAGTGAGCACGTGTCACCGGGCAGAGGAGGGGAGCGAGCAGCGGCCCAGAGCCAGCCCTGCCCTGGTGAGCACCCTGTGCAGCAGCCTGGCAGGTGACGGAGGGGACCGTGTGTGACAGGGGCCTCCACCTGCGGGGCCAAGAGCAGCATGGGAGGGAAGGGCCCGTCGGCAGCGCGGAGCTGGCAGGGCTGCCCAGAGGGGCCCTCGCCAGAGCTGCTCTCCCCCGGTGAGCGTGTGTTCCCCCAGGGCTCTGGCGGCAGCTCCCAGCTCGGGGTTGTACCCTCTGTGCGAATGCGAACGCTCGCTGTGTCGGTTTGCGACCTGGGATTCTCGCCGCGCGAGCTCAGTCTTGCTGTCCTCTGCACAGCCCTCAGAGAGGGGTGTGGGGATGGCCAGTGCCTCCTCTGGAGCGCGCTGGAAAAGCGTGGAGCAGCAGTGAAGCTGGTGAGCGTAGGAACCGCTTCTGGTGGGAGGGACGGCAGCTGGCTGCCCCGGTGGGTTGTAGTTCCCCTCTGCCCGAGCCCGGCTCAGTCTGCTGCGCTGAGACGCCGACTGCAAGTCAGCACTTGAGGAAGACGCAAAGGATGGCTCTGCCGGCAGCCTCCCGCAGTCCCGCTGCTGCGCACCGCCACCTCAAACGCCCCGCTGGAGAGGGGACTTGGTTTGGCTGCCTCCGGGGAGCTGGCGCGGGCGGCCGGTGCCTCACCCCCCCAGGCCCCGGTTTCGACAGCGCCCTCTGCGTAGCCGACGCTGGGGATGGCCGGGGGAGCGGGACGGAGATGCCCGGCCGGGCTCCTCGTGCCTCCGAGGGCCTCGGTAACTCGGGGAGGGGCTGTTTGCTGCGGGTGCTGGGCGAGCCCTGAGCACTCCCGCAAAGGGGTGTTTGGGGAGGGGGCGGCTCTGGGCTCCGTGCAAAGCAGCTGGGTGTGGTAGCGCTGTTTTGGGGGGGGGGGGGGGGGGGGGCTGCGGGTCCGGCAGGGGACGTTCCTGGACGCCTTTTGGGGCCGGGTCCTCCCAAAGGTCTGCGTCAGCCCAGGCAAGGCCGCGTGGGTGTGGTGAAGAGCTGGAAGCGCCCAGCCCTGAGTGTCAGCGAGGAGCACGAGCACGAGCCCGACTCGGGGAGCGCCGGGGACATGGCCGTGGGAGGATGTGTCCAGTGAGTGCCACGAGGGGCGATGGGGAAGGCGTGAGCCCCGCTGCGACACCAGGGCGCAGGGTCCCCAGGGCCGGCTGTGTCGGTGCATCGGGCTGGGGGCTCTGCTGGGTCTCCTGGTGCCGGCGGGAGGCACTGCAGTCCCTGCAGGGTCCCCGAGGACCCGGTGAGGGACGGCGGGGGGTCCTGGCTGGGACCCCGCAGCAGGAGCAGGGTGCCACGCTGCACAGGCGGGCAGTGCCGTGCCGCGGGCGCTCGGCAGGGTCAGAGTGCCAGGAGCACCAGAAACAAACCTGAGCGGAGGAAGTTGGTGCCTGGCAGTTGGGTAGGAAAGGAACGTTTCTGGCTTGTGGCTCCTGGTTTTGCCCCTGTCCTGGTGCCAGGGCAGTTTGGGGGATGCAGGTGTCCGTCCCCCAGGGCAGCGCCCTCCCAGCAGGGGCAGGGGCCGTGGCGGGGTCGGGTCCGGGATCACAGTCGCGTGGGGGCCGTTCGGGGTGCAGGGAAGGTTTCTGGCATGTCGTTGGGGGCGTGGGTGCCTCGGGACGCGTTGGCGCTGAAGGCGGCTGGGGTGCGCGCAAGTGCCCCCATGACCGAAGGCTGTTTCTGGGCTCCGGACAGGGCCCTCCCTGGGGAGAGCTCCGGGCAGGGCGGCCGCTTCTGGTGCTTTGGGCTTGGCTTGGAGCTGGCGCTTTTGAGCGAGACGCTGACCGCAGGGCGCGCTGCTGGGGAGAGAGGGGAGCGTTCTGGCTGGCGGGGCTGTGCAGGGCTCCAGCTGGGGCCAGGTGCGGGGTCTGCAGGGGCAGCGAGACTGTGGGGACCATTTGGGGCCGTGCGGGGCTGCGCCGCGCAGCCGTGAGCTCTCACTGCCTGGTCTCTCCCCCAGCAGGGACGGAGGAGCCCCAGCCGTGCCGGGGGCCTGGGCAAACACCGCAGCCTCACCCTGGACGGACGGATAGACGGACGGCCAGCTCTCAGATGGACGCTGCCACCACGCACAGAGCCGGGGCCGGCGTGTCCGGCAGGAGGGGCCGCGTCCTCCTCGTCCCCTCACCCTTCGCACGGGGCCTCGGAGGCGTTTCCTGGGAGTCAGGAGTGTTTTGGCCGTGGCTCAGCGCACAGCTGCTGGTCGCTGCGCCTGGAGGGCTGCGCTCGGCCTGCGCAGCAGAAGCTCCGGCCTCGCTGCTCAGCTCCGCTTCGTCCCCAGGTTTGTCCTGCCAGCAGACGGCAGCTGCTTTGGCCGGGTCGCTCTGCTCCCCGCGCCCCCGTCGCTGTGGGGCTGCCCCCCCGGAGGAGGGGCGCGAGAACCGCACGCGCAAGCAACGGGCTGCATCTCTTCTGCTCTGGAAACGAAAGGTGGAGACAGCCATGATGGAGAGTGAGCGAGCGGCGGGGGTTTGCTTAATTGCTGGCAGAAGAAGTTGGACTCCCCGCGGGCAGAAGGAGCCCTCGCCCAGCTCTGCCCTGCGAGCGCCCCGCTCCTGGCTGGGGCCTCCTTGGAAACGGGGCTGGGAGTGGGGCTCCAGCTCAGTGCAGCTCTTGGGGCTTGGGACAAGGTCGTAAATCAATCACTGTCATAACTTGCATAGAGTATCATGTTCCATATTGCATCCATAGAGCATCATTAGTTTATTAACAGTATGTACATCTTGAGAACATAGTTAAATTACTATATATAAATGTATAGATGTTGAATACAAATGTGTAAATGTGGCAGTGCAGCAGCCTTGGTGACTGCCCAGGTCGTAAATCAATCACTGTCACAACTTGCATATGAATATCATATTTAATATTGCACACATGGAGCATAATTTGTTTATTAACAGTATGCACATATTAAATAAATATTGACATTATTGTACAAATGGTGAATAAAGAGTGGAACTGGAAGACGGCGTCTGCTCGCGTTTCCTCCCCAAAAAGTGCCTTTCGCGCCAGAAACTATCTCAGACGCGAAGTTCGGCCTGGTGCATGCCAGCCTCCCTGCCTTCGGGGACGCAGGCGGACAGACCCCCACCTCCGGTGAGGGTCTGCGGGCCCTGCCCACCCCCCTCCCACCACCCAGCCCAACCACCCTCCCACCCCTCTCTCCCTCCCACCACCCACAAAAGGGGCCCCTGGGCCTCTGCTTTTGGGGCTGAAAACAGATGACTTGGTCTCTGTTTTCAAGCTCCAAAAATGCAGGACTTCTTAGCCTCCATTTCTGAGCTCCCAAAACAGTTGCCATAGAGTCTGGTTTTGGAGCACAAAAATGCAGGACTTAGCCTCTGTTTCTGAGCCCCCAAAACAGATCATAGAGTCTGGTTTTGGAGCACAAAAATGCAGGACTTAGCCTCTGTTTCTGAGCCCCCAAAACAGGTCATAGAGTCTGGTTTTGGAGCACAAAAATGCAGGACTTAGCCTCTGTTTCTGAGCCCCCAAAACAGGTCATAGAGCCTGTTTTTGGAGCACCAGAAACGCAGGACTTAGCCTCCAGTTTTGAGCTCCCAAAGCAGGTCATAGAGCCTGTTTTTGGAGCACCAGAAACGCAGGACTTGGCCTCTGTTTCTGAGCTCCCCAAACAGCTCCCAGCCCTCCCAACAAAAGCCTTCGCCTCTGCTCATGAGCCCCACCCCGGGGACTGCCTCCCTTCTCCAGCGCCGGGGACCCTTCGGGGGGCTCAGGAACAGACGCTGGTCTCACGCCCCCCACCCGCCTGACTTGCCCGCCCTTCTCCGGCCCCCACCTCGCCTCTCTCTCTCTCTCTGCGCCCCCCAACGGCCCAGGGAGCCCCTTGGCGAGCCCAACCGGGGTCGGGGCCTCGGCCACAGCCGTCTTGCTCCCCGCTCCCGAGCGGCGCCGCTACCCGCCGTGTCCCCCGGCCCCGGGGGCGCTGTGCGGGGCGCGCAGCCCCGGGCGGCGGTGTCCGTGCTTGGGAACTGGGCCGTGTGTGCGGGGCCCCGCCGGCCGGCGGGCGGGCGGGAGGGCGCCGGGCGCGGCCCTTCGGCCTTTATTCTCCGGCCCCGACACCGATCCCGGCACCGACCCCGCCGCGCCCCAAACCGCTTCGCCCCCTCCCGCCGCGGCAGCCGCCCCGGACGGCAAACCGCCCCCCACCGCCCCCCGCCAGGCCGCAGCGCCGCGCCGCGCCAGGGCCACGGGCCGCCGCCGCCCGCTACTCACCGATGCCGGGGCCGGGGCCGGGGCCGGCCGCACCCCCCTCCCCAGCCCGTGCTCCGGCCGCCGCCGCCGCCGACCAGACCCCGAACCGCCCCGAGGCCGCAGCCGTTACTGCGGCCCCGCCCCCAACCGCCGCCTTTTCAGGGCTCCGGCCCTGCCCCTTCCCGCCCGCGGGGGCCGCCCCTTCCCGCCCCGGGTCCTAGCGCCGCCCCGGGTCCTAGCGCCGCCCCGGGTCCTAGCGCCGCCCCGCCCCGTCCCGCTCCGGGTCCTAGCGTCGCCCGGCCGCTCCCCGCCGCCCGCTCCCCGCGCCACTGGCACCCGCGCCGCCAGCCGGCACCGCCCGGCCGCTACCCGTCGCCTGGCCGCCGCCTGCCCGGCCGGTACCGCCCGCCTGCCCGTTACCTGCAAAAAACCGTTAGCCGCCCGCCTGCCCGTTACCTGCCCGAGCGTCACCCGCCCGACCGTTACGCGCTCACCTAACCGTCACCCGGCCGACTGTTTTCCGCCCGCCTGACCGTCAGGCGCCCGACCGTTACGCGCCCGCCCGACCGTTACCCGCCCGCCTAACCGTCACCTAACCGTTCCCCGCCGGTCTCCGCAGCACCAGGCCCGCTCCCCGCCTTTGAGGCCGCACCGACAGTACCGGCAGCCAGGGGACTCGGCCCTGAGCCCCGCCTGGCGGCCGGCGCTGCGGGGAAGCCAAGCGCCGGTGGCAGCCGGGCCCCGCCGGGCCCTCGGCTCCTGCCCCGGCCTCGCTTCCCTTCTTAATCTTCACACCCGCCCCGGTAGCCAACAGGCCCCTGTGTGACTCTCAGCCCTGCATTTCGCACCCCCCCGGCTCGCTACCCTTCGTTTTAGGCTTGGGGGCAGCTACCCTGCGTCTGCCCAGGCAAGGCCCCGTATACCCACTTCAGCGCGGGCCGGCGGGCTCCTTCAGCTGAGCTGCATGAGACAGTTCAAGTGACGTGTAGAAGAAGAGGGGGACGGAGATGGAGAACTCTGAAAGAATGGGTGATATACTGAAAAAACCCGAATCCTATTTGATGTTTTACAGGCGAGAGCTTGGCACCACAGTGGACGCGCTAAGCGAAGATAAAAGAGCAGTGACAACTAAAGGCGTGAAGGGGCTGTTTTGTTGGGGAAGAAGTAACATCAGAGACCCACTAAGGTCAGGAAAAGGAAATAAAGCAAACAAAAAAAAAAGACAGCAAAAGCTGCAGAGATAATGTTTATTATTAACAACACAATGAGGCATTGTCATGCCCCCCCCCATAATAAATTAGGTGCGTATATACACAAATCCAGAAAAGACTGCTCTGTAGGATGGATAATTTCAGGAAGAAACGCTCTGTGTCCTGGTTTTGCTGGAAAGGCGCCTTTTAATACTGTCCGTGGCAGTGTGGGGTGGTACGCAGCCTGTTGGGACGTGACACCACCTAAGACCCAAGAGCTAGGAAAATATTGATTACACACAGCATTGAAACGGCTGCTAGGCCGAGACAAACGAGAAACAGTTCTTCTTATACTCATTTTTTCTCATCAATTCCAATTTTACAAGCTATTTTGCCTGGCGTAAGGTTGGATGGAAGAATGTATTACCAATGCAGGAGCCAAAACAAATCAAGTAAACAACATAGTCAGTGCTCAAAAGGCCCCCATGGATGGAAAATGAAAGAACTGCGCAGTATGATCAAGGCTGCTGGGAGGCAGCTTTATGTATTGGCAGTCAGTACCTTTAGAAAGAATAGTATTGTATTAATAAACACCGAATTTTGTGTCAGTTCCACAGCTCTCCTGGTTCATCACCTTATTGCAGGTTGATTAGGAGGTGACTATTTTTTCTTACTAATAGTAATGCATTCTACAATTGGAGTTTAAGAAATAAAGTATTTTAAGTCCATCCTTTCTATCACTACTGGCACTAGAATTTAATACTGCTAAAGGCTAAGTAGCAGGTGTGAAGCGATGCGGTTTCTTCACGCAAACCAGAGGGCTTCAGATTTTCTCATATTCTTTGCTAACTTCCCTGTAAATGAATGACATCGTTTTAAGTGCTGGAGATAATTTTCGTTTTCCACCTCAATTAAGTTGTTAAACTCCGTGCAACAAAGTTAGGCAATTTCCAATAGTAAGATTCCAGTAGTAAGCAAAATATGCCAGTGCATCTGATTTCCCTTCTCCAGACAGTTTCTCCAGACTTTACTTTCCAACATAAAGAAACTCACTGACTCATCCACTTTTTCAGGCATTTCAGGCCAGGAGAAGAGTTGCATCTTTGCCATTCCTTCGCCACCAAGTGCTGAAGGACACAACTGCCAAGGGAGGAAGATGAAGATGTTCCCAACCTGTAGCTTTCCCAAGCAGCACTCACAGAAAAAGACTGATCATCACCAAAGGCACCGGCAAGGGTAAATGGCAGCACGGCAGACTGTATGCCCAATTATTCATACAGTCTGCAAGTTTGCAGGCCAAAGAAAAAGGAAGAATTTATCCTTTGGTCAGGAGAACATGGTCTGTGACTGTTGGGTGTCTGGGGCTGAGGTGTTTTTGTTGTTATTTTAATAGATCTCATCTTTAGTAATTCAATCGGTGCCAGTTTGTTTTAAGCATGGCTCAGGGGTGTTATCCCACTTGTAGCATCTCTCACCATTGTACTGTGTTCTCTGTGAAAAACAGAGTGAAACCCCTCCTACTTGGAAACTCTGTGCACAGCACTTGCCCCTTTCATCCCTAGGTCTTTACGAGTTCATCCATCCGGGTTCATCCATCCAACCTTATTCCCGCTTGGATATACTGAAGGATACATGGAGGAACGCAGTGAACTGAGGCTAAGGGCTTCGCCAAAGTCACTGGACTACAGAAGCACTGACTGTTATTTTCCAGTCCCAAGTCTTACCCAGGGGATCGGGCTGTCTCTAAAGGGTAAATAAAACATGAGGAAAGTCATTTCATACCTCTTCATATTTATCAGCTTGATTTTTTCCCCGTGTCCTGTTTTTTCTCCTGAATTGTCTTTTGCTTACTTAGCTTCAAGCTGGGGATCATCAACTAGGCAGACAGGGACTCAAATGTCTTTTGAAACCTTGCTTCTTAGCCAGACTGTTGCTAGGAGAAGGTGCTGCAGTCCTAATTACAATAAACCTCACACACACGGAAATCAGCTGGACAGGTTCAATATTACTTAACAGCATCAGTCTGACCCCGATTTCTCAAACTGCTTTCCTAGAGCCTACCTACAGATCGCAGTCTGAGCTATTTCTGCCCTGGCCCCCAGAGGCAATTATAATCAATCCATGTGCGTGTCAAGTTTGGCAGTCCCTAACTTCAAGATCAAGCAGCCGTTCAGGTGATACTTGTTTTGATAAAACAAGTAGCCCCACTTGGATTTCACTTGGTGGCAACTGGCACATTTAAGTAATAACTGTTTCTGAAGCTGGCAATGGCTTATGTGAGGACACAGCATGCAACTTGCGTGAATAATCCATTTTCTGCCTAAAGTTTGCAGCAAAAAGTTGTTGGCAATAGTATTGCTATAATTTCCATGGGCTCAGGTCCTGGAAATTTAGTGTCATAGAGGATCTTTGACATCGCTTTGCAGGAAGAGGGTCAAAAACCACCTGGTCTCAAATCCACGTCGCTCTCGAAGGAGAAGCGTCACAGGCTCATACAGCTGAAGCCATGGGGGATCTGGGCTCCACTCCTGGCTCCCTGGCCTGGGCTGGAAACACCGCGCTTGGAGTGGGTTAGTGCTAGCAGCACTTCAGCCCTTGAAATGAGATTTTTTTGGTGTGTGTTTGCATGTTCCAGACACTTATGCAGGTGGCCCGAGGCTGTAAAGCCTGATTTTCCCCTCTACCAGAGAAGTCTTGCCTAAATTGGACAGATCTTTCTTGGGATCACTATAAAAATCACTATAGCGCAACAGAACATGCCACACACATGCTAAAAAACAAGATTTTGCATGGAAGTCTAATTCACAGATAATGAACACAAAGCAGAGACACAACGTGTCTGCTCCAGTGCAGAGGTTTCTGCAGCCGGGAAGGGCTGAATAGAGGAGTATGGGCGCTTTAATCTATAATCATATGCTATTAATTTCACTACCTCCAAAGTTTTCTGCTGCCCTTTTTTTTTTCTCCCACTTTTCTGAGCTTACAGTTTCTCCTGGTGTCTCAGCGTTGCTGGGGGCTTTGCCAGTTGCTAAACCGCCAGTCACTGCTGCTGCAGCCGCCCGACGGAGACCCTGGCAACCTGGTGAGGACGTTTCGGCAAGTGCAGACCCCAGTTCCAACCCCACCGGAGCTGCCAAAGCCTCCTGGGTACAGGGTTACGTGCTGCACGGTTTCCAGGATTTATTGTGAAACTCCAGGATGAGCAGGTACCTCTGCCGAACGCTGGGTTAAACAACATTTCCAGCTAATTCACAGCTGTTCGCCATGGCAAGTTAGGGAAAAGGGGAGAAAAAGGGAAGGAAGGGAGGTGTGAAAATAACTGGATTGCTTGGGATGGAAAGAGAGAGGGGAAAAGAAGCTTATCTGAATTTTCTCCCTGCTTCCTAGAAGTAAAAAACTATTGCTGACCCCTCCCGTCCTGGCCAACACAGCGGGAACAGTACACAGTACAGGGGAACCACATGTGCACCCTGACCAACGTCTGTACAACCTTTTTCGGTGCCGAGCCTTCCCGGCCACAGGAGCTGGCTGCTGGGTGCGATGTGCAGTGGCCTGGGGAAGCATCACGTCCGCGGCACCCAACTCGTGGGGGCACCAGCCCTTTCCGCTTGTGCTGCACAGAGCCCCGCGCATCCTAACTGCGGTCAGCGCTCGCTTCCAGCGCTGGCCACCTGGCACGCAAGCATGGCCCTTCATTACTAGCTGCGATTCCTAGTACTAATTGCAGCCATGCCTCCAGCGCCCAGCTGGGAACAGGCTCCTGTTGGGTCGTACTCCCCTGCCGGCGGCGGCACCCTGGTGCGGCAGCTCCGAGGGCATAACCACGTAGAGTAGAAAAATCACGGGCTTTGATGTGACTCTTTTCACTGCTGGCGTTACACGCTCCTTGCTTTTGAATGTGTTAAAGCCCCCTGCGTGGAGCAGAGCTCCGATGTGGCTGGGCTCAGCACAAAGAGAGAAGAAAAAAGGGGGCTGCTGGCTTACAGATCTCAATAGAGGTAGTAGAGACCGCAGCAACCAAGAAAACGGTATCGGTGCTGGTCAATATTTTCGGTAAAGCTCGCCTATTTTAGGCACATTTCTAAAGCGGGTTCAACTGCGTGAGACTGGTAAGACGTGTAATTAGCAGCTGTTTGCTTCAGCCAGCCTAGTTTTCAGCAGCGGTACGAGCAAAGCTGCACAGTACTCGTCTAAGCCTCTGCTGAAGTCCTCCGCGTGCAGCCCGTAACGGATCAAATCTCCCCTTGACCCCACTGCGTCTGCGGCGGTTAAAAGTCAGCCCTGCTGGATGCGTTTCGTCACGTGGCAGGAGAGATTTTCCATTAGCAAAATGAGCAGTGCGAGCCAAGGGTTGACTTTTGGGGCCATTTTGGCTGTATTTTACTGGACCTCAGCGCCTCAGCCCTCCCCATTATCAAATTACACGCAGCGAATCAACATGCCAAAAGCTGCCCCCGAACATAACAAGCCAAGATGGCTTTTTGGTCAGCAGCCCAAGGGTGTGAGAGAGCTGACGGGGATGAGGAGGATACAAAGGTTTCCAGCAAGGAAGTACCAGCTGAGCCGGTGCCTCCTGGAAAAACGATGCTTCTTATCAGGAGTTATCTCGTTGCCTGTGTATGTGGCGTACATTTTTGCGATTGGAGCAATGAGTTTTTGCTCACTTTATATATATATCTATACATATATATCTGTTCTCTTTACAGTTTAATCATTGCCTGCCAGCTTTAACAAGCTCTTTGCTTAATTTTTTTAGAAGGCCGTTTCCTCCCGTAGAGCTGAACTCCTAGTAGCACTGTGGTAGCTTCATTCCACCTTCTCTGTTCTGAAGGCGGCTGCTCTTCTCTAAATATTTTGGCCTGTAAATCCACCGACCCGGCGGACTCATTCCTGATTCACATCTGCAGAGAGAAGATCAGGGTTAGGAGAAGTGGATTTGTCCAACTAACGGCCACACACGGTACCAAAAAATAACAAACCAACCCAAATGGCAGCTACTGTGCCGTGGTCGTTTACAGACGAGCTACCGCGTCGTGCTGAAGCAAAGCCTGAGCTGCGACTGCAGGCAAAAGAGGTTTCCCCCGGCACGCCGGAGGGACCTGCCTGGTCCACCAAGCTGCCAAGACTTGCTGGAGGTAAAAGGAGCTGCGATCTGGTAGGGCTCAGGCTGGCGCTGTCCAAGTCTGGGGTGCGCAGTTGGGACAAACAATAAAACACTCTGCCGCAGCCCGTTTGATCAGAAAGAAGAGATGCTATTTTCATAACCAGACTAGGGAGTGCTTTTTTAAGGCCATAACGTAGTTACAAAACTCTTCCTAGAGGAATAACACCGCATCGTACTAGTGACTTACAAATCAGCATGGGTCATATTTTGTTTTCTGAGCAGACTTCCTAGGGGAACAAGTACAACTTGCTTTAAAAAAAACACGGAAGAACATCCCCACAGGAAAAAAAGAATTGCTTTCTGAATACAATCACTGTATGCATCATGCAGCCCCAAGGGAGAAATCACTCCCCTGAAGGAAGCCATACGAAGAAGTTGTGTATCTCCCCTTAAAAATACCTTCTTCTCTGTCTCATTTGACGGCCTGAGAACGCCTGACAGCTTTTAACTGTTGACATTATGCAGCTATAATGAAAGCTTTCCTAAGATGACTGTGGGAGAATAAGGTCATGGAAAAAGAGATATAAAAGATATACACAAGGTCCAAATCAAACAGCGGCAGGAAAACACCGAAGAAGTGACACGCTGCTAGCGTATAGCAAAAAAAAAAAAAAAAAAAGGACTCTACGGAGAAGGGCACGGGAAACAACGGGGAATCAGAAAGCAACGAACCAAGAGGGAGAAAAGAGGAGGAGCCGATTCTCTTTTCCTTTCTAAGCAGTGGGATCGAAGGATTTCAAGGATGCTGGGTCACTCTCCCGCTCTCAGGACTCCTGTAACACTTTATTTAGGTCCCGCAACCTTTCCCCACGCCGCTGCCACAAATCACCCCCTGCTCTTCATGTTCCTGAGGAGCGTGGGGCTGTCTGAAGAGGTGGGCGTCGGGCACGTCCAGAAAATGTAAAAACCCTGGGAAGGAAAAGGCTAACAAATACTTGACACCAGGCTCTTTGCCGGGTGGCTTGCTCTGTTCATGTCCACCTCAACTTGTGTTTCCCCAAAAAACGTCAGGCTGACCTTCTCTCATGCAGCACCGGCCTTGTGTCTTGGCACTACATTGGGATATATCTTCCATATTGAAGCGCCAGATTTAAGAGACCTTGTCACTTGGGCTGACCGTGGGAAAGAGCCGCGCGCGTAACATAACACAGAGTCGTGCTGTAGCGTCATCCAAGTTTGCCTTGCCAGCCGCCTTTAGGCAGCTGCTGTTGTCGTAGCTGATTGGCCTTGAGAGCAACCGCAGCGATACGCGTAGGGGAACTACCCGCCGAAACCGCGTGCCGGGACATGGGAAGGAGGCGTAACAAAGATACGGGATTTGTGCGTTTTCTTTGGCATTTCCTTTTGGGTCGGAAAAGAGACGTTCTTCAATGAAGTCAGTCTGTAACGGTGTTACGCACTTTCTCCCCCCGCCACCAAAGCTCTTATCAGAAGAATCTCCCCCCTCCCCAAACCGTATCATTTTTCTGGCTGGGTTGTCACTACAGAAATTTTACGTTTGCTAATGTTTTCAGACACTTAAAAGCAGACATGATCTTAACAACGTGAACATGTCTTCAAGCGACCACGCCACCCAAAAAAGCCTAAGACGGGTGTTTCCTGTTGAACGGATAAGTTTTAGCCGAAACGTGTAATAATGAATTTAGCAAAAACGCTCAGACCTTAAGGAAGAATATCATGAAATGAGAAGCTTTTCATAGGAATTTTTTTCATTTTGTCTCGTTTCAGGGCTCGGGTTTGCTCACATGGCAAAATAAACACGCTCTGCAGCACTCAGGGCTGGTCCCTCCAGGTCCGGTAGCAGCGCACGGCGCTCACCCGGCCGTCGCCAGCGCGAAGGCCCCCGCCGTGCGTCCCGCTCTGCCCTAGACCTTCAGCGCCCTACTGTCCCGCCTCGACGCGCCGCTCGCTTTTCAAGCCTGAGAGCTGCAGCTGGCGCGGGCCCAGAAACACGCACACGGTAACCGGCTCACCAAAAAAATCACCCGCTGAACGCAACGCCGCGCGCGCAGAGGCAGCACAGAAAGCGGGCAGCGTGTTGCTGCCCTTCTCTTGCTCTCCCTCGCGCTGTGACCTGCAGGCACTTGCTCGCAACCCCGTTCAGGCAGCCTTTCGATAACTCTGCTGCCGGCTTATGTCACAGAGCAAGGCGGCAAGGCGGCGGTGCGCGTCTCAGCTTCAGGTCTGGGAGCCACCCTAACTCTCTGCTGCCTTCCACCCGGTCCTCTCGCGTTTCCAGCGCCTGTGACGCCCCGTCAGGCGGAGGTAAATCCCCCCCGCCGCTCTGCTAAATCCCCTCCCGGTGCCCGGAGTCCTCCGAGCAGCCGGAGTTCTTGTGAAAATCGGCGTTTTGGCTGGCGCAGGCGGATGGCAAGCCCGTCTGTTACGTGAGACGGGAGAACGGGCTGGTTTGACGCGATCAGTGTCGCAGCCAGGGGCAGAGATTACGGCGCCTGACACTGAAAAGGGTGGAGGGAGAAAGGGGGGGAAGCAGGGACAGGACCCAAGATCCCAGATTTTCCAAACTGCCCAGACCGAGGCCATGGGACAGGGACATCAAAAGCAGCTTTTTGCTCCCCTTTTAGCCCTTCATATTAAGCACAGCCAGCAACCAGCTTGCTTCCCAGACCAGAGCTCTGCAGCTCCCAAGTTTTGAGAGAAAATCCACGTCCAATGGCCCGAATACAAATTAAGTGAGCATCGTTCTTATTTCCCTTTGGACCCATTTCATTGCCTTACTCAGGAACCTGTGATTCTCGATAACCCAAGGCAATTCCTTAAGCCCTGCTTAGGGCTTGAAGGTTACTTTCTGAGGCAGCTTAGCTGTCAGAAAAAACGCATCTAGCTGTTTTCCAAGGGAAAAACTCCTCCTTCCACTCAATACTACATTGTCATTGAAACCCATCGAGACGAGACCACTATTCAACCTTTATTTGATAAACCATCATTAAAGCAAGCCTAATGCAGTGAAAGCGAATACAAATTCAGACGACACAGTAAGTAATTTAAGCAACACAGAAAGGAAGGTAACTGACAGCAGTAACAGGGGAAATCCAACCGTTCAGCTGTTTCTCAAAACTTGTCTCATCAGTAGCTCTGGACAGACATAAATGCAACCGGCCCATTTGCAAAGACAAGTCCATTAATTTTTTATTTCGGTTTTCCAAGGAAGAAATCTTGCAGTAACTTCATAAGGCACTCACTTCCGTATTTAAGCCCGGCACAGCTTCCAATGAGTTAGCCTCTTCACTCAAGCTGGCTTTTAACATTTTCCAAAGGCGATACGAGAAGAAAGCTAAAAACGTGATCTCCGTGATGCCCCCAAGCTCACAGGCTACATCCCAATGCCACTACACCTGCCACTCAGCTGGCTGTCAGTCAGCCAGCGCACAGGCCGGCTGATGGGCACCCTTCTCCAGCTCACTGCTTCGACTTACCTGTCTAGCGAGGAGAGCGTTGATAATTTTCTCTTGCGTGAACTGCCTTCATATAGTCAATGCAATTCCTTGTTCTTACAGTTAAAGCAGGTAAACACCCTCCTCCTCCTTTCTCAGGAAATAGAAATGTATGTTCTCAGTCTTCACTGGTTAGATTTAAACTAAAACCCCCTTCAGCTCTCCCCCCCCCCCCCAAATCCTCCAGTATTTGTAAGAACTTCAGTAACCTTTGTGCAACACTAGCTCGCTTCTAGGTACTCACCTACGCCCGGGGTTGACATCTGCTAATTTTTACTTTATGTCTAAGCAGCATGTAAGTGTTTTAAGAAATGGGACAGCAGGCAATCAAGGCATTGCATTCCCTTTAAAAAAAAAAAAAAAAAACAGGAATTCAGTTATCAAAGGTGTGTTGCAGTGATTTTTCCAAAGCACCGGCTTAAGGCAACGTGCGTCAGCACTTGCCACATCCTTACCGGGCTCCTAGAGCAAGAGGGGGCGACGCACAGCCAAGACGAAAAGTTTCTTCCCTTCGCTCTCCGTGAAGGGCTGCTTGGCACCCGGCACCCTCACAGCGCAGGGGCTGGCTGGGGGACGCCCTCCTCGAAACCCCTGCCCCGACGAGCTGGACTCTGCGTTACCGAGCCCCCCGGCCAGATCCCCCCTACCCACCCGCGCGGCCTTTGGAGGTAGCCGAGCCTGCGCAGAAGTGAACTGAATTCTCCTGACTGGGAAGAGCAAACATTTCACCCCTGATAACTAACAGATGGGAGTCTCTCCATCTTCCCCCTTTCCTTCCCCGGCCCCTACAGGTGCTAAGAAGCGCTCAGGAGGGGAAAATTAGCCCCCTGGGAAAATGATCTGCTCCCAGAGAAGGGTTGCTGCCACGACGCACGGCGTAACTTGGGTCCGGGACCCCCGGCAGAGTCAACGGCGGGTTGTGGCCGAACACCAGCTACTGCTTTTCATTCCCATTATGCCATTTTTTTTTTCTCTCCACTTGCCGGACGGTTTCCTGCACCTCTCTGACTCCACGGCTCCCTGACGCGGTGCTGGGAAGCGCCCTGGAGCACGACTTTGGGTCCCCGCGCTAGCGGTAGGGGAGTGACACGCAGCTCTCGAGCGAGCCAAAGCCAACATCATTTTAAAAAGCCGATGGTCATTTTTGCTCCCAAGCTCTTCCCTTTGAGCTGATTTTATTGAACGAAAGAGCCAGATCCCTCTGACCAGTAAATAGCTGATTTGCTCCCTGGTGGAGCAACTGGTTTATTCGCGTGGCTTCGATGGACGCAACGCGATGCTCTTCGCGATGACCGTCACAAGCGAGGCGCTGGCTCAGCCGCAGGGATTTTGGCTCGGCTCCATCCTCGAGCGTTTCTGGGGCTGCCGGGGCGGCACCGCAGCCCTCGCGGCACAGCGCTGGCCCACGGTTTCCCACGCCTTGTCCCACTTCCGCGCTTGGAGGAAGCAGACGGGGAATTTCTCACATCCCACGGGGGCAGCAGAGGGGTTCACGGCCCAGCCGGCAGCTTCACATCCCCGAGCAAGGGCCACCCGCAGCAAGCCACAAACCGAAGGAGAATACGCTGAGGACGCTTAGTAAAAACATGAGATGGCAAATAACAGAAACACATGGATCAGGTTTTGCAGTGACCCCCCGCCCCGAGGTTCCCACACGCACCAGGGGCCACCAGCCCATCCCCAAAGTCAGTCACTGGGAGATCAAGGCAAAGCTCACAGTATTGAGCAGCAGCATGATGCTCCAACACATCTGGCCCCCTGCCTGCCCCCCTCCCCCCCCCCCCAAAAAAACCCCAAATTTAGAGAGATGACTGAGGAGCAGGAGGGCAGCAGAGCCCTTCTGGCCCAATAGGGGCCAGCCCCAGCTGCAGACCTTTTCTCATCGCTCCCTACTCAGCCGGGAAGCGCCAGCACCTGCAGGGCTGCCCCAACCACAGGTGAGCAGGGGCCGGCCGGCGTCTGCGGCCAAAAGCAGCACCCCCCCCCAAAAAAAAAAAAAGGAGGTAAAAAAGGTGAACAAAAAAAGAAAACCCCAAAGTGCTGGGTTGCACATAAGCGAGCGTTGGGGCATTATTAACGAGCCTGCTACGGTAACGAAGCCTGGGGAGTTATCGTTACCCTTCTGGTTGTCAGCCTGCATCCGGACCAGATACGGACCGTCCCACCCAGCCCGCGCGGTTTCTGTCGTCGATTAACCGGCTTTCCTCTCGCACGGTAGTTAGCCAAGTGACGTTACCTCCCGTAGCGCTGGGTCGGAGGGTGGAAGAACCCGTCTCTCGTTCCACACCTCATTTCACCCAACCCAATTATTAAGCACCCCTGCCAGATCGAAATAAAATTTTAGAAGGGCTTTAGACGCTTTGTGGCAACTGTGGCCGGGGCTGAAGAGTCAACGGCCCTAAGCAAAGCCGAGCCCCGTGCGCGCGCCCGCCCGCCTGCCTCTGAGAGACGCGTCCATTGTGCTTTTTTGACTTATTTCCCTCTGTTAACGTCTGAGCAGCCGCCAAGGCGCTCGAGCGGGACGCCGAGGCCGCAGGACAAAGCGTTGCCGCGGCCGCGTTAGCAGCTCTGCTTTCCGAGGGTCGGCGAGCGGTTTGGAAAGAAGAAAGGGTTCACCGAGGATCCATCCAAAACGCGGGCTGCCCCGGGCAGGTTCCCTTCTAGACCTTATATTACGGCCCGGAGCGACGGGTTTCGTAGCAGCCGGAGCCTCCGGCAGGTAGCACGCCACGCGCCACGGCTGCGCTCTAGGACTTTATTGGCAGGTTTTCACCGCTGCTGTTGATGACGCCCGTTGGGCACCGGCCAGGCTGCTGGTGGAGCTCTTCTTGGTGTCTCGGCTGGTCGAAATCGCCGCTCGTTTGCTTGGGTTGCTCTGAGGCCGGGGGTGGCGGCGGCGGCGGCGACAGTGGTGGTGGTGGCAGCGGTTCCCTCGCCGGGTGGATGGAGAGGACGCACGTGGGACCCGCGTCACGGGAGTTCACCTCTTCTTCCAGTAGTAGTAGGTTGCGCAGACGCGTACGTACCCTGCCGGGGAAACGCGCAGCCGCGAATTAAAGCCTGCGGCGGGGCCGGGGTTGGGGAGGAGAAGGCTTCACCCAACCCGTCCACCCGTCGAAGGAGTTTCAGCTTTCCCCGGCGGCCCCGGTGCTTCCCTCCCCTGCCCCTGCCCCTGCCCCTGCCCCGGCGCCGGGCCGGCTGCCGCCGTCACCTTTCTTCTTGCCCAGCGGTTTGTCGTAGAATTTCCTATTTCGTCTGTTCCTCCTGCTGGGGGGGACCCGGCGGTGGCCGCCGGCAGCCTGCTCGGCGCCCCTGTGACTCGCCATGGCCGCCGCAGCCTAGTCGCCCAGCGGGCCCCGAGGGCCGCACACCATGTCTCGCCCGGCCGCGCCGGCGCCGCGGAGCCGTGTGAGCGCCGGGCGGGTGGCGCAGCCCCCTTTTCACGCCACCGGCATTGTGAAGGCGCGCCGACCACACACAGGGGCCGTTGCCGGGCGGCGGGGCGGGCGGGTGGGCTGGGGGCCAGTCGGCGTCCGAGGGAATGGTTTTGCTCGCGTGGTCGCCCGAGCACCTCTGCCCCCCTCCCCAGCTCCACTTTCCCTGACACCTCCAGTGACCTTGACCTGTCCCTGCACTTAAGCTCATAAAACATGGTTTCACAGAATCACAGAATGGTTGAGGTTGGGAGGGACCTCTGGAGATCATCTAGTCCAACCTCCCTGCTCTAGCAGGGTCCTCTAGAGCATATTGCCCAGGGTCACATCCAGACGGGTTTTGAATGTCTCCAGCAAAGGAGACTCCACTACCTCTCTGGGCAACCTCTTCCAGCGCTCTGTCACCCTCACAGTGAAGAAGTTTTTCCTCATGTTCAGATGGAACTTCCTGTGGTTCAGTTTGTGCCCGTTGCCTCTTGTCCTGTCGCTGGGCACCACGGAGAAGATTGGCCTCATCATCTTGACACACCCCCCTTCACATTTCAAGAGGGGAATCAGCCCAGCTGTTGGTCCAGCCGCTCGGGGCTAAATTGCTGGGTGGGATGGCTCTTTCCCCACGCGCCGCATCTCCACTCGTGAGACAAGCGGGGAGGAGTTGCCTGCTCGGGCCATTTATCCCCTGCCTAGGTTTGTCCTAGGTGGTCGGCCCACCAGCGGGTCCCTTCACGTCTCAAAACAGCCTAAGAGCTTTTTGAGTCCGTTTGCAGAAGACCTTCATCCTCCTCTTGTGTCCCTTGCTCCACGCAGCAGGTCAGGAGGCACATTTGGGGGGGGGTGCTCCCTCGTCACTGGCTGTGCGTGTACGTGCCTGGGCAGCAAGAGCAAACGATGAGCTGCTCTTTCCAATCAGGGGCCATGGTGGGTAAATCCTAAAAACGTAAGAATTGGCATTCCTCAAAAATTGAGATTTTTTTTTTAAGGTTCTGCTTTGAAGAGCTAGAAGAGGACTTCTGCGGGGAGAAAGGGCAAACGGAAAGCTAGCTCTGAGGAGACAGTGCACAGCTCTAAAACACTCCCAAGAGAAAATATGGGCATTTGGGACACATGGACCTAAGAAAGGCGAATGAGAAAACTTACGGGATGGCTCAGCTTGCTTAAGTTTGACTTCTAGGAGTGACTTTCAAGCAAGCATGGCACGGTTGGGAGTTTCTCCTGCTCGGGACGTGAGCCTTGGCCAGTTTTCAGGCTTGGACAGCGTGCCTGGGCCATGCCTGCAAGCTCTGGTGCGACCTCCCGGCAGGGCCAGCTTCAGGACAGGAGCGCTGGTGTCTGGGAAGGAACAATTTAACACGAGGGTGCAGGACCCGCCAAGGCAGTTGCTGGACTTATGGTGCTGCCCTGCACCACTGCAGGTTGCAAGCAGAGCTGCACCCTGGAAAAAAGGCAGGGGCAGGGGGGGAACAAATTCCTTTTCCGCTTTCTCAATGGGGAAAGAGGGCAGAGCGCTTTGCACGAGCTGCCGAGGGTCACTCAGCGAGCGCGTGGCAGAGCCAGGACACAAACCCACGTCACCTGAGTTATCGGCCCCAGGGGTTTCTTTAGCAGCAGGAGGGGAAGAGACGGTCAGGCTTCTTTCTTCCCCATCTTCATCTTCTGGGTATTTTCCTGATGAAAAGCCCTTAATGCGTGGTGCAAGCGCCGGAGGTTGTTGGCTGAAGTTGTTCTTCATTACCCAAAGGGCTGCGCTTTGCTGCTTAAGTCCTTACCATTAACGTAATTGCCCTTTCTGCTTTTATTGCTGTCCCCGTTGATCAGAAAGCGTGTGCGATGGTTAGTTTTAGCTGCCCACAGCCATCCAGTATATCCATGCAGCTGCAGAGGGGACTGCATTAAGAGATGGATTAAAAACAAACCGAGACAGAGAAGTTGCGGCTCTTCAACAGCCTTGCGCTCGCCCAGCAAGCGCGTGTCGTCTTCCTGCTCCCCCCCATCCCTGAAAGGGCAGGAAAGGTACGGGGAGGTCACGTCATTCTGGGGGCAGCCCAAGGGGTCCTACAGAAACAGAAAAGTCAGATGAAACCCCTTGCTTTTCCAGCCAGGGTCCAGCCAAGCGAAACGTGTTGAGAAGCTTTGGTCTTACCAATGCTTCCCCTCAGCCGTCAGCCCAGCGAATCCACCGCGGAGGCTGAGGCAGCGCTGGCCTGGGTGTCACGGGCATCGCGGAGTCGGTGTGGTGGGGCAACATCACAAGAAAAATGTGGGAGCAGCTTCGAGCCTGTCTGAGGGCGGGATGAGAACCCAAAATAGCCGGGGGGTGGTGGTGGTGGCTGGGTGTGGTGGTGGCTGGGTGTGGTGGTGGTGGTGGCTGGGTGTGGTGGTGGCTGGTGGCTGGTGGTGGCTGGTGGTGACGGTGGTGGTGGCTGGGTGTGGTGGTGGTGGTGGCTGGGTGTGGTGGTGGTGGTGGCTGGGTGTGGTGGTGGCTGGCGGCTGGTGGTGGTGGTGGTGGTGGTGGCTGGGTGTGGTAGTGGCTGGTGGTGGTGGTGGCTGGTGACTGGTGGTGGTGGCAGGTGGTGGTGGTGGCTGGCGGTGCTGGTGGTGGTGGTGGTGACTGGTGGTGGTGGTGGCTGGTGGCTGGTGGTGGTGGTGGCTGGGTGCGGTGGTGGTGGTGGCTGGGTGTGGTGGTGGCTGGTGGCTAGTGGTGGTGGTGGTGGTGGCGGTGGCAGCTGGGTTGGGGGGGACGGCGACAACGACGCATCCTGGGCCGAATTAATCATTAGCTGCACTGTGGGCGATTGGGCAAGTGGTTCAAAGGGACGGGAGGGCAGGCGGGAGCACATTGACCTGTTTGCAGAGCGGGGACGCGCTTGCAGGCAGGCAAACAAGCGCCGAGCCAGAGGGTTCGCGGCAGCTGGGAAGGGCGAGGGCTGCAGCAGCCCGCCGGCTGGTTTTCGCATCCCGTTGCAGCGCTGGAGCAGCTGTTGAGCCTCCCCCCCCACTTCGCAGCGATTTTTACGAGCACCTCTCTTAAGTGTGTTTTAACAGATCCCTGCGTTTCTGCAAAAAATACACCGAGCGGGTGGTGATTCTCCAGCGCGCTGCTGCGAAATTGCAGCTTAAATTGCGGAGGGGAGTCAGAAGAGAAAAAATAAAATAAAATAAAAAAATCTGTGTTTACACCAAAATAACCTATCGTCTGGGTTTATACCCCAGGCACCTAGTAATCAAGCAGTCTAATGGCTTGTGAAGTCTTCTGACCGTCAAAGAAAGCCGCATCGCATTTCGGCATGCCGCTACTCTGTAAGAACTGCAGATTTGGGAAAAAAGATAGAAAAAAAAGAAGAAAAAAAAAAAAAAGCTCCGCCGAGGGGTTAGCGTTTTGGCTGCCGTCCCCATCTCAGCGGGGGTCGCCGGCAGCGTGCGTCGGGGTCTCAGCGCGCCCGGGGCGGCGGCGGTGGCGGTCACCCCGACCCGGCACCCCGGCGCCGTTACCTATTTCCTCCTCCCTGCACCTCTTTTTTCCCCGCATTGCACCTTTCCCCCCATTGCACCTCTTTTTTCGCAAGGTTAATCATTAAAAACCGGCCGGGTTTCGGGGGCGCTGGCGCCCTGCGCCGTGTGTTTGCCTTCGCCCCTCGGGCCGCGCTATCTCCGGCAGGCCAAGGATGCTGAGCCTCTGCCCCCCGCCGCCCCCACCCCGGGGGGGCAGCAGCATTAATCATTCACCGGGCGACGCGCGGTAGCTCCATATAAAGGCCGGGGTGGTGGTGGTGGTGGTGGGGGCTCTGCACGGAGCAGCCAGCCAAGGGGCGAACGGCGCCGCCACGAGCCCGGCGGGGACCCGACTGCAACATGACGGGAGCTCTGGGGCGGCTGCTGCTGCCGCTGCTGCTGCTGCTGGCGGCGCTGGGTGACGCCGAGCACCGCGGTAAGCGCCCCGAAAGCAGCCGCAATGGGTGCGACGGCCGGGCGTACCTGGGTTTTTTTATTTTTTTGGGGGGGGGGGTGGTATCATCCTTTTGCAGTAAGGGCTGAGCGGCATGGTGGGAGCGAGAGAGGACGGCGTCGCGGGGCCTCTTTTGCCGGCGTGGCGGGGGGGGGGGGGGGGTTAGACTTTCTGCTCCCCTTTGCAGGCGCCGTTTCCCCGAAAAAAGCCCTCGGGCCGAAACTAGGCAAGGGGCAAAGTCTTGCTGCCCTCAGAGCTCAGCAGGCCATCGTACACCTTCCCCTCCCTCCCCCCCCCAAAAAAACCCGGCCAAAAGCGCAAGCGTTTCTTGGGCGCCGGTTTCTGAAAATGAAAATAAATCAAGCGAGTTTTCACTGGCCAGGGGCTTATCCGCCCAACCTCTTCTCGGCAACATCATCAAACCGTCGTCCCTGCGCGCGCCTTCCCCCGTCTGCAATTCCCCGGCAAGGTCCCGTCGAGGTCGCAGCAGAGACGCCAGCGCCAAAGGCCTAACTCAACGCGGCCTGCAGCAAAACCGATCCCGTTCTCGCGGGCGGATGAGCGGCGGCGTTGCTGCCGCGGCGGTCGATCGTGGCCCCCCCCCTTCACCCCCCACCCTTTCTCTGGGCTTACAGGTAAAGCCTACGTCCGGGACAAAGTATGTCAAGAATACAAGACCATGGGGAAGGACAACTTCCGAGCCCTGTACGTATCTCCTCCGACCTTTGCTTTGGCACATCAGCCGTGACCAAGGGGGCGGGAGGGGTTAAAAAAAAAAAACCCAAAACCATAGAAACAGGAAGATTTCCCCGCTGTCTGGAAAGGAGGCCTCCTCTTGCTTTCAACGGGCCGGCTTGCAGGAGAAGAGTTGGCTTCTCGCTGGGCCTACTCGAACCCCCCTGTTAGGTGCCTAAAGGACCAGGAGTTAGAGCAGAGGTGGCACCTAACGCCCTTAACGTCCTCTGAAAACCGTACCTGCCCTCCGGCGTCGGGGCGGCGGCGGAAGGAAGGAAGGAAGGCAACGTGGACACCCTGGGGCCAGGCCACACGTAAAAACGCGGCTTTCTCCCCCCTTGTGTTTGCTCCCAGCACGATTGTCATGAACAGCAGGAAGTTCTCCAACGCCACCTTCGAGGAGATCAGCCACCTGGTGCGCGAAATAGTCTCGCTGGCCGAAACCTGCTGCGCCGAGGGCGCCGACCCCTCGTGCTACGACGCCGGGGTAGGTCGAGCAGAACGCGGCGGCGGCCGGCGGCCGGCAGGAGACATTTAATTCGGGGAAAGAGCTTCCAGCCTGGGGCAGGCACCTTTCTACACAGAGCTCCTTTCAGCCTTTTCCGCCTGTTTTTTTCAGGCACGTGCCCAAAAATAATGGGATTTACCCTCCCGGTGCATTAAATTTTGGGCTCTTTCTCCCCCCCAACCCCTCTCCCTGGCAGCACAGGGGGCTCGGGCGACCCCTCGCGCCCTCCCTCTGACTCCTCTTGCCTCTGCGCCCCCGCAGTCGTCGGCGCTGTCGGCCAAGTCCTGCGACCCCAACTCGCCTTTCCCGCACCACGCCGGGGCGGGCGCCTGCTGCGTCCACACCGGCCTCGAGCGCAAGCTCTGCCTGGCCGCCCTGCAGCACCCGCCCCGCGAGGTTCCCGGCTACGCGGAGCCGGCCGGCGACGAGCTCTGCGCCGCCTTCGCCAAGGACCCCAAGGACTTCGCTGACAGGTGAGGGCCGCGCCGCCGGCTGCGAAACCCCACCACTACCACCACCACCACAACCCTTCATCTGGTGGTGGCCCGCCGCGGTGGCGAGGTCTCCCAGCCAGCCCACCTGCCCCGCAGGTTCCTCTACGAGTACGCCAGCAACTACGGCCAGGCGCCGCTGCCCGTGCTCCTGGGCTCCGCCAGGAGCTTCCTCTCCATGGTCTCCACGTGCTGCGTCTCCCCGGCGCCCACCGCCTGCTTCTTGAAAGAGGTGAGTTGTCCCTCTCCCCCCACCCCCTGCCCCCAACCCCGGCCGGCTTTCGGAGGCGGACGTGGTTTTGAAGGAGGTTGCTTCAAAACCGGCGGCGGCGGCGGCGGCGGCGGCACCGCGAGCGCCTGACGCCCCAGACGTTTCCTTCTCGTTGCAGAAGCTGCAAAGGAAAACCCTCTCCATGCTCACGCTCATGTCGAACAGGGTCTGCTCCCGCTTCGCGGCCTACGGCAAGGAGAAAATCAAGTTCAGGTAAAAGAGGGCCGACGACGCTTTTCCGCCAGCCCGGCCACCCGCTTCCCTCTCTGCTTTCTCAAGCGAGGAGCTGTGAGAGCCAGCGCACCGGGCTGGCCCGCGGCAAGGCAGCCCGCTTAGCAGAGCGCGTCCCACGCTCCCTCTCCCGCGCCCTTTTTCCTCCTCGAGAAGTAACGCAAAGCTTCAGTTTCCTCCCGCAGTTGGGCAAAAATATGCCAAGGCGAGTCGCATCCCCCCCCCACCCCTGCCAAAGCTGTAGTGAGACAGCGCGCTGGCCGGGTCGGCACCCGTGCAGCAAACCGAGCGGGGCGGTGGGGGCGGGGGGGTCTCGTAGGGAGGAAGTGAGGCTTTAAACCCCCACCAGGTCTTCACGGGGCAGGTCACCAGGTCTTCACGGGGTAGGTCACCAGGTCTTCACGAGGTAGGTCAGGAGAACGAAGAGCCGCGGGACCTACGCGTCCCCCTCTTGCGCTTTGCCTCCCCCCCGCAGCTACCTAACAACGCTCGCCCAGAAGGCGCCAAGCGCTTCGTTTGAGGAAGTCTTCCCTCTGGCGGAGGACGCCGCCGAGGTGTTTGCCCAGTGCTGCGGCTCGACGGCTGAAGACTGCATGCAGAAGAAGGTAGGGAAGTCCTGGGGGTTGGGTGGAGGGGGGGACACCGGTGCTCGAGGTCGAAGATCTGGGGTGGAGGGGGGCAGCGATGGCGAGAGCGCCGCCGGGGGGGGGTTCCTCCAGGCGTGCGCCCTCCTCTGCCTCCCCCGCCGCAGCTGTCGGAGCACGCCGCCAAGGTCTGCGGCGCGCTGGCGGCCAAAGACGAGAGGTTGGCCGGCTGCTGCGAGGGGAAGGACGCCCTGCGCGGCTACTTCTGCCTCTCGGCCCTGAAAGCGGCCCAGTCGCCCCCGCTGCCCGACCTCCGGCAGCCCACCGACGAGCAGCTCTGCGGCGCCGACCGGGCCCGTCATGTCGACAGGTGAGCGGAGGCGGCGGTGGCCTCCAGGGCTTCACCCCCGCCCTCCGCCGGGGGGGTTGTGGCGGGGAGCGTTCGCCCCGTGGCCTCGGCCTCGCCTCCCCCCCGTTGTGTTGCCTTCCCCACCCCGCGCTCCAGGTACGCGTTCGAGCTGGCGCGGCGGCAACCCAGCGTCCCGGACGTCTTCCTCGGCCGGCTGTTTGACGCCTCCGAGGCCGTCATCCGGGAGTGCTGCGGCGCCGAGGACGCCTCGGCCTGCCTCGACGGCAAGGTGGGCGCCTTGCCCCCCCCCCCGACCCACCCCTCCAAAAAAAAACCCTCCGCAGAGGCCTTTCCCCGGGGGGGGGGGGTGTGTGCTGGCGACCCACCCTCCACCCTTGTCCGCCCGCAGCGGCAGCGCATGAGAGGCGAGCTCGCCACCTTCCTGGAGCGGGCGAGCGAGCTGTGCGGCCCCTACGCCCAGCTGGATTTCCTCGACTTCAAGAAGCGGTGAGGCCCCGGAGGCGGCCGGACGCGAGAGCCCCCCCCCCCGCCCCGGCTCTCACCCTCCGCCCTGACTCCCCCAACCCCGGCCCCGACCGACAGGCTAAAAGAAAAGCTGGGGAAGACGGTGCCCGGCGCGAGCCCCGAGCGCCTGGCGGAGCTGGCCGACCGCCGGGCCGACTTCGCCTCCACCTGCTGCTCGGCCAACTCGCCGCCCCTCTACTGCGCCCGCCAGGTAAAGCGAGGGGCCCCGCCGGCCCCGGGCCCTCGGCGGGCCTGCCCCCGCGCGGGCCCGTCAGGAAAAACAAACAGACAAAAACCAAAAGTCACGCCGGGCCGGCCTTTCGCCTCTTTTGCAGATGGCCGCCGAGATGGGGCAGACGTGCGACTCCGGCCCCTGCCTGCTGCTCTAGAGCGGGGCGGCCGCACCACCGGCGGTAGAGACCTCCTCTCCCCCCCGCCCCAACACCAAACACACCACGGCGACGGCCTGGCCCTGGTCGCCCGGACCTACGTCCCGAAACGGCAGTGGGGCAGGGGGCGGGGAGCTGGGATTTTTGGGGCAGGGTGGGGGGGAAACCTCTGGGTTGAGGCTGGGGTCGCCGGAGGAGGAGGAGGTCCTGGGTGTTGCAAGCCCGGTGGCAACGATGGGAGGTGAAAAGAGGGGGGGGGGTCTGCAAAGCACCAGCTTTTTTGGGGGGGGTTGGAGGGGGTGCAGTAGGCCACAAGGAAGGAGGCAGGAGCGTCGCAGAGGGAGATGCCGTCTAAAACGGGAAATATAAATGTTCAGCAGAGCTCCAAGAGATGGCGCTTGTAACCCAGGGAAGAGGTGGATGGCGCTGGGCCCGCGATATCCCCCCCACCCCACCCCAGCCCCACTGCTCCCCAAAACTGGAGGGGGCTGTCTCCCGGATCCGAGCAGAGCGCCACGGGCAGCTGCTCCCGGCTCCCCCAGCGGAGGCTCTGGCCCTCCCACCACCCCCTCCAGAGCAGGTCGGTCTTGAAGCAGGAGCCCATCCCGAACCGCTTGGCCATCAGCCCCCCCCCTCCAAATCCAGCGTCCCTCCCCTTGGCCGTTTCGCGCCGCAAAGACGCCCAGCCGAGTCACGGGGAAACCGCTTGGGTTATGGGGGGTCTAGTGGCCTGGTGGCTGTCTCGGCACCGGGTGAAATCCTGCTTCCCACCGATGGGGGAAGCAGCTCTTGGCCTCGCTCTGCCGGCTCTGGGCAGCGCTCGGAAAGCTGTCGGCTCTACGGAGGCACCACTGAGCACAAGCCTGGACCGACCGCGGCCGGCGAGGGCGCCGGGCCGCTCGCCCCGCGCGCTCGGCAGGGTCTCGGAGACCTGGCCGAGCCACCACCCTGGAAAGGCACGCCGGACCACGCAAACGGTCCCGCAGGAGAGAGACGCTGCGTGTCCTTCAACGGGCCATCGCGGCCTGCCTACCTTCTCCGCTCTGACCAGTCGACCCGCTGGGGATTGTTTCTGAATAGTTTCCACTAAAAAAAAAAAAACCCTGCCACGTGACCACCAGCAGGCCGGATGCGTCCCGCGGCATGTTTGCTTTCCCGCGGCGGAGCGTTTGCCTTGCAGGTTTCACGGGGGAAAAATTAACAGCTCCCAGACGCTTGTCCTCCCTCCCGCCTGCCCTGAGCGGCCAGCCAGACTTGCATGGAGAACAGCGTCCAAGCTGCCCTTCACAGCCCTGCCATGAACCCACAGCTCCTCCATGGCCCTATAGATCTGCCGCTGCCCCCATCATGGCCCCACAGTCGTGCCGCAGCCCCCCCAGAGCCCCACAGCCCCATCATAGCTCCACAGCGCTGCTATGGCCCCTCAGGGCCACCACAACCCCACCATGGCCCCACAGAGCCCCATAGCCTCACCATGGCCCCACAGAGCCCCATCAGGGCCCCACAGAGCCCTATAGCCCTGATATGGCCCCACAGAGCCCCATAGCCCCACCATGGCCCCACAGAGCCCCATAGCCCTGATATGCCCCTCGGAGCCCCATAGCCCCACCATGGCCCCACAGAGCCCCATAGCCCCACCATGGCCCCACAGCCCTGGTATGGCCCTTCAGGGGCCCATAACCCCATCAGGGCCCCACAGAGCCCCATAGCCCTGTCACAGCCTCATAGAGCCCCCCAGCCCCATGGTGGCCATGGCTGGCTGGGTGCACCAGGAGCTGGGGGCAACGTGGGGGAAAACAGCCCAAGTAGCTTTTTCTGCCCTCCCTCGCCCCTAATTTCAGCCCCTTCCTGGGCAGCTGAGGCGCCTCCCACCCCACGGCATCGCCGGGCAGACTGTGCCGTGCCCAAGCCTCCCGTCTCCCTGCGATTCAGGGAGGTATGTTTTAAGCACCAAGCTGAAAGCTGCAGGGAAACGCCAGCGGTGAACAGCGTGGGAAGGCGACGGATCCGGTGCTAGATCAAAGACCATGCTAATGTGTCATAATTGTAAAATGCTCGAACAGGCCGAAAATTAGATGTCCTAGGTCAGCATGACATTACCAATTAAAAAAAAAAAAAAAAAAAGCAAGTCGGCGTAGTGGGCAGCAAGTGACGTTCCCGAACATGACAAGATTGAGCTGCGGTGCTTTAGCCTGCGCTGGGGCTAGACTGGCTGCAGGGACCCACTGGATGCGACGTTAAAGTGAAGCATGTAGAGGTGACCTCTCCAGCATCAGGAGCTCATCAGGGCACGGCAGCGAGATGCGGGGCGTTTCTTACGCGGTCATAGAGCGAAACAGGTATACGGCATAAGACGTCCATAGCTGGCACCAAACAGGCACTTTGCTTTACGGGCAGTAAGAAACGCTGCTTCAGGTCGGTACCGTGTGCCCATTTTCAAGGATTTGTTTGGTTTGTGCAGGACTTGGGGGTCTCACCTCCATCCTCAGTGAAGGCAGCAGAAAGCAGCTGCATCCCATGGCCTGTCCTTTGCCTCTTTTCACGGTGGTTTGTGGCAGCCTCGTGCTGTACACACCCTATGCTAGCACCCTCCTTGAAAAGTACATACCCCACTCGGAAACTGTTCTTGGGTCGATTGACCACATTGCCAGCCAGGTGTCACTTTCCTAATGTCGCCGACACGTAGAGCGGCTGCTTTAGTTACGATGAAACGTCTTTTTGGAAACGGAGCGGTCGGGAATTGTCACACGTCGCCTGTGAGGGCTCGATTTTCTCGCCGGGCGTTGCCAAATCACAGCCCCTCTCTCTTGCGTCGCCAGGAACCATCCCAGCCACTTTCAAAGCTCTCGTTTCCAGCTGGCCATCAGCTAAGTGTTTATAAACACAGCAGAAATCTGAATGGAGCCGACGTGGATCATCTGCCGCAGGTATCGGATGTCCCTGCCGTCAGTCTGATGCCAGGTTTTCAGCTGTGGGACGTAGACCACAGGCTTGAAAAGTTGCCTATGAGAAAAGTGCTTTTGTGACAGACAGGGACCCCTTGGAAGAAACCCGGCTTAAGACAGAAGATAGTAGGGTTACTAGCATATCCCATAGGACTTTAAAACAGGTTGTTTTACAAACTATTAAATTTCAAGGATGATGAGTTCTTTGGGAATTGACCATCCCAACCCTATAAGATGCTGTCATCAAGTTAAGCAGAAAAAAAAGTTGCATATTTGGATTCACAAGTCTGGAGAAGGCCTGAGAGCGTGAGCAGCTCCTAAAACAGAGACACGAGCCTTCCGAAAAATAGCAAGCCCCTCAAACGACCGCAGACCTTCCTCGTGCCGAGTCACGCGCTCGGTTGCAACCTGCTCTCTCAGTGGCCCTCACCTATATCTTCGTCTGCTCATCGCCGTTATTCACGCGCGACAAAAACAAAACCACCAGGGTCACGGCAGGCAACTTCAGGCCGGAAGCAGCTGCAACCCTCCACTCAGGTTACTGCAACATCACCGCAAGGTCCTAGCAGCGAATAAGTCCCCGAGCGGGCTGCCAGACACTAGCGGAGACAGCTGGTGTCGGCAGGATCTTTTATATATTTGTAAAAAGAGGCCGTGACGAGATTCGGGCAAGCTGTAACTTCAGGCACGACAGCCGGCGGCAGGAGCGGAGATGTAGCCAAACTGCCCTGAATTCCCTGCAAAACCCGAAGGGAGCCGTCGCTTTGTCGTTGTTAAAGGAGGAGAACAAGTGCCCTATTGGAGCAGAGAGGAGGGTTTTCTCCTGGGGCACGTGCAACCACATATATGCCTTTTTTTTTTAATATGCCTTTTTTTGTTTGCTCTCTCTAGTCGGTGCATTTTCTGCAATGCTCTTCGGTCGTTTGTTGCAATAGGAGTTAGCATTCAACAGAGTTTCTGGTCTCGCTTTGGTGAGGCGGAAAGCTCATTGAACAGACTTCGCTAGGAAAAAAAAAAAAAGCACAAGAGCCGTGATTTCACTGAGATACCCTGTAGGACGTCACTCACTGGAAACAGGGGTGAGAAAGGCTATCGAGCCTTCAGCTTACTGCAGCCGCTGGCACCACCTAGTCGCTCAGCTTTGAGCTAGGTTTAAGAGTTGGCTGTGGTGACTCTTCCCTGAAACAGCTCCGTTTTCTCGCACGGAGACCTCACGGTCCCGCTCGCAGGCGTTTTCCGTTAGAGCACGACGACGGTCGGGCCGGCAAAATCGGGGTGTACGAGATCGTCGCTCACCATTTTAGGCATGCCTAGCCAGCGTTAAGACGATCAGAGACACCGACCAGTTAAGCCAGCCGGCAAATCACTTCAGACCCTTATCTGCAAGGTGACAGGTGCAATATTTCGTGGCGCGTGGCTTTTCGTTTTAAATCCTCTGTGGTTTTTCTGCACTTGCAACCGAGCCATTGTTGCCCTCTATGGCGGCAGAAGAAACCCGGGTGGGTACGCTCGTACTTCTGCAAACGCCTATGAAGAAGTCAGTTTTTTTCCCTGCCTCGGGCCAAGTTTCTTAATGTCGGCACTGAGGACTTGCCCGATGGAGGTAGTTCTTGCCTCATGGGCTTGCGCAGAGGCGTGAAAAACCCAAAAAATCACGCGAAGGCCACTAGTGAGAGGTCAGTAACACCCCCCCCCCACTGCCCCCGCATACCCCCTTGAGATTTAACACACCTACAGAGCCGGAGCTCGGCCACGTGGCGTCACGTGGCCAACGCTGACACCTCTTGCTCTCCCACCCACAAAGCTGCGAGGCCCAAGTCCGTTTCATTCGGCCCAACAGGTCCACGTCCGGAGCAATAACAGTCCCCGAGACTGGCTGCAATGTGAATAATAAGCAAGTTCGCGGAAACGGCTGAGAGGGCTGAAGTACCCTTCCTGTCCGCCCCCTCCCCGGGGAAGCAGGGGAACAAGGCGGTTGCATTAGCGATGCAGAGGGCAGCGTGCACCAACACACGCTTTCCAAAGTCGGGGTGACCAGAAACCTCGCCCCGCGCGGACGTAAGAGCCCCCAAGGCCCCGGAGGCTGCCGGCCACCGACTGCCTCATCTGCGCCCGCGATTTATAGCCCCCACGCGTACCGCAGCAGCGCCCAGAAGGCTTCGTCAAGACTCGGTAGCGACGAGACCAGGCGGGGCAACAAGCGGCAAAGCTGGTTTCTTCTCCCACGGCTCAGGCGAGGTGGGGCCTGGACCCGTCCCACCGACCTCCCCCCGCCCCACGACGCCGTTCACACCAAACGGCGCTTCGGCGGGGAGCTGGGGGTGTTTTTAGTGCAAGACAGATGAGAGCTCCAGCTGCTGCGCTCCAGGTTTTGGCCGGTCCTTTCGGCATGCGCACGGTCCTTTTGAGCGTAATCTGTTCTCGGAGGAGCCAGCTTATTTACAAGGCCAAGTTTTTGGTTTTTTTTTTGAAGTCATCTCGGTTATTTATGTGTGTTTAGTAATACAGCTAAACCTGCCTGTACACAGAGGTTTTTGGTTCTTGCAAAATAAGAGTTCGTCCCCGAGCTGCCAGAGCTGCGCATGCCAATGCGGCAATTGCGTAAGCACAAAGTCAGCCAAGCCGCGCTCTTCTTGGTCCGGGTTTTCCGACGTCAACAGCGCTACGCTGACGACCCCCCCCCCCCCCCCAAAAAACGGGTGAACTTGGAGGCCACTGTCACCCCTTAGAAACACATGCACCAAACCGCGCATGCACAAAAAGAAAAAAAAAAGTATACAATTTGTCCAAATCCCATGACTGAAGTTGGCAGTGGGCAGCGGGGATGCTCGGCTGGTGCGAGGCACGGCGGCTTGGCGAAAATCAGGGGCACCACGACGGCAGCTCCGGTCTTTGTAAGGCAAAGACGACGAGGCCGCCAGAGATCGTTCGGAGAAAACGCCTGGATGCTTTTCAAATCCCGTCACTCGCTTTTTCCACTGCGGCACCAGGAATCGCTCAGAAATATTTGAGATACACCGTTTCCAAAGAAATAAGCGCTGAAATGTTTGGCGCGGTGCCGAGTTCAAGCTACTTCTTTGCCTGAGGCCTCGCACTGGAGACGCCGGCTTCTCGGCCGCGTTTCTTGCTGCGCCCCAGCAGTAAAGCAGACAGCCCGGGGGAAGAAGCCGTGACACGATCTTGTTGTCCCCCTCCTAGCACAGTGATACAAATCTGGGCCGACCCCCTCCCCGGGGCATTGGTGTTGGGTGGGTAAAAGCCAGTCCACGTCACAAGGCGCTCCCGGTCCGCGGCGCTGCCTGCGGCGGTGCCCGGGCTCTCCGCCGGCCTGGCCGAGGTAGCGTGGGGCCCCAGCGCCCGCTGCAACGCGCAGCCCTTCAGCAACGGCGCTGGGCGCCCTTGCCTTCTCCTACGCCCGCCACCTGACCGCGGGCCGTACGCCTGGCTCTGCACGGAGGCGCGGGCATCCGCAGAGACCGCCCTCTTTTCGCTCCTAAGTCGGGCTCCTGGAGGGTGGGAACGGGGCTAAACCGGGCTAAATATTCCCCATCTCTCGGTCAGGCCTGCCACATCCAATTGGGCTTCGTATTTCTCCCCACCAAAAAATCCCCCCTCCCCGCTGTCGCCAACGCAAACCCTCGCCAGCTGCAGCATTTTCTCTCGCCTCCCCTGCACGAGGCTGAGCCGGTTTAATGCTCTCAGCCGTTTTAACAGTAGTTTTTCTGTTTCTGTACCCGTAACCTCAAGCAGCCAGATTATCGCGAGCAGTGCCTTTGCAGCAAACCAACAGCCCTTGTCCCGGCGGCATTGATTTCGGAGTGCAGCGCCCAGGCCGGCGCCCCTCCCCGCTTCACAGCCTGCAGAGGAGACTGGAGACACGCGAGCGCTGACATCAGCGCTCACATCGTTTCCAAGCAAAAAAAAAAAAAAAAAAAAAACTTGGCGCCCACCTTCGAGCCCGATTCTCTCGGCCAGCGATTTTTGTCTCAGGACTTTGCAGCGTAAGCGCTGGGCCCACCCGCGCCTGCGCTGGGCACCTGGGCTCCCGCGGCCCTGCAGGTAGGGCCGTGCGGGGTGGAGGGGTGCTTGCTCGCACACGCGGCCTCCCGTCCTACTTCTGGTCTGGGCTAACTAAGTGTGGGCTATTTAACCAGCCAAGTGAGCCCGCTGAATTTGGGATGCTGAAGTCCCAGCTGCGTTCCTCGATGCAGAGCGGTTGGAACGCTGCACCCCTCCCTCCCGCAGGCTCGAGCCCCTCCGGCACCGCTGGGACATTTGCTGGAACGGGGAAGAGCGCAAACGCTCCCTTCCCCGCTTCTTGGCGGTGGCATACGCCGAGCGCGCGCTCAAGCGCGACAGCGTATGGCAATAAAAAAAATCACTGCCCTGGCATTTCACGTGCTGCATCACAGCAGCAAAATCCCAGACACGGGCACGTCAGTGCAATCCATCTGTCACCGTCTTATATAGTGCTTCATTTATTGATCTTTCAAAAGAATTAATAGTTGTTTTTACTGCTCCACTTGGGAGACTCAATCTTCATCATACAATTCTTATGCTGGCAAATTTTCTTGCCTTCTATTGTACATATTTACAAAAAAAAGTATGTATATATAGATACATGTATTTTATGTACATATATATTCCCCCCACCCTTCTATTTCAGCTTCTTGGTCCTCGTAGTATCCAAGAGAGCATCTCTTGTCCTAAGGTACTTGACCAGTCATGGCAACTGCGACACGCTTTGGTCCTGCCTAGACACAGGTGTCTCTATCTTAACGCTCCCCTAAACGGGAAGAAGGGAGTTCGGTTCCTCCGAGCCACAAAGCGCGAGAAACCCCTGCCAGTGCTCACGGCGGTTTTCTGTCCCCTGCACTTCAGATTTGGTGGAGGCCCTCACAAGGCAGGGGAGATGCAAGCGGGCTCCCAGGCCAGCTCTCAAGCCTATCGCCCTGAGCAGACACTGCTGACACAGCCCTGTGACCCCCCCCCGCACCCAAAACAACTCCACCTTTTATTGCAGCCTATGGTGCTTTCAGATTCATGGGGGGTTTTTTGTTGTTGTTTTTTTTTTTGGTCTGTCAAATTCCGCAGGCACATGGGAACCGTTAAAGAGGGGAGCGACCTTTGGTGTTTCCAAGAAAAACTGGAGAAAGGCAGCAGCATAAGCAAAGCATGTCTCCTCTGCCACACGCCTGTTTCTAGGAAATCTGTTGACAGATTTAAAAAAAAATAAATAAATCAAAAAAAAAAAAGTTGGCGGCTGTTCATGCGGGCCCAGCCTGAGGACTTTCAGGGTGAGAAGCGTGCACTGAAATACCCCAAGAGGATTATGCAAGCCTCGATAAACCTGCAGAGAACAACAACAAAAAAAAAAAAAACCAAAAACTGACACCAAACCCTCTTTAGACGCTGTTACATCACTAATCCTTTTACATCCACGTCATAAAACTTCACACGCTGGCAAGGGACTTACTACACGCTTGAGAGGACAGAACGTTTTTCTGGAGACGGCGTCAGGCAAACGGTACCAACGTGGAAGCCCAGCAGCTGGCACAAAGCATTGCATTTAAGCCCCTGAAATGCTGCTGGTCCTTCAGGGGTGACCACAGCATTGCAGACAGCCTCGCTGGCCGCCTGAGCCCGCCAGGTCCTGGGAAGGCGATGGGGTGTGTCGAGTCGCCGAAAACAAGTCCCAAGTGCGCCACCGGCCACGTGAGACCTTCCCCAGGGCAGCGGACGCTGTGCAGCACATGTGGGGAAGGCGTCCCAACCGACCTCCACGCGTCTCCTCTCTGCTGTCACGGAGGAAACGGTGGTGGTGAGGTCTGACCTCATACGGCTTAAACATGCCCACACACACCTTGACACAGTGACTGACGCGACACCAGGCACAAGGATAACAGGCCTTCGTTGTTATACGTGCGACCAGGGCACCTTCTGCCCTTCAACCCTTGGGTCAAACCTTCTCAAACCTGCAACGAGTTTGAATCCACGGACGTCAAAGTATCTCTGTTTCTGGGATCCCACTGTAAGACAACCAGCACCTCTGCTTTTTGAGGAGGCTGAAAGTGTCCTTGGACTCAAAAAAATTCAGGCGGTTGCTCGGGGCTTTCTGAAGACCTCGACAGGCCTCTGAGTTAGGTGCCCTGCAACTAAACTGCTCTGCTGTTTGCTGCCCGTAACAGCGCTTGCTGCTTAGGCGGAGCAATGGTCAAATACAGTCTGCTCCTGCAATAGTCCTTCAGACACCCCAGAAATGAGATGGCTGTAAAGGCCGGTCCTTTGAGCTAGCAACGCTCATAAAATATTCACCGGCAGAAAGAAATGAAACAGCCTAAAGCACTTGACAACAGGGCAGAGTTCGAGTCACGGGTCCTGGATCAGGATTCAGACGCAAATGCAAATTTCTACCTGGAAAATACACAAAAACAGACTCCTAGAGACAACTACACTTGTCCAAGAGCTTTGCTCCCTCATGTGCTCCCCAGTCCCATAATTGCCCAGCTCATTGGATGTTACCTTGCCCTTTGGCTCACTTCGGAGCTAACTAGACCCCTTCAAAAGAGAGTGGGGTGCAATTCCCCGAAGATGGGTCACCTCGCTTCCAGGCAGCGCTTGGGCCCTCAGGACGGAAGCCGATACTCCTCTGCTGGGATGATATTTCAGCAGCTCGCGGAGGCTAAGGTTCAATGTCAGATCCGGTCACTGAATTTGCGCCTGAATGTGCTGCCAACAGCAGGGCCTGCCCAGAGGAGCCGTGCTGGTGGCAGGAGGAGAGATGGCTGGATGCAGGGGCCTCTCATCGTTTTTGTCTGCCAGGCACCACTGCTACGAGAAGAGCCGCTGATGTTTTTACAGAGATCTCTCTCCCTCCGCTCAGGCCACGGCCAGCGTTTAACCATCACCTCTCTCGGGATTGCCGAGTCCTGGGAGAGCTCCTGTCCCTCCATGCTCTTGATAGCAGAACTGAGGGGGCGCAGGGGGTCCCCTCCAGCCAGGCAGGTGCCTCCCAGCTTACAGCAATATTCAAAGGCGTCAGGAGCCAACTGCAAATTAGTCTTGTCTCCCAAAGCTTTCATAGCAGACCGGCAGGGTGAAGGTCGCTGGAGCAAGGGGGTGAGCCGCTCCCTAGAGCGCATCCATCCTGCTGAGGAAGAGTGGGTCGAATGCCGCCAGTCCTTCTTTAATGTAAAAATCAACTCACAGAAGAGATGGGATAAATAATAAAATAAATAAAATATAAATAAAAAGGGACGGATGACAGGCCCGAAACGGAGCACTTTCTAGAGAACAATTTGCCACTCTAGGGCTGAATGAAGCAGGGACTTGTGTACTGCCAAACTCAAGACATCATAGGACAAGCCAAGGCAGTGTCCAGGTCATGTGAATCTCACACGAGCCACCTTTGCCTGGCTCACCTCATGCCTATGGTCTTTCCATCAAGTTGAGCCCCCGAGAAGACTCCTTAGTTGCTTTGGGGGTGGGGGGGTTAGGTGCTGAGCGGACCAGAATTGCTGGCTGGGAGCTGCTCCATCCAGGGGAGGGATGAAGCACTTGGGAGAGACAGCAGCGGAGCAGGTGGCACAGGCGATGATTTCCACCTGCTTTTACTTGCTGCATCCATCTGTCTCATCCTCCAAAGCCACTACCTTTTGCCACTAAAAAGCACGCAAGGAGACACCGTTCAGCTCGGCGTGAGGCTTTGGGCGGTCACATGTATACTGTGCAACACCCCCCCCACACACCCCGTCTTTATTTACGGAGCGTCTTTATTTGCACTGGTGTTCGAGGTCCCATTTAGCTTCAATTATGTATGGAAAAGGCTAATTCTGCCACGTCTTCCTCCCTGCGGACTAATTAGGCGAGTGGTTGCATAAAGCCATTAAGGAGATTGCATCCATTATTAAGAACGTCATTTCAGAAATGGATCACGTCCCTGAACACCTCTGCGGACTGGCCCTGCGAGGCCGTCCCGGAGCCAAACGGTGGCTTGCCAGCGCTTTCTTAACCCGCGCAAAAGCAGCAGCCAGCCGGGCAAGGCCTGCGGACCAACGTAAAGCACCTTTTTGCACAGACGGCAGGTCGCGGCCAGGCGCGGGACAGAGCAGGCGCCCTTGGGTCTGCGTGATGCACGTGGGAGGGGTTTTTTTTCCCCGGTCTTCTGTGACCTGCCCCTGGGGCGAAGCAGCGGTTTGGGTTACAATCCCTCCCTTTCCCTCGGGTTCGCGGATGCAAACGACTGAATTTGCAGATGGGGCGAGCGCAGACGGAGACGGCCTCCAGCCCGGCTCCCTAACGTTTCGCCTCTCTCTCTCTCTCTGCACACGCGCAACGTGCGTCACCAGCCCCTCGCGGCTTCATCTTCGCCCACCGAAGCCATGACCTTAAACGCGAACGGGCGGGACGTACCGACGCCGAAAGGAGCGGCGGCGTACCGAAAAACGCCCGGACGCCACCAGCCCTGAGAGGCTTTGCCTTTAATGACACCCATAACCGCTAGACCCGGCGGCACCCTGCCCTGACCGGGGGGGGGCTGGGGGGGGTCCCCTGATTTCTGTGCTAAACGTATCCTTGGATCTTCAGTTGTGTGTGCACACGTACCCGCGCACCCGTTTTTCTGGCAGCCGCGCTGCGCCTCCAGCACGCACGTGTAAGGAAAGGGCGGCCAGGGCGATCAGAAACACCCTTCTCGGGCCGAGCCGTCGTTTCCGAGCTGCGCGCCTGCTGTCCCCACTGATCCCAACCCCTCCAGCAGCGCGTGGCGGCCCGGCCCGGTGGCAGCGGGGGACCCAGCGGCGCCTCCCGGCCGCGGTAGCCCTCCCGGCTTTGCCCTGGGGGCGGCGGCGAGGACAAGGGCCCTACGGGAGTCAGGGTTCGACGAAGCGGGGCGAGAGGGGGGTAACCCAAGCAACGCCTCTCCAGTAAATGCATAAAGTTACTTTATTTTCAGTATACATTTAATTTTGAAAAATAGAAATGCTAAAATATCTCATCATCTTCATCTTTTGATTCCATAAAAGTCACAATAGAAAGCTTCATAAAACTGTAAAATACTATCATGTTATAAGGAATTTCATGTTTTATATTACTGGAAAAAAAAATCATTTTAATATATTGAAATGTTTTCTGTTTTCTTTTTTTCCTGTTGTTCCGCCATCTTGATCCGCTTCATTTTATACTAAGTTTTTATTCTTTCCTCCAAAGCAAATACAGACTTGAGAGAATTAAAAATAATAATAAAAAGTATCTGAAAGTGCGTGTTGATTCCAAAAAAAAAAAACAACCCCCCCCCCCCAAAACAACAACAACCCCCCCCCCCCAAGTAACGAATACCAATAGGTATCGGCCACGATGACAAAGGAGCATCAGGTAGAGAGGCGGAGGCTCGTCGTTTCCCGGGGCTGGGACGAGGCTCCCTGCGGCCTCGCTGGCCTCCTCGGGACGACAGGAGCCCCGAGCAGCCACCGCACGACTTCAGAGGGCCCCGTTCGCTCGGCCATCCGGCGCGCGCTTTGTTCGGTGGCGGTGGTGGTGGTTTTTTTCCCCCCAAAATATAAAAGAACAACAAAGAACACAACTTTCAATGAAGTGCTGTCGGCGCGAACCCGGCAACCAACAATTTCCAGCTCCTGTCACCGCAGCGTTACACGGAAAACGACAGAAATCTTTGTCCCATCCCTTGAACAAAGCTCCCCTCTGTACCCTAGCTCAGTCCGTTAAAAAAAAAACCAAAGAAAAGATTAAAAAAAAAAAAGAGAGAGAGAAAGAAAGAGAGAGAGAAAGACAGAGATCAGCAGTCAATACGTTTCAAGTACATGGTTCAAAAGTGGAAGACCTCACGTTCGTGGAGACCGATCACCAGGTAACAGCCGAGGGGAAGCTGCGCCCTGTGTGTGCGCGTACGTGCGTGCGGTACGCCGTGCCCGGAGCTCACCGGCAGCCGGGCCTGCTCCTGGCAGCGCCCTCGGAGGAAGCTCTCCCACTAAGCTTATCTCATTTCGAGCTTTCTCAGCCCTCTGGACTTCTGAAAAGAAAAGCTACGGGCAAAACACGGCCGCTCCCGCGTACTCTGCGGGCGCCGCTCGGCGCCGTCTCCCCCTTCGGCAGTCAGCGGTTTCTGTTGGCCGAGGAACGAGGACGGGTTCCTACGGATTCGCGGTAGCGTCGCGCTTCCCAGACCATCTGTCCTCCAGCTCCTCCGGCAGCGGAGGGGTTACACGCCTGACGCTCTTCACGAGGCTCCCAACGTCTCCTCAGCCTTTGGGGAGCGTGCCCGGGGGACGGCCCGACAGGGAAGAGCAAAGGCTGCTCTCCCTCCCTCTTGCCACTGACCTTCCCGGCTTTCTCGCTGACCATGAAGGGCATTTCTGCGCTAGGAGATGTTTCGCTCCCTCGACTGTACGCCGGGGAACGCGGGCAGAGCCGGGCGCGGACTCCGCCGCAGCGCCGTCGCCTTCAGGAAGCGACGGCCGTTTGCGCAAGGCCAAGCCAAAACGCCTGTGGTCCGCCCCAACTCACCTTCCAAGCCAAACGCTCTAACGAAAGCCAGATAGCCGGCTGCTGCCAGGGCACAGCTGGGAAAGGAAAGCACAGCACCGCTCTGCACCTCTGCTTGCCGACACGGCCATTACTAGCGAGCGGCTGCTAAAATTTGGCCTACCAGGTCTCAGCACCGTCACGAAACTCTGCTGCTTTAATGCAAGATGGACTTTGGTCTCTCAACGACAGGCTTGAAGGCCTCTCCGCTACGCTTTTACCCTTAGCCGTTTTGCTACGTTAGCAAAAACGAGGCCAAACCACACGTCGGGCGTCAGCGAGCCGTTTCCGCCAGCGCTGTTTCGTAAGGTCTCTCACCCCGCGGCAGCGGCTTCGCAGGGGGCCCGTCCCATCGCTTGGCGGCGGCGCTGCCGGCTATTCGCTTGCTCCGTTCGAAGCAGAAAGCCTGCGCGCCACCCGGTCTAGGTATCCATTTGGATTGACGGATGGGTCTACCCAGGGGGAGTGCCGAGCAGCGAAAACGTAGGGCAAACTCTGTCCACGACGGTAAACAGGTCTGGGACAGCACGAATCCGTAAGGATCGACGCGGGACGTAGAGCTTTCGGGCCCTTCCTAATTTCGGATTAGGGAAGAATTTCCCGGTAAGTCATCTTTAAGTCGCTTCGCCTGAATTGCTCCGTCCTGGCGCCTGAGCTGCACGGAGGGCGAGTGGATCGCTACGCATGCACGCACGCGCACACACTGACGCTTCACATGGCATAAATCTAACAGGAACCGCACAGGAAGTCAGCAAGACGCACACCATCAGCATCCCTCCACCGACATCGCTAGCCAGTCGCTATTTCGGTCACCGCCGTTAGATTTAAGACTCTTCCCAGGCCACGAGAGAGTTAAGTCCTGTCCTGTCTCCTTCATAATAAAGTTAGATTATTTATTTAAAAAAAAAAAAAAAGGTAAAACAAATGCTTTAGAGTAGAAGGTGTTAATAAAACTAATCCAGCCCTATGCCATATCCTGGAGATTGTGTGTTTTTCCTTTTGTAAAAATCACATTATATACGGTACAATACTTTTTTACAGAAAGCCTGGCATCTAGAAATAAGAGGTAGAACTACTCAAAACTATATGTTTCCTGCTGCAGGAAAAATTCATTTTTCTTTACAGTAATTAAAAAAAGGTTAAAAAAATTGACAAAAAAAAAAAAAAGGTTGTAGGTTAGGCCCCCATAATTTAAACAAAACAATCTAGGAAAATAACACTCTTCAATGTACCTGACAGATTAAGTCCATTAAAGTGTTCTTTTTTTTTTTTTAAAAATAATAAAAAAAAAAATTGCATAGGAAAGGGACATTTCAAAACACGTGCTACAACGATGGCAAGAGTTTTGTCTGTGCTGGGAGTGAAGTACCTTTCAGTTGTCCTTCTTGTGTTACTACGAGTACAGGCTTTAAGAGCGAGTTAGGGTTAGCAGCACTTTCCGGCGTCTCGGAGCAGCGTAAGACAGGCATTGAATGAAGCCCGGAGGTCGGCTTGTTCCGCCAGGCAAACAAGCAAGCAAGCAAACACCGAGTCGCACCTCGAGTCGGGCCGGTTCCTCGGACACGCTTCACCCAGGTATTGCATTACAAAACCCTTCAACACTTCTTCCCTCTGCTTGAAACCGAGAGAGGCGCACGCGCGCGTCTAAGCGACAGAGAAGGCAAAACCAAGTCTTGGTCAGAGTGGCAAAGCGGGGCGCGGGGGGACACAGGGAGAGGGAGAAGTGCCGAGCGTCTCCTTTACCTAGGGCAGGTGGGAAGCCGAGAGCGTTTTAGAGTATTTGGCTAGTGACAAAAAAAAAAAAAACAATAAAAATAAAAGAATAATTCCACGTCAGATTTGACAGACAGACAAATTACAAAGTAGTTTCTGTTCCCTTGCTCCTCCAGAAGTAACCGCCGTCTTCAGGCTCAAGGTCTATTCTAATTTGAGGCACAACTTTTACTGGAGTCCGTGGAGGGCTGCGCAGAAAAAAAGAGAGAAAGGTCTCAACGCATGGACTGGCTTTAGGTAAAGACTTAACGCGGTCTGAAACGCTTGGCCGAGCTCTCCTAGCCCCTCTCTATACTGCGCAACTTCTGAGTGACTGTCTCCTGAAAAAAATTCCCCTAAGAATAATGGCATTACGTACATACACATACACACATACATATGTAAAAAGCAGAGTAGCAACTGGCTTACACGGGGGAAACTGCAGATACTAGCACTTACCGGGGCACCCAACGGACAACGTTGCGTCTAGAAACGGGGCAAGTGCTTGATCCCCAGCAGCCCGCATCAACTCGTGGCGTTAGCGCACGGGCAAATACAATGCAACGTTCAGTAACCGGCAGCGTGCGGACACCAAATAAATAACCCAGAGAGACACTTGGTGACATGCAGCTCTCGGCTACCTTTACTTATCACTAAGCCTGTATCTCACATGAGATTATTTTACTGAGCTGACCCAAACGCTACTTCAGTCAGGGTTCGGGCAACCACTGCTCTCATCCACGCGGGACCTGCAAATCCACCTCGGAGCCGCGCTTGGCACGCGGCGGTGACCGAACTCACAAGCTGCCCTTGAAATATGATTTGCTTCTCGCCCCGGAGACTAATTTAACCCCCTTGCAGCCACCTGGAACTGCCGCTGTTTCTTTACGGCTGCGGCAGAGCATCGCCCGCTCGGTCCAGGATCCGACCCCTGGCGCCGGGCGGCCCAAGGCAGCCTGAGCCGCAGCCGCGCTCTCCCCTCCTCTTCGAAACCTTTGCTTGCCCCTTCCACGCTGCCCTTTAAGCTCATCGCTTCCTCCGTTCTCCCCCGGCAGACAGGGGAAAACCAGATTACTCCCTCTGCCTTTGCAACATCCTGCAACGTGACTGAAGGAAAAGCGTAACAAGCCGATTTGTATGCCCCCCGTTTTGGGTCGTGAGGTTAAACCCCCCCCCAATTCATTTAACTCTTCCCCTGCAGGCGCGTTTTCCAGGCTCCTCCCAGTTGCTCCGCATCCTTCCTCGGGTTTAGGTCCCCAACACGCAGGTCAGGGCTGCAGCTGAGGTTGAAGCAAGAGGGAGTCTCCCGCAGGCCCTCCGCCACCTGCCCCAAGCGCTGTAAGGCCGTGCCACTAATGAAGGCAGGGCGCTGCAACCCCACGCAACGAACTTTCTCAGCGCGCTTTTTAAAGCACGTGCTACGGGGAGGGCGGCAGGGGAGCTGCGCCTCGCTGAACTGCGGCGCGCGCCGAGCCTCGCCGAGTTTTTGGAGGAACCCCTCCAGGCGGCAGTTTGCAGGTGCTTACCTTGGCATGGCGTGTGACTGAAGAAAAGGAATTTTTTCAGCACGACGTATGGCGTTCAAGGAATGTTGGTGATTTTTCTCCTGTCGGGGAGGAGGGAAGAAAGTCTTTTTTGGTCAACGCAGCACTTACGGCTTCTCGAGCCCCAGCCTCAGCCCCTTCAGCAAACTCGCCCGCCTTTGGCGGCTCCTTTTAGTCCTGACTTCCTGCCGCACCAATGTCACAGCTTGCAAGCCAAAATACTAAATGTACACCTGCCCTCCGAGATAAAAAGCTGGCCGGGCTCTGAGCGGCAGCGCTCAGAGCCACCTGCCGAACCGGGCTTGGGAATCCCTCGCTGGCGGCTCGGGCGCACAAGCCCGCGTCGGGAAACTCCCAAATTCCTTCTCGGGCCAAATTACTCCCTTCCTTGGCCTCGATTCAGCGCCTTGAGAACTGGAGGCTCACCTTCCCTCTCCCTCCTCAGCTTCCCCGCGCTCCCCACCGGGGCAGCCAGGCTCCTCGGCGAGAAAGCAGGCGCCCCGCCGCTTGCCTCTGCCGACCCCGCGTGCTCAAGCGCACGCTCTGTTAGTATTGATCCTCGTCTTGCTACGGCTGAAGGAAAGCTAAGGAGCAAAAACATGGATTTGTTCTCCATTGGGAGCGAGCAACAGCGGCAATCCACTTCGCTGCCTTGGCGCTGGAAGGCTCACTGAAGCGTTTGTGACGCGCTCTGACCCTGCAAGATACGCTCGCCTGCTAAATGCTGGTAGTAGTATTGGTAACATACTTTGTCTCTCAGAGCACAGTTATACCCCTAGGCTAATACCGCGGCGCTGATGGGCTCCAGCCACTCTTTCCAGTGGACGACCTGAAACGTTTTCTTTTTTTTTTTTTTTGCCTTGTTGCTAAATAAAGGACAGCAAATCCATTTCTGAATTGTAAAACTGTACAAATACACAAACACCACTACTGTTTGGTGTATCGATCACCGGTTGGTTTACCTCCAGTGGTCTAAAAGGGCCTTCCGAAAGACAGATTTGTGGCAGAAATATTATTTTTCTCCTTATTTATTTCCTCCTTCATGACGCTGCAAGCAGCGCATCAGATCGTAAAAGCCTGTATAACAGCCTTTAGGATGCAATCTACTTTTAGCATATTAAGGCATTTTCACAGAAAAACGAGGAGGATCTGCTGGGTTGTTCGAGGTGGATTTCCCTCCCTGCCTTTCAACCCATCAGCACAACACTCTTGTGTTCTGCATTTTCAGCAAAACACAGAGACTATATAAATAGTAGAGGAACCGGCTCTTTCTTTGTGGCTTTGTTTTATAACGAGGATCTCTAGGCGTTCCTTTAGCTAAAAACACGGTACAACGGCTACGCTTGCCACATGTGCCTAAATGCCACCGAAAGCCAAGGGACTTCGGTACCAGCTCTTCAATGCAAATGACACTGTATGGATCTCACGGTGTGCATTTTTAAGCCTCGCTCCTAGAAATCTTACTGGTGGCATCGCAGCAGCGCCGTTTTAATGCTATCGTTCCTCTTTCGCCCTTCCCATCTAACGACAAAGCTGCGTATTTCTTTCAAGATTCAACCTGTTGCTCAGAGCATTTCAAAAAGCCAGGGCAAATATACCAAAGCTCAAGCCAGCTGTTTTTCCCGGATTCCTCACTTAACAGACAATAACAACAGAAAGTGAAAATGGCTGAAACCCAAGATTATAATAATCATGAAGGTAAAGAGAAAGAGAAGAGCACAAAAGCAAATCACCTAAGAAGGGAAACATGTTAATGGTCAAACGATCACTGCCTTGCCAGGTTAACGGGAGAGGTAGAGCAATGACACGCTTAATTATTCTTTTAAAGTGCTGATTTTTGCAATTGCCTGGGACCTAAGGAAACAAACAGTAATGGACAGTGATGCCCTTCAGACATGCTGCAAGTCCAGAACCCGAGGGTCAGAGGGAAAAGATCCAAGCAATCAGCAGAGTTAAAACAAAAAAAAAAAAAAGAAAGGCCAAGGCCAGAGATGGACAGAGTGCATTGGGGGTTAAAGAGAGAAGGAGAGACAGAGTTACCACCAGACCTGTTAACAGCTGGATAAAAGCACCTAAGCTGGAGGCACCAGGAGGAACAACATAAGCTTGGTAAAGAACAAAGGAAAAAACAAACAAACCACAAAACCAAAAATCGACAGAGAGGCCTGGAAGTTAAAAAAGAAAAAAAAAATAAAGTAATAGCAAAGGTTTAAAAAGAATCACTCTCAATAGCTAGAGAGAGAGAGAGAGAGAGAGAGATTTTGGGTACTGCAAGTCAGAGTCAAGCAGGCATGCAAGAGGTTAGTTCTACTCACTGTCGGCAGGTTTGCTATCACTTAGGAAAGGTTCCTGCTCCATGATGTCCATTGGTATTTTAATACTTGGGACTTTTTCAGAGTAGGGGCAGTCAGACTGTGAAAGAAATGTGTAAAAGGTCTTAGAACATTTCCACTGCTCTCCCTCTTACTGTCTCCCACCAATAAAATTATCCTTCATATAGTTTCTGTAGAGGTGAGGGGGGGGGAAAAAAAAAGATTGTCCAACGTAGTTGTCTGCTGGTGCTCACTGGCTCCCCATCGCACCCCACTTGCTCTCTTCCTTCGCGCTACGGAAACAAAACAGACCGAAACAACAATCTCGGGCAAGCGTCACTTTCCCCTCTCCCCACCTCACCAGCTCCTGGGCCACCAGTTTATAGACACCATCCAACTCGGCTTGGAGTTGGCTGCAGAAAATACAGATGAAAATGGGTGCTTAGGAAGAAAAGACTGGGCGTTGACTTCTGAGAAATCTCATCAAAAAGGTTTATTCTGCTGTGATTTATTTCTGTAAAATTCTTCTTCTCCACCCCCCCCCCCCACCCCAAACTGGTCTAAGAGGACAAGGATCAGACGCAATATAGCCGAGGTTCCTTAAGCTGGACTGTCTCAACTGCCCTTTTTATTTAAGTCAAGTCAAACCCAATCTCAACGACACCTCCATCTACGCTTAAGCACTTCATCAAATCCAGGAGCCCCTGAAGAATTCAAATAGTGCCAGCCAGCCAGGAGAAACAGCAAACCACCCGTCCGGCAGAGTTACAAGTACGGAGCAAAGCCGTCCATCCGAGCAAGTGTTTCTCCGGGACGGCTTTCCACTGGATTCGGCCAGCTTTTGCGGGAACTCTCAGCATACGGTAAGCACAGGGTTCCCTGGAGGTTGGGTACTAGCAAGGTTATGTCCTATTTGCCTCGATAACCCATTTGCTGATGCCTGGCAGGTACTAGGAACAATTCTGCCATCCTTTAAAATAAAATCAACTTCTCATAACCAAGGAAGAGCTGATGCTCCAGGATGTGGCAAAGAAATGAAGGGGATATTTGCCAGAAATGTTTAAACATCTCTTTGTTGCTGAACTAAGCATAAGTCTGAGCACAACACTGGGTTGGAGGGGGAGGATTTAAAAGCCCCGACAAGGAAACACTGCAGAGGCTGGACACTCTCTCTCGCTGGAAACTTTAACCTGTCTCCTCCAATAGCAAAATATTTCCTCAAAAAATTTTTTTTTTTTTTAATGAGGCTGAGGCATCAGCTTAGCTCAAACAAAAAAGATTCAGCCCAAAGTCCCGGAGGCAATAAAGCCATCCCAAACGCCCATCGGTTTGGGGCTACGCTGTGGGCAGAGTGCGAGAGGGCTGGGTAACCCCTCCAATGCATCACTGCTTTAGTGCTGATAAATGTAACGGGTTTACGGACGGAAACTGCTGATGCTCAGGGTCTGCTTGAAACTTTTACCATATTTTATGAACCAAGAGACAGAGAGAGTGCCCGCAGTTGGCAAAAATGCTCGACAGGGGAGAAGACACTATTACACATCGCTTTCGGCTCTTAAGCTAAATATATTAGCTTAGGAATTAAAAAAATAAATCGGTGGGCCATTCTTGGATCGTGCGTTTTGAGAGAAAACCAAGGGGCTTGATTTTTCTTTACACACAAGCTTAGGCGAACGCAGCAGTTAGCGGCGCTAACTTACGCTTTGCAAATTCAAGCAGGAGGGAGCAACGCTGAGATTGATGTCTTTTTTTGCGGCTCCTTTCTCGGTGCCCCCGATCGCTAGCAAATCCTCGGTGGGAACTTCAACAAAGTTGAAGCCACTGAAACGAAGGGGGAGCCCGTCCGAGGGCTGGTAACCGCTTCTTAGCGCACAGTCATGCGTAAATACATGTACCCCAGGGCCGCACGGCGGGGCAGCTAAGGCACTTTCTTGAAAGGCAAACGGCCACGTTTTTAAGCCCTGCTCCACTGAGTTTATAGGAGATACTAAAAGTTACGCTGTCCCCCACAGCCCGTAAGGGAGAGGGGCTGCGTAGTTAGCGTGCACGTGGCTTTCCGCTGATACAACACTGCTAAAATTCAAGTCTCGAGTCAAAGTCTAGTCTTCACGTTCTTAGGTGAGGGCTCGCTGCCACCTGAAGCTGCTGCCTTTCCTATACAAAAAATAGTCACATGAACATAGGCTGAGAGGTTGGCCAGGGGCCGTGCTGGGCACAGGGCTGGGTCTGCCAGGCTGCTTGAAGAATTAGCGTGCTTGAAGAATTAGCGCAGGAACAGAGCCGAATGGCCAGTGCCTGCTACGAAAGAGGGGAGAGGGGAGCCTGCTGTCTGAAGTAAGAGCCAATCTTCCAAGTTTGGGGTCAGCCGGATTTCATAGGTGGGGGGAACCAGGCTGCTTCCCACATTGCTGTACCCTCACTTAAGAAATTACTAGTTGTGCCTCTTCTAGTGTGTATGATCTATTTTACACAGCATATGTTCTTCATACAAAGGCAAAAACTTTTGCCTGTCTGCTCACTGGATGAGTCTGACTGTTGCCTCTAGTGCAGCTCTGGGGAAGTGTTACTTAGCTCTCACGTAAAAGACTTGGGTTCTAGCTCATCCTCCACCAGGATCAAAGCTGCCTTTTCCGTCCTCCTTCCTTGAGCACGGCCCGGCACCGGGCCGGTGTGGGGGAACTCCTGGTGCTGCCATTTTCGTCTTGAAGACGTTAAATTATTAAGCTCACCCAACAGCTACTTCTTCAGATTTTCCTTTTGTGGACATCACCCTTACCCACTCCACAGCAGTGAAGCCGGCCAGGGAGCAAGCAGACCATCAAGTGGTGCACCAACCCCAGCTGGCTGTCGCTCAGCCACCCTGCACCGGACCAGAGCTGCAAACTTCAGCGCTGCCAGCTTCAGATCCCTGACTTGGGCCTCAGCAAGGGACCAGCTGGCTTTTGCTGCTGCCTTCCCCCTCCTGCTGACGTGAGACTCCTTCTCAGTCGTTTCTCCTGCTCTGTGCGAGTGGGACATTTTTCCATGTCAGGTGACGTAGAAGAAGCCTCTCTTCATTAACCATAGACAGTTACATGAGCAGACCAAGAGACACCACGCTCAACACTCTCTAGGCGTATCCTAAAATTAGTAAAGCCTCGCTCCCTTTATACCTTGCCATCCAGCCAGAACAAAAGGTAGTGCTGACTGAGGCAGCCCGCTCTCCAAAGGAAGCGCACACTTAACAAATATAGCAAGCACTATATATAATCACCGTGCGTAGCACTGCAATGTAAATTTAGTAGTACCTGAGTTCACATTAGGATGATGTAGGTAGGAGGATGTTTAAAGGCACAGGGGCTACACTTCTAAATATATAAAAATAAAAAATTAGCATATTCTAAGGCACGCCGGTCTGATCTGGTCAGGTCACTGCATTTAGTAATGACATCAGCAGCCGTCTTTCTTTCGGTGTAGGCTGCAAGCTGAGGTCAGAGCAAAGAGTAAAGCACGCTGCAGAAGGGCACGTACTCTTAAGTGTTTAGGCCAGGAGTATTATCAACAGAAAACAAAGTCCCTCCCTGCAATGACAATCAACTCACACCTTTTTGTCCTTTTAAAAAGAGCAATCCAGAAAAAGCAAAACAGAAAAAAAAAAAAGGAATATTTTCAGAAGTAACAGAGCTGCTCACGAAAACCACTCTCCTTCTAAAATGTAAAGACAATTACGGGGGAGAAAGGAGGAGGAAGGAAAGATGAGCGAGACAGGGTGATGAAAGGCATTCTAGTAAAAGGCATGACATATCAGCATTAGCTACTGCACTTGTGAAAAGCGTGATTTCATTCTTGGCAAGGCAAACACCACCTACCACAGGAGGCTTGACGTCTGGCAAAAGGAAGGCAACGTTGAACAGAAGCGTTGTTTGGGGCCCGTTTGCTGCAGCGGGTAAAGACTGCTGGCCTGATTCAAAACGGCCTGAGAAAATCCCCACCCCAGAGCTGGGGAAGAGCACGGCGCAGTCACCCAGGATTAACTAGCTAGACAGGAGTAACCTGACAAGAGCACAAAGCTCCTTACATCATCATTGTCACTGTCCAGACTGCCTTTCTTCTTTTTCTTCTTCTTCTCATCCTCTTTCTTTTTCTTGTCCTTTTCTGGAATGACGTCATCAAGAAAGCTTAGGTCATGCTGGGAGAAGAGGTAGTCCATGGCTTTTCTGACAGCTACAAGTGCCAGGATCTGAAAAGGCAGGGAGAGACTTGTCACGCGGTCACATTTTACCTTGAATTGGGAACACTCTGCCCATTCATGCTGATACGGCTTCTTAATCCCAAACACTTTAATTCTGGCTGTAAATTAACCAGTACAGAACGCGGTGAACACCTGGAGCACCTCAATCAACTTGAAAATCCAAACTTTGGAATGGAGTTAGGACTGAAGTGGTATTGTTTCACCTGAGAAAAAACAGCAGCAATGGACAAGTAACATGATGTAACCACTTACCGCTCCCTCGGAGACAAAGGTCATCTTTAGCATCCAACTAACAGGCAGCAGGCCAAAAGAGACCAAAGGTGTAGGTTTTACATTTATTTTTGGGATTCAGTCTATGCACCCAGGTTCACAGGGGCAGCCTGAACAACTGTTTTTACTTTTTTTCCTCGCTCTTTCCCCAGATGTAAGAACTCTTTAAAAATCTGGCAAGGGCCTAATGTCCCCTCAGAGCTTGCAGAATGAAGTTTAATATGATTGTGGCTGCATGAAACTGAAGAAAGAGCTTTTTCTGTGCAAGACTGCAATCAAAGGAGCTAGGAAAAAAAAGAAGGGGCATGCCTGAAACAAGTGTTTACGTCTATACTGGACCTAATGCCACCAACAAATGCCTACCGAGATCACACACGTACACTTTGCCAAAGGGTACACCGAAAGACTGAAGCTTGCCTTGGCTATAGAAAGATGCAACCCGTTCCTGGCAACTAAACACTGCCTTTAAGATGAAGAGCTTGCCCCGAGCACTGGCAAACGGCACAAATGATTCTAGGAACAGATCTCAGATTTTGACTTGTGTAACTTACGACATCGTTACAGAAGTGAAAAACTACTTGGAGAGGGAGGAGATGCCATACATACCCCTGTGATTATCACAATATAAATAACTTTTGTATTAAAAACTTTTTTTTTTTTAAACAAATAAGCAGCAGGAGTTTAGCTACTGGTTAGATCTTCGCAGCCAAACAGCCAAACTGGAACGTTACAGTCTTTTCATTCACGAGTGCAAATAATTGAGGTTTTCACAACAGACCCAGTTACACCTAAGTTGTCACCCTGCCTTCACTGAGTCTGCATCATTGTAATAAATGTCAGCAGACTTACCGCTCACTCAGACATGAGCAAGAAGAAAGAGAGCCCAGATCTGAGATTCAGCTTTGAACAGCAGCACAACACAGTCATTAAAATGCAATGGAATGGCATGTAAGTGGGAACTGCTGATTTTTAACATCTTTATATATGAGCATGTGTTCTAGCAAAAGCATGTAGGATTTTTTACTTGAATCAGCTTTACTCTGACTTCACTGGCATCAGAGAACAAATGCTCGTCTTTGTCTCGTTTTCTGCTTTCCCTCATTCTCTTTCTTAAATAAGCACTACTGTTTGTAACTGCACCCACAACTGAGATTTGACTCATTCCTAAACCTGAAACCAGGCGGACTGGACCCAGATTTCTTAAGGGAGTTTCACATAGCTTTGACTTTGCAGCAGTCTGAGCTGTCTCCAAGCCAGAGATGAAACTCTGCAGAAACTGCATGCATGGAGGTTTGGTCCCACTGGATTCACATTGGATCCAGTTGTCTGCACGACTACTTCGCTCCCAACTGTTCTCGTCGATCTACAGGTCAGGCACAGACGCAGAGAAGGGGCTCCCTCTGTGCTCCCTTGTTTTGGACCCAAACCGCTCCGACGGTCACCTGCATATGGCCACAGGTTTCAAGACTCTGTCTGGCTCGGAAGCCTGTTGCAAAGTGTATGTGTTACCCCCCCTTTACACTGGTTCGTTTGTTTAGTTGGTATAAGCACCTAATCGTGTTTATAGAGCTACTAACGATCTAAATGCACAGAAAGCTGAGTTTCACTGTTCTCCTTTTATGATGTACCACAGACTGACTACGCAGTGTATATTTATGAAATAGTTCTTCTATGGGATGAATAATTTATCATTTAACATCCAAACAACGCTTTAACATGACTCTGACATGTGTTATTAGAAAGAGTACATGCACCTTACAGCTATACATATTATACTCAGGCGTGAAACACGAATCAGCATCACGGTATGAATCCATGTTAAAGGAAAAACACATTTCACTTTTTGCTCTTGACTTAGCCAATCTTTTTCCTACATTCGGTCCTCCTCTTAGAGCAAGCCCTGAGCAGGGTGCACAGCTCTACCATCTCATTCTTGTTTTTGTCAGCCTGTGTTATTTAAAAGCAAGGGAGACATTTTCTGTACAATGATTAGCGTGGACCAAAAAAGGAAAGCTATGAACCTCTCATTCATTTACGCAGCTCAGGGAGAAAACACAGCAAATCTAACCTTGGCAGCCAGAAAGGGTCAAAACTAACTTCACCTTCCTGGGAAAAAATTAACTTTCCAGGCATGTTTTCCTCCAGAGGATCTATGTGAAGGCAACCACAGCGAACGAGGGGATGTGGAGGACATTTGCCCCGTGTAATCTTGCATCAGCGCAATGAACGGAGCACAGAGTCCCAGGCTAGGGATTTTTACAGTGAGAGGATTTGATTTGCGTGTTTGTGGCAGGGCATGACAGAGCGTGTAAGGCCTCGGCTACAAAAGGGAGGCAGGGCTGGAAAAGGTGAAGGAGAACGTCACATACCATGACAGGGAATATTATAGCAGCCACAGTTGACTTGAGAATCCAAAGGAGGGCCAGGCACACCACCTGCAGAAATGTGAACAGATGGACCCTGCGCAGCGGGACGTGACGCAGATAGATAAAGTCGGGCTGATGTTTTAGAGGCATCAAGAGCAGCTTCAGACGATCCATGAACTGAGGAGAAAGTGAAAGACAGACAGACATTTAAATGAAAGCCATGATGCACAAAAATGAGTGACAAAAGCATTATCAGACCATGAAGGGTGACCTTGAATGAACTTGCTTTCCTTCCACAAAGGAAATGCAGCAGAGAACTCAGCAGAGCTCTTCTATCCTGAGGAACCTTTTCTTAATGCATAATCGGCTAAACACCGTAACTCAGTTGTCTAAAGTTAAGCTCCTACATTTACATTTGGCACCTAAACAGAGACACTGAAGCCAAGCGTCTCTCAAAGCGAGGTCTTGAGATGCCTGCACTTGAAGCAGCAGGACTCCATGTGCTCTGATGATCGGCGTGTAAAGTAAAAAACTAAGGTGTCAGTGGAAATAGCTCTGCTGGCTTCAAAATAACTAGCTGGATCTGCTGCAGCTGGGGACGTAGGGAATTTTGTGTTGAAGGAAGCGCTTCATTACCCACAAAACAGAGAAAATAAGATGAACACCCAAAATACTGCCGGCGTCAAATTCTGGGTCACTGAAGTGAACCCACACGTTTCTACCAAGAAGCACTAAAAGACATAAAAACAATGCATGTTCCAAATCCATTGGGAACAGAGGTCCTCAGAGGTGAGGGCAAATACCATGCTGACAAGAACAGAAATGCACCTAACCGAAGAATGAGGAGGACAGACAGCTTTTCAGGCAGCATCCTCTGTCCCGGGCTGGACATGACGGACTTGGAGTTAAAACAAAATCAGGATTTCTCATTGAGTGAAAAACATCCTTGATCGGTTGAAAGCAAGCTGCACAGTTCCCTGACCACCTGGGCCAGAAAACACGGGAAATCCCCTCTAGGAGAACCAAGCGAAGGGTGAACATTACAATCCCTCTCTTGTCTCTCACCCGAACTTGGGCCTGCTGCCCACTTCTGACTGATCCTGAAACCAGATTAATCTCAAACCAGTGAATGAAAGCCAGGGCCATTTTAAAGCATACCCAAATAAATTCTCATGGTGTTCGCAGAACACAGAGTCTTTTCCCATTAGAACACAACCGAGCGCTAAAAAGAAAGGCCACAATTAATAGGGTGCCAGAAAGTAACAAAAACACTTCCAGCTTCCTAGCACCAATTAAAGATACTGCCCTGTGAGAAAGGCTCCTTACGTAATATTTCCTCCACGACAAAGAAAGGGGGCTTGGCTTCCCTTCGGTTACAAACAGCAATGTTCCCACTTGTTAACACTGCAGAATAATGTCACCGCCATAAATCACGTTAACTTATTTTACTTCAGCCGGTGACAAATGGCCCCAAAGAAGACCCGAGCCATCCCAGGAGCGAGCCAGGGGCCTTTGGGAGCATAGGCTGTCCTCGGTACCGCTGGCAGCGAGCAGGGGGGTCAGGAAAGACCCGGGGGTCTTCACGCAGCACCCACCATCGCTCACACGGCCAGGACTTGGCTGCTCTCCCATTTAACAGATTCCTTCCTTTGGTCTCCTTGTCAAGCCAGCCCAGCGCATGACAATATTTGTAAACAGCTGCTCCCCTTCATGGGTTTCTTTGAAATGAAAAGGAGGTGGTGAAGGAGAAGGGAAAGGCCGGAGAGTTATAAAAGAAAACCCACAACGGTTAATGATTACCGTCTCCTGGACAAGGTCCCACAGGGAATCTGCTCTCACCTGTTAGAGGAGCCTTGGGTGGCTGCGGGAACTTACCTGCACGCCGTTGAGGGAAGCGACGCCCATGTACAGGAAGACGCCATACAGCACAGGCATAGGAATAAACTGAGGGGGGGAAACAGGAGGAAAAACAAGCGTGAATAAGCTGCGTACGCAGCACACTGTTGATACTTGGGGCGGGGGGGGGCATAGTTCCTAGCCTGTGCTAAGCTTGAATTGCACCTCTGACTCAGTGATGCAAAATGACAGAGATGAGCAAGCTTTCTGCTGTTTTTGAGAGATGGAAGAACATTTGCAGTAGGAAAATGAATGGGATAGAGGCTGAACGAGCCCTTTCTCTCCCCTTTCAATGTAACTTGGAAGCCTCTCCAAGAAAGAAAGGAAATGAAGCTAGCCAGTCCCAGTTAGGCATCAAAGCAACTGAGAGGCACAGTAAAACGTGTTCCAATAAACTCCACATTCCTCCGCACCTCCTCTTGGTTTTTGGTGGGACTAGAAGCAGAAACTAGAGAAGACAGAACAACCCTGTGATATGTCTGACTCAGTAAGCAGTGGAAGTCTGTCCAGAAAGGCTGCTCTCTCGCGTCCCAACTCCGAGATGAGAGTCATGTGAACCGAACCTCTGCCCCTGCCTGGTCTTTGACTCACATCAATCCACAATAAATCATAAATATGAGACAGTGAGCTACACACTTCATTTCTAGGAATTGTATTTTCAAATAACAATTTCTGCTCCCTCAAGGGGTAAGTGCCGCCCATTCCCGCATCACTGGTTGTGCAACTGCTGACAGTTCCTCTGTCTTCCTCTGGAAGCGAGGACGGCGCAAGAGCAGTCACAGCCCTGCTGCCAAATGACTCGCAAAGTTTGATGCAAAGGAGCCACAACTAAGTGCACCTTCCTCCCCACCTCAACAACGCCACTGTAACCCTCTCCTCGCATGCCGCTTGCCCGGCCCAGCGACTTGAGCCACGTCTGCCTCTCATCCAAGGGCTCCTAAGTGCTTTGCAAACTCACGTCTATTGAAACTCGGCCCCAGTATCCTGCTGACGCAACTGAGCGCTCCCGTCCCCTCGGCACTGCACCCGGGCTCCTCTAGCAAGGAGCGTGCAAGAGGAGAGAAGCAACGGACACCCGCACACGGTAACACCACACCTGCTCCTCAGATGAGGACGCTCTGCCGACCCGAAGCACAAAGCTCTCCTCAACGGCAAAAACAACCGCGCCGTTGCCCAAAGGGGAGAGAGTTCCTCGGCCGAGCAACAGAACTGCGTGCAGCCAGCGTGGCGTGATGTGAATGGAAATGCCTGGGCACAAATCGAACGCCAGACCTGAATAAAGCCCCTTGTGCAATTTATTTGAACCCCGGAAGCACAGCAGGAGCGGGGCAGCCGTCACTGCGCGGTGCAGTGCCCAGCAGCTGCCACTGCAGGGCAGGCGCAGCACACCCAACGCCTCCACCACTTCTGCAACGGGCGCGTTGCTTCTCCGACCTGGGAACATAACGCGTCAGGGAGGCCGAGAGCGTGGCGATAACTCAGTGTTTCACTGTATTCCTCGTGACATTATTAAACGTTAATAAATGCAGGTAAATAAACGCAGTGCCATGCAAACAGCCCTGGAGGCTTTGATCCTGGTTGCATCCATATAACTTCAGGGACACAAGCGCTGCAGTCACCAAGAGCACATGCGCAACGCCGTCCGAGATCAATGCTTCGCCGGGTATGTTTATCCCTTTCCTTACCAATGTCTCATTCCCTATCAGCTCCTGCAAGCTTCTTGATTGCTAGCTTATCTTTGTATTGGCTTTGTTTGCTTCCCCAAATGAGTTGCATTTATATTTCACATTAAAAGCCAAGTGATTTTTCTGTAGCCTGGCTTCAGGAGCCTCCCATTACCGTGCACGGTAGTGGGGAGGGGTGGGGAGTCAGTGTGCGGTTCACCTAGCCCGGCATGTCCAAGGGATTCAAACCCCTCGCTGCTCTGAGGGATTAAACCAGACAAGATAGTATCTCCTCCGGCAAGTTGGGTAGGAGGCTTTCAGAGTTTAGCTTTCTAGTTCATTCCTGTTGCTCGCTTTTTCCCCTTTCTTTTCCTATTACTCAAAAAAGAAAAAAATTATTTCACCATTTCATAACAATTAGTCCTGTAAACTGTTCACAGGTGAAACTTCAGCGCGCTACCCTGCAGAGTAGCAAGCAGTGCTTTCATTTTGGAAGATTTTGTTCTGGCAAAGTATCCGCTGACTACGGGATTGCTGGCTTGGAGATTCAGAACAAACCTGCTGCTAGCCAACAGCATTAAAAAAAGTATTTATAGGAAAGTGCTTGTCATTCTCTTAGCAGGGTTGAGGATGTTTCTGTGGAGATCTGCCATAATTGAGTAGAAAGCCCAGTGGCATTCGAAAGCAGCACAAACACCACAACACCCACAAAAAAACAAGGATGGGATTATTCTGTGGATTGGCTCTTTTATTGAATTTGGGCTCATTACTGTTCAATTTGCAGCTGGCATGAGAAGACTGATAGGCTTTTCAATGCATTTTGCAAAGCGGTTCTTTACAGCAGGAGCCCCTACCACTGCAGGTTGTTAAAGGTCCTGAAATGTTGCCAGGTAATTCCTGCTGGCACAGGGATGAAGAGCGGGCTGAGTTATCCTCAAACATCCTCTCGTGAGGGCCTCCCCCATACGCCTTCTTTAGAGGAGCACAGAAAGATGACTAACGAACGAAGCAATAATAAAGGAAATAAGAGAGCTCAGCGCAAAAGAGGGAGAGAGATTTGCAAGGAAAGGTCACGTGAACTAATGTCCACAATTAATACAATCAGTCATAAATTAAGGGCATAGAAGTGTCTGTTTGTGGAGAGGAGTAAACTATAACCAAGAAATAAAAAGTCGGATAGTTGTAAAATAACCTTAGAAATCAAGAATAGGGAAACTCCTGACTTTTTAAAATCTCTTTTCTCCTCTTTGTCTACACGTGGAGCGCCATTGCTCTCTCTCCCTGCCTCCTTGCCTTGAGGCTCACATCTCACTGTGCCTCGCAGCCCCCTTAGTTCTGAACCATCTCTTGACCCAGACTTCATTCACCTCCTCCAGAGATGCTCCTCCAGCCACCCAGCCACCCCATCACTGAGTTAAGATGCGTCTTGCCACTGTTTGTAAGTGGTAAGGGATGTTACTGTTTTGCTGCCTTCTGCTCACGCCCTCCGTCTACGTGAATCCATGGAGAAGAACTTGTCCAGTGGAAATCTCCCGTTGTAACGTAGGCCTACACTCAGGACCCCTTAAATAATCACCCCTGGAAAAGGCAGTATCCTGCACAAAGAATGGATAGGCAGATTTTCTAGATTTGATCTATGAACTAATGAGCTATTAAGGAGGTATTTCTCTGTGGTTACGAGCCAATAAATCTCACACCTCGGAGCTACCTATCCATATGAAGCGGTGCTGGTGGGGAACTGAGTCCTAAGGAAGGACATCAGCAGCACAACAGGCCAGAGTCTTGGCTGAACTAGCAAGAAAAAAAACGAGGAGATGCAGAAATTGCGTTTTATCGCACTTACAGAAACATGCTTTCCATACTGCCAAGCTGGGCAGCGCTCCTGAGCGACAAGGCATGTACTAACTTTAGGAGGAGCCAGCCTGAAAGAGCGCACATTTGATTGTTGGGCTGGCTCTTCTTAAAAGCCAGGCGAGCTGCAGGAACCTCATTTTGCTGAGGCGCGTGCCTTGGCAGCTGTACCATGCAGGGCAAAAAATCCCGCTCCGCTGAGGCAGGGGCATCAGTCCCAAAGGCTTTAGGCCAGAACTTCACCCACGGAGTAACACCACCAGCCGCAGGCTCCACGCACTGCCATCAGCGCTGGGTATTCTCGCTCATCTAAGCTACACCCTCTCGATGGGCCATGCACGCAGACCACGAGTAAGGACCCAAGGAAGATTTCCTTTGCGCACGTACAGAAGCTGTTGAAAACGTGCTTGTGGCAGTTAACGCATACTGCAGGCCCCGAGTGCCCCTCTACTGTAACAGGATTGGTGCCTGTCGGGGCGTTTGCAGGGCTTTTTTTCTTCTCTAGAAACAGCTTGACTTCAGGATGCATGAGAAACGCAGAGATATTTGCAGACTCTATTCCCTCCTCCAAAAAAAAGGCCCCAAGCAGATCCACCCCTCTGACACAGAGTGTAGAAACATTCCTAATTCTGCACTCGACAACTTCTAGCGGGATAAAGCAGAGTCGGTTTCGGCTGTCGGCGGACTCCTAGGAGCGAATCCGCCCTGAAAGACAGTGCCGTAAGGCTGCGCTCCTGCCGCTCACAGCAGCTCGGCGTACGAGGACTCCATGCGTAGGGACAAACCCGACGCTATGGGGTTGTTACGCTGAGCCACTTGATGAAAGCAGTAGGTCAGTGATTGGGTTTGTCTATATACGCATGTACCTAATGCATGCCCATGTGTTGAGATGTGCACACACATGCATGGTGCATACACACCGTCACGTATATATACAAGAAAGGTACTTTCCTTGACTACCCATTCATCTGTTAACCTGTGTCTTCCACGCAGCAACTCCGCTGCGTTGCCAACCCTGCTTCCATGATATCGCCAATAGGCTCCCAAACTTTATCCGCAATGTGTTTTCCATAAAAGCAAAGGCACAGCAGAAGCATAAAGTACAAAACACAACTTACTGCACGCACACACACACACACGCAAGAAAACCCTTACAATAAAAAAAATCACAGCCCCCTAAAAAACAGCCCTAAAATTTGTCCCTATTCCTTTATAGCAAGCTATAGATATGTTATTTTTTCCTTCCAAAAAGGTTACGTTTCAGCTTCCACTAAACTATACAACCGCATCAGTAATTCTCACTCATCTCCTTCCCCGTACTTCAGTGATGCGACTTTTTAGTAGCGTGAGAACAGGCCGAGAGTTACTGTGGCACTGGCCCACTTGCTTGTACTTCGGCACGGTGAGGAGAAGGAAGCAGAAAGCGTCACACGCTTACCTTTAAGATGGGAGCCATGAATACAGACACACCGGTCAGAATGAAAACAATGAATCCAGTGACTCTCTGCTCCCTGAAACAAAATCAACGGATTAACAGTGTGGCTTTGGCTTTAATTCTGGTTTATTCCCTCTCAAGGGCGCCCAAAACCCCTAAAAAAATCTGACGTTTTTTGCAGCCGTGTTTTCAGCGATGGCTGGCAATACCAAGCCAGCAGCATCAGGCGGGTACCTTGGCCATAGCCAGGCCTCATACATGTCTTTTTTCACATGCCAAATCCGTGTTTGCATGCTTTCTTAGCTCCACTGTTTGTGGATCAACAGGGGATTGCTACCGAGTGAAGGCAAGCGTGTTTAAACGTTAAACATCAGAAACCATTAATGAGCAGACCAAGTTCTCTGCACGACAGTTTTTATAACGTGCAATTAGATAATAAATCATCAGCTCTCCGCTCTTAAAACAGCAGCACGTTTTGCATCTTGGTCGCAGTACTGCAACAGTCGGGTAACCGCTGCCTTGCACCGCTCAGTACCCTGCCGCGCACACCACGCGCAAAGGAGGGTCGCAATCCCCTGGCCCGAGCCTTCGCGGGGGCGCTGAACAGGGGCCTTAACAGGCACCCCCAGCTGCTCCCGACATCTGACAGTACTTTTTGCCAGTAGTACTTCTTCGTACCGAAAGTCAGGCCATTACCTTTCTACTTAATCACCTACGTAAGTGGCCTGATTTTTGGAAGTGCTGCTGCTCCCATCGAAAGCACTTCCGACCACTTAATTAAGGCAACTGAATGCAGAATTAATTGCTTGGTTAAGCAGAATTGACTGCTCTAGGCACAACAGGTTTTAATTTTTTACCGTTACGTTTGTTAGTGACTGCCTGTCGAATTCCCACTGACAAAAAAAATTTAAAGAAACGCATCTCCTTTCCCAAACATCGGAAAACTCGCTCCGATCTCGCTGAAGAAGCTTTTCAGGTCACATGGGGATTTGTCCCAGCACCTTCCAGAGAGGAGCTGCACGGCAGAACTGGAAACGCGAAGGAAGCAGTGCAAAATTCTTCAGGAAGACTCTGCGGCGTCCCATGAGCACCAGAACTCGCCACGCGAAGATGTGCGTATTGAAACGTGGGTGCCCAGAGCAGACACACAAACGGAAGTGCAGCGTGCAGGTATCTTGCTTTTCCTCCCCTTGTGCTCGCTCTCCCAGGCGTCTGCACGCACGCTGGCCCGCACACCGACACGCGCGTGGCAGAGCAGTTGTCTTCCTTTTCAGAAAGAGGATTTGCAGAAGGACTATTGCAGATAAGCCGCTGAGTGGATATATCCACTGAGGACAAAAAACCCGCTAGGAATCATGGCTGACCTGAAGATTTACTGCAAATCTAAGAGCTATTTCCCGTGAACCTCCGCACCGGTCCTGTCGAAGCGAGACCATTTACAACACAAACACTGATGTTTGTGAGCAAACAAGGCAATTAAGGCCTTTTCGCTTTGACGTACCTCACTCCCAAAAACTTGGGCTGTTCTCCAGGAGCTGAAGTTTCTGTCTCCATCTTCAAGCTGTCGATATGGGCAATGGAGATCACAGTAGCAGCAACATACCAGGGCAGACCCATAAAGGAGCATATAATCATCAGGATGGCCACCCAGAACAGATCCAGATGATACCCAGCACCTTTCTGTGAAGGGAGACGGACAACCTTGAGCTTAGCTATTCTAAGCACGTACAAACACCCCGGGCTCTGGCACAGGGGCAGAGGCGCGACCAGCAAGCAGCCTTTCCTTTTACACCGTTGTGTGGGCAACAGCTTGGCCTGCCCTAAGAGAACAAAATTTTCATAAGAAATCAGCAGAGCAGGACACCTTGCTCCTTAAAGGATGAATTACCTGCATCGGTAGGGAACACAGGTGCGCGTTACAGTGCTGGCAAGCTCCGAAAACAATACAAGCAGTAAGGGGAGGAAAGCAGCAGACTGGCAAGCACTCTGGGAAGAGACAAAGCACCTTTTATACGAGACCCTGCATAGTACCTGCAAGTGGAGCTGGTACAGTGCGAGCCCCTGCAACCAGGCCAATAACTCCTAAAATAACTCCCTGCGACGGGACCTGCCACAGCAAGCCATGAGTCCAATGCAATCGGAGGGAGCCACGCTCACCAAAAAAATACTAGGTGGGCCACACGTCAAGTCTTGGAAGCATTATAAGCAAGCTCTCAGAATATGTATGTGTTTCCTGATTACGATGAGTTTACAAGTATTCTCAAAGAGCTCTGCACTGCCTCTTAAAAAACAAAACCAAAACCCCATTATGTAGTGCTGTTTTTATAATTAAATGTTCCAATTTTTTTTAATGAGGTGACATGGTGGCAAGAAATCAAGGGCCCAGCACCATCCCAACCCCCTGCTGCCTCCCTGCAGCGTGTGCAAAAACAGAGCAGCCCATTTGCACAGCATGAGACGGTTACAGCAACAAGGGAATTTGGACAGCGTGAGCGCTTGGAAAGACGGTCTGAAAAGCAAGATAGGGGTTTACAACACTGCGAGCTGTTATCCCACTGATCCTGTTACAGGGATACAGGACTTCTCTGGACACGGGAAGGCCAAGATCTCCCCAGCCGTGCGGTTGCATGGGCCAGTTTCCCTCTTGCTCTCTGGCGCCCTGATTTGCAACTACACAGCACATCAATGGCTCCCACTGATTCGGACTGGATTCGGGGCCAGCAGCACTTCTGAAAGTCAGAGAGCACTTCTGTAGGATGGAGAAAAAAGTTATTCACGATCCCTCCTTAAAGTCCCTGGATTTTTTTTTTTTTTTTAAACAGGTCTAGCAACTCCTTCAGTTTACCAAGACTTCTTCACTTCTTCATTTGGCCTCAGCAACTACAACAGTACCTTTGAATGCCAAGTCATCTTGCGTTTGTGTGAGCGACAGCCTGGATAAGCACATAGCTTTAAGCACCCAAACCACCCTTTAATAAAAACAGCCTAAAGCCTAACTTTAGTTTCAAGCAGCTGTTGTAAAACAACTCTCAGCGTAATGACTTAATGAAGTCTACCTTTAAGCAATCTTAAGAGATATGCACAGCCTGCCAGAAGTTAACATTTGCCATTTCATATCTCAGTGCAAGATCTGAACTTGTATATTTAGAATAGGAAGCAACTGCATGATCTCACGGGCAGGACTGCACAAACGGTCTCGTCACTGCTGTTTGTGCCTGGGGCTGGAGGCATTTTCCTGAACAGCCAAGTTCATGCCCTGTTGGTGAAAGCATCAGGAAGAGTTGATGGGCAAAAAAGAAGAAAGCTCTATCAAAAGAAGAAAGCTGCCCTCTTTCCTTACTCCCTTCCGAAGACCTCTGATCTTCAAAATGGCTTGATGAGAAATTCCTATGAAAATTGAACTCGGGAAAAAAAACAATCTTGGTAAGAAGCTGACACTGAGGGCACACCTACATGGTGCTCTGCAGCCAGGCAGACACATGCTCCATCTGAGCTAACTGGAAGCTATATGGATGCAGTCAGCATGGCCGGGAGTCCAGGTGAGGGCCTTTGGCCCAATCTAACGTGCACTGCCTCCAGCTGGGCTTACGAAGACCAGGCTCCTTTTCTGCCCAGCCTTACAAGGCACACTAGCCCACTTCTTACACCCTCTTCTCTGGGTGGGTGTTCTCATTATCACAGCTGCAGGGTTTACGTGCTATTTGTCATGTTAAAAGAATGAAGATGGCCTTGGAGAGGTGGCAAAAACTGCTGGTACCTGCTAGCAAAGTACTGGGTAGATTTACCCTAAAAAGCTTTTTCCAAACCGTATTATACCTATTTTTACTACTTGTAGTTATTTTTTAAGAGCTTTAATGGACTATCGAAGGAACTCCACCAGTCACAAACGTCAAAAGTAGAAGCGAAGAAACAGAAGCGCCACCAAAAAAAAGGGGACCTTTAGAAAAACACTAGAGAAATCTCTAAGGTTTGATATTTTAAAGAAGATTAAAGTTTTCTCAAACCTGTTTGATTTGATTTGATTGGCAAGAACAAATGAGTCGGACCTACTTGGTGACCTAGGAGGGAAAGTAACCCTGCTCGACTTGAAAAGTATTCATTGTTTTCCTAGTAGGTGCTCCGCTTACCTTGGCTGGCTGGCCAGCACCACTTGGATGGTGAGTCAATGACACCCTGCCAATATTTTAACAAGGCACTAATAGAAAAAAAAAAAAATCTTCTTTTTGGCCCACGGTAGATTTTGTGTACCGAGGCATTTTTTGGTGCAAAATTGCAGGGAAGGACTAGGGAACCTGCACTTAAACAAAAGCATGTTCTCGCAAGCGTAACAAAGGAAGCAGGAAACAATTTTTTATATTAAACAGTACTTTGCTGGAATGTTTATACTTTGCTAGTAAAAAAGTACACAGAGTGCTGACAGCATAACCATGCTCAGTGCTTCTAAACTGGAGCGGGGATGAGAGGCCTCTTCCTCGTGGGGGAAGAACAGTGAATATATCCCCCCAGTGAGCAAAAAATAAAAATAAAAAGAAGAAGAAAAGAACTGCCTGCTTAATTAAGGGCAGGAGACAAAAGTCCGGTCTTCAGATAGAGCTCGCCCTATCAGAGGCAGGAAAATCACCTGTTTTTTCCTCCCGCTGAGCGGAAAGGCAGCAAGGAGAGCGATCCCCGTCACCCAGCACCGATAGCGCTGCTGCCTCACCCCCTTCCCCACCTTTGTTCCAGGGTATGATTACGTCTGCGTAGCGCCACGAAGGCCAGATGTAAACTGTACGTGAAGCTGTGGGCACACCAAGGAAACACAGAGCCACCCGGACGCCCAGGGTGAGGAGATGAGACACCCGCAGAAAGCAAACCCGGGCTAAGAGCACCCTCCGACAGGCTGGCAGTAGTCTGCTCTGTACCTCGCCTCCGCAATCACCTTCACCCAACAGCGTGCTTCGAGGACAGGGTAAAGTTTAGCCTCCCCTCGAGGAACATGCGGGCACAGCGTTAATGACGTCTGCCCAGATGCCGATGGCAGAGAGTGATGTCCTAACGGTTGTTTCAAACCAGCCTCACGACTCTCGGTCAGCTTTTCCCGCTGTGCCTAGCAAGCCTTTCCCCTTCCCTGTTCTCACTCGCTCCTCCAGGTCAGCCCCAGGATGGTCTTAAATCCTGCGCCAGTTGTCCAGTGCCCACGGCGAGCACACGAACCGGAACATCCTCCTCCTCTTCAAACATGAGCTAGGTTCACAGAAGAGCTGCATTTCCAAGACAAATAGCTCTCTATATAACTGATGAAGCTGATATCTAAATAATGACCCAGCATCACCCATGTTTTGAATGAGCCTTTACTCTCACAGTCTAGGCCACTCGAAATGTCTCCTGTCAGCAGGAAGGGAGAGTCTTCTTTTACAGGAATTCAATATTTTTCAACAGAACTGATTGTGCAGGGAAAGGAAAAACCCTACCGGCACGAAAAACTCTGCAGCACCAGTTTGGAAAGTTTATTTTAAAAACATTACTGCATCCTAGGCTGTTATAAGTCAGCGGGTATAATGCTCTTTAAAAAACATCCAACTGCCGTTATACCTTTGGTGTATCCAAAATGTCTTCAGCTCATTTCTTGTCGCTTACAGTACTGCAAAGGCAACTGGGCTGTCCTGCTTGGGCCGTCTATTGCCACAGCCATCAAGGGCGGGTTCCCACAACTGCCCCAAAGCTCCAGGACCTCCTCCTGAGCAGCCCGCAGCCACACCAGGACGCTGCGCTCGCTCAGGGATGGCCACTGCACAAAGAGACCTTGTTCTGCCTATCGCTTGGCACATCCATCAGCGATCCCCTTACATGATAAACAGGTTAATAGGGGCTTGTCAGATCTAGGGAAACTTTGCCCGTTTTGATAAGGCGAGACAGATTTTGGCTCCGATGCAATAACGCAGTGCCGTCCAAAGAAAAACGAGGTCAGTCAAGGCTCGGGTTAAACCTGAGCTCCTGAGCAAAGGAGGCCCTTTTGAGCAAACAGGTTCCCGCAGCACACACCGCTTTCCCAGCAGCAAGCCTAAGCTCCTAAGAGCAGGTGCTGCCTGCACATCCATGCACAGCAATCTATGTACTCCACGGTTAACTTTCATCCTCTCCCTGCCTGACACGGCCACATAAGAGGATACCCCGTCATTAGTCAAACATTAGAGCTGGGTAAAGTATCCGTGCTGAACTCTTCAACTCGCATGTATAGAGCCTAGTGTCAGGGTTGAAGGCGTTATTCAAAGAAGGTAGGAAAAGCAGCCAGCCCAGCTCTTTCTGCCTATCACGGGTATGGCTCATGTTGAAACACCCTCCCTCAGCAGGCTTCCCTCCCAGGGAGACCCTGGACCAGTGGATTCACTCTGGCCACCTTCTTTTTCCCCTTGACGCTGGACTGTAGAAATCTGGGAGGGGAAATCAGACCCATAAAGCATCGCCTTATAACGTGCGACAGAAACGCAGGAAGGAAGCTGACCACAGCCACAAGGCAGCTTCCTCGCCTTAAAAAAAGTAGCAGATGACAGGGAGCAGGCCAGTGCCTTTGAGGGAGGAAGGGGGCTGGAGGAAATTACGTGCTAGGAGCCATTTGATGCTAGAGAAGAGGCCTGAGTTAGCTGAACTTGAATTTGGGACGAGTTTCTTAAGTCTGTGAAGCAAATGGCTGTTTGGAAGCACCAGCGTTACCAAAACCCAATGGTTTTGCACAGCAGCTGTAAGGCAGAATCAGAGCCTTATGCCGGCCTAAGGAGCTTTCCGTATTTCCTGCTGGGAGAAATGACAGAAAGAAAGACTTCCAAGGACCCTTACTGGAAGACATCCTGTCCTTCCTAGGTGTCTCTCGATATCAGACTTAGGGACACGTTTCAAAGGGATGAATACTCTCGGTAATATACATATAATCACGTTTCCTGGACGAAGCGGACAGCACGCATTTACCCTATTCAGGCAGACACTGGAAAGGACATACATCTTCTTCCCCCTCAGTTCCTGACTGTGTTTAATCTAACGATTTCTCATCTCCTACTGGAAGAGCAGAGCACACCAGATGGACGAGTAAAGCAAACAAGCACATAACTATGTGTCTGTGGATAGAAACACACTCTCTTTCCTGTTTTAATTCTTCAGATGGCAGAGTTGTGCAGAATTATCAAGGTGAAGTACACCTCTGGGATCAGAGCTGGTAGATACCGAAATGAACTTCATCCAGCCTTCTAACTGAGGTAGACCTGCTCTGCTTCCAAGAATATTGTTGCAGGAGTAACAAAGTTAAAAAGGTAGCAAGCAGCTGTTTAGATCAGTATGTCTATAAGAGAAGTTATGAATAGCCTATGTGTATAAATAATACCATGATTTCCTTTGCCCTTCTCACATGTTTACACCCAAAGAGCCCAGTTATTTCAAGGAAAGATCAGAACACCGTGAAGAGCCCGCACAGACTAGCTCTTTGCACGCGCGCCAGGCCTGAAGCACACCCACCTTGAGCTTGTGCTCCTTCCTGTTGACGATGACGGCTGTGATTTGCTGGTCCATGAAGATGAGGATAGTCACCAGCAGTGCAGGGATGGCTGCAGCGAGATACACCCACCATGGGTTCCCTCCGAAAGGTGGGACAAACCAACCCCTCTCGGGACTGGTTGGCTTTTAAGGGCAAGGACAGGAAAGCTTGTATTAGAGTGGTAATATAGAAGTGACTTCATCCTAGTTAAAACACATTTATACTTGCAGCAACAGGACCCTTCCTTCCCTTGACTGGCTACAGGGAGACACTCGAGGTTTGTGACAATTTAATCCTTGCCATAAACAGCAATGAAATGTTCTTAAAAATTAGGAACTGCTTATATAGATGAGCTTTCGCAAGTTGATCAGCAACGAGGTTACAAGGAGGCCTTTCAGAGGTCTGCCTGCAAGCACCTTTGAGCTGCTTCTCTAAAATGCCTCCAAGGACCTGAACGGGGGATTACATGGCCCCTGGCTGGCTGAGCACATAACCCAGCTAATGTGAGTCCTGGAACTGGACCCTGCACTGCCCAGAGGAGGTGGGAGAAGCTGGGCCTATCTTCAGAGCGTGGAAGCATGAATTAGAAGATGAATCAGCCAACCAAAACGGTACTAATGAAAAGGATAGCAGCTGAGTGACAGGGTCCTTTCCAGAGAGCTGATGACTTTGCTGTTCTGGGGGTAACTGATTTTATACAGGGCAGGTAGGTGGGAAGAGGAACCTGTTACAGAGGCCACGGAAGCAGCTGACAGGTACATACCTTGAATTCACTTGGCACAATTAGTTTTGGTGTGTCCACACCTACAAGGGCATCTATTCCACAGAAAATCAAAATGGACAAGATAATGGCAAAGTCACTGATGAGCTTCCTGGCCTGAAACAGAAGTTGATATCATAACACTAGTTAGTACTACGAACAACCGTGTTACCCATGCTTTCATTTCAACGTGATACTCTAGCCTTGCATTTGGTGGCAACACAAGCTAATCATTTCTTTCTTGGTGGAAACAAAGGTGCACATTGTAATGTCCGATGCCATTTTCCTCAGTGTGCCTTGGTACTTTATTGCGCTGGCTGAAAGCCAAACAATTAAGCCTAAATGGAAGCAGAAAACAAGCCTAAGGAAAAAGGAAACTGCTTTTGTAAGAAACTCCCACAAGAGTTCTTCAAAGCAGTCCTACCGATATTACATTCGACAATAGCCGACAAGCACGAGCACGGATGCCCTGTCCCTCCGCAGCAGGGCCTGACAAGCTTGTGACGCAGTCCCGTTGAGAAAAATTGGCCCTTTTTTTAATAAGTAACTTCCTAGGAAAGATGAAACACATGGGGAAGCAGCAGCAGTGAGAGCAGAGCTCGCTTGCATCTCTCCGAGCAAGGTGGGAGACGCCTGCGGAGCGTGCCGGGGAGCACCGCTGGCCTGCCGCTAGCGCAGGGCTAGCGCCGCTCGCCAACCGTCAGCGCCAGGCGCCAGCCCGAGGCGAAGGCAGACGGGGACCTCGCAGGGAGCAGGGCTGCCTGTTAATCGCTATGCAAAGGCAAACTGCAGAACATCAGTAATTTTTAAAGGGGGGGGGGGGGGGAAGGCAAGAGTAAATACCTTCTGCGTGCCTGAAGGAAATAAAGGAGGGGGCTCTGCGCCGGGCAGCGCAGTAGCGCCCGCTTCGTGTCACCTGCCTTCCTGCCGGGCGGTTGATGACCAGCCACAACTCTCTCAGTTCACGTGCAAGGGCAGAGCTTTGCTAGAGGACCCTGTCTGTTGTAGCTCAGCAGAGAGGAAAGCGGCTTTCCAAAGCAGACTCGGTTTACGCTTGCTCCTACCTCGGTAAGGACACAGTTACCTGACTGTGGGTTGTATCTCGATGCCTGCCAGCACCTTCAGCGGTGAACGACGTTACTTAACAGCCCTTTAGTTTTAGGCACGCTTGACAAACTACCTCGTAGTCTCCTTCTGGGAGGTAATAGCTACTTCTGGGCCCTTGGGACAGGTCAGAGCAATCTACATGTGAATTCAAAAGGCAGCTGTAGGCCAAATAGGGCCTTGGTGACCAGAGTCACAGCGTTAATGATCTACGCTTTACTATGCTATCAGACCGCAGTGATTAACCTCTAAGAAAAAACTTCGTTGCCTTACTTCCAAATTATTTGTCCCGATTCATTTTTCCCATCAGCGCATTTAACCTTTTCCATCCAGCAGCTGGAAATAAATAATTTAAGATAGATTTTCTTTACAGAAGAGTCAAAACTATTCCAAAGGCAGCTAAGCGTGCATCGTACCATTGGCATTACAACTTCCATTCAAGATCTCGGGAATAATTCTTAGACAATTTGGATTCTTTTTTCCTCTCTTTTTTATAGACATGTTTTCATGATGCATCATGGTCACATTGAGAGAGCTTTCAAGATCAACTTCCAGTACTGACAAATATGAACATTTACGAATCAAATTTAAAATATAGTGACATTTCTACAGATATTAAATACTGTCTTCTTCTGTTTATCTTTATCTCTGGTTCTTTAGGGTTCACATATTCATGTCTTGCATATCACCAGAGCCAGAGACTTTTTTGACAAAAGTTTAGCTTCTCATGTCATCTCAGGACTCCTAAGGGTTGTGGCTTTAAGAAAAAAGTCTCCGGACTCCTTTCTTTAATGTGACTTATTTTACAATGCAGATAAAAATCTGGGAAAGGGCAGAAGAAATGGCATTTTACACCAGACAATGGTGTAAAAAAGACCCAGTCTTCCATTACAGGTGTGACAATCTGCATGAATGGCAGAGATTACATTATTTCTGTTAAAGCAATAAATTCACCTAAACAGATAGGAAAAGAAAGTAGGCTCCTCAGTTAACTCCTCACTAGGCATAAAAGAGCGCTACCGACATCAGCGGCGCTATGGTAAGTTAAAGCCGCCACTGGTCAGGCCCCGAGATTTAACCGGGCAGGACCCATCGTGCCTGTCCGTAACCTGCGTGAACTTTTCAATACTGCTCCTGCCAGGCTTCCCAGGTTCACATGGTTACAGTTCAACTGAGCTGCATTCCAGCCTCGATGGAATTTGTTTCCTTTTTATTAAAAATAATAAAGGTTCAATTCTAACGCAGCAGAACAGTAAACATTCATGCAGGATAAATCCCGGTGTGTCAGAATGCCAAAACCGGGGGGAAGGTCTCCGAGAGAAAAATGGCTTTGTTACACACGGAAACCGCCAACTCGCACGTCTGTCTTCTGTCAGGTTCAAACTCTGCTGAAACTGGGAAAGGCTCGGTCTGGGGGAGGGCAGAAGCTTCTTGCGCACTGTGTTTCAGCTGACCCCTCCCAGATGCAAGGCCTGCATTTTTTCCCTGCCTTCATACCTTTAACAGCTGTTGCTGCAGCTTTAGCTGGGGAGACAGAATGAGCAGATGCCTGGTGAGCCACCTGAGAGGTGCGTCTAAGCAGCCTGCAAGTCTGAGCAAAATTTTATTTAAATCAGTGCAAAGGCTATTAGGACGCTCCTAGTTTGCATCTGATCCTAAGGGAAGAAAAAGCATTTCTCCTCTAAGTCCGTACCAGAACAGGTAGGCCAAACGTCGACTAGAGCCGAGTTCAACATTTTTGCACCAGTTTTTGAGTGCACGCTAAACGGTAACATGAAAGCTGCGCCTCTGTTGTCACGTCCTCTACGGACAGCTAGCCCACCAGCTTCCGCTCAGTGACGAAGCAAAGGGCTTCTTTCGTCCTCCCCAAGTAGTCCCTCTGGCTATAAGCAGGGAGACTTTTGACGTAATGTTTAATAGCCGCTTTTTGTCAGCGATTTCTGTGTCCGTGCGCTCTTCCCTGAATCAGCACATCGCATTCAGCTTTATATCTGACACTGAAAACGGCCAGCTGAGACGATACATGCCTGAAGTACTCTTGCTATTTCTCCAGGCTGGAATCAATCACAGTCAGATAAACTGCATTAATGCATATCTTAGCTTCAAACTGCTGGCTTCAGCACCTTTAAAATCCTCGTCACCACCCAGTGACAGATTTTGGCTCTCCTGCTGACTTACCTGTGCCCTCCTCACATTCAGAGGAGAAAAAGAGAGCGAAAGCCAAGCAATTACAGGACAGACCTCGGTTAACCAGCGCCACGCTTTTATCCCAACAAACGCAATCTGCCTTCCCTACAAAGCGTTTGTCGCTGTGGGTTGCAGCTATAGGAAAAGGAGGGCTTACCCCTGCGCTCTGTAGGAGCAAAGGGACAGACTGCTGGGAGGAGAGGACATACTTACAGTGGTGGGGAAATAGCGACTGGTCTTGAACTTCTTCAGGGCCATGGAGCAGGTGTAGGTGCCAAAGAAGAGGATGAAAGACATGAGGGTGATGTCAGGGACGTATTTGCAGTTGTTGCCCACGAGCTGTCCTCCGTACTTCAAGCACTCCTTCTTTGTCAGAGACGCCCAGTCAACGGTGCCGTTGTGCTGCGGAGCAAAGAGAACGCCTCCATGGAGCCGCGCGCGCCTCGACGCGCTGCTCAGCGCTACAGCACTAGTGCGGCCAGGGCGTCAGGAGAGGACCAGGGAGGCACGGGACTGAGAAGACAAATCCCTGTGCTTGCGGGCAGACAGAACGGGTTGTAACCTGCAGGCAGGATGAATATTACCTGGGCCTTGGGAAGAAGACATACCCCTTTCAACGGGGAATAAAGAGAAGGGAAAGCTAAGCTCTCAGTTGCACTTTTCCATAGAGGCGTTTCGTGGACAAACAAAGCTTCCTTCTCCATCATCCTTTCAAGCGCGAGGTGATCCCTGGTGAGGCTGACCCGCACACCGGACCCCTGCCTGCTTTCAGGAGGCCGTTTCAGCCGCCATCCCCACCGCCGGGAGCCCCCCAGCCTCCCTCCGCTGCCTTCCCGCCTGCCACGCTCTGCGTTTTGCCCCTTGGAAACGCCATGCTGGAAACCTCACGCAGAAGCTGGAGCGGCCCGAGACGCGCTCTGCGACCCCGTCTCCGTCGCTCGCTCACTGCGGCTGACACCTAATGCAAGCCCTCTTCTCTCACATAAAGGCCAGCACTGTTTCCACGGCCGGAAGGCGCTCTCCTTGCCCTTTCCCGAAACAAGCCCGGAGCTCGCCTCGAGCCTGGCGGCCGCGCGAGGCCTCGGCGCAAACAGCGCTGCCACGGGGCCGCTACTCGCCGCTGCCCAAAGGGACAGCTGCAATATATTTAAGGAATTCTTTACTTTTACGACCGTATGCATCCAGCGTTCGGAGAAGGTGCGGCGTGACACCCTCCCCCGAGAGGGGCAGAGCAACCCGACTTCACAGCAGCGTTCTTGGTTTGCCCGTACGAGTTCAGCTTGCGCTGGCAGGCGGCAAACAAGCACGCTTCGAATCCTCAGCGGGCGTCGCTCTTCCCCGCGGCCAGAGCTACCGACAACCCCTCCCTTGGGCAGAAAAGCAGTCAGAGCGACGCCGAGGTTCACCTTCCCTCCCTGCTCTGCCCCCCGCGAAGACCTCCCCGCGCAGACCCTGGCGGGCCCGGCGCGCCCACGCGGCCCCAGCGCCCTGGCCAGGCCGCTCCCGCGCCAGCGGGGACAGGCAGCGGGTCATCGCAGAGCCGGTGAAATTCGCCCCGCGACTGCAGAAACGTCCTAGAGCCCCAGCTCACCTGCTGGGACGCAACGCAGCGCCCACAATCATTTCCACGGGCTTCAGTCAGACCCGCGGGACCCCCTCCCCACGGTATCACCGAGTAAGAACCCGTACTTGCGTTTCCTTTAATTGCTCCCATCCTGATGCCTTCAGCGAGACGCTATCTGGACTTAAAAGGCCACGTTAGATGATCGCCCGCTCCCTAACGCCTGCTGCGAAGCGGAGCCCGAGGAAGCGCCTTCTCCTCTCCCTCTGCGTGCATAACTCATAACGACGTCGGTGCGGGGAGGAGGGCAGAACAAATACGAACGCAGGGGAAGCCAGGACTACAAACGCGCGCGCAGCAGCGAGCTCCTGAGTCTACCTGAGGCGCGCATAGTGAGCGCTGCCTTAGGGGGAGATTGCCTCTTCGGAGAGCGTATGTTAACTCCAAGAAAAATTTAAGGTAGTTTCAGGTATCTACAAACTTCTGCCAATCGGGGGCACGCTTAAAATTACATCACACAAGGCACGAAACGCCGGATTTTTACCCGGCTGCGGTCTGAAGCTGCACGGAAGCAACTGCAGCCTCCTCGGCAAATTGTGCGAATCCAGAAAGACACAGCTGAACTGCGGCAAGATTTTGCTGATGCTGATGGGAACAAAAACAACCACCACCACCATCCAACTCTCCGTCCGTGTTTGACAAGGTGCCGCCACGTTTGCTCTCTCAGCATCGCCTCTCTCCGCAGCCCCGAGCGGCAGCAGTTTGTCCCTCCTCGGTGGCGTTTCTGCAGGCCCGCCCTGACCGACACCTTCAGGGCTGCCGCAGAGGGCAGGGCGAGCACGGCTTTCAAAGTGGCGAGGATCAAGAAAAACAAACCTTCGGGGGTGCTTTTCACACGCCCTGCTACGTCCCACTGCAGCCGGCATCTAGCGCAAGCTCCGCCGCGGGACGGTGGATGAGACGCGGTCCCTGGTCCCGCCGCTGTGCCACGCGCGAGGCAGCAGGGCTGACCTCCGAGCCCCAGGCTCGCTCCCCGGGCAAGGGACCGGGATGGAGGGTTCGGCCCCTGTGGGGACACTGTGGGCCCCCGGCTCTTCTCAAAATCAGCCCGAGAGACGGCAACGCGGTCTGACGGGAGGCTCCCGACAGCCCTATCGCCTCGCAGGGAGGGTGTCACAACAGGGAGTTTGGGAGAGGGGGCCTGAGATGCTGAGGTTACTGCTCCAAGAAAGCCCGGCCGGGAAATGCAACGCTGGGGGTTATTTTCCTGTCTCCAGGCCTCGATTTAGTCCTTTGCCTTCCTTCTTAAGCCTGCCTACGCTCTCCCCAGACTGACAATCAAACACTAAATCCCCAAATAACAAGAAGAGTTGCTCTTGCTCATGCAACGGAAGTGGCAACTGGCACTCTTCTCCTGACAGGTGGATTTAGGCGTCCTGACGGCCGGCGCTGTCTCAGAGCTCGAGGCTGCCCGTCACCCCACGGAGCGAGATTCGCTGTGACGGGCAGCTGAGCCACGAGGCCCTCGTTTCAGCCTGCGCACAAGCAGCCGGCTCCGACGCTCAGGCGCTGCAGCAAGCGAGCAGGGCTTGGGCTGCAAAGGCGGCACCGAGCAGGAAAGGGCACACGAGGTCCAGCCTGCGGAGCCAGCAGCTGACCACCAGGAGACCCTTTCTGTTGGGGCCACCCCATGGAAACAAGCACGGGCAGCTAGGATCTGTATTCTTAAGCAAAAAGGCATTACTCTGCATCGCAGCTTTCTTCCTCTGCATCGCAGCTTTCTTCCTCTGCATGAAACACAAAGCAGACTCGAAACAGCCAAACTATTTCCTTCCCATCATCCAAAGCTCACTGCCTCAGAGAAACCTGGAAAAAGCCAGTATTAGCTACGGGAAATCAAAGAATGGGACGCAAATGGGGCATTTCAAAGGAAGGGCTGGCCGTAACGCTTGTGTCATTACCACCCTGGGCACGATGAGGTCTGTACACAAGGATCCTGCTAATTCCCAAGGAGAACCGTTTCCTTTCTGCCCACACGGACAGGTCGGGCAGCAAGAAAAGGGCCTGCCACTCACAAGTGATTAGCATTGTCAGGTTACGCACATAATATTCCATATATGCAAGACAACGAGAAATGCTTCAAGGATAAAGCAAGCATGCCAAAAGAAACAGTGTCACTCTGCTTACTAGACAACGGGGAGTTTTACCATGAGGATTTTTTTCATGCGATCAATTATTGAGCTCTTTCTATGGTCCAGCAGAAACTCGTGGCACTTGGAGAGTTCAGGCAAACCAGGAAGCAGCACATGAACCGCGCTTGCAGTCGGCGCCACTGGAAGGAATAGCCGAACTAAAATCCAGCCAAAAACCGTTGGCTCTTTCGTAACACAGGCAAGGGAGGGAAACAAGAGGTGGTGAGCTGCCCTCGGTTTCAGCCACGCAAACTTTTCCCACGTCAACATGCTGCAGGGTCATGGCCAAAACCAGCCAGGTTATAGGAGGCTGCATGTTCCCATGGAAAAGCGCTGCTGGAACAAATACCTATTCATTTCCCCACTTTGGGATTGCTGGTCATTTCTGTTCAGTGGAGGAAAAAAAAAAGAAAAAGAAAAAAAAAGCAGCAATAGCTTTGCTGGACCGCTGCTCAAACACTGCCTCTCTGCAGAGTGAAATGACGAGGAGCGGAGGGACACCAGCCTGCTTCTTACACAGCCCCCAAACACCGTGTCGGCCTTCCCGGAGGCCTCACTTACCATTTCAGCAGAGGAGTAGGACAGCCCATCAGCTGACAGCAAACTTGTCCCATTAAATAACGAGCTATTCACTGCAAGAGAGGACAAAACCACGAATACCGTGAGCGTGGTGCCAAAAGCAAATCTAAGCTATTAAGTCAGTCGTTACTAGGTCTCTGTAGAAGAGCATCTAACTGCATTTGCAATCTCTTTGCTCCAGTTAAGTGAGTCTAAAGTATCATTTCTGAGCAACTCCAAAGCATCAGTCATAAACTGCTTAGAAGAAGAATAAAACTTGGAAAAGAAAACACATTCCAAACGAAACTTTTATTTTGGAATTCATTGTCAAAAAAACCAGACAGATAGAAAAACATATACACAGACAATGCAGAATTTGGCTGATTTTGCAACATTTTCCTAAAGATTTCTAGATTAAAATAAACACCTATGGACCTCTCAGAAATTAATTCAAAATTCATACACCCCCAAAAGATAGTGAGAAAAGCAAAAAGCACTTCAGGACCCAGGACAAACACACTTGATGAGGTAAAAAATAGATAAAGGAAAAGAAAGCAAGAGAAATGGCAATAACCGAAAGCAACAGAATGGCGATAATTTGCTTTAAAGAGGGGCTCTGTTCATTGTGACCTAGCAGCGTGTTTCTGCTTTGCTTTCACAGGATTACAAATCACTAATGTTTTCGAATGCGAGCAGAAATGCAACATTTCCGGAAAACAGACTTGTCAAGCACATTCCCATGTTTTATGTAAGTTCTGCAAGTATTTTCATGGCCAGTAAGAATATTTTAAGTTTTATTAAACACCCAATAGGCACATTGGTTTCTTTCTAGGGCACGTGCACCTTTCCTAGCATCTCCAATCACGTCAGACTCCTCTTTGGAGGCACGACAGATGAGGAGAAAGGTCTTTTGCGTGGAGGAGGCTGTTGCCTCCGAGCAGGAATACACAAGCCGGTGAGTTCAACGGGCATCAGGCCACTGTCACCTCGGGACCGAAGTACTGCAACGAGCAGAAAGCACCAAGGTATCATCTTTTACCCCTGCAGCCGGCTCGGCCGGGGCGGCTCCACAGTGTCCGTGTTGCAGTACGCAGCCTTTACGTTGGCCGTAGGCCCGCCTGCTGCGCTCCTGCGTGCTATCACGAGAACGCGCAACGCCAGCAAAGGCTGCAGATCTCCCTGCTTTTACTTTTTCTTTGCCAGAACAGACCGAGGGCCTAGAGGGTTTCTTTTCTTCTTCTGGATTCTCTGCTCGCCTGGAGAGAAACCTCCTACAGCTGCACTGCTTTTAACTCCAGGTCTCAACTGTTGCTCTGTGGATGCTTCTCCTCCTCAAAGAGGAGATGATTACAAAAGCATTGCTTCACCGTCCTGCGCGGTGCCTCCCTCCAAGCCCTAAGTAAGCAAAGGCCATTCGGGCCTGAAGGAAGACAAGTTTCTCCTCTCCTCCGAAACACGGGCAGAGCCACGAGCTGCCAACTCAGCGACGCAGCAGTAGCCCGAGGGAGCCCGCACACCCAGGAGCTAGCCTGCTGCCACGTACGCCCAGAAACATCCCCCGGCCCAGGGAGACGGGACCCGTGAGCTGCTGCTCTGTGGCTTCCCGAGGCCACTGGGCACAGGAACCAAGCGATGCAAAAAAGGACGGGTTCAACAACTCCTAATTGCACAGAAATCAAAACTGACCTTAAAAACCCAACTTGCGCTACAGGGGGGAAACTCTCAGCACCCGCCACGGTGCTACAAAAGCGATAAGGCTTTACCTACGCTTGCTTTGAAAAAACAAACCCATGTTATATTAGCTAAAAAGGATAACTGACGTCCTAATAGGCTTTCCATACCTCTTTATGAAACCTCCCCACAAGGAGACAACAGTCTTGGGACGGGGTTTGCAGAGACTCACCGCGCTGCTTGGATTCCATCCTTCCTCGGCTAAAACTCCCATTTCCCGACTTCTGCTGTGCTTCACCACCCTCCTCAGCGATTCCTCCCGGGGCCAAAGGAGGACAGCACAGGCAGCGCTGCTGGGGCCCAGTTCGGCTTTGCCTGGCCACCGACACCACGCTGCGCAGGTGTAAAATACCATATAGAAAGGTAACTGTGAAATTGTACCTCTACTTTGCAGTGTCATAAAGGGCTTTAAGAAGCACAAGACATGAAGAGTCCGGCCATTTACGTCTTGTGAGTGAGAAACGGAGATCTCTTCCACAACACCAGTGCATTTGTTGCAAAAGGCAGAAGAAAGGGCGCATCCTTTGGGGAACACACTACAGAAAGCTGAACCGACACCACAATGGCTACGTATGACCACATCATCATTTCATTAATCTTTCTGGTGCTGTAGCAAGGGATTCAACGATTTCCAGCAGAGGGATGTGTTAAAAATATCAAGTGAAAGGCAACTGGATTGTTCAGAGATGTCTTAGACAGGAGTAGTGTTAATATTCCTGCTGGAGGATCAGGGCTACACGCAGAGCAAATGAAGAGAAGCTACAATCCTTTTTTTGAAAGCGCTTTGCTTAGCTTAGGTTTTCCTGGCTGTTGTCCATGACTTTGCTGCTGATTTTCTTTTGCATGGCCGCAGAGAGATCTTCCTCCACAGCGGCAACGAGCAGCTGATGGGGAGACCTGTCATTCCAGCAGCAAGAATTCGGCCTGTGCTCTCTTTTCCTTACGGCCACTGTCCGTGTTTATGCAGAGACATTGCTATACCATGCACGCATCAGCGTATTTCAGACCTGTGAAAGGTGCCAAACTGTCGGTGCCGAGACTGACACGCTAGCAACTACTTATTAGGCCGTTTGCTTCTCTGGAAACTTCCTTGCTACTATGCGTCAAATCCACCGTGGAAGGACACGCCACCAGCCAAGGGATTACAACAGCACAAGCGCCCGGCGAGTGCCAGGTGCTCTGTGAATACAGTAATCCCAGCACTCGCTGCTTTACACACAAAAGACTAATTACTTTTTCAACTACATAAAAAAAAGTCAATTTTCAGACTGAGTTTGAGCCTGGGATCACTCTGTTTGTTGCTCCCTTCCCAGACTGTTCGCTGTTTCTTGTCTTCTCCCTCAGCTTTGACAGCTTCTGAATCCCAGACATCATTCCTACTGTGACAGCCTTCAACCACAGGTGGCACGGACCTGCGCAGATGTGTCTAGGAGAGGTTGGTATGGCTGGAGCAAAGTCCCCCCAGGTTATCAGGACAGACTGCTGTCAGTATCTCAACTCTTATCTGATCATTCCTCCTATTCAAGGTCTGATGTTACCTGAAAAACTAAGGAGGAAACATGGAAATGATGTTGCCCTCCATCCTCCTGATATAGTCCCAGATGATGCAGTCATGTGATGCAAACGCTTGCCCGGCACGCAGAGAAGTACAGATGGCACCTGTCTGGCGCGGTCGCTTCGAGAAGGCCCCACCCCAGATTAACTCAGGTGACCCTCGCAGGTTCAGAGGATCCCTGAGGAACTCGAGCAGTGATCCTATCACTTGTCTGACCAAAGACAAGTGCCAGCCGCTCATGCTCACCAGGCTCTGACAACAACCAACAGCTATCTCCAGGCAAATGCAGAGCAGGCATGGTATTTCCTCACACAGTGCACACAGATCCTCTTACTGGCCACAACTGGAGACACAACAGGAGGCTGGATGGTCCTTTAGTTTGACCCAATAAAAGCTGTCCACATGTTCTTCCATTCTTGTCCAGGATGGGTATTTTCCACGCACGACTGAGCAGAAGAGTAAAGGCTTCTGTCCCGTATCCAGGTCTTGCTAACATTGCCCATGGCTGGCTTTCCTCAGGATGCAACTATTACAATACATCCTCCTTGGGGGCTTACCTTAAAGCCACTCAGTAAATGGAAAGGTCAGCAGGAGCACAGGACTCCAGTAAGTGGAGAACAGTGCGTGTGTTTGTGTGTGCACATGTGTTTGTGTGCGTGTGCGCGTGCACGTGCATGTAGGGAATCAACTAGCAAATCTGTAGAGCAAGACACGGTGGCATCTTAAAACTAGCAAACCTCTTGCATAACAAATAACTTAGTGAGACCTGTGGAGGATTACCACCAAATTTTCCGTTTCCTTTTTGGTAAGTTTACAATGCCACCATTGCTACCTGTGCAATTGCTAAGTCAACCTTACGTACCATTCCAGCGCTGAAAACCAAGCAATCTATCAGTTCAGTCTTTTTCACTCAAAAACTGCATTACTTTGCCAGAACAGCATGTTGGGACAAAGTGCCAGAGTTTTGGTATTAAAGGAATGCACAAACTGTTATGAAGAAATAGGCCCTTCAAATAGTGCCTCATCTTACTGCTGTGGGGCATGGAGATTAAATCCCCAAGATCTACTGCCTAATCCTCCCAGAGTGCCCCACGGTGGGACGTGGAGAGCATCAGCAAGCTGCAGGCTAGGTCTGAGCAGCTTGCGTGTGCTCGTGGGGACAGGCAGGCGGTCTCTAACACAGGAGCGTGACGGAGGAAAGAGAACAAGGAAGCGGTAGAGCGGCATCTCCATTCCCACGGGTGGTTAGAAGCTGCGGCCTCCTTTACAAGGCTGCAGCAGTTGAGGCGATCCCTTGTGCACTGGGGTATTCTGAGGAGCAAAGCGTGTGCTCGCCCGCAGCGCTCGTTTCAAGGTAGCGTTGCAACCTAGGAGTTATCCCTGCGAGAGATGATAATACTTCAAAGGGCCTTGAGAAGATCTGGAAATATTTGGCAGGCCTTTGACAGACACTATCTTGGGCAGGGCAAGGTGCACCAGAATTGCACATCCAATCCCCTGTGTGAACCCTACGCTCAAAACCCAACAAGAACATGGCAGCAATGCCTCAAGTCAAGCCCAGGTCAGCTGCTCCCTTCTGAAGTCTCCAAATTCAGGAGAATCAGGCCTGTGGCATTCAACTACCGGCCCGGCCCTGCCTAAAGTGAGACAGGAGTGAGACTGGCATTGGGGCCTAGCACAGCACCCAACATAGGCACCACTCTATCTATGTGTGTGCATGTGCACTTGAAATAAATGAGCTATACCCTAGGAAGCAAACACGCAGCTAAGAGGCACGTCAGATGAAAAGGGAATCGTAACAGCAAGCGTTTGTGAACTTTACCAAGCAATACACACTAACCGTCCCCTCACTAGCTTACCCAGGTAAAGACTGACATTGTATTTCCGGTACAAATCTCTTCTTAAACGTAAAGAGTGACAGCCAGGCTTCCTCTGCACACACACCAGCTGTGCTGCGGGTCTGTGTCCCGGCGTTCAGATGGGCAGTTTAGACTTTTGTTTCGACGTTGCCCAGTTCGAGAGTGACATCGCAGACCATTCCCCATCGGCCTAATTCCTCAGCCACCAAGAGTGGAAACACCCTTCCATTCAAACAGAAGCAGAACTGGACCAACACTGAAGTCCTTGCAGAGATCCTACGTTTAATAACTGACATAAACTCATAGTTTAAACAGATCCAGTTCCTGACGCACTTTGCAAAGAGGTGAGGTGGCTACAGCAACTAGACGCTTTTCCTGCTTGGCAGGTATGCCAAGATAACCTGAAGTTTACTTTGAGCACAAACCAACTTTCTTACTCAGTCCTCATTGTTTGAAGGATCCTAGGAGTGGTTATGACTTCCCTAATGGTAAACCTGGCACACGTCTGTTTGTACTTGGGTTCTGTTCCCAGCTGCATTGCCAGATCTATACTTATCCTAGATATATTCGTCTTGCGGCCCACGCGCTAGTGATAGGCAAAACTCTGTAGGACGTGCTTCCCATCTGCTTTAATGGGGAATTATTTGTACTCTTTCACTCAAATTTGCAGACAGGAGGTGCGAACCACCCACGTTCGGGTGACACCCTGAATACATCTAGCACCTGCACTTGGCAAAATGGCACCGTGGATACTGGGACTGACCTAGCCACCGCTGCAGTGACCTAACCACCACTTCTGTCCTTTCACAGGCCTCTCAGAAACTGCCACTCAAAATTAGTGACAGCAAGGATGCGAGGAGACAAAGATACAGAGAGAGCTTCTCTGCTGGCAATGACCCACACATGAGGCGTCCCAGCAAGGTGGGCTAGAAAGAAATTCCAGTTACCGCTTAGGGTGAAACTCACCCCTAAGCAGGCCATGTGGCCTTCAAAATAAGGCTAATATAGGCTATCTGAAGAAAATTGATAAAGAAGGATTGGGCAATCCCTTTATCATCATGGCAGCAGCGCAATAGAGAGAGAAAGCAAATGAAAACTTTTATCTGCAATTTGGAGAGCTAATAAAACATTCTCTTACCTGGATCTAATGGTTCGCAGGCACAAGAGTAATGTGTGATATAGTCCACTTTGAACTGGGAGTTGATTGGGTAATAATCTGCCAGCTTAATCATCTTCTTGAAAGCATCATAAATGAAAATGAAGCTGATAAGGGAGGAAAAACCTTCCTCGGTGAAGCGGGTGAAGTATTTGACCAGAAAGCTGGCATCAGTGGCGACAAGAACGAGACACTGGAAGGCTGACCAAAGGCCAATCCAGAGGCGAAACTCCAGGTAGTCAAAATCGTTGTCTCTGCAACAAGATAGAGAAGGCAAGGAGGAAAAACACAAGGGGTTAGACAATTCCGTATGAAATTAGCTCTTTGCAAGGGGGAATGGCAAAAGTATAGCCTCTAAGACCTGTGGTTTTTTAGGCTCTATGGAAGTGTTCCCAAGTACTACATTCTCCTGTCTCTTTTCAGCCAGTCAGGCCCATAAATCTGCACGGTGCATTTAAGAGTTGAGCTAGCAGAAAAGCATGCAGAAATGATCACTCCATTAATAAATGTCACCAGTGAATTCAAGCTCCGATAGGCTCCTTAGCCTCCCTGGGCAAACTCATGTACAGCTGTAAAGGCCCAAATGGCCGGCTGTACAGCCCAAGAGCAGTTCAGCTCAGAGAGTCCCGAGCTTCACACCAGCAGATGTGAGCCATGGTTTACAAATCTCCTTTAGAAAAGCACTTTCCTGCCAAGCCTCACGCTCAGCATCCTGCATTTGCCACGTCTCAGGCCCTTGCTCTACCTGCAGAAATCAAAATACCAGCAGAAGAAGATAAAAGAAATATGGAGGAGCAGCAGCAGAAATAAAAAACCCTGGTGCTAGGCCAATGGACAACGATGGAGTGAAATGTACTGGTGTCTCCAGGGAAGTGTGTTTGCACCTTGTTTTCTGCTCACGACTGCCATGCCCCGCCACAGCACAGAGTTCAGCAAAGAGGGAGGCTTTTAGAACAGGGCAAATGAGAAAGCAGAGAAGCAGAGCAGCGGTGCAGATAAGGCCCTGCCAAGGAGATTAGCGCCTGTTCTGGGGAAGGGAGTGGGGGCCAGTAGCCTCGGCCAGACGGCTGGCTGCTTTTCCTTGGAAGCCGGGGTCTGTGCCCCGGCACACTGCAGCGCTGAGGGGGAGAGGAGGAAAGGCAGCAGTTTCTGGGCAAAGTCCCACAAGAGAGAAGGGCCCACGTAGGCACCTTTGTCAGCATTCGCGCACGTGCTGCAAACTCTGCAGCAATTTTGCCCGTTGCTCTCCGAAGCCCGTGCCCCGTCGCCAGCTGAAACCTGGCAGGCAGAGGGGCTTCAGGGCACTTTTCCAGCATCGCGCCGTGGAGTGGAGAACTGACGGGCACCTCTATGGGGCAGCTGCAACCTCATGATTACAAAAAAGGGAGAAAGCACTGAAGCCTAGGCAGGTCCCAGCTAAAGGAGGCCGGTGCCCACAGCTGCAGGCAACTGCAAGGTTGGGTATGCAGCTGCAAAATCGCGTCCTGCTGCCCTCTGAGCTGCCCCGGCTGTGGGAGCGCTGCCAGAGCCGGGGAGCTCAGGGCTGGCTGAGGGTGTCTGAACAACGTGGTCTCTTTGGGCTCCAACTGCCCGCACACCTGGCTACCCCTCTGTAAGACAGGAACAACAGCCCTAGGCAACCTACCAGGTCATGATGATGATCGCTGAGGGCACATATATCCTTGTAATTCCTTAACTGCATTAAGACTGAATTCTGGTTAAATTTACATTAATTAAACTTTTTTATTACATGCTGCCAACCAAATTCTTCATATGAGGGCTGTAACGTTTGAATTCCTGCCCTGAATGGGGAAGTGAGTGGAGAAAAGGAAGAGACGGGTTTCATAAAAGAAGCTGACACCAAATTGCACTGTGCCATTAGTTAAGACCATGATCACACTGCAGTCTGAGTTTCTTCTGGGAAGGCTGGCTGTCATTTAACAGAAGCTCTCTTAGATACCTGTTCACGCACAGACTCGAACTTTCTATGAATCAGTAGATGCCAAGTGCTGCTAATTTTGCTCCCAGCGTGGAACAAGGTGTTGTGAATATGAACGACCGCAAATGCATTATTGAAAATCACAGCATTTGATTGCAATCTTCTTGTGAGAAAGACTCCCGCTGCAGAACCTGCCACTCTGCTCCAGCAGGTGTTGGAGCAACAGCTTTTATAACCACCACCTCCTTTTCAGGTGAAAAATAACCACTCTCTCCCGCAAAAAAAAACATAGAAAGTGTTTGTCCATCTTGCTTTTTTGCTCCCATGCGCAGCTTAGATCTGCAAGCCGGATGCAAAGCGTTATAGCATGTGTATTGCTGATTTTATTCATTTATACCGGGCAAAGAAAGAAAAGTGCCCCTCCTTCCATTCTGCTGCAGGGCTCTCAGCAATGGGCAGCTGCCAGTTTCCTTCCCAAAGCTACTCTAATTTTCTGTCCATTTTCCCCCAGCCTTTGTCTCTGCCTGTGCTCCAGCAGGGCGAAGAGACGGGCTCCAAAGCCAGTCCCCTCTGCTTCTACATGGCAGGATTGAGCAGACAGCGCAAATGAGCCCGGAAATCCCCAAGGCTGGGCAGGAGGGGATTGCACTTCATTTTAAGGAGAAGGGGCAGGAAGCCTCTCTGTGGCATCTTCTCCTCCAAGACCAACCTCTGCCTGTGTTGGCACAAACACAGCTCTATCTCAGAGGAACCGGAGAGCGGCGTGAGACCGTACAGGCTTCAAACCCGACAATACGGATTGTAAAGTAGCACTGACTTTGACAACGTGACACCAGAATCAGAACGTGCCCATTTCATCCTGCATTGCACAATTTTGGCAAACACAGCTCACGCTGCCACAAGTATTATGGAGCTTATGAAGCAACCAAATAAAATCATCTTGCTCTAAAAGAGTCCAGTGTAGCATGGCAAATGCAGATCACATATAAATATACCACCTGCAGGTTTGTACCTCAAAAGACCTCTCCAAGTGTCAGGTATTCACAGGAAAGACATGGTCATATTGTAACCTCTCAATTATTTTGCACTTTACCGACTCAGGTGAGTAACTACCCACATACATTCAACATAACGAAGGAGATGCAATTAAACAGCCAAACTTAGCCTATGTCTCCTGCCTTATTACAACCTGCAGCCATGTGGAGCTTAATAATTCAATAGGTCTTTTCTAAAAATAGCTGCAAAGGGCAAAAGAACTGTTCCGCATTACAGGCAGCTGCTTTTGAAAGAAAGCCCAGTTTGTCTTAAATCCAGATTCTCTTGATTTTTTTTTCTTTCACAATTTACAGTGTTGTAAGCTCTCTCTGATGGTAGGAGGAAGGGCCACAAAAGAGATGCGGGGTATTTTCTGTTTAACATAAAATTATCTTTTTAAACACCATTCAAAAATATCAGTAGTGCTATATGTGAAACTATATACCAGTTCCTTTAGAGAATCTCAATATATTTTGCTAGCATTACAGGTCTGAAACAGAAGAGAACATGTACCAAAGCAGACTCCCTTTAGCTCTGGGTTTCAGACACTATCACAGCATAAATGTTAAAATGGTGGGGGGAAGCAGAATCTCTTTACATTAGTTAAAAGGCAAAAAAGGAAAAAAAAAAAAAGCATTCAATATGGCGAAGATCCGTCTAGGAATTCTGCGGATAAATAACGATCCATAGCTGCTTATGTCATATATACTTTTGCTTTTATTAATAATAGCTATTATTTAAAATGAGTACGAATGGAAGGACAAATTTTGGTACCCTGGAGACCTGTTGGATTTTGTTAGCAAAACCTCTGTGAATTGGTTGTCTGTCTTTGATCCTATGGGAAATACATAGCGCTCAGGGAGGAAGAGCACACCAACTGAAACAAGTGCAATCTTCTCTGCCAATATAGACTTGGCAAAGAGTTTCCGAGAAGCTGGAGGGAAGTGGGCAGCGCTCCGAGGCGCACATGCCTATGAAAATCCCAGCTGTGATTTCACTGCAATTTCAGCAAGGAACAAATAGATGTTTCATTTCATGCGCTAAATCCCTTCCCCTCCCCGCTCCTAACCACCTCATTCCCTAGCTAGTATTTTATTAGTGTGAGACATTCCTTCCCTCCTCCACCGCTTTACTTACCTGCTAAAATTAAAGAGAAGCCTTTCAAAGACAAGGACAGGTCCTGTGCTGCTCAAAATTGTGAGTGGCTGACCAGCGAAAAGGCAAAAAATCGCTCCAGTCACCGCTGTGCCCAGAAAGCTCTCCAACACACCCTACGGTAGACAAAGCAGAGATGTTAGTTGTATTGAATAACCCTTTCTATAGGTGCTACTGCACAAAAACGAGCAGCTGCATTTGTGGCTGGAGGACAGCGCTCCAGAACAGAGGGCTTTTTATTTCTCTGATGGAGCAGATACTATTTCTAAATAAACAAGATGCCTCTCTTTCAAGTAACTGTTTCAATAAGAGAAATACGAACCAAACAAGGCTGTTCCATCCAACAATCCCATTCTGAGACCCAAGCTCATCAGATGTCACCAGCAAGCAATACATTTCACATTTAATTGACTCTGCAATTACTTTTGGCATGTGTGGCAAAAGAGCTTCATTGGAGAAGGATAAATGAGGATGCTTGATGTGCTCTTGGATTTTCATCTAAGTTATAGCTGGACAGTAGCTATGTTTAGAATGCAAAATGCGGATGCAATAGAAGTGGCACATTTTCTTGCCAGTAAAACGTAATTATTGACAGGGCATGCACTGTTCTACAAAAATGGCAGAGCTGGGTGGACCTTACCTCGTTTGCTCTTGTGCAAACTAATCTATGTTTATACTTGACCGAGTTTTAAAGGAACAAGAGGAAAAAAAGCTACCTTTCAAGTGAAGGGCCTTTTAGTATCATTATTCCCATGCCTAACAACTCAATGCTTAGGGAGGTTGGATATTGATTGGTCCTGTGACCACGATCATATGTGAGCAGGAGATATTTCACAGGCAGAGTCTGCGGCACTGGCAGGAGGAGCCATAGGGTACCTCACAGCCTCAGAGCCACTCGACCGGCAAGACCTGGCTAGCGTCTCAGGGAGACAACGTTGAACTAAAAACTGAACCTAGACTCTTAATTTAAGCTGTGTTTGTCACCCTTGCCAGGTGTACTCATCCAACAGCTAGGGGAAGATTCAGGCCTGGGCTTATGTGCTTCATTGTAGCTGTGTCTGAACCAGTTGGCAACCGCGCTAATGCTGCCCGTGCCTCACAAGCAGCAACTGAGACCACGTGTAGCTCCTTCCTCCCATCCGTGGCAGGCTGCAGGGTTAGGGCTGCAGTCTGGCTAGCTTATCAGCAGTAACGAGAGGAGTTTAAATCGAGTTTTATGGCTCTGTTTCTTGGAAAGAGCCAAGTTACTGTCTGCAGTGAGACAAGTGTATTTACGCTGCCATGTGTCAAACCGCTATGTTACTATGTAAAGCAGAGACATTTCTCTCTGCTAAATCCCGAGCAGAATTTTGTACAATGCAATCATCAACTACTTTTCTGGCCGTCAATGTGATTTCAAAATAGCAGTTCTAGAGTGCTCGAGCACCGTCACTGCTGGGTCCGCTGCTGGATTCGGCCAGCGGATCGCCCTCGCCGCTGCGGCACCGCTCCCAGCGAGGGCCCTCGCAGCCGGCGCGCAGGCTCCTGCCCATCTGGAAGCTCTTCTCCTCGGCATTCTTGCACGCGGCTGCAGCTAACAACAGTGCTTTTTCTCAGAAACGTAAAACTCTGAAGTGAGCTTTTAAAGAAACGCTGGCCGTGCTGGGGCGGACAGCGCAGGCCGGGCCATCCTGAACGCCTCATCCAGCGGCAGGTACATAACGCTTTGCAAGAAACAAGGTGCGTAAATTGTTAACGCGGTAGCTCCCAAAATATTGTTTTCTATGATGACAAAACGTTTGTGAGGAACGCTTTTCAGGGTTGCTCCTCAGCTGTTGAAGCTGACGTAAACCCAGAGTTAAAGAGGCTCTGCCAAGCGTCATGTAAAAATACCCTGGGGAAGATGGGTTGACTCTGTGACAACTAGGCCCTCTCTTTCCCTCTGCATGACACTGGAGTGTCCTCTGAGGGCCAGGTCTTGTCCCTGCAGTCGTTTCCCTCCCTCACGTTTTGGAAGATAACCATGTAGCACGGCTCATGCTCTCAGAGGTCTTACAGAAAGGCTTCCAAACTCTTTTCTCCTGCAGAAACGCAAAATGCTTTGGGTGCGACTTTGCACAACACTTCACGTTAACCTGGCCTCTGATTCCCCTTAGCAGCTCCCTGGGGGAACAGCTTCCTTAGCAGCAGAGCGGGGTGAATTCTGGCGGGTTGTCTGGACACTGTCCTCAGACTCAGATGGTAAGGGAGCACTTGAGCCACAGGAACATGCAACTTTTGCTCTTCTACTGAAAACAGACAGTCAAAACCATTTTCAAACTCTGCCAGCAGTCAAGAGACCTAATGCCTTTTCACCTAAAGACAGTGACTAAAGGTTAGTTGAAGGGAGAAGATGGGATGGCAAAAGAGAAGCCCGTTGTGCCCAGGCTCTCTAAACTTCTGACCCACCAGTGGAACTGGTCAGAACAACTGGGGATGCTGCACTTTGGTGCACGCTTCAAATGGGAGCATAAATGAAAACCAGTAAATTCAACTGCTCGTTCTACGTGAGAGGTAGGTAAATGCTAAAGCGCACAAATTAGAAGATAATAAACAGTATTTTCCTGCATTTAGCCTTGGCTATGCTGTGAACTGACCAGAGGAACTGGATTTCTCCAGCAAGACAATGACGATTTCCCTGCACTTTGTTCCACGTTTGTGGATTAAAGTTTAATGTCAACACGACTGTGGGGAGGTGCACTCGCTAGCACATCTGAGAGGGGTCTTTCCGGAGCGCAGGGATTATCGGCTCTTCTCCCGGAGGCCTACCTTGTTTTAGCACTGCTTCCTTTCCCTGTTTTACACTTTGGGCCCTGGCAGCAGAAGGTCTCCCAGGGAAGAGCGGCAGCAGCCAAAAACCAGCTGCAAACTATTTATGATGCTGTGCCCGGCAGCGCTGTCAAGCAAAGCCAGGCACGCCAGCAACGGGGCCCCTGGGGAGGCCACCTTTGCTGTTTCCTTCTGCTAAGGGAAAAACTGGGACCGAGGGCAGGAATCACCTCCCTCAGCACGGACGTGCAGACCAGGTGCTGTTGATCCATCGGCCAAAGCAAAAGATGGCAAACGCTAGCGTCTTACTCAAGTGACGCAACCAGAGTGTACGCTACGGTATTGTCACTGCTTAACTGGGCAATATTTTCACCCTCTGTCAGAAGAATTAGATATTCACAAATTCTTGAAATAGTAATTGAATTTTTTAATTTAATTCAATTAAGAGTTGTGATCGTTCAGAAACACCAATTTCCGTTTCTGTGCCAAAGAATTTACTACTCAATAAATGTTTGTTTACTGGATATCAAGGTAGCAAAAAGGACTTTTTGACATAAGTGATTACATGCACTAAATTCGGAATAATGTAACCTATACCTTTCTCCTCCCCCACTTTAAAAAAGTTTTTACCTTGTACAGAAGTAGAGCAGAAAGACTTTCCTCTGCTGCTCAGCGACAGAAGAGTGATGCTCACTAGTGGATCCTGTAGGCCTTTTCATTCTATACTTCTATTTGCTATTATTTCTTTTTAAGGTCATGCATCTGTTTGCACAACTGCCACCGAGGTGAGATTTGGAAGAGGAAAAACATATTGGCACAGGGGGAAGTAAGGTTGGCACTCCACCAGCTACTAAATCTTACTCTAACCTGTACTTTATGGTAGGGAAATCTAGAGCCCTGGACAGGTGCCTCCTTTTTCTATGTTTGTTTTACATTACATCTGCATAAATAAATCATTTATTCCTTGTTACTATCAGCTTAATTAGCATTAGGACATTCCAGATGGCTGCATTGAATCTATGTAAATACAAGCTTTTATGTTTCCCTCCTCTCAAAAAAGCCAGAGGAATACTAAAACACATTGTTAGAGAATAATTCTGCTGCAGCCAAACACAAGCAATTCACAGCAGTGCCAAAACAGAGTCTCCTTCCTTCTGAGGAAACTGAGCCATGCCTTCAAGCCCCTGCTTCTGTCTTTACTGCTGACACAGGGGAGTCTGTCTCTGGATATGCAATCCGGTTCTCAGTGTTTGACCTTCCATGATTACAGAATCCATCATTCTAACAAATTTGCCTTTTTTCCCTGTTTCACGCCTCCCGATTCCCTTGCTTTCTTATGCAGTAGTTTTTACAGCGAGGCAGAAGTCCAGGGACTGTAAGAGTCAGGCAGAGGATACACTGCTATGCTCTGATGAGATGGAAAGTCTGAATCAGACTTAGTAAACCTCATCTGACCAAAACAGTACAACCAAGACACGAACACAGGGAGTAGATCTGAGGAACTTCTCGACACAGAATGAGCAAGGATCCTTGCTAAGCTCTTCTCTGCTGCCTGGCCATCTTTCAAACACCATTTAAGGTAACTGCCTCTACAATTTCTCAAAGGACAGCAGTCCAGACAGCAGAGAAAGAAAGCCAATTTTCAGGGGAAATACAGCATACCTCTATTAACTGACTCCAGAACTCAAGCTTTGGAAGCGGCCAAACACCCTCCTATCAGAAGGCTGATTTTGTAGACAGCAAGGGGCAAAGCAGGTCCATCTTACTTGTTGATTCTAAAAACTATTGCTAACCTGCATGTTTTCAGTAGCATCACCGAGCAATCCTCCAAACGTGATAGCATTGGTCACTGTGGCCAGGTAGATGAAAAGAATGGCTGAAAGGGCTTGAATGTTTAAAGCATCGTAGAAGTCACTGGCAAAGAATGGTGCTTTCCTCTTTATGTCTTTGATTAAGCCACCACAGAATCTGAAAAGAAAAGCAAGAGAAGACTTGCGTAAAGGTTTTACAGTGAAAGTCGTCAAGATAAGTAATCAGAAACATCGCCATAAATGATGGACAAGCTGAAAGGAGTGAGGTCATCACATTACATGATAGTCCTATCACAGCTGCAACGATCCAGGGATATCACTGAGATAATATTGTAAAGAAAGATAATATCTTGGACATGGGACGCAGCTGGAAAACAGACCAGTTTCAGAAACACGAGCCCTACTTCTGCTCAAACAGACCACAAAAGTTTGCAGGTCAGAAAGCTTGTCTGTTTTTTTTCCAGCTACGTTGGTTGATGTAATAAAATATATTAAGTCTTGTCTAAATCCTTGTCTAAATTTCTGCACATGGCGCAGACAATAGTCAATTGAGCCAAACGAGCTGCTAAATGGAAAAATGCTTCAAACTGCTAAGCAGAAAAAGAACTGGGAGTTAAAATACGAGTAAGTGAAATCATCTCAAAGAGCAAAAGAGCTCCACTGGAAGACATACTCTTAAGCAATCCCAGACAAGACAGGATTTCGCTCATACAAAATATGATGTTCAAATATGGTGTTCACCAGTGCCAGCTCAGGGATACTTGAGGCCCCATGATTCAGCTGTCTCCTAGGCTATGCGCTGACCGGGAAGCCCTGCACCAACTGTGCTGCGGGACTCTCCGGGCACTGCACTCGGGAGTGGTAGGTGACAGGCAGGCACCCGTTACCGCTTGACCCATCATCAGAAACTGTTAACTGCCTTCTGCAAACCCTGGTGCAAGTTGAGGCTTGCAGATTTTCCCCCTAGAATTTAGATTCTCTACTACAATCTCCAAAAAATATGGGGGGGGGGGGGGGGGGCACAGAAGTGACATGAAACCTGGGTACTGACCCTGAACTGCCAAGCACACTCTTTTATGGACCACCACCTAAACCGCATTTTCACTCTGTTGGACTTCTATGTGGCAAACACCCAGAGTAATAAAGCACAGCGTAAGGCCTCAGGCACTGTTACCTGCTGTATTTCCACCTTATAAAAGCCTTCATCTATGCGATTCCACTACAACAGGAATGTCTGGAAAAAAGAATTTCTCTGCTTCCGGCTAAAGCACTTCCAGCAATCGGACTGGAAAATGAAAACGTGGCTGTACCCGCCACGTGTACAACCCTTGCAGCCCATGTAACTTCCCAAGCGTGCAGATTTTCAACAGCTAACATCTATAGGGGCCTTCTTTCATTTTTTGAGTGTCTCATTTAAGATAGCTGGTAATTTGCAGAGGGTGGGTGTTCAGTATGGTTCAGGTAGTCTCAAGCTGGGCACTCAAAGCCACAGGACACATTTGGGGGGTCACAGTCAAACCTACACAATTCCGACCAGCGTGCCAGGATGGAAAGTTGAAGGGGCTAAACGGCTCTGAAAGGGAAACATAGTCACCTCAGATGGATCACACTGGGTACGCCACGTTGAGCAGCTTGTTACTGACCTGCCAGTTCGTTGCAGTTCTTCGCAGTCCCCGTGGCCCCCACCTCCGTGTCCTCCATCATGAGGCGTGTCTCCATTCATCTGTAAATTTTCTCCACCAGAATACATGTTTTTCCTAGGCAAGAAGGCAAGTCACGCTGAGGCTCACTGCGTTGCCTGACAGCTCCACAAAACAAAACCCACACTGAGTTGCTCCAAACAAGTCTTACATACCGTTTCCTAAAACCATGCTGTATAAAGGAGACTAGAAAATGACCTGCTGGCAGCCAGAGTGGAATGTAGTCTGTTAGAAAGACTAAGTAGAACCCCAAATAGAGTCTGGATACCCATTGCATATGTTATATAGGTGCCTACAACACCACCCTTAAGTACAGAACTGCAAGAACATCCTCGCTCTAACTATTAAGAAAGACCTGAAACTATCTCTAGTGTAAATCCGTATCTGACACTAGACTCAGACAAGTTATCTTCTACTATCTTATGTGAAAAGTTCAGTGATAACTGAACAATGCACTCCTCTGCTCACATCCCTCTCCACACACTGTACTGACAATATGCTGTACATGTCAGCCTTTATCGATCACCTCTTTCACTAGCCTGGCGGGGAAGTGGCTCCTCCTGTAAGCCACAGGACCATGTATGTGCTCATCAAGAAGCCCAGCCTCACTTGCCTGCTGCCGTCAGCACTGGTGATGGCCCCAAGCCTTACCTATAAGAACACCACATATCCAAAGCGGCAGTTCTTCCTGTCATCCTTTCAGAATTGGTGCACGCTGTCCTTCACCACAGAGATAACCCTGCCTGTATCCTGCCGTTACCTTTTATCTGAAGACGGAAGAGACTTGGGGGGCTCTATCCTAATGGCTGGATCCCATTCTCCGGGGGGGAGCACAATGACTTCATCCAGAAACTCATCAATACCAGCTATCAGATCCTGCCGGTCTTTGGCTTTGTAGGCAATGTCGTGGAACACCTGCATGAAAGAGAGCCTCCATGAAGCAAAGCTTTGCCTTTCCTGCAGCAAAGGCTCCACAGGCAGCTACTGAGCTATACGCTACAAAAACAACAGAGTCAGTCTCAAAAACTTGCCCAAGAATGTATCAGGACACTTGGCCCAGTGGTGGGTTAACCTCAGTAAAAAGGGGTCAGAACTTGTGAATCCTTTTCTTTGGTTGGTTGTTTACTGATAAAGACTATTTTCTTGCAAACGTTTCTAATTTTTTGCAAAATGTGCCTTTTTAACCTTTATCAAAAATGTTACCAAAACCATTATCCATTTCTTTTGTCCAACAAAAGCAGTTTTCAGTAAATGAGGAGTTTCAATTGCTCTTTGAGGAGACACTATAAAAAAGCCACAAAAAAGTGTCGGTCCTTTTTCCTGCCTAATCCAGTCTATCAAAACACAGGTTAATCTTGAACCCCATGAAATAGAAACAATGACAACAATTACTCAAAAATAATAACAATAAATACAAATTGGTTTTACCGATGAGCATAGCTCATCAGCAGAAAGAGAAATGAAAGGCCTAGTATTAGCGATGAAGAGAGAATGAAAGAGGAGAGAAAAAAACACTAATGTTGAATTTTATTGAAACGCGAAGGCAAAGCAGTACATGGGACAGGACTAGATTAAAAAAAAAAAAAAAAGTCAGTGGTAGGGGAAGAGAGGACTTTGGGGCTACGGAAACTAGACCACTGCTCCCACCACAGTGGGTGGAATGACAGAAAATAGAAAAGCTGAGGCTAGGTGAGTGGTAACTAAGGGAACCGCATGGGAACAAAAGAGCAGAAGGAGATAGCGAGAAAAAAACTGTAGCGTAAATCAGCACAGATGCACAAAGCCCAAGAGACACTGAAAGAAAGAAGCCGTAAATGAATATGGAAAGTGCAGTCGTCTTACTGAGGTGTATGAGTAATTGCTAGCTACTCGCGGATAATAAATAATCTCTACATGAATTACGAAGTGCTCTGGGATACAGTGCAACACAAACAATTTATCCGGGGTGTAACCTTTTCTACAGTAATTACCTGCAGGGTTGCGGCAGGTTACTGTGACCACGGAATGTGACTCCGGACACACACCACAGACGAGGGCCCATACATTAATTCAAAGTCTATCGGAAAGAGTGATGGCTAGCTGGGAAATGGGCCTGATGGACAAAAGCTTCCTAGATTCATGCTTTTACAAAAGTATGAAGGCAGATGAAATAATGATGTAAACAGATGGAATTAGGATATGACTTTTTAGATATTTCAGCTTTATGTGCATCCCACTGGACCATGCTGGAGCAAAAGGAACCGTTCTTAGCTAGGGAAGCAAAAAGAACCCATTTCGCACAGGACATGTAAAGACACCTACCTCATCAGACATCAGAGTGGCGATGGCTCGGCCAATCTCGTGATAGGACTTTGCTTTGCCCTTAGGTCCCAGTAGAATGAACAGAAACCTGACAAAACAGATTGATCCTATTTAGGCTAGGAAAATGGATCACTTACTCCCTATAAGCAGAAATTTAATTTAAAAAAAATGGGGAGGGAGCGCTTCTTAGAGATCCAGAGGCTACTGGGGCTAATCCGTCTCACTAGTGTAAGATGTCTCGCTGCTGTGGGCCACCACGGAGGTTAGCCAGCGCAGAACACCCTAGGCAATCTCTGTCCGAGCTCAGAGGGCCACGTTACCTACGCCATGGGCCAAGGTGAAGCTTCTACATTTCAATCCACAACCAATCCAGGCCAGATTTACCTGAAACATCAGCACTGGCAGAAGTACCATTTACACCACGCATCGGTTTGCAGGGCTGGCACCTCCCCTTAATACAGTGGGAGTTCAGCAGCACCGGTATCCAGGCCTGGCATCCACGGGAGACACCAAAAACAGGACCTGCACAATTTTCTCATCCAATGTATTTATTTCTCTGAGCAACACGGTACATACCACTCCAGCTAACCCAGAGAACAGGTTGCACCCTGCCAGCCCGGTCACTGATGGGCAAGACACTTCCTAGAGTTTTCCTCCCCAAAAGCCTTAAAAGTAGCCTTGAGGCCACCACAAGCAAATGGGGTCACAGTCCGGCACAGAAGCGGCTAGCATCTGAGCAGGACAGCCTGAGCAGGGTCAGTACAGCAGCAAGAGGGCAGCATTTGGGCCCACAGCAAGCAAAGCCAGGAGCGCTAGGAGATAAACGCATTCGGGGAGGGCAGGGGAGGGGAGATGTTATTCAACTTTCACATGGCTTACCATAAACTACATCTCACCCCAAGCTACTTTTTTCCTTCCCCAAGCTATCAGATTGCACTGCATGGGCTTATTAACGCTCCACTGAGGCTGAGATCTCTGTACGGTTCAGCATCCAGAGTAGCTACCCATGTGTGAAGAGAAACCATTAATCTAAATTGGGTTTTAGCTTTAAATAATTAAGCTCAAGTAGTATGCTTTATATTTCTGCTCAGAGCATGCAAGACACAGCAGAGTCCTGCAAGCCCATCTGACGGCTTCCCAGTCATGGCTTATTCTTAATGAGGCATCCTGGTTTTGGAGGGGGAAAATCTATTCCTCCTGTCGGCACCATTGGAGGAGGGGGACCACACGCACAGCACAGTGGAATTTAATTTCTTATGTGATCTCTTTGCACAACAACTACATCCAAGTCAGATAAGAGTTTCAAAAATACCACAATATGAAATCATGGGAGATAGGAAATTACTGCTTTTTATCTTTCCTGCCCTTGCATTTGTCAGTGCTAATGCACTACAAATTAAGACTTGCCTCCACTTAGATAGATTGCCAGTATGGCAGTTCCTACCAGTCAGAGTTCCCGTGACAAAATGGTCTAATGAGATCTCTTAATGGAAAATGCTATCCATGGAAAAAGGACGGTTTTGCCAATAAAATCGCGTCTAGCAGTTCTGCCAGAATAGAGGGAATGCTGGTGAAAGGTGGCTGGGTTTTCCACCCTCTTAGATGATTTATATTACAAAAAGTTTTAAGTACAGCCTCACGGTTGGATGTTCAAAGGTACTTAGATCCTCCTGGGCTGGAATGAAAAATTGAAAGAAAAAAAAAAAAGACATCATCATTCAAATATTACTTACTTCTGGAAAGACCTAAATCTTATCTTAGACACTCCCAGTTCCTTAAACAAGATATCAATGCTGAAGTTGCAAAAACCATTACATACTGTAGCAATGCTCTTACTTTAAAGTTGATTTCATGCTGTGGACAGGTGCCAACCTATCAACCTGCGGACAGGTGCCAACCACAGAGCACCTACAGCCTCGCCTCTAGAAACACAAGCTTCCTACAAATTCCCTGTTTAGATTTGTTTCAGAAAAAAAGATTTGGTTCATGGCTTTGAGTTGAAAATACACCGGTCTTCATGCTCACATCTCAGCCTCACCATTTGGCTTGTTAAGAAAGCCCTGTTAGATCTGTTGGCGATTTTCCGCAACGGCCACTGTTGCGTGGCCCGTGGGGATTCAGCAGAGACCATCATGCATGGAAGACAGTGCCGTTTCAAGCGGCTGTTCAGAGCTGCAATCTTACTAGTGACCCTGAGACAAAAGTCTCCATCACTTACATATCAACCCATCCTTGTAACTAGCAACAAAACAAGCCACATGGCAGGAGACCAGCTTTTCCATTTCTCCCGATTTAGCAGAAGCTGGGAATTATTGGGCAATTTTCAGCAAACTGTGTCAGCCTGTGTTTAAATCAGAAACACGAACAGCTTCTCAAATCAATTTTCAAGTTTCCTGAATTAAGCCTTTTTCCAAGTATAGCGATACTTTTCGAAAAGCCAATAATGGAAAATAACCACATGATAACCTTTGGTAAGTTCTCTCATCTAAAACCTTTTGTACTACGTCCAGTGTGAATTGGTTTAGCTTCAACTTCCAGTCATAAGTTTTGATTGTCTCTCTCAACTGGACTGAAGAACTCTCTATAATTAAATCCTTTTAAATATCTGCAGCTGTCAATGTACTGTCAGTTAGACTAAGTACATTGAGCTTTTTCTTCTCTCTTTAGACACTTCTACAGATCTCTTTTGCACCTTCTCTGATCCGTCAATGCTTTCCTCTAAGAAAACATTCAAGAAGCGGCAGCTACGTCACTGCAGATACGTGGATGAAATAACCTATTGCTACTTAGGAATCTTATGTTAGTCCACTTTCCTGAGAAAACAGAAGTTGTGTGTTCACACAGTCTATCCATCTTTCAGTCACCAGCCCATGTGTGAGCCCAGTGGCCAACTTCAACCAAATGTGATACAGACCCAGAGATAGCAAATGTAATTGAGCTCCTACAAGTTTTGTGAGAACCAGTGACCGAGAAGGGAAGGAGACCCAAATGGGCACTGTCAGCGAGGGAAACGCAAGGACTGGCCTCACAGTTATCTACCCTGCTCACAGTTATCTACCCTGCTCAGCTTGTGGCTGACCAGCACCTCTGTAATGCCAAACCAGTCAGAGTGCTCGATGTGTCCTCACCAGAAATCTCTGCTGCCCTTTTAAGCATTGCATTGATTAAGTTATCATTTTAGCTTCCTCGATCAAAACATCATGAAGTACTAAGTCAAACATCTTTTAAAGTGTATTATGTTTGAACAACTATCTTCTATTAAAAATATCTACAGTTCTATAAAAAAAACATCAAGTTAGTTTGACAGAATCCACAGATATGTATGACTTGGCATTACTAATATTATGACTTCCTAATCAAGTTCTGCATGAGGCTTGCAAGTGTTTTATTCAAGGTTCATAGGGAGGTGACTAAGCCCTATACACCTAGGTCATGTCCTTTGCTCTCCTCCTACCTCCAGGAATTTTCCCTGTCTTTCTAAAGTTATTATAAAACAACATTAAAAAGAAATTCTTCCTCAGACAGCTCTTTTAAAGCTCTAGCATGCAAATTATCCAAGTCTGTTAATGATAAAAAAGGCTCTAACTTCAAAAGTTGCAGTTCAGCCTTCTCCTGGCTTTTCAGAGGAACGAGACGTTTTCATAACCATGTTCTCAAACAGTTATATTACTGTCTGTCTTGCAAGGCAGAACTACCTGAAACTCCCACACTTACTAAAATGTTCTTAAAAATAGCCTATTATTTGTGACACTTTCTAAATTCTTTGTCCGAATGATTCAGCTCAGAACTGCCTTTGGCTTGGAGAACACCTTTTAAAGCAAAAAATATGCATATATGTATCTATAAAAATACATACCTATATATAAATGCATATATATATATATACACACAAACACAAAAACCTTAATGTATTTTAGTGGCTTAGACTGGATTACACTTGCATGTACTAAATATGATTTAGTTATGATTACTTCCCCCTAAGAAAGCCCTCCTTTCTAGTTCTGGCATTTCCCTTTTTATGATGGAGTGTTTTCAATGTCTGCATCTCCCAGATGAAGGCTAGTACAGAATTCCTCTTTGCTGCTCGCACCCCACTCTGAGTCATCACATTTTCATTTCTGTTCTTTAACATTTTTAAGGAAGTTTCAACACAGAAAACCTGAGAATTCACCTCATATCTCTTAGCTTGAATTCCCTCTGAAGTCAGAGGGACGTTTCTTCCGAATGCTCTAGGTACCAGCTTCCAGAGGGGACTGCTCTAGCCTCACCCAAGCTACCCAGTCTTGAACTTTGTATCCTGCTTTACCTACAGTACTATTCCCCTGCCATTTTGCACATTTTATCCTTCTTAAGCAGCTGATGACCACCAATTATGCATGATTCACATCTTAATCACATGGCCCACGCCACCAAAGCCAGCGAGAACAAATTCATCGTCACAGACGAGCAATTCCAATTCCAAGTAGACAAATGTGCACTAGCCACTGCAAGGTAAAGCTAGCCCACGCACTGCGAAGGCCTAAGCAAAGCACCATAGCAATACTGTGTGCAAGCCCCGTAACCAGAGATCGTGGGCTCAACAGCCTCCTAGGAAAGACTGTAATACTCCTAGACCTTGGCAGGAGACATCTCCAGAGACTGCGAGGCAGAATTTCAGTCCAGCTTGTTGACAGAGGCAATAAGGCTTTATGTGCTCTGCCTGAGAAGAATTTGGCTAGAAATCTTCACAAGATCACATGAAAAGCACATTTAGGGAGTGAGGAGTGTATACAACAGAGACAGACAGGCTCCAAATCTATGAAGCACTAATATTTTCCATTTGATAAATTCAGTTAGAAATCCATAATGTCTCTCTTCATATAGTTCCCATGGGGGTCAGGATCAGTGTGAAAACTGCCACAGGGCCACAGCAAGCCTGACTGTGCCATCTTCGCATGAGAGCCCCCAGTCCAGGAGACAGGGTCCTTCATTAAAAAAGAAAAAAGAGAGAGAAAAAAAAAAAGAGGAAGAGCAGCAACTAAAATAAGACTGAAGTTCAGCCTGCTCACCCAGGCCTACTTTCCAGATCCAGAAAAAGCAAGAGCAGCAATTCCATAAGGGTAAAAGGCATCCACACAAAGGAAACTCAGTAAGGTCGTGCAGAAAATGGTTTTAGTATTGGGAGGGATGGGGCGAAGCAGTCCTTCTCCTGTTATTTATCAGCTTCCCACTAGAGATGCATGTTGATGGACTCAAGGACTGACAGGACCAGCTCACAACCTGCTTTTCCACCAGAATCTCAGGAATGCTGGCTTGGACCTGTTTAACGAAAGGGGCCCAACTTGTGAAGGCCCTAAGGAACAAAAGAGATTCGGTTCTTCTGTTTCACGTAGGTGCTACTTTAGTTTTTGGGTAATGTGTCGACATGCCCCCCAGCAGGCACCTCACATGACATCCAAGACAGGAACGCAGACAGACAAAGGCAGCTATTTGTTGACAGGTCTCCAGATTTCCCAGAGCAAGTCCTACCGGTGGAAAGGCTGCCACAGGACACAGCCCTGAAAACCATTTCAATGGTATCATTAATGAACAACACGCTCACATTTCATCCTCGTGTATCAAAAAGTAAAGGTGCCCTTGTAGTTAAAAGCTTCAGTTGGGAGGTGAGGGAACAGAGCCTGATTCTTGTTTCTGCCACATGCTTCCTAAGTGACCTTGGGCAAGTTATTTCATTTCGCTTGAAACTTGTAAGCATAGGCAATTTCCCAGCCCCACAACATTAGACTACGCAAGTTTGTACAGTTCCAAAAATCTTTCCCTTGCTCATTCTTTTTTTTTTTTCCCACATCAGATACATTACATTAATGCAACAGACCTGAACATACAATTGTACAATTCTTTTATGAAAATGAGGAGCTATATTTATTGAATTGTCCAGAGGAGAGGCAGACATACCAAAGCAAATACAATCACTAAGTGCTTGCAAAAGCGAGGCGTTCGGAGTACTGTGGAACTAAATTTGCCAGGAGAAAACCAAAGTCTTTACAGGCTTTTTGAATCCGATCAGTAATAAGACAACACAGCGCACGGTGAAAGGCTGGAAGTTCTCTATATGAATTTCAGTAACCCAATTCTTATTCCTAGGGCTGTATAAAAACAACCCACACAGCAACTTTTCCTGGAGAGTTTGTCAGGTCTTGTTGGTTCCTCTCAAGGAAAAATGTACTTTTAATGAAAATACCCTTAGCAAGGAAGTGTGAAGGGAAAAATAGATAGAAAATATATGTATCCAGGGAAGAGTCATTTCTACATGGGAAATCTTATTCCTACAAAGTCAAAAAATCTGCAACTTATAAAATCTAAAAATCCAAGCCAAAGAATGTGTGGAGAAAAAAATCAGTAGAAATAAGTAACCTATTTAACTGGAAGTTTACATGTTGAATACTATCTACCTTACACACACAATAATCCTTTTTCATTCTTCAGTTCTAGGTCAACATGAATAAACTAAAAACAGGGCAGGGACGACAGATATCATGAGCCTTTCACCTCTCGAGGGCTTGGTGTTGTATTTGCTTCCACATCAAACGCTTTCTTACATGTCCAGCTAATGGTTGCAGCTGATATGTTGATTATCAGCTAGCCTAATAAAAGCCATGGGTGCCCTCTCTCTGCAAACCTGGCTAGATTAGTGCTTTGAGAAGCAGCAAATCATCAAGATGGCTTCCTGCCATTCTTTAGGAACCCATGTAGTTTTGAATGACCCAACATAGGGGAAAGGTTTTGATAATTTTACCAGGAACTTTACAACGTAACAAACTAAAAGCAAAAACCCTGAGGGGAGAAAAGGGAAGAACACAGAAGCATCTTCTAGAGGCTGTGGGGTGTCTACAGCAGAAATGCCCACTGTGTGAGACGGCTGAAACTAAAGGCTGAACAAGGAGACACTCCATCATAACTAGCCTGGGCCCTTATGGGATTTCCTTGATTGAATTTCACAGGATGCAGCCATTGCAAATGTCTCTTCATTACTCACAAAAGCAATCTAATGAGCCTCACTACTTTGATTAGGGCTAACATTTGGTTTGGAGAACAGCAAATGGATAATACTATTTCCTGGAAAAAAATGTTGGCATGGAAGGACATATTGTTTTGATTAATGCTATTGAATAATGAGGCCGTTGAGCAATCCTAGGTCTAACTTCCTGGCTCCCACTACAAAAACAAAGAATGCCTAATTTTACCTCTGCTGAAGAGCACTTTGAAACGTATTTAAAAAAAGAAATAATTGGGATTAGACTTAGAAGCTGAAATATGAAAATATACAGAGCTCAGTAATGCTGAGGAATCAAGAATAGCCTTTGCTACAAATAAGCCACTTCAATCTCCCCAGATTCCTAAAAGTAAACCCAAAGCGCACAAACAGCTGTTGGCATGGTTCTTGTAAGGCACCCCTAAAATGGCTAAGAGATACGCACACTGCTGCACTACAAGAAGGCAAGTAAACAAAATAGCAACACCACACCATCTTCTTCCTTTGTTATACTATGAAGTTAAGGCACAGATTATAAGGATCATGTTACTTCTGTACCGTACAACCACTGTGATTCATTCTAGTATTACTCCTGCCCTAGCTGTGTGCTCATGTAGCGATACGATGTCTCTTCTTACAAGGTCTTACTTGATGTAGCCTCAAACCTTCCAGGCATTATGAGACTTTCACTCCGTACCAAAAGCCCGTTAAAAAGTTCACATAAAATATGTATTGGTATGCTAGCAATGTGAAAGGTGCAATTTGAACGCCATAATTACAAGCCAAATGCAAAGTAAATCCCGCGTAAGTGGACACCGACAAGCGTGCGCGAGCCCAGGTGCGCAGCAGGAAGAGCAGATGCAGAGCAGCGCCGAGTAACAAGGCACCGCGGAGCCCAGCGCCGACTGAAAGGCAATATCACAGAGCAGCGGCAGGCCTGTCCTCCTGCTGCCTCTTCCATCCTTCTCATTAAAACTCCACCGGGCTCCGTTCCTAGAGCATTTCATTACCTTTTACTACCAATTACTTTTACAGCTTTCACCTGATATATTTAACAAACACTTAATACTATATAATGTTGCTCACATGCATCAAACGTTCTGGATATCTACAATGATACTCTTCTCTATTCTGTTACTTGATAAACAGTGTATGACTGTAATTAAGGGTAACATAGTTAATATAAACAGGACTTTAGCTTTGCTGTTTTGGCAGTTATATACATTGACTGTACAAAGTTATGCAAATCCAAGCATTTAATTTAAAGATGTAAGAATGTAAGTTATAGTCACATTTGTGAGACTGCAGATTAATTTGCAACATGAGTCATAATAAATAAAATATACAAACGACCTCCCTCTCCGTGCCATTATGCATTACAAATATTCTGGGCGAGTATAATAAAGACATTTTTTTTCCATTTATCTGATTTTTTTTTCAACAGGGCCAGAATTGCATCCTTTGTTTAATGTGTGTTTTTAGGAAGATGTACCACAGAAAAACGCAGAGGGAATCTGAGTCAGGTATAGGGCTTGCGGGGGGGGGGGGGGGGGGGGGAAGGGGGCAGAAAAAAAAGTAGTTTAATCTTTATTGTTAAGTAGGTGTGTTTGTGTATTTTATAGCCTGTGTTTTACAATCAAATTCGGGACTTGAAAACATTAAGCAGCTAAAGTAAGTTTTGTTACTTTAAAACCAATAATCTTGCAAAATATATGACCTCTATGCAATTATATGATGGAAACCACCAGAGAAGTTCTTCTTTCAGACTGCTACTATTACTTTAAACAATGGAAACTGTTTTCAATTCAGGTTACCTGCCTAGGGGCTGAATTCTCTTACCGGGTAGGTACAGGAACTTCGGTCAGAGCACCCAACATAACTGCCTGCTGCAGCCGGACGAAGGCAATGAAAGGGCTTTCCAAGAAGTCAACCTCCCCAACCAGCACATTGGAGGCCTCTGCATCACGAGGCAACTTCTTCATAAATTTATTCTTCAGCTGCATCAGTAAAAGAGGAAAGAAAACAAAATGATGGCTTGTTGAGCACGCAAACAGGAACGTGCAAAATGTGCAATAAAACTTACCCAGGTTTCACCCACGTTTCCTCCTTGGTCATAATATATCACCTTATATCAGTTACATAACCACCTTTTGGCCATTATGATTTGTCCCCATATGGTCTACTGAAAGACAGACAAATACATCGCTACTTACTACAGCTTTCCTCCCATTATAAATGCAAGGCAGAAGCCAGACTGAAGAAGCACACAGCCACCCTTCCATTCATGTGAATCCAAATGGTCTTGCCAAGACCACCACCACCAGAAGAGCTACACTGACATTGGGACTTTGAGCTGTGATGGCGCTGAGAAGCTTCTGCCTCTTGCAGCGGCTGTTTCTGTTGTTTATGGACCTGAGATGGCATTACTTTAGGGAGAAAAACACGTGCAGCACTGAGGAAGACCAGTAGACGTGGGCTGAGTTTTAAGAAGAAAACACTGCATCAACTCAGTGCCCAGCAAACTGTGTGACAGGGAAGGCCAGGCACTTTCAACGAGTGAAAGGTAACTTCTTCACAATCTACTGTGCAAAATGGCCCCCGAGGGAGGGACATCCTTCCAGCAGACCAAGCCAGGAGCTGAGCACATGCATTTCTGCGTGTCCATGTCTTTGCAAGGTCTACGTGAAGGACCAAGTTTAGCATGCCTGTGGCTTCTGCCCTAATGGAAACTTAGCTTTAGGTCCTCTAAAGCTGCTGTCCCTGTTGCCTGTGCAGGCCAGCACATGAAGAGTCACTGGGCCAAAATAGCAGGTGTGCTGTCTTTTAAACCGCACCAACAGTCCCACGAGGTGCCCGGGCAAGAGGCCAGCTCCTTACTGCTCCCCTGGCATCGCCAAGTCTGCCACCCTCGCTGCTGGCTTCCGGGCCAGAGGCCAGGCTGGAGGGTGGCAGGAGAGGCCTCCTGCCAGCGCTCGCCCTTGTTCTCGGTCCTTTCAAAGGGCAACGCTGGATGGCTGCTACCTCCCTCACCTAAAGGTCAGAAAGGAAGAGAAAGTCTTGGGAAGAAGTGAAGTGAAAAGGGGCACTTCTGAAGAAGAGGAGGGAAATCAGAGAGGGTTTCTGAGGAAAAGCAAAGCGGTAGGCCTAGACAGACAGACCAAGGTGTGGCGAGGGGAATGAGGAAGAGAACAACTTAAATCCATGAAACCCCCAAACACTGAAAGGCAGCAGACAAGGTTGCTAGTCGTTGTGTAGCTAAAAGATCTCTGGTCTTTCCGCCATCAGCTGAACATCCACTGCTCCATCATCAAGGTACTGCAGCTGATGCTTTATCCTGCCGCAGCCTTTCCTAATTTAATCTCTCATAACAGCTTTCTATCAGACAGAATAGTCAAGAACCTCACACAAAAGTTTAAAATTAAGTAAATGAACTGCTGGCATTTGCAATACACACATAAGCAGCTGAACACACCACTCTGCCTGACCCCTCACTGTTGAAAAATCAGTGTGGCCCATTGGCAAAGTAAAGATACCCATTTTGGCAGAGCTACCTACAACTCACAGCAGCTCACAACCTGGCTCCGTGAACTCTCAGAAGCCCCGAACTACATGCCGCCTGATGGCTTTAATATTTATAAATTAGAAAACGTTAAAGGCACAAGGAAAAATTAGGCTTACGGTAATTCCCCAACAGAATTTTTGTTACTTTAAATTGAGGTTGTCGGTTATTCACTGCTTGACAGTACATCCCTTGGAAGACCGAGCAAATGACAAAACGCTCAGACGTGTATTAGGGACATACTCTGCAGAGACAGTCAAGGAATACAGCTTCTCCGGAAATTCTGACAAGACTTTGATGGGCCAGGAGTTGCCTGGGGGGGAAAAAGCGAGCAAGTGTCCTCCCTATGCATGCAAACCAGGGCAAGGCTGCTGCCAGAAGAGAGGAGAGGTCACAAACCCAGCAGCAGGAGAGGATGCTGTTTCCCAGCCCCCCTTTTCTAGGCAGCATGTTGGATTTTTTTCCCCCCCAGGCACCCTCAAGAGACACAGAATCACCCCCTTTCCCAGGCAGCCAAAACAAGATTTAGCAAAATAACCTTCCCCACGCTCACCGAAAGCATTTTTCTCACGACCAGTCCGCCCCTACTTTTCCTGGAAGAGTCACGTTTGAAAGTGAAGACAGAGAGCAAACACCTAGAAACTTACTGATGCTTTTAAATGTGGTATTTTCCCTCTCAACTTTTGGGCTAAGATAGAATTTGGGAGCAATGTGGTGCGCCGCCACTGCAGGGCCACAGCCACTCCACTACTAAGGTCCCACAGGCTGATGAGCTGCGCGCGGCATGAGGATAAAAGCGTGATGATGTCTAACTATTCTGTTAAACAGGCTGAAAGACCACCTGCATTAAGGAACAAAACCAGGCTTTCTCCGATCAGCTGTTTATTCCCAAGGGCTCAGGTTACCCCTTTTTAAAGGATTTTAAAGGAGCAAAGAGAACATAAGATCAAAATCACTGCTGGAAAAGGGCAGATTATTTTGAAATGCAACCAAGTAATCAGAGAAGGCAAAGATGGCACACAAAGAACCCACACATTTCAACAACTATTTTGAGGCAGAAGATATTCAGATGTGAGACTAAAATCCTGTGGCCAGTGAATGTGCTGATCACTCCTCTAAAACTGATTTTCTTATTCTCCCAGGTTGCTTCAGCATGTCTTTCCAATAATGTCTTTCTAGTCTTGTTCTTGCCTTATTCTCTCATTATCTATGACTGCTCCATTGTCCTCAGTAACACGAGCCTGAATTGTTACTTTACTTTTTTTTTAAATCCAGTTCTTTTTTTGGATGTTTTTCTAGTGTTCTCTCACTTCCTTCCTTGCACACATTAGGCTAATACAGAATTCTCTATTTATCCACCTAAATCTTTTCCTTTTTCTTCATTAACAATGACAACCGATGTGCCAGAAACATTAAAAAAAAAAAAAAAACAGTTGGTGAAGCCACCATAAGCATGTGCCAGCACAATTGCACTACTCGCTTTGGAGCTTTCTCATCCTCAAGGCCTAGATTTTTGTCCATTTGAAAAACAAAAGCAGCGGACTTGGAAAGAAAAGGTTGTGTCTCAAAGCAAAACAATCTAGTAGCAGGCAAGTCTGCTCCCTGCACCTTGCAAGCAGGAGGCCTGCCCCAGAGGTCCTCTTAAGGACCCTGCGTGTCGCTGCCCAAGCAGCAGGAAAGCCTAAAGCCCGGGAGAAGCGCCGGTGGAGTTGACACAAGGTGAATTCACCAGCGAGGAAAGCAGCACTGGGAGCTCAGTCACGGGATAAGGAGCGCTTCTAGAAAAGCAACAAAGCATCTATTGCGTCACTGAACAATAGGGCTAAAAACTAGAGGGAAACAAGCTTGGAGAGAGACCTGAAAAGCTTTATGTGTGCCTTTCCAGCAGTCCTTCTCAAGCCATCCAGATGGTACCCAAGGTCTAATGCTGTGCTCGTCACCATTAGATCAGAGAGCCAGAAGAAATCTACTGACCAGCATCGTTCTCATCAGCCAGCTGCCAGAGTCACTCTCATTTACGTGTCTTCCTCAAAGTGTAGATACAGCTTCATACTAAAAATAGTTCCTTACAGCCCCCAAGGTTATTCTTCTAATCTCAGCACCTACATACTATAATTGTACCGCAGTGGACGTGAGCAGGCTCACAGTGCGCTAAAACATGCATCATCTAGCAGACAAAGTATTAACTAAGCCCAACTCTGGAGAAAAGTCACCAATTGCTTCTGATTTGATAAAGGGAAAACACTGCAGCAGCAGCAGATGAGCTCTAATTAAAACAAACAAACAAACAAACAAAAAACCCCATTCTCCTGGCTCTTTATCAGCATCTTCCTGGCACTCTCTTGAGCAGAGGTTGCAGCTTGGCATGGGATCGCACGTCTCTCTGCGAGGCTATTAAATTAGCTCAAGCAGGCCTGCTGCGTGGTAGGGCGATGGCAGTTGCACGGCTCTTAGCCCTGGCTTTCCCCGGGAGCAGCAGCCAGAGCTCCTGCAGCCGCAGCCACGCTCGCGGGGGGCACCGCTCCTCCGATCGCGCAAGCTCTGAACAAGCTTAGCACGCAGGCCGCATCCTTGCAGCCGGGGAGGGATTTCTGAGGGTGCTCAGATGCGAGACAACTTTGTTTTCAACTGCCCGCTTCAGCAGCAGCAGCAGCAGAATTAACTTGGAGTTGAAGGCTTTTGAAAATCCTGCCCTCCGTCGGTTCCCGAAAAGCCCTTCACGCCGCGTGATCTTTGGAGATGCTCTGTATTCGCCTGGCTAACGGTGAACGGTGAGGGAGGATGTCCTGCCAGAAACACAGCTAGGGGGTAACGTCAGAGCAGGACGTGAATCCCTAATGAGCATTTCCCTGGGCTTTGCCAGGGCGACTCGAGGAAGCAGAAAAATGGAAAAAGTCTGATGAAAAGGCACAAATTATAGATGCAGCAGGAAGAAAAACACTGGAAGAATCCTACTCCCACACACCTCAGTCAGGATTTTCACCAGAGAAAATGTTTAATAAACATCAAGGGGTTTAGCGAAGAAAGCGTGGAAAAGTTTTTTGGGGAAACTAGGGACAGAAGATACTGAGGAGGTCGCAGCTCCACAATAAAGCATATGTTCAACTTTGCTAACCAGACTGGTCGTGGGCTCCTGTGTTTTCCTGAACAAAGATGATATGTGCACACCCTCAGGTACCTTTCCTCATCAGAAGGGACCAGAAGGAACTCAAGGCCTGCGGTTGATCGGCTCCCGAGGTCCAGGGCATCGGCCTGCTCAGCCTCCCCTCCGTCCAGCCCATCAAAGCTGATTTTGAAGAAACGTCTTGAAGGTGTTTTTTGCTCCAAATGACTTTTGCAGCAGCACACAAAACTTTCTTAAATCTTTTATCAGCTCGCTGATGGGAATGTTGTAGTCAGCACTTATGATCCATTTTGAACCGTTCCCCGAAGAAGCTTCAGAAGAGGTCCGAGCCCTCAGCAGCACCAGAGAGCGAGGGATGGAGGGAGGGATGGAGGGAGGAAGGGAGCCCTGCAGCTGGAACCGCTGTGCTCCTTTCGCCTGCCCCCTGCTAAATTGAACACTGTTCTAACCTCACCGCTAACGTTACGTTAAAGGCCAAGGATCTTTGCTGCTGTATTTGCAGAAGGGCACGGTAACCTGAAAATCACAATTTCCCTAAGTGTATTTTAACACTGTTATTATCAGCATCACTTAAGATTTATTGGAAACGAAAGCAATTAGTAAGCACACACTGCTTTTATTGCATCTGTTCGTTTACTCTCAGTCACTTTGTCTGGCTCGTCCTCTCAAAAATGTTTCCCCTGCTGCAGAGGCTGCTGAACAGCTCACAGCGCAGCTCTGCCCTGCTGCCGTTTTTGGCCCGACTTGCTGGAGTAATGGGAAACCAAGGGGACAATCCACAAGCGGGGGAAGCATTAAGGGGCATTTGTTGCAAGCAACTGCACCCAGCAGGGCCAGGAGAGGGTCCAGGCACACTACGTGCCCCTGCACCTCCTAGCAAGATTTTCAAGAACAATTTAAGGGGCCAAATCAGATGGATTTTTCTAAGTCACTCAACGGGGCCAAATATTTTGTAAAGAACGGAAAGCCTCTTCCGTTACTTTGGGAGCACCTAGCACAACCGAGAGCTTTGCCTAACAGCAAAGAGCAGGAAAAGAGCCGCTTAGAGGAACACACACACGGCTCTTGTCTGCAAGCCCTGTGAGCCCTGTGCAAAGCATTTGGAGGTTTCACCAAGGCAAAGAGAAAATTCGAGGCAAATGGGAACTCCTTTACGTGGGTCACTTTTACATGGTCACTTCAGCGTGTACACTCACATGCCCTCTTTTTCCGATTTTACCAAAATAGGAAGCTTTTGCCGCTCTACCCTGTTTGAAAAACCAGCCCTAAATGGAAGGAGGGCTGGGGCAAAAGAAAACCTGTTAGAAAAGTGAGAGGCTATGATTTGTTTGAGTGTTTCTTCTATGTGCAGATCAGCTGCCTTTACGGGATACCACGACTGCCCTCTCTAGACAGAGGCTGCTGAGTTTGCAGCAAGGAAGCCTCAACAGCAAAAAGGGGGAGAAACAACATTATGCGAGCCTAATGCTTTTGCAAAGGTACAGTATAAAATGAATAACCCCCATTTCCATTACAATAACAACATTAATAAAGCAAATTCAGAACTAAAAGGCCATCCATTGACTTTATCTAAGGAAGCTATTTGTAATTCACAACCAGACGCTAACTTCATAACGTGCCGTCCTCCACTCGTGCAGGGTCTGAAGTGCAAACCTGGATTCCCCCTCCCATTTGCAGCATTTAGTTGCTGTCATCAGCGGAACTGAGTAAGCAAACACCACTGGCGTGAAAAATGGAGAATGCTGTGCATTTGGCAAAAATCAAAGTGATAGTTTCTGAGCTTTTGCTTAAAAGGCCAAGAAGGCAGCTTTTGGCAAACCCACTCCGGAACAGCAAAGCTACCATGGCTACCCCATCCAGCAGGTAAAACGTACACCCCCTCTTTGTTTTCTTTACGCCCTTCATCATTTTACCAATCTCCCTGCTCTTCCCCTTGAGCTGTACTTTTTCAAGCTGAAGACACCTAGATTATTTAGTGTTTCCAATGGACAGTCCATTCAGGAACGATCTTTTTCACCCTCCCATGTACCATTTCTAGGTTCACAAAAGTCAACACCCTTCGACACTGCGGTATTAAAAATAGCCAGCGCTGGGTATGGGAACAAAGAGGAGGGGAGGAATCCACGAGAAGGGTAGGGTACGATTTTGCTGCAGCCATGCTCTTCCACATGACCCCAGGAGAGAGCTAATCAGCACGTTTTGACTCTTTGCAAGGTAGGAGACCTCACTCAAACTCACTGAATGCAGCTATTCCCCCCAAAGTGTGGCAAAAGGTGGGCATTCAAAATAAACGCTGATCATACAGATTACCGCTGCAAGCCTAACTGCCTGCCCCAGGTGTATTACTAAAGGAAGGCTTCACGTTCCCTGATCACAGGGAAAAGGGACCCAGTTCCCCAAAGCCCATCGCCATCCAAGCCAAGCACGGCACGCAGAGTCCTCCAGCGTGCCAGACAGCAGCCGCTTGCGTAATATTTCACTCGCAGGGTTCCCACATCTGAGCACAGACACATAGCGCTTTTGTACTTAAGAAAGACTAATTCCCTCAGGAATCTGAATCTCCCTCGCTCTCCTTCTCTCTCAGCATTTCTGTATCTATCCACATATACGTTTAAGATGACCTACCCATAATTTATCCCCCGAACGCTTACCCAAAGGGGTACCTGTAATGCTCTGTGTTTTGCCTATGCACCAAACCCCACTACCCAGGAATGCTTGAGACGTGCACTGCTGATACACTAAAACCAAAACCGATCGCTGGCTGCATTAAAAAAAGGCCAAAGTAAATTAAATTTCAGTTAACTAAACTTCCTAGAAACATTTCCTTTCCTTGAGAAAGGTGGCAGTGAGCTGTACCAGAAGACAGTCGTTTATTTCCATTTGAGCTCCATGGAGTGAAAGTAGGTCATCCAGGCTGACGGACCTAGAAATTAGGAATCTCTGCTGGTGATTACAGAGATTAAGAGATGCTATTCAAACAGTAAAAGCAGTAAAAGCACCCTCACCATTAATCAATGGCCTTCTTTCCAAACAGCGGGGACCCACCAGCTCCCTCCCTCTGCAGTGGTCCCTCCAGGAAGGGCAGGAGGGTTTCTCTCAACCAGGCCAATTTCTTTTTTAACTTCAGAGCTGGCTTTGGCACAGATTTCCTGTTGATATGGAAACACCGGTTTGCAGAAACACTGCACACACCACAACAAATAAGAAGGGGTTTGTGCCTCTCTCTGACTAAATAGTCCAGCTGACCATATTCATTCGGAGCCTTTTCTTTGTCCCATATGCAAGCTCTTTGCAAGTGGAGTTAACAGCCAGGCCACTACGCTTTCCTTATATCGATATATATCCATGTTGGATATGCTATTGCATCAGCTCAGCAACAACGGGTCCCTGACAAAACACTCTCCCAGATTTTCTTTAAGCATCTCCTCAAGCATTCTCATCTCAAGCATTAAAAATGCCCTAGTGACTCGGTCATTCGGCGCTGCCAAGGACATTTGAACAAAGCCTGACCCAAGGATCTCTCAGAGGACTGGAACCGCAAGCAGTGGCAGTGGTGGGCAAGGACACACCATCCCTAGCTTCCTACAGCCCACTCGCACCACGGCAAGAACGAGGCTGACTATGGCTGTACTCTGGGTCTTCTAAATAACTTCTGTTCACAGCTCTGCCCTGTGAGCTGTAAAAAATAATTTTACAATATTATTTTCAAAGTATTAAGAGTCTATGAATCAAGAGCTAACTTGCGAGCCGTGCTCTAACACCACTAACAAAAAACCATGTCCTATGCACCGTGTAGAGAGCAAAAACCTTGTCCTCCCTAAAGGTTGCTCAAACAAAGAGACACTCTTTTTGCTGAGGATAGAAATGGGAATTCAGGCGATCTGAAAGCTCTGGCCCGCTTCCCACACGACTCCAAGCAAATTGTCTAACCTCTCTTTCCTCGCAACAGAGCGACGAACCGTTGCATACTGCGGTTCCTCACCGGGATCAGCAAAGGTAAAACTGGAGGTACGTTGCCAGATGAGAGCTCATTTCAAATACGGCTTGAGCAATAATAAACACAGCCAAGGCCACTAATATATCCATGGATTAGTCATGTGGGGACACTTTTATAAACTACTTCTTTCAGCTTGCCTCTCCATTTACCTGCACCAGGTTAGTGCAAATTTTTCTGCCTCGTGGGCTAGGTACCGCTAAGCTCAGGATGGTGAGAAAGATGCATCCGGTCAGCCCCACAGAGGCGATCAGTAAAGCATGCATACATGTATGCCCACAGACGCAGCCCACAGGTCGGGTGGATACCCTGTCAAAAGCACGTGCTTCTTCTAGATCTAATGCTGCTGTGGATCAGATTACGTTAAACAACATGGTTATATATTTTTTTAAACAGCTCAAGAAACCTTCTTTAGGTCTTTGATTCTGGTGTTTTTCAACGTGGTGTTAATAAAGGACTTCTAGAAAATAGCTCGGCCTCCAGAGCTTCAGGAATTGTTCTGCCATTAGTGGTACTAGTCTTTCAGATTTACTATTGCTATATCTGGCAATACAGAGCTCAGAGCCTGGGAAAGAATATAAAGCTGAGACACTGATTTAGTAACTGGAAAACAGAAAAGAAGAAATTCTCCAAAAGTACCACTGCTGCTGCTTGTCTTTCTAGCTGCAAACGACCAGGATATTAACTGCAGCCAACGTCACATAAAATAAGGCAAATAAAGGCAAAACACTTCTCCACATTGCTACCTCATGAAGAAAAGAGCTCTGCCAACACAAACACAACAGAATGTTTTTGGATTGTTTGCTTGATATTTTGGCAATCCGTAAAGGATCATTAAGGAAGAGGAGGTGTGTTCCAAAGCCCATCATAAAACAGCAAAACCAGAATTGTGTGTCCTTCAGTGAAGTTACTCGTCCTTAGTGCCAGGTTCCGCTAGAGAGGTTTGAGTCAGGGCCTGGCGTCTTCTGAAAGACCCTTCGGATGCTGAAGCAGCGCCTTTTGCAATCTAAATGCAATGAATCAAGTCGTCATTCTCGGGGCGGAAAGGAGCTGATTCATGCAAATTAACTAGGGAACTAATTTCAATATTCATAAATAATACACTCATAACGGCACATAGCTGTTTGGGTGCTTAGTGCTACCGAGAGACATGAGCCTGGCGGGAGGCATGAATCTAGCCCTTTATTCAGCTACAGGGCAGACTTCCCGCACGCACTGCAGGCGGAAAGGGGAAAATGCTCTTGGGAGCTCCTGTTGTTTCAGTTGTTACACCTCCGGTAATAAGACGTGTTTACTGACCATGGCTGTAGGAACAGGAATAAAATCTTCTTGCTTTCTTCACCTCTCCCCTGCCACACACACACACCCCTCCCAAATTTGCCTCTTGTAGGGATCACTAAATACCAGGTATCCTCAGCGGATCCCAATGCCGTGAAATAACAATTTAAGAGTAAATCACGACTGAACGTGCCTCAGAGACAATATACATAGTCTTGCTCTACCAGAAATCCCAGGCTCGCTGCCGCCTGCGGATGCCATTCTGCAATCGGTTCTATGCAGGGGGCCAGGAAAGGTGAGCAGAGCGCGTGGATAGCCCTGTGCTGTACTAGAGGAAACCAGTTGTTTTCTGCTAGAGAGGTACAGCTACTCCTTTTCCTGCGTTTCACTTATGACAAGAAAAAGAATCAGAGGCAGAGAGCGCGCGCGAGAAGCAAGACGACCCAGCAGAGCAGGACATGGCAAACAAGAGCCTGACGCTTTTCACAACTCTGGCATGGTGCAAAGAAGCCTGGTTTGGTATTACCCCACCACACCAACAACATACTGTTTATGGCAGAGCTTTGATGTCCATGCACCATGTTTCCACTGACAGTAACTGAATCTGCATTAGCAAAAGAATCAACAGAACACTGCCATATTAATTTCCCTTTCAATATACCATCAAATGTAAGTATCAGAGCAGTAGTGCAGCCACTAGAGGCAGTTGAGGAAGGTGGGCAGTGCGTTATGTGTCTGTCCCGGAAACATGAGATCTGAATCACTATTATCGATGTAACTTTTCTGAGAGGTAATCCATAGCTAAAGTTTTTGTACAAATTCTGCATTTTGGTAATTGGCCCTTCCTTTTGTTGTTTCACCTTTAAAATTATTTGCTTTCCAAGAATTAAGGTGAAAAAAAATTCGAATAAGATAACATTTAGAATTTAGCTGACATCCCCACCTTACAAATAACCTAGGGCTTTATTGCACATTTTCACATCATTTTAAGATTTGGTACTATCTTATTCTGATGGCAATATTATTCCATCCAGTCTCAAATATAAGGAAAAGAACTACACAAAACAAGTGAAAGTGTTCTTAGACCATCATTCTTCATGAAGCAACCCGTCCTTTGATAAAGCCGCTAGTCTAACCGCTTATCACATGTCCATAAACCACTTTGTGTCAGAGGGGAGAGAGAGAATTAATAAACAAACATAGAAATTATGGCAAGATTTGTGTGTGTTTGTTTTTAAATGAATGATGATACACTTAAGTTGTTTTCAGAAGACAAGATGACAGCAAAAAGCACAATGATCCTGAAATTATCAAAGGACAGGCCAACCACATAGGTCCTAAATACCATAGCAGTATAACAGAGTCAGCTGCAAGCACTTGGGGTTATACATGCATGACCTTTGGAAAACCCCTAATGTGTCTGCTGTCCATGGTCTTTTTTTTTTTTTTTTTTTAAAACCTTTCAGCCCATGAACCTTCTCCCTCTTCCTCTCTAACTGACAGTCTTTGCCCTGCCAGTTCGGGAACGGGCAACACTTGCTTGGCTGATCCTTTGGAAAGAGCCTGAATGTCCTCTGTTCCTTCCTTGACTCCAGCCTCTTCCAAGGGAGATCCTAAGTTCATTTTCTTTGTCTCTGACAAGAGTTTAATGGTTACGCCAGTAAGAAGATTAACTCTGAAAAGTGTATTATGAAGGCAAAGAGTATGAGGAAAAACAAAACAACAGAAAGATCAAAGCAAATCCAAAGTAAGCAGAGAACACTCCCTACCCTAAGAGCAGGACAAACAACCTCATCTGAGGCAACCTGTCATTTGAGAGGTCCATCTGAGTGCTACGTATGACTTCAATGAAATAATAAGTCTCATGTTATTGCCACTTGCTGTATTCATGTCAGTGTGTCTTGAGACCACAGTCAAATATTTTCTTTCTATATCTTTGTCCTCAGCCCTACTAGCCTTACACCCATCTTTGTACCCTCTGAGAAAGCCACTGAGATGAATGGGGCATGTAACTGGGCCGGCACCTCTGTGGTAAAGCAAAGTCCAGGCCCTCATTACAGAGGTCTCTGTCAAGGAAAAGCTTAGGGTTATGTCTTTTCTCCCTTCCCTGGATCGTTTAATTGTTCTTTGTCATGGGAGGGCAATCCAGTTGCCACCACCTCCAGCCTGTGTTTGCCTTTGCACAAAGGCATCATTCCTGATCCTCTGCAAGGATGCTGCAGGGCAGCACAAAACAGGCCTTGCAAACCTCAAGGAAGGCAGCCTCAAGGAGACTCCTCTGACAGATCTTTTAAGGAAACTCAGATCCATCTGGTGCTCTCTAGTACAACGCACTGCAGTGCCCTGGGTGAGAACCCAAGCAGAGTTAAAGCCTCTGTGTTCTCCTGCGACAGAAGGGCTCTCCCCACCCACGTCCTGCCCTGGCACAGGTCCCTGAAGGCCTGAATGTATCTCTCCTAGCTCAAGGTTCTTAACAGAGCTGTCTACATTAGGAGGGCTTCTTCTGCAGACAGCGAAGGGAATTGTCCAAGGGGCAACTGGCCCCTCTGAAACTTGAATCGACTCTGCAACTCCAGCTCTCTGCAGGGACTCAAAAATAAGCTCAGGAGACCAGGCAGGCACCTCAGAGAAGTGCCTACGTTTGGAGGGATCAGTCTGGGCTGAACAACCTTTTCCTTTGTAGCTGCTTAGTGCCCCTTAAATGCCTTCAAAAGGATTATCAAAAAAAAGTGCCACTTCCAAAAAAAAAAAAAAAACCACCTCCAAGCAGCCATACCCAGGTGACCACTCAATCTCAAGCCTTGCTGCCAATAACAGGCAAACTCCAAAAGGAGAGAGAAGTGGCCAAGCATACTAGGGAACATGCCAACGCATTCCACTCCTCTGCAGAGAGCTTCCCCCTTCCCCTGCCCAGGTGTCCTCTTTTGACCTTTTCCAGGCTTCTTTTGCTCACTCCAAACTTAAAGTTCATCCTTAAAATTCCTCAGTTGTTAGGAATATGGAATTGAATGGAACAATTCAATTTTTGACAATTACGGCCCCCTCTTTGTTAATTCTTATTTCTATGGCAAAGTTCATCTGATCGCTGTCCTCTGTCTTTGCCAAGTCTGCAGAGGACTCACCGCTTCCTCCCAGCTTGGGAGGTCCACGCTGGAGACAAATGCCCAACGAGTGGCGAGGCAATTGCAATGCACCTGAGATCTGCTCCTCCTATGGCTCCATAGGGAACGATTCCAAACAAACATTTCAAAGAAACACCAGGATCATGTGACTGGAGACAGAAGTTCTCAATTCAGATCTTACAACATCCTGGGGAAAGGAGTAGGGAAATCACAGGTGGATGCTCAGGACCAGGACCAGCCTGCATTTCCAAACAGACATGAGGGAACTGTTGCTAAGCAGAGCTAGAGCATCCTATGATGCAGAAAGTTTAAAGTCACTGTGGTAGAAAGCTGGTGCTTGGGTAAGAAGATTCTCACACGTAGGCCAAAGGCTACTGAAAAGTATGGCTGCTTCAAAATACTGGGGTCACTTCCAGCTAGACGTGTGTCCAGTGTTTACCGGCAGGAACCAGGCAGGCTTTACGGAACAAGAACTGTTCCAAGACAGGGTCCAGTGTCTCCCTCCAGGCTGTCTTGTGGGTGGCCGGATCACAAAACCCACTCTGCTGACCTCAGGAAAGGGAGGGTTGGAGGTCCTAATGCAATCACAAAGCACTTTTCGCCAGCCCTTCTCCATAAAGACAGAGACAGAAAGAGAGAAAGAGAAACAAAGAAAGAAAAGGGAAATCTTCTGAGGAGCACCTTTCACAGTTTGAAGTGAGAGCACCCAGAACCTCTGCTTTACTTTTACCCAGGTGTCTTTCTGCTTAATAAGAACCTACTGAAACAGAGAGAGAGAGTATGCTGGTGACAAGCTCACTACATTGTTAATTCCACTACTTCTGTTAGCATAAAAGGCTATAATACTGAAAATAAGAATGGGTAGGCAGGAAAAATGCCAAAGATATATAACAGTTTGTTCAAAGCCTTTCTTCATTTAAAACACACACACACACACACACTACTCTATTTGCAAAAAAAGTGATTGATGAAAGAGCTCAGGTCCCAGTTCTGCTCCAAGCCACTGTTATAAACTAACTTCAGCCTGTCGTAGTTTGAAGACATGCTGGCCTCTGATATGCACAAATAAATAAAAACCGGAATAGCCTCTTTTCTTCAGCAGACTCATAGCTCATTATATGGCCTCATTAACTGTCAGACTTCCAGATGGGATACCAAAATAATGAAAGCCAGCCACTCTGCTGTCAAGGCAAGAAAATCTGTTCTCCTTCCAGCTCCCGTTGTCATAACACCATGAATTATTCCCTTGTCTCCTGTACTGCACACTAAGTTCTGCTCAAGAAAGTTGCCAGGCATCATCACAATTTCGCAGATTTTAACAGGACACATCTTTAAGTCAATCAGTAACTAAAACTGAGATCTAAGGTGATTTCTCAGGCCAGCTTTAAAACACTTACAGTACAAGGGTTCCACTGGGCAAAGTCCATCAGCCAGACACTGGCTATAACTAAACAGCTTTTTGGAACAAGTTAGTTTAAAAGTAACGGTTTTCACTATAAATAGTCAAGCATTATCTATATTGAATGTTAAAAACTGTAGCACACTTCCAAACTGGATTTATTAACACAGCTCACTATTAGCACTACTGAAAAAGCTATTTTTATCCTTGACTCAACACAAAAAGTCCATTACCCGCCTGTGTTTAATACGTCCACAGAAATTTCAGCAAGAGACACAACTGAGAACGTTTGTACTGCAGAGACCTGCTGCAATAGTTAGATCTAGTTTTCTACTGCTTTGCCTATGTAAGACCCCAATTACAGCGTGATTAAAAATGTAATGCACAGCAGCCTTTCCAATGAAAAGGCTGTCTTACAGTCCTACTCCTTCCCCATGTGTGTCTGCATACAATAACGGAAACAGATATTTTGGGGAGAAAAAAAATTATATAGATGCATGCTTGAATGACACTGGGATCAACGTGAAACACCATCTGCACCCTTTCTCTTTCTGTTAAAATAAATATTTTCTTGAATTATTAAAGTAGATACTAAAAGGGAAATTTTTTTTCTCCGTCATATTTATTTTGCACATTCAACGTTATGATGTTTTTTCCCTTATCGGACGTTTCGTCCTTCTGTATGGATTTTTCACATACCAAATGGGAAGATAACATATTTATATTTTTCAGAAGGCGGAAGTAGCAGTAGCATAAAATCACATGCCAGGAGAGGGAAAAAGGACAGAGGGAGCAGACTGAGGAATAGTTGTACCACATTTAATTACTTATTAATTTTTTTTCCTACATCAGTCACATTGTTGTGTCACTATATAGCAGAGTTGCACATAAAAAAAGATTGCGACCAGCCACCATTTGAAGGATTAGACTCATTCTCAACTGGCCAGCATATGCTGCATCATCCAAATAATTTTCCAAAGTAACTCTCATTTGCATTGAGAATAACTATGGGACTAAAGAACACTGAAGGACGGGGAAAAAAGATGCTCCTAAAGAAACAGCTGTGCTTTGAGAATAACCCACTTTTTAAAATCAAGACAAAGGTTTTGTAAAACTTTCACAGAGAACTTATCCAGACACCACAGTAAAAATAAACTATTACCCCTCAGACTCCTAAACTCTCAGAAATGGTTAGAGCACACACAAAGAAAGCCCATACAATATACCATAAACATTGCCCTATTCTGAGAAATTAGTCAAATTCATGGAGACCGGTAAGAAAGGGCTCGTTTCTTTGGGCACTGCAGGCCAACTTCAACTTAACTTTGTAATTCTTCTTCACTTTGAAGCTGTTCTTCTGCTGTCACCTTTTATTAAAGTTGCCTTTCTGAAGTGATGCACAGTTGTGCAGGGTGAAGTAGCATCTCTTATTAGGACAGCTGATGTAGCGGGGATACATTCCCTCAAATGCTCCTGCTCCATCCCAACTCCCTTGTGAATGCATGTCGTGGAGTGCTGCACGGCCGCAGCTACTGTGACCTGGGGCCCCAGCTGAAATAAAGACTCTGCTTTCGGCAGGAACACGATCAGAAAATGTATCAAAAGCTGGATGTTGTCCATTCCCTTCCCGTGGATATCAGCAGGTTGCCAGGCAGCTTCTGTACACGGCAGAACTCGCTTCAGACCTTGTGAGAGTTTAACAGGACTCTGAAAAACTCAGCTCACCCTGCTCGCCCATTTCATCTGCTTCAGTTTTATGGTACAAAGTCTCTCCCCCCAAACATCCAGCTCCTCACCATACACACCATCAAGTGAAGCTCAAATGTGAAGCTTACCTGATCTTTCTCAGGCTTGTCAGAGATGTCGTTCAAACTTGAGGAAGTCAGGTTTCTGTGAGTCATGGCTGGACTGCCTGTAAGAACAATGTCAACACCAATTAAAGGACCTGTTTCAATCCTATCAGAAGAATACAGAGGCTCAGGCTACAGCAACACCTTTCCTTGCGCAAGGGAGGTTCACATGGGGAATTTGAGACCCTGACAGGCTGCTTTCTCTAATTTTACGTGGCACATGGGGTAGAAAGATGCTATCGGTTCATCATCTCTGACCCACAGCATTCCCGCAACTTTCAGCCAAGCAATATTGTCTAAGACCTTTTCACAATTCCTGGCTGTGGGAAAAAACAAACCAGTAACTGGCTGCTGAGGCTGATGCTGCTGGGTCACCCAGGGACCCAGCTACAAAAGTTACAAAGAAAAACACAGAGGCAAACAGATGAAGTAGGCAGCTCCCATTTCCTTTCCAAAGATCAACTGCCCCTCTGCAAGCCTGACAGGATGACAGTCAAACATCAGAAAACAGCTACGTAGGAGCTGCATGCTCCCTTATGGACTACTTTTCCTACTGATTGTTAGGTAGACTGAAGTAGAACTGAAGTAAGACCCATGAAAATAGTCCTAAAGAACTTGGAAAAAAAAAATCCAGAAGTCACTTCTACAATCCCACTAAAAGCCTTTGGAGTTAAAACTGAAGAAACTCAGAAATAGTCTTAATCATAAAAGAAGAAAAATCAAAAGAATAGCCAAAAAGGGGACTGCTGGGATGGATACAGTATTCTAAACCCCAGCAATCAGCATGCATTTTCTTCCCTTCTGAAATTTTTCCATCTCTTCCCGCCTACTCTCACTGGAACCAGAAGCAGAACAACCGGAGCTGTTATCACAGAGTTCCTGACCACGAAAATAGCTGGAAAGACAGAAAACACTCAAGAAAACTTGCACCGAGGCATTTCCCTTCTTCTGAGTTATTTCTAGGTTAGGATGTTTCAAGACGACATTGATTAAGCTTATGGTTAGGTATTCATACAACGAAAGGCCAAACTGTCAGTGTTCAGCAACTCCCAGGGAAAACAAATCTGCTCTCTCCTTACAGGACACAAGTCTGCCGAGCTCTTCAGAATAGCTACCATTAGTTTTTTTACTTAGTCATTTCAACGCTGCTGAGTATCCACGGCTCAGGTCATAGCATAACTCATCTTTCACGGCATGAGCTGACGAATGCCACCATTTAAAAACAGCAGTGCCCCACTATGCATACTGAGCAAAAAAAGGAGTAGTGAGAAGAAGATTTGGACTCCGGGAGTTACATTTTCTTTCCAACATATTCAATGTATGTGGAGGCAGACCTACAGTATTCTTTGTTATGAGCCACAGAACCACAGTATACGTGCCGCGTGCGACCGCCGCATCCAGGAACGGACAGCACAGCAAAAGCAAAGCACAGCTCGATATTACAAAAGGGGGATCCAGCTTCTCCTCCTTCCCGCTATCATTCTGAGCCAGATTTGAGACCCCACCTATCTCTACAAAGTTTTTACAAACGTGTCTACTCATGGAACGAGAAATGCCACTTACAAGACTGGTTCAAGATACATATAATCTTAACCAGTCTCCTATTGAATTATTAGCGAGCCAGGCTTAACAATGTTTATAAATTTTGATTGATGTGTTTGAAAAGAATCCTGTAGGTCAGAGATACACAATGCATAAATAAAATGGGAAAAAAGTGATCAAATGCACTAGTGTCTATTGTGGCTATTACATAATGCACATATTACTTTGCTTTTCTAAAAAGGTGTCCATAACACCTTCTGTATCAGGAACTAATATTTAAGAAACATTTGGTAAAGAGCATAGATGGAAAAAATCAAAATAAAACCAGGTTCTTGGAGTCTTTAAGTCTGTTATTAAAACCCTGGGATTCTTTTTCATGTATCATACCGTTAATTATCTGTTAAAGGTCGCAAAGAAACTGCCAGTTCTGGGAAATCTTTGACAAGTATATCATGTACCCATGGATTCAAATGAAAGAGTGAAGTTCTACGCAGAGAAACACATGGGCGTTTTGCAAATCTGAGCCAATAAAATCAAACCAAGAGACAGGGAAGTACTTTTTCTTAAAAAAAAAAATGTGAAGCTTGTTCACAGATAATTGGTTTCATGCAGCTCAGTGAGTCAAAGCAAAGCTTCTATCAGTTGACCCGAGTGATACTGAGTGAGAGAAATGAAACAAAAAAGTATTCAGCAGAGTTAAACAGATCTGGAGAAGTTCAGAGACCCGCAGAGATGGGAACAGTTGTGGGCTGGTCTCAAAGCTGCATATCCCACACTGTCCATCTGCACAAGGCCGATACGCTGCTTTGCGCGAGCTGTTTATCTGATGCAGACAGAGAGACGGCACTGCACGGCTACGTTTCCTCTTGTTCAAATCTTACTTTGACACCTCCCAGCCCTGGCACTGGCTAATGTCTCCAACTGAGAAGAAACTAAGTGGGGCTTCCAAAAAGCTTTGGGGAAATTTTAGAAAACATTAATGGTTTTATTTTATACCATTGCTTACCACTGTTTTAATGCATTTTATTCCAAGAGCTGCACTATGCAGCTGTAGAGAAAGGCATCTGCTGAAGGTCTTTCTTCATTTTCCGCAGACTGCTTTGGTGGCTGTCCAAATTTCTAGGTCCAGTTCTGGAGTAAACTGACTAAATCGAGGGTCTGTAGCTTTCAAAGCTGATACTTTTCCAGGTTACAAATTTGCTTTGTTTAAGAGAGATCCAAGACTGAATATTCCTTAGGAGATAATTACCTTTCTTTCTAGAGGAAGTGGCTAATGACTTGATCACCTCTTGCTAACAGCCTCTTCTGCCTCCCAAATGCCAATTACCTTTTCTCTCCATTTCCTGACCTGATCAACATAACCTAATCAAACTCAGAGCAACTATTCTCAATGCATACTTGGCTTCAGGTTTCCCATTTCTATTCCAGATCTGAGGACAGAGAGATGTGCCAAAAAGCTCGTCTGTTTTTTCCAGTTGCATCCACTGATCTAATAAAGATACTACATTACCCTACAAACATGACCCTTGCCTATGCTCTTGAGCCGTCACAGCTACAGCAACGCTACCTGCTACAGGGCTGAATAAGGACAAATGTAAGGAGCCTGTAAGTGAGGGACACCAGGCAAAACACGTTCGTACAACATGATGAAGGAACCTCAGGGTGCAGGGCTTTCGAGAAACTCTTTCTGTCAGTTAGAAAGCTTTAGATCATGAATCTCCCACTCTTCCCCATAAATCCCTAGCCAACAATACAGCGCTGCTCTGATGTATTCTCTAAAGAAACTTTCTAGAAAGCAATGTGTGATAGTGCTCTTATTTCAAGCACTGACAGAGCTCTTGGCGAGTAGAAGGACCTGGCCCTAAGGGGAAAGCCAAACTCGGCACCTGCACTTGTTTGTGAGAGCTAACCCCATGAAGAGGTGTGAGCACTTTATCATAACTCTGGCTTCACTACTAACAGCCATTTATCATAGCCAAAGATCAGGTTCAGACAGTCTCCTGACCACTTTGCAAGGAAACATCGCTAACCTCGACACATTCGCTTCACGCTGCATACTCCTGCGAGCAGTACTCAGCCAGTTCCACCTGCTGCTGGCTCAACTCGCAAGCCAAGGCTACCGACTGCAAATAAAGGGGTGAAAACACGCAGCCCCTTATGCACAGGCATACCTGCCAGCCTTGCTTTTCAGGGTTTACTGCGGGGCATTTATCTGCACTTTATGAACTTCTTTGTGCAGAGACCCGATGCCTCCTCTGCCATCATGTCACCCTGCCCCCTGTAACTTTGCCCACAACACAGAGGACTGAACAGCGCAAACAACTCCATAATTTTCCCAAAATAACTCATTGTCTATAAGAGAAATCCCCTCTGTTTTGAAAATACTGCAGGGTATCAGACCCTGTAAAGTCTACCTCCAGCACACTCAATGAAAAACAGTCATGTGAGTCTCCTGTACTGGAAGTCAGGAAGTAATGGGCATGAAAATTCCAAACAAAAAATAAACGGGACTCCCATTTCTCCGTTTTCAAGGAAATCACAACCTCTTTGTCTATACCTATGGGGACTAAGTTTTGGGACAAAACTTAGGTATGGTGTGACCAGGAAGTGCCAAGGCTTACCTATCCAGGGCCTTTAATCATGACACTATAATTAACAAGTGAGATCTAAGCCTTTCCTCTTAACTTCACTTGGCACAGCGCACAGACCTTATTCACTCCGTTCTTCAGTCAGCACAGTGGCCTTGCATGAAGAGATCCGAGTACCAGAAGTCTAAAAAGTGCTCTTTGTTCTCTGGAGGTAGGAAGTATCTCATAAGCCTCACTTACACAGAGCTTTCAGGGTAAGGACGATTCATATCTCCATGTCCTTGCAACAAGTTTTACGCACTTAATGTAGACAGTCAAAATCCTTTGAGAAAGCAGTGTGACCGTTTTCCCCTGAAGTTTGGTGTCCATGCATATCATCTTTGGAAGAAGCTTTACAAGCTCCTCAAGCAGACTACTCCCACTCAGTACTGTCTTTAAAACACTGACTGGAAATCACACCTACCACCTTTAAGCAGCTTTGCTGACCTGAGAAACTTGACAGTTGCCCCCACTTGCATTTCAAAATTATCCTCACACCCCTCACACCACATTGTCCTCACATCACTCTCAGTGAGTGCCAAGCAAAGTCAGGGCTGCAGACAAGGATAACTAGAGCTACAAGATGCAGCATGGGCAAACTTGTCTGCACTTTTTCTATTAAAAGCCATTTTGCTGTGTAGACGCTATGGCCCAGACCTCCAGAGCCTAAATCCCATCTAACTCACCCTTCTAACCGTTGTGCCCTTTTGAAGACCCAAAGCCAGCAAGGACATGTCAAATGGTCCGTTTTGTTGATCCAGCGTAACAACCTGCCCATAAGTACAAGCTCTGCGGCAGACTCGACCATTTGGAGATTACAGTGTCGCAAGGCAATCTCAGGCTCTATGGAAAGCCCAGCAATACCACTTCTGAGAAACACCTGAAAGAAGAAAAACCCTAAAAACTTGTCGTCTTCAGCTGAGCAGCTTCTTTAAAACGCCCAAGAGTCTGGGAGCAGAAGGAAGCAACAAGCTTCTCAGCCTACAGACTGCCAGTGTCCTGAACAGAGCAACAGAGTCAAAAATGTCTTCTGTTGACAGCTCTGCCAATGGTTCGGCACGTGAGGTTCATCTTCCCACAGTTTGCAAACTACAGATCATTTCCTGACTCAGGGCTAATTTACATTACCGTCTCTTTGGCAAAAGCAACGCAAGCCTCTTCTTCCTGGGCTGCGTTCAATGCAGCACTGGAGCAAAAAGCAAGGTGATAATCCAAACACCTCCATGTTATCATCCCATTCTTCTAATAGGCTCGACAGTCACCTCTCACAGTGAATAGTCTGAAATTCGGCTTTCTACAGAAATTCTACTCCTTCTACAGCCGTGCCTTCCTGTGGGGACAACGCTCTCCTCTGCAATGAGCAAGGCTGCTGAGGAGTAATACTCTGCAAAGGATAACGGGAAAGAGTCAGGGCCTGAGACAAGCCCAGCTCTCCACTGAGACACACAGCTGGCAGGGCCCGCTAGCTGTGTGACAAAGGGACCTTATGTTTGCATTTAATTTATATGGAAATTAAAACATTTAAGCTTGTTGTACTTCTAACACTGCACTGGTGGCAAAATTAATGAAGCCCTTTCGACAGCCAAAGGGTATGTCATTACATGAATCAAATTCTGCCGGGTGGGTTAGGAGAGAGACCCCCGCCTGAATGGGAGTGCAACTGAGCTACCTGCTTCACCACTAGGAAAAGCGATTGTGAAAACAGAGTGAAAGGGAGCACAGTGCGAGGAGAGTAGGAGTAACACGGACAGCTGGAGCAACACGGACAGCTGGAGCAACACGGACAGCTGGAGCAGCAACCATGCCACGAGGAGTGGATTTCCAATCCTCCCACTGTTAATGGAGCGGCAAGCCTCAAGAAACTTCGATTGCTGAGAGCTACCTGTTCCTCCTTTTCTAAACTCCCGCAACCAAGTGCGGTACCCCAGCCCACTTGCCCTTACCCCGGGACTTACTGAGCCATCCCACGCTGGGGCTGCGCTGCACTCGGATCTCATCATCCAGCGTGCGTGTCGCTAGGCAGGGCACGGAGCTCTCAAGCGGGCTGCGTGCTTTGGCGGTGCAAGCAGGAGACAGCAGCAGCAGAGAGGAGGAAGAGAGCAAAGTGGAAAAGTCATAAAAAAACAAACAAACAAACAAAAGAAAGAGAGAAAAGCTCAAGCAATTGCACAAGCAAGCGAGTTGGGAGACAGAGGTTTTGAACATTTACGGTTACGCATACAAGTGCACCTTTCTGCATAGGTCAGGGACAAAAGAACTAAGCCCGCTCACTCGGAGCACAAAACCGCCTCCGTAGCTTCAGCTTTCAGGGCTCATCTGGCAGCTCTCATAATTCTAGGTGCCTGAAATCTCAGAACCAGACTTCAAGCAACTAAATAAAGGAGCTGCAATTCTAGTTGTGCTGTGCAGTCCTGACTGCGGGCAGGAAATAAGAATGGCAGACACACACTGCTTTAGAAAAAAAATCAGGTCACTTCCCTGTAGGAGCCAACTGTGAATATCCTGACCATGTAAACACCCAAACAGACACCAATTAGGGCTTGAAAACGCACACCCTATTTTGTAATGCTTCAAATAATGCAAACAGCTAAATAAACTTTTTTTTCTTTCAAGCTTAATTTCTCTCCTCCTATGCTATTATTATTTAACCGTCACCGTATCACTCAACTCTCTAGAGGGACCTGGGATGCAGTTTGTGTGAAAAACGCTTTGAAGAGATGCATTCCAGTGTAGAACAAGAACTTTAGAGGGAAAAGCTTTCAACTGCTGCAGCTTTTGTTCTCTCAGCGCATCATCTAATGTGCTGCAGGCAGCAGAAGTGTTATTTTAACTCAAGCGTTTCCAAACTACTCTGTCAGTACAGCAAAAATATAAATAACTGCCTCCTGCCTCTTCTCTGCAGAGCGTACAGTAGGTGTTGGGACAGCACAGACGCTGTTCACACAGCGAGAGGTAGCGTGCCATTATCCACGAAAGTTAAATCCTTGCACACAAACACACCTACAGCCTTTGCCTGCTTGTTGTTGTTATGATTCGATCGCTACTCTGCAACGCTTGTGCCCATGGCTCTCATGGGCCTAAGCTATGCAAAATGCTGGCAAGCAGAAAGCTCACAGCTCTCTTCCAAACAATAACAGCTAAAACACACAGTGCACAGCAAATTTCATCATCAAATTACTGGTGAGCACTCATTAGAGAGTCCTCAGGCACCTGAATAAGGAAGGGTGAACATGCTTTTCATTTTACAGAGGGACAAACCAATGGGAGATCTGCACTGCAAACCCGAGGTATGCCAAACGGTCAAGGACTGCTAGATAGCCTCCTCTCCATCTATTATTTATTGCAGGGGCTCATTTCAAATGCTGCACTCTGCGCCAGGGAAGGACACGCGTGAAGTAACACCACGAACTCTTAGAAAGGCAGGTAACAACCCAAGACACTAGCGCACCTCTGTCAAGGAAACACGCAGGAGTTCAATTTAAATGTTTCTGAAACTCCTTGTTGAACATATCCGACATCTCACAACTTTCCACCAATAAAAACAAACGAAAAGGATAGTGTCTTTGTAAAAGTAACTTTTAGGAATTACGTAGTACTGCTTTGCCTGCTCAGCTTTTTGATAATCATCTGTATCCTGCTCAGGGGACAGCAAAGAAATGCATTGATTTATCCTCCTCCATCAGACAGCACACAAGAAATTGTCATTGTTGGCACAATTTCTTTCCCAATGGCAAAAGGATTTCTAAGAAAATGTCTTCATACAAACACGATACCGGGGCAAGACCAAATATCAGTCTTTATGACGCAGCTATGAATAAAAAGCTTTACCAGTCTCAAGCTCAGTGTTTCTGCCAATCTGATTGCCACGTAGTCTGGCTTCAAAAACTGTGGTAAAATAAAAGAGCTGGGAGCAGGATGCCTGTGGGACCACTGGCCGCAGAGACACAGTCGTCCCAGGCGGGGTCTTCCCAAGCCCAGAGAGCGGCTGGAGACCTTCAGGAATCGGGCACTGCAGTGGCAGGGAGGTGGGCATCTCCTCTCCCGCTCACCTCTAAAAAGCAGCATTTCTTAGGTTGCTGAATTTCTACGTGCATTTCATAAAACTGCACGGGGCTCATTCGTGTATCATGTCAACTCCAAACACGGAGCCCAGAAGCCCAGAAGACAGAACTAAGAGCGTGGCAATACTATCTTAGGACACATTCAAGACTTCTTGAAAAGTTCTAATTATGAATAATTAGACATAGATAATCAAATATCATTAATTATTTAATAAACCTAACTATAGCTTTCCTTGAAAAAAAAAAAAAAAAAAGGAAAATCACTAGCAGACAGAATCCATTGTAATGGCACTATGCAGATGTGTTTCCCAATAAATGTATTCCAAAATAGCTTAATATAGTTAGATACACATCCAGTTCACAGGTTCCAAAGAAATTGTGATTGCCTAGTAAGAGCCAGTAAGGTAAACAACAGTTTCAGACAGAAGTATTGCATAGCCTAGTTAAGCATCAGTAGATGCTGTCTTATTAACAGCCTGTAATGAACACACAATAATTGCATAAGCTACATTCACACTCTGCTTCATAATTTACATCCGTGTGCTTTAAGGGTGGACTAAAGATGAGAAGTTACCCATTTTACCAATGGCACTAAACGCCAGTGGAGCAGAAGGCCAAGCTGCTTTCTAAATATATCAGCCTGTAAAGCTCTTACCCAGAGGTGAGAAGCAAGCGGTGCACAGGTCCTGTGTCCTGAGGGACTGCCATTCACACTGACCCGCGTGCAGCAGGAGTATTGTACAACGTTTCGCTAACATTGAAAGGAAGGGTAGCACTTGAAAGCAAATATCTACCTGGAAAGCAGCTCTAGGGAAATTTATGAGCACCTGGGCCTGGTGGCACTTTTATTAGTGTTATTAGCCATGGGGAGAGACAGTTGCGCTCCTGTCGGCTTCATTAAATTTTTATCTGTCTAAAGGACAAATTCTGCCTTCAGAAGCACATGAGAGGCACTCAATGAACTCCAGGGAGCACGGTATAGCTCAATGAAATTCATTCTGGAGTTACTTTTTCATTAAAGTGTAAATAATAAATACCAGTAACAACTACCCATAAAATATTTCCCTTTGTATATGTCTCTTCCTCCTCAAGTCTCAAAGCTGTCATGAAACGTAATGCATTATATATTGTTATAATATGTAAGTATCCCAGGTGGGGAAACAGGGGCAAAACGATATGAAAGAACGGGTTCAAGGTCAGCCAGCAGGCTAAGCAAAGCCAAGAAAGAATTTCTTGAGAATCAGTCCAATAGAGACAAGGGCCCACACAATCTTGTCAAACGAGAAAAAGAAGTGAATGAAAAACTAAGTCATGTAGAACCTGAGCAAAGGATGCCCTTAGCCATGAAAAATAAGCATGCGCTGGAGTGAAAACTTACATAAATGTCCCTTGCCAGTGTCATCCCCTGAGGACGATCGTGTTAAAACCAGCACTGAAAACTTGGCTCCCTACAGCAAGGAGCCAGGACTTATCATCCGAAATACAGTGAAATAACGCACAGTGCATGCTTTCCCTTCGTTAGCATTCTAAGTAACGTTTAATTTGTCTTTAGCACCCTGAGGCTTTGACGGCTCCCCAATGAACGGGTCTTAACTGCAGAAAGGAAGAACTTGACCAGCTGCCAAAAAAAGAAGAGGCTGCTACAAGCGCATGCTGCAGTCCAAAATAGACGCGACGCAGAGGTGGAAGGTGGATGCACGTTCTAAACAGAGCACGTTTTAACCCCTTTCCCTTCAATCAGCCTCTTGCTGGGTCTGAAGGAGGCACCAACAGTAACAACGCCATGCAGTCAATCCTAAAGGTTGCTTTACGTTTCGACCCTGAGGAATTCAACGACAGAGACACGCCCAACAGCCAAGTGTTGACCATCTAAATAGTTGTACGTGCAATGTACTATAGTACTGTGAGAGCAGTTTGGTCTGACTGTGGCATCAGAAACGCACCACGGGTTAGCCTGAGAACCACGCTTTGCGTTAACCATAACGCTCAGCATCACGGTGCCTACCTTTAGGAAAGCGGCTGTGGGCTGGAGCCAAGGAGCAACTGCATCGCCTGCATCGCACACAGGGAGACTGAAACCTCAGAGTGATGCATGCTAAAGATCCAGTTGTCTTAAATTCTGCCTCCCGTACTGCAGGGCAAGCCTGTTCATCCTTTCTTTCAAAGGATGAAGTAGCCATGGAGGCAGTAACCAATATATAAACAAACAAACAAACATATAAATATATATATATATGCAGACACCACCACAAGTAATGCCCAAGAGCGCCTTTCCAGTCACTGCAGGGGCTCTGCAACAGCCTCCCTGTCTTTAGCACGCACCAATAACCTCATCTGCCAACACCGTAGTTCCTTTCCCAGAACGTGAATTTAGCCCAGCTGTAACTGTCCTTGCAGTGCTGTCCAAAGCCCAGCTCCTGCTTTGTGCCACTGGACCCCTGCACAGATATTCCCCAAAAAGGTTCACCCCCAGAGCACTCCCGTGATTTACTGCGCCTTTGTGTTATCTGTTTAATCAGAGCATTATCAAGCCGCTGGTGTGCGGGAAGATGTATCATCAAGAGCCATAAATATTCTTCACACGCACATACACACCTGTTGCAAAAGCAAAGGACAATAAAAAGTAGGAAGTATTAATAAAGAACTGTAGTAGGATAGGGAGAGATGTTAGGGTGAGTTTTAGAAGCAGAATACAGAAAGCTAAGAGGCCTCAAACGTAGTAACGTTAATATCAGCTTGCTTTCGCTTCTAGGTACTTCAAAACAGCGACTTTCGAACAAGTTTTCATACTGCTGCATGAGGCAGTTTACAGAACTGCAAGCCACAGCAGGCTTAAAACACCCTCTTTTTTGACTACCTCAGTTAAGACGACTGCAAATCTCAATGCATGGTTAAGTACGGAGTCACTGCCAAGGCCTCTATAACTCTCTGCATCTGCACACGCAAACACGTTTATACAGACACCACGATACACACGGCATTTTTAAAGAGAAACAGAGACATACACAAAACTTACTCCACAGAACAATTTTAGGATGAATAAAGCAAGATGGAAGTCAGCTTTACCCACACTGGACAATGATTGTATGGCAATAAAATGCAAGCTAGATCACATAATCCCTGTCAACGTTTTTGATTGAGAGTGTCATGGACACCATCTGTTACCGAAATCGAACGCACACGAAAGCTTTGCCTCGGCATAAACGTTCCAGACAATTAGCTTTTTAGGTTTCAGGCACAGTTGGAGTTTTTTTTTGGAAATCTCTCTTTTCTAACGTTGTTCCTACATTGTCTCCTACACACCAGCCGCGAGAGTGCCTCTACGCCTTTCGCTCAGCTTTCCCCGCGACCACTGCATCCCGCTGCCTGACACCTGCCTCCTCTCCCACTCCGTCCAGTGAAGATAGGGTTAGAGCGATGTGCCACGGCCAAAGCAGCCTTCAGAGCCCACCACTGATGGGTTATCAGCATGGGTCTTGCTACGCTAATCGTGGGTTAGAAAAAGCATCGTCATGGCAACGGAGTTAGTTTTTGGCGGGCGAGTTTTGTGGGTTGCTTTAACACGGAAGGCTATAGCCAGTTAGCCTCTGCATTACCGTTATCGGGGTTGGTAAACATCCTACTTGCACTGGAGACGGTCTTCCCAATGTCAGCCAGGGAGCGCAGGTTGGACTTCTTGGTCTGGTGCCGGTGCTTCCTGAGCAGCGTGTAGGTGACCTTGTCCTTCATGTCTAGCTTCAAAAGGCCCGTCTCGATCTGATTGTCGACAATCATCTCTGTCGCACGCAAGGAAGGGGGTAGGGGACAGGAAAGGAGCGTTAATCACAAAGCACAAAATCTGGCCACCTTAAGGGAGTGCAAGGGAGAGCGTCCGCCTTACCATCCTGAAGTCTTTCCTTCCCGTCTCAAAACCACCACCAGATTTTGCCAATTTATTTTTAGTGGGAGTCTCTTTTAAACGTTTCCTTTGAAACGAAACACAAGCACTTCCATGCAGCGGAGCCCCTCAGTCCGGCCGCAGCAGCACTGCCACTGACACACGTGCTGCACCAAGATGTCTGCCCTTCTGTTATTTTCAGACATACGTCAAGGGGATTTCAAAGCAACTACTGCCAGGACAAGACAGCTCCTAGTCCAGAAAGGGGAACCTGCTCTGAGCTTGTATTTTTTTGTGAAGAAGCTACAGTTACACTGTGCTTTCCAGGAGGCTCCCAAAAATACAATGGCAAAACTTCTATCAAATTCAGCCAGGTCTACATTCACCTCACAGGTCCCCAACAAAACCTAATTTGATTAGAGGAAAAAAGTCCTGGAGACGAGTAACTATAAATCATTCACTCTGAAAACTAAAGTAAAATGACAGCAACTGCAAAAGGCAGAATTTGCTCCCATTTTCACCGGATAAAACTTATTATTTGCCTTTGCCTTTCACCGAATCCCTGTAAAAGAAACTTCCAACCCATTGCAAAGGCTGCTCGTTTTCCATCACTTCTCTCCTTTCTGCTCCTCTGTTCCAGGGGACAAAAAAGGGCAGTCAGATTTATTAAGAACCTCTACTGTGCATTAAATCCCACATTAAATTGTTCCCTTTATTACTTCAGTTAAACGTGCTGTCCCCCAAGGGAAAGTGGCAGCTCTTATTTGTCTACCAGTAACTTTTATTTGTGCTAATAATAAAAGTTACGGGAAAGTAGAGGCAGAACATGCCTCACATTTGCTAACTCAGAGGGTCAGAAAGTCATCTTCTTCATGCTACCCAAGAATCCTTGGTGAAAAAAACCCTAATATTTCCAGCCTAACTCAGGAAATACTGATTATATGCATGTAGGTACGGTCACACAAAATGTTGGCAAAAGCTTTATTCTTTGTAAGGTGACGTTTTTCCATCAGCTTTAGTTGTTCACATATTTTACTAGTAATTTTTGGAACGCTTCTTTCAGAATAACACGTCTGTCTTCATCAGGTTTATCTTTCTCCATCTGGCAAGTAGTTTTTCCCTCCCATGTTTCTGACATATCACCAGTCAACAAAGGGAGCTCTGCGAGTTTTACTTTCCTGCCCGTAACCATTAGACATCAACAAATTGATCACGAGTAAACAATTTTGGAAACCCAGTCTGCAGATTTTCTAGACATCCCTCCGTGTCTAATTAAGGATAATAAGTCCTTACAGGCTGGACCTACAGCAGCAAAAATACCCCCAAGAACTCTCTATCTTTCTTCCTTTCTTTTACCTATGCTCCTCCTCCTCCATGTACTTTGTGAGTTTTCCCTGATATTCCTAGAAGGATTATTTCTTTATGTTGCTCTTTTAAGGAAAACAAGCGTCTTCATTGGGCACTGAAAACGGACGAGTTACCTCAGATTACCACCCTTAATAGGAGTGGAAAGCTTCGGGCCTTCCAACATGGTTATTCCCCGTTTTATTTCAGAAAGTCTGTGGCAATGATAAATTCTTGGGTATTTGGGGGAGGGCAGGGGTAAGAGTTACGCTCAGTCCCTCACTTTCAGAGGGTACCTTGAAGTTTAACAAAAAGATCAAGTTGTAGGGAAGAGTTTAGGGAAAGAGCCAGGGAAGCTTACTTACCCACCACCTGAGGGAGCGAAGAGGCCTCCATGTCCAGCATTATTGAGCCTTTTTCTATACACGTCCTTAATTCAAACAAGCTGTGCAGGGACAACGTGGCCACATGAGGTTTACTCCATCTCTCCCCACCTTGTTCTACCTTCTCTTCAAACTTTATCCACCTACAAGAAGGCAGACAAACGCGAACGGGTTAAAGCTGTTGCTCCCTCAGCTCCTCGCAGGCGTCTCCGAAAGAAGCCAGCCAGCCCAAACATCGCAACGCACAGGCAAGTTCAAGCGTACAGATTTTGCCACACATCTGCAAGGCCACAGATCCACGATCCAGTTGCAACGGCGGAACGAGTTGGCATGCGCCAGCTGAGCAGTGATCGTTCTGTGTCGGCTTGTAACCTCTTGCAAACGCGAGATAAAACATGTTATCTTTAATAGCTTTCACCAGCACTTAAACTAACACAGTTTACCTCATGTTTGCTCCAGGCCATGGATATACAAGCAGTTTCAACAGCTCAGCTGACACCCGGTAATTCACACCCTGCTTCGCGCACCCCGGCCCTAACCTGACGCTCAAACGTAGACAAAGCAACCCCCCCACCACCACCACCACTGCTTCACCAGATCTGAGCAGCGCAAAGCTAAACAGCTAAATCCACACTCACTAGCTCAGCCAAGCACCCAGCGGTGAGAGGGGCTGAGCTCCCCAGCTTCCTGAGAGGGTGCAAGACCAGCGCTCCTGGAAATGAAGGGTGCCTTGCTGGCAAGCATTCAAAGGCAGACAAGAAGATCGGAAAACTTTGGCCACCGTTTAAGGAACCAGGTAGGCCTGCAGCAACATGACTTAATATTGACTACAGGAAAAACGTCAGGCCTTGGCCAACATGCAACAGCCGTGCCAGCAGGCAGCAGCCCCGAGCGCTGCTGCCCAGTACTAAAGGGCTGGCATGAGGGAGAGCTGCCCAGCGGAGACCCGCTTCCCAAACAGAACTGGGGAACCTCCTTAACCAGGAAGGATCAAACGAGCCATCGATGGAGAAGCCCCAAATGGAGGGGCTCCTTGCTTCCCTCCCTTCTGCAGCCACTGTTTAATGATTGAGCAAAGCAGGCCTGGAAGAAACTGAAAGCTCATCTCCTTAGTTGAAGATTAGAGCAAAGGTTAAATCCTGTGCTAGGCAAAATATTCTTCACACCCCCTAAAACCGTGTCCTAACAGCAGGCAAGCGTGAGGTGCAAACCTCTGCAAGGGAAGGGATTGCAATAGGGAGCTCGGTGCAGCGGCCCCCGGCGAGAGCAGGCCCCACGGGCCGTCGCCAGCAGCTCACAGCCCCCCAGGCTGCCGCGCTGCCCTCCGTCCCTCCGCCGCCAGCACCGTGTTTGCATGGCTGGCCACGGGGTGGGGGGATTTCAGCCATCTCATAATTTTGGTGTGCTAATTTAAAAAAAAAAAAAAAAGCCATAAACCTTTTTTCTTTATTGCAGCAACCAGTTGTGACTGTGATATGCGCAGGGAGTGTGGGAGAAAGGTGGGTGTTTTAATACAAATGATTTTCAAAGTTGAGATGTTATTTTAATATATTTGGAAAAACGAAAATGCCATTGACTGGTATAAGGGGACTATTAAGACCAAAAACATAAAGGTAAGGAAGTTCACAAGGTGGTTCAAAAGAATATTAGTAACCCAAGTGAAAAGAGACTTAATTCTGGAAAAAAAATGTATTATTTCAAAATGAATCCATTACGCTTTTAAAGTGCAAAAATCTTTTTTTGACCCTTTTTATTTAAAGGCAACTTTTTAACTGAAGCTAGAGGTTGAATTCGATCTCCAAGTAACGAAGGTCTATCCAGTTCCCAAAATGCAGGCATTTCCTAGGAAAGTGAAAGGAGCTAGGCACCTGCAAATCCGTGAATCTCAAAGGGCACCTACTATGCACGCACTGTATAGACACTCAGAACATCTCGAATGCAGGGAGATGCAGTTTATCACGCAACAACATCAAGGGTGCAAATTACAAAGCGCTTGTATTTGCGGTGAAAGTGTATTATTCGCAGTTATCGGTATTTGCTTTTGCCTCCTTTTCTCACTGTGATCCACCATACTTAAAAACAATAGCTTTAGACCCTTGGTTCTTAAGTCTCCCCTCTGAAGTCCCGGAGCAGACCATCTCAACCAGAAACCAGCGCTAATGCTTAGTTAAGCAATTCCTTCCATAGGGGCTTCCTGTACATTTAACTTCTGTCTTTTCTTTAGGGTTTTTTCATTATTATTATCCACTGCACACCCATTACCGTTATTTCCACCTATTACTATCCACTACACCTAATCAACTACTCTGGTTTGCCAACAAACATGTCAGGCAAAGCGGAAAGTAGCAGGAAAGCAGCAATTTTGTCTTAGAATTGAATTGAACCAGTTTGGCATGTTACTTCGCTCACAGAAAATACCTAAGGTGATAAAAATGAGCCAACCTGAAGCAGTGGCAGTCCCAGTTGCCTCCTAGGAGCCAGAGATGCCCCATCTGAAGGCAAACGTGGCTTGGGGACATCGAACTGCTTGGTCACTGCTCGTTACGCCAGGGGAGATTATTGAAAGATTCACTCCTGGTATGATACTCCCATAAATAACCTACCGGAAGATACTAAGCTAACACAAAATTATCCTCACCTAGCTGCATTCCCTCTTTTCAATACAGAGTTCAGGACACCCCAAGAATACCTGTTAAGGTTTAGGAAATGAGGCCAAAGCGTGCTGAGATGGAAACGTGGTATTTTGGTCAGTGGATACCCACAACATACCCCTGTGTTATGGCTCAGACAGTACTTATACACCAGGTCTTAGAAGTGTCATTAAAAGAGACTTTACCGCCTGAGGCACAAAACATGCTATCAGAAATAACCAACAACCCAAGACCATGCACCAGGCAAAAACATTTTTGGAAAAAAAACCTGCTTCTGCAGAAAAACTCACTGATGCACAGAAAGTTGCACGTGCAGCTGCTGAACATAGGAAAAAAGTGTCAGACTTGCAAGGTGGAGGATCGGAGCGGAGAGGACAAAAGAAACAGCCGTAGGGTTAATACTTTCTATCGCATGAATTGGGAACTGCACAGCTCAGAAGAGAGTTTCCCAAGTGTTGAAAGCAGAGAAGTACTTGCAGCGCAACAGCAATGGGTTGTTTATCTTAATCACCTCTTTTGCATTTGACAACCACGTTGTATTATGCCTCTTGGGTCTTGGAAATTACACTGAAGGCTCCAGTAAGGCTCTCTTGGCACTGTGGACTTCCGAATTCAGCAGTGTATCAACATCAGTGGCTCCAAAGGACAGACACTTGCTAGAAGCGCGCTTGGTGGCCTCCACAGTGACTTCCTATACTCCTAAGGCTTATCTGGGAGCTTAAGGCCTCTTTGGTGGTACACAGACTCTGAACACAGCTGGTGTCTCTACTAACTAACATAGCATGTGCAGAAGCCTTTTTTTTTTTCTTCTTACTTTTAGAGCCCCAAAAAGGGTGGCATAAGAGGCCTGTTAACAGTATAACGAGGAAGGGGGTGAAAGACAAAAATGTACTGTTTGACAGAGTTTACATAAAGAAAGAGGACAGTAATAAAAGATTAAAAAAAAATCCACTGGCCCGCAGGCCTTTCATTTCTTTTCACAGGGATCTCACGATCGTTCTGTTGTCTCCGTGCCTTGTAGAACAAGAGTCCCCATGACAGCGCACACATCTTGGTGCCCAAAGGTATTGCGCTGAACCGCAAAATAGACTGGCGGCCTCCAGCTGCCACTAGGGTTTCAGGCCTTTTCTTTTTACTAGCGTGCTCTGTATCCTTTAACTACCACCACAGTGCAAACATTTGCATGCTAGAGCAAAAACTTTTCCATCCAAACCAAGCAAGTTAATTACAAGCGCCAACAGAACGAACAAGGAACACTCAGTGACCCAAATCTTCAGGTTACCTTTTAACAGCAATAAACCTTCACTTTTACTGCTCCGTTCCTCATGCATTTACAGGGCTCCGTTGTGAAACCCTGTCTACACTAAGGACGTTTTCCCAAAAAGGCCCTGGATTTGTTCATCGGGGCTGGGCGCCAGCAGGGCTAAGAGGCGACGGGAGCCCTCGCAGGACTCTGACCTCCGCCGGCCCTGGTCATGCTGAATCCTGGGCTGCTCTCCGCAACGGCAATGCGTGCAGGGGGATACCCATAGCCCGTTCATCCTGGGGTTGCCAACACAGACGGCTGGACTCAGCTGAATCAAGGGGAAAAAAAGTCCTCTTCCATAAGTACCTTTTAAGGAGTATCTTTAAGAAACTTTCCACGATACGTAGAGCTGTTTTTCGGTAGACCAGAACACCTCTGGAAGGGACAGCACTGTTTGCTAAAACCTTTCAGTACAAACATTCGCTCCTGACAGCCTCGGCTCCCTTTCAAGCCTGTCTTCGCGCGGCCAGCTGCAGAGCTGGCAGCCCCTCTACCTGCCCAAGCACAGAACCAGCCAGCTCTGGCCAGTCCGGCTCGCAGCAAGAGCCGCTCGCCGCCTTACGGTAGGTTTGGTTTTGCAAGATTAAGTCATTTCAGGAAACCACTGCAAAATTCTGGACCATCGTACACCATGCAAGGTCACTATCAGCAAAATAACACGCAAGTTAGTGAGTCAGGCCAAGTTTAGGAATTGCACAGTTGCCTCAGCAGCGTGTCCCTGCTTTTAAGCATGTAAAACACATTGTATCCTTAAAGAGACAGAATCGCATATACAGCTCTCCCTAGCAATTCTACCAAAGACATAGGAAAATATATAAAAATAGAAAGTATTTCCAGAGTGGAAAATCTTCCTTTTCCCTCTACAGTAACTTGGTAATGCAAAGGGCCCAAGTCTATCCCTCTGCAAGCTTCTTCGACACTAAAAGCAGAGAGCTCTTAACAAACGTCCCTCGAGAAATCTAAGTGCTGTGTGATCTACCACGCAGGACATAGGACATCTTCCTTTCGGTCTGAAAGCTGGTTTGGGTGACCCAAAACAGCAGTCAATATCAGCAAACCGATCAGATTAACACCAGTAGGTCTAGATTAGGCCTAACTCCTCTGATTCTGTATTACCACCCCCCCACCCCCCGAAACAGTACATGTCACGGAAAGCAGCAGCCCGAATGGCTAACAGTTGTGGACTTAAGGAAAACACAGCTGCCCAGTATTCATACTAGAAAAGAGAGCCCAAATAGGCTGCTTGAGATGAAACGCAACATTTAGGCCCGAGCTGTGAAAAAGCCTTAACAAATTTTCATTAAAAAGCCTTCTCAAAGGCCTATATATGGACAGTGGAAAGCAGATTTTGCTGTAAAAAGCAGAGGTGGGCAGAACCCATGATGAAATGTAAGCGCTGAAATAACGATAAGAAAGAAGAAAACCAATAAAGGGAGAAAAGGAAGACCAATAAGCAAGAAGTTAAAGAGTAAAAGGTGAGAAGCCTCTAAATAGGCTTTAAGTGGCTGCAAAGTAAAAATAAAGAAAGATAAGGGGGGGAAAAGGGTAGGTGGTGGAGTGGTTCATTAAATCACAGGTAAAGATTAAGGAAACCAAACAACACGGGCTAACTAGGAACACAGTAGGAGCCCCTAACACTGGAAGGTGGGGAGAGAGCTTAGCACAGCCACAATAAAGGAAAATGAAAAGCCAGGAGTTAAAAGTGGGAGATGGAGGACAGGGAAGGCAAAGCCCCAGGCTGCTCACTGACTAGCTGAGCACCTCTTGGTCGTGGAACTTCTCAAGCCTTCACAGCAACCAGCCAGTAATTAATAATTTTAAGGCAAGCCCCCCAAAAATATTTTCACTGAAGAAAAAAATCGACCTTTGTAAGTCTAGAGGGCTCAACAACCACCTTGAAGACATGATTCCAACCCAATGGCTGTTTCTGCCTGGTTTAGAAGTAGACTATAGATCATTTGTGCCAAACAGATAAAAAAAAATATGCCAATCCTACATCAGCACCATCAAAAAAATAAGCAGAACGTAACCAAGAAACTCCAAGCAGGCAATCCAATGCAGCATTTAACACTCAGCTTGGATAATTCCCTTAAAAGAAAAAATCTTTAGCTTTTTACCTATTTAAAATGAATTTCATCAGTAACTCACTAGGAGACAGACACAGTCAAAATCTTCCAGCTTGTGTATCTGGTGCAGTCAGACTTGAATCTACTTTCAGGCAATAGAATTAAAGTAGTTTTAACATGTTTGCGGAAGTTTTGTTCGGGCACCAATTTCTGACAGTTCTGGCCAACATACTGCAATGGCTGCAGAGCACAGTAAGCCCATATGCATGTTTGGCTCTACATATGCAACCCATTCGCACAAATCTGACACTTCAATTTTACTGGAGTTTTTGTTTTAAAGAAATATTTAAACAACCCCTTGAATATTCTCTTTTGTCAAAGAAAGGCAGTTTCAGCAGTACGGGCCCCTTTCTGTGGATTTCCCAAGCCACACTGGAGCACGGATATTACCCCCTTTCGAATGTTAAGAGGAATTTCCTATGGGCTTTCCAAGCTGTTACCCTTCCCCTTTGAGGCAAAGAAAAAAAAGCAACCCACCTCGCTGTCTCCTTCCATTCCATCTCTTGTCCGTCGACGGCCAGGAGTTCATCCAGCTCGGTGAAAAGCTGCGGGGGAGCCGGGCTGTCATCCTCCTCCCCGAGAATGAAGCGGATGCGTTCGGCAGCGGGGGAGACTGTAGAGGTGAAAATACTGCGGTTAACGGCCTGAGCGATGACCAAGGACGTGCGGCTCCTCTCCTTCCCCGCCTCCCCATAGCCATTCAGCTGTTTCTCCAGGCTGCCTTTTCCATTTGACATCCTAGTTGTGGACGGAGGGGTGCGAGCGAGGGAGCGTGTATCTTGCTCTCTTCCCTTCCTTGCCTCTCACTTATGTCTTAAAACTTCAAGCTGGGAGTAAAGTTCAGGAAAACTTGTCTCTTCCTACAGTCCTTAACTACGTTACAGCAATTTGCAGCCCTTGTAAAAAAAGAGCTATCGAGCTCAAAACCAATATGCTCGATGGTGCGTGCCCAAGGACCTTTCGTACTCTGATCAGCTGAGATCCTCAGCCCCCTTTTTTTATATGACGTAAAACCAGTTTTAGCCAAACTATCTGGGGGCTTACTGGGACAGCATCCCGTGGCTGGCTTTCCCCTCCCTGCCACCAAGGCTCGGGCTCTCATTGGCCTCCAAGGCAGGCTGTAACCTTCCCAGACTTGTTACTAGAAAACAGAGGAATATTTAACAGAAAGTTTGTGTCATCTATACATGAAGAATGCGACTCAATCCATTTAGTCAGGCACCAATGCACTGAAAAAAACCAACTGCTCCCATTGGGGAAAAGTGTGTCCATTTAGGCAAAAGAAACTTGTATTCAACACATGCTCTTTTGATAGCACAAGTAAAGTTATTTTGTGCTATTGGCTAAGGACAAATCAGCAAAAAGCCTTTCCTGTTCAAGAAACAGAAGTGGCTCAAAGTTAAAAACTAACAACTTCCCTGTACGCGTGCCAAGACCTAACTGCATCTCCCAAAGGTAACTGGAGCTCATGCCCCAAGAGTAGCTTTGCTGGAGGACTTCTTGGGGGTCTAACTTTTTTTTCCCCCCAGTTATCACAGCATAAATGAAGGTGTGATCATGTGAAATTTTAAGAAAGACATCCTTTCTGCTGAATGTTTATTAGCATTAGAGTTAAACAGCAGACTATGAACTTTGAACAGTTCTGCTAAAAACTCCTTTCTTTTCAAAGATCAGCTGTCTGACTGTTGCAATATAATTAATTACACCAGGTGTCCAGTCACAATTGATTTATCCAGGGTAAACAAAATCTCAATTTCTAATGTGAAAAAAGGAACCAATAAGAAACATTCCCTTTCCTCCTACTTTTTTTTTTTTTTAAGGAAATTTCCAGTTATTTCTTCATAAATTATTATGCAAAAGTTGATGCAAATTAATTTCTACATCAGTTAGAGCGATGATATTTTCAGAATATAAAACAGGATTTCGCTGTTGAAGGGATATAAAAAATTTAATAAAACTATTGGTTTTTATTTTTTGCTGCTGGTGACTTTTTGTCTTGCTGCATTAGTTTTAATACTGCCAATTATAGCAATATCACAATATGGACACTTCATTGAAGGGAACAGTTTTTATCCATAGCTTTAGACCCAATGCTCTTTTTTGCTCTGCCTGTTCAGAATCATCTAGCAACGTAAGAGAAGATTAGGCTTCTTCCTGGAAAACAATGAATTTCTCAAAACAGTTAAGTTTTGCCTATCTGATTATTGTTCCAAAATGCCTACCTGATTTAGAAGGCTAGCTGCCAACCAGGTCAGTTTTACCACCCTCCAGCCCCCTTCCTTTCTGCCTCGGCTTTTCACATCATCAGGATGGTCACCAGCAACTCTGCTAGCAACGAGCTGCCCTCCCAAATCACTGAGGGGTGAAAACCCCTGCAGCAATACGGCCAAGAAGGCATTAAGAGTTTGGCTTGTTGGGCATTCCAGCACTTGGCAAGACTTTTGGCTTTAAATGTTTATAGAGCAGCGGTGTGTTCCTCCTTCAGCATCCTGACCCAGCAGTGGAGAGCTCAACCTTTGAAGAGTTTTTCACAGCACCGCGCGTCCTGCTCATCAGGCCGCAAAGGGCTTTCATTTGCTCACTTCAAGGGCAGAGGGGAGGCTTACAAGTCCCTTCTTTTTCCCATACTGAGGTCCTTAGCAGCCTGACCCTTCCTTGCAGAGCAGGACCCCACTAGGGAAACCTGTAGCAGCCCTGGCTGCCCTTTCACAGGGGAGCCTTACCGGGCAAGCTCTCCAGCTGCTGACTAAGAGTATTGACCTGTGCGCTTTCCAACGTTATCATTGTGCTGCCACAATCCCAAGCAACGGTGGCACCGCAAATTGGCGCTAGTCTGTACTTGTTGTTCCCACCAATCCACCATGTAGCGTTCCCCACCATTTTAAACCTCCCTGAGACACGGACCCTATCTCTGTTCATTGTACCAATGTGAAGCATGGCCCCTGACAATCCTCAACACAAATAATTATAGCATATCCATAATGGATGAGAGCCAGGCCCTCCCATCTCCTCACTTACTACAGACTGCACTTCTTCTGGTGACTGCATACCCTGATCCTTCCTCACTCGCATCGTTTCAAGGATACCACTTCATAACCAGTTACCATAACCATGACCGCCTCAGAACAGGAGCTCATCACTGCTTTGAGCGTAAGCACTATCATATGTGATCTTTTACCTTCTGACTGACAGACTTTGGGTCTTGCCCCTCCAAATCAGAGCAGTGGTGCCAGCTTCCTGACTAGTGGGACATGCACCTAAGAGCGACCAAACAGAGTGCCCATAACAGAGCTAGGGAAAAGTGAGGTCCATTGGTCCACGGGCAGAAGGTGACACCACCCCCTGGATGCTGCAAAGCTCCAGGCTGGGCTAGCATGCTGTGAGGTCCCAAAGCAATCCCATGGCATCATCCATCTAAGCATCTCCTGCTGGTTCACTTCTTCCCATAGCTAAGAGGGCAGAGCCCCTACCAACCCTGGCCTGAGCACTGCTCTGCCGTCAGTCATAGGATGTGGCATTTCAACCGCTGCCAATCTAAATGCGTCTCAAGAGCCATGAGCAGCCCACCCGTCAAGTAGAAACACAATGGACAGTCCTATTGGCTCCCATGACTGCAATTGTATTATGCACCATTCAATTTATGAGGTGCAGGCACAAAACAGAAACTAAAGCAACCCAACCACGTATCACTGGAAAGCCAAGTTCACCCATTCAACTGACCTGTGACTGCTGTTATGTCATGTAAGCCACCCGTGGCCCACAATCAGTAAAATTCCCAAACTGACTACACAAATGCCTTGGCATTTTTCCACCCAAAATGCATTTTCCATTCTGTATTGAGAAAATCCGCAATTTCCTGCAAAAGCTGTCCCTTACTACATTCTTAGCAGGAAAGAAAAACATTAAGAAAAACATTGCTAGGCTGAGCTTACATATGTTTAGCCCTTGTAAAACATACATTAATCCTTTTTGTAACTAGCACTCTTATGTAACTGCAAGTTCCTATAGATGTTTTCTTTTCTTTTCTTTTTTCTTTTTTCATAAGAAACATTTCTGAGAATCTGTGATGTGCATAATGAGTATTTGATTACTTGACTTGGACATAACAGATGCTCTTTGCAGAGCAGTTCTAAAATATGGCTTCAAACACATAAATCTCACACATGAAAATTGTCCTGGCAATTACAAAAGCAATTTGGATTAAAATCTGCATCTAAAACACATTTAAAACAAACATTAGTATAAATAATTAAAATTACCCTATTCCAAAAACCCAATTAGGCCCAACACTTAAGCTCATCCTTACACAGTCAGCTAAAACGAAGCACAGTGCCAGAAGTCTGTTCTGAAACCAAAGTACCCGCGTATCAGGAGGCAGGGTACAGTTTCTGGTTGCTCTGTCTGCCTTGGGGTAAATCACTTCCCCGCTTTGGCCCCCAGCTTCCCGCCTGCCAAATCCCAGCCTCTCCCCTCCTCTTCTGTTCAGACTGCACATAAGTCTGTCTGAGACAGACAGAGCAGAGCAGAGATCTCACCATGTGGACGTATGAAAAAAATACCCTCTAAAACGGAGCCTGAAGTTTCGGCTAAGGCCTTTCAATACCGCTGTACAAGTGGACTGTATATAGGGTAACAGCATGTCTTATGCTTCTGTTGCAGTAACGCTTCAGCTACAGACATGTACATAGGCATGTACCTGAACGACTCACAACACGGAGAAGAAGGTGGTGCCCAGCCCACAGAACACAAAACAGCTTATAACGTCAATCTGCGGACTTCCACAAGCTAATTTTTCTTCTTTGATTAGTTTGAATTTAGCAACTGCAAATGGCTGCCATCCTCCAGCCATTCACTGGTTTCACGGTGATGGACAGGGTCCAGGCAATTTATGCTGGAAAACTACAGCGTGTTGCTGGTGACTGGCTCAACCTTTCAGCTTCAAAAGGCAGCTTCAGAGCTCAGGGAGTGGCTGGAGCATTAAACAGTCTGTTAAGAGAAGGTCCTGAGTGATTACAGAGCTGCTAGAGCTGCTGAAGGCATTGGCTTCAGCCAACGGGAAAATTATCTCTTTTTCATCATTTTGAAGAGGGATTTATTGCATGGCAGTGTTACTCTGACACCTGATCCCGTAACGTGATAACTCCATAGCAGGCCACAGAATTTTGCTCGCTGAACTGTGACATAAGACAAATTGCAGAAATGTTCCCACCAAGTCTGGATATGCATCTTACCTCTCCCCTTCTGCTTCTTTTTTTTTTTTTTTGGTCTTTCTTTCTAGTCTTTTGTTTTTGCTAATTTCATATTAGTTGCATTTAGCACAAACGATAAGGTTCAAAATCCAATTAAGGAATTTGCTGGGTCACAGGTCTCCTATGGCTTGCTTTACCACATGTTCTTTATTGCAATTTTGTAGGTTAATGGGCCGTTTATGGGTTGTTTATGTGCTCTCTTTAGCAAGGAGAACATATTTTCATCTTAATCTCCTGAGCGAACACTGTGTGCTAAGCATACAGGGGACAGGCGAGTATCAGGCTTAAGAACTGGAGAGCAATTAACCCGCGGGGTGAACCCTGAAGACCTCCCCCTGCCTGACCTTTGAGCACCACCCCCACCGGTCTTTCCCAAGTCTTGACCATCACCTTCAGTTCTCCCTAATCCAGCCAGTTTGGAAGCCGCTGAAACCAGCACCATTAATGACAGCATCAGCTGCCCTCGCTGAGAAGTCCTTTTTAATAGGGCTTTTGCTATTTTTGCTGTCTCATTCAAGAAACAACCTGACGATCAACAGACATGAGCGTCTGAGAAAATGCTAATCCCCAGATTTAGATGGCTAGAATTATATTTTTCCCTGAATGGGAAAGGAATTAAAGTATTAATTGCAGATGGTAAAATGCCCCAATGCAACATATAAATATAGGCACTGATATCCATAAATGACATCTTTTTACCTCCTCCTCTTCCCTTTCCTTTCCTTGCGTTCAGTGAGAAGTGGCCCACCAAGTGGCTTACAAAATAAATCACTTGCTGAAGAGAATGAACACATCAGCAGTTTCTCCTAGTTCAGTTCAGGCCAATTATAAGCACAATTTCTACCCTCAGGTTCCCAAAGGCAAAATCAATCTCCATCAACGCAGAGAAATCTCCGGGAGCTCAGCAGCACAGCGAGACACATTCTAGCACAACGACGGCAAACGAGGCCGTAGCCGAACTCCCAAGTCCAACGTCAGTCTAACTTGGGCAATCGTTCGCTGTCACGAGAGTCCTTCCTCATTGCTCTGCCTGATGAAGAAGAAAGCTCACTGCTGGCAGCGCTCCCTGCAGCTCACAGAAATACCATGGGGCTTTCAGATACCAGCAAGTATCCTAAAATCACCTCCTACTTCAGTGCCAAGTAACAACCGCCTCAGTCTTACTGGGTGAGATACGATTCAGCAAGGAAGATGGTTACAGTCTGGTTCTCCAGGTGGACAAGGTCTTCCTCGAATGGGGGGGAGGGCATTCATTTGTATTAATGCACAACTAAAACAGCCTCTTCTCTAATCAGCATGGTTTTCCTCCGTGTGTTTTTTTTCCAGTTTGTTGTTACCAGTTTGTTTTCATGCAGCCATAGGAAGTGATGCTAGTAAATGCCATTGGGTTCTGCACCTCAGTGAGCTGCTTCCGCCACTCGAGGCAGAACGGGCCATTGAATCTGAAGCGCTCCATTACTTTTAAGTACGTTAGCAACAGCAAAAATCACTGAGAGACCTTGTGCAAGTGCTTCCTCCTAGTCTGTGGTAACATCCGCAAATGAGGCTATTTGGACTAGGACACAATTATACTCGCATTAATTTCTAGGGTTGCCTACAGTTAGCCAAAACTCAATTCAAGTCAATCTGAATTCAGAGTGAGCTAGTTGAGTTAAACACCTGTGTAGACACTTTAATCAGATTTAAAGCGGTTTCCTTTTTAGTATAGCTGACCTCACTTCCAAAGTAAAACAATTACATTAAACAATTTTAATTCTGTGTGTCTATGCCTATACAAGACCTTACGCAGCTTGATCATTTCTGATAAGATTTATTTATACCTCTGATCGATTCCCATTCATTTTCCTGAGCCTCCTCGCATAGACGGGCCCTAGATCCTGAACATTTTTGCACGCAATTGAAGGAACCTTCGGTGCTAAGTTTCCACTAAGGATAAGTGATGACAAAAAGGGGAACTCATGCTTCAGTCAACATCGCTAATGAGAACAATAAACCAGGCGCTTTTCACAGAAGTCTTGAAATACTAAACACTTCCTCGCCACCACCACAACCGCCCAATTTTCTGCCCAAACGTTACGTCCAGAAAAAGCATTTCAGTACAGCCTCTCGTAGCGTCAGAGCCACAGCAGCTTGTGGGGCCTTTCTGCTGCATTTTGCACATTCCTACACAGAAACGCTGTACATTTCTGTCCTACTCCCACTGCTACGATGACGCCTTCTTCAGGCTTCAGGGCTAGCAGATAGCTAGATATATTTATACGTGTTTAATTGATACGACTAAATATCTCCAATTACTCAGTTCACAGAAGAATTGTGGACGAAAGGTTTGGAATCAAAAACTAGGTACATGAGAACATGAGATAAGACTGAAGTACATAGTCTAAAATAGAGCAGCAGTGAAGGCTTTTGTAGCTCACAATTTTACCAGCTTCCTTGACTTGCCAAAATGGAGTCATGCCTAAAACCAGGAGTCACTAAAATGCTTCACCTTGGACATCTGCACGGGTTCACGTATGGCATCTTACACACTAAGCCAAGGCCACAGGGTAAGGCACTCTCAGTTTAACGGTAACAGTGCTTACTGTATTTGGAGCATGTGCTCATGTTAAAGCACTGTGCACAGACTGTCCTTACACATGTACAGGTAACAACTGTTGTCTATGTTATAGAAGAGAGAAAGGTCAAATGAGGTAACACCGATTTCCCAAAACAGCTTGGGTCAGAACTGAACTCCTGATTCCCCTGGTGCTCTATCAAGCGAAGGAGTCCCTGAATACCACTGAAAAAATCAACTACAGGAAAAAGTACATGTGAAATCCATTTCACAGGAAGGATCACACCTTAAAAAGCTCTTCAGTGACCACGCATCAGGCCTCCCCAGGGTCTCGTAGGATCCATCATCTGTGGATGACCAACTTGCCAGCTAATGGTTCTAAGCTAATGTTTAAAATAAATTCATTTTCCAAGGGAGAAAAACAATCACTTTGACCCTGCCTTCAGTGCTGGGTGGTAGCAAGGTAGATCATCAGATCTGTTTGCAGGGTGAATTTGGCAACGTGCAGGGAACGCTTGCTACTCTACCCAGATCCCATTCTGGGCCCTTTCTCACACAGCTCTGGGGCGCAGAAGTGGAGACCGCTGTTCAAGTGGTTTGAGCCACCTTGAGGCTAACATCCCGCATCTCTTGACTGTGACCCTTTCCATGCACCCAATGAATAGTGTTGACTACCTCCTGAATGACCCATTCTGCTTCTGGACTACTGTATTGTGTGATTCTACACGTTTTAGTGTAAGCTAGGCACATAGCACATCTTAAGTCTTTGATCTGCAAACAATCTTCAGAATGAGACAAATGCTCACGAATACCATAGTCTCTCAACTGCCAGAAGAATGGCAGCTGCTGCGTAATCATTTGCTGGGCATTCTCAGTTCCCTTTGTCTTTAGTGCTGTTGGGACAATGTGAAAAATTTACATCTATGGATATTTTATTGAAATATTCCATGGAGATATAAGGACTGAGGACAGAGAAAAGATGGTTCTTCCCAAAATGTCCTAAATCAATTAGTTTATAGAATAGTCCAGCAGGTTTGGCAACCTCTTAAACCAAAACAGCATCTTCTAAAGGAAAACGTTAGTCCACCTTACCAGGCATTGCCTATAAAAGAAGCCACACCACAAATCCCAGACAGACACGTGTGATCGGGGATCGTTGCATACCATATCTGAAGCCTAACTAGGAACCTTTCCCAACACTTTGTTGCACTCAGAGAGTGTTAATAACCGTCTTCAAAATCAAAACTGGTGTTAATAACCGTCTTCAAAGCTGTAGACAATAAAAATAATATCGGTACAACACATCAGGAGTAGAGGCAGTGGCATATTCCAAACGGATGCATGATTAATAAGCCTCCCACAGATACATGATTAGCAAGTTGAGCTAGAGTGAATATGGCGTTTATTAACAGTTTGATTCTCGGTCCACTGAAATTAATAGTAAAACTTCCACGAATTTCAGGGGAGTAGAATCAGGTGCATGGGTACTACACTATTCTGGAGTCATGCCTGCAGTAGCCAGATGCTAATTATCAGTTACTAGCTTTCAAATTCCTAGAAAAACAGGAAACTTCTTTTTCCATCACTTTTTTTTTTCTAGATTCATCTAGGGTCATTTTTAATTACACGAAAGGCAGGGATGCTTCTGACACTTCTTTACTGTGAAGGTGACTGAGCACTGGCACAGGTCGCCCAGAGAGGTTGGACAATCTCCATCCTTGAAGATATTCAAGCCTCAATGGGACACAATCGTGGGCAACGTGCTCTAGGTGACCCTACTGGAGCGGGGAGGTTGGACTAGGTGATCTCCAGAGGTCCCTTTCAGCCTCAACTGTTCTGTGATCGTTTTTATTAAGCAACTAGCCCATATTTCTGTTTTGAGCCTGCACCTTGTAACAAACTACATCGCAGATAAACCCTGGCATGTTCTAAACTATATAACAAGAAATTCATGAGAAAACACGAACCACAGTGGTATTTTTGACTAGTCCTGGAGGTCAGCCATCTTACTTAACATCATGTAAAACTGCTACAGCAGCAAATTTTTAAGGAGCTATTATTGAGTAGTTGCCAAAAAGACTTTAATAAAGAAAAAGCAGTATCTACAGAAAGTCTGGCTTTTCTCTGAGCTCTGCAACATTTCCCATTGTTATACAGATACGGGATGCTGTCTGGAATTACACCTCCCTTGGACTTGAAAAACAGTCGAGTCTCCAGCGAAACAATTTAGCGGCACCGTGGCTGCCACATATAACAAAGTTCAGAAATCGCTCCCTAATACTTAACTTTTTTCTTTTCCTTTGGCTTTCCTCTCTTTTTCTTTTTAAAACAATATGTCTTTCACAGTTTATTTGCAGAGAAACATACTGTTTGACCCTCTGGAATCTTGTTAGGTCACATTCTAGTACCTTAAACATGTCCTTAATCACATTAACCATCAAATGCAACTCCCTCAGCACATCCACTGGCATCAATAGCCCAACTGGTGCAAAAAGCAACTACTCCGTATAAGAGAGCACAAATTCCTCTTCCTTCGGTGAGCAAAAGAAGATACCATTCTCCTTTCCAACACTGAAATGCAGCTCCCCTCAAAAAGATTTTTCAAGATATTTTGCTGTGATACAAAGCGCCCTAGAAAGCACTGTCATTTTCTCTCATCAGCTGCAATCCCTCCTGCCAAACTATTTATTCTTTCTTAAGTTTACCATGGAGGAGTCATGTACCTGCACCCCCTTTTTTAGGGAACGATGAGAATACAGTGACAGTCCTAAGGACACAGCTATAACAACTCTGGACTCTCCTTCTGAATGTGAACTTCCATGCAGTGACAAGAAGAAACAACCATCCTGCCATTCCCTCTCTGTGCTTTCAGAGCAACCCTCCGGCTACAATAGGCTATTTTATGCCTATTAAGCTCTTCTTTCAAGTAGGGTCTCATCATTGTCTATTTGTCCCATTCAATCAATCTCCACATCAGCTCTGGCTGCTTCAGCACTTCTAGAAGTCTTCTTTAGTGAACTCTCAACAGAGCAGACCCGAACAGAACCACAGAGGAACAAAGTCAAGCACAAGCATGTGAGAATTTTCATTTTTTATCCCTGCAACTTCAGTGGGTGCTGAGCCGCTCGTTTCATGCGTTTTCCAGCCGTGTCTCTTGCTGCAACTGAGCCCATCTCTGTTGCCAGGCAATACTTCAAGAAGTTCTGAATGTCTCTGGCATCCAAGGCTTTTTGTTTTCAAATCTTTTCATTCTACCCCCCTTTGTATTACAAGTTGCCAAACACCTCATCAACTTCAGGCAGAGAGAGAAAGGGCTGTTGTTATTACTTACAACCGTTTTAAGAGACCAGCGGTCCATGAGAGCAACCTATATGCACTGCGAGGGTTCGGGTTCCGCAGGTTGTTATTTCTTCATTATCATCTGACTTGCTTCAAACAATGAGGAGCAGAGAGATGCCACTCGGAGAACACAGGTCTCATTAGCTTTGAAGCACAAGAGCATAAATTACTGCTGTGGGAGGGAAAGGAGGGAGAGCTAAATAAATTAGGCCTGATTTTTCCATAGCCTTGCACACATGGCCATTATTTACGAAATGGGCATCAAAGGCTGGATCCCCTCTGAGCGGTTTCGTTTTGCACAGGTGTAAATGACAGGACAAGGTGCCAGGGCTCAGAGACGGAGGCTAGAGACTGCAAACCTGGCAGAACAACCAAGGGAAGCCCTATCAAGGTGAATCTCATTTTCAAGGCTGTGCAGCATACATAACACGACCTTCTCTTTGCTGCTGAATGTAAAATTATCCCAAACGGCAATACTCAGAGTCAGTATTCATTACTAGGCATGGTCCCGAACAGCAACGAGTACAGCTCTCCTGCTTCGTTTGCACTAAGCATAGTGCAGAGACACTGCAACATTTAACAGAGGGAAAGTGAAGATGCAAACACACAGAGAGATGTGTTTCGGTGATATAAGTGGACGCAGCCTTCACCACAGCTGGGGGTGGGTGTGGAAGACTGTATCTTTCTCCATGTGATGGAGATGATGGATACACGTTAGCTGTTCTGACAGATACACTTCTCCACTCCATAAGCATTAACAGGTATATTCTGTAGCCTAAATTGAATCAGCGAGTAGGAGCCCATCTCCTCTTGAACAGGAATACGGCACCTAACCTCCCCTGAGATGCTTTGAAGAGCTCAGTTTTTCTTTTTTCCATCACCTCCTGAAAAGCTCCATTCAGTGACAAGTTGCCCTTTTGGCTCTTAAAGGTTAACAGCCACTTATCTAAAGAGCTACAAAGCCGGTGTGAGAATTGAGACAATGCTTCCATTGACTTCAAGAGCAGCAGGATTTGGCCTGACAGAGTGGTTACAAAACCGGCTAGCTTCATGTTTTAATGTTGTTTTTCCCTCCCGCACCCTTCCTCGCTGCAGCTGAGCAAGTCAGACAAGGAAGAGCCAACCCTCTAGACCTGCACTTCAGGCAAATGCATTTATTCCTTATTTTAAGTCTTAATAAAAGCCTGTCCTTAGCCCTTCCCTCACTTGGCCAGCCCCAGAGATGTTATGATCGTCCCGATGAAACTGTCACACTGCTGCAACTGGTGTGCACAGCAAAGGTGCTGGTGGATAGATGGCTTCTTGGAGGGATTTTTCTTTCGCTCGCTGTGTCAAAACAAGTCAGAAAAGCACTTCTGCAAGGATATTTCAGCAGCAGAAAGACCCTATTGAGACAGGCACAATAACCGGTTTCGTTCCTGCCTTTAAAAATTTAACAACCGTTAACTTTAAGCTCTGAGCGGTTCAGAGCTGCTAGCAGCACACCCCTTCCAACTGCCTTCCCAGAAATCAACTCCTGAGTTAGCTTGCTCTCAAAGGCCTGGTGACATCTCTTCACCCGTTTCCCCTCGCAACGGCAAGTGCAGTTCAAGACTCTGCCTCCTCTCGGCTCTCAGCTTCGCAGGCTCACCCCCCCCACTTGCAAAGCCAAGCTCGCAGAACCTCACGGAGCTGGGAAAACACGGGCTCGTTGGTTCACGGACGACGACGACTGCCCCGAGGTCTGCATCTCCAGGCGTGCCCCGCCGCCCTGATGCAGAATCCAGCACGCCACCTGCAAACCTGCCCCTCCAAACCGCTGACACGAGCTGCACAGAGACCCCTGTTTGGATGCATTTTATGTAAGCTCCCAAATGGCAGGCGCTCTCTCATTAGTGCGAGGAAGGGAAGTAAACTGGCAGGGTATCGCACAGCAGGCATTTTAGCAAATGTCAATGGCAGAAAGAAGCCTTTGGGAAAGGGAAAAGAGTTGAGATAAAAGAAGGAAGTTTGTGAAACAAAAATAAAGAGAAGGCCAGGGAAACGTTAATCAAAAACAATTTCAGGCTAGCAACGTACACCTTTCCTCGGCTGAGTCTCAGCTGGCCACGTTTTACAGTTGAACTTAGCTTCCGCTGCACAGAGAGAAGAAAGAGCTATTCTCATCTTACTCCAAAGTACAACAAGAAGAACTGATGTCAAGCAAGGCACTAACTTCAGTGGATTCACTAAGGACTCATCTTTACTGGAGGGCAGCTTTACTGCTCTAAGCCTATGGCTGTAGTTAAATCAGCCAAATATCAGTACAAAACACTTCCCCTTTTGGAAGTGGAAGGGGACTAGGATTTATATTAGTAAAACTGCAGGCAAGAAAAATAATGCATCATTAACCAATGTATTTATACTGTACAACTAAGCTCTCAAGTAAGTGATTATACTATAATTAAGATCAATTTCCTCAGGAAAAGGATACTGCCAAAAATGAGTAAAGGAGAAAGCTAGTTCAAACAAACCTAACTTTTTTTTTCCACTGAAAGATGAGAAATCTGAGATTTACAGACCCATTCGAAGACTTCTTAGGGAATTATAAGCAAGTCACACAGAGGTATACCTTTACCCAAACAACAAAGCCAAACAAAGAAGCTGAAAAGCAGAAAGGAAGCACAAATACACAGAATAAAGTGGCAAAGCCCCACTTCACTGTACCGTTTAGGAACACGCTAGTCCAACCCAAGCTTAGGTCAAAGCAAAACTAGCAAACATAAGGACGATGGAAAAAAAAAATAAGGAATAAGTACACAAGACATACAAAGAAAACGAATTTAATATTTAAGACTATTAGCAGCAGGGAGCTTGAGAACTGGTGGGTCAACAGGACCACCACGGAGTCAGACGGCCAATTAAGAGGATTAAAGATTTTGCTGAAAAGCAAAACAGCTTCTTCGTGTCAAACTTCGTCACGTATGTCAGGGGAGAGATACTTATGCCAGGGTAATTTTTTCAAATGGTAAAACGTGAGGCAATGCAGATATGAAGGGGTTGCCAGAAAAAGGGAGAGGAGAAACAGGTGGACTTAGCAGGAAACGGCCAAGACCCCTTGTGCTCAGACTGAACAGGACCTTGTCCCACACAGGTGTTTTAGCAAGCTTTGGGAACCTTTTGCACAGCGTGAAATGAAGAAAACGATAACCAACCCATGAAATAGCCATCAGAGTTGGTACCAATGGTAATTTAGCACGCTATACCACTCGATACCGCCTCCCGCACCAAAAAGAAACTATTTTATCTGATTTTCATTTGTCTCTCGACTCCAGGTACTGCCCTTTGAAGGTTTTCTACCACTCTTCAACCACGTTCGGGTTTCCAAAAGCGCACAAGGTTAGCACGCCTTTATTTTTCTTCCACTACTAGAAACCCAACGAATCTGAGCTGCCACAGCCTGTTCTGACTTACACAGACTGGGGTTGCTGTAGTTGAAAACAAAACCATTAGCAGAGTTCTCAGAACCAAAGCGCCACTTAAGCAGATTTTTTTTCTTCTAGGCTCTTAAATGCAACTTTTGCCATTATTGCTGTATGTAATTGCCTGACATTTAATGTTTACAGCAACATTGTACAACTAATTTACATGTAGTTCACTAAATGCTTTAGGGTTAATTGGTCTTTTGTCGTGCATTAAGCAGTTTGTTAATTATTAGACAGTTGGGAGGAAAAAACAAGTAGGAGGTCAGTTTGAGGATGGCTTGGACTGAACAGAATGGCTGCTTGTAATTAGCAAAATGCACAGGGGTGATTTTTGCATAAGCATTGACCTTCCTAATGATCAACCCCATGTTTAGCCCCAAAGCAGGCAAGTCATGAGCAAAGAGCGAATGGTATATTTTTCGGGATCGCAACCTTTCCTTTGTTCTACCTACAAGACCAAGGATACCACAGGTCTGATTTACCGACTTCATTGCTTAAAGCGTGCGCATGGGAGGTAAAGATGAAACCACAGGAGAGAAGAGAGAGAAGAAACAATTCTTTTCGTTTGGCATGAAGAACAGTGCTGAGGAAGATGGACATTTTTAAAAACACATCACACAAAATAGAAAGAGCAAGGAATGCAAGAAGGATCCAGAGGAACGTTTTCCAGGGAGGCACAGGTTGCCTAATTCACCTTGTCCATGAACGTTTCTGGACAAGACTAATGCGGTGAGTAATCTCCTCCACATTTAGTCTGGTTTTGTTTGAGAATTAGGCACAAGGAGGGAGATAATGACAAAACTCCCACGGTTTGTAGTAGGACTTGGATCAGACCCTAAGTGAATCACTCCACTGTGACAGGTGCGGAAGAAGACATCTTCTTTCGGGGGAAGCAAGAGCATAAATCTGCCCGATGATATCAACCTGCTGCACAGGAAAATCAACCACAAGCCTCACTTCTGGTCTCTTCAGTGACAACCCTGACTTTTAAACAGACATACCTTTTATTTAAATCCACCCATACCACTACTGAGAAAAATAACATAAAGGAATTCAGCGCTGGTTCTGTGAGTGCAGAAGAGGAAAGGCACTGCTCTTCTTGAAGCCGTGGTCCTGAAGTCACCCAGGCCAAGCACAGAGAATAGCACCCAAGCACTCCGGCACAGGAGCAAACCTCTCCTTTCCCCAGGTCACCACATACTGCTGTCATCTGAGTGATAAGGCACAGAGCACACTGTTAAGAGGCTTTGTGGTCCCTCCCTGCCACACCTCTCGAGACCTGTGTGGAACAGGGTATTTTAGCTTTCTGCTTCCCATGAGGTGAGAAGGCAACATCAAACGACTCCTCTCCAAGCCAGGGGACAAGGTGCTGCGCTGAAGCCACAGCAGAAGCCACAGCTGATGACCTTTAGACAGGCACTCAGCTTCCAGATGCAGCTAGTATGAGCCAGTGATGGGCCACAGCAATCAAATTTTTATGAGACTGACACCAAAAAAGATGCCCAAAGGCACCACCAAAACTGTAGGGTGATTTTTGGTTAAGGGTCTGTTTGAGAGGACACCGTTCTCTCTCCACTGACTTAAGCTCCTCAGCTGATTCAAGCCTGCTAAAAGGCTGGAGCCAGCCCCCGAAGAATTCAACTGCTAATGGAAATGCAGCACAGGGTGTACTTTCCCCACATCACTTAGAGGCCTCTGGGTATGGGACGGGTCCCCCGCCACAGCCTCATCTCTCAGCCCTTCTCCTCCTGCAGCCCACCGACAGTACATCCACCCCACGGCTCTGCCTTGCTCGGCACCGCTCAGAGAGCCAGTAGAAAGGACGCAGGCCAGGCAGAGGAGATGGGAACCTACTTCCCCTCTTCTCCAGTGCTGAGCACTGCAAAGTGGGGCCAGATTAGCCACAAGGAGCAGGGCACAGGAGATTGCAGAGCAGGGCGCACAACTAACACCATGAATGTAATGGTATTACCAGCACCTGTTCAACTTGAGGATCACTTGGTACCAGCATTTTTAGGCTCCTGGTGCTATCAAGGTATCAGTGCGCTGCCCAACACTATTGAATCTCCAGATGTGAAGAGGCATACGGACAGCTTTTGGGCTTTCGCTGCACAGCAACGTCTTCAGGGACACCCTCTCTCTGTAACACGTACACACACAGTTCCACCAATAACACCACCTTCTCTAACAGGGAGCTAAATCCCAACTTGCCTCCTCACACAATCGGCTCGGCACACAGTCCCGTCGACATCAAAGCAGTGTTTCACACCAGGACACGTGTCAGAGGAAGGCTCTCTACCATAGGGGGAAAGGGTCTGGAGAGCCTGAGGACATCCCTAGGTGACCAGAATCAGTCACCCAGACTCCCAAGTTTCCTGATCAGAGCCTACCCAGGCCATATCCCAATACCGTATTAGGGCAAGAATAATTCTGTACACCTATGCTAAAAGGGAGCCCCAGGACATCCCCTGTCCCCTGATCTGAGCAATGCCAGCCCAGACATAGCCAAATAGATCAGAAAGATCTGAGTGACAAAAATCAGTGCATCTCCTTGGGGCTCTATTCCACCTTCACTTTTATCTAGCAGAAGAGTGCTTTGGACAAATATATCATAACTTAGAAACCAACATTAATAATGTAATTTCCAAGTTGGCTCTGCTTTGAGCAGGAGGTTGGACCAGATGACCTCTATAGGCACCTTCCAACCTAATTTATTCTGTTCCATTAGTGAACTCCTCATATACCTAATCTCCACTTCAGTTATCACATCTGCTGTCCAAACATAAACACTCTGCCAGGTTTTCAGATGAACTTGTAGTAATGAAAAGAGACTGGAAACCCCACGCTGTTTTTAATGATCTATTTGACATCATGGTTTGCAAGTTGAGATCAGAAACTGTAGCAACAAAAAGTCAACTTTGTATATTAGAAGCATTTGCGAAAAAATGCGTCCATCTTGATAAATTTATGTGCTGTCTTTTCTGTGCAAAAGCATTCCCATGATTTTTTCTTGCCCAATGCTTCCACCCCAACTTCTTTGACTTTTAGTAAGATGGAGCTTTTATTAACCATGTGTTCTGTGGTAGTCCCAAGATGTTTAATTCAAGGGTTTATACCCTAATTATTTTGGATACTGCACAGGATACGGAGGTAATCTCTACGGAGACACTAGGAGCAATTAAACCAAACTGACCAATGGCACTGCTTTCAAATAGATAAAGCACATAAAATTCCTGCATGACCTTCATCATATCGTCAGTGGTGACATCACATTCTAAAACCGATGTAAGATTTTTTCAGGACCCTCAATGGAAACTCTTCTTGTGAACTCTTTGGAGAAACCAAGAGCTGCCACAGCACAAGCTGACTCCCCATGCTGTTCCTCAAGAGAAGCTGGAGGAAAACAGGAAAACAACCCCAGAACAACACACACAACAACACATTTCTCGTCTGCAGGAACCGAGGAGGAGGAGTTTGGTCTTAGCACAAAAACGTTCATTTTGTACGCCTTTTCAGCAAGACAGTTTTCTCTTCAATGTGATCTAGCCTTCAGCACTAGCAACTCTTTTGCAAGCTAGGTTTCGCTTTATCCTCTTTCAATATTTCCTCTAAGAAAATGAAGGGATTATAGACTGAATGCCTTTAGCACATGGGCTACATAAGGTAAACGCTCAACATTTCAAAACACAACACCCAGGAAAGACTTTCACTCCAGCTTTTAAAAACACAGGAACTTTAGTCAGGATTTTAGCGAGTGCAGACAGCAGGGGCTTCAGGGGGAGAGAGAAGGGATCTTGGGAAACCCTCAGAGTACTTCCACCCTTTTAGCAACCGGCTTGCGTATGTGCAGGCAGCAAAAATAGAGGCCACGGCACGCAGCCCCTCCAGACAGAGTTTCTGGGCCCCAAGTGGCTCCAGCTGCCAGAAGCCAGTCACCTGCTTCCTCTGCATTCGGGGAAGAGACCTCGACCAAACAGACAGCAAGTCAAACCTCATCTATAGCGTTAAAATCCCTCCTAAGGTGCAAAAAGGGGGCCCTCATCTGCAAAAACACTGAGCACTCAGCAGCACAGCTGGTGTTCAGGAGTGTCCAGGACTTAAGGGGGGGGGGGAGGGAGAGGGGAGAAAACAAATCAGCCAGGTTCTAGTAATAGTCTTAATTACATGCTTTTTATCAACTTGAGTTGGGCAAATCAAATATGAGCAGTGTTTTCAAAAATATATTCTAGCAAAACAGTAAACATTCCCTCAAATTTAAATCACTTGACAAGCATAGATCTCCTTAGAGTCATTAAACGCTATCTTTATTTCTTTGTCATTTATTCCAAGCTGCATTTTAAATTACCTTTTAGCATTGAGAAGCACATACACCTGTAGCGTTGAAGCCTCAAACTCTTAAAATAACAGAACTAAAGTTAAGAACATCGTAGCTTTGCTGTTGCTCACAACTGCTTATCCAGAACTAAGAAACCTATTTGGTTTTCCAAAAAGACTAGACTACCAAGAAGCACTCAGTGCGTGGCAAGTTTCTGCAGATCAGTACTTATTCTAAGTACTGCAGCAAGAGCTGCTGCAGCTCTCCTTCCAAATCCACGCGCTTGCTCACACACTGGGTGGGTTTAGAAATGGTAACAGGGAAACGTTACTCTTGTGAGATTGAATACCTTCTTGCTCCCAGCATTTAGCCACTCCTTCCTCCTCCCTGCGGGAGCTTGTGCTCTGCTTTCAAATCAGCTCGTTCTGCGGATTGAGCTTAGCCCCTGGCCATAAAAGCAGTTCAGTGGCCACCACGGAGTCACCGCTGGCTGGGAGCTACAAGGGGAAGGGGTCGAGGGGCGATGGGAACTTCCTGCAGGAGATGTGCCGCCAGCGGGCACGCGAAGCGGGAGCAGCCTTAGCGCAAAGCCACCCAGCAGCTCCTGCGAGAAGTGCGCTGTGCCGTTAGGTGACCTCGCGCCGTGCTGCTCCAAGTTCCCAAGCCCAGCAGCCGGGCAGGGCTCAGTTAAGGCCGATATTCAAAGGGCTCGGTCCGCGGGCCAAGCGCTGAGGCGGTATGACAAGGGTCGCTTTGTCTCGCGGCCCCCTCCACCTCCCCGCACGTGGGAAACTGCGGCAATTCCCTTACCGGGGAGAACAACTAAGCTAAGCAACTTGGAATTACAGGCTTTCAAGGTTAGTTCGCTGCTCGAGCCAAGACATACTTCCAGTGCTTCTCAGGACTGAAAACAACCTTCTACTTTTAATGACTTGCCTTTTATCTTTAATAAGGGATTAGGGGGTTATTTTTCCAGCTAATACCTTAAAATCCAGATAATCATAAAAGCAATCAGTAATACCCAATATATGTTAATTACTCATTTTCTTCTCCTCTCTCTTCGGCATGCTGTCACTCATGTACATTAATTTGTCTATAATAAGGCTGCAAATCAAAATCAACAAAAGGCTTCGGGTCCTCTGGGAAATCACAGGTTTAGACTTGGGGGATTAACAGCAGATTATTTTTGTGATGATTGTGAAGAAAACAACATTATGGCCAAAGACATGCTGAACTAACCAATATCCATGTACCTGTGCCTGGACCTATAATCCACCTACATGTTAACTTCCCACAGGAGTCAATAAAACACAACCCTGCTTTAAGATAAACTAATGAGGCAGTGGACGAACGCTTCAGCTAGACAGCAATGAGGGCAAGTCAGTGTCCTGCTTGCAAAGTTATTCCCAGCAAAACTTGACCCTAGAATAATTTGAAGTTTTCCATAATATGCTACACTGGCTTGGCCAAGGGCATCTACAGGAACAGTAGGTCTAGAAGCTTTAAATTCAAGACCAGATGGTGGCAGAAGGGAAAAGCTGAAGGCTCAGGAATAACAACCATGAACAGCATACTGCTCAGACTGATAATAGCAAAGACTGCAAAAGATTTGAATGGATGGGATGCCTTCATTAAAGGAACATGTCCAGTTGCCTGTAACCCCTTGAGGGAATGAAAACAGAAGAACCCAGGCAACCTCCTCCTTCCCCAGGTTTAAGACGACGCTGGACCAAACAGTGTTGCTGCCTTTTCCTGCTCTGCTGTCATGCAGCTCAGCTCAGGAAGGTCAGTCAGACAAATACTGCCATCGAGCAGTAACTCAATGCGACACTTCTGGAAAAGGCAGGGGCGGGCAGCAAATCTCCTGCAGAGCACTGAATTTTAGATAAAGCCCTCCGGTCCCAGCCTGGTCAGGAAGCAATTCTTACCCCCAAAAGCAAAGTACTGAAAATACAGTTCAACTTAAAAGCTTAGGACTTGCAAACGCTTCCCAAAGTCTGCTTCTCAAGTACAGTGTCCCTGATAAGGTATTTCAGCTAGCAAAGTGATTTATTTTACCAAAACGGTGCTGCTGGTAAGCTAAAAACTCTCCAAAATATTTTCTGCAAGTAACAGCTATTCCTCCTACCATATAAACAGTTCGCTCCTATATTAAGGGCAACTCTTTGACAGTAAGCACACTGGTTCATTTAAAGCAATAAAACTATCCAGGCTCGACAAAGCTAAACCACTTGGCGGGAGCCATTGTCAAAAAAGGGCAAAAGGGAAGTGGATGGGGCCACGCACTATCCTCGTCCAGCATGACAGCTCCGCTGCTACCTCTTCATCAAGTGTTGCACTGTATGATGGTCCAAACAAGCTGCAGCACTGCTTACATGCCCAAAAGCTTCTCTTTTTTTCCAACTACTTGACTTAAAGTTATCAACCTGGTATTCAGAAACCTTGTTTTAGCCACCCTGGCCAAAGATCTTTTATGCACAAACATAGTGCGATTGTTAAATTCAGCCCACAAGCAGATTTGGTGAACTATCTGAAGAGCGGTCAGCTCTGGCCAATTTCTGTCTCGCCTGGAATCACAGCATACTCCAAAGAGTCCAAGCCAAGTGTTTGAAAATCCTTCCTTTTTGCTAGAAATGGTATAATCAACATTCAAAAAAATACTATCAGAGACACTAAACCGCAGCCATTTAAAGCAAGGAACAGTACAACAAGCCTATCTAGCCACACTTATCAAAACAGCTTCTAAATTGAAAATAGCTAAGCTTTGCGACATGGCCATCATCCAGAAACTAGACCATATACACCTCCAAACCCAACTACCTGAACACAATATGAGACTGAGGGAAAAATACACTTTTCATGGAAACCTGCCCCCACAGGCCAAATTTCAGAGACAAAGATCTTCCAAAAAAAAAGAAAAAAAAAAGCCTAATATAGCACAGACATAGTAACGAGGAAATATCTTTCGTCACTCAGAACAACAGCATCTCTGACATAAATCACTATGGTCAAAATCCTTCTCTTCAAGATTTTCACCTGCAAAAGACAGAATTCAATCCTTTCCAAACAAGGTTGGAAAGGACCTCTGGAAATATCTGGTCCAACTTTGCTCTTGAAGTAGTGCACTCAATTAGGTTATCCAGGGCCCTCTGAAGCAGAGTCCTAAATATTTCCAGCGAGGGAGATGTCCACCATTTCATACTCCCATGTATGTTCTCACGGTCAAGATTTTTTTTTTTGTTTAAGTTAGACAGAATTTCTCCCTGTTGCCTCTGGTCCTGTCACTGTGCATCCTTGTGAAGGTCTCTGCACACTAGAGAGACGATGGACTTCACTTGCAGCTCTCCTAAAACCTCTACAACCAGTCAGACGCTGCCAGTTCAGGTAAGATTTCAGGGCTGCTCTTCCCTGCAAAGCCTACTTGCAATTCTCTGCTAGGTTCATTAGTCTCTCTTCTCCGTATCCCAGCGGCGGGCACAAAGACTAGAATGACAGGGTTGTCTGACACCCAGTGCGAGTGCTGTTGAACCCCTGCTCTTTATACTTGGCCGGGCAGCAGGAAACGTTGAGGTGAGCGCTCAGCGTGGGTCAAGAATTCGGATGCAGGCTGATTCATTCCCAGGGAAGATCAAAAGACTTGGGAGATTTCAGCTGCTAAATTCAGAGGCCTTTCTACTGCACATGTGCAAGTAGGTTTTCAGTGAAACCTCTTCTAGAACTTTAAGCAGCAACTTATCTCTACTTACTTTCCCTCCTCCTTCCCAGAAGGAATATGAGCTTGGAGCAGACATCCAAAATGGAAAACTCAAGTCCTAATCATCACATTTTCACCGAGACACAAGCAACTGAAAACACCCATGACCCTAGATTCTCAGTTGTAACGGTCTATGTGCTATCACACAACTGTGATAAAACGACCAAGAAACTGTTTTTGTATTATGTTTAGTGTATAGGTGGCTAAGATGCAAATAATCTACTACACAAAGACAATTATCTAACCAAGAGACATTTCCCAATCAGTACGCCCAACCAACTTTTTCAGGTTGTCTCTGCTGTGACATTACGGTCCTGTCGAGTTTGTCTCACAGAATCACAGAATCGTTTAGGTTGGAAGGGACCTCTGGAGATCATCTAGTCCAACCTCCCTGCTCAAGCAGGGACCTCTAGAGCATATTGCCCAGGATCACATCCAGACGGCTTTTGAATATCTCCAGCGAAGGAGACTCCACTACCTCGCTGGGCAACCTGTTCCAGTGCTCTGTCACCCTCACAGTCAAGAAGTTTTTCCTCAGGTTCAGGTGGAACTTCCTGTGGTTCAGTTTCTGCCCGTCGCCTCTTGTCCTGTCGCTGGGCACCACGGAGAAGAGGCTGGCCTCATCCTCTTGACACTCCCCCTGCAGATACTTGTACACGTTGATCAGATCACCTCTCAGTCTGCTCTTCTCCAGGCTGAACAGGCCCAGCTCTCGCAGCCTTTCTTCATAGGAGAGGTGCTCCAGCCCTCTAATCATCTTGGTAGCCCTCCGCTGCACTCTCTCCAGGAGTGCCATGTCTCTCTTGTACTGGGGAGCCCAGAATTGCACACAGGACTCCAGGTGAGGCCTCACCAGGGCTGAGGAGAGGGGCAGGATCACCTCCCTCCACCTGCTGGCAACACTCTGCCTCATGCACCCCAGGAGACCATTGGCCTTCTTGGCCACAAGGACACACTGCTGGCTCAGGCTTAACTTGTCCACCAGGACTCCCAGGTCTTTCTCTGCAGAGCTGCTTTCCAGCAGGTCAACCCCAAGCCTGTCCTGCTGCATGGGGTTCTTCCTCCCTAGGTGCAGGACCTTGCACTTGCCTTTGTTGAATTTTAGGAAATGCCTCTCCGCCCAGCTCTCCAGCCTGTCCAGGTCCCTCTGAATGGCAGCACAGTCTTCTGGTGTGTTAGCCTCTCCCCCCAGTTTAGTCTCATCAGCAAACTTGCTGAGGGTGCACTCTGTCCCTTCCTCCAGGTCATTGAGGAATACATTGAACAAGACTGGACCCAGGACTGACCCCTGGGGGACACCGCTAGCCACAGGCCTCCAACTTGACTCTGCGCCATTCACCACAACCCTCTGAGCTCGGCCATCCAGCCAGTTCTCAATCCACCTCACTGTCCACTCGTCTAGCCCACACTTCCTGAGCTTGCCTAGGAGGATGTGATGGGAGACAGTGTCCAAAGCCTTGCTGAAGTCCAGAAAGACAACATCCACTGCTCTGCCCTCATCTCCCCAGCCAGTCATTCCGTCATAGAAGGCTATCAGCTTGGTCAAGCATGATTTCCCTTGGGTGAATCCGTGCTGACTACTCCTGATCACCTTCTTGTCCTCCACATACTTAGTGAGGACCTCCAGGAGGAGCTGTTCCATCACCTTTCCCGGGATGGAGGGGAGGCTGACAGGCCTGCACTTTCCTGGCTCCTCCTTCTGGCCCTTTTTGAAGGCTGGCGTGACATTGGCTTTCTTCCAGTCCTCAGGCACCTCTCCTGATCTCCAGGACCTTTCCAAGATGATGGAGAGTGGCCTGGCGATAACATCCGCCAGCTCCCTCAGCACCGTGGATGCAGCCCAGCGGGGCCCATGGATTTATGGAGGTCAGCTTTGGACAAAAGATCTCTCACCTGATCCTCCTCTACCAAGGGAGAGTCTTCCTTTCTCCAGCCTCTCTCTTGTCCCCAGGGTCTGGAATTCCTGAGGACTGGCCTTAGCAGTAAAGACTGAAGCAAAGACATTCAATAACTCTGCCTTCTCTATATCCTTCGTTACCAGGGCACCCGCCCCATTCAGCAGCGGACCCACATTTTCCCTAGGCTTCCTTTTGCTAGTGATGTACTTGAAGAACCCCTTCTTGTTGTCCTTGACATCCCTTGCCAGATTTAATTCCAAAGGGGCCTTAGCCTTCCTTGTCACATCCCTGCACACTCTGACAAAGTCCCTGTATTCCTCCCAAGTGGCCTGTCCCCTTTGCCACATTCTGTACACTTCCTTCTTCTGCTGGAGTTTGGCCAGGAGTTCCTTGCTCAGCCATGCAGGTCTCCTGCCCGCTTTGCCGGACTTCTTCCTCAGAGGGATGCACTGATCTTGAGCCTGGAGGAAGTGACGCTTGAATATGAACCAGCTTGCTTGGACCCCTCTTCCTTCTAGGGCCCTACCCCAGGAGATTCCCCTAAGTAGGTCCCTCAAGAGGCCAAAGTCAGCTCTCCTCAAGTCCAGCGTTGCCATCCTACTCATTGCCCTGCTCCCTCCTCGCAGGATCCTCAACTCCACCATCTCACGGTCACTGCAGCCAAGGCTGCCCCCAACCTTCACCTCTCCAACTAAACCTTCTTTGTTTGTTAGCACAAGGTCTAGCATTGCACCTCTCCTCGTCGGCGTCTCCACCACCTGAGTCAAGAAATTATCATCAATGCTTTGCAGGAACCTCTTTGACTGTTTGTGCCTAGCTGTGCTGTCTTGCCAACAGATGTCAGGGTGGTTGAAGTCTCCCATGAGAACCAGGGCCTGTGATCTGAGGCTACTTCCAGCTGTCGGTAGAAGGCCTCATCGATGACTTCCTCCTGGTCAGGTGGCCTGTAGTAGACCCCCACAACAGTGTCACCCATGTTAGCCTGCCCTTTAAGCCTTACCCATAGGCTCTCAAATTGCTCTCCATCCACCCCGAGGCAGAGCTCCATACATTCTAGCTGCTCCCTCACATAAAGAGCAACTCCACCACCTCGCCTTCCTGGCCTGTCTTTCCTAAAAAGCACAGAGCCATCCATGACAGCATCCCAGTCATGTGAGCTATCCCACCATGTCTCTGTCACTGCAGTGAGATCATGGCCCTGCGACCGCACACAGATCTCTAACTCTTCCTGTTTATTCCCCATGCTGCGTGCATTGGTATACAGGCATTTCAGAGAGCCAGTCAAGCGTGCAAGCTTCCCAGGAGAGGTGCAAGAGGAGCCTCCGTAGCCACGTTGCATGCTGTCTCCCCTGGCTGTATGCACCCGCTGGAGGCCTCCTGACTTGAGCGGTGTTTTACTGACTCCCCTGCCACTATACCACTCCCCTTCCCCCATCTCGCCTAGTTTAAAGCCCTCCGTACCAGGCTGGCCAATCTGTTGGCAAAGACGCGCGTGCCCCGCTTGGTAAGGTGGATCCCATCGCTCCCCATCAGCTGTTGATCTTCAAACAGGGTCCCATGGTCATAGAAAACAAAGCCCTGTTGCCAACACCAGCGGCGCAGCCAGCTGTTAACTTGGAAAACTCGTCTACTCCTCCTCCTGTCCTTTCCCCTCACAGGCAAGATTGAGGAGAAAACCACCTGGGCTCCCAGACCCTTGACCACCATCCCCAGAGCTCTGAAGTCCCGTTTGATGGTTCCCAATTTGCCTTTTGTGTCATTAGCACCCACATGGAAGATCAGCAGAGGGTAGTAGTCCGACGCGTGGACAAGCCTTGGCAGTCTTTCCACGACATCTCTTATTCGAGCCCCTGGCAGGCAGCAAACCTCTCTGGACAAGAGGTCAGGTCGGCAGATAGGTGCCTCTGTCCCCTGCAGCAGGGAGTCACCCACAACAATCACTCGCCGTTTCTTCCGGGGGTTCCTGCACGGCACAGGGTCTGCCAGGCCAGTTGCCTCCCTTGGAGCCATGTCAGCTCCTCCTCGGCTTGGAGGGCGCTACACTTGTTCTTCAAGGGTAAGTCTTGAGGAGGAGCAAGAGCCTTTCTCCTTCTACGAGAGGTCACCAGCTTCCAACCCTCTTCCACAGCGTTATGATGCACCTTTACACACGGTGCGGAGCCCTCTGACAACTCCGCTGCAGTGGGGGCAGGGGACTCCCAGAGCTGAACAGTCTCCGAGAACGCCCTGTCAATCTCCCGCTCATCCTCTCGGATGCTACGCAGCCTACTAACCTCCTCCTGTAACTCCTTTATCTGGTGACGCAACTGGTCAACCACAGCACACCTCACACAGGAGAGATGACCGTCAGCCCAGGCCTCACGGAGAGGCCCCAGGCACTCCCTGCAGCCTGACACCTGCAGAGCTGCATCTGCTGTCCGAGGGTCTGTCTGGGTTGAGGCCTCAGACACAGCCGATGCAGCACCTCTAGCAGCCACTGGGGAACGTGCTCTGCGGCGTGTCATGACCATGCCCCGGGGAAGGACACACCACTGTGCAAAATGGAGAGGTGCCTTCTTTGCCTTCTGGCGCCCTTCTGCGCGAACTGCTGCGCAAACTGCTGCGTCTGTTCGCTGCCTCTGTTGGCTGCGCTCAATGCCCATCTCAATGCCCATCCAAGTATTCTGGGTCCAAAGCTTCCCCGTTCACATGAAAATACTGCACTAGCAATTCCTAGATCATTGGATGCCATTAATTTGGAGAATTTTCTGATCCAGCAGAATATGAATTTAGGGGCAAGAAAGTATGCCAGTAGCAAGCATAGAGGACGCTATGAAACAACAGATGCTATTCTATAGGAATCCTAAGGCATCTAAGCGCAAATTCATTTGAAAAGCAAAGCTGCAGAAACCATTTGGTCATATACTCAAGACCAGGCTGGCAAGAGGAGCTGAAAACACAATACAGTCTAACAAGCTAATTAAAATTAACTGCTGGAAACAAGGCACTAAAATCTTAACAAAAATCAGGACCTTTTTTGTATCAATGCAACCCTCTGGAAACAGCAGTAATGACTGGAAATATACAGCAATATAGATGTACCTACCTGTAATTACATACAGCTTTCATGCGCTGCCCTCTGTACAGTAATTTATTCACTAAGTCTCAAATAACTTAAAATTAGTTGCTTTTGTAGAGCTTGCTTTAGCATTCTAAGAACATCTATCATGTAGCTGATGGGGAAGGAAACAGCCAATCATGCCCTTCCATATATATTTTTTTATGTTGCCCTGAAATCTACACAATGCAAATCGAAGCAGCCACAGAATTTATGAAAGACGCTTTGGAAAAGATATCATTATTTGCCTGAAAGAGAACATAAATGGGACTGCCAGCATCCACTTTTTCTAACCTACAGCAACGATAAAGCTTTATCAGGAAGAGATGCTTAAACACAGACCTCTCGCAACCTTTCCCCTGGCCTCTTTCTGCATTACAGCCCCTCTAAAAAGTAGATCAGGCGACACACTTACCCAATGATTCATATGATGGTTGCAATATACTAAATATATCCCTGCTGATAGCATGCACTGCCAACCTTCACGGGAAACAAGTTCCCAGGTGCTGATTTTATATTTTATGCTCCTGACTAACATCAGCTAATCCCCAAGTCCCCATTCCAGGAGTTTAACAAAATACTGGGAAGTAGCGACTGCACAGTCAGTGAATCTTTGCATAAGCTCTGTGCTACCCAGAAAAGAGTTTAGTTAGCAGCTAAATAAAAAAATGCACTCTATTGTGTTCATGCATGTTTTCAGGTTATTGTGGTATTCAGGCTACAGACAGTTTCAAGGTGGTGGTATGTTAAGTCCCCACTGTCTTGCGGGGATGCACATCCCATAGGGTGGATTTCCTGACACCATAACACCCCTCCCCATAATCTCCAGAGTTAACACTCACGTAACGCCAGGAATCAACTGCTTCTTAACTCTATTAATAGAGATGCTACTCGTCCACAGTGGCGGTGCCTCCAGGAGCACCCTGGATTGCGCATCGCTGTGCGTGTCTCCCGTCACGCGCGCACTGCCCTTACACCTGCGGTTACACGTCTTCTGCCCGCACTGGGCCTCTAAGTGCGGCACCCAAAGAGCCCGCACAAGGTGTCAACACCCACTGTTTTCAAGGCAAGAATAACTCAACCATCCACTATCTCTTGCAGGAAAAGTGGGAGGGCTTGGCCCTTTCCTGCCACAGTCATGCTGCTGATATACATACACAGACTGAAGGAAGCAAATCCATCTGCTGCTTTCAAACGCAGCTGACTGCCCCTCATACAAGGCACAATTAAACTGTCAGTTCACTCTAGCCCCAGTCACTGTATTCATCACAGTTGTGGTTTTGCACAAATGACAACTCTACACGTTAATTCTAACTTGCCTAAACAGAACATGCTTTTAAAACATAGTTAATTTGCATACAGGCTAATTTTTAAGCTCCAAAGGATCCAAATCTTACCAATTTACCTTATACTTTTAAATTGTTAACTTCCTTTAGCTCTTGCCAGTAGCTGTTCCTACACCAGCTACCTACACGATGAAGAAACGGTGACTGTTTTAAGGGCCCTCCTCACGACGCTATTTCATTCTTATCTGCACAGAATTGACGTAGCATTTGCTTAAAAGCCGTGCATTGAAAATGCAAAAAACAATCACCTTTTTCAGGTATCTTTACGTTAACGACCATTTAAACGCATACAATAAGGTCAACAGGAGACCCAAAAAAATGGAGATGCGAGAGAAGAAGGTCTGGAGAAGGCTAGCCTGTTCTTCCATGGATTTATTAACCAAAGAAAACACGCACGTTTGGAGGGAAATGGACAATGGAGAGGTACGTTGGCCAAGCTTACCCAGCAGATTAGTGACAGGGAGCCAAAAATGCAACTTGGCTCTCCTGACTCCACTGCAGTGTCTTTTCCATTACGCTATGTGGCCTATTTCAGACCTATGGTATGCTGACCCTCTTCTCTGTCCCTGCGTTTTCCTCAACACAAGGGTACTCCTCATTACAGGTCCCAAAATGAATTAACCCCCTAATAAGTAAAGGGTGAGTAAAAGTAGAAATGGGGGTGGGGGGAGAAGTTGCATTTATTTTGAACATTGCTGTTGTTTTTCAAGATGCTACAGCTTGTTAATAAAGTAACTCATTATTTATCTATTTCTAATCACGTCCTCTTAAAAAACGTAATGGGCTTCCACTTGCAACTGGGGCGTGTGATTCTGGAAACAGGTATGAAGCACAGAAGTGGCATGCCCAGCATTCAAAAGCTTGCTGGACTTCTGAACTTTCTTTTCATTAGAGACAACTGTAGGAAACCCTCTAGAAAATGACAAATGGCACAGGAACACCCCTGCTGAAGAAATGCAAGGCAGGCTTTTCCTTCCCGCACTGTATTTGGCAATAAGGCAGGCAAGAACAGTGTGACCTTGGACGGGATAGCTTGCAAAAGCTGTGGACTCTCATACTACAAGAGTTCAGCTCTGGAAAGCTGGAGAACTATTTCCTTCTTCCATGGACCCAAAGGAGGCATCAAAGTCAGGTTTCATAGCACTGCAATGGCTGTCCCATTCCTACACGGGAAGACCCACTACGGTGCAAGCACGGAGCTGCATAGTAACAAAATACATGATTTGATGGTCTCATTGTCCTCCTAATAGAGGACAACAATTTTCTCCCCTTTCTGCTTGATGAAAGGAAAGGACCGCCTCTTGCCACACACCTTTAATGAATGCCTGGAGTTGCAGAGAGGAACTTCCAGGTCCATGAGCTACCAGCAATGCTCACTGCTGCTGCCGCGTGCACGGAAAGCTACAGAGATGCTCTTGGTGTTAGTACTTTGCCTCATGCCAAACTCCAGGGACTCCTGTCCCATCTGAGGAAGCGGGTAGACCTCTGCAGCCGCAGAGCGGTTTTGCTTTCCCTGCGGGGAGCGCGTGTTTCTCCTTTGACTTCCAAATCACTACATACCCCTCTAGTTAACTTGGGAAGTCACTTGGGAAGTCAAAGTAGTGGAGGAGCAAATTGTGATTTCTTGAAGACAGAGTGATATAAATTTTGTTCATATTTTGGTCTAAATATTTCCCTTTAAATATCTTTTTAATAAACTGATTTAAAAAGCTAATGACTAAAACTAAGATCTGCACTTAGTGTAATCTACTAAGATCTTGAATACAATAGCACTGAAAAAAGAATAGAAAGTACGTGTTTGATTTGAAAGGCTAAGGGAAGTCAGTTTGCTGAACAATGAGAGTAAGTAGCTCATCATCTCAAGTAAGCTATGCTAATGGGCTAAAGCAGCTTTGCACAGCAGTATCTTCTCCTGTAGTGCAGAAAGAATATTACTGTCAGTTTTATTTATTAAATTATTCAAATAATTAAAGAAACTAAATGGGAGGTGACAAAACAGGAGAGCCTGCTTATTTCTTCTGCATTATGAGCTAAAAAGAAGGGGTAAGAAGCTGAGCTCTGAGGAGAATGGAGACATCGACTAGTGCAGTTCATTAACTACAGATAACGCTTCTCTTGATTCCTAAATTGCTTTTAACAGCGAAAAAAACCACTGCAGAAATATCACCAATACCAATAAATAAGACCTTCCTCGTGTATTTTTAACTTCGTTTCAATTGCCACCCAACAGAATTTGGCAAAGATAATATAAAAACGGACTCTGCTGAATCTCCCGCTGGATACCAGCATAAACAGTTGGAGCTCTACATGTAGCGCTTGCAGTGGGCTCTTGTGAGAACCAAAGGCAATTTAGTCAGTACAAGCAATAGAGCGGAGGCAGCAATTTGGCTGAGCAGCCAGAAGGTGTCTACTTCGGGGTGTGCTGAAGCCCTTTCCGGACCTGACTGTGCAAGTGAACTATATCTCCAGCGGCTCGACTGGGAGCTTACAAATGCCTGCATTGTTTGCTGACACCCACACAGAGATGCCTAAATTTAGGTATTTGTGTTCTGCCTCTAGTAAATGAAAAAATGTGCATTGTTTACTATTTTTTAATGCGTAACCATTAAGAAGCTGAACAACTTACATTACAGAATTAAAACAAATGTTTAAGGTGCAGTGCGACTTGCCTGCCAAAATGGAATGGTAAATTCAGTGTGAAGGAAATATCAGCAAATCAATCGGTGACAACCAACTTTCCTTTAGGAAACCATGAAAAGCAGATAGCAAGAATAAAATCCATTATTTAAATTAAAGTTCCTACTTGCTGCTTCTAATCACAGTGATGACACTGTGATTTTTTTTTTCTTTTTTTAAGTCAAACCTCACTCACTGATGAACTGTCTCACAGATTACTTTGCTGTGCTACTGACTTAAATACTCTAGAGTGAGCTGCATTTTTTCAGGACTTTTGGAAGAAAGAAATGCTATCCCCATCAACAAGGGAAGGAGCAGCCAGCAAGCCAAAAGCGGCAGCGAAGCTGTCAAGTGGAAAGCAACTCATTCAGCAAGTGAACTGCCCATGCCAAGATACACATGGAAAAATCCCGTGCACTTCAGACTGTACAGTTTTGAGAATTTTATTTGTGTATGCAAATACACATGCAGAGAACCAAAGCTTTTCTTTTCTTTTTTTTTTTTTTTTTTTAAGATCTTGGCTCAAAACCTATTGAACTTTTGAGAAGAGACATGAAAACTATCTTAGGAAATGTGCAGTTGATTTTCAGAAGCTGCAAAATACATCACTCCCCCCCTTCCCCTACCCCCCAGTTCAAAGTATTTGCTTAAAGCTATATACAAAACCAAGTCTCTGCACAGGCCAAGGAATCTCCTCATTTCCCTAGTCATCCACAACAAAGAGCTGTGCAAAACCTTGCCATGGATAAAACAAAGAGTAACATTACTATGTGTTATTCAAATCACCTTTCCAAGGGTCATCGCCACCATATCTTGCCGTGTCACTTCTTTTGCTGTAGAAGTTTTGAAAAAAGGAACGTGAACTTGTTTGGGGACTTCACTTCTTTCACAGTAAGCACAGGACACAAGAGGCAGAACAGCCGTTCAGGGCCAGAAACAAACTGATAGACCCTTTCTACAAGAGTTACTTAAAAAGAAACATAGGCCATGCACTTAAAAGTGATCTCCTACGAAGGGCTCCACTCATCTGTACAGAGGAAATGTTAGGAAGCTCTCCACTGCCTCCTGTAATGCATTTTTAAAGTAGAGTGCAAGGAAATTTTAAAACCTTGACTGACGCAGCAGCATATGTCGAGTCAAACTGAGGGCAGCACATGTGCTCATATACCAACATCAATCAGTTTTCTTCCCCTGAGTTTTTGGTAAATGGATTTCATGCAGCAGCAAATTCCCAAAAAGATGATGAAATAAACCTGCCAGCAGTCTGCTGTACTTAGACCATGCCAACACCTCTTCAGCCTACAGACGGCAACGTGAACAATTCGCACTTTTGAATATCCTAACATTACTGAACATCCTTAAGGCATCTCTGCCACCAGAAAAAGTAACTTCAGAAGAAATAAGCGTGTATTTTTTGCTACCTGTACCCATCAAATGCATTAAAGAAACAAGCACCTATTAAAAAAGTCCAAAGCTGTTCTGCAGGCGCTTCTTAGCTTTGCGGGTGCGAGCCTGCCGCAGACAGTGGGACAGCTCTTTCAGATTCCTGCTCCCGCTGCCCCAGCCCAGGTTCTGCTGCTTGGCTCTGAGGTGAAGCCAAATGCCTGCAACCACCCTCAGCTCAGAAATCTGAATGGTTCAATTCACTGCAGCTTCAGAGACAAAAAAGGACCTTGGTCTAGGAAAGTCTTTCTTCAGAACACACTCTCCTCTCCCCCACCCCAAAAAAAAAAGAAAAAGAAAAAGAAACAGGAAATCGTGAGCCACCAACCTCAAGGATTTCTGCTCAAAGATTACTGTATTTGAAAGCTGCCCTCAACTGGAGAGCCCCATTTTAAGCACATGCTTTGCATAACTGAAAGAAAATACACAACCTTGGTGGGAAGCAAAATATTTTATTCCTTGCAAAACATTTGCTCTTCTTCCTGCTATGTAAAATCTGGCAGTTCCTGCTAAATGAAGGACACCAAACCCACATTACTCCAAGAAATGTCACACTGCGTTTAATCAGGAAAGGATGTTTGTACAATAAGCAAAGCACCGACTGACCTTATGTTCCTAAAGCCTTGGGTTACCAAGAAGGGAGCACCTTCTTCCCTGCACCACGCGTTGCCTTGGAAATGAGGGCTTTTAACAGGCACTCATTTTTCTGTATACGTACAAAGAAAGGTACCACTGCGTTTTTGACTTGACCACGCTCCACCAAGCTCTCAACATGTTTGAGGAGGAAAGTCTAAGATCACCAAGCCACTAATAAACACTCCGGCTTGCCGTTTCAGCATGGTCCTAGGTCCTTGGGGCGGCCTCCTGATACTCTGCACTGGCACGGCTCATCCCAACGAGCTTAGGAAGGAAACCGTCATTGACTGGGAGAGGAACGCACCCACGACAACACAAAGTTCAGTTCAAATTGAACTCAGCTATAGCTAAAGGTTTCAATGGTCCAACACAAGAGAGCTACATGAAGTAGCTCAGGTATGAGCCAGAAACTTAACCTCACCTCCAGCCCATGCCTAAGAATGCAGTCGCTACACTCCAGCAAAAAATCTCCCTTTGCTCCTAAAATGAATACTTTTTCTCCCAGCGAGAGCTGCAGAGATGTAACAAAAAATACAACGAAGGAAAAAAGGAAGAACAAAATCAAGCCCAGAACTGTGCTCTGCAGAGGACCGCCTAAGAGCAGAAAGTAGATTAATCAAAAAAGACTTACATACAGAGGAGCACCATGAAAACAAATTGGTAACAGACCGCCTGGGGGGGTGTATACATAAAGGCAAGTAATTTTGGTGTGCCTAGAGCTAAATCTACGCACAGGGCTTTGCAGATCTGGGACCACTCTCTGCCTCCGCAGGTCAGGTGAAACAGAGAGCGCCGTTCCCCACAGCAGTGATCTTAAACGTGGTCTGGTCTTGAGAAAAGTTACAACAGTCAACTTGCCTTTCCCACTTCCTTGCTTTCTACAGCACAGATGCATCCAGGTTTGAAATGGCCATTTAGAAAATAACACGTTTCTCAGTGCAAAACCTGAGGCCGGCAGATGAGCACGTTAGATAACCATACAAACAAGCACGCACACTGGTTTACTTCTGGGACTTTTCCCCAGTTCAGAATTACTAGTGCTAGGATCTTGCCTCCAAGATACCATTTGTCAAACAAAGTCCTGCTCCTGCTGTCTGTTAAATCAGTGCGTCCTCCTCTCCACCAGGCAGGGCCCTGGATACAGCCACAGAACTGCTGTGTCCTGTCCCTTCCTTCCATAGACCATCTCAAGAGTGCCTGCAGGTCCCTCTGGAGACCCTCAGTAGTTGCACTGCTGCTCTGCTTTCTCCCAAAGGCACACGCTAACGTCCCCAGCACATGGATCACCTACACAATCACAATTTGTGAGGGAGTCACCTCTCAGGTGAATCTCTTCACCTCTCTTTCACAGATAGCACCATTTCTGCTTCAAGGGCATCTGAGAGTGCATAACGCTACATAATGCTATCCTACATCCACACAAAGGTCTCAAGCTCTCTTAGAACTTGAGCCCAGGGCCTCTCACAACCTGAAGCTATGGTGGTTGCATCTGTGAGATGATCCAGCTCTGCCAGAAGTGAGTCAGGAACAGCAGCGGCTCCTACTCACGCTGCGGCCGCAGCAAAGCTGACCAGGCAAAAAGCTCTTGTCGCTCCATCTCTCCCGAGCAGCAAGTTAAGATGTTTGCAGAAAGCACAACTCACCACCACTTCCAAATGCTTTGGACAAGTACAGGCAGCAAGTTTAACCACTTACAATAAATACCACAAGCCTGACCCACACAGACCCACCATCCAAAAAATGTAAAATTACAGAAGGTAATCAAAGAGGTGGCCTGTGGTTACACATACTATGATCTCAGACTTAAATGCTAGCCATTTTTCAATGTGCAAAACAGTTCATAAATGCTATTCTCGCCAAATGGGACTTAAAAAAAAAAAAAAACCACACAGAGCAGAAGTCTTTCACAAAGTCATTGAGCAAGCAATTGAATTTCAGCAGCTGCTCAGACTTTTATCACTAACTTGACTGAGAAGAGAGGAAACTCCACAGTCACAACTTCCAAAACTCTCCCTTAGAGATACCATTCCCAGATGAAACCCCAGAACACACCACAGTACTTATCTATTCCCAAAATGGACTAAAGACTAGCAAGCTTCAGCCAAAATGAAAATAACCTTTCTAAGACTCAAAATTTAAAGTAACCCAACTGTAAATACTGTACTTCTCCATCGAAAGAAAACAGGCAAAGAGAAATACAAAGGCCTTTTCTGGCCAGTCTCAAGCTCACAGTGCGAAAGATGCCGTAAGATAATCACTACCGAGGGCTCATTTATCAATGGAGTGTTTACACATTTCGCAGATGAAGCACTACACAGCATTCCTCAAGCCTCTATAAACATACAATCCCTCTCCTCTTCCCAGAGAGCACTCTTGCCTGCAATTCATTAAATGGGCATATTAATATTACATAAGATTGATAGTTCTTGATATCTTCAAAGCCCTTCAATTTGATTAAAGCAGCCACATTCCCTTCTGACAACAGGAATGAGTAGGTTCCCCAAAGCGTTCCCCAAAGCATCACAACTTCCATTTCTCCCTGCTGAGCACGAGCCCTGCTCATTTCCGTGCCAAATTCCTTGGCAAAAGTGGCTATAAACACAGGAACTTTGATCAATAGTTTTTTAGCCATGAAAAGTATGCAATAACTTTGCTGCAGAATGATGAAGCAAATACCTGAGTATTTTCCTGTTTTTAAAGAATTACACAATTGTGTAAACAAAATACAGAACTATGAAATCAGTCATGAGATAATATTGAAAGGACTGTAGTCATAAACCCTTGATCAGCTGAAGACGTAAAGAAATCAGCCTTAAACCATTCTCCCAAACGCAAAATAACATTCAATCCCTCTTGAGGGAGAGGTAGAGTCTTCCAAAGGTCCGCTTCTGGTGCAGAATCTCAGTTTTTGCAAATATGAGAAGAAACAGATCCACCAGACTCTTTCATACCGCAAAAAAATCTATATCCTCTTCTCCAGAAAAAGGGGTGGGGGGGAACTCTTAGCTTGTTAGTAGATATTGTGTCAACTTTTAGAAAATGCAGGAAAAGAAAACACCTACACAATTTCCAAAGCATGGCCACGTTTCGGTTACGAGCGTACAGCTCCAACTGTTACGAAACATAGGATGTCCTGAAAGTCAACACTTTCCGTGGACTGTACCAGCTGCAAGCTGTTAACAGCTTTCAAGTCTTCCACAGTATTAGGCTTCTCAGTAAGGAATTCAGCGAAGATACAGCTTGCTGAAATGTATTTTGCTCAAGTGCCTGAAGAATGACGTTTTACAGAAACCGGGTAACACAGCCTTCTCCCCTAGCAAACTGTACCCACTTGCTTCTCCTCACTGGCTTCTTAACACTTAACCCTCCTATAAATGAGGAGCACAATTCTCTCTATAAGAACAAAAAAATGCTTTATAATCTGTATGCACAGGTTTAGGACAAAATCCACATACGCTACCCCCTTCTACACTAAAAAAGGTGTATTTTAAGACTAAACGTGAAGAGAAAGTTAGCGACAGCAGAACGAACACAGCTGTCTGTGGCAGTTCTGACCAAAAGTGCCAGTGGAGGCGCAGGGACGAGCAACTCCTGCTGTACGTCTGTATGAAAGACAGAGTCAGAGCACACCTCTGAGTGCGACTCAGGGAGAAGGCCAGCAACTCCACCACCGCTTCCAAGAGCGCCCTAATGTTGTCCAGCTTTAGAAAGATCCCAGGCCACGGGGACCTGGCCACTGCAAGGCTCTTTTTGCTGCCCAGAATACAACAACGAGAAACTACAAAAACACCGAGTGTTCAATTTACTGACAATTTCCAAGGCAATAAGACAAGTAAAAATAAGAGGGAAAATAAGCAATGCTCCTCCAAAGTAATGCTGGAAAAGAAAGCGCTTTTACGTTACTCTGTCTACTGAGGGAGACCAGAGCAGGCTATATAAAGCACACTGGCAAGTTCCCAGTGACAAGATAGCCCTGCTCATCTTTGCAGCATCAGTTTACACAAAGTGCTGGGGAGAAGCTCTTCGGAGAGCTACGCTTGTGGGAACAGGCACAAGTCACTAAGGGGTGCGAGTAGCAAGCAGGGAATCAAGAGGCAAAATTCAGTTCCATGTATCATCCACTTCTCTCCCGCGTGACAAACTAAATTCTCGACTGGTTCTAGCATCCTGTGGTCATTAGAAAGCGAGCTAAAGAAAAGGTGAAAGTACAGGAGGAATCTATAGCAGAAACAGTCATGCGTCCACCCCACGCTGCTTACATCCTCGCAGCGCAGCAGAGCAGCTGCAAGCTCTCCCCAAAATCCAGCATGTGCTGAGGTTTCCCCCACAGAGAAGGGGCAGCTTCAGCTCAGCAAACTCTTTATGCAACCGTCCTGCACAGCACTTAAACAGATGCTTAGCTTTAAGTATGGCTCTATATCTTCTTGTAAACAGCCAGGCTTAAATATATGCTTTAATTAGAATTTGTTCCTCGGTGCTGTCCTGAATCACAGCCCCCTTCTGCCTGCACTGTTCCCACAGGTGCTGACAGCGGATGAACTGACAGCCTGACCTGGTACCACTGAAGTCCCTGAGATCATTATGGCAAAGCGGGACCAAGACCTGAAAGAAGATGATAATGGGCTGTTAGCCCTCTTTCTACAAGGAAAGCTCCAACGAGCAAAAAAATGCACACGTTTAACACCAAATGTGGTTTTGTTTCCAGTTAGAAGCTTCTTATTTATTGCCAGCACATTAGAGGAACCCACAAGACAGAGAACAATCTAATTTCGAAAGCAAGCAATTAATTAAAAAAAATACTGCCCATCTCACATATACATATATGTATATGTAGGCTTTTCTAAAATTTTTTTTTTAGTAGATCAGGTAAAAGAAGCTGAAATCTTCCCTTTCCAGTATGGAAAAAAAGTCAAACCAACACAATTGGAATGAAAAACAGATTCCAATTAGTAAGACGACGGGAGCATTTACTTGTACAGATCCCGAGGCACGCTGTTCATCAGCGAGATCTTTAGCACGTATCCTGTCATCTTGTTCTTATACCCTGAGTATAAGGCTATCCACACATGCATCGTTTGAGAGAGCCGCAAGAAGCTGCAAAACTCTCTTGTAGCCAGGCCAAAGGGAGGGTTCTCCAATCAGGAGTTTGGAGTGTGAGGTTGATATTTGAACCATACAGCTGACATAATATTTAACTCAAAATCTATATGAATAATTTAAATCAATGCACCGTGTGGTTACGTAGCTGTCTCTTTTGTCTTCAGCTAGTGAATGTGACTCTGCAAGCCATAACAGTCATTTATTTAAAATAGTCCATTCCCAAATACTCCACATTTCTTCAGGCAGACATGAAACAACTGTTCTGGATGGTACTACTTTTCTTCCCCCAGGAATGCAGAGTATGTTTCAGTCCAGCTTTAATGCTAGACTAATCCCCCTAGAGAGCTTTAGCTAGACTTTGCCAAAGGAACAATTGTTGCCATTAAATAAGTTTACACTGTTTGGTGGTGAGCGTTTTCTTTCTGCAGAGCGAGCTCTCATTCCCACGATGAAATGCATGCTGGAATTAAGTCACTTGACTACATTTCTTTTTTCTATAGACTCATCCTTCTGAAGTTTCCCATCCTAAGCAATTTACATGGAAACAGGCTGGGACAAGAAAACCATGATATACAAGGGAGGCAGAACAAGTCCCAGACAGATAAAGGGAAATCCAAATAAGAGCAAGTCCAACAAAACGGGGTCAGACATGTTCTCTAGGAATACCCAGAGCACAAGGAAGAGTCCGTGCCCAGCTGAATATTCATGTCAGCACTGTGCCTCAAAGCAAGGAGCGGGAAGATGACTTCCCCTCTCTTTAGCGCCTGGACCATGGAGAACAGAGCCAGACAGATTTGCAAGATTTCCCTGAAAGCTTTTAAAAGCCCAGGAACCAAAAGGCTAAAGCCACACATCCAAATCTTCCCACGTCCACGGAACTCTTTTCTAACCTAACAGCTTCCATTGCCTTTATGGCCTCGAAACCATGCGGTTTTGTGCTCCTTCCGTTGGCGCATCTCCTCACCGTGAGCTGCCAGGTCCACCCCAGCCACATACCTTTCCCCAAACACCTCCTGAAACCTTTGTTGACCCCCACTCGCCATCTCCCAAGTTCATCCTTCCCACACAGTCATGACAAGTCCGTCTCCTTATTATCCAGAGAGGGCAGTAACCAGGAAGTGCTGGACTGCGAATTACTGCTGCTTCCAAAGGATAGTTACCACCTTGTGACTGAACCCTGCCCGTTGCATTCAGCTCTGGTTGTGAAGCAAGGTGCAGCGTTGCTGCAAAGCCAGGGTGCCCACAGTGCTGCCCATCCGCAGCTCTTCAAGCCCATCTTTGTTTTGGAGAAGTGCAACCAGTAACTCACCCAGGCTAAGTACCCCTACCCTCCCTTACAGTTAGGGGAGGGAGGGAGGGAGACACACTTCTGGACCGCAGGTCAGAGTAAAACCTGAATTGGTATCTGTGTGACACTTATCTCTACCCATATATGGTACAAATTAAATGCCTTCATCTCTGCATCTTCTGTTTTCAATACAGGTTTTCTGACTGCTCTACAAAAAAAGCCAAGTCCACAAAGTTTCACAATCGACAGCGAACTCTTCCTGACTGCTCTTTTCTGTATGTGGTATATTTAGCGTGTGCCCTTCTTCTTTCCTGACCATGATGATTCACCTCATAAGAGCCACTTATCCACATTAGAAACAAAAATAAAAATAACCCCCTAAACCCACAATGCTATCAGCACTCTACAGCCAAGGACCAAAACATCGCTGTAGCTCCGTAGGCTTTTGTAATTATTACATTTATTATGTATATAAAGCCAATCTATTATCTGCATCGTCTGTCGCCCCTGTCAGACCATATTTGACCAAAGCTCCCACAGGGACAGGCACTCTGAGACATACTTCTGCTATGATGTGTGGTTCTCCGAGGCTGAATGTGCAGCTGACTCACTGTGGAGCCCAGTTCTTTCCTTTTGTGTGCAAACAGGTTTTGACACATATGCTTTCTGCTTCCTTTCATCATTCCAGCATCATTCCAATTGCCACCGCTTTTAAACCATGAAAATTGCTTGGTTCTGAGCAAAGGAAAGAGCAGATGTAATAGCTGCAGCCTTGTGCTGCTGATCCCAGCTTCTAGAAGAACTGCAAGTACAAAATAAGGACACGCGCTTCACCCAGCAAGAAAACTCCCACGTAGCTTTAACACAGAGGAGCCAACTTATTAATCAGAGCCTGAAATCCAAGCCTAATAAGTCATATTGTTATGAAACTGCTCTTGGAGCAGGAGCACAACACTGAGTAACTGCTGGAGGTCTCTATGGATCAGATTGCTCAAAATACCTCTCCTTTCATGCACACTCATGTAATTCACAGGATATTATATACCAACAGCTCAGAGCTAAATCAAACACCCTTCCTCAGCGGGATGAACTCAGTTCCCATTACTATATTTAAATATGAAGGTCTCTAGTTGGAAGCAAGAATTGAACACAAGCCCAATACCACGTTCAGGTTGAGACTAGTCTATTCATATGTTTCTTTACAAACAGAAAGAAAGGCTGTGCTGACTTATGCATACTTTTATTTCCATCTAACTGCTGATGTCTACAGCACTCTCTCAGTGATTATACAAACCATGAGGCAAAACGCACCAAAAGGGATCTGCATCCTCATAGACATATATCTGGCAATACAAGTAGAAACACATCTTTAAAGAATCACTGGCATTTCAGAATCACTGCTTTCCTCTTCAGCTTTGAGATGACCGTGCTTTTGCCTAAACATAATTTTGATACACTTAATGGCATTATTTTAAAGCTCACTCAGTAAGGAAGAAATCAGCAAATAAATATAAACAAAAAGATTCTCCCCTACTAGGACAGATGTTGGATCAGGATTCAAAGCTGAGCAGAAAAACTCACAGCTCTCATATCTTTTATTCCAGATTTGTTGTAACAAATATACCTTGTTTCTGGGAAATGGCTGACAACAACAAAGGAGTAAGGAAGTAATTTACAATGACAAAAGTACCAGGGCTAAGGCCTTTTTCACCCTGTCTTGTTTATTCTTCAAGGTTTATGATATGCCTCATTGTAAATTTGAGTGTCCTTCTATTTCCATTCCCTTTGGTTCTTCCTCTTTGGCTTTCAGTCCTTTGGGTCACAGGTAAAATAATTCATTTTGGCTTATCAGTAATAAGAGTCAGAGGAGATTGAAAAGAGGCAGTTCTTGCCGCTTGATAACTTGTTTCTTCAAGACACAAACAGATTCACGACACAGTATCACAAAACAGACACCTGAAAGCAAGTTCAACATCCCTAGTATAATCCCAACAGAAACACACGCTCGGGAACGGGACCTTGGACAAGACCTACGGCCATGGGAGACTCAGCCTCAACAGAAGTTTTTCCTCAAAAGCATTCAGGAGAATATAATGAAGCCTGTTTTAATGAATAGTGACAGGAAACTACCTGAGTTTTTCGCTTGTGCAAGCTAGAACTCCAGAAAGGTTCACACTGGAGCGATAGTCTGCAGGGAGGAAGAAAGGCTAGAGCTCTGCTATCAACAGGGTGCTCTGCATACGATTGATTTCGTTTTTCTCTTCATTAACACTCCCATTTTGTCATAACAACCTCCTGGCATCCGAGCAAAACAGGTTTTTGGCCTTGAGTTCTCTGGTCCTTCCTCCGCACATTTCTTAATCGTATAACTCCCCACCAGCTTCCTTGTGCAATCAAAACTATCTGCACCATCTTTCTGCCAACCTGATCTGGAGGAGGAGACAAACTGGGGGATGCCAAGAGAAGAAGGGAGAGGGCCCAGAAACAACCGGCATCAGGAAGAAGGGAGAAGCACAGCGGCAGTTCTCCTTATCCCTATGCCACTCACCATGATTTTGCTAAAAGATCTATTGATCCTACTCATTAGATCAGCAGCATCTGGTGCCATCCAGAGAGCAGCCATCTGTGCACTCCTTTTCCAAACCCACGATCCTGACAGGAGGAGGTTAGTAGGTCACGGCCATAATTCTCACCACCCCCCTCTCCCCTGGGATCACAGTAGACACAGCTCCTCACAGCAGGAAGCACCCAGAGAGCCCCTCTTTTACCTGTCCTTTCCCCCCACACTTGCCCTCTACCACCCGGCCTCAGCTGCAACCCACAGTTCAGCACCCCCCAAAGTGGCTAACCTGCCTTCTTCCTAATGCAGAAGCAAGAATAGACGGGAAAAGCAAATCTACAGCAGCTCAGCTGGCAGATAAGCAGATTTCAGAGCACGGAAAGGAAAAAAGAAGAAAAGGACATCAGTTTGAAGAATAATTAGACCGTGGATCAACATTTTCAATGGTCAAACATTTTAACGAGGCTCACAAAAGCCAACAGAAAACAAGTAGAGCTCAGAGAAGAAAATCCAGCTGTTCGTTATATTTACATTAGAGGATTTTGCACTGAGCCTACCTCAGGACTTTACCAGCACAAAGCATGAATTTTTGGCTTTCATCGTGACCAAGATCTCACAAGCTCACAGATCTATCTCCACGGTTCTCTGCAATGACAGACCCTGAGCCTGGCTCATGCCTGCCCCCACCCCAACTTCAGCTGAGGGTGGCCCCGACACCTAGGGGCAAAAGTGACTCTTACGCTCTCTTCCACCAAAAAAACCACATGGATTACCAATGACTTCACCAGCGGCTGGGATTCAATAGGAAAGCCAACACGTCCTTCCAACAGCTTCCTGAACCGACAGTAATCCCAGCAGGCTCACAAGGTAGAGCAGCCATGTACTTTAAATTCTAAATTGTCTTTAATATAAACTCCTTTCAGATTTAAGCCCACTGCTGCCTCTTGCCTCAAGTCACCACAAAATAACCTACAGCAACCAGATCCCTTTTCTTGCCGCGAGTTAGTCGCTCCAGAAGCCAAGCTATTTCAGGAAGACTTTGGAAATCCCACCTTTCTGCATATGTTTCTGTGAGGACTATCCCCTTGGCTGCCAGCACAATCATATTTGCATCAGCTGCAATCCATTTGGCATGCAGCAAATTTGGTCCAGCCCTTTTTTCCAGTGCGCTGCATGCTGTATGCAACCTAGCCTGTCTCCTTCCCCCAGCTCTGGGGATGCTGTCTTTCACAAGGCAGTATCCGTAAGGGCACCCTCTGTGCTGGTTCGCCCAGAGTGCGTTTGCAGTCCAGGTGTATGCTGTATTCCCACTGGCTCCTATCTGTGGAGCTAAAATGCCACAGGGGACATTATAGCCCTGGGTACGTATTTCCCACTCGGATTCCTAGGACAGGTGGGTTGCAGCCCCGGAGCCAGGGCTCCCTGCTTTAGGGAACGTCTTTCCTAGATGATACTGTGTGGCTCCTAGATGATGCTATCTGGCTCTTCAGCTTGCTAAAACTGCTTGGCCTCTTAATTTCAAGTGTTGTTTTACTCTACTGGCTTTAGAAAGAGATAATTCTTTTGACTGATGTTGAGGATAAAGCCATTTACTTATGTATGCTTCATGTGTATTAGAAAGCCCCTAAAGGGAGCGAGACTGTGTGGAGGGGGAACATTAGGCTGATCGCCACCCTGCATAACACAAAAGCAGTGCAGGGTGGAGCAGCACCCAGCTTGGCAGCGCTTGAAAATCCTCACTCCAAGAATGAAGGCGAACAAAAAAAAAACAAAAAAGGGGAGGAGATGGAGGGAGCGATGTTCTTAGGTTAGCAGGTCTGCTCGGACAACTGAAAGAAACATAAAAATCCATCCTTTGGAGGATCCTGAAAACTACTTGTGTAAATTGTGTTATCGATTTGTACCCTAGCCACTCATTTTTCTGTCTGAGAGGATAATGATTGATCAGAGGCAGCAAAGAATATATAATATAGGACATTTCCACTAAGTTAGGACAGATAGCTACTTTTCTCCTCCTTGTGACTAAGTACAGCATTCAACTCCAAACACCATCCACTTTATATACACCCACAAAATAAATATACAGAAGCAGTATGAGACCACTGTTTACCAGTTTGCCTGTTTAATCAATAAGACAGAGCCTCATTTGAACCGAGCTTTCTGGTAAAACATGAGTCATAAAACTCACGGTGTAAAATGTATTCTATGAAACAGTCGGGGAATGTTGAAAAAGCTACCGAGCTAAATGGACAGGTTCAGTTTATATGCTTTCAAACACTTCAGACTCTTTTGTTTACATATACACAGAGAGAAACCTAAAGCTATGGGACGGCTTTTTCCCACACTGTCCAGCAGATTTGCGTAGAGGTTAATCCACAGAGGGTAGCTTTAGAGTACCAATCATCACCTACACAGTTCAGCCCTTCTCAGCTATGGAAATATCTCTGGCTTAAAATCAAAATGCTTCTAAATTAGTTTGTTTTTTTTTTTTTCCACATGGTAAATTCCTTCGACTTTTCTGTCCCTTAGCAGTTTCACGTGAATGCACAGAACAGAATTAGGCAAAGAATTAAGGTGGCTTAGGTAATTATAGCGGCACATGCTATCAGTTCAAGACAGAAGATTAGCACGGTGAGCTTCCAGTTAAAGGAGGTGTTCCCCTTTATTGTGAGAAGAATTGTCCTCCTCTTTTTCTGTGCCTTTAAAACAGGGTTTATTTGAATAATGCACCATTTCAAAGCGGTAATGTATACCCCATGGAAACTTCCCAGAATCACTTTTTCTGGTACTTAAAAACTAAAAGAAGTTTAAAGATGAAGTTAAAGAACCACTTTAAATCCACAAAGTAGACAGTTATTCACCCTGTGGCTTTAAACCCCGTGTAAAGTTTATATTGAATTACATTCCTCTACATCTAGCGTGATAAATTGTGTCACCTTTGGCCAAGGGAGATTTCTAATAAAAACTGCATGGTAAAGGGAAAAGCAGCAAAGACCGTCCCTAATCAAGAAGGGCTTACTTGTAAAGCTGCAAGCAAATATGCAGTTAATCAAGCCAGAAGCGAGTAGTAAATGAAAATACTTCATATCACTCCTACCTACCACAAAATCAAGGCATTTTGACTTTGGTTCATCTCTTCATTTTACCAGTAATTTTCCTGTGATGCCCAGACCACATTCACCAAATGCAAAATGTTAAATTGTTATCGTTTTATCACCGACTTTGCACCAATCAATTCAGTATTAACCAGGTGGGGCTTCTGTTTTCCTTAACTCCTGTTTCAAGGGGAAGTTACTATAAAAGAACCTTAACTTCCACTTAACCAAAAAAAAAAGGTTTCATTTCTTCAGTTTGCACTGAAGCTTTAAAAGCGTGGCAGGAGCGTGACAGCCTTAGGATGTCCAAACCAACAGGCAAGCCGAAGCAAGCCTACTTTTGTATTTATGCTTCCTATTTAAATGAATCTTGTCATTTCAGGGGCCTAATAAATCATGTATTTTGATTGCTTAAAGTTGTTGATAACGCAAGTGGAACTGCTCAACAGCTGTTCTCTCTACACTGATGTTATTACCACGGCAAGTTTTTGTGTCTTGTGTTTTAATCAACAAATCAGTGGAGGCAGGTTTTCAAAAAATACCTGAAGAGATGACTCTGTGCCTTTAAATGCATTGTCCCTTATAAATAATCCTCATCAAAAGCACATTATCATCTCTCTTGAGAAGAAAACGATCGTATTCATTCCCTCCTTCCTCTGCGGTAGTGACTGCATGTCTCAGACATATCCAGAAAGCTCTGAAAGCAGAATTCAGATCTGCACAATTTATCCTGGCCTCTGCATATTCAGAAAACTCTGTCCTGCAAATTCACCCATTATTCCAGGCCGGGCCGTTGGCGATTGCTTCACAAGGGCACAACACAACGCTAATTTTTTTTTTTTTTTTAAATACCAAATGCAAGTCACTTTTCAGCACCATTTTGATTGCATCACAGCCTAAGGAACGCTGAAGTCCTATAAATAGAAGATACTTTCTAATTCTTACACGACACACCCCTAAGATACTTCAATAAACATTGGCAAGCCAGCAAACCCTGCTGAAGTACCTGTGAGCCTTAATACAGGTAAAGGTGACTAACGCAAACACTGAATAACATTACTGCTCTTTAAAACACAATACTGAACCTGAGGAAAAACTTTTTTCCTGGGAGGGTGATAGAGCACTGGAACAGGTTGCCCAGAGAGGTAGTGGAGTCTCCTTTGCTGGAGATATTCAAAACCCGCCTGGACGTGATCCTGGGCACTGTGCTCTAGAGGAGCCTGCTTGAGCAGGGGGGTTGGACTAGATGATCTCCAGAGGCGCCTTCCAACCTCAGCCATTCTGTGATTCTGTGATACACCAGCATAAAAAAGAATAAAGTTGGAGTATGACATTTCAGTCTAAGATGTGGATTTCTTCTGCGGAACCCTGCAAGATCATAAGGATAGGGCTGGTTTTATTTATGAAGCTAAACAGTTATTCAGCTCCCAAGAAAACTGTTGTGGCACTCGGGGTGGGAGGGAAAAAAAGGGTAGAAGCCATAGATAATTTAAAGAAACGCTACTAGAAAGGAAGAAAAGTTTAGTGACACTTTGGGAAAGTGAAAGGTTTTGGAGGCACGCTGAGGAGCCTCACCAAGGAGAGAGCTCAGTGCATGGGTGCTTGTGCTTGATGCCTGCTTGGTGCCCTCACCACCCTGACACCTTGCAGTGTCAGGACAGAAGCCAGTGCAAGAGATGGAGCTTCTGTCCCCTTGGTCTTCAGCTCCTTGTCCTTGGTACAAAGCACAATCCTGATGGGGAGACCTTAAGGCTTGACAGCAGAGGAGGAGAGATGGTTAAATGCAGGGGGCAGTCTGGACTTGACTTAGGCAGGCGGTGCTTCTCAAAGCAAAGGACTCGCCAGAGCGAGACGCGTAGCTGTGTCTATTACTAGCGTCAACCAGAGAGGATAACGTGGGAAATGCGGTTAGATTACGGTGAGATTTATTTTCACTCCCACAAGATCCTTCACATAGCTGTCCCTTTGAAGACTTTCAACACTAGGCTTTCAGGACTCACCACAGGCACCCAGGGCAGCTCGTGGTAGGGCAACGCTCAGACTTCATGTGTTGTGTCCAAGCACGTCTGCAGCGGAGGCCTTTCTACAGAGTAAGTGACTGAGGCCTAGATCGAATCAGATCTAACTCCTTTGGGGACACTAATCCTTTCCCCAACCTTATTCTCTAGAACAGCTTTGGAAGCGAGCCTAGAGGGAAATTCACAAATACCATACCTTTCTCGACAGGAAAATAACTAATCCTCTGCACTAGAAGCACTCAGTCTTTGCCTCAACTACCAGCATTGCCAAGAAAGATCACTTTCCGCTATAGTGTGCGGGAGTCTCGGCCCACACCTACTGGAGGAAGAACAGGTTAGTTCAACCTATCATCACAAGGATCCAAAACCTGGAATTTGGAACAAACAAAACCAAAACAACCCTCTGTGTAGCTCATTTTCCAGCTGTCACAAGCAAGGAGCAAAAGTTCAGCAAAGATATTAAGATCTTCCTCTATATCAGAGTGAGATAATAAAACACATTTCAGTAATTACTTTAGAAAATACACTGAAAGGGGAAAATGGGAAAATATAATCCCACGGGGGCGTGGAGAAAAGCAGTGAGCATCCTTGACAGTGATAAAAAGCTGCACTGTTTGCTTCCCCAGAAACGCTGAACAAAAAGCTGAACTCCTCTCAGCTCCTGAGCACAAGCGGCTCACTGACTGGTACCCACTGTCCCACTGCCTTGGATCAGTACTCATGACCATCAGCCCTCAGCTGGGCAGCAAAGGAAAACCCACAACACCAGGCAAGTTAGCACCAGCCTCCGCTGTAAGCTCGATTTCAGCCACGCCGTTGCCTAAATAAGATGGATATTAGGTGTAAAGGAAGGGCAAAATCTTTTAAACAAACCTAAATGTTTGTAAGAAACCCTTATGTGACAAACATATGCAGAAGTTCAGTTAAAAAGGAAAAAAAAACACTTCAATGAAGGTTGTTGCAAAGAAAGCAATTTTTTTTTAAATTAACTCTCTGTATTCTTGTCAAAAAAAAAAAAAAGAAAGCAAGCCTTTGCCTAGGGTGACAGTTCAAATCTAGGCCTAGCCTCATAGCGTGATGTACCTTCATCTTCTAAAAGTGCTTCAGTGGGAGCTGAGAGTCTTTGCAATTAGCAGGATGGAGCCAAAAAAAAAAAGGAGAAATACCATCCAGAACATCTCCCACTGACAAGAATTGGAGTAATGAATGGGGAGAGGGAGTTGTGTTTAGCTGCTATTAAAGTACCTTCCTCCTACTTATGGCTCCTCTCTGTCACTCCCACACCTACAAAAAGTCTTCCTAACTGCCAATCAACTGAGCCTTGAAGTAACTCTCCCCTCCTTATACCTTCTCTCCTTATCTTCCCTCTGGATTTGTTGAGGTCACAATGCCTTCCCTGAACCCAGGCATAAACCCAGAAATATCATTCCTGAAACCAAAGGCAACTCCAGCTTTGCACTCCCTGCAGTGACAGGCCGAGCTCCTCTGCTTGGCCCAGGCACGAGAACTTCCTGACCGTAGCAGCTCTCACAGCTATTAGAAGGTCCCTAACAAAATACCCAGCACCACAAAGCTATGATCTCTGTCCCACATAGTCGGACGTCCACTGAATATAATTAGAGGTTTCGCAGTGCGTTATGTAACATCTCCTTTGCGCTGTAGCAGAACACCCAAAGGCGCTGGCAGTGCGCGGTGCAGTGCCCAGGTGCTAGCTCTGCCCTTATCGCCTGCAGCTGACCTCCTCACCGGCACCTTTCCCAGCAACTTACCTTCCCCTTGAGCACCTTCCCATACCCTTTACAGTTTACTCAGCCAGCTGCACCCAAACAGCCGCTCAGATGCCCTCCCAGCTATGCAGAGGGCATGTTTGCAATCGAAGCAGTAATTATTTCTGTGTTTACCTCTACATTTATGCTACATGTGGCCTAAATTTGCACCACTGGAGACATACGGAGCAGCAAAAGGCATGTTTCAGCTGACTCCACCACCTTCGACAAATCCACTGCTTTACTTTGTAGGTTCTCGAAGACCAAAACACCCAAGTCCCTCAGGTTCCCTTACGTTTATGGAACGTCTCCCTGCTGCTCTTCCTTATGTGAAGATACTAGTACCCAAAAGGAAGATATGTGGCCATCCTGACTAGTATTTTTCAAAGGCTCTCGACATTGGTCTATCTCTGCTCTTACTGCAGTCAGCTGAGGCTAAAAGGCTTTTTCAGAAATCCCACCCCCATGTCTTAAAGAACCAGGAAAGAAAGTGGATTGAAAATCCAACAACGCTAATAGAAAGAGGACTCTTGGCACACCCTCTGACTATGCTACATCTGCTCTGCTAAGTAGGTACATTTCTTTCAAACCTGTAGCCGTCTCTTGCTATTTATAACTGCTGGTTTAATGACCTTTTAGTATAGACACCAAGCCTGAGCCTTCCTAAATTGATGTTTAAATATCCCTGTTGAATTAATTCTATCTCACTTTGGACAGATTGTTCCATGCTTGGGCTGGCAACTTCCACTCCTCACTGGAACTCAACTGGGGTGTCCTCCATAACAGAGAATCTTTTCCTGCAAGACAAGCACTCTGAATTGCAGGTGGTACCAGAAATCATACTCCATGTAGAGAGGTAGGAAGACAGCTAAAGGACAGTGAAAGAGATCATAACCATTTTTTTAAAGACATATAGTTAAATAGAAATCTCACACTCAACTGTAAAACAAGCAGGAGCAATTCCATAAGCATTCAAGACGCAGCCATTTGGACAAGCAGCCTCTGGCTGAGCTTGCAGGTGGCTGTACCTGCACATCAGGCCCCCTGCGTTCTGCTGAAATTCCTGAATCACTTCAGTAACGCTGCATGCAATTTGGTTCCTGTTTTGTGTGGGGAAATGCCCCTGAGAAAGGCAGTTCTGTGCTGGAGGGTGATAAAGCTTACTCTTTGCAAGCAGATGCCTGCAACAGAAGGCCTGGAAAAACCCTCTAGAATGCCTCACTGATGTCAATGTACGAGCTGTATTTAAAACTAGACAGAGGTGGTTTCCATACTAGTGGGCTCAAATTGCTTTTTCCATGGCTGGTTTCAAATAACCCCCCTCCCGCCCTGTTTCAGAAGCATTGCCAGGGAGAGAGCCTTCTGGATATTCCTCGGCTCATGTGAGGCACCTCCCCAGCTCCTTCTGGGCCTATGAGACACTCCTGGTGCCTGCAGGCTGAGCATGGAGTATTTACTAGGAGTCCTCAGCACACCCCTCTTGATATTTCACCTGTCGTGTTTATGAGAGACAGAGTTGCATACTTCAGCATCCCATTTAAGTCAGTAAACGTGAAATGTCATTTCACAAGAACTGGCATTGAGCAAAGGGGAAGAAAGATTTAAAAATAAGATGGTTCTAAAGCAATGAAAAGCACGGGGTGGGCAGATTGTATCTGACCCAGTAGTGGGACAGTGCCCCAGAAGCACTTGCATACCTGCCCAAGAATTACGGACCTTGGTAGGAATAAAGGATGTGATGAAGCACTTCTGAAATCAGGGACATAAGGGAATCAACTGGTATTTCAGCCATAAGCTGGGCCCTCCTCTCAGACAAAGACCATGTTGGTGAGCGAGAGAACATACCAAGAAGCAAAATAGCTACCTGGGATACCTGGCTAGCACCATTCAGAGGTACAGCACTAGATCCACTACAGAAAACTATCCACACACACACACACACACCCCCCACCACTCCCATTATCATCTAGGCAGTGATCTAGAACATCTCAAGAATCTGAAAGTGTCAGAAATGTATTCATTAAGCAAAAAGCTAACTGTAACGTGAAGGAAACTAAGGATACTCATGACATCAATTTCAGTGCCCCCGCCAGCCAGAACCAATATGCAAACTACTGTACTTGGATTAAAAAAAATTAAGCAAATCAGCACAGTGATCTCATACTGCAAGACTGCTTGCCACAAAAACTTTTATATCCCCAGGCATCTCAATAAACCAAGCACAGATTAACCAGTTTTCAAAAATTGGTGCCAACTGATGTGACAGGATCTGTCAGGTTCAATCTATTACAGATAATTAGAGTTCTCTCTCCATGTAAAACATCCTACTGAACACTACTTTAATGCAGGTATTCAGTGGCAAAGTATTAGCACACATACCCCAAACTTACTGCAAGCTTCAAGAAACACAGAACTTTTTCTGAGGGAAAGCTCCATTTCAAATTAGAATTGTTAAAAACTGCATATTAACCCGTACCCAGGGATGACATTTGGCTATTTTTATAGAGGGTAATACCGGCTGCCTACGTAACAAATCTGGTCCATCCAGACCAAACCATCACCTCCACTCAGAGCCGCTCTCAATTCAACACAACAGCCCAATCCTCAAATGGTACCTTAATGAAATGGCTCTGCTGCAAATGTTTAGTCTTTCAGTAAAATGTTCCTCCTAACCCACATCTGAGGGCTCAAGAGAGATTTTTTTGCTAAAACTCTAAAGAACTACTGCAGGTAAGCGGAAGAGGAATTTTTCCGAGCAAATTGCAAACCTTTATAAACCTTTGATGGGACATATCATCCTTTCCCTCCCTCTCTTTCTATACGTGTCCTCTAGGAACCACTCCCACAGCCAGACCCAGCTTTTTGACCTCTTTCCTCTGTTTCTGCTTTTGTGTCCTGTAAACAGGATCAGAGCTCCACCCTTCAATTCGTAAAGGAAACCTTCAGTAAGCCTAGCCCACACGGTACCATATGAAGAACAGCTGCAAGCTAACCTCTAACATTGTAAAATGAGAGATGGGCTCAATCATAACTACTTATCCATTCTATAAGATTTTCTAAAACATATATTCTGCGGATATATTGATACACCAGGCATGTTTTGACACCTACCAAAATCAGATTTGACTGTCTTCAAGGATGCGAGTCCTAAGAAAATGTTGCAACAAAGCAGAGGTTATCAGTTGTAAGGGTGCCTCCTTATGGCTTGCTGTGTTTGGGGGGGTGGGGTGAGGGGACTGTGTGTTTGTTGCAAACATGCCAGAAAGTCCAGTAATTTGCCATGCAGAGTGTGTGTTTGATAGATCAGTGTGCTAAAATCAAGAGGTTCCCAGGTGACAGTCATGAACTGGGTGGGTCTCTTGTCACTTCCCTAAACACAAATGCACCCATCATATAGGCGTGGTAGAAAACTCAGGCTGGTTGAGATTTGGCATGACCTCTTCTCTGTGACACTGAGCTATTAAGCCTATCTTCGCCTGGCTCTTCGCTGAGATCTGCACGTGTAAAGATTCATGGCAAGACACCCAGTTGCGTTTGCTGCCCTTTGCGCTCTGACCAGGGATTCCCAGGCTTCCCTTTTGCCCAGGGAACTTTGTGTATACCTGTCTTGCCAAACACAGGAGAACAGGAGAATAAATCGCCGCCACTCCAAGTTGGGAGGGTAAAGAATAACCGTTTCCCAGTTTGCAATCACAACCAGGAAGTTGAATTTATAACATCCTGCTAAACATACATGTTAACAGCAGTACATGTGATGGAGTTTCCTTCACAGAGATACAGCTTCAGAAGAAGTACTAATGGGAGTAAAGTGATAGGTATGTGGCTATGCAGCATCACTGACACCTTCCAGTACAGCCTAAGCCTTCCTCATTGGGGAACAGAAATAATGTGAGAAGAGGCTATTGGCTTCAGCTGTGCTTCAGTAGGACTCTTGCCATGCCTGCAGTTAGGCATGGCCCCACATACCTTGCTGAATCCACTAGCCTTGTCAGGCATCACAGTCATTCCTGGAGGTTGGCACTGAGCAGGGCTGAGTGCCCCATAATGCCCATTTCCAGTAACCTATAAACACAAAATCTACTCCAGTCCCACCCTGTTTTTTCTACATTACACTGAGTTCAAACAAATCTTTCAGATTGGCAACAAAAACTTTTCACTCCCACCTGTGGCTTTAACAAAAACATTCAGTAAATCATACAGTATAGCAGCAAGGCTTTGCATCCCACAAACTGTGGGATAAAACTTCTCTATCAAGCCAACAGCAATAACAGACCATTCGAGGAAAATCTAATCTTGCAACCCTTCAGCACAGGCCTGAGTTTTCCTGAAAATTCCCTCTTCGTCTTTAAAAAGGAAGCATTCACGTGTATAAATGTGGGTGTCTGCATACGCATGTACAGTCCTACACTTCAGATGATCACGAAGTCCTGTGTTTAAAAGGGAAAAGTAATATCAGCAGGCAACGTACCGTCCCATCAAAGCAAATTCCTTCTTTATCTTGTGTCATTAACACTGTTTTAATGTCTTATTTTCATGTGACATTGTTAAACACGAAACTGGAAAGAGATCAAGCTCAGGCAGCCAATGAAACTTTGCAATTCAGAGGAAAACGAGCTCAAAAACAGAAGAAGCTGCAGTCCACTTGCCTATTACTTTCCATAAATTGTGAATGAAGGCTCTGATCTTCAGACCTGCAGGTTGCATGACAGGACTGCAAAAAGTTACAGAGCACAGAAAGCCTTCAGTACTGCAAACCATTACTTCATTGCTTATAGTACTAGTCCCACACTGCACGTCAAATTCTCCAAAATATTTTGGAAAGAGCCATACATTTTATATTTCGAGGTTCTTGGTCTGCACTGGTTTGGAATCACCTTGGCCTATAAAAGGGCTTTTATCCTAACCACTGTATTCAGAGTCATCAACATACACTGACAGTTTCTTAACTTCCAGAAACTGTTGACCAAGCACAGATAAACTAAACAAAGATGAGAATTCCCGTTCTGTCAAGGAATCTGACATTTTCTACTTCTGTTTCTTCTGACATCGTAATAACTCAAATTGGCCTAAGTCTGTATCACGTACTCCAAGCATTTCTGTTCTAAACACTCTTTCAGAGTTTCAAAATAGGGAGATTCATATCTTCATCAGATATTAGCAAGTACCTTTTTACGCATCCTGTGTGTCTAAGCAGTACGAGGCCGGGCCAGGCAAAGGAAATCCAAGCAAGTCCTGCACAAGCGCAGGCATTGCTGCACAGTACCTCATACCGCTGTGTGCATAAACACAGTGTCTGCAAGCTACTACAGTGCTTACCAAGAGACATGATTTCATTGGGTTTGAGCCACTTCAAACAAGTATCAGGGAGGTGAGCCAAACTAACTTGGAGGGCAACCAGACAATGAGAAGAAACCCCCTCCCAGATCGAGCAGAGATGCATTTCCTCATGGGAAAATCTCCACATGTCTGTAGTGAAGAATGAGGAAGAGGGAAATGGATTCAGATCAGTAGCCTGTCCTGAGGAAGAAACGTACTTCTGCTTTCCTTGTTCCTCACTTGTCTCATCCCTTCTAAATATAAGCAAACTATACCACACACTTCATATACTCATAAGCAACCAACTGACCTGAGGGCAGAATCAGGCTTGAAACTTCTGCACATCCCAACTGGCAAGCTGCTTTCTCTTGGTTTCTACCAGCCACTCTCTCTGTCCAGCTGTGGGTCTTTCCTTCTCCCTGCTAAGCGGGTTAACCAGAACGGATGGATCTGACATGCCTAAAATTCCAGCTGGTCAAAATTTCAGCCATTAGCATTACAAAATCACTTAACCTCCCCTCTGAAAGCCCTGTTTTGGGCATCATCTCTCCATACACTTTCTTGTTTTGCAGGTTGGGTATTTGAGCAACAGCACTGGGTTCTGAGAGCATAAATCTTTGTTTATTTTTTAACAGTCGTGTGTTTTAGGCGGATCAGAAGAAGGTATTTAAAGCCTGTGTAATAGTGATGCAATCACCTGCACGTTTTTTTTCCCCAAAATACTTATATGCCAGCTTCCTGAACGGTGCGGAATAGCCACTGCTCATGCGCTTCCTTCTTACTGATCACAGCTGGAAACCAGGGTCAGGCCAATTGCTAGTTAAAGGAATTACTTTTACAAATATGGTGCCAATGCACTTCATCTGGGACACCAGTTTGTAGTAGTTCGAGATTAAAGGAAGCCACATTTCAACTAACACCCGTGTCAGCAGTCCTGCCTGAGAACAAGGGTGTGAACACCAGTTTTCTCTCCTAACTCAGAGACAGCCCCTGCAGACCTGGAATATACTGAAAGGGCTCTGCTGAGGGAACATTGCCTTAATACCTCCTCCTCGGGGTATCAGACAACATCCCTGTCTGGATTTTAGAAGCAGGCATCTTTCCTGAGCAATACTTTACTTAGGATAAAACACGTTTCTGTACATATTCAATTTCCCTAACCCTCTTCAGACAGGAAAGCTGAAGGTTATTTATAAACTCACAGATTTTGGCTTGTTTGACTGAACTGGACACAGATTAAAAAAAAGAAATAAGGAAAAAAAAAAAAAAAAGTATTGACGTTTCCAGACAGCCCCAATTCCTAAATACAGAAGTGCAGCTAGACCGGTTTTGAATGGGAACAAAATGATGCTTATAGGCAAGGTTTGCATTTATTGACCTGTCTACTCTCTTGCCTCTATCCACAGACGTGTTTCATCAGGTTAATTTGCTGTGGTAGAGCAGCTGGACCCGGTGATTCAAATCCAGATTTGGTCACACACTGACTGTGCAGAATTTTTGCCAAAGAAGCTGAGGAATCATCTTCAGCTAAGATATCTAGGTCTAGGCTTACAAAGACAGATCAAGAAATAAAAGTGAAGTATCAGCTCAAACCTAGCTTAAGCCTTCTGGTCAGTAAATCAAAGCTCTCTATAACTGAGACAATCAGAAATCATTTCCAAACTTTTAGAAACTACTTTAACAACTTTATTAGTAGAGATCTTGCAGATTGAGCTTTATATGATTGTCCTTGTAACTGAAGACGAAAAGCTATAAACCATACAAAAGCTGAACTGATGGTGTCTAATACGTGGCCAAGCTAATAAGCGCAGAAAAATTAAAAAAAAAAAAAAAGAGAGAGAGAGAGAAAAGGAGCTATATAAATTCTTGGTTTTATAGACTTGGATGCTTTTCACATTTCCTTAGGATGTTTGAGTTTTCTAAATTTAAAAGCCATTTTGCTTGTTTTAAAACACAGTTGAAAAAACAGAATATATGAATCCAAACTTTTCCAACTCTAAGGAAAAGATTCATGTGTCTTCCATTTCAGTCCCTTCCTCTTACCAATAATGAGATGAGCAATGCTGTCATTTCATTATCTCATTACACGTACCTGCACCTATTACCTCCTCTAAAGTCCTGCTGAAGACAGTCTCTTACACATTGTATTTGCAACACAGTATTCTTTGAGTCTCTGCCTCTGACAGATCCTTAAAACCTGTACCAATCCGATAAATTTTTAGCGGCTACTGCTGTTGAGGATGAATAGCCCCAGTTACAGCCAGCCACCAGGCAAAGCAGTGTTATGCAAGGGTCATTTACACAGCTGTCCCAGCACCCCTTAATCCCAGGAACTGCAACACCCACTGCTTTTCTATTCTTGGGTCCCTTTACAAGACAGCCACAGCTATGTTGAGCTGTGTCAGACTGCACCGTGGGCTCAGGACTTCACCTTTCCTCGGTGTCCAAGGCGCTTATTTTCCTCTTCTGAGGACATCAAGACATCGTGTGCCTCACATGCACATCCAGCAAGCCACTGTAGAGCTGGCCTAACTCTGACAGTGCAGTGCCTTTACATTCCTCTGCCACTGTAAAAAGACCCCAGGCATGTTAGACTAACACTCATTCTCTACAGTCAGGTCCAATTGTCTCCAAGCTCCAAAAGTTTTTAATGGCATTCTGCATTTCACTTCTTGTTCAGCTTCTGTCGTTCTCCTCTTCAGAGGAGGAGGGCAAAATCCAGTGCTCCTTCCTGGCTGGCCACAACGCGGCCACATGCTCTCCCTTTGCTCCCCCCCACCCCCCCACTACTCCCCAGCACACATCTTCCATCTTCCCTCTTCTCTAAACCACAGGGCTGAGCCCTAATAGACATTTCAGCTTCTTATGCCACATGCTCCCTGCTGACAGCTGTCTCAAATGTTTGAGAGATGTTTGTTTCATTTCTGTTTTCTCCCAACTCCATAAAATTGCCATTCCAAATTCCCAAGCACTTTATCACTAATATTCTTAGCTCTCCATTGAAACTGATCTTTAGCCAAGTACCCCTAACCCAATTACATTTAACAGAAGATGATTAAAAACAAAAAGGAAGTTATAGTGAGATTTCATGCTGTAATTGCCAGTAATGAAAATCAGACTAAGTCGCATTTCTTTGTCTGAAGAGAACTGGTCTTCTCTCGGAAATATTTTCCATGACTGAGAGTGAACAGAGCAGGTGGAGTCTCAGGGCATCTAAGCCGCTCAGACCCTCAAAAAGCCTTCAGCAAAGTTCCCATAAGAGACATCTATAGCTGCCACAGTCTGAATATCTGACAACTGTCTCTGATCGGCCACCATCTAAGAGACAGAAAACTAAATGGAAATAGGAGCTAGTTATAAATGATGGAAAACATCAAGAGGAGAGCGCCAGAAATTGCTGTATGAAGCCTGCTCTTTACCACATAGGCAGAACTAGAAGGCAGAGGGTTGTTAGCAAGTAAAAAACGTGTAGGGGATGAAGAATTCAGGTCAGTTAAGAAAACAGGAGTTTCAGAAGGGAAAAAACCTGGGGAGAAGAGGCAACGTGAAATTCACTGTTTGGAAATTCAAGGCAGTAACCTGAACCGTTCCTATCCTTTACAGTGTTCTAAATTAACTGTGCCAGCTTGTAAAAAGATCTGGCCACCAGCGCACAACAGCAAGTCAAAGAACCTGGTAAAATATCTGGATATATGAGATGGTGAACGATACAGAAATTACAAATGATGTCGTATTAATGCAGTTGCATGGGACACCTGGAATATTGTGCGAGGTTTAAGTGACCTCATTCCAAAAATACATAGTGCAAAGAGGTCAGGGTGGAAAAGACTATGGGGAAATTCTCAGATTGAGAGAAGCTGAAAAGACTGTACTTGTTTACCGAGAGAGGGAAAGGAGATAAGAACATACTCAACTGTGAAAAGAATAGAGGAAAAACACCATTAACTCTGTCTCAGATGACACAGAATAGAAGGAATGATGAACAAAATGAAAAGCAGCAAATCAAAACCTGATGGAAGGAATAGGATTTCAACCACAGGAACAATTAGTCTGTGGAAATGATTCTCCTAGGATATTGATACCTCCAGAAGCCAAGGAGGACTTCGTACGGAGACGGCCACTGGCACGCAAAAAAGGACAGAGGCGTATATACAAGAATTAAATATAAATTACCTAGAGTTCTTAAGACATAATACTGTTTTTCAGCATAAAACCAACTCCTGGTTTCTGAGTGTTAAAAAGAAAACTTCCTTGGTACAGCTAGGGAACTACAGCTACGAAGAGCAAGTGGACTTTGCGACTCGCCTTTCTTTCCACTAGTCATTGTCTGAATCATTGTCTGAAGTATCTGCACCACTGAGAATAACAGGCACAGGGCTAGAGATATGACTGATCTGATCCCATATTACCATCTTTAAGTGCAGCAACTATACAGCAGCAGCATTACATAATGAAAAACTCCTGTGTTTCTTCAACCAAAGATGAGGTATCATTCTGTTGCTTCTTCCCCTCTCTAGCTCAGAGAGCATTGCCTCACTCGTAAGCAAATTGCTTACCGCAACTCCAACCTCCTGGGATTAAGCCTCAAAATCTTCAGCTACATCCTCCTTGGGCTGTTCTATCTCCAAACCTCGTTGGCATGATTCCCTTTTAGCAGGCTGTCACATTCTCCTTCCCACCTGTATTTAAGCAGGCACATCAAGATTTTAGATCAAGCTCGTGGCCAACAGAGAAGATAGCAAGAGGAATCGGACTTTATGACAGTCTCCTACAAAGTTACTGGAGAGACGCAAAGCCATGACACTGGATAACAAAGACGTCTCTCTCATGTGGTTAACAATATCAGTACAAATGCAGGTACAGGGCATCACCAATGGACATCATCTGCCTATCAAAATTCACACATTCAAGCCCTACAGATATTTATCCACACAACAGTGCTACATTTTACTCTCCTTTTTGTTTGCAAAACCTTAAACTGATAAATTACTGAAGGGAAAAGTCTTATACGCACAGTAAGTTACTGATATGACCAAGCCAGATCCCAAGAGGATATGTTTCTTAGAGCCTATGGCAGTGGTCTTGCTCTTTCTTATTATTACCCTGCCCCATAAGGTGGTTTCTAGCTGAACCCATGATTTGTGCTTAAATCCCAGAGAGGGTACACAACCTGCGCGCAGGAGAACAAGCTGCAGTGGATCTCTCCAGACATCTATTCAGTGTTCGAGTTTTCTTGCTATCTCCTTAAACACAACGTCAGCTTTTGGCCTGCTCCTGACCGGCGTTAGATCAGGAGCAAACTCGGGTGATACAGAAGGGGTGTAACATTTGCTCTGGCCTGTGCCTTTTCCAAACCACAACAACCATTCACCAACAACTGATGAAAAAATGACTCTGGCCCTGCAACACACGACGACTGTTTTCGTTGATCCAGTTTCCTCCTTCGTGCTCGTCAGGAGCAAATCACTGGACAACAGACCATCGTACTGGGCAACAAACAACCAACACCAGCACTTACTGAGTGGTTTAAGGATGCTGCTGCTTGTCTCATCAGCGTTTTCTACGTCTGATTTGTCCGAATAGTTCTCAGAGATTTTCTCCTTTTCTTTCTTTTCTTTGTGCCCAGGTCTTCTTCTATGACGCCGCCTTCTCCTATAGCTCTTCGGCACATGGACCCCAATGTAAATAGTGTGATGACCTAAGGAACAAAAGCACAGTGAATATTAATTTTGATTGCAGATGGTACAGTTCACTACATTTCATGCAAATATTAATATATCGCCTACCATTAATTACTAGTGTGTTTCTTGGCTTCAAATGTGAACTAGGAATGCTCGAGTTACCATTTGGAAAAGTAATTTTTTGGTACAATCACTCCTGAGAGTACATGTCAGCGCAGGCTCGCTGATAATTATTCAGTCCTTGTGACTCATTTAAAAATAAAAATAAAAACCATGGAAGGCCATCAGACTAATTTTGCAACACTGAATACAATGCTCCTCAAAAACATTCTTCGTTAATCTTTCCCGTTTCTTTTACCCAATATACTAACCAGACTAAACACTCGCCTTGTGCAAACTCACCCAGTTTAACTCTGCACCCAGGGGCACAGAGTACTTGACTATGTAGTCCATCATCCAATAAGTGTTAAAGTGCCCCTAGCGTATTACTATAAAACAGCAGATGAGGAAGGACTAGTAATACAAAATATTGTGAATGTCTAAGTACTTGACACTTTCCAAAATGAGAACTAAGCAAGTTAAGAGTAAATGTCAAATTTCTTATGTTCAATGTAAACACAAAGATTGCCTTCTTCCTTTCATATAGACTTGAATTCCATTTGCCCTCTTTTATTTCCTTTTTGTGAGTTCGATCAAAAGTTCTTCATTTTCAGGGCTTTTTGCTCTTCTGCTACCAGCCTGGAAAAAAATTTTCCTTGTGCTAACAGAAAATATCTACGTTATTTCTTTTTTCTGTGCCCAGATAATTCAAGTTTCTTATTTAAGCTTTAAGACACAGCTGCTTCAGGTTTAGCCCTTGAAAAATGATAAATGTCTTTGAGGTTTTTGACCAAATGCGGTTTCCCCACTCATCTCAGTGTAGCCAAGCACAGAGTTTCAGATAAACACACATGCCCTATCACTGACTGAAGTACATTTATTCGAATGAACGATCCTCCAACGCACATAAAAATAAGCGTATTTGTCTTCATGTTCAGTCAGTTCCTTCCTCTCACACCCAGAAATGACAGTGTTTCTGCAGAGCTACCCTTCTACAGGGTCACACTCTCAGTCTCCTCACCTACGTTTATTCTTAGCATTGACACGCTACATGAAACTGTGGCTGTTAAAACCACACATGACCATCCCAGATGACATATTCAAGAGAGGACAGAAGGTACAGCTTGGGCTGGGCACTGCCCAAGTCATCTGGTGGGTATCTCCCCCAAGAGAGGAGAGAGTCCACCAAACAGCAGCCTTTATAGCCACCGGCCTCCATGTCTCCGCCACAGCTTTGGGCGGGTATCGTCAGTCCTGACTGACACCTAACAAAAAAATTCTCCAGGAGGATATTCATCAAAAAAATCCTCCTGAAACACACTTGGCAAGGTGAAAGCACATTACTCTTGAAGCCACAGAAAAGTCCTAGCAGATGGCGGGCCAGGACGTAACAAGACTAGGATGACAGCATCTGAAGGCAGATGCACTCCTGTGTCACTGGACACAGAGCTCTGCGGTCCCTTTCCTTTTCGCTCAGAGCTGTGCCCACCTCTGCTTCAGCAGTTGCACTGCCTTCTGCTCAGGAGTAAAAACTAGGCTAAACAGGTAACAAAAGTCAGGGGTCACTTGATAAAAATGCTGTGCACTTGTGAAAGTTAGAGAGAAAACTGACCCTTGTTCTCTACCCATCTCCGCTCATTTTCCTTCCTTACATAGTATCCACTGCAACCTCTTTTCATCTGCAAGCTGCGTTTACTACCCTTTGTTGTTTGCTTTTTTTAGCAGCGTTACAAGGCTCCAGATTAGCCACCTCTTTGCAATACACAAGAAGTTCAGAAACACCAGCGTGACAGTAAAGCCAGAGGCTACAGCTACCAGCTAACTCGACTGCTAAGTCCAATCTTTAAAAGAAAACTGAGCAATTAAAAACTTAGGCATGAAATCTCCAATTTCCATAGGACACCAACTTTGTAATGAGAACCAGCCCCTAAAAACATTCATCTCTTGTGAGACACCTTGTCTGAGCGTTGCAAGACAGATTGCGATGGATCAGCGATAGCGATCCGTGGTCAAGGGTGATCAGGTAGTCCACACAGCTGTTTGGGGGGCGTGAGCTGCAGAGTGCTCTTTCAAAAAAACACTGCGCAGATATAAATGTATATAATATACACACAAACACACATATAATATACATGAGGGAGGTGTTAAAAAGTCAGAAGTTTCCATAGAAAAATTCCGCAACTTTTAACTCCCGTTGAAGACTTCCACCGGGGTGCTGAGACACTTTGTAACCAACTGCGGCAAGCACCCCCTGTGTGCGCAGTGCATTTGTCTTTCTGAAACTCCTGCTGTTGTCTTCTTGGATTTAGCTATGAGAAGGCCTGTCAGGTCTACTTCCCCTTCTGAGACCCCACATTTGACATTTCAAATTGCACAAGCTCTTGAGGCAAACTGTAAAGTCTGGAAAGTCCTTCACCTTTTTTTGCATGTGAAACTACAAACTGAAAGCATCTGAGGTCTTCCAAAAAGCTGCTTGACCAGCATGGCCCTTCCTGATATCAATTTAAAAATAGCTAATGGTTTCCCAAGGACTTTGCACAGAACGGAACGATAGGCCAGAAACTGATGAAAATAGCTTGTGCCCTATGCATATTACACTGCCTCTCATACCAATCTACAGAAGCTCTAGAGCCAAGAGTGTTTAGATATACAGATCTCTAGTAGTCCTCTATGTTTACTTTTCAAAGGAGCTACAAATTAGAAATTTTAAGTGCAAACTGCTGTTGAGTTACTCAAGCAGAAAAGAGCATTTGAAGAAAGGCTTCTTAAAAATTGCATTCTCAGCTCTCAAGGACTTAAAAAAAAGTTCTCCAATCTGATCACTTAAAAAAACATTTCCCCTCCTTGACTGGCACTAAGCATGATACATTTTGGCTCCAAAGTAATTTGTTAGGTGGAAATTGCAATGAAAAGGTAGATTCTTGTAACAAAACTCCCCTGCTCGCTCACAAACATATTGCTGCTGCAGTGCCTGTGATGGCCTTGAAACGAATCACACTACCATTCTAGCGGCTATAGTGCTACAGCAAGCTGTAGCTTATGTACTACCCCAAACTAGGCAGAAGACCATGCTAAATTAACAAGACGGATATACATCTTGTATTTGTCTTTACAAAGCGTTAGTGAAAATCCCTCACGGTGAAGTTGAAGATAACATATAGCCAGTAATATCTAGGCAAGGGTATCAAATGAGTCAATGCAGAAGCTGCCCAAGAGCAGCGTCTGAAAGCAAACAAGCTACCAGACTGCCACGTGCACATCTCCTGATGTTCCCTGGCGCTAGCAGCCGTACAAACAGTCGGTACGGCGCCAGACACCAATAACTTGCCATCTCAGGGAGCAGGACCGAAGTAAAACCCAGGGGTCGAGCAAAAACAGGTAGCGCAGCACGGACCTGCATCTCCCAATTCCAGCCCCTGTGCCGGCACCACGAGCTCTCAGAAGCAGAGGCAAACTACACAGGCCCCTGGGAACAGGCAGAGCCTCAATGCCAAAGTTAGGGACATCTACAGTGACACGTCACAGATCAATACCTGAAGACACAATTTAGCTCTAGCACATCAAGGGAAACCCATTCCAGCAACTGGGAGTATCAGCTGGAACATGGCAGACCGCACAACCATTGCGTGGGGACAGAGAAGGGGAAATCTTGTCTTAGCACAAGCAGCAGGTGTAGGGCACATGCAGCCATTCCCGAGGAATTTCCACAGCCAAGACTGCATCCGAAAGCCAGATGCAAAAGGATGAGGTGATTCCGATGTCTATATTAAAACAACGTCTTTCTTTGAATCGCTTTAATTCTGTGGTCAGCTTGATAATAGAAACACATCATAGTAAGCCTGTAGACTTAATACTTTAATATGCTGCCAACAGAACTGGACAATCTCTTTAATCTTTTGCTCACGTGTGCCCAGTACAGATTTTGGTAATATGAAACTAAGTTATATATATACATGCAGGCCAACATCTGCATTACTTAGCTGCTTTTCCCTGTCCTGCAGGGGAGAGACTGCTTATGGCGTTTTTTGTCGTCCCCCCCCCCCCAAAATCTGTTTGGGGAGGCCAAGTAAGACATTTTCCTTTTCTGTGCACTTGAAGTAAGTGCTTGGCATCTGTTTACATTGTTGCAAATGCTGAGATAAACTTTTAGGCTCCCTTCCCAAAGCGCCTGGAAGGAAACAATTGACACATACTCTCAATGCGCTGGGTTTCTGAGACATTTCCTACTCACTGGGATAACCGAGCTTTCCCATGAGAACAATTTACTGCAAATGCTAATATGCTTGATAAATTTAACATGACACACATGCACCACACTATTATTCTGCAACTTGGTGGAGGATGGGAAGAACAGAGCCGACTGATATACTTTTCCTGATAATCCAGGTCCCATTCAGGCATAAATTCCACTTGTACACCTGGCAGGCCAATTACAAGTTTCCTTCTGTGGCACCCACTGCAATCACAGCCTTTTTCTGGGCTGGTTCCCATCTCCCTGCCCACTCTTCTCTAGTAAAATTACTAGCCTCTCTGGTGAACCTCATTAATTTTTACAACTGTCTTGGATGAGTAGAGGCATGTACTTCACAATGCTATAAAATTGCATAGGCAGGATGCACAGAAAGACCTGCAGACCTACAGGTGAAACTGGCTTGCACCTTTCCTGTTCTAAAGGGCAGTGGGTCAAAGCTTCCTCGCTCTTACACCTGTTGCAGCTGAAGCTTCTGAAGTTAGCTTTTTGCCTGAAGATAACCCTCACTGCATGCAGAATTTCAAGCAAAAGGGGTTCATCTGATATTTTAACAGAGCAAGAAGTAGTCATCATCAGAGAGGTACTCCTCCCCTGGAAAAAAAACTAGTTGAAACTACATCTTTTGCTTGGGTAAGAGCTACTAAAGAAGAGCAACTCACGATTCTGAGTCCAAATTTACGGTTCAGATACCCTTTAATCAGTTTTATTGATGAAAACCCCCTCATTTATTACAAAATTTTCAGTTTTATACCATGCAGCATTTCCTCCCTGCCTTCAAGAGTCTCTCTTCAGCTCCTGCCTCTGTTGTTGAGGTACTGGTAGTACACACCGCACAAGCTCATGTTCTCATCACAGCAGCGCTTTGACAGCCCGCACAGAAGAAAGCAGAGCTCCCCAGACACCATGCTCTTCAGTCTTTTTCTGAGTTATTCCATTTAAGGGAATTTGAGGTTTTAACAAATGTAAACCCGGGGGTGGGGGGGGGGGGAGGAAACAGCCTACCAAAAGAATAAAAACAACAAGGAATCTGCAGGCTTGAGGTTTTCTGACCTGGTAAAGTTTCAGCTACGCATCAGCTCCTTCTGTGCGTTTACATCACAAAATTCATGCGCTGGCCCTGCTGTCCCAGAACCCCTGTCTTCTTTCAGCTCCTCGCTCCCCTGGCTGCTGCAGTTGGCAGAAGGCTTCGCAGCGGTTTCTCAGCAGGGTGAGCCAGGCCCTGCACGCCTGCAGGTTGCATAGGGTATATTAAACAGGCCAGGTTCCTACGTTTCTATACTAGTTATTCTGCCTCGTTGTTTTGGCAGTCACTGTGGCACAGGCCTCGAGTCAAATCTGAACAGAGTTTTCTGTCAGGGAGCGGGCTCGCCTGTGCAAGGAAGGAAGGACGGCAGCTGTGCCGCGACGAAGAGGCAGCGGGTACGTGCGATGCACACATGCTGAGAGGCTGCCCTGGTCGCTGCTAAGGAAGGGGCAATGCAGGCCTGTGAAACAATCAGGACGAGCCTGGCACCACCAGCTGAGGAGTCTGACTGAAGGTAAACGAAGAAGAGATCTTGGGATCTGCCTGCCTGAGAAGTGTGCCACCGGCAGGGGTATCAGTCACTCTCAGTGCAACCACACCAGTTCCAAACGTGACACCCCCAAGACCTCTGAAACACAAGCCCTCAACATTGCTTGCAACATGTGGATTCCTTCACGCTACAGTACAGGTGCAAAGGACAAAAACATCTATATAGAGAAAACTAAGGAATTTAGGTGCTTTCCCAAACTAGTTCTGCAAGCACACTTGCCTGGAAGAGCATTATTATTTCCTGCCATATCCTTGGTAAGGAACCAACGCCTCCCAAAAGAATCGAACAGAATAGGCTCCCTGAGTGACGCACGAATAAATAGCTGCAGAGTTCAGATTTCTCATGGAGGCTGAACTTGGGCAGCTCCGGGGAGCTTCATCCTGCAACAATAGTCTTTTCACAAAGCTTTTTGTACAATACGTTCAGAATATATGAAAGTAATATGGTGGTAGTGGCCACGGTACTAACCCAAAGGTAGGGTTGTATGAGAAAACCTGTGTTACTGGAAAGGCAAACCCGAAATCATAGCCTTAGCATGAGAAAAAGTCAGGAGGTATGATTAGGTTATCCAAGCGCGCTGATAACTTCTGTGCCTGAGGTCTCTGCATTAATTTAGACAAGGAGCTGAGTCTGCAGCTTTCTGCCATCTGCCAGTGCAGGACCAAGTGCAGATCCTCACCTGACAGTGCGTAAGACTGAAATTCTTTTTCCATTCCAGATATCTGCAACTAAAACAATCAAGCAGAAAGAGATCTCACTCGTTTTATGATACTCTTCTCATTTTTAAAGGCCTTTTTTTTCCAAAAAAGGAAAAAGTGATAGTGAAATGGCTTTTGCTCAGCAAGAACGAAAGTTGGTCATTCAGAGAAAGGAGCTGAAAGTTAAAGGATCAAAGGATAAAGTCTGCCTGGTGCATATTCTCTAGAAAGGAATCCTTTCCACATGACCAGGGTTGCTGAGACTTAACAGCACAGAGAGACTAGCCCGTAAGGAATCTCAGGTTGGCACCTTCGAAGGAAACAAGATCAAAAGCTAACATTAAAAATTTATAAAGCAATGAAAATGAGCTGAGCATGAGCAGTTTTCACTCAGCCCTTATTTTTACTTTCAAGGCTCCTTTCCAAAGAACAGGAAGAGCGGTGTTAAACCTGATCAGGCTTGGACAGGATCATGTGGTTACAACTAACATGTCTCCACAGCCAAGCCTCTCCATCAGCCAACTGCTCCGGCCATTCGCACCTCCTGCAACGGGCAGCTCTGTGTGCGCACGCAGGGAGGACCGGGACACGTATTTCAAGCTGCCTGAATGAAGGGCTTCACTCAGGACATGCCAGCCATTTAACTGTGGAGCATGGCTGACCTAAAAACACAGGCAGGGAAAGGCATGCCCTTCCCTGTCCGTTTCCACAGGCAAACAATCACTCTCACACCGGGATAGAACTGAACTACGGCATATCCCAAGGGCAAGGAAGCTTTAGTTATGCACGTGGCTGCTAACACTTACCTAGAGCACATGGCTTTTATTCTTGTTACTAACCAGTTGCAAACTTTATGAAAACCTGCTACAGAGAGACATCTGATTTTTAGGGATCTGTACCTACTGCAGCTCCGAAATTGCATTAGACCAGCAGAGGATGCAGTCTATGCAGAGAATACATGCTTCGCCAGCAAAAGACAGCATGGCACACCTTTGGGTCTGATGGCCAAGAAGAACATGTCAGCGTACTCCCAAGCACACTGTTAAACATGGCATTAGCCAACAAACCGCCAGAATTACGACGAGTTTCTTGCAGCTTTCTGTGGCTGGTTTTAAAAAACTGAGGCGTCAGCAAAAGGGTACATCTCATTTTGTGTGGGAATCAAAGGAAATAAAAGACATTAAAAAAAGTGATGGTCCAGAAAGACAAATCAATCACTTGGATGATCCATTTTAAGAGGAGGTACTAAAAGTAGTACTAAGCAAGCCCCAAATTAAGCCCTGCTTAGTTTCAAATCAGCTCAAGCAATAAGAACAAAAGGCTGTGCCATCATGTGCTGAGTGCCCTTAACTCTACCTGGTTTTAAAGGGGTTATAGGGGCTGATCACCTCCCAGGAGTGGTGCTAGCAGAGGAGCAGGTGCAGGCCCTCCACTGAAGCCCTGCGTTCCAGGACACAGCTATCACGCCGCAGCCCCAAGCGCACAGTGGATGAGGCCCATGGCCCACGTGACACCCTGCTTCAGAGAGCGCTTAGCACCAGCGCAACAGAAACGACCCTCCCAGTCCCTTCTACAGAAGCATTTCCCAGAAGTGATCTGAAACAACGTTCCAGTTGGAGGTAAATCAGATGCAAATCGCTCCTCACTCCCCACAGTAACGTGGCACCATGAGACAGTGGAACCGCATAAAAGATGCGATTCCCTCCAAAGGGCAGCCCTCACAAGCGGGACAGACTTTCCTCCTTGTGCCACAGTCATGATTTTACTAGTGCAGAGACATTCACATCTTACATGGTGATGGCTGGGCACAAAATCACCCTCTTCAAGAGGCTATCAACAGCTCACTGCCAACTAACCCATGGGCATCTGGTGAAATACTCCTCCCTCGAGACCCTTGAGAGACCAGGTGAGGACCCAATGAAATACACTGGCAGCGCAGGTCATTTGTGTTTGCGGTCACAGGTGGGCTCAAGCAGTAAGGTACAGGAACCGAACAAAGACATATAGCACGGGTTTGGAGCATACAAAAAGCTACATGTGAACTACATCAGATCCTCAGCAGAAACGGCTTGTTTTTTTGATATAATGACATTTACAGTGTTTAGGTCACAGCTGCGTCCAAGTATGGGCTATTACAGAAGGCCCAAGATAGTTATTTGGATCACAGGAGGCAGAAAGAGGCTAAAGGCATCCAAGCTGAGTTCAGGACGAGCATTAGGTGCCACCCTGCTCAGCACAGAGGCAAACCCTGGGCGCGTCCTCAGCAGTGGTCCCATGAGGCAGGGTCAGTCATGTAATACAGCTGCACCACCAGGGGTCACTCACCAGATAAAAACTAACTCAAATGACAAAGCTGACGGATGGCTTGAGTGAGAGACAACACAAGAGAAAGTCGTACTGCAGGCACAGAGAATGCAAAAATCAAGGGAAGTGCCTGGAGACAGGGAAACTCAGAAGAAGGACAGACTCCCTGGCCAGCACTGTGGAGAAAAGGAGCATCTTTGCCAGAGGATGGAAGACCCGGGCTGTTTTGCTCAACAGAGCAGCAGAGCTGCTCCACTCTCCCTTCCACTCTTTGGAGCCTCGACTCTGCTCTCCTGAACAGGGAACAGAAGGTCTTGAAAGAGACCGAGCACGCACTTGCAGAGGACCTAGAGTTGGATTGAAGGATGCTGGGTAAAGGACTGTGGCTTGGAGGAGCAGAAGAATTCATGTCCGTATGGAAATGACTGGGGAAAAAGTGGCACAAATCTGTAACCAGGTAACCAAACAAACTGGGATCAGGAAGGCTCTCGGGCATAGGGGCCTTTAAAAGAATAGTAATATGCAATAAATAAATTCTTCCGTGGTATCCCATGGTGGTGGCAGTTGGCCAAAGAAAAGGGTCAGTGTGATCTGATTCAGATGATGGACCTTAAGGCATGGGACCAAGTACTTCTAAAAGGGAAGCCATAAGGTTGAGTACAGGGCTCGCAGCCTAACAAAAGACCACTGGGAGAACAGTTTGCAATGAGATACATGCAGTAAAAGGGCAAACGAGAAAACAGGGGCTCCAAGAGTCAAAACCCAAGCTGCTATTCAACTGAGAGGCAACACAGAAAGGGACAAGACTAGAAACAACAGGACTCTCTTCAACGGTCCATCAGCCAGCCATGGGCTCAAGCGTACTTCTACCTTTCCTTTCTGCCACCTCTGGCAGAAAGACCCTGTATTCATTGCTAAGGTCCAGTTGTATAGGAGAGGACCCAGCACCTGCAAAAAGGATGCTTCTGCCTCCCTGGCCCACAAGCTGTTACTTACTCAAACAAGCAACGTGACTAAAGCTCATTTCACATATTTGTATTACTGCACTTCACCTACTCATACTCAATCTTTTACTAAAGTGACTACAAAGGATAGGAAATAGAGCAGGGTAGGTAAGACAGCATGTAAATGTGAGAATTTTCTGATAATATCAGGTTTCTAGAACATAAGTGTCTTCAAAAGGTCAGTTCAATCTTTACGTAAAGTGACCTCTGTAGTCTTTAAAAGGTTCCCACGTAATGACACTATAGTTAGCCAGACAGAAAGTCTTCCTTGCCATCTGTCTAAACCTTGCACTTCTCAATTTCAAACGTGTGCCTTCTCTGCTCCCACTTGCTCCCTCCCCACCAATGGCCCTGACTTAAATGGCAAGATTCCTGACAAGATTCAGAGGCTGCTTCAGCAAAGCTTGACTAAAAGGTGAGTTAGCACGGTGCCATGAAGAACGGAATGACTTTAAAAGAGGAAACTCAGTGAAAGTCAAGTCAAGAAGATACAAAGCAGGAAGAGGACATGAAAAAAAAAATCAAATTAAGTTTTCATCTGGCTTCTTCAAGATCATAGAAGCTCGGTGAGTTTGGAAGGAGTGGAATAAGTCAGTCGCCAGAAGCGGTGGATTACTAGGAAAGAAACAGATTATGTCCTATGAAGCCCAGGAGTCACACACTGATGACAGCTAAGAGATACTGCTCTGTGACAAGAAAATATAAGAAGGCTGGCAATGAATTAATGGGCAGCCATTGTTTAGAGTGAACAAGAAATACGTGTTGAGGGTATTCTCACTGAGCTTTATATAAGCTATTGCTAGACTCTTACCCACAACCCCATAAGCTGCTTTTCTTTCTCTCTTCTGTGGAAGCTGTGAGAGGTTACCAAAGCCACCGAACCTGTCCTGCTGTGATCTGAACTAATCTGGGCAACGCTCCTTGGATTCTACTCAAAGAAGAGACAAACGGGAAAAAGCACAGCTTTGGGGAACGGTGCAGGGGGAAGGAGAGGACAGCTGTGTGGAGAGGGTTGTTGGTTTTAAGTTTTAAGCCAAGCTCTGTGGAAGTACACAACCTTTGGATTTTTTGGCATTCAACTCAAGACGCCTGATTTTCAGGAAGCACTGACCACAGTTCCTTTAAAAATCACACCCCTTTTTGAAGGGCCCCAAATTGCTACCCAGAACGGACATTGCCCAAAACCACCCATATTGGCTGCAAACCTGGGCCTCATTTTCCTTATCTCCATCTCATTAATTACCAAGGCTGACAAATCGAGCAAGTTGTACTTGGCACTATTAAGTACATGCATGCAGGTAGGTTTTGGACCGCTCTCCAATATAAATAAGAGCCTTGATTTTCACAGCTGCTGAGTCTACATACTTAGGGCCTTCTGTGAGAGCCTTTGGCTCTTTTTAGAAAGGTCAGGCCATGGCCTCGGGAACAAAAGCTTGTAGCATTCTTCCTCCCAGGCCAGCTGCCCAAGGAGAAAAAGCACTGAATTTTGCAGGCACCGTGCACTGCACTGTTTGGAGGCCAGATGTCTTAAAAACGCTGATGAATTGCTTAATCCAAGTCTACCAGGGACAGTCTTTCCTCCCCTTAAATGTATGGGTAAGTTTTACAGAGAAAAGACACACGTTGGTTATTGCGGTAGTGTCAAAACCACCATCTAGTTTGCTCAGCTTCAACATGATGCCCTCCAACCAACCACTCAAGGCGGAGACAGGTGGAGAGGAGAAAACGTCCATACAATTTCTTCTAAGGAGAAAGCCAGCACTAGAGATGTCCACATCATACTTTGAGTAGATGGCTGCCATTTCGATGCCCAGCCACACTGTGCTATACTGACCAAGGCACTGCAAGGTCTCTGCTGTCCCCAGTGTCAGCGGAGGGATCCAAACCTCCTCCAAAAACCAGAGGTTAGCTGTTGCTTTACCATGTGCAGAGCACGCCCACAAGCAGCAGGAAGGCATGCCACTGAAACTTTCACTCCAGTCTCTGAAGCAAGCACCATGCCTCTTTAGAGCCGCAGCTACTGTCAACGTCACTGTCGATGACTGCGCAGAGTGGCACACGGTCCAAAGCCCGCAGAACAAATGACGAGGGTGGGCGCAGGTCAGAGACAAAAGCAAGATACCCAACCGCAACACGGCAAACTGAGATCTGGTGACCTAGACCAGCATCCCATCTCCCTGGATTTGGGAAATGCCAGGCAGCTCAAAGGGAGTCCTCATAACTGACCAACTCTGCAGCACTGTGTCATGAGACAGGAAACAGCCCTGTTGCAACAGAACCTTGATTCCAAGGTTGTGGTTATAATTAAACATATAGAGGCCACGGTGTGTTTTATACAAGGCAGATTCCAACCGGAGGCTGGGTTACTAGAAGGCCAAGCTCCTGCCAGCAGGGCACCGCAGTGGAATGCAAACATGGTACTCACAGGCCTGGAGACTCATTTACACAAAGGACTCCCGATGTCTCTCCAGCAGCATAATGCTTCCTTCAAGGAAGCGCAGAAGTTTTCTCTGTCCCTTCTGAGCCCCTTTTCATTGCCATGCAAGTTCTCAGAGCCTTGTGCAACCCGACTCAGAACATCACTGAAGTGAAAAGAAGAGGCAGACTCTCGCAAAGGCTGAGATAATGCCTGAACCAGTGTAAAGACCGCACTAATTTTCCTAAGCTATAAAAACAGCTCTAGCATCAATTTCCAGATTAAGCCCAGCTCTGCTGGTTTTGGACCCACAGAGGAGAGCAAAGGACACTCCTGTGTTCCTTCACTAAATGAAGACTCTGCTTACCATGGCGAAGCACAAATTAACCCAACTGTGGCTGGACTTCCCCAATACATTATGTGTTACCTGTTTAATTTAAAATGTCCTAGAAAAATTCAGGAAGGACAACCAACACATCTGAGGCTCAGATCTGAGTAAAGGCTATAGCCACTCTTCAATCTCCATCCTGAACTGGCACAGCCAGTATCATAGAGCCTTCAAGAAGGGGTGTTGGGCATGAGAGGAAGGCGTACACAATAGGTGGGAAAAGAGAGTCAAACAGCCCAGAGTCGGATCTAATCCTAACTTAAATGAGGCAGGAGAGAAGAGGACAAAATCGTCACATAACCAGTAGATGCACAACCACTGTACGTGCCAACCCTCTCCATAAAACTGCTCAGCTAGCAAAACCAATCCAGCAAAGTGAAAACCCTTTGAAAGAAAGGGAAAGGGGATCTGTTTCTATATGCATGCACACATCCCCCTGTTTCAAGGCACTGGTCTGCAGGATCAGGTACAGGAGTACCCCATCTTAATAAGGAAAGCCTCTTCCTCTGGAACAAGAAAACCTCAGGATCAGAAGAAAGAATACAAAGCACATCTAGTAAGCAGAAAATGATGCCTCTGCTATGAAAAGCTTTCGAAAAGGCATGGTTTGGGGTAGAACTTCTAGTGCCAATAAAAAGACTAAATCGTTTCTACTGGAGAAAACACCTGAACTACTAGATTTCTTAAATAAGCTAGACCCAAAGAAGTGAATGCAGCTCCAGCCACACCAGCCTGCACACTGATGCTGAGAAACACCTATAGAAACTGAAGTAAAAAACAAAAAGAGGGCTTAAAAACTGACCTCTGTCGGTGTCATTATTATGGGCACTCTTGAGACAACAGAAGCCCCTGAATCGGACTACTCTGCACAGCCCAAGTAAAACTGTCCGTCCCAGAAGCACCCGCTCTCTCGGGGTAGGACCAGCAGCTCAGGGATGTAACTTTCAGTAACTGAAAGTTTCCACTCGGAGAAGTCACTCCCATCCAAGGCTGAGGGGTAGACGCATGCCATGCAGCAGCCTGCTTTCCAATTAAGATGACCTTCAGCAAAATGTGTTTCACCACCAGGTCAGAAGGCTGATGATTATTTCTAAACTGATCAGAGATGAAAAAAGCCAGTCACTGTCAGGATGGTATGGGAAAACCTCCCTTCACCGCTATGTGTTTTACGTTCACAGAACGTCTCACTGAAGAAAAAAAACAAAAACAAAAACAGCCTTTCCTTTTCATTGGGCAAAGCATATCCTATATTGACCCAGCTGTTCTTAAAACATTTTCTCCATTTCTTCTGCATGCACAGCCAACTTATCACTACCTTATGAAAAGTCAGTTTATCCTCTGAACTTGGATTGTAGTTTTTCTCACAGGGCTTGGAGCAGGACTTCGACCTGGCAAAGCAATAGTGGGGGGGGGGGGGGGGGGGGGGAACATCAGCGCCTTCTCATACAACCCCAGCACATCAAAGCTAATGCTGATACCTTCCAACTGCTCTGCCAAAAAACAATAAAAAAATATCTGCAATGCCAGAACTGCCACCTGCAATGACCAGAACAGCACCCTGTGCAAAGACAGGGAAGACAGACCCATGCTGGAAAGCTATAATAGCAAACACACTCACAGATTTACTATCACCAAGCTAGCAAATGACTGCAAAGTGGTATTTTATTCATAGCAAAGAAGTTCTTAGCAAACCACTTTACAAGTGGTTTATATTCACTGACTTCATAATATTTGTACTAACGGCTTCTCTACTCCACACACAAAAACGGCTCCCAACTTTTCCACAGGGTTTTACCATATTATCAGTAGACTGCAGTGAAGTCAGAGCACAAGGACTTTGTCATTTATGTCAAACCAGGTAACAGCACATTTCAGTATCCTCTGAAGCGTGATGGAGAATTAGTTAGAGAGAATCTAAACTGAAATCTTTCATCCAGATACTTCAAATCTGAGAAGTTCCCACAGAAGAGAAGAGATTCAAATCACTCATCTTGTTTCTATTAACTGTGTGGGGCAGCGCTCAGGCCCCAACCTCTGCCTGACATTGTCAAATTGTGCCAGCGGTTGTACAACAGAGAACAAAAAGCCAGTCCCTCGGTCCTCATCATTTTGCTTTCGCGCAATCAAAGCCCGAGTCAGTCCAGCAAAGCCAAAACGCAGCTTACTCTGACCATCTCTGAATTTAATTCCAAGTGAGGTACCAAAGAAAATGAATGAAGTAGAATTTATCTGAGATTTTATGCAATTAATTTTTGCCATCATACTAATTTCAAAGGCAGTTCAAAACAGGTCTTTTGGTTATTTCTGAAAACGGAGAAGGTTTGCCTATAGCCCGTGAAGAAAAACTGAGGATGCATATAGGGAAAGAAAAAAGAAAGTCTACATCGATTACAGGTAATTTCTCCTCCTTCTGCTCGCTGTTAATAAAGGTAAAAATTTTCAGAGGAATCACTGCCCTTCCAATCCTTCTCCTCATCGATTCAACGCCCAAGTAATAACCTTAGGCTTATGGCATCACATGGCTTTTTACCAGTGAAGTGAAGTGTAGTGACACAAGGGGGTCAAGAACAGAAAGGGTGGAGGAGGAAAATGAGGGAGCAGCCAGCAAATACGGCAAAGGAAGTTACTGGAAGTTGCTTCCAAATCCCTCTTTAATGCTCTATACATAGGTTAATCCCATAATGTTAACAGGATCCATGAACAAGTTTCCACAGAATTTTTTCCTGAATTTATTCCTACAACAGCGGTATCCCAGCGATGCTCTGATACCTTAACTTTGCAAAGCAACTGAAATGCAGGACAAAATACCTTGCAGAACTGCTGGCCTTCTCCTCCTAATATACGCACCCAGAGTGTGACTCTGGCCTTCCAGTAACCGAGTTGTCAAACTTGAAATTAAGCATCCTCCACCCCATCACGAAGTCAAGGCGGCAGCGAGCCTGAGGGAAGTTACACTTTAAGAGCCAAGAATACCTTATCTCAAAGGATAAGGTGGAGCTTTACTTTTCCCCTGTTGCAAAATTGGTTATTAAGTAATCTGTTTATGTCACACATACCAGCACTCCTAACAGTGGCGTTACAGCAATATGTCATTACCTTTAAGGAAAGGAACGTGCCGTGCTCTCAGTGAATGGGAACGGTTTTCTTGTACAGGAGGTTCAAATTAAGGCCGTGCCTGTTCTCGGTTTCCCCCGAGAAAGCCTATGGTTTCTCACTTACTTTCTTTTCACACTGGACCGAGCTAGATCCCTGGTCTTGCTGAGTCACATTTCCAGGCACTTCTGTGCAACCTCAGTGAGTGCCAACAAAGTAGCTCTTCATAAGTAAAACGTATTGAAGTTATTAATTAAGCCTTTTCACCGATAAAGAAAAAAAGGAGTAGCCAGAACTTAATCATTTTCAAACGTCAATAGCTGATACCATTAATAAAATAGCAATAACATGCAGGGATCTGGAGGCACCAGACTGAGGTGCCATCTTAGAGATGCATTAAATAATCTCTTGAACTGGGTCAAAGCAACATACTTTTGCAAAAGGAATATGATTTCTATTAACATTACATTTACCTAGCAAGGACATGACCAGCAATTGCCCAAGCCGAAAACGTCTCAACACCTTATTGACCAGAAAGGCCCATTTTTTCCCCTCGTTAGAAAGCAAAGTCCTTCCCCCTCGACCACACCACCACATAATCAAATCAGTGAGCAACACGGTAATCCAGAATTGCTACGTCCTTCTCATGGACATGATGCAAGGCCACCACAGCTATATGAATAAATACACAAACAAAAGAGGGGAACAATCAAGCACATCCCTGGCAAACTCTGACTTAAGGAGCGCTCGCTGCCTTGAAATAACACCACCCCATTCCTCTCTTCTTACATTCTGGACAGTTAGTCTGCAAAGGAGGGACACCGAAGATGATGCCTTTCAAATACTGTCTGCATCTGTTCCGAATCAAACAAATAGATACACAAGGAACAAAAGCAGCCGCTTTCCAAGGAGTTTGTGCCTGACAGTGGGGTTCTTCAATTCCCTTGTACAAGCTCCTGCAGTCAGAGTCCCCCTCTCTCTCTGCCTTAACACTCACTCCACTGTCATCTCTATGCCGTCTACCAAAGGTAACGGTTCTCCTTTCCCTAACAGGGGGAAATAAAATGGGCTCATCTCTCTGCTCAGCTATTGTCCTACAAATTTTGCGAAACGTGCATCTTTAAGCAGCTTTTCTGTGACATTTGGTCAAAGCTGACTGCTGAGTTAAAAAAATATATATAAATATATATATATATATATATATATAGGGAGATGAGTGGAGAGAAGAGGCAAGAAAGGCTAACAATTTTATAACATATGCCCTGTTTCCTCATGAAAGTGGGCTGAAAATAATAATAAAAAAAAAACTGGAGGTAACAATTCCACTTGCAATTACCTTCTTCCACAGAAGATGTAATCACTGTAAGCTTTTTAGAAACACAAGTTATAACCATACCATGAAAGGTAAGCTGAAGTAACAGAGAGAGCTTCAAAGCTCACCTATTCAGGCCTCAAGATAAACGCTCTCCTCTCTCCGAAACTGCTCCACTCCTCTTATGCCTGCAAAAATCTAGCAAAAAGACTCAAAAGCATCCGCACCAACCATCAGCCGGGGATCTTCAACCTGACGTTTTAACCCTTCCATCAGATATATGCAGACTATGATTATAAATGAGATGCCAGTATGCATATTAGATACACACATATATATTAAGTGTACTTATATATAGGGCGCCTAACTCTCTGCAGATAGTTAGATGTAGCTGGGGACACTTTCTGCGTTAAGACAAACAAGATCTCTTCAAAGTGCCAAAGCCTTTAACACTTACTTGCATGCATCACGGTAATACCCCAGACACACCAGACACGCTACGAACTCGTGGCTGCACCAGTAGGGCAGAGCGGAGCGGCCGAGCAGCAAGTCAGCAACCGAGTGACAGGCGCGCCCCTCTGCATCGTGACAGTGACAGATGCTACAGCGTCAGCAGCGGCCCCGCCGCAGACGGCGGCTCCCTTTGCGATTTAGCTAGGTCATTCACAGAAGCCTGGCGGGAATCAAGGCGCTGCCCTTAGCACGAACAAGGGAATTAGCCGGTCACCCAGCTCCAAGTCTCTCGGGAGGCTCAGACAAGCAGCTACCCTTCTCAGAGCCCTGTCGCGTGCAATTAGAAATACTTCATCTTTTTTCACCTCCTCTTCTCCTTACCCCAGCAAGATGAACAACAATTGGTCTGTTAGCCCAAGTATATCAAATGAGGATATCTGCATTGAAACACGGAGATAAACACAGGACATCCAGAAATATTACATAAATTACTAAGCCCCAGTTTATTTCACAGCACCTGCAGACAGTTAAAAAGGACACTGGTGCTGCTCTGCACAAACAACAATTCTGTATCGTTCCTGGAGCGGCACATATGGGTGATACACACCACAACAGCAGGTGGCAACATTTAAGGCAATAAAATATAAGAACTATTTCCTCTCTCTTCTCTCCCACATGTTGCTGCTGTGCCAAAGCACCAATTATTCTACGAGTGAGATGTTAACACAAAAAACCTGTCACTCCAATCCCACAGACAATGGCCTAATTAAACCCTATGTGATGATTTATAGCTACTAAGCACAGTTCACTTGATACAAGAGGAGGGGGGGGAAAAAAAAAACACCACCCACAGGCTTTTCCATGGAAATGACTGGTTTGACTTGCTGAGAGTGCTCTAATCAAATTTCAATCAAATTTCTAATCAAATTTCACAGATTATTTTTTTCCCCCCATACTGCTTGATTCTTTATCACCAATGACAGTGAAAGGGCCATACCTCTGCACCTTTCAAAATATTTCAGACTTAAAGCCACAGGTGTTTGTTCATAAATTAAGAGACTAAAATGAAATTATATATCAAAGTCAAGAGGGCAAGGAAAGCATTGTGAGGGGAAATGCTGGCCTCCTTTCCCTTCTAGGTAGGGTACGCATCCTACAACCCTTTCCTCCTCCTCCTCCTCCCGTACTAGTTTATCAAGCACACTGTCAACTGATCCTCGTAAAACAAGAAAAACAGAATTTGATAAAATAATTCATTCCTATCAAGTTAAGAATTTTCCATAAACAACTCTAAGAAGCTGAACTCCCTTAAACTCCTTTTTCCTTTTGGATTTCACAATATATTTAGAGAAAAAATAAAAAGGCTTTTGAAGGAGTCTACTCTTTTCCCAAAAGACTGACCAACTCTTTGCTCCGTTAAAAAGTTCCTTTTCTCCGGGAGAGCCCTTCCTTTTACTCCTCCCAAATTAAAAAAATAACCCAGGAAAACATCTACTTGCTGCCTTATCTCCATCCCTGACATTCAGTACAAACGTTGCTGGTGTTTCGAGTTCACTTCCCCACCTGTGATGCCTGCCACTGTATTCCACCACTTCAAGGTGCAGGGGTGATATGCGAGTGTTGCTGAAACTTTCCTACATGAAAGCAAAACAAAAAGCCCCAGTATTTCACAGCTGCTACATAAAAGAGAGCGAGCATTACTTTGTGGGAGGTGGAAGTCTGCATCAGCACATATAACAACCTTCACTCTTGATTTAAAAAACAGGATTTCTTCAAATTTCACAAGTCAGTTCCACCCTGATTAACCTTACTGGCATTTCAGTCAATTTTAGGATTAATTACTAAATCAAAACAAACATGCCCTTTTTCTCTGCTCTCCGGCTGCGGCAAATTTATACACAAATACGATTTGTGACTATATCCTTTCTCCCCAGCAGTCCAAGGTCTCTTACCTTCCACTTCTTCTTCATCACATACGTGCTTAAGGAAGGAAGCCCCTCTATCCAGCACTGCCTCGTCCTCCATCCTATAGTAATAGAAAAGAAAAAAGGAATGCTCAGACTTCTCCTGGAGCGAGCTATTTGAACCAGCCCAGCTCCTGGGCAGGTTAACTTGCAAGCTGTTGTTCATGTTATTGCGGGCTCTCCCGTTCTCCTTCCAGCGCCTGCTGTTCCTTCACCGAGCTCCTTTCAAATGGCGTTTGGTATAAGCTGGCCTCACGTAGCTCGAATTCTAACCTTGAGAGGACATCAGTGGCGACAGGTGTGAGAAAGGTAATCCCAGCTAGAAGAAGCCTTTGTTTCACCCAGGTCCTTTTCCTTTTTTTTGTTCCTTTTTTCTTTTTCTCTAAACAGGAGATATATATAGCTATATATATAGATATATATATATCTACACACACACACACACACTCAGGCAAGTTTGGGACTGTCTATGCAACAGGCAATAGTCTGTGGACTTCCAGTCTTCCTTTAAAGTTCTTTTAAAAGACGTTGGCTGCAGAACCACCTATAAAGCAGGCACACATACTAAACGCAGACATGCACACACGTTTGAATGCACAGTGGGAGACTAGGCTTCAGCCAGCCCCTTAATACCAGCAAAGCACACTTGTCTGTCGAGAGGCAAGCTTTGTGTCACATGTTGGCCTTACAGAAATCTGACATATGAGGATTATCCAGAGACCAAGCTACAGTAAGTCAGGCCATCACAGCAGAGTCATTTATGTGTGTCACCCATTCATTCATTCATTCGGGGACTGATTTTAGTAATCGCGTCCTGTCCCCTCCCCTTTTCTCTCCATCTCTTATCAGCTCCTCTTTACAGAGGAGGCCTCTAATTCTGCACCTCCACCACAAAGTCCTCCTGTTGCGCTACCCGGCACTTGTACTGCCATATTTCATGCACAAAATAAGAACCCGCACACTTTCCAAGAGGCCATCTGCAAGCTCACTTTAGACAAGCGTATATAAACATGGTAAAACAGCAAAGAAAAAATGTTAAGTTATATTAAGCAACCTACTTCCGCAGGCTAAGCACACATTCGCTGATCGCTGCTGGAGACATTGTGTAAGCTTCCCATTCTTAAAACAAGGCCAGCACATCAAATACACATGTGCCTAATTCTATAGATGATGAGCAGTCATCAAGATGATGATCACAAAAAAAAAAATATATATATACACATCTTTTCTATACATTCTTAAGATGGAACAGGAGCAAGCTTAGTATAGGAAAAAAAAAAAACACCCTTCAAAACATTCTTATATCCATATGGCTTCCCCTTGTGATCCCACAAGCTGTTCTAAGCACAGCAGCAGCAAAGAGTAAATTAACAGAGATTTTCTTAAGGGCACATTAACATTCAGTAGAGTATTAAAAAAACCAACCAACCAACCCCAGAACACATGAATACCACGGATTTCCTAGGACAGCTACCTTGCAACAGCATGTCAACGTCTACTCGCACAAAAACATGCTCCACCATAAAAGAACATACCAGAGCCCCCATTTTCCAACAGCGGCAGCAAAGGAGCAGTTCTCCCCCTGTCGCTGTGTTTTCCTCCACCTCAAGCACCTTTACTGACACGCCTGTCGGCCTCATCTTGGCTCTTAGGCTGCAGCTAGGAACAGCTCAGCCCACATGAATGACTCCCAAATATTTCAAGGAGAAGGGAGAACAAAGCAAAAGAGGTCAGATCCAAAACCACTAAGTTCGCATTCGGAAATACACATTTTTCATTTGGATTATTGGATGGTAGCGGTTAATAATGAACCTCACTCAGCTCCTGCCTAAGTTTTGATCCAGTTCAGAAGCCTGAAGCAAGGCCCACTTCTCATTCACACAGGCCATTTCCTCACACATTGTACTTAACAGACACCCAGAAGCCACAAAATGTGAAGAACAAATTCCTCAAACTTGAGAAACGTTGCATTTTACAAGTGGCTGATGTCCTGCACAAAGGGACAAGATGTGCTTCCTATGGAAGGCAGCAAAACACCCAAAGCCAGCAGGCAGGCACAAAAGCCTTCCCCGAAAGCTCAAGTTCCTCGTTAAATTATTCAAGACTATTTACGCACCTTTTCTTTGGCTACAAAAGAGCACGGACACCACGGCTGCTCTCGCCCGTGCGCATTGGTTGTGTAGACACACCCCTTATTTATTTATTATTTTTTTTGAAAGCAGCACAGTAGCTACTTGCTACTTGCTATAAACACAACTGAAAACAGCTGGAACACATGGACCTGGATTTGCAGCCCAAACACAAACCGCACACGTCTCTCTCTCACTCCGCAAAGTCTGTTCTTACAGTTTCACTCATAACGTGTCCTGGCATTTGCCTCCAACAGCAGTCAGGCCCTTCTATGCGCCTGTGTGTGCATCTGTGCGTGTGCGTGTATCTGTGTGTGTGTGTGTGTATCTGTGTGTGTACACACGTGTGCATGCATGCACAACCACACCTGGACATCCTGCAGCCTCTGCTCAAACACCCTTTCCAGGGCGGTTTCTGCACACCAGCTTTGGCAGCCTCAGTCAAAGTACACTGCAACAAAAGAGCAAGTCACATGGCGGGGAAAGAGGGAGAAAGGAGCAAGGGGAGGGTGGGAAAGGAAGGAAGTGAAAAGTTCCCAGTGCCTGCACAAGTAAAACGTTGAAAATCCACCAGTTGCTGTCCTCGTAGTAAAGCACCTGGCTCAAATTACCCACTGCAGTGCTACCTTTCCTCACCTGGGTCAGTTTGTCACATTTAACGGCAGCACTTTCTGGCTGCAGAAGGTTCAAAACCTGCTGACCACCCATTGCAATGCTGATGCTTTCCCTGAAACGTGCCCAGACCAGATCCCAAGGAGCTACGGGGGGTTTAAAGGGCCAGGAATAGCGCCTGGGTCGCCTTGGCACAGTGCCCCGACTTTAATCCGCAGGAGTTTAGTGATTAGACTCTGAAGCACCACCTCCCTTGACTTGGTCTTTTCTGCCCTTCTCAGATTACTGCAGGATTTCTTCAGTCCAGAATCTGGCAAGAAACATCCTTTGTGAATTTGCACAAGGAAAATGTTTCAGCCCCTCGGATTTTTTCAAAGAAAATAAAACAGGAGTTGTCAACATTAAAAAAAAAGAAAATCTTCACATAGGCCTTCAAGGGAAAACTGATGCACAGTCCTATCAGTGAAGCACTGCAGCAAGAAAAAGCGTCTTCACCGATCTACACTGGAGAGAGAAAGTGGATACAAGAAAGAAAGGGAGGAAAGGGCTCTGGGCCCTCCGAACAGAAAAGTGCCTCAGTTTAAGGGTGGTGTTGGTTCATTAGCTCCTTTGAGTAAGGTCAAAAGGATGGGACATTAAGACACTTTATCTAGGCCCAAACTGTCATTATTGCTAATGTAAGGTTTTTTTTTTTTTTTTTTGGGGGGGGGGGAGTATATATTGGTTTCCTATTTTTGGGTTCTAGATTTGAGCAAGCCATGCACTGCAGCAGAATATACTTGGGCACAAAACCATAAGCTGCTATAATAAATGGCCTCTCTGGGTACCTAGATCAATATCAAACATTTTGAGAAATGCCACTATAGGCCAATGGGGTTTTCACAGGCGTCTCCCATAACGTACCCAATACAGCATGCTATTCAAACCTAAATTTGCAGACCACCCTCAGACAGCGTCACAAAAACATTCTGCTGGACTATCTAAAAAGTTTAATGCTAAAAGAGGTTCCCGACTTCGGGACTGAGAGAAAGTCAAAATATAGCGGGTAAAGGTGAAGGAAAATCAGTAGCACAAAGTGGAAAAGATGAAAAGACTCTTCTCCAGCTATTCCCAATGAGCAAAGTGCACCCTAAGGAATGAGCAGGTATGTTCGACACTCTGCTTAGGATAACTTTCGAGGTGAAAGCGTTTCTAAACATTCAACATCAGGAGAGCAAATCCGATTTATGTTCTATAACATAAATCAGTTTCTATAGGAAACTGCTGTGGTTCCAGACCAACTCATTTAGCTTTTTTTTTTTTTTTTAAATTAAATCTATCACAGAACTCCTCAATTCCTTCCCCCGGGCTATGCTTATCTTACACTCTCTGCTTCACTTATCACATTATAAATTCTTCCAGTAGGTCTCCTTGTTACAGCAAACAGTTGCATCACATCTTCAAAGTTGTATAATGTAGCAAGATGATACTTAACCTTAGTTTTATTGTACCCAATTGTTATTGGGATGGAGATAATAACCTAGGCCTCATTTGCATAGACGTAGCAAGGCTCAGGCTTTATTTTGAGATCATTATGTGAAAGCTACCATAGACTTGGGAAAGGAAAAAAAAAAAAGTGACTCTACGGTGTGCTTTTTCCACTAATGCTCACATTTTAAGTGTACGCAACAGAAGTCACTTATCAGTTTACAGTGCTAGAACTGCTGTCTTAAAAAAAATCTAGATGACCTGATTACATTTGCTTCTGTACCAAAACCTACATTTGGAAGCCTGTGAAAACCTCCTGTAGGTACCTGCAAATTTGCAAGGGGCAGAAAGGGTGCGTTTATTGCCAACACCTGAGCCTACAATGGTGAACACCTGAGCAAAGCCTTCCAAACAGGGACCGACAAAAAAGCCTCTTTTCTCCACAAAATACAGAGGAGCTAAGCAGATGGAGTGCTGCCACCTTTTGGCTATGCAGCCTTCTCGCAGCAGCGGAGAAGGACAGGCTCCTCTCCGCAAGCACGGCCAGGCAGCAGCCCAGGGCCCCACTGCTGCAAGCTTCATCAACAAGGTTGGTGGAAAGAAACAATTCAGGCTCTCTTGCTGACAGTAATCAACACTAGCACTTTTTACAACCTTATAATTTATGACACGAGAAAAGTAAAACTAGTGTTTGGCATAAATAAAGCAGAACAGCCGATGTGGCAACGCTAGCTGTTGCATGGAGACAACCCACTCAAGGGAATAAATGCATAACATTGCTGGAGAAATAAGAAATGAGAGTTACGACTTGCTGATAAGCTTTTATGATTCGGCCTATTTCAAACATGTTTTGCAATCAGGAAGAAACTCTAGCAATCTCTGGACTGAACAAAGGAGAAAAAAAATTAATCCACCTCTTTAACTGAAACAGGTACCATTAATACATAGGCCGTGCGAAAATCACATGTAAAGTGTAGCACTTTTGCAATAAGCCAGGGTGGAGAGCGTGCACAGAGCTCCAGGGAGGAGAGAGGATTGCGCACATCAGGTGACAGAAGAGCAGAGAGCAGAAGTGCCAATAGCAGGGCCCTGGCGGGGGTCAGGTCAGCCCTCCTTACTCAAACGGCTGCCGGAGAGCTCCCGCTCCTGCGGATCCGCTCTTACACACAGGAGTACGGAAGCTAAGTACATTCATGTGAAAGGCAAGAGAAACAAGATCTTTACGAGCACGCCGAATCAACCGCCTCCATCTGCTTCTCGGAGCCTGCTATCATTTACCTGCCAAGACCTTTTCCTCACAAAACTGCCTTCCATGAAGTAGAGTGGGAGCGCAACGGATCAACGGATGGGGATGCTGGGGGGGGGGGGGGGGGGGAGAAGAAGAGAGAGACAAAAACAAGTTGACAGCATACCAATAGCTGCTGCCTAAGCTGTTTGGCAGGTCTGAGTCCCACGAGGATTACGCCTGAATCCGCACATACAAAATTCCCCCCCATTTACCTCCAAACACAAAAGGAGGAAACTGTCCATCACAGAAGTCAATTTTCCTCTTGGAGGCTAAAACATAATTTCCAGCTGAGGAGACTCTGTATCTGCCGCTAGAATGGATAGCTGCCTTACGCTGCTTGACCTCTTGAGGATACTCCAGCACTTACTCCACATAGCACTCCTGTACCTCTGCAACTCCTCCGTGTGCTACTAGGAGCAAGCACAGCCAGAGTGACCCAAGCGTACATTTCCTCAGGCTACATTTTTGCTCCTTCTAAGCACAACTGGAGCGCCTCAAAATAAACATGGCTTGCAAGAAACTGCCACGGGTGCAATCCCAACACCAACATACCCCTCTGCACTGCTCCCCACAAGGCATAGAACGCCAACCGAGCGGGCATTCAGAGTCCTTCACTGGACTGAGAGAGGTCCTCCACCGCCTAAACCAGCCGCAACAAGCAACATCATCCAACCATCAACAATGGGAGGAGCAACGCAACTATCAACTGGATGAGGAGGCTCACGTGTGCTGGATACACAGCGCCTGGACCCAAGCAGAGCAGAGCAACACGGACGGCTTCCCTGTTGGTGCCTACTTGCTCCTCCACAGAGCCATCAAAGTCAGAAGCCAAGCGCGAGCACGTGTGTGTGCACCACAAACATAAACGGCCAGAGCCAATAAGCTAACCGAGCTGCTTCTGTCAGCAGGCTGAGTAGAGACAAAGAGGCTTTATGATTTCTCTTCTCCACACCTGGGAGGCGTTCAGATACAGTGACGATAGTGGCCAAATGAACAGGAGACTAGGAAGGAGATCTGCTTCCCTACCGATTCTCTCACAGCCCATAAGCGAACAGTTGAGTAAACAGACCTTACGTGACCAATTCCTCATTAAGAGCTAAATGCATTTTGGTTTTCCTCAAATACTCACATACAGGTTCTACAACACACAAGAATTTGCTCCTGAGTATACTCAGCACAGTTTGGTTGATGCACTTTTAGAGTAGACTGCCAAATTGATCTTGGACGCATTTTCCCCTGTCGGTTTTAAACCAGCATTTATTCACATACTTTCTCAGCAAAAGGTTGTACTCACCACAAGTGTAGGAGGAGAGCAGCCTCCCCTTTCTGCAGAAAGAACTTGCACTATAGTATTTTTTAAACACAAACCAGTATCTTTTACAATAACTCTCAACAATCAACAGGGAACTATTGCCCAAGATGACTGCTTTGCACAAGGCAATCAGGTACAGCAGATGCAGAAAGCCTGATCTCAGCTCTTCCCTCTCCAACAGATTTCTTGCCCAAGTGGAGAATGCCATTTTGTCTCTCCAGGGCACCTTCAGTGCTCTCCTGTGCAGAACGGCGAGATGAACAACAACACTTCCCAGCATCACAGATGCTACAAGACTAAAACCTATGAATGAGCGCAAGGTGCTAAAGCATCTTTGCTTTTGATAATGCAGGACACACAGGAGAAGGCTGGAACGTAGACCTCAAAGGAGCATTAGCTGCTCATTTGTTTTGGGCTGTGCTTCATGGCTTTCTGTGCGGACCCCTATTTTCTCTTTGCAACAAATTGCCAGCATGTGTTGGAGCACGATGCGTGTGGCACACTTACTGATTAATCGTGCCTGCTGTAGTGAAACGAGGAGGAAGCAAAGAGAAAGAAAGCTTTGCAAATTTATCATCTTACAACCAGCTTACCAGCAAACTCACGTTCTGGATTACTTATCTCTTCTAAGGGCCCGGGAAACACTTTGAAGGTACGCTGCTCTGCGCTAGTCTCTCTCAAGCACGACAGTGACGTCAGACTATCATTAGCTGTCACTGAAGTCCACTTGTTACAGGGGTTTCTGAGCAAAGGAGGAGCAAAACACAGGGTAAGCATGCAACAGTCGACACAAATCACTGAGGTTATGCTCTCTGTTTCCCCCTCACTCAAGTTCCCTTCAGGGAAGTCCGTCTAGGTGGGATTTATGACAAGATAGTATGGACAGGAAACAAGGCAGGGGCCCATCCTGGCATGCTTTTGTGTAGCACACAAAACCGAGCCAGATAAGCGTGCCTCCTCTTTCTCACTGGTGCAGCTTCAGAAAGCAGTACATATCTATACCCATCAGGACCCAGCCTTTGCATACAGCTACAAGACTTCTCAGATTTCACGCTACTATTGCACCTACTTTTTTTCCACCCTCCTACTCAGTACGTTCTCGAGAATAAATCTGTTTCATTTAAATGGACGCGCTCTTTGAGAACCCGTTTCTTAGCTATTGCCTCCCTATCAGTATTTTACATGATGTTTTCTGCAGGTAGCCATCTGCCCTCACACTGCTGCCCATTCATTCCATTTGAGTATTTTCCTCGTCAGCCTCTGCTGTGTTCTTGTCAGCTGGCTATTAACACCTAGAGAAAAACACAGGCCAAGGCTACGCGGTGCCTCTCATTAATAAGGCAGCATCAGACCGGATACAGATCCCCATGATAGGTTATTTGTTTGAAATGCCTCATTTCAATGGATGTCACTTAGGAAAGCATAGCCATATGTTCAGTAACACTGTGTCATGCTATTTAGATTACTGAAAGTGGTTTTAGAGTTAATGAGACATTTTTGAAAACGGGGGGGAGAGGGGCTTTTTATTGCTTTTTTAAAATCCACAATTAAGCAATTAAGCCACTTTATTGTTACATGAAATGCTTCAGCCTACAGTCAGAGCTCTTTTCAGGGACTGAGATTAAGACTGGAAAAATATACCATTAACCTCATTTTTTAGGTATTAAAAAGAGGTGACAAAGATAGGAGTGATACAGGAGATAACACTGAAATAATGTCATTACAATTATAGAACATGATTTTTAAGTCATGTCATCTCATTTGTCCAAATTTTCCCCAAATAGTTGAGTACCTAAGCTAACAAAGGAAAGTAAACAGTAGGCAAGAAGCAGGCAAGGTTTCTCAGGGTCAAGAGTAACAGTGGCTGCGCCCCATTTGCTGAAATCCTTAAGTGCATTTAAATCTATCCAAGTCCCACCATAAAATTTAAATACGAGCCTCAACTTTGGATTGAGTTGGGTTCTAAAACACCCTTACTGCCTGGGATGTCAAAAACTCTAAAGGTTTATCTCAACTCACAGATGAAGCCAGAACGCTTTCCTAAAACCAAGATAAGAATTATTGAAATTTATTTTGGCAAAATAAGTCACGATCATTTGAATTTCACTTGAAATTTCTGTCAACTGCAGCAAAACTCTCCAACGTATAATGTTAAGGACTGAACTGGATACATTCCAAAAGTGAAATAACTACTAGAAGAAAAAAATTAAGAAGAAAAGAAATTGAAGTTTCTTCTCTTTCTTTCACGAAGAATTGGGGCTTTGGAAAATGGAGATGTTTCCCCATTTAATTTACATAGCTTTAGCAAGAGAAGACTGTTCTTCTCCGCAAACAAGAAAGTATCATTATTAAAATACAGGGAAACATGACTGGGGAAAAAAATTGGCACTCAATCCTAGGATAGGTGTAGCAGCTGCAGCCATTGTTTTACTATGCTTAGATTGCTTGCTGTAAAATGACACAGGGTCTCCACAAAAACTGACCAAATCAGCTGCCTGTTTATTATCACTTCTTTTTTGTGAAAGAGACAGATTGGTAATACGAGATACACCAGCAAGCCAAAATCCACTTTTCATTCAAGCTGAATTTAAGACAGGTACCCTCTCAGTTAAAACCCTCTCTCCAACAGGACTGGGTGAACCTGCACCAAATGAGGGGCTGCTTCCTGACATTTTCCACATACATCTGTTATATTTAATGCACTCTGAGCGGGGAGAGTGTCAAGGGACACTCAAAGGAATACAAGATACACATCTACACAGGAGCTTTGTGAGATGTCCCGATCAACATGAAACAGTGATTTCTGGTGACAAACGTCATGAACGTATCCGTTTGAGGCTAACATAAAACACGTTTTTGTAGCTTAAATTTCTGCCAACTCTGAAATATAAAACGCAAAACAATTTTTTCTAGATAGAAAATAGCGTCAGTTTTTAAATCCACAAGCAGTAGTGCGTTTTTACGAAAAGTTTTTATTTCAATACAGCCCGCAGGATCTGGGGGAGTTTTTTATTTTTACAAACTATTACCTTGACAATGTCATGTCCTGTGATATTTTTGCTGCAGTTTTATGCCTTACAGGCAACTTCTTATTTGACTGTGCTCCGTATGTCCGGTTACTACCCCTGAACATTTTGTAGTCTCACATATTGACGAGAAAAGAATGAAGTTCAATTTTGGCACTGGGAAGTTTTTAAAGCCACACCAGCTCCAAGTCATTTGCTTGGAAAAAGGGGTTTCTAAAAATCTTAGGAGTAGTTCAAAGATGGGAAAGCGGCAGGAGGGAAGAAAGCATTTCAGGAGGGGACTAAAGAAAAAGTCTGACATGGAAAAGATGACTCCAAGGCACGCAGCACATGCTTGCCCTACCTGTGGAAAATGAGAGAGTGTCCAGTAGCTTATAATTCAGCGCACAACTTCAGGCTCAATAAACCCTTAGACCACACTGCTCCAGAGAGCTGATTTATGAGAGCATTTGTATGTGCTCGTCAACTGAAACAGGGCTTATTTATAAACAATCCTGTTTTATGGGGCAGTTTTTTTGGTTCAAGCCTCATGCAAGCGCTCTTTAAATAAATCAATCAATCAATCATCTGTGTCTAAGTGTACCGTGTCATAAGATTAGCTCTGATGGGCTAAGAGCTCTCTGCAACATTATAAGCATACACTTAAGCTCAGCTCAGCACATGTGGATTTAAAATGGGTGCAGACTTTAGAAGTACGTATTATACAGGTATATACCTGTATATAAATATACAGGTATAGATCTATACAATCTATACAAAATCTATACAAGGAAAGAGCAGCTGTGGGGCATCTTTGCAGCATCTGCTGACCATGACCTACATAGATTCAAAAAAGTAACATACGGATAGCACGTAGGACTTGACGTCGCGTTTTCTACCTGTCGACAAAGATACTAAAATAGGCCTATCAGTCTGGCCAGACTGCCCTTTGAAAGAAAAAGGTAATCTCAAACCGGAGTTTCTTAGTTTAAGTCCATTTCCCATCCAGCAAAAGAACAGCAAGCGTGTACAATGCGGGGTGGAGCAAGGCACTGTTAACGCAGATCTGGTTTTCTCCAGGGAAAACGATCAAGCATTTTCAGTCCCCGCTTCCCAGTGGCTCCTGCCTTCATCCTCCCGTGTGACTACTTCAGGGGAAAGTCTCTTCTCCATAGCAGTAAGCCCCAGTACATGAAATGCATGAGACAAGGTTATTCCTAAATGTTCTGCAATTACAATTTGGAGCTTTTCGCTTCCTTCAAGCTTCATACGTTCAAACACACAACTCCTAAAGCCACACATTCCCTTCCCCATCACCTCCCTGAGCACTTCCGAGGTTCTCAAACCATTATAAGCCAAGCACGCAGTACAGAACGTATGCTGGCATTACGCTCCTAGGCCAGCTTTCTGCTAGTAGAAGACAACACCCGATCCAGCATAAAACTCAACTGGCACAGGCAGGCCCTACCAGGCAGAAAGCCCGGTTGTATAAAATATTTGGGACACATCTGAAGCAGCCAAGGAGCTAATGCATGTTCAGCACTTCACACAATGCAGTCACAGCATTTCTGATCCAATGTTAGGCATCCTAAAGTGGTTAAGAGGTTTCACAATATGCTGGTTTCAGAAACGTAATCCAGCATAAAGGATATTTTTAACATGGATGATTTCAGTAATCTGCTTCAACAGTCAGCCTTGTATGTGCCACAGTCCATGTGGCACAACTAAGCAGCAGAGAATCGTGTTACATGAGTGGGAATTTCTTAAACTGTGCTTAGCACTAAAGCCCTCATGCAACTACGGACGTGCTGTTAATCTACAGATGCAGACCTGGAGAAAATGCGTGACAGAGAGCTGTAAGTATGCCAAGGGGCTTATTTGATCTCTAAATACCAGAAGCCTTGCCCCCCTCACCCCCCCCCCCAAAACCCAACAACAATCCGCACTCTGCAACCCAACTAGTCACTAGATGAAAGTCCCTGTAAGATGAATTTCGACAAGGCAGATGACAGTTATTCAAAAAGAGTGTGATCAAAGCACACAGCTGCAGAACTAAGACGAGACCAAGTCACCAAATCTGATTGACAGTAAACACACACGATCCAGATGGAGGAAAGAACTTGCTTTTTCCAAAAACATTACAGAAAACAAGCCAGTGGGGTTTCAAAGACTAAGTAAAGGGACTGTAAGCCAACCCCATCCTCACTGGAGTGACGACCGCCTGTCTGGAAGAGTTTATAGCAGCTGCTTGCCAAGGGAACCAAGACAGAATCTCTCCTGAGAAAGGACACCTGCACTGTTCTCAGCCCACGCACCTCCACACTCATTTTCTGTGGCTTTCCTAATGTAATAAGCCATCAATCGAAACTAATGCAGAGCTGATCGCCTGAAATTTGGCTGTTTGAATTTCTTGCTAAGTGTCCTTCTAGCCTCCACCAACTGCAGTGGAGAAAAACACAAGTTTATTGAAGATAAAGAGACAACGTTTCCAGAGAGAAGCGGAAAGAGGGGAGCAATGCAAAAATCAAGTTATTTTAAAGCCATCGGGGAAGGAACTGAAATGAAGAAGAATTTTCTTCACTTCCACCAATTTAAGCTCCAGTTCGAATGACAGAGGAAAAAAAGCACAGCCCATAGCATCATGAATCCACAGAGTCATTCAGTTTCTCAGCAGCGCCAAACAACTAACAAAATACCGATTATGCCAGCACCAGCCCCGGACCCTGAAGGCTGCAGCTCCTTTATGAATGACACCCACAGGAATCATTCAGCAGCAATGTAACTGCAAGTGACAAATCCTCTCTGCATCACCACAGCAGACTTACAATCCAGTTCAAGAAAAGCAGCCTATTGTCCTCTCTGGGAGTTATTATCACACTGTTGGGACAGAATCAAGTATGTTTGATCCCTGGCTATCACTAAGCAGACTTACGCCCACATACAGGGAAAACTTCCTCGACTCAAAAGTTTCACCTGATGATATCAGAGGGGCATGCACATATGGGGTTTTGCCAATATTATCAGAAAAAAAAAAATGTCGTGAAGCACTGATGCTCACCGAGATAAAGGACAGTCCAAGGATTACACCCCCCAACCTCAGGGCCGTGACTAAACCATTGCTACTAGCCTCACAAAAGAGTTTATCCACATACTTACACCCTCGACAGCACCTGCAAAGAGAGCAGCCAGAGCTATTATACAGATCTCAACAAAATTCCCTGTAGTGGACAAGAGGGAGCAAGCCACCAACGTTGAGGAGGAAAGCAGTACCTTCTGGTGCTTCTTGCCCTTTGTGCTTAGTGAATACAGTGCTGAGAGTGATGCACTGTAGTAACCTACTACCTTGACTTCCACGTGTGGTGCCAGTGAAGAACATACCAAGCCCGTGATCTTTAATCTCAGATCGGTAGGCCATCAGTCACCCCGTAATAAGAGTTCACCCCAGACTACGCAGGGGCACATGATGGCATTTTTGCCGCATTAGTCAGTGAACAACGCGATATGGGTTTTGTGCCGCCAGGACACCAACTGTAACAGGAGGGACATGGTGCAGCATAAAAGCAGAGTGGTAAAAGCAGACAATACATGATCCAGCATAAAGTCAATCCATTTAAAAATGTTAAACTCATTTAACCAGCAAAATGAGTTTACTACTGGATCGACATTTTGCTTCATGGGAGAGTAATGTACTTAATACGGTTCTAAGTGCCCTAAAGCTCGATTTACTGTATCCTCCAACCACAGCCAAGAGCATATAACTGAACTGCTGAGCAGGCAACTCCCAAGTTTTAACAAGACTGTCCTCTAGATGACATCCATTTAAGGGCAACCGAAAATAGACTTACTCATGTCAGCCTGAAACAAGACTGAGAATAAAACAATAACCCAGAACTGAAAATTAGCCTTCTGCCAGAAAGTGCTCATAGCTAGTTCTTATGAAATCCTTCTAGTGACCACTGCCAGGCAAGAGGAACCTATGGGAAAAAAAACTGGTACCAGCACTGTGATTTGCCGGTAAACAAAACTGGTGCAGAAGGTCCTGCATCCTCCAAAGCAACTTCCACACAAGAGAAAGGACTAACGAGCTTGTCTAAAAGACCAAGTAGATTTCTGGAAAAGCAAAGAAAGTATGGCTTTAACATAGCCATTAAAGTCTGAAAATTTTCATCCACTCTAGGAATGGACTTCGAGGAAAAAAGAAAAAAGAAATCGTACTTCTGAAAAGAGATAGCCTAAAAAAAATTAAGACCATTCGCATTTTCCATTACCAAAGGTTACTCATATCGGCTTTTGTAGCGTTTTTAATGGCCTCTCAAGTAAGGTCAGTAGCTGGCTCCTTCTGACTCCAGTGACACAACAGGGGACTAGTCCATAAGCACAAACTTCCCAGACATATCTAGAATCCTCTTCAGAAAGGGGAGACTCCCAAGTTCCTGAGAAACTCAGACCTTTCCATAAGGCTTTCAAGCCATGGCATTACACCTTAAGCAAGACATTTTAAGAATATTTTTATAGTTTCCTCATTCTTTTTCCTCCTCCTCCTGAGCTTTGTAAAGTAGAAGTTCTTCCTTCTGCTTTATAAACACTCAAAAGCATCTTCAAGAGCCACAATTCTTCTCAACACACACTACGTGATATACAGCCTACAATAAAATTAAGTGCAGTTTGAGTTTAAGCAGAGCATTAAAATTAGCACCTGCTGCAATGACAGTAGTTAAAGCTACCAAGGTAAAAGGCCAGGATTTGTGAGCTAAAACCTGATCTACAACAAGTGCATGTGACCAGGCTCATTTGCTCAAGTTCCTCACCCACCACCTGCTTTCATCCTCTTTTGCACCTGCATCTGCCTAAAGAAAAGGAAATAAACAGTCTTTCTGAAGAAACTTTGGGGGAAAAAGGCATTCTAAAACAGGCCTGAAACAGTTGTTTTGCTTTTGCAACATAGAGTATATTCATAAAAGAATAGTAGGATAAAATAATTTTTACATTCCTTTTTAGGCTGGCAGGGCCAAGGAAATGTTTATCTGGCTTACGGATTTAAAAAAAAAAATGAAGAAATAAAAAAATGAAATGCAGCTCTGCAGTTCAGAGTGTCAGGCGAGGTCATGAAGAGAGGGGGAACGAGCGGGCAAGGCAATGCAACGTGCACGGCCAGTAGCCATTCAGCATAACCTGCACAACTCGGTCCTCATCTGGCCTCTCAGGAGCTGCTTCAACTTATCCCAAAGTAGAAATCCTTTCTACCAGTATTCCTGGGTGTTGTACTCAAACAAATTCAGTCCCCCAAACTTTACCAGCCATCTTTAACTAGAAAACTACATTTCAGAACGCGGTGCAATGGTGCCCAGCTCCAGATAATTTTCAGCAGAGTCTGGACATTAAGCTGCCTTTTGTCCTTTTTGTGATAAGGCCTTTGGTAAGCAAAAAAGGTAAAAGGTATTCCTTGGCGAGGTCGCACACACCTTAACCATCACCTACAGGCACCTTCTTAAACACAGATTATAACCATCAAGCTTGTAAATCTTAACGTAATTACAAATTTCTTGGAGACACCTGTTAACAAAGAACTGCTTTATGCCCAGCATCTAATCACAATATGGTGTTTAAAGGTAAAAGGAAAAGAGCCTATGATAATATTAAACCTCAGTTATCTGTACCCATTATCTTGCATTTTTTTATTGCTCTGCTAAGCGGAATGATTGGTCCGGGAGTAGAGCCAGAAAACTTGGGCTGATACCACAGTTCAAGACTCAATACACAACACCAAGAATTTCAAATTAAGGGTCAGATCCAGAGGGGTACTGACTGAACTTTTCCTGAAAGGCATTAGCTGCCTTTATGGAGTTAGGAGTCAAGAGTCAGGCCACCCCAGAAGAATACTAAGTCATTTGTAACCCAAGCCACTACTGTAGCAGGGAAACCTGAAGTAAAGGTGTCTTACTCATGATTTAGGAATAAAAAGGCAGAAGCGGGTTCAAGAAAGCTGGTTTCACCTGAACTGAAGTAAAGATAGAAATGTTCAGAGTTCACAGAAACCTCTATGCACTCTTACATTTCTCCACCACTGACAGCTCAGAGGACATTCAGTTTACTCACCAGGAGATGTATTTTGAGCATGAAGAGCGTAAGTTGGTTTTGCAATGCTTTTTAATAAATTAAGTTGTATACCTAATTTTCAATGAATTGCATTGGCTCTAGGCTCCTCTAGCTTGATTTTTAATTCCAGTAATTACTTTAAAAGCTGTAGACACGTTCTCCCTTTACTCAACGTCTGGAGAGGATTCTAATACTGTAAGATATCATTGGGATTTCCACAGAGTTGTTTTGCAGCGTATTCCCTTTCAACAAAAATTATACATTGCGTTTTTGGCAGAGATGGATGAGCCAAACAAAATTTACAAAACAAGGCCGTTCTTTTGCAGCAGTTTCTAATACTTCACTGTTTTGTTCATCAGCCCAGAGTACCTGTCCCAGGTTAAAACGTTGTGTGACGATCACAGCTGCATGCCCACTCATACCACAAATAGGAATAACCCATGAAACTGAGTAGTCAGAGAATCATGGTTGTAGTTCAGTGCCCACAGGAGGTAAGAAAGGATGCCTGGGCTTGTCTACATTGTCAGCGAAGCACGGGCCCAAGCCTAATGCTCAAGCCCAGACTTGTTTACATTCTTTCTATGCTAGCAGGCTCTCAGGCTTAGCTTCAGAGCACTCCTAAAATGGAAAGTTCATGGCCTACCACGAAGGCATGCAGACCCAACTTGTCCTTCATGCCACCGGACACCAGTAAGGCCAATTGCTCCAGCACAGCCTAGAGCACCAGCAGACGCTGCAAGCACGTCTCTGCTACGTGGCAGAGACTGCTCTGCTACGATGCTCCCAGTGCAAACCAGCTTTGGGCCAGCGAAGCTCTGAGCCATAGGGCTTGGCGTACTTGAGCCTACTTGCAGACAGACATTTCAAGCACAGTAGTGACACAGCCAGTGGCAAAGAGAGCATAGCGCAGTACAAATTAGTCCTTTTTCCTGCGGCCTGCTCTGATAGCTACTTTCATTGAAACAGAAATGAAAGAGGAGCTATGCACTTTCAGCCACGCGTCAGAGTGACACAAGGCCCTTAACCGGCACTCTTCCTCCATTTTGCATTCAAAGCTTAATTAAGTTTATTTCCAGTGATTCTTATACTTTCATCCACGTAACGCACAATTTAAAAGAGCGCTCTATCTTTCTGAATAAATCTTTTTTCAGATTAAATGCTTCACAATGCTTTTTATTTTAATTCTTCCTACAGTTACACAAGCTATGTTAAACAGAGAAGTATTAGGCAGATCAACACGCTAATCAAGAGACATGTTTTCCAAATTCAGAGACACGTACTCACCTTTTCCTCTGTCATGCAAACTGAAAACCTTCTTTTTGTCTGACAGAAGGGAACGTATTCAGGACTTGGGTTCACTCTGGTAAGGTGTCAAAATCCACATCTCTAGGCACAGTCAACTATAAAATATACCATCCACTGAAGGCCCCAGAAAGCATTTTCAAAGTTCCTATGGCACGGAAGATATAAGCTGTGGGAGCCAGACTGTTTTTTCCTCTAAAACCCTGATGAATGCAACTCTAACTTTTCAATATATAAACAGGTAACATTCATAAAAAGGTAGAAAAGGCCACATATTATTTTTCACTCGAGTAAGAAGCATAGAAGCATATACACAGTTACGGAAAATCTTTTAAGTATACCCTATTCCTGCAGAACATGTATTTGATCTTAAGCAAGAAGAATTTTCTCTTTCCAAACACATTCTGGCAATGTACACGTCAGTAACATATTACATACATAAAACGACTCTGAAACAGGCAGCGTTTGAACTTATTACTTTGCTAACATCTATCTATTCAAGATGTTTTCTGTATAAAATTAGCGATGCCATCTGGCAGAGCTAGAGGTGAACTTCATAACTCAAAACAGACTGTCCAACGCCACCCTTAAATGCCCAGCCAACCGTGCCCTGAAGACTTTGCACAGGTCTTCAGCACTGATTTCCAACACGCCACCCCACCACCCAAAAGCAGCTTATGGTTGCATCTAGACTTTGTCCATCTACTGGATAAAGATAGCCTCAGCCCAGTTCTGCCCATTTGCTTCACCCACCGTGCTATCTCACTAAGCATTTCACTTGTTCCTATCAGCAGAGCTACCCATGCAGGCCTCCATCCAGCAAAGCACTTAAGCACGGCCTTTAAGCTCAATCAGCTGAATTGCTCCAAGGCCAGAAGTCACCTGTGCTAAAGTGCTTGGCAGGATTAAGGGAACAGCCCCACTGAAATCAGCCTCCCATGTATCATAAGGAAAGCACTAGAATTAGAGCCATGGGACTGTAGGCAGCAATGTATACCATATTGTCAGACTGCGATCAGGCTGCTGCTCTGGATTTCCAAACTTTCTCTATGGGCTGATATAGATGCTTACTGCCCTGAAACTTCATTCATCTCAGTGCCTTTTTAAGTGAATATTTATCAGCAGCGTTACAGACAGAGCCATTGGGCCCTGCTTCCATAGAGCACTGCACTTGCACTTCACCCAGGACATCGCTCCTCAGACTCGCCGATTATTCACATACCCCAGCCCTAATACATCACGCGATGTTAAACAATTTATGCGCAGCTACTCACAGGGCTCTCTCTACGCGCTGTATTGTTGTGCCATTAAGGCTTTGGAACGAAGCTTCATTGGAGACAGGAGAGAACAAAGTACCCAGCTATTCTTTCCTTGCTGTTATTGTTTCTGCCTAGAAAGAGACACAGGCTGGTCTATTTAACAGTGCTACTGTTCTTCAGCTGGGCTGTTTGTCTGCTGAAAACAGCAACTGTCAGACATGGAAATGATATCAGACTATTCAAATTTTACAAGAATTTGGGTAAAATTCACCGCTGCATAATCACAAAAACAAAGTTTGCCAACTACAAGACTTAAGCAAAATTTGCACGTACAGTTCCCATACAGGAGAATTACATTTAGCTTTCTTTCAATTCCAGTGCACCGAAACAGGTTTAATATACTCCGACGCCACTTTTCCTCGAGCTATTGAGCAACTATTTCCCAACCTCAGTCTAAACAGAATCTTATATTTAGCGGCCTTCCTGAAAGATCCTTACACTTTTCCTTACACTATAAGGGTTGACAACATGTCTGAAGTGTTAGTTTTATAGTCACAGGTACAATAAAAGCAGTTAACGGAAACCTTTCATTCAAGGTTAAGAATTGAAACTAGAGACTGAGATCAGGAAACACAGGAGGTGATTAAAAATGAAGAAGTTTTAAAAAACTTAAGGCAGAAAGATTCTCATCTTAAAGCTGCAAATAACATTGTCCAAGGTAGCCAACTTCTGTTTCTGCACCTATTATGCACAGTAGACGAAACAAGTATTTTCAAGATCATTACTTGACACGCAGGACTCCATTCTCCCTCTTTAACTAAAGATTACACATCTGCAGAAGTAGTTACCAATACCAAAAAGTCTGCATGCTGTTTTGATCAGAAAACAGTAGCAGGGCAAGACAAAACATACTAGAGAAATCACATTTAAGTGAAAAGAACTCCATCAATTTATTGCATATGCAATAGGAAATACTAGCTCATTGTGATAACTTGCAAAAAAAAAAAATGTAAAATTAAATCTCTGCCGTAAAATTTTAGCTTGTTTCACTAATTCCACAGATTAGTAGCAGAAACTTTTAACAGCTTAAAAGAAATTAAATTTAAACACCATACACACAGTGTTCCTCCATACTGCTGAGCACAGTTTTCCATCCACAGTTATTCATGTTCATAATTAGGCAGATCAAGGAAATAGCCAACTTCTTGCTTCAGAGGACGGAACACTCAAACTGACCAAAAAACAGAGTTCAAAATCACCCTCAAAAAATCTGCAGCAAAAAATTCTGTAGCCAATGGAAGCTAAACTGAAAAAGCAGTCTTTAAGCCCAAAAACAAGCAGCAGCCAAGATAAACCTGGTCTAATTTATAATGACCTGCAATTTCAGTCTCTAGCTGGTGGCTCTTCTCTGAGCCGCAAAGAAAATATTCATGGACTGTACCTCACAGAAATTAATTTCTTTTCAAGGAGAGGAATGCCATAAAACGTATCAAGCCAACCTTTTAAATCTCAGAATATTGTTCAGTATTTTCATTTATTATGGTAACAACATTAGTATTCAACAAAACTATTCTAGTTGGGATTAACGATAGAATATAGTAGAATTTTAGTAATCCTCAGTCTTAACTGAAGTCATTGAACACTTCCAATAATTGACAAGTCCAAAATTTTCAAGACTTGCATCGAGGTGCGAGATTTATGGGTCAGGACTTATGTTTGCACAATTAAGACTTACTTAAAATGAGATATACTAAACAGCATTTACCAAGCATGTATCAGATAGCATCAAAACAGAAATATGAACTTGTCCGCCTGTACATGTAGTTACATAACAAAGCTAGGATTTGAAATTCTGTTGCTTGGAAGACTTCCCCCTGCACCTTAAACTGATTTTCTTAAGAGTAATAGAGATTAGCCATAGATAGACACGTACGTATAAGTATACACACACACACATATACGTGTATATATATTTTTCTTTTTATACACACATACACCCCGTTTTTCCCTTTCAGTTTTCCTCTTACTTCTCCAGCAGGATTAGCTCTGCTAAGAACAAACAATTCTGGAATCCAGATGTCGAAAGTTGATCTGAGCCACGAGTGAAAAGGGTTTTGATTTTGGTGATCCCAAATTCAACAGCTTATCTCGCCATAAAAATCAGAAGGTATCACTTGCAATTTTTTTCCAATGTTCCCAGCAGGATCCCTCCTACTGTAGGATACCACAAGGGCCATTCTCAAGCAGTATGGATCACATCTGACTGTCATATGCTATAAGCGCTGTTCTCCTTTTACTTATACAGCTATAAATGTGGACAGAAATCTGTAAGTCCAACACAAACAAAACTAATCGGCCAGAACTGAGATCTAAAATCAAGCCAAGTTTCTCAGATATCTGCCAGTCCATTTCAATTCATGCAAATAGCAGTTCATGTTATTGACAGTTGCCACGGCATCTTCAAAAATTACTTCTGTGGAAAAACTAGTACGCGCAGGAGAGCAATTCAAACACATTTCTAGCTTTGTTTTCACTTGTGGTAACGAGGCAGGAGGAGAGATGATACCATGGGTATTCGTAGCTCAGCAGGTCACCACGTAGCCGTTGAGTTTAAGAACACCTGACACAACGGTCAGCTTTCCTCCCAATGGGTTTCTTCCAGATCCCAAAAGGCTACAGCAATTCCAAGCAATATTCAGCCATATAATATTCCAAGCAATATAATATAATACTCCAAGCAATATTCAGCTGTATCCCAGGTAAACTGGAACAGGGCCCTGTACTAAAACAACATTTTCATTTCATAGGAGTTTTTTTTTTTTTAAATCATAACTAATATCACACATTAACTTTCAAGGCTTAACGTAACAGTAACTCCATGCTATCATATCTTTGAGCTGCAAATCTTCATGCAAGCCTTGACCTGAAGGACTATGACCACTCCTCAAAGCCACTATTCAATTCTGAGTCATTAGGAAGGTCTAGAAAGACCAGGATACCGATTTATCTCACGGCAACCACTCCAGGAGATTGTGGCAGGATTTAACTAGGTATTTGCAAAGCACTGTAGCTTTTTACTTATGCTACATGCTATTTTATCACCAAATGCGATGCCATCACAGTCTTCAACATTGTCCCAACTGTAACGGCAAGCATTCCTGCCACAAACAGTATACAATCCAGAGCAAAGCCAGCAGAAATAAGACGCCAGGGTAGCTCCAAGTCCAGGGCAAAATCTCTGGTCCCAGCAGTGCCAATAAATAAATAAGCATTGCTCTGCATGGTAGCAGCACTTCATCACAAACTTGAAGCGCAAATGTAGCAGAAATATTTCTATCAAGTCGCACAATGAAACACACTTGAGAGAGAGACTTCTGCCTCCCCATTCTCATTCTGCTATTTACAGGGAGCGTACAACAGAAGCTTTCCTTCCACCAGAAGTAGCACAATGGCATGAGACCATCCATAGAGACACACTCCTTTATCAATACTAACTATAAACTGCTCTTACTGGTTTTTCAGAGTGCGCTCCTTTTGAGTCTCCTAAATGGATTAGAAGCCGGAAGCAGCTAATTGACTTAGAATGAGAAAGCCTGATAGAGGTTATCAGAACCCTTTTAATTTGCTCAAAGCGAGAGTTCAAATTTTTAATCTAATGCACCAAGAGAGTATGTGAAAGGCAGGTCACTGAAGCATGACAAGGATGCTATCTTGCTAATGCAGTGAAGTCATTTTTACCAGTGTCACACACGAAACGACCCAATGCCGTACCACCAGAATTACAACACTGTGAACCTGGTTTTCAACAAAGTATCTTTAAAGCCAGTATAAAGTCCTCTGGGGCTCCCAACCTGCAAGAACTGATTTAAACCCAAATCACAGCTTTTACTGTTTTCATGATATTCACATATTGATGCTCTTCAATACTGCAATGTAATAATTAAGAATCAGTCAAAAGACTAGCAATCCACACTACCAGAATGGCATGTAACCATAGAGCAGTATTCCCTTCTGTACCCACAAAAATATGTGCTCTCATAGTTCCACCTTCCAGAAGTAGCTACTCGATCCAGGAAGTTTTTTCTCAATTAGGGAAATATTCTGCCCTTACAATAGTCTCTCTCTAGCAGGATGAAATCTCTGACCCTGTTGAAGAACCACTGCCTGCAAATAGCTGCTTGCAAAATTACCAGGAGAAAAATAAACGTGGGTCTTCTCTTCACTCTCTCTCACAACAATTTTCATTCACAACTTTGCCTAAAACACCTCCCACCTTGTTATTTACGAATAGGTCTTGCAGGTGGTAGGGCAGTTAAGAATCCTTCGGAGAGAAGCATCAAGGGCTGCAAGCACACTTTCGTACGTGAGCAAGGCGCCCTCCCCCGATCTCAGGTAGATCAGAAAACAACACCAGTTACAGATTTCCCATTCTCACCGAGATGTTTTTCTTTGAACTGCACTTTGTGCACAAATTCAACCTTTTCTTATCAACGTAAGACATCAGTAAGCGAAGTATTTGCCTTACACAGACAGTAGGATTACGAAAGCGTATTTTGAAAGTTCCCCTACAGAACTCCTTTAAAAACCCGACTATGAACAATGCCACAGTACAAAACTAACACAGAAGATGGAACTCCTGTGCAGTCAGAAAACAAAGATTTAAAACCAGGACGTGGAAGTTGGGAGGAAAATTCTTTACAGTTATCAGCTGCAAAAAACATTGCTGGACCTTGCCGGGAGCTGAATGTATATGCGTACAGGGTGTTAACTTGCTAGGAATGCCCTGTGCACACAAATGAAAACTTCATCCCTCCTCCCCCCACTGGGGGGGGGGGGAAAGGAAAAAAAAAGAAACAAACATACCAACCCCTGTTTCCTTCTCATCCCACTTTCAACTCTGGCTAACAGCAACCCACCAAGTCGTCAGTTCCTCCTGGGCTATCAGCAAAACCACTACAATTGCCAGTGCCTAGAAACCTTGGAAATGCAGCTTGAAGTGGCCTCCTCCCTGAAGTCCAGCCCCTGCTTTTACAGACATGAAACTCTCACTCTGTAAAAGCGGCAGGAGAAAGGAAACAAGCAAAACAAACCCTCCCATAGTATTGCTTTGGGAATGTAAAAGTCTATGGTTTTACTTCAGGTTCACATTTGGGGGGGGGGGGGGGGGAGGTAGCACAGAAAAAGCATCACTTCGAGATTGTACTAACACACTTCAGATTGCACTGACATTTACAAGCAGGTGAAGTTAGGATGTCCTGTTTTGTTTAGTGCAATCTAAAATCACCAGCTGGACTAGAGCCTTGCAAAACTGGACTCTACAGCCTTCTGACATGATGGCAGTCACTAGGAAAGATCTTTCGGCACTTGCTTCAGCGCTGAATTACAGGCAGGAGAAAGAAGGACAGAAACCACTGCAAATCAGTTAGTTCACATATACACAAGCAATGCAAATGAGCACACATACACACAGACAGATGTAAACAGTCTCAACCAAGCATGCTGCATATGACTGGAAACAACAACAAAATTAATTCTACCATGAAATAGTTGCTGGGGTTTGGGAGCTTTGGGTGGGCTTTTTGTCTTCGGTTTTGCCTGTACCTTCTTCTTAATGCACAAATAATTTACGTTTGATTTCGAGCCAAAGTAAGAACCAGGCGTACTTCTGCAGACTATCACATCAGCAATTAGTAAGGAGCAAATTCTATTCCCACACACAATACGCAGTTCTTAACATTTTGTCAAATCCAGCTAGCCAAGTTTTTTTTTTTTTTAATAGAAAATATGTACATTTCAGGAATAGCTAGAACAATAAGCCACTAAGTAGCTAGCGGTCTACAAGCACAAAGTCATTTTTAGACGCAAAGTAAACTGCCTCTCTCAGAGATAAAAGAGTATAAACATCTATACTATGTGGAACAATTCTCTGATGGAGTGGTTACTGTTAAGATTTGCCTTAGGGCCCAATCTTGTTACTACTTAGGCACATAACTTGACTTACAGGAGCAGTTCTGTAGAATGATTAAATAGAGCTCTTTTTGCAAATACAAAATTACTCCATTTGGGCAGGTTTACAGTAACAAGTCACTCGTGCCTTCCGGTTGCGCCCTACGGCAAGGCTATGTCCCCTGAGCTCCTGGACCTCCATGGGAGCTGAGGGCATCTGGCGGTTCCCAGGCATGACCGACGCTTCCTTTGGAGCATAAAGCCTGGTATCTTTTTAAAACCGTGCAATACCAGGAAGCTCTCAGCATATTCAATATAAAACGCACTAACTTCTCTAGAAAACAAACATGAAAAAGATGCACTCCTAACAAAGGACAGATCCACCGCAGTTAACGCTGCCTTAAAAAAACACACATATACGAACAAAGGAATGATTTAATATTTGTTTCCATATTTGCTCTCTACGCGAGCAGAACACCTCTGGACTGCAGTTCTCCGCAGGAAGCTCATGAAGGGACGACAAGAAGCACGGAGCTCTTCTCAGATCGTTTAAGGCAGGGAAAATATCCCCATACGGCCAAACACCAGATGGAACACGAAAAACTGGAGAGGAAATCCGATTTCCTTGAAACGGGTGCTGCTGACAGCTTACTAAAGCAAAGATAAATTGAAACTATAAAAAAGTTTTCCAAACACGTACAACGTTTTAAAAGTTATCACTAACTACCAAGCACCAGAGAAGCGCTCCTAGAGAGGAAAGCTCCCTTTGTATTTTAAACCTTTTACAAAAGTAAAGGGGGGGGGGGAAGGAAAATACGCGACCCAGCCTACGCGCCCTAGTAGGTACTTCCACCGCCCTCGGGCCCGAGCGGCGCCGGCACCCTTCCCGCAGCAAGGCGGGCTCCAAGCGTCCGGGGGCGCTTTGCTTCCCCCAGCCCCCCCGCTGTGGCTGCGGCGGAGCCGGGGGCCGCCGGGCAGGTGCGGCGCGGCCGCCGCCGCAGGTAGCCCCGCGCTCACCTCCGGGGCTCGGGCTTGCGGCGCTCCTCCAGCTTGGCGGCGGGCGGCGGCGGCGGGGCAGCCGCGGGCCGGGCGGGGAGCGGCGGGCTGAGCGCGGCGGCTGCGGCGGCGGCGGCGGGGCGGCTTCAGCACGCGGCGCGGGGCATGGCTGCCCGCTCGCACATACACAGAGAGGCGGGGGCGGCTCTGCCGTCCCCTCTCGGTATACGCACAGGCGCGCGGGCGAGCGCGGCGCGGAGCGAGGGCGCCGGCTGGCAGCGGGAGCGCAGCGCCCGCGGAAGGTCCCCGCGGCCGAGCGGCGGCGAGGCGAGGCGGCTGTGCTGGCGGCGCCCGGCCCGGCCCGCATTTAAAGCCGCCCGCAGGCTCGGACGTCCCCTCGCCCGCTCCCATGCCGTCCCATCCCATCCCATCCCCCGCTCCCTCGCCGGGCGCTCGGCCGCCGCGCGGCGTCACGGGGCCCCGGGGCGGGGAGGCCGGAGGAGGAGTCTGAGGTGCCGGGGCTGCTGGCGCTACAGGCTCGCCCGCTTTCCCCGCCTGCCCGCCGGCACGGGCGGAGCGGGGCGCCCTGCAGCCCGCGCCGAGCCGAGCCGAGCCGGGCCGGGCCGGGCCGGCGGGCAGGTGCGCGCCGCGGCAGGGAGAGGGGGCAGACGGCGCCCAGCGGCGGTGCCACCACCGTGGCGACCTGGAGCAAGCGTGGGAGCAGTCGCCATAGAAACTTCACGCTTCCTCCTTGCGCTGTGTCCGCCCAGCGCGTTGCCGACCGCCGCCGTGCGCTCCCCGAAAGGCACACGGCATCACTTCCCCCCCCCCCACGCCCCAAGTTCTGCACTCGCTGGCTGGCTTTTTCGAGCTATCTCCCCTCAACCATCACATGCCAACAATCGTTTCACCGGTACCCTATTTCTCAGTTTTCCACCTAGAGGAAAGGGAGGCAAGCAGGACACGCGCACCCAGGAGATGCCAAGTTAACCATACACAACTTGAGTAGCGGATGCTTTGGCTTGTGATACAGCAGAGGCATGTCAACAGGAGGGAAGATCTGCGGTTAGTCAGAAAAGTGTGCTGCAGACGGCAGTCTCTCAGACAGCATAGTGTATGCCTGAAGCAGGAACCACATCGCTTAAAACACGCAAGCAAGGTAACACCTTGGCAAAAACACACACTGCAGAGCAAAAACCAGGAAAAAGCAGAAAACACCATTCAGCCAGTCCATTACAATTTTTTCAAGGAAGTAATATCTTACGTGGTTTTTCTGCTTAGTGTCCAGCACGGCAAAGAACCTATCACTAGGCGTTTACAGGGCAGTCTTGCAGCATGGCTATGTTTTGAACAAGGCCCTGTGCACAAGATGGGTATGCACTTCAGACTTGTTCTGGTAAGCTACGTCAGTCCCTGCTTCACCATCTGAGCCTTTACCTCCAACATTTGACCTTCCTACCTATACACGTGTTCTTAGATCCTGTCCATCTCTCTCACACGCACACACTTTTTCCAAGAATTGCCCTTCAGAAAGTTCTTTCCAAATTGACGGTAAAGGAGAGCACCAATGCCGACACCAGTACCCCAGTTTTGTTCAGTAGGCTGTGGCTCTTGTGCTGAGCTTTACCGTCCAAGCCAACGTGAGGAGAATCGTAAAATATTTTTAAACAACTGGGCTCTGCAAACAGCTCACAAGTAACATGGCAGAACAGCAATCCATCAGCAGAAAGGACATGGACACTCAGAGAACAAAGGCGACTATTGTTGCTCTGTAGAGGAAAAACTCCACTTCTTCAGTAAGGTTTAGCATTACCATGCCGCAACTGCCTCTTCAGGTAACTCCTGAGCTACCAGGCTCCACTTTGTCACCCGTCCAAATTATGTATTAGGGGGTAATATGCAATCCATTGTACAGGCAAAAAAGTAGCAGCAACGGAAGCCACAGTACTTGCAGATCAGAGCAAGAACACCGCAGAAGTCGAGTGATCTCCCCGCTGAATTTTTACTAGCCCTCCTGCTGCTCTCACCGCTGTACTTTCCGCGGGCTCTGAAAACAGGTATCTGTCTTTAAGCTACTGTTCCGCAACCCCCTTTTAACGTGTTCCTGAACGCTCTCAGATCTATAGTCCAAACCTAAACCGGTCACAACTTAGCCTCCTCTGCTCCCTTTAATAAATCAAACTCCCTAAGAACCTGTGTTTAAACAATGGATGGGTTGCCAATGGGTCACTGACAAGGTAAAAACGACTTTCATTTCTTAGAGCCATGTTTCATTTTAACTAAGGACAGCCGCTGTGTTAACAAAAAGCAAAGCAGTAAATGAATTTACAAGTTGACTATAGTCAAGTCCTAACCCAAATAACTACACAATTCTAAACCGTCTTTCCCTCTTCCTACGGCATACATGACAGCTCAGAATCAACCACTATTCGCCTCACGATTTAACTCTGTAGTTTCAGTTGGCATGAACCTTCAGGTTTGCGTCCATTTCTGAATGGACTGGCAAGTTCACTTCTTTAGCTGCTTCAGAAGATTGTTACCGCTTCTGGACAATAGTAATAGGGGTTTAGGATTTTTCTCTCCTGTTGCGTTTAGTTCCCTCAGGAAAAGGACCTCTTTGGCCGTCCTTAGCAGTTGCCTTTTAGCTCACAGTTTCAGTAACACATCCAACTCCTGCACCAATTCCGTTTCCTTACAAATCATTTTACTATCATCTTAAACCTATGCATTTAGTTTTTCAGTTAAAAGTTGTTTTGGCATTACAATGCACGAGTTTCAAGTCCGTCTTTAAATATACCATCACCACATATAATGTTCTAAGATCCTAACAAAACCATTTCTAGGAGTCCTTAAATCAAGAGCCAAGTCAGTTATCCCTGCCACGGTTTAAAATGAGTGCATTCTACGTACAGAGAAACATGCAAGTAGAATGGCATAGTTCTGTCCATCATTGCGACTGACAACCCAAAAAACCACTGCATCAGCTGGACCTGATTTGTACGACATGCTGTGCATATGCACATTTTGACATGATTTCAGTCTGCGTATTCCCCCCTAAAAAGATTTTGTCTAGTAATTTCCAATTTTTTTTTCCTATTTCATTTAATAAAGTGGGATAAGCGCTTCATTTAGGATCAAAGCCTGCTAACTTTCTCTTTGTAGAACCGGCATTGAAGAAACAGAGTCTGTAAAGTCTTTGGCTGTCTATTTAAACACGTGCTTAAGTCCACTGGCTTCAGCACTGCATACAAAGGCTTTGCTAAGAAAAGGTGTGCCCAGAGGCAAGGCCTTCACCAAAGCAAACCTTGTACTCAAGACAAAGACAATACAGCCTGCAAAAGCTATTGCAAAGGACAAGATACCACGTTCAACTAAATGTACATTGTTAGACAGAAATTATTTGTCTGCTTTCTTGTCCAGAGCTCAATTTTCCTGAGAAGTACCACAAAATAGCCTCGTCAATAGATAGCATTTGACATTTATATGGATAACGAGAATGGTTAAAGTTACAACGATGAGGATTAGAACGTATATAAACGCACGTGCTCAGCTGAATTGGTAAAAATTTCCCTACGGGCAGGTTATTCCATAAACGTATATTGCAGAATTTGTAGCAGATTCCTCAGTAACAGCTTATACTGACCACAGCATTGTCAGAGCCAACGCTGAACTAAATGGAAACTGGCAACTCCTGTATTTCTAGGGTTTTTTGCAGACTACTGAATGATAAATTATTTGCATTAGATTAAATCAAGAGTAATACAGTTCAAGTCAGGAAGTCTCAGAAGCATATAACCCTTTCAACAAAAGGGATTAGGTGCAGAGACCCCACAGATACATTTCTCTAAGAGGCTTCTTGTATCCTTTTACTTTGTTCACACTCATCAAGCTGCAAGTCATCGTTTCCAAATGCGGGCTCAACCCTGAAAACTCTTGTGCATGCAAGTAATCCTCTTTTCATCAAAATCAGTCAGGTATGTCTTCAGGACTCAATCCTTGATCACAACTATTCCTAAAGACCATGATTTTTTCATTTGTTTGTTTTGTTAAAAAGAGACAGGTACACCCCTCTTTCTAGTTGTTGAAGTCAATAGAGCAAATTCCTCCATTGCACCTTGAGCTTAATAATAGAGCTGAATTAGTCCAATAGCACTAGTTCCTAACCACCACCCACGAAAAGCCATTCAGTTGCTCCCATATTTGTGTTCTCTGTTTCTGTTCAAGTCCCAAGAAACAGGGGTTTGTCCGTCCTTTTCATCCACTTCCTAGGAAATCTAAATAGAACCAAGTCCCAACATATTACCTTGATATCAGGTTATTACATAAGTAGGCTTATTGGCTTTTGAAACTAGATTAGCAAGTGCTGCATTTTCTAATACTCCTGCCTAGGTTAGCAGCGAAAACAACATTTAATAGGAAGCTGACTTCTCAGACTCTGCAAGAGTCCAAATTCAGGACCCTAACTGAACTTCTGCCCGCTAACTGTGACACCACATACAGGGCCCAAGCAGTAAATTGCAAAATTCCTGCTGACTTGCCCTGCACAGGGTTACGCTTTCATCTTTTGAAGGAGCAGAAACAGGAGGTGCTGAAAAAACACATTCAGCTGAGGTAAAGCAGAACGGAACGCTGGAGGCTGCAGTTTTTTGCTACATACACTTGGTATGCTTATAATTAAGAAGCACAACATGTCTGCTTGAGAGAAAGGAGCAATCCTGGGTCACTCCGATAGCCACATATGCCACAACAGTCCACTCATTCACGCCAAAAGGAAAACTGCCCAAAGGGGATTTAACAGTCTACTTCTCGTAACTTCCAGTACTCCTGATAACATATGCCTCGAAAGCTTGTTGAGTAGACTTCTGGTTAAGGTTGCAGGGTTTAACGCTTGGAGACTAGAACACAAGCGTAGTGGCCGCCTTCTCTGGGAAGCCACGCAAGTTTGTGCTTAGCACAGATTTGCAAGCAAGACCTGCCAGTCTCTCACAAGCTGCTACTTCCATTTTCTGAAGTGGCCTTTTTTTCCTTGCAAAAACATCCCTTATCTTGCCAGTCGCAGCAGCCCCTGCACGCAGGGTAAGAGCAGGCCAGCGAACACAGGGAGACCCTGAGCTCCTGGGGGCGAGGCTGCTGTGGTGCCCAGGCTGGTGGCGCGGGCTGCCCACTGGCCGCCCTGCGGCGCGGCTCGGGGGCCCTCTGCTGGAACCACCCGCTGGAGCCCCGGCCAGCCGGGCCGCCGCCAAAGCTCGCCCGGCACCGCCAGGCCTCTGCCACCCACCTGAGCCAGCCCAGGAGAAACCGCTGCTCCAGCCGCAATCTCCCCCCCCCCCCCCCCCCGAGAGAGGGGGGTGAGCAGCAGGAGTCCTCGCTACCGAAAGCGTCCGAGGAACGCGGCTCTCTGGGGCAGTGCTCAATTCCCCTGGCCTCTCCGAGAAGCACAAACAGTAACTGCGTTGGTACGTTTTAAGTTTTGTCCTGCTCAGTACTAGAGGGCATGAAGCCAAGCCAGCCTGTGGTCAAAGAGCCAAAAATACAGGGCTTTGTTAAAGTAAGAAAAGTGTGTTTGTTCATACACCCACGAAAACCACCAGAGCACAGGATGCTGAAACACACATTTTCGCTACCTGCAACTGTCAGGATATTCAAACAACAAATACTCATCCTCCCCAGAATAAGTAAAATGGGAAAGGAGGAGGTGGGGTGGACGGAAGATCCCAGCTGACTGGGATCCAAGCTTTCAAACACATTACTTCCCTCTCTGCCCTCTCAGAGCGAGTACATGCAGCAAGCCAGGCAGCAGGGACGCAGATTCTTTCACGTGTCTCAGGAGGTGACAGACATTACAGGGCATGAAGTTAACCCACCTCAACACCAGGCCAACTGCATCTACATGAGAATGGGGAATAACATAGCAGTGAAATGCTTCTGGTTATGACAGATACAGGCAGGAGCATCAGCTCAGGAGAACCTCTAAGATTTCAGCGCTGACTGGACAGGCACGGAGGAGTCTCACCCACTCTCAGGTCTACCAACACGACTTATATATATATATATTTGAGCTTGCAACATGCTGTCAAAAATAAGTGGGATCCTTAATGAACTTTCTTGAGCTCTGGCTGAAAATATCTTTCGAAAAGCAGATGGTGACAGGTAGTGTTAAGGAAAAGCGCACATCAGAAAAACTCTTCCTGCTGGTCTGAAACTGAATTCTTGCCTCTCCCACACTAATAGCACATGCTCTTGAGCACTGAATAATATCCTGTAGGAAGGCACAGCTTGACTGCCAGGCCACTGTTACCTCTTAATCCAAGACCATGTCTTTTCCTGATAGGAAAAAAACCACAGCTGGATACATAACTGTGGCCTGGTGCCAAGTCCCCGAAAGAGGAAACATCATCAGGTGATTCTGAAACAGAACTTTCTAATGCAATTGTTTACGAGACGTACAGAGCAACTCTAGGCTTAGCTAAGGGACTCAAATTGAGCAGCTTTGCAGTTGCTAACCTCCAAGATCAGATGTTACAGGCTTCTTCAAAAGATGTCGTGTATCTAACATTCTCTGTGAAGATGAGATATTCTGCAGACACCTCCACAGGGCTTTGGAAAAGCCAAATGGCAGCAGCAGGAATTCTGAAATATAGCATGCCACGGTGATAAGTAACTTCTTTCTCAAATCCCACTTTCTGGAGAATGTTGACTTCCCAAGCTCAGCACACCCAGCACTACGCCACCGGAATTGCAAGGCTGTGCGACCTGATTAAATACAACTTTTTAAACAGAATAAGCTGCAAACTGAGTATTTATAGGGATGCCTTTGATAAATATGGTCGTGATGTCAACAACCGTGATGTAAGAAAGGGGTTCTCTCTTCAAAAGGCGGCATCAGTAACATCGGTACTGAGTTTTGTATTGGTCAATTACAACACCCGCTGCCTAGCCACATATGCATCTGAGTATCTGTCTCAGATGATGCCCTCTGATAGTTATTTGAAGGAAAGCTGTAAAACTATTGCAACAGCAAACTACACAGAAAAGCTGATGAGAAAGTATATTTCTTAGCTCTGGACAAACAACCATTACTTTGATATCCAGGACTACCTAGGGTTAAAAAAACACAACAATGTTCCAAGGACATTATGTACCCGATTTAAACAACCTAAACGTTGCATCTTTTTCTTCTCGGATCAGCTCAGCCCTTTCCCTTTAACCATTACCCTATGGCAAAACCGCACACTCTTTATTCCTAGAAAACAATAGTATTTCCTTTGATTAGCTTCGCATCTTTTGAAGCAGTGCATCTTTTTTTAATTGGGTGCCCTCTTTTGATACGAATAAGCAAGCTAAGCAGGAGCAACTGGTAAGTTCAATGAAGTTAACATTCAAAGCAACTATATCCTATTTCCCCTTCTATCATTTCATTTCTAAACTCCAGATCCTTTTATGCTGTATACGACTTAACACTGCATACCAAAAGTTTATTTTGCTTTAGGAAGGACTTAAATTTGTCATCCCATTGTCTATTCTGGATCACCATAAAGGTTTGCTTCCCTTTTCAAAGGATTAAACAACAGCATGTGAGCATTTACTATTTTGGATTCCCACATCTCTCACTCTTTCTTGACTCTTTTATATAAACGCATCCTAAACAAAACACTTAAAGAAAACACTGGCAGGTCAAACCTAGCCAGAAGTGTATGTTGTTTAAATAAAGTTTTGAGAACATAATGATTTTTAAATGTTGTGTTTGGTAATTCCAACGGAAACAATATTTTAAAGCAAATAGCCTTTTCCCAGCAGCCCTGGCAACTCCACAAGGTCTTTAGCACTTCAAGTCAATCTGAAGTGCAAAGTCACCCAGGACAGAGGCAGAGCAAAACTGAAACTAGATAAATTTGCATTGTCCAATTCAAAACAAGGCCAAAAAATAAAGAAATAAATAAAACCCAGCATAAAGAGCAAAACCAAGGATTACATACAATCACAACAAAAACAGTCACAAGTGTTATTTACACTTGTGTTATTTTTTGCCTTTGCTTGGGAAATAGAAAATAACGCAGGGTAAATGCTCAGAGAGGCATGAGACTCCAAGGGAAAAGCATCACTGAGAGCTGGCTGCTCCTTCAACACTTTCCCCAGCCCAGCAGGCTTCTGCTACAGCAGCTTCTACAAGCTCAGGGAGAGGAGGAGAAAGAGGAGACTCAGCAACATGCAACCTCAAACCCTAGGGATTCATCACAAGGGAAGGGAGAAAAAACCCGAGCTGAAGTCCACCAGAAGCAACGCTTCAGAAAACCAGAGCCCCTACCACTAGATAGCTTTAGATAACAACCTGACCCCACCCTGGCCAGCCCTGCCAAACATTCTGGCCGTTGTTCGCAAGTCCAGGCCCAAGAGGACGAAAAATTGAGCCGCCTGCTATACACAGGCAACACCAGCAAATTCGGAGGAACTGCACTGATAGGAACCTACCCACAAGATCTATTGCTGAAACCACCTACTTAAATACTTCCTGCTATTATCTCCAGCAGCTATTCCTAAAGAAGACTACAGCAAGCAGCCTGCATCAGAGCAAAACTCTGCTTCCTTTCCATGGGAAGGAGGTAGTGGGATGACTGAAAGGTCAATGGCAAGGATTGCCTGGTACTCCGCAAGCAATTGTAAGGGTTGGCAGTGGTGTGTTGTTATGGAGCATCCCTGATCCGCTCACCTGCGAGAACTGTTTATGTGACCAGGCTGCCGCATGTCAGAGAGAAAATATGCAATTGGCCTCAAGTTTTACCAGCTTCCAGTAGCTAAAATAAAATTAAAGGCATATCAGCCTAAGATTAATGGAAATCAAGAAAAGTTGAAATGAAGTTAAAATGTGCAGAAACAGTATCTTCTGTCTCAAAGGCTCATAAACTTAAGGCTTCACCTCAACATTTATGTAGCAATAGGAGACCACTGTCCTGAGACAACTTTCTGTATGTTCTATGGGACTCAGGCCATGACAAAGTACTGACAGATATGACGGGACAGCATGTTCTGGTGGAGCATTTTAACAAAATAGTAGTGCTGTCAAATGGCAAGCTTTCAATTTATGCTCACAAAACACTAGAATAAAATATTTCCTTACGAGAATCTCACACATCATTTTATTAATGTAAACATACGAGGATTATCTCCATCTCTCAGAGCCTTGAACTTTCTGCCTGCGTTTCCCCCCCGCCACCATCGTGGTCCCATCTCATAGCTCCAATCCTTCCCCACCAAGGAAAGGACATCTTCAAGGCACCTCACCGGCCCCTCTTCTAAGACTAGACTGTTTAGTTACAAAGTGTCTGCAAGGGAGCCGCAGAGCGAAGCCCCTTCCGGGGGGCGGTTTTGCCTTCACTGTTGGTCTCATCTTGCTGGTGAAAGGCAGCCTGGGAGGCCACTAACCCCCATCTGTTTCTCCACTGCAGCAGAGGCAGCAGTAACATACGTTCTAGCACCAGAGGTACGCCTCAGCCTATTTAGTAACTATTCCAGGTGTCACCTGTGCCCTCAGCAGTAGCATTAGCTCAACCCTTTTTCCTCCTGAAATGTATTAATACTTGATACGTATTACGATGAGACCCAGAAAGGTGAGGACAACAGGTTCCTGCTGTGGCTCAAGGCGTACAGAGGCCAACTCCATCTACCTGGGACATCCGCTTCTGGGACACCCTCCGTGCCACGATACGATGGACAAAATAGGCCACACAGGGCAGCCTGCAGACAGCCCAGTGATAGCCAAACCCAGGTAAAACACATGAACCGAAATGAGGGAAGGCTGAGTTGATCACTGGCTTCAACTAGGAGGGCAGGGAAAGGGAGCTTGAACAAAGATGGCCCCATATAGACGCAGTCAGGAAATTTCTGACCAATCTCATCTCTCCTGTCAGTGCAGAACTGCTTCCTGTTGCCTCTCGAGGAGTATTTTACAATTCCTTGCCCAAAAGGAACAGAGATTGGGCCAGTCCAAGGCAGCGCTCAGATCCAGGACAGAATCAGAGGCATCAAGGACACGGACACAGCAGAAGTCAGCAGAACACAATATTCTCATCCCTCAGAACCAAATCTTCCAATGCTCCCCCTTCCCCCCCCCATTTTCCTACCTCTCTTACTTCCTGAGGTTAAATCCAGATTTCCTCATCATATCAAGCCTTCTTACAGGATTGATGGGGAGATTCCAAGGACTATTAATTGCCTTTTGAAATCACTTCAAAGGATCGTCTTACCCTCTCGTATTAACAGCTGGAATGAGGAAACTGGTTTGGATTTCATACTTACATCTGTTCCCCAAATCTTTGCTCATTTCAAAAACCAATCTTAAATCAAGCCTGCTTCTATTAAAAGGCTCCTGCTCCACACAAGTACTCACACCCATTCCTTTCCACTTCCACACATATCTATAGCCCCATGTTCCAACTGGCAGCCAGAGGTGCCAAAAATAACCACAAGAAAGGCTGCCATGAAATCTCCAGCCAAGTTTTGAAAATCCAGGCACTTTACACAGGCATCTATGCTTAGAGTACTGTATCTGAAGTCAACCTGAACTCAGTCTTTTAAGGTTTGCGTATCACATATCAAATATCAATAATTAAAGTATTTTCATAAAAAGCTGCACAGTAACAGCTGTTTGTAGAAGTATGTTGGTATGTACTTCCAACAGCGTTCTGACATTCCTGCCCAACTGGCACTAGCTAATAGGTATTTTCATTCTTCATTCTCCCCGTCACTTCTTTTTTTCCAATGACTAAGGTACAGTGAATTTGGAAACTGGGTCAAAATGCAATTACTACATTCTCATGCTTTGGGGGTGGAGAGAAAATAAAAGGAGGAAGGATGGGAAGGAAGTAAGGAGAAATACTGTTGGCTAAAAGCCAGCTTTATCTTTCTTGCATTCTTACCTTTGCTTGCAGCTTAGAGCAGCCTTCAGCCCTCTCCCAACAAGCTGTTTCCAAGGGTATCAGGAAAGAGAAAACCTTGCCCTAATGTGATGTTTTCTGACCAGATCTCAGCCCGCCCCACCCTCACACCTATGCCGGAGGACAGGAGCAGGCAGGACGTGCAGCTGGAACTAAGAAGGGAAAGACCCAGAGAGGGGGGCAGCAGTTCCTGCAGAAGATGCGCTACGTTACCTCGGCAAGCAGCGCTCGCTGCCATGTGTCCGCCCTTCCCCCGGGGGCAGCAGAAGCAGCCAGCTCAGAGCTCCAGAGCTCTCCCCCAGCTCTCCATGCCCACCTCTCCCTTTCCTGTGGCAGAAGTAAAATACCTCAACATGCATGTTTCCTCACTCTGTTGACAGGCGTTCACTAGTCCCAAACAGCTAGCACAAAAAGGGCCTTCTCTAATGGACAACTAACCCATTGACTTGGTGATACATGAGCCCTGTTCCTCACTTCCTTACATTTTGAAAAGGCACTTTCACCTTCTTATACTAGCACATTACATTTGGTTTGCAGAGATAAATAAATGGACTCTCTGCATTTTTCCTCTCAACCATAAGTTTGCACTAATCAACTATTTACTTATTGCATGAGATCAGCCTTACTAGTGGGATCTACTTTTGGTGTCACCATTTATTTCTTTGGCTGACCAAACCTAAACTCTGTTTTCTTGTGTAAACATTTTCCAAAGGAGAAGGAAAATATTTGCTGTATGTTTAGACATGCCCTTTATTATCGTCACACTTAACGCAATCAATCATACCTTATCAAATTGCTCATCTTCAGCATACAGCTGTATTGTGATGACATGTTTAGGAGGCTTTCAAATATGGAAAAGCAAATAACTCAAAGATATCTTTATTTCACATTTTTCTAACTAGGTCTCTCTGACACACACAGAGCCCATTATACACTTTCCCTGTCTTCCTTTGTCTCTCATTGTTCCTTGTATATGCAGTTATCACAGACCAATCAATTCCCCTCGCTGCTCCGCTCCCCAGCTTTGTTTTGCATAATTCTCGGAATATCAGTTCCAACTCTGCAGTGTTTGTTGGCTCTGCTCCCAATTAATAATTGCAGGTTACAAGCACGTAGTTATGGCTGCAGATTAAGCCCTAAAAAAATTCAACAGTTTCTGAGAAATACAGACAGGCGTACAACCCTTCTTTTCCTAATGCTGAGCACATAGTTTATCTTGCTATCACAACGTTCCAGGAAGATGTTATGCCACTTATCTTAATGATTTAAACAGATCAAAAAGTTGGCTCAGCAAGACCATTTGCCACTGACAACAAACCACAACACTGATGTTATCCAAGGAGTAACTGTAATATGCTAGCACAGGCTAGACAGATCATATACAGGATAAAAATGAACTTTCATGAAATCACTCTATAATCATCCACATAGCATCTATTAAGCAAGCAATAACACAAGACAAGATGGACAGGTTTCCACTGGATGCTTGTACTCTTTCAAATGTGTTGCAAGGCACAGGATTTAGCAGCCACTTGAGAAGACCCAAATGCTCACTCTCGGAGGATTCTCCAGCTCCCAAGACTGCCTAGAAAGCTCTCCCGCATTATAATAATACAACCGGGCACAAAAGAGCTTGCACCTGAAACACACTTGTATTGGTCATGCCCTGTATCAACAGGGAACGCTTGTAGAGTACAAAATCTGCCACAGAGGGAAGAGGAAGAGTTAGCAGTTCTGACTTGAAGTCACTGCATCCCTCCCCAGGAATCCTGAATCTCAGCAACGCTGAGCAGACCTACCTCCAGTCCATCCACGGCTCCAGCTGCTCCATCCAGTTCTTTTAGCAGGAGGGGAAGCAGTGGTTCACAACAGCTCACCTTCCACATTCGCTCCAGCTCAATGAGTCAGAGCCCAGCAAGCATGGTCCAAGCTTGGAGAAACACTTTTTAACTTCAAGTCTGTTATGACATTTATTTTGGCCCCCTTTTCCCCTCCCCTTGCCCTCGCCCTCCCCCCCCAGCGAAAGGGATCAAAATAGTCTCACTCTGTGACATTTTGCTTCATTTGACCAATCAACTGTGGGAGCGTCTCCTTTAAAGCCATTAAAAAGGTAGGCAAGAGCAGCAATGCCAGCCAGCACTGGGGTAAAGGCAAAGGTAGGGGAAACATCCTGAAAACCGAACCTTTCTGCTGCCAGCAAAGAGGGTGTGGGGTCCAGAACAAACAGGAATATCCCACTACTACAATTTGCCTGGCGTATCCCTTATGCGTAAGCTGAGCCCTTCACTTAGTGACATTGAAACTAATACGAGTCAGCTATCTGTCCGTGGTCCAAACTTCCCATCTTGGGGCTGACCGGAGTGAGTTTGGCCTTCTTTCCTGACTCTGAGAGGCTTTCTCCAAAAGCACATGAACTTTCACCCCACTCACCTCATTTAATCCTTTCGCTCATCTAGTGCTCCTCGAAGCACCCTCCCTCAACAAGCCAGCTAAACTTATTGCCACCTAAGTCCCTTCAAACTCCTGCCTTGGCACCCCACCTTCTCACAGCTGCATGCACACAGAACACAGTTGCAGCCGGCTTCATGCTGCTGAGAAGCATAAGCAGTAATGCTTTTTGCCATGCTGAGAAAACAGAGCTGAGACCAGCTCCAACAAAGACCAGCTGCCAGCTGCCACTGAAAGGAAAGAAGAAAGGGAAGAGGTAGAGTTGGGATGGAGAGCCAGGAAAATTAACCTTGCTGGGGAAGGAAGCAGCAGCTCAGGGGCCATTCTGCCTATGAGTAACCACCATCCCACACCCTGAACCCATTTCTCCCTGGTGACTTACAGCAGCCACACTACATCCTCAGGGCATTCACACAGGCAAATTAAGCAGCAGGGTCAGGGCTGCTTTGCCACCTCCAGCTCTCTGCTGCATTAGGTAACCTGCCCTTTGCATGCCTGTTCGCACGCCAGGAGAAAGAGTCTTCACATTCAAGGGGCAAGCAAGGGAATGGGGCCTTCCCCTAATTTCATGATTTACACAAGCACTGTAGCTGTCTGCCCTCTCTGGGTTCATTGATAAACTACACCATGCTCTTCCCTACTCGGTAAAGAGGGTGACACCACTTTCCCTATTATTAATGGTATTCATACTTGCCTTCATCCAGAAACTGGGCTCAAAAGCCAAGACTTAACTACTCTCTCAAAACATCTTCCTGAGGCGTGCCTCACACAAGAGTTGTGTCACAGACACTCCGATAGGACCTTCTAAGCATACTAACTCCCCACAGACAACTCTCACGGAACAAGAGGTGCACCTCACTTCCAATTCTGCCTAAAATCCATCACATACCTTACCTGGCAAAAACTTCTCTGGGTAGACAAGTGAATAAAGCACACGTACTTTCCTTTTCAACACAGGCCTATGAGATAAAATAGAAAAAAAGGGAAACTGTTCCAAAGGAACGCTGTTTCCCCCTCCATCTCTGAGGTAGCAAGTCTTCTGGAAATTGTTCATCTCCAGCATGAATCAATTCAGATAATGTATGACTGTAGTACTTTTCTTAAAGTTGCTGTAAGCAACTGGAGCTGGGGTAACAACTACAGCATGAGGATATTATTGCACAGACCTTGCCAGCATGCTGCTCTGACTGAGACCCTGCTGTGCTGTACAAAGATAGAGAGTTAGGGACACTCTCTATTCCAAAACATTTAGTATCTAAGTAGACCAGGCACACAAAAAAGGTACCTTGCAGATGAAAATGGAAAGAAGAATTGACTTATTCACATGTCATCTGTGGTAAGGATGGAACGATACCAGCTTTAGCCCCACTTCAGTGCCTTACCCAGTTTCTTCTCTAATACACAAAACTTACGTCCCAGCAATGGAAACTCATCATTAACCTCCAGTTAGGTCTCAGAAGAGATTTTCCTTCCATAATTAAGTTTTCACAGCACTTACTTTTTCTCGCTACTTTTTTCTGGGAGTTTTGCAAAGTAGGAGAACAGGTTCTAAAACCAAAAGAGCTTTGATTTAAAGAATGGTAAGAAGTAATAGAAATAACATTCGCAGCAGCAGCACATTAGCTGTGTAATGCAGAAAACATTTCCTGTTTTTTGACCCCAGAAGTTAACTAGTGGTTGGGGTCCTGTGAGTAGTTTCTACTGGAAGAGAAATAGTCAACAGGTTTGAACACCGTGATACAAGGCCTTTTATTTACAGAGCCACCTGATGCATCCTTTCCCTTAACAGTGGCAGAATTGAATGAAAGGAGATAGCTTCTGTGCTTGCAGCTGCAAGCGTCTTTCAGCCAGCAGCTGACCCAGAAAAGCTATCCTTCTCATCGTCGCAGGGCCACCCTATCTATCTCCAAGCCTATCTTCTTCTGATTGCTTTCTCTCCCAGTTGCTCTGGTACTTTTGCTGTCTCTCTCATGTGTAAACAGTCCCAATCCTCCCATTACCCCATTTCTGTGGTTTGTTAGACCAGCTGCCATCTATGTCCTCTGAGCTGTTTCAGCTCCCCTTCGAGTCTGGATGCATAGCAGTAGACTCTCGGTGGCATTTCTCATGTCCCAAAGCTTACTTACACAGTGGAGCTTGACAGGCACTTTACAATTACCTCAAATGTAAGGCAGCTCTTAATATGCATCGCCTTCAACAAGGTTTTTCCCAGCCCCATTACTACATCTTCCAACTTGAAGGTCTCCAAGTAACTCGCCAAACTTATCCATGTAAAAATAAATGAGGAATAGAAGTTTTGGTGCCAAAAAACCAGCAAGTCCGGCTATAGGGAACGTTGTAGCAGAACAAGAACTCCACAGCCACATGGGACAAAGCACCAGGCTGCGTAAGCTCACTCTACTGATGCAACATTTTCACTGTTTTATGGAACAGTGTTCATGACTGAATAGATACCATCTATTCTCCTGCAGCCAGCTCAAGATACTACGTGCTCTAACGTATTCTGGTTTATGAAACAGAAACACGTCTGTGTTTCCATACTCGGTCCAAATGAAGTTGGTACTACCAAATTATCAGTTAACATACAAATCTGATACACCTCAATGCGTAACCACAGCCTGATTCCTAGCCTGTCAGATTATTCTTTTTCTTCTTTGGAAAGCTGGAATGGCACCCTTACATTAACTTTTGCTTAGGAAGAAAGCCAAAGCAATACTGTTACCAGTCCAAGAACACCTAATAAAGAACTGCTTAATGCACATGTAAAAGAAAAAATAAAAGTGAAAAAGCATAATAGAAGAATACAGGGCAAAATCCACTAGTTATCTCTCCTTCAAGACATAATGGAGTGTAAGGATTTGGGTAAGTTTAAAGAAACTTACTTGTTGATGTCACTAAAACTCTGCTTGGAAGAGGTAATATTCCAAATTCAGTCTGCAGCCATCACAGAAACCAAGAGAATTTGTAATGCTTTGACTCCATGGAAATTAATACCAGGTAGGGGAGGGTGCTTTAAAACAAACAAAGCTATTTTTAACTGCATATTAAAATGTACATTTCTGCTGGCTACAGCTGGCACAGAAGGAAGTTACAGGGCATATTGGAGCACACTGCGGCATCAAACACTGAGGATATGCCTTTAAAGATAAATCACAGAAGGAGATACAAAGGTTAAGTGAAAGCCAATTCCTCCTCTTGTGAGCCTGCTTTGTAGCGCAGGACATCCAAAACCTGCCACTGCTGAGGCTGGGAATCCACTGAGTGCTAGGTGATAGGTATAAGGTTGAGGCAGGAATACACACTCTGGAGGAGGCAGTCAACCATGAAAAGGTGTGTTTGAAAGCCAAAGCAAAACTGTCTGCATAGCAGTTCTCCTCCTGTCTCTCATGTGAATTCTAGACATTGCTCCCAGTTTCTCTGTTGTACCTACAAGTGCCAGGAAGGGAAGAGGTTCCAGGCGCTCCTTTTCCAAGATACACCGGTGGGTCCCCTCATTTCAGCTGCCAGCCTACAGCCACTATCAGCCATGGCAGACGCAAGGAAACCTAGTCCTCAACCTCTCTCCTGGTTACTCCCTTTGCAAACTGCTTCTTCCCACTCCATTCAGGACCAGGGTGCCTCACTCCCACCCCGCAGAAACGCCTCTCTGCCACCACAAGAACTACTGGAGACGGCAGTTGGTCACTCGTGCCCGGGGGCCTACCCAGCCCCTGGGCCTAGGCAGAGCAAGCCGTTAGTCCCCATGCTGTGCCCACCTCCAGGCTCCTTTCTCCCAGGCCCACTTTGGGAAGAGGGGAGGAAGCTCTTTGCACCACTCTTCTTGCCAAATCTCTGGGCACCCTACCAGAGGCTGTCTGACCTCTCTCACAGCGATGATAGGCCAGAGTCGGAGCACTGCTCAGGCCTCTCCATCTCATCTTTCCAGCTTTTGCTGCATGTCAGTACTACCTGCTAAATCCCTATTTAGAACATGAGGAAACATCACATTCTCCTGGAAAAATCCCCGTTCAGTCCCAAATACATTTGTCTTCAGGCATTTTCAAAAACGTAAAAAAAGTAAGTTAAAAAAAAATCCTCCTGTCTACCTCACCTGTTGTGACTGTTGATGCAGCACTGAGAAACGCTTTAAATGCATCATTAAATCCATATGTTATACAATCATTAATTTATATACACAGCCTGTGTAGAATGAAGATTTGTACCGTGCAGTTTCTGAACATATTTTATTCATCTGACTTTCAGTTAGTAGTAAGGGAAGGGATTGTCAAGAGCTCCATTCCTGCTGGGTCAGGAACAGTTCAACTTAGAGGGCGCAGAGTCAGGCCTGCAGGCAGTGCTCGGAAGCCCCCACTGCGTCCCGTCACCGCAGCAAAGATGATGCAATGTTAGCCATGGGGAGGAGAGAAAGCAGGGATGCAACTCCCCTAACACCTCTGAATTAACAGGGGTGAGGAAAGGAGGGCAAAACGGTATTCAAAGAAATGGACAGAAGAGGAACAGGGTATCTGCCCCAGCCTTTCAGAAACAGCAAAATCCCTCGCTGGCTATACGGACAGCTCTAGTTCTCATTAGGGTCAGACATCTGCAACTTGTATTTATAGAAGTGTGTTGTCCTCACCGCACTGGCTCTTGTATTATATTGCACGCATTGCTTCCCTCTGCTTCCATTACCTCAGATAACATGCAGGCAGTGCAACGTGATGCACTGAGGAAAATGACACTCTCCCCAGCTAGCACACTACCAGCTCGCTGCCATTTATTCCTCTCAAATCCTGTCTAGAGATGACAAGCTGCTTACAGAAATGTTGTGTAGCAGGGGAAAGCAGAGGGGCCTGCTGGCTAGGGCAGTGACCTGGCACGCAAGGGATGTGGATTTCATTCCTGACAATGGCACTATCTTGCTAAGTGACCTCAGAAACGTCATTTTGTTGCCTGTGGCCCGAGTTTCCTGGTCTGCAAAACAGGGATGAAGATCCTAAACTCCTTTTATAAAGTATTTTGAGAACCACAGAAGAGCGGAATTCATTTATGTGCATTATTAATAAAAGGGAAGTGCAGAAACTTGCCCTTCTCCATTGCTTTACCAGTGGGACCAGGAGTTCACTCAGAGGCCCTACCTGAACTTCAGAAAATACTACTGACGTGCCCAGAAGTCCTGGTATAGTTTCTTTAACTTTTCTATGCCTCAGTTTCCACATACATGAAGCAAGGAAAACTGCCTTCTAGGAGAGTCTGAGACTTAACCTACACAAAGGATGCAGAGACCCTGGAGGCAGAGAGAGTATCCTCAGCCATACGCATCAGCAGTTCTTGCAGGAAAGCTGTGCATATCCTTAAAAAAACAGGTTTATTTCCTGGAAAGCTGGGAAGTTATTTACCAATTTACAAGCTCAAGGCTTCCGAAATGAACCCTTCAAGGATTTTTTCTGTTAACATTTTTTTCCCCTCCTTGCTTTCTTATTAGAAAGATTGAAGGGTCTGAGGCACTAAGTAGTAAACAAAATTAAAGACTTGGGATTCTCTTTTTAAGTAACTTTGAAAAGTCTAAAAGCAAAAAGCTTTATATTTGTCAGCATATTGTTGTCACTACAGATTTTAAACAAGCTACAGTTTACAGCAGATAAACAGCTTCACAGACCTAACACATCAAGTTAAAAACATCAAAATTCAGGTTTTGAAAACCTTGGAGTTAGGTTTTTTTTTTTTTTTTTTTTTAAAAAGAGGAAGAGGAAGCTATTAGCTCAAAGAACCTTTGCAGACATAGGTCTCTGGCTGTCAAGGAGGCAGTAAGTGTATTATTGCCATTTGTTGGTGCTATTATAGGACTGGACATGTTGAACTCATAGTACTGTTGTGCCTTTAATGGAAGAATCCCTGCCTTGAGGAGCTTACAGACAAATTAAGCCTCAACATGGAAAGGGCAAGAAGGGAAATAAAGGCAAGAAGGGATAAAACAATGGGCCCTTTGTCATGTGTAAGTAGCTGGGCCGTCCCAAAAAAGAGCTCTGACCCCCTCATTTTTCTTCAATCAGTATTCTGACTCTCAGACCATACTGCCAAGTACCTGAGAAAATTCTTTCAGCTCCTGAAAGCTCTTTTAACTTCTATTACTCTTCTGGGATTTCTATTTATCTCTTGCTGTTCACCCTTTGACGCGTTACAAACTGTGGAACAAAACGAGCACTAACAGCAACAGAAATAAATCATCCAGTTATGTACTCATAGGATGATTTTTAAAGGGCTTTCTTTCTGATGGAGAGACCTGCAGATAGAAGAGACGCCAGGAGACCTACCGCCAACCATATTACAAAACATAGTATCCAAGGCCTGTATGATAACACACCATTCACTCCTGTTGCTAGTGCTGCAGGAGGTACATAAGAGCACACTGTTTAAGCACATAATTTGGTGACACCTTTTAATATAACAGGTTTCTAAGGCTTCTTTCACACTCAAGACACAACAAGGCTGTTAGAGATGTCGAAGTCTTCCCTGATGCTGAGACAGATATCATTTTGCATTTCAGTTGCAAAGACGCAAGAAACTCACAGAGAGCTTGTATCGTTCATTTGGAACAAAGAGAAATTATCTACATTCAGACTAGTATTTTTCAAGACTAAGAAATGTAAACACCTACACCCCATTTAAAGGCGTATCGATCTCCCCCACATTTTGGGGGTTCAGTAGACCTTTGTTTTCAAGTATGAAAAACAAAAACTAATATCTCTGTTACTAAGCAAGTAGTACCTTCCCACCAGTGTCATCTATCGTCTCCCATCTGTCTTCTACCAGCCACAATGGGATTTGACTCCTGCTTGAGCAGCACTCTGTTCTTTTCTCCTAGCTGCTGGCACAGAAGCGGGATAAGAAGAAAGCTCACATCTTGCTAGCGTTCCTGAAAGAAATTTCCTCTTTTCAGCTCTTTCAGCCTCACTGTGAAGCTAGGAGTATGAAAAGCCTATCAGGCTACCAAGGTGATCTCCTAAGGAAGGCCTTTGCTAAGAGGGCCCGAGCACTGGATATAGAGGGGCAGGGGAAGGAGAACAGCAACATGGAAGTAACCTGCAAGTGCTGGCTTTCCTTCTCAAACTGATATAAGAGGACTGGTAATACTTCATCAAAGCTGCAGGCCTCGCTGCTTTTTCCATTGGCAGTGACTTTGCCACTCAGTCCTCCTCCCCCAGGGAATGGATGGAAACTTTCAAGTTGGTCAGATCGTGGAGATCGCTTGCATTGATATTCTTCCCATAATTAAGCATGGCACATAAATTATTATGCAGGGAAAGCTGGACAGAAACAGTACCTCCTGGATTGTAAATTCTTAGCTAGTCTCATGCCTTTTTGATATCTCGCTCATATCAAATTCCCTTGGTGCTCTGTACGCAAATATAATTATTTTCTGTCTTCATTTCTTCTTGCCTCCCAACTAGAATGTGTTAAGTTTCGCTTTATCCTTGCTGTTATGATTTTTTTAATATCCTTAAAAAGTATTGGAGCAGTTACTCCAGGATCTAATTAAAAGTGATTCCAATTAGCTCTGTAGTATTTCTTCTTGCACTTGAGCAATCAATTAAAGATGTCAAAACTCAAAACATGAGGGAATTTCTGTGATGCAGAGACATAAAAAGGCTGCTTCTTCTCTTAGCTGATACCTAGTTGTCACATTTATTTGTAGAATTGTCATTAAAATGCTGTAAAACGTTACGTGTCACAGATATCATTGGCTGAAATAGCCCAGCTATTGAAAATAGGTTTCATTTTTGTGAAGCCAAAGAACTTCACCACTGCTATTTTCAGTCCTGCTGCACATTGTTAGAAGGTCACCAAAACTAAGAAATCCAAAATGGACCCTATATACAAGGGTCCAAAAAGACTCTTTTTAAACAGGGTCTTTCCCCTCCTTTCCTGTGTTGACAAGCAGTGACATTTAATTCAATTTAGTCAGTATCATCTTTGAGTCTGAGCTGGCACCCAGTGCAGTAAGCGGGGCAATTCACTTCTCCCAACATCACCTGAAATTCTTTGCCAACTCAGACAAGCATCACTGTTCAAAAACCTGCCAAAGCTTTTTCTTACTAATCAATCAGAGAGTTCAGATTATTCCCTCTTATTTGAGCGGCAAGGCATTTTCAGTGGCGATTCTGTGGCTGACTGGACAATCCTCCCTTTTCTGGCCGTCTGCCCGAGTCTCCATTTGCTGACCTTGAGAACATAGTACAAAGCTTGTGGGATGGAATGAAGTGCGTCTGGAAGAAGGACAGGAATAGGCAGTTAGGCAACTGGGGAGCACTGCTGCACGCAGGAATGGTTTAATCTATGTTTGATCTCTCGTGCGAAGGGAAGACGAGAAGGGACACAATAAAGCTACCTAAATAAACAAATGAAAAAACCGACAGGAGTCTTGGAGGAAACAAGATAACTCTATTATCACCTGGCTGCTCTGCCACTGTGAAAAATTTACATCACTAAAAGCAGGATAAAAAGCATTAAGACAGCAGTCATCTTTTTAACATGAAGAACAACCTACCTAAATAATAAGCTGGAAGAAAGTAAGAAAAATAACTTTAAATTGGGAGGAAAAAAATCTGCCATAAATATTTTTGTGGGAATGTTTCCCGAGGAAGTTCTTCAGAGTCCTTTGTGTAAGAAGAAGGAGCAGTTCTTCTGCCATGATAGCACGGCACAAAAGAGGGCTGCGCATGAAGATTCCTAAAAAAAAAAAACTTTTGCCAGCATGATAACTAGGATGTCTGTTCCTTCCTGCCCACATAGCTTTAAGGCTATGCCATCCTCTCTTTCCCTCCATCTTCAAAGTTCTTTATCTACCTCTGCTTTGCTCTCTGGCACATGGTATTTCTTCTGAGACTGCTCTCCAAGCCAAGAGCATCCTTCCCCAGACCTCTACCATCCTTTAGCTATATACATTTCTTGATCTCTTTAATGAGTTAGGCAATGTTTATCCACCATTTGATCTTCTCTGACTGTATCATAGTAACAGATAATAGTTTATGGTGGATGTTGCGTGAGCCCTCTCGAATGGAACACATCTGTGAGTCCTGTTCGTTTCTTGGGTACCGTTACACCTTCCAAAACAATAACCCTAGTCAACAAGTTATCTTCATTTTATACTGAAATTAGAGCAGTTGAACATCATTTCTTTAAGTTCACTGGTTTTACTGAATACTAGGAAGCAGTTAGAACGCGTTACAACCATTGCAACATGCATTATTTTACCTATGACATGGATACGCTCATGTTTGCAAATCAGAGCGGTCAGAACACAAACAACTACAAGACAACTATATGAAGTAAAATCTAAATATGCCTGTCACAAATGTATTTAGAAAAAGGACTGTAATACATTTGTAAATACATTTGGTACCCAAAAGCTTTAGATTAGGATTCAGTAGAGCTTCTCTGTGAGTGTATAGAGCCTTTAAGGAAATATGTTCACACAGATGAACAAAAACCCCCAAAGCAGTCAAGCAAACATAACTCATCTGCCCTGTCCCTAGATAATTCGAGAACAACTGCATCACCCCACTTATATTCAGCCTTTGCACCGAGATTAGTAACTACAGGCAAATTACTAACCTGTGTCTCAGCATCCCCGCCACAGGTCAAGCCCTCTCAAAACTTGCCACAAATTGTTATTAGGAAGTGCAGCGCAATTAACCTGAAATGCTAGCAGAGCTGTAAAAAGTAGCAGTTAAAAAAAAAATCATTTCAGAGGGGAACTGAAATTCGTTGGAGCAGGGTGGAGTGGTTCTTGCTTTTTAGAGAGAGGAAGTTCCCTCAGTCACTCAATTATGCTGCTCCGTTCTACAAGTGGAGCACTGCAACTGTTCTGTGATTCCAGGTATTTTAGAAGACTAAAACAGAAAATTTTAGAAGACTAGCCCTGTAGATACCCTCTCCCACATGCTATAAAGTCACCTGAAACTAATCAGACTTCTTTTTAAAAGGTAAAACAATTCTTGGCACGTCTTTGAAAGTCTTCTTTCATCCCAGTCATCCCTCTGCATATCTATTTCCCATCTCGTACTAAGTATCAGGTAGACCTTACAGGACAAGCAGGTTTTAGCTAAATCTGAGGGATGATCTCTCTCAAAACTCCAAGCAAAACCAGGAAGCACAGTTTATGAAGAGACAGCCCTTTTTTCCTTTGCGTTAGTCTGAATATGCCTAGTGTCATCATCCAATGTCATAAACGTTAACTAACTCAATCTTGTTACACCTCTCAGGTAGCTAAATTTCTCCAAAGGTAGTTTTGATCACCACTGAAATAGTCTCTTCCTGTGTAGCTGAAGGTGCTCTATTGGGAAACGGCACTGAACACGGCTCCTATCCAGATGACTGCATCGCAGCTATATAAACTCCTCTGGTTAAGTCTGAATTGTTCTGCTTGCCACTAGAATGCAGCCTATTCTGCAGAGGTGCCCTAGAGCTGTGGTAGCAGCTAAGAAAACTGCAGCAGTTTGGGACTCTTATACCTGCCTGGCTGCTTTGGTTAGAATACTTTTGAAAAAAATGCTTAACATCCAAATTTATTTTGTGACTGAGCATTCCGGGAAGTGTTAAAACAACCTGTCTTGGCTTTGTATAAGGAAGGGTCTCAAGCTGCAAAAGTATCCAGACCTTGTACAGTTTTATAACCTTTGAGGGTAAATTCCTATCACCTAGAGATATATATATATTTTTATATATATATATATATATTTTTTTTTAATTTATTTATTTTCCATCTCCCTCAGCAACTGAAACACTTTCTCCCTAACCCTTGCACGAGTCCCCTGCTTACAGAAGTAGCCCTAGCGTCTCTCCTGCAGGCTCTAGGAGAAACCCTAAGCTTTGGTTTCATAATCCAGCATTCTCCCTTTTACTGAAAGGGCTGGCTTATGTCGGCCTCTGCTTACTTGCTTCTCCTCTGCCTGCTTAGGGTAGATGTGATCTGGAAAAAGGAAAGGCTGATTTTTCTATTCAGGATTTAACCTTTTCTTATCTGCCTTGATCTGGACAGATGTGAATACTCCATCCAGTACTATGGAAATACATTCTTATCCACCACATCTTGTCTCCTGTATTATTCTGATATACGTGCCTGCCCTGCTCCAAAACTCTTCCCTAAGAATACGCTACCCACCACTCTGGGCAGCAGGTCATTCCTATTCAGTCACGCATCCCAACACAGTGTCCATCATCTACATAGTGCCAAACAAGGAAATTTAACACATGAACTAGAAGTGATACGCAGCATCTGATCACCCTCTCCTCTTTTCAGTGAGCATCAAATCTCCCCTACTTTCCATTCCAATTAATACATCAGCAGTGACTTAATGAAGGAGATAGGAAAACGACAACAGTTTTTCAACCCCAACAGGCTAAAGCATTGAGTTGGAGGAGAGGTTGCAAAGCTTCTGCTGTCATTGCGCACAACTGCTTTGAGCGCTGCTCAGAGAGTCTGAAATCAGACTGAAAATTCACTCAACCTGGGATGTGAAAAAGCAAGTTTTTCTTTTTCTACTCTGGTATCCTATCAGTAACGTAAAAAGATATATTTGGCAGCACAGGAGACAGGAAAAAATATATCTCCCTTACTCGCCCCATTCATCCCTGTAGCAGCTCTTTAAAAGTCCTTATGACTTTTCTCAGCAAATAGGTAACACACTCCAGATACCTCGAGCAAGTTGACGTTTGCTCGCAGTCACAGTTACGTTACCTATCTCTGTTAACAGCTGCAGGCAAGATACAGCAATTGCATTGTGGACCTAGTATAAAAAGTGACAGGGAAACTGGCATCACCACAGAAAAAATTCACGTACAGACGAGCACCCTATTCATACAGACCATATATATGTCCATTCATATGGACAGACTGCAGAATCCCAGTCCTACTGACCTACACCTTGATTTACAGTGTGATACTGCAGAGGGTGTGACCAAAAACATGTTTTAATCACCTGTTGGTGATAACAACAGCCAAATAGCCAGTGATGTCCTCAGCTCCAGAAGGATTAACTTCATTAACAGAAAAGAGTTTTATTGCACTCATATACTAAGTCCCCACTGGTCTGAGCCCACTGAGGACAGAGGTAACAAAACCTTTTTTATTATAATTTTCCGGCTCTGTAGCCAGTTGGATTGAAAACTAAAAGGCAAAACAAGAACAACCAAAAGATTTTTAAATCAGACTAAAATTTAAGCCCTTTTCCAATTTACATGCTCTTAGTTCTTTATTTTCTTCCACTTTTCTTGTTTCTAACTGCAGAAGTAAGGGTTTTGTAATCATGGCTTGTGTTAGAATATTCAGATTTTCTGCTGTTACTTCACTGGTTCGACTAGCTCACTGAAGTCTAAACACACCGTCTATATTTCAAGTGAAAATGTATTCAGTGTTTTCAATTAATTTCCAAATTAGCTGCAAATACTTTAAAAGAGAACAACCACAATTAACACAATAACCACAGATATATGCTCATCCATTTAATTTTTTTTAATTGCACTCTTTTTGCTGTGTAAGGCTATTGATGAGATACTGCATTTCTTATTTATTTCAGTGTGCATTAGTACGCAAAGCATAAAGTTCCTACTTCCAACCATTTACAAATAATGTCCAAAATTTCTGTCTAGTGCATCATCATATTTTCAGTATGCAATACCCTCCCAAAGCAATATTTAAACCCACCAATATTTAGAATTTAATTCCTTATAAGGCATCAAGCTGTTGTCTGAAGTAGTACATGTCTAAAGATGCACTGGACCTCAGATTTGGTCGCCCACCAAGAACAACCACCCCTCTCAACTACTCTGAGGGCAGGAAGGAAAAGAAACCAGAACTCCAAGGCCCAGTCCAAACTCGCCCAGTCCTCGCTTCCCCCGCACGGCGGCAGAGTGGGGAGGGGGGCAGGAGTGTGCCGCCAGGGTAAGGGTCAGAGTGAAACTGCCCTTTTTGGCAACAGCGTAATCTGAGAACACCCCATTCCCCTCCCATCTTTCCTACTACTATCTCAGGCTATCACACAGAAGGGGAAGGAGAGGCAGTAAGCATTCAGACACGTTAACTCCATTTTATGGGAGGAGTCACTGAGTCTCAGATCATGTAAATAAATACCTGACATTTATAGAACAGTAGGGACCAAAACCAGGTTCTCTGACACATTCTAAAAATAAACGCTGCGGTTCCATCTCTGTTATCAGGCATACCTGATCCGAGTCTCAGCAGGGTCCTCTTCTCTAAGTAAGCAACATCACACCTCAGGACAATGGAACTCTCATGACCTTTATTGTTATTTTTAATCAAGAACATCCAAAAATGTTATTTCTTGGAAGCTCAGTCTCTGGCTTAGCTCTTCTCACTGAATGAGGATTCAGTTTTTCCTTTTAACTGTTCATTGTTTCAGGGATCAGCCTTTGCCAGGTGTTTTACGCTATGACTTCTTACACAAAAATAGAGGCTGACTCAATGAAAGATGACAAAAGGAAGAACCTGAAAGCGCTGCAGTTAGTAGTACTAGCTAATCCTGCACAGGAGTTCCCCTGCAAGTCTCTTGGTCACTTTCACAGTCCACAGATGCAGAACCCTAAGCCCTGGAAATACTTGCTTTGAGTGTGTTAATAACCCCTCACTTCCTACATGACTGAAACAGTCATCCTGAACCGATTCAATCCTTTAAACCAACAAATACACACTGAAACAAGATGAGTTTTCTTCTCCATTGCACACAGGCAAAAACTAGCACAGAAATCCAATTCCAGTGCCAAAGATATGCTGGCTGCACTGGCCATCTTAGCAAAAGACTTGACCCTAAAGTCCAAAAGTGACTAGAAGAGACACATTTTCAAGTGAGCAATTGCACATCTGTGCAAAGGGCCTTTTAGACACCTGTTCTTCTATGCTGTAAGAGTAAATAGCAACTATGTTCAAAACCTTCAGCAGGCTTAAAATGAAGCCCAACACGGACGCATCACTTTTTGATAAACTATGCTCCATCTGAAAGCTCTGGATAAGCATCCACCATCTGCTTGGCAAAGATGCTGCAGGCAGAAGGGAAGGGTATTCCCAACATAGCTCTAGGATTGAAAACCCATCACCAGAGAGAGAGCTATGCCCCAAACACTCATCACCACGTAGCCTATCCTGGCACAGCTATTCCCAGTGGGAGACGGCAGTCCAAGCCAGCTGTTCCTGCGAAGGCTTAGAGCTGCCCCCGTCCCCGCCTCTCCCCTTCAGCACCACGGCCAGCATCCCGGCCGCCGGGCACATCACAAGGCTCTGCTGGACCGCGGCCCGCGGAGTGGGCAGAGTTAAGGCTGTTTTGGTGTCAGGCTCCTGTAAGCGCTCCTGTGTGAAGTGTCTGTTTGTAAACTGACGTTACAAGCATTGTAACTTGTAAACATTGCTGTAAACATTGATGTTAACATCAGGATGGTTTGCGTCATCTTAGAATCCTAAGTTATGGAGTTTCCTAGATTTGTTTGAAGTTTAGTTTAACAGTACTAAAGGTTATGTTAAAAGTTGAATTGGATTTAATAGGCCTACAATATTTACAGGCCTTTGAATAAATTTGTGTTTATTACAGGTCCTAGGCCTTTCATATGTATGTGCCAACAGCTCCATTTAATGACAAACATTATCAACATTTAAATGGGAAGAGTTATGACTATTAAAGTTAATGAATCCAAATTATCACATTAAGTTTTAGTCTTCTTTCCGTTGTAATGAGATTTTAGATTATTGTGCATGCTGCAAAGTTCGGGAGTTTACTTACTTGAACCACAAAAGAAGAAATTAGAGTCACTAAACATAACTTTAGAAAGAGGGGTTTCTTAAATGCAATTGGCCATAAATTAACCATCACAATTGCCGGGAAATTCTCACAGTGCTACAGGTTGGGTGACATGAGGCTTAAAGAGAGTTAATCCTTACTTATATACAAGTCTAATCTTATTCTCAACAATAGAGCAGTTATCCTGTCTTCATCACGTACATAAATCCAAAGCTAACTCCGGACTGAATTAAAAACAGAAAGCAAAACTAGCCATTAGCATTGAAAGTCACTTTGGCAATTGCATTTTTATATTCTGCCTCTGTATTTTGTGTTGCACGTCCATGTGAGAAGACACGGATTTCTGAAAAGCAACCTCCCCCATGGTGCTTTGTCCTTCCTAGCCCATCCTACTGCCAATTCCTTGGTGAGCTTTCCAACTCTTTCCCTGAAACATTAGCTAATTCTGCAGTTAAGCTCGGCAAGCAAGCAAACTTTGGACAGAAGTATTTTCCTGTATGCAGCTTAAGGTGCAGAAACTCCTGCGTTAACCTCCCTGACTACATTCATATGTGCCCAGGCTTAGCAGAACTAGACTCCTAGCTGTGCCATTTCTGTTGACATTTTGCCCAGGTGTTTACTAACTTGGGAGAGCAAGTTCAGCACTTGCAAAAGTAGGAGAGCCTCTTCTACATTGGCACCAGATCCAGAGACCCCCTGCCTGACAACTATCCCTATCCTGCACGGTTGGCATTACGTCCCCTTGCCCTACGCAGGATAACTGTCATTTGCCTGCGCATCAGCTCTTCCCAACCCAGTGCCTCAACGAGAGCTGTCAGTGGCTCTTCCCACCTACGAGGCAGATCGCTGCACTCATGATACGACTGTCTAATGATAGGCACTCACATTTGGCAAGCTGTTGGAATCCCACAGCAGAACTAAAATAAGCACAGGGCATGACTAAACCTGAAGTGCCATCTACTTTGTCAGTGGCACTGCTCCATAACCTATATACATTCAAGAACCACCCCCCCAAAAAAAAAAAAAAAAAAGCGTGACCCACATCCTCTTTCAATTCCTTATGTCTCCACCAGCAGCACATCTTCACCCACACAGCTCTGTCTAGTCAGCAATCCAACTGGCTTTGGGAAGCTTTCTTGCGCAGCATTGAAGCCCCCCCTGCCGGGGCAGAGAGATATAATACACAGCCCCGTCACCAGTGAATCTTGATGCACACTGGCTGAAAAGGGAACGGAGTGGGAAGAGGAAAGCAGGTTTACTTTCCCAGTGCCATCTTTCATGCACTCAGTTCGAACTTAGCTAAACATGAGAGGACTTGACATTCTGTCACTAGAAGCTACAGTGAGGTCATTGCCAATAGCTGACCCTGCCCTAATGTGAATTCAGCATTTCTGCTTGGCTGAGCAGAATCTTTCTCATCCCATTGCCACTCTGAACACATCATATTTAAATCCTGCTCCCGCATCCACTTTAAAGTATTCTCTCTTGTAGCTTGACATGCTGACTTCACCTGAAAGGTCACAGAGGCACAGTGATAGGAACACAGGTAGCCAAGATTTCTCATCTGAGAGGGGAACACCCCAAACCCATCCATAAAGAACACAACAATACTGCTCATATCAATACATATTCCCTTTCTTGAGTAGAATAAGCCGTATTTGCTCCCAAGCAACACCCAGCAGACCAAGTAGCTGGCAGCACACTCTAAAAAGCAGAGAAAGTGACACCTTTCACCATCTAATCATTTAGTTTCAGGTATATTACCAGCCCTCTGGCTATCGCTAGCTAATAGCTTTCCTAAACCTTTGCATAGACATGAATGAGGAAAGCTTCAAGTAATCAGAGTCAGGAATTTTTAAGCGGGAATGCCAGAACTGTGAGCTGAAAAGGCAGAGATAGCTCTTCCCTAAACGCCAAGGGGAAAAATAACAACAAAGGACATCCTCGACAGCTTTCCCAGAGAAAACAAAGTAGTGGAAGCATGACTGCACCTGATATACTCTATCTCAAGCAATGAGCTCGTCCTCAATTCATGCAGCAAACACTTAACCCTCAGTACTCTCAAGTTTCACAAACACTATTTGGATTCAAGTCATTTGCAGATAGTGAGTCTAAACTGGTGGAGGAAAAGCATTAAGCTGGGCAAGTCAGTTCTTAAACTGATTCATTCTACACCTTGATTTCACAACCCAGAGGTCTTCGTGCTCTGTATCCCAAGTTTTCACCAAAAGTGGTGCTGAAACATGCACATGCAGGTACGTGTGCATATACACACAGATTCATGCTCTTTTATATGAGAACAGTAACAAAACACAGGAAGAAACTGTTCCTTTGTGAAGTTACATGTAGTTTATTAAAACTGGACTTGAAAGCAGCTCAGTTCTAATCTCCTGCTCTGATAGAACTCCACGCCTCAAACTTATATATTATGTCATAAACATGATTTAACGTTTCCTTTTAACCTCCTAAGCCAGCAGACAGCTAGTAACGGCCCTATTTGAACAGATGGAAAAAGGCAGATACACTGAAGTAATGTAACATGTCCAAGCTCAACAAAGCCCAAAAGGTAAAGTCAAGTCACACGCTCACTTTACTACTTTTTTTTTTTTTTTTTAAAAAACATCAATAGGCTTTGAAGACAGCACATCATCTTCATTTCTAGGAAGAAGGAAGTCAGACCCTTTAAAACACCTCGGACTGTGTGCCTGAAAGCACACAAAAAAAGTCTTGATCATATTTTTGTCATGGTGCTGGAGCAAACTAAACTTCGAAAACCTTCCGAACCTTCCGCTCAGAAGCGCTTTCCTCCAGGACAAAGACTTCAAATCGTCACCTAGATGCAAATATTATCACACGATCTTCTCACTTTGAATCTTGACTCCTTGCGATCCCTTTTCCTAACAGTGTTTACCTCAGCACATCTGAGGCTCAAACTCTGCAATTCTGCTCCTCCAGGGCAACAACACGAATTAAGTCTGACCATACAAGTTTTTACAAAGCACAGTACCGCATTTCTCCGAAATGCTTCTGCTTTTACCGTAGTAGAACCTTAGTTTACCTTAGTCTGCACAGACCATACACGTAACGTAGCTTTTCTTTCAGACTTACTACTCCTTACCTCTGGAAAAGTCTGTCTGTAGACTCCCTCCCACAGTGAAAGCATACACATGCTCACTCCGTGTTCTCTGTGACAAACTGTCTTCTTTAAACAACTTCGGACTTCTTCCTTTTTAACTCTTCATTGTTCTTCTGGTCTTCAGGTGCGCACCTTTCTCCAAATAAAATGTACAACTTTGTCAAAGACAGCTGTTTAGAACAATTCCTTATCTACTGCCTTTCTATCTCGGGCTGGTCATCCAGATTGCTAGTGTTGCTTTCTTGTTTGCCCACCCTTCCATAGCCTTTATTAATATGGCTGACAACAGGAAATGTGACTATTCCAGGCTACTTCAACTTTCCCTTCTTGTCCCAGTGACATAAATCTTCTATGAAATCTTATTTTGTTATTACATATCACTACTATGCCTGTCAGTCTTGGATCCCAGATTTATTACCTTATAAAAACAGTAGTTTTCTATTGGAATTCCTTAATGTTTTAGGCCATTTCTCTAAATTTAAAAGTCTCTGAATACCAAACCTCTCTCTAATACCTCTCTCTATAATATCAGTGTTTTTATTAAGGCCAACCACACGCCAACAGCTCCACCCAGTGGCCCCTTCTTCAGCCAATGTTTTGAAGAACAGCTATGAATCCTGAGTACCTCAGTAATGGGTATGCACCTCGTGAGGCTCGGAGAGATTTTCTCAGAAGTAATGGGATACTTGAACTCCCGCTGTTTCAGTGATGCAGGTTCATTCCCTGGAAAAAGTAAGACTTGATTGCCAAAAGGGATAACCCCAGACACCACAGAAAACCACAAATGCTGGCCACATCTGAAATTTGAGGACTCTTGTTTTCAGACAGCCGCAAGATTGCTTGCCATAGATAGCCCTCGTATTTTCTCTTGTGGCATAGACCATCAAATCGTTACTAATGTAGGTCTTTAACAAAAACCTCCCGTGACCAAGAGCAGGCATGCTTCCCCAGCAGTCTCCATGCTCTGCTTTGAAGGCAGAGAAGTGCATACAAGCCAGTGACAGTGGTGTCTAATGCTCATTGTGAAAAATACCTGGAGTAACCAGGCAACACAGTCAAATGCTTATAAGCTACCTGCAACCAGTGGTGGGGCTGCACACCGGTATGAGGGGCTATTAAATAATGCTGAGACAAAAAAGTTTTGGGAAGGAGAACTAGCATGTAAGCGATACTCTAAGCTTTTTACATCAAAAAGTCACGTGATATCAGGCCTTTCTATATCTTCTCATGTTGCATGATTCCATAGCTGCAAGATTTTCTATAGCATCCAGCATTGATCATCAAATAACCTAAGTCCACATTAAAAACTATATTCCTAAGGACTTTATGATCTGCAGCGCCAAACGGGTTGGTTTCCCCCCCCCCCCCCCCCAGTGGTCTATGCTCTTGATTGAAGGTTCTATAGAAAACTGATAACAGCAAGAAACAAGCGATATTTAACCTAAAAATAACTCAGTGGATTGTACAATGGATGAACTTATCCATTTCAACCTAAGGTTTAAGAGGACTCAAAATTGGGAATTTCCAGTCTGCTGGTTCCAGAGCACTTCTGCACACAGGTGACCTTAACCACTTTCACCCAGAGACAGTCAGAGGAATGCACTCATTTCCAGATGGCAATGGTTATGTTTGTGGTGTAAACTGTTCCTTTTTAAACATTGGATAGTACTATCCTTTGAGACCAGTCTTGTTCGGGCATGGATTCAATTCCTTGACAACTGGGATCAAAATCAGAGAAGTCTGTATCAAAGCTCCGGTCATTAATCAGATGGTTAGATCACACCTAGCGTTACAGCAAGTCTTGGCTGTTACTTGAAACCATAGTTGCAAGGGACAGAAACAGCAGAATGACTCTTGGCACCATCACTGTTTCTGCCTCACCCTGTGGTCTCAGGAAGCCACCTACGCATAAGTGGAACCAGCCTGAGTTTCGGGGACGTTTCTGTTTCAAGGCCTGGAGTTGATCAGCAGGACATCTTCCTTCTCAGAGAGTTACATTTCCTTTGAGGTCATCCAGTCCTTTCACCAGTGAACCCGCACATTGTTTTTGCGGGATAGTAATCCAAGCTTGCTTCTGCTGCTCTACTTTCTATAATTTACCTAGGGCAAAGGGTTATCTCTCTGATCTTTTTATGGGTGATGTAACAACACGTCAAAGGAGGATCACTGTTAGACTAAAATCCTCCCAGGTGCCTTATAATTATAAGGCAACACTCACAGTGCGTAGCAATAAAACAAGAAAGGTTTATTATTAACTTTAGCTATTTGAGCCAGATGATTTGAAAAAATAAAATAAAATATATGGCAGCTGTATGAAAAGCAAAGCAGAAATAAACACTGTACACCCTTGTTACAGAAAGAACTGGCACGACCTCATCTCAAAAAGGATTTAGGTGCTTAGTTGCCTCTGCAACCAGTTGAAACACTCAAAATTCCTGGGTTTGTGAAGGTAAGTGCGGGTTTAATAATAAAATATTCTCTTACCTACAGAAAAAATATTTTAAAAGTCAACTGTAATTAAATGCTGACAGGTCTCTGAGCTAAAATGTTCTGTAACAGTAGCATGAACACTGCGTCCCACTGTTAACGCTACATTTTACACTCTGCAGGGACCAGTTTTCCTTTTCTTCTGCAGTAGTACTCAGGCATGGCACAACCTGGGAGTCTAATCTTACTTTTCTTTAGGCTCGGTGGGCTACGCAGGTTCTTCCCGCAACACGTTCTCCCATCAGTCTACAACCTAGAGCACACTTGCTCAGCTCATAGCCAAATCTCCAGACACACTGGAAAACATCTGTTTACCTTGACACTAGAGAATCAGTTTGTATTTCTGCTCTCTTCTCATCCTATAAGTACAAGCCAAAAGCGCCCAACCCAAGAACTAAGTCATGCGTACAGCTGAAGTGTACGCTGGGTATAGATGAGACAAAAAGAAATGACCATGGCTGGCATGGACTGTATCCTTTACCTTTGATGCATTTCTGCTCTTTCTTTGCACAACTGCAATAAAGTCACCTTTCAGCTTTACAGCGGCATGCGTTGGAAGGTTGCAAGAGGCTCAGATACCGCCAGCCATACCAGAAGCTGTACAAGTGCCTAGGACAAATAAAAGAGATTATTTACCTTGTGCCCAGAGGCCTCTGAAAGGGTCTAGCGCCAAACTGCGGGGGAAGGTGGGGGGGGGGGGGGAAGACTGTCAGTTGCCAGGTGAAGCAGTCAGCAGCCTGTCTGAGCCAAGCTTCAGCTCAACACTGTTCTCATTTAGCTGCGCAGGCCCTCAGGCTCTGCTGGAGGCAGTTTCCTGTCAGCGCACTAGATCATCTTATCATGGAGCAATAGGAAGCTTTTTTCTCTGTGGCCAAGATGAGCAGCTGTGAGACTTAACGAAGGCAGTTAGATCACTGCTGTATCACAAGCATTGGGTGTCTCCTCCTGCCTATCCTTGCCTAGGCAGCAAATACCCTCCTCCTCCAAAGGCCGGGAAGGGGCAATGGACTCTCAAAGGCATGAATGAAATCAAGTGGCCTGTGCTTCAGCACTGACCAGACAGACCAAGGTTATTTTGGCAGTCATTAAAGTAGCAGATTAGCCAGTCCGTTCCTCAGTCACAGTCACTGGAGAAAGGGGGGAATGAGAAATTAGCAGACAAGCTCTAATGCTGCAGTAGCCAACTATTACAAAAGAAACAAACACAACCAACTCCCACCCCCCAAAAAACTACCATCCTACAAAACTCTTCAGCCAAGTCTGGGAAATCCAGGAGCTGAGCACCAAGGAGAGCCTTCAGAAAGATCAGCAGATGAATGATTTTCAGTAGTTACAGTCTCCCTCTACCCTGAAGAGGCTGTGACATCCTTTCCCCACGTAGTTCAACTTTCTAAGGCTACAGAGGGCAAGAGTACCCTGTCATCTACCTCTCGCATCCTCAGCGGACACACAGAATTTGGCTGTAGGGCTCATTTTGCTGGAGCAGACACCAACCAAAACAAGCAATCTTCTGGCTTGGAGTTACTGCCCAACTGCCCCATCTCACTGCCTGCAGTCAAGCTGCCAGTGTCTCTACTCCTGCTTGCTATGCACAACACCTGTGGCAGGCCACCTGGTAAGCCCCGGGTACCTTGCATTCTTTCTTACTTCCTGTCCTGTGCCTGAAGCCCTACAGCGCACACGCACACGGGAAAACAGGGAACGTGAGCATTTAACCATTTCCGTACAGTGTCCTCTGAACCAAAGAGGCAGCACACGCCATTGTAAGTCACCAGAGACTAGGAAAGGAAGCATATGGTAGTGCTATCATAGAAACTAGCAGTAAACAGTCTGGCACTCAAAAAACTAGAATATTTATGTCTTCAGTTAAGAGCGACTGAACGGGAACATGCAAATCCACTCTCTTCCTTAGCTCAGAGCAGCTCAGCTCCAGAGCTTGAGAATCTACTCACTTTACAAGTGAATGGAGAAATTCGTAGCCCAAGCAGGAGAGCAGAGCAGTTGCAAAGGGCCCAGGGCACAACTGTCAGCCTCTACGGTTGGTGCAATGAACAATAAGGTAAAACGCTGAGCACTTTTGAGGCTTTCAACTCAGAGGGCCTAAGGCAAACAGCTTTGCTTCTCATTTCTCCTTTCCACCTAGGATTACCCCAAACGCAGCTGGGCAAACCCCAAACCTCTGAACTACCTTGCAACGACTCTTTAGCCATCTCCTGTTCAGAGGACTTGTAGCCCTGGGTATATAGCTATGTTTTTGCTACCATACTGAGGTACCCTAATTCAACTCAGCTGCAGCTCTTGAGGGGGAACTGTCTCCACAGAGCAGCCTTTTTCCTCACCAGCATGTCAACAGAGCCAAGGCATCCCTGACTATCAGGCTAAGTGCGCACACGGCGGTGGCATTCTGGGAAAGGCAGGGCAGCTTGCTACCTCACCAGGAGAGAGGCTACATGGGGTGCAGGCATGCAAGGCCATGTACAATGACATGCGCTACTTCTCAGGGATCTGGGACGTAGGCATATTGGCCAGACCACTATAAAGGAAACGCTCAGAGATTCTTTCTGCAGAAGAAAACCAAAAACCGAATCCCATGTACTAAGAGATTACAGGAAAGGCAACCATGAGACAGCATAAACTGAAACCATAATTAGCTGCTATGATTACTGAAGAGTAACACTGTTGTGTGTGGCTACAGAGCAGAAATTCATGTTTAGAATCACTGATCGACTACAAACTCAGGCTAGGGGCTGCAAACACATTTTTTCCAAAAAAAAAAAAAAAACACATTCCAGTACCTAGCAGCTCCCTTAAAAAGCCCCTGCATAATGTGGCAAAATCTTCAGGTGACTAAATGGGCACTGCTGAACAAGGAGCATTTTTGAAAGTCCAGGCAGCTTCACCTGATGTGCTCACACAGAAGCTATGCTCATTTGGAAATCTAAGCATCACCTCGAAAACTGACCCAGCGTTTGAGTAGAGAGGTGTCAAGTGAATCAGGTGACATCCCCTGACGATGAAGTGACATGGGGTTAAACCAAATTACATGCTGTGCTCGAGAAGGAGTGAAAGAATGATCCTGGTCTGTGCTAGATTAGGTAGAGTCAGAAACAAAAACAAAATGAAACAACATGTTAACACGTGCTGCATTTTTCTTCTAAGACAGGTAAGAGTGCTAGAGGGCTCTCAGCAGGGAAAGAATACAGTTGGCTTCTGAAAGTTGTGAAATCTTCACCTATTTCAAACTAGCTGCTGCAGTGACGGGAAAGAATGAGCCATTGTTCCTGGATTGGGAGGACAAAATCAACTTTCCCCAATCATTGGGGAAAAAATCAACAGCAAGGCATATAAAAACATGAGCTCCCCAACAAACCTCAAACAACAGGGAAAAGTTCACGAGAGCCTAGCGTAAGAAGGAAGCCAGTTTCACTACCCATAGCTGGTACACAAATCACATAGTAGAGTTGATGGGGAGTTACCCAAGTCATAATTCTACCATTTGTTCTGTGGCAAGTAAAAGGACAAAAAGTCTTGTGCGAGAAGGGGCTCAGAAAGTCAACTGGCAGAGTCTCCACTTGAAACCATCAAATATTTAGACACAATCACCTCAATTCCAGAAGGCCAAATTCCAGGAAGACATCAAACAAAGCGAAGCAAAGTCGGGGAAAACAATAAAATGCCGAAGGATTCAGGAGGGGGAAGTTCCTGGAAAAGATTACAAAGACTGCAGGCCGCCTTCACAATGAAAAAGTAAAAAGATGAGGGAAAATTTGAGCTTCTTAACAGATAAAATCCTGTGCAAATAAATTGTGCTACAAGCATAGGAGAAACCAGCTCACTTAAGTCACAGTAGTCTATAATTAAGGCAAAATACTGGATTTCAGAAGGCATCTTACACAGACCAAGCGATGTTTCATAGACCTAGCACAGGTATGCATTTTAAGAACCCGGGCTCTCTGTTATGGAGGAAGAGTCTCCAGAAGGCAATTCAGAATATTTCAGTGCTACATGAGCTGCCCTCTGCAATGCATACCTCCCTATATAGGCAACCCACACCACCCTATATGTAGTATAGGCTCCAAACTCAGATGCTCCCAATCAGGCAACGTGAACCCTCCTTCACCGTTAGTGATTGTTTCAATGGAGCCTGTTCTATGAAAAAAGCACTCCACCTTTTAGCAAAACTACTTCTAAGTTCTTAAACAGGCATTTAATGACTCCTTACTGTCTCTGAACTTATTCTTTCAGCCACTTGAAAGACATTCGTCCAACTCATACAGCACTCGTCTTTAAACAAAGAAATAGACAGACACTGATAAAGAATTTAAGGAGATTATTGCTGCAAAACATTGGAGAGTGGGGTTGTGCAGCATTATGCCGGGGCACCAAGCACACTGGTGCGGTAAGCAATTTGTAACAGTAGTTAGGACAAGAAACAAAATCCGAAAGTGTGTGTTTGGGCAGGGGAGGTAAGATTTTCACTAGCCTCTAGAAAGAGCTTCCTTCTATGTGAATTAAACAAACCCATTAATGATAGAGAAGTCATAATGCCCTTTTCCCTTCCTAGTAACAAAAAGCTAAATTCAGTTCTAGCATGAGATGGATCTCTAAAAACAATATAACAATGCATGTTTCGGAAGCAAAGGCAATTTCTCTCCATACTATTTATATTCGCAGTATATTTTTCATCTTAATATCTCAAAACACTGTTTTTACACTCCTAAAGTAAGATTTTCAAAAGCAGTAAGTCTGCCCAACTCTGCTCCTAGCGATGTCACTTCTGCTGGAGCAAAGTCAGATTAATCCCGTTTTGGAAAAATCAACTTTCTAATGAAACAGTTCAAAACACTGTGTGAAGCATTTCATTTCTCCATCTCCAATCAGTGACTTATATAAACTGAAAATGCTTATTCTCAAACACAACAGAATTGAAATACTGGGGGGGGGGGGGGGGGAGAAAACTAATAGCCAACACACAATACAAGTACTTTAAATTTGATGAGGGTCAGAAGAAAACACCACTGTAACTGCTTTCATTAAACATTTACAGAGAGTTTGTCTGCATATCTGAGTATCAAGCAAACAAACCCAAGTTTGGAGTCCAACCTGCTTAGTTAGATCGGAGATCCCTTTCCCCTCACACACCAGAAAAAAAAAAAAAAAAAAAAAAAAAAAAAGGAAATGAAGGAGATGTGAGACAGAGGCTCCAAACCACTGTCAAGTTTGGGACTGAAAATTATTGTTCTCCGAGTTCTTTCTGAGCATGTTCTCCTAAACTGGGAGATGCTATTAAAATTTGATGGGTTCATCTTTGGCAATAGGCCATGTGCAAAAAAATAAATAAATAAAGAGAGAGGGAGCGAGAGAAAACCATCCTCATTGTCTTACAAGATGTGCTTTAACTAAGACCCAGTTCAAATAAATAGCTTTTTTGCCCAGACCTTTACACTGAGGCTAAGTCTCTGCTATGAGCTACTCGTCAATACAACTATACCTTGCTTTATGCCACCAAAAGCTTCTAGGGCAAGCATAGCCTTCCTGGCTAAACCATGATTTTGCTAGTAGAACTTGCTCCAGTCTCTAGAGGGAAAACGACCTGCACTGATAGAAGCATCTTTTTATTCAAAGCACCTGCCCATACCAAAGCTGTAGCTGCCACACCTTTGCCAGCAGAAGACACAATGCAAGATGGCATGCCAGCCTGTATTCACCTTCCTGATTCTTTGACCTGCATTTATCTGGCAAAGGAAAGAGAGCAACGGACCTTCTCCAAAGCGGCTCTTATCCACTACCCTTATCGGCCCTCCTCCCAGCACTGGAGCAGCCAAACTCTTTAAAACTTATTCCTAATCACATCATCCTTCTGTGGCAGTGCTGTGCTATCATCTCTGCTGTCTCAATATGGAACTGAAGTGTCAGAAAGTGACTGACATCCTGGTCACAGTAGGCCTATAACAAGCCTCCTGAGCCCCATCTAGCACCTTACTTACCAAGTTAACCCTCTTCTATGCGTAGCAGAATACAACACACTCGCAAAGGCTAAGCAAAAGAGAGCATAAGGATGTTGAAATTCCTCTGGAACTTAAGCTCCCTTTGAATAATCTTTCTCTCACCGTCGCTCCCTCAATTGTCTGTAGCACACAGGAGCCAAGAGAGATCTTGCTGTGTCGTTGGCAAGGCTGGGACTCAGCACCACCTGCTCCCTGAGCACTGACACTTTGGCAACTGCTCAAGGCGGCACAAGTCAGCAACACAGATCACTCGAGCTCTCACAGTGCTGCGATTACCTTGAACTGCAATCTGTCCCTGTTTCCTTCTAAGACGCATGGAACGTAAAGCTGATAAAGACATGCTTGAAGAGCTATTGCAATCTAAGTGGCACTTCCAACTTATTTGTGCGATTGCCTTCCACAGAAGAGAAGGTCGATTTTTATCCTTCTCTTCAGCAACAACGAAAAAAAACTCACTGTTGAACAGCCTTGTCAGCACTGTATTTCCAAACCTTGTCAACAATTCCATGAACCAATTCCCTTCTAACATCTATAAATGTACTCAGTCAAGTCTCTGCTGGACTCATTCACTCAGCACATTGCATTACCTTTTCTGCTTTGCTTTATTCAAGTCATTTCCCATTCTCATCCCTTGCTAAGTCCCTTCACTAAGGAACAGAGTATACTCCAGTGTAATAGTCAAAGGCGGACTTTTATTTGTCATGTACTTTCACGTTAGCAGATGGCAGTCTTACTCAATAGCTCTTTGATGTAGGTTTCAAACAAAAAAAAAAAAAAAAAGCCTTGACGTCAGTGTCAAACCCTTTCTCAAGTTCAGCTTTGTTGTGGCAATAAAATATCATATTCCCCTTACGAACACACAAAATACTTCCAAACTAGTATAATGCAAGTTTCACTGCTAATTTATATAGGTAACATGAAGATGCTGCGCGTGACTTGCTTAGAGGGTACCTTCTCAGTGCCCCCTAAGAACACTCCATGGGCATTAAAACAGGAAGTTTGTACTTTATTTATTTGCTTTGTTTCTGGTTAAAGGGTCACATAGTTTTCAAAACGCACAGTAAATCTATCAAGTAATGCCACCACTTCCTACAGAGCTTTTCCAAATGAATTAATAAACAACATCTAGCACAGGCATAATTGACAGTAATTCCAACCTGTGGGCTGCAGACCGCTGAGGCCAAAGGACTATTTCTAAAGGATCTGAAAAAGGTAATGGCAAAAGCAAGCCTATTGTTAGGAAGTATACATTCACTCTATCAAAGCATAGGATCACCCCAAAAAAGTTTTAGGTGATACAAACCAGTGAACAGCTAAAAACCGCTGGTCCACAAATCCCAAAGGTGCTAGCCTCTCAAAAGAGCTATGAACCTTCATTTTAGCCACTGAAGGGCAAGAAAACGCATCCCTGTGCACGTGGTTCTCCTCTCTCATCACCCATGCAAAGCAGAAGCAAGTTGAGAAAATCGTGCTGGCTTGAGCAAAAGCGCCTCCACATCGTACAGACTGTTGCCCAAACAGAAACACAGCGTTTGTTTTCCTGCTGACAGCGTAGCCCTACTAGCCCCAAGTCCTGCGTACAAGTCATATGAGTATCGTTTTCTAAGACTCTAGACAGATTTTGCAGCCTACAGTGAGCTTAATGGCTTGCCTATACCCTACTTTAAAGTAGTACTTTAAATGGATACCCTACTTTAAAGCTAGTCCGAATAAGTCAACACCACAATCTCACCATGGATTACAGCACAATAATTTCACAGAATCACAGAATGGTTTAGGTTGGAAGGGACCTCTGGAGATCATCTAGTCCAACCTCCCTGCTCAAGCAGGGTTACCTAGAGCATATTGCCCAGGGTGGCATCCAGACGGGTTTTGAATATCTCCAGGGAAGGAGACTCCACTACCTCTCCGGGCAACCTCTTCCAGTGCTCTGTCACCCTCCCAGGAAAGAAGTTTTTTCTCAGGTTCAGATGGAACTTCCTGTGGTTCAGTTTGTGCCCGTTGCCGCTTGTCCTGTCGCTGGGCACCACGGAGAAGAGACTGGCCTCTGTCATGACATTTCCTGTCATGACAGGTAGCCTCTCTCTCTGTTTATGGTATCCATTTATTGGTTTGATTTTGTGAAATTATTCTAAGATAAGGCTTCACTAATGAACATCAGCTAATGATTTAGCCCACAGCATCTCATTCTAACTTCTCTCAAATGAGAAAAACCGTAAAAGCCCAGTCAGCAAGAAGAGAATCGGCTCTATCGTATAGACATCTCCCTATCCAACATCCGCCTGCCTCTCTACCCAATGGGATCAAACAAGAGCACCTCTATCAAGACTGTCTCCAATTCTCCAAGATAATTTATTATTTTTGGTGCTATCTGTAAACCACTTGTCTCTCTAGGCCTACAAATTTTTAAATATAAATATATGCACAAAATATCTGGCCTAACCCAATAAGGTTACGTACTTGGGGAGCACGTGGCATTTACTGAATTCTATAGAAGAAGTCTATGTTACAACAATGAGTCAGGACAAAATCAGGTTCATCACAAAATTTTCAAAACCCAGCATGTTTCTCTCATTAGGTTATTTAACTTCAAGTTGAGCTAGGTAGACGGATTTTCTGATTTATCCTCATATTGCAGGAACTATTCCCTATTTTATAGGGAGTCCTTTCATGTTATTCAGTGTATAATCCATGACATACACTGGCAGCTCATCAAGTTAGTGGGATTCACAACAACCAACTCCTAGAAACATATCAAAAAGGCAGGACGTTAGGAAACACACTGCTAGGAACATCGGATATGTAGCAAGAAAGCCTGGAATCTACATATAAAGTTGGCCACAGGGGATCAAATGGAAGAATTAAAGCCTCCTTCCACAAATAAAATGAGAAAATAATTTTAAAAAGCAATACTTTTGTATGGAATAATGCTCGAGATACTCAAATGACTTTATTTTTTTGATTAACACAGTGTTCCTTTAGAAACAAAGACTTTTAGAAAACAAGCAAAATAACCCCAAGACACCCTGAAATTAAGACGGAGAAGCGGAAATCAGTACTTACATTAAGAGACTGAGAATTCTGGTATCTACATGTAATTTCAAGACCTTAAGGATTTCCTAATGCAAGACAAGATCATTCAATGGACATATTATGGCAGCAAGCAAGAAACGTTGTTGGAGCAGATCTAATCCCCTACAGAAGTATCTTCTAAGATCTAAAGCAGCTACAACTATCCAAAAAAAAAGAATCAATGTGGTAATAACATGTAGTTCAGCATAAGTAAATAGGCTCAAACTGCAGGAGCCTAGGAGATAAAATGAGACAGAACAGTACAGGTGTATCCAGTGTATATGCTATAATAAGTAAAGGAAATGCAACGGTGTTCAGTCCATGGGCAGCAGCGTGACTAACGCAGAAAGAGAATGAGGTTATACCCAAAGCTAGAGAGAAAAAGAAATACAAGCAAAAAAGAAAAAGAAAAAATATATAACAACTCAGCAACAAATGCAGAGATGGAGGAAATTCCTGACAAAAAGTGACAAAAAGAAGGATTCCGCAGAGTGACTTCAGCGGATCTAGAGACCTTGAGTCCACGCACCACAGAAGGCGGACAGTCAACTGCTACGTTTTCAGCAATGCTTTCTGACCTACTGCCAATATGATTCCAGTTGAATTGTAAAGGCAATCCCAGAAGCAGTGCTAACAGCAAGATCTAAAGCCAGAAGTGCAACATCATGCTGGACATCTCCTTATCTGAGAGTAACGGGCAAGTACAGACCATCAATAAAACATAAAACTAAGATGCATTATCACTTAGAGTGTATCATGGGTGAACAACCCTGAGAGAAAAGGAGATTTTCCAGACAGAGTTAATGACTCATCTCTGGCATGGACAAATATCAGCAGCCCCATGGAATGCATTCACTAGTTACATGCAACTAAGGATATCACGAGAAGCCATTACTTCAATCATCTAAATAACTACAAATATGATCAAAATTCTGGCTGTATCTCACAAGTGTAGGCTTGTGACCCACAGAAAAGTCACCAATAAGGCTTGGCAGGTACAGTAAGAAATAACTTCTAGAGCATAACATGCATCTTGGCAGCGCCAACAGTAGGTCCTATCCTTACTAAAGTGCTGAACGGGATGGGACGCCACAAGCAGCACAACAATCGTCCTCTAGACCACAAGTGTCATGCTGTCCTCCCTGAGGAAAAGGCAAGCTTTGTGTCAAAGCTGCGATTAGGTTCAAAGAAAACAAGAGTAAATCACAGCAGGCAAGAGCTGAAACTGAAGTGAGTACGTACTTTACACCTGAATGCGTTAAGCATAGCAAGGAATCATCAGCTATGAAAACACGATGCTAAGGATATGCACAACAGCATGAGGCATGTTAAAAACAGAGCCTCACAGAATCTCAGTTAACTCTCCAAGACATAAAATTGCTCACTTCCCTGGAAAGGAACTGTATTTCTTTGTCACAGTAGACAGTAAGTATATCATCCAGAAACCCAAATATCTCAAGCACACTCCAGCAAGAACGGCAGTCAAGGCAGACCATAAAAGTCACGGCATCCTAACGTGCTGTTGCCAGACTGCGGCCACCGTACACTGCAACAGAACCCCCACTTAAGATGAGCTGGAAATCAGCAGACACGATGTCTTCCCCTAGATGACAGTAAGGCAGAGACAGGAAAGAAACTGGCGGGGGGTGGGGAGGAGAGGGGGCGGAAACCACGAAATACCTACCCAACTACGCTGGATCATTGCAATAAATCCTCACGAAACAAGCAGTTGAGCAGATCAGGAATGAATACCTAACCAGTCAGGTCCTGCTTTCTGTGACAGCGAGGCTTCTGAGGTGCAGCACAGATAGGACACAGGCAGCCAGCCCAGCCCCAGCAGCCTGCTGTAACAAAGCAGTCAATGACCTGAGGCCACTGTACACAGTTGAGAAGGTCAGGGTAAAGGCCCTGAGCTAGCCCCACAGAAAGGACAACACTAAAAGCGCAGTGGAAACTTATCAGAGAACAATAGGCTACAGTTTTAAGAGACCAGTGGAGGCAAATCTGAAGATAGTTATGAAATAAGAGCGCACTGTCAGCGCACGTGATAGTGCTGAAGCCAGCAAGCACGGGTAAGAAACCCAGCTACCAGGTGGGCTAACACAGGAGAAAAAGTACACAAGCAAAAGGAAGACCAGCAGAAGGCAGTCAAACAAAGGAAGTAAAAGGGTAGAATGAAGTTCTCTATCAGCAGTGATACTAAGGAAAGGAGACTCGCTCAGAAATAAGGACTAGGAAACCTAAGATAATGAACTGGAACAGCAGCAGATGCCACAGCTACAGGCAGGCTGCATACTAGTACAATTTTGGCTTTTAACAAATCTGTTAAAACTTGTACAAGATAATGGTTTCAATAGTTATTTAAAGACAAGCTGCAACAAATTGGATGGAAATTGGGAGACAGAAGCATAACTTGCAGGAGGGAAAAATCTGGAGAAAACACAGGAAAGTGGTCTGAAGGAACTGCAGGGCAACAGCTCTCAAGAACCAACTGCGTTTTTCCCAAGTCTGCCACTGTTATTAGCCAGCACACATACACGAAACAGTTCAGCAGCGCAAGCTGGATCGACTTGACGTTCTGAAGATACACAGATCGCGTCTAAGAGAAGCGGCTAGCAGAAATCCCAGAAATGGGTGATAACAGACATTTTATTTCAGCATACGCTATGTTATTTATGCTTCTGTCATATTATTTATACCCAGGGATTGAAACCCTGACAAGAAATACCATTAACACACAACAGCCAAGATTTTAGCCTCTGTGCATTGTATCCACTTCACACCCACGCTGAATACCAACCTGAGGTAAAATACATCACTTTACCACATACTCCCAGCGTGTCATCGACACTTTTGCCACTACTGAATTTGAATCAGAATTCCAGAGGAGCCATACCTACTTCAGGCCTGTATTTTGTACATTAAGCACTACACATGGCTTCATTTAGTAGAATTCCCAATTGCTTAATTTTCCCCAGCACGCTGCCAGCATTAGTATTGCTCACTGCCTGCATTTGGGTCTGATGGTTCAGCACTAGAAGATGGTTATCAGTCAGACGCACCAGGATTAGTGTTATCCATGCGATAATATCTACTCAGAACAGAAGCAGCTGGTGGCGGCACAGACCACCTTCTGGTGTCAAAACCCCTCCCATTAGCTCAGCCTTTTGATCGTCTTTTACTTAATCCAACAGGGGATTGCTTTATTCCTCTCCCTCCACAGATCAAAATTTATCTCATTCAGTGGAGTATTTATTAATCAGTTTAATGTTTTTGCTCTGGCAAACCAAGGATGACCTCTTCCCTCTCTACCTTTTCCAAAGCCATTCACTGTTGAAACTCTAACGCTCTGCTTGCAGCCAGCTCAGCAAGTAGGAAGTGAGGATACAATGACCTCATGTGGCAAATGCTGCACATAACTGCACATAGCTTCGATGTCACCTCTGACTACAGGGACTATAGCACAGTTTTTACCATCGACTGTTATTTCACAATTAAATTTGCATCACCAATTTCCTCTCCTCAAAGATTGTGCCCATTTTCAGTGGCACAGTTTTTTAATGAAAACACTTAAGCGGGAACGATGTTTCACTGACTGCTTTTAATCCGATTTCAAACAAATAATCTCTACTGGCCATGAACCTGGGCCCATTGCCTCTTTTGTTGAGGGCATCAAAACACTGCAGCGAAGAATCTAAAAAAAGTGCTTCCTTTATTCGTCGTTATTTAATAGAGCACTTCAGACCTACAAAGCAGCACATAAATATTAACTAACCAATCCTCCAGCCTTCTGGAGAGATAGGGCAATATCACTATTTTAGAGACGAAAAGACTGAGGTAGAGTGATTTACTCAAGGTCATACGATGAGTATAAACAGGAGCTGGAAAAAACAACTCTGGAGTCCACATGCCTAGCTGTGCTGTAACTGCTAGACAATAGCGATTCCACATATTTTCTTTTCCTAAGATATGATTTAAATTTTTACTATGTAAATTTTTCCCAGCCTGTATTTAAGAGTTTATGGCAAACTTCTCCTATGTCACTTTTTTATTTAACAAATAGATTTCTGAAGTCTTTAATTGCTGGAAAGAGAAGAAAATCATCTCAATACTAATCACATTTTATATACAACCCCGTTATTATCAAGTCTGATTAAATAAACAGAAAACAATAGAAAAGAGCTCACTCACAATTATAAATAAATTAATTGCTGTTCTAAGCAGCATTCATATTAAGAGAAGTTAGAATCCACTATACAGAAGAGAAGCAACTATAAGGACTGAAAATAATATGAGACAATACTGTGTCTTTTGCTAACAAATATAACTCCCACTTGCACAGCAATTAAAATACTACCTATCGATATTTGATTCTGTATCTTAACTGGACAAAAAGATAGTAAAACCTGCGTACCAATTTTGTTTCCCCAGTCGTGATGACATTTGATTAAAACAAGCAAGCATTTCTAGCCAGTTCCAGCAAGGTATCTTACCCAAGGGAAGAGAAAAGGATACAGTACTCAAAGACTGAAAAAACATCATCCCCAAACAGTAGATATCAATTCAGAAATCTTTCATGTCTCTAATGCACAAACAAACAACACAACGACCATATTTATGCTAGCCTGGGAATAGGTCTAAGAAAAGCAAAGAATACCGACAAGTTTTAAAATCTGAGGCACCGTGAGAGCTGCGAGGTTCAAGCTGAGGCACAGAAGGAACAGCATAAGATCCTCTCCACTTCCATTTATGCTGCATCTGTCCTACATACAAATAACTGTAGCTGCTTGTACTTCAGTCCAGCTATTATCAAAGCCCTGAAACATTTTATTTTGTGCCCAGCAATTAAAACCATTCTAATAATTGGTTGCGACTTTGCTCCTTTGAATCCAAACTTGGCAGTCAGAGATTTTGTAAAGCGTTCTGGAACGGGATGCAGATAACCTGCCACGAAATTTGTGTGCTCTCTGTGATGAGTTTGAAAAAAAAGGATTCATTAGAACTCGGACCCACTTATTCCTTGAAATGAGCATTGTCATTCCAATTCCTATAATTAAATTCATGATTTTGACATGAATAGGAATAATATAATTACTATTATATAATAACTATAGGAATAATTGCAATTTTAGTCAAAATAAGCTGTTTACCTTTCAGACTGTTGCCAAGAATATTTTAAAAGTTTCTGACATCTGTTTTAATTAAATCTGAACTGAATCTTCATCCAACTCACTTCATGTCTAGAGCAAAGATCTCAAAATCTCTCCTTTTATCAGACCATCTGGAAGTCCGAAACAAATATTTTTACAATAATATCAATACTACTCATTTCTACTGTAACATAATTACTACACAAAGCAGTTCTAGTGATCAGTAAATTATACATACATATTTTATACAATCCTATGCCTCTGTCCAGGTAAGCATATTTTCCACACGTGGAAAAATCTGAGACTAGTTATACTGCTTCAGAAATATCAGTCAGCTTGTACATCAAAGACACTGAGCATACATCATCTTGAATTCACCCATTGTACTAATATTACGTTCTGGCAGTCTACACATTATTTGTCACAAGACATGAAGGCACTAAAAACATTAAGCATCGAAAAAGTCTTTCTATCCATTTTTATTTTTCAGTTAATAGTTAGAGAATGCCAGCACAATTCCAACCACAAAGGAAGAAATTTAATCTCAAATTAGCAGACATCACAGGCACCACAGAAAACAATAAAATGCTTTACAATACAATTTTTACATTCAAAAGCCAACTGTGTAATCATTCAGAGATGTTTAAAGCAAAACAAGACAGCGCATAAAACACAGCACTTCCAAGAGGCGTACCCTGTACAGTTTATAATATTTCTGCACCTAAAACAAAAGTGGCTTAGCTACAAAAAAACAACAAAAACCACAATGCATTAGAACAGCAGCTACACCAAAGTTCCCCCCCTTCTTACTACAAGACCACGACAAAAAACAGCCTACTCTGCATGTTGCAGTATTCACGTGTAAACACCCAAAAGGCCCAGTTAACAAACAGAGAAGTTGGAATGAAAGCAAGAAATCATCTCCGACATCCAAAATGCAGTTAAGTATGTTTAGAAACATGTCATTTAGAGCTGAAGACCGTTTGCAAAATTTTCTTCTTCCCTTTACAATATCCATCAAGTGAACATACTTATCTACAGGAAAAGAGGACTTACCAACTGCCAAAAATGACTCAGTATCATAACGAGTAAAAAAAACTAAACAAAAAACAAAAAGCAGCATGCTAAAAAAATGAAAAGTCTCTTAATAGCCTAGTCTGCAGTGCACCATGAAAACATCAGAGATAAAATCTTATTTACTAGCTACAGAATTTCAGCTATGTTAGGCTTGTTGCAATTCAGCGTATTCTGAGAAGTGCCTCACCTACGAAAACTGTCAGATGATATTTTTATACCTTGAAATATAAAACTCTATGCTATATTAATTCTGTCACGAGTAAAAATTGTCCTATCGTTCTGAGGAAGAAAAAAGTAAAAACATCAGTAACAAGTCAAATTCACTAAAAAAAATTAACAACAGTTCCGGAGAAACCACTACCTTCTTGGGAATTAAATAGATACTAGAAACAAAATAAATAAAAATAACACAATAGCATACTCCAGGACTTGTGTCTCTGATTAGAAACAGATGTCATATTTGGAAACTCTCAGGACTCTAGTACCTTCAAATTTTTGTGTGCTATTTTATATAATACTGAACAGATCTAGCGATTTATTTAATAATTTCTCTATACAGAAAGTTTGTTTGTTCCTCACAATTAATTAACAGGCTTGAGTCCTGCCTCTCCAGAGGCCTTCTATGAAAGCAGAAGCTGTACTTCAGACTTTGATCTCACAGATGTTTGGAACAGTTTGATTCTGCCTATGCTTCAAAGAGGATTATAGCGTGCTCAAAAATTCTTTGACCTGCAAAAAGAAACAAACATCATTAATCAAAGGAAGTATTGATCAGCACAAACAAACAGCAACTATGTTTACAACTCCAATTCTTTATGCTGTACTACAAGGTACAGGAACTAAGTAAACTAAACTTAGGGCTGGCTACGCAGTTTCTTGTCTTTTAAGAACTTTTCCAGTCACGGCACCCTTATTTTAGCAGGTACAGAGAGCTACACGTCGGAACAATACTCATTTCTCCAGTGCTCTCAAACTTCAGCTCTACGTCACAGGTGAATTAATCTAAGGTCGAGTCTAATCTAAACGCAAGGAAGATAATCATTATGTCAAAGGCTACGGAATTTGGAATATACCCGGTCACACCTACTATCATGACGCTGTTCATGTTCTGTGTTAACAAACTGCCCAATGCATCTAGTTAGTATGTTCCTCAGAATGAGAGGCTGGAAAATAAATAAAACAATCCCTAGCAAGAGCATAGTACTTAAAGATTTGATACTCTAGGTCAGTGCCATAGATACTCCGGTTAGTGTTTAACACAATTCACAGTATTTGAAGAACAGATTAAATGGCCACAGGGACCTAAAAATTAATACTGAAGTTCTGACCCATAGAACGGTATCTAGAACCCTGAATCAGAGGTCTATGAGCCTACACAGAGGCCCAATACAGCACCTCAAGAAATCCTTACAGTTGCAATGACAACAGGATCCGAGACAGGCAGCGTGTCAAGTAGTAGACTAGCATAAAGCACTTAAAGGTGCAGCCACTTTAGACAGCATCATCTTAAATTCAGGTCCCTACCCAAAACTGTAGGAAGATTCTGTGCTGAGAACTCCCTTCTTACCACAAGTATGTATGCCTTTTTCCCCGCCCTAGAGCATAACAGCAACCACTCCCTCCTTTTAAAGCATAACAGTAGGAAGAGGTGACAGCGAGGGCCAAACAACCTTCTTTTTAGAATATAACCCAATAGTTACAGGACCCAAGGAGGACTGGGACTAGCAATGAAACTCCTTTCTCTCACGTGGAAGGGCGTCCTAGCAACTACTCTGTAAGATTACAAAGTCTAAACTGGGAGCACTTTCCTCTCCATCTACTCAAGTCAGACTATGGCATAGAAAGGAAATCAACAGCTCACTACAGAATACAGCTGTCATCCTATTAGCAAAGGCTATCACACATAGACCACATCTGCAAATACTTTGTCCAAATAGCTGATGTGAAATAGAAACAAACCTTGGATCACATTCTGAAATTGTGTCCCTTTCTTTCCTGCTTCAAGGCTCAAGGAGATAGGAAAAAAGTCAAATCCCTCACCATGGAGGGGAGAACAGAACATAGAACTGTGTAAACATTCTAACCAGAAGGGTATCATGAGAAAGTCATTCTCCTTTTTAAAAGCACTGCAGGAGAAACCTTATCATGTTGATTTACATTAGGCATTGTTTCAGGACTGGTCTTTGAAACTGAGCACGTCAGAGATAAGCAGGAAACAGTTTATTGGTCCCCACTGGGCAAAAGCACACGCTGGAGGCTAAAGCATTCAGCCTCACGAGGACTGGAGCAGTTCTGGGCTTCCAGTTAGGAAATACTAAAAGTAAGGCCAACACAGAGCTTAGGCTGTCCCCAGATGAGCTGACAGCCACGCAGGGGTCAACTCCTGCAAAATCCCTATTTAGGTGCCTGGGTTTGGCTTTATCTCATGGTACAGACTGGAAGCTTATTCACTCCAGAGCAGAGATGTCTAGTTGTTCCATCAATTAACAAGCTTTAAAGAGTAAAGATTATGAAAGCTGCTTTAAATCATTTCTAAATGGATAAGCTGATATCAAAGGACATAGTTACTTTTCTCATATGGTAAACACGTTATTGCTGAAGAGAAGGAAAAAAACACAGTTTTATTGCTAAGGTCTGTACCTTATTGCAACAACTCAAAAGTCACCTTGTCCTCAGCTGAATCCTCTATGACTCTAATGCCAGATACCTAAGCACTTAACCTACGAGGGGGCTGGATGGTTTGGCCTAGCTTTAAGATTTTGCATATATTATATTACACCCTTTCAGGCTAACTAAAAAGTAGCTCATCTTCTACAAACAGAAAAAAAATAGCCCTGATTTTTATTCTGCATTACTTCCTAAATAAAATAAGAAACAACATTTGAAAAGTGTTCCCTGAGAGAAGGATTTTGAATAAGACTAACAAACATGACTGAAAGTTTTGATGCTACTGCCAATCTAACAAATAAGACCAGAACTAAGCAATATTGTAGCAGGCTACATGATTGTTTATTATCTGAACGTAACTCCACGGTTTAAGTATTTTTGAATGATGATTATACAGTGAAGTATTATTTTTAGTGCACAGGATCCTTCTCTGCATTAGCTGCATAGCCATTTATTATGACAGACTTACCAGGAGCTAGAAAGATTAACCCCTTAATCTCTTTTATTTAGCTAGAAAAATCTGCAAAGGCTAGAATAGTTTTCCATTGGTTCGCTGCGTTGGATCAAAGCTCAGCTGCAGGTTTAGCAAAGTCATCCTTCAGCTTCCTGTTGTAATCATTTTGTACTATATTTTCACAGTACCTAAAACTAACATTCTGCCCAAGACATCTGACTTGGATCTCCGTTTTTCTTTCTCTGTCTCAATAGCTACCTTTTCACCCTCTCCCCCCCCCATGTTTCTTAGGATACCTGCACAATCTTAGAAGCAGGACTTAGCAAATAACAGTTCTTTTAAACTCCTGAAGACTATCTAAAGTAGCCACTGTATTTGCAGACATAGCTAATAGTGAAAGTTGTCTCAAATAAGCCTGGATTTTTTTTTTTTTAAATGGAAAACGTATACATAGGAAATTACATGGATATGCAGGTTCAAACATCAGTTTAACTTCAAAGAACACTAGAAGCTGAGACGCAAGAAGGATCCTGAATACGTTTCAACATGATGGCAATAAACCTAAACGATCACTTTGTTCTGCTTGTCAAGTTTTACCTTTTCAGTCATGTGATCATATCTGTCCTTTTTGCCTTTGAAGTCTTCATTAACATCTAATGTTAAAATAGGTATTTCCTGTAGGTATTCAAAATCAGTTCTGCATTGGAATAGGAGCAAAGAAGGAAACGTTACTAACGGCAAACAAGCATACATCGTGAAAGTCTCTATCAGAGTATTCATTGTTAAGGTTACTCTGAGAAGTGCAAATTTCAAATAGTCGTGAATTCTGAAAATAAGAATTAAATAAAGAAGCTTAAATTTACAGCGAAGCTTCTAGGATTCACTGTTGATTCCTGAGCATGCTGTTCCCCCAGCACCTGAGGTTAAACTCAACTGGATATTGCAATATATATGGTCGATTGAATGATCTGGAACTCGAAGCTCTAGACGAAGAGAGCTCCAAGTCACATTCCATGTCCCAGCAATACTTTACACCCCATTACCCCAAGACTGCTATGAAAGTATAGACAGAAATCTTCCTGAAGTTTAACTTCGCATTTCAAAAGAAAAGCTGAAGTATCACTGGTGGGAAAAGTATTTTAAAACACCCTTACAAAGATTTACCAATCTTATGGTGGTCACTAAAGAAATCCTACCGCAATGTTCTATGCTGAAGCCAACTTTCATGTTTGTAATGAAGCTTCTCCAGATATTCAATGGGAATTTCTTGCTCTTCATCTCTTCCGCGCAAGTAAATCCTATTTAAGCATTTCTAAAGACAAAAGATTAAAAAAATATATATGGATTGGTTGTGTTTGCAGAAGTGAAGAGGAAGCCTAGTCTGCCCAAGTTTTTTTGCCAGCCTCTTCCTACTAGGCTAAATATGCCTCTCTGCCTAAAATGAATATGCAAATTGCTAACTAAGCCTAGGAGCATGGAAACCTTACTCCATTTCCAGCTGACAAAGCCTGCTCACTACATCTTTCCTACCGAAAGGAAGGCAGGACCAAGAAAAAAACATCATATTATTTCTCCACTACAAGGAAAGGTTTCAAATAAGCTTTTATTAAAAAGAAGAGACACCAGCATATTGCACAAAAAGAGCACAGAAATACAAGTATGACATTATGGACAGGCATTTCAAAATCTCATTTGGTATTTCCGGCTTTAAGAAACCTGGTTTTAGTAAGTAATCATTCACTACAAGCCCTGAACAGATCAAAAGCCTTAATACCAAGGTAATCTAAACTGTTTTGTTTTTTGTTTTGCAATTCAGATAGGTATTCTTGACTTAAAGAGGGGCATGGGAGGGGATGACGCACGGGGGAGGGGATGAGTAGTTTACAACAATAACAGAAGTTATTTGCAGCAGGGAAGTACAGAAGTGACCTCTAAGTTGGTTACTACAGTTAGAGCAAAAAAATCTGAATTTTCTCTCTTGTGCCTATAAGTTTCACCCTGAAGAGAGATATTTATTCTGTTGTTATCATTTGTAAAATACATTAGATGTCCAAACATCAAAGCATTGTGCTAAAGCATCACATATAGCAAGTGCATTCACCTGGCTTGGCAACATTGTCCCACATGAAAGGGCTTTTTCCCCCTGCCAATCATCTGTGGCGTTAACTATGAAATACTACATTTATCATGGCAGTGATCCTATAGCTGCTTATACTTTTCACTTGCTTTTATTACCAATGCTATTTTTTGGTTTGTTTTGTCATCTTGACATGCCACTTTTATAATCTGGAAGCCGTTATCACATTTTCCTAACGCACACAAATATACCATATGTTGCTAGGACAGAAGTACCAAGCAAGCACAACAGAAACATGAGGGTAAGTGTATGGCAAAGGCACACATAGGTCTGGGATACTGTAATTCCAGATTGCAAACCTGAATGTTAACAACAATTTAAAAAAGTGTGTGTGTGTATATAAATATATATATATATATATATATATATATACACATACACACACACACACCAACACAGGCTGCAACATTTGCAAAGAACGCTCTTATTCTAAGTGTTTCCAGACTGCGTTAGTATTAATTCAAGCACTATAATCTTTAGGAGAATATTGCTATCTGAACTGAACTCTAAACATTAGGGCTGTTTTAATGAGAGGTGAGGCTAGCTGAAGCTTTTGAAAAGAAACGTGCTTAGAGTTTACTTCACTTCGAAGTTAACTTCAAGGTTACTCTCTCAACTGCTTCCTGGCCTGTCTGAGACATTCAAAACAATCCCTGAAACAAAGACACAATGAGATCTGCTAATATGAGAAAAGCTGTAAAACTAACGGCCTCTCAGAATACAGAAACAGACAGGTGACAGAGCTCAGAATAGCAGACAGCCCATTTACTAAAGCGCACAGAAAGCAGTCAGGTTAATGCCTCATCAGGCCTTAGCTTCCTATCACAATAGGACTCCCCCACTCCAGCAAATATTTGAGCAAGATTTTATTTTCTACTCTGATAAAAATACACCATTCTCCCCACTGCTGCTGAAACAAGGAAATGACAATTCATCACAACCGTGGTTAAGTGGTAGCAGCAAAGGATTAGTATTTTAGTTGCCAAAATCTACTGCAGAGCCCAGAATAGAACTGTGGCTCTATTAGAGATGCTTACAGGTATAGTATTCCTTCATCACAATAAAGGCCTAGAAGTACAGCTAAAACTTGAAATTTAGAAATGTTTTGTTTAGAAACAATAACTATTGTGGGAACATAGACAAAACCAAAATTTTACAGGCAAGAGAGAGAGCACATACTCCCGTTCTTTAGGGGGTCATAAATTTTTATTCCTCACCTCAGGTGTAGCTCTGAGATAAATGATCCCATCCAGCACTAGGCTTTGACCAAACTCCTTATTCATCCAGTCATGCCAGTCTTGGTAAATAGTCCATTCAGTCTCATTCATACAATCAGACTCATATAAGTTAGCTGCAAAGATATATCTGCGAACACAAAATACTTTCGTGAGCAAAGAAAAGCTTGAATAAGGTTATCACTTTGTTTGCATCAAGTACTCAGCAGAAGCTAAGAACATCAGCTGTGCATGGTAATCTTTTTCTAAACTTCTTTGAGGGTATGTTTGAATTGGAAAAAAAAAAATAGTTGGTGTACTTATCCTGTAACTATTTCTATTGCAGTTGCCCACAGAATTGTCTACAAAGAGCAGTAGCATTTGCAGTTCAGGTATCTGTTCAGGAAAAACCTACAGGCCAAGTAAACACTTCACTTATTCACTGAAACACTGGTGTAATTAATTTACAATATATTGGGACATAGTAAGCCCTCTGAAATTCTGACGGGATTCAACGGTGAAATCTAACCTTCTGAAATCAGAAACCGATAGGTATGGCAACATGAAATAGCTAGAGTTCTTTCAAAGAGCATGAAAGAAAACAAGAACAAATGACAGATTGAGATTTTTCTTCTCAATGCCTACTTCCCCTCTTTTCTTTAGAGGGAAACATGAATATACAACACAAGAAACCCACTCACAAAGAAAAAGAAACTACATGTAGTTAATTCAGTTTATACAACAACTTTATAAACCCTCAAACCAGTAAAATTACTTCATTGTCAACACCACTGAAAGAAAGCTAACAAGCCATTTATTGATACTTTTGTAATTTACCAGTATCAAAACCATAACCACAGCAGTCCAAAAAAAAAAAAACAACCACATGTACACCCTCATGTACAACAACCTCATGTACACCCTCCTTTTTATTTATGTATGTATTTCTGTATTTTGGAAGGATTTTACTCTTCACTTGAATGACTTCTACTCCAACATACCTGTCGCTATAGACAGATCGCTCAAAGAAGACCACAGGATTCTCTGCCTCTCGGAGTTTCCCATCAAGGGATCGGAGCTGAGCCCGGATCCTGCTGAGGCACGCGTATGTCTGGAAAGTGAAAGACCACCGCTCCGGTTTCTCATACATCATCTGAAGTACATTTCCACCGCTCTTCTGTGACGTAGTCAGCTCCTGTTTTTAAACAAATATAGTGGCCCTTTGAGTAGGTAAGTACAGGATATTAAACTAAGGCAGAATTGCTCTACTGTATTAAAGCTGTTCAGCCTTTATTTCAGGTTTACAGTTGTCTCATTTACTTATCAAACCTATCTATAGACACAAGACAGAAACGCAAGCAATATTATTCCTGCTACCACACTGAGCTGAATCAACGCAACTATTTTCAGACTATGGCATTCAAAATGCTCAAGAAGCATGAAGAAACTTTGATTGCTACTTATAAATTTTAATAAAAGAACGATACCCTATCAGAACACAGTCGACAACGTTCTAGCCAATTCGTACTCCTTTTCCTCTGACAAATGTGAGTTTAACTTTGAAGATCAGCTAGTTTAATAATTCCCTCTATTAATTATATAATTAGTCATAAGACAACAGCTGCTGACACAACATCATAGCAGATTATTATGCTCTCATCTTACCTAGGAAGTTCAGAACACACCCCAGGCCAAAGACCTCCCTCAGCCCACAAAGTACTGCTTGAACAGCTCAAGGTAGCCATGAAAGCTCAAACAGAACCCAACTTTCAGAGAATCGTTTAATGCACTTATCAGAGACTTTCAGAGAATCGTTTAATGCACTTATCAGTGCATCAGCTTTACTAGAAAAAATAGCATATCAAAGGCAGTCGCTGCTGCCTGAATCTTTTCGCTACGTTATCTATAATTTTTGGAAAATATCTCAATACTTCACTTCGGTGTTAGCGTGCAACTCCTAAGGGATGGCAGCTAGATTTTGGCACTCCAGACATTATGCCCATCTCTAATTCCCTGTGACCATATCCACACCAGTGAACTAAAGATGCCGAGCATCATGCTCTGGCACCAAGGCCTGCTCGCACACAGGAGTCCATATCCACAACATTAAACTCTCTTACCTTCCAAAAGGAAGTAGCTGCATTCAAACACCTGCTGGGCCCAGCCCAACTCTAGGCAACTCTACAGCCTGTATCATGCCAAAGAGGTGCTTGGAGGAGTGCTAATGGCACAAGCCAAAAGCCTGCCAAGGACATTTCTAACAATTTAACAGGAGACACGGCCTAGTTCCACTCGCCACGACATGCCCCTCACACTCTAAAATCAACCAGAATAGATGTAGTCTCAGTGATATTTCACAAGTCAAAAGCCCCTCTCTGTATCAGTTTCCTCACTGAAAAATGAAAAGATAAAGACTCATCCTCTGGAAAAGACTAAAATATCATTGAATGACACTGTATTAAAAAGCTTGGTATTAAGTCACCCCAAGTATTTCAGGTGACACTACAGCTTCCATTAGAACTAATAACTATAAAAGCAATAAGCCACATCTCTTTTTGTGAACACACACACACAAAGATAAATTTTGAACGCATTTCCTTTATTTTGCGCTGTAGCACAATGAAAAGACAACAAACTTTAATAAAGATGGAAAAGTGAAACTACATCTTTTGGCATGAAGTTATTTTAAAAAAACAACAAGCAAGACCTTGATTGCTGGTCATTTTTCTTTGGAAAGGAAAGAAAGAAGGGGAAGAAGGGAGGAAAACTGGGGAAAGGCCTATTGTTTAGCCTGTACAATATTCTTCTTACTAGAAACATAACTGGTGTTCAGTACTGTGTTGCTCCAAAGCAGCTGCCATTGTTACTGCATAAACTACATTGCCAATACCAAGGAGAACATTATAAGCTATTGACAACACAAGCAATACTGTAAGAGCTATCTATGGACACATGCACAAACAACTTAACACACTATCTAGTCTTTACTACAGGAACCTTTTTTTTAAATGTTTCCTGACTAATTTTAGGAGTCATATATAATGCAATAATTCTGCAAACCAGTCAAGCAACCAGAGAAGAGAGAATTTCAGAGATGATTACGAGAGATGTGAAATTGCATCTAAATTACAAAAGCTCTAACTTGACGTTCAAGTCCGTTCAGCTTGTTTGTCAGTTATTTCCTTGAAGGAAAGGTTTTCATCTGGTTTTCTATTCAAATTTGCTTCAGTAGCTCCTCCCCTCCCCCAAACCTACTAGAACTGTCTAACTCCAAATCAAGATAACTGAGGGGAAGTACATCACAGAATCACAGAATCGTTTAGGTTGGATGGGACCTCTGGAGATCATCTAGTCCAACCTCCCTGCTCAAGCAGGGACCTCTAGAGCATATTGCCCAGGATCACATCCAGACGGCTTTTGAATATCTCCAGCGAAGGAGACTCCACTACCTCGCTGGGCAACCTGTTCCAATGCTCTGTCACCCTCCCAAGAAAGAAGTTTTTCCTCAGGTTCAGATGGAACTTCCTGTGGTTCAGTTTCTGCCCGTCGCCTCTTGTCCTGTCGCTGGGCACCACGGAGAAGAGGCTGGCCTCATTCTCTTGACACTCCCCCTGCAGATACTTATACATGTTGATCAGATCACCTCTCAGTCTGCTCTTCTCCAGGCTGAACAGGCCCAGCTCTCGCAGCCTTTCTTCATAGGAGAGGTGCTCCAGCCCTCTAATCATCTTGGTAGCCCTCCGCTGCACTCTCTCCAGGAGTGCCATGTCTCTCTTGTACTGGGGAGCCCAGAATTGCACACAGGACTCCAGGTGAGGCCTCACCAGGGCTGAGGAGAGGGCCAGGATCACCTCCCTCCACCTGCTGGCAACACTCTGCCTCATGCACCCCAGGAGACCATTGGCCTTCTTGGCCACAAGGACACACTGCTGGCTCAGGCTTAACTTGTTGTCCACCAGCACTCCCAGGTCCTTCTCGGCAGAGCTACTTTCCAGCAGGTCAACCCCAAGCCTGTCCTGCTGCATGGGGTTCTTCCTCCCTAGGTGCAGGACCTTGCACTTGCCTTTGTTGAACTTCAGGAGGTTCCTCTCCACCCACCTCTCCAGCCTGTCCAGGTCCCTCTGAATGGCAGCACAGTCTTCTGGTGTGTCAGCCTCTCCCCCCAGTTTAGTATCGTCAGCAAACTTGCTGAGGGTGCACTCTGTCCCTTCCTCCAGGTCATGGATGAATACATTGAACAAGCCTGGACCCAGGACTGACCCCTGGGGGACACCGCTAGCCACAGGCCTCCAACTTGACTCTGCGCCATTCACCACAACCCTCTGAGCTCGGCCATCCAGCCAGTTCTCAAGCCACCTCACCGTCCACTCATCTAGCCCACACTTCCTGAGCTTGCCTAGGAGGATGTGATGGGAGACAGTGTCCAAAGCCTTGCTGAAGTCCAGAAAGACAACATCCACTGCTCTGCCCTCATCTCCCCAGCCAGTCATTCCGTCATAGAAGGCTATCAGATTGGTCAAGCATGATTTCCCTTGGGTGAATCCATGCTGACTACTCCTGATCACCTTCTTGTCCTCCACGTACTTAGTGAGGACCTCCAGGAGGAGCTGTTCCATCACCTTTCCAGGGATGGAGGGGAGGCTGACAGGCCTGCACTTTCCTGGCTCCTCCTTCTGGCCCTTTTTGAAGGCTGGCGTAACATTGGCTTTCTTCCAGTCCTCAGGCACCTCTCCTGATCTCCAGGACCTTTCCAAGATGATGGAGAGTGGCCTAGCAATAACATCCGCCAGCTCCCTCAGCACTCGTGGGTGCATCCCATCGGGGCCCATGGATTTATGGAGGTCAGGTTTGGACAAAAGATCTCTCACCTGATCCTCCTCCACCAAGGGAGAGTCTTCCTTTCTCCAGCCTTCCTCTCTTATCTCCAAGGTCTGGAATTCCTGAGGACTGGCCTTAGCAGTGAAGACTAAAACAAAGGCAGCATTCAATAACTCTGCCTTCTCTTTATCCTTCGTTACCAGGGCACCCGCCCCATTCAGCAGCAGGCCCACATTTTCCCTAGGCTTCCTTTTGCTCTTGATGTATTTGAAGAACCCCTTCTTGTTGTCCTTGACGTCCCTTGCCAGATTTAATTCCAACTGGGCCTTAGCCTTCCTTGTCGCATCCCTGCACACTCTGACAAAGTCCCTGTATTCCTCCTAAGTGGCCTGTCCCCTTTGTCACATTCTGTACACTTCCTTCTTCTGCTGGAGTTTGGCCAGGAGTTCCTTGCTCAGCCATGCAGGTCTCCTGCCCGCTTTGCCGGACTTCTTCCTCAGAGGGATGCACTGATCCTGAGCCTGGAGGAAGTGATGCTTGAATATGAACCAGCTTGCTTGGACCCCTCTTCCTTCTAGGGCCCTACCCCATGACATTCCCCTAAGTAGGTCCCTCAAGAGGCCAAAGTCAGCTCTCCTCAAGTCCAGCGTTGCCATCCTACTCATTGCCCTGCTCCCTCCTCGCAGGATCCTCAACTCCACCATCTCACGGTCACTGCAGCCAAGGCTGCCCCCAACCTTCACCTCTCCAACTAAACCTTCTTTGTTTGTTAGCACAAGGTCTAGCATTGCACCTCTCCTCGTCGGCGTCTCCACCACCTGAGTCAAGAAATTATCCTCAGTCCTCTGCAGGAACCTCTTTGACTGTTTGTGCCTAGCTGTGCTGTCTTGCCAACAGATGTCAGGGTGGTTGAAGTCTCCCATGAGAACCAGGGCCTGTGATCGTGAGGCTACTTCCAGCTGTCGGTAGAAGGCCTCATCGATGACTTCCTCCTGGTCAGGTGGCCTGTAGTAGACCCCCACAACAGTGTCACCCATGTTAGCCTGCCCTTTAAGCCTTACCCATAGGCTCTCAAATTGCTCTCCATCCACCCCGAGGCAGAGCTCCAGACATTCTAGCTGCTCCCTCACATAAAGAGCAACTCCACCACCTCGCCTTCCTGGACTGTCTTTCCTAAAAAGCACAGAGCCATCCATGACAGCATCCCAGTCATGTGAGCTATCCCACCATGCCTCTGTCACTGCAGTGAGATCATGGCCCTGCGACCGCACACAGATCTCTAACTCTTCCTGCTTATTCCCCATGCTGCGTGCATTGGTATACAGGCATTTCAGAGAGCCAGTCAAGCGTGCAAGCTTCCCAGGAGAGGTGCAAGAGTAGCCTCCGTAGCCACGTTGCATGCTGTCTCCCCTGGCTGTATGCACCCGCTGGAGGCCTCCTGACTTGAGCGGTGTTTTACTGACTCCCCTGCCACTATACCACTCCCCTTCCCCCATCTCGCCTAGTTTAAAGCCCTCCGTACCAGGCTGGCCAATCTGTTGGCAAAGACACGCGTGCCCCGCTTGGTAAGGTGGATCCCATCGCTCCCCATCAGCTGTTGATCTTCAAACAGGGTCCCATGGTCATAGAAACCAAAGCCCTGTTGCCAACACCAGCGGCGCAGCCAGCTGTTAACTTGGAAAACTCGTCTACTCCTCCTCCTGTCCTTTCCCCTCACAGGCAAGATTGAGGAGAAAACCACCTGGGCTCCCAGACCCTTGACCACCATCCCCAGAGCTCTGAAGTCCCGTTTGATGGTTCCCAATTTGCCTTTTGTGTCATTAGCACCCACATGGAAGATCAGCAGAGGGTAGTAGTCCGACGCGTGGACAAGCCTTGGCAGTCTTTCCACAACATCTCTTATTCGAGCCCCTGGCAGGCAGCAAACCTCTCTGGACAAGAGGTCAGGTCGGCAGATAGGTGCCTCTGTCCCCTGCAGCAGGGAGTCACCCACAAAACATACTATAAACAAGTTAGCAGTATTTCATTATTTCCTAAATATTTTCGAGGATACCTTTCAGGACACCTGGACAGCTCCCTGCTTTCACCTGGTTAGTTCACATATGCTAAAAGTAAATTCTGCCTAATGTTTTTCCATCCCTTGCTTTTATAAGGAAAGGGCACGCTTTCCTCACTTTTACAGTTTATATACCTGATATTTCGTGACATTTATTCTACAGTACACCTCATAGGCTAGAAGGTCTGACAATAAAGCATTTGAACATCGCAAGCCTACCTAATCAAAAATCACTGTTTGCAAATACAATGGGAAGTCCAATAACACAACCAGAATCAGTGAACTAGTTGCGACCCAATATATGTTCTAAGATACTTGCTTTATCAGATATATCAGCCTTCTGAAATTAGAAGAGCTTTTAACCAGTTTAAAAGTTTCAGCTTAGTTTCTTTTATCATACCTCTCCATCCTCTTCAGCATTTTGTTGAACATTGCACCATCTTGCTACAGGCTCAGGAACAACCTCCCATTCCTCATCAGCTTGCTTGAGAATATTCACAAACGTTGATTTCCCTGCAGCTGCAAAAAAAGCATGCAGGAAGAACGGCAGTCAAAAACCGATGATACTGTTGTTCTTTAATTATTAGACAAATTTGTCTTCAGAACCCATAAGCTAGGGTCTCCCACACCCAAGTACCTTTAGCTTTATGAAAAGTATGAATCAGAGACCATAGTGCACCACAGACCATCAAGGAATAAAGTCAGAGGCTTTTTTCTTTTTTACAAACATACCACACCAACGTTAAATTTAACAAAAGTCAGAAACGATAGCAAGGCTCAGTCCAGATCAATTATTTAAATTCTATAAAGTTATACTTGCAATTAGAACAACCAATCTTAATTTTTTAAATATACTTAGTGGCCCAATCTCGGTCACAAAGTTGTTACAGCCTTCATATGTTACTATAGACAAAAAAAGAGCATTTAAGAAACATAAAACAAAAATGATGATTTTTCCAATGAAGACCTAGACTTGTGTTACTAGTCAGGTCCTACAGCACAGGAGAGAGTAGTCTGCCACCAGCTGAAACAATGCTTAGCAAATTAAGAGAAATTTAAAGCTCTGAGAGGCTAACCAGTTGGTTATCAATTGCCAGAGCGCACATCAGTGAAGAAACAGAAACCCCTGCAACTCCTGTCTTCAATTTTTATGAGCAGTCTGTTGCCTAAAATATATGGCTCATTATGAATAGTCCATAACTCCCCTCCTCTTCACAACAGCTAGAGAGGCTCCTCTTCTTTACTGAGGAGAGTATTGAATGCTACAAGTTTGACCTGATAGCCTGCATTTAAGCAGGCATTCACAATAAATAAAGGTAGCTGTAGGAGAAGTCTCATCAAGGAGCCGAATGTGTTTTAAGTTGCAACTAAATTAAAAATCATACTAAGAAAAAAAAAACTTTTCGATCTCATCCTTTGAGCATCGTTAATTCTGAAGGGGTTACATTAACGTTTCTTAGCTTATTTCTTGGCCTGTTTGCGCCACACAACTCGCCTAGCTAACTTACATTTCCTAACCTGACTAAAAGCCTATTTGCACCCCCCTCCCCCGCCCACAAACACACCAGGCCTGCGGAAGAATAAAAACAAAAACAAAACAGAACAAAGGCCCTCTTTGCCTGCCGAGTGGAGGAGCCGCGGGGCGGTCCCGGTAAGACAGTGGGACCGGGACCGCGGTCGATCCAACTCACCGATGTTGCCCTCCACAGCAATCTTTTTGATGCTGCCTTCCCGCCTGCCGCGCTTGGGAGGAGTGGCCATGGAGGCGCAGAGCCGCTCTCCGGCAATATGCCTCGAGGAACGGGGGACGCTGCCGCCTCAGCGCGAGGCGGTAACGGCCGTAACGGAAATAACCGTCGCCCCTTCCGCCGCCGCGCTCGCGCCCAGCTCGGCGCCGCGTTCGAATTTGGCGCGCGCAGGCACTGACAGGACAGTGCCCTGACGTCACCGGCAGCGCCGGGGTGCTTAGCCCGCGGCGCCCTGTACGGGTAGCGGCGAGGACCAAACACCTTTTTTAAGGGGGGGGGGGGAGATGGGGTTCGGCCCGGGCGCGAGCGGCGGCGAAACGCGCCCGGACAGCCGCAAAGAGGCGAAAGGGCGCTCGGCCGATTTCCGCGCTGCGGATCGAGGGAGAGTTGCAGAAGGCAAAGCACATCGATCGCTGAGCGCGCTGAACGCCGCCGGAGCCACGCGTGCGACGAGTTGCTCGGTTCTCAGCGCTGAAGGAACAGGCGCGGCGGCGGCGCCAGTCGTGGCGGTCAGCGTTGCCCCCGTCTCTGCCACCCTACAGCATTTGGCTACTGGGCTCCCCTCTACCTTTATCAAGTAGCGGTAAGACAGCAGCAGGAGGGCCTTGACCTTTTTCCATTGCCCATTTCTTGCTTCAGCAAGAAAGAGATGTCTCAACCGTCATTCAGGCAACCACAGGGGATAAAGAGCTCCACTGTACATTTATGTAGAGGAGGACATTGACATATGCACGTACCAAAACACAAAGTGGAGCCAGATCAGACAGAATAACATAGGCCTGCATACTCAGAAAAGACCCATTCTCGCACTGTCACAGAAGTTAACCCCAAGCTCCACCCCAAGGGCCCTCCTCAGGGCTCAGGTGTGTTATTCCCTATTACCCCAGCTCCCTTGACCATGCCAACAACCCCCGCCTGTCAAAAATCAAAGGAAGAGGAGAGCAACGAGGAGACTTGGCTAAACAGGCTGGAGCCTGTTGTCATTCGGTGCCGAAACCCTGTGACGCTCAATCCTATTTTCCTGCAACTCTCACCACCTCCCAGAAAATAATCAGCCACTGGGCTTTAAGTGAGCAGAGTCTCCTTGGTCAGGGGACATCTGTCTAGGCGGATTACAACTGAAATCTTACTTATAATGGCCAGTGCAACGTTCTGTCATCCATACACTTCCATGGACAAAACACGAGAGTCCCAAAAATACATTTACAACCCTGACAAGCGCTAATTCTGCCCGGCAACCTCCTGGCACCTTGGGGGCCCCATCTGACAGTTCCCGACGCAGGAACAGAGGAGGCTGCGAGGCATTTCCATCCTTCACAATAGGCAACCGCCAGCAGCACACGCTTCCCCTAGCAGCGCAGAAGGGGCGACCAAAAGGAAAACGGTGAACAGCAGTTCTTTATGCCTGGACAACGCAATGCGTCGGAGCAGCGGGCGGCAGCAGCTCTGCGCTCTCAAAGCTCAGCACAGAGCCTTTCCAAATTTCTACTGGACAAAATTAAAGCATGACAAAGGCAGCACGTAGCTCACTGAAAGGCTGTGAAATACACTGAAAGACTGTAAAATACAACCATTCAAATTAAAAATCTTCCAGAAATATACCAAAAAAAAACCTTAAATTGGATTTAAAGGCAGTTAAGGCAACTTGTTTAGCAGGTTACTGCTGAAAACATTCAAATCCTTAAAAGGACCGTCCATTTCTTCTTTGACAATGTGTTTCCCAGTCATAGCATCAAAGCATCAAATCTTTTTGGTCCTTGAAGGTCCACGTTACACTGAGAAAAATCCTCCAATCCATAAAACATGTGCTGGCAACAAGGCAGTCACGACCAACACACAACCTTTACGATGCACCAACATTTGGACAGGGGAGCAGGTTTTGTTACACTAGGGACCTACAGCAGCCACCATTTGTGGCTTGGCACCTGCTCCAAGTCGCACAGAAACGTCTAACGCTTGTGTAACTGCGGCATAGTTTGCAACATGCAAAGCGCATACAGTTCCTCACTCTATTTTTAAAGTTATGGTTCGTGATTGAAGTCACATGCGAAGTGGTGGCAGCTGTAAGCGCCGCCCTAGAACTCTTTCTGCACGGTCACTGTTATCAAACGCACAAAAAGCGTGACTATTTGAGGACAGAAATACAGGGAGGACCACACTGCTTCTCATCTGATGGCGAAATCCGCTTTCCAGCTGCAAGAAGCAGATGACTTACCACCCAAACCGTGTCCTGAAGAGTTTATGATGCAACCGGAGCAGCCGAAGGGCAGGAGGAAGGAAGTGCTCTTAGAGGGGCAGATGTGGAAGGGAAGGGAAGAAAACTCCTGGGAGCCGGCCTACTCTGGAGGTCAGGGTCGCGGTGGGCTTTTAAAAGAAAGAGACATCTGCGCCGCTGAGCGTGGCCAAAAGGAGAGTCTGCGCTTTGTGCGAAGTTGGGGCCCTGAAGCAGCGGAGCACTGAGGGCACGGGGCGCCTTCATCGTTGCAGCAAAGCTTTCAAAACCACCCCAGGACAGATGCTGACATTCAGCTAACGCAATACTAAAACTTTCCGTCGGGAATCCCAGACTCAGCTCCGTTTGTATTTTGTAAATTCGGGGCATCAAACAAGGAAATAAAAAGGGTATCAGGTTGTTTTATTGCTATTGTGTCTGCCTGCAATACAAATATTCACACATTCAGACAAGGCATTTACAAAAAAAAATCTAGTTTGTATGTGTAATGTTCTTATGTGTACAATATACAGAAAAAAATCTACAAATAGAAGATAATTTAGAAACAAGTTCAAGAAGAAAAAAAGACACTCATGGTCAAACATAGCTATTTATTTTTTTCCTTATAAACAGCCTTCAGTTTCTTATTGAAAAAAACCTAGAATTTAAATATTTTGTCCCCACATACAACAATCTGTATACATTATTTACATCTCTCAAATAAACATGTTGCAGATTCTCAGACATTCAACTTTTTTTTTTTTTTTTTTTTAAATCAAAAGCTGTTTTGATTTAAAACTAAAAATACCAATCAGTGACTACAAACTGAAGCAATATTGGCACAGTTAGCTTACAGTAAGGGTTCTCATCTCGCGTTTCAAACTTTACACCTTATTTTCTCCCATCTGTTTTAAGATTCTAAAGGAGGAGGAAAGGTTAGTGTTGCTTTTAGAGTATCTTTTTTGCCTTTAGAAACAGCTTTTTATTCAAACCTCATTCATTGTTACTGCATATCAAGGTATGTGCTTCTGCGGTATTAAGCAACACGATTTCAGCATACGGAAGTAGTAAAACAGCAGTGAAAATAAGCGTTCCCCCCGCGACATGTCTCTGAAAAATGTCAGAAGTTGTAAACGTACAAAAATAATGAGTATAGTTTAGTGGCTATAAAAATTAATTTCCCCTAAAAATACAATATTCTATGAACAATTGAGGGAGTTTGTTCCTAAAACAAAAATGTAATTTGATATTTAACTAGACTGCAGTCTTAACCTGGTTAAGAGGAAATCATAAGACAAGCAGGAAAATAAGAGGTTTTTACGCTTAGAATGACCAATGCTAGTCTCATAAGGTAAAGCATCCAGGAAAAGACGACAGGCAATCGTAAAACTGCTAGTGGTTTTAGTAAGCGCAGTTTGGAAAAACCTGACTGATGTTAGCGATGAAGGAAACAAGATTCAGAATAGCAGTGAGTCTTCTAAAGAAAGAAAAGCAAGGAGTCTGTACTCACACTGCAGCTTTGTAAGTAGTCCAGCTGACAGTGGGTGTTTTATATACAGTAATACAGCACTCTGGTAGGTAGGAAGGGGGAGAGGCTGGCAAGAAAAAAGAAAATTATCCAAAAGGATGCGTTTTTCAAGAAAACTGTGTGTGGCGATTCAAAAGGGCAGGAATGAGAAACAGGAAGGAACAATCTGAAAGGTAAGTGAGGTCAATAGCAGCAAATAGGTACCTTACCTGTTAAAGGAGTGTCAGGGAGATTGGGAGAGTGTTCAGTTCCTAAATACTGAAAAAGGACAGCGCTTGTCTATCTTGTATCTTAAAGTAAAAGCAAAAGTTCAAAATTCTACATTGCATAGTAAGCAGTAAAAGAAACTTGATACTTGCAGAGGGGCTACCTGCCCCTTGAAAATTGTTTTCTCCCCTCATCTACCATCGAGCTACCCGCAACAGCGGAACGTGGCGGTTTTTCGTTTCGTTTTGTTTTTGTCCTATTTGCACAATTAACTCGGATCCCTGACTTGGATAAGAACTACTTGAAAAACAATTACAGTTTCTGTGAGCGGAGTTTATCCGCGCAGCCTGAACAGTGTCAACACTGGCAAAGATGGCAAAACTTGAGTAATTTAACAGCGTTTGCCCTATCCCGTCTCGAGGTAGATGACCTCCTGAAGCTACCACCCGAAGCACTGACAAGGTCAAAGACGGTGGTAGCTGAAAAACACCCCAAACCACAGAACTTCAAGACCTCATTACACCAGAAGGCCTTAACCAGCACTGACAGGCCAGCCAGGTTTTAAACCTCATCAGCGCGTTCTGCTCCCGCTGACTACGCAGCCATAAAGCTTTTGTAGCACAAAGCTCATGACACGTAACAGAGAGTCCGCTTAACACAGGCTTAGAGCAGCGTGGGTTCTGTCCATGGTTTCTATCTCTGGGTTTTATTTGGGGAGGGGGGAGGTCCTCCCCACCCTCCCTCCAACAAATGCACTGTTTTATAAACACATTCACTAGATCCAGATTCAGTTTGTAAAACATGGCAACTTTTGTTTAGTATTTTAACGTGCCCTTACTTCAAAAGTGTAAACACACATGAACTTCTGGTCCCACATCTTTTTGAAGAAAGAAAAAAAAAAAAAAATCAAAAGCTGCAAATATAAACAGCACAGGGATACTGAATCCCAAACACTGCATACATATCTTTCATGTTGTTATTTTCAAGTGTATAATTAAACAATGTGTTCGTACAGCTGTCAGGCAAATCACGATCTCCAAGCTTTTATTACATGTCTAGAAACTATTCGGTAAAAATGTTTTCTACCACCAGATTCTAAACACAAAAAACACACTACCCATGTAAGACTCGTATTTTACACAATACATTCTAATCCTGAACTGCAGCAGATGCCTTTGAATTTCTAGAGTTTGCTGTAAAAAAAAAAAAAATAATAATAATAATAAAAAAATTATCCAGAGCAGAGGTATGAGAACAGCCAATGCACTGGTATCATAGCAAATCCTCACTCCTAAATCATCTTCTTTTGAATACTTACTGGTACATGGCACCAAACCAACCAGAACAATTTAACTCTAACGGAGGAGATCTCCTATTTAGCACCTTGGCGCAGACTTACGCCACTCTCACTCTCATGTCTCGTCGCGGTGCGGGAACACGAGCTAGCTCTACAGCTAGTTAAAATGTTCTCCTCCAGTAAGCACACTCAGCACAGTGAACATACCTACACGGTCCCCTGAGCAGTACTGAATCAACTCAGCAAAAGAACTGGATATGAAGGTCAATAGTGTTTTTAATACCTAACTGCATCTGCAGCATTACCATGCCTCTGTAGCTGGAAGCTTATCAAACGTTTTTCAGGTATGAAGTACGCATAAAAGCTCGTGTGTGCAAGATTAAGTTCTTAAATTCAGCTTCCTGCCTAGCTGAAGTCTGTTTAAAATAGTACAGTTCAAATTCAGGAGCTAAGCTGCTTTTACATAGTCAGATGGATGTTACCCGCTCCTGCGGTTCTGGAGAGGCACTTGTCTCCCACATTTTTTAGCCGTGACCTAGAAGACTCCTCCAACCCTCTGCCCCGAGCTAGCATCACTATTCTATATTGGCAAGGCTAGCCTTACCTAGCCATGTCCAGACCAGATGTCAGGCTTGCTACTCCGTTAAAAACAATCCAGCAGTTGCAAAGAAATCATGAACGATGCACATGGTCCCTACAGGTGCTGCATTCCCAGTTGTCTTGCTTAACATATCATAGAGCACATTAGAAGGGTAGTGTGTGCTAGAGGAACTCTTTTTCTCCGGCTATTAAGCAGGACAGGGGAGGTACTTGCTCAATCCCTTATCGGGATATTCTGCCCATGGGAGCTAGTTGCTTCCTTATCACCGCATTACTCAATTCCCGTCAGCAGCATTTAGATGTTCTGCTGCTGACTGACTCCTCCATTGGCCAACAGAACTTCCAGGGGAAGTTAAGTGTTTGCCAATGAAGAGAGCCTATGTCCAACAAATACTAGGACTGGCAAAAGCATTGGGGTGAGTACCACAGTCCTAGGGGACTTGCCAAAGTAACGGAAATGTGTTTGTGCTTCTTGTTTGCTTCTGTCTTTAATGTTCTCATGGCTTGCGCATCTTTTTCCACCTCGACTCCCTAAAGAGGTAACAGGTATCGGGCATCTCCCCTCTTTTCTTCCCCCTCGTGCATATAAAAGGGAGAGTCAAGATCCTTACCAGCTGAGAAGGGATAAGACTTTACTCTGACTTTTTAAAACTGAGAGTTCGTTAAAACATTTGAGGGAAGCAGTCTTTGCATCATAAGTTTGACCCACCCGGTCCTTCCCATGTGGACTGTGGACCATTCTCTAGTTCAATACTGGATTTTCACAACTGTGCTCAAGTCTGGTAAGAAACAAAGAGACAGAAGACGTAATAAAAAATTCAACTGCTTCTCCTGCTGGACTAGGAAATTAACTCAATTGAAGAATAATATTGTTCTTAAAATAAGCTAGAGATTATTTTGGAATAAGGCATTTTAATTCAAAATAGTGATTCTACTCTCCAAAATTAACATATGTTTACTACTATGCTTCTATATTGATTAGCTGGCTATATCAACGGTCACTTGCAAGTTTTGCAGGCTATTTGCACAGTATTTTATTTCCCACTCAATCTTAACATACTCAGTCAAGCAGAGATGCACAAAATGTAAGCTCAACTGTTCTGTCACATCCTAACCTTGGTTTCAACTGTGAATTTTTGAGATTCAAGAGTCAATCTACATTAGACCGCGTACGTAGATCAGTTTACGTCTTTGCATCATACAGACCTAAAAGTGGTCATCTCGATCTAGGCAAGCCTGGCAATGTTAACCATCTAGTGTATTATCATCGGGCAACTAGTGACACCACTGGATAGCACACTGCAAAACCTAATACAGATTTCTTTGAATCCAAAATACAACAGCTGTGACAAGATCCACAAATGAACAAGAGGAAGTCCTAGGGGTTTTGGCAAAGAGAAACCCGATTCTGATAGAGTTGTAGCAAACATTTTCAAGCCATAGTCTCCGATCTTCCAGAAGATGGCTTGTCACGGACTTCTATTCTCCTCTCTTCTGGGTTGAGGAAACACAGGGCTAGAAAGGCAAAGAGACTACCTGAAGTGGTGGAAGGACCCATTTTGATTATGCTTTCTCAGAAACAAGAGAGGCGCTTACCTAATGACAAACCACAAAAAAACTCACCAGTATGTTCCTACTGTTTTTCCCTGCTGTAGTTGCCTCGTAGATGCGCTGCAGTTTTAAATGGGAGAGAACACTACTGCGCTAATATAAGTCCAAAGTGGTCCAAGAAATCACCTTCCCTATCACAGAAAACACTGGCCACTAGAGCTCCATCACAGAGCTGGACATCTTATTCCTCGCTTACAAACATCATCTCACTAGCTATTTTTCAAGCCAGGTCTTTCTTCGTATCACTCCAGTGTAGTTTTAACACTGAATATTTCCCTTAACTGTATTTGTGCAAACTGATGGGTATTTGGCAAACGCTAGGAAACTTTACAAAAGTGACTGACCCAAGTTGATGCTTCCCTGTTAAAAAAAAAAAAAAAAAAAAAAAAAAAAAAAAAAGGAGCAACTGAAATGCCAAAAACAGTGCAATAGACATATATAACCCTTTGCTAAGCCCAGGCTCTCTGTAAGTTTGACCCCACCTTCATCGTTTTGATTTGGTGACTAGAATTTCACTATCGCTTTTCTCTTTAAGAAATACCTAGCTTTGAAAAATTCTATATTAATCTCTCTAAAAAAATAAGACAAATATTTGTATTAAAAGCTGGAGATCATTGATTTAAGATATGGCTTTTTTTAGTGTCAGCATATATAAATTTTTCTAAAACAAGTATCAGTAAGTGTCCTGGGTGTTAGTTCATATCTTCTGTTTCCAGCAATGTTCAGTATTGTATGTGCTTTGCACCTCAGAAGCGAGTCTGCCAAGGCACTTAGAGAATGTAAGCAAGTCTTCTAGGGACTTCGTGAGAATGGGCTACCATTGACACAACACAGAACCCATCCACCAGCAGAGTCAATCCCCCAGCCAAGCATATTTCCTTTATAAACACTCAGCACCTGCTAAAAATCCACAACGAATAACGACAATCAAAAAAAAAAGGCTATTTACTGCGTGTCACTAACAGACAAAAGATTTCCCCTAATAAAAGCACAGAAAGTAGAGCTTGGCTGTCAGTAATAACAGCACAAGTTTTTGTTTTGTCTTGTTTCTAAAAAACAAATGAACAAAAAACAAATACCACACGCTCGCTTAAAGAAACAAGTGACTTGAAGAAATCCTCTTCCTTTTATCTGTCCTTAGAGGTGAGTTTTTCAATCAATTCCTGAAGCGGTGCAAGCTCTCTTCTATCAATAAGGTTGAATTCCTGTAAAAAGGATGACAAGACAGACATACATACACATAGCGTTTTATTTGCGCAACTCAAGTGAGAAGTCTTATTTAGACAGAGGTCAATTGGCAGTAAGCTCTTCAAGTCCAGGCTTAGCCACTAGAGCAGCCTCTGTCTGCCTGCTATTATCTGTATGGCAAAGTTCAAACCGCCTGAAGCTTTGTCCTCAATTCAAGGGAGGAAACGTGCAAGGAAGACGCGCTTTGTTGGCGCGGTGGGGGAAGGAAGGAGTGTTGCTTTTGAGCCAACACACTCTTTTCAATGTGGTTTCAGATGCTATCCTCCCTCTCTCATTTGTTATGAACTACACATGTTACGTGTTCTATGTAATTACATAAATACGTTCCATTTAATTATTTGGTAGTGAACATACATACTTTGTTGAAACCAACTTTTCAGCTCCATGGATGCCCTAGCAGTAAACATAGACACAAATAGAATGAGACACAGTTGGGTCTTGCCAGTTGTCCACACTCATACAAACTCATCAGCTGTTTAGAACCTTAACAGGTGTTATTTTGATATACTACTTTTTCCACGACAAAACCAAAACCCTAATGTTCCTGCCAAACTTACCTGAACAAAAAATATAAAGTGCTTGAAAGAAGTGTTAAGATGTGCCTCTTCCTGTAGCTGGATCACTGGATCAAAGTGCTGGTGATAAATGTGAGCATAAACTCTGAAGAGGCGCTTTAAAATTGTCTTTGCCACTGACATGAAATTCTTTGGGAAAGGGACACCTAGAAACAACAAAACCAATGGCATATTTTTAAACGCACGTGCCAGGTTCCTATATTTTGAAAGACATTATAAGCCAACCCTGTCTCTTGCCCAAGGGCTGTTTCTTTTCACTCAACAGTTTGGCTGCTCACACAACATAGACCTAAGCACAATGGCAAGCTTATTAGAAGACCAGGAAAGGCGTTTTCCCTCCCTTCAGTAGCCCAGTGCCTCCTGAATTCGCTCCAAGATGAACTGGATTACACTTCTATGTTGAACCCACCTGGCTTCAGCTTCCAGCTGCTGAACATCACTATGCCTTAGCACACTTCCCTGGAGAACCTTCTCTGATCGAGACTCTTCTTCCCATAGGGCCTCTAGCAGTGGGATTCAGATGCCCAAAGACAGGCATCTAATGCCGTTAGTGACGCCCTCAGTATCTGCCTGGCCTCTGACTGCCGGTGCAGAAAAGCAGAGGTCGCCTGCAGGCTCTGATCTGCACTGCTGGTCCTGCGTAGGTGTCCGAGATATCAAGGGTACGTCAGTGGCAGCAGATACTCTTGTGTAGGTAACGGAAAGCCATCACAAAGCCATCACCTGCATCGCAAAAATGCTCTCTTCCAGCTGTCTCGTGCTCACTGAAGAGATACTTATCACCCTTCTGCTCATCACCATCCCTCAGCCAGAGGCTTTCTTACCCGCCTCTTGAAATGCTTCAAAACATGCTCCTATCAGTCATTTTAGTGAAAACGACCCAGGACAGCTAAAATCAGTTTCAATCAGTTTGCCAGCGCATGAGTTTTGATTAAAACTGTTCAGGGAAGAGCACCCAGCCACTGGTGACAACGGTCTCTAACTGACAAATCCACAGGCTAAAAAAAGACACGTATTAACCACCTAAATAGTTTGAACCTTTTTAGCTTCCCATTATGTAGCAGGTTTCCCAATCAGCTTAGCTCTTTCACAGTTTTTCCAATTGCTGAAGGCCTATCTGAAGGTCAAGAGGCCAAAGCCGAATGCTGTAAGCCCGTCACGACGTCACTAATGCTTTAAAACACTAGCGATAAAATTTGCTTACTCCTGCTTCAGTTTGCCACGCTTGCATGTACATCACATTTCCTTCACTGGCTATTGTATCACACGGGAAGTTAATATTTAGTTGGTTAGCCACTGTGACCTTTTAAGTCCCTTTCTGAATCGCTGCCTTTCAAAATATATCCCACACACCATTCTATGGAAAGAAAAAACTAACCTCACAGAAGTATAAGCTGCAAAGAAAGATCAAGTCCTCACGTAGTCTTTTGGGCACAACTTTAACACAAACTATCACAATTTAATATCGTTCCTGTTAGCAACATCACTTCTTCCCAAACGAACCAGCCTCCCCTGCATCTCCGTTTACTCCAAGTAAAAACAAAAGCCACTTGATTCTGACAGGTGGCCCTGCTTCTCTGAATAGGCTTATTGAAAATGTGTCAAATGCTTCAGAAACTCTTCACAAAATACAAGCAATCAAGAAATCTCCCTTCCTTTTTCCACAATGGATCATAAGCCTATGAGTAGCAGCACTGTACTGGAAAACTGCCAGTTAGAAGCTTTAGAACAAATAGTCCTTCATGCCTCTAGAAGCAGGAATTTTCTTCTTGTCATTTCAGAACTGGTGGTGATCTTCCTCGTTTATGTAGGAAATCTCCTTAAAAATACACATCTTCCATTTGCATTTGAGAAGATGAAAAAACATGCATTTAGGATCAAAGATGCAATTCTGCTTCCTTGGAGGTAAGTAAAGCCTAAGAGAAGCGCCCCATCAGGGGTGAGCATCTTTTCTGCATCAAAACCCTGTGACTTAGCACCAATTTACTGCTTACAAGACGTTGATAACCTATTTCTAGGCGAACAAACCACTTTTCAAAATTAAAAAAAAAAAAATCATTTGATCAAAAAGGTCAGTTATTTAATAGAAACAATACTTCCTACATTCCGAAATGTGATGGATTTTCATTAAGAGTATTAACGTATGGATCAGAGCTCATATGCTAGCACATAAAATTTATCTTAACAGATCAAAGTGCCTTTCTATATATAACGTAGCCTTTCACAGTTGTCCTACTTCAATCAGACATTAGGAGACCTTTCGATGCTACAAGACTTCAATATTTCTGTACAACTGTAATCCAAATACATTGTTTGATTTTACTTATTTACTTTACCTATTTTAGATGGAAATAGCGTTTCATCATCCAGTTGATCCTGGACCCAAGTCATCAGGTAATCAATGTACTTTGGTGCAGAGCACTTAATTGGTTTCTTTATGTTTGTCCCATCTGCCCAGTGGTACTCGTATCTGGGTTGGGACGACAACAACAAGACATTTCTTAACACAAGTGAATCACACATATAAAGGCCTGGAAAGTTCCTCTTCCTGCTCCACGCCCCTTACTCCCACGTCCTCCCACAGCCCTTCCTTGAAGCAAAGGTCCTGATGTTCCTGAGTCACCTGCAACTGCTCTGTACCCCTTACCCCCCTCTCCCCCAATCTGACTCTAGCTGTCCTCTCTTCTGTAGCCTGTGAAGGCCTTCCAAAAATACTTCTTCCTTTCTAGGCACAAGACTCATTCATCCTTGGTTCTAATGCACTTGAGAAAACATATGAGGCAACCTGCAGTCAAAATATCCCTATACATCAAAAAGCTGCTGTAGGATTAGGTTTCCAACACTTACACAGAGCGCTTTTCCTTGAAAAAGGCTACAGCTACTTACTCTTTTTTTTTTTTTTTCTCCTTTAAAAGACAACCTGTTGAAGTTGAACATCAAAAAGTTTACGTTGCATTCTCCTACAAGTTAAAGCTAAACTCCAGGGCTCAAATTGGTGAAGGCATCTGACCCGTTTCCCAGGTGAGCTGATCCATGCCTATGCTCCCCAAGTACACTTTGTTCACCAAGTCAGCCCTAGCAACGGGGTTTTCTTTGACTCCATTTGCAGAGATCTGCAAAGCGCGGAGCAATACTCAACAGCTGCACCAGGTGCCAGCCAGACACATCAGGCCCCCAACATCTATGGAAATTCTTTAAACTTGAAAATGTTCGTACAGATTTTGCATAACTGAAGACGAAACTACACTGCTTCTTGTCAGAGACCCCAAATTACCGTCGTGCCGAAGACATGGAAAAAATGCAGAGATATGTTAATACTAAGTAACACTATTACAAAACTGGAAGCTGGTAAGAAATGCATTTCAGCTGATAGTTAGAAGAAAGCTTCTAAATTCAATAGTCTTCCTTAAAAAAAAATGTTCATATCTGAGGGTTTGGCACTGCCATCCAACGCATAGATGAAACACACGCGCAGAAAACCCTTTCCCATTTATACCACTGACCCACTGGATAGCTGTAGGCCAGCAGATTTCAGCATCACTCGTTTTACAGTTACCGTTTTAACTTCAGGTAAGAGCCATGGAAAACCATATTAAGCATTACCCCCATGAATGTGCAAACACACAGAAAAAAAGTCTTCATGAAATTAAAATGGAGCAGATTTATTGACTGGCTTGGGGATAGCAATTCCACCTAAGTAAAGGCACAAGAGAAGATGGCTGACCTTGAGAACAGGTAGCTTAAAACAAATGAAAGAAAACAAAACACCAAAAAAGTCCCCACATATTTAACACTGGGAATCTGACAGTATCAGCTTTCCAGTGAACCACTGTTTCTTCCTACTTCTTGCCAAGTACAAATGCACAGACCTTAATATTCCTTGCCAGTCCTTAACATCCGAGCAGTTTCTTCTCATTAGGCCAGAGCTGTGCACAGCCATCCCTTCGATCTGAAAACAGCATCATTTCCCACGTCTGTTTTAAATCAGCCAGCCTTGTTCAGCCAACCAGCCAAAGAACGTTGTTGAAGAAAGACTATCCGTGGGGTGAGCACGCTGCCAAGCCAGAAGCCAAAAGGACTGCTGAGCTTTGCAGCTCTGAAATCCTCCTCGAAAAACTAATGAGCGACGGTTCAGGCTAGCAGCAATACTCCTCTCAAAAACGAGGACAGTGCTGTCAGCTCAAGCAGTCGTGCTCTTACAGGAAACATTCCTGCCTAGTCTACAAGCGCTAGCTAAATTCTTTTTAAGAGAATTCAAAGAGATGTTATCAACAGCTAATATTTGTTCTTTTCATGGGGGAATAGCTTGCTTTATTTGATTTTTGCTTCTTTTTACTTCTTAGTATAGAGCATTTGGGCTGTGAACGTCGCAATTGGAACTTTCCACTGCTACCTGCAATTAATATTATGAGGACATTTGTAAAGCTCTTCTACTTTAAAAGACTGTACAGACCATTTGACATGAGCCACGTGAACCATTTCTGATCAAATGTGGCTCAAAATTTTGTTCAAAACATTCAGCTGTTTTGTCAGAACAATAACTGGGAGAACATTTTCACAATAAACAAGAGTGATCAGCATGCGCTGCTAACAATGGCATAAAGATACCATTTTTATAACGGAATCAAATTAGAGGGTCTGAAAGCCTTTTAAAATTGAATATAAAGCAACATTCAGAGATTCCATACACATCGGAGGGGAAAAAAAATCCACTATATCTCAAGCTTGTGAGCAAACACCTCCATCTCTGGTAACAGGAAAAAAAATTTGCCTTATCGTTATACGGCACCCCAGTGGGGAAAATATATTGTGAACCACCTCTGCTGATCAGTAGATTTTTTTTATGGGCAAAATAACGTGTGAGGGATAGGGCAATGAATACATGGTTTGCATGAACAAGTGGGGGGGGGGAAGCTAGGAATCCCTAATGATGCTGGCAGAATTCTCTAGTATTAATAAACATAAGTTATTTGACAACTTTAAACAGAAAATCCAGCTATGCTTCTGACACTAGAAAATATCCCTAAGTACAGAGGATCACAGGACCAGCTCCTTCTACCATGCAATTCAATGCAGAAATGAAGAAAAATAGCTTGAGTAAAATTAAAGCCATTACTTTGCCAAACAGCAATAAAACTCAGTGGCTCAGTAATGCCTTTTAAAGGATCCTAGGACATATACTTGGAACTATCATCTTCAAACCTCAGCAAAATGGTATTTAATTGGACAGGTAACAAATATCATGTTCTGCTTTGTCCCTCTCGGTCAAGTGACACAGGCGCAAAGTGGATTGTCACAAAAAGGCAAAGGATCGATAGCGCTGAGACACATAAGGTATTTCAAGGATCTGGGGAGTTGTTGGGTTTGGGGGGGGATTTTTGGCTACAGAAACAGTGGGCAGAAGACAACATATTTACATTCAACCATACTATATTAGGCTCACGTAGGATTTATGGGAGCCATCCACTTCTGAATGTCAGGCTATTCTTATTCAAACGTTTAAATACAGACGCACTGAGCACCTACAAGCCTTAGGAAAGTCAAAAGGGATCTCACCAACACCGAAAGTGAACTTGGATTTTAGAGCCTCAGTTCAGACCTCCAGCCTGGAACAACGCAGAAGCTACGTCCTTCCTTTGTATTCTTATTGAAAACTTACAATCAAGGAGAACAATAAAGGAAGCACCCTCCACTCCATACTAGCCAATAAGCATATTATTTTTATGCAGGTTCTCAGCTTTTTATCGTGCCTATTCCACTGATGGTGATGCTACAACTATTAAAAAACAATGAGAAGCGGTAACCAACTAGGGCTTGTTTGGCTAAAAAATGGTTTGTTTTTGCTGAAGAAATGGAACATTACCATGATAAAGCCTATGTCTGAAGCACAACTAAAATTTTTTTTTCTTTTTTTTTTTTTAGCTGTTAAGGCAATGAGCTCTGCAGTGGGAGAGAGAGCTGTGTTCTTGAACTTTATATCAATCATTAACTCGTTCAAGGTACTAACACCTTGTTAAAGGCTAATTCAACAATCCTTTCAACAAAGGCTAGTCCAACAGAAATCTAAGCGAGCCCGCCGCGCACACGCTGTTTAATGTTAGCAGGAAGGCCAAGATGGCTTTTAGTTTTCATTTTATTATTCCTGACTTAAAAGCAGGGTTCGGCTCCCGACCGCCCATCCAGGCCAGGAAGCTACCTGCCTCAGCTAAGCCCTTCTTTTCAAGATCGCTACTGAAAGAATCAGGGAGCCTGGGTAGCAGCTATACAGCCCACACGTTTGCTTCTTCTCAAAGGTAGCCGTTTAAAGAAGGTAGCTCTCCTTGCATCAAAAACGACACAAAACACCCATGCATGAACCCAGACAATCTGTCCATTGCAAAGGGCTAATTTATTCTTTTAAACAGGTTTTGAACACAAAACACCAGTACCAGGCAGTGGATACAGGAAGCATCATGCCTAAACTCTGGTTACCCTCCCACGCAAACAGTCTGCTTTAGTTTTTCCATAGACTGCTATGAAGTTTGTGATGGTGCCATAACGAGTGTCAAACCACTATGTGCACAGCAGCAGCTTACGACCCTTTTTCAATATAGAGACCATAAGCATTTTTCCAGCGGAAACGTGTAGCTCTACACTGTGAATTTAAACGTAGCTCTAAGTTTGCTTTACGTACCCCAAACACTGAGTTATTAAAAGAAAAGTGGATGAAATTATACTGGAAGGCAAAAAACTTCACAGGACTTGAATTGCACAGAAAGAAATATCAAATCAGACTTCAGAGCAAGAGCGCTTGCTGCTTTCAGTTCGCCCTAGTTACTCATATTACTGCTGCCTAACTTGTTTCAAACCGAAACGACCTTATCATTTGGTTCAGCTAAACCATACCCTCTTGTTTGAAGTGGATGAGGACGCAGTAACAGTTGCTGCTCAGCCTAGAAGCACTAGAGAGCACCAAAAAAATCAATGCCCTTTCCACTGGTACAGCTGGAGCCAGAAGAGAACAGGAAAGAGGGACAAGAAACGGAAGAATTCTGCAAGTATCAGTACTTCCATAATTTTTCCAGAAATACTTCTAAGAAAATTTTGCAGGACCACTTTAACTTAAAGAATGGCCACACTCACCTAACCTAAACATACAGTCAGTGCTCTGCTGCTAGCCATGGCCAGCCTCCCAAGTCACCCGGTCCTGAGCCTGTCTAGCCCTGGTCCCTCACGCACACGCACACACACTTCTTACCCATCTTTCACAGAACCCATCCCCGAGCACAGGTGGGGCCTGCACAGTTTGGGGAATGTTCTCCAAACGCTAGGCACAATGTCATCTAACCAAAAGCTCTACAGAATGCATTTCCTGGACTACAGTGTCTCCTTTCTACGCGCTCCATAATTATTTGAGTATTAGATCAACTTCTGTCAATGGTTACAGGCCCCTTGGGAGAGAAATAAATTGTTTAGATGGGCAAACAGATGGCTACACCTTTAATTAAACTCAGCCCCCAAGTAACTGCCTCTCCTCAGACAAACAATAAAGCAAACAGATACTTTCACCATCTTTCTTAGCAAGTAAGAGTCCGTTCTGCATTCTGAAGCGCAAAGCGGGCAATGGGCTATGTTATTGCACAAGCTTTTCCCAAAGTTCTTTTGTATAATAGCAAACTGTTCGTTAGTTCTTTTGTATTTTGCCCCTTGCGTGGTTTGCAGCAGCAGGTGTGCCTGCCCACACTGGCTTTGGCATTCAGCAGCATCCGCTGTTACTCAAGGAACATAACGCCAAAGCTTTTCTTCATCTGCCTTGCTGCTTGAACCCTGCAGAGCTGGTAGTCCCTCTGCCTCCCAAGCTCTCCTTCGCAGCAGCGCCCTGTTGCCCTTCCTCAGCCCCACACCTCGCTGGCTGGGAATTCTGACTTCAGGCAGTAACAACAAGTTTCATTTTAAGGGAGGAAGGAGCAGAGGAGGGGATTGTTTTTCCTTCTTTACTGCTTATTTAAGATTCTAAGGTAGCTTAAAAGGAAGCAGTGCCCTCTCTCTCCACTCACTCAGAAATGCAGGTATTTTCCACTTTGGAAAACACAAAGCAGCTGGAGAGCGAGCAACAACAGAAACGTTCAGTATTTGTACAAAAGTATAAACAAGAATCAAGGAAGTGAAACTTATTAACGACAGCGTAGGGGATTTTTATTCAAACTGCTCGAAACTGTAGCTAAGTTTCTTTTTATAATATCTACTGGAACACCTAAAAAAGGTTTTCGATCACGCTAAATGCGCACTCGCAGATAAAAGCTTCAAATTTGTATTTAGGAAGCCCTCAGTAACACATCTGAACACAAGTAAGAGAACAATTTTGACAGTCACGCTATTTCCCAGGCTAAATCAAGTAAGAGAGAACCCTTCCCTTCTCCACTTTCTTGCAAAGCTTCAAGCTTTTTTCCTTCCTTAGGGAACAAGAAAAGGCACCCTTTCCACCCACAGAAGTTACCTAATATTCAGCATTCAAAGAACTGAGCTAGTCTCCAGTTTTCAAAATGTAGGGTAATCTCAAGTGTTACACGTTCTCAAGGATGTGTAATCAATAATCTTACTTTGGGCCAGCAGACATCACGGGGCAACTCTCCTCTGTGCAGAAGTCTGTAATGGTTCCATACAGCATATTGATCTGGTTGAAGAAGTCGACAGCTGTAAAGCATTTAAAACATCAATTATCACTCCGCAGGGTAACTGCAATGCAAGCTTTCTGCAGCTTCAACTGCAAAACACACAGCGCTAAAGAGAGGTCTGGATTTTTTTTTCTTTTAAATGATAAAACCTCTTTGTTGTTGCTTTTTAAGATATATTATATAGGAAACATGGAACATGACCAGCAACTAACTTCCTTGAACGTTTTCTGGCAAGAGCTATTGCACTTTTCACTGTAGCAAAACCTTTATTTCAGAGGGAAAGAGAAAGCCAACTTATTTCCTCTTCCAAATGCTGGGTGCATTTTATTAGAATCCCAGGTTTTACTGGTAAGTTTATAATGAAACAAAGATTTTTCAAGTGTAAACTTCCCACGCAGAGAATACTGTTACTTATTGGCCGACCCCAATGTCCCTCAGGCCTCATAGCCCAAAAAACTATCTTTCCAAAAAATGCTTATGCTACATTAAAACACTATAAACACGGAGGGGGGAAGGGTGTATAGAAGGCATGACATAGTGTCGAGTGAATTCTGTTCCTCAGATTGTCAATTCATTACCACAAATCACCAGTTAGTCCACGACGTTTCCTCATTTAAAAACTATCCTTTGAGTTGCCTTTCGGATTTTTTTTGCTTCGGTTTTATTATATGCTTGGGAAAATAGTTCTCTTAGCCGAAGTTTTTTTTCCGGTGCTCTTTACTGAAACCTATAGAAAATTACAGCTGTGCTCTAATGAAAAGGTCGACATCCTGAATTCCAGCATGAGCAGATACCACGTACCGTGAAAAGAACTACAGTTGCAATACTAAATTAAAACACTTAATATATCTAAGTATTCCCGCAGTTCCTACTACTTCAAATGGGAGTTTGAGTGCTTAGAATAGCTTTTGAAAAGCAAGGCTCTTCTTCAATAACCTAATGGTACGCTTGATTTTTAGGAACTGTGACCACTGTAAACAATTTATAAAGATCAGCTTTATCTCCCCTTAATGAATGCTCCTCCTTGCAACTGCTGGGAAGCACAGAGCACTACCAAGGTATCAATATATCGGTATTACCACTTCAAAACTTCTTTCAAACGATGCATGTCACAGGTGAAATTTAAAAAGGGACCAATATGAAGCACCTAGTAAGTAAAATTTAAACTAGGCAGGGTTAAATTCTGACCACAAAGTAAATGGCTCCAGAATAACAGTTGCACTAAAGATTCTTATTTCCCTTATGCTAGAATAAACAGCTGCTGCAACTTCTGCTTCTGCATGAACCCAAGTAATAAAAACAGACAAGAACTTAAGGCTCGTAGGACTGGCTTTAGCGCCCCTGTTTGTTTATTTTTATGCATGGATGAAATTTAGCAATCGAAGGAACACCCAGATCAAGTGTTGTGGAATCCAACTCCTCCTATTTACCCAAAGTGCTTCACAAATTTAACTACTACACCAACATACCCTCAGGCTGAAAGGGACTATATATAATGTAAAAACGGGGTGGATGTCCTAACGCCCAGTTCACACTACATAGCTTCTTACTCTTAAGAGCACTGGGCCTGCCACCTCTGACAACGGCCTGTGCAAAACACCTCTCGACTAGCTTCATTTGGCAGTCGCGTCCGCGAGGCTAGTCCTGGTGGTGAGGAACTGGCGCACCGTTTGTCTGAGCTTGCAACATGGCATATTCTCATACAATCAGTCCGCAGGACACTGGAATTAACAGCAGCAACGCACTCGTCCCCATCTGGTGCCAAGCTATAGGAAAGCCAGTGCTGTGGCTGAGACAGAGCAGTCAAAACCATCTTGCATTACTCGGTAGCTAACCCAAATTCGGTGCTCTTTACTTAAACCTACAGAAAATTACAGCTGCGCTCTAATGAAAAGGAGGTCGACATCCTGAATTCCAGCACGAACAGATACCACGTACCGTGAAAAGAACCAAACTGATGAAAAGAAAGGGATAAACACTTTACCTCCCCTCACTGATTTTTCAAGAGAATAAACATCAAAGACCACACGCACCTGATGGCGGCAAACTATTGTTCAGCAGATGCAGGATACAAGATACACCTGCGTCATGACACTTTCCAGGTATCAAAAAAGGGAAGCAAATAAAAACTGGTAGGGCCTACATCTAGCGCAGTTCATCTCCCGCAATAAACTTCTTTTTTCCCCAAGCAGAAAAGCAACAGCAGAAAATAGCAAAACAAAACAGGGAACGGTTGACAAAAAAGCTACAGAGGATGAGGACCGTTAAAGCTCATTTGGGTGGGCAGCGGAGCATTTACCATTGTAAACACAGGAAGAAGTGCTTATGTACTGCCCTTATTTCTTAAGTGTACAGAAGAACTGTTAATTGAGTTTCCATTCCCCACTCCCAGAAGAAACCACAGCCCAATATTTGCCTCAAGGCAAGTACGTTCAAAAAACCCACACAGACTTTGACAAGATGACTGATTATTGCGAAGCCCACTCTTGCAAGCCTCTAAAGAGCATGAGGCATACCACCCATCTGCCCAAGCTAGCGGAGTCTGACAAATATGAAAAACACAGGCACCTCCTTTCCAAAATCTGTAATGCAGTACAGTGCCTGCGTGCATTTTCATTTCTTCTTTTTACTCATGGTTCTAAAGTTTGTAGGGTTTAGTTTAGTTTAGTTTTTTTTTTAAGTGCTTTTCTACTTGGAGAAGTACATGCTGGTGTTTAAGCAAGAATCCCATTTCTACCCCCAAATACGTCTTTGTTTTCCAGACACTTTCACCTTTATCAATTATAAAGAAATAGGGGCGCTCTATTTCTCAAGTTGTTGTTAACAGTTTTGCAATCAAGGAGATTTCAAATGAAACTAAGAGGAAATCGATTATACATCTCCTACATTTTTTTAGTTTGAAAACACATACTTTAAAAAATCCACACGTAGTCAACCCACTACCAGAAAACATCAGCAAAGCCATGGGTTGAGCAAGAATTAGAAAAGAGCAGCACATTTGTGCCCGTGCTCTCAGTACATGGAAGGGCAAAAACCACCACAATAAGTAATACTTATTAACTTATTAGACATCTCCACCAATGAAGAGGCTTACGGCTACCATCAGTTAGTTCTGCGTGTAGTAGAGGGATGCTGTAAGTCAAGCAAGCAGTTAATCAGGCCAGTTAATCACTTCTAGGAAAAAAAAAAAAGAAAAGAAAATCAAAACCCCTCTTTGCTGCAATGAGGCATGGAAGAGGACCATTTCATTACAGAACACAGCTGTTACCACAAGCAATGCCCACTGTTTTGTCAAGCGTTTCACTGCCTTTTGCCACCCAGCTAATTTAGCAGTCAAATCATTTGGGAGGGGAAGAGCACCACTGCTATGCAGAAAAGCAAAGACATGGAATGGGGGATCCAGCAAAAGCACAAGTTTGCAAGCAATATATGAAGCGTCCTTAGTAAAGCTTACTCATAAAAATGGGCTGGCTTTTCATGTGAATTTTTTTGTTGTTGTTGTTAAACCAAGAACGTTGTTGGCAACTCATATACCAGAGCACTATGTAGCTAATTAAGAACCAGAAGGTAGAGGTCAATATGACAGTTTCAATTCCCAAACATGTCAAAGAGCAAGCAGAGAAACAGACAGAATCACATAAAACAAAAAATTACAGTCATTTATCTCGAGTACGCTGCAGTGTACAATCAATACGGTACAATCAAGGAAGTGCGCCAAGTCAATTATGCAAAAGACCAGAAAATAACCAGACAGGGCCCAGGGTTTGTGTCAGCCCAAATTCTGCACGGCCTGCACAGGATGACAGGACTTTGGCTAATCCAGTCTTTTAGGCCAGAAGGAAGGCAGCAAATTCATGCAGCAGGGAGAGGAAGGAGAAGGAAACTTGGTAAAGCCATCAGAAAACATTAATTTAGGCATCATTGTTCAGCCTGCCCTGGCTGGGAGAAACTGCCTTATAGGAAGTTGAAATAATCAAGTCAAAAACTTACCAGAGCAAAGGCTGACAACGTGGTAGAAACAAAGCAAGGAACTAAATTTAGGAATACTTCAAAGATTAACTTCCCGGTTTGTTACAGGCAAGAAGAAAGCCAAGCCATACATGTGACTGTAGTCTTACTGTGTTTCAGACTCGGCCCTCAGCACAGGAAAGGTTTTAAGCTCGAATGTAGGGGCTTGGCTATTCCACTGAGCAACAACTCTAGCAGGAAGAGCTAGATTGGACACATTAAGGCAGCACTGACAGGCTGTTTTCTAAAAACTGCACTGGCATTTCTACCTCAGTATCTGTTTGTGAACAAGTGCTCAGACTTTAACCACTAAGAAGAATTATTTTGTTACCAGAAACATATTTTTACCACATGGAGCATAAGGAGTTTTTGTCTCAGTGAGCCACCTCTGCAGCTGCCAGATAGGACGTTCACCTCTCCCAACTGCAGCATAGCGCAGGGTGGTGCACGCCGGACAGAAGAGCCCACCGCACTAGAAAGAAGTACGCAGTTGTCCTTCAGCGACTGTCGGTCCACGTTCAGCGTCCCCCTCACGAAAGACAGGTTAGGCAACTTACTGTTAACTGCAACCCATTCATTTAAGTCTTCACCCTCTGGAAGCATAACGGCCATTCGGAGATTACCGCTCCCAAGCGTGGCTTCGGCATGTTTTAGCAGCTCGTACTGGTGAGACCCCTCTGGAATATTCTTCTTTGGTTTGAAGGTTTTAGAAGAGCGACTACCACTGCAAAAGGAAGAGCAAATATTCAGAGAACTTACGAGGCGGGAAGGGAAGAAGGAAGGAATGAACAAGCCGTGCACAACCACAGGACTAGCGTTAAACACTTTTCCCACTCCCCAGTTTTCAAGTAGAAAAAGGGTATTTAAACAAAGACTGAGCTGTATAAGATACCAATGCTTTAATTTTTTTCTTTTTAAGCAATTAAATCACTCCCCACTACCCAGCATTCTCAGTTGTTCACCTTACTGTTAAAGCAGCTGGACAACAGGGAATGCCCTGACTCCTGTCTCCCTCTCACTAAATTGGATCACTGGCAAGACAGAACCAAAAACGGATTTATTTCCCCAGAATTTCAATAGCTACATTTCAAGAGCAATAATCCAGAGCAATAAACCAAAATCTTTAGCCTCAACAGTCAGGAAGCTTGTCACCATGATACAGGACACTAAATAACAGAAAAACCCCCGTCCTTCCTAACATCTGCCTTCAAGAGACATGAAATGTCATCGCACATGCGGACGTACATTCAGGCGGTAGGGTCAGCTGGTCCAGACGTCGTGTCTCTCTTCAGATCAGTATGGTGTGTTAAATAAGGTTACTATTAATGCCTCGAAAATAAGCAGCTATTATTTGGAAAAGCACACTCTCCGGAGTCTTACCTAACTCAAAACAGTATCTTAGCTACTTCAAATCACCAGCAGTGTATTAGATCCAGATAGCCATATCAAGAAGTGGGGGAGAGGGTTAAATGGCAACATGAAATACGCTACACAAGTATCTGGTGCTATTCAGAAACTTAGTTTTTAAAATGCAGTTGCTCAAAAATATGAAAACTCTTTAGCTGAAGACCATCTTCCTACCTATAAATTTGTTTGAAAAACACACAGAATGATAAATGATGGCAGTGAACCCAGATAGCTCATTAACCCTTAGCATGCCAGAAACGTGAGATGCACAAAACTTCAAATATTTGCAGAAGAAAAGCGTCAGACAAGCCAACGTGTGTGAATTTTCAGTGTATGTGTGGAGAAAAGATTTCTGTCGGGAAAGGAAAAATCGACCTCCCAATTCCAATGAAAGGACCGAAAGCGGTGAAACCCAGGCTACAGAACTTTCAACACAAGCATTGCTCAGTTCTCTTTTTCTTGTTACCAAGCCTTTGCCAACTTTTCAACATCTCTCCACAGGACTGAATAGATTTTTAAGTGGTACAAAAAACTGATTTGAGGCAGAGGGGGAGGATAAGGCTTCTCCAGGCTTCACCTAATGTTTAAACTGCATGATCAAACATGCAAGGGTTGTAGCTGATCTTTGGAGCAATGCTAATGCAGCCACGTGGTCACAGAGAAGCACGCCAAGAAACTTCTTTTTCATTTCATTTCCCCCCCTCGCCACTCTACAGCCTGATACAACAGAAAATTGAGAAAAGTCACTCATTTCTACCATCCTAAATGCTGACTGCTCTAGCAGAAACACTATGCGCACTAAAGAACACAAAAAAAATTGTTCTTTCCAAAACACGACAGGCGATCAAGAGAACATACCGCATGCCAAGCATATGATAAAACTACCTACAGTTAATTAAGTCTGCATTTAAATCTGAACAAGAGCAGGGTAAGAAGAAAACGTACCGAAATTGGAGATAAGTAACAAGTTTCCCAAATTCTTCTGGGGAGGTAACATCTCCCTCTTTATAGGGGAATCCTTGGGTATAGACCAGATGCCACAAAGCCGGCTGTTAGAGATTTAAGTAGTCCGAGTCCTACTCGGACTTTCCTTGGCCACAAAGCGGCATCATTTTCCCTTGGCCTCAAGAGTAATCCCTCTGTTTTCTAACCCTCACGAAGCAGCGCTTTGCTGGAGTAGAAAGAGCTCCGGGACGGTACAGGTGACTACGCACAGGACAGGGTATAACTCAGAGGGATACTAGGGGCTAGAACAGCACCGAACAGTGTATAGCGCAGTCAGCTGCTAAGAGGCAGAAGCAGGACATCGCGTGGCTCCCATGTACTCTGTTACAGGACACTTCTAACGTGCACTCAGTCATTTGCGTTCTACCCTAAGCAAGGACACCAGATTCAAATCTTAAATAAAATAACTGCCTTCCAGTGGGAGCGAGACGCTATTGCGGCTCAGGGAGTTCCCTTCCTCTCCCGCTCCCCTACAGCCACCTGCATTTGTTGCCAAGCCAGGTTCAAACCAACTAACTCAGAAGTGGGGGTTAACAGCTGCTTTTTCTTATGACTGACTGCTAGAGAAGCAGGTTTTTCTCTTCAGGAACCCATACACTTTACAGCCAAGATGCCAACAGGGGGAGTAAAAATACAACCTAAGACATTTGGCAATTGCCTTGGCGTACGTCTGCGTAGACGCGGCTGACGCAAGGTCATATTCACAAGAGGAAGAGAGACTGGTATCATTATCTTTGCATGTGCGTCCGTTTAAGCAGAAGAAAAACGGCCTAAGACCAAGACCAGCACATCGCTTCACGACTTGCTCAGGAGATTTTGCTCTCGTTACATCCTAACGCAACCACTAGGGAAACCGACTCCCAAAACTTGCACAAAAAGCAAGCCAAAGGTTTCCAAGAACTTAACGTCACTCCAAAGCTCAGTTAATTCATTCATTACAAATGAGAAACAAAAATAAGGGATTCTCTTTCCCCCTTTTCTCCTTCCCTCACCTTCTCTCAAGGCCTAACACACATCAGCTTCTCTTTCAGAGTGCTGTTACCTAGCTACAGCGACGAAGACTGAAAACTCAGCTGCTGTAACTGGTCTGGTGCTGCTGCCCAAGGCAAGATCCAAAACCACTATACAGACTGCTGGGTGGATGGATGGAGCTCCGCGTGCCCGATGAGAAAAGCTTCTCCATCAAGAAAGAGGGAGCACTTACCACGAGGATCCAGCTGCAGAGAAGCCAGCAGTCAAAAAGCTACCGTCAAAAGGGCAGCACTGCACCTACAGCTTCAGCTCAAAGTCTTTGTTCAAGAGGAGGAGACAGAATAGGAACATACAAAGCAAGAGCAGGAAGAAAGTTTTTCTGTAACTAAACCGATGGATGGTTTGTTTTGCTGTTTATCGAAAGAGGTAAGCCAACAGAGGGGGCGAGGTTCCAGAACAAGGTCTAAGGAAAGCATGGTGAAGGAACTCCCTCAAGAACACGGCCTATTTTGAGAAAACCCAGGGTACTCCATCCCAGACCATGAGCTTGCTAGGTAACAAACCACACCATTGCAGGCCTGTTGCATATTCAGAGAGATCATCTGTGATCAAGGAAGCAGAGGAAGCATGACACGTTGGAAAGTCATTAGATATCCCTTAATCTCTGCTATCCTGTCCTCCATAAACAGGGAGTTTCTTCCTGTAAGCTGAAAAAAAAACATAATTACAGGGTACCCAACCGTTTCGTCTCATCAGCTCTCCCCAATAAGCCATCCCTTGTTTATATATCTGTATTTGCCCCCATTACCTTTCTGGTCATTACTTCTCTACTTCAACATAGACGTTCCTAAAACAGCGGGAAATGGTCTCATGCAAAAGACAGGCAGTAAAGTGTCCAAAAGGAAAAATAACTAGGGTAAATCCAGGCCGCTAATCAACACATGCAATGGAAACATCAGCAGTTTTGACAATAAGTTATCAAAATCCCATGCATTTGTACAATTAACCACGCAAGAAGCCAGCCAACTGCTCGCACGATGATACACTTCTTGACAGAGTTTAGAGACGCACAAACCTAACAGAGCTTCTCTAGGCCAAAACCCGTATAGGGTAAGTTTGCTCTTGGGCAGTCTAGTTCTAAACACTGCTACAAGCACGGTTTCAACTACCTTATTAGTCCAGAAGCTCTCCTGTTATTTAACCAACACCATCCTCTTTTATTTTACGCCCTGGCACCACCAGTTGAATACCCCTTCAAATGCTTACCTTTGTGAAGTCATCCCACTTCCCCCCTAAATCCTGAACACAACAGCCTTTGTCTTATTCTTGCTTTCTTACACTATGATTCCCAATACGGACCTGAAGGCATCTTATAAGAGATAAGCAAATAGATAAATGAATAAATAAGAATCACTTTTTAAATTATTATGTCAAGCCCGTGTGTATGAAACAGATTTAGAAAGTCTTATTGCCCCAGGTCTATTTCCTCAGCTACCTGGGCATAAAATGAAGAATGTACATTTTAAGAGTTCTGTTTGGTGGCCGTTCAATTCACACAATAATAGACCTCTTCACTAACTATGGCATTTGATCATATCTCCCGAGAGTTTAAAATGCTCTGAGGTAGTAGGCAGCACCCGCCTTCCCCTGTGACAGTCCCTGAACTCTCCTTCAGTTTCAAAACATGACATTAACGCAGAAGTGGGAGGGGACAGTAAATCTCTCTGAAGCACCACACGGAAGATTTCATTTTCCTTGGACAGTGAAAGGACACAAAATAGTGACAACGTTGTGTCGTCTTCAGAATTTGTCAAAATCAATTTCTATTCTTCCAAAAGGAACTGACTTCCCCCAAAATTCTTGCAATTCCAAGGACGTTTAGCTCACTTCACTCCCACATTCAACATTTCTAGAAAATTATGCCCTTCTATTTTTACAGATAAATGCAGTTACAGAAGTGCCAGATGCAGTTTGATCTAGCACTAAATCAGGAAACGTGTTTAAAGCAATTACTCATTCAGCTGAGCCGAGTCTCAAAGCCTCGCTAGGAAGCCACACCTCCGAGCCGCAAGAAGCCCTTCCAACTGTCCGACTCCCACATGCCGCTTTGCCTCACAAAGACGTCACAACATGCCTGCAAGCAAGAACGCAAGATTTCCTCTAAAGCTGTAATTTTATGCAGACAGCTGCTGACAGGGATGGTTTTAATGATGCAGATTCTGCAGCTTGGTCCGTGTTAGGTTTGCAGAATCACACCTTCAGAAGAAATGCCTGTTCTCAGGCATCTTGCTTACACCACACTTGCCTAGCTGCCTGAACAAACCCACTTCAGCTTTAAATTCAACACCGGCAAACCTTTAAAAAACAAAGAAAGTAAATATCCAACCTAAGCTCTCGCTGTATTTCCTTTTAACTGGGGGAAAGGAGCCTCACAAGAGAAACCCCTACTTACACACCATACTCTTAAGGGAAGCACTTTGGCGGGCCTCACACAAGAGACATCTGCATACTTCAGTCTTCCACTGGAACCTTTTACCTGTTTCTATAAGGCCTGTTGCATCTCCACGGAAACGTGAATTAAAACAGAGTTCAGAGTCCTTACGCATAAAGCTAAAAACCTCACAGCTTGTTCTCACCAAGCGCTAACTCAAGCGCTTACCTACCACAGCTCAAATTCACAAGCAAAAATCTTGCCCTGAATCCAGTGTGCTTCACAATCCGGCGTACGGATGCATATCAGAGTCCAAATCCTTCCTTTACGGAGGCTGCCAACCTATCCACGCCACAGCCTCCTCACATCCTAAATCACTGAAATATTGACAGTACTCCAATGTCTTCCCCCAATTCCTCCTTTGTGAATTGACCAGATCAAGTTGCCCCATAATTCACTGACGAAGCATTAGAGCGTCTCAGACTAGTACAACGCTTGTAAAACGTCCAGAAGTCCCACTGCATCGCTGGGGAAGTGGAAGAAGGGCAAGAGGAGCTACCACCTAGCGGAAGGTGCAGAAGAATCTGATAATCCCTCCCGCCCTCCCCGCATAACTAATTGCGCATCACGTACAAACCAGACGTGTTTTACAAGAAACAACGATCTTATTTTAAAATAATAGCACAAGTATTCAACTTCCACGGAAAGCAGAGAGCACTACTCTTCCAATCTGCTTCAGGCTACCTGGAGGCTCAAGAGCACGCTGCTACAAGTACTATAAATCACATCATGCAACACTCTTGAGCGGACTGTTTTGTCAAACACCGGAAAGAACAGAAAGTTGCCCTGGGGAAGATAAACAGAATATGCTGTAATGGCACCTTTTTCAGGATGAACCTGCCACGTATATTCTTCTGAACTGTATATATGACTAAGGCCATGGGATATCACCTTTATTTCTTTCCTCGGGGGAATGTCCAAGTAACTAACTTTGCAAGTATGGCTACATAACTCAATGCCTGCAAAATGTGTTCACCACCATGGTCCAACTGAACTAAGCCCCTCAAAATAGCTTTTTAAGCCAGCATTTGGAGGTGCTCGAGAGATTCTGAAAAAGCAGAACTCAAAAGACAGGTCACAGAACATTTACCTGAGGCATGGAAACTTTTAGTATTTCCACTCCTACTTTTTCATCTTCAAAGGCCTTCACAAGCATTAATAATCCTTACAAAGCATCTTTGAAGGAGGTATCGTTAGCATCTTGTTATACACCAGGAAGCTGAGGTAGACACTCCTTGCCAAAGGCCAACAGGTAAATTTATGAGAGAGATGTCCTCAAATTTTTGTTCCATACCTCCTTGTCTCCTTTCCACTGCTGCACCTCTTAAACTCTGATATACAGAAACATTGTAAGGCGAGAACTAAGCACCAGAAAAGCAAGCGTTTCAGGCCTTCAAACAATAACAATGGGCTTCAAGTTATAACATCCTGCTAAGAATAGACACATTGGAGTATGACCATGCTGGTTTCCAAGAGCCACAATATCAACATAAAAGTTAAAACAAAAGCTCCAGCTACTTCTTAGAAACCAAACCAATATTTCAGCACTTAGAAGCTTTTTCTCCATGACAATCAAAGCATCAGAAGGACAGCAGGAAAATTTAAATTGTGCATGTTCAAAATCTGCACTGACAAGATTTAACTTGAGCATTTCTATTTATAGCCCTGAGTAGTCACAACATTCCTCTTCTGAAGAGAGAAGAGGTGTGAACCAGGCATTACTTTCTTCAGCTCTTACAATATCAAAAGCCAATTATTTTTCAGTCTAATTCCCACTCATTAAAAGAAGCCTGTCTCATCAGTTCATTTTAATTTGGAGGTAACAATCTAACGTAAGCATTCAGGAGGCAACTACTCCACAACCTCGTATCCCTTTGAGGTGCACACCATGCAGCAGGTCTAAGGACAAACAACGTAACAACCAACACCCAGAAGACAGCAATGAAGCTTCAATCCCTTGTTTGCAGAGGTTACAGTAGAGCTGGCGGGGGAAGTGAGCCATTTCACCACCCTCACCCCAGTGACCATACAGCACCTAGCAGGATGAGAAACCCTGGGGCCTTGCTGCTTGACAGCTGGAGGCAATTGCTGAAATGCTGTTCTACTCCTTGAAATTACTTTCCATGAAGGTGACCAGACTCCTTGAACAGAGCAGGCCAGCAGCTCCAACTGAGATATGGTGCTGTCTGCTGTCTATCCAGCCAACTCAAGTTCAGAAGACTGGAGGTGCTCCAACACAATACAATACTGGGCTACAACCGAACATGAAGAACTATTTGAAGACTGTGCAACACAATCTAAAAGCCAACAAGTGCATGTATAAATACAGCATGTGCAAGGGCAGAAGCAAATAGCTCTCACCCAGAAAAACGTCCACGTGGGTAAAATTCTTCAGACAGCGTCACGGTATTATTCTGGACAATAATAAAAGCAACATGCTTCTAGAGAGCATTCCCATCTAACAAAAATAATTTTTAAGCTTTTTAAACATTTAAGCTGTAGAAAGCACAACTCTCCTCACAGGCAGGGAAACACAGGCCTTGCCAATATCACTAAGCAAACCAAAGCAGCCGAGCCTGGGGATTAGCTAAGGAACTGCCAGCTCCACACAAAACACAGTTGCTCTCCCAGAAATCTAAGGTAGTGTTTGGAAAGCAATTCCAGGACTAGATTTAAAAAACGAAAAAACAAAAAAAAAAACACAGGAAGAATGGGTTGTGCTGAATTGGAAAAACATTCTTGGACACACAGTCTATGGATAAAGAATATACGTTGTTTATTGTTTATAAACTTTATGGCAGGAAACAATAACTGAAAAGATTTTCATCAGTGGCACACAGCTGATGCTTCCCAGGGTGGCTAATATGAGATGTAAAAATAAACTAAATTGTCTACTACACCTGGATTAATTACCTGGAATTACAAATATCAAAGTTAAAAGCAGTGAAATTGGGAGGGCCCAGGAAATGCACCTTCCCAAAGCTAACACTACCCTCGATAACTGAGAGGCCTCCCCTTTATTAAGGGATATCCTTTGCCCCTTCATGTAACATACCTATCGCCTACCAAAGTCACAGTCAGTTGCCAAGGCTACAGAAGACTGATCTCATGCTTTCTAGCCCAAGGAATAAGAGCCAAGTTTCTTTCCAGATTTCAGCACGCTCCTTCTGTAGCACTGTAATTAGAGAAGCCCTATAAAGCTTCTTCAAGAATAAGTATCAGATTTTGCCAAAGTAATAATTAGGCTTCCAGACATTTATGTGCAAATCCATCCCCATCATATTTCCACAGTAGCTCCTGCTCACTCCGAACGGGGACTGCTTGCTAAGCTGAGCTTTCAGATCAAACGCTTGACTCATCATTGCAAGGAAGGGAGCTTTGTTTCCAGCGTCTAGTGACACACTCCCTCCACCCTCACGCTGGCACCCAGCCCTGGCCGCACCTTCCCCTTGGCCAGACGCCCGGGAGGTCGGGGAGAGCTGCCGCAGCTCCCGCCTGAGCGAAAGGCCTCGCCGGGGAAGCGGGGCGCTTCTCCCCTCGGATCCCCTCAAACCCGCTCCAACTGAGCAAAGCCACGCTGCCCACAACAGCCGTTGCGCTGCCAAACCGTCTGGTGGTTTCTCTTAGAAGTCTCAGAACCCTGAACTTGTGAAATTAGCAAGAAATTCGGATTTAAAGAAAAAAAAAAACCCCAGGGTAACAGCTAAAAACAACAACTTCTCACAAAAGGCAGGGCGTCATTTCAAAAGAGATAAGGAGGGAAAAGTTTAGTTTCAAACACCATCGTTGTTGGAAAAAAGCCACCAGCATAGTGAAACTTTTGGATTCATGCATCTAAAAGGAAAGTATCACAGATCTGGGGGTTTTAAGATAGTATTATGATTTTACAGCATGTGGGATCGCCAATGCTGGCAAAGCAACACGGATTATTCCTAAAACAAGTGCTTCTTTGGATGTCTGGAAATGAAGTGCCTACAAATCCAGACAAAAGCCTGAATCCCACTTTTTTCTTTTCGGTGAAACGCTATTATCTGTTCTTCCCCATCCCACCCTTTTTCTTTGCTACACCTCAGAATAATTTTAATTTTCTGCATGCTTTTCAACCTTAACATACTCTTCAACTGGCATAGTGACCTTTATTTTTATAACTGAAATAGCACCTTCTTCTACCAAAGCATTGACAGTGAAACAGGTATTTTCATGAGATTTTTGATTTTATAGTCACCAAGGCTGGAACTAAAACCTGTCCTTTCTCCTAGAAAATTAACTATCTCTCTTCACAGATCAAAGTTTCAAAATGATATGAGAGGAGGCAGATTCAAAAGTCCTCTTATCAACAGTTCTTTTAAAAAAAAAGGAAGAAGAGACAACAAAAGAAAAAAAATGACTATACACAAGACTCTACATGTTAAAAGAAGAGCAGGAGTTTATCAGATGACTCACATTCAGTAAGGGAAAAGTTTTTTAGGGTAGCCTTAAGGAACGGTTTTGCTTTTGCTTGTCCCAGCCATCACCACCCAGTCAGTGTTGCAGACTGTCATAACACATACAGTTTGATTTTTCCTCCTACATTTCTTTTACCTACTTTTTCTTCTTTTAAACAGTGTCCTTCACAAAACAAATTATACGCATTTTAGAGTCAGTGAAATGAAGCAAATTCAGGATCGATACAGCAAAAGCCACACGCTCTAACATGCACCGCAACACAGCTGAAGAGACGCTTTTGTCTTTATTCCCCAGTAGGCTCTCTCAGGGAAAGGCAGAAGGCTGCCTGACTGGAGGGCAGAAGACTGGCCCTCAGAGGCTGGCCATTTAACTCTTCCTGTGACACCTGCCCTTGCATGCCCTGCAGCAAGGCACTTTGGGGTCAAATCCACAAAAGCGTTAAGTGGCCACAGACCCTTTTCTACAAGGGCCAGGCACCTACGCTTCTCTGCATCTCGCCGCCTGTTTTTCCATCTGTAACCTCAGACTATACCCGGAGGCGTTACGTTACAACGGCCGCAGCTACTACAATGCCATCCACGTAGGCAGCAATGGGGTTCGTACTGGTGACCCACTTGTACGCAGCCCTTCTCCCAAATAATCAGTTCCTAAGGCAAAGAACAGGCAGGCTTTTAGAACGCCATCCTGTAACCAGGAAATCATCAGTTTGCTAGGCTCACGCACAAAATAAACTCCTTTGTTTCATTTACAGCATGCTCATTTAATACAGTTTCATCCCCTGGAAAACCCTCAAAACAAATGAGAGTTGCAATCACTAGATACACTAGATACATCACTACAGGAGCTCTTTCCATGCACTGAAAAACAGAATTAAGCTAATTCCCAGAGTGGCCGACAGTTGCGGAAGTGACTCAAGTTACAAGGCGTTGTCTTCTGCAGGACTAACAGCGGTGACGGGGAACGCAAGAAGAGGGACAGGGCAGAGAGATAAAAAACGAGCACAGTTTCCAGGAGAATTCACCAAAGAAAAACTGAAAGGAAAGGAAAGCAGAAGTACACATTCAGCAAAGCATGCCAAATGGACTTGCAGAGGCAGACAGACGTGAAGACAGCAGAGAAACTGAAACATGTCCATGGTATAAAATCTCCAGGCTCCATAAAGTCTACTGTCCCCATTTTTCTGAAGGCATCTCCATAAAACCATGGGAAAGTCAGTAACTTCACGATCATTGTTTTGAAAGTCCCATACACTCTAAAATTAAACATCAATTATAGGCTACGCTCATTATTGAGGTTTTCTTCATCACTAGATAGGAAAACAACCACTGGCTCATCAGCTTAAGCTAGAGGGAAAAAAACGGCCAATGCATGTCAGCAGCAGAAAATCAGCAGCATTCAGTGGTGTCACAAGTGTAGGTTTCTACCCAGCAAAGAGAATAATAGCAAGACATGGGGCCAACTGCTTCCAGGTCAAGAACAGAGGCAAGAAGCCAATCTTAACGTGGAAACGGTGCCCCATTTCAGCAGCGGACACCTTAAAGAAATAAACAGATTACGGACAGAGCTGTCCGAATGCTGCCCGAGGTGGAAAGCAGGAATTGATTCTAAACCTGCCCTAGAAGAATCAGTCTTGAACTGATGCATTTTGCCTCACATCTGCATTGGCTGAAGAGCACCTGGGCCGTCCCTGGGCCTCAGATGGCATGCAGTAACGTTATTTGTTGCATCCCCGCCATAAGTCTTCTCTCAAGAACCTTTCAGATAGCTGACTATGTCTCCTTTATCAATGTCACTGTACTGTCGCGCCTGAATTTTCTCTGCACTTTCCCAATAGCTTTAAGACCAAGAGGGATGATTTTAAAGTTTTTCAATCAAATGTGCAAGCAAGACGCTTTCAGTGGAGACCCAAGTACCTCCGCACATTACGCCCCATAATCCATTGGAAAGCTGTTAAAATAAAGGAACGAAGATTATCCAGACTACTTTATTCCACGCTCCCTGGTGTTCACCGACTATCTTGAAACCAATGCAACAGCGTCCTCATTCATAGAATTGGTCTTACTACAAACAGAAGTCAGATTTCAAACAAAACTGAGGATTGGTCTTGGGTGTTTTAATTAAATCCCAGTTGCCTTGACTATTTTAATCCTCACACGCTGTGTGCGTGCGTGTGCGTGCGTGTGCGTGCGCATGTGCACGCACATGTATCTTGGAACTGCAGGACAGAATCAAAATCAGATTCATTTGTATTCTAGTCTCCTAATATTCATGTACTCATTCTTTAAAAGAGCAGGCTACTACAATTTTAAAGGAGGTAAATACCAAGTATTCCTTCCTCTCCGACTGTTTCATTATTTTCCTCAGAACCACAGAGAGGGAGCGCAGTAGCTTTACCCTTTCAGTGACTAATTAAGTTCTCCACAAACTAAATAGCGCTATTTTCTCACTAATGCTCCCGTCTTTCCCTAAGAAATCCTTATTTCTGTCAATTAGCATTAGCTTGCTTAAAAGGAAGGGCACAGCATGAATTCAAACAAAAGTTATAACTTCACCCCGTTATGCTTCAAACTTTAGTTTCCACTAAGGTTCAAACCTCCGTTACTGAATGTGCCAAGTAAATCATTCATTAGAAGAAAGAACTACTCTTCTTTTGTAAAGCCTACCCTTTCCCATACATAAGCCTTGGCATTAAAAAGCTATCTGAACACTTATTTCTGCTGTACATGAATGTATGGCACATTTGCCTTTGAAGAAAGGGGCCTCGATAAAGCTGTAAGTAGCAGGCTACTGGAAGAAGCTGAAAGGTTGCTGAAAAGGTTGCCGTACATACCCTGCAGCAAGAACTGCTTTACGAGAAATAAAGCCACAGAGTAGGCAGTTCTGCCCAGTGGCAAACACATTCAGAATCAACAAAATTAGAGGCCTATGACAGAAGATTATATAACATGTTAACAAAGTATACCAACAAGCTCTCTACTGAATGAAACCTGTAGAGAGACTCCACCCTGCCAAGTTTGCAATCTAAATCATTTCAGAGCACGTCTGTAATTTGTTGTATGAATGATGAAGACACAGAACGGAGAGCAAATACAGGAAGAACAACATTCTGAAATTCACGTATTTTGAAGACGCTCTCAAAACCAGCCATTCAGACGTTTCCAAGAAAATGTTAGGTTCTGCAGAAAATCAGTTAGATGGAGGGAAGACGCCTGATAACAGATGTGGGAGAACGATAATGCACATGCTACACAGATGCACGGAAGCATGAAAAACAGAATGAGGAGCCTGAACGTCATGCAAAGCATAAGGAAAGAGAAGTTTGTTTGTTTGTTTTTTAAAAGAGGGAAGTAATAGCATTCAAGCCCTGGACTAGCAGTCAAAGTGAATACCAACGAGAGAGGGAGGGAAAAAAACCCCAAAAAAACCCCACCAAAGAATACCAGCATCCACAGATGGTCGGAAATGGAAACTAAAAGTTACCATTACAGAAGATGTAACTAAGCAAATTCCAAAAGAAATAAAAGAAATATACAATTCTGGGTCTGGGGTTCTTTCTTTTATCTGATTTTGTTTAAAGAGGAGATACTGGAAACGTTAATAAAAGAAGAAAGCTTACTAAACAGTTTAAGTAGGCATCAAGGAGTTCCAAGATTCTTCAACTAGAAACAGAAAACACCACGAAGTGGTCTGGAGAGCTACAGCTCCCTACGGGCAGCCTCACAGACTGCCGGCCTTCTACAGCGCCGTCTGGATTGCGGGGCAGAAGGGAAGGCAAGGGGGGAATCAAATCAATAGAGCAGGTGACTAACAGAATTTCCCTAGTTGTGATTTCTTCCCTGTAATACTGTTTCTATTTGGCAAAGCTAGGACAAAAGCTTCCCATACCAAAGGCATACACTACTTTCCGTGACATACTGGTTCCATGTGTCACTTAGGTTTCCTGGTATTCAGCTATATTTTCTTCACGTACTTACATTACTAATGCATCATAAACAACATTTGCTGTTAATAGTCGTGCCTTTTGAATACATTTAAGAAGAAGATAGGAAGCACAGATTTTCAGAACGCAATCTACGTGCTTTTGAGGATGATGAATTACAGTAATAAAAGCTTGGCTCTAATATCAAATTAGTTCCTTACTTATACACCAAATATAGTGCTTGGAGAACATGCCTCAGAACATGGATGGCTTCCCAAAACCCTGATCAGTGCTTTTAAAAAACAACGCTTTATGAATGACTAAAGTAAATCTAGTCATACAACCTACAAAATCACAGCAGGGCATCAAAAAGAACTTAAAAAAAGAGACTAATAAAATGGCTTAAGACAGTCTTCAGCCTTTTGAAAAAACAGGAAAAAGAATAATCTGTTCATGCGTTTGGGAACACCAACGAGGTTAGAAAAGAACAAACTGGACTAAATTTTAATGGAGTGGGGTCATTTCAACACGTTATAAAAGGCTGTCTTTTATTGCCACCCCCACACAAAACAGACTGATGATACAAACACCGCAAATCAAAAACACACTGCCATTTCCCAACAGAAACCTCAAAGCATATACTTAAGATTACACTTACACATTGATTAATAGGTGCAATGGGATCTGGTTTCAGGAAATAACAGAACAATCATTAGAGGCAAGAAATAACACAAAGAACAACAGGAAGAAAAAAGGGACGGGAGGCAGTAATGAATAATCTAACAGCCTTCCAAAAATACCCTCCATTATCTCATCACAAAGTATTTCTTAAACATCCTCCAAATTTAATGGGATCTTGTACGTGTTGCATCCATCTTCAGTAAAGTTTGCTTCTACATTGCAAAGTACCTTGTTCAGAAAAGCCAACTATCTGAAATATCTTAAATGGAACAGCAGCTCCTACATATGAAGAACCACCTTCTTTCAGGATTATTTCAGCTTACGCATTTGACAGCCGAGTCCACAGTCAGTTTAACTGTTCTCCTACGAACCTAAGTACACAGATTTTCCTCCTGTCCACTCACACTGCAGCAACAGATTTTAAGAAAAAGAGCTGTCAGCCATAAAAGGTAATACATAGGATATCAGAAAGACTTAAATTTTTTGTAAAAATTAGATTTCAAGTGAATAGCCCCCCCTATGAATAGCTCTGGAAAAAAAGAAAAGTCTGTGTTACCACAAAGTATTGTAAGTAAAAAAGTTAGAGTAGTGCCATTTTGATTTCTGGATTTGAACGCTCAGCAATTTTGATTTCTGGATTTGAACGCTCAGCAAGTCCCTAAAACTATCACTCTATTCAATAAAGCCAAGACTACTGCTGAAGTCGGTAAAAAACACAAAAAATACAAACTAGCAAAACCAAGTATGGGTTATTTTATTCAGGTTAACACAGGAAGCCCAGCCAATCACGCTTTGGGTTCAAATTCTTTTTATGTCTAAAATCAGACATTTCAATTTTTTTAGCAAAAGAGGAATTTACCAAAGCTAACTTAAGATCGTTTACTCTGTCATAAAAAAAAGGAATTATACTTGGGAGAAAGACAACAAAATCATGCATTATGAGTTCTTATCTGCAATGTGTTCTCCTTCTCCAAGGAAAGGAGTAAGTTTTTAAACTTCGGGAGTGCCCATATCCCTAAGACACAAGTAATTTAACTCTGGAGGTAAGCTACAAAAGTTAACGATGACGGGCAATGATAGGCAACTAAAACAGCTGAATGGAAAGGAGCAAGCTATAAAGCTTCATATAAAACTAAACTGAAATATGGATAGGATCACAGGCGATATACAACGGTAGCAAAAGGAATGGATTCAAGCCAAGGAACAGCTGCGAACTGGAGGAGGAAAAAGGAGAGAGGAGAGGGTGAACAAGACAGAAGCGTCTCCACGCAGAAAATAGGAGGAAACTTGGAACAATAAGCTAGGGTTGTTGTCGGATTTAGAGGGGGAAGGGGGAAAGAGGGAAGAATGAAAAAAAAAAGGATCCTTGCAAATTATACAGGATTTGCAAATTATATCTGTGCAATGTAAGTCAATGTTTTGAAGGTCCATTTGAATGGACCAAAAGGCTGTAAGTTATGCTTAGGTTTCTCCTGAGGACAAACCTAAAAGATGCAAGGGAAGAGTGAATGAATTCTCTTCCAAGTCACCAGGAACGTACTGCTTTTAAATGTCTCAAAATATAGTTTCAGGGAAAAATTGCTTTTACCTTCACGAATTCAGAGTGGGAGCTTGTCGTTTTATTAACGCAAAACTATCATCTCATATGCATGAATGCAGTAACTGCTGACTCAGATTATATATTTGAAACAGGAAGCAAAGACTCGAATTTAACAGAACAACTGTGAGATACACAATACATTTTAGTACACCACACAGAATTGGATAGCAGGTCCTGGAAAGCATACATCCAGTAAGACTTTTATATTCTAAAATTTCTGATCTTGTTTACAACAGCATAACTAAGAGGTAAGAAGTCATTTCAAATTCACCAATAAAGAACCAATTATAGTTGCATAGATTCATGCCTCTCCAGACAACCAACCCATGGCTCTTGTTCCTGTCTCTCAGATTCCTTCCCCAAAGTATCGACCCAGCAGCAGTCTGGGATAGCATCTGGCATATTCACATGCAGAATAACCATCATACGGGCTCTGGGAATTTATTTAAAAAAAAAAGAAAGAAAGAAAGAAAATGAACTTAGCCTTATGGTTATTTCTTTGTGAAGAAATGCTTTAAACTGATCCAGAAAAGCTCAGTCAGAGCTTTTCTAGGCAACTCAGAACACACTTTAACTTTGGAGGGAATTTTATAGCACCCCACTCCATTTTAGCATTCAGTATATTTCCTTCCAGGAGAGGATAACGGAATAAATGTCTTCCTCTGGGAGAGTTCCTCTTGAAAACCTCAAGAAAACCTTAGTTGTCTCACAGAGACTCTAAAAAGGACTTCAGAAGTTTTTCCTCCCAAATGCTTTCATGGTCATTTACCTGTGCTGATCTTCCTACAGCAGAGGATGGTACTTCACATCACTGCAAATACATCCATCCCTACTTCTCTGCAGTGACACTTACATATCATGCAGTAGGCATATTACAGTAACGACAGACAGCATTACAGTAGCGCTAGAGAAGCGCTACGCAAGTCAAAGGGAAGGAAATAGCGCGTTTAAAAAAGTAACACGCACAGAAAAGACTAAGCAAAGCACTGGGTCCTGACAATTCCACTCCATTAAATATAGAGGATAGAGAAATAAGGAAAAAACACCTGTGAAAAGCAATGAAGAAATATTCATTTACGGCCAAAAACAGATTCTGCAGCATTTGAATCCCTATAACCCTATGCACTCTCTACGCACCATAAAAACAAGCAAACAAACAGTACCTTCATTGTTCCTCAGTGCTAATAGGAAAAGGCTTAGTTTACAAATGCTGAAAATATGTCAAAGCATATCCTGCGGTTTAGGTTGATTTGTGGGTCAAAGGCTTATTGATAGCTTTGGCAGCAACATCTTTCTTGTTGCTTATTATTAAAGTGGCACGATCAGATGCAGCTATTTACTTCTCTAAGTAAAACAAGCAGTTTTAAAAGAAAAAAGTTAGCTGGCAGAATAAAGTACTGGACGATACAGTAAGACTGTAGTCAGAAGCAAAGCACTGAGACTAAACAACAACGGGCTAGAGCTAAGGTAAAATAAGTCTGAAAAATTAAGTGAGAAGATTGTCAAGATCTCATAGGGGAGACGGAACAATTTCACTAAAAGAGCCAGCCTTGGGCATGAAAGCATATTACCACGCTTGTGACTCTTCAGCTACTTTCCGGTGGACAAACACTTCCAAAATTTTATCCTTTTTCAGACAAGATGAAAAAGACTCTATCTAACAGAACATATGTGCCATAAGATGAAGCAGTGACCTACAGGCTCTCCTTACCACAGTTCTCTGTTGCCCCGCAGCCTTGACAGAAAGTTACCAAAAGCATCAGGCTTCTTTTCAAGATTAAAAACCGGGCCTTGTTACAGGCACACAAACCCTCCCCTGAAAGCGATCCTTGTTCCATCACTATTCTCATCGAATAAACGTAAATAGCTTATTGCATAGGTTCGCTCACATTACAAACACAAAGAAGGACAAACAAGGGAAAACAACTATGTCATAAAAGCAAACAATTCGGAAGCAATTAAGACCGGACATCCACGGCCATGTAGCATACACAACTTTCACCCTGAACAATGCCTTTCTTCAGGTGCTTTTTTCTTCATTTTTAAACTAATGCTTCTTTATGGCGAAGGAATCACCTGTGAACATCGAAAAGTGACAGTCACTCAGTTCATCAGTTATACATTCCCCTAAACAGAGTATTGGTGGCAAACGTTTTTCAAATGCAATTCCAAGCTCAAATATCCTGCAGCCTGAACATGGTTTGCACAGCTCTGTTATTCCGAGGAAGGTTCATTCATCTTGAACACACGGAGCCACGAGTCAGCATAAACTCAGCTTTGCAGCCCTCCACCACCAACCCTAACCATAAGGCAGCAGCACTCAGGCACTGCCGGCTACAATTCATTTGCACTTCATCATATGCAAACTTGATCAACTACTTCCCCCCCCCGCAAAGTGTACATCAGTTTACCACGACAAGCACACATTTCCTCAAACTCACCAGGAGAGAAAAAAAGCACTGATGAGGGAATGGCAAGAATTCGTTGCCTAAGAGCCATCTTACAAAGGTAGTAATGCATGCACAAAACCAAATGAAGTCTGAAGGACAGGGCTGATGATACAGCTAAGCTAATTTGATTGCTAGCTAGCACCAAGAAAGGAAGCTTCCTCCCCTTCTTTTGCTACGTCCACATGCTCCTGCTGCTTCCGTTACTTCACCGTGAACCGCCATTTCATTCCAGTGAGCCAATACGAGTAGGTAAATTAGCGAAAAAAAAATCCTACCAAAACAATTAATAGTTTTCTGCTTGTTTAGCTTCCTCAACCCGCTCATTAGAAGGAAGACAAGTGCCTCAGTGAACCTAACCCCATCAACAAACTGCACCCTAAAAAACTGTTTTGAGGTCTTCAGGGAAGATAAACGAGGATGGAAGCAGAATGACAAGCACTTTAAAAGGCTGTTTTCAAGACCGTCTTACAATTTGAAAATGAATTGTACTCCAGACAGCACAAGGGGAAACACGAACACTTCTATTTACCTTTTCATGCTGCATTCATTGCCATGGTTTCTGGAAGCTTTCTAGTCCATAGTGCTCCCTTCCTTCAAACTGAGAGACTAGCAGAGCTACAAGCTCAGGGGCAAATCTTTTGACAGCAAGCCTCTCAAAGTAGGAATTAAACACAAAGTTAACAGTACAACTGAAGTGACACATGCTTCAACAATATTAGACATAGGCTTCAGGTAAGATCATACATTTGTACAGGCAGTAATTCCACTAATGCTTTAAGCAGTTTAAAAAAAAAGTCTTTACGGTACTCCCTGTGAAGTTCAGTGTCACAGCTGATTCCATATAACCTCTGCCTCCAAGGAATCCTCCTGTCTCCTCCAAATTCAAAAGTTTCTGTTACCTACACTTAAAAAAAAAAAAAAACCCACTTGCACAGGACGGATAAAGCCAGTTTTTCAGCTATAAGCCAACCATTTTCTACACTTCCTTAAAAACATTCCTCCAGCTCCCACCAAGCGCTACAAAGAAAACTTCACAAAAAACACACAGCAGATGCGTTACTGGGCAGTTGCTTCAAGAGCCAACTTCCCAGTTTGTTGGAAGGACAGGAGCCATCCTTTGTCTTACACACCACAGGCGGCGAAGGTGAAGAACCTGCAGAGGCAGAGAATCGAGTTGGCAGTAAGTTAGCAGTTCTCTCTCCAGATCACTCATAGGCAAACTCAGATACCTTTCATTCCCAGTATTGCTCCAGAACAGAACCGAATACATCCCTAATGGTATTAGTTAAACAAAAGTGGCAAGGAAACGGATTTCTGCGGCAAGCATCTTTGCCCTCATCTCTTAAATATGAATGAAGCTTGCACAGTAGTATTACACCGGTCAAGCTAAAAACAGAGGAATGCATCATACTCGAATGTAAAAAACAAACAAACAAACTCCAAAAAACAAAAATACCCAACTGTAATAAGGGTAAAGCCAGCTTTTTAAAAATAGAGTGAGCAAAAATATCTGGCTGTTCGACAAATGCACATCTCCCATTTCTAACAGTTTGTGAATGCCTACACTTTGATTTTCAAAGATCAGAACTCCCGTTTAGAAGTGCCCGTGGGAGTCCCTGACAAAGAGGAGATAAATACCACGTCTCCAACTTTAACTACAGAGGACAAGGAGCACTCACGAAGGACTCGGTTGCTCTCCAGCTAGAGCTGCCACTGAAGAGCTCTGTAAGGCTGAAGAATACTGCCCACTTTAAAAACAGCTTTCATTCAGTAAGAAGCAGTAAGTCAATCTCTAGAGAAGCTGAAAAAGGGAACCATGATGTTTTTCAAGAGCAGGAGCAGACTGTGAAAGCAGGGAGGCCATAATGACCGTCAATTCAGAGACGAGCACACCAACTCCGATTTTGATATTTATCTGCAAGAGATGTAAGGAAAAAGGAATGCCCCACTGCAGCTTCTGCATATATTTAAACACATAGCAAACGTGCTTTGATTTAAAAAATAACCCACAGGCACTACCAGAAGAAACTGCTCAGCCCTGCTTATACAGGACTGAGAAATAAGAGGGTATGATCCTTGCAAGCACCTGTCCCCCATTTGGTTTACAAGTCACCTTCTCATTGATTCATAAGCGTACATACTCCAAACTAACAGTTACTTATGCACAACCTTATATACTGTTTCCCTCAGCTCACAGTCTTCAGAAGTCTCTTAAGTTACGACTACTGACATGAATCCAATTTTAAAATTCCTTGAACTCCATACACTGGAAGTTTATGAGAGGGATTTCTCTAGCATGGAGAAGACTTTTTTTTTAATTAAGAAAATACAGTTTTACAGACTTCAAAAATCATTTATTTTTAAAAGGAAAAATTTTATCGTTAGGTAGCTTCTTTTTTACATAAGTTTTGCCAGCGTAGGGTAACCCAAGCATGTTACCATATGGCACGCCTACCAGAACTATCTTTAATTTCTTCCTTGGAGATGTAAGTTACAGTACCTGCAACTATGCTGTAATTCCATTTTAGAGAGAAATTGTCAAGTTGAATTTTTTGGAACTGAAGATAGTTTCCAGTCCCCCTGCCCTTTTTGTCTTTTTCTTTTAAAGTTTCAATATATCCTATTTAAGCATTGTTGAAGTTTACAAAAAGCGTCTTCAGAAAGGAACAAAAAGATCATAAAGAAAAAAACGGTTATGGGTGACAATGAAAATAACAATTGCTGTCAAAACCAAATTCCATTAATTCAGTGACTCCTCTCAAAGACAGTCTTCTTACAATGTTATCCATAATAAGAAAAGACAACGGTTTCCCTTGATTTTTTTTCCTGCATGTAGCTTTATATGTCACAGGCCCTAGCAACAGAAAAGAATAGCAATGGATTTGTCAGCGGACAAGGACCACGCAATAGGCTTTTGAGGGGGGCCCCAAGCACCCTGAGCGAACGTTATCTGAGCACAATTGCCCTGTTATTTGACTGCAAACAAGCCTGCAAGCAGAACATGGCTTCTGACACTGTACTTGACTGTCAAACTGACAAGATACAGCCAAGCTGTTTGATGATAAACCTGGGTGACAGGCTCACCGCAATTTAGAAAGTGTTTCTAGTAGGTGTACAATAACACCTTAATCTGGTGCCTCCTCATTATGAGCTTGAAATTGTGCTCACAAAAAGACAACAACAATGCCACTGAAGGAGAGCAAACGTGGACGAAGAAATAACTTTGTTGCTCCACACCCTGGAAACCCTGCCCACCATGAAAAACAATTTTTTTTTGGCAGCATAAAATGCAAATGTGAGCTACCAAGTCTGTAAAAGTGTAAAGACATACAACCACTATCGTTGAATGACTCAATGAAGATAACACGAAACTGAAGTTGGAGAAAAGGTCATACTAACTTTCCAGATAACTTTAAAAAGGAATGAATTGCCAGTAACCACGAGAAAGCTTCCCCTTGGTTCCCCTGAGGCCTAACAAGCATCTTTAAAAATTATGTTTTAAATTGATTTCTAGACTGCAGATGAGCAGTCATCAGGTGCTGTCCACCAAACTCTAACAATAACAGCTGAAACAGCTTTGCCAACGTTTCTAGCTTTGCCATGCTCCAACTTCAGTTTCACTCTTATTTTTCAACCAGCAGGGCTACTTGAAACAATGGAGGCAAGGCTAAAGGCTTGCTTTCCTGGCTTTCTGACGGGTCTGGAAAAAGGAACAAAAATCTCATTACTGCCTTTGACAGAGTGGAGGGTTTCATGCTTTTCAGTTACCAGTTCGCCAAATGCCACGGATCGTGAGGCTCCCTAATTTGCAAGCCAGACTCCCAGGGCACCATGGCATTAGAAATCCTGTCCCCCTTCTCCGTTGCAGCAGCTGAGAATTACGAAGGAGGGGGACAGCTGGGCTTCTCATTAGGAGCACTGCGCCTAAACCCACGGACAGTCATTTGTATCTGTCTCTGACGAGCAGCCTCGACCCCCCCCCCTCCAGCTGCGAGGCGTCTTTCCAATCTCTCTTGGGGCGAGACACGGCCAGCGCAACTACAGGCAAGCTGGTTTGGTAGGGCAGAGTTAAAAGACATAGGCAACGGGGAGATCTAGAGCGGAGCGAGCGTTTGTCTCCGTGAGAACACAACTTACCAGAACACCCCCCTCGCCGAGATAAAGTCTCTTCGCTAAAAGCGGGCTACGCGCACATCTGTTCGTTATCGATATAAGCCCTTAACAACTGTCAGATATTAGGGGCCCAGTCCGGCGAACTGCACACGCTTAACTGCAGACGCGCAAGTCCGCTCGCTCCGCGGGGCGGAGGCCTTAGTGGAGCCGCGCTCCGCAAGGGTGCCTCCTCCAGCTGCCTGCATCTCCCTTCTTTCCCCAGAGCCCCATCTTCACTTTAATTAATAGGGCCACTGAGCCGGTTTACGTTAATTGTCATCGAGTACCTGGTCTTCGTTCCCCAGGGGAGGAACCAAAAGTTCACTCAGTCGCAGCCCGCGAAGCAGGAGGGCAAAACCTGAGGTTTCGCGCACACACGCACCTCAGCCGCCACCAGTTCCTCCGGGACCTTCCTACGCCGCGGCTAGGCAGCCGCCTTCCCGTTAGCGGTACCGCACACGCCGCCAGCCATCGCCGCCGCCTTCCCTCCGCTCGCCCCGCGGCGGGCGCGTTACCCGAGCCCGGCAAGGCGGCGCGCTGGGCCCGCGCCCCGTTTGGTACGGTCCAACCAACCAACCAACAAACGAAGCGAGCGGCGACCCCAGCAAATCAGTGGTTTTGCCCCGACAGAGCGCGTGGGAGAGGTTTCCCCTGCCCTAAGGGTCCAACACACCTGCCTGGCCGTGCGGCGGCACGGCGTCTCGGGCGCGCCGCCAAAGCCGCCCCCCCCCCCCCCCCCCCCCCGCTGAGACGGGCTCGCTCTCCGCTCTCAGTGCCGCGCTAACGGACCTCAACCCCCCCTTCCCCCCCCCCCCGGCGCCGCCAACGGCCGCGTCCCCCAAACGCCCTCGCGGCGGCCGTTGGCGGCGGGCGGCGCGCGGGGCCGCGGCCGTTGGCGGCCGTTGGCGGCGGGCGGCGCGCGGGGCCGCGGCCGTTGGCGCGGGGGCCGGGACACAAAGGGAGCGGGGCAGGGCGCTGCCCCGCCGGACGGGACGGGGCAGGGGAGAAGCGGGGCGGCCTCCTCCTCCTCCTTCTTCTTCTTCCCCCCCGTCCCGCCGCCCATCGGCGGCTACTCACAACAAGAAGCTCATGGCGATGGCGGCGGAGCGGGACCGGCGGCTCGGCTCGGCGCGGCGCGGCTCCCAATGGCAGCGGCGGCGCAGGGCGGGGGGGGAGAGCGCCGCGGGGCGGGGACACGGCCCGCCACCGCCTCCCGCCGCCATCGTCTCGTCCCCCCCCCCGCCAGCGTCCTCTCGGGGCCTCAGCCGGAGGCGCAGCTCGCCCCCCTCAGGTCGGTCTCCCCCCAAACATCTCCTCCTCCCGAACCCTCCCCTTTCCTCCCAACCACCCCCCCTTCCCGCTATTACCTCTCTCTTCCCCTCATACACCCCCCCTTGCCCCCCCAAACTTCCCCTCTTGGACACCCCCCCCCGCTCCCCCTGAACATACTCTCCCCACAAAGGCCCCCCCCTCACCTGCAGACAGCCCCTTCTGCCCCCCAAACACCCCCCTCGCCCCCTAACGTTGTCCTGGACACTTCCCTCTCCCCCCAAAGGCCCCCACCAGCACCCCCCACTCCTTTCAAACATACCCCCCATCTCCCTTCCCCCAAAGGCCTCCTTGCCCTTTCGACACCCCCTACTCCCTTCAAATGTGCTTTCCTCTCCCCGCAAAGACATCCTTCTCCCCTTAAACATCCCCCTCAGACACCCCCCCCCTTGGACACCCACCTCTGCACCCCACAGCCCAGGCACCCACAGCCCCCCTGGTGCCCCGGCTCCCCCCCAGCACCCCCCAAAGGGAATCAGGGCCGTGAGCAGGGCGCTGAAGGGACAGAGGGACTCAGCCCCCGGCCAGCCGCTGTCCCCGGGTAAACTGCAGCATCGCTCTGGGCCACGGCGTCCCGGCTGTCACCCAGGGACGCTTCATGGGCACTAATATAACATGAACGAGTACAAAAGCCTTGGGCGCTCCTGGCAGCGAGATCCTTTCGATGCCTTCCCCTGCCTGTCGTGCGGCTTCTCAAAGGCAAGGAGTCCCAGTGCCTCAGACCCCTGTTTGTGAGGCCTGTTACTGTACGTTCGTTTAGGTGCACCACAGAAATGATGCTGTTTCTGCCTGCGCAAAGCCTCGGTGCAGGCCCTCGGCAGGGCAGCCCCCCCATTTTGTGTGGAGATACGTTCCCGGCTGTGACAGCCACTGCTGGGCACGGTGTGAGCAGAGCGCTGTGGCTACTTACTAAGAGTCATAGGAGAGCCACGAAAAATGCCTGAGCAATAGTGTGGGCTGCCATAATTCTCTTCTACCCCAAACTGCTTCCCTGACGTCCTGTGGAGCAAGTCTGCAGGATATAGAAGCAGAACAGTTCGCACTGCTTTAGCATTTCATGCAAGGGACTCAAAACCCATTACCCCTTCCAAGTTTCCTGATGAGGTCAATGAATGGCCCTCACTTTACAGGTGCGCCGCAAAGGCGTTCAGCTACCTAATCCACAGATAACCCACACAGTCACAGAAAGAATAGAGGGATCTCATCATCTGCATTTCTGCCCTCTTCACGTAGTTAGACCTAGCTTCTTTTTAAATGAATATCTCAAAAAGACTTTCGATATTTCAGAAGTATGAATGTTTGATTTGCAAGCACTCCTTAACAAAGTTGGCAGTCAGTTAAGGAAGGACACACCTCTACATAAAGATAGGGCCACTTGTAGGCTACTGAAGTTAAATAAATGAAGTCCTGCCTTCAAACCCTTGGCAAGTTTTTAACCTTGCCTTTACCTCACCTCTGCCTTGAATCTCTTCACCACCATGTGAGGAGTGTAGGTTAAAAACTGCAAGGTCTCTCATCTGCGGAAATTTCATATGCATAATAGTCAAAGTGCATAGTTTCACCATAAATTCTCAGAATAAGTGCAACCGCATCTTTGCTGGCAATGATAATCTGAACACATAGTGTGAAACAGCCTCTGTTCTTCTTAGACAAGAGGGCCATTCCCTTAAGTTCAAACTGAGGGTACACAGCACATTTCAAAAAAAGCCCAACAACTCTTTAAACGCTAGGTGACAGCTGCAGGCTGTATTTTTGGGTTCTGGGGACTCTGCTCTGGGAATTCTTACCTTCCGCTTCCAAATCAGGAATGCCGGTCATATTTTTTTTTGTCTCACATGTTCCAGGGGAAACAAAGATAGACAGCTGTATCCAGAAGGCTCTAAAATAAAGCATTATATTCATACCAAACAAGGATCAAAACACTCTACTTAACTACCTCCAAGGGCCACTTCTTGACAGAGGTTAATGATCTGAGGGTGTAATTTCATGTGAAAATCTACCTCCATTTAGGTGAGTAAAATCCAGCTGGATTTAGAAGAGGAGAAAGGGCAGATGGCACGGTATTCCCGATGTTCCCTCCTGCGTTAAGAGGACTGCACGTGCATCGAACCTCACAAAGCCGAGGCTGCGCCAGGTACGCCACAGGAAAACCCAGTGACTTTCAAGTTTGTTACCTGGCAAATTGAATATGTTGAAACGTGCTAGGATTCCACACAGAGTTAAGTTTCTGTATGGCAAGTTTGGGGTTTCTCTAAAGTATAGTACCTTACATTACAACATTGAAGGCCTCTGCTTTTCTCATGCTTTTAAATGCTGAAACTGCATTTTCTGTGTTCTGGTTCTGTCCTCCAGAGTAAGCCATTATGTCAGGTCCGTGCGATTCTAAGTAAACAACAATTGTACTAGTGCTTTTAAGGCATTTTTAAAATCAAGTGTTTCACTGGGCAGTCAAGGTACAATTGAAATGCATTTCATGACATTTGCAATTTTCTCCTTGACCATATTAGTGAAGGCAGACATGAAACGGGTCTCGGTGTGCTTTTTAACACCCCACGTTTACAGGCTCTCAGACTAAGATGGCCACATAAATCAAGTTCCAAAAATATTACTAATCTTTCTGGTGTATTCATGTTTGGACATGAATAACCTCCGTTCTCTGTTCCCACCCATACGCTTCCTCCTACCCACAGAATGTTTTATTTTAGTGGCAAGTTAAAATTAAACGTCTGTTACTGCAGCAGCCAGTAGGAAATACTTTGCCTGGGTTGCTGTCAGGAGAAATGATTACATAACGTGTATATTTTATGCCTCACATTAGTATTGTTCTGTTCATGATGGCGAAGGGTCACATGAAATGCTTACTTGAGACTCTGGGGATATAAGGGGCTGGCAGCGTGCTGCAGTATTACATAAGAGCAGAACCGCTCAGTTGCTCCAGTAAAGGCATATTAGATGTACCAAAGGCCTCACAGCTGTCATTTTGGTTTATCCATTATACCATATAGCATAAAGAATTACTCTGAAAGGGCCTAAAGCTGGAAGCTGACAAAATGCTTTGGTTCTGAGTGGAAGTTTCCAGCTTTGGCCACAAAGATTATAATACAGCTCAGTAAACATAGAAGAGTCAAGCTGAAAAAAGTTCAAAAATTAAGATCAAAATATTTATTACATGCGGAGATATATAAAAAGGGAAATAAAACATCACTTAGAAATATAATGAATATAGTATGTGAATACTAAGCTCTAAAAACATTCTCCCCACATTCTACATAAAACTTAGAGTACGCATCAGTTCTTTTACTGGATACTTGCGTGTTAAGGTAAGGGATTTCATTTGCCAACAAAGAATATCTCGAGGACTAACGATATAACAGCAGCATAGCATTTAAGTTTAAATATCAGATAAAACCTCTAGTACATACCTGGAGAGCAAATCTTCTGTATAAAAATGCAATGCATGAAAAAATTACAGAAAATCCAAGGTATTATATGGTGGTCCTGAGAATCACCCTAATCCTGAAGCTGGGATAGTACAGCCCATCAGCTTTGTTGTTGCTAGATTGCAGAAAGACTAACAAATACGGCCCGCTGTTGCCTTCAGCCCTGTTTTGGTACTCAGATACATGTCATTCCTGCAGCAGCGTTACTACACATTAATAATCAACATCTCAGAAACAAATTAATTGTGGAGGACACGCTACAGAAATCTCCAGTGTTTGTGGCATGGACACCCTCAGCAAGGGTTTCATTCTGCTTTAACTTCTGGGTGCAGGTTTTGTTTCTGTTTTCTGGAGTTGGAGGCTCACTCAGACTAAGCATGTTATCTCCTGCTGAATGCTGAGAGCGTTGAAGATGAGCAGTTGCATAATGGGGTCCACTCTCGCGGAAAGCGATGGAAGCCCCCCTCCTTAAGTAGCTTAAAGCTAAATGAATCATTTCACAATATAGCGTGACAGACTATAAAGCCTCAATTTTGCTTGACAACAGATTGCACAGTGATAAATAACGTACCCCAACAGAAAATAAGCATTTGTTTTAGTATCAACTTGGATGAGAGTTTTCTTTTTTCTCTGCTTAAACAAAAGAAAAGCTGACACAAATTATTTTTAACAGTAGCCTCTTTAACAGTAGGTATTGAAAAAGGCATCGTCCACGTAAGTAAATTAACTTCTTGGTTAACAGCCGTGGGGAGGGGGACTCTCTAGAGTCTTTGTATTTTTACTTCCTAATGGAACACGTTTCCTCTCATAGGTAGATTGCATTACACATCGGCTCTGACAAATAAATAAATGCAAGTTCTTTTGTCCTATGATGAATTTTTTTCAGATCCCGTGCAGAGGCTTTGCTTCCCTCACGCTTGCCAAGGAAGAAGCCCAGAGACTCCTGGAAAACTTGGATGTCGACAGATGCCCAACAAAATGGCGCCCTCTAAAGGTAATACGCGCACACTGAGAAGTGATGAGACAAATAGCAAAGCGGTGTTTCTCACAGTACTTGGGAAACAGATACATTAAAGGTGGAAGATGTGTATCTGTGTTTAAGAGAATCCTCCTTGCACCCTGCTTGGTTCAGAAACCTTCAAGAACAACTAATCTGCATGAAAAGAGAAGGCACATAACACTCCCAGGCTCAGTAAGATCCAGTGATGGGGCTGTTCAGTGAATACTCTTATAGTACAAAAGCTAATCTAGATCAAAGATAAAGTTATAGTAATTCCTCTTGAATGCTATCTTAATTTTTTGCACCTAGAAAATGCGCTTGGAAGAGAAACCTGACCTTTCAATATGAAAAACTTGAACATGTACCACTTGATATTTGTACCTTCAGCATTGAATTCAATCTTCCTTTGAAAACACCTATAGCGATTTATTTTGAAAAGTCAAAAGAAGTTGAGAGTACTGTTGCCAAGAGATCATGTTTTAATTACCAAGGGAGCAGTCTTGTATAAAAATTTGTTACGGGAAATTGTTTATAAAAGCAAAAGCAACAATGAAGTGACTTAAAATAGGTTGTTTATGTAAGAAACATTCAGGACTTCTGATAAATTCATGGGTCGGCAGCACTACAAGCTGAAAGAGGAAAATGGCAGAGAACACCTTCTATTGAAATCCTCAGGACATGTTTTGACTGATACCCTGCAATGGCACACGACTGTCACCCTGATCTGGTCATCTCAAGACTGGAACAACAGGAGCAGAAAGGAAGAGGACAATCTTCACTGTTGTGGCTGCCACCGTCTCGAGGGCCGGGGTCCTCAGCACCAGGAAGGCATGCCACGTCCTCATCCCAAAAGACGGTCTGCTCAGATATCTGCCTAGATACGCTGGATCCGAGCCACTGAACTCTGCGGTCTCCTTCGGCTTCCTGCACTGCTTTTCCAGCTTACCTTAGCTCTTCTTGCTCTTTTTTCTTCACCGTAAATTTTTTTCTTCCACCTTCAGCATGCTGTTGCCTTCTCAGAGCATGAGCTTACAACCAGCAAGGCCAGCTAAGACCAGTAGCTGTCCCAGCCTCACAGCAGTAGGAGTTTGCCAGCGCTCAGCAAGCCGGGCCTGTGGCTGTTTTAGCAAGGAGGTCCGCTAGCACAAAGTCAGCACCAGAGACAGAAGCCGATGCTTGCTGGTTTTCCCCTTCATCTACTGCTCACGGAGATGTAGCAGTCATAGCAGAATGGTATTTCCAGACCCTCTGAAGGCTTTTTGTTTCTTGCAAGCGGGTTAAGGCAGTACTGCTCTAATACACAAATCTGTCAGGCTGGGACGTGAGCGAGGGGAAGGAAATCAGCTCTCCTATGAAAATTTTGCCTACAGGGAAGGAGTATAAAGAGTCTTGTCAAACTTAAGTCTTACTTAGCAGTTCACATTGCAAATATGCTGGGTTTTCCTTCCTTTTCTGTGTCCTTGATAAAAAAAATGTAAAAATGTTCTTGGTGATACAAGTACTGAACGCACATAACCCAGTAAGAACTTGTCATGAATCCCTGAACCATCTCCGTTTAATATAATGCCAAGGATTATATATATATCTTATATATATATATATAAAATAATATAACGCCAGTGAACAAGGATTTCATTTATAACTCCTTTCTTACAGAGCCTGAAACAGCCGCTCCTCCACACAACAGGCCGCAGGCATCTTACTGCCGGGAAACAATCCTTCCGCTTCTCCTGCCGCCATCTCCCCACGCTTGGGGCACCGCTCGTCCTCCGCCTTCCACAGCACCCAGACCTCTCCGCATCGGGCGCACATCAGGGCCTAGGAGACAAGAGTGAGTAGCGGCGACTTACGCGGAGGACAGCAGGGCGGCCTGACGGGACAGGCGCGGGCACAGGGACAGGCCGTCCCTCGAGCCCCCCCCGGGGCTGCGGGGCCGCTGCTCCCGCCGGGGCTGACGACAAAGCGCGCGGGGCCTGGACGGGGCCGGGGACGGGGCCGGGGCCGGGGCCGGGGCCGTCGCTCTCCCCGGGAGGCGGCCCTGGGCCTCACGCAGGCTGAGAGCGACGTGGGGCGGACGAGGCCGCCGTCACCGGCTGCTGGGCCGGGCCGGCCAGACCGGCAGCCCCCCAAACCCCTGCCTCAACCCCACGCAGCCTCCTCTGACCCCACAGCCCGGCCCCCGCCCCGACCCGCGGCCGGGCCGCCGCGCTCCGCCCGCCGGCGCCTGCTGGGAAGGGGAGGCGGAGCCGCCACCGCCGCCCATGGCCGCCGCCGCCGCCGCCCGCCGCGGCCTGGCCGCGCTGCTGCTGGGCCGCCGCCCGCCGCTGCCGCCCTGGCTGCGCCCGCCGCCGCCCCGCCGCCTCCGCCCCGCCGCCGCCGCCCTCGGGCCGCGCCCGCCGCCCGCCGCCGCCCGCCTCTGCAGCCAGGTACAGCCGGGCCGGGGGGCGCAACATGGCGCGGAGCGGCTGCCGCGTGCCCGCCTCCTGCCTCCCCTTCCTAACTGCCTCTCTGGCTTTGCTAGCAGGTCGCCGGCTCTCCCCCTCAGGAAGGTCACGCGTCGGAGCAGGAGCCGCCGCCGCCGAAGGCGGAGAGCGAAGACTCCGTCTTTCTCATCAGGGCGCAGGGCTTCCCCTTCTCGTGCACCGAGGAAGACGTGCTGACCTTTTTCGACAGTACGGGCGTCAGCGTTGCGTAGCGCGGCGGCCCGGTGCGGGGCTGCGGACCCGAGCCTCCGATAGCTAGCGGAAGGAGTTCTTGCAGATCGTTGGGCAGCGAAAGACGAACGCTTCCCCAGTTATGCCTGCAATACGTATAGTCGGCTTCCAGCAGTTTGGAAGCGCTCATAGAAACTGCTCAGTAAAACGCGCCGTATTGATTTCAACAACTCTTCCCTTTCTTTTAACTGAGCAAGTCGTCTTAATCAGTGTTTCAGCTGTAAAGGCACATTGCTCTAAGTCCAGGTTGTGACCTTGCATGCCATTATGGTTGGCTACCCCACCACCCCTTTTAAACAAACTGAAAGGATGGTGTTTACTCCCCGGTTAAAATTTCAGTGCTGCTTTCTGACCTGAATGAGTGGCCCACTGCATAGCTTTGCAGGGCTGATCCCTCCATACTGTAATATGATGGTGCATCCCACCACAGTCCAACAGATTGTCAGAGCAGATTCTTAGCTGGTTTGATGACCTGCCGAACTAAATTTAAGGCGGTTTGAACTCCTAAAGGAAAGAACTTAACAGCAGGCACAGTATAAGCAACTGAAAGACCCTATAGCATTTCTTTTAGATTTAAAGAAATAGTTTTGAAACAAAGAATTGCTTTCAGCAACGGAAAGCTCACCAACAGCGTGGGGATATACTATCCAATTAATCCAGTTGTGGAAGGAAATGGTTGTCAAGTCGGTTTCTTCTCCATGAAGAGTGTTTTGTGTTAGCTTTAAGGTCAGAAATGGGAGTTTCCTAGCCTTTGTTTCAGGACACTCTTTTGCACTGCTGAGAGAAATGGCTCTTTATAGAATAATCAGTTTGATCTGGGATTAAGAAAACCCCACGTCTGATGCAGTTGCATATGTTTCTGTGTATCACGTCTTCCCTAATTTCTAGGCTGTAGAATTCGAAACGGTGAGAACGGCATACACTTCCTCTTAAACAGGGATGGGAGACGCAGGGGAGATGCCTTGATTGAGCTGGAGTCAAAAGCAGATGTCCAGAGAGCCTTGGAAAAGCACTTGAGATACATGGGCCCACGCTACGTGAAAGGTACGTTTGAAACAGTAGAACTTAAACCAGAAGAAAAGCATGCTCAAGGGAGTAAGAAGGACTCGAAAACAAAAGGAGCAGTAAAACTGGTTTGTGCGGGACAGGGGGGAGAGATGCAAGATGTGAGGGGAGCGGAAGAGAGCAGCAGAAGTGGCAACGGAGGCACAACTAAGTGAGATTTTGCTAGGCTGGGCAGGGAGGGAACGGGAAGGTGACTCAAGCGGTGAGGGGTACCCTTGAGGTGTCACAGAGCGCTCTAATGGGGGGAAACGGGATGAAGGTTGGGGGAAAACGCTGCCGTGGAAGAAGGCTCCTGCAGGGTGCCGCTTTCTGTGTACCATGAAGGAAAGCGTGTTCTGTGGCTGTGTTCTTTGCAGTTTTTGAAGTACACGATAGAGATGTAGAAGGCTTGTTGCAGAGTCTGCGGGATGAGTCACAAGCCATTAACGATGGAGTTGTACTACTCAGAGGCCTTCCGTTCAGCTCCACTGAAGATGATATTTCAGATTTCTTCGCAGGTAACTCGGACTAGCCTTTGCCCTTTGGTTAGGATGTATTTCCTGCTCTAAGTTCAGTTTAGCTATGCTGTCATTATTCTAAATGAGATTTGCAAAAGCACTCCAGTCCACCGTAAGAAACCACGAGCACTTTGAACAGTGGTATGAAAAATCACTATCTTGTTGCAAGTGCATTCACTGAAGCTTTTGGCTGCGAGATTATAATGCTATCTCTGACTATTTCTGGAGGTCTGACCTAGGTTCAGTACTTGCAGGAGTCTTTTGGGGGAGGGCGGGGGGGGGAAATAAGGAAAGGGATGAATGTAGATCAATTTTTTGCACTTGGATTGCTACCAGTGCCCAGTCTGGCTAACTGAAGGGGAAAAGATGGTTGTATTAGAGTTAAAGCACAAGTGAGCACAGTGTGGCTGTTGGCAGAAGTATGATCGTAACGGTTAAGTCACATATGCCGCTGTTAAAACTATTGTATAGCAGCTATGTGTTTTTCATAATTGCATATTGATGGTTCATGGTTGTGCATGGTTGCTGCGCAGTTTCTCAGCTGAGGAACTGCGCAATGGGCAGCGTGTGTCCCCCAGCCTCAGTGGTGGAGCAGGCCAGGCAGCTGCCGCATGGGTTCGTTAGGAAGCAGCTTTTCTGGGGTTTGCAGAATTATTTGATGTTTTCTTAGGTAAAGGTTGCGTTGCAGACTGAACCAAAACCAATTCTTTCACTTCCCCTCCCCCCCCCCAGTTGAGCATGCACACCACACACAGTCCTCCAAAACTAAGGCTCGTAATAGCAAAAACGATGCTGTTATGCATCATGCCAAAGAAATCAAGGCCACTGGTGGTCAGTGTTTGAATTGATCACCAACAGTTAACTGAGGCATTTAAAAGACTCGAGTAGCAGAATTATCACTGTGAGATGACATGGGCGGGTCATGCATTTTGGAGCAACTGTTTGCATTGCTTTGGAAGCTTAGGGAGACCACTGCAGAAGGTAGTGCTAAAGAAAACCCACACACCAGGGCTTTAGAAAATTCCCACCAAAATAAGTGTATGGGCCCAGCCCAGTCTGTTCTCCTGTAAGTTTTCGTTAAGTTAGGACTCACAGATCCTACTCTGTATTGTGTCTGACGCAGTGACCTAATGGATTACAAGCTCTCTCGGAAGGCGTTAAACAGTTTTTGGAGGAAAAAAGTTAACTGAATTTGGCCTAGGTTTCAAGAAAAGAAAGGAAAAAAAGTGACCAAAGAGTTCTAGTTCAAATGCATTTGTGCCTTGGACTTAATTCTTCTCCAGAACTTCCATTCATTTTTTGTTCTTGTCCTTATTTAAAGCCTCACATGGATTTGTTATTGCAATTGAGGCTTCCACGAGAACTTGTAAAAATACAGTAACATGGAATAAAAAATAATTATTAAAGAAAAAAAGCTGTATTTCAGCCAGCATGAGCAGTTGTTTCAGAACTAGGTAACTGCTGGGTCTGCCTCTCTTAAAAAGGAAGGGGAAGGGAAGGGGATATCTTTTTGAGCTATGGCACAAGTTCCTCTGACAATGTAAATGCCTTTTTCCTCCCCCCCCCCATATAGGTTTGAGCATAACTGACATAGCTTTCGTTAACCGGGGAGACAGAAGAACAGGAGAAGCTTACGTGCAGTTTGCGGCTCCAGAAATGGCAGCTAAAGCCCTCTTAAGGCACAGAGAATACATTGGGAATAGGTAGGTGCTTTGCTCCGGTTAACAGAAGATAGCAGTTGGTATAAAGCATGTGGTGTACCTCAGAGCTTGCCTCTTACCAGGTGAGGCAGCTAACTTCAGTAGCAATGCTAGTAGGCGGTAGCTAAAGAAACTTGCATAGAACTCAGGCTTTGGATTCAAGTTCTTATGGAAACCATGGCAGTCTCACAGAGCGGTATCAGACTGTTACTCTGTGCCTTACAGCATTTCTTTTCTAATAGGGCCCTCTTAAATACTCTATTTAAGATAAGCTTTACCATTTTGGGGGGTATTCTCTGAAGAATCTTGACAGCACAGGGAGTGGGGGGGGGGGGAAGTGAAACCTTTTTTTGGTGGGCTTCACAGCTTGCAGGGGAGCTTTCATGCCCCTCAAAAAGAAACTGAAAAGAGTCTCACCCCTGCATGAGTGGTTTGGCAGTGCTCGGGGCTAGGAGGAGTTACAAAGATAGACAGCGCTTAACCAGGCACGACTACAGAAGGATCATATGCCCACTGTGGGCATTTGCCATTGCCCAGCCCTCACCTCTGAAGTTTCACGATGTCACCAGATGCTTTCCAGCACTGTGGCAGCCCTCGCTTCTTCCCTTCGCTCCAGCGCCAGTCACAGCCATCGTCTCCATCGGGGGCGTACGTTGTGCGAAATGCCACTTACCAGACCCCTCTGGCATGAGTCTGTTTCCACAGCTAACTGCTGCTCAGCGCCACGCAGCAGCCAACCTCCCCAGCCGCTCTGCTGCTTGCCTGGGCTGTCCTTGACCCCCACTGATACGCTTTCCTGCGGAACAGAGAGCCCCTACACCATGTTATTCCTCCCCCAAGGGCCTCTCTTTTCTCAAGTGGAAGCTTCTCCCCAGAATCCTGAGCTCACTCAGAATATAAGGCTTATTTTTTTACCCTCTTTAGGTTTGATTTCCCTTTGATTGCTCATATCTCCTTCTGAATGTCAGGTTGCAGGATGTTTCTCCTAGCCATGCTGCTTCTTTTATAGGGTAGTGGTACCCAATTCCCTTCTTTTATTACTTTCCTTCCTGTTTGTCTCTCCCCCATTTTAAAAGAAGACCACCCTTCTGGAGGTGTGCCCAATAATTGAATCACTTGACACACCTCCCTACCCACCAGTGGGGGTTAATTGCTCTCTCAGTTTACCATTAACCTTTTCTTTGTCATGTTGGAACAGGCCTCAGCAGACTCACCTACCTGGGCTTATATATTTCTGTAACTATGTGGTTAGCCAAGAAACTGAGTAGTTTGTAAAACTACTGTCAGCTTTCTCTTCTCGTTCTTTCTGGGTTATTAATTGTATCCAGAAATGGCCGTTAGTTGTGCACAGTAGGGGTGTACGGGCATTGGGTTGTAAGCTCTGTCAGGCTTTACAGGCAGCGTCTTGGGTTCACCTTGCTATAGCTGCTCTCGTTAGGAAGGGAGGAAAGCCTCCTTAGTTGGATGCCCATGCTCTCGGGTCCTCCATCACATTATTGGTTCTGTGCTATGGAAATGAGCTACTTTTAGGAGTGGCCGTTAGATTTGTGCGAGGCCCAGCTGGGTGTTGTTTCCAAGGCTCAGAAAGATTAGCAAAAGAGGCTCTGAGTAAGGGCTTCTCAGGTAGAGGGAGAGAGATGCAAGGTGTTCTTGTCTTAGGTTTTGCCTAAACCTGGCAGTACCTCTTTTTTTTTTTTCCCTTGCAATCTAAGAGTGATCTTGCTAGATTCCCTTAGTGTTGCATTCCTTGTTGGTGTATTGTATCTGCAGCTTTAATTTCCCACACAATTACATTTTATCCCATCAATTGCATAGAGGCATGTAAAATCTTAATGGTTCTACTGACCCTGTGCAACTTCTGTATCTCTTTATTTCATTAATCTCCTGTTTGGGGGGAGGGGGTTGTCTTTTTTTTTTTTTTTTTTAATTTGAGGGTTTGTAGAAATTGCAGCTGTTATCAGTGCAGTTTGCACAGGTCCATCAAGGGGAAAACATAGTTTCACTCATGTACAGGGCTGAGTGGAAAGGATGCGTGCTACTGCAAGGAATAGAAAACATTTTTCACAGCAAGTAGACCTGAATTTCTGCAGTAAAACAACTTTGGCTTGTAAATGATTGATACTGCTTCTTTAGGAGCTTTATAAAAGGCCGTAAACCAAAGATCTTGTCGACACAAAACTGGTCCTCTGTCTCACAGTGTGCGGGTTTGAACAGGAGCTGTCATTGCAAGTTGAAAAGGGCTTTCGTAAGGCTCGCTGAATGACTTAAATGAATGCTTCAAAACTGTTGCTTGCCAGTTAACCCAAAATGGTAACTACGTACCACAGTTCTCAAATCTAGTATGTGATTGGAGCTGAGATATGAATATGTCCTGAAGTCATAGTACTTTCTTAAAATCGTGAGCGCTTTTTAGTGGGCACAAGCGTGCCGTGTAATCTTTTCCTTTTAATTCTAGGTACATAGAAGTCTATATAAGTAGAAAGCATCAAATGCAAAGGCACGTGATAAATCACAAGCAGATGTTGACTTACCCAAGAGTGGGTAAAGAACATGAATCGGTTTTTGAAGAAAGAGGATTGAGTGGCGCAGGAGGCTCCAGGGCCAGAAGCGAGAACAGTGAGTCCTTCCCTGGTGCACGTGTTCTTTGAGGCACCTTCATGTTATTCTCGCGGTCTGCACAGGCGCGACCCTGCGTTTCTACAGCTTTCACATGAGGGACGCGATGACTGCAAGCGTTAATGGTGCTTTTGCTCGATTCTGCAGAACCGTATAGCGAAGTAACAGAAAGGTCCGGGCCAGTTTCAGAACCTGGGAATACCTCATTGTCGCAGCATTTTGTCCACGTGAGGGGTTTTCCTACCCAAGCTAGCGCCCAAGACATAATAAATGTGAGTAGCAGTAAGAGGATGAACGATGGTGGCTCTCGGTACCAATGTTAATTCTTGGATTAATCTGTACAGAGGAAGTGGCTTAAAATTTGTAACTTAGCTCTATCTGTATTAGTCCTCAGTGCTGCCCAGTTTCAGGTTGACTGTATGTGGAAACTTGGGCTGGCATCGCGTTGCTGAGGGACACTGGAGGGGTTACAGGAGCCCCAGGGTCGCTGTGACCCCATGGGTGCAGTAGTTGACAGTTCTCTAGGGGTCAGCATTAGGTTTCTGTAAATAAGAATGGATAAACACTTGCTGGGTATCTTGGATATTCATTACTCTCAAGTGAGCGTCCGTTTATATAGACTTTAATTTCTGAATAATTGGCCACACATAAAATAAATTTCAAAATCTTTTTAATATCAAGTCTGTTTGGTTTTAGTAACATGAGTCACCTGCGTACAGGTACATGCATTCGATGACAGAGGGCGGGATGCTGTGCAGCATGGGACAGCAGACTTATTTGTGCATCAGCTTCACCAAGGGTTTTTTTTTTGGGGGGGGGGGGGGTGCGGGGAGGGTTGCTGCTGAAATGCTTAGCACACAATGAGCTCAAACCAGCATGGCTGCACACCCTTTATTAGTTTATTTAAAAAAAACCAAGTTTCTCTGTAACAGGGTGAGTTGCTGGTTTTTTTGGTTTTTTCATTCCTTTGAAATTCCTGGAAGTTGGAGTCGTAATTGTTGTTGTTTTATCCAGGGAGACTCTGCTCACCAAACTCACCGTGTTTGGCTCCCCGTTGTTTCCCCCCCCCCCCCTTCTCTTTTCCAGTTTTTTGCTCCCTTGAAGCCCACAAGGGTCATGGTAGAATACAACTCCCATGGAGAAGCCACAGGAGAAGCGGACGTACAGTTTGAGAGCCACGAGGAGGCAGTTGCTGCAATGGCCAAGGAGGGGTCACCCATGCGTAAGTGTAAAGGCAGGATGTGATACAACTATAAGTCTTAGATGCTCAGGTGCTTGGGCACATCCCCCCTGGCCACTGGTAACACACCGCCCAACACTATCATTTTAAACCTGGAATTCCAGGTTGCTCCGTAATGTTCAACTGGCTTTCTGGAAAAAGAGAGGAGAATGTAATAGATACGAGTAACTGAACACAAACTGACCTCTCTTAAATTGTTCCCCAGAGTGCAGCTCCATTGAATTGTTCCTGAAAGCACAGCCAAAGGTCAAACAAGATTGCTAGTGACAGTGGAACGATACTAGATTTGGTAAGTGCATCCCTCTCTTCTTTTGGAAACGTAGGTCTTACGCATGGTACGTCTGATACCTCACATGTTGCAAATAGTTTAACGGCTGTAATTTAAAGTAAGTGGCTGAAGTTGTTCATCGCTGCTTGCCAGAGGTCAGACTTCAGCTCTAAACACTCTGACCCAAGAGTCCAGCTTTCACAAGCATAAATTCCTGTGGCTGAGGGGGCAGGAGCTCATTTCTGAGGTTACAACGGGAGCAGGCCAAGGCTGCTGTGCTCGCCCAGCCTCTGCAGAGCTTAACCTTTCGCAGCTGAGGCATGCCAAACACTGGGTGGTTACCCCCATCCCCCCTTAGAAGTGTTTAAGAAAGTGTTATAAATGTTTTCCACAGCTATGCATTGACCACAATTTGGTCTTGCGGCCAGGGAGAACTGTTGCTTACAGTTACGGACAACAGAGTTTGACTAGCTGTAGCCTTCACCAATTTTTTCTTAGGTTTTTGGTTTTTTTAAATCCAGCCACTCTTTAACTCATGCAGGTGTGTTAGAAGACCTTTTCTCAAATAGGTTGTAATGTTTGTCGCAATATTAACAACAGGGGAAAAGCTACAGTGGGACAGTTTAATTTTTTTTTTTCCCCCTGGCACATGGCCTGTGTACCTCTCAGTGAGGTTTATGTGGAAAAAAAAATACAGGCTATATTGGGTCTGAGAGTGAGGGAGGCTCCTCTTGGGCCACGGCAGGCACAGTGCAGCATGCCGGTGGTAAGTCTTACCACAAAGCTGTCCTTTGCTTAAACACACGATGAAACAAACAAGATGGCCCTTCCTGGTGTAAAAGAACTGTTTTTCTAATGCTAAGACTGTGATGTACCACATTGGCAGAGGGAACAGAGTCTCCTGTGACCTTTACCCAAGCCCCTGGCTGATGGCTAAAGCTTCCATGAATTCCCCTCAGAAAGGGGAGGGAGAGAAGGTTATAAAAGACCCTCCCAGCCAGCCAGGTGAAGGCCAGCTCACACACCCCTGTTCCCCCCCCCCGGCAAGGTTTGGGGGAAGTGGCCGTGCAGCACTGGCTTTTTAACCCAGGCCAGGAATAAGCTCTCAGGGCAAAGAGTCAGCATGCCTCTGCCTTTAGTGCGCTTAGCTGCCACCTCAGGCCTACAAAACGCGCCTCGTTGAGTCGTTACAGAACGCACAGGACTGCTTCTGAGCTGTGCGCTGGGACTCAGGCCCAACACCATTAACCCTCCACCCTTTGGCCCCACCAGAAAATTTCTCACCTATTGTGGGCTGTTTGTACTGTCCTACCTTTTTTGGCAAGATCTTTTAATGCTGTCAGCTTCTACACGTCCATTAGTGGAGATTATTGTTTATATGAAAATGCAATGGTATATTTGACAAAAACACAAGTCATAAATAAAGCTGCAATGAGGTAGTAAAAATGTTTTTTCTCCTCCTTTTTAGGCCAAAGCGAACACATTCCGTGGTTATCATCATAAAGTTGAAGTACAGGTGTCGCTGCTCAGTGGCAAGGATAAACTGTATAAAATAATTTAGTTTGGCTTTATGTAAAAGCATGTAATAAATTGCCTTGACATACTCTGCATAACTCGTCTGTTGCAAAAGTAGAAAAAGTAACAGCGAACCAGTTAGTGCTGCAGGATGGAGGCAAGTGCCATGCACTGGAGGGCAGCGGCTCAGCTCTGACCGGAAGGGATCTTAAAGCAGAATTATTACAGAGTAAACCTCTTTTCTGAGCAGGGACTCAAGACATTCAGGCACTGCAGTCACACGTGACTGTTCCCAAACCTGCACAATATTCCTGCGTTGCAAAGAGTTGCCTCCCCTGTGAGTCTCTGAGCGTCCTGCGCTGTCCAAACTCCCGGTGGCTAGAGGGTATTACTAGGATCTCAGCTAAACAGTGAGGCATTCCTTGAGTCAGCAGCCCTTACAGAGACGGTGTCTGGGGCTGCTCGGTCCCTGCTCTATTTCAGCGTCGGAAGGAATGGTAAAGTTCGCTCACCGTAATTTGTTTTGGAAGTGGTTAGGTACCTCTGAGCAGAAGTTATAGCAAATGAAGCATCGCGTTATAGTATACAGAACAGTAATAAAACAACAGTATTGGCAATTAACCTAAGCCCAAGTGATTTAAGATCCTAATGCACAAAAGTCAGCACACGCTCTGTGTTTAATACTGTGTCCCTCCTCTTTCCACACTTCTCTCGTGCTGTGTAAGCATTTGTGCAGCTGTTAGGGGTTCTGAAATACTTTCATAAAAATATAGCCCTAGCGTAACGAAAGGATTGCTCAGGACGCACGATAACGGATGATAAATTTTATTATGGGCAGAACAAAATGAACACGAGAAAACTGCCTTCCGCTCTCCCCGGTCCAAGTGTTCCAGGTGTGACCCCAAAAATCTAGCGTTGCAAGCAGTACCTGAGCAAACATGCCTTGAACATTCGCAGCATCACAAAGTGTAATATGCAGTACGTACTTTGAAGTAGAGAGGTTCACTGACATCTACTGTAACAGGAAAGAGGCAAGCCCTGACACAGACAGTTGGCAGCAAACACTCTCTCGCGCTGACCTTTCTAAATGTCAATTAGCAGTACAGCAGCCAGGGCTGTATCTGGAAGGCTCTTCAGGCACCTCCCTGAAGGGCTGCTTGTTCACAGAGATCGCATGCAACTTAGAAGGAAGGACCTGCTAAAGAACTGTCCGGCTTTAGTAAATGAAGACAGACAGTCACAGCCTTCACCTCAAGCAAGCAGAGCAGCGGTTGCTGCTTTTGAGACAGTCAGAAGCAGCATACAGGTCACTAATAAGCTGGTGCATCAAAGCTGCAAAATTGCATGGACGTACCAGCATTAAAGTTCTTGACAGTAAGTGCCGGGTTTCCAGTTTAATCTTCCAGCACTAAAATTGCTTAGATCAGAATTTACGGGGGAGAGAAGTCGCACTGGTTTTTGGACGCAGCAATTTAAAATCCCCATAAATGTGTACAATATGTACACAAAGTTAATATTTGTTACCAATAAATTCAGCCTCTTCTCCATTCATCCATGATATCGCCCCCCCACCCCCCCCTTCAAAGCACTGTTTGCCTGCACTTGAATTCCAGGATTTTTACATTTTAAAACTACTTACCATTTCTAGGCTACTTTTAAGAGACAGCAGCAAGAAAATCCAGGCAGTAACTACCACCATAGGGGGGGGAAAAAAGGAGCAAAACATGGAAAAGAATTGCAAGTTCCCCCCCTGTGAAATGCTCCCTCTACAGGGCAATAAGAGGAGGACGGGAGCTTGTGTGGCTGAAAATGCCAAGTCCAGCAGGGAACTAGAAGAAACTAGCTCCTGGCACAAACTCTAGCCTCACACACAGTAAGTAACAGCTCTGACAAGCTTTTTAATGAAGCTCCAGCCAGTCTAATGACTAGAAAAATCCCTTTCAAGGAATTAAACCACTGCCGCCTAACACAATTTGTACAAAACCAAATGACTAACTGCCACTTCATATATATAAATACATCAGTTTTCTATGGATTACAAAACATTCTGTGGTCTTGAAGACTGAAGTAGGCTTCCAGTATAAAGCGGAGCAAATAAACTCTGACCCGCTACATACTTTATGATTATGAGGAAGCCACCACTTTTTGGGGCAAAACACAATTCCTTGAGATAACAGCAACAAAAAAATGATATAGCATGAACTGTAAAACCTCTTTAAACTGTGTTTGAGATTAGAATTTCTAGTAGGTGAAGAGCATTCAGACTTCATCCCTGCTTCCCTACTCTAACATAATATAGTGAAATGCCAGGTATATTATAACCACTTTTTCACATGCCCAAGGGGGAGAGGTGCCCAGACACAGCCCTAAACATTCTGTGGAGTTAGTGATCAGTACTGGGTATCTAAGTACTTGGAAATCAAATTCCTCCAGTTACTACATCAAGATAGAAAGTTCAGTTGCAGCCCTTAGGTTTGATCACCATTTTGTGGTCATCAAGTCACAGTGAATGTCTCTGACTGGAAGGTCAGAGATGTCTTAAGGCACTTCCATGCCTGCTGTGATGATCAAATCAGTGCAGGTCAGTTTTCACATCATGCACGCCTCAAAAAAGACCCTAACCACCACCTCCCAGACCCCTAAAATACAGAACTTTCACAGTTTTGTTTTGTTTTTTGGATTTTTGATATTGATGTGCATAGCAAGCCCGTGGCCAGAGAACTGAACTAAACAAATTCAGGTAGAAAGTGTTTGTTGGCATACTATCTGGGCTTCTTACACCTGGCACTGAAGTAGCACAGTTGAGCCAGATTGTCAAAAAGCAGCAGGAAAAAGGGAAATGGTATTTCAAGTGCAGCCATACACGAGGACTAAAAACGCTCCCATTTTGCTTTCAGAGAACCTTTGCTTAACAGCAGCATGCCTTCAAGCAACACACCTGAGGAAGAGAACTTTCCTGACTTGTACCCACAGACACACGCACGCACACACTCGACTCTCTTTGGGGCTGCCTGGTCTCACTGCTTCCTGAATTTGCCTGGGCACACTCTAGGGCTACTTACTTTCTGTGCAACTCCCAAAGCGGTTCTCCCCAGCACAAGCTGAGGTCTGAGAGCAAGTAGATTTTTCAACTAGGAAGGCTCCAAGTGTTCATTTTTAGTCACTAGACACTGTAAACACTATAAAGCAGCCTCCTCCTCTGACCTCCACAAAACACAGGCCAGTGTTTTCTCTGCAAATTCCCCTTTGACGACTCCAGAGATGAACAACAGCTACAGCAATTTTTTGGTCACCGTCGCCTGCAGCGCGCATCCTACAAGGGGCTGGTCGAATACTGCTGGATGAGTTGCTCGTGACACGGGTTGCAGACACGCTCAGGGTTAATGCTAGACGGGAGGGGCAGTTCATGGGCTGAACAGGCTTCACAGAAGATACCGCTGCAGTTCTTGCAGATGTTCTGAAAGGGAGGAAGAGGGCAGAAAAATTAAAGGGGATGCCCAAGACAAAACACACACACAAACAATACAAAGAAACTTGATTTTGTCTTATTAACATTCAGTTAATCCAAATCTTCTACTGGACTGGAGAAAGATGCTCAAAAGTTTCACTCTTGCCCCCTCTGAAGACTAAGTTTGCTCCTTCGCTCAGGGACCAGGCTATGGCAAAGCTTTTTACACCGGAGAAGGGTAGGTGAAGACTTGTAGTAAAGTTACCAACACTTAACCATTCAAATTTTAATCGACTCAGTCTAGTTACAACTTAGAGCTAGAGCGTTTTGTCACAGCAGATGCACATGTATATTTGTCAGCCATATAAACATACTGGCATGGCAGGTCTTACTTTAGATGTACATATAAACATGCACGCGCATTTGGAAATCTATCAAAGGCGGGTATAAAACTGGCATTTGCACCACTATTATCTGATGCGTTTTCTGAACACGAACGGGGAAGACTACAAATCCTATGCCGAGTTCCCATGCACTTAACAGAAGTTCCGAGGGTGACTAAGTGGGGCAACGTGCCACCCCCTCACCACCTTTTTTTCTGAGCATCATCATACTGCAGCATTTGGGAGGGAAGGGCCGGGTCCTGAACGTAACCAGGAAGGCCATCTGCGCAGGCGATGCACAGCGGGCTGCCTCGGGAGCCCTTGTTTTCCCTGGCAAAAATCACTCGTCACTGGACGCGCTTCGGCGAGAGGCAGAACTGCCAACGCAGCGGGAGCTGGGAGTCCCTGCCTTGGAGCAGGGCAAGCCCCCACCTGCCAGTTGCCAGGAGCGTGCACCCGTGCGAGGCTCAAAGCTTCTCGGTCCTGCTGCCCTCAGATCCGTAACCTCACTGCGCTCCCAGTCCCTGCCAGCCCCCTCCAAGTTTAGGCAAAAAAGTGTCCCCAGGACCTATCTGGAGCCAAGGTACAGGCTGATCTCTACTGATCCACCAGGTCCAAGGGTCAGAGTACTGGCCGCCTTGTGCCAGAGGAGCCGGTATCACTGGTGCCGCCTGCAAGGACCGCTCCCCTCCTCCTGCCCGCCTGTTGTCAGGGCTCCCAGTGAGACCCTTCTGGTTCAGGTCTTGGCACATAACCTGGAGGAAAACGCACCCACACTACGCTTTCTAGTGTAGTTAACCCTAGAGTAATTGCCGCAGCGTGACCAGAACAGCTGCTGCACTCACAGCGGTTTTATCAGCACCTTGGCTAAATGCTGAGGCGTTTTTGTGAAAACTGCTCCGGCTGCTCGGTGCCCGGGGAAGAGCGCTGGGAGGAAGGCAGCGCAGCCGCTGAACACCCTGTCTGTAACTCTTCCAGTGAGGACACAAAGAGGGGCTTAGCCACAAACAAGGGTAAAATGAACGTGACTTTTGTGAAAAAGGAGCAAGGCAAGAGAAAAAGCCAAAATGGTTAAAGTGGAGAAATAACAGGTTTTAGCACCCTCCTGTTCTCACTTCTGATTGACTCCAAACAAAACCACCTAGCTAAAAACAGCAGGGAGGAAGCTGGAAAGGGGAAGGAAAAGCAAAACACCGAACAGGCTCGGGGACCTTCAAGTCTCCACTGTTCCTGAGGTTTGTCTTAACAGTAAAGCGAGCATCAGAAAAGGGGCAGTTTCTTTATCTCAAGTCACTAGGAGATGACTTGCGCTATTTGTCATCTTTTTCAAAATGAAAATCAGAGGAAATGCCTACATTCACCACACGCCTGAGATGACAACACAAGCCTTAAGAGTCACCTTTTTTTTGCTTCGGCTGCTTTCTTCCTGGCAGAGTTGGCAGAGCTGGGCATTTCCAGGTCCTGACATCTGCTCCTAAACCCAGGACAAAAGCAGAGACATTGAGCTGTGTTTTACGTGCCTTCTTTACATGGCACCTATATTACGGCTCTGCAGCCAATCCTCATCTCACAGCTGGGCAGTCATTTCACATCCTTGTGTTTTTAACCCTTCTTCCTTTGCAACGCACCACACAACCCACAGGAGCAACATGCATTTGCAGGAACATTTACAGTTGCACTGGCTACACCATGTGCTACAATCAGAAGAGTGACTACAGCAGCGGTATTACCTTCTGCTCTCTCTCTGTTCCTGTCTCTTATTAAGTCAAATTTTAAGTGACCAAAATCAAGTACAAGACGTGAGCTCTGCAGAGCATCTCTGGCACGGGAAGAGAGCCGGACGCCTCGACAGCAGCAGGCAGAGCAGCCCACTCCCCCAAGGGTCAGGGCAGAGCAGGAAGCAAAGCACGGCTGCGTGAACCAACAACGACGCAGCTTTATTTTCAGGCGTAGACAGTGGCTGTTTTTCCCAGCAACAAGGGGAAAAACAAAACATTTTTTTTCACCATGAACAAGAACTGACAGCTGCAGAAATCGCCAATGGACCCAATGGGAGCGTCACAGCATCCTATGCACAGTCAGTGGCAGTTCACCAGGCACCCAGGGGAGAAAGACTGGACTCTGGTAAAGTTTGAATCTTACCTCTCGCCTGCACAGCGACTAGTGAAACCCTAGTGCAGCCCAAGGAGGCTAAAACACTGCCATTTTAACTGTATTTTTACTTCCATTGTTCTTTTTAGAGGCTACAACCCAAAAAAGATGTGGGGCAAAGGAATGATAAAGAGGATGAATATTTGTTTAGAACAAACACACAAAAAACCAGCAGTTGTGCTGAGGAGGCAAAACGAACTCGCGTAGGTGCAGCACTGCCAACTAAACACTTTTCTATTAAGATAAGCGATGCTTTTCCTCCCAAGGAGGATTACTGCTAAGGACTCTACAGACAAATCCTCGTGATAGCAAAACCTAAAGGATAAACTTCAGGGCACACGGGCCAAGGAAGGTGCTGCACTAATCTGTAAGCTCCCTCCATACGCTTGCCCTTCAGCATTTCAAAGCAAGGAAACATATCACCAACCTGCTCTTCCTGTATGCCACTCTGCAACCTACAAGAGAAGAACACCATCACTTGGAGTGACTGCTCCAGCCACCACTCCATTGAAGAAATCGTCTGGAGTATCAGAAGATTTCCTCAGCCCATTTTTTGAATTCTACCCATACTGATTTTTGTTTCTTCAAAACCATGCTGCCAACTCTGCTGGCACACTAGAGAGGAAACGTCCATAAGCTTCATCAGACAGCAAAGCAGAGGTGTATGTAGCGTGCTATACAATAAATGTTATCAGCTTAGACGTGTAGCACTCACAGTTGAAGGGGAAGAGCAGGAGAAAAACTTGTGAAATGATGGCAGAAGAGCAGAAAAAAAGAAGCAAGAGTATGGGGAAAACATTTAGAGGGTACATGCACAATTCTAAACTTTTTAGCTTTATACAAGTGGCTGCAAAGTATTTATCCCCTAGATCTTCTGTGAACAGGCAATGATAACCTTAAGTTATGAAACCTTCCAAATAAATCTGCAGACAGAAACATATAATGCTTCTGCAGTCAAGGTGAAACAGGGAGGGGAAAAAGCATCAAAGGCCTGGAAGACATTTAATATCCAGTAAAGCAGATTTGATTTGAGCTTATGCTATTTTTAAGACAACACATTGCTGATTACCTTTAAATTGGTATTCAGCACGCCATGCCACAGCATTGCGTTTCTTCCACTGACATTCAGAGTACTTCAAATGTTCCTCACCATCTCTGAGCAAAGTCCTCATTACAGAGCTGTTCCCTATAGTTTTTAGAACATCTTTCCACACTAAAAACAGATCTTAAACTTAGCTTTCAAAGTCTGAAGATACCTTATGACACATATTCTTTTCCGCAAAATTCAGTTTAGAAACATACTACCTGAACTATGTTTTTTTACACAATCCCATTCTTGACATGTCATTTCAAGTAGTTCCTCCTCCTCCTCAGCCTTTATTCTTGTCCAGAAGCCACTATGTATTATTCTCCACCACCCTACTCTCAACTGTCAACAACCCTTCCCCTGTACCCTACTGACAGAAGGCATCTTCTTTGAATGGTAGTATCAAAGGTCCAGCCAGGTTTGATTTGTGAATCTTCATTAGACAAGAAAAAATAGGAAAGCCCCTAGATTTACACAGAAACAAATTCAGAGGTCAAAAGACAGAGCTCTTCTGCTCCAGAAACCTTGAGGGCAAGCAGTAGACCCTGCTTCTTCCCTTAGAGAGCTACAAAGACACAGCAAAGAGGCCTCGACATTGGGCACAAAGCTGAAAATCTTTCTTAGACAGGAGAAAAATCACTATTCTAAACTTCTCAACCAGCAGCAAAGAAATTAGAGAAGGGCGAGCAGGACGTAGAAAAAGACAGAAGGGAAAAATGAGGTATCTCTTCTTCCATACTTGTGTGGCAGGATACTGTTTTCCTCTCTTGGTAGTTGTTTCTGTTTAGCATTTTCTTCCTGCATTTTGAGCTTCCCATCCTGCCAAAAGGAAACATTTACCAGTCAGTCAAACTATACGAACAGACTCCAGTTTCATCTCCGTCATGCTGCTCACAGTGCAGAGGGAAACATCCCAATATTTAGTGAATACTCATCTCATTGGCCCTCCTTGGCACGGAGGCTTATTTGGACACGCGAAAGCATATGAGCACCAACGCACCCCCAGGAGCAGGCTGCTTGCTCGCCTTTTGCTGTGAACAAAACTACTGAGGGACATACGGAAGTTGGTTTCACATTTTGGAGATGGAATCTTAGAAACATCCTATGGTCTCCTTTTTCTAAGGAAGGGGAAACTTAATGGTCACTTTTTTTTTTTTTTCTCCTCAGCAAAAGCCGAAAAGGTAAACTGGCTTAACAGGCTTTTTAAAAAACTTAGTGAGACAAATCCTCTCAGCTAGAAAAAGAAATACATTCTCCTCTCCTGCTCCCCCGATAAGAACTGGGCCATAGCCCAAGCCATACACATAACACTGCTTTGTAACACGACTATGTCAAAAACAGCCTCCTGCCTGCATGGTAAGCCCTGACAGAGCCTCCCATGCATGCAAGTACTGCTCTGAACTTGTGATTATGACTTCAGTCGAACCCGTAAATCTCTGCGAATGCAAACGTCCTCGAGACCAAAACTCGAGGCAAAAGAGAAATCCGTTCTAAACCATTTTTCTCCATATTGGCCCTTTGTTCCTAGCGGGAGCGCTCGCTCTTACAGCGGCGCTCGCCTACTGAGTAAAGGAGGATAAACCCTGAAGTATCTGCTTCTCACATCCAATGACACGCTGGCACAGTCAGTGAAGAAAAGCAACTATTGTGCCTTCTAATCAATTTTTGTTTAGAAGATCAGACTACTCAGGTTTTTTACTGGTCAACTGCATCGCATATGGATCCCGATACCGTCTGTTGAATTATAGCTGTTCTGCTGCAATAAACATGGCATTTTTGATAAATGAGTCAGAATCGGGATGCATTAAGCAACTAAACAGAAATTATCGGTGATACTGTTTTTAAAAAAAAAAAAAAAAAAAAAAAAGGGTGCTGAACCATTCAAGCAGCTTTCCACACGAAGCCAAGCGTGACAGAAGCAGCCCAGGGCAGCCCAGTGAAGTTAAGTCACAAGCGCAGCAACGCACGTGGGAATTTTTGAAACAACGTCTATTACTTCGCTGCCCTCGTATTTATGAGTTTTGCTCTCAGAAATAGCTGTTTTACTGCCGCTTCCCACCAAAAGAACCTGTTTCATTTCACAGAAAAAGCCAAAGAGCAAATTTTCACTTTCAAAGCCAATTTTACTTCTAAAAAGGGAGTTTCACTTGAGGACAATCAGTTTTACTCTTGAGAGAAACACTGCATTATGCTTTAAAAACGCTGAATTCACCAATGCTGAAAGAACACTGAAAACGATCTGTGGTGCCCTCAAAAGATAACTGCTTGCTGAGGAGTTTTACTATTTAACTGTTCCAGGAGATCAGTGTTAACATGATGTTTAAGAAAAAAAAGGGGGGGGGGGGGAGCACAAGTTTACTTTTCATCAGATGTAACAAGTACAGCATCTCTCCTGCCACATCACACTTAGTTTTATTAAACTAGCACAAGAAAAATACTGCCACGAAGCTGCAAGCTACCCAGACTGGAAGAGGAAACCCATGTTCTGCAGTTGAGTGTATTGCTCTAAATATTTTTGTGGGGCTCAGTCAAATAAAATGCCTATTTAGGGTGTGCATGAACTAAACCAGAAATGTTTCAAAGCTCATCTTGGTGCTGCACTTTAACAAAACATATCCATTGCTTAATAAAACCCAAGAAAAGAGACCAAGCAAAATCAAACTATACTTAAATACAAGCAAAGGCAACAAAAACTCATATTACCACTCTTGACCAATTCTTCGGGCAGCCTTTTTTGTTTTCCTGGCTACTCTGGTGACTGTGCGACCATCTGTCTCTTTCCCGCTTCAGTTCTAGTTCAAGCTGGCTCCTGTAATATTGAGGTGGAATTGTGAATAAAGGCTACACTTTTACTCCGATCAACAAAGAGCCTACGTTATATGAACTATTTAACTCTTTCCTCATGCCAAAGGGATTGAGCCCCAATTAAGGAGCTAAAAGCTGCCTCCTAACCTGTTAAACCACAATATGCTGGGATGCAGAATTTAAAAATTCCTAGTCTAGGAGAAATTCCTAGTCTAGGAATTCCTAGTCACAATTTCACGAGGGATACAGCTGTCCACTAAGTCTGCGGGCCCTTGGAAATGACCTAGATATTCACTGACTATAGTCGTGTTAATTGGTGCCCTTTCAAAAAGGCATTCCCTGACAGGTAAACTGCTACAAGACTGGCTGGGAAACCAAAGGCAACAGCCTCAACCATTTCTCAAAGCTATCCGCTCAGGGAGAAAAATCTTCCCCCAGAGCTGCTGCAATTCTTCTGACAGCTCGCCTGAAAGCTGGGCCCGGTTCTGGGAGAGCAACTGAGGGCTCAGACCGAGGGTCCTCACCAGGAGCACCCTGCAGCCTGCGCTGCTGTTCAGGCTGGGCGAGCGATGGGACGCGAGCAGGTGAGCACCGGGGCTTTGAATAGGAGAGGCAAGCCCAGCGGGCCGGCAACACAACGCATGTGCTGCTTTATGGCTTGCAGTCAACACACTGCTCTAGGCTAATCTGCAAGGAAGAGGTGCCCCTTTGAGACTGCTACGTAGCCAGGGCACCGATCCACAGAGGCACGGCTGCCGAGGCTTTTGGGGCAGTCCCACGTGGAGCGTGCGGTGGTAAATCAAGCTGGAGGAAACAAAGACATGGCTGAGGGCCACATATTCATATTTGGGAGACAAACGGATCAGCAGGTCAAGGACAGACGAGCAAGCGCATCTGAAGTCCCTGACACAGTCTGAGGCAGGCCTAAGGGAAGCACGACTCAAAACCTAGCTAGGGACTGCAGACCCTTAACTCAGGACGTACGGTCTTGAGCCACGGCAGCTCACTCCCTGACAGAAGGCTGGGAGCAAACTAGCCGCAGTTTGACACCAGCAAGCTCAGCAGCTCCGCGACTGTCGCCTGCCAAGGCACAAGAGCAACAACGCTCTAGAGCGCACGCACAGGCAGGGACTGAAGGGCCAGAAAACCTATTTTTGAATTCTTTACAAGTGGACAGAAACATGGTAGGCTCCAAAATCAAAAGCTACAGACTGAAAAATCAGCTTATAAACGTAGGGGCGAGACTTGTACTGTAAAAGGTCTAGAATCTTCCTTTCATTCAAAAAAATCATTATCCATTATTATCCTCATTAGTGTCAATAGCTCTCTGACAGTTTTTTTAAAATAAAGTGTTAATAAAGTGACTATAGGCTCATTAATTAGATAGCCCAGGTGAAGTGAGGAAAGCTGTGGAAACTTGGATCCAGAAATTAACCTGGATCACGTGTGCATTCAAAAACAAACTAGGCAGGAAAATCTTATTTAAAACTTGATAGAAAAAACACATACAAAAAACCATTTCCTCTTAAAGCAACACAATTCAAGTTAGCCTGCTCACCGCCCACGGCAGTATCTCTAATACCTCCCTGTTTCAGAAACCTCGGGTAAGAAAAGCAGTACAGCTCCTGGAAAGGAGGCTCACTCATTTTCATACTGCCACCTTGATCTAGCATGAGTGAAAAAGGAATGAGTGAAAGCCAAACCAATGCAAAACACATACTCATCTGCAAGTGTGCTCCCCAGACAGTTGCACTAATTCAGCTAAACTGACTTAGTGCAAGATGCATATGCAGAGAAGACACTTCCCTTTTATATCTGGTAAAACTAAGCTCATCCAATTCCATACTTTTAGGTCCAATTTAACATAACTGAAGGTTACTTTTTCACATGTGGACATGCAAAACAGCAAGCTTGTAGAAACACGTACGTATACGCCATCCATGCGCATACCTGGAACCTGACACAAATTTCTGATAAAAACTATTTAGCAGCTTTGTGGGTAGCCTCTCCTACTCTTTCTCTTTTAAGTATCTGCCACAAGGAGATAAGGAGAGGAGGAAGGGGGAAAAAAAAAAAAAAACAAACTGCGCCAGGAGGGGGGAAAAAAGATGCATTCAGCAATGCTTTCATACAATTCATCCTAGTGACCTTGCTACAAAACAGAGGGATGCGTCATGTCTGCAGAACGAGAGATGCTCTTCTATTTTAAGATAAGAGGATTTCTATTTTCCTGATGTTGGTAAACTGATGACACTGCAGGGGAAAATTTGATAGCTCTTGCTAAGTTTTCTAACGTTTGGCTTCCAACTTTTCAGTTGTTTGCCAGCAAAACAGAAATTGGTTTTGACTAGAAAAGACACAGTGCTGTTTGTCAGGCTGACAATCAGCCTCGCTCCAAAACTCCTGCGTGCTCCTATAACAGCGTTGGCTCCAGGCAAAGACTTAGCTGGTATATCACTGCTTGCTGATGAACGAAAGGCAAATTGTTTGCTTTTACTATTTGCTTCAGAGCCTAAATTATGCTATTAGGGCAAAAAGCCCGGTGTACAGCTAGACTTCGGAGAGGTCTACGTTGCAGTCAAAGGCCTGTCTGCTCTTTTGAGACGCCCGTCCAACGAATTTCCGTTGCCTAGAGCAAGCTAACCTGCAACACAGACCTCAGCGCAAGCCAACGATCTGCTGAGCTTCCCAGACAGGCTTGGCAGCTTGTTTCTCTCCCTCCTCCAACCCCTTCCTACTTTTGGGATTGTCCTGCCAGTTTTATATGACACATAAGAAGAACAGCCCCGCAAACAGATTAGAAAAGGATCTCTTCACCGCTGCCTGGAGAGCTCTTCCACTTCTAGCTGCAGGCTGTTGATTTTGTCCCCAAATTCCTGCTTGAAGAGACGGTTGTCCTGCTCAGCCAACTGACGGTCCTTCTCTGCCTGTCGCAATCTGGATTTGAGCCACATGAACTTGTGATAAAAAACAAAACCATGGTGGGGAGGAAGACCGAGTTTAAACAACAAATAAAAAAACCCAGTGAAAAGGAAAAGCCAAAAAAAAGGGGATGGTAAAAACAATGGGAAGGAGAAAAATATTCTAAAGAAAAGTAAAATGCAGGTGAACCAGGCAGAAGCTCTGATTTTCAATGTTTTTTATTCTATTACTACAGTTTACAGCCATTAGATGAAAAACATAAAACATCACTTCTATCCAAATTCAAAGCAAACCTCAAGTACACAGAATTTTAAGTCAAATTTGATTTTAATGTACGTTACATTTCAGCTTTACACATGTAACTGGAACTCGCAACATAGGTTAGCTATTATATTTAGAATTAGTGCATTTTCCTGGTCTCTTCCACAGACTATCGCATTGGATCAAGTGCCCGGGCATTAGCATACCAAAGCATCTCTGCTTTGGACGCGACATCAGAAACTGCCAGATACTTAACTCTTATCTTATTTTAGAATTGCCGTGACAGCAAACAAAACCAGCCCAAACCACCATTTCTACAAATGAAATCTGAGGAAGGGCAGGGGAGTTAACTGTCCTAACTAGCTATTTGGATACCTTGATGAAAGCTTTCATCTTTTTCAGGAAGTTAAAATGCATTTATAGTAAAAGATTACCGAAGATTAAGTTTATACTTTCAAACATGCGACTTGGAGATCACTGAAAGACTCAAATGCAGTCTCCCAAGTCTGCTTGTGCAGGAGTCAATTAGACAAGCTAAGCAGTGATACACGCTTGGGTATAGGAGGACTAGGCTGATTTTTACATGTACCTAAATGAGAATTCAATACGTTTTTTCTTCCCCAGTTGCATTACAGTCACGTTTGCCTCCCAGCACCCCAGAGAGCACTCTTTGATAGGACAAAGGAGGAGCTGGCCTCTAAGAATGTTTACGAGCACCTCATCAGAGCAAAAAGACCCTTATTCAACACAGGAAAAAAAAACCAAATATCATTTTGTTGAAGCAAAATATTTCTAGGAGCAGTTATAACCTAAAGCCTGTGAGGGGCCAGCACGGTGAACTCTTGCGGCCACTGGGAAGAAGATATTCATTTACAATAGTTCAAGCTACGGTTATTTGAAGTTTTGCACTGGGGTGTTAAGTTGACGATGATTTTTCCTATTCAGAGCTTTTTCCAAGCTTTAGCTGTTCTTTCAGTAGCAAATTCCGTATTTGTATCAAGCAACAGAAACTTAGAAACAAATGTAACAAGTATAATAGCAAAAGGCAACTCTTCCCCTTAAACCACTAACTACTCAGACAAGGAATGGTCAAGTACCAAATTACTGGTCCCACTCCCCACCACTGCACTTTTTTTTTTTTCTTTTCCTTTTTTTTTTTTTTTTTAAACACTAGAGTATAAAGATCAGAATATTTTTGTAAAATGCGTAACTTCCCTTTCTAGGAAGAGGAAAGACCTATCAAAACACCTCTCCTCATCTTCCTTCAGTCAGGAAGAACTGCAACGTATTTCTAGAGGGATTCATGGCAGAGGTAGAAGGCAATGCAAAGAGAAGGAGGTTTTCACTGAACTTACCACTCTATCATATTACTCTAAGACACCTAGCCACTAATTCTGGACACATGAAGTTTAAAGGAATAAGGATAATTTCCCCACCATCCCACCAAGTCACTAAGGCAAAATCGTTGCAAGCAGTCTTGGTTAAAAGAAGGCTGGCTGGTCTTCACCTGACGAGCTACCGAGAGGCGCCCATTTGTCTTTGACTTGGGGGTAAACCCACAGAACAGAAGTGAATGGGTAACAGTTTGGGGTACGCACACAACTACTTTCAACAACTTCCAGGGATGCATTTTCTCGTCTACTTCACAAAAAGGGTAACACAGATAACTAGTTGGCTTTCCAGAGCTGGCCAATCAGATATTGGCTTGAACAACGCATCTAGTATCCATAAATGTCGAAGACTTGTGCTGCTGTATACAGTATGCATCACAGGGATGTACAGAGCCACTTATCTCCCATTCCTTACGCTTTTCTGATGTGTTTATTGGCCAGCTCATTGATAGTTTAACAGTTTAAATGGCAAAGTTAGGGATTTTTATACCCAATTCTAAATCTCTGAAGAAAAACTCACTGATTTTAAAAATTCAGCAAATTTCAAATCAACTTTAGGAGACAATTAACATTTAAACAGTAATTCTCAAGTTCTTCCCTCATAAATGAGTTCTGATGTCAGAGCTGTGAGGCGACCAGACATAAAAATGCCTAATGATGCTTCTGGATCAGTTTGTTTGCTGCACTATTTAAGGTTTTTGCCTGTTTCACCAAATCCTTTTCACTGTACGATTAAGTCAGAATGAGGACGATGAGGAAATGAAAAAAGAAAGAACAGCGAGAGAAAAAGAGCAAATCGATCAGCTGAACAGGTATCATAATACGATTTAAAATACAAAGTTTCTTCAAACAAAATGACTTATTTGGTAAGGAATCATTCAGAACACAATCCCTAAGATGAAATAACTAGTTTAGTGCATTCAACTATTCATTACCTATATCTCAGAAAAAAAATACGTTACTGAGACCTAAGCGTTCCTCCTGATTTTGCTTGGAGCTAGCACTATAGTCCCATTTCCAGACAATTAAGTTCTGAACCTTACGCCAAATAACTGCAAGGCTCGGATTCAAGAACAAGAAAAAAAAAAAAAGGAAAAAAAGGAACACTGCTGCCTCTCAAATCAATTTGACTTTGTTGCTGCAGTCTTCCTAATTACAAGAAGGTTAGCAACAGGAGAGCAACATGGCCGTTAAGACAGAAAATGTCCCAGTCCAAACGGATATTATACCTACTGGCTATCTTCATCAGTTTCTAGTGACAGTCAAGCCTCCCTATCACTCTTCCTTGATCTAGTTTCACGGGAGTTTTTTTCAAGCTCAGCTTCCCCAGAAAGTACACGGCTCAGACTGTCCGGCTGCTGACAAAATTTGGGTATTTTGTCAAAACAGTGCCAAAGTGATCTGGCATAACCAAGCATCTCCGAGATCTGTCTCTGTTGCAACACTTGTCCTTCCTGCTCCCACTGTACTACTGTCATTAACAGACAAGCACTTCTCTAAACTCATATCTTTCTTTTTATCAGTGCCATCAGAGATGCTGGTCGACTTGTAAATGACTGGATAACAAATATGCAGCTCGCATAGGTGAACAAAGGTTCTACAATAAATACTGTTTTACTAGTGTATTCTTTTTAATGAAAGGCTTGCTGAGCACGCAATACACTTCTAACAGCATCTCATGAAACTGTTGCTAAGAAACGCAGCCCTGCTCTCCTTTAGGTAGCTCTGTTTAGCGGTGGCTAAACTGTGCACTGTCTCTCACCTGTAACGGTATTAGCCTTGCTTGCACTCAAGTCAGTAGGAATTCTAGCAGACAAATAGAGCAGGGCCCTTCAAACTAAACAGCTAAATTAAATAAAACCTGTCTACTTTCTCAGGAGTATCACTCCATTTGTCTGTAACATTCATGTAAAATTGAAGTAGAAAGTTTCTAATAAAAAATAATCAATATAGTTGCCTGAAAAAACAAACAAACAAACAAGCAGCACACACTGGGCCTCTAGAACATGCACACAATTTTATGATTGCAAAAGTTTCATTTTTTACCTTTGTTCAAGCTGTTTGATGGTAGCCGCCATCTGATTTGTTTTTTCTTCCAAACGGCTATTTAATTCACTCTTCTGTTTCGCTCCCATGTCTGAACTCTGTAAAGAACGTTGCATCACATCTTTTGCAAGTAGCAGTAAACCCAAAATAAGCCACAATAAATCACTTGGCAAATGAAATGAAATGGGCAAAAGCCATCAAGACATGAGAAGGTGCTCCAAAAAGCAAGCACCAGATCATTAACTGCAAGAGGAAACACCATCTCCGAAAGATACAGACTACATCCGGACCCCACAGAAGGGAAACGCCATGATGTTCAGCTTGTTACATAATATCTATTAATGCAGTACCTGCTCCTATCATTCAACTGCTTTGCACAGAACGATTGGCTCAGGGAAAGCAGAAACAACTTTGTCGTGTTCTAAATTTAATTTTAGTATCGCTAGACATTACACGTTCTTCCTCAAGAGTCTCCTTTTGTCAGTTCCACAGTAACATATAAAATGCCACCATATACATTAAAATACTAGACTGTACTGGAATAGAAGCAGTCACAGGTCAAATTTTACTGGAATAGAAGCAGTCACAGGTCAAATTTTACATCTCAAAAACCAGAATATGCTTTCCCCAACAGAAAACACCCACTTCCAGATCGTGAGGCTTTCTTCAGAGCAAGCTGCGTTCTTTTGACATTCCATAGGACCAACTGTTAAAGCGCTCCAGTTTTCTGTCTGGTCCCGTAGCACCTTGTACCTTCTGTACCTAACCATAAGACATCCCAGAGATTACAGAGCACGTATGCAGGCTGCAAAGCAATCTGAACCAAGTGCCACAATCCCTGCAGTTTAATCGCTTGGCTTCACCCTGGAGAAAGAAGCTCGCGGGCTGTGAAAGTGATCATCTGCACCAGCACAGAAGTAAAACCAGGCAGAAAGGGAGAGTGCCCCAGCAGAGCTTCTCAAAAAGGATCTGGAAAAGACCCAACTCTCTGTGCTCTAGCACGCAAAGAAAGGAACCAACATGGAACTATTGAACACATATCAGTCAGTCATGCAAGCCTTTGAAAAACCACTGAAACAAAGAGCTGCCCACTACTGAGACACCCTCCCAAACAACTCCTACACTGCATGTAGTTTCCTACACTGGGGAAAATTCTAACCTTTCTGTAACAGCTTACATACTGTCACTGAAACAGACACCTCTGAAGGTAACCTGTACGGGAAAATGGCGTTCCCTCTTCATCTATCGTATTATTTTCATCTTCCTTTTTGGTTTAGAAACTTGAAAAAGGCAAAAAGGTTACGAGTCCATATGTCATTACGGAAATTGCATCTTTCCTGAAGTTTCCTGCCCAAATCACATTTAATCTGAAGTTAAGAACGCCAGTCCTAATGCGAGCAACAAATAGAATGAAACGTGGAAAAAAGTCGGTGGATAGGGAAAAGTCTGAAACTGCTGCATGACAGAAGTAAGTTATACAGCCTGGCACCCTTCCGTGGCGAGTATCTGCTAACCAGAGGAAAAAAGACAAAGCGCAGGAGGCAACACTTTTACTAGGGATTCACTGCATTTGATTTCATTCTTTTCCTACCTGCAGCTTGAAAGACAGTTCATGCTTTAGGGCCCTGAGATCATCCAGTTGCTGTCTGAGCGCCACCAGCGCATCTTGCTTCTCGCAAACATCCTTCTCCAGCATCTTCATGGCTAACTCCATCTCCTGTCTCATCCCGATCTGCACCTCCAGCTCTTTCTCCACATCCTGAAACATGCACAGCAGTCAGCGTTTCCAACTAGCTTTTTTCACCATCAGTGTGATAACCCTTGTACTCCTGTCAATGCAAGTCACCACCCAGAAGCATGCTGCATTGCCAACATCACAGCTACAGATCAGACACATCAAAGGCAATTAAGGACAACAAATCCACAATTTCAGTCAAACATTAAAGCAATGTAAACAGCACTACTAGCAGTGAGTCACAAAGTCCTACTTGGGCCCATCTTTCTGACAAAGTGAAAAGTTTGCAGACTTATTTCCTGAAAATGTTGTGCTCAAGCATTTTTCTCCCCACCAACTGAACACGCTATATTGAATTGAACGCGCTATACTGAATAAACAGTTCAGATAATGTCAATAATCCGTCTGTGCAAGAGGGATACCTACAACCTAAAAACTCAAGCGCACTGCTCATTTTGAGGAACAGACCTCAAATTGGTCAACCCAGTCACAAAATCAACATCACTTCTGACAGACTGTCTCAGATCAGCCTGAAGCAGGGCACACTGAAAAGAAAGTAATTCCCTGGCCAAACCTTTTCAAAAGTGATTGACTCTGGGTAATTACATTAAAAAGCCATTTTGTAGCGAGTGCCAAGCTCCCATTGCCCTTACCAGCCGCAGCTGAGTCTCCTCCTTTAACTGTTTTCGTGCCTCAGTCAGTGCATGTCCATCTGCAGTTCTGTCTTTAGTGACCTAAGGTAAGGAAGGAATCCAATTAGCCCATCGTTACATACTATTAATCCTCCTATGCGCTGACCATCTTCTTTTCCCAGCTTGGAAAACAAATTCCACAGCTATCAGAGCTCAGCAGCTTCATTCAGTTAATGCACCGTGCAACTTTCTTGTGACGTAACGTATTTATTTCCCTGTAATTTATTTTCCCTGTCTGAATAGCATTTCAGCCCTAAAAAGCAGAACTCCTACTTGCTTAAGTTTTCTGCCAGCCTCCCAGTAAGTCATCCTTACTTCTGCCCCCTCTGACACGTCCATACAGCAAGCCATGGACATGCTGTGTTAGCCATCAGCTCTGCACATGCTCATGGTTTAATCAGCTACTGCCAGGCAGGATGTACTATGGGCCGGGTCCATCTGTTGCCCTCTGTGAAGCACCCAGCTGGAGTCACTCTTTTCTGTTGCCCTTTTTCGAGAGATACATAAGGAAATGAAGTCTCCGTGAAAGACCTCCTCCCAGTTAAATTTGAGCTGGGACTGCTCAGTGGGTTCAGGAATCACAGACACACCAACCTTACGATTGGACTCCAAGATGTAAGAACTTTCTTCTTTAACCCGTTCCATCTCCTCCTGCAGTGTAATAATCCTGTTGTTTGCAACAGCAAGCTGTGAACAAAACAGAACAACGGTTTTGCATCAAAAACTTATTTCACAGAATTTTTTTTCTCTAGATTATTTCAGTAAGTACTCGTTTGTTCACGTTCCAGGTGAGGTGGGGGGTTTTTTGCCTCCCTATGGAGGCAGGCTACCTTAAAAAAAGGTATCATTTAGTGCCAGTGTGGTGGCTTTCCATTATCAGCCAAAACTGAGACTTTCCAACTAGATTCTGTTTAACAGGTGGTTAGCACAGATCTACAGAAATCTTCACTTCATTCCTCCTCCCTTGCCAGCAATAACAAAATGGAGATACGTGAGGAACACGGGAGCTAACTTTTGTTGACTTTAGCAACAGAAATAAACGACCGCAGAAGAAACACTTGCGCGGGTTTGCTAAAGCTCCACTAGTTTGGATACATGACTAGTTGGAGCACCTGAATTGAGGTGTGTAATCACTTGGGCAAGACACAGCAAGAAGCACTACTAGGACATCATCAGAAGAGGAAAATTTGGCTTGAAACTGAGGGCGAGAAGCACACACCACCCACAGGAGATGGGACAGGATTTCCTGAGGAAAACCTCACCTCAGACCAACAGACTACTTGGAGTGTACGGCCAAAGGCCAAAATAACTTTGAAATTTTTTGTCTGGGTTTCTAAATTGTAACCTACATAAATCTTGCAGACAAAAAAGCTCACTGACATTCTAAGAGACCAGTAACATTATTAAATGACAAACCCAAATAAAAACTACCCTGACATGAGTGAGAGTCTTAGGTACAGCTCATGCCAAATACACAAATTGATGTGACACGTGTCACAACTCATTAAGTACACTAACTGTAATTAGTGGTAACAGTCAATATAATTTCTTGGCTGCTCAGTTATTCCAGTTGCATCCGAAAACAGCCATGACTAAGCATATCCAAATTCTGAAAACAAATTCTCACATACCTTTTTAATCCTTGATTCCAAAGGGTCAAAATATTAGATCCTTTTTCACTTACCTCCTCAGTCAGTTTAGTGTTGGATTTTTCTAAAGCATCCACCTTTGCCTGGAGGTTGTTTACTGTAGCACTGTTAAAGAGAAAGAAAAAAAAACTCTACAGTACTTACTGCTTCATTTTTTTCAAGTCTGCTTTCTATTATGTTATACTATATAACAACAATAAAAAAAACCCCATATATTACCTTAAGTGTCTATTGAGTTCTTCTACATAGTTCTTCTGGTCCAAAATAGCAGTTATCTGACCATCTCTGGGAAAAAAAGAAGCAACGTTCAGCTCACCCTGAGTGTACTTCTTCCATACCTACGGACTCTGACTGCACGGTGCTTCTGGAGGCCCCGGGCAGAACCGCAGGCCTGCTGTACCACACAGGAAGATGACAATATAGAGAAAAGTCGACCTCAAGTCCCCCAGCCAGCTTTTACCAAAGATGTAAGCTCTACCCTGGCCATCCTGGTCATCCCTAGTAGTGTGCGTTCCTGGCTTGGCTTCCTACTCACCGCAGGACACAGGTGAGCTGTCACCGAATGCTTACACCGTTTGGATTCAAAGAACTAAGACGTTGTTCAAGGTTTAAGAAGAAACATGGAAGTACAGCCTACGTATCCAGCTTAGCACTGAGCATACTGGGTCCAGATGAGCCTGTGACACGCATGAAATAGCGAAGCTGAGCTACAGTCTATGCCTTTACAATCGGTGACAGTTCTCACACTTCTGAGAAGTTGCAACTACTTCGTTCATCCGGACAACATTCAGGCATTTTGTGACACGCTAAACAGAACAGCAAGGCATACAACATTTCAATTAGCACAACAGCATTCCAGCGAAAAAAACACTGTTCTTTATAGCACATTTATATCCAACACGAGTCATCCAAAATCCACTCAACAAAAACTGTCAACAAGTGCATGTGTTGCATGCGTTTCCAGCAGGAAATCTTTAAACTAAAGAAAAGCATATTCTAATAATAAAATAATAGATTTAAAAATGCAAGCAAAATACCTGATCCTGAGGGATAATGGTAAAAGAATATATCTATATTCAAATGAGTAGAACTTCCTAAGAAAGAAGTAGTACTCCTAAAGAACCTCAGATAACCAGAACACCAGATCTATATGCCAGTGTACCCATGCTGTATTTTTCAACCTCTTGTTCTGAATGTTACACAGCTAAATCTGTGTATGCTGGCACCAGGTCACTTATTGGGACTCTTATTACAATTACAGTCACTTCTGACTGGAGAATTTATTTCTAAGGATGCTATGGTACTGAAAATCAACTCCTATCTTGTTAGCCATGCAACCGTTACAGGCTACTGAACTGTTTACTGAAAAGGCTTTAAAGAATAGCAGACCTAACTCAGCAGAAGGTCACTTTTAAACTATTTTCATGTCAAACAGCCAGTTAAGGAAGAACATCCAAAACTTTCCGAGAGACTTTCCTTCCCCTCCCCCCGCCAATACTTCCAGCATCTTATTTCTATGTTATGGTTTACCAAAAAAGAGCAAGTCACTCTAAGAAGCATTTGACTGAAAAAAGCAATAGCTTGCAGAACAACTTGCATACTTGAATACAAGTTACCATAGGGTAAGACGGAAAACAGTCGTGCTTGCGCTTACCCCTCATTGCCTTTTGTGCTGTTCCCATCTTTCAAATACATTGAAAAATCAATAACTCCAACCTAGAAGAGAAAATGTTGGCATTTTACATGAAAAGCTTTTCCTAAGACTAAACACTCTTCATACCCCTGAACACGAAGGGTCATTCATTAAAAACATCAGTGCATGTTTTATTATAATAAGGATTCATTATACCAGTAATCTATCCAGAACAAATGAAAAATTGGACTAGCTCAGGTAAAAATGTACTAGGAGAAACAGCAAGTTGGCCAGCAAGTCTCAGGGGATAAGGACAACATTTTGTCACCAATACACCCATATACACACCGCCTAGGCAAGCTGAAACAGAAGTGCTGATTGGCCTATTTTCTTTTGGTTCACAGATACGTGATTTCATAACGTGCCATGAGTGAATTAATATTTCTGCCTATCTCCTCCCTCTTTTTGTCTGTTCCTCTATTCCACATTTGACTCCACAGTGACTGCATTCAGACCACAGCAAAGCACAGCAGCAAAGAGAACTGAGGAGTAGGCTTTTGGGTAGGGCATTAAGAAATGACAGTTTAAGAGAGCAGAGGCAATAGGACTCTTTGTGCTACTGCCAGCCAGACCACTACTATACAAAAAGTAGCAGGGGAAAGCGTGCTGTTAGCACTCAAGTCAGAAGAAACGCTACATTACGTGCCTGAGATGAGTACAGCAGATTTATTTCCACTGGCAAAAACTAAGCTGAAGGGAGTCGTTAGAAAAACTAAAGCCTGAACCTCTGATCTCAGCACTGCCAGCTAACTGAAGAATGCAATCGTAGTAACAAGCTTTTATTAGTCTTATATTGCTAACAGTAACAAACTTTCATCTCAGTTGAATAAAGTCCTCTACAGTGGAAAACTGATCTGATTTACATGAGCAGAAAAAACACTACACTGAATACCCAGTACCTGTGAATCCAGGTCTTCTCCTTTCATGCAAAAGTTTGCATCGATGACATTCAACCCTACTAGGAGGCCAGCAATGATAGCACCTTCTTCTTCCATCATGAGTGCATTAGGCTCATAAAATTCACTGCAGGATGCACAGCAAGAGAAGAGAAAGCATTGCATCTTTAAAAGTCAGCTAGAGTGAAGTAAAGCTTATGGATAAATTAGCACAAGCACATATCCACTTCGTTGCTATGCCTGCTTTTCATACAACAGTATAATGCAAGTTCATGCTTAATAAAAAGCCATGCAACGACACGTAATTCACACGGAAATGTACTCCTGTGTACTATCAACATACTCCTGCTTTAATTGAAGGGCCCAGAACAGATACCTCTTAGCACACTATGCCTTTAGATGGGGCAAAGAGCCAAGAAGCAGGAGACCCGGACTCTTAACTGTTGAGAAACAACGAAAACTAAACATGATTTTTGAGTAACGTTACAGAGAAGTGAAGATTTAAGACTGTGGCTTAATGTCAGAGGTGTATAAGTTGCACGCTTTTACTACTCTACTACAAACTTCTGTAACACAAGCCACCTCCACGTTTTCCAGTGGACAACACAAAGTTCTCCTTTTCACCCAAAGTCAGTTATGGATTTGCATGAACAGCCAACAAAAATGTACTTATCTGAGTAAAGAAACACCCACATATATAATAAGCACTACCACTTCACACAGACAGTGACTCTCATCCATAGAGTTTCAACTGATCTGCAAAGTTATTGCTGTTTTATAAATACAATAGAGTTGCAGAGAAGTGACATGACTTGTTCCAAGTCAGATAGCAAGTAAGTGAAAAGGTCAAAAATAAATCCAGGCCTAAGATGTTTCAAACAAAGAACGCCGTACTCTCTCTGTACAAACATGTCACTAAATCACCCCTTTGGAACAAAACTTTGCATTTGTTGTACTGGATGCTTGAGATGACAAAAACTGGAGAAATGACAGCTTCTGACTAAATAAAGAATACTAAGCATTTCTCATCCCTCAGCAAGCTCTAGATTTCCAACACTGCCACTCAGAAAAAAAGTACACATATACTATCATTGAGGCACAAAAGATCCTAAAAATCGTATAAGAGGGCACAAGTAAACTAAGCTAACTTGAGAGACAGTAGCGCTCACCTGAGAAGATCCTTCCTGTTAATCAAGGCTTTCATGTATTCTGAAAGTTTCTTCTGCATTAGAGCCAGACGAAGCCAAGCTCTTCCTCTACCCACAGGTGTCCTACAAAGACCAGAAACAAGTTACGTACTGTAGCGCGCGTTAACAAACAGCTCTAACAGTCCCGCTCTATCTGAAGTTTCTGCAGTCTACCTCATCTCAAAGACACAGCCCTCACCGATGGAAAGAGGGAAATACAGGGTACGTAAGTGAAAATAGCTACAGACAGGTTTGTTTAAGCAATCATTGCTTCTCTCATAACTCATTATCTATTTGTCATTATACTAATATTTCCCTCACTCTCCCCCTGTTGGACGCTACTATATAGACAGAGATCAGCTCCCTGCATAAAATACCTTCCGATTCAAATTCAGTTTTGCGTAAGGCAAGTCAGAAGAACATGTGTAAATTTCAATACAACACAGTGTCCAAGCACCACTCCTTCAAGTAGGCGTTAAGCCTGGTGAGAATCCACAGAGACATCCGAAAATACCAATTCAGTAGCTGTCTTAGAAGTATTTTGCTCATTAACACACTTATAGGATATAATAAGTTATAGTCACAGTCTCTCCCCCTCTGTCTCTCCTGGCAATTGGAAGCACACAGCTTTAAAAATATGAGAATTGATATGCTGCAACACAGCTCTGGCATGCCGGCCAGGAGCCAGTACCAGATGCTCCAAAGGAAGGTGCAAATCCCCCATATTGAGCAGTACTACTATTAGAAGGAAATTTCTTTTCAACCTCCAGCAGTCACCTATCTTACACTAAGCAGCATGTGGAACACTCCATTTTCTGATCTTAGCTAGTATAAGCAGCAATTGCCCACAGAAGTCATCCGCGTCATTAGCCAGTGTGTTCGTGTGTTCTTGACCTCAAGAACGCATGACGCTTCATTTACAAACAGCTAGTATGCATACAAGGCTGAGTTTTTAAGACTTAAAAAAGATAGCTCTAGAATATTATTTTATTTAACATTCCTGTATTCTTTTTTTTAACAGGAAAGGGTAACAGGAGGTCTGGCATGAGCGCACTAGCACTGCATGTTAGTCCTGTAAGTTGTTCCAGGCAGAGTCTGGCACAGCCCTCCAGTAAAAGCACTTGTCCATATATACACGGTTAAACATTAAGCTGACAAAAACCTTCTCTGCTTTTTTTTTTCTGTTGTTCCACTTATTCATCTCCTCTTTGAGCAAAGGCAACTTAATCTTTAGTCTGCCCCTCATAGAAAAGCCTCCTTAAGCTTCTTTTTCTCTCTCCCCATTCCCCATGCTGAAAACCTTTGCTCTTACAGTGTCTTTTTAGAACTTGAACAAGCAAACCTGGATGCAATGTATGAGATGACTATGCAATTCTTAGAAGCAACGTAATTTCAGAAGGTTTTACCCCTCTTTAACATAACCTACCATCTTCTTCGCCTTCGTGAGTTAGCCTTCCTCTTGCACAAACTTTTCCAGTTTAACTGCATATATTTAAAAGAGAAAACGACCTCTAGATATCTAATGCTCCAAAATCAGGCTCAAAAGCATCTAACCTGTGATGACCTTCTCTTCAATCTGACTTCAGCAAGGGAGTCAGTAAAAGCTGTTCCTGTTCACAAGACACATCATCACTCACTCAGTGCTGGCAATAAACATACCACTGTCTGTAAGCCCCCTTGTTCTTAATACAGAAGGAAAATATCCTTCCTCTCCTTCTGCAGTTCCTTAATTAAAAGAGTGTCATCCACTTGTATCAGCAGAAGATGGCAGATGGATTCCTGAAGATTTTTTGTCCTTCCTTCTCTTCTTTAGGATCATTCTTACAAGAAACCCATACTACATACTTGCGCAGTATAAGGCCATACTCACTTCAGCCCTGGGAGATCCTTAACACTTGCTGTGATCTCTGCAGCTTCAGGAACAAGCTTTTCCACCAGTTCCAGAGGTCCCCAGAATGACTTGTTTTGCCCAAGAAAAGTCTTTTTTGCTGGGGGGGGGGGAATAAAAAAGACATAAAAGTCCTTTCAGGCTGTGCTAACTAAATACACTCTCAAGCACATTCAGAATTGAAATAACAGTAGAAAAAAAAAATAAATCACTGGAAAGAGTCTTCTGGGGCTGTCCCCTGCACAAGTAAAATAGATGACTTTTTACGGCCAAATGTAGGAATTACAAGTAAGGCAACAGAAGCTTGACATAAATACCAGACAGTATGTTATACATCCCAAAAATTGCAAAACAACAACATCCAGTGATAACCAGCAACTTAGATTCACTACTGGAGGCCAAAATTTCTACCAGGGTGCTGTCACTGTCTCTGAGCTATACGTAGTGTGCGCACCATAGTTTTCCCTCACTAAACATCACCTTACATGAAAAATAAACAAACCACCTTTAACTTCCTCCTCCTCCATAGCTTTCAGGGTGTTATCTGTCCATCCTCTCCTCCCTCAGAAAAGCTTTCTAGAGACCCCCAGAAACTAACACTTGCTTCTTTAATAGTTTTATTGCTACTTCGCAGCAGCAGTAAGAACACTGAAAACAGTTAACCTCAAACTTATGACCAGTAGTAAGGACGCTGATGAATAGACAGACACCAGCAGCACTAAGAGTATGAACACCCCTCCCTCGCATAATGTTACCTTCACTATCGCAAGAATCGCTTCTTCAGCGGGCAATGCTGAACACAGCTACTAAAGAAGCGCTGCAAGATGTACCTAAGAATGCTGAAAGGGAATTTAATCTCCTCCACACCACTTTTCATCTCAAGCTACCATCATGCAAGTGCAGCAAGTCAAGAAAGGTGGTGCAGTACTTAGCAATTTCAGTTTTGACTTCGTATTATACAGTTAAACATACGCTCTGCTTGCAGTTTTAGAGAGCAGCTAAGACGACGTTAGCTGCACAATGCCAAAATCTGCAATTCTGACAGAAGTACTGAGAAAGGGTGCCAGTGTTGCAGTTTCTTTCTCTGCAAGAGAAATATTAAGCTACTAATGCAGGAAGGGCAGAAAAAAGGGAGACATGCATTTGCTGAGCAGGCCATTTCATCACCAAACACTTCATTATAGTCATAACAACTGAAAAGTTGTTTTAAAAATGAAAACAGCTGCAAAACCATAAACATTTCACCCGCATTGTTACACCTCCAGCAGATTTTTCAGATTTTGTGTTCCATCCAGCCAGCTGTGATCAAATGCAGTGATCCTGTTTGGCCTTTCCTTAAGTCTACCGTAGATTTAAAAACCAGATTTTTAAAACAAGATTGATCTTTCTCACTCCTACACTATCACAAACATCCCAGGAGGACTCCTCTTAAACCACGTTACCTTTCAAGCCGTGTTTAAGGCAATGCTCCATCACAACGAAGAACTGCTGAAGAGGTGCATAGTCAGAATCCAGTGTTCTGCCTAGATTAAGTGCTGATTCAATCAACCCCTTTATACTCAGTTTCGCCATGTTCATCAGGTTCATGCGTTCATTAGCCATGAGATAGTTAGGATCTATAAGAAACAGAAGAAAGACGCTGTTGAGTAACAAAAGCTATTTTTAATACTATAAGACCTCCCGTCTCTCTCTCTCTCTTTCGTCCCCCAACTTTGAAGACATTTACAGCAGCAGCAACACTTTGATGTGAGGCACTCTCTTCAGGCTTTTTGTTGAGACCACCAAAATAAACTAGTGCTTTAAGGTGAAAGCCATTCCAAAATGGGAATAGATGATTTATCACTCTGAGGGTGCCTCAATACTGAGAATAAACTACAGACACTTGAAGTTTTGAAGAAAGAATTCTTTTAAGACAGACATTAATATTGCACTTAACATCTGAGAACGCGTTACTGAACGTTACGGCTGTCTCTTGCTCTAACTCAAATCCTCAGCTATGTCCAGCAACTACAAACCAATAGAATTCACCTGTGATTTGTGCTTCAGTCAAAAGATAATCGTTAATTCTCTCAAGTTTAACTCATCAATATACGTCTCTATCCAGTCTCCCATCTTTACTCAGAATGATTTGTTTTTAGGTTGGACGTAACACAGAGCCAACTTCCACCCATCTCTTCATTTTATCAACAGTATTCTACTGCTGATAATAGGGAGCTGATCTTCATGGTTCTGCCAACACCTCTTTCTTATTGACATACATAGATCTTTTCCAATGCTATGTTTTTCCTCTATCGCATCATGCCACATAAGAATTCAGATATCTGTATACCTGATAGATGCTTTTCACTGCAAGAAACAAGTACAGACATCCATTTCCCAAATTACACCCTGTTCTGCAGGCCTCCCATGCTCTGACTTCTCTGGCCCAGTCTAAGATGCTAATGCAAACACCTATTCTTACAGTGCCTCTCTTCTCAAACACCATCAGTGCACTTCCAACACCTCAAGAAACCTGTTCAGTACTGTTCCATAACTAGAGTGAAAATGTCCCAGTCCCTCCCCTCGCGCCCCCCCCCCCAAAAAAAAAGTATATTCAAGCTTTAGGCCTAGAGATATATAGTAATATAGACAAATCCTTGCTGTTCAAATACAGCGTCGCATCGGTTGCATGTTTTCTATCTGCATCTGTTCCACCTACAATCTCGCATCCAGTTTTTGAGCTAGAAGTTCCTTGGTGCAAGCAGTTCCTCCTTTTAATGCATGTTCATTCCATGGCTGCTGCTGTGGATCCTTTAACTAATTTATCACCTTTCCCGGTGAATTTTACTAAACCTAACAGCAGAAACATGACCAAAGGACCTCTAAGAGTGCACAACTAAGCATAGTATAGACATCTAAGCTGCCATATTGACACACAGCATGCTTGTGTTTAGCAAGCGAGTAAAGCAAATAAATACTTGAGGAATGAAATCCTTCTATTAGAACAAGAGGAAATATATTTACACTTAAAACGCAGAGGAACACACTATCTAAGTTGGACAAGAGATGCCATAGAAGTAACTAGAAACCTAAGCAGTGGAGTTTGAATGTCTATTCCTGCTCGTTCTGTGGACTACCCTCACCCACATCTACCTAACAACTCTTGCCACTTTTGGCTGCTCTCAAGCTCTTTTCTGATTGTTTGGAGGCTCCGTCTCTTCAACATACGGACAGCTTAGACAAGTTCCTATGTCTCTCCTGGAAACATCAGTCATTGCCAAGGAAGATCAAAAAAACGCAACCTCCCGCCTCAGTGGATCCACTCCCAAGTTGGATTCTTGCAGTAGCGTGAGTTTTTCTTTAGCACATTTGCCGCTGAGCGGAGATCAAATCTCTGTTAGGCAGGTTGACTTGAGCTGTTTGGGTGGGCCACAGCTCTCTTACACCCCCTTGTCAACAGAAGTCTGAAGAACAATTTCTCATGACTTAAAATGCAATAACTTGCCAAAAGGCAACGAGGGACATCTGAGACTACTGCAGTCTCCTGTAGGACGCGCCCTGTGCCACTCAATTGCTCAGATATGGATAAATACAGATTCCTTATCACCTCAAATGTACCACCACTAAGATGAGGCATCTTCTCAGCACCCAGTATCCACAAGGGGAGGGCAAGGAGCAAAACTTCACAAAATTATAGAATTACTAGAAATCACATCAATCCCACTTACAACCTTGGTTATCTCATGCAGGCTGGGCAGCACTGCAGGCCCAGCAGCCTGTAGCTGCTACAAGCAATAGTAAAGTAACCTGTGATTTAATCCAAAACAAGCAACGAGAAGAGCCGCTACTGCTGTGGGACCGAGAATCCCTAAACCAGACAAAAGTAGCCAAGGAAAGGCACCTCAGGGTTGGGAAGGGAAAAGCAGCCACCAAAGCGGAGCCATACCCAGCCTCAAAGAACCTGAGAGACATAGAAGCGAATCAGAACAGAGAATTTGTGAAGCCTTTGAATAAAGGGAAATTTGCTGAATCTACCTGTGAAGTATGCCACGTTCAGGTTCCCACAGCTCCAAGGCTGGCCGGCCAACAAGCTGGTGAGGTCTTATTATAATAAGGACCAAACATCACTGCTTCGTTTTGTATGGCTGTACACACATAGAGTACGGCCAGAATACAGACTGTGTTTATAACGGAGGCTAACTGCTCAGATGAATGCTCAGCTCTATTGCAACAGTGCTAACAACACTCAGCTACCCCTCATAAAAGCCAAAGGCTGTAAAACAATCCACAGTCCAGGGAGAGCTTCCGGTCAAAGCAGCCATCACCATTCACATCCTGATACCATGGGTACATTTGTTCAGTCTGTTGAAGAGCAGGTTAGGACAAAGCCTCTTTTCTCCCCTTTCTTCTCCAGGATGAAGCAGTACCAGAAGTCTCCTTCCCTGAATTTCACTGGAACCATCTTGACAGCTCCTCTATGGAACAGCCCGTACTGTTAGCAGCAGGCTCTGAAAGGGAAGGTCTCTGTTGGAGAGGGGAAGCATGCAAGAGATGCTAAGCAATACCATATGGAACTGCCGCACACGGTGACTATCAGCAGTCACTGCTCTAACCACACTCATGGCCACATCGGCTGCTGTGGAAAAGCACCAAAAAGTCCAGCTGTTCTACTGCATCTCCACCCAGTCTTCATCCGCTACGGGACTTCAAGTGATCAAAACTCCTTCTGAATTGTATTTGACTAAATGTAAACTTTTCAAGTACTGACTCTCTTAGTTCCCAGCTTCTGAAAAGACTGCAATTAAGAATTTGCGATTTATTTTCATAGTTCAGACAATTTCCAACTGGAAACTTTCCAACCAGACTGGTTTTGAAATGCAATTCTCACAGTAGAGCGGGATTGTAGAAGGATTTAATTTAGTGGGTGCTCTTTATTGCCTTTGCAGAACTACTACTGCTTTACACTGTTGGATTTGGCACATATATTGAGTAGATGACTAATTTTGTGATTTGCCATCCACTTCATGATTTGCAAGGTAGCTAAGAGAACAATCACTGTCGGGAGAAATTCAGGAATAGAGGAAAAAATAGACATAATGCAGAATGAATTAAAAAACATAGTTCTCACACATACAATTAAGAGAGACTTAATACTACTGAATATTTTCTTCTGTGTACTTCTGGATAATGCTTATGAACAATACCTCACACAGCATCCATCATAGTTGCCCTTTAAGGGTACAGGAACATCAAGACAGTATTAGTGAGAAAGTGCTCCTACCACAGACACAGCTGTAGTCCCAAAGCTGTGCTCTGCTTGGCTAGAATGATGCAAAGACTTTTTTCCTCTACTGGCCAGGGTCCTTCGGCAGCACTCTCATAAGTAACAAAGCACTACCAAAGTGCAGAGCTCTCATAGTCCTGCTCTCTAAAGAGCTCATTGATCATATCAGTGAGGAGTAGCAAGACAGTCATCCAAAGTGATTCTGTTTACAAGACAAATCAATTGCTAAAGAAAAATTAAAGAAACCGTACAAGATCACTACGTGGGAAATGTTGCTTAGGCTATAGTTATTAGCTAGTTTGAATTATGATAGAGTCCAAGGACACTGCTCAGAATTAGGGTCCCACTCCATTAGATAACCACAAGAAACCATATGCTTTTCTTAGAACAGTGATGGCTGCTGCCCTACACAGACCCACACTGACGTCAAGGACACGATATGCTTTTTGAGGCAAGAAGTATAGCTTTCCATGAATCTGAGAGATGTGCAACAGTCACGTGTCAACCGGGGTCAATATTATACTAATTAAAAGAAACTACTAGGAGTAACAGATATGCATATGAAGTATGCTCAAGATAGCCAGAGATTCTTTCAACACTTCTAAAGGATAAGAGCTAATGAACAAATCTGAGCTGATGAAAGCACACTCGGGAAAAAAAAAAAAAAAAAAAGATAAAGCAGAACTATGCTTTTATTTAAGACTAATATGTGCAGTCACGGCCTAAAGAACTAAAATATCAAATCACTGAAAAATATTTTAAGTTACCTAATTAAAGGCTTCTGCTTCATTAGCGTGTTGTGAATGAAAGTACTCTGCATATGCAATTCATCCAAGACTCACTCTGCATATGCAATTCATCCAAGACTCTTGTTTTGCAAACAAATAACTGTCATACAGCATGAAACTGGATAAAATCCCAAAGATTTATTCCAAAAATAAAATCCTAAATAGTGTATACCCTTGCTATATGTGCTACAACATATACATCTTCAACATTTAGCCTAAAAAAGCAGGCCAGGCAAGGAAAGATGACTTTCACACAGTAAGACTATTCAGCTTGCTTTAAGTCAACCCAGTCGTTTTCTGCTTTGACAGTCTGACCCTGATTTGAAATTCAAATACTGTTTCAGCCAATTCTTTCTGTAGCCTTCTAACTGTAAAAAGCTCTGTGTTTTACTACACATGCCACGTAGTAAACCTTAAGAGTGAAATCTCGACCCTTAAATTTTGCCTTTCAATTTCATTGGGATATTCCAATTTAAGTTACCTTAGACATATATCAAGGTGATTTTATTATCTAAAAAATGAAGCTTCTACAGAACAGACCTTTTTCTAGTCAGCAGCACTTACATTTTAACATTGGATACTAATCATAATGAGCAAACTGAACTTGCCTCCCACTACAATGACAATTATAAAAGAATCAGCTAATCTTACTGTTTCTGTAAAACAATGAGCTTCCAAGTTTCTGAACATTTAAAACCATGCCCTAATCATTCAGACACTAACAGCAGCAAGGCCAAAGCATTCCTGAGAAACTTCCATAAAGGAGAAAACAGTTCCAAAATATCTGAGAATCTCAAGAACGTGCAACTTCGTTTTAAATGTAATATACATACCTAGGAACCTGCAAGTCAAGGGAAAAAGTCAATGCACTACTGGATCTCAAAGGATCAAGCTGTGACTGTACTGTAAGTACTTCTCACCTAGCAATGATAACTTTTTTCCCCTCCTCATATTAAATTCACTTTAAAAAATTAAGAAAAAATGGAAATAAAACTAGAAATCAAATGCTGAGATTCATGACACACTGTCAACGTGAGCAAATCTGCTCGCAGTCATGCCAATTAATTAGTACTTCAATGAAGTTCTACCTATACTAAATCCATCTTAAATCAAGAATCCAAACTTCAAGTGATTTAAAATTTAGGAAGGCCACTTCTGTGTACGGCAGAAAAATAATATCTTGCAAACAGTTTATACTATACTCAGATCAACAGAAGTATGTAATAGTGAATCATTTGTTTTCAAAACAAACCAGCCAGATATCTATAGTACACTAAGTTTCAGTCAGGCAAATTCACTTACCAAAAAAACATGCTAGCTCTAGCTGCTCAGACTGTGAACGCATGTATAATGCCAAAGACATGTGGAAACCAAATCCCTAGAGAAACCGAGAGCTTTCATTATTTTAACTGTCTTCTCCTTAGCCTCTGTTCTGCCACATCACACAACGCAGAAGGTGAGAAAACTCCTTTGAAAAAGCTGAAGCTGACTCTCTGCAAATCATCGAACAAGGGTCCAAAAGCAGCAGCACCACGTGCAGTCTCCTCTCAGAATAACTTGTTTATTCTGCCTCCTGCCGGCCGAAGGTCCTGAGCCTGCCTCCCTAGAATTCACACCAGCACAGCGTCTGCAGCAGAATCATCAGCGAGCTGAACTACAGCCAAGGAGGATCTCACATGAGTGAGAAAGGGGGCAATTTTATCTTGCCACAAGTCCCAGAGAGCATCAAGAATTACCATCCTTGTCATAAATGCTGCAGAGGGGTACAGACAACAGCACAACATCTGCCCCTGTGCAGTCTGGTAACCGAGTTCAAACTGATGTAAGTGGGTCTCTGCTAACACACTAGCTTACGAGCCAAGGTAACTAAGATGTGGCATGTGCTCTGCGGGCAGCTGTTTCCAGCTGAATGGCATGCAACAGATGGCAGACATTTCTCTCTCCCCCAGCTATCACCAGAACTATCTGCTTCTTGCATGTGATCCAGAGCCCTTCATTCATGATAGGCCAATGAGCTAAAGCAAACTAAGGCTATTTTAATGCTGCGCAAAGAAACAAACAGGAGTTTAACATCCTTACATATTTTAACTCCCCATACATCAGTTGAAGCTTTCCTGACCTTCCCTTGCATTCAAATGCTTTTCTGACATTCCCTTGCATTCAAATGCTTTATCTTCTTTCCAATAATGCAAGCCCCTGACTACCATTTCAAGAAAGAGGCAACATGTATTTTGCATATCACACACAAACTCTCTCAAAGGTAAGTAGTGATGAAAAGAAAAACAACATAGTTTAAGCAGCAAAACTGATTTTTGTGCACAACAGACCCACTTGAAAAGATTTGTACTACCTGAATTTGCAAATATAAACACAAAGACATTTTGCAGCATCATGGCTGACTTTGCTTTTTTCTCCAGCAGGAAACATGCTTAAACCTCTTCACATGGGAAGGCTTTAAGCCAGCCCTACTCTAGCTGTATTACTTGGCCTCCGTTACCATCAGTTATTAGTCCGGTAATAATCACAACTACATACTTTAAGTCAGTTTTTTCCACTCACACTGTTGCTCATACTTTATTTTCTATTTATAACCCTGAGTCCACAAAGTAAATGTGCTTCGCTTATTTTCACTGTTTTGTTTTACAAAGTTTTACATTGAACTTGCTCATCTCTGCTATAAAGAAAAAAATGTAGGATTTGATTAACATTCTACCAGTGAGAATTAGACCAAAAGCAAACAAAACACTGGTAAGCGAGTATGGTATCTGCAGGCGACATCACCTTCCAACATACTCAGTGCACAAGTGGCCAAAAGAGCTGAGATGCATCAGTTGACCTTATTCCTTCAGGGTTACCAATACGGAAATAACAGGACTTGTGCTCCTAAGTCTCCTGGACCTTGACAGCCCTAGCTTTAGCTTCTATATTGACATCACCATTTTGAAAGAATTTGCTCTGTATAAATAAAGGCTCCTAAATATTATCCTTCTCATCCCCCTCTTGCCTCCAAAAGGTATATAAACCTTTTGTGCCGCAAAACATACTAACCGCAAGCATGAACAGTTGTATTGAGTCATCAAATTATAAAATTACTGGAATGCAAGCTGAATCTAAGATTCATAGATTTGCTTACATCCTTTTGAAGAATCAAGTAAGAAGCATTATAAAATATTTTTCATTTAGTACTTCACAAAATTTGCAATACAAGTTTTAAAGCCACTTTTGCAAAGTCTCATCTCAATAAATAGAAATACTTCAGAAAATCTGAAGCTTTGAGGGTTTTTTTTAATTTGTTATTTCAAACTTAGCTTATATATAACTTTGAACATTCTAAGTTGTGTTTAAGTTAGGCTCAGGAAAATAATATTCTCAGAACGTGTTTAATGCAAGAAAATTAGCCTCCTATTTATTCCTTTTTACTATCTTTAAGTCAATCTGCTCAAAATTCATAATACAATTTTTTAAGCAATATTGTTTGTGAGTACGCACACATTTCAAAAAGCAAGCAATAACAGTAAGATTTCAAAATCAAGGTTGATTAGATGGAACCCATGACAGGTTGGATAAAACTTAGAAACACAAAGCCTTCACACTATTCATTTCAAAAGGAAACGAATGAAATTGCACAAGTAATACATACACTTGAGTAATCAAAGACATTTTCTTTAACATGCTAACAGTAGAAGCCAAATATCCACATGGGAGTGCAACTCGTACAGCATGTTCTGGCTGTAAACCCGGTTCAACCAGACAAGCACGTTTGCAAAGCCACAGCTATTAGCACTGGAAAGGAAAACTGTATCTTGCACTCATGCTCAAAATAGTAAGTCAAAAGCCAATCATTAGCGGAAATAATAGCTGAAAGATGTTGGTGTGGCACGCACCTTCAGTATCATCACGCATTTGCTCCACCACATCTGTCAAATCCTCCCAAGAGTCTTTGCAAACAGCAAAAAGAAAGGAAAAGAAAGAAAACGTCATGCAAGCCATGATCGAAAGGAAAGATTCAAAATCAAGGTATAAGAAAAGGATAACTGAAAGGGAGATTTGTATAATATAAGACTCAATTCACATTGGCAAGAGATTTGCAAGTCAAAAGGATTTATTAGTCTGCACAAAGCAATACAGCAAAGCTGGTTTTTTTCCTCAAGAAACAAATTAAGGTAGGTTTAAATAAAGCTTGATTAGTTTTGTTCGTTTTTCTGCATTAAGACAAGCAACATTTTCGTAAAACACATCCTAAAAAGAAAAGCAAGAAATGCATTATTTCGTTCATAAGATCAAAGCACTAAACTGTTGATATTTATGCAACATCAGCATTTGCTTCAGCTTCCTCCGACTCAAAAAGAACCCCGAAAGGACAGGGAAATACAACTACAAATGAAAAGCAAGCCCTACAAGCATTGCATGTTTCACAAGAAAGACATATCGAAGACATAAATCAGGTTAAACTGAGCTCTAATTCTGTTAGGACTATCATTCTTCCCCCCCCCCCCCCCCCCCCAAAAAAAAAAAAAAAAAAAACCTTCTAGCAGAAGTGATCCAACTTAGCCTGGACGTGGGTCACAGGATTTATGTATTTATGTCGTTATTCCAACGAGGACTGACTAAGGCCTTGCTAAGGAAAACATCTCTTCCTACCTGCTGGGTGCGTGCAGATGGCTGGCGGGCAAGGGGGAGGAAGCAGATATCCTGGGAGAGAAGCAGGCAGGAGAGAGAAAATTCGTTTCAGCACGCCCAGCAATTCCCTGGTTTTGAACTCTCGAAACAAAGCATGACGAAGCCCCGGAGGGTCTGAACCCTGCATCATTTTCAAGTCCCTACTTACGCGCCTGCTCTCCCCAACACCAATTTGCAATCCGTTCAATGTCTGAAGCACAAGAAAGTCTTTATTCCTCTTTACAGAAAAACTGTGGCAAAGTACTGAGCAAAGTACACATAGTATTGGGACCTCCTCCCTCCCACAGAAAAGCTATCACCAGCCTCCTCCCCCATAGGAGCAAAAGTTAGCCAACAACTAGCATATACACAGTCACTGCACTTAAAGGGGGAAAAAAAAATCTTCCTGTTATTCTGATTAATAACCCAACCGATCCCCAAAAACTTTATAGGCTGCATTATCACCCACACTTTCCTCATCCTTTCAAACTGTTTTATTCAAACTAGCCAATTTTTAGAAATTATTTTTGCATCAGTTTTCTGTATAAACCAGACGTGCGCTTCTCCTATGGCAAACATTTGCAAATAATGGGACAGTAGAAAATGACTATTTACTGTATCCTGCTCATATACCCGGGGTTAAATCAATCACCTATTTTCAGTTCGGCAAGGATTTCTCCTCCCCTTGTCAGGGTGAAGAGGGAGGGTGAGTACAGGCAGGTTTACCTACCTTTGCTTCCTAAGAAGCAACGGGAGTATTTTGCTCGAGAGACTTCCCGCTGTTGCAAGAACAAAGCGCTGGTGATGCTCCCCACCTTTCCCTAGCTTCCCCCACACGTTACACTTATGGCCTTTCATGTATATGGTCTCCTATTACAGGTGTTAAAGCTTTCCACAGTTTCAGAAAACTCTTCATAGCTCATAGTGCAGTGGGGACTGAGGAGATTTTTCTTGCACTTTTCTGGACTTCTACTGCCTTCTTGCTTTGAGTGCAAGAAACTTGACTCCATGACTCATGGGTCCTTTGTTAGGAATCAAAAGGACTGGTATTTGCTATTTGTAGAAAATGCTTTGCATAGCAAAACTATATAAACAAACTAATATAGCTAGTGTTTTCCAATCTGAAATTGAATCAAGTGAGAATCTAGCTGCACATGCAATGACTTAATAGCGTTTTCATCACATGCAAAGATCGGAACCAGACTCTGATAACCTCAGAATCCCTACCTGCGTACTGCGATTGAGGGCAAACATCATCGGTAAACGGTCTCTCATAAAATATTCAATATTTCTTTATCTAAAGGGTTAAATGACAATCAGAATCTCACAGCCAAGGAAGACTTGCAACTAGCTCGGGAGTGAGGAAGAAAAGAGAAAACCACCAGGCTTCACTAAATCTTTGATGCGCTTATCTGCCATGCACTCCTCTTCCTCAGTTTCAATTTTGTCACTCCTAACTCCTTTCTTTGTGCATTGCATAGGCTAGCTATAAACCTCCAACTATTTCACATGCCTGCGCTCCTCTAGGCTCTTTGTTTGCTCAGCTCCATATCTAAAAAAAACATTCAAGACCTCCGCTGTTTGTGACAGAGAGAGAGGCTCACATATAGAAGAACAGGTTTTGATTTCTCTTTGCTTAAAAAAAAATTATCAGCATAGAAAATCAGTTAACTGTATCATGTTAGCAAAGTCCAAGCGGTCTGATATCCTCCCTCACACGAAATCAGGGCTGAATGCGTCAAAGGAAAGTGCAAGAAACTTCACGTTACTGTGCTGGCTACATTTGCACAATGGCTACCTGCTTCACACTAAAGGACTAAGGCATCTTGTTTGCAACCCTTAGCAAGCGATTCACGTAAAGCTTACAAAGAAACATCCAGTGAAGTCACCATTGTTTTTTCTGTCTCCATATATACGCAACAATACTATCTTATTTTGAGTGAGAAATATTTGCAAGAATTGCGTCCGCTTATGTTGGGGAACCAAGGGACTTTGGGATGTGTACAGATAAAGATGAAAAAGCACACATGTAATTAGCACTTCATTCACCTTCAAATCTTTGTGTGCAAAGAATGCCTACAGTTGTTTTAAGACAAAAACGTTTTAAACTCTTCATTCATTTATTTGTGCAACCAACAAGTTTGCATACATTTCATTTCCTCTTTTACACTGTACAGTCGGTTTTTCCCCACTTGTCTGGAATTTCCACATAACAAGAGTGTGTGCAGGGGAACCTTTCTTAAGGCAAAAAAAAAACCCTAAAATTAGGACTTGGAAGTTTCCACATCCCTCATCATACCACCTGTAAGACAAACTCAGCACTTCCAATAATTAGGCAAAAATAAGAGAGCCTTTACCTAATGTGCACCAAGTTTAGAGAACAGGATGATCAAGACTTCTAGTCTTCATAAAATACGATTGCCTCATTCCAGCTAGATTCGCAAGACTAGTATTATGAAATTCAACATCACACTAAAATAAATATACCAAGTATGTTCTTTACAAAGGAAGTTCTTATACCACTAATGCATTAATCATGAAATTCCCATCTGTTATTTTACCAATAAAGTTTTCAAAGTAATTTTCATCTTTATTGACACAGCAGCAGAGTAATATCAACTGTTCCAAATACAGGAGATAGTCCAGCAGCAGTGTGGGATTCAGTTTGAGCTAATTTACCCAGTTTCACGCTGGGGCAAGAAACCTTTTGTGGTCTCAGTAAGCCCGCTCCAGCGTAGCGGTGTGAGTTCAGACACACTCCTAGAAAAAAACGCAAACGCTTTCAAATCTAACATTAAATAGGGTTTCCACGAGAGATTTTATCCTTTGCTAACAATTAAAAAGAATACAAAAAAATTTTAATAAGCAGGAATACTAATGTACTAATGTACATAAAGAAGCAGCTCCTCTGTGCTAATACTTTGTTCCTGCTAATAAGAATGCTGAGAAAGCGGTGGTGATTAATGAATGGTGAACCATTACATATAGGTTAAAAAAAAAACAACAAAAAAAAAACTTAACTTTCTAAACTTATCTTCCTGAATTTGCTCATATCTTAGTTGTTGTTTCACTATTTCAAAGAAACAGACAATATCTAAAAGTTACATATATTGAAAGTTGTAACAAGCCATGCAGGAATAATGCATACTGCCAGCAGATCTACTTTCCCACGCAACTGAAAGATTTTAAAAATAAACCCTGGAAGAATATACCAGCATAACAATACTTTCATACTGTTATTAAACAGACTAAAGTGCTTGATTTTTTAAAGACTGAAATTACGACGCTAATATGGGGTTGGGAGTAGAAACCTTTACGAATACTCCAAACGGTCATACCTCTTCAACGCCCTTCCAGCTCTTCGCTGCAGTACAGTGGTCCCACACCTTTTGGCAGCACCCATCAAGTAGCGACCTGCCACACTACTACACAACGTTAAGAAAACATGCTACATGCAGAACCTGGCCAAATGAGAGGGAAGTTAAGATCACAGCCTCTGACACCGTGGGCAGGACCAGACTAAAAACAGTATCAGATTCATTTTATGGGGTTTTTGAACAAGCATTTCATGAGAAGGAAACAAAGCAAGAGCTGCTGAACATGCAGCAGAAGTAACCCAGTGGTACTTGAATTAAACCTAACCAAGTGCTTGCACTCTTTAATAAAAGCTGAACACGTTCCTATACTCCTGAGCTGCACAAATACCTACATATTTCCTTCAAACTGCCTATGCAGAATGAATTCATTAAGAAATAACGTGCAATGAACATTATCAACTCAAACACACCATCTTAGCCTATACTGGGATACCACCCCCAAGTAGACTCCCGCAATAAAATCTAGTGGTAGAACTACAAGTTCCCCACAACAAAGGCGGCTTCCTAGTCCATCAATTTTTTGTCCACATCCTCTTTACTTTTATTAGTGAAGTAACCTGCAAGTGGAACTAGTAGCATGCAAAAAAGTTGCTGTGGGATTTACTCATCTGTAAAGAAAAATGCACACAGCAAAGCAAAGAATCTACACATGCTTATACAGTTTCCAAGTGTAATATCAGAAGCAAGTTCCTCCAAAAGCAGATTAAATGGGTCAAAATCTGTTTTTTGTAAGCATGGAAGTTTCTAATAAGGAGGATCTGAGAAGTCAAGTGAAGTAATCAGAAAAATAAACAGCACCAATTTTGGGAAGCAAAAGCAGAGCCTGAGACAGAAAATGCTCAGTTACAGTGACATTTGAATAATATTTCTTTGGCTGCTGTAAAAGGCTTGTCCCAAATCTACTCATTTTTGTATAAATGCTTCCAGAAAACCTAACTCTGTTGAAGAGCTACAAATAAAAAACTGCAACAAAGCCAGAGTCCCCACGTTCCGCCTAAGGTTCTGCCTACCAAGAAATCAAAGCTGTTGTTTTTAAGCTCACCCACAGCGGCAGTCGAGATACGTGCTGAACACATCTGCAGCAAAAAGCCAAAAAGCCAATACCGGGGGGGGGGGGGGGGGGGGGGGGGGGGGGGAGGAAGGACACCACCACACTGGGCTGCACTCAGCCTGTCTTCATGCATTTCTATAAACACCTCTTCTCCTGCCTGATGATTTGCCCTATGATTGACAAAAGGTCTGGGGATAGAAGAAAAAACACCCCTTGCCTTTAAAATAAGACCTACAGAAGCGCCGACAAGTTTTTTAGGAATGAATAATATATATGTGAATCAGGAAGATAGTGGAATGAATTAAATTAAACCAAATCAAATCACAAACAAAACTGACAAGCAACACAAGGGTGGCTCTTTCATGATCTCGCTTTCTTTTTAAACACACAAATATTTCTTTTATCTAAGCTCCACCTGTACAAAGTACTCCAGGATCTTTCTTCTTCCTCCAAAAAAAGCAAGAGAAACCACTCCTCAGTGCCTCCTTAACACGCCTAACTCAACATGCCATGAGTTTCTATAGCACTTTTCAGATTCACTCAAAGGCACTTAACACAGCAAATGAAATTCTACAGCACCCATAAGTATAACCATAACTCACAGTTTCACTGTTAATTATGCCTCATTATGGCCTAAAGAATGAAAGTATCATCCACATTTTAGAGTGGGATGCTAATAAAAGAAATGAGGTGCGCTCGTTAAAAGGTTAATAATAGGATTAATTTCTTGTTTTAACTTTCAGTCTGCTGCTCTAACCATTTACTATTGGTTTTTTTGGGCCAAAGCATCCCACAACACAAGAGAAAGCTGGAAGAGTTTACTGAGAAGAAACGAATATGCATGACAATTTTTTTTTTTTTTTTAAGATTACCATACTCTCCTCCATTGTATGGACGAATAATACTTTTATCATGAAAAGGAAAGCTACAGTCACGTTGTTATAGTTACTTACTTTGCATTATCTTATATTTGTTGCCTTAGGAATGATAAATAATTCATTTAATAAGGAATCACTAAACTGCTAAAGAAAGGAAATTAAGTATATGTAGTTAAGATTATTGCAGGTGCGTAATTTTTTCATATTAGATTTGCAAATCAGATGGATCATGAAGTGTCAACCAAGAAAAGGGACAAGCAAAGGAGTTTTGACATCATATTCAAATGCCTTGTAATCCAAACATTCAGGAAACGAACACACATTGTGCAGCCTAGAATGCAAGTGACAACCTAACAACAACTTAGGGAGCAGTTTAAAGAAAAAATATCTTTTAAATCACTACATACACTACACACACACACACACATATTGCTATCAATTTCTCTAGATCTCGAGACCTGGACTCTGCTGGGGGTGGGGGGGGTGGGGGGAAAGTATTTCATGGATACAGAAAAAAACTTCCTTTGTCTAAAACATGAGCTACACATAACCATTTACACCTTCTCCATGCTTACTTTGGCTGTGACAGAACTAAAAACGACCACAACTTAGTCACTGCTCTCTGTCCTAGGAGACAGCCTTGCGTAAAGGAGGAAGAAAGAAGTGCATTCATTTCCCCCTTCAACTGGTATCTGGAAAAGCTGTTTACAAAACGGGAAGGTGGAGGAATGGATACTGAAAAAGTCTGACAAACACATTCTCCCGTGCAAGTATTGCTGCATCAGCACGCGCCCGCCTCCCTGCTTCCGAAGCAGCTGTACTCGTGCTGATGTTACTGACCTTGGCATAATCTGGCCTATGCAGATAACAGTTAATTTTATCCATTTCCTCTTACCACGCAACACACATTCACCCAGTCCCCGTGCTGTTATCTTGCACCAACCAACTCTGTTCTCCCAATCAATGCATCCTTATCCAGCATTCAGCTGTCCAGAGCTGCTTGCTTTACGTCACATGACAGCACCCACACCTTTTGTTTCAATATAACTTGTGACAATTGCAATACTTTTAGTGAAAAACCTCTACTCTTAGTAGATTTAACACCATTGTCATCACTCGTATTTTAAAGTACACTGCTTATTATGCGGCAGCATCCGTGTCAAACTAATACTTGACCATTTTTCCTGTGCCACAAACATTTTAACATAAGTAAAGGCTTGCATTGCATTAAGAGAAATAGGAAAGTCACAAATCTGTAATAAACCGGGGATAAAAGGGGATACAAAGGAAGAAAAAAAAGTAAACAGAGGGTTCAAGGAATCCTAACGCCACTCTCAATTACACATGCAGAGTAAGTCAGTAGGAACTGTACACCAAGCGCTATTAACCGCATAATCGCACCTCACATTTTACGCCTCTCTCTAGTAGCGATTTTAAATGCGATCCCCTGCAAGTCAATAGATCTCTTCCCCACCACTCCTGCACGTGTAAACCCTCCCACCTCTGAGCCCCTCTGCCCAACATAAACATTGGGAAACTGAATTCAAAAGCGTTTGAAAACGCTCCGAGACCTCTGGGTGATCACCATCAGACATTTCCGTATGTTGCGGCAGCGTGGAGGTACCCAAGATCACAGGCTGTTTCTCCACGGCCAGAAGAAAATCTCTCTTTCTAGAAGAAAATTCATGAATAACTGATATGAGAAAGTTCTCATCTTATTTGGGCACTTGGTTATACAAAAAATAAAGTAATAAAATCATCTTTGCTACCTCCAATCTTCACTTAGACTAAGTAAGGTTAGAAGAGGAAAGAAAACTCATCTTGATTGTAATTTCTTGATTATAAAACAAAGTGTTTACAAAATGTTAAAATCAAAGACACAGAAGCAAATTTGAATAATTCTGACGTCAGTCTCATCCTAGCTATCTTTAAGGACTCCTAAGTGCCTATCTTGGCCACGAAAGCCACAGGGCTAGACAACAGCACCCCTCTTCTACAGGGTACCCTCTCTGCACGGCTTAAAATCCACTTGAGAGCTGGCAACCTAGTACTAATCTGCTCTGAGGAGCTTTTTAAAACTTCCTCTTCTCTCCCCTTTGGTCTAGGGTCAAATGTCCATCTCTTCTCTGCCATTTACCCTTCTTCACAGCTTTCTGGCTGGCTCGTGATATGATTCAGTGTAAACACTGTAAGCAGGATGTCTCCTTCTCCCTCTCAGGGAGGCCATAACCTTTAATTACGCTACTTTTCAGCATATGCTGTCTGGATTACATGGCCTAACTCTGCCCGTCTAAAGGTTTAAGACCATTACCACACCATATTTCACACATCTTACACATTACTGACTACGCAGATGGCCAACCTGACATTCCGCGTGCTTTTTCAAGCTCCTTCCAACTTTTGGCCTACTTAGGAGTTCCTGCTACCATACATATTTTAAGACAGATAATTTTCTTATAAAAGAGTCACCTTCTGCCGTTTCTATCAAGATGCAAAAGGCTCCTGCTATTCTTTAGTACAGTGTTTACATCAGATTTGTCTGGCAATCTGAAAGTCATAATTCCTGAGGCAATTCCAGCTCTCCCAGACAGCTTCCTTTTCCTGTTCCACACTATTAGAGAAAACCTAAATCAAAGTAATGGTCACCATGGTTTCTTCCTAGGTGTGTTTTGTTCTCCACAGAGCCAGTGCAGACTTACTAGGTCCCAGGGAACTAACAGAGCTGCAGTCGTCCCCCCCCCAGCACAGCCCAGCACGGCACGGCACATGGGCCCTCACGTCGGGCAATTCAGTCACAGCCCAATGGCTCTGTAGCTCCCCCATTGAAAAGGGGCTGTTCTCATCCCCCCATGCAAGCCTCAACACCAACTAGGCAAGCCATGACGGTGCTGCTGCCTCTTTGCAAAACAAAAAGAAATAAGGCCATTCTGCATCCTTAGACCATTCTGGCTAATAGTTATACTTTTTTTATTATTACGATGTACAAGAAAGATGGACAAAATATTTGAAAAGGAACTACAGGAAAAAGAATCTAAAGGATGGTTCAATAAAACCTGCAACAGATTAACAGGCTAGAAGTATTGGGCTTTCTTTGAGCAGAGCATTTGTTTCTTCTAAAGAGCTGTATAACTCCTTGTGGCACTTCACATAAACATCCAACTACAGAAGAGAGAACTTTTAAACTACTGAACAGAACCCAGGAGAAACAAAATCTGATCTTAACTACCAAAATTATGCATGGAAAAGATAATTTAATATTTGCATGTTATAAACATGCCAGTATAGTTCATCTTTCGGTGCAAATACAAAAGGATTTTAAAAATAAGCGATAAAGTAGTTCTTGACAGCTGCAAGTAAGTTCAGATCGTAGTTATCCTAGGTATTGCTTGCGCTCTCAATTACAAACCGATCCCATGAGGATTAAAATTTCCGTTGGTCTGATGTAAAGCTCTCTCTAAAGTGGGGATTATTTAAAGTAGAAATTTACCATCCAGTAAAACCGTACAAGACCATTTTGCATTTTGTCACCTTCCACAAAAAAACAGATCAGTGTTTAATCCCATATATGCCTATGCACTCTTGAACAAGCAACAGAAAATACAATCACGATGTTTCTTACACCTCAGTCCTTGAAGATGCCTCCATAATGATTATACATACTGCAAACAAACAAACAAGAGCATAGCCACTAGCGCCACATTTCATCATTTTGTGATGCCTGCATAGCACAGTGAAGTTCTGATTGCCTAATGAAGTACTAGTGTTTATTTCAAGAAATCCCTCATTCTTTAAGGTAGGCAGACTTTTAGTTTATAGCAAAAATCAGCTTATTTGCATATATATAGAACTGTTTCAGGCAATCAAAAAAGGAAATCAAATTTTTTTTATTGTTAAACTTCAGCACCCATGTTATAAACCTAGATGGATGCACGGACACAGACAGCTGCAAGAAACCAAACAACTACACTAATGCTTTATACGAATGCATCTATAACAGCGCGAGATGTTACTCGTGCATAAAAGCTAAGTCTTGCTCTCATTTACACCAAGGAACTCCAACTCTATGGCAAGGAATCAAATTACTCCAAGCTACCCTGCTTCATCTGAGATCAGAACCTCTTTCCCAAAGTATTGTACCTTTGGCTCAAGCAGCTGCAGAACTGGGCTTAGCTTCACTAGAGCTCAACACCACTGCCTAGGAAGATGCCCATTGTTTTTCAGCATCAACGGATAAATCTGCAACTACCACCACGTCCTATTTCTCCTTAAATTACTAGCTCCCTTCCTGCCCCTCCAGCTCAAAGGACAAAATCGGCCTGAAGCTGGATTGCTCCAGGGAAGACTAAGGCGAGTAGACTCCTGAGGAAAGGGCTGACAGCAGGTCTGGCCTCAGAAATAATGAGCACCAGCTGTGGTTTTTGCCCCTCTGTTTGGGGAGCCCCTGCAGCAAAACTGCAAAGCACACCTCTAGTTCCCCCTAATATCCCAATTGTAAGATCTAGCCCCTTTTTAACCTCCTCATTCTCTCTCCCTCACTGGAATTAATAAGCAGTGTTTTGACGAGGGATATCACCTCAGAGCAAACAAGAATCACTTCCTTTGGCTTCCTCTGGTATGTTTAAAACGTATTTCCTAACTAATCTGCTCTAAAGAGTCAACAACAACAACAACGCAACAATAAAATTATCTGCTATTAACTAACTGCTCCTTCCATGCAAAAAAAGGCAGAATTACTGCCGCTTATTTATCAAGAGTCCAGTTTTCTCAGATATTTTACCCGTTTCCTCCTACTCATGGTGTAACTACAAGAAAAAAGTATCTTTAAAAACCCAAAAGCTTGACCCTCACAGCACAGCCAATCATATGAGGCAAAGTTTAATATTAAAGTCCTGTAAGACCCATCACCTGAAACAGCTAGAAACACAGAAGAGGAGAAGCTTCAGAACATTAGTCTCCAATATAATTTGGCAACTGAGTATTCTTAGGGCGTTACGTGAGGGCAGCACAGCAGAAATACGTACAAGTGAAAACTCTCTAGACTAAAATCTCATTTTCCTATCACATTTCAAACCTTTCTTGTCTGTTATGTTCTTGACCCTTCATCTTCTCTTCTCCCTTTCTCACTGTGCCTTCCCAGTCCTCCTCGCTCTACCAGCAGGCACAGAGCTGCTCTCTTCCTCCTTCCTGGGTCCTCTTCTCACCTATCACATAGACATCATGGGCTGGTCATGCTGGGAAAACGACTTGGGGAGGCAGCTCTGAAGGCAAGGCCAGGAGCACGGTTCAGTTTTGAGCTCACTAGGACAGCAGCAGGATGAGGAAGGCAGGATAGCTGCTTATGTCTGGAGCGAGGGGGCTCAGCCTCCCCTACGGCACGCAGCAACTGGCACATCACAGAATGAGGAGAGGCCAGAGGCAACACCTCTCAGGGGAAGCAGCAAGAGCTGAGGGACAGCACCTGGAGGTTTGGAATTCTTATTTTAACAGGCTGTTGGATTTGCAACTGTATCCTTTTATATCCTTTATATATAAAGGATATCCTTGTATCCTTTTATTTTTCCTGAGTCTTGATTTGTAATAAAGAACGGCAGCCTCTAGTTTTGCCTCTGGCAAAACTCTGGGAGTTTTTTTGCATCAGAATTCCTGCCTTCCTACATCAATTTTATGGACATGTTTTCAAGCAAGCCACCCCAAGGCCCCAAACCTCTTGTTTGTCCTCTCCAACATTTGGCATTTGTAAGCCCTGTCATCCTGTCCCTCGAACCCTTGCACGCACTGAGGAGGCAGAAGCAATGCTGATGCTGTCACAGCACTTCCAGTGCTATGGCTAAAGCTGTGTCAGCTTTCTCATTATGAATACTTTTTCCTGCACTTATCACCTCTGTTAAAAATATCACTTTTGTCCAAAAAGAAACTGTCCTTCTCCCTCCCAACAAGCAACCTTCTTAAGCTATGAATGTATAAATATCTCCAGAAAGGTTATTATGATATGGCTTTTTTTAAAAAAATCATTTTTGGCATATGTATTACATAACATGTCAGTGAAATGAGCCAGTACTATTTTCCAACCATTTCTGGTACTTGCAATAAAGTGACTATAATTGGAGCTTTAAAAACAAATAATTATTTTGGTAGTTTGGGGGAACAGTTCCTCTAGTATTAGTGTTTGAATTGTTTTCAAAGCAGCACGCAGGACAGCAATCCATACGCTATACTACAAAAATGGGACACATTTTCAACATACTGAAGAAAAGCAATCTGGAAAAACTCTATTATTACAGAAACTGGATTCATCCAAGCTGACCTTCCCCTATGTGTTTGTCCAGAGGGAGAAGGTGAACAGGGAGAAAAAAAAAAGGCATGGACAGTGGATTGTGGATCTAGATAACCCCCAAGCTGCAGGTGCAACGGTTTTCTAAGCTGTACTAAGAGAAGACTCCCAGATTTCTTAAAAGGTCATTTACTAACCTAAATATAGGTATAACAAGCCAAAAGGGTACTTAGTGTTTATGAGAGAAAGAGAGAGAAAGAGAGAAATATCAATCCACCTACATTAGAATGTACTATACAAAGAAAAAGAAATTCCCAAAACATACAAGTAGGACTGAACAAGGTCTGAGTAAGAGTATACCGCACAAAAAAAGAGCATGGAAATAGGAAGCCAGCTGAATTACTGCACCCTCAGCTCACCTTATGCTGACTGCTCCGGCTCCATATTTCTGAGCCTGCAGCACCTCTCTAAAACCCTGGGACATGCTTCAGAGGGAGCTTTAGCCTCCTCTGTTGAAACCTCTTTCTAATGTCTCTCTGTATGACTAGACCTTGAGCAAGCAAATCCAAACCCTGCAGCTGCTACCCCTGAAAGCTGTTGTCAAATGAAGTGTCAGGGTTTTTCCATCTGGAAATTTAATTGACTTTAAAACTTAAATCCTTTCCCCAATTTTTAAAGTTGCTTCATCCAGCAAGACAACAATATAATAAGCCATTACTGATTTGGATCGAACAAGACTACTTGGTGGAGCCGCACTTCTGCGGTTACCAGGAAAGGGCCTAGTACGAAAAGATGGAGTCCCCTCCTGGCAAGACTGAGCCATGCTTGGCATCCAGCAAGGGGCACTCAGAACCCAGCAGCGTTGGTGCTAAGAGACTACGGGAGCACAAGCTACCACGCAAATTTCCTGCAGAAATTCACTGTTTCTCCTTCTTCCTCTGCTTTTTCATTGGTACGGCAATGTGTGGCTGTCCTCTTGGTTTTTTTTAATACTCACAAAGCTTTCAGTCCTCATTTCACCTGACCTGCTAGTAAACTTTTTCACCATCAACCCAGACCACAAATCATTATTCAAAAACAGAGAAAGGTATGTGGCATCTAGATGTTTCAGGCTTCCAAGCCATTATAAAAGACGACACTTTCAACAGAAGTGAGCTGGTAGACTCGCGATGGGATTATCACCCAACATTAGGCATAAGTACCTAATCGCTCGGGGCTTTCCGAAAACTACCCATGAACCACAGGCAGATACAAGTCAGTATTTTGCCAGTATGTTCCATTTGTAAAGGCTGACAGTTGACAAATACAGCTCTAAGCCGTGTTTTAAGAGCAACATCATGACTAAACGTATCACTGAATACACATATTTTCTTCCTGTGACATGAAAATCCGATATTTTCCGATACATCTTAAAAAAATCACAACTAAGCACAAATCTGCCTCTCCTCAAAGGGTAGATTACTGAAGACACTCGCAACAGATTCTATCTGAAGCATCCGTTCGGCTCTCTAACATGTCACACTGCGTCCAGGTACTCCGCACAGGACAAGAGCACCTCATCTCGGAGCCACCCCCTCCCACTCGTGCCGCGGTTGTAACAATGCGCCGGCTGCAGGGACCCCGAGGCAGAGAACGTGACCGTACCTTCATGGGTAGGTTCTGGGTCGGGTGTCAGTGAGATGTCGTCCAGCTCACGCAAGCAGAGCCATTCTCCATCCATCGACACTCGGAATTTGCAAAGATAGATGGTCTCCATGGCAGCCTGAGTGATCTTGTCTGTGGTGGGGGTTGGCATGTCGCTTTGAGGCGTCAGAGCAGACATGATGACTCAGCTGGTACAACAATAACAACAGGAAAAAAAAGAACTAAAAAGAAAAGCTTTCTGAGGCAGAAAATAAGAAATACCTTGCTATTAAGGACAGATATGCTCACGATCACAGAAACTGCTCTGGCCTTTTCATAGATAAAGCAAGGTAAAAATGCTGCTCCTTCACGCTCTCTCTTCCTCCTTCCTTTCCAATCAACTGTCGTCGTCTTCAGCTACGCTAAAGGCTATTGATCCTAAGCGACTACAGAAAACCTGGCTTCTGCATCAGAGCAGAAGGGGGGAAAAAAAGGAAAAAAAAAAAAAAAAAAGGTGAGAAATATGAAAGGGGGAGGAAAAAAAAAAAAAAAGAAGAAAAAGGGCTTCCTCTGATGGTTGCCCAAGCAAAAACAAAGCAAGAATACAGCACAAGATATCCAGATTTGCTGAAATCAAACTGCTGGTCGCTTTCCTCCCAGAGAAGCCAGGACAGCGAGTGCTAATAGGATTGGTTGTGCGCAGTAAGCAGGGTGTTGACCAAAATGGCTGACTAATGAACTGAACTGAAAATTCAGGCTCATGTGATCAGCTGCTCTGAGCGTAGGGCAAGCAATTCCCAGGATGCTTCGTAGACGCTGCTGATGCAGGGACAGCAATTAGGCTCTCATCATCCGCAGCACTTTTCATCAGACTCTGCTCGTCAATTTGTGAGCGAGCAGAACGCACCACACATATTCCTCATCGGTCGCCCCCATACTACAAAGGAGTGCAGACTAGCAGCGCGAGGAATACAAAGAGACATATGTATTCCTTTCACATGCCTGGATGTCGCTATATAGATTAAGTACCTTTGTTTTCACAATAGGCGTGCAAGTTAAGGTTTACGTTTTATTCACTGTGCGACTTCCTCAGGTGCTACATTTGAACTAAGATTTCCCACAAACAAAGAAATTTTAGGATGGATTTATCCTCTCAGGGAAACAAGGAGCAAAACACGATCTAGCTGTAAGCACTGTGGTGATCCAAGATTTAGCTCTTTTAGGTAGGGGAAGCGGACACGGAAGAACGATGATGAAGAAAAATGTGTATAGTACTAGAGTGAATTTCACATTTTAAAAACCTCCTCTGAAAATTGGTATTGCTCAGATGAGTCTCATTAAGAAGTATTACCTCTCAGCAGGTAGATAAATTGTCTTTCAGGCTCTCAAGAACTAAGTGACAGCACTGCGTGGTCCCATACCTTTCCCGCAGGCTGATTCTCCTCGTGTTCCCCATGCCACAGCCCCACCTTTCGGGAACACAAGACTGCCCCACACACTAGCCCCCAGTCACCACACACCTTTCCGATTCTTGAGGCCACTATTTAACTAGGGCATATGACACGGTATTGCCACCCATCTGAACAATAAATTAGCTTAACTTCTTTTATCCCAGTGTGGCTCCAGTATATTGTGGACAGCAGCTCTCCAGAGGTGTAGCGGCCAGATAGACGCGTTTATGCCTTCCCTTGCCCTTCCCTATGCAAATTCAGAAAACGCTGACTGTTCACCAAAAGCGTACAGATGTGGACATATGAATGATTAATGCATGTGACCTTAAATATTCTCAGTGCTTTTTTCCTACACAAATATTCAAAAGGATGCATGTACATTTCTTAGACATATGATATACAAAAACTGATCACTTCATACAGACTTCAGCACGCCAACACAGACAGCTTTTTTAAAAAAGGAAGCACACCCTTCGTGTCAAAAATTCATTAAACTGGAAAAAAATAGAGTTTACAGCTTTTCTTTCTAATGGGCAAGAGGAAGCAGTTGCTTTCAGTACAAACCTCCTGCATGGTGCATAACATTTTGACTCAGCAACTCTTTGTCCCCATTAGATTAAAATAAACAAAGAGCCACGCAGCATATTATTACAGTGGTGCAAAGGAGAATTATCTCACAAATGACAACAATTACTATTATTCCTTCTCCCTAAAAGAGAATATAAACCATGTTGACAGCAGTTTAACTCATTTGATGTTTATATATCCTTTCATTAACAACAACCTCTAGTTTTAGTGTTCAGATTTTATTATTCTTTTATAACCAGTGGAAAAATCAACATAGGCAAACAGCTACAAGAGAACACACTTCTCTCTTTCTAACTTTTTCAAACAGCATGAAGGAACAGCAAATATCCAAAATAAATCCGTTAGAATTAATGAAGTACTACAAGAGTGTAAGCTATTATCCAACATAACTAATTATCCGACAGTTTACATTTTTTCTTTTGAAATAGTTAGTAATGCAAGCAACATCAGGTGTAACCCTACAGCTCCCTTTTTACCACACAGATCTTCAGCTGGACTCAGTCCCGGCAAACGACCCACGTGCCAGGATCACAACTGACATTTGTTAAAAAATGATTTGTGCAACTTCAATCTTACACCATTTGCTTCTTCAACAAAAGCAGCCAGGCTCTCCCTTTTCAGGTCAATTTTATTTTCTGGCTCCTTTATACAACGGTCCTGCGGTAAATGCCACATAGGAATGTTTAAATAAGCAAAACTAAGTACTTAAAAATACTGCTCAGCTCTATTAAAATTCAGATTGTGGGTGTGTTTTGCACAAACCTAATCTTTTAACCTAAACAGATTTTAAACAACTGCCAGTTTAAAAGACACAGAGCTACTTCACCTCAGTAAAACTATACATTTTACCATCCTAAGGCAAAAAAAAAAAAAACCCAAAAAACAAAAAGCAAAAGAAAATACACAAGAAAAAAAACCTACTCTACATACGCTTAGAAAGTCTGATTCATTTTAACAACCTGATTATTTTTAACAACAATGACAGAAGTTTTCAGTTTATTTTTGGAGACAATTTTTTTCCAGACCATTGATATGAATATTTGAAGACATTAAGAACTCTTCAGTTGGCCAGTGAAGATGGTATTCTCCAAGTTCCAGTCATAAGACTGAATTTACGCACACAAAAAGGGGTATCTTTCAAATACAGACTTTTGGGGTAAGTTAAGGCAAGTAGTAAAATAGTAAAACTAGTAAGAAAGACAGGAAGTGGCCCTAGGTTGGCTACAGTACTTCTGGAAAAAAAGAATTGTATTCAGAAAAAAGGAAAACAAACAAACAAGTATGCGATTTTTCTGCAATATATTGACCTAAGAGCTTTGTATCACCACCCAGAAAGCAGAGGACAACAACAACCCACCATGCCACCCCAAAAAGACCTGTACCTCAAGGTTATAAAGCACCAAAGAAAAAGCAACAAATATTTGTATTTCATGAAGCCTTTGATAAAAATACCAGGCAATTCAAGGGCACGAAATAAAGCTCTATTGGTGTTCAACAACTGACCAAAAGACAGAAGAAAAAGAAGTCCAGTAATAAATAAAGCAGAGGTTATTAATGAAGAATCACTTTGTGCATCTCAAGTCAGACAGCTCCGAATGGTCTTACAAAATTCTACTATCGATGACACTTTGGAAAAACAGGAGATACAGACGTCAGCTAGATTATAAAACAATGCAGTTTGCAAAAATCTTTTCAAGAGAAAAGAAAATATGAACTGCTTGTCTGAATTTTAGGACTTGACTATGTGAAAGCAAGCAATTCCATCAGCCATTCATACTTAAAATCTTGGCTTTACTGAAAACTAAAGATAATTTTAAAAGATGAATAAATTAGAATGATCTAAACAATGAAAGAAACAAACCAATCCCCCAACCACATTTTGGACTCCAGGGGTGATTTTACAATAATTAAAAGGCAGCTTTGGGCAGAGTGTTACTTCCAGTGCCAGCAAATCCAGCTTGCAACCAGCCTGTGCTACTGTGGTTATTTAAAATAGCCAGAGATCACAGAGCCATGAAAGAAGCCACTACCATTACGCAAATAGCAATGACCGGCCGAAGGAACCTGAATGGTGATAACAACTCCTACCCACTGATGAGTTCCAGAATAACTGCTCCAACAGTCTGAGAGAGACAACAACGCCACAGGTAACTTATGCAAACAAGATAAAAATCATGAAGAAATATAAACGTTTATATCGCAGTGCAAGAACAGCATGAATCACAAGCAGGTTCTTGCAAGTTTTTCTGAAGCAGGTAACCCATTTGCGGTTGCTGTGCAAGCTTAGACGCCCTGACAATCTGATCAGATAAAATAGCTCCCACATTTCTAAGTGAAACAATTCTGATCCATTTCCCATGCATGCTCTTGCCAGATATGTGAAAACCTCTTACCAACAGAACTATGAACATGATTTCTGCTCTGGTGCCCATCTCTCTTCTCTCTCACCCTTCAGCTTTTTTGGATTTAGAGATGTACAGCAAAACAATCCCCCACGGACTTCAGCTCTCTCTCAGCACTCTGACCAACCTCCCGTTCCTGCTTTCAATAGCTCTCCACCAGTTGTGACAACTGAAAAAATAGCATCAGGCATATCCCTGGTTCAAGAGCCAACGGAGCTGCTATACCACAAAACACACACAGACGCACCCTGGGGATAGCTGTCCCTCTTGCCTAGAAGGTAAACTAAAAAGATAAAATTAGTAACAAAGCTTTGCTGTTGTAGAAGTCTGTTTCTGACCCTTCTGACAGCACAGATACGTACATTACTTCAAGTAAGAGTGGCACTTTGAACCCTGAACACTAAAAATATGAATAGGCAGAAGAAAGAAATTAACAAACTCAAAAGCAGCAATACCACCTCTTAATTCTCTGAACAAGCGACAAGCTTGTTTCTCTACCTACTGTGAAACGTAGAGATTATTTCAGGATTTGACCACCACTTATCACTGAAGGTACAGTGATAAGTGTACCTTAAACAAGGGGAATTAACAATTAAACAAGGGGAAGAAAAGACTAGTTGAAGTATCATGATTTGGTAGGCTTCCAGTGGGAGCAAGGAATAGTTTTGTTTTTTGTAGACAGCACAATCAAGTTGCTCTTATTTTAAAGAGTATGATAAGGATTTACTGCAGCTTATCACGCTTAAGTAAATCTTCTCCTTGTTTCCTGTGACTGTCTGGAACCATTTGTGTTTTTGTGGCATGAAAACGGCACTGACGTTTGCCCAAAAGCAGGTGTCTCCGGCATGAAAAGCTTTTGCTATCTTCTTGCCTTAGCAGCTCTTGCCTTCACTTGACATTTGGAATTACATCTCATCTCTCTTACCCTGTGAATAACCAAACTTGGGTAAGAGAGAAAGATTAACTGTAGAATACTACAGGAGACTAAAAGTCACTAAAGAAAATAAACAGTTGTAATAGGAGACCTATTCTTCTGGTTTCCTTCTTTGTTGTCTCCAGTTCCCTATGAACGTTCAGCACACCGCTCACTAGGCTTCATGTCATTAGCACTGAAGTGACATACCTGCCCCGCCACCCTGGTAACAGTTTTATAAGCCATTCTTTCCCCCAAAGTTCTCTTCATCCTCAGTATCCACGTATTCCTTACATTCTTCAGTAGCAGCATGTTCTCCTTTGCAACAGCAAAATACAATATCAGCTACAGCATTCCTTCCAGGGGATAGATAGCCCAGGAAGGCTTCAGGCAACAGGAGGACTATTGGCTACTTCAGTCTTACTGTGATGTTATTAGGCTCCGGTATAGATTCCTCCCTTGACAGATACATACCTGATGATTAAGACAGAGTATCCTTCAATCCCATGAAAAGTCTCCTCTCAAAAGAGTGGTTTAGCAATCGCCCCACAACAGGAAAAAAAAAATCACTTCAAATAAATGTTGAAAATATTTTGCAATATTGATTTTTCAGTGTATTCGCTACTACCTCCCTTGTAGCACATAAATGTCTACACCAAATAATTGTTTTCATTACTACTTATGGAAATGACAGCCTTCGAGCACTCAAGGGAGGTACTCCTGATCTAGCAGGAAATACTCTTCACTTAAATCTCTTCTTTCAGTTTACAGCTGTTCAGAGAGGGATTAGCATTCAGAGTACATGTTTTAATACATGCACAAGACTCAAAAATAGCCTTCCTTACGTTCCTCGGTTTACCTTAACTCTAAAAATAACTCAAGTACTGAAGAATCAAGGGAAGGAGAAATGAGCAATCATTCCAAGTACTACTGCAGAATAAGGAGCAGCAGATCCAGAGTGGTTGATGCTGTGCTATGAAGCACTACCATAACATCAACTAATGACACCCGAGAAGGCCCTGTGAAACATAAGCCATCAATGGGCTTCCCCAATAATACCAACACAGACGAAACTGCCTTTATAACCTGGCTCACCATTAACAACGTAGCACCCGAATGCTACCCAGAGTAACTGTCACTTAGAGGAGATGCAAGAAGTGATGACAACTTCCGAGGCCACATAATCTACAGGTAGGCAGGACCCAGTTCAGCATTTAAACACAAAATCCTTCCCGCAACAGAGTGCTTCTACGCACTGTTTTAATGTCAATCCCAAAGCAGCAAGTCAGCGAGCAAAACTTTGCAGCAGCATCCGCTGCTACTGCTCCTCAGTGATGAACAAGTGAACGCTGCTAATGCCAGAGATGTGAGAACTGAAAACAAACGGGGGGCGAGGGGGAAGACGGGAGGGAGGCAGGGTTTGATGAAAAGGTTGATTTACACACAGAACCTTCCCCAGGAGAAACAGAACAGCATCCAAAACATCATGCAAATAGATTACAAGTCCCCTGGCCTGTAGATCCTGCTGTCAGTGTGTCAGTCACTTATTCACTGAGCAGGGCTCTGACATACAGTTCTGCACAAGCAGCTACCACCAACAAGACAGAAAAGAATAAGGAAGCTTTTACAAACTTTTAATATGGCATTTTCACACAGCTTACGTGCCCCAAATAGCCACTGCAGAACTACACTAACACAGGGGATAAAGCATTGCTCTTCTCTACTGTAGAGTGTTTATACTAACTCCATGTAGTCTTGAATAAATGTGCTCACCTCGATGCCTCAGTTTCCCCTTACCTAAGGGCCTCTCTTACAAAGGTATCACAAGAATTCACGCTAAAACAGTTTGAACAGGAAAAGCATGATTGTTTGAAAAGAACTCTTTCACGTGCCAGAAATAGCTCAGCCCCTCACACACACATCACACAACTATAGGGATTTCCTGACTGGTAAACGCCAATTTACGAAAAATGAGGCTTCTGACAGGAAGGAATCAGTTTAAATCACAAGTCGGTGGGGAGGGATTTTTAGTCTGTGGACAGAAGTCTGCAGTCAGAGACAGACCTTCATATTGGTCAAGTCAGGTCACTGCTTGCTCTTTGGGTTACAGAAATTGACTTCCTATCTCACCGGTTACAGCTCTGCTAATTAAAGGTTTAAATAAAGTAGACTGGGGTTCTTCTCCTTGAGGAGCTAAAGATGTTCACCCCATAACAATTAATTACTGTGTCAGCGAATACGCACCCGGGACGTAGTCAGAAGGAGATAAAGCAGAAACAAAAAGCTCCGTCTCCCACACCCAGGCACAAGCCCAGACCACAAAGCTACTGGCAACTTTCAAGACGGATGGATAAGGGAAGAAGATCTCTTCAACAGGCACATATTTAAAAAAAAATACATATACACAGCAACTATTTTGTAGCTCTCCAGTTCATCCAAATACACCACAAGCACGTTACAAAGCACGTTACAAAGCAGAAAACTATTTCCCACCCAACAAGCCCCACAGGAGAGCACACTTAACGATGCCCTTCACCCTTGTCAAGTGGCCAGCAAGAAATGCCCTCCCTTCCAGTTTGTTCTCTAAACCAGCAGAAGGAAGAAGCCCGGGCAGGTACTTTCCTGTCCCCCACGAGATCTGTCCCCAGTCCAAGGACAGATTTCAAAGGCCTGCACGCTTTGTCCTAGAGCAAAGGGTGCAAGACAAGGGAGAAGACACTGTAGTCTCCCTAATACAACGGTTTCGCCGAGTTTGTGGGTCAGCATTACTCGCGAGTGCACGCAGAAACCACCTCCCAGCAGTCCCTGAGTGCACTCAGCGCCCCTCCCCTAACCAACTCGCACCCCACGCTGTGGTTTCCCTGCTGCCAGGGGAGCAGCGAGGCCACCGCATACAGGCCCTCTCCCACGTGAAGCCCTGTGAGGTTAAGCTGAGTTTTGGGAAAGACGCCCCGTTTCCAGGGGATCAAGGCAGAGGTCTGCACGCTGCCGATTCATCCCCGCCGAAAGCGACTCACCCGCGGGGCTCGCAAAAGCATTAGCGCCGTTTTAATCAACACACCCCAAGCACAAGCTGCACACCGGAGCACGGCAGCGGGGATGCGCCCAGCTCCCGGCGCCTCACAGCGGCGGCCCCAGCCCGGCCCCGACCCCTCCATCTCCCCGCGGGGGAGCCGGGGACAACGGGGGAGCCGGGCGGGCCGCCAGCGCTGCCCACGCCCCACCCCGGTCCGTCCCAAAACCCCCGCGGGGCCCCGGGGCTGAGGGAGGGCTCCCGGCCCCGGCTACTCACGGGTGCCGGCGCCGCCGGCTCCGTCCGGCCCCGGGTAGCTCAGCAGCAGCACGGGCAGGGCGGCCCCGCCGCGGGGCGCCGGGGGTCTCCACACGCTCGGCGGCGCGGCGGCGCCTCCATGGCCGGGGTAGAGGAGGAAGAAAGGCGGCGAGGCAGGGGGCGCCTCGTCGTCGTCGTCGCCCTCTTCTGCCGCTACCGCCGCCGCCGCCTCGCCCGCCGCGGGGCTGGGCTCTGCCCGCCGCTCCATGGCGGGGGGCCGCTCCATGGCGGGGGGCAGCTCCGCGCCGACCCCGTCCCGGGAACTTTCCGCCACGGGCTGTAGCGGCGGCGGCGCCCGTTCCGCCTCCGCCATCGCCGCCCCGGGCCACCGGCTCCGCCCCGGCCGGGAAGCAGGGCCGCGGCCGGCCTCCTGCCCACCCCCGCGCCGTGAGGCGGCGGCGGCGGCGGAGGGCGCCCCGCAATCGCCCGCACCGCGGGGCTCGCCGCACCCCCCTCGCGCGGCAGGGCGTGGCTCCGACCGTTGGCCGTTAACGGTCGCGCTCGCCGGCTGCTCGCGGGCCTCTGCCCGTTCTCCCCCCTCCGCCAAGGGCCGGCCGCTTGGCGGGTGGTTTGTTCGTTTTTTGGTCGACTTGGCCCCTTTTTATCTTCGTGAAGCCCCGTAACAGACTCCTACCTGGCGCTGCCCTGGCCTCGGGAGGCACCGGAAGGCGAGTGCCCCGAGCACGAGTGTTTGAAGGGTGGCAGGGCCGTAGACGCAGGGGTGCTGCCTGCCGGCGGCCCCCGGGGGTCCGGCACCCTCCATCCGGCACCTCACCTGCGCGGGGGCTGCTGCAGGCAGGCGGATGGGGCTACCGGCTTCTCTGCAACCCCCACGCGACAGCCGCCGCTCTTCTCCTCCAAGAGGATTAATCATTAAAAGCGTGATAAAAATTTATAACCTAGACTCTTCTAGATGCCCCCAAACGACACAGAGAGAGAAGCCTGTTTGTGCCCCTCTTTCGAGCTTCCCCTTCTCCCCCAACTTCACACTCTTTGCACTTTTCTTTTTCCATCACTGCCAATTCAACTTTGGCCTGCTTTCAGAAATAAAAAAAAAAAAAAGAACAACAACAACAAAAAAGAAACCCCAACCAGCTAGTCTTCCACCCTTGACTTCACAGCCCTGAGAAAAACATCACCTGCCCGCTGTTGAAAAGCGGTCCAAAAGGAAACACTATCCTTCGTGGCAAATTTCTAAAGCAAGTAATGACACGAGAAAGGAGCTGGCAGGCCTTTCGCACACCGAGTACCCTCAGCTGCAGCACTTCGCTGAAGCAGAGTCTATGTTGGGAAGGGCAGCTCTTAATTTTAATGTCTTTAAATTTATGCTTAATTTCATGAAGCATTCAGGAAGTCAGACTCCCGCGTGCCTTAACTTCTTATCTGCAAAAGCTGTTGCAGTATCTCCTGCCTCTCCCTCATCTTCGAGGGGTAAAAGATCTCATGGACAACAGCGTGTCCAGACCCTTTGCTAGAGATGACAGTAAAGAAGTCAAAACACCTTCTTTACTATTAAGACAGCCAAACAGGCAATACCAATTGGAGTTTCCATTAGAAGACTGCCATTCCAGAAGACGGGACTAAAGAGTTTTCACGAAGACAGGGCAGTAAGTGCACACTGTAGTGGCTCACTGGAGGAAAAAAGAATACCCAAACCTGGCAGGTTTTAAAAAGGACTCTCCATTCAATATGCTCACATTAGGCTGAAACGTTACATTTCAATATTCTTTCATCTCGCCTAACAATTGCGAAAGCAAAGCTTTAAAGTCAACAGATTCCTGGAGACGTTTTTTTCCAGCGCTGCCCTCAGTTACGCAACATGTTACAAATAATTTAACAGATGCTTTAATCCATTTTAGAAACGTAAACATCTGGTTTTGAGATTTGTATTTGCCAGTAATAGTACGAGTAAAGCCACGTCAAAAATTGTGGCCAATGCAATATTTTGGAAGACGACTGAGAAAATCTTGACAAAACTTAGGGCAGCTGCAGATTTATTTCATCTTAGGTAATATATTTTCCTTACCCTGTATAAAGAGAAATGCCAGGTTCTAATGCTGAAAGCATCATCCACCTCTCTGCCATTGTATTTTTTTTAGTTCAAGAATCCAAAGGGAAGCTAGGCTTACTTTGGATGCTTATCATCCACCAAGAGAGAGTAATTGCTATGGATTACATTTTCTAGAAGTAGAAAGCGGCATCACCTACCAGTACTTTTCACTTGCTACCATTGTCCTGCCACTGAGCAAATTCATGCATGGCCGCTGTTAACCGGATTCTTCTTTGCGCGGCTTTGCTCTGTAAATGGCGAGTTTTTTTCAGCTTTAGTACAAACAAGGCACCTCATACCTGCGTCTGGAGCTTTCCACACACTTTGTGCTTTTTAAATGCGCATCATTTCTGTGCAAGAGTGCAGGACCGACCATCTCTGGAATGTCTGTAGCCCGAGCGAGCGGATGGAGAGGACGCTAAGGCAGTCATCTCCATGGCCGTGCAGAGCAATCCTGGTGAGGCACAGCTGCTGCCCAAGCGTGGCAGTCCTAACCTGCTTGAGGTACCACTGGGGCAGACTGTGCGGCTGTTTGCTTCCCTGTGGCTCCTTTTGGAGCAGGGCAGCCTGCCCTTGCCAAGCAGGAGCCTGGCAAGGAGGAGCACTTGTCACATGGTGGTAGCACATCACTCGGCAGTGCTTCTCCGGAAGTGCTACTGGAATAAAAAAATAAATAAATCAAATACTGTTAACTGTGAACTCACTCCACTTAACACTTATTCTCCTGACCATCATCTGTGGTCCTTTCCCTACGAAAATATGCATCTTCTTTTTTAAATAGAAGTCTTCAAGACCTATTTACCATCAGTGATTTCTTTTCCCTTCAGCACAAAACATTACGAAGCACTTTTAGAGCAAGATTACAGCGTCCATCCCCTCCCATAGTAAACAGTGGCCTTCCAGGATTATTCCATATATAAAATACATTGTAAAGAACTATTTATGGCTCTGTCCATTCTCTGAACTGACCAACTGAACAAAACGCCGTTTTTCCATCGACATTAAAACAGGTTAATGTTACAGTTGTCCGAGATGTGCTGTGCCATCTGCTGGCTGCCTGCGGTAGACTTGTTGACATGCTGTGTTTGCTCTTGCCTTGAGCCTTCATACCAACATTTCTAGAAAGTGAGTTTGTAATAGTGCAGAAATTTGTTTCCCTAATTTGTTGTTCAGATGGAAATTGCCAGGATTCTGCTTGCCAACTGCCTATAGCTTTTAAAATTAACACAAAACTTTCCTGAATGCTTTCAGCTGGCCCGCAGTTCTACAAAAGTACATCACCCCTGTACGCGACACTCATTTTCGAATGAAGTCTTTGAAACGCACATGAGCGAATGCTATCATAACGAGATTAGTTACCATCTCTGCTGGGTATTTTTCACATCCCATGTAACGCCTGATATGCAATACCTTACTTCTCCAGGAAGGACCTTTGCTTCTTGACTCTCTGCACATGACTTTTTACTGACCTCTTCCCAAAGCCTCAAGAGTGTAAGTCAACATCATCAGTTGCTTCCATCTTGATCCCAGTGCAGAGTTAATGAGAGGTGTAATTTTGGGAAAAAGCACCGCTCCCCTCCTTGAAAAGGTTGAAACCAACTTCTCATCTTGAAGCAGACTTGTCATGTCTCACATAACCACCAGCTGAAAGCCATGCATTTTTCACTGAGGACAGCAAGCAGCTGACACATTTAGTTGTTGCTTACAGTACGCAAGAGTGTGTAAGCACAGGAGAAGCAGCTGTCGTATTTTCCCAAGCTAACAGGTTTGAGATCTCACCTGATGCCATCAGAGTACAGATGGCATTGCTCAGATGAGCATACACGTACCGAGACCTCTTTATGCAAGCCTCACATCTGCTTGGTGATGCTCTCGCAGAGTGAGAGGCCCAGGATTCAAAACATGCTTCCTCCGGAGGAGCTGAGCTAGCCTCAGCTTCCCTGGAAAAGCCTACTGCAGGACTCCAGACTGTGACTGCCCTTTCACAGCAGTCGCAATCAGAGAAACCTACTGTTACAAATACACTCAGGCTTTTGACCTCATATAAGAGCCTTTTCCTGGCACATTTGCATGCACAAAGGAGGACTCTCTCTATTTCCTTGTCCTCTGGAGTTTGTTGACCTTAACATCCCTGCCCCCTTTGCAAGGATTTTGCCATATGAAAAGCATGCACAGGCCCACCCCCAACGACTTCAAAATGTGACAAATAAATCTTTATTTACCTGCAATCCTTCCTTTTCCAATATAGACACTTGCTACCAGCAAGGCCACAAATCCCAGCGCTGATCTGAAAGGCGAAGTTCCTCTCCACGGCTGCCACCAACGCTCCTCAGGCCCTTGTGGTAGCTTCCATTACCCAATGCCCTGCAAAATGCCCCTGCTCTGCAGGCAGGTAAAGATCGCCCTGGCCGTTTCACGAGGGGATCCATCCCAAATACTGGGTGACACGAACCTGCTCTATACGCTGCAGTTTTGGTATTAGGTAGCACTTAACTGTTGTTCAGTCTATGAGCAGCAGGGGGCAAACGCAAGACCATTAAAGTCAATGGAACTTGTCACGTCAGGGTTTTGCCCCATACACTTATCTACTGAACCAGCAGCCCAACTGAAATTACAACACATAGCTCCATTTCCCATGGATCTGCGACATATAAGGACACGCACACAAGGACACATCTTTCCCTGAGAGAGTGAGCTATTGCAAGCTTTGCTATACTTCTAAGAAACGAATTTTAACATAAATCAGTTACTCTACTACCTGAACTGGAACTGGCCATCACGGTAAGCTATCATCCTACGACAGTTCCCATCAAGAATTTCATCGTGGGATTAAACATATTTTAAACATAAACCGGGACACAGAAGTAATCCAGACATTTTGAAATTTTACCTTCAAAGCAAAAACAATGTTAAGTTTCACCTGTTTGTCCTGTATCAATGCTAAGTATGCTAGATCTATAATGGCAGACAATTAACATACTTATCAAAGATAGGTAACTACAAAATCCAGAAGAAACCCTGCTTCATTTCTCACTGAACTTAGAGGGAGAGGAAATAGTATCTCAGGCCATATGGGATGAAAGGTAACAGCTTGGTTAGTAAGTTCAAAAGCTTTACAATAGCCTAAAATCAGTTTATTCTTATCCGTATGAGCAACAGAATAAGCTAATTGGAGCAAAAAATAGGAGAAATGCCATAACCATGTATCTCTTTCTACAGCTCAGCACAGAAGGAAGATGGATCAGAGTAACACAGTAAAAAGGAGGGAGAAGGTAGTGGCAGCTGCACGATTCCCTTTCTCAACCCACCCTCAGGAGTCCCTCTGTCCCTCCCGGATCCCCAAGTTCTTCTGTTCCTCCCCTGTGAAGTCCCACATGATCCATGTCATCGCCTCCGTTTAACATATGCCCTGCCATCTCGCAAAGCCCCTGTTATATCATAGAGAGGTGACAGCATCGCAGTAGAGGAAAACACTAACACACAGGCAGGATGAAGAAGGGGCACTGGGCTACTTTTAGAAATGGTGCCTTCTGAAAAGCATCCTCTTAAAAAAATATATATATCCTTTACAATATCCTTTACAAAACTTTTATTGCATTCAGAACTGTTACTCTGTGCTCTCAGAAACAGAGGGGGAAAAAAAAAAGTCATTGAAGCTTTCTGCTTTTCTTAACTCCCGCACGAATACCAGACAGTTCGCCAGCGTATCTGTGCAGCTCCCGCCGCACTTCGCGGACCTGGCCCTTCCGGCGGATCTTGGCCCGCCGGAACTTCTCCCGATGCTTGACCCGAGGGTTACGATCGATCTTCTTCCTTCTGGGGGTGAGGCCTTTGTTCTTGATCATCTGATAGGTTACCCCTCTCTTTTTATTTGGATCCTCTTCTTCCTGCACCAGTTCTTCTTCTAGCATATCCTGGTCTTCAGTTCTCTTCCTCTTGAGTTTCAACTTTTCCTCCATCATCTTATAATATCGTAGGGCAGCTTCTTCATCCAAGTCCGACTCATCTGCCGGCTCACTGGCACTACGCCGGCCGTTAGGAAAAGCAGGGGCAAGTTTTGGTTTGTTTTTATTAGCAGCCTGCGGAAGAAGCACTGCAAACTTCTTCTGTTCTCGTGGTCTATCTTCCTTCTTGTCGTAATATTTTTTCAGAAGCAGACGAACTTCTGAGGATAACTTTTCATCTACAACAGCTAGATCATTGATTATATTTCTGTAATCAACCAGTCTTTCGATAACAGGGTGACTATGAACTGGCATCCTCTTTGACTTTAAAACCAAATAGAAACTGATATTGGCACAATAATTCAGGTAGAGATGATACTTGGTCTGCAGATAGCGACTGCCTTTCCCTTGCGGGATTGTGCCATTTTTGATCATTTGCAGCAGTGGGTGTAGTTCATCCTTGAGCTCCATTAACTTGACCTCAAAGTCCTCGAGCAGCTGCAGGAGCTCCGGGGACTCCTGCTTCAGCAGCTTCAGCTGCTCTTTCTTGGAAAGGGCCTGAAAATCCTTGGCAATCTTCTGCCCTTTGTCAGCCTGATGGGCTTTCTGCTGCTCTGCCAGGTAACCCTGGATCACATCCAGCCCATAGTCATCCTCCCCCAAGTCCTGCACCAACCGCTTCTGGATTACTTGGGCCTCCTCTTCCTCTTCCTCCTCCTCGGCATCGAGTTCTTGGCGGCTGCGCTTGGCCTTGGCCCGGGCATCGCTGCCGTAGTCCGTGTCGTAGTAGAGCTGCTTGCGCTGGCCCCAGGAGAGCTCGTGGGGCACCTCAGTGTCGTGGCCGCGTTCCTCCAGGTCGCTCTCCATGGACAGCTCCCCGCCTTCATCCTCCTCCTCCTCCTCTGACTCCTCACTGCCTCCTCCATCCTCCTCCGCGCTGTGGTCCTCGGAAAGCTCCAGTCCTAGCACTTCCTCCCCCTCTTCCTCGTCGCCTTCCTCCTCCTCCTCCTCCTCCTCGCTGTCCTCCTCGGGCAGCTCCAAGGCCAGCACTTCCTCCTCCTCCTCCTCCTCGCTGCCGCCCGCCTCGTCCCCGCTCTCCAGCGCCGCCATCACGGCCTGGAACTGCGCCTCGTGGAAGTCCTCCACCTCGTCCGCGAAGCTCTCCGTCCGCGCCTCCCCCGCCGGCACCTCCGCCTCCTCCGAGCCCGCATCATCCTCGCCGTCGTCGTTCGCCCGCGGCGGCGGCGGCGGCCGCAGCACGGTACCTCGGCGCGTCCTCATGGCGCGGCTCCCCCCCCGGCCCTGCCGCTCGCCCTTCCGCTTCCGGCGCCGCCGCCCGCTCGCCTCCGCTCCCCGGCGCGGCCCGGCTCGCCGCCTTGGTTCCGCCCCTGCGCCCGGCCGGCGTGCTCCGCCGAAACGCTTCCCCCGGAAGGCTTGCGTGGACCCAAGGGGGAAAATCCAGATCTCTGACGGCACCGGCACCGCCTGCGATGTAGCTGGTGCCAAAGGAAGAGCTGCGAAACGGCGGGGCGATAAGGGCCACCCGCTCCTTCTGCGGGGTCCGTGGAGGTCCCTGCTAGGCCCCAGAAAGCGTTCAGAGGGGTGCAGTCAAACCTGCCTGCGCTGGCAGGGGAAGCTGTTCTGAGGAAGAAAAGTGTTTCCCATGTGTAACGCGTCAGTGGCACAAAGGGGGCGTACCTGCTTTAAGGAGGCCCAGCGCGGCGCTCTGCGTTTCAGATGCAGAGCCACTAATGCTGCCTGATACATAAATGTAGCCTGGAGCGGCTTGAAACGGTTCCTCGCAGTCTGACAGTTGTCATTTCGCGCTTCCTCCTTCTACCTGAAATGTTCTGCTATGAAAAGATAGCAGTGTGGACCTCATGGGTAGGCGGTATAACTGGATGCAGGTGCCATGCATCTTCCTAGAAGAGGGCAAGCTTGCAGTCACCTGGCACAGCGACGGTGCCATAAAACATTTTGTTGAGAGCCTGGGATAAGGCCGGTGTTCAGTACCTCTCAGCCGATGCCCTGCCAGAGTCAAATCCTGCTCTGCTTACTCAAATGGAGCGAGAGAAATCACTGGAACATTTAGGATGGAGAGCACATACTGCCTTTGGCCCTCAGAAAGTCTCTCTTCTGTGACAGCAGATACAAATTACGTACCTTTTCTCTGTTGTGTGCTCTGTTTGACAGACATGGAGGGCTGGATTTTGAGTTGGCGCCAACCCAGTTTTAAAAATTGCCCAGTGAAAAGTTGCCGTTAATCTCCCTTCATGGCATCCCTTTGCAACTGCCGTGCCTGCAATTTTGTATGTAGTTGCGTCTGTCACAGCTATGTACCAACCTCTTCCTGCAACGCGAGCTCCCTGCGCCTCTTCTGGGTTTGCACAGTTGATTTCTTTTCAGCACCTCCTGTCCCTGGCAGTACCCTTGTACAAGCAATACACTGCACACTCTGTATTCAAAGGTAGAACAGATAGTACTGCCCCCGTGAAGGCACCGTGAAATAGTAGCTCTCAGCTGAGGTGTTTCTGTTTTGAAAACACCACCCCCCCACATGGCTTTTGAATTTAGCTGCATGTTCAAATTTGATCCTTTTCAGTTAAACGGCAGAGTTATATATGAAATCACTCCAGATCTGGAATGCAGATGAGTTCTTTTCTAAGTAAGGATCTACTCAAGTAAATCAGCAATAGACAAGTAATAAATCTGAAAGAACAGATCTGTAAGAAGTTGCATGATGCTGGCAGCTACTAAACTAGGGTTTTTTTTTTGGGGGGGGTGGGGGGAGGGTCATAGCAGGTATCAGAAATGAATAATGCCATGTAGGAAGAAAAGAGCACCTCTTTTCAGAGGATTTCCTTCACCTAAAAAGCACAGACACGTACAACCACACCAGCCATCTGTATATTAATCTTACAACAACTATAAAAAAAGCAAGCTAAGAAGTGCACCTGACATCTGCCCGCTTGTTAACTGAAACTTCTTGTTACTCAGTTCCTTTCAGCCAGACCAAAGTTTCAGAGAGCAAAAGAAAATATTTGAAAATCTCCCTGGACACCTCTGAGGGACAGAATATTAACTCTCCTGACTCCTTCTCCAACTTGCTTCTCTCCAGGAACACAGGCATCCCCAGGTAGAAACCAGGCCTACTCCTTAGACAAGCTTTCAGGCTGTAAGGCTAGGCTGTTGCTGCTTCAACATCGGCTGTGCTACTTGGATCAGTTCTTTTATGTCAATAGACAGATGAGTCCAGGGCATTAGTAAAGGGGCAGTTCCAATTTTCAGTAGCCAAGGACCCCTGAAAGCAATACAGATTGCTTTTAGGGCAATCTGCATTTGTTCATATTTATAGCCACATCCCGTAGTTTTGCCCGTTTGTTCCCATCGTCAGCCATGGAGTACCTAATCCAGCCTCCCACCTTTCCGATGGAAAAATCAAATCAGTACTGTGCCAAGTAGAAGTAATTCTGTTTTAAGGAACGCAGACAGCCATGCCCTAAGAGCAGAGGGAGCTACAGTAATCGATTCACAACGATCTCAGAAACCCGGAGTCTGATAAATTAAGCAGCCATACACCCCAGCAAGAGGAGGTCTGTGCAAAACAAGTGCAGGTGCTTTTTATTTAAAACCCTAGCCACAGAACAGGTGCTGTTTTATTTATAAATACTTTATCCACCTCTCTGTGGAAGATGACCTGCCAAGCTAATGTCAAAGTTAACTGAAACAGAGGAGGAGGTGCAACTTCACTCACTTTTTTGGTGCTTCGTTTGGATTCTCATAGATACGATTGCAGAACGTCTCTGTTATGAGCCTTTTTCCGATGTGCTCAACTTCTCCACCTGGTCACCTCTGGGTCAAAATTTTCCATATACGCTCTTGCTCCAAAGATACGTTTTGCCTCAGAGACACCTTGTCCAAATCTGCCTGTGCTTTCAGGCATCAGCTCCCCTGGATATGGGCCTGCATAAGAGAGAGCAATAAGAATAAATTTTTTGATGAGCGAGGCATAGCATTCATTGAGTTTGTTAGCCATGTCTAGGTGCAAATTCTCACTTTATACTGGTTGACCACTAAATGCAGCCATCTCTGCCTATTGGGCTTTGTAATCTCACTGCTTAATCCTAGCACTTTTTGTAAAGTCCGTCCAGAGAAGCCCGCGGCCTTTTTTCTGCATGGTTGTCCCTTTGTCAGGGTTTAAATTGCACACAGCTTTTGCTAATGTGACTTAAAGAAATCCAGGCCTACTTTGTCCCTGACCCTAAGTTCTTCCATGCAACAGCTTTCACGGTGTAGCGCCCTCAGTTTATTACAATTTTCCCTTTCAAAATCTAGAGCCTTTCTGACAGGCCGACTTCCCTTTAGACGCTCGTCGATTTAAATGGAATTGACTCGTTATCTCTCAATCCAAGGTTGTTTTCTATGAGCAGAAAAGAAACTATCACCTAGAGACATTTTAATCTCCTTTAAGACCGGCTGAAAACGTTATCCACTTCTGGTGAAGCTGGAGACAATATCCAATTGCAGCCAGTTTACCCAGTTATCGGGAACTGCTCAAGCTAATCCACACTGGTTTGCTGTAAATGTCATCGGAATCACTGCTCCCAGTAGCATGTTCAAGGGACTGCTGCAGGTCCATTTTAATCCACCATTTCCTTTGCTTCTGGGTGAGACACTAGGAGAAAAGAAAGCCAAAGGACAGACTGTCAATGGATGGCGTGTTATCTGGAGTTACTTCATACCCTGGTACAGCCGTCCTCTTCACTTCTCACCCGGCCTAGCAGGGGCACACAGTGACACAACTATTTTGCCAAGTATTCCCTCACTTCTTTGCACCTTCCCATGCGTTTCACCTGGCAAGTCCTAGTCTGACAGATCTGGGGCCAACTGGAGGCATGAGGCAAGTGCAGGACGACTGAGTCTGCAAGGCTTGTTCTTACTTCTTTTAAAATTCTTAATTACTCCTCCACTAGCCCCTGCACTGCAATAGGATCAGGAGTCTAGCTCCCCACTCAGCGCAAAATCTAAGCCTGGGGTAATAGTTTGCCAGCCCTTTACCAAACTGCCACAATTCTTTAATGCCTATTTGCCCAGTTCAACATGTCACACAGTAAAAGGAAGACAGCCCATAAAAATACCAGTTGATAAAACAAATCCTTCTCTGAAGAGTTTACAGTTTAGGTAGAAATCCTCAGAGAAATACAGGTGGCTGAGAGTGACTAAAAATGGCTCTCAAGCCACCACATAAAGACAAAAGGGACTGTGTGCGCAGACATGCAGATTTAGCACCCGAAATCTGGCGATGCTGAGCACCGGGCACTCAGGGAAAACCACCGAAATCAACAGAATCACACAGTGATTCAACACAATCACAATTCTGCACCGATTCTCCCCTCAGGTTTAAAATACTCATGGATGCCTCTGTTTGGATTTTACGAATGATAGATTTTCTTATGATCCGCAAATGGGCAGAACCGGCCAGAACGAGCCTCTTCTGCATGTGCTTGATTCCACTCTCTGCATTGCCCCTTCTTGCATATTTCTTTAAACCTCTTCTTTGATTACAAGAAAAGTAACTGAAACAAATAGCGCTTTAGATGGAAAACCTCCTGCCCACCCTGTGTTAGCCGGGTTTATTTATAATAATCTGCAAAAGGTGGGGCACAGGGAATGACCTCCCGCTGTTTCAGAAGAAAGCTCCACGTTAAACTCCGTTGGCAGTACTTTCTAGTGGGGGTGAGGAAAAAAAAAGCAAATTTTGCTTTTGTGAAGATGCAGCCCTATTGAGAGAGCAGGATTTGGCCCAAAGAGTTATGGCATAGCCTGGTGCCCTGCTTGGAGATGGGACTCGCACCCATCATCTCCCGCCACCTCCCCCGGGGGAAGCCTTGCATGTCCGTGCTGCTGATGCAACACAAAAGCTCTTTGCATCATGCGACAGTCTCAAGAGACGTTTGCATCTCGGCGAAAGCCCAGGACAGAAGTCCCAGGGTATTTGACCAGCTCTGGGGCCAGGATCCCAGCTAGCAAGGTCTGCAGGAAGGGAAGGCAGCCTGCGAGGTGGCAGGCTGCCATTTCAGTGACAGGGATGCCTGGCAGTGTTGCCTAATGACTTTAGCCCCTTGAGGGCACGGCAAGAGCAAGGAGTCCTGGGGAGCCGAGGGTGGGATGTGCTGGGTGAAAAGCCTGTATCTAGTCATGGGGCAGTTGCCCAGCTGCATACGGAGAAGTTGGGGCAGCACAGAGAGATTTGCTGTGTGCTGCTGGGTTTAATTCAGAAAAATATGTGCTGCAGGTACCAGAAATTAAGGAAAAACAGGTCTAGTGTTACAACCCTAACCGACAAGAATCAGTCTGTTAGCATCACACCTTGCTCTGCCTTCCTTCTGCCATCAATAAAATTACAGGAGAGGAGATTTTATCTGCTGTTGTAAGGTGTTTTGAGGCCTCTGCTACAAAGCACTATTAAAGACTGGGCTTCTCTTCAAAAGCAGTCTTTTCTGTGCAAGGCATGTGCGTGCAATACAGAGACATCCTGGTCATTGCAAGTTGTATAGCAATGTTTTTCTCAGAGCTATACAGGTGATCCCAAATCTGGGACAATAAAAGATGGTTTCTCCAGCACTCTCTTATGTTCCAGGCTGAGCCAAGTGCTTTAGGAAAAGTTTGCTTGACAAATACCTCGGAGAGTTTAAAATGTTCCCCTTCACTGGCAGACAGTTGCCTTGGACCTCACTCAGAGGCTTTCTTTGTACCACAGATCCCATGAAGTGCCTTTTCCATGCATGAGGAAAGAGATACTATGTTGCAGAGACCTAGAAGAAGAGTTTAGTTTTGCCACTGACCTGCTGTTGCTTTACCTCTTTTACCCCTCCCACCTCTCATCTTGTTTGCTTTGACTGAGAGCTCTTTGGGGGCAGGTCGAGCTTTTAATATATGTTTGCATTGCATCAGGGGCAAATAGGACTCTGACCATAAGGCCCAAAGTGTTCCTATAACATGGGTCAAACTAGGCCCCAAGTGATTTTAAAGTCTGATTTCTCAAAACTAGGGGGAAGAGCTGTTACCCATTGGCTGTCTGGACACTTTCCTGCCTTGCACTCCTTGCCTCCAGGTGGGAGAGGGCCACTGACCCTGGTGGTAAGTTGGTCCCTAAGGACCAGCGTGATTTTGCATTCCCTTCCACTCAGCAGCTTTGCTGCTGGTTACGTGATGTACAGAATAAAGATGTGCAGTAATAGCGCAACCCCCTGCCCCCATCCACCTTTGAAAGCCAGAGCTCTTTGTGCATTAAACCATTAAACGTGCCTGGTTTCAGTCCCCCAGCCACATTTTCCACAGTGTCAGTGCTAGCAGGCTGGGCTGTTTATTTTAGGAAACAAATAGCTGTATCATTTGCACACGCCCTTATAGGCAGACACAGGCTCTCCACTCACGTTCTTCAAAAGAAGGGAAGGCGAGATGAAGAACTCTTTGTTGCTGTGGGTGGCCTTGGCCGTCTCCTTGGGGTTCATTCTTGTGGCAGGTAGGTGAGAAATGAAGACCGTGAAAAACTGCGCTTAGCATAGCAGTGATGTGTTTTGTGTAATTGGCCATTAGTAATTTTAACAGTTAAAGTGGAGTCTCAGAGCCTGCTCAAGAAGTCATGCTTCAGTGGTAGTTGGACACCTCACTGTCTTTTTACTGTGTCTTAATTCCTACTGCAAGGCTAGAAGAGTGATGACTAGCTGCAGATTTAAGATCTTAACCATTTTTAATCAGGTTTCTGAAGCAAAAAGCACAAGCTTGCGTGCTTGCTTTTCTGCAGTGCTAGGAAGATTGCAAGACTGTTAACTGCTAGATGTAAAAGCTTCTAAATTCTTCTGGATGATCCTGTCATATGGCTACGGACAGCTCAGTTCTGGTCACACTGTAGTTTAACATCATGTAACTCCACTGATTTTGGTGGAGCCACTCTTGATTCACAGCAGATATACTAAGATTGGACTCCCATCCGAGCAGACTAGTCAGTGTGATTCACAGATAATTGACAAGCCATCCGCATTCCTGTGATGGATTTGCTCCACAGGATTAAATTCATGTTCAAGGAGAAGAATCTCAACATCACAAATAACAGCCTCTTTGAAATTCCTCTAACTTTCAGCAAAGGGTTTATTGCTTACCCAAACCATTGTTTCCTATGAAGTGTGACCAACTGCATAATCCATTAGCTGCAATGGCAGAAAACGGTGAGAAATACTGACTGTCGAATCTGTGCTGGTTCAACAGAGACCAGTTGGCTTTTCCACGTTCATACTCATGGCTCGAAATATATATGTATATATATAATATATATATATATATATGTGTGTGTGTGCATGCATCCTGCTAATAGGAAAGTAAAATCTGAGTTACTTGCACCTACAGGAGTGACATTTGTGCTATCTGTTTTGAAATTAATAGCTGTCTGGTCTCTCTGAATCTCTCTCTGCTTTAATTAAGTAGCCACTTTCATATTCAGCGGTTTGGACAGCCAGTTTTGGAATGCGTTTGCTTCTTTAACAGGCTGCAGCTGGTTAGGTACAGATTTTGTTGGACTCCATCTCCATGTAGCACTGCATATCACAGCATATTACAAGACAACCCAATAATAAAAGATGAAGCATTTTGTCAAAACATCTGTGTGAGAGAGGGAACATGATATTGCAGTAAGCCATGCAGACGTTCAGATGGGCATTAGGAGTTTTTGCATTTAACTACCTTCTTCTCTCAAAGGCAGTTTTCTGGATGATACTTAGAGTCGTTGCCGACAAACCTCAAAAATCCTATTCGCAACTTTGCAGTTTTAACCTAAAAAATGCAGAACACGTGTGTTGTATGGTTACTGAAAATAAAAGTAGGTAGACTTACATAAGGAATTAATTCAGGGCAGTAGTTTTAGAGTATGTTCCTTACAGTTTATCTTCCCTGTATATTCATAAAGTAGTACATTTGCTAATATAGTTTTTTGAATAACAGGAATTAGAACCTGCTCTAAAGCCAGGCAAAGTCAATGAGAGTCTGACTTCAAGACTGGCTTTGGATCAAGGTCTTAGAGAGAATTACACGCAACATGTTGTATAGAACACAGAGATAGACACCAGAGGGAAACTTATGTGAAGGACAAGGAGCTAGGGAACATCTATAAAAGACTAGAGAGGCTTTTTTTAGACAGCCTCTGCCTCAGGGGGAAGTGATCATGCTGAGTGATGAGGTGGCAGAGAGGAGGCAGGGGGAGTCCTAGCAGGAGGAGGAAGAGGTACAAAGACAGATAGGCACTATTAAACCCTCAGTGATGATCATCTCCTTTATCCCAATGGGTCAGATATGATTACTGCCTCGGTGGGGCGCAGAGCAATCAGTCAGAGGTACGACTGGACTTGCACTGTGTACATGCCTTTTAATAGCATTTGCACAGGTGACAGATTGTGCTAGATGCTGTACAGACAATGCTAAAAGTCAGCCCTTGCTCCCAAGAGCTAAGCGGGCAAATACCGTAGAGGGACAAAGATTTCTCAAGAAATCACCAAGAGTGGTAGCAAAGGCAGCACCTGCATGCCTGTGCAGGAAAAGGCAGTCACCTATTCCAGCACTGTTTGCTTGTCACTCTACAACAGCTTGCTTACAGCTGCTGGGATGCACATCCTGGACTGTGAGCTCTATGCTGAACTAGCTGACAAACGGATCTCAGCATTTTCTCCGAGATTCTAATCTAGAAATCTTTTCTGGGTTGGGGCAGGGGGGAGGAAAAGGAGATGCAACATTAGTGACACTTACTTTTAAAAAACGTTGAAGCATTCTGCTGCTCAAAGCAAGGGAGTGCAGTAATTTCTTTCCTGACCCAAAAACCCCGAAGAGAACATTCTTCAGAAGGGATTCTGCTGCCAGTTATCACAGGAGCAGCATTTGCAACCACGGTAAATTGTAAGGTCACTCTGAGGAGTGATTTTGAAAAGTTTCCATGCCCAAGTCTTTCACAGTCATGAGGGCTGGCAGGATCTCAGAGAGCAACCACCCAGTGGAATGGAAGCAGAGGAGACTGGTGTGTTGTGGAGGAAGCAGGGAAGCTCCAAGCAGCCCTACACAGAAAACCTGCAGTACTACGTGCACTTTGTCACACGGACTAGATTCTCCAGTGGCAGAAGCAGTCTCTGCCGGTTGATGCTGTGGAGTACTGGGTGCTGTTTGGCCCTGCAGACAGTTTCTGGCACAATTAAGCAGCTAACAATCCAAAAAAGTGCTGTATCACTGAGACCCCTGCTCCCCTGTTGCTCTCATAGGCTTTGATCACCATCCTTTTCACCCCATCGCTACTGATTCTATTGCTCATGCAAACCAGCAGGATCAGACATGCAAATGAAAAAGCAGATGTGAGCTTACTTATGCAGGGGACTGGCTAATTCTTTAACGATTCATTTTTTGGTGAATCAGAAGGAAAGAAAACCACCCATCAGGGCCAACCCTTTTAAGTGGAAGCGAGTCTGAAGCCCTCTGTAGATGCTGTGATGAACACAGATGGATTTAGCCTGCTGTTTCTTTCTCTGCTGTGTTGAAACCAATGGGCTTGGAAAGTAGGCAAGTTCCCACAGCAGTCTGAGCCCAATATAAGCTATCTCCTCTCATAGACAAAACTCTCTCACAATGTTTTTGGTACTTCAAAGCAGGCTGGAAATGCTGTAGGAATATTGCAGAGCAACACCTATGAATCTACTCTAGCAGCATTTGAAAATAGAGAAGGATGTGCTAATGACCATTTAAGAGGGGCGGGATTCTGCTGTATAAGACTTAAGAGTCAAGAAACCAGAGGCTCTTGGGGAAAGCTGACTGGGAGAGAACAAGTTATTTCATATCCATCTACTTGCTCAGTGAGGAAGTAGGCATTGCACACCAACAGAAACACTATAAAAGTACTCTGGGGAAGTTCTACCCTGTTATTTGATCGAGTTTCATATTGAATAATGTGCTAAAAGTGAAGGAGACAGTCATACCCAGGCTGGCTCTTCTCTGTTTGAGTAAGCGTCTTGGCTGCCAAACTCAAGTCCACTAGAAACAGGTCAGAAAGTTGTGGTTAAAAGTTCTCCCTGCAAACCGCACGTGTCAGTGGCACTTGCCTTTCACTGCCAGGTCACCAGGGTGGCAGGCTGCCTTCCCCCTGGGTCCTTTCAGTGCTTTTCAGCCTTTGTTCCCTAAGAGACCTGGGGAAAATAGATTGTGCAGGAAATTAAACCAGCCTGATTGCCACAGCCTGCTTGGCAAGGTCATAGATATTTATTTACAGTCCAGATCCAAACTAGAGTTCAAACTGCGAGAATAGTCCTGATATATGATACAGGAATTGGCTAACCTCCCTTAAGACAGCTTTTCAATCATCATTGCTGATGTTTCAGAAGCCAGTAGAGCAGCAGCCCAGCTGTAGAGTAGCCCAGCCTTGTTTGACTGGAATACAGGAATTGCATGAATGGAAACCATTACCTAGGCTTCATTCTGTACCTTTATGGTTCATTTTTAGGCCACGTGCTGGATAAAGGCAACACTTGAGCTGCCAGCCAAAGTGCCAGGTGTAGCTGGAATGCTTGCTTGGGTACTTTTTGTCTTCTGGTTTCATAAGAAACCCTTGTTTTCCTCACTCAATTTCAGTTTTCGTCTTTGGCCCCCATCCTTCCTATCATCTCTGTGTACAGGAACAGACTGTAGGCTGAGCAGTGAAGAGAGCTGAACTCAGCGTTGCAAAGAGACTCAGTCCTACCTGTAGTGACCTTGACTTTAGTCAGCGTAGATGCCACAATTGAGAGGTGCCTCTGCGAGGTTCTCATTGCTTTGCTTTCTTCTAGAGCAGCTTGCCAGAGAGTTTTCTTTTTGACCTTAAGATTGCATATCCTGTGCTTGCAGGTTATCCACGAGCATACGAGGATGAGGAGTACGTGCTGGTCAACAACAAGTGTAAATGTGCAACAGTGACCTCGAAGTTTGTCCCCTCTAAAGAAAACCCCAGGGAAGAAATCCTGGAGAGAAACATACGCATCATGTAAGTAGCCGACAACTGTTATGTGGAGATGGCAAAAGGGAAGATAATATGTTGCATGGGTTCCCTTTGGTTTGCGTTATTTCACATCCACTGGCATTTAAGGTAGGAGCAGTTTTCCCCCCAGGCTGTTTTTTATAGTAGCCTGGAGTAATTTCTTTTGCTCTCATCTCAAGCCTCATCATGTTTTCCTAGCTCAAATCTGGCTGGCTGGCGTTTGCCCCTTCAGCTCCATGTTTTGAGACATCCCCACAGCAGTTTTGTAAAACATGTTGTTTAAGAAAAACTAGTTTCAGATTAGACCAACTGTGGAATTGTTACAAAATTTGGCCCACGACATTGGACTCTGCCATTTCCAGATTAGATCTCTATGTTATCAAGTCAGCTTTCTGGGCATGGGAAAAACCAGTCAGTGCCTGAAGTATCAGAGAAGGTCAATGGCATGAGGCAGATTTCAGTTCACAGTGAGATTTTTGTCCTCTTTATTCACAGCAATTGGCCAAATAGTTTGGGGTCGAGGGGAAGGGAAAGAGACTCAGGTCAGGTTTGGAGCTGCAGGAATTTGAAGAGGGCTCACAACAAGGAAAAATACTCATGAAATGCCTCTGTCTCAATATCCTACAAGTCTCATATAGGCCTTTGCAAGCCAAGGGAAAGATAAAAGGAATATCACTATAGGCACCTTGAAAGCATCATTAGTGAAAGGCAGCACTTTCAGGAATTGCTGCATTGCTTTTGGGGAGGGCTCCACCATCACCCACCCAGACTTCCCATAGAGGTGCCTGGAAACCAGGCCAAAAATATCCTGTTGCCTTTAAGGGCACAGAAGGGCCAAGGTCTCCCACCTGGTGCTTTGCCAGGCAGAAGGGACAGAAAGAAAATAACCTGAATAAAGAACAAGATGAGAGTTGAGAACATGTCATATCAGAACAGTAATTCTATGCTTAACAAGCAGTTTTCACCAGAGCAATTCTCCTCCTCCCTTCCTCTAGAGTCCCCCTGAAGAGCCGAGAGAACATCTCCGACCCTACATCCCCGCTCAGAACCACTTTTGTCTACCGCATGTCTGAACTGTAAGTAATCTTCTTTACCAAATTTCCTAACGCTTACCCTCCTGGCAGCATTACCCATGGCAGCTCACAAACATCCTTGAAGGCCAGTAGAATAGGTAAGGCAGGGTCACACAGGAAAGTTTTCCCCAGAGAGCCTAGCTCTCCTACCTATTCTGTTACCATGTCTTAGCCCTAAAGCAACGCTTTCTTCCAAGTGAGGAAATTCAGTCATCTTCATGATGAATTCCCATAGAAAGTTCTTACACACGCAGGGAAAGTCTCATTCCAATCCCTCTTCATCTTGAGGGTCTTCAAAAACCAGAAAAGTACACATTTCCTGTTTGATGCTTCTTTTTAGGGGCCTTCCCTATGAAAAGGGGTTTGACAATACTATTTGCAACCAGAGAGCTTCTGACGGGGAGTTCCTGTGTGAGACATGGGCTCTAGAAAGGTCAAGCTGCCAGATCAGTGCACAAGACTGAGTTTCATCAAGGGTGTCTTTTAGTGACAACTTTTAACACTTCTTCTATTGCTCGTCTCTTCCAGATGCAAGAAGTGTGATCCCATAGAAATTGAGCTGGGTGGTGAGATATACAATGCCCAGCAGAGCACCTCCTGCGACGGTACGGAAACCTGCTACACCTACAACAGGGACAAGTGCTATACCACAACCTTCCCATTCCTCTACCGCGGGGAGACAAAAACTATTCGAGCAGCTCTGACACCAGCATCCTGCTATGCTGATTAGCTCAATCCATTGCTGTCCTAATACCTTGTTGCATTCTGTTTTCCTGTCACAAATACATTTGTGCTAGCAGCATAGTACCTAGACGACAGTATCTGAAATATCAGCTCCCAGAGTAATGCAAACTTGCCTCTTTACATTCTCAGCACATATTCGCAACATCATTACGCATCTCAGACACTATTACCCTACAGACCCATCCCCAGAAGGGGTAAGCAATTGCAATTTAAACAATTTGCAACAATGGAGCATCGATCTGGTTTGACAGGCTTCATTTAGTCCCTGCCTAAGCAAGGCCATTACGGACATCAGCAGGAATGTCCGTGTATTTGCACTCCTGAGCAATCTAAACCAAACCTCTGCGCAAGCTTGGTGGCACTACTAGAAGTCCATTGTACAATCATATTCGAGAGAAAGATGAGGGGCAAAACTTAAGTCACATTTTTAAAGTTGTTTTTCAAAACAAACCCTAAAGCCTTCCATTGCTTTAATAATCACAAGCTTCCAGTTTTCACATACACTTGGAGAAGATTAAAAGATGCTGCTGCTCTGAAGTGTTTCACAAAGGTGCTGGGACCTCAGGTGTTCCAGGAATAGTAAACTCACCCAGGACACATTAGATATTGCGCTTTCCATGTTTATGTATGATAGTAGTTCATTCCTCCACTCCTGCTGCCAGTTGAATTGCTGTTGTAAAAATCAAGTTGGCTTGAATATTTTCTTCCTGGTTTTGCATTCAGACCTGCAAGAAATCCTGCGGGGGCCACCCCACTTGCAAGAGCAGGGCCCTAGTTAAGGCTTCTTTCATTCTATCACCTCAGTTATCTCTTCTTCTTCATATAAGAAATCCTTGTTGAATAAAGGAGCTGATTCTGTATAGTACATTACATTTATATGCATTATACCTGGTATTATCAATAGACACATCACATATGCAAGTGCATTCCCCAGCATTACATTTGGGAAGGCTGGTATATTTCTCATTGTTGTTAAAAGTTGATTATAAAACTTCAGCTGTTCTGAGAAGTCCTTCTTGGGCTTGACATATCATTGCAATAATAATAGAGCAAAAACCTGATTCCCATAATTTGAGCTTTGCTAGTGAAACATTAAATAAATTTTTTTCTGCAGCAGCCTGTGTTAAATTCTAGTGGCATTCAAAAGAAAGTCAAATCTGTAATGTTTTCCCACTTCACAGTGAAGGACAAGAAAAATTCTCCCAACTGCCTGCTCATATGCACAGACCGAGGCACCTGAAATACTGAGACAGAAATAATGATGTAGTTGAGGAAACTACAACAGATTGAGGCTGAATTAGTTTGATTTTAGGATCTGCTCTGCACTGCTCAAAAGACTGTACGTTAATGCTTCAAGGTCCTGAGAGACACTACAGGATTGGAACGAGAAGATCTGAACACCACTTAGATCCTGCTCAACACTAATTTGCAGGTCTGAATCTCACTGGACAGTGAAAAGAAATGCCTCAAGACAGGGTGTGTTGGGGGCTAGTCATTCACACTCAAGATCCCTCTCCTAAAGGATAAGTATCCTTTAGGGGCCCAATTTTGAAAAGCAAAGAAAGAAGATTAAGATAATAAAAGTCACCCCACTCTTATAGAACTCTGTAAAATGGCCTTACAAAAATATCAGTTGCCTCCTTTTACTGCAGAAGGAGGCTAGCCAGTTAAAAGAAGAAACAAAACACAAAGGGAGGCAGAAAGACTTGTGCGATGTACTGACATGGCTACCTAGAAGTATTTCAATGATTAGGTATTCTGCTCACTGAAATTTAAGGGAGAAAGTTTGGAAAGTCTTGATATTCACTACTGGCTGTTTGTAAACCACCTAGGAGCTCTGCAATGTTAGAAAGTCATGGTGAGGCTGCATTTTGTCTCCCAACTCCACACAGCCACTGGGATGACAGCTACAGCAATTCAACAGTCCTTGGGGCTCTGCCTCTACTTTGGAACAGTTTGCCTGAAAGTGAAATCTGTGACTGAACATTAGGTCCAGGTGGTGCACGTTTGAGCATTGTCTGAAGTCCAGACTGAGCTGGGGCAGATGATCACAAATCCAGATAACAGTTCAGAGTTTGGGAGACTGTGTGCAGCTCTTGGCCCTGCTGCAGGCTGCCTAGGCTACGTTGGGCTCAGACATAACTATGGTTACGGCTAGGTGAGCGAGGGAGTGTTCATGGGGGTACCACAGCCCAGCAACTCAGGCTTCGCATCTGGCACTGCTGCAGTCTGCAGACAGGCAGGCACCCGCTGAAGCCTCAGTTGCTAGAGCTCTCCCAGCCTGCGAGCGCCAGCTGAGCTGGGGAACTGCCACACGTGGAATGGAAAACCTATGGCCTGAAGCCCCTCTCACTGATTCCCGTCCATTCCTGCTTAATCCAGCAAGTGACTTAGCCCCTGTCCCTGGACTTGCAAGATCATTTAGACTCTGAGGTCCCACCTGAAATGAACAGGTGCCAACATCATCTTTAGCTTTGTAGGATTAGCCTTTAGTCTCTAAAAGAGGACTAAGTGTACAATTCAAAGGGATGCTAATAAAAATAAATAAATTCAGTTTCAAAGAAACTGAAATGCTTAAACACAACAGTAAAAATGGCCACAAAATTGCTAAGGGGAAAATATGATATAACACACTTGCCTATAAGCAGAGATATGTATAACACATGAAAGCATGACCAGAGAGGACATATATTCAGAATATGGTCTGGGTTAACAACCTTTAGACCCACATGGCCCAGAACTAGTGAAACACTTGGAAAACACAGCAGCAGATGTTCTCACACTAGGGCAAGATCCTGTCCAACTCGCATCAAAAGAAACTACTTCCAGGATGTGGTTAACCTACAAATAGTTTAGGAAAAGAACTTAGATGTCACTAGTTACCCTGCCTCAATCATTTCGAGCAATGGCCAATGTGCTCTGTTGTCATCCAAACCCACGCTCCTGGAGACAGCTCCAGTCTGGGAGCAAACAGTGCAGTGCTGACTTGGCAGAGCGAGTAGGGGATTACTGTTTACTCACAGAAGGACTGATCCTCTAATCACCCTGCAGCACATCTTGGGATTCTAGCAACACCAGCTCAGATAACGCATGAGATGTGTGCAGGGAAGAAGAAATCAGGCACAGGCCGTTTCCCAAGCAGCTATGCGTGCATACTTAATGATTCTCGGGAAGAGCAAGCGGCCACCAGGAAACGTGTTGGCGGGGAGTCCCACATGAGTCCCACATGACTCCCCTTTGGAGTCCCACATGAGCTGCGTGGTACTGTAGCAAAGCAGGATTAATTCCCCCACCTTTTCCGAGAGAAAGAATCCAAAACTGCCATCCCCGCCCACTCATCATTACTGGATTGAGAAAGCCAAGTTTTAGTGAAAACTCAAAGCAGCAAACACAGCAAGTAAAAAAAGGCTCCAAATTCTTACCTGTAAGATCACAGCTGTAGAACAGGAGGAACAGAGATCTGCTTGTCCCTAAGAGCACGCATGGATGGGTCTGGAGCCTTCTAGCCAAGGGAAGAGGTGCTGACAGACAAGGAAAACTCCTCTTGTTGGGGGTTGCGTTCCTGGAGATGCTGACAAAAAGGTGCTCGGCTTTACAAGACCTTCCTTTGGAGTGTGTGTGGTCAGACTACTTGAAAATGCCATTTCTTGTTAGTTCTGATGCTGTGCTAAGAGCCTCCCTTTAAAGGGAACCGCTTCGTTTTGCCCTTCAGGTGACTACAGGGGGACAAGGCTTCCTACCGTATGCAATACCTTCCTACTGACCGAGTTCACCCCATCTCTTTCTTACCAACTCAGATGAAGTGTTCAGCTGCATTTAACATTTTTGGAACATTATATCTCAGAATCTTTAAGCTAAACTGATTTTTGGTTTTAGATTCTGTAGAAACATTCCTACTGTATCTTCTTACAGGCTGGTTCTGCACTCACCTCCTCCCAAATCTGTCCTCCTTGTCTGAATCCTTCTGTAATGTTGAGCGCAAGAGGGATTTCTTGCCTTCTTTTTTTAAAAAGAGGTCCTTTTGAAGGCCTGAGAATTTGTTCTTATAATCTTGTTTCCAGCTTAGGAAAAAAGTTCAATTAGCTGCAGAAACTGAAGCACAAAGTTGAGCAAAACTATTCTTTGAACTCAAAGATATTGTTTTACAGTAGGGAATTCAACACATGAGCAACCCCTTACCAAAACTAGCCAGGGCAAACTGCAGTTGAATTCAGATAGGCCAAGGACTCTAGGACAGCCAAGTTCCTGCAGTGTAAAGGCTTCAGACCTGAGAGACTCTGCTCTGACAGAGTCCACTTCTGCAGTCCAACTGTTGTCTAAAAAAACCTGTTCCTTCCTCTACCATTATCTTGTTTCTGCTTTTCTGACATGCTAATGAAGCAAAAGAGTACTAGATGCCATCTGGAATCCCAGCTACAATGAAAGTCCTGCAGCAAACCAACACTTTATTTCCTCCACTTAGTACAGAGCTTTGCACAAAGGGGTTTGAGTTACCTTTATTAGATATTTTTGCTATATTAATAGATAACAAGTTATGATTTTTGATAGCCTTTTCTATATTACAAAAGGATGCTTATGTCACTTTAAGTTGTGCGCATGTTAGGATCATTCTGTAGTGTTCAAAGCAGTACAATTCTCAGACAGGTTTCAATTTTTCTCTAGGTATATAAATTGCAACCATCTTGTCCTTTCAGAATTCAGAGAAAGGGATGCTTAATCATTCTGTAAAGCAGCAAGCCTGTTGTGGATATTTATAAAGCAATAAGGTAACTGTGGACGAGGCTCTTTGACTGGAACAGCGCACTACAGCACAGCTGAAGTCTTCAGTGTCTTCAAGCCAGACCCAAGCGCTACTAAGCTGGAAAAGTGATTTGAGCCTGGAATTTGGTAGTCCATGTCTGACCTCCAAACTTTATCTGGCCGTTTTTGCAAAAGAAGCTGCAAGCTATCTTCAAGTTTGCTCTAACATGAGATTATTCTCCTAGAAGCAGCTCAGCTACCATCACCTATTCATTGTAAGAGAATGTAGAGATTTCTACTATTCAACAATTCTGGAAGAATCTCCTCCAGTTTTGTCATGCCTTTTTGGACAAGGTAACTTGCAAGCTTTGGATGTTTCCTCTTGAGCTCCACTATCATTTCTCCCAGCCAGCATTTTCAGAAGGAACTAAAACAGAATATTCAACATATAAGTATGATTACCAGCCTGAAACATACTTATTACTGAACAAGTGAAGTTTTTAGAAAAAACGTATGAAGAAAACAGGTCAAAAACCTTGTGCTCATACTGCTCATGGCTGCAGTTTTTCTTACATGATATGAGCCCCCAAACCCAGTAAAACCCCTTCTTGGGACTTCAGAGAGCAAAACTCATTTTATGCCCACAATTACTCCATAGCTAAGGCAGTGTTGGCTTCCACACATGCTGATGTCACCTTTCAAAGGGTCTCAGACATTAGCTGCAGAGCCCTGCTACTTGGAAGCATACTTCAAACAGCTGTTGTTCACTTGAGAACAACATGAGAACACAGCACTCTACCCCATGGTCCTCCAGGCTAAGCCTAAACAGGGGAATCCAGCACCGCTTTCAAGCTTCCCTGCTGAACTGAGCCCTTTGCTGCATTTTGACACCCCAGCTGGGAGAACCCCATGCCTCCCCACCTCCAAACATGAGCTCCAGCGCACAAGAGCAGGGAACCAGAGGTCCCTAATCCAGCTAACCGCATGGCCAGGACCCTGGCACAGCGCAGCAAAAGCCACAGGCACATTGAACTGGAGACACAGTCAATACCCTTAGCAGGTTCTCCCAACTCACCTGAGGTTTTCGGTATCCCTTTCTTTCCAGGAATTCATTAAAGGCAAGTGTACTGTGGAGCTGTGCAATTTCCATCTAAGTTAATTTCAAGAATAGATTAAAATAAATCATGCAAAACGAGTTCTTATGCACAGCTTCATCAGGCCAAACAAAACCAGAACACACTTGTCCATCTCTCAGAACTACTTAACCACTAAACATTAACTGGTAACAACTAACTAGTTCAGATTTGATTTGCTTTTTGAAATAATTTTTTATTCAGTTGTAACTTATGGCCCTATAATCTGATGTTCTGTGCAACACAAAAAAATTGTCCTCTTCCCTCCCCACCCCCAGCATCTTTGGGAGGAAAGGTTTATTCTTTATGTAAGTAAAAACCACCACCTTCACTGTGTGCTATATTCCCAGGAGGAGCTGGCCAAAACCAAATAAACCACCCTCTCCCCAAAACCCCAAACACCCCCCCCCCAAAACCCCAAACAAAAAGCCCCACACCCCCAGTCAGATAAGCTTTGTCTTTGTTGTTAGACAGTAGTCACAAAACAGACCTTTGCCTTTGTGTTCTTCTGAGCGTAGCTGTTTCTAGGTATCTTCTTTATAAGACTCTATTTGACCGATGCAATTAAACTGTCCTATGTTCTTGGTTCAGAACCAGCCCCACGCTGCCTGTCAAATACCAGCATGTATCACGACATCCCCACCGCAGTTTAGAGTATGGCTCTTTTCCAACTTTTCATGAGAAGACAATAGCAGTGGTGCTCCTCATTCAGCACACCAACCTTTGTGCGTGGACAACTGCTTTAGTGCAACTCCCCGGTTTTACCTTTGGAAGGGCTGCCCTCTAGAGTACGAGCAAAGTCTTCTGTTTCCCTTAGGTTTATGTAGTAAGCATGAGGATGGAATACACCCTTTTCGTAAAGGGGAAAGCGTACCTACACCTAAATAAAGCCAGCAATTGAAAAACCAGCCGGCTGGCTCTTCAAACACCTTTTAACAGCACCTGAAAAGCCCAAAGTACAATGCTAGCAACCTTTATTTCTCATCACTCCCCGGGATATTTTGAGCAGGCATCTGCTTGTATCACAGTTGAATCCAACTCCTTTGTAAAGATAGGTATTGCAATAGAAAAAGACCAAGTGGAAAAATAACCTACAATATTCCGAAATGCCACTTGCTTGCTTTTAGCAAAGGAATGCATTTTGGCCACTTTTGATACCAAGAACATTAAAGGAATTCCATTTACAGCAGTTAAACTAAATCTTGATTTGTGCATAGCTGCTTGCTTGAGCTATTTTCCACACATAGGTGCTGCAGAGTCCCAGTTTAATAGAGCAAATTGGCCTCTTTCAACCGCAGTTGTCTTAGCTTGGTTAATACAGGCTGTTCTACATTTGTGCGTAGCTACCAGGCACATTACAGAACCCAGGACTATTCCCATAGTAACATAAGCTCTCTCATTTCTGTGTCACACAAAAATGATATTGCAGACTGCTTTACACTCATGGTACCTTTTCAAACTGATGTTTTCCATTCCCAAGGCTATTGCCTGCAGTTTCCAGAGCTTTTAAGGGTTCACTCCCTTTCCATTTTCTCCACATTTTTGGGTCAAGGTACCAGGATCCATATCTGATCTTCTCCTGTTTCGGTTGTGAAAGTTCCTGTGAAAAACATCATTACAGTGTTCGCTCATCTTGAGGTTTGCCCTTCATGCCATATGGCCCGCAGACCAGTACTGTCCCAGAAAATGAACACCACCTATAAAGGGTCTGGTAGGGATGATCTTGTATCTCAGTTACAAAGCACAGCTGATAGTTGGTGTGAGCATCTGACTAGTATTATAAGCTGCTTCTGAGAACCTTTAGCCTCAAGCCATTTGACCACCATTCGGCTGACTGGTTCATTTGCAAAGACCCTGGAAAGGAAGCCTGTGAGGTTTAGGCTTTGAGAGTCAGGGGCTGAATAATTGTTCTTTTATTCCAGAACATCTGAAATTGAAACAAACCTAGCTATAGGGTTGGAGAAAGTTGAGGTTTCAGTATAAACCAAAACTGGACCAGCTCTGGTCTCTTCAAAAGTCTCCTGCAGAGGTTTTCCTAAAACTCTTCCTCCAATTCTAGCCTCAGTGTACAACCTTTTTGTCTACACATTCAATAATTAAAATAAAGGAACAAATGCAGCAAGAAAGGCAGGTAACAGGAGAAGTAGGGACTGGAAGTCAGTTGTCCTATGCTTCAGCTTCTTCCAGTTGCTTATGCCACAGCCACTCCCCCTGCATTCACATGGCAGGGGCACAGAGCTACTCATGACTGAGGTGTTTCAGAGGCACCAACTGTAATATCTAACTAACCATCCTTTGAAATGGATCAGACTACATCCTTCACCTGATCCAAAGCGCACAATATTCCAAAGTGTTTTCCCAGTGTTTCTACTGCCACTGGGTACAAAGCTGCTGAGAATCCTCTGCAGCTGGACCAGCAAAAAGGCTGTATGGTTAGACCCTAGGTGACACTCATGTCTCATTCTTCCTGTTTCACTACTCTGCTCCATCTCAAAAGAGTAACTTCATCAGTAGTTCCTTTTCCCACCACACTCTGGATCCTTAAGGCATGTTTGCAGAGAAGTATCAAGTGCTTCTGGGAAACCAGGACCCTTCCTTATCTGCAGTGGACACCCTCCCCTAAAAAGCCACCAAAATAACTAGGCTTCTTCAAATTTAAATGTGGGCTTATATTATACCTTAATATGGCAGGGCAGGTGCCTTATGCGATGAGAACTCTTGACAGCAGCCCACAGAGGTGAAACCTCCTGGCTCTTTGGCTGCTCTGCTTGCATGTTCCTGAGTTTCCCAATATGGAAAGGTGTAGGGAGGGTGACCTTGCTTTCACAGCTAGTGCTGAACAAGTTCATGAGGGTGTCTTCATCAATGTTGCAGTTTCCTCCACCCTGGAACACAAGCCCCAAGACAGCCTCAGAGCAGGCAAAGACAATTTCTCATTACTATCTTTCTTCCACGCATTTGTTTCACTTCCACTCCCCTAGCCCCAGTCCTCCAAATGTATATCTATAGTAAAAGTAAACCCGAAGTCAGTGTCAGCTGGTCTACAGGTATGTTTGCATTGGCATCATTGCAGCAAGCAGGAGGCATGCTCAAAGTCAATTTGTAACTAAAACATGAATTGGGGCATTAATGTCAGGTAAACAGGGAATGATCCAAGGTGAGACAGTTCAGTCGTCTAACTCATACACTGATGGCCTCCTCCTGGAAATTCTTCATTAAGTAAACTTGCTTGCAGTGTTTCTGCTTAACCTTACTGTACACTTCGATGCGGTGAAACCCGTTAGCCATAACATGACAGAGTTGAGTCAGAAAAGGTTTTCTGGCTTTGGCTCTTGGATTCACACAACCAGAATAATATTTTTACTTCCTAAGTCTGAAGACGTTTGGCCTAAATGAAGTCACTGATTTATAGAAGAAAAGGACAGGTGGTGGCAGGTTTTGGGGCAGAGAAGTCTAAGCCCTTCCCCCTCCAATCCAACTTACCAAAGACATAACCCAGTCACAAAAATGCTTGGTTGCCCGCTTTATATTTTCATCAATGAGAGCAAAGTCATTCAGTTTGGCCACTTTTTCTCTTGCTGCTACCTCCTTCTTCTTGGTAAGCCATATACATGCGTTTTTGCCTCGAGACTCCTTGCTGCTGAATGGATAAATACAAAGTCTGAAACACTCCTTGTTTAGCTGCAGCTACAGTTGTCAGTTCTAGAGGAAAGCCTAAAGCTGGATCCTGTGTTTGCACATATCCCTCTGGATCACAGCTGGTACAGTTCAGCACCAGATATGGCAATAATTTTTTCGCATGGAATAGCTTAAGCCATTTGACCTAGTTTTAAATATCGGCTTCATAAATAAAAGGCAGGGCTCCACCTGCTGTATAACAACAAAGTGCCAAGATTGGGATGCAAGATTTCAGAAATAATCTGCAATTTTCAAAATAGAAAACTCTTTAAAAAGAGTCAAGCTTGGAGTCTCATACCCATTGCCATGCCTTTCTCATTATTAAAAGCACCTGAGCAAGAATAAAATATTGCTTATATTCTGCCTTAGCTGACTCAGACTGTAAGAACATCTTTGGTCAGCTCTATTTTTTTGGCATTACTCAGTGCTAATCCTGACTAGTCTGGACAAGAAGGATATCAAATAGTTTATCAGCAATACCATTTGAGGAAGGCAAAGAAATCTTCTAATGACAACTACCCCTTTGACAGAATGTTGATGAAAGGGCTAGCTGAAGAAGTTTTTACAAAATGCTTATGTGAACACTGTAAATCTCAGAAGGATAAAGACAACACTGAAACAAATAAAATGTTAAATTCATCAGCACTAGCTGAGAGGATTTCCTGTAGTAGGTTTTGTTTTGTCTGGTTCTGACTGGGAACATGCCTGCCTGCGTAAACCTGAACTTCTTTCCACACATCTCATCTCGGAGCAGAGGGATTCAGAAAGCCTTAGTGCTGCTCTCTTCATCCTGTCCTCCACTCACAGTGATGGTATCTGGGTATCTGTTGCTTTGCTTCGCTCGTCCCCTTGCATCATCTGAAGAGGCTGGTTCTCCTGTTCAGAGTCATTGTATCCAATTTTACCACTTAAATGCATTTCAGGATAGAGGACACCGATGACTTCTTGAAGGAGCTGTAAGCCAACCAAGAAAGCATGTGTTCAAAAATGCTTTGTTGGATAAAATCCTCTTGGGGGCTGTGTGAAAGACACAGAGGCCTCCCTAGGTCTACCAGTGGAACAGTTCATAAACCAGTAGCTCCATGTTATACATTTTTCTCAAAACTGCTAGCTAGAGCATTAGTTGCTACTCAGGCTGCTTGCCATCTCTCCGAATCCTATTAAGTTGCTGGTCTCAGCCATCCTCCATGACAATCCACTATTCTGCATGTGAGATTTTCAAGTTTGCTTCCTTTCAGTACAATCCCTTATTACACAACCCTATTGCCCCTGATAGCTAGTCTAGGGTGAAGAGCCCTGCTCTCGCCTTGTCTTGCAAAAGAGATCAGGGACTTAACTCCCTTCTCTGAATCTTGAGGTTTCTCCCAATAAACTCACCATTAGCCACCTTATCGCATCACAACTTTAGGTGGTTACATCCCCCTGGAGTAGGCTAAACAGGGATACAGACTCATGCGCTTCACTCAGAGGTTCCCATACTCCTTACTTTGACACCTACCTTTTCCAAAAGGCTCTACCCCACTCTCCGCCATTCTTTTTGGAAAATACTTGGAGTGGAAAGTCCAACGTTGCCACTGTTCTCAACCACTGTCTTTTGCTTGTCTGCAGCGTCCAAACAAGCACAAAACAAATTCCCAGCTATAAAACAGATATTTGTATCTGCTGCCTACTGTATGCATGAAGCACAGGAAGTTGAAGCGCCAGAGACTGGGGGGAAAAAGATGATTCTATTGATAGGGTGTAACCTAACCATCTTTCTGGGCCTGCTGTCTTGGGCATACTCCTGCCTTTTCCATTTTGAACAGGTTCTCCTCCTGCCCCTGTAACATCCATTTGTAGCAGGGCCTGGTGATAGCTTAATAGGTAAAGCATTTTCTGTAATCAGTAGACCATAATTGGCAGGCATTAGATTTCTGAATTGCCCATTTTAATACTGTTCTCCAAATTTGCTGACAACTCAGACCTAAAGTCTGAAACTCTTGTTATATTTAATATCATTTGCCTTGCTTTTTGGTAAAAATAAGTTGTGTCTAAGTGACAAGAGAAGTCACATGCTAGGTTAGGTTCCTGTTCCAGCTCTCTGAAGAATTCCTGTTTAACTGGGATTACATAATCATTACCTTTGGAGACAGTTTCTTACAAATGTAGGTACAGAGCTAAAGGATGGTGGCTCAGGTGATACCCTACCTGTGCAACATAATTCCTCCTGGCTTGCTGCAGTGGGCTGAGCTTGGAAAGACAGACCTGTGTTTTGCACTTCTTCCTTTCCTTCCATTCAGCTGTGCCGAAAGATTTAAGTGTATTGTTTTTAAGGATAATTGGCACAGTTCGTTTTGTACCATACACAATCGTATTATCAGATGAAGGAGGAAAGCCATCTCTGAAGTCATCTAAGCCTTTTTTCAGGAATATCCAGCGCTGGCTATTAAGGGAATCTGAGAACGTCAGCTTGCTTTTTCGAAAGTAGTTAGAAGACATTTTCTTAGGACATCTGAAAAGAAATTATATTATGTAGAACGTAAAGGCTGGGTTCTAATGAAAAGCATTAGAGTATATCCTGAACATCGAGAGTACAAGTGGATATTTAACTCCAAGTATGTTCATCCACGTTGCCCAGCAGTTTATCGTTGCTCTGCTTTAGAAAAAGCTTATAAACACTTTAACTCGTACTATATCAAGGACAACTGCCAAAAATAAGAATTCCTAGCTCACAGAAATTCCTGACACTTAAAATTTGTTTTGAAATAAAATTCCTAGGAACTTCAGAAAAATTATGTCTCAAAGTATATATCATATATACACACACACACACACACATATTGCTTGAACTACATAAGAGCATGTTATATCTTAGTTTCAGCTGTTCCCGTCATTACAATGTAAGTTATACCATGTATGTAGTCAGAATCACAATGAAAATAAGGTTTTAATAAAGTTATCAAATGAGGATTTCCTCAGGGCAGCATTTTCTGACACAAATCTTCCAGTGTTTGTTAACTGTACCATCAAGATTGCCCTCACTCTTCACAACTGCCTCATTTCAGTTGATTGTAACTTGCTCAAATTTCAGCTATTCCACATGAAATCTTTCACTCATGGCATCCTGAATTAGTATAGCATCTCAAACAAAATAGCTTTGGCAATTTCAGCAAACGAGGTACCAGTTGGTAACTGAAGCAATCTTCATTTTCAAGAGCTCATGACTAGTATCCAAGTTGCAGTTTTCAAGGTGGTTCAGGTTGTTGCAGGGAGCACTGCTAGCCACATAGCGTGGTAGCCCAGAGTGGTGGAACTGGAGTGGGAGACCCCAGACATTTTCTAATAAAGTCAGAGGCTGCATTAACCAGCTGTTGGCAGTTTCTCCAACAGTTTGTGTTAGGAACTCCATAGAACACATTAACAAAGTGATTTGAAGTTGCAAAACTGATTTAGACTGATTTAGATCCTTTTTGATCTATAAGCATTAAAGGAGGGTAGGAAACCAGTAACTTTATTGCTCAACTTGGTTTTACCAGAAAAGCATCAATTATGCTATGGGAATATTAGGACCCTGTTGCAAAGCAAATAGAGAAAAAATAAGACATGCATCACAGATTCCCCAGCTTTCTGCTTATGCCAAGTACAAATGAGAAATGGCTATGTTAATCCTACTTCAGTTTTACTCTCTCATGCTAAATATATTCTCACCATAGTTTGCTCTGCTTCACTTTGGATGCTAGCAGGGCATCTCTTTTCTCTGAAAAGAAAAAAGAAAAAACACTCAGCAGCTAGGAAATACATCTACTTACAATAAATGCTGAGATATTGCTACATAGCCATGCATGAGCGTGCATTACTCCAGTGAAAAGAAAACCAGACTGAGATTTACAGCTACGTAGCACAGGTGGGTGGTCGTTCATAGATCCTCCAGGTTCAAGTGCTAAGCATAGCAGCCAAATTCTGGGAGAAAAATGCCATTACAGCTCCCACACAGCACAGTCCCCACTGCTGCAGCAGCAGTAAGACCTAGGAAGGGCAGTGCACTCCCGTTCCACACTCACCTTTCCTCCCCACAGCTCTTAATTGACAGAGTGAGCAAGCACAGAATGGACTTAAGGCTCTGTCTTTTCCTGTGGGCACTTATGCACAAGCAGCACTGCCCCAAACACTGCACGCACATGTAGGCCTTGAACAGGTATCTAAGCATACTAACACAGGTTAACGCTCCAGAGTTAGCACTCTTCCTCAATTCAAATGACCCCCACCTCCTGATACTACCTTGTGGTCTTTGTCTCCTGAAGCATACAGAGGTCCTGGATACATAGCAAGTTCTTGGGTTCCTAGGTAAACTCTGGCTCCTTGTCTGCAGAAGTCTTAAATCCCCTCTCCTCACCTTTTATACAACTTTACAGCCACAAATACTTTTTACTTAGTAGGCTTCCGTTTCCGAGTACCTCCTCCAGAGTCTGGAGTAGCTGCCTGACTTGAAACAGAGACCAAACCGGAAGCAAAGAACAAACGAAAAACTCTTGCTTCAACCCAGCCTGCTCAGTTTTGATTTGCTGTCACTCACTCTTTACCTTTCCTTCAGGCCCACATAATTCACTTCAACCTATATTCCATTGTTCAAAGTTGTATGCGAGGCTACCATGCCGGGCTGCTTACCATCCTTGTGTGGTTTATGACATTTGTTTGCCTGCACTGGCATACTTAAGTGATTGATTAGGTTCATGTATTTTCAATTGCTACTTGCAGTGCCGTTGTAATAGCCCTCACATGTTAAAGCATAATAAGACTGAATAGCATACAAGGTCTATGTTAGAGATTCAGTGTTTCTCACTTTCAATAGCCGATACCCCTGGATTAAGCTATGTCTCAGTAACTCAGTACAAAATCAGTTCTAAGAAACTATGAGGTAAAACAAGAATTGCAAACAGAATAGTACATACCTGATATTTTACAGCTCTGACTGAAGATTTCACAGGCAAAAATGGCTTTTTATTCCGTGATGACTGACATATAGAAAGGTACCCAAAGGTGACTCTGCAAGAAAATCTAACTTAACACTTTTGCAGTTTTGCTTCAGGCAAAGGCGGCACTAGTTTTAAGTCCCAGCAGATAAAATACACTAGGCATGTTTGCATTTGGTTGTTGTGGAAACTAGACCAACTCATTACCTGCCTACAACAAAGGCTTTCAGTCACACATATGCTTCAGCGCAGAAAAACAGAATTCCCAGGGGCTGTAGAGAATAACTTGGAATTTAAAGCAGAGTTTCATTTCTTTACCACATATTTGTTTATATTTTCAATATTAGCACTTGGTTCATTACTTAACAAGCCAGGTCCTTTCTGCTGGTGAAAAACAACATAAAGGCATGTTGAACAAAGCATTGCTAAGCGCTCTTTAACATAGATCCACACAGAACATACAGGAGACCATTGGCCTTCTTGGCCACAAGGGCACACTGCTGGCTCATGTTTAACTTGTTGTCCACCAGCACTCCCAGGTCCTTCTCGGCAGAGCTACTTTCCAGCAGGTCAACCCCCAGCCTGTCCTGCTGCATGGGGTTCTTCCTCCCTAGGTGCAGGACCTTGCACTTGCCTTTGTTGAACTTCAGGAGGTTCCTCTCCGCCCACCTCTCCAGCCTGTCCAGGTCCCTCTGAATGGCAGCACAGTCTTCTGGTGTGTCAGCCTCTCCCCCCAGTTTAGTATCGTCAGCAAACTTGCTGAGGGTGCACTCTGTCCCTTCCTCCAGGTCATTGAGGAATACATTGAACAAGACTGGACCCAGCACTGACCCCTGGGGGACACCACTAGCTACAGGCCTCCAACTTGACTCTGCGCCATTCACCACAACCCTCTGAGCTCGGCCATCCAGCCAGTTCTCAAGCCACCTCACCGTCCACTCATCTAGCCCACACTTCCTGAGCTTGCCTAGGAGGATGTGATGGGAGACAGTGTCCAAAGCCTTGCTGAAGTCCAGAAAGACAACATCCACTGCTCTGCCCTCATCTCCCCAGCCAGTCATTCCGTCATAGAAGGCTATCAGATTGGTCAAGCATGATTTCCCTTGGGTGAATCCATGCTGACTACTCCTGATCACCTTCTTGTCCTCCAGATGCTTAGTGAGGACCTCCAGGAGGAGCTGTTCCATCACCTTTCCAGGGATGGAGGGGAGGCTGACAGGCCTGCACTTTCCTGGCTCCTCCTTCTGGCCCTTGTGGAAGACTGGCGTGACATTGGCTTTCTTCCAGTCCTCAGGCACCTCTCCTGATTGCCATGACCTTTCCAAGATGATGGAGAGTGGCCTGGCGATAACATCCGCCAGCTCCCTCAGCACTCGTGGGTGCATCCCATCAGGGCCCATGGATTTATGGATGTCAGGTTTGGACAAAAGATCTCTAACCTGATCCTCCTCCACCAAGGGAGAGTCTTCCTTTCTCCAGCCTTCCTCTCTTATCTCCAAGGTCTGGAATTCCTGAGGACTGGCCTTAGCAGTGAAGATTGAAACAAAGGCAGCATTCAATAACTCTGCCTTCTCTGTATCCTTTGTCACCAGGGCACCCGCCCCATTCAGCAGTGGACCCACATTTTCCCTAGGCTTCCTTTTGCTCTTGATGTATTTGAAGAACCCCTTCTTGTTGTCCTTGACGTCCCTTGCCAGATTTAATTCCAACTGGGCCTTAGCCTTCCTTGTCGCATCCCTGCACGCTCTGACAATGTCCCTGTATTCCTCCCAAGTGGCCTGTCCCCTTTGCCACATTCTGTGGACTTCCTTCTTCTGTTTGGGTTTTGCCAGGAGTTCCTTGCTCATCCATCTTGGATTCTAACTCAGAACAACAGTTCCCAACCTACATGTGCTTAATATGTGGATAGACAAGCCCAAAAGCTCCCCTCCCTTCCCCCCGCTCCAGCTGTATCAGTTAATTTAATAAGTTATCTTTTCCTGTAAGTCTTCCTCTTCTAGGTAAAGGCTGCCATCTCTGCAATACAGCAAACCTGCAACCAGAACTGCTAGAGCTGAAAGCTGGTGTAAATAGATATTTCCCTGCGGGCAGGGTGTAGCAGGAAGCTCTTATGGCACCTTATGCATGCTCCACCTGCAGTCCCTTACCCACCTAGCAGCTGTCTGCAATCATGTGGAAATGGTATGGAATGCTATAATAAAGTGAAACAGTAGAAAATTAGATAGATGCCTGGATGATATTGGGTGTTTTTTCTAGTTAGACAGCTGAGCTTATAGGAATAACAGGGACCACTGTCTACTTGCCAGAAGGAAAGCAGGCAGCACAGTCTTTAGTGCTTTCCTTCTATTCATCACTTAAGGTAAAATAGGCACAGCTATTGCAAGAGTACCTTAAAATGCATTATGGGGGGGGGAGAAACTCAGGGCGTTTGTGACTTTTTCCTCTTAGGACAACTACTGTGCACTTTGAGAAAAGTGAAAGGCCAACAGGGAATTTCCAGGGATATGGTTTTGTTAGCAAGATTAGCTTTATGAGCTGAAGTAGCCTGTATGAAAAGGATTCTGACAGTACAAGGACCATATGGTAACAGTCAGAGCACACAGGTCTGGGGCTCCTTCAAACCTAAGGTAACTCTATTCCCTAGGCCACTAGGTGTGGAAAAACCCTTAGTATGAAGCAGAAGCAGGCCCCAGCTTTGCTTATATAAGCAGTAATCTTGGGACTACACTGGCCATTCAGTAAAAAAAGTAGATTTGTGTTCACACCCACACTTAAGTCCATTCTATTGTTTTATCAGTTTATCTTACCCCTTGTGAGCCTCTTCATGTCCCTTTGCCTTTCTTGGTTCTGTCTCCACTATACTTCCCCAGTGCTGACTCAAATGCCCCAGTGATTGCAGCAAGCTTTGGATTAGCCCCATTTCCTCATGGCCCACTCACACCTTCCTCTGGAACACCACAGGAAAGAGGTCTCCCTTTTATGCCCCTCTTTGCTGTGCAGAGCATGCTGATGCAACACATGCCCAACAGACTGCTGCCCCATCAACCCGTAAGGCTCCCTGCTCTGAGAGCTTCCGCATGGACAGTTAGAAGACACCTTTCCACAAGTGCCTTCATCACCCTCAGCTAGGGCAATGCAAGCCTCCTCCGGCACAGACACTGATGCAGTTAGAGCAGAGCGCATACATAGAGTTCTAGGTGAGGGAAGAGGCTGCTCTAAGCACTGCTCCACCAGGACAGAAAATGATTTCAAAAGCACCAAATAGGCTTTAAGAAAGTTAGCAGAATACACTGACCTGTAGGTCAGTGTATTCAGCACGGCAGTGTAAGTCAGCACGGCTTTGTTAGTTACAGCGTAAGCCCTGCAAAAGTGAAATTAAAAATTAGATCCAAGTTGGTTCTTTGATATTCCTAATATTAACCTAGAACTTAGAAACGTCTAAACACATAAGCAGCCAGGTAGTATGCTCCATACCAGTCTGTCTTAACCAGAAGGAACATGGGTCAGATATAAGTTGACCTAAAGTAGCATTAGCTGTTCAAAGTACACCTATTCTATACTCAAAGATTTTGTGTAACAAAGGAAAAGCTTGACAGAACCAATAAGCAGAAGTTAAGGCAATTTCAGGTTATGCTCACCCATTTGAGTATTGTGTTTTCCAGATCTTCAGTCGGACATGCTTAAAGCCTCATTTTCAGAGTGGAGGAGTATTTGCTGAATCAGTTGAAACAAGTAGTTCACACTCCTAGTTAAAGACAGACAAGGAAGGAATTTGCAGGTCAGTTTATATGGAAGTATTCAGCATCAGCAACCACCATCTGTCAAATCAGTCAGAAGTTAGCCAGAGCCCAGTCTCCAAACTCTGGCCAACATGCAGGCATTGCTTCCTGGAGATATGTTTAATCTGAGAAGAGCTGCATCCCTGGGAAGCCCCTGTCCCTCTGCTTCTCTAGTACATAGGGAAAGTTCATGCAATTGCCATCCTTTTGACAGTAAGATGATTCCCCTTGTTCAGTCTCTAGGGAAGCCTGAATTAGCAAAAGCACCTCCCTCGTTACCTTTTGCACACCTACTGAGAAGAATAAACATCCACAGCACTGCTGCCCACCTACCTATTAGGAAGAAAGAGGTTGTAAAAGATGAGCTCAATCCCATGCTGTTGGTCACAGAGTAGTCCAGATCTTTAGATGAGCATTCTTGATTCATTCCCTTTGTACTCAGTGTTTCTGTTAGGAGAAAATATTCCCAGTAAGTTCAGACCTAGCATTCCCCTGAGCAGATTCTGGGTCTGCTCAAACAAGCCACTTTGCTAACCTTGCCTGCCCTTGTAGGGGAAAGGACACAATACTGCTCTTAAATGCTCCAGCTAATGCTTTCATTCACTGTACCGCTGTCTCTTGGAGCTGTGCCTCATCCACACCAGAAGCACAGCTCTGCCATGGAGCTGAATCCAAGCAGGGCTGCCTCACAGCACAGGTAAGTGACCGCTACATCTCAGCCAAACCTTTAGGCAACAAGGAGGCTCCTCTCGTTTTATTTCCCTCTTAAACTTCCTTTGGGGTTTTAACATGTTCAAAATACATTTGAGAGGGCAAAATGGTGTGTTGGAACCAGTTTTCCTGCCTGAGGGGGAAGATCAAGCACCAAGTAACTGAAGTCATGTGTCCAGTACCACTGACTCCCTCCCATCAGTTAGTGGCCAGTCTCCATGGAGCCAAAGGCCAGGTCTGAAGGCAGTAGCCAGAGTATCTCAGCATGGAAGTATTCAGAAGGCAATTCAAGCTGCCTGGGGGTACCATGCTTAGAGGGGAGCAGAGAAGGCATCTGTGACACCTACTGTGTAACAGCAGAAGAGCCTCAGGCTCATCCAACAGCTGAAAAGACAAAAAGGGAACAGATTTCAGGAGTTATTCACATTAACACTTCCCATTTAAAAAAAAAAGAGTGGCTGGTTAGCAGACTCTTACTAATCTTTTATCCCATGCATTCCTGGAGTGCTGCTGCCATGATGTTCAGAGGAGCTGAAGGGCTGAGCATAGGACTGGGCAGATGAGCATGTAGCTAGGATACTGGGAGGTCTGAGGCCCTCAGCTCCAGGTCTTCTGTTGCAAAGTGACAAAAGAAAAGACCTACAACTGGTTGTGAGTCCTAGATGCTGAGAGCTGCACACAACCCATTGTCTTCTCAGGCTCATTGAGCCTGAAATCATACAAGACCCAGAAGTTTAACCCAGCTACAAGCCACCTACAACCAGGTAAGATCTGGACTATACTGGTACTCTTACTGGAAGAGATACAGTGCTGCAATTGGATTCCACATTCTGAGTTTGCAGCAGAGATGGCCTTTGGAAGTTATTCTATAGGAGAAAAAAGTAAATGTTTAGTAAGCTTAAAGATTACAGCCAACAGCCAAGGTACACAGAGTCTTGGCCTTATTGTTGATTTACCTAAATGTGACATCTTTTTTGAGGGGAAATCCTGTAAGCTTAAGAGAATGCATCTTTGCCAGACTTTGGCATATGGAAAATTAACATCCAAAGTTCATATCCAGTCTTTTCCCAGGGGACATAGCTTTAAGGTCAAACACCAGCACATACCTCTTCTCCAGTCACACAGGCTTCCTGCATGTGGGTTCAGCCCACACTCATAATCTTTACGAGAAAGAATTGCATCTACTATTTTATATCTGAAGTATATAGTACAACATACAGATATTTTTACCTAAAGGAGTCACAATCCATTGAATGCTGATAGAAAAATATCTAGTCACCCCTCTGGGCAACCCAAAACCCAAATATTCATTTCTGGAAGAAAGCCATGTTTCAGACATCTAACAGAATGATCCTTTTAGGACATCACAGGTTTGAACCCAAGCCTTCAAAAGCTAGCGGAATTATTTTTGACCTAAACATCCTAAATCTCTTAATGTGCAGCCATAAAGGCCACATTTTATTACTTTGATCAGACGTTAAAAGGAAACATACAGTCAGTGAGTCTATATGCAATTTACCTCCACCAGAAGTCATAGACAAACATGATGAAGAAAAAGCAAGCAGGAAGAGGGTTTCTTGTACAGTACAGAGCAGACTGATGTTTAGCCGTACTTTGTTACTACTTCAAGGCCATAATGTGCTTCTCAGCACAGGTTTGGTGCACCTTTACCCTCTGTATCCTAGCTTGTGCAGCAGAACTCATGTGCACAACTACCTCTTCAAGTGGGCCAACCATGCCGTGAGCAAATCCATGCATAGTAATAGGAATTATTCTTATTACAGAAGGTAGCTCCTGCAGGAGAGAAGTCCATGCCTTAAAAGAAAGGATCCCAAGAAAATACAAACAGTCCTCAAGTTACTGTCTAGTAGCAAGAGTACTGCAGAGACTTACCTGGACTCACTAGAGGCTCCTCCTAGACCTTTAGTCCACAGGCACAAGTTTCTTTCCATTTCTTTGCCATTGTTCCCCTTCTGCAGTGCCCTTGTTACACACCGTATCCCTGCACGCCTTCCCTCTGTGGAAGGCAACCCTACGTTGTCTTTTATATCACATCTAGCACAGAGCAACCTTCACTTGATTTTTGGACTTGACCTTTCCACTTAGCTGGAAATTTTATTCCAAGCCTCTTTCAATGACTTCTCCCGTGACAGTAACTCATTCAAGTGTTTGATGCATAGACGTGCCATTTTCTCCCACTCCTACCTGCCTTGTGAGCATCTACCCTGAATTCTTAGGCATCACAGCCATACAGCTCACACAGGGGAACACTTTTCGTATGCAACAATGTGTTTGAAGGGAGTAGTACCCATTTGCTAGCTTTCAGACCTTATGCTGTCCAGTCACCTGCCCAGCTGAAGAACTCACAACAAGTTTCTGCTCCCTGGGTCAACCACAGTTTTAACAGTCCCTTTGAGAAGCAGAAGAAATCAGCTCTTAAGTTCTCCATTGCGTGGTGCAATTTCTGCATTATTTCCCATTTTCTTCTTTCTCTATAAAGCTTACTGTAAGACTTTGTGTCCAGCCTAATTTCTCTCCTAATTCTCCATCTTCTTTTTATAGATCCAAAGCCTATCAGCCCTCTATTAACTGAAAAAAGTATCTGAACTTGACTAGTGAATAATCACTAACGTAGTCTCTACTTCCCAGAAGAGAACCCCAGCTATTCTGGTTGTTGGCTCATCCATTATTTGCCATACTGAATCAGCTTTGCACTGCTAGACAACCAGGCAATTCAGATCACTTTCAGCAAGACCGGCCCTCTATTACTAACTGCTTCTCCAATACAATTGTCATTTGACAGAAACAAAAAGCCATGAATGTTTGATACCTTTGTTCAGGCCCCCAGAGTTGAGAAGTGAAATACTTCTATTTCCAGAGAAGTATAGGTAAAACTGAAAAAAGGCATTAAAATGCTACAGGAAAATACAGCTTCTATACCCAACGCAATGCAAGTAGACAACTGCGGCGGTAGCAGCTATATTTTCCATGTAAACTTAATTATCCTAACAACCTGGAACTGATCCAGACCTTCATATCAAGAATTTTTAGAGACAGTAACTCAAACCCGAAATGTGTGTCCTGATTTCATCTGCTTATTATCCTTTTGGACCAAACATGCTCGTAGCAGTGGAATGATGCTTCGTTGCCCTTCTCTTACTGTAGATACATTTCTAGTTCACTGTTTAACATCAGGTGGCAAGATCCTATAGGAACAAAAACACTTCCTTAAGTTTAACTAAAGAAGTAGGTTACTGTGTCTAACCACTGCAGGTTTCTTGCATCTTGCAACATACCTCACTTAAGCACAGTCAGTGTCATTATGCATGCCTTTAACTCAAAAGTCTTGTGGAAGCCAACAAGCCATAAATAGGGCTTTTGAAAGCAACACCTATATCCCGTTCCTAAGGGCCAGCCAGAGCAGACTTACCAGTGACAGCGGGAAGAAAGCAAGCGCAAGACATCCCACTCTTCCCTCCCATTTGTACCATTGAAGGGAGGGTGTGCTCCATTTCCTATAGAAAATACGCAGTGACTACAACTTCCTATTAGTGTCATTAGGTACTATTGCCACGCCATTATTACTGCTTCCACTAATTTAACAGATAAGTTTTCATTATACATGTCCTGAGCAGAGGCGCTACAGTAAAAAAGAACTCTCAAACTGACTCTTCTGCTATTAATCTGAGATGCTACTGATCTCAGATTTAGATTATTCTATTAACCTCACGAGAGCCCTACTTCCCTCCTCTCCGCCCATCAGCAAGAGTACAATATAAGGAGTAGATCCTGTTGAGCAAGAATGGTTTGTAACTCAGAAGCAGAGGCCTTGCTAAATATGCTCTGACAGACTGCCCATTTCATACCAGTGAACTACACTTAGCATAAACACATTTGTGATTGCTGTTCTCAGCTACAAAAAAATGGCAGTAGGAAGTCAATTTCTCTGCAACAACCAAAGGCCAGGAATACAAATGAGGTAAGATCAGGTGTACTGTATGAGCTAGGTAAAGTCCCACAGATGTTCTGAAAACACCAATCAAACTCTACAGATCTTGTTGGGATAGAAGAGAAGCTCTAAAAAGACAGCCAGGTTTGAGGAAGCAGCCAGGGCTGTCTTTCTTCTGCCTGCACTTCCCAGGAAGGCATCACTGAAGGCAAGAACAGGGGCTGATCAAGGCTGGCCCCAGGCACCTGTAGCACACTGACAGTAACACCCCCAGGCAGACAGCATAGCCCAGCCTCCTTCGAGCCACCTCTGGTCCTGCAACCCTTGCTGCTAGAAGAGTCCAAAAGAGACCAATTGCAGTGAGAGGAGCTATACTCTCTATATTTTCTATATTTTTGCAACTGTTGTGGTCCAGAACAGAAATGCTTTACCCAAAACCATCTAAAGGCTGACACCTTGTGCTACATGCCAGAGCAATTGCATGCTTAAAAGCAACTGCAACTGCTTAAAAGCTTGTCTGATCCAAGAAACAGAACCAATAAAGCATCACATGGTTATCTACTGATCTGGGTAACATAATAATGCAAAAATAAATCTAGGCCCACGCAAAACAAAAGAGGCAATATCTGCTAGCCTCTAGATCCCAAACCTCTTGCAGGAAGTCTTGACAGTATTCACACATACTGTCACCAAAAATACTGCTTTATGACTTTAAGCAATTAATAGCTAACTAATAAAGGAATGACCTTATCTCTAGTAGTGACTCATAGACTTTTCCCCTTTCTTACTCTATTTCTCAGAGGATCTAAGCTCATAGGATCATATTTATCCAAAAAATAACAAATACTGTTTCACTTGCAGTGATTTTTTAAGGACATACTTAGCTCATTTATCTGCTAAGCAAAAAAAAAAAAAAAAAAAAAAAAGAAAGAAATTAGCATGAGGAACTTTTACAATACAGGCTTAAAATACATTTGAAATAAGCTTAAAAAGCTACAGCAAGAACATAAGTTCAACATCTTCTATCTTCCTAATAAGTACATTCATCTTCAGGATTTTTAGAGAATAAAATAAGAAAGAATAATAAACAAGATGTTTCTTGACTATTCTTGATCTTGTACAAATAACCATAATGAAAACTTTAGCTTGCAGTTAAAAAATACTGGAAAAATACATACACCAAAAACATGGTATAAGTGTTGCTTCATGTTTCCCCCCCCCTCCCCCCCCTTTAATACTTGCACTGGGTAAGTAAATGAAAAGTAGAGTTCTCTATATATTCATCTACTAAACCAATCCTATTTACAAAACACATGTGATACATTATTTGGCTTCTTCCCAAAAAGCACTGAAAATGAAACATCTGTTTCTTTCCTTATGAGAAATAAAATGTTCTCAAAAAAGGAAAAAGAAAAAAAAAAAAAGGTAAGAGCAGATAAGGAATGCCCACATGACTTAAATCATGCCTGGTTTGATTAGCTCATAGAAATCAGACCAATCAGTATGCAGGAGGCAAAGGGCTTGGATTATAAATAGTCACATGGGGGCTCTTTGCTTTATACTAGTGGTTGAAATTCAGGGTAAGTGGATGGGTTAGATTTAAAATCATTTTTTAATGTGTGAAACTGAAGACTGGTTCATTAATGAAGCTTTGTAAAACTATATTTTATTCATTTTTGTTTTATAAATGAAATTAAGTATAAATTTAATTATTTATATTTAATTTTTATAAATTTAGAGTTAATTATTTAACTCCAAGTTCTGATGTGTTTTTTTAAAAAAAAACCAATGTTGAGTAGCTAGCTGCTCTTCAGAAAATTTAGTGTTTTTTTTTTTAAAGCACCTACTTTTTTTTTTAAGGTTCTTCAGCTGCTTATAGAAGATACTGCTCCTACTTAGAGAAAGGCTATAATGTTGCTCCTATGAAAATACTAGAGAAAAATTAAAGTGTTTCCTTAGAGTCCCTCTTGTGAATGTGTTGAGATTACATGAGTAAGATTCTATTTCTTGAATAACTCTCGCAACAGGGTTGTTACTCAGATTGCTTGAAAATACTAAGCTAGAATAAGCTAATGGGGTGTTGCTGTGCTAGAAGAGATGAGCTTTCTGAAGTTTTGCTGTTATTCAGCTATTAATGTTAAATTAAGCATATCATTTTCTACTAGAGAAAACTCAATCCCTGATGAACAGGTGCAGCTCAAGGGTTCAGAAATGAATGTTTTATCAGTGAATGAGCAGAACTGAGTTGTTTGGGTCTGTTCATTGTAGTGCTACATTGAAGCTCTTAAAACAGTGACAATGTCTGGACAGTGAAGATGCTAAGCATATCAAAATGTTGAAGTGCTTTGTTTATCTTACTGTTTCTTTACATGCAGAATTTTTTTGGAGAGTAAAGAGCTTGTCTTGTCCCAATGGTTAATGACAGCCCCCACTAGGACTCCTTTTATCTCGGCATTCATTACAGGTCCTCAAACTGAGGCTAAGTCTTATTTCTCAGTATCTGCATAAGCATGTAAGGAGCAACATCTTACTTGTGCGCAAGTCAGCATAACTGGAGACAGAGCACAACCTACTGCCCTGGTTTATGCTGTCTCTTAGGAAATTAACTCTCTCAAAGCTTTGAGGAAGGGATACAGGTGACAGGAAAGACATAACTTTTTCCTCTTTTCCTCTGGCATTGCTGTTAGTCCTCTGGCTGATTCCAGCCTAGGACCACTGTGCAAGGCAGCAGTAAGTAATCATGAGAAGGGGATGCCTTTGTGAAGGGCTTGCTGTTGACAGTTAAGCTCCTGTTGACTGTTACCTGTAGCAGCATCCAGCCCTTGAAGCTTAACTTAAAATGGGAGGAAATGCTGTAATGGGTGTCTGCACTCAGTGTAAGGGAGACTTGTGAGTTGTCTTGTAGATCCAGGCTGGGCAGAAAAAGGATTAAATCCCTGTTAGGCTTATCTTGTCAGTTCTACAGAAAAGCTGTGAATGACCACCAGAGACATGCTCTCACAGCCTGCTGTTATGGGGCTCCAGAGCTCCTAAGCATGTCCTTTCCCTGTTGGCTCTGGACTGCTCTCTGAAGACAGGTTGCAGCTGAGGCTTTTCTGTGTTCTCTTAAGTCCCAGAACTCTCAAGGCACCTGCAACATCTCTGGTAACTAACACCTGGAACATCAGTGTGTCTCAGCAGGCACTGTACATGCATGTGCTTCCTACACAGAAGCCTAACTCAGAACTGACCTTACTGTAACCATTAGAACCTTTGGGGTGTCCAGTCGCTTCAGGTTGCTTGTTGGGATTTCCTTGCTTCTGTGTTACCAAGTTTCAGCTTGAGCAGCTGAAACTGACTGTTTTAATGAATTATGGTGCTAAGAATGAGCCTCCTGCTGAGGTCTTAGCTTACTTCTAAGCAAGAATCCAGATTATCTTGGATCTCCTAACAATGCATATTTTGTTACTTTCCATATGACTGTAAATATTGAGACTGTAATTACTGGGTGCAAGTTCATTTATAATCTTTCTAAGACTGATATTAAATAACAATGTAAATGCTAGCTCCACAGTGTTAATATACAGCTGCCTGCAGAAGAGAATGTCATAAAGCGGAATAAGCTCTAAACTGTCTATTGCCTTCTTTTAAAAGTAAACTAATAAGACGGTGAACCACAGTTCTGTTACATCATTTTCTGGAGTTGGCTCTTTACTGACTGTTCCTGTAAGCTGGTCACTCGCAAGATGTAGTGCAGAACTCACCTGTTTGAAGCAGGGAGGGGATAGGGAGTATCACTCTAAGGTGCTTGTCTCATCCTCACTGAGACAGTTGTCTGGTACTACTCTACCTAGAATTTGCCCTTCCTTGTAACTGGAATTTATCCAGTTACATAATGGCCTGAGGAAGGAAAACCTTGTGGCTGAGCTAGAAGGCTAATAGCTGTTGGGGGTGGGAGGGAAAGGGTGTGAATGTGAGCTGGTAGTGCTGGCTGCTTTCTGGGGTATAGTGCTTTGCCTCTATTAAGCACAGATGTCTTGGTATAAGTGCCTCTGTGCAGGTCAGGCAGATGAAGAGGAAAAGCAAGGTCTGCTGGGGACAGTGAAGATCTAAATGACAAATATGAACAAAGTTTTCCTGCATCTTTCTGAAACACAAGCTAGATCCTTTGTGGCGCTGTGGAGGCTCTGCAACACTGATCTGTTAGCAGCCCCTGCCCATGGTCTTCCCAGTGAGGGCATTTGCATAAGAATAGTCACCTGTTCCTGGGGTGGCATGAGCACTGTTCCTGCTTGCCCCACTGCAGAGACATGCTCAGTACAAATGTTGACTTTAAGCCAGGTATGTACTTAAGCAGTCTACTGGATCAGAGCTCTGTGCAAAATATTTTGCATGTAATGTTATTTCTACTAAGTGACTGTTTAGTTTTACCAGGACAGAGAAGCCTTTTCCTGGTTTGCGAATCAGTGTTTGAGTGGGAACAGTAATACTACTGTCAGGCATCATTTTATTTGTAGTCCTTGCATGCACATGGACACATTCTCAGATTTAATAGCTTAGTGTCAGCAAAGTGCAGTAAGTGTATCCTTAGGAAAGACTTAAGACAGCTAGCAACAGTTCCTGCTTTCATAGCAACCCTATGCCAGTTTAGCTAGACATGCTGTCACCTACTCTTAGAGGAGAGGTAGTGGCTCTTCCCAATTGCTGGATGAGTATCTTACCTAGGCACCGCACTGCCCAAGGGAATGGGCTGAGGTGACCATACACAAAGCACTCCCCAATGCACAAAGGAACTACTGCTCTACTTGGAACAGTCCCTTTAGGCTACGCTCTTCCTTAAGCCCCTCTGCACAGCTCTGCCCAGTGCCTGAGTGTGCAATGTAAAGTGGCCTCTTCCTAAGCAGCATGGAAAGTGAAACTTCAGCCTGTTTTCTTATGGGGAAATGAGCAGTTTCACTGCAAAGGAAAAGAGAATTCATGAGGTCAGGTGTCTACAAGGATTTCCCTTTAGACTGTAAAGTCCCTACTCTGCTGAGCAGGCATTACTCCAGACCAATAAGTATGGAGCAGGGAAAAAGCCTAGAGTATAAATATATGCTGGGAAACATCTCCATAGGGTTTTTTCCCATCTCTGGAAGGCATTCAAGAATATTACAGAAAAACTTTTATTCTGATGTCATGAATAAAACATTTGTTCTCATTCTTTGCTTCATGTTTGTGGTTTTTCCTTGAAATTCAAGGTAAGAGAATTTACGTGTTACATTGATCAAACCTGAGTTGTACTTAATTGTGAAGGTTTATAGAGTTGCAATGACTGGAACTCACATTTGGTTGCAGAAAGACACACCAAAGAAGAATTAACGCTTTGCTACTGGTTTTAAAGTTGTGGTTTCATATAATGATCCCTAGAGTAAGAAATTAGGTTAATGAGGTCCTTGACAATCCCTCCCTTTTATTGGATGTTCTTTGTTTCCTTACCCTGCCCCTTCCCTTATTAACCCATATCAAACTCACTTATTTGACTGATCTGTGAATGTAAATGAAAACCACTGCATGTGTTTCCTGTGGAAAGAAACAAGAAATGCATGGCTGAGGGTAGGGTGGACTGAGTTCTCCTAAACTGGCTGGTCTGCTAAAGTAACTATATTTTTTGCCATGAAGAGTACTTCTATAGTATTGCATTTATCATACTGCTGCCTGTATGCAACTAAGTGCCTGGTGAAAAAGCAGGGCATCTGATGGATGTGTTCTTAAACTATCCATGTTCTTCTGAACAACGACAGGTCTCTGTATGGGGTTTCTTTCTTAGACGAGACTTGATTCCTCAGAGGAGAGTGCCTCTGCATCCAAAAAGGTGCTAAATTTGTCTGTGCAAAGTTCTTACAGAAAACTGAATTGTTCCCCAAGACTGCTGCATGTGAATGTATTGAGATTATGTGAGTACAGACTTTGTTTTTCCAACAGCATAAACTGCATAAGTTGTGTTGAACATGGTATTGGTCTAGAGAAAGAAAAAGTAAAGATTGGGTGTTGAAAACTAGTAGGATTTAGCTGTGTCAGAACAGGTGAAGTATTAACAGGACTTCATGTTGTGTCATTTAATAGATATTTCTTAGTCAGGACCCTTGAGATATGGCACTCAGCTTGGGATAGAATCAGAGCCCCAAGGGTCACACTCTAATCACTGATATGTGGAATATGGCCAGCAAATGACTAGGATGGGAGACATATTCACTTTGGGTTGGTCATTTCAGCACTACAATGAAGCAAGAGGGAAAGAGAAGATGCCTGAACCCTGACTCCAAAGAGGTGAAATCCCTGAAGAAGGCTTTCTTCATATACAGGACTTTTAAAGTTCTCTGACTTTATTAGTCTTGGGGTGCAAAGAGCTCACTTGGTGTTAATGTCCCTGAGATGTACTCTCGGCTGCAATAGCATCTGTGTGGATATCTCCTAAACTGAGGCTCAGCTGGAGATCATGGCATTGGGACAAACCCACTCAGGCCTTAGACATGCCCCTTTCCCTGGACCCAGCCTTGGCTCCAGTGCATAGACTGCATTTCACAGACCTCATGCCTGCTCCTCACAGCTGCATGGATCAAAACCTTGTATTGCTTTAAAGCACTGGCATGAGGAAACAGTGATGATGGCATCCTTGCCTTTGCGTGCTTGGATCTCAGCAGCTGGTCGGCAATGCTGGCTGACACATCGTGACCAACATAACTGTGAAGGGCCAGACCCAATCCCTCAGTAATATAGCCTTCTGTGTACTGCACTGCTTGCAGCACCTAGTTTTTCAAAACTGCGTTTTTCCTACAAAAGAAAATCTGATTCAGAGTGAGTCCAGAGTCACTGCTAGGGTGACATGGTATAAGGGAGGGGGAAGTCCCTCAGGAAAGTGGAGAAGAAGTTATATTTGTGATGCTTGATTCCTCTTGTATTTATTTTTGACAGGGCTGCCCAAAGCCTTCGTCAGTAAGAAGAGGGAGACACCAGCAGGAACTTGCTTTCTGGTGTTTTGGATTTTTGGATACTTCCCCTCCCGGCAGCAGTAAAAAAGCAGCTGTTTATTTCTCACAGTCCTGGCACAAATGTAGATGCAAAGACAGCTGCTGAATCATCTAAGCATAGTGTCCTGTGCTAAACTGTCACTGCAGGTAATGTGCCATCTCTGTGCTGACAAAACATGAATTATCACCATGTCTTGGTAGGCATCACGAGCTTCTGCCTGTGGCCTTTCTGTCCAAAGGCTATAAGGAAGCCTGAATTCATCTGGAGTCTCCTCGTGGTGTCTAGTTGCACTTGCTTTGCTCTTTTGCGTGATCATTTAAAGCTGGATTGTACTGGTGAATTACACAAAGATATGTGGTCTCCTAATCAAGTCATATCTTATCTATATTGGCCACATGAAGCTTTGTGCTCTAGAAGCTTTGTGCTCCCTTAGCAGATGCTTTATTAGAATGATTTTTATATGTACTCCTTGTTTCATTTTATTCTACCATCTGAGTTGCATGTGCTAGTAATTCTTGAATAAAAGGAAACTTGTCCAAAAAGCCTATAAGAAACAAAAGCCTCTATAAAGTGCAAGAGTGACTATTTTATAGTTCAAATGTTGCTATCTTGTCTCACTGTGCAAAAATGTATGCAGCGGGGCTGTTTTAACTCCTGGCCTTTATACAGCATAACTATCCTAACAGAGAAGAGTGAACACACTGGATGGCTCTTTTTCTCTTGGTATGCTTGGATCGATTGAGCTTACTAATCACCTAGGAACTGCACTGGAGTAATATAGTAATGCTATAGTAATAAAAATTAAGCATCCTAAGCAGCAAGAATGCTTTGTGATTGCTCAATAGCCTAGAGCTTCCAGTGTACCAGTTCCCAATTCCTTGTACCTAATCCTGTCAAGGCAGGGTGAGACAAGGGGATCTGTTTCAGTTACGTGTGTCAGAGAGGTCTGGTGCGGCCAGTAGCTGAGAACGGGATGGAAGAGGGGAGGACTTTGGAGTGGCCCTTGCATGTAGTGTGGGGTCCTGTTTTTTTGGAAGAAGCCATCTGTGTCACAGCTTGCTTCAAAGGACAATGCAAGCCATGGCTGGCACTGCTGGAAGACAACAGGAAGGGCAACGGTGGTGGCTGTCCATTGCAGAGGGTGGTTCTGGAGGGATGTGCAGGGGCTGAAAAGGGGACAAACGCTTGGAAAGGTCGTGGTCCAGCAGCCATCCTTTCTTGGCCTGGAGCAGCCGTTTCAACAATGTAGTCCCCTGACTAGCGTTAACTAACGTGCGTGTTGTCAGCGCCCTCTGCCCGGCTTGCCCTCAAAAGCTGCCAACCTGCAAACGCGGCGCTGCGAGGAGGACTCCCTGCTGGAAGAAGTTTGTCCCTCCGCGGCGCTCGTCAGGGGACGGGCCGAGATGGCGGCGCCCGGCTGCTAGCTCACGTGGCCGGTACGGAGTCGGCGGCGGCGGCTTTGCCGGGGAGTTGCGGGGCGGGGGGTCCGGTCCGGCCCGGTCCGGCGGAGCCATGTCGGGTCGCCAGGGGAACAAGCTGCCCAGCAACCTGCCCCAGCTGCAGAACCTCATCAAGCGGGACCCGACGTCTTACACGGAAGAGGTGAGAGAGCGGGGCGCCCCGGCGGCGCCCGAGCAGCGGGACCCTCCGCGGAGGCAGCCGGCGGGGGTGGGGGGGCTGCCGGCGAGTCGAGGTGGCCTGGAGCGTAGGGCCGCTGGGGGCGGCTCTTCTCGGGAAGCTGCAGGGAGCTTTGGGCACGTCTTTGTTTTAAGAAAAGGTAGAAAACCCTTGAAAGATCAAAGTAGCACGTTTGCTGCTGTCTCTTACTTTGCTTCTGCTGTTGCTTTGTCCGCGCCCGCCGGGCTAGGTAACAGGAATAAGTGCATGCACTGGGACCTTTGCGGGTGTTTCCCGGTGGAGTGGGATAGGGTCTTGTAGCTCTGCTCGAAGGGAAGTGATGTTAATTCTGCGGCAGAGGCTGTTCTGAAGGAACTGCTCTGTGTGTTTAGTTTCTCCAGCAGTATCACCACTACCAGTCCCACGTGCAGATTTTCACATTCCAACCGGATAAACCCAGTAAGGAGCTGGCTGAACTGGTGATGTTTCTGGCACAGGTAAGCTGCCGTAGCTCTGAAGGAAAACTTTTGAGCTAGCATTGAGCCCTTCACCACATGTGAAGTCTTTACCTTGAATACAGTTATGAAAGAATATGTTTCATATAGTTTTGCTGTGATGGGTCTGAAGGCATTGTTGTAAAACTGCGTGTTTACCAAGACTTTCGTAGCAGTATTGTCTGCTCCAGGAACACAAGTTTTTGGGTTTTTTTCTGTTGTGTTTTTTTTTTTTTTTTGAGCATTTGGTTCAGTTTTTAAAAGTCTTTTATAACTGCATAGTGTCTTTTAAATATGGACAGCTGATGTTAATTTACTTGTAGCTGAATATAGTTGCTGCCTGGAATGGAGATCTTAAATCGTTATCAGAAGAAGAGCTTTACCGGTCGCTCATCATAACTCTCACTTTCTTAGTGTTATTGTGTAGCTGAAGTTTTTCTGTTGGAGACCTCAGTTAAGACTGTCTTTACCCAGGTGGCCCACTGCTACCCAGAACACATGGCTAATTTTCCACAGCAACTGAAAGAGCTGCTTTCTTATCACCATACGGTCTTGGATGTAGAGCTTCGAATGGTAAGGCTGACGCGAACGGTCTAATGCTTGTCAGTAAGAAGTTTTAGGCAGATTTCATCCTGCAATTAAAGAATGCCTGTGTGAGATTAGAGCCTACAGTTTCCTTTTGAAGTTTTTAATAAGTATTGAAACTGTGGAGTGTTACCAAAACGTGAGCTTTGGTTCTGATCCCTGCTTCTTTATTACAGACGTTCTGTAAGGCTTTGATCTTGTTAAGAAACAAGAATCTAATAAATCCAACGAGTTTGCTGGAACTCTTCTTTCAACTGCTACGGTGTCATGATAAACTTCTTCGAAAAGTAAGCCATACTCATAAAACTGTTCTTGATTTCCAGTGGGCTTTGACTACCTTATCAGAAGTAATGCAGCACTAGTAGGCAGCTGTTTTGCTTTCCTTGGTAGCAAAATAGGTAAGCTTAAAATAGGTCTGTTCTTTCACCATTGAGTGCGCCAAAGGCAAGACTTGATCTATATATATGATTAGTAAAGAGGCATGCTGCCGTAAACTACTTTACGCGGTATTGCAGGTTGTAGGCCTATTCTGCATTTGAAGTTGAGCGGCTCGGATGTGTCTGTAGCTGAAAATGGTAAGCATGTTGCTGTGAGAATAGTGATTGTTGAATTCTTCTAAGTAAAGAAAAGGTGCTTGTTGTAGCCATATTTCATTTCTCTTTGACATAAAAATGAAGTTAGTTGCTTTCTACCACCAACATTATTTAACTGGCCACCAGAACATACCTGAACTTGCAAAAATGAATCAGGAGTGTTTTATTTTAGCTATGATTCATGCTACTCATTTTCCTGCCTCGCTGTTTGTACTATAAATTAAGCGGTCTGTTCAGATACATAAAATTGGGCATATTTGAGGCTTTACAGGATAGTTTCTTGTTGGTTTTTTCCAACTATAATTTAAAAGACAAAATAATATTTAACAGAGCAATTTTCAGTTCTCTCTCATCTTAGTGCTTTGGGGAAATAGTAGTGCGCCTGCACTGCAGTGCTTCCTGCATGACTTCTCTAGGTTACTCCCTTTTCTCTCTTCGTTTACAGACTTTGTATACACATATCGTGTCAGACATCAAGAATATAAATGCTAAACACAAAAACAATAAAATAAACACAGTAAGTATTTTAGCGTTCAGATTTACGTCAATTTACCTCTTCATATTGTGAAAGAATTCTGATAACAAACTTGCTCTACCTTTTTTCTTAGACGCTGCAGAACTTCATGTACACCATGCTGAGAGACAGCAATCCCACTGCTGCCAAGATATCTCTGGATGTGATGATTGAACTTTACAGAAGGAATATTTGGTAGGTTTGGCAAGCCCAAACTGAATCTCCATTTACCATGGGACAGACCTCTTGACGTCACTCTTGGCACGTAGTGCAAAGTGTAATGTGGAGGGGCTGTGATTCGATATATTTATCCTCTTTGTGAACTAGTGGAAGTGTATTTCGTGGAGTACAATCTTGCTGGGAGGAAATACTCTCTCATATGAAGTCTCTCAGTTACTTGGGTTGAATCTTTGACATTTTATTTGAAAATAACATGGAAATTGCATGTAGCATAGTTGAATAAAAGCTGCACGTGACCTGTTCTGAGCTTTTTCACATAAGTGCTAGTATTGAAATAAAGCTTATGGTGTACGATGGAGAGATAGGAATTCTGCTTTTTGTTCTTCTTAGTTTGCAAGATCATTCTAGATGACTGATTTAATGGGTGTTTTGAATGTTGTTTTTTTTTTTTAAACCTTGAGGCTGTAATATAGCTTCTGTTTTTAGTAGGTAGCATCCTGAATAATAGCAGCCTAGAAAAATATTGAAAGGAATAACAGCACACTGAGTACTGTCAGTTGTTCTCTCATACCTAAGATGTTTCAAAATCGTTCTTTGTTGTTACAAAACGCCCAAGCAGATGTAACCTGGTGGGAAATTGCATGAGGAGGTGGCCTCTTGTTCGCTCACCTGCTTCTTCATTCTAACAGCTCATTTAAAATGTTTAAGTTGTTCAGTTTCCAACTCCGTTGCTCTTCCTGATTCTTGCAGAGAAATTAACTATACGAAGAAGGCATATGAATTCAGCAAGTGATGCTGCTAGTGTGCAGTGTACCTGCTGCTTCTTCTCTATCTCCAAAATAGAGGCAGAGTGCTAGTCCTGCGTTTTTCACTCTGGCAGAATTCCCAGTGACTTCTGCGTGAGTTGCGCTGGGCTGTGAATGTCACCACTGCTTGCCCTTAGGGGTTACAGGGAGACCACAGCTGATGGACAGAACGTTGTGCCAGCCTGCAGTTGGGCTTAAGGAGTTCTGATGTGTAGTGGTCCAGGAAATACTGTCTATTCTGTGGCACAAACGAAAAGGTCATGGCAGCTATGTTCATATTTCTGTTGTAGCAGTGGGAGGAGAACTATTGCAGTGGAGAGAAAGAAGGGACAGCTTAAAATAAATTACTGTGTTGCTAAGGGAAAGGGTTTTGCAGTTTTAATAAATAGTTTTGTAAGCACATGAGACTCAGGGTAAGTTCAAATTAATTTCAGCAGCTTTATTTCTTATAAGCCCTTATTTTTAGGAGATAACTTATTTCAAAACTTTCCAGCAGCTTTTCTAGTACCAATCAGAATTCTGCGTTGATTTTTATCAGGCAGTGTTTTTATTTTCTCTTTTGAAAAAGTTGTAACAACCGTCTTCCGTTATTTTACTGTAGCTTCATCTTCATCCTCAAAGTCCGGTTGCCCCTTCTGCCACAGCGTGAACTAGATGGAACGTAAATGTGTCTGTTTATCTAGATGAAGCTACTGTCACGTTAGAAAAATAGAAGAAAATGACATTCAGAAACATAACTTTGTGAATCTATTAGAATAGAGTATTGAAGGAATTGATTCTAATGAACCTTCATGCTTTTTAGGAGTCCCGTTTCACACCACTTCATTTTCTGAGAATGTTTTGAAATGGCCATACTTGAAGTAAAAGATGGTGTTTTGTTTTATTCCAGGAACGATGCCAAAACGGTAAATGTTATCACAACTGCCTGCTTTTCCAAAGTGACGAAGGTGAGAACAGAAATGACTTGATATGACGGTGAATTTTACCTAAGCCGTCACCTCCCTATGGATGCAACTCTGTTTCTGTACCCTAATTGCTGATGAGCTTCATTGATTACTTGTCTTTTGCTTGTTTCATTTTCAAAATAGCACTGGTATTGTGGGAGGAGGAGGCATTTGATTCTTACCTGCGAAGCAACACAATTGGAAGCTTGTCTTCCAACAAGTGCAGGTTGGCGTGGAGGGTAGGACTACTTTCCAGTTAGTCAGAAGCAACTGCTAGACTGTCGCCTCCGTATAACTGGCACCATAAGGCTTTCCTTTGTGAGATGCGAAGACACTTGCTATCCTGCCTGTGGTTTGAGTGGATCTGAGGCCTGCTGTCATTTGATTAGGTTCTGCAGTGCTGGATGTTCTAAAAACACATATTATGGTTTGAGAGAAGTCCTTTCCCAATGAAGATTCAAAAGCTGTTTCATTTAATTAAAAAAGAAGGGGGGGGAGAGGGGGGAAAAGGAGCAGGAAAACCTGACAAACCCATGTAAACTAATTAAAGCTTGGAGTTCTGAGCATCATGGCTCAGGTATTGGCTATGCAGGAGTACTTGATAGTTGATAGTACTTGATAGTACTTGATAGGCATGGAGCAATTAGGTTGATACTGCTGTGCAGAAACATAGGAAGAGAATTTGCATGTTAAAATTGGCTAGCCACATGTGGAAGCCCAGTTGCTTCTCGACTCTTCATGCGCCTCTGGTTTGCTGTTGAGAATTGGCAGCAAAGACTGAGTGCGTTTGCACAGACTGCCTGTGCTTTTCAGTCTTCCATCTAGTTTGCTTTCTGTTCATATAAGCGATTGGAGTGTCTTGGCATGACTGAAGATGAGGATGTTTGGCTATTGTAACTCCCCTTGTCCTTTCATCCAGTCCTACCTGAACTTACTTTGCTTTTCAGGTATTAGTTGCTGGTTTGAAGTTCTTTCTTGGGAGAGATGAAGATGAGAATCAAGACAGCGACTCAGAATCTGAGGTGGATATTGCAGTTACATCTTCTGCTCTCAGTTCTTCAAATGCTAATACAGCTATCGTTCTGCCGAACCCGGGTACACTAGTCTGTCTGGTTCTGTATTACTGTGTTTTCCCTCTTATTTCCTCCAGTTATTTGTCTGCTTCACAAAAGCCTTTAATGTTTTTGAAAAACTTATAATGTTTTTGACAGCTGACCGCAATTGAGAGCAGGATGCCTTTGTCGTTTGTCTCCAGACTGACACTAAGAGTTCCTTCCTTCTCTTGTTGCCATTGTGCAGGAATCAGTTTGCTTGTAACAGCTAACCAGGGACTGGTTGGTCTGGTTTGTTCAGTTAATAAATTGCTAGAAATGTACTGTAGATTTGTGGGGAAAGGCTTTCACCTGGTCATTAGGAGGCAGGGTTATTTTTTTGGCTCTGCCTTGGATTTCCCTTCGTCTTTAGTTCTACCTCTTGGGCTCCGATTCCCATTTATGTACAAATGAACATAAGTCAGTGAAATGTGTTGTCCTGAGAAGGCTGATAAAATGATTTCAATCTAGAACCTCAACATATAAGGGTTCCCATTTATTTGGGTGCCACTGAATAATACTCTGTGATTACCCAGCTGTAAGGACTACTGTGTTGATGTCCTGTTACCTCTTTTTAGTCTCTTTTGTATGTAGGCATGGGGCTAGTTTTATAGAATTGGAATTTTAAGTGCTAATGTTTGTGTATGATGAAATTTAGGATGGGAGAGAGGGGGGGGATATAGTTCAAATATAGTTTGTGATTCTGAAAAGTATTGGTGCTTTTTGTTTCTCTGCTTCCCATCTGAAGCCTGGTTTCACCCGAGTCTTTTTTTCCTCGTGTCCTTTCCGAAGGATGATGGCCCCACAGCCAGAGATCTGATGGTGCGGTATGCAACCAATAAGAAGACCACGAAGCGTAAGAAGAAACTGGAGAAAGCCATGAAGGTCCTCAAGGTGAGGAGAGTGGTGTCTGACTTGTCAGCATTTTAGCGTAATCCTTCAAGCGCAAGAATTCTGTGGTTTCTGCTGTGATTTTTTAGCTAGCTTTTGCCATCTCTTCTAGATAAAGCTCCTCAAGTGTTCTAACATCCGTTGGCCAGGTATATGCCATGTTTGCCTGCGAGAGAGGTCTTTTAAAACAGACTTGTCCAATATCAGCTGTGGACTAGTTCTTGCCTGGGGTACCTCTTGTGTGGTCCCCTACTTAGAGTGCATTGGGTCTTGAAGTAATAACTACCTGCTGTCTAAATAGCAGTTTGCTAAACAGAAAGGGCTATCTAGGAACAAGTGTCTGTACTTACGGGTAACTCTATGCAAATCCCGTTGCCTCTGAGGTCTGGTGGCTGAAAACCCTATGCAATTGAAAGAATGGTAGTTTTCTTGTTAAAATCAAAGCACACTCTGAAGAGAGTAATGGGGAACAGCAGCTTCCAACAGCAGCCTGGAACAGAGGCCCCCGCAGCTTTAGCGGAAAGAAAAAAATGTCTCGTTTATTCTTTTTGCCATCCAGAAACAGAAGAAGAAGAGGAAGCCAGAGGTGTTCAACTTTTCTGCTATTCACTTGATTCATGATCCCCAAGGTAAGCTGGGATCCTGTTCTTGCGGTTTTTTTTTTTCATTGTCCTGCAAATCCTAATATTTGGGTGTTAACACCTTTGCAACCTGAATAAAAGTGGCAAGTAGTTACACATGTGACAATATGAAGCTTGTAGCATGCTTTATCCTAGGGTCTTATAGTACTTCGAAAAAGTAATTTAAATCTTGTTGTGCTTGTCCAAGTTTTACTGTCCTAGGTCTTCAGACAAGGAAGGAGCAAGTGTTACATTCATCCGCTTTAGGTTGCCCCAGATCAGAACGTGGATCTTAGCCTCTTCCTTGTATGTGTCAAGGCCGTAATTTGTGTGAATGGGGAATACTTTATCTCCAGATAACTTAGTTTTGTACGTTTTCTCTCTAGTTTTGATAGGATTGATTAAATTGTTTTAGTGGTTAAAAATGGGCTATCTCCATTTAGAAATTAATTCCTGTTATACTAGTCTGTCATTTGTCTAATATTGTTTGACTTGTTTTCAGTCTATTATAGTGAACTTGTGGGGATTTTGTTTGTCAGGTAGAACCAAAACGTATCTAAAAACACCTAGCTTTATAAATGTTAATCTTGTATTTTTGATGTTGTGGAGCTTCTGCTAGTTTTCCTTTATCTTGCACCTGTGCACAGATTTTGACTTTGCAGGCATGTGAGAGGAAAGTATCGCTCAGGAGCAGTGCTCTGGGCACCTCTGATTCCTTCTGGCAAGGACACTGGAGCTTAAAAAAACCTGACTGCCTTTTTTTAAACTGAGTCTGGACTGAGTTCTGTATTGTGCTCTTTACATCTACCACACCCCCCCCCTTTTTTTTTTTTCAGACTTTGCAGAGAAACTGCTGAAGCAGCTGGAGAACTGTAAAGAACGATTTGAAGTGAAGATGATGTTCATGGACCTCATTTCTAGGCTAGTTGGAATACACGAGGTACTTACTATGTCAATATTAGTGGGTTATTGACTTGGTGTGAGAAGCTGACTTTGTAATATTTTGTGTACAGCCAGCCAGGGTAGGGCAGTGGTATGCTCTGGCCTTATGCCTCTGGAAAGTGGGTTTTAGCTTCTCTATATGTTGAAAAATGAAGATGAATGTGGTCTTGTAGTTGCCAGTAGGCCTTGTGGAACGGCACGACGGCGTAGCCTTGTACGGCATCAAGTGAGCTTTGCTCGAGAAGGCTATCAGTCTGTTATGGCCATGCTGTCAGTAAGCATTGCCTCGTAACAACCAGAGGGCAAATGTCTATTGCAAGACCTAGGTGCTCTTGGCAGGTTCTTCGCTGTAGAGGGAATCCAGCAATTGCTCATGAACAGCACTTTCTCAGCAGTCTCTGAAGTACAACCAAAGTGTGCTCAAATTCCCTGGAGAATCTGTTCCCCTGCTATAATCTGTTCCTCCTCTGGGCTCTGCGGGGCTGGGGAAATACAGTAGTCCTTGCAGCTATCCTGAAGGTTATCAGAAAGGTAGAAATATCGTGGCTGCATGTAGGAGCAACCTTCAATTTAGTGAGTGTGAGAACGTAGTCCAGCTGTTTTCTGACTCCATATCGGGATGAGATCTGGGTATTTATAGCTTCTTCCCTGTGCTGTAGTCTCTGCACGAAGGAACCTACCAGCTCTCTGGCTTACGTTTTTAGGGCATCTGAAACACAAGGTCTTGTCTAGATGAGGCAAGAACCAATATTTAGTTCTAACAGAAAATAGATCTATAACTAATTGGTAGATCACATAGACCTAGAGATTGCAGTGGTGTCCAACCTGAGTCTGTACTATTTCCCCATTATACAAAGCTTCAGCAGGAGAACTTACTACCTAGAGGTTTGAGTCCAACAGGTATGAGATCTTTCATGTGAAGTTGGTTGGGAAGTGTGTCCAGGTCTTAGGCTGCTTTAGCAACATGTACTCTTTCAGGCGTTCCTGGAGAAGTCAATGAATGGACTCAGACGCTAAATGACCTTGCGTTTCTGGACAATCTCTTTGTGTTTTGGAAGAGCAAATCCCCTTCCTGAGGGAGGGGCAAGTGGCACGTTGTAGGATCACACTGCAAACCGCCCTAATTCAAATCCTGTGCAAGTTAAGAGCAGCCGTTCTCTGGATTTCACAGAGATTGGGGTTGAACCTTGCATTTCCTTTAAGCAAGTCACTTCCTTAACTCCACTTACTTCCCCTTCAGTTCAAAGCAGAAGCATGTCTCGTCTTGGCCTATGAAGGCCATCTCGGTTAAAAGGGAAGAAGCTAATCTGTTGCAACTTTTTTTTCCTTTTCCCCCACAGCTTTTTCTTTTTAACTTCTATCCCTTTGTTCAGAGATTCCTACAGCCCCATCAGAGAGGTAAGCAGCTACCAGTAGATAATAAAGCCGGTCCATTATGTGACATGTACAGTCAGTTAGTAGAAGTGTTGCTGTAAATTAATAGGCAGTAGTAGCTTAGTAGGTAGTAGTAAGTAGGAGCAGTCCAGAGAGTTTGGATGAAGGAAGATCAAGAACAGAGGTGATCTCCCCTCTTCCCCCCAGGTTCTCCTACTGGGCCAAAGGCCTCAATTGCCAGAAATACAGGGCACTTCAAACTTCTAAGGAAGCTGTGAGTCACAGCTACTGACATTAGCAGTTGAGAAACTCCAGAAATGGAGTAGAAATGAACCTGCTGAGTTCCTAGTTCCTTGGAGTTCCTTCTGACTGGGTTAGCAAAGCTGTGACTGCCTTTCGGTGCTTTGTTTCACCAGTGTTTCAGTCTAGAACTGGAGCGTTTAAGTGTTGCTGGCAGTCTAAGGGCCTGCAGTGCCATTGGGCAGATAGCAGATGAGTTCCTGATGCTTGGAGGGAGAGAATGATACAGAAAAAGTTGTTGTACAAGATGGCCCACGAAAACGCAGATTGAAATGTCTTTGAGACTAAGAGACTGAGCGTCTTGTTGGTGTACTGCGTTTGTGGAGGTGTTTATCAGCCAGAGTAGGCTGCAGCAATTTTCTTTGACATCTTTTTCCCATTTTCTCTTCTTCCAGAAGTGACAAAGATTCTTCTGTTTGCTGCACAAGCTTCACATCAGCTAGTACCACCAGAGGTCAGGACTCCACCAAGTTTTGGTGATAGTAAAAACGGGCAGCGGGCCAGCATGGAAATATAATTGTTGAGTGCATTGATTGGCGGGGGGAGAGAAGGGTAGGGAATCTGGTCAGACTTCTTGCGTTGAACGCCGAAGCAACCCCAAAATGGTTAAAATTCAGTGGCAGAATGGTAGTTCTTTTTAATAAGACTTGGTTGGGAGAAATGTGTAATGCAAAAGTTCCTTTTTGGAGACCTTACGCTAGTGCCTGGGCATTTCAGTTACTGGCTTTCTTGGCTCCACGTCTCCATTTTGTCCTATGAGCTTTATAAGCCCCGAAAGAAAAAAAAATCCTCCAAAAAAGCCCCAAACAACCTCAGCGGTGCCTGCTCTCTCTCTACAGGGTAGCTTTTTTCTTGACATTTTGGATGGTTTGAAAAGCATATGTGAGTTTTTGCTCCTGTTGGCTGCTTTTGCAAGTTCCAAGGGGTTGTTTTGTATAAAGAAAAACAACCCTCATCCCGAATATCTGCATTTCTGGAGGAGAATTTGTGTCTTGAAAATATCTGCAGGTTATAGAGACAAGTCCTGAGCTCTACCTTTCTGTGAAAAGCGGCTCTGTTGCCTACTGTATTCTGTTATTTAACAAAATGTAAACACTTTGACATCTTTATTAAAAATGCAGTATGTGTATTTAAACTTTTTTTTTTCTTTTCAGATTATCCAGTCAGTGTTAATGACTATAGCAAACAACTTTGTCACTGACAAGAATTCTGGGGAGGTTATGACTGTGGGGTGGGTACAAAATCTCATGCAAACCGTGAAACACTCTTTGAATGTGGAAAATGTATTTCTTTTTAAACCACCTGCAGCTGATTCCTATAATTCATGCTATGCTTTCAAGAACCTGCTGGAATAAAAACAAGTTAGGGCAATTTGGGGTGAAGGGGAGGAGGCGGTGTTTTAAGTTGTTAAATGACTTTTGAATGCTCCAGAACAATGGCTGTGACCTAACTCTGTTGGGCTGCATGATGCTCTGTCTTTATTGCTTCCTTGTTTGGCTTTGTGCTTTTCTTCTGTCCGTGATACTATGTTGTTTCTATTTTGAGGGTAGCAAAACTCGAGTATATGGATTAAAATACCCTGCATTTATGTGCACTCAGTGAGTGGACAGCATCATAATGCATGACTTGGACTATGCCTGTTTAGTGGATGAAATTTCATTACTGGCCCCAAATTTAGATATTGCTGTTAATGAAATTTAGCGTGCTTTCTTTGACCAGTCAAGGGAGGTATGCTTTCATAAAACCTCTGGTATAGGCAGTGTGCAGTATGGTTAATAAATGGAGGAGAGAACTGAGCTGTCCTGGAAAAGATAACGGAACAGCTGGCAGGGGAAGGCAACTTGGAGCCATGTTTTGATTTTCAGCAGGTTTTTTTTGGTGGGGTTTCAGTCCAGAAGTGAAGTTTAGTGTACAAAGCTTACGTGTGAAGATAGTTCAAAAGGGAACTTGTGTGCACGCACAAACATCCGTTATACTTTTCTTGGCCTAATCTTGACTGAAGAACTGCTGATTGATTTTGCTTGGCATAGGCATGATGATTATTTGACTACCTTTGCTTGTCTTTCTGGACCCAGACTTCAGTGGCAGAACCCTTAGGCCATGGGAATAATGGCACTGTCAAGGCCTTACTGCGTTGCTTTTCAAGTGATCAGGGACTGGCAGTCTGCACAGGTGGAGATCAGACAAAATAATAGAATAGAAAGTGGGCCAAAGATGGAGGATTTTGGAGAACTGTGGCAGAGCATCTTCTGATGTTCTTGTCTTTTATACTTAGTTTTGTATAACTGTTCTGTAAGAGTCTTTGAATTTCTGATGATTCAGGCTATTGCTGGGCTAGTGGGAATCTCTCCCAATTGTGTTGTTGAAAAAATATTTCATTTTCAATTTTTTAGAATCAATGCGATAAAAGAAATCACTGCAAGATGTCCTTTAGCCATGACTGAAGATCTGCTCCAAGACCTTGCTCAGTACAAGACTCATAAAAATAAAAGTAAGTGTATTACGTGGATATGACTTTTACTTTTTTCTCTTTCTTATATCATCTTGTCTTCCATTACATTGTTATAGCCTTCACAATTGTAATGTAGGATTAATTTTTTTACTATGAGACTGAGAGGTGTAACTTCTAATGGTAGGTCTGTCACGTTTGTCTGCCTGTTTTGAGTGTGTATATGTAAGAGACTAAAGCAGTCAGAGGTAGTTGTGGCAGGGGAGATGGCAAAACTGAAGAAAGCAACTGCCTGCTAATGACGATTTGACCCTAAATAACAGTTGGATCCTGTGTTGGAGAAATGAGTGGGAGCTTTGATTTTGGAAAAGTCAATGAGCAGCCTGTAAATGCCTACTGTACGTAATCCTGATTTTCTTTCTCTCTCTCTCTCTCTCTTTTTTTTTTTTTTTTGGGCTGTAGATGTGATGATGTCTGCAAGAACTCTGATACACCTTTTCCGTTCGCTGAATCCAGAGATGTTGCAGAAGAAATTCAGGGTAAGTGTTTGATGCGCGCTGCATTCATCATAGACATAGGCTCACATGCTCCAAAATTATGCTCATGTAAGTAGTCTCCTTACGCTCTGGGGAATGCAATGGAATCATGCATGCATTTGAAGAAACGATGCGTTCTCCCCGTGCCTCCTCCCTGGCTGCATTTTGTTTGACGTGGCTCTGTCTTGTTTCAAGGCTTCTTCACTTCAAATTTATCAAACTCTTTGACAGAAGGATTGTGCTACAAGTTCTAGAATTCGTTCAACCTTTTTTAATAATTCAAGATCGCTTCTTACTTCATCAGAGAAAAGTTGTCTTTAAAAAAAAAAAAAAAAAAACATGGGTTTGTGGGATTGAAACTAGCATTGAAACTAGCAGCCTGCTTAACAAGTATTTTGTTTACTTACAGGGCAAGCCTACTGAGGCCTCATTGGAAGCCAGGATTCATGAATATGGAGAGCTGGATGCAAAAGATTATATTCCAGGAGCAGAAGTACTGGATGTTGACAGTCAAGAGGAAAAGGGAGGAAACCAAGAGGAAGGTTGGCCTTCTGTCTTTATTATTTCTGTTTTATGTATTATTGTTACTAAGATTGTAGTTGCACGTAAAATGTGATGTTTGTCCATTTAGTTCGGTGCTGTAACACTCTGCGTGCCCTGGGCATGTCTGTGTTTGTCTGTTAAGAAGCACTGATACAGTCCTGAAGTGAGCATGGTTCATCCAGTGAAGTCTGATACTTGCTGTATGCTGCTTAGTATGGTAGACATACTGTAAGAACTAGAAAAGGGTTATGTTGTCTCTGTGATTTATATGGGTGGGAATGCTGTACACTTTTGAAACTGCATGTTTTTGTCTCTTTGGAAAGCAAAGCTTTTGCTGCTTATTAGAAAACATGAAATTGAAGAAAATGATTTAAACTAGTAGTTAGTTACCTTAATTCTCTTCTGGTGTAAAAGCTCCACACAGTCTGGAACCCTTGCCTGAAGTGGAAAAAAGGTGGGGAGGGACTTGAAACGCAAGTCAGAAGGGTTTGCAAATCAAGGCTGAGATGCACTGGAGATAGTGCAATGGAGGTGTAATCGAGGAATACATGCACCCTGACATGCTGTTTTTCTTAATCGTTTGAATGCAGCGATTAGTAAAACAAGAATTTTCTTTGCCTTCATTTTTTGAGTTGATACTTACAACACATCAGTCACCTTGAACAGTTACGAGAAGCAATGCGTGTATGGTAGAAAACAACAAACTTACCTGCAAATTGCATTGCTTCCCTCCTTGGTTTAGATGATGGGGGATATTATGGAATATTGCTGAACACTGTGTAATAAGGATTAGTATCTGTAAACTATTGCATTTCAGAGGCTCTCCCAAGCACACTTTGTCATCTTGAGGATCTTGAACGTGAATTCTGAGTTACACTTTGCAAACATAGGATTATTGTACAGCCTGCCTCTATCATCTGTTAAACAGCTGAGATGCTCGCTTTCTGCAAGCTGCTTTGGGTGTTTTCCGTGGTTGGCTCCGTTTTGAGTGGATGAGGGGTACATAAATGCATTTCCTGTAAAGGCTCCGGCTGCCATTGTTCCAGTGTTTGTTATAAGCTTGTAATAAAGAAATGTATTAAGGAGACTGCAGTTGACAGTAATGGCAAGGTACACTAAGTGTTTTAAGCAGTCTTTCAGGTGTGTTCACTTTCAAAGATATTGCGTTGACATATGCTGTTATCACTCTAAAATGAGTGCTCGTAGCTGAATGTGGTGGAGGCAGGTGATGTGGGGGCACCAAGAAATTAAGGCTGAGATTTTTCTTTTTCTTTTTTTTGTACGGTTCTAAATCAGTGGCTGCCAGAACTATGTGCTCTGACACTCAAGACATTGCAAGCTAGACAGAAATTGGTAGCAGAAGTGGGGTTTGCAGCTGAACTTGCCAGTGGGAAAGCCTGGGAGCTACTAGTCTTTTCCTTTGTGGATATCTTTAGGAATATGCCATTCCCAAAAAGCAATCAAATGTGTGCAGTATCATGTGGCTTTTTAATGTCCTTGTGGTTCTGAGGCTTGGGGTGCTGAGATCTGCGCATGGGCTGTTTGATAAGCATGTCTCTGGGCATAAATGCAGTTATCAGGTAGGTAGTGAAAGGCAGTGAGAGCCTGGGACCTAATCTTTAAATTACATGGAACTCAGGCAGTTGAACTGAATCTGTACTATTTTGTGTGTGTGCTTTTTTTTCCCCCCAAACAGATGGATGGGAAAGTGCTAGTTTAAGTGAGGAGGAAGATGATGAAGATGGGGAATGGATTGATGTGCACCACTCCTCAGATGAAGAGCAGCAAGAAGTAGTGAGTTTTAAGCGTCTCCTACCCCAAATATCAATGTGATTTGTTAGTAGCCGACCTGATTTTCTTGCTCTGTACCTTCATGTGGCTGCTTACAACTGTGCAGAGCTGCACAGTAATTTTACCAGAGTCAATGAGGCATATTTTTGTACATGTACTAAAGGATGCATGTTGTAGAGAGGGACAGGGAATTGTGTCCCAATGCTACATTCCTTCAAAGCTGTAACATTTACATACTGAGTGCTTTCTTTCACTCTGAAATATTACAAGCCGATATATGCCTTTCCTCTGATACTGCACGTTGGATATAAGAATATTGGGAGTCCTAACAACCGACCACAGATTTTACCAGTAATATTCCCCCTTGTATAGGTATATGGGAAGCAAGGGTCATGGATTATGGCACAGAAATGGTTTTGTGAAACTCTGGATGATTCTTCTTTTGTACTTGTTGCAAAAGGCAGAGAAGATCAAAAGCATGCCCTTAGAGGAACGAAAAGCCAAAGCAGCAGCGGTCAGCACAAGTAGGCTGCTAACTCAAGAAGACTTCCACAAAATACGCCTTGCCCAGCTCTCTAAAGAGCTCACTTCTGCACCAGGAAAAGCTGCGAAGAGGAAAAACTTTGAAATAGATGATGAAGAGGAGAGCAGGTAGGATATGAAATATGGATCAGTACTTTTTTTTCCTCTACAATCTGGTGGTGTGATTTATTTATTTAATTGCAGCAGGGTACAGAACTCTCCTGTTATATCAGGATACTCTGGTGGCAGGTGGCATACAGATGCAGGGCCTACCATGGACCCTGGCCCCTAGAATTTGTTTATACTTGAGAGAAAAGACAAGAGGGAGAGGCAAGAGGGGCGGATGAAAACCGTGAGACAGTTCAGCTTGTTCAGACTGATAGGCATGTTTTTAGTAGTAGTTGCATGTTTGTATCTCCAAAGTTTTTTAGATGGTGTGCTTAAAGGACTTAAAAAAACAGTAATGAAAGAGTTGTCCCAAGCACGAGGATTAGCCTGACAGAAAGAACAAAAAGTACTTTTGTGAATGTTTATAGAAAGACAGTGGATCAGGAGGGCATTATGTTTTTCTTGCCAGATGGTGCTTTGTGTGTGATGGCCTTTTGTTGGATTTCTGTTTGTGTGTAGGGGAGAGTTGCTCTCACTCAGAGATATTGAACATCTGCATAAGAAGCCTAAATCGGACAAGGAGACCAGACTGGCAACTGCAATGGTGAGGAACTTTGCCATTTCGTATCCCCTATCTTTTTACAGTTTCAAAAGGGGTTGTGGTTTTCTCTGCAAAATGAGGAGGTGGGGTTGAGTCGGTAAGACAGAAGCCTAGCTGCCATTTATGCTTTGAGATAAATTTGTATACTATTTTTGCTGTTGTGCTTTGGCCAAACCAGGTAAATACCCTCTTTCTCGTCCCAAGTAGTGATGGGAATATAAACACGCAGACACCTGTTTTTACCCTTGCTTAATAAATACAGCCAGCAAGGGGGAATGTATATAACAGAGAGAGAGTCATACTGAATCTGGAATTGTAGTTTCTGGCATAGAACCTGTCACCTTGAGTCAATGTTAATTGTGGGAAAAGGAAAATGACCCCATGTTATTAAAATATGTTTTCTATTCTAGGCCGGAAAAACAGATAGAAAAGAATTTGTGAAAAAGAAAACTAAAATGAACCCCTTTGCCAGCTCTACCAACAAAGAAAAGAAAAAGCAGAAGAACTTCATGATGATGAGATATAGCCATAATGTCCGGACGAAAAACAAGCGTTCTTTCAGGGAAAAGCAGGTAATGTTCAACGTTGAGAATGGACTGGGTAGTCCGAGCAGTAAACTTAATGGTCCGATGAGGTATTGTCTATTCTATGCCCTAAGCCTTTGGTATATAATTGGATGGCTGCATTGCTGGAAGGCACTGTGGGCTAGATTCCTTCTCTTGAATCCTGCCCAGATGGAGTATATCAGAGATTGTACAGGTGGAGAAGAAGGCTTTTGTTAGTATCTTTATAGCATGAGTTACTCTTTAATATGCATGAAGGACCAAGCTCTGGTGCAAAGTCATGCCTAGGCAAGGAAGGCAATGATAACATGGTTTGGTTTCCTCTGTAGAAGCAGGAGCAGATCATAGTAGAACCTTGATGATAACTGTGTAATGAAAGAAACATTTCCCCGACGTGTTAGAGTTGTCTTTCAGGACAGGCTATTAGTTTGTGTGCGTGTTTCTTCCACTCTCCATATTCTTTCTTTGTCCTTTCTCGAATTACTGTCATATTATGGGCTCAGTTATCCTGGCCTGAGGTCATTCAACAGATCCAAGAACATTTTTTCAGACATATTTGGAACTGATTAGAAAAATCACTTTTTCGGTTTCGCCAGCCATCATTGTTTAAAAATATTTAAAACATTCACTGCACCAGTTGGTAATTTATTTTAAGCTGTCCCTTCTTTCTCTCCACTGCAATAGTTCTCCTCCCACTGCTACAACAGAAATATGAACATAGCTGCCACGACCTTTTCACTGCTGAGATCAGCAACTGGTGCAGGTTTCAAAATAGCCCTTGTGGAAGGATGTACAGGTGAAACACACATCTGTTCTGTAGTCTATTGCGTGGTCCTACAGGCAGCTGTGGTAGCAGAGCTGAAGAGATGCCTAAGAGGGCAAGGCAAGAACTCTGGGGGATGACTTTGTTCCAGAAGGTGTTGGGCTGGGGGCCCACACAGTGCCCTCAGGGACCTGCAGCTGATTTTGGTGAGCACAGAGCGTAGACAGCTCTCCTCGCACCCATAATGCAGCTCAGCTGAGGAAAATGCCTAAACTGAAGGGGCTGTTAGTAGAGCAGAAGCCTAGGCATATTGTCTTGCCCTGATGCGTTTCACCTTGGCAGGTATAGCTGTGTTAACAACAAAAGCCTGCCTTAAAATCCTTTTAACTAACCTGGCAGATGGCCGACGTAGAGTGTTACAGAGCATTATAAAATTGAATGCTCTTGAACGTGTTCCAGGAAAAACTTAAGGGTAATCCAGTTACGTAGGCTGCTTATTTTTGTTTGTGTTTTTAATTTTTGTGTTTTCTTGGCAGATTCTGTCTTTTGCTAGAGCACATTTAGTTTCTTCTTTTACAAACCCTCCTTTGTCTTCATAAGTTGTTTGCAGGATCGTATCAATAGGATGAGGTATATTTGTTAGCCTTTTGTTGCCCAAGGGCAGCCAGACTGAAAAAAAAATTTCTGTATAGACTCAACCAAGAGCATGTCTTAGGTGTTTCTGGTTGCATAGGAAGACTTGGCCTAATATCCTGAGCAGTCTTTTATTTGCTACTTTTTATTCTCCCTCTCCCCAAGTAAAACTGACTGTATTAATCCTGGTCTCAAAACACAATCAAAATGTAGCAAACCAACAACCCAGCTACTGTTAAGAAACTGCTACTAAGTCTCCATCCTTTTACTGAGAGTTTAGGTGTGCTTTGAGCCAGAGAGATTTGGAGTAGCCAGCCAGTAGCTGCTGGTGTTCAGTGCAGTTAGGGGTTTTTTGAGGTGGTTTTATCCATCAGATAAAAACAGCCTCTGCTGTGGTGCCATTAATCACTCTTTCCCAGATTTCAAACAAAAATTCTTTAAACTAGGCTCAGTGTTACTAAAAAGTCATTTTGAATTGTTTCAGTCTTATTTTCGATTAATGTTTGGAGTTTAAACATGACAGATAAATGTCCAAAGAAGAATTTTTTTATATTCCCTCTCTTTAAAGTTAAAACTGTTCAGGCTGTCTTTCACCTAGGCTGCAGAATCATGATTTGGAAATGCTTCTTAAGAGTGGGTTGGAATACGGTAGTTGTCTGATACTGCATTCTATCACCTGTTTTAGTGGTAGAATAAAATGGAGCGCAGTCTATAGTCCAGAGATACGTCCCCCTACCAGTTTGTCTGAACTACACAGCAAAGTCTCTTTGAAGTGACATAGCACTTGTAAAAACTATAACATCCCTTCCTTGCCCAGTTTAAAAGAAGCTCTGTAATACTCTTTCAAAAAATGCCTGTTAATCCTTCTTAGCTCTCTCAGATGAACTGATGTGTTTAGGGTTTTTTTCTGATCCCTTCTAATGGAATATAATGAGTCAGTGGATGAACAGTTTGTTACTGTATTTACTGCTCCCAGTTTTCGCTGAGCAGTTATTAGCGCTTGTCTCTGAGGCTGAACAAATTACTTCAAGAATTTTACATAACACTGCGTGTACTCATTAAAAATAGCATGAATAATGAAATTTTAGTTAAGTAAATTTTTCTGAATAAGTTCTGCCCTAAGTTCTTAAATTTACAGCTAGAAATGTTGCTGTAATCATGTTTTCTGTGGAAATTTGTGGAAATGAAATTCCAGTTGCATCCTGCTATTTTACTACTTTTCAGCTTCTTGCACCAGGTTTAGTTTGTCTGCAGTTCGTTCACAGCCTTGTTTCAGGTTGTGTGTGGTTTTTGTGTGTGTGTGTGTGTGTGTGTGTGTGGTTTTTTTTTTTTTTAATTGGGTACTAGTAGCTATCAAACTGCTGCAATAAAAAGCTGAGCGTGGCCAGTTCTTGTCCATCATCTGCAGCCTACACTGTACTCAGCAGTGTTACAGCTACACTGTTACTGGTACCTGAGTCAGCTGGTATTAAAGCTAGTTCATGTTCATTTTTCATCTTGGAGTCCCCTCCTTACCTGCAGTATATAAGTGCTTTGGTAGATACATCGGTATCTCAGCACAGATGATGTAAGCTGTTAGCCCGAACAGGAGCTTTCTCTTAGGATGTTGGTCTACTTAATGAATATTCTATGCATAGTTTTATTTGATGTGTAAATTTAAATTCTTGTGTGGTGATTTTTATCTACAGACATGTCTGTTGCCAAAAACAGCATATTGAAGAGGCTTCTCAATTTGGTAGCGTTATAGTCTCGTCATTTAATTTGATATTTAAAACAGAGTTTGAAATACCTGAATATTCCACTGTTGTTTCATGTTCCAGCTCGCTCTTCGAGATGCACTTCTGAAAAAGAGAAAACGGCTGCTGAAATAACGAACAGTAAAGGAGAGGAATATTTTATTACCCTTGAAGAAATAACCGCAGAAATCTTAGCCCTCTCCTTCCCCACCCCCCACAAAGAAAAAGGTAGTGAAATGTCTTGTGGGTTCATGTCTCTCCTATTCAGAATTATAAAGCAACGTTGCCTGGTGGTTGGACGTTGCATGTACAGGACAGACCGAAGAGGCCTTAATCCTTACAAGATTTTGATTCTGAAAGCTTTCTGGGAAACAAGGCAGTTATCTCTAATTGAATATAACTTATTTCCAGCTGTTTTTTTTGTATGTGTAAGTATTAATTAAAATATACAACCTTACTGTAAACATATTTAACTTGAAGCAGTTGATGGAAGGAAATTATTTCCTGGAAGGAAATTTAATCTTAAATAAAAATAAATGGAAGAGCATTTGTTTTCTTAGAAAGCTGGCTTAATAATTATATCCTACGCTAGAATTCACTTAGGTATCTGCTTGTTGTATTGAATACCAAATGAGACATGAATTTTTGCAGGTTGGTTTTATCTTGGCATGCCCTTTTGCTCGCAGGGTCTGAACAGGGCCTGTTTCCTCAATTTTGGTATGAGGATGTTTATATTTGGGAAAAAGTCATTTTTATTCTTACTATTTGTCTTCTCTTGTGTTATGTTTGTTTCCACATCTTGCTTCCTAGAGCAAAAAGCTTATTAAGGCTTCAAGGGAAATAGAAAACAAACCCCGTACAAATGAACTTCCTCCAAACCAGTGGCTGCAATATGAAAATTAATGCTGAGGGAAAGGCAGGGATGGTTGGATGGTGACAGTAGCCAAACAGCCCCGTGGAGGGTATGTAACTGGTGAGCTGAAGAGGTGGAGGGACACAAAGGAGTAGGAGCTATTGGGGCATGTGGAAGGGATGTGAGGCAGGGAGTTGAAGAGACCACAAGTATAGAGGGAGCAGTACAGGAATACAAGACCTGTTTGTAGGAAATCCAGCTCCATTGTTTGCTCTGTTCCCTGTACAGCTGTGCTATTTTCCCTCAATTCTGTGGGTGTATTGAAAATGAAATAGATCTCGATTGAAAGGGAGGAAGCTTCCCCCCCCCCCCCTTCTCTTGTTGAGTTTAGCAGCACCTGGCCTTCTGTTCTTCTCCCTTCTCCCTGTCGTTTTGCAGCGCCGCCGTGGGCCAGGCATGCTCAGAGCTGTGGCCCGTTTCTCTCAGGTGGGTGGCCATCTCCTCTCCTCCACCTTTAAAAAGGAGAGGGACAGACAGGATTGGGGAAAAGGCAGGAGAGAGACTAATCCTTCGCCTAACCCCCCCCCCCCCACACACACACACTTTTTTAAAATTATCCTCTTCCTATGATTTCCAACCTTCTGTAGCATCTTGACGACCGTACACAGAAAGGGAGCCGGTGTCGATGGGGAAGGGAGGGGAGGGTGGCGGCGGAGGCTGCCCAGTATAGGTGCATGACTGCGGGGAGGGCGACTGATGAGGAAGGGGGCAGCTGCCACCCCGGTGGGGGATGCGCAGCTGAGGTGGGGGTGAACCGTAAGCGCAGCGGCCCCGGCGCCGGGGAGGTGGCGTTTTTCTCCGCCAGCAGGCGCGAGGGCGGCCGTTGGGGTCCCTGAGGCGGGCGGGCGGGCAGGCGCGCGAGGGCGGCCGTTGGGGTCCCTGAGGTGGGCGCGCGAGGGCAGCCGTTGGGGGCGGGGGGGGGGGGGGGCGCGGTCGGTCGCGCACGCGCGCGCGGGCGACCGTTACAGCCCGCGGCCCCCGGGCGGTCGGTCGCGCGCACGCGCGCGCGCACGAGGGCGGCCATTACAGCCCCTGGGCGCGCGAGGGCGGCCGGCCGTTACGGCGCGCGGCGCTCCGCCGCCCTGAGGGAGCGGGCCCGCCGCCAGGCCTTGGCCCTGCCCCCTGAACCGGCTCTCTGGGGCCGCGGGCGGGCGTGGCCGCTGTCGCTCCGAGCCGCCCCGCTCCGCGGAGGGCTCGGGCCGCTCTGCCGGCCGGCGACAGTGTCAGGCGCCATGGGGTGGAGAGCGGCGTGGGGGTCCCCGCTGTGGGGGTTGCTGGCGGTGCTGTGCGGGGCGGCGGCGGCGGTGGGTCCCGCGGTGCCGCCGCTGCAGTGCAACGTGAGCCTGGACAGCCCCGCAGAGGAGCGGTGGCTGCCGGTGCTGCGGCACTTCGAGCCCGCTTTCCTGCGCGCCGCCGTCGCCCGGGTCATCGAGTGAGTGTGAGGCGGCGGCGGGGCCTGGCAGCCCCATCTTCGGGGCCGGGGCAGTCCGGGGGTGCGGGCGAAAGAGCCGCCGCTGGGGCGAAACGCGTGACCTTCCGTGGGGGGCAGCGAAGTGTCTGTCAGCCAGCCCTTTTCCCCTGTAGAATGAGAAAAAGGGTGGCCCCGGGTCCCTGCCACCCTTCCCACAGCTACTGCCGGGAGTGGGACTGGGCCAGGGCCCCTCTGCTCCCCCTCAGCCCCAGCAGTGAGGCTGGAAGGAAGAGGGGGAGGTGATGCTGCACAGGTGCTGTATTTGTCTTCGTTCTTCAAAAATCCAGTTTTTATGAGTGTTAACCTAGGGAAAGCCTAGTGCTACTGCATTATGTGTACACTTAGGAATCCATCAGAGGATGGCCTGAAGAGATTCATGGTAGAGACTGAAAGTTTATGAGTTTGCTCTGCAGGCACGAAGCCCGTGCTCAGTGTTAGCCTCTGAGGTTGTGCGGACTTCTCTGGGGATGTGCAGAAGCCAGCAGGATTTGAGGAAGGATGGGATGCAGGGATGTCTGATTTAGCATGGGAGAGGGTTCCAATAAACGATTAGTGCCAAACAGCGTAGGCTAATTAGAGTAGTAGTAGGTTCAACAAATATCTAATTTCTGAGCATAAGTTGCAAACCTCTCTGTCTCGTTCTCAGGTAATAATTAGCTAACGGCTTGAGTGTGTTTTGCAGTGAAACTGTACCGAAATGGGTCCATGAAGTTATTCGGCCGATAGCAGCAGAACTGGAGTTCTTTATGCCCCAGCCCTTTGCAGGAGAAATTCTGGGAATGTGCAAAGCGCTGGGAATAAGTCTGGGAGATGGAGTTCTGCTTAACTTTGCTTATGAGTCCACAGCGTAAGTATCTGATACTGATAGAATCTGATAGAAGCAACATAGAGATTGCTTCTAGTTCGTTTAAGGCATATGCTTGAAGACACATGGGAGATTAATTGCATAGGTCATTCTCTTCTGATTTTATATATTCAACCGGAAAGTTTTATTCTCTCCTTAGGCAGTTTGTGTGCTGAATTGAAGAAGGCACGTTGCAGAGCAGTATTTTTATTTATTAGTAATGGTAGCACGCAACCATTGTGTTTGTGTGTTCATCTACGTGTATAAAAATGTAAAAGTATGAACATCACTTTTGCTAGTAAGGAAGGACCATCCATTCAAACTTTTTTAGTTTGTTACTCTTTCAAGATAAATCTCATGTATTCCTTTGTCATTTAAGTTGTTGGATTTCACCAAAAGGGAAACTGGAAGAATTAGCTGTGCCTTAAAAAAACATAACACAATAATTTACTTAGGCTGTTAATTACAGTTAAACCATTTAGCTAGGATCAACAAAGTTGCTTCCAAAACATTGTCTGGATGGACTGTCACAATGGCTATATAATGTAATTTTTTTGATTTTTCACAATGCAAAAGGGAGGTAGTTACCTTTATGAAAGCAAGCAAAACTTCAGTGGAAAAAGTACTCGCTTTCAGTTTCAGTTCCTGCACTAGAAGTACGTGCAGGAGGATAATAAGAAGCGCTCTAAGTTGTCTATGAGGGTCATGAAAAATAGTTCTCCATCTTTGCTTTGATAAAAAATAGGTGCATACAGGCACTTCTTCACATTTTTATTATTACTTTTCCTAATCTGTGATATTCAGTTAATCCTTTTAATGAAATGATTTTACTGTTTATACCTGATAAGATAGTCATTTAAATGCTAGCTCTTTTAGTTTTTCATGGAGGGCGCTCACCATCATGAGCCGCAGTAAAGCTGATGAAAGTTTAAGATTCTCAGCACTAACAATTCTAAAGGAAAAACAGCAACCAGGAAAAAACTACTTGTCTGCATCTACAGCTCTGAAAGGCAGTGCTTTGCATCACTGGTTTGACAAACTTATCATTCCAGAGAACAAAAGTTTTGAATTTCCTACTCATTAAATATGCTTAATTAGAAGAAAGAAAACAAAAAAAAAAGAAGTTTCCACAAAACTGAAACTCTTAATGTTCAAAAAGTAATTTCAGCGCATGTCCTGTTCTGGAGGTAAGGGCTGGCTATTGTTGAAAAGGCTAATGTGAAAATCAGCTGGTGTTTTCAATTTAAGAGGATTTTGTTTGAACTTTTAATCTAATTGTGATTAAACATATAAACAGGATCCAAATTAAAATGAAATGGTCTAGCAAAATGAAACTTAAAAAGTTTCAGCCTGATGCTTTGTGGACGTTTTTAGGTGTCACGTTTTCATCTTGATTTTGAAAAGGTAAGTTCTGAAATGATTAAATATTTTCCAAGTAGAAATGGTGCTACCTACCTGGTTTGTAATATCTGACATGATGCAGATAGTAGTAGGGATTTTGACTTTCTGAGCCGAGTGGGACCTGATAAGTTAAGTATTGTGCAATTTTGGATGTTAAGAGTTCTCTGGAGAAAGGGCTCTCACGTGGATATCATGCATGAGTTACGCAGAACATTGTAGTGTTATCTAGTTATGTAGAACTTGAGTCAAATCTATCTGTGCCATCTTTTTTTTTTTTTTTTAATTAGAAGTGAAAGTTCTTAAGAAATTCTGTCAAGAAGTACAGGAAGAGACTATTGTCTCAGGTCAGGAACTGCAAGTATTAGTGATGTAACGTGAACTCCTATTTGTATGCTTATGTTAGTAAAATACTTTGCAAAAAATAGATATTCAGTTACTGCTCCTGAAATGTTATGCTAGTCTGACTAGACTATAACATGGGAAAGTGTCACCTTAGTTTTTCTTAAATCATTCTTTCTGCTTTTTGTTTTGAAGGTTCTGTACCAGTATTGTTGCTCAGGATGATAAAGGAAACATTTACCATGGTCGGAACCTGGATTATGATTTTGTAGATATATTAAGCAAGATTACAATTGATGTGCAATTTATAAAAAGTGGGCAGGTATGGTCTGTGGTTGACATGACTGGGTGGTAATCTCTGGAAGAATGGTATACAGCTGTACAACGGTGTAGAGAACAGAATTTAGCGTAAGAATACCAACTTACTGAGTTATCAGAATACTGCAGTGCATCTCTCTCATCTCAGGCGTGAGATGAATGTTGGGTTATTTTGCTTTCTGAGCATCCAGTTAGTGATGAAAAATAGGAACAGATAGAACAGCATAAATAATCTAGCATCTCAAGATTGTTATTTAGAAGGAAACATCGGAAGAAGAAAATATCAAGACATTTAACAACCAGAAGAAATACTAGAGAACATAGAGAAGAGATCAGTTTTGGTAGGGAGAGAGATCCCAAAGCCTTTTTCAGATGTTAATTTTCATGGTTAATGTGTTTGGTTTAGATGCTGAAAATCACCAAAAATGAAGCAGTTGTTAATGCAGTCCTCTTCAATATAGTTTTTCTTAATATTCATTACTCATTTTAGCAATGGAGAATTCATTGTTTCTTTCTTAACCAGCTGCTACAAAAATGTTCCAGGTATCCAAATTCCAAATTAAATGTGGTGAATTTTGGTCCGTAGGGTGTTTTTATAATTTATTTGGTGAGGTTTTGTATATCTGGAGGCAAAGTATTCGTGGTGACTTCTAAAATGATGTATGAAATTCACAGAAAAAATACAGGATGCTGTTTCAGAATGTTGCTTGTGTTTCTCTGTTCCAGAATGCTAAAATACTGTGTTTTCTGATTTCAGATAGCGTATCAAGGCACCACGTTTCTTGGTTATGTAGGCTTATGGACTGGACAAAGCCCGTACAAGTTCACGATCTCTGGTGATGAACGAGGTAAAAATAAATCCATCTTCCACACTTGACATCATGTCACTTGAATGTTGCCTCTTCCAATGCTGTTGCCTCATTCTCCCAGAGGGAAAATGCTGTATGGATGCCAGGAAGGAGCTGAAATTCAGACAGCTTCTCTGGCCCTCAGGGAGTAAAGGCGCATGTAATGCTGCTTTTTGGCTGCTGTGTAGAAGACAGGTATTTGTCAGCACAGTGTCATTTGAGCTTGAAAAATTTCAAGGGAGACTGAGAACCTTGGGGAAATCGGGAAGAGACAGATTCATGTGATCTTTTCAAGAGACACAACTGCAGAAGGCAGAGCAGGGGCAGAGAGAAAAAAGTTGCACTGTCCTGCATAGTAATTAAACAGCTGCTTCCCGAGGCGCTCTCTGCCTTTCTGTGTTCCATTTTTATCTGTCCCCATAAGGCAACTTGAGAGGGTGGGAAGAGAAGCAAGCAGAAGGCTGAAAGATCTAGGGGGAATGCAGTGGGGCTTGAGAGAATGCCTGCAGATACTGGAAAGGCAGTTGAGGAAAGATTAGGGAGCAGAGGAAAGATGAGAAGTGTCACTGCTGAGAACTAACGCTTGATGATAATAGAAGGGCTTAAAGTCAGGAAGGCAGAGGAAGGGTCACTGCCATATCCTTCAGCGCTTGAGTTTCATAAGCATTGATAGACATGTCCAAATCAGCTTGGGTCATCACCCCCCTTCCCCTGTTCCCGCCCCACCCCCTTTTTTTTTTTTTTTTTTTTTTGAAGAAGCAGTCATTTTATGCTGTTCTTTGCAGGCTGTTTGTATGAACCAGGAATGATCTAGTCTGAGTTAGAAGCCGCATCTAAAATAAATGTTTATTTTTCAATAGGGGCAAGCAAATTTTCTTTTTTAATGTAGACAATCTTTTGTTTTCAGAATTCTTTGTAGATGTTGTATGATCAGTATCCAATCTATATATATACAAATTAACTGTCCCTAGGAGTAGGGATTCTGGTATGGAGCACATATACCTCTTGATTCCTGTTTTCTTTGTTGATATTACCTTACTGCATTCTCTAGAGTCTTATCGCGGTTTATACACTTTTTTTTTAAACATTTTATTTCTGATGCTAGTGTAGTAGTTTAATCCAAAGCTGGACTGTTATGGGCTAATACTGAGAGATACTAACTGCCTTTAATTCATGCGAAAATAGAAATTGGGTCTTAGGCGTACTGAGTTTTTGTAAAGGGCTTGATTCAGAAAATCGTGCAGACCAAGATTCTCTGTCTGTGAATGGATATATCCAGGGGACAAAGGTGGTGCTGTCCTGTTCTCCCTACCATTCCTCAGCAGTGTGCTTCAAACCTCAGTATAAGGTCATTTGAGACAGCACTGAGATGGTGTAGTTCATGCACAGACCCATTCTGTGCACCTGACCCTGCAACAGGAATGAAGGACTGCAAAGCTTTGTGTGAAATGGGCTCCTCTTGTCCCTCACAAACTGATGTGCCATCATCCCACCTGTATGCTTTGACCTTTGTTACTTTTAAATTATAGATAAAAGTCATTCACTCAACGTATGTGGCGCTTTGTAAAAGAGTTGATGCTGCCTGCTTGCTTTTTTATGTATCCCTGTACAGTTGAGCTAAAACTGAGGGAAGTGAAAGTATGATTTATTGCTGGAGAGGAGGATGACTCTAAATTAGGATGAAGGTCTCTCAAGTGACAGAACATGGTTTTTTTTATGCTGACTTTTTCTATTTTCTTTGGCATATGATTAATTATAAACTTGACCTTCATATTTCCGATGTTCTTAGTTTTCCTAATTTTCTCCAGAAACACTCAGTTGTTATCACTGCCTTTTTTGTGGCTATTTTAAGATTTTTGCGCAATCCTGTTGTAAAATTTCAATAAGATAAATTATGAGGTAATTTATGCTAATGTTTGAGCTGACAGCGGTTGTTTATTATATAATCAGTAGAGCTGCAGTCCTCTTGACAGTATGCTTTAGGAAATACTACTCCCTGTTACGTTAGCCTTTGACTTTTCATTGCTCAGCATTCGGCTATGAATAAAAATTGTTTCTAAATTGAGAAGCTAGAAGATCATCTTGAGAAGCTGGCAGATCATAAATACCAAAAGGGATGCGATAGTTTTTGATTGAAATTGCTAGCACTAACTTGTTCTGAGAGACATCGTGTGTATTCTGTTACGTGCTGAATATGCTTTCCACTTACATTACAGTTGGTTTCAGGTCCTCTGCGTCTCATTCACGTTGTGGTTCCTGCAGTGGTTTCCTTGAGGTCTTTTGTTCTAAGTTAAGTAGAGAGCAGAGGATCCATATTCTGTTTACTGCAGTCCTTTTAAGCAGTTTGCTCTCTCTGCAGCTCCATGTGAGTTCTTAAAACTAAAATCGCTAAAGCTGATGGTGAAATCATTATAGGTATCTGCCTGGAAATTGAGATTCCTGAAGTACTGAGGGTGGTCTTGAAAGAGATCTCTGACTTGAGAGCGTATTTTGTGATGGAAAGCTTTCAGATTGGTTGAGTTTGTTGCTCTAGCTCTCTTGAATCCAGCACCATATCCAAACTGTTCTATCATCTTTTTTTTTTTTTTTTTAATTTTATCTTCTCACCTCCCTATCATTTTACTGTGCCAACTTATGGTAACTTTCAGAATAGACTGAAAATCTACAATCCCAATCGCTTACGTCATTACGGATCCTGGGATGTGTTCTAAAAAGCAGGGGTGTTAATCCAGCTGTCCCTGGCTGAACTTCACTTGGGATTATGTAGTCTATTTATATTTCGCCTGTAGTTTCAGGTAGAAGTTGTGCTCATCAGCTCATTTCCTGAAATGCTGTCATTTCATGTTGATATGTAGCTACCCTGTTTCACTGAGGACTTAGCTTTCTGTGGTACTTCAGTCACATACCTAACGATTTAGAAAACTGCAAAATTGTATGGCTGCGCATTTGAAAGATGAATTTTCTAAAGTGAAGGCCTTTCAGGATATGTTAGCCTGGTTATGCAGCATGTGCTGCAGTTTTATATATAGCTATCGGTGAAGTAATATATAGTAACAGAAAAGGAGCATTCCCAGCATTCAGTGTTCTGAGCAGTGTTGATAAACCCAGGATGGCACCAGAGGTGCCTATTACTTTGAAGTGGCATGTACTTTGCCAGTTTGGTGTAAGCTGCGTAACTTTGATGATATGATGATAATGGTGTAGCAAGAGAATTTATTGCACTGCTTTTTTGTAACGCCGTGGAGGGAAAGAGTACAGAGCTAGACATGTAAAAGAAAGGAAGACAGAAAGTCTTCACAGAGTGTAAGTAACATGCATGTCTAATGATTTTTTTTTTCTCCAAGAGGGTGGTAGATGGTGGGAAAATGCAATAGCTGCTTTTCTGAATCGAAATTACCCAGTCAGCTGGCTTGTCCGAGACGTAAGTGCACTATGTTCTCAGGTTTCACAGTCATGTCATTTGAACTTAAGAACTCTAACAAATTTGATGTTCCAACTGCTATTTATACAGAAAATGTAATAGATTCATAAATAAATGCATGTTTCAAGGGGATTAGGTCTTGATCCTAAGTCGTCAGCGATATGTATGATAGAGGCAATTCTTGTCTTTTGAGGGGCTAACTCTTCCCAAATTTTTGGCACTTCCCGAAAGTGCCGAAAAATCTTCGACAGCTGTGCAAAAGCTTCCATCCCAAGGAATATTTCAGCTGGGGGGGAGGGATACAATAATGTGACAGATAGAGCAGTTGCTCTCTTAGATGATGACCCAGTAGTTATTTTACACTACGTTTGATATGTTATCAGTTAACTCTGTATTCTCAATATGTTGAGAGGCACTCCTTAGACTGGTGTTTTGTATAACACATTTTATGAACAGTGTGTTAGGGTGTCACTAGGATAAAACAGGTCCGCTGCTTCTCAGAATTCTCAGTTATAACAAACATGAATGATTTGGTTTGTAGGTAACGTAAACTTCCTGCAGAAATGGAATGTCTGCTGGAGACCTAATTGTTCATATTTTTTGAGTTTGAGGTGTGACTTGAGGCTGTGACTCAAAAGTACTAGCTACAGTGCTGCTGTCAGAAATAATTAATTGTTCTCCAAGGCTTTCCTTGTCTGTCTGTCTTAACAGTTTTGTTGGCCTGAGAACAGTAGCTTTGTTGGCCCAGATAGAGCTATTCGTATATGTATATGCATGTATTTTTTGTTTTCTTTGAGTATTTTCTAAGCTGGGGTTATTGAGTTCAGTTACTAGTCGTATTCATTTCACGTTCATATGCTAAAGCTGTGTTGGAAAGTTATATTCAGAAAAATATTTTCAAATAACACTTGGCAGTCAATTATAATTTACAGAAAAGCTGGGACTGTTGGTCTGTTTAGGTTGTCTCAGTACTTGCTTTTGCCCTTGAGTGTGCTGTGTGATTTTTGTTTCATTCTGGCCTTCTTTTTGCACTAGACCTTGAGCAGAGCAGAGGACTTTCAGTCTGCTGTTCTCAGACTAGCTGGCGTTCCCATCATTGCTGAAGTGTACTATATTGTAGGAGGCGTATCGCCCAAAGAAGGCATGGTCATAACAAGGAACAGAAGAGAGCCAGTAGACCTCTGGCCTCTCGATCCTTTAGGTGGAGCGTAAGTAGAAAAAAAAGTGTTATTTTGTCTTTCGTACTCCTTTCTGAGTGATAGGCAGGCATAATAAGAGTGCTTTCTTTAGAGACTCAGGCTCGTCTCTTACTACCGCTTATAGGACAAGCTTAAATGATACCCTCTGAAAGGAACACTAGTCTCTCCTTCCTAGAAAAAGAATGAAACTACCTTGTCAGGTTGGGGCAGTCCAAAAGGACGAGAGTGGAAAAAATACGTGTAGATGTTTGCTTTTTAGCCAAGTTCCAAAAGAAACAAGACTTAAAAGTTTCCTCCTGTCTGTCTGTCAAGTTGTGCACCAGTAATTTCAACACTTATAGGTTAGTTTTGACCAAATGCAATAGAAAGTTTGAAATTTCAGAAAGAATTCTTCCTGTGACTCATGTGAAATCAGCAGCTTAATACATGAGGGAGACCTTAAATAGTTGCCCTGCTATGAGAAACAGTACTTAATTACTCCAGTCTACCGCTAAACATTTGCTTGGCAGCAGCCAGGTGGCTTGCTGGCTCTGTTTGCTCCAGACTGACCCCTGCAGGCTGCATTGTACACATACTGATAATGTTTTCTCTGGTCATCTCTCAAAGGTCTGATTTTGCTTTTATTGCAGTCAGTAGTAGTTTTGTCCCTGCCACCAGCAAGAGTCACCAGCAAGAGCTGAGAAGTCATTTCATTTGTGTTTGGTAGCTTAAAAAGGGTGCCATGCGTATCCATTGGGCTCGTGAGAGACGTAGGAAAGAGGCTTTTGAGGGAGCTTCCCCCCCCGTCCCCCCCCACTTTGGCAGTACAGAAATACTGGCTTTTGGCCTTTATTAATTACCTGCTGACACATCTTTTGCTTTTATGTTTGTGTATTATGGTATAGGTGGTTTCGTGTGGAGACAAACTATGACCATTGGACTACCCCTCCTCCTTTTGATGATCGAAGGTAAATTTAGTTTGGAGCTGCGCAGTGAGATGGCATTTTCATTCTTAAAAAGCACAGACACTTGGGTATATTCTTCTCTAAGCCAGGTGTAGGCTTGTTGAGCAGGCAGCTAATTCAGTTTCTGTAATGCGTCTCAAAAGGGAGCTAAGGAGTGCCAGGGGAAAATCTGTGTGACAGTGCATGGGATGCAAGGTGAAAAATCACAGGGGTATAGCATTTACCAACAATTTCCAGAATTTGTTAAAAAACATGGGATTTAGATTTCACAGGGAGAAAGTATTTGATGGCATTATTAAGAGATTCACAGACATCATGCCATCATTAGGCTGTATAGTATGCAAAAAGTTGTTGGCAGTTTCCTGGCTGTTCTGTGCTCATGGTGTAGTGATATAGTAGCTTTGGCAATAAGAGACTAGATTCAGTCACACAGCACTCTAGATTATTTTAGACCAAAATAAGCATTCCAATGTGAAGGCATTTTGTGAGAGATTTTTCACATTCAAGCTCTGTAGCTTTTTGAAACAGTGAAGTGTGTTTAATACTGCATTCTTTTCCTTCAGAACTCCAGCCATCAAAGCTCTCAATGCCACTGGACAGCAGAATATTAATTTTGATACACTGTTTCAGGTATGTCTTTTAAATTCAACATTTTGACGTGTCAGCTTTGACTTAGAATTCTCTTTCAAAGCAGAAGTGCAGTTACGTTTTTGGCAGGGATCTAAAAGCTGTACAAGTAAGGCGTAAAGAAAAAGGTGTATTGCAGGGCCATCTCTGGAGAGTTTAAGACATAAGTTTGTGCATCAACAGCTGCTGTAAGCGAGCTTCATTTCGAAATGTCATCTACTGCTGGACACCCACAAATCAGATTCTTTCACTAATTCATTGTGTGACCTGGGTTGAATCCAGATTTTCAGGGGCCTGTTAGTTCTGGAACTCTTCCTGTCTGGATGCCCAGACTGAGATATCTCGACGCTGTTTTTAAGTTCTTGTGAACTTCATTTAACAAATAGGTGCGTGACTTTTCTGGACAGTCTGTTTTGGTTTCCCACTGAGAATTCAAAAGGAGTAGATCTGAAGCAGTGCTTCAGTTTTCTAGTGAATTAAACACAATTAGTAGGAAGAACTTGTTTCAAAAGAAGGGCTAATTTGGTTGGTTGAATGCTTCAAGGCATTTCAGTAAAATATGTTGTGAGAGTATAAATTATTACTTTGTTTTAATGGGAGATTTGAAACACTGATGCTAGATTAGGGTCCTGATATCAATACCTGCATTGAACTACAGATATTTCAAAGTTTCAAAAAACCTCAGAAAACAGTTTAATTATTTTACAGTTATCGAGTGTAATGTGTGAGTCTGTTCAAATATCAAAAACTACCTGAGTCTTGATGGAGATTCTTAAGTATTACTAATCTAGAAATAGGTTGTTATTTTCAAATGTACTTAAAGGCTTTTAGAAGCACAATTTAATTTATTGACTGTGTGCTTCTTTATCACATGTAATAACTGTAACAAGTTCAAGTCAGATTTGATTTTTGCGGTGCTCCAGGAAGCAAAGGAATGCAATATTTTTAGATTTTAAATCCTGTTGGATTTCAACAGTAGTATAAATAATAATTACCTCTTTGGTAGAAAAATCCAGGTTCCTGTAACTAAAATAGCTTTAATGATGGAATGAAAATTGTAAAGCACCAATATTTGTACAGTTAAATGATTCTAGGTATGTACTAGTAAGCAGAAAAAAGCTCTATGGCGGAGTTTTCAGCACTCTGATCCGAAGTAAGTGTGCTGCTCCTACACTAGATTAGTTAGTGATGGGCTCAAATCCTGCAATTTAGATCAGGAATTAAAAATTTCAGTGCTGTTTACATGGGAGTTTAGCTTTAGCTCGCCTTGGTTATAAAGAGCAGTGAAAATGTGTAATGGTGCACAGTCTGTACAAAACATTTCTGCATTCTCTGCGTAGTCATTTCCTAACGGTCCACCAATCCAGGTGTTTTGGTGGCTGTGTCAGATAAGCATGCTAAAGATCACTGGAATAACTCAAATTTCCATAGGTATGCATAGAGAAAATAACATTACATCAGAATTGGAGGCATCCAGAACCTGTTCTATGTGTAATCCAAGTTCTTAAATTTTCTCTGTGTGGATTTCCCTGTGTGGCATTCAGACAGAAAGATTTTATTGAAGGAACTCCTATAACTAGACTGACTATGACACTCTAATACCAGGGGTTGATCCACAGAATCACAACATATGGAAATCAACCGAAAGAGCATTGATACTTAACGGAATTTTGCTCAGGTATATTGTGCGGACTGCAGTTTTACCCAGTTAGGGACACGGACTATGCAAAGTTTGTGTAGAAATAAGCTTTATTCCTTCCAGGAGTCTGTGAATGACTGTCCTTGGCTAACAGTCTTTGGTAACATGGCTGTTCTTTGACTGCTAGAAGGAGAACATGAAAGAGCAAGAGGTGAATCCATGACCATAATTTATGTGCAGTTCAAGCACGCTTACAAATGCTACAGCAGGCAAGGAAAGTGTTAGAGAAGAGTGATACTTTCCAATTAGTTTTGAGAACTTGGGTCTTGTGTATTTCAGAGTTTTTATTTAAAATATGTTTGTGATGTGGTCTGATGTTAAAAAGGAAATGGCAAGAGTAATCCTTGATTCTGCATCATTCATTTTCATAACTTAGTCATACTGCTGTTTCTGAACAGCCTTTTAATTCCCTTTTCATTTACCAAAATGACAACTCTTCAAACTTTCTGCACAGGTGTTGTCAGTGAAGCCTGTCTTAAACAAGTAAGTATTAGGTTCAGTGTTGATCAGTGCCTCCTGCCATGCCTGAGGCCACTGAAAAGGCAAACACAATCTTCCTCAAGATTTTTGTGTATGTCTTTTTGAATATCTTGTGATTTCCCAGCTTAGATTTCTGCTTGTGCACGTGGAACTGTCTTCACTTCCACAACGCTCTCCCTTTTTGCTCTGTCCCTCGCTTTCCAGCCGTTGAACTGCGCTCCATTAGGCTTAGTCTGGTTACGGGAAGAGGCTACCTTTTGCAGTACCGAAAAAAATGACTGCTCAGACCAGCAGCGGTACTTTTTGTGGAGTCGTTTCTGCCTTTCCCTTCTGGAAATTTTGGATTTGTATTAACCGTGAAAAAGGTTTTCCATGCAGTTTCTGGCGTAACTCTGCTTGATGTGTGAAAAGGAAAAATAGTGTGCGGGAAACTGGCTTTTAGGTACAATTTACAGGCTTTCTAGAACAGAATCATTTCAGTATGCCGTTATTGTTCGGCATTGTTACACAAATTGTACCTCTGCAGGTTACCTTGTTTTGTGTTACTCTGGATCAGTCATTCACATTAGAGCTTGCAATGGTGTCTTCAAAGTCAGTGCCAGGACTTCATCTCTGTTGTCTTATAAATGTGAACAAATTTGGAAAAGGAGAAAATTATATCCGTGTGACTACTAAGATCAGCAGTGCTAATATTTTAATACACTAATTAAACAGATGTAGAAACAGTTTCTTTGCTCTAGTAGGTGGAAAAAACGTGTTAAAAATTTGTGCCAAGAACCTTCCTTTTTATCAATGTCTTTCTAACACTTCTCTATGTAAGCAGAACATTTGTTTCTGCTAAAACTAGTTCTGCTGCTTTGCTGGTTTTATACATGAATCCCCTCATCTTTGGAATGATTTTTTTACTCGCTCACTCTTCGCTTTTTCCCCTACCAGTAACACGGTGTATACCACAGTAATGAGCGCTGCATTTCCAGATAAGTACAGGACGTGGATCAGAACTGTGAAGTGAAGAGGTGTAAGTAGCATGCTGGTACTCTAGCTACTTGTATTTAAATAAAAATTTCAAGGAAAGAGTCATTGAGGGACAGAGCACTGCAGTGGCACTCAAGCGACCTAGTTTGAATTCCTGACTCTCCTTTGGTTTGCTTATTGACCTTGGGCAAATACCTTCCTTTGCTGTTTTAGAGATAGAGTTAAGTACTGACTTTCTTTGCAAAATCTTTATTGTGTCAGGAAAAGTGCTTTATCAGAGAGAAGAGGGTGGGGGGTGTTAGGACCTAAAGGTAGCAGTTCCCGATATGAAGGTTTTAGCTATTATTTTCACAAGTCTCACTCCTGTGAAACATACCACGTGTCTTCAGGAGCTTGATTATGACAAGGAGTCATACCATAGCGAACTGAACCCCAGCAGGAGAGGGCTGTGCACTTGACCCCAAGAAGGATCAAGCTTAGTCTATGACAGCCCCTCACAGACAACTGACCGTCAGCATCCTCTGAGGGTTTTGTCCTGTAGACTTACAGAAAAATCAAAGTGCTTGAACCCCCAGGGTGCTCAACATCATAGCTTTGATGTGTTCAGAGGAAGGTATTAGGTTATGTGGATTTCTGTTCCAAGAAAGAGTCAGGTAGCTTGGAGCTTGGCAGGAGCATGAGAAGCTGCATTCTCGTTTGAACAGTTAATTTTTGAACTGTTGTTGTATCTTACTGGTAGCAGTTGTATTGGACATCTGATTACAGAGGGATTAATTCCTTTCCTTTGGAGATTCTAAAGAGTTTGCCTTCTTTCCTGACAAACCTATGCTCTCTTATTTATCTGTCTTTTTATTTACTTCAACAGGCAAAATGGGTGAAAAGTTGAAGGTTTCCAAGACCAGCACACGCTTTTAAAATTACTCTTAAAAGCACTGCATATTAATTACATGAACCATTCAGGTAATGACTTGTTAGTTCTTTAATGTGTTACCAGATGTTGTTAATGAACTGTAGTGGAAGTTTGATTTTATTTTAACTACATTAATATTCTAGCAGGTGTTTATGGCTAAAGGTATTTTTACTATTTCTGGAAATAGTTGTGCGATTTGAATGTACGGATGTAATTACTAATAAATAAAAAGTTTATATTTTTACTTGGCCTGTAGGTCTGAATATAATTAAATAAAAAGATGCAGCTGATTTATGAAGACCCGTGTTGTTGCTGTTAATGTCATAGTCCTTTTCTCTGACATATGATGGGCCTGTGACCCTGAGCCCATCAGGGCAGAGGCTATGTCCAGAGAGAACTGGCCTGCGTGCCAGGGCAGGCTAGGGGAGCCTGCAGACCAGACAGAACTCTCCTGAACCCTGTGACAGTTCTATTACAGTTACAGAACGGGGTTGCTGCAGGTCCTCAGATCTTTTAATCCTGTGTCGAACTGCATCCGTTTGGCCATCCTGCCCTGATGTGCTCTGTGGGACCTTCCTCGACACAGAAATTGTTGCATCAGTGCAGGGAACGTGGCTCTGAGCAGTGTGGATTCCACTGCAGACAGTGTCTCTCCCCTTCAGTTGTGGTTCTCCGGTGCATAGGCCCCTAGTTTTTACTAGGGTTGTGAAAGGTGACTGAGAGGCATGTAGTCTTAAGGAGGCCCCTAAATAATGTTAAAAGCCCTTGTCTTCTAGTAGTAGGTAAGGTGTTTAACCACAGTAGACTTTTCAGTCAGTTGAAGAAGTGGTTATTTGGTGTAAGGCAATGAAATGTGGCTAGAAGGAGTAGCTCTATATATAGCTGTAGATTATTGTGATTTTATTCATCAGAAATCCAGAGTTGTTTAAGGAGACAAGATAATACAGTTTTTTTCTTCTAACAGATGAGAGAAGCCTGTGATGTGATAACAGTGACATTGGAAAAGGGATGAGCTTTCTCTAGAACACAGAGGTTTTTAGGTTTGTCTGCTTATGTTGTGCCTGCATACAGTCAATTCACGCACTTCTTGAAAGCACAGCCGAAATACAGAAGGGTTTGAGGAGTCAAGACCAGTGGATACGTTCACATAAAGCTTAAAGGCTTGATTCTTCATTGGACAAAATTCCCACGAATGTCGGTGAGAATTTCACCTGGGAGAGGATGATGCTATCAGACTGTTAGGTCTTCAAATGGAAAGTTTCTCCCATGACCTGGAGCGCCTTTGGTAATGTCTCATGTATCCAGCTTGGTGGATGTTTTACTTTGTGACAAGAGCCCCTCTTCCCCCATAGTTCCTATGAGTGATAAAACAGGAGGAAATATTCTGACAGCGTAGTAGGATGTAGGAAGAATGCTCCCCTGTGAGCGAGGTGAAGGGTACAGGGGGTGCATTCCTGCAGCCGGAGCACGATTTCCAGATACTGCCTGCAGTATTTGTGCATGGATTATGCAAACTTCCTGAGAGCGCCTTCTGGAGATGTGGGCCCTTTATCGTCTTGCACTGAGTCTCACTAAGTGTCATAACCTACTTACCTGCATCCTCTACTTCTGCCTGGATAAATGCACTGCAAGCTTTGCCTTGACCCAGTTTGCACAGTGATGTTATGAGGAGTCCTATGACCTAACTGATGCAGTTGAAAAACAGAGGTTTCCTGAAAGAAGATACAGAGGAGATCACACACCCTTTGAGATTTCATATTGATATTGCTTTAATTCACAGAGCAGACATGGACTCCTGATCCCAGCAAGTTTTCTTTATGTAACAGCCACCCACAAGTAGAGACGAAAAGGATCCTCCCTTGTGTAATTTAGCATAGTCGTCTTGACCTCCTCAGCAGCGGTAGGCTGATTAGCTTCTGGCAATGGTGTGGCCAGTTTCTCTGTAGTTTATGAACTAATCAAATATATTCATTTCCATGTGTAAAAACAGATCTGGAGTATATAAATATTTGTTATCCATGAATATTCAGCAGCCAAATAGAAATTCCTGTCCTGTTCATCTCATCAGCTATTCAGAACTTGCTTAGGCCCAGTCACAAAGTAGAATATTGCAAAAATATTTGTTTTTTTTTTTTGGATTTTAAACAAGAAAGGAAACTAGATTTAAATAAGTCAATTTTATTTTGCCTTTGTAATTTCTAATTTTTTTAGCAGAAGTCTTGCATTTCATCAGTTCATAAACCTTCAGACATCCTGATTCACAACAAAACAAAGCCTATATGTTAATTTGAATAGGGTTTTTTTGCTAACCAGGAGGATATTTAACTTTCAGGTCTTAGCAGTTTAATTACAGGCTAAAAAATATAAACGCTAAGCAAGTGGTAAATGATGTATCTTATGAAATAGATGATTTAACCTGTGAGATGCGTATTGAGTTGCTTTTGTATAAGGATTGAAATTTGATGAAAATGAGGGTCAACATTTTTAATAGCTTAAATAAAACCATTTTAACAATTCTGGATACGTAAGAAAACATGAAGTGTAACACTGATAGTTTTTTAAAGGATTTGTATTTTTTGCAGGTTTTTGTTTTCTGCTTTTAAACAAAAGGAAGGATCATTTGTAGATAACTGAACTGCTTGCTGGTCGTCCTTCTGCTTGTGATTTCATCTGCTTTGGGTGTCCTTTTTTTAGAGATCAGGAAGCAAAAGAGCTTTTCAGTTTTCTCAAGCCCAGTCAGTTCCTCAACGTAGAATTTATAAGTAAATAAATAGAGCTAAGATAAATAATTTATCCTTGCATTTATCCTGTTGCTTCTGCACAGCAGACTCCCTATCTACAAACACCAAAAAATTTTTCTGCTCAGTATCCGAGCTGAGTGAAACCGTTACAAGCATCTAGAAGAAAAAGAATGGTTAACAAAAGGCAACTGGAAAGTGTGTAAGAGCTGGTTTGTCTTCTAAGATGAGAGAGGCCAATGTATTGCATTTCTCATTCATAATCCCCCTCAGTAATCCTAATCCATTTCAGATCTGTGGCCTTTCTTAAGCATCACATGGGAGGGTTCTTAAGGCTGCTCAAAACAACTGTGCAGTAAATAAATTGAAGGGTCTGCACTTGTTGCAGAACAACACACACATCTTGTACTGCAAGTGCTAAAAGAAATGGGAGTTTCCACTGAGTGGCCAAGGGAACAGCTTGTTTGATAATTTAGGTGTCTGAGGAGGAGTTTCTGAATCTAACCAAGTAAATCACTTAAAAGATTAATGATCATTTTGAATATTGAATGCTGGTTATATAAGCATACAAACCAAACAAAAGCTAAAAAAAATATTGGAGTGCTTCTATGCTGTTTATCGTTAAGTTAGAAATTGGTGGCAAGGTAAGTTGTATTTTTCATTTTGTTTTCTCTGTAACAATGTTTTGTGTGCAGAAGGAAATACTAAGCACCCATAGTTTGAGGTGAAATATCCTTGGTCATACGTCAGACTACATAAAATTATGGTTGGGAGTTTTTAACTGAAATTCTCATTTTTTGGCATTGCAGTAACTGTTCAGGTGCAGAGGTCAGTGCATGTGTAAAATAAAAGAAGCTTCACCTTCTTGTTTCCAGCTACGAGCAGCGCTGAATCGGATGCACACACAGGACATAGGTATTTACCCTAGGAAGTAAAGGCAGGATCATCACTTCCATTAGTGCTAGCTAGCATCTTTATTCTTGTGGGACTTGTATTGGAGGTTTTTTTTTTATTCATTAAATGACCTGTTGCCTTTTTTTCTTTTAGCAGAACTTAAATTTGTTTCCTTCTCTCACCCATTTTTTTCACTGTTTTTTCCTAGTAAGCTCTTGTTGAGTCTACCCTGTCCTCTCGTTGTCTTCCAGATTTATGTTTCTGTCCAAATGTCTGTGAAATTGTTAAGACAGTGGGGATTCTGCTGTGTATGTGAAATGTGTCATCTTTCCTAGGAGCCCTGGTTTTTTGGGGAGTTAGCTGTTTCCTGTACCAGAGCAATCTGGTGCTCCTTGCAGAGGCCTTCATTTTACATGGATGGAGCACCACATTCTGTGCAGATCTGTACTCTGAGCAAGCTCAGTGATGTGATGGCACGTGTAGAATTTGGCTCAAAATGGTTTCACTTGTTTTAGTTTTGAAGGAATTCAAAATAATAGTCACGGTAAGCCAGGAAATTTCCTTAGACTTTTTTTTTTCTTTTTGATTTTGGGGTGTGTGGTTTTTTTTTTCCCCCCTAAGTTGACATAAATGTATTTGTGCAAGTCTTCCCTTAATCGGTTTTATGTTTTTTTATGTCCTTTAATCAGTTTTATGCTTGTGTTATTGCAAAAGTGAGTATGTCATCCCTTTGCCTGAGAAGTACATATAGAGTAGAGATGTTAGAAACTTCTCCTGACTTTTGGGGGTAACTGGTGAGCAGGAAAAGCACATCTTCTCTGTGTGTGTCTGGTCTCTAATTGAAACATTAAGCGTTGTTCTGTTAGTTGTCTACATCCGTGTGCCACTCTGAATCCACTCTTTCTAGTGGCTTTTAAGTCCTGGCCTGATGTAAGCAAGTATAGCCGGTTTTATCACCTTGCTTTACTTACACATAATGTTTGATAGAGGATGCTCTGCGCAGCATTGTGTCCCAGGGGAAACGCATGAGCTGAGGCTGAGATGCATGTGAATGTGCTGCAAACTCCCAGAAGTGTTGAGGAAAGCCTGTCTCAGAGGTCTTTTAATGGGACCAAAGAAAACATAGACGTGTCCGCAGCTGCGGAATGGTGGCCGAGAGCAAGATGAGAAAGGAGTAGGTGGGTGGCTGCTTCCCAGATGCGCTGTTCCATCTCAGCTGTTGTTTAGTACAATCTGTATTTGAGGTGATGCCACTGCTGGATTTTCTCAAGTCTTCCAGGCTGCATCTTTTCAGGCCCCTGTTCCTTTTTCTTCTTTTTCTTGCCTACAGGTTTTAGGGTAGGGGAGGGGTGCATTTCACTGTTGGGTGGATGAGGAAGGATCAGAGGTGCTGAGCAGCTGGGCTGGCTCTATTTCTTCCTCACTCCTCCCACCTTTGATACAGGTTTGTTATCACTGGATTCTCCAGCTTATTGCTGTGCACTCCTTTGGTCAGGCCTCTGTCCACAGAAGAATCTGAGGGTAGGGAGGTGAAAATACCTGCAGATGCAGGAATTCCTCAGGAGAGAGAGACCTGCTGACAGACTGCTGAGGACAAGAGAAATAGGTGGGTGATGGTTGCCTGTGCTTGCTCTCTGTAGTTGCTCCTGCGGCACACTAGTACTGGGCCATACCTATATCTGGATGGCCACAATTTCTCTTTAAAGTAGGGCTGTGAAAAATTAATAAATGCTTCTTTATGTGTTGAGAGGGAGGGAAATGAGGCAGAGTTTTATTTTGTGCCTCCAAAGCTGGCTTCAGAGAGATTTTGAGATTTCTATCTCAAAAAACTCCCAAGATCACATCTTATCAACACAGATAGGTAGTACTCCTGAACACATCCTAGGCAAGCCGAGTACCCGACTCTGTACTTGAGCACTGGCTTAAAATTTGTCCTCTGTTTTTTAGGAGTGATCTGGCACTGTTGTAGTTCCTGAAAAAAGAGTTTTTCTCATGGTTGCATTTTTAAAGGTACCTTTAAAAGGTGCTCTTCTCTTCTGAAGCATCTGGTTTTTGTTTGAAACCAGTAGTGCTGCTGAGGAACCCGATACTAAAGATACACTAGGCACACAGGCTGTGTGCCTGGGAGGGTAAGTTGTCCGCAGTATCCATGTTTCCTTTTTTTTTCCTTGGGTCTGTCTTGAGTCTGGTCCTGTGGACTGAACTCCCATTAGTATCTGGAGCGTGTCTTTGGTGTCAGTTCATCTGAAAGGAATCTGTTTCATGCTGTTTCAGACTGTTTTGCTATGTATACCAGAATGCAGTAAGCGGAGGTGATTGGGGATGTTTGTTTCTAAAGCACGCTCCCAATTCAAACTAATTCATTCATGTCATTGCTTTTCTGGATAGCTAATACTTTTTGAAATCTTCAGATTTCTCTCTTTGAAAAGATACTTTTGTTTGGATATCCAAATGTGGATTTATAAGCCTATGCTTAGAAATTCTTGGCTTGAAAATTCATAAGGTTTTTCGTGAAATGGGATTTGCCTTGTACAGAAGGTGAGAAGCAAGAGCCTTAAATGCTAGGTATTCTGATTTGTGTGTGTGATTGTCCTTTTGGGTGCTTACTAACTTGGAAATTTCCTCCTCCAGCCTCTCAGTTTCTGCACCTGTGAAAAAATGCTCCAGTCCCCTTTGCAAAGTTTTTGAGAACCTCCGACTTTAAAATGGTTTGCCAGGATCAGGAGTTTGATGATCATTTCACGCTGTGCTTCGTGCAATGAGCACAGAATTTCCAGGTGAACTGGTCTTACCTGCTGACACAGATGAACTGTGATTTTAGACTTTTTTTCCTATTCCAATTTGATGTTTGATACTGGATTTTGAAGCCCATATTTTTACAGTTCTTTTAGCTTTCACAAGACCAAAATGATTATCTTCCTACATGAACAATGTGCACATGTACTTTAAACAATACAGGTCATATTCCTTCAATTAGCATTTGTGCCAAGAAAGGTGTGGGATAGGTGGAATGAGACTGAAGTAGGCAAGGGGGTTGCAGGAAGTGGGAAAAGGAGGAGAAGGGCTATTTTCTCCTCTGCTGGGGAAAAAGAGTGCCCCTGCAGTCCCATTCTCTTGATCCTTCAAAATTCTTTGAGATGTGGGAAAATCCTCCCACTAGCACGTGACTTACCATTTTTACAGCTGATTTGTTCCTTCCTTTCTCAGCCTTTCTCTCACTCCTTCCCCTCTCCCCCTGCCCCATTCCAAATCTCTGTCAGAATAAGAATCTATAGTTACTGTGCGGTACAGCCTGGGACTGCTCTGGCAGTAGTACATGGTGTTTTGTGTTCCCTTGAAACAGGATCTGTTCTCTCTGGGTAGAGCTGTCTTTGCAACAGTGAGGTTGAAAGAAGTCGAGCTGTCCTGTCCTTTTATGCTCGCAAGGGTGTGAGCAACTGATTGATGGTATAATACACCCCCACGCTCAAGCAGATCTGCGAGGTGAAGAAAAGCAGTATTTATTTAACAAAGCTGATTATTTTCTTATGACAGCTAGTTGTTATTTTAGACTTATCTCCACTCCAGTTGTGGAACTGCAAATAGATTTAAATACCACATGGGTGTTCATCCCTCATAATTAGAGTTATCCTCCACAGAGTGGTGTATGCATGCATATTTGTCTGCAAATCTTAAAATGAGTGTTAATGAAGTCACTTAATTACTTTTTTCCTTCCAGATCAGCATTACAAAACTTGATTTTTTTTTCTATAGAGTGTGTGAATGCCTCCAACATGCAGTCATGTGCAGTAATTTAGCACCTTTTACTTCATCTAGTCACTTCTATTGTGCATGAGGAAGGGGGGAGGTGGGGTGAGGACTGGGAGATGTAGTCTGCTCTCAGAGCATGGCTAACAACTTATCTACATACAGGTCGTCCCCCCACTCTGGAAATGTGAGTATCTCATTAAAATTTTTTTTTTTTGTCTGAATCAAGCTTATTTTAGTCTAGCATTTGAAATGAAGGTCGAGGTCACTATATTGCCATCTTACTAAGAGTTTACGTTTAGAAACCTAAAATTAGGCGTGTGAAACATTGTGAGAATACATGAATATCTGATTTATACATCTACTGTACAACTACAGTACCTAAATATGTAATATTTTTATATAACTAGCAAAAGTGCTGTATTTATTACTATTTACACAGCTGACTTGAAATTTTGAAGAGTAAGACAAAAATTCCCATATCAGATAGTCTAGAAAACAACAAAGTAGGGAAAAACCTGCTAGTAGTAGGTGTACTTGGGCACAGGACAGGCCATCTGCTTGGTGATCTTAATAAGTGTTAATATGTTTAATTATAGACTCCCAGCACTGTGGGACACGTTGCAGCTGGTTTGATTCTGACTGAATGCTCTTTCCTGCATCTCTTGCATGGTTTTGGTGATACTGGGGTCAGTCTGCAGCATTCTAGGAGTATTGGCAGGAGAACATGGGATCTGGTAGTTCTGTAAATGCCGACTTCAGATACTCCCTGCAGAAGTCTGAAAATGGTGAGTGATTCTTTGAAATATAATCTTTTCCTGTCTGCTCACGCGCATCCTGTTGGAAGGTTGTGTTTCTTTCTGAACTGCATGGTTTTCTTGATCGTATTGAGGCATGGTTATGTCTTCAAGTATCCCATGAAGAAGAATCTCGGCTATCATGCTGAAAATCAGTACTAGGCTTGAGAAAATAACAGCTATTTAGACTAGGGCGAGATTAAAATCAGTCAAAAACAGACTGGAAATGAAGCAGCAAAAAGCAGTTCTGTTGGAACTGACACCAGGTGAAATAATCATTTGCTGACTTATGTGCGTGTTATAACCTCATGTGCTGGCAGTGAGATAGGTGATATCACCCTCACGCTTCTGGTGGACTTCATATTTAAAGAATGTTTTAGGGGTGCAGGACTGGTAAAGCAGGGGCATTAGCAAAGCCAGAATAAAGCTGGTTCTAAAGCAGGTAAGATAGTGTGGCTAAGGAAAGCTGAAAAGCCAAGAAATGTGGTGAGATTTTTTTTTGTTTTAACATGTCAGAGCAATGTCCTTATGTCTGCTCTTAATCTAGGCTTGTTTATGAGTCCTCCAAGATGTGTAATGATTTTCCTTTTTATGAAACCCTCTGTATGATAATAACAGTTCTCTGGGTGCGTGCTCTCGTCTGCTGCGGTACAAAGGGTGCTTATGCGTGAAGGAAGTGTAAAAAAGTGTAAAAAAGTAAATAGACTACTTTCTTTGTTGTTTCCTTCAGTCATCTGCACTGGCAGTACAGCAGTATGGTACAGACTGTTTGCCACTACCTTGAAAGCAAGAACATTAGTTATATTTACAAATTCAGAGAGTGGGGATACTGTTGTGACTCAGCGTTATTCATTTGTAACTTTTGTTTGTTGAAAAACTCCACCTGTTCTTTAAGTAAGTCAGAATTTGTCTACGCCTATAGCACCAGAGAACCAGGGACTTTCCCAGCAAGTTCAGGGCTGTTTTGTGACAGATACTATGCAAGGGCTTGTCCATAACAAACAAAACATAGCGTAGAACTAGTCATGTGTTTGAAAGTATGCATTGGGTCTGACACCTCATCAAAAATTTCTCATGACTGTAAAATCTCTGTGAATTTATGTGATTCTTTCAAAAGCATTTAGATCTGGTGATCTGGAGTTGCTTAGGAGCAGGCCAGACCCTCAGCGGGTATCAGCTGACACAGAGTGAGGCAGCAGGGCTGTGCTGACAGGGCATCAGCTACCACTGCTGGCTGTGGGGCCTGTAACTGTCTTGTAAAGGCTGTGGGACACTGATAGCGCACATGGCGGCATAGTGGAACAGACACGTGGTTGAAGTGTTGCCATTTGCCTGTGTAGATGTGGAAATTAATTAGTTTAAATCTTGTTTAATTAAATCTGAAAATTGGGTAGAACTGGGGCTGCTTATGTCAGGTTAAAGTTTACCAAAAATGCTCCTTAGCCTTTTTTTCACTGATTAAAACTTAAAATAATTCAGAACAGTAGATCTTAGAATAGGCTTTCCAGTTTGCTTAAGTTGTTGTTAAAATCATCCTCTAGCTATCTGCCTGTATTTCTGCAGTGCCCTTCTTAGGGAATCCTACTGTGCTGGCACTTTGCCATGCAAAACACCTGAAAGGATCATCCTGGGATGCCCACTTTTAGGCAATTGATTTGGTTATCGGTTATTTTAGAAAAGGAAGGCAATATTTATTCACAGCTGATTTGTGGTTTTTGAACTATATTACTAGCATGAACAGGCATATTGTAGTGAAAGTGCTGCCACTTGGCATGCTTTCAGTGGCTTATACAATGATATATGATTCAGTTTACTGCTTGGATCCTGGATAAATCTGTTTCTCTTCCTTTTTATTATTTTTTTTTTCTAAACTAGTACAAACACTGCCAGATGCAACTCACCCAGGTAAGCTGGTAAATTAGAATACCTGGCTTTTCCAGTTGCCCATTCAGTTTGTGTAAAAGTAGCATAAGAAAATAATGGCTTGTCCATCAGAAGCTTGAAATGACGTGGATGGTGATATATACGTACTCACTGCACTTGATAATTAATCTTTCATGGATTTAATGTTTCAGAGTTTCCACTGGTATATGTGGGGGTATAACTATAAACTTCCACTTGAGATTCAGTTGAAGAACATGGGACTCCTGCTGCCGTAATTGGACATTGTGTTGATTATTAAGGGATGCAACGTGTTTAGAAGCTGTTTTAGGGACTGATTACCACTGTGATTTTGGTCATGTCTCAGCCAAATTGCTATACAAGAAGTAAGGCAGCTAGCGTTGGGTCTGTTACACTGTAGGCTTGAGGAGGCAACATCAGAAGTGGCAAACTGCAGAAAGAAAAATCAGCCTTTTTCATTTTTTCATGGCTCAGCAGATCAGAAAGCATGCTTGCACGAAGCTACAAGGCTCAGGCCAAGGATAACATAAGTTATTTATACTGTTCTTAAATTAAGACGGAGTCTTACCTTCTTACCTGAGACTTTAGTGGGGCTCAGTTCCCCATCTGCAAAACAGCAATTTTTAGTGTGTGAGCTCTTGGGACCACCAGCTGCCTCTAACTAGATGTAGGTAAAACAGCTGCAGCTCTCAATGGTGTTACGGTAACCTAATTTAGAAGGATTATTAGGTTCAATGCATAAGCCACCCAGACATCTCTTTTAGGTAAAGGTCAAGTATTGTTTCCTGCTGATGTATGTGGGGAGTGGTTTATGTTATGTAATACAAGCTAATTGAATTAAAGTGATCTCTTTGTCTCCTGCCAGCACTTAGCAGCTTTCAGTGGGTATTTTTTCCTTCTTTTTTATCAAGCTTTTCCACCCCACATACCCTACTGCTCTTCCTGCTTTTGTGAACGCCGCAGTGATCTCTCTCGAACCAGATGCCGGTCTCTACCAAGGCAATACAAGCTTCTGCAGTGGGGCTAACTGTAACTCTGTACTGTGTGTTTGATTTTGGGGCCAGCCTATAGATAGAGCAGTCGTTCCTCCCTCAGTTGACGTGACCCAGAGCAGCATTGTTAGAAAATGTTTTAAACTTAAGACTCTGGAGTAGGGCTCCAGAAATGAACAGAAAGGGACACAAAGCATAAGGAAAAGAAAGCTGTCGAGTAGCCGAGCTGGTTGGCAAGGTGGTCTAAAGCAATTAGGCAGTTCAAACTGGGTCGAGACCAGCTAAGGAGGATGGAAGAGTTTATAGAGGTACATACAGTTCTGTAGCAGAATATGAAAAAGGAGAAGGTAAACTGCACCAGTGCGCTTTGCTTTAAATATGCACACGTGCCATCTGAAATAATCTTCTAATGAAAACCCCTAGAACTGGGGAAACGCAGAGGAATGGTTAGGTTTTTAACACCAGGGCAAGCAGCCATCATTTGGAGGGAAGGATCTGGTACAGTGCTGGCTGTGGATTGAACAGGGACCTGGCAATTCCCAGTGCTTCGTTCCTTCTGCATCACTGAGTAGCCAAAGATCCATTTCCCTCTTTTCAATGAGTGTGTTTATTTTGTCTTTATTTTACTCCAAGACAGTGTGATGTTAACGTTTATGCCAGGACAGATCCCTCCTGAAGTTCGTCCAGAACTGTGGTCACTCAAGTCCTGTGTGCGTTTGGCTTAAAGGAAGTGAGACAAAACCTACGTTTTTAAGGCTCTGGAAGGAAGCTCAGTGTCTTATTTTCACCTGACTCCTTGCGTGGCTTCAGTCAAATCTCTTGTTTCCTGAAACCCCAGTACCTAGCCTGTAAGGTGGACGTGATAATGATAAGGGTAGAGAGAAAGTGATGAAATTATCTATTAACAATAAATAATGTGGTTGGACCTGTAGGCACTAAAAAGTTGTTGTGAGGTAACACTGGTGCTGAGGAGTTGGCAGTGATGGTTAGAAGCACTTTGGAGGTCTCTGGTCTGGCAAGGTCAGCTTGCCTCTTAGAGTGTGGTAAAGAGAAGTGGGTGTTCTGATATCCTCAATATTTAGGTTTCAGAACACCTTTCCTGAAAGCTTGCTCCCAAAAGGGAAAGGTCCCTCTTTAATTTTCAGGGTCAGGAAAGGGACAGTGGGGAGTACCTCAGTTGGTGCAGCAATGGCAGCTCAGCAGGTTGTTTGTGTTTTTGTGTCCTAGCTTTCAAGGCAGCCGTCTTGATCCAAAGGTGGTATCGGCGCTACGTTGCTCGGCTGGAAATGCGCCGGCGGTGCACCTGGAGAATATTTCAATCCATTGAGTACGCCTGTGAGCAGGATCAGATCAAGGTAAGGTGCCAGAAGAAAGAGTACGTGGGAAAAACTTCCTCTCTGTGCAGTTTCCATAGTGGCTGAGTTTTATGCCCGGCTTTGCGTCTGGAAGCAATTTCTGTGTGCTGAAGCTAGCCAATGCAAACTACTTTCTTAGGCAGAAGCAGGGAGCTTCTTTCTGTCTGGGAGTGCAAGATGCCGGGGTATCTTTTAGGATGCTGTGCAACTTACAGAGCAAAAGAAATTGCCTTCTGTCTGATGGCCTGTATGGACTGCTGCTGTAAAAGGAGCTAAGAGTTAGGACGGATCCCAGTGCCCACCATAGGTGGGTGGGACTAGAGTAATGGAGTAGTCTAGCGAGCAAAGTGCGTCGTGTATTAGGGAAGCTGAGTAATCTCCATGTGTCGAGAATTTCACAACTTTGTTTTAAATTGAGAGAGGGTGAGGGGTATTTTTTGTTTTGTTTTGTTTTTTAATGAGCAGTTCTCCACCTCTTGGAGCCTGTTTTCTGTTGCCTCTGGGAGAGAACATTACCAACCTGCCATTGGTGGCCATTCTGGTAGACAGGGCCAGTTCTTTGGATTCTCAAACAGGAAGGTAGTTTCTGTGCCACTGACTCGCTTGTTTCTGGGTATGAGCTGGTAATCCTGTAAGTGCTTCTGTGGGCCAAGGACTATGTTGTAACTCAAGCCCTGTCTACTTGTTTGCCTCTTGGTTTCCTGTCTGCTTGTGCATGATGAACCCACAAGCCATGAATCAAATAAAGTCACAAAGAGCATTCAATACCGCAACCCTTTTCTGAGAGTCAGAACATGAGATGGAAGCCTAGTTGGTTTGTTTTATTTTAGCTTTGCACAGTATTCTGTTATGTGGTTGCCTTGACAGGGGGCGGGGGTGAGGGGGGAAGACTGATGAGTGTACTCACGTCTATATGGTTGAAGGAAAAGTTGCTTCCATTTTTTTTTTTTTTTTTTTACTTTGTCACAAGAAATACAAGACTAGAATCAGTATAGTCTGATTTGTTGTACATGCCAGAAAACACGGGAAGGGTATAGATAATAGTCAGAGAAAGAAGATCCATGTTAACTTGCCACTCTGCAGAATTTGCAGTGTGTGTGATATTCCAGGGTGTGCTTGTGCGCCCTCTCTCTCACTCTCTCTCTCTCTCTCTCTTCTTGCAGCTTCACAACTTCTTCAGTTACCTCATGGACCACTTCACGCCAAGCAGCAGTAAAGAGCGTAAGCTTCTGCATGCGGTTTGTAGATATGGCACCTGCAGTGCAGCAAGTTGCACCCTGTCTTGATTCCGTTGCTCTCTGCTGGCCCTTCAGGCTGGCTAAGGGGCCCAAGGGGGCCTCCCTAGGTGTTGCTAATGAACAGGGGTGTCAGGAATCAGATAGGGAGTGAATTATCTGGAGACTGTCAGAGTACTTCAGAATACTTGAGAATATCTGCTTTTTTATATTTAGTCTCTCATTCATGATTGTGGTGGGAAAAACGCAGTGGGAACAGATACACTATTTTCCTGAGATATGTTAGCTCTTAACGCTATGAACTTCCTAATGAAGGTCATTCTGAAATCTGATAGAAACATGTGGGTATTAACTATTTACACTGCTGACCTGAACCTGCTGAAGTGCCCGTTCCTTCATTTCAAGCTGCCTCCCTTTTTCTCACTATCACCCAACGTATTTTACAGCTAAGCTCTGCGGAGCAAGGGGCGTTTTTTGTTCAGTGTCCGTACGGAGCATAGCACAACGGTGTCCTGCTCCTTGAGGTGGGCTCTGAGATATCACAGTAGTAAAAAAAATCATGTGTCTTTATACAAATTTTGTGCAACACTGGGAATGTAGGTGCAGGTGTATTAAAAATGGAGTGTGACATAGGAGACAGTTCCTTGTTCTACTGTCTCTTTTTACATGTCATTGTAAATAAAATTGCACTTAACCATGGCAGCCAGCTTCCATCTGGCTCTGCCCAAGTGTTGCAGAAACTACTGTATCTGCCAGCACTGCTTCACATCTGGCACACTGACCTTCGTCTGAATGTAGTCCCTACAGCCTTTTGCCTGCTGCAAATGCTTCTGTCCTGTCAAACTAGGAGCTAGCCGACACTGCTGCTATGGCACATGAGCTCTAGCCTAAGCAAACAGCTTTTCTTTAGCAAATTACTAGAACGGTGTATTGGACTGAATCAACTTTTTCTCATCTCTCTCTCTTTTAAAAAAATAAATAAATAAATCTGCCATCCAGGAGATTTCATCAGTCGCATGTTTGTAAGTGGTGAAAGTTTCAAAGAAGCAGAACTGGAAAAATACTGTGACTATGAATCCATGGAGGTGCCAGACTCCTACACGGGGCCCCATCTCTCCTTCCCACTACTTCCTGACCATGCAACTGCCTTGCTGGAAGCTTTCAAACAGAAACAAGTAAGGATCCCAAAAGCACCCACGCTTTCCCCTTCTCCCTAGTGGGGGACTCATCAGGAGGAGGAGGTGGAGAAATATAGGGTAGGTTCCCTCCAGGCACCTGCACCAAGAACGTCAAGTAGATAATTTTTAGACTGTTACCTTCAGAGGGTGATGGACTCAACATGCTTCTCAGTGATGTACGTGAAGCCTTTTGGCTAGAGTCAGTGAGGGAGGCTCACTTGAAAACAGTGTCTACTAGAATTTGGGCCTTCACTGTGCGTGTGTTGATGGCAAAGGGGAAGCTGACTTCATGTTCCCTCTTTCAAAAGATCTGATAGAAGCTTTGAAGGGGGTATATATTTTCCCTTGCTGCAGAGGAGGACAGGGGTTTTATGAAGCAAATATTATGTGAACGTCTGCAGGGGCATGGGACAGATAATTTGTTGTTAGGCTTCCTAACAAACTAGACGGGCAAAGCAGAACAGAAATGATCTGATAGCTATTCCCCCCACAATGAAGGCTTTTTTTTTTTCTTTCTGAAAATGGGGTTCTGACAAAATTGCAAACTTTTCATAGGTGTGAACCTATATGAACCTGAATTTCATTTTAAAAGGAAAAAAAACACAATAGTCCATGTTGAAACATTCTTTTGCCATTATTTGTTTGTGCAGACAGAGCCATGTGGCTGCTCAGCGGTCACTGATTTCCTGCTCTAATTCCTTTGCTTTCTCCTAGTAGCAGCTTCACGCTCGCTATGTCTTAAACCTTCTGCATGAGACCAGGAAGCACCTCAAGCAGTTGCCAAACATCAGTCATGTCTCCACCTGCTATAGCGAGGAGGTCACCGTGTGTGGTGAGTCTGGGGGAGTGCACAGTGGGAGGGCACTGTGCAGGCTCTGGGAGGAAACGGTTAGGTGGAAGGGGTTCTGCTGAGGGGTACAAAAGATGTGAAATAGTAGCTTGGGCACAGTGCTGCACTGAACGTGAAACACAAACGCAGTCCATGTGCAAAACTTGATTTGTGCTGAGAGGCAACTGGGGCTGTCTGTAAAATGTGCCGGTTTATGCTAAGGTGCTGTATTCGAGATGCTGCCAGGACTAACCCGAACATTGGAGGGAGTAAGTTTCCGTCACGGCCCTACATCTGCTTGGTCTGGAATGGGATGGTGGTGGTGAGGGGATGGTGGCTTGGCTATTTGCAGCCTGTGTTTGGTCCCTGAGCTTCCATGAGAGGTTTTAGGATATATCGTTAACATACCCTGCCCCTTACATGGTAGTGTTCAGTTTAGCATAGTCCGCTGTAATAGCATTGCTGTCAGAGAGATTATAAAAATGCAAGGAGAGGAGGGGGTATGGATGGGAAGGATAGACCTGCGTCTAAAAAGTACATGTCTCCAAGAGCAATTCAGATAAATCCAACCATAATACCAGATTTATCTTTAGGGGAAGATAAAGAGTGATGGTAATGGCCTGCGGCTCTTAACAATGTTTATATATTACAGCAAAGACTCAAAGAATTTTTCTTTGCTCTGTAACCCTGAACATGGAGTATGTTGGGCTGTTTTTTTCTAAACCACTGGAACTACCCACAGCTGAGGACTGGCCTCAAAACTCAGCTGCTTCCTCCCCTGCTGTGTGCCTGGGATTATTTAGGCAACCAAGTCCTGGGGCTGTTTTGGCTGAGTCTTCATTAGCAGAAGCATATATACATTTGGATCCAGAAAGCTAATACGTCTTTGAATCCTGTCAAGCCCATTTGAAAGAGACAAAGCTTTTCAGCATTGTTTTCCTACTCCTGGATTAACATTTAAACTTTGTTATGTTTCTGCAAAATATGCAGTTTGCCCAGAACTTCTGTGTGTAGGCAGCTTCCAAGAAAGAAACCTCTTTCCAGTATCATGTTAAATGAGGATTTAGTTTGATTATTGACCATTTTCTGCGCAAACCCTTCTCCCATTTAATGATCAAGGTCAAACAGTTTCTTCTGCCATCTTGCCCTGTATTGAACAGGAGAGAGCAGAGGGCTAAGCTTTTAATTGAGAATCTTCAGATGTTGAGGTAGATTTTTTTGTTGTCTTCCCCAGGCTTCAGCTCAAGCCTTTACTTCATGCCCTTTTCCTCAGGGTACATTGCCTCAGTGTAAGGAAACTTGGACCTTGAAGTTCCTAAAGCGTTTCAGTTGTCATTAATTTATAGAGGAGATTCTTCACTGGAAATTACTTTATGGGTGTCTTTTTAAGTTAAAGGTATTTACGTCTATATTAAATACCAATGAGGTGGCTAAACGTATTGTGACTTGTATTTTTGTTCCTGTTAGGAGACTTGCATGGCCAGCTGGATGATTTGTTCCTCATATTTTATAAGGTAGGCACCGTATTTGGTGAGAGGGAGGCTGGGGCCTGACCTTGTGAGGCTTCGCATGGGTCAGGCTAAGACGTATATTGCAGGATTGGGCCCTTGAAGCTTAATTCTCCAGTGCAGTTTGATTGGTTTTAAAGTGCTTCACAAAGCCAAAGTTTATCCCCTTGCTGGCTTTTACAATCTGTTAGAGCCGTTGTCCTGTTAATGCATATTTGATAAGTGCCAACGGACGCTTTGTTGTAAGTGCTAATACCAGGGGCAGCGGTTTTCATTTACCAGCGCACTTGCCACTGGGAGCCTACGGGATAAAAAAACTGGTCAGGATCTATCGTATAGCATAAGCTGGGGCAGGACTGAGAGGGTGTGTAGCTAGAGGGGAAGTATATGTAATGTAGATTGCTGTTGCAATCCAGAACTCCATGTGTTTGGGGCAGTACTGTGGGGAGGCCTCTCTTGTAACATCCACCTTTTTCTTGCTTTCACAGAATGGCCTTCCTTCCCCTTCTAAGTCCTATGTGTTCAATGGGGACTTCGTAGATAGAGGCAAACAGTCCCTCGAGATTCTGATTGTCCTCTTTACCTTCCTTTTGGTCTATCCAAATGAGGTTCATCTCAACCGCGGGAACCATGAGGACCACATGGTCAACTTACGGTATGGGTTAGGTGTGGGACTGATTGCAGTGTCAGGGTGCCACTGCAAAATCTCACTTAACCTCCTTTCTCCTGTTTCATTAGCTACGGCTTCACTAAAGAAGTCATGCAGAAATACAAGGTAGGCGTATATTTGTGTCTCTTCCTCCACCATGTGGGACATGGACTTTGAAGGCTTGGTGCTTCATCTTTTCCTTTCTGCCCTGTCCTCCTAGGTGCATGGAAAGAAAATCTTGAAGATGATACAGAATGTCTTCTGCTGGCTACCCTTGGCCACCCTCATTGATCAGAAAGTCCTGATTATACACGGGGGCATCTCTGATACCACTGACTTGGACATGCTTGAGAAAATTCAGAGGCACAAAGTAGGTTATTAGCCAAAGTGTGTTTGGATACAGGTTTGGAGTGGATCGCTTTGATTTAATGGCGTGTATGCAGAAGGTGTAAAGGGAAGAAGCATTCTTTTGTCTTCTGGAAGACGTGAGGATCCTAGCTAGGGCAGTGGTGGATTATGGCTTGGGCAAATGGATATGCTGGTACTGACTGTGAAAACAACAGTGAAGACGGGACTTTGCTCCGTAGTCCCTTAGTCTGGCTCCTTCCCTGGATTTCCAGAGGGATTGTGACAACTATAACTTGTCTCTGCCTCATTTCCCAGTTGAGAAAAGCTACTTTCCTTGGGATAAGAGTCTCGCTGTTCTTAAGAGTCTCGCTGTTCTTAGAGCAGCTGTGGAATTTCTGTGTGTGCTCAAGTCCTCCTAAAGTTTTCTTATCAGCTAAACCTTTCTGCGTTCACTTCTGGAATGATGATCGTTAATCTTTCCCTTGTTCTGTCGCCTAGTTCCCATTGCAGACTAAATCCATGTGATCTACCTTTTGTGAAATATCTGAGCAGCCTAAAATCAATGAAGAAAAGATGGTCTGTGGTCAGGAGGGAGTTCTAAAACAAGAATGGTACATCTGAGAGGGCTGCTCTAGTAACCTTGCACAACTAATCAGCATTTGAAGGCGGGGAGGGGAACTGAGGCTCAGGGGCCTGGCTGACTTGACAGATACCCATGGAAGATCTTAGACTTCGAGTTCTAGGTTTCGAAGCTGTGTGACCAGCTCTCTTTTCTCTCTTACCTCTTTCAGTTTATTTCTGTATTGCGAGGGAAGAAAAGAAAGGAGTCGAATAGAAATGTGGAAATACAGGAAATAAACGGGGAAAGCAAAGCAGATGCCTCCCCAGCAGGGCATGACGCAGCGACCAGTCCATCCTCGCAGCCTCGGCCAGCCCAGGCTCCCAGCATGGCCAACAGGCTGGAGTTCTCCAAGTGGGTCCGGCAGACGGTGCAGGAACAAATTGAGCGGTGCCGCCGGCTGGTGGACATCAGCGAGTCAGAGGAGGAGGAGCTCACCTACTCCAGCTTCGTCTCCATGGCTGACTTGGATGCCCCGTGCTGGACTCGCCAGGAGGAGTGGAAGCAGGTGAGTGGTATAAGCAGGGCCCTGGGCTCAGTGAGCTGCGGGTGCCTCCTGCAGCCTTGTTCTCTCTGTCTTACCAGGAATCTCGGTATAAAATATGTTAATAGCCCTCTATGCAAAGGGGTTTTTCCTGCCCTGTAAAATAGACTTAAGGAGCAACTCGATGCTGGGTGCCAACGGGATGGCTAATGGGATTTGTATTATTTTGTGCCTCCCGCTCTGCTCTCCCAGACAGCCTGGCGTTGGTCATTCAATGGTGAATGGTCAGGAAGGAGCTGTGTTGCGTGAGCGTGTGATCTCTGCTCCGCGGAGATGTTTTGTTAGATATTTGCGCTACATCTTGCTCATCCTCTGGTGCAGTTCCCTGCAACTGAAGAGCTGGGCCCATGAGTCATATAGGAGAACAAGGAAGCCTCAGCCTGTCTGGGCACCCCTACGAGCCAGCACAGGCGAAGCTGAACTGGGTCGCCCATGCTGGTGCCAGTGCAGGTTACAATGTTGAGCAGTAGGTGTTCACTCTTTCATATCAGCTCCTCCTTCATATCAGCTCCTCCTTGGCTACAGCAGTTGGTTCGTAGTGTGAGAGCTGTTATCTGGCCCTCATGGATTCCCTCAAGCCAAGGGGAGCGACTGTGCTTTGGGAGCGGTTTAAGGAGCCAGGTCCCCTGGGCTGTGTGCAGGCAGCAGAGCAGGGCTTGATATACAACAGTTAACTGGGCACTGTGCTCTTGCCTGTCGCCCTGACTCTTCCTGTGGTGAGCACGGCTTAGGCAGCGTGGCCAGGCCCTGCCTGGCGGGTCCTGTGGCAGTGGTGAGCTCTGACCGTGTGCAAGACTGGTGCTAGCTCCTGTTCTGCTGGCACGTTGTTCCTTCCCTCGCAAGTCAGCCTCTTCACCAGGCTTTGTGCTTTCTGAGCTCAGGGCTTTGTCCCAAAACCTGCTGCTCAGGCGTAAAGTGGGGTTACAGGTCTTCTTGGCTCTCAGTAACAGAGAGAAATATTAAGCAAGACTGACTGTATAGCCCAGCGGTTATGTCGCTTGCTGAGTACAAGGAGTCCTGATCTTGAGAACTTCAGAGCAGAGTGAGTTTGCATTTTTAGCCAATTCCTACAAGCAAGTTGCTAGGGAAGGCAGGGCCTGGGAACTTAGCTTCCTGTTTTTCTTAGACTAGTTTGTTTGTAAACCTCTTCTGTGCGCTGTGAAACAGTCGTTCCCTACCTCACGTTACATATGACATCCTGACGCATTGCACACCTTATCGGTGTAAAGCTGCATATTGAGGTCAGGGTTAAAGAGATTATACTTTAATCCAAATAGGGGTTACTGAGTCAGCACTTCTGTCTCTGGAGGCTGCTGAATGTCCTGGCCAGAGAGCAAAGCAGTTTAATGGTGAGCGCGCTCCTGGCCCTGGGATCTGCCAGGGGTTCTTGCTCTGGGTCCTGTGTTTTGGGCTGGAGGAGGACAGGAAAGGCTCTTTGAAATCTAGAGGGAGCAAAGGGAAAGCTCGTTTCAGGCCTGATTTATGGCCCCACCCTCTCTCCCCACGGATGCTCTGGGTGTGCCTGTAGCTCCAGGCCAACAGTAATGTCACCTCAGTGAGGGCTCAAGTCTGTGACAGCCCTGCACAGCAGTGTGGGAGACTCTGATGTGGATGTGGGAGGCATCTCTGTTTCCCCGAGGTCCAGTGCTGTATTTGCTTGGTACACGTTGATGGGTGATGGCTGCTCCTGTGCTGCACAGTGATGTGCTACGCATTTGGCAGTGGACCTTTCTGATCCTTTCAGATTTTGGACATTCTCTGGAGTGACCCCATGCCTCAGGAGGGCTGCAGAGAAAATACAGTGCGAGGTGGTGGCTGCTACTTTGGGCCTGACGTGACAGAGAAGATCCTCGAGAAGTACAGCTTGCAGTTCCTTATCCGCTCCCACGAGTGCAAGCAAGAGGGCTACGAGTTTTGTCACAACCGGAAGGTCGGTGAGGGGGACAGCGTTAAGGAAACCCCATTCTGCCAGGATGGGGTTTCCGAGGTGGTGGTTCTTAGCTCTGTGTTTTTCCAGTGGGGTTCTGTTAAGTACATACAACGTCCTTGAACAGCCTTATTGGGAGTTACTGAAACGCGCTCCCAGCTGAGCTCTTAGGTCAGGGCAGTTTGAAGCCCCCCATACTGTCAGGGGCATCTGTTGTGCGGGCAAGGCACGTTTCTGTGCGCTGTAGCTGTGAAAAGATCTGAACCGATTTGCACCATTGCCTCCTCTTAAAGCAGCCGTCCCTGAAGATGAACTATAAAAGGGTGTTATTAAGCTGACACAGCAAAGTTTTGCCTTAGAAGATTCAGAGTAGCTTCAGTGACTTCCACAGAGACACCTCTGACTCTACCCACTGCCAAGGAGAGTAGAAGCTTGCTGGGAGAGTACAGTGAAATAGCAGACGCCCAGCGTGGGGCCAGATCTGCACAAGGTCAGTGCTTGCCCGCAAGGAGCTCGCACCTCTAAGGCTTGCAGCCCAGCTGCTACCTAGCTCTTCCTTTTCACCATAAAACACGTTGCTTTCACAGTCTCTTGACTGCAGATGGCATTGACTGTATTGTTTTCACTGGTATGTATATATGTATATAGGATGTATATACTGACTGTAAATGCCTGTCCTTTTTTCTGGGGTTAGGTTTTGACCATTTTTTCAGCCTCCAACTATTATGAGATTGGCAGCAACAGGGGAGCCTATGTGAAGCTGGGGCCGGACCTGGTTCCCCATTTTGTTCAGTACCAAGCGAGCAAGACAGCCCATACTCTCACCATGACCCAAAGGCAAGGCTTTGCAGTTTTTGACTCAGCTCAGCTTTTGACTGCTGACGAATTCAAGTCAAATTCCAAAAGGGAAGACTTTGGGAGCTTTGAGAAAGTTTGGCTCCAGAGCTGAACTTTCACAGCTTGATTTACTAAAGATTGTTTCTTAGGGGTATGTAGTAGTCCTACAGGAGCATTCAAGCCTTGTAGAAATTTCTGAGGGAGGTTCAGGGGGTGGGGAGGGAGTGTTGCAAGATCAGAAGAGGATTGTTTGTTAGACTGTTGTTTTCCAACTTCTCTTTTCAATGTAGAGTTTTAACTTTTGATCCTTTTGAAGTTCCTTTCCACTTCATCACTTCACAAGTTGCATAGCTATTAAAAGCCTCTGCAACTGGTATTGTAGAAGTGAAACAAATACGGGTAAACACCAACTGCGGAAGTTAGCTGGGATGCGGTGTTCCTCCCTGAGCCTGGCCTGATTGCTAGCAACTTGTATGGGCAAGGGTGAGGGGTTCTGCGCTGTGCCAGGGATCGACTGCATTGACTGCAGGGAATTCCGCTCCAAGCACGCGGCGACTTGTTGCGGGCAGTGCGATGCAGCGTAGCTGCGCAGGGCCGTTGTGTGAGGGTCTGGGCAATCCAGGGACAAGTCGGAGGAATGGGAAGGTGCGGTGACTCTTGCAGTTTGTGGTGAGCCCTTACGTGCTTCTCTATCTTTCTGCATCCTCCAGAATCAGCAGAGTAGAGGAGTCAGCTTTTCGAGCCTTGCGGGAAAAGCTCTTTGCTCACACATCAGCCCTCATCAGTGCATTCAAGGCCTATGATAAGGATGGTACAGGTAAATCTGAGCCAAGACACGCTCAAGTCAATTCCCTGATGGCACAGGGTTGGAGAGGGTAAGTCAGGTGCGCGGCTGCTTGAGAGGCTCCTCACGGGACTGTCAGCTGCTCTGTCACGAGGAGGCTGCCTCGGATCCAGTCAAAGCCTTGGTCCTGTTTGCCGCTGTTCAGCGTCTCTGTTAGGAACCTATTAACGCCTCAGAGTGGCATTATAATGAGGAAGGTGTCAGGAGGAAAAGCAAGAGGCAATTAGCTTAATTTGCATCATTTTAGACTCAAGAAAAGGAAAGCCTTTGGAACAGGACTACTGAGGAAGTGCTGGAGAAGGTGGCCTGGCACATGTCAGTCGCATCTCTCTCGGGGAACTGCGTGGTCTCTTCGAGTCCGTTCAGCCACGGAGTCTAAAACCAGTAGCAAGCGGAAAGTGAAGGAGCCGATGCCCTCAGCAGAAGCTGCCTCTGTCAGAGCCTTAAGGAGGGAGCTGTGAGCTTGTAGCTCTGGGCTGCTTCTCCACCAGCCAGGAGTGCTCTGCTGGTGCAGTGACCTAGACGTGCTACTGAAGAGATCTGCCCGTGAGGGGGAAACAGACACTGAGCAGAACTGTGTTCTTGTGCGTATCCCTTCCCTGGCAGCGAAATAGGTTGCAAATTTAGATTTAGCAGGTATAGCAGCTGTTAAAATAGCAGCTTTTCCAAGTGCTGGGTCACTGAGAAACTACTAGCCCAGCTGTGAAGGCCACAATCTGCAGGGCACAGGCTTGCAATGAAAAACCCAGTTAGTTAGCATCTTCCCGCTCTGCCTTGTTTGGAGGTTTGCGACCCCACTGCCCTGATTTAGGCAACGAAGACCTTGCTGAGGTCGAGGGGAGCAGCAAGTGCTTATGCCCTGCAGTGAGGGCTGCGGGCTGATGTCCTCTCTGTGGCTGTGTAGGGCTTTTTCCTCTGCCAAAGCACTCAGGTGTGCCATGCAGGAATGCAGCGAGACAGCCTGGGAACCAGGCTGTTGCTGCCAGCAGCCTGCTAAACAGGGTGTGTGTTCTATGTATTCACCTTTTTACTTTGGTGAATAGGGTGTTAAATGTATCTATCTGCTGTGTTGCCGTCCCATCACCCTACCAGCTAAGCAGGGAGCAGATGCCATAGAGAGTTTTGTTTGTCCCTAAAGGGGACAGTGCTGTGGCAAGTAGTGGCACTGAAAAAGCAACATGCCAGTCATCTTAATGTGCTTTCAGCCTCCCATCCCTCAGAGGTCTCCATGGGTCTCTCTGCTCCTTGCAGGAAGGATCACGCTGAGCAACTGGGCGACGGCAGTGGAATCCGTCTTGCGTCTGGGATTGCCATGGCGAATGCTGCGACCGCAGCTGGTGCGCAGCACGGCCGATGGCATGCTGGAGTACAAATCCTGGCTCGAGGACTTGGCCATGGAGCAGCGGAGCCGAGAGGTAAGGGGTGGCACGCTCACCCTCTTCTGTCAGAGCAGCTCACAAGATTCCCAGGGTGGGGGACCAAGTGTGGCAGGAAAGTTTAGAAGAACAGATGGTTCCTGTATGAGCCAAAAACATACTGGAATCAGTGGAAAAACTTGCATGAATCTGAGCAGTCCAGAGGGGTTTGGACCATTATAGAAATGGATGCCCCCTGTGAAATAGAAGCCTAGATTTGGATTCAGGCTTTTAAACTGGAAAACTAGATGACAGAATGGTTGAGGTTGGGAGGGACCTCTGGAGATCATCTAGTCCAACCTCCCTGCTCAAGCAGGGTCCTCCAGAGCATGTTGCCCAGGATGGCATCCAGACGGGTTTTGAATATCTCCAGCGAAGGAGACTCCACTACCTCGCTGGGCAACCTGTTCCAGTGCTCTGTCACCCTCCCAGGAAAGAAGTTTTTCCTCAGGTTTAGGTGGAACTTCCTGTGGTTCAGTTTCTGCCATTGCCTCTTGTCCTGTCACTGGGCACCACGGAGAAGAGGCTGGCCTCATTCTCTTGACACCCCTCCCCTTCAGATACTTGTACACGTTGATGAGATCGCCTCTCAGTCTGCTCTTCTCCAGGCTGAACAGGCCCAGCTCTCGCAGCCTTTCTTCATAGGAGAGAGGCTCCAGTCCCCTCATCCTCTTTGTAGCCCTCCGCTGCACTCTCTCCAGGAGTGCCATGGTTCCTTTCTCTGACTTGCAGCTTCCTAATTACAGCCAGCAAAAACAAATCTGCAACAGTTAAAAGTCATAGCCCAAATCACCATCTCCCCTATTAACCAGGAAAAATGGTCTGTTTGGAATTGACAGGCTGACGATGTGCTGTAATATAGAGGTGCACAGAGGGGCCAGTCATTACAAACCTGTTTCCTAGTGCATGCACGATGCAAAGTGCATTGCTGACAAACTCATCCTTGAGCACCTCAGCTGGTAACTGTGGAACGAGTCTTGAGAGCAGCAGATGCTTCTATTTTTGGGAACGTCTGCAGTAACTGCCCAGAGACAGCACAGCGCTCTACGGTGTTAGGTAGGAGCTAGAGAAGGAGCGTGACCATGTTCTCTTTCAGCACGTCCAGGCGGGCTTGCTGGAAGTCATTTATCGAAACAGATCCAACTTGGAGACCATATTCAGGATCATAGACAGAGATCATTCAGGTAAGGTGGATGTGCTGGCCGGGGATTGGGGGGGGGGGGGGGGGTTTGGTTGACATGTTCTACTTTTGGGCTCCCTTTATTATATACTAATGCATTTTTTTTTTTTAATGTAACAATTTAAGGCCTGGGGCTTGCTCCTCCCTAGATCAGGGTTACTGCCTCAAGGGCTTTTGAAATGTCATTGCATAGTTCCACAAACATGAGGAACAGGTGGAGCCAGGGCAGAGAATTCGAATGAATTGTTCTGGAGGAATTTAATAGAAAAAAATGGAGATGAGAACACCATATAGTACTCTTGGGATCTGAATGTTACCTGCTAATGCACTGAACTACTTTGGGAAAGAAAATACAGTTGTTTTTTGCCTTCCACTGTTCTCCCAAACTATATTACATTCCTTTGCTGCTCTTCGGTTTTAAGTTGTATGTTATCCAGTGCTCTCTACACTAGGAAATTTAGTTGCAGCACTTTAAAGGTAGAGGACGAGTTATTTATTTCCTCCCTTTAGGGACTGGCAGGCAGTGGGGATGGGCTGAGAAACTGAACCTGAGCAGAGGCTGCCACTTGCATGTTGAGCAGGGCTTGCTGGCTGGCCGGCAGTAGTGCACATGCTGGCCTTGCGCTGATGTGGCTATGCCTTTCTGCCCCCTAGGCCTCATCTCATTTGAGGAATTTCACCAAACCTGGAAGCTGTTCAGCTCCCATATGAACATTGAACTCACGGACGACGGCATCAGTGACTTAGTTCGCAGCATTGATTTCAATAAGGATGGAAACATCGACTTCAACGAGTTCCTAGAAGCCTTCCGCCTTGTCAAACAGTCGCAGTAGTGAGAAAACAGCAGAGCTCCTGTCAGCCCTCGCTGGATCGCCACGTCCAATGCCTTGACTGTCTATGAAGCCCGATGAACCTCTTCCTACCTAACCGCAGAACGTGCCTGCAGATGCGAAGCCGTGTAGGGAAAGGGAATGTCAGGTACATGTAGCACGTCTTCGTTGAAAGCGGTGATTACCCCACTAAACAGAAGTGTTCTATTTTGAGATGGTAACTAACTGGTAAAATAGGTAAGCTGCACTTCGCTTTTACCAATTTTTAAAAAGGAACCGTTTTTTGAGTAGATGCCTATCTCCCCTCTGAGGAAGATGCAATTTGGTCTCTCTTGTCAATGCAGGTGATGGTATTTTACAGATCTATTCAATTTTAGTAAAATAGGAAGACGACTATTTATTGTCGGCATTGTTTTAACCAGTTGGACATTATTTGAGTACAGCCTTCTCCTTAATAAGCAATTTTTTTCTAGCTTGCCTCTTCTGGGCTGCTCATACCCTTTCTACTTTTTCAATGTTGTTAGCAGCAGTGGTATTTTACTGATAATATCTGCAACGCACTGTTGTTGTTTTGCTCCAATAAGGCTGTTTTGTACATTTGAAGCTATTAAATATGTGCAGTGGAGCAACACTTCCAAAAATAAACTATCTCGAACGTGCAAAACAGCCTCTAGCAGAGGGCTCTCATAAAATCCTGTGAGGCTATATTTCCCCTTTTGAAGAGCCAGCTTAGCACCTTAATTGTTAGAGTGACTGTGTTGCATGTTCAAGACAGGTTATTTTTGGAAGCATGGTGCAATTGCAGATGAAAAAGAGTGATGTTTATTTTAGGTTATTTATTCATTGGAAACACTTCTATCTCGACCATGCAACATAGGTCCCTGCTGGAGTGACTACGTTGTCTTGACTTAAGAGACTAACTGGGCTCTTGAAAAAGGGAAATACATCCTAAAAGGATATTGTAAAAGAACTCCCCGCCAGTGGTTGTAATGCATGTTCGAGCTAGTTTATTTTTGGAAAGGTTTCCAGGGACTAAAACAACCCCTTCCCCCAGCCCCAGTTGAAGTTCCACGTATACCTTTCTCAGTTGCAGTAGAACCATGTTTCCAAAAATAAACTATCTCGAACATGCATTACAACCACTGGCGGGGAGCTCCTTTACAACATCCTCCGAAGGTATATTTCTCTTGTTCGCTCGCGTACGTATGTTTTATGAATGAAAGTCTTTATTTTCATTGAGGCTAATGAACAAAACATTTCCCCTGCTACTGCAAAGCAGATAGAACTCAAACACTGCAGGGAGGGAAGCACACTGTGCGTGGAGACCTAATTGTCATTGCTGGATGCTGTACAAACTCATGTTCGAAAAATAGCGTATTTTTGTTTCAGTGCTTTTCAGTGACTTTTGTAATGAGGGGGAAAAAAAAAAAAAAAGGTTACTTGGGCTAGAAGTCCTCTCTCTTGTGCCTGCAGTAACCATCTGCTCTGCAGGCCTGGGTAGCAGGTAGGACCTAAGGGAAATGACTGTTTGGGGACTTCAGCTGCCCAGTAGCGCGGGGGGTATCACGTTTGGTGGCCTGTTACCTGCAGTGCATGGAGGAGAGCGAAGTACATTAACCTGTACCTGCCACCAGTTTCACTTCTATACTGACTGAGCTGAAAAAGAGCCAAGACCATGCACAACTTATGACAAAGTGAGACTGAATTTATTAGTCTCCAGAAATTAAAAAAAGGCAGAAGACATCTAGACATTTTGTTGTTGGTTGAGGGGTAGGAAAGCTTTGTATAATTCACATATGTAAAGTGATTGATAACAACATATCCTGCAACTCCTTGCAGTCCCAAGGAAGGGCAGACAATGATAATGTCAACTTCCTGCAACTTAACGCCCCCCCCCGCCCCCAACCAAATAATGGTACTGTGAAAACTATGGTAAAGTAACATACATGACTAATGACTTGACTTAGCTGTTTACACAATGTTGTTCATTAATTCTTTTGACAAAAAAGGAAGCAGGTTAAGCGTTCCCCAAAACAAATTACAACTGGAACCACTCCCTCAGCACTGCTTTTTTTTTTTTTAAGACAATGCTGTTGTGAAAAAAAAATAGAAATAAATGTACAATAGTACATATAGTTTTATAGTAAAACAGTATCTGAACAGATTCAGTTTTCCTTCTTTTATTAAAGCATATACAGCTTTATAAAATATAAACCTTCCAAAGGTCAAGTTCAAAAGCTTAGAAGAGGCTTTGCTAATTCTAAAGATAACAGCCAATACACCATTGCTTCTAGAAGATAAACATTTTATTTTACCTCACTGATTTCAGCCTTGGAAGGTGAACCAATAAGTGGAGTAACACATTCTGTGTAACCCCTGCAGCCATCTGACATGTCAACTGAAGACACCTCCTCTGATGGGGATGCTCTCATTCAGCCCATGTTCTATTAGCTTTATGTCCTCCAAGTCATCCTTTATAATGCTTATCAAGTGACTCAGGCCTTCTTGCTGCTGCTTCAGATGCTGCAGATAGAGGGAGAGGTTTTTAAAAAAAAGTGTTAATATAGTGCAACTTGACAGATTTTTTTTTTTAAGTAATATTTCTCAAAGCTGCCATGTTGGGGGGGGGAACCTTGGCACACTGACAAACCTCACATAATTTATTTGTAAGAAAAAAAAAAAAATCAGCGCTTTCCACAGTAACAGCTTCACTGCTTAGAGTAACTTTGTGCAATCTTGATGTGCTGCTGCTGAAAACAGCAAAAAGGACTTGCTATCAAGCAACTGAAAGCCACATCAGATGCTAAATAGCCCTCCCAAGTTAGTGCCTCAGGAGTGGCGTCAGTGGTGCATTTTCAAAAAGTATCCAAGGCTTCTACCAGGTAATACTTACTTGCTTGATTTCCCTTAAGAGATCTGCATCTACGTAATAGCGCTCTTCAGCCCTCACTGCACCAAAGTGGTTCTGCATCCTGATTTGGGACATGAGCTCATTCAGTCTGCCCTGGAAAGACATATGTGGAAAAAAAAGGGCTTAAATCACACAACTCATTCAATTCTGTCAGCAATGCTCCAGCATCCAACACTGCCTGTGTCATCAAAGCAGGACATATTACTTGCTCACTCCACTTTTTTTTTTTTTTTTGAAGACATGTGAAGAACATGTCTTTCAAATTAATACTTAAAGTATTTAATGCTTTGTGCTAATTAAAGTAAATATAACTATAAAATACATTAAAAATAACACACATTAATTCTTATAAAAAAAACCTCACAGATGTGTTAGCAGTCACGCAGCAAGCGTATGACACTATAACCTAGAAACGCTGCTTGAAAACGTTCCGCAAATACTACACCTAGTTTGGAAAACTTACTTTATAATGATTTATGAGGAAAAAACACAGTTGTTGGCAGAGATCTGGTAACTACTCACCTTGAACTGCGTAGGTGCATTTAGTTCACATTGAATTGTATCTAACTGTACACGAAGCTGTTCTTCGTCTGCTTGAATGGCATAGCCACTTTTCCTTTGGATTTCCTGCTTTATTAAGACCTGCAAAAGAAGCCTCTGAGGATCACTAGAGAAGCCTTTGTCTCCTCTTCTCTTTCCCTACTAGCCCTTCCATATCTCTCTTTGCCCCTTGTCCAGCCTCCCTCTAGTCAGATTTGTTCCATTTTGTAGTCTGCTCCTCAGAGCAATCCCACAGCTTCCGGGTAAGCGAGAGAGAAGGTTCCCAGAAGAGCAAGACATGCTTCACCCCTCCAGTCTGTCCTGGCGGATTTGCAAGTGACTTAAAGCAATAGCATTAGATGAACATTGGCCAAGCTATGGGGCTGGGCACAAGACTGAAGAGGTCAAACTGTTAGTTCGATGTCCCCTGTCAGTTTGCTTGCTGGCACCAGGCTGTCCGTCAGAGTTCTTTACAACATCCACTTTACCTGTAGAGTCCTATGAGAAAGCTTCATCAGTTTCCTTTTGTACTGTGCAATTTTTGCCATCGTTGTTGTCTGGTTTTTTTGCAGCTCGCTGATATCTTCTGATATTATCTGCAAAGGAGATGAGTCAGTTGGAAGCTAGGACACTTTTTGATAATATGGCACATTAGTCCTGCTTTCATACCAGGAGTTCCAAAACAGTAATTGGTCCGGCAGTTTGGGGTCCTCGCCAGAGATGCTCTCAGGAAGCTGTTTGCATGCTAGTGTTCTGTGCAGCAGCGTCATCGCTGCTTTTGGGTCCCCTGCTGCCAGTGCTGACTTTACACTGGACCACTTCTGTTCTGGCTGCTAGCTATTTTCATACATAGCAGAAGAAATTGAATGTAGCTGAGATTTCCCTAAGGCATCAGAAACCTGGGTGCCCAGCTTAGAGTCCTAACCTGTACAACTTAATTCAGCTGTTTTGAAAGTCCATGTTTGAATTAACATGTAACACCCCAGTAAGCTTGGAAAAAACAAACACACCCCCACCCACCCCACCCACCCCACTGATCGGATTTTGCCCAAAAGAAAAATACACGCAAAGCATACAAAAATACACAACAAAAGGAGATCCTAGCTTGTAGAAAAAGGATAGTCAGGGTGTTTCAAAGTTACAAGTGACAAGAACTGGCCTGGCACCCTGTGGATCTACTGTCATTCAACAGATATGTGATTAGCAGAGGCCTAAGACATGCTAACTGCTTCATTAAGAGTAACTATTTATTTCTTCCTCCTTTGCAGGCTGGAAAGGGAAATTATACTACCTCCTGGCAGCTGCTAGGGCAAACAGAAAGGCTGCTTCAGATAAGCTATCTATTCCCTCAATGCGTGTTTTCCCAATTCACGAAGGCTCAGGATTATGCAGATAAAAAAAAGTAAAGAAAGGGAGAAGTTTGTAACAACCACAAAGGAAATCAGCCTAAGTTATCTGTTAGCCACTAGAGTGTACCTCACTTTTTCAGCTGCAGAAATAACAAGAGGGGGGAAAAAAGTAAAATAAAATCACAGCTCCCTGTTCATTGCTTCAGCACCAGCTCTCCACCCACAAGAGGCACAGAAGGGAGGTTAACTGAGTACCAACTCCCTCCTCAATAACAAACAGTCACAATAAATATAAGAAACCTTACATCTAATCGGGTTTGATGCTGTTTGGTCATCTGATCTTGGACCTTCAGTCTTCTCAGCAGTTCCTTGAAACCCACCATTGGCACAGGAATAAGCCTACATGAAGAGAAATATTTCTCACAACACATTTTTAAACAAGACATATATTGGGCAGTAATTGCACATACAGTACGATCTTAAATTGCAGGTGATCTTGCCCCACTACAAATTAATATATCTCTTGGTAAGTTCTATAGTCCTCATTATTCCTAACAGTTATAACAGAAGTCAGCCCAAGTTATCTTCAGCCACCGGAAGGTACACGGGTACTTCACTCTACCAGTTGTAGAAATAATAAATAAATAAATCCTGATTGTGAAAAACGTCTCATCTGAACTAGTTCAGATAACAGAACATCGCAACTCCAAGTCACTCAAGTAAGGTTTTTCATCCTGCTTCCCCTTAAGCACCTAAATGGATAAAGGGATTAGGCAGGCATTCCTAGTTATCCTCACTACCTCAGATGACATCTCTACTGGACAAAGTTATTCTGCAAGTGGTTTCTTACGAGTTACCTTGAAGAATAACCCAGAATATTCTGTATTTCTCTTCTCTCTTTACAAGTCTTTTTTTGTAATACTCAATTAGACTTACTTGTCAGGATCAGGATTATCAACTTTGGCTTGTTCCCAGATAATAGGATCAACACCTTAAAAAAAAAATGCAAGTTTTGATTATACACAGATCTGAATAGGTTATCTCACAGCTGTTAAATAGAAGTATGGTAAAAGACACAAAACCCATGAGCTACAGTAAACTGAATTACTGTTGTACAAATTAAGGTTAAACAAACAAGGTTAGCTCTTAAAAATCTTGGTCCTGGGCTGTGGCAATAAGTCCAGCCCAAAAGACTGTCAAGCACACCTACTAGTTTGAAAGGGTGAGAAAAAAAACAACTAATAAATGATAAAAATCAAACTGTACATGCTTCTGGAGGAAAAAAAAAAATCTTTCTGTTCCCACTGTATGCTATAGTTTTATCATCTTTCCCCTCAAAGTTAGTGAGTGTGTATGAATAAATAAAATTGATGTTTAAGTGATCAAAGTACTAAACCAGTTGGGAAAAAAAATTGCAAGTAGGATTCATCAGGGCTCCTAAAAGGATTCACATGAAGGACTATTACCTCTTCAGAGAACTGTTGCTTGTTTTGCCATGAAGTGCTTCATCAAGTAAATACATACATTAAAAGCAATCTAGTTGTACAACACTTAATTCAACACCATAATGCATGTCATTACCTTCTCCAGACCTTACTGCAAATCAAACCAGTGTTTAAAATGCACATGATTAACTATTGGGGGGGGGGGGGGGGTAAACCGACAGATACAGAAGTAACCAACTTCCTGACCAAAAAAAAAAACAAAACAAAACCAAACCAAACCACCAAGAAAAAAGTTATCAGTTTCAGGCCAGCATAAAGAGCAGACTAGGACAGTCAGCTGTTACGAACCATAATTGTGGCATTTTTTTAAACAACATTCCAGGTCATTCTGCAAACATATTGCCTTAATACTCACGTCTGTAGGTGTGACTGCTTCCTTAGCCAACCTACAAAATGAGCCTCCTTCTCAGTCATGAACTGACAAGTTGTGCTCAGCCACCAACCCAAAAGCCCTGCGATAGGCCTCCAGTATTATCGAAGGCCAACTTCCTCCCTCGTAAAGCAACAGCTCCTCCCCAGCACTGCAGTAATTGGAAGACATTGCTCACCTCTGATTTTTCTGCAAGAATAGGCCTAGTTCTTTTTGCAATCCAGGTATGGTAACTTTTGCTATATTTTAGCATTATGGGGTCTCATTGAGCATGCTCTCTCTCTCTCTCTATAGTCTGCTGGATACTGCATGCCACTTTCCCTGACTCATTACATGGAGCTCACAGCAAGAATTACATGCAGTACTGTATATAAAGAATAAGCTATCAGTTACCCTATGAAGGGGCATGAACAGCACTGCAACACTCTGGAACAAAGTGGTATAGTTACTACCTCTGGCCACGCAATGTCGGTATACAGTCCAAATGACCCAGAAAAAAATGGGAGGTTAAACATAGATGTGATTATTCTGATATTTAACTTGTTTTTAAATCAGACAAGCTCAAATGATTTATGATAGCTAAAGAGTACAGCCTAGTGTTGCGTGGCACATTACTGCTGAATTAAATTTTTCCACAATTGCGTTCATAACCTAGCGGCACTTCAGTATTAAAGCTGGCTGCAATTATAACCGTGCCATCAAGAGCGCCTTGGAAACCCCTGCAGCATTAAAAGGTGATTCTAGGGGGACGTGACACACGTTGTTCCCAGAGACCCGAGAGAGCCCGACTAGCAGCCTGAGCGCGCCGCCTCAGGCTACGTACCAGCAGGAGGGTTCTGCAGGAGCTGTTTGACTTGTGCCGGGGAAAGCTCTGTTCTGGCCATGGACAGGGTGACCCCCAGCTGCTGCAGGGACGTCTTTATGTTGGCTTGCTCAAAGTGTGCGTAGAGGGTCGTTGCTGGAACTCTCCTAGAAGTGCCATTGGGCGAGCGCTCGACAACATAAATGATGACTTCAGTCCTGAGCAAGGCAAAGGACACTGTCAGCCAGCAAAGGCCAGCAGCTTAGACAAACGTGATCAACAGCAAACCTATGTCTAAGTTAACACTTCTCCCAGTTGACTGTTAACTTTAGCAAATTGAGATATGAAATAGCAGTAAATCTAGGGTTTAACATAACAGGATTAAATGAGAAAGATATGCTGTAAATACACTACAGATTACAGCTTCCTCCTGTTTTAACAACCATATCCTATGATGGCGCGCTCATCAGGTTGCATTTCAACATACACAAGAAAGATACCGGACTTAATTTCTTAAGGAAAAAAAAAACAACAGCAAGAAATTAGAAATGAAGTCAAACACAGAAAGAGTAGAGGCAAAACTGAGGAGAAGGGAAGAGTGAGCCATTGCCATTTAGGAACATCAACCATATTACAACAACAAACACTCACGCACTGAAGCGGACTAAGGGCCAACCCTTTATAGAACACAGAGGTGGAGAAAAGGACAAAACCATATCAAGTTCACATACTGGTCATCTGGCATTGTTCTAACACCTTCTACGTTGACAGTGAGGGTCTGGTTTCCTCCCAGAATTTTGTGTAGCGATTCCACTAGCTGCTGCTGCTGGCTTCGAATGTCTATTTCTTTTCTATTAAAGACCAAAACCACGAGGCCATCTTCATCCTTGTTGTTCGGCATTAAACTGTAACCCACAGCCTGCAAATGAACAAACAAAAACCAGGGATGCATTCCTCAGCAAAAGCATACCTATGCAGTATGAAGGGGAGAGGCTAAATTAAGATGAATCCCTCAATTTTTAGAACAAGTGGTTCTAAATGGAAGGCACAACATATTCAGAGATGTGGAAACATAAATCAATCCCATTTTTAAAAATAAAAGTGCACTCACAAGGCCGTCAGTAGAGTAGCTTCTGAAACAGTTTCATTTTGCAAAAAGTTTTAAAGTGATCATTCCCCATCTTCAAATACTAAAGCTACTGATCAGGAGATGCCAATTTAGCAGAACGTTTATGGTCCTTTAGAACTGATCTCAGTCAGCACCAGTCTACAGATTTACACTTCTTCTAAGGTGCAAACAGAACTGCAGGACCAGACTCCAATACAGAACAATTACTAGGGAGTTCCAGAAGCGGTTTGTAAAGTTAAATTTCCAGATGCCTGAAAGAAAAACAGTAACTAAAATAACCTAAACAAAAGAGGCCAACCATAATCCTCTATGGATTTCTGGAACTCACCCTTGGTATTTTCTTACTGGAGGAGATCAAGACAGTTTACCTGACAATACAAGCCAAAACACAGACATGGAATATTGCTACTACATAAGGCATGCATCAATCAACATTATCACAGAAACGTTTGGGACAGGCAGTTTTCTTTTGATTATCAGGTATCATGGCTTCGTACAATTGCTAATAAGGCTTAAGGCCATCTTTACCCTCTCCGTGATAAAGCTGTAGCAAGAGTAGGTGTTTTAATGCAACATCATAACCTAGTACAGGGACACTATCTGTGCCACCCTGTGACACTAGGGTGCTATCTGTGCCAAGTATCAGGATCTTTTTCCCTTTCAAAAAAAATCCTGTCAGCTCCACCATGAACTCCACATCTCCTGTGAGACCTACTCATTAGAAGCTAAAGCAGAGCAGGCAGTTTGTTTTGCCTCTGTACCGTTGCACCAACATATCACTGGCAACGTGTTAGACAACGGGTGCTTTTCAAGGCACTGACACCGCATGTGGGTCAGTTACTGTTTTCCCTGCAAGCGCAGCTGAAGAGAGAAATGAGCTGAGGACTTGCCAAAGAGCCCACCCTCCCTCAGCCCTGGGTAACGCACCCTGAGGGTAAGCCTCACAAAAGCAGCTTTCTTCAGGCGCGCTATCGTATCACAGCGCACAACAGTGAAAGCTGGGGAAGAATTATGCACTATAACAGTGTCGAACAGAAAACTGGCTTTTAAAAAAAGTGACTTTTAAGTTACTGGTATTGCATTTGTCCCTGAATTAAGCTGTTCCTTCTTAAACTCAAAAGAAAAAAAAAAGACACACATACAAATCACCTTTTTTTTTTTTTTCTTTTTTTAAAACATGCATCCCTTTCATTTTCATAGCTGTGAGAAAGGCTTGCACTGGGAGAACTCACACACAGAAAACTAAAGCTCATTATATTCTAAGTAGTACTACCAGCACACCTATTACTCCGCTGGTGTTTCTGTTAGAAAAAAGTCTACCAGGATTTCTTTACCGAACGTAATAATTTCAAGCTACCACGATTATTTAAATTCATCATGGTTCTTCATATGTTGGCCTGAACCGCATACCTTAAAAGCACACTTTTCCTGGTTAAAAACTATACACAGCTCAGCTGACTTGGAGTTGGACTTGTGTAAAATTGGATTCCTTTACTCCTGTCGAAACCCTGTGAGTTAACTTCATTCCTACTAGATGTCTGATGCTGACAGAGACAATAAACCAACTAGTTTACGATGCTTTGCAACGATACCTGCGCTAGTAACGTCTACACTTTTTCCTAGATGTCTGCCATTGCTGGCATATAGCCGATTTCTTTTCCTATATTTCATATATATAATAATTCATTTTAGATACAGAAATTCATACCAGCAGCGGTACTACTCAAGTCACAGAGACAAGAGTCAATTTAGTACACGGTACCACATGTCTAACTTGAAAGGAAAACTTCTGCTTTTGGAGAAAAAAAATAAAATAAAATAAAGCCAAGAAAGCTCTAAAGCCACTTCAGGTCACAACTCACAAGAAAGCATGTTTACAGGTGCATTATCAGCAAAACATTCAAGATGACACCATAAAATGTAATGCAAAAGAAGCCAAACGTTTCTTATGCAGATATTGAGTTACAAAGATTTTTTTTTATAAAATCTCCTGATTCATGCATCAGAACTAGTCTTAATTAAGCATTAACCTACATTCAGGTTAGCAAGTTTACACTTCAAAGAATAAGCTTAGAAAAGGAGGTCATTACTGCGCTTGACCTGAATTGGCTTCTAAGTCCAAAGCTTAGCAAGACGGTCAGCAGACATGAGACTTGCAGAGGATGAAGAGCTACATATTCTTTGCCGACATGAGAACCAGAATGAGGAATTGTTGACAATATCATGCGTGGAATGAAGTCAGCTTTAGCACTTGCAAGGATGAAGGCAGAAAAACCCCAAAGACTGTCCATTTAAGATAGTACGTACAGGCCAGGTTCATAGAGCATTTTTCTGAAATTCATATCCACACATCTGCTCTAACCACACACACAGGCTCATCTCAACACTATCATAGAGAAGCCTGTTTTTGTCATCCACGTATGCCTGTCTAGTGCATGCGCATCAGGCATGTCTACTCCCTCAGCAATACCCAGATTTCCAGCATCTATACATCTTCAAACCTTTTATTTTCATACATCAGATTTGCATCCATGACCTGGAAAATATTACTTCAGATTATTCTTAACAGCAAGCAAAACTAATCTAGCTCTTGTGACACATTTAGACGCAGAACTAGCAAGCAAGCTAACCGCTTCAAAATTGTTTGCAGACAGATAAATAATACCATACCTTAAATCTGCAAAATGGGTTTTCCTGCGTGAACTCCACTGGAGCAATGTTGTTGTTGAAGTATCCTTTGCCTGTTCCCCAGAAGGCCTGCAGCTGGTTCCATTTTGCCAAAAGAGCATCTCTCTCATCCCCCAAAAGCGTTGGAGCCGACAGGGCGCTGGCTGTGTTGATGAGCTGGTTAGACTGGGCAGGTGTTTGCGCCGGCTGGCTGAACAAGCTGCTCCCCAGTGCTGTGTCAGAAGGCAAAGAACAAGTAAACTCCTTTATGAAGGAAGAAAGACTTGCTTGCTAACATATACCATCTGCACATGATCACTATCACTTCATATTTTGAGAAGCAAAACAAACACACAGGACAGGTAAATCAGCGTCAGATATTTTCTTCATAAAAGCATCTTTTTACATCCAGTCATCATCAGTAACAGTAATTACTGAATGCTGAATTAGAAGAAAAAACTCCCTCTTTTTTTTTCCTTTAGCTGAGACATCTATGCTCACCTGCTACACGATCATCTCCAATATCTTAATCTGTAGGGTAGACCTGTTACAAGTTCAACGGACTCAGAGCCTGCAGCTGTTCATTCTAACTTGAATTTAAACTAAACGCAGCACTGTTTTCCTCCCTTTTGTAATAACTACTGTTGGCAGTCACCACCTTACGTAACTGCTTTTTCTACTGCTGCTAAACCGGAGAGACAAATATTGTCATCAGAAACTCAAGGGTGAAGCTCAGACAGTTGCTTGAGCTCGTTTAAGAAAAAAGGTGAGGACTGCAAAGGTAGGCATTTTAAAACTAAATTTCTAGGACGTCTCCATCAACCAAGAGATGAATGGTTACAGGCTCCTTTCATGATACACCACTAGCTCTACCGCTCTAAAGTCTGTTGTAGTCTCACACACTTCTTAGAAACCAAGGGCGTAAACAAATAAAAGACCATACTTACTAGTTTGCTGCTGCTGCGTACCGAAGCCTCCAAAGCCTAACCCGGTTCCCAACCCAGTACCCAAGCCAGTTCCAGTTCCTGTGCCAAAACTAGTACCAAACCCAAAGCCTTTGTTCTGGGAAGCACCAAAGAGTCCTGAAAATAAAATAAGAGTTATTGAGCAAAATATGAGAACTGTACTTCTGAATTGCAAAAAAATGATTTGTTATGGATTGACGCTAAGTTTAATTCTAAGGCAACTATTTTCAACTTTGTGATCTCTTACCACTGGTGCCTGTATTGGTGGGAGCAGAAAAACTAAACGCTGACCCCGCAGTGGTGGTAGTTGTCCCAAATCCTCCAAACGCACCTAATGAACAAAGTTCACAAGTAAGGCAGACAGCAGGTTGTGAGCTGCAACTGTGCAGAACAGGACAATAAACTGCACACTTCGATGGTGGTATGAGAGGAGATAACGACAGATGAACGTATTATGTTACAAGCATGTTGGTCACACTGATCATGGTTACCAAGTCCATTGTCTGAGTAAACGGGAAAGAAAACATGAATCAGAAAGCCAACACATCCATGGTGTGCAAGAAATGCCAAAAAAAAAAAAAAGAAAAGAAAAAAAAGAAGAAAGGCAATGGTTAATAACCTATTCTTTTACCATCGGGACATGCTTTCCTTATCAAGTCACAACTAATACTAGTATTTCTTAGCCATTCTCAGGAATACTTTTAGATTATGTTGTTGCTAGGTGTTCAAAAAGTGATCTGATGTCTTGCAAGTTTAAAAAACGTTTTTAAGCATTAAGAGCAAAAATAGAAGCTAAGTGAGTTAAGTCTGAGCCTAAGGTATACACAATTGCTGTGCCTACACAGGAGCGCTATCACACTAGCGATTCCTTTCTATATGCAGGAAGGATTCTACAAGGTCCTTTTTGGGGCTTGTTTCCCCATTAAACCTGGTTTTGAGGTTCAATCATCACCAGAGGGAGACAAATCCAAAAGCTACAGGTGGCAGAGGGAGACCCTGGTAAACAAGGGCCTGAGCTCAACCACGCCAGAAAACCTGCAAATCCATATTCCCATTTGCCCCCTTGACAAGAGTTGGCTCCACCACAGGGCAGTGGCGTGGTGGAACACATTACCAGCCCTGAGGGCCTCCCAGCGACAGCCCTGCGCAGGCACAGGGCCCATCGCCATAGCCAAGCGGATAGTAGGGCCATGGCACCGGCAGCACCTCCTGTGACAGGAGCTTCCCTGACCCTCAACGCCATCCCCTTTCAGACAGGTGGCACCACCTCAACGAGCCCCTGTCAGCGAGGAAGGGGATGCTCCAGCACCATCTCTGCGCAGCCCCTGAGCTACAGTGGTGCCCACACCATCTGGCCAAAACCACAGGATACGAGATAGTTACTTAGATGACTGGACTGTTTAAGGCTGAGATGGGCGATTAAGAGGGAGGAAAACCCTGGCATAAGCTTACATGCTTAGTAGGTGCCCTTATCCACAGGATTCATCTCAGACAAGAAGCTGCAGCATGCACTGTTACTCTGTGCTTTACAGGAGGCAGCAGCACAGCCCTCTTCCATCTCCAGAGCACGTGGAGATGTGGCGTTTCCCTCGGGTGATGCCCGCTCAGGCAGCCTGTGCTGTGATTCTCCTACCTCTGGGAATTCCTCCAGGCTACCCCCGTCAGCCCGTCTGACGGCCTCCAGCACCGCGAGCGCTGTCCTCAGCTCCAGCAGGCAGAGACATAGCCTGTGCACACCTGGCTAGCTGTAAAGTATCAAATGGCTTTGTTGCCAGCTGTTTTGAACTTGTCATTCTTCATGTGAGCAAATCTGTGAGGCAGGCACTGCCTCTGCTAACTCATATGTCAATAACAACAACAACAATGTTGCATCTTCAGACTTGCTCTACTTACCATCCTCTTGTATAAATAAGAGCTAAAAAGCTTAAACTGAACTTGACATTGCATTTTATTCTCATTCAGCATCAAGCTTAATGCAACTGGATATAAGTTGTTCCCTTTAACATTCAAGTTTCAACCCTTACCAGAAGGTGAGGAACTGTAACAGGAGTACCATCACATAAGCACACTTTTTAGGTAGTTTCATAATTTAGTAGCTTCTCTCAGAAAAAGATCTAGAACTGTAAGCTACGAAATAAAAATATGGATCCAAGTTCTCTTCTGGAACAGTTCAAATTCAGCTAGAGAAATACAGTTTAATAGCATTCATACCAAATAAAAAACAAGTCAGACCCTTCAAGTGCACAGAACAGAGAAGAGTACTCTAACACAGGGAGCAATGACACTGTGGAATGAATAGAATTCCTATACGAGCAGCTGCAACAGGATCCCATGGGCTAATTCTACAGAACTGAAAATATTAGAAATCAACATAGTTAAGCATTTTCATGTAAAATGGAAAAATTTTAAGCTGAAATCGTATCAGTTGATTACTCAGAATTGATGGATCTACACTGGGCTATAAATGCTTTTTGTAAGAAATATCCAGTGTACTCATCACACAGAAAACACTCTCCCAAAAAACTAGAAAATCTTTTCAAGACAGCCTGGGACATGTGCCAGAACAATATTTAGTAAACTGAGATTACAGCAAGGGCTGTTAATTTTGTGCTGATCGTATAAAATTTGTTTCTCCACAGAAACTGCTTAGGTGTAGTGCATTCATGACAACCAACAGAAGGCCAATGAGAAGACACAGGAAAGATGAAAAACATGACTGCAGTAGTCCAAGAATCTCATGTAAGGAAACGTGGCATTAGGAACTAACTCTGCAATTATTCCCAATTACCTGGATCTGAACACAGAATCGATGTTTCAGTTCTGCTAGGTAATCGAGGCTTAATTTTAGACTAGGCAAAATGGCAGGACACCATGATTTGTTTCCATTTCAGCAACTGAGAGTTTGGGATACAGTTCCTTTTTCCCCTCAACAGCTGTTTCTTGAGAATTTAATAGGCAAAAAAAAATAAAAAAAAAAGAACTATGCATCTACAGGTCTCAAATCCATTCCCCTTTCAGAGCGTTTATCTCCGATTCCCACTGAATATGAAGCAAGTAGATTAGTCCTAAATACAGACTCTCAGTTAAGAAAATAATTCTTGGACCCCTGCTATTAACATTTATTATAGAACAAGCACGTATGCATTATCTACCTGCACTTGCCAGACTGTTACCAAAATTGAATGGTGGAGTTGAGGTAGTGGAAACACCGAAATTCCCAATATTAAAATTCACTGCAGGATTAGCAGTTAATCCGAAACCCCCAAAATTAAACCCACTGGCAGTGGAGTTTGCAGTTTCAAGCCCACCAAATCCTGACAAGTGGGAAGCAGAAAAAGAGCAAGGCAACATTAGTTTGAAGTAAAAAGCAGGTTCAGGAAGTAAAAGCTAAAATATTTTCCATCACAGGAGACAAAACAGGCATAGTTAAAAAATGAGAGTAAGAAGTCAATTGATATTAAAGAGCATTTATTGAACACAAGTAAGACAATTGCAAGCTTAGTGTCTGACACACTCTCCTTGCATCGCTACTGTAATCATATTTTTCAACTATACCGCATGTAACACACTTGAGTCTTTTCTGTTCCCATTTCTAAGTTAAACAGGAAAATTTCCATGTGATTAAAGATTTGCATTAATAGTACTTTTTAAACCACCTACGACTGCTGAATACAGTTGCATCAGTACCAGCACGACTGACAGTAGTATCATTATTTCACAAACTATCAGGAAGGCAAGGATAAAGGATCTTTATGCCCATATACTACCCTCACACGGGTGGCTGTAGCAGCGTAACCACAGCAATACAACTTGAGCAGTTAAAGCACTACGAGCTGCTAAGATACATCTTCGCTACAGTAATCACTCTGATAACAAGCACTTAAGGGCTAACAATCACTCAAGTGCATTCACAACTTCTCTCTGTCCACCTTTGTGCTTGCAGGTGTCTGACCTCACGCACCCAAGGTTCTCCAGGCTAAGAAAAACGGGCCAATACACTGCATCCCTATCAGGTCCTCCTCAGCAGTAGCTGGGGAACAGGCTCATGCTAGGCAGGCAACTGGGATTTCTTGGGTGTGTGGTCTGCACGCACACGAAACCAAGTAACTAGCTGTGCAAGCAGTAAAATATTATCTTTTCCCTTAAGATGGGCCAGAAAGTCTGCATCTAGAACAATGACACAATCAGGAGGAGAGCCCATAAAGTAACCCGAGATAAACCAAAGATGACAAGCCCTGTGCATACTAGCCAGAGAAGACACGACTCTTCAATCTATTTTAAACATTCCAAAAGCTGAGAAAGAATAATTTTACTAAATGAGAGTAGAAAGGCTCTGATTTACATTTCACCAACACTGGCAGTCATTGGGCAGCAACAAAAAGAGGGGCAGGGGGAGTCTTTCAGTCTTTCCAAGTTCAACAGTGTTTTGCACTTCTCAGAAATTGACTTCCAGGAGCCTCTCATTCTTAGAGAAACATTACTGCAATTGAAAGTGAGAATCTGAGTGATCTGTCAGCATCAGTCAGGTAACGCATACCCCGCACGCTCTAAGAGTGACTAACGATATTTAAGCATTTCCACAACTGCATGAATACAGACAAGCGCCGGCTAAGTTCTTACAGTGACCTCCCACTGCTACTTGCAGCTGTACCCACAGGAGAAAGACATACAAACAAACGGTGGGGGGGGGGGAAAAAAGACTAACAACAACCATAATCAGAGAGACAAACTCTGATCTAAAGTGCCTGGGAGAAAAAAGCCGAGGGGTCCGTCCTGGAGCCCACACCGCCGCCGCCAAGAACTGAAAAAACAGTCTCGGCCCAGCCATGCCAAGGACCCGGCGACCGTTAGGGGCTCACCTGCAACGGCGCGTCACGACCGTTGGGGGCTCGGCTGCTGCGGCGCCTCACCTGTGTGTAGGGCTGTGGGGGGGGGGGGGGGGGGAAGGGGACACAGCTCTCGTGCGCGGCCGTTGGGCGCTTGGCTGCTGACCCCCGCGCGCCCCGCGACCCTTAGGGGTTCGGCCGCCACGGCAGGGCACGTGGGGGGGGGGCTCGTGCGCCCCGCGACCGTTAGGGGCTCGGCTGCCACGGCAGGGCACGTGGGGGGGGGCTCGTGCGGGGGGGGCTCGCGCGCCCCGCGACCGTTAGGGGCTCGGCCGCCACGGCAGGGCACGTGGGGGGGGGGCTCGCGCGCCCCGCGACCGTTAGGGGCTCGGCCGCCACGGCAGGGCACGTGGGGGGGGGGCTCGTGCGCCCCGCGACCGTTAGGGGCTCGGCTGCCACGGCAGGGCACGTGGGGGGGGGCTCGTGCGGGGGGGGCTCGCGCGCCCCGCGACCGTTAGGGGTTCGGCCGCCACGGCAGGGCACGTGGGGGGGGGGCTCGCGCGCCCCGCGACCGTTAGGGGCTCGGCTGCCACGGCAGGGCACGTGGGGGGGGGCTCGTGCGGGGGGGGCTCGCGCGCCCCGCGACCGTTAGGGGTTCGGCCGCCACGGCAGGGCACGTGGGGGGGGGGCTCGCGCGCCCCGCGACCGTTAGGGGCTCGGCCGCCACGGCAGGGCACGTGGGGGGGGGGCTCGTGCGGGGGGGGCTCGCGCGCCCCGCGACCGTTAGGGGTTCGGCCGCCACGGCAGGGCACGTGGGGGGGGGGGGCTCGTGCGCCCCGCGACCGTTAGGGGCTCGGCCGCCACGGCAGGGCACGTGGGGGGGGGCTCGTGCGCCCCGCGACCGTTAGGGGTTCGGCCGCCACGGCAGGGCACGTGGGGGGGGGCTCGTGCGCCCCGCGACCGTTAGGGGCTCGGCTGCCACGGCAGGGCACGCGGGGGGGGGGCTCGTGCGCCCCGCGACCGTTAGGGGCTCGGCTGCCACGGCAGGGCACGTGGGGGGGGGGCTCGTGCGGGGGGGGCTCGCGCGCCCCGCGACCGTTAGGGGTTCGGCCGCCACGGCAGGGCACGTGGGGGGGGGAAGAGAAAAAGGCAGCTCCCCGGCCCCAGCAGAGCGACTGCAGCGGCTCCTCCCTCCCGCCCGCGCGGCCGCTCACACTCACCGGTAGGGTTGGCGGCACCGGCCCCCGCCGTCGCCCCGAAGTTGAAGGCCATGAGGTGCTCCTGGCGGGGCCGCGGGAGCAGCGTGCAACGCCCGAGGCGTCCGGCTGGAAACAAACCCCCGCTGCTTCCGGCCGCTGCCCAGCGCCGCTTCCGGGTTATACCGCCGACCTCCGAAGCAAGCGCGGCCCCGCCTGTCGCCACGGCAACGCGCGCCGCAGAGGGGCGGGGCGCGGCCCCGGGCGGTGACGCCACGGATGACGCGAGCCGCCTCCCCGCCTCCCCCCGCGCGCCCTCTGCCGCCCCCTGGGGGCCGCCCGGCGCGGAGGCTGCGGCGGGGCCGCGGGTGGGAGCCGGCCCGGGGCCCCGCAGCCTGGGAGTGAGCGGCTCTCGGCGCAGCGCTTCCCTCAGCGCACTGAGGGGCAGAAGCAGAGCAGGGCGGCTGCGCCCGGTAAAAGAAGCGTCACACGCCCAGGGTCGCTTAAATAGAAACATTAACTTTTATTAGTGCGACGTCTGATCTGAATGTACAGTGGAAATAAAAACTGCTCGTCTCAAGAAGTGAGCCACGCGTGCAGACACAGTGATTTGCGCTCAAGTGTCTCCTCTGGTCAGCCACCGGGAAATAACTTCAGCTTAAAAAACAATCAGTAAACAATCAGCGAAGTTGACAATCATCCCCCACAAGTCTTCAGCACTTGTAAGTAACTAAACGCTGCACGGGATCATCCTTGGCTCCGAGAACAACTAATACTTTGTGGAGCAGCAAAGGGGAGGGATTACGTGTCCAGTCTTTGCTGGGCGCAGCATGTGCAACTCTTACCAAGATGCCTGGGTGCCCCGGGGAGCTGCCGCCCCGGCGCTCAGCACCCTGCCCCGTGCTGGACTCCCGCTCACACCAAGGGTGGCTGCACGCTGACGGCTTCACGCGTTTTACAAGGGCCAATGGTTTCTTCCTCCCAGCTGCGCCGTGCAGTTGAAGCGCCACCATCCCTGGATAGCAAAGGCGGCAGCTCCCCCTGCTCCTACGCGAGCGCCCGCACAAAGTTGCCCAGCGTCCTCGCAGCCCTGTACGTCTCCCGTGTCACCACCAAGCGCCGGGAGGCGGACGAAGGCGTGCTACGGAGCAGGGGAACCAAAGCTCCAGCCACCCTGCAGGCCCTGGGCAGCGCAGGAGCTTGCGCCGGCACACGAGTGTTATTGTCATCATACACACGATGCACTCACAGGAGTAAAATACATGTTTTAGTGTTTTCTTGAACACTTACAAATAAAAAGAGAGAACAAAAGAGACCCTGGCGTCACAGAAAATAGCCAGACCACTGATCACACCAAAATAGTGCAATAAATTCTTGGTGATAACTGTCCCCACTGCGTGAACCACCAAACTGTCACCATGTCTAAGTTAGTGAGGGAAAGCCTGGTGTCCAATGCGAACAGCTCTTCCAAAGTACAGCTGCTATTTTGTAGATGCTGTATTAGTAGGAGGGCATAAGACTCCACTACAAGGCATCACATGGAAATACACTGGTTTAATAAACCAAAAAGGAAATAAAATATCAGCCAAACCAGCAGGCATCTTTTAGGCTCGTTTCTTTCTAAAATTCTGTAGTCATTTTACTAAGACATTTATGTACCTTCCTCCAAGCAGCTAAGCATTTGTCTGTCAATTTGTACCCATTTATAGGGGAGGTTTCAGAGGATCCCACAGAGCCTACAGCAGAACGCAACTGACTTCTGTGGGCACAGGGCTAGGTCAAGCTACGGTCTTCCGAAAATCCGTCTGCTTCAGTATCTGTTGCTGGAAGATTCAGATGTTCAGAAGCCCAGAACAACTGTGTCTAAACCAAGAGACTAAAGACAACTTTTGCCGGAACTTTGCCCTCAGGTCCTCACCACCAGCAGAGAAGAAAGCAGCCCTGAAATCAGTAGAAAGCCACTTTCCACAGCACTGTGAGAATTTCCACCCTTGCACCAAAACTGAGAAGATGCAGAAAAACAGTCTGACTGTACAAGAATAAATCGAGTGTCTAATAGTAGAGCAGGAAAAAATAATTAAAGAGTTACAGAACCTAACCAGATCTTCCCTGTGTATTAGGCGGAGGAAAATTTCCTCCTTTTTGGTTAAATGCAGATTTAAGAAACAGACGATTCCCAAGGGAAAAAAAAACTTCTCAGAAACAGGTCGCAGAATGGAGGTACTGCAGCAATTCAGTAAGGAAAAGAGAAGTGCAGCTTAACGTGCTGGATCATGTTAGGGAAGCACACACAAACAAACAGCTAGCAACAGTAATTCAGAGAGCTAGGATGTTCATCTTGCATCTTCAGAAAGAGAGCAACACTGAAGGGCAAAGCCCCTCGTATATGTAAGGGGGAACGGCTCCCCTGATGGCAAAGGAGCCACGGAGGTTTACAGTGGCTGAGCAATGAGCCCAAGGAACGGAGTTACCACCTCTGAAGTCCTGTGTCAGGCTCTGGCTTGCCTCCGCTCCCTAGTCCTTGAGACCAGCTGCAGCTCTGAAGTCACCCCCCCCATCTGCCTTGGAGTTGGCTGAAGCCACTTTGGCCAAAGCACCTGTGGTGCAGGGACTGCTCGCTAATTCTCTCCGGAAGGGGGATTTTACCCTCTGAAACATTATCATTTGATCAGAATAATCTTATTCCTTCTAGGAATCTTATTACTTATTTATTAAGACTAAAACTGGGAAAACCATGGGCAATGGTGGAAGCATCACTGAGGATTTTAGTTCTGTGCTGCAGTCTAGACACTCATGCACAAGATGCAGCCAAGGCAGATCGCGTGCCTTTAGAGCGCAGTGGCCTGGCTTGTAGAACGGAGACACTGAGGCCTTGCCGAGTCTCCGGCCTACACTGTGCAAGACAAACTGCCTGTTAGCAGACGAGACTCTGAATATAGATGCCTTGGAGCCTACCTACATGCTGTGGCACACAGATACCAGAGGCAGCTCTACAAGGGGAGCAACGAACTCCTTTAGCACAGAGCGTGATGGAGCCTAATCAACCCCCCCAAAAAGTCAGTGCACACTGACTCGAGAAGGAGATACACACTCACGTGGCTATACTGTGCTGATTATAGTAGCCACGCAGCCTGGTGCCTCTCCATATCTGCCTGAGAAAGACTTATCTTAGTGGGGAGCTGCCTCACATTGGAATCAGCAGTTTTTCCCTGCCCCCTTCCTGACACCATAATTTGCAGGCAGACTCTCCCCAGGGTATGACTTGGCAGGCAGCTAGGAAAGAAAATCCACTGGACTTTCCCTATGAGGCAGATTCTCTCAGACATCAGCCGAGGAAGGAAATGAATAGCGCAAAACCATTAAGGTGACTGACTCCAACTACATATCCGGCATCCGGGACATGGCAAGAAGAGCAGCAGTCTGGGTTAAAGTAGAGCAAAGAAAGTTGCCAAAGTGTTATCACAGAGCATTATCTGCAGCCCAGACAGCCAAAAGGCAACATCTGGGGGACATGGAGTAGAGATGATAGTTTCAGCCCACGATGTCGAAGAGAGGGGTTGCTCCAGAACAGCTTCGCTGAGGTGACTGCATGTAAAAAGCTGGAACGAGTCTCTTATTCCTGGGGTATACGCTTACAGTTCACAAGGAGATAGGCAGGCAATGTCCTAGCGGAGTCCTGTTCCTCAGCCAAGCAGCAAGCTCGGGCCCTGGCTTAGGATACTAATTTGTTAGGCTCTGGCCTTCTGCTGAAAGCACAGCTTGAGGCAAATCTGCCCCTTGTGTGGAACAGGCAAAGCTGGAACTGCAGCACTGTGAGGACCCTGGGCTGCGGCAAGCGCTTTTAGACAACACATAATAAATAACTGTCATCACTGTGAAAGTTCCTGGATGGAACTGGCTCCAGATGAACAAAACTGCTGAGCCAGTTGTCAGCTAGGCAAAAAGATAAACCAAAACAATGCCAAAAACAATGCCTCTGTTTTGAAAAAAACAATACATTTTAAAATTTGATTCACTATCTTATCTCATGGATATTTTCTCAATGAAAATACTCCTTGCACTGGGGGAAAAAATACCTTTGTTTTTAAAACAGCAGAGTTTCCACTTGACAAGTAAAAAAACATTTTGGCTTTTCAGGGCCCTATACATACCTTAATGTGGAGGTCTGCTTGCATCCTAAACAATACATTTAACTGCCAAGTCTTCGATCACATTACACCTCACAGTTGATAATTGTGACACAAATATCAGAGAAAAAAGAATACCATTTTGTACCCTCCACCATCAAGAGCAATGCTGTGCTTTGTTTTGTTTTATAAGTTCAAGAAAAAACTAAAGGATAAATGTATCACTAACATGCAATGGGATCCTGCGCACAGTTAAAACAGGTAAGAGGTCTGTAAGGAAAAACATTTCAAATCATTGGCTTCTTTTTACTTAATATCTATGTATGTTTAACTAAATTTCAGTGAATGTTTTGGATTAGTTTTACAAATCAGTCCTGTGAAAGGGCCAATGATACTAACAGTCAGCGCACCCTGGTAGTAAGAAGCCTGTAGCACTCTACAGAAAAGACAATACGAGGCCTACAGCAAAATTTTCAAGTGTTCCTGGGTGACACAGGAGCCTGCTGTAGTGTACAATACCCTGCTAAAAGGGTACTCCCGCAGCCCACATTCCTAAGGCCATTTGCAAATTTTACCCGCGTCATTCTTATAACAAATCAGGGCATTTTCTTTTCACTGATATAGTGGTTATGATCATCTATGGCTGTCAGTGCAGGTACAAATAGAATGCAGGGCTGAAAAAAGCAGGATCTCAAGCAGTTTTAAAATGTAGTTTTAAAGTTGTAACTTAGCTGGTAATAAAAGTCTCCTCCTTTGACGATGCTGCAGATTCTCTTCCATCTCTATACCACAAAAAGTTAAACTCGACACGATCGTTTCCCACAGTGGACAACACTGGGTAGTGGTAGTTGGTATTAGGTCAGCTCTAATAGTTTATTCTCCAAGCCCACATGTTAAGGAAAATCTACTAAGATGTCCTGATGAGTGGAGCCCTTTCATCTTCAGTGCTCTGAAAGTAAAAAATTACGACACAGCAAAGTTAACTGTGGCACGTTAGATAGCTTCCAAGGTGGGGAAGCTGGATTTCTCATACTCCAAGCAGGAAAGGAAAAAGATCTTGGCACCTACTTCTAAGTGCAGTTTTCAGTAAGGGAACCAACACTGCAAAGAAGCACTGGAGGGCGGATGGTAGCTTTTGCAGGGACATGCACTGAGAGGATACAAAGAGCTCTCCCAACCAGGTCCCGACACAACGGCAGCCACTGCACACACACTCAGAAAGCTTCTCAGGGCTTCAGCACTAAGCGAGGAAGGACATTGCCTTCTCTAAGGTGACACGGATTAAGACAGTGCTGGTACGAGGCAGGATGTAAACAGCCTATCAAGATTATACTTGAAGAGCTGTGCGTGCCAGCGGGGCCAGGGAGGGTTCCTAGAGCAGGACCGTTGGGTCAGTGGTAGGAAATACAGTGAGTCATGTGCTTAGGAGAAAGTATTGTCCTCTCAAAAGGTGGGAGATGTGAGGGAGGAAGTGATGGGCAAGTCATTAATTAGTGGGATAATAAGGAAGCAAAAAAAGGGAAGGCTCAGATTGCATCCCCACAGCACTGGGAGGGAGAGGGGGAAGAGGGCAAAGGGAGAAGGGAATCCTCTCGCTACAGCTGGAAGCATATCTGGGGGTGTGGTGTGCTCAGCTGTGAGCACTGCATCACTTGAATGTCAGGAGCGAGCTGGAGGGATTTCAGGAAGGACTCAGCAAGGCGGATGTACACGTTCACATGCAAAGACAAAAAGAGCTGGAGAGACTGAGCTGGGCCCCCAGTAGCAGCCTACAGCTGATGGAAGGCCATGAGCACGCTGGTGGGAGGGTAATGACACAGAGAATTGTAACTGGCTGAATTATTTTTCAGAGTCACGAGGGGTCTCTGTGTTTGCAGGAAAAACAACAAAACCAATGTAAAAAAAGCATGACATTTAGGTGTCCCTCTGTCATTTTAATTACTGTGAAGTGTTCAGAAACATCCAAGAGACTTGGTGTCAAGATATACATATAGGAACGGGAATATCTGGTACACAGGCCTCAGGCAATGGGACAGTTGAGACCCTGTGGCTGAGCCTGCCAATAGCACAGGCAGGCTCAAAAGCTCAAAGGAAAAAGGATCAGGCTCTCTTGTAAAGGAGTCTGAACTATGGTCCTGAGTGCATCTGCTCAGGGAAACCTTCCTGGGTATCCAGAGAAAAATGCCAGAGTGAAGCTGAGAGATCCAAAGATCTAGTTCCTCAAGCCACTGCTCGAGGAAGCCAGGCTGCAGGAGTGCACCACCTCATCGGCGAACTATCGCCACTGCTGCCACTACCATCGCATACCTACCCAGCACTGGCTCTCACAGACTAAGATGAAGCATGTGCGCAGCTTGGTCAGACACTCGGAGGTAGGCGTGAGGGGGCTTTTGACAGTTGTGAGGGTGTTCTTAGCAAACATCATACAAGCAAGACCACACCAAGATATGGCAACTACGAGGAGAAAACAGCCTACTTAGAGTACCCAGTCTATTACTCTACCCAAAGGATCCATAGTTTATCTTGTCTCAACTCCTCTGCCTTGCCTCGTAGGGCAAAGGCTTGGCATCAGCTTTAACATCAGCTTCTGCCAGTATGTATCTTCATGCCAGTATGTCACATTGTAACATAACTTTTCATAAATAGATGTGCAAACTAGCATCGTCTGGATAAAACTATCAGCATGCTATTGTCCTTACAATTCGTTTGCTTTCAGTCATAAATTTGCTTTATGATTTTGAAAAAAAACATCAACTTGGTAGCCTCCATCTGTCTGAAAAGCTGATAAGCGAAGCTGCTTAAAATCTGACTACAATTCGATGACTAAATAATGCCAGACCACATATTGTGAATGATTCCCAGTTCTCTGATGAACACTGAGGGAAACTACATTCAAAGCAAGCAAGCTGCAAAGCCAAACTAAGAGTCAGAATGGGCTTAAGGCTCGCAGGCTTTTAGAGGTCTCTCTATCAAGTAGGTTTGGAAAGCTGGCTGAGCCTACAAGAGCAGAGTTGCACAAGACGATTGTTTCTACCGAGAATGCTGTCAAATTGTCTGTGACTAAATCTGTTCATCAAATATGGTGGACTTTTTGCATCTTATCCTTTAGGGTCCTCTAGACAGGCTGATTTTTTTTACTACTATTGGCAAGGAAATTAGGCACAGGAAATACTACCCGCCTTACCATGTTTCTTATATTAGCTGCATTCCTTTGTTTGGTGCACTTATTCTGAGTCTATTAAAACTTCCCTTCCCTAGAAAGGTCATTTTAAACAAAAATAACACATAAAAAAAGTTTGTGGACGCTCAACAAGTAAAATCAACCAAAAGAAAGATCAAATACAGGCAAACATAGAGTAAACAAGCTCAAATTCAAATGCTACTTACCTCTTCGCTTATTCCACGGGACCTGCACACAAGCACAATAAAAACAATCCCAAAAACAATTCCTAGAGCCATGATTACGAAGGGGATTCCAGTTACAACGCTGGCTTCCAGCAGGACGTGCTTGAGTTTGCTGGCAGACATTTCATCGATCAGAACACTCTGGAGTAGAGGGGGATTAACAGAGAAAAAAGATTTATTTCTATTCTTCTGTATAATGAGCCATTTTATTGCTGTGAAGAGTAGCGAAAACAACACTGCTCCAACTCTGCTTCATTACTTTTTGATGTACCTTCCCTGATAAGAATTCTTCAAACTCCTTGTGTGGCCAGAGGGATAATCTGGCTCTGCATTTTCTAAAGAAAGCAGTGATTCTGAATGCTCAGTTTAGGATCACAACAATATAGGCCCGGAAGAATGACAGAGATCACCAAATCTAGTCTCATACAGTCCTCCTTCAATCCAGTGCATTCAGTGATCCAACTGCAGCACAGAAATAGCCACAAAAATCTCCTCTGACCTTGTGAGCCCCCTCCTCCGCTAAGCAGCCCTTTTTCCCCATGACCAATACCTTTGAAACTAGAAGGACTATGTGACTGAGGGTGTTTTGCAGGACTCAGCCTAATGCAATGATCAGCAAGCAATGGCAGAATGTTAGTAGGAATCAGTAACAGTTTCCTATCTCTTACTGCACAAAACATCAAGAAAAATTGGAAATTATTTTTTTTGGTCAGCAAAAAGACAGTATTTTTGTAAGCATAACATAAAATTATGGCAAAGAAATAAATAAAAATATTTACCTCATTTATATACATCACTGGGAAAATCAGTGTTCGGATGTTGCCTGTTTCACTGTGTTAAAAAAAAAAAAAAGGTAAGAAATTATCGTTTTGCAACTTTTCAACTTGAGATTTCTGAAGACCGATTACAAGAGAAAACTAATGAGGAAACTGCCTCTAAAGAAACTCTGGGCTATCCTTTTTTATTTTTGTTGATTTTCACCTCCCCACTGGAGTAGAACAATCTCAGCCTCCACGATGGAAAATAATTTTTGTTTTGAGAGCAATAACATACCTTGGGATTTGGTGGGGAGAGAAAAAGATGGATCCATAAGAGGGTCATTATTAACAGACTGAATGGCAAATTTGTGTCAGTCAGTGGGAATGCTAAGCTAAGCTGAAGTTGAAAGTTACTCATATTTGTTTAACATTGAAACTATTGTCCATACAACATGCAGATAGCAGCTAAAAAAAAAAACACGTTTGGTACACATGAAATAACAGCTTACTGATAAGCTGTAACAGCTCCTGGACACCAGAAAACAATGTGGTAGCATTCTGAAGAAATATCATCAACCATCCCAAGAGGATCAGGCAGACAAAATAGTGTGTTTTTTTTTTTTAAGTCATAATATATAGCAAAGCTATGCCTATCAATATCAGCTCAGAAGCTGAGCAAGAAGAAAAGCTGCTCCATGGCACTGGCAACAATGAAATCAACACGTCAGAAAGACACAAGACCAAGTAAAAGGTCCTTTATCTGTGCACAACTGAGCCGCAGTTTGGGGACATCTCCGTCACACTGCAATACGCAGAAAATTATGCAGAACCCACTTGGAGCAGAGAAGAAAAGGGGTCTTTTACTCGCACATAACTTGAGATCATACCCATTTGAGGGTTGTACTGACTGCCAAAGCTGCAATACGAAAGCCTCTCTTACCCTACCAACGTAGTCACAGGCAAGTTACTTCTCTCTACCTGATCAGACAAGCCCTCCCTCTGGAGTTCTGGATAGGACTCGCCTGCCATTGCGAGATATCACACACTATCTACTCTTTGTGCCCATGGGGGAAAGGCACAGGCAGCTCTGTCTGGGGTCATGCCTTCTCATTTGGTTTCCACGTGAAGACGGATGAGAAATAATGATAATTGCTGTATGCTTGCCTTTTAAAAGCTGTGAAGAATAGGATGGCACGCCCTCAATGCAGTGAGTAGCAACACTCCAAGTTCAAGCTCTGCCCCACTGTGGCAGACCCTCTCTTTGAGTAAGCCCCAAAGCACCGTGATGGTCAGGCTGCTACAGCAGAAGAAACACGTTTACTCCTACATTTGATACAGCCGGCCTGACTTGGACCTTTACCAATGCAGAGCAAGAAGATGGTTCATTTCAAGGCAAAGGAGTTTTACTGCATTAAAACCAATCCAAAGGAAATCAGAATGAAGCTGAATTTGTCTTCTTTTACTTAAGTTCTGCTCAGGCTAACTAGAGCTAAAAAGAGCACTGACAGAGATCCTAACTGATCGACATGAGAAATCAAAAGGTTATGGTGTTAAATACGATAGTGTTTTTTAGGGAATGATTTAAGTCTCCAAGTTTCTGAAATGCCATGCAAATCAGGTGCCACGAGGCTCTTCTGTTGGTCACTGTCTGCATTAAAAACGAACCAGCAGCCTCAGGCAGCCTCAGGAAAAGCGGTTTATGCTTGAGGAACCATTCCACAACATCTTACTTTTCTTGAATACTATCTTTACCTGCAGAAGGAACTTCAACACCCACTTCATCTGTGGAGAGGATAATGTCATTCGTAATTGAGATTTGACTGAATTTCTCATTCTCACTTGCTCTTCCCAACCAATATTTCATCTCAAGACTGCAGACAAATTCATTCTGAGTATTACATCAGATCTGAGATATCCACTCAGCAGCAAACACTTACACAAATTCAGGTAATTTTCTGACATGAACATTGATCTGCATCCGCTTGGCTGCTTGCAGGACGAGCCCTGTCAGCTGGGAAATAAAGGAAATGCATGTTAAAAAAAAAAAAACATGAGATTAAAAGAATTTGGAAGTATGCCAACCTAATATTTACACCAGTGTGGACCTGCTTATAGGATGGTGACACAGTGCGTGTGCTAGTTGAGATGGAACTGGGGCAGATCAAAGTTTAAAAGAAGAGAAGACCCACTTAGGGGTATTATTTGTATCCCTCCACCAAGATTCTCTTGTAACTCATGCACCTAGATTCCAGTCTGCCACTAAATTAAAGTGATGTCAAGAGGCTACAAAAGAGATAAGGGAGCCATCATGCTGTCTATGCTGTGCAGACCCACAGATAAGCTGTGGAGGGATCCCTCTTCTTTCAGATCCAGCTGCAGTTCTGGAAAAGGCAACCACCTACAGCTACTTGCTCTGGTCCCTGAATACTGTTGCAGAGCCTCCGCAGGGCCTTTTAAGCACTTTTGTGACCCGTTGAGCAAAATCAGGTGGGTTTAAAGTGCCTGATCTCTCCTGCAGAGAGATAAACTAGCACGTACAAAGCCCTGGGGAGTGGTGCAGGTGAGGACTGCTTTCATGATCTCAACCGTAAGACAAACCTTTCTTTTTAAAGGGTAAAAAACAGACACCAACCGTGCCTAGTCACTACTGACCACAGGGAATGGGAGTAAACGCCCACAGAGATGAACAGCATACAGTACTTCTCACAATATTGCAACCACTAAAATAAAGGCTGCGATGGGATGAACAGGACTGTTTTCCTTATCCAAGCCCCACAATTTAGTACGCAGGGGGGGAGCATGAGGGGTAGAGAGCATTTTATCCTAATACTTAAAAAAGACAGGTTAGGAGCTAGGCAACAGAAAGTGCTTGGCACCAAACCACATTCCAAAAGCATGTGCACTAGAGCTGAGAAAGGAACTAGTCAGTTTCCTCCTGCTTTAGCTGCACCTAACAGCTTGATGAGTCAGAGTACTCTGCCAACTGAGCAGGACATAATTTTGCTCTTTCCCTCAGTCTGCAGTCAGATGTGGGCGTCTAGGGAAGAGTGTAAAACCCCAGACCATTAGGTACAAAAAAGGCTCTACTAGGTCCACTCATCAACTCTGACTTCCCCAAGGCACTGCCTGTAGCAGCTCTGCATTCTCTGGGAAAGGGCCACTTGGTGGCTGCTGAGCGGAGCACTTTTAAGGCTGCAGGGATGGACAGGGCAAATGAACAGAATTTACACACACTGTTCTCAGACTGGTAACAAAGTAGAACAAGCACTGGCAAACGTGTCATTTTCCAAGCTGCTACCTTCACGACTTAAAAGGCAGCACTGCACAGGAACCAGGCAGACTAGAGAGCAATTTATAAGGACTCTAGTTTGCCCCCAGTAGCCTACAGAACGTGACTCAGGCCTTAAAGTTGTTATTCCCTGTCTAGGGATTTTGCTGCCTCAGCTTAACTCTTGGATTAACACCAGTAGAGATCTGAATGGCCCCCCCAAATTAAGTGCTTGATCTTAATACAATACGATATTAAGATTCTTGTGTTGCTCTCAGTAATAATGCGCGGCTTTCCTTTGCCAAGGCCCCGCCAAATGGAACTCGGAACAACATGGCAGGATCTTTTCAATATCGGATAGACAGCAAACTGGAGTTGCCAGCTCACAGTGAGATTTCCAAGAACTCTGCGACCTTCCATGGAAGACACAGTCATCATGCTTCTGTAGCTCTCCTTACATGACTCCATGCTATCAAAACTGAGCCCAGCATCTACTGAATCTTTATTGCTTTGCTCTCTTAGTCCACATGCTAGCTTCTTCAACTTGGGGAAAGCACAGTCAAGAGCAGTGACGGAGGTGGCAAGGTGAACAAGAAAATTATCTTCATCGGCTCCTGGGCAATATTTCAACCCCTTCATCTCATCATTACCAGTCTGATGGCATATTTAATTGCACAGGCACAAGTATTTTAATTCTTGTTATCTATCAAAGTTTGCTCTGCACAACAAGCAAATAAAAATAGATCAATTCAACATAAATAGCATAGATTCCCTGAAGTCATGGGACTATGTCGATACCATCGAAGGAGGCGACCTAAACCCACGTTCTTGGATTTGCCTACATCACTCTTAAAAAGGCTGTACTTACAGGATTGATGTCCACAAACGTCTCGTGATATTCCTTTTTTGGGTGCATGCCCTCTATGTCTGCAATAAATTTTTCATCTGCTTGGTAAAAATGTGGAGCTGACAGAAATATGGGAGCACCTGAACGTGAAAAGATAGAAAGTCACCATTTAACAAATGCAAAGCAGGTCTCTAGAAGGTTACTTTAATTAAAGTCGCTCTTTGAGGACCCCAAAAGCCTTCCCACTGTGCCACCCACAGTCAAAGGAAAAGTCCGTTCTGAAGCTACAGAATTGACACTCAGATCCCCTGCCTTCAGAGCAAGCCAAATTTACCCCCCTGCAGTAGTCAGCATGGCTTCAGGTCTCAGGCTTGCGTGTGGTCTTTTGCACTGTTTTCATTCAACTACTCAAATGTGAGAGCTACCTGGGTAAGAGCAGACTCTAAATGCGCAAGCTGTTCAGTATGGATCCTGGTAACTTCCATTTCTTCTGACTCCTTGATCTAAATCATTGCTGAACAGATGGCATCTCACAGGAATCCCTCAGATCACATTTCCTCACTACTGTAAGTTTAGAACCATTAAATCAACCAATCACTTTTTGGTGACTGATTTCATTGAGCACAGTCATATCTTGACAGAGCTCACCAAATTGTCTTCATACACTTCGGAGAGGAAGAGAAATACGTTGCCGCTGGTGTCCTCCCAGTCTGGTTCCACCACTTGGCAACGTACCTTGCTTGCAGATGCTGACGTTGAGGACACCGGCGCCAGGACAGTTTCCTGGCGGCACACAGAATCCAGCGTTGTCCGGGTTAACAGTAGTATTGGCAAACACCTTAGGAGAGGGCACAAAGCGGTAGGTTGGGATGCCTGCAACACTTCCTGAGCTGTCATACACCAGATAAAGAGATCTGCAGAGAAGAAAAGCCAGATCCAGATTCGTTAGTCTTGAGCACACGCTAACATCTGCTGCAGATTCCTCCTTGCTGGTGCCTGCATTTCTACTTAAGTTTACAGTAAACTACAGACTTGGCCTAAAGCTCCCTCACATGATCTTTTGTATTAAATTTAATAGGCTTTTGAACAGCACATACACATCTTGTCATTCTGCTGCTGCACAAAACGGACAATCCTGCGCTAACTGTGCTGCTCCAGGGACACTGAGGCCTGCCTTCAGCATTTTGGTCTCACTCTGCCACTCGTGTTGTTGTGGTGTGTTCTGCGAAGCAGTACTACTGCATGCTACTGTGAGGGACACGGAAAAGAACACAGTTGGGCAAGACAGAACAGAAGGAAGGCACAAATTCAGCAAGTCCCAAATTTAGCATAACACGCATTTGTGTTGATTTAAATAGAGAAGTTCAGATTGGTTCTGTTCAAAGACAAGGAAACCTGGAAGGGAGGAGACTAGCAGGTGGAATATAAGGAAGGAAACACAAAACTCTTCTACATCTTGTTGCATTTTAAACAGCACTGTTTCAAGTCACTAATCCAAATAGGGCAGTCTGGTTTCTCTAGAAAAGCAGGGCACAGAGGAAGATTTTGGAGGAAAGAAGCTTTAGGCAAGGTTTGGATAAATGCTTCCATTCCTCTCATTACATGCCTTGTAAGGCAGTCCAGCCTGTCTTGCCAGTCTTCTCTCAAATTTTCACTTTGCCTTTATTTAGATATAGCTCATCCTTAATTTGATTTTTTTTGGTTTAACTCTTGTCCTTCATGGCATGAACGAATGCAGAACATTAATGCTATTAAATAAAATCATGGGAGGAAAACCATGAAATCTCAACAGGAATGGATGCAAGTGCTCTGCTGTAAAGCTTGAGGGAAAATTTCCTCTTCTTACCTGCAGAAATCAGAAGAAAAGATATAAATGCTTTCATCTTTACTAATCAGTGGGTGGAAGGATGTCCCATCCGTTCCGTTGATCATGTTACACGTCTTTGTTGTCCACCAGGTCAATGACCTGACATAAATAAAGCAAAGAGAGAAAGGGTTAAAAGATCTTTAGGCACTAGCCAGACAGTGCCAGCTAATGGTCGGAGCAAACGAGAATCAGACCTGTACAGTGCTAAGTCCTATTGCCTCAGGTCTGCTAGCCAAAAAAAGGGATTCAAATGGGCATAAATTGCATTTATCTTCTCTCTAAACTGTTACCATAGGCAAGTAAGAATCTCAGCAGCTCCTCCCATACAGGCTATTGCTGGCACATAATTTATTTAATGGAGGAAGGGGAGCTTTAGGTAATTCAATTTTGGCTTCTTTGTAACACAGACTCTCCACTGAAGAGCGTCATATACCTTGGCACAAGTTCTCCCAACTTGGCTCTAGGCAAGTAAATAGGTACTGAGAATACTCACTGCGTTGGGGAACACTGTCCCAGGCTCGCTACTCAGGGGAGCTGTTCCCGCACTGGGCAGGGAGGGATGTCCTAGAGAAGGAAGCAGAGGCAGGGGCACCTCTGCCAAAGGCAGTCAGAGGTTCAGAGGTGAATAATCACAGCAGTCCGCTCTCTAAGGGCAAGGGCTGTCTTCTTTTCATGAATATATCACACTAAACACAGCAGGGGCCTGGTCCGAAGCTAGAGCTGCTAAGAACCACCACCATCTTCACTATGAAAGGACCATTTTTGTAAAGAATGCTTGTGTCTGTCAAAAATGTTAAGGGGGGCAGATTTTGACAGAGGCCTGGCCACACTGAAAAACTTACTCTTCTCCTTTCCATTCCACAATCCTTGAGAAGTTAAGGTAGCTCCTTTCCCCACTTAGGAAAACATATTCTCCATCATCAGTTCCATTCATCTAGAGAGAGATACATTAGTTTATATCGCTCCACTCATTCTGCAACACCTGCTGGTAACTACAATAGGGTGGCAGGCATCTAAGCTGTCATCTCTTCTTAAAATCCGCCTTGGGAGTGACAGAGTCCCCTTGAGGTAGGGGCAAGTTGTTAAACTCCACCTTGAATATGAATGAGGTGGAAGTGACTGAACTAGATTCTCACACCTCCCAAGGAAAGAAAATATAACATAGGTTAGTCTTTTTAACTTTGGAATTTTTCACCGAAAAAACAGCCCTTAATGAAAAAAAACAAACCCATTGAAAATAACCTGAGCATCACAGATGTTCTCCAAGAAAAGTTTGGTCCTCACAATCCAGACTGACTTGCAATGAGAAGCACCGTGGAAGCCAGTAATAGCTCCAGCACAGAAATAACATGCAAATTTAATCAATTACCACTAAGGAAACCGGACAGGAAGTTCTTCTAGTAGTTTGCATAACCACCCCACAAAGAGTGTGTTACTCAAGCAACAGTGAAATAGCTTACATGCAGCCTAGGAAGGCTTCTGCATACTTGACAATGTCAAGGGAGATAAAACACTCGAAGCTATGCTTCAGGACCTAGATACAGCCAAACTGTAGTGGGGAAATCCTCTTGCTGTCCCTGCAGCCCACCTCCTGGCCTCAGTCTGGCTACATCCTTCTCAACTGACTAGTGATGACAGTCCCAACTCTGCAGCAATGACACCACTCCTTATTTAAAGCCTCGGAAAATCTTGTATACCAGTTACCTTGTTAAACAAACCAAACTCTGGATCAGTCTCAGGATGCAAAAGATGAATGGTTGACAGGAGCCTGTCTTTGTAGCCCCACAGTAATTCATGAACGGTGTGTACTGTGAACAGGGATTCTTGGTATAGAATTAGTAGCACCTCTGTGGCAAACCGAAGAGGGGTTGATCTGGTCAACTCCATCGTTGTCTGCCAAAGAATTGGAATCAGGGATAAATGGCCAGATTTACAGAAGAATATGTAATAACAGCTGCATACAAACACAGATTCACGGACACATGGATGCATTTCAGCATGGCATGAAATTCCATTATTTCTACTTGCAGCAAGTAAGGTGTTGGCTAACAGGTTCTTCAGCTATTCCCCCACAAGGATGTGCTCTTGCAGATTCCCATTCAGCCAAGCACTGGCACACAATCAGTTTGGTTACATGCCATTAACTTCTGTATTCTTAAGACTGGATTTTAAGTGAAATGTGCAAAATCACTTTCTAAATAGCCTTAATTTCACTGGTGTATTACAACTGGAGATGCTCTTTGAATTTCACCCTTAGGAAGCTGTAGTTTACATTTGTAAAACTACAGGCTGCAAAGATTACCATTTCCCAAAAATGCAAACAATGCCAAAACTTATTTCCTTTGCAGATGACAAATGGCTTTACAATGTTTTTAAAACACAAAAATAAAGAAGAGGGGATATTTCTTGGGCGAACCAAGCCGTAGTTCTGCTACTGCCCGTCACTGTGTACCATGGTCAAAAATATGGACAAGAGATAACACTTAGTAACACTTAAATGCTAGAAAGGGAAAGTAAATATAGAGACTGTATTGTGCGCAAGCTATTGTAAGCTGAGTTCTAGCTAAGCCTATATACAATGCATTTATGCATTCATTCATACAATCAGACAGCCGTTTTGGGAAACGCTGGGGAAAAAATAGAAATGAATGTACCCTATAACTGAAGTCAATTAAATTAGAATGGAAAGTAAAGGCTTAGTTACACAATCAACAAGTATTTTGGTATTCTCTAATTTCTTTTGCAAGGTATGACTACTTTACATATGTCTGGTCTCATGGTATCCCCATGTGAGACCAGATATAGTGGTCTGTCTGTGACCACTAAAACATAACTTTCTTTGAAGAGTATTTTAATCTGCCACTCTTTGGGGATGCCTTTTGTAATCTTAGTATCATTCTGGGAATGCCTTTTCATTCAGCTATATCCGAAACCCTTCTGCTTTAGATGCTATGTTTCAGTTTCAGATGCAGATTTGGAGGTAAGTTTTGCAATTTTGACTTTAAAAAATTGTAAGTTTTCTCATTCAACTCTCTGAGTTCTTCCAATGCGTTTGACATCGCTAATCCCCTAATTTCACTTGCCAGTGAAAACCCAACAAGCCTGATTTCTACTTAAATGTGCATCAGCTCTCAGGGCAAGAGCGAGGCACTGACACTGCAGAAGCCTAAGGCAAGGGAGGAACATCACAGAAAAACCCAACCCATCCCAAACTTACACTTCCAAAACTGAATGCATTATCCGTCTTGGATATAACCTGCCTCGCTGGTTCTTGAATCACCTTTATCTACCACAATGGGAGAGACAGTGAGAAGCAAAAAGCTGCTAGATATGAAGTGTTTCTGGACAATTTCCAAGCAGAAAACAAAGATAACTCACCACTGCAGGAATATTAACTGTTCTAATCAGGTCCACTTCAGGGTCTCCAACTGACTTCTGAGGTTCAAACACATAGGTCTTTGGGTTCAGAGCAGACACTTTTGTACCATTGTCCAAAAACTGAACATGCACTCTTGGCCTGTATTCTCTGGGAAACAAGAGAGTGGGTTCTTTAAGCAAGTTAAATATGTAAAATAATATAAATTGTAATCAACTTACAACTATTCTACTGTTTTAAGCACGTAAAGGGAAGGATTTACAGTTCATTAGGAACTGGTCCATCTCCACTGCTGCTGCTGTCAGCAGTAAGATTCCCCTTTGCGTCAATGCGAGCTCAATCAGACCTTACAGGGTGCTTTCGAAAATGGCACCCCACAGGCTCATTGCACTTTATTTGCCTTGTCTTTAAAAACCTAAGAGGAAAGATGACAATTTGAGACAGTACAGAAGGATTTGGAGGCACTACACGTGGGCCTGACCTTGAAATACAGACTGAAAATTACACTTTTGCATCATTGCTGCAGGCAAAATTCACTCCCAGGCAGAACAAGATGTAGGGTTCATTTAAGTCTCATTAACCTGACCTAAGAACCTACCAGGATTTTTCTGCTGACTTCTACGTACTTTGCACTAGGACTTCTGGGCTTACACATGACAACTGCTGAACAAACCTCATGGTGGCTCTTCCCCTTTAATTCTGAGATAGGAATCCTGGACACAACAGAAACCAACTGAATTTTTGTCCTGAACTGCTCACGGCCTGGGAGGTTGCTTCTGTTAGCGTCCAAGCACTTGGACAAGCACCAAAATGAACCCAGGATTGCTGACAAACAAGTCCAATTGGTAGAAACATCAAATGCTATGTGCTGCCCTGGTGAGGAAGTCAGATCTTAATTACTCTGAAACGTCTGTCATAATCATAATTCAATCCATTGACACTACCATCTTACAAACAAGAAACACAGTTTTGCAGAACTGGCTGGCTCAGGTCCCAAACGAGCTATACCTTTGTCTTCATTAAACCAGAAAATGGAAGCGACAGGTTGTGTACTCATGGCATGATCCTTTTGGTGCAAATTCCAGGTGAATATTTCATGAGTCCGTATTCACCCAAGAGTTTGTTGCTTTTTACATCGCCTTGCTTCCTTAGTAAATTTTAAGTCCCAAGACGCAATGGTGGTTTATTCTGCAAGACGCAGTGCTGTGCTGTGTTTCATTCATTTTAGATCCTTGCTTCTCTCTCAGCTGCACTAGATCTGTTCACGCAGCTTACTGACATGCAGCATTAAGTACTACTCTGGTTCAGCCTTTCTAATTTAAAGCAGACTGGACAGGCCCATAAAACTGCTCTTACTAGAAATCAACCCTTTCCCACTTCCCTTACACAAATAGCAGATCTACCACTCTTCAGCATCCCTGCCAGTTGGGAACATTTTGGTCTGGCAACCCTTCCAGCTTGACTGGGCAAGAGCCTCTTGTACAGCGTATCTGCTCTAGAATCTAAGGCTTAAGCTGAGGGGATGGGAATGGGCGGATGTGAAGCGACTTCCCTAAAATAGGCCAGTTAACCTGAGAAGCCTCTGCTATTCTAAAAGGGCTGGAGAGGAAAATAATACTCCCCGATCAGATACACAAGCAGGAAGATCTCAAATGTTAAAGACAAAAAACTGTAATAGCAGGCAAGACCACACAATATTTAAGTGCTCTTCAGGACTCAGTAGGCTTGGGCAGGTAAGCAGTTTGTACCTTAGAATGAATTATTTTATATGTTGTAAATCCAGCTGCCAAGATTCAGAAAGATAAACACTGCTATACCTTTGTTACAGAATATACCTCTGCACTAACTGGGTTTCCAATCAATGCAGGTCAAAAATATGAACTGCCTTAAGCTTAGCCATGCAGGAAGAGATTCTGTTTAGCTGTCCAGCGTAGACTCTGTCACTCATAAGAGCTTTCCCCCGACCTGTCTGGGACGGTTCACTTCCAGCCTTTCTCCCCAATCCCCCATTTTATAAAAACACAGAACTATGCATTTCATTTTAGGGTGCTTTAGGAGTTCTACCACATGCTTAAACCTAAGTGGGTCTGGAAAGCTTTGCTACATCAGGCCTGTGAGATCAACTTGGTATTTCATCTTTGGCTCTAGCATGCAGTGTGTCTGCAGTGTCCCTCCCTTCTCCCTCTCTTCTTGCGTGCCTCCTCTCCACCCCACCCACCGCCAACACTCTAGTCCAGCCAGCAGTGACAGTCAGGCGAGGATTAAATAATCTGCTGGAAAAGTGCACTCCAGTTTCTAGCTGTACTGTTTCTTCTTTCAGACAGAGCACAGCAGAATCGAATCCTGCTGAGACATGTCAAAATCAGGCAAACCACACAAGCCAGGAGCAACTGAAACAGAAGACATTGGAACGCGCAGCCTCCCTCGCTCAGATCGCAATAAACAAGGCAGAGAGAGCCCGCGTCGCCTGCCCCGACCCACTCACAGACTGCCTGCGGTGCGCGTTGCAGGGGGAGGCTTTCCCAGGGAACCGCAATCCAGCAGCTCAGGCTGTGCCTCCCGACAGGCACAGACCAGCCCAGCCAGCTACACCAACCCAGCCCCATCCCACTCAATGCCTTCTTTGCGGTGCAGCTTCACAAACCTGGCTGAGCTAAGAAAAGGGAGAAGAAAGAAACTAACAAGGGGGTATGAGTACCAGGGCACCATGCAAAAAAGCATGGGCCTATGTGGTTTCATATAGTTCTGTCCCATCTAGAGCTAGTCCCATTTATCCGCTGGACAGAAAGGAAGCGCTGCTGACTAATTATTAACATTATACCATACAGACTTGAAGAAAAGCTTGTGAACCTGAAAGTTCATCTGTTTTTTTTTCCCCAGTCCTACTGGTTTATCTAATAAAAGGTATTTTGCCAAAGCACCACACGCAGGATGCCAAGGCTAAACAGACACAGCGATGAAATACAGAAGAGAGAGGGCCAAGCAAAGAGATGTAAGTAGAGGTGCTGAGCTGTGGGAGGAGAGAAAGAGAGGAGGAAGACAAACCTCTGAGGCAGAGGTGACCACAGAAAGCTCTCCTTTTTATTCTACAGTACTTTTTCAAGCACTTAACAGCCTGACCTTGAATCATCTTGCAGCTTAGGTAAAGACAACTCCTTCTGACGCTGAACTGCTGCCTGGTCTGAATTGGTGTCTGGTTGACACTTCTGGTGTCAACGACCAGAAGTGAGACTAATGACGAGAACTCAATTTTTTTGCCACGGTTCCATGTTAAAGGCCATAAGGTCTCCTGCCTGGTTTACACTGCTGTGTACAGTGGAACAGAATGAAGTTCTAGTGGAAACCTCACTTCTACAGTGACTTTAATTTCTCTCCAAACGCAGCAAAGTTAGACCATGCAGTGTGAAGCCATAACATGTTAAAGAAGAGTCCAGGAGGTATGGCAAGCTCCATCACTGCACATGCTCTTCCTGGGTCCTGCTTTCTGTAAAATAGTAGCTAGGTCTGAATCTAAGTAGGTTTTATAGTGAGGGTTGGCTGAGGAAGATCCCTGTAGTCCCACTCTGTAACCGGTTCTACCTGGCATCACTTTTTACTGATATGAATTGCTACATTTTAGCTCGGAACTAATTTCCAAGGGAAAATATGAACCATATGGTTCATATGCTCCTCACCACATACTCCTAAACCATCCCACCAGTCACTGTCTTTTTCCTCCTAAGGCAGCAGGCCAGCATGCAGAGAACTTTCTCTGTGTCCAGCAGCTGAGAAAAAGGAGCACGCGAGCATACCTAAATGCTTTGACTAAAATCAGACAGAAGCGACCAGCTGAATCTAGAACAGACTGCAGATCGTATCAGTCTAGTTGTGGTGTCCGAGTGGTACTCGGCCACCCATTCTCTCTTGGATAAACTTTCAAACACACATCAACAGCTGGGTTTTCTGCTAGAACGGGATCCCAAACGTCCTCCCACTTCTTTGCCTCCTCGCAACCATCAGGTTTGTTTTTACAAAAAATACAGTGAAATGGTCTTACCGGTAGGTGTACGGCCCTACTTCCTCCACGAGAGGAGTATCTCCTTGAAGCACTTCTAAAGGATTTGTCACATTAAAAAAGTAGAACTGCATGTAGACTGGTGGAGAAGGATCTTCCCAGGCTTCAAATGTTTCCGTGCCATTTCTTAATACTGTTCCCTGAAAGAACACAAAGGCAAGTTAACTGTTTTGATAGATGCAGTATTTATAGGAAAGAGGAACACTATGCCCTCAAAACAAGCACGGGCAATAGGCTTGGAAATGCCATTTCCACACGTACTTTTAGACACGCTTTACTTCAAAGCCTCTCACTAAATCTTAACAAAATCAGACAATGCTTGCAGGCTAGGGGCATGTGTCTGTTGGGATTGTTGTTCCATTTCTCCCCACAAACGTTTCTGCCTGACATTTCTGAGAAAGAAGGCTTATCAGCTATTACACAATGGACCTGTTTAATTGAAGTACACCTGTTTAAGGTGTATCAACAAAACTGCATATGAGACATCATGAAACATGTGCCCACACTGCAAATAAAAGAAGTGGAGCTCAACAGTGTGATGCCAAAAAGTACTAAGAGGAGCATCTTAGGAGGAGCAAGGCCAGAAAAGAAGCTGAGCTTCCTTGTGTTTTTAATTTCTTTGCCAAGAATGTCAGATTCCTGTATGGCAAAGAGATTCTGTCTCCAGTGTGACTAGACTTTGTTTTTCAGTAGCCTGGGAGGAAAACCTGCAAGTGACAGAAATGTCTTTAATTCAGGCAGACGGGGATTCATAACTTTTGAGGTCTCTGAACAGGGCAATGTTTTTTTAGCCTCTGCCTTTTATTACTTTCCTACAGTGATGAGAGCACATGCATCTCCAAATCCATGAAGTATCACTCTTATTTTGTATTCAGCAAAACAGGGACTTACAGAAGGATAGCTATAAACGATTATTTTATGATAGAAGCACTTAAGTAATGAATCAGCAACTCCTTTATCCACTAGCATACTCACGTTATAAGGAAGGTCACACAACTGCACCTGTGCGTGGCTCCATTAGGAACATATAATACAGGCCTTATTCCCTCATTTCATTACCATTCCATTTTAGATAAAATTCACCATAACTATAAAAGTATCACCACCACCAAAATCAGGGCATTTTGTATGGTTATACTACTGATACCGACCCTGTGGTAGTAGGGAAAAAACTGGCTTGCAGAGTGGAATTTTTAGGAATATGTACAAAGAAAACTGTACCTTTAATGCTACTCCACCAGTAGGCAGAAGAAGGGGGCAAATAATTTGCAACTAAATGAGTCTCATCAACACTTGTTCTTTTATTCTTCTGAGAAAACAAGTCAAATATTGTAAGTACAAGCTCAAAAGCAGGGCAGATTGGACTGCTGCCACTTCATGGATGCGATTTATGGGGTCTTAACATCATCAGCCACTGTTGCCTCAGGATTCATTCTGGGCCTTCCACTTAAGTGGCTGTTTTCCCTCCGTATTTTATTTTAATTTTCAGTGATTAGATAAAGAGGAGACTGTTTCAAAGAAAAACGCACTGGTGTTTGAACAGTAGCAGTATTTCTGAATGCCAATGAAAGCCAACCCAGCTGGCAGCATTGAGAAGTTGCAGACTGCTTTCCTCTGAGGATTTTCAAACCATGCACATACCACAAAAAATAATGTATTTTAGGCATGCTTCAGGAGTTTTGTGCATTTCTTTGGGGCTACCAGCACCTCATATATCCCGTTACCTACACAGCCCAACACATTTGACTCTGTTTCCTTGTAATCTATGCCAAAGAGGCTTATCCCTGTATTCAGATAGAGCCCTTCTGAACTTGGTTTTCAGGATCAGGAACAGAAAATCTCACCCAATCAGGTCTACAGTTTCCATGATTCCATAACAGAAAAGGCTGAGAACGAGACAGCAACGTATCTGAGACTACTAGAGATAACCATGACAGCTTTTCTCCATATGCAAATAGCCACTCTACAAAGTCAATTATTTCAGAGGTTGCATTGCAGTGAACTACTGGTCTGCTCCCTTCCAAAGTTGTATAAAGCTCACGTTTCTCACGTGCATGAAACACAGTGAGGATAAGCTTAACGTTGATAACTAAACTAATTATTACCTGCCTTGAGCTTAACTATCCATACCTAGGAATTTGTACTGTTCCCCCACAACTACTAAGCATATTCAGGCCACCTATCTAGCGCTCAAATGTCTCTCATGCAAGACAACTACAAAAGGGATTACTTCTCAATCTAAATGTATAACTGTTTCACACATTAAAAAAATATAAAAGTGTACTCTGGTCATACTCATTCCAGTTTTAGGCTCCAGTCTATCCTTTCTGACAGGGGGAATCATATTCATGATGTGCAAGGATGCCACTTCCCCTGTCCCCCTCTCCCGAGCTCAGCTGAGAACAAGAAGCTCCCCCACTTGATGTAGCATAGTAAAATGTAACATGGATTTCCAACAAGCTATAAATACATAAATATATGCACCAGATTATATGCAAAGAGCATTAATAGGAAGGAAATGTAGGAGTTTTTCTCTGGCAGACTGGAACAAGTACATGCTCTTGAGAGTCTGAAGTCACAAGTGATCTCCTGGGAGATGGCCTGGAGAGCAAAAAGGTACTGAAACAGTCAAAGTAATATGGTGATTTATTACCTGACCAAGACCATTTGGATCTCTCACAGAAATGACAGCCTCTATTTTCAGATCGGCACATGGATAGCTCTAGTGTAAGCCCAGATTCACAAACTTCTGAGCAGGATTCAGACTCCATGAAACTCTCAAATAATAAAATATTGCAAGCTCTTTTCTTCTATTTTTCACCAAATGTTACCAGGCATATTCGGGTCTATGACATGGTATCACACAGCCTGGACTTGAGTGAAAAAACATGAGCACATATTTTTGAGAGAAACATATGTCCACGTCCCTCAGCTGAAGGCAGTTAGTTTGGCTCTGCCGTCTTTTATTCAAACTAGAGTAGGATCTGATGCTACATGACTGGGACTACTATTTTTTTTTGTCAGAGGCTGTGTTCACTACTAGGTTGGGCAGGCTGTGAGATATCAGATCGCACAACTGCTCTTAACCATAGAATATATAAAAGATAGAGTTCCACTGTAGTTATAATTACTGTACTACGTAAAGCCAGGGCGTCAGACTTTTCCTCCAGATACTTACATGCAAGAACAAGAGATAAAACTCAAAGCACTCAGAAACCTCAAGTTAGACACTAGTCCTGCAGGCAGGTCTAGAGGGCAGGCCTAAAACTCCACAATCCTCTCTCACAGAGATGCAAAGGTGTACCTTAATACAAGATCACAACCTAAATTCTGCTGACAATGTGATCTTGCAACCCCACCCAGCAGCACAACAGGCGTTCTCCTTTCCAGGTGGAAAGGAGACTTTCCACTTTCATTTCAAGCCTACCAAGGTGCCTTTCCCACTGACTGTATCATGAATTTGCCCATATCTCATTTTCTTATGTTTCCTTCCCTTGACCACTCTTCACACACAGGAAATGAAAACTGTCTTCCCTCAGAAATGTAACAGTTGTCGGTGGCAATTATGGCAGGGCAGGGAAGGTACTGTCTGCTTTTTGACCTAAATTTCCATTGTTTTCTGGAGCTGTAAAATGTTCTAATGTCAGGGCATACTTCTATATGTTCATCCATGACAGAATTTAATTGCAATTGCTAAAGAAGCAAGTAACAGGGTAAACTTTTAGACCAATACGAGTTCTTTGACCCAGATATTCCCCTGCACCTTGGGTACAGTTGGCTCAAAAGGAGTAGCTCAGCTCATCATTCGACTAAGCCTCCACACTAAACTGTACTGAGAGCTCTAGTAATTTCACATTAAACAAAACACACACCTGAAAATGGTCAATACATAAAAAAAGTTAAGACATAATACTATCTTCCTTGGCCTTCTGGGCACTAAACACTCCTGCCAATACAGCTCTAGAGACGGCTCGGAACAAAATTCCAGTGAAATTTCAAGGGGTCAGAGCACTAAACATTTTCTAAAGCGATCAGTGTAAGGTATGTGGCATAAACCAAACACCTGAGGGAAAGGCTCAGGGATTGATTACTCAAGTTTGGAATTAAGTACATAGATCAAAGCTTGTTATACAGTCATAAACTGCATGGTCATGGCAGTTAAAGCCATAACTATATAACCAATAAACAGCATAAGGCAAACAGTGCTTGCAGCTAAAATGGCTCTTTCCTATGGGTAATTATTTTATTCTTGTTTGGTATCGGTTTTTTCCCATCATTCACTGGATTTTAAGATGCTATTCCCTGACAGCTAATGTATATTGAACAAGCTGGACATCTGATCTGATTCAGCACGACACTCTAATTCATAAAAAGCTAGCAAGACTGGCAAAGACGACAGAGTAAGTCGACAAGATTTGAATGCCTTCTGGGAAAGGTGCTCCTACTCCCCTTGTCACGACACACGTCCGTCCACCTGCTGATTTTCAAGGAGATGAGAAGTCTGGTAGCCTGCTGGATTCCCTGCCCTTCGTATACCCCCTGCTCCTCTACCCAGGAACAGACTTCCCTTTTCCTGTCTTTGGCTAGAAGGCATGCAACACACAAATTGCCTAGTGAAACCTGACCCATTCGCAATGATTCACAGGTCCTAACACAGGCCACACAAGCATTTCGGCTGGTCCAAAGTGCAGTCTTCCGTTTAAGCTGTAACTGAGACTGCAAAGATAGCTCTCCATTGCAAGACACCTCTGTTTGCTGCTGCAGGACTGTAGGAGAGCCCTCAGAGCTACTGGTCGTAATGGTAACCTCTCTCCCTTTGCAGAATCACAGAATAGCTGGGGCTGGAAGGCACCTCTGGAGCTCATCTGGTCCAACCCCCTGCGCAAGCAGGGTCACCTAGAGCAGGTTGCCCAGGACCATGTCCAGTTGGGCTTTGAATATCTCCAAGGACGGAGACTCCACAACCTCTCTGGGCAACCTGTGCCAGGGCTCAGTCATCCTCACAGGAAATAAGTTTTTCCTTATTTTCAAGTGAAATTTGCTGTGTTTCAGTTTGTGCCCGCTGCCCCTCGTCCTGCTGTTCTTTTGCAACTCTCCTAAAGGCAGAAGGATCGCTGAGACTAAGAGAAGCCAATGTGAAATTCATGAGCGCAGAGATAAGATTTTATGTCCAGTGCCCTGGACGGTAGAGGAGTAAGAAAGCTGGGAAAGCTTAAGTCTTGCCACATTTCAAAGGCAAAGTAAGATTTCTTTATTTGCACAAGATTTTCAAGCTGCATATACAGTTACACAAGAGACAGCAACTTCCTAGACGACACACAAATGAGAAGAAGCTCACATGGGAAAGAGCACATGTGGAAAGCAGCAGAATCAGCAGAGTGACTAAGAGTGCACTGCTTTGGGGCTGAAAGCTGTTCTGCAGTTTGTGGGTGAGGCTTCTGGAGAAGGCCAGGAGGGATTCACAGGCTACCACAGGGAGTAAAACGCTTGATTCTGCACAATTCAGATGCACGGTAGCGCAAGCTAAGAGTGGTAAGGAGGAAAACACTGTGCTCTAGAAGCTTTATGCTGCATTACTGGAAGCTCTGCTGACCAACTACCAACTTACTCTTATGCAATCAAACATTAAGAGTAAGGAGCATGTAGCTAAGAGATAATATGCATAAGGAGGATCAAACCTAATTCCTGACAGTCCTATCCTCTCCCACCAAACCTTTTTTTTCACCCTACTGCTCTTTGGGTAACAGCATGGAATAGGCTTGAAACTAATTTCTGACCTGATGCAGAAGATGACAGAGCTCCTTTCCAAAGAGACTTGAGATGAGGGGAGATGGAACTGTTCATGTCTACACAAAGCTGTATTGGTTTGGCTTGGTTTGACATACATGCAACTTTGCATACATTACCACTCATATCAGTTTGCACCCAGCTTTCAGACTGCTTAGAGAAGCGTATGCGCTGATGAACAAATGACTTCAGGGTAAACCAGGGGTATCACCCATGATTACACTGCAGCACAGCAGAGGCATGTACCTGAGAACAAACACTACAGAGTACCTGTATGAATAGTTCCTGAAGAGCAGATGACACATTGGCAGGCTGCATGACAGCCTACCCTACGGTAGCTTTTTTCTGGCTATCCTCTAAACTTTACAGGCACACTTTAAAGTGACTTGAAACTTGTTTTAAGCTGACTGTCAACCTAGAACTGCACTTAAGCCAAACTGGTTTAAGTTAAGACAATACAGCTTCTACGTTAGGAAATGCTCCCTGTCAATACGTCAAAGAAAAGATCAGTACATTGGTTAGGACACTATGGGGATCAGCAGACTTCTGTCACCAGTTAGACAGGAGCACTGGTCACATCACTATTTTTTAGCACTCTTGATTTCCCTGTTTAAAAAATAAGAGAGGATGATATTCTTCAGAGTATGTAAGTTAATAATTATTCATTTACATTGGTCACAGGTATTTTAAGGGAAACAGCTGATGGTCTTCATTTCCAGTCTTAAGCACGGGGGTTACTAACGCTAAGGCAGCTGACCATTCTCACTGAACCACCATATAAATATAAAGGGCCAGCAGAAGAGAGGAACAAAAGCTTAGGCAAACTATAAACAACAAGGGCCCTGCAATCATAACAATGCCTGGACAGATGTCCCAAAGTGCCCTGCGAGCAGCCTTGGACAAGAGGGTGAACTGCTTTGCTATCACCACCCAGGCAGGGCACAGGTTTCGGCCTAGAGCACCTCGGAAGGCCTGCGCTCCAGAGGCGGCAGAACAAGCCACCGTACGAAAGTCCCAAGGAGAATACGGTAGGTAAGGATGGTGAAAGAGCAGGCAGGAGCGGCGCTTTAGGCACCCCCTGCTCACCCTGCGCGCTGCTGCTCTGGAGCAGGCCCATCGCTACAGTTGCTGCCTCACCGTTAGTAAAGCGTTGATTTTTTAACTCACACGAAAACGCAGCCCGGGCCCAGGCCATCCTGGGGGGGCTTTGCTGCCTCGCCATGCTGCGACCACGGTCGTACCAGGCCGGGGCAAAGATGGAGGAGGGCAGCGGTACCCGCCAGGCCCTCCCGGCGGTGGGCTTCCTTCCCACCCCCCCCCCCCAAGGCCGCGGGTTATTTGGAGAGGCTTCGCGAAGGAGGAAACGCCGCAAGGAGGGACGCAGAGGGTGGGATGGGGGGGAAGCGCGGGGCCAGGCTCTCACCTGCTTCACCCGCAGGTCCACCACCGTCTGGAAGACGTGCGCCACCAGCAAGGAGATGCTGGCGATGAGCAGCGTCATGGCCAGCACCCCCACGGTGACGAGGCACAGCGACTTCATGGCTGCCGCGGAGGAGAGCGCCGGCCGCTGCCGCCGCCGCCGCCGCCGCCAGGCTCGGGGCCGGGCTCGGGCGGCCGCCTCTCGCCCCGCCCCGCCCCGCCTCGGCGCGGCCAGCGCAGCCACCAGCGCTCCCGGCTCGCAAGGGGGGGGGGGGGGGGTTTCTCGACGCCAGGCGACTCGTTTGAAAGCTGTTGTGGCAAACGAGCAGAAAAGCAGCTGTTCCTCCGGAAGAAGAGCAGGGAAAAAAGCGTTGTCGGGAACGCAAGTTGCCTCTAGACCGAAGCAGCCTTCACATAGCCGTCCGATTCTACCATAAAATCAATGAGGTTCACTAATACGGTTAAGCCGCTCACAAAATAAATTGACGTACCCGTTTCTCCTTTAAAAGACAGTTAACCGGACGCTATTGCCGCGGCTTCGCCCTCGTAATCACAACTCAGAGCATTCCTAGCAGTAGGGAAAGATATCTGCAAAAGCCCCTTTCCCAGGAAAGGGCGCTGTGCTAATTGCTTCCCATCGCGGCCTCCGTATTTCACAAAAGGCAGGTAAGGCTTAGCAGTACCGGACTCCTGCCCCACAGCTATAACCATGCTGCTAGCAGCACCACTGTCTCCAAAGCCATGAGTCACTTCCCTCTCCCCTCGCCCTTTCAAATCACAAGACTGGTGGCTTGCCGATGCTTTAATGCCTCCATCATCCAAGCAATGCCTTCCCCAAAAGGCAGCAAGCAGACCATTAGGTGGATTTCCTGCTAAGAAGAACTGGAGCATTTTCCTTTATAAATATTACTTCCTGGTATTGTAATTGCAGCAGTTAATGTTATGTTAGTACGTACCTTTCTGCTTATTGAAAGTTACGTGGTCATGTTGCACAGTTGTTTGGGAAACTAGAATCATTGTGGTTCCTTCCAAGCAGGAAAAAACACTGTGCTGTCAACCTGTTTTAACTCAGATTCGCACTGTAAAGCGGTGGTCTTCACTCTGTTTCGTCATCATCTCTCCAAAAAGCAAGCAGCAGATTAAGTGATTAGGAATCCCTTCCTGAAGGCTAACTTAGCTACAGCAATAGAGTTCTCTCCCTGGAAAATTTTTCCGTGGGAACGCTCCCTCTGAAGCCATAAACTCTTCCCTATGCCATAAAATGCTGCCCTGGGTGGGCGCTAGCTAGCGACAACTTTTACAAGCAAATGTCTCCTCCTGCAGTACATTAAACATACTTTCCGTGGCTCCCGAAGCAGTGGATTGGAGGCCTCTCCTGTCTCATCTGCAGTAGTTTAACTGCTCTGTGACTTCTGATTTTAGTAAGGATATCCTGATGCACATGCTCCAATGCAAGTACAAAGTGAATCCGGTCCTCTGGCTCTAAATCAGACACAGATTTAGAAAAATAAGAATAGATAACAATCCTTTAGTTGCACAGTCATGTTTATCATAATTAATTTTCAGAGCCGTTAAGCATTTTTTATTAATCATGTCAAAGAAAACACTGTTTTATCTGAAACTTTGGAAAATCAAAAGAAAGGCAGAAACATTGAAGAGATACTAGTAATCACATCTGAGGTGATACTTTAAATGGGACATCTAATTTTTTCTTAAGGGTAAATTTGATTAGCCATTGCAACAGATAAGGATTCTGAAGTGAAATGCTTTTACCTGAACACTGGCATGAATATTTACAGATCATTTATATCTGGTAATATCTGGTAATACAGATATTACCAGTGAATTCTGCAGAATTTTGGTTTTGCTTAATTCAGTGGTTCCTTTTTTCTTCATAAAAATCTACGCATGTGATGCACAGAACTACATGCTTTCTCCATACAGATTTCTAGGTTCTTGATGAGGATTATCTTCTTTTTTTGCCAAGTTATTTTATTTTTGGAAGTCAAGAAACTGCTTACTAGCAATGATATGTTTAAAACATTCCCATGAAGAGTGACTCCACCTCTCAAGTGCAGCATGGGAATGCAGTGGGTGCAATGCTGGCTCAAGGCACAATCCTGTGTCATAATTACAAATCCATGAAACAAGCAGAGGCATATCTTCCCATTCCAAAATCACAATGATATTGCAAGGGGAAAAGGCAGAGAAGGCCCTGATTTGGGAAAATGTGCTTATCCCAGGAGATTTGCATGTCCTTACTCTTCCCTTTCTTCCCTCCTTCAATCTTCTTCGCTCTCCCCCTTCCTTTCCCTTTCTTACCATTTAATTAGCCATTCCCAAGAACACCCCCCCCACACACTTAAAACGATAGTGAAGCTCATCCTAGTTACTCTGCTGATGTGCTACACCTCTGTCTTTTCTTTTCCATTGTAAAGCCTTGTGGCGGGTTGTTTGTTTTTCTACTATTGCACAGACCCCAGTACAACCAGGACCCTAGCTCGGGTGGGTCCCTGGCAATAACACCATAAATACGGTGAAAATAGTAGGCCAGTCCTACTCCGGACTTGGAATGGGTGCATAGGGGAAGTAATTCAGAGAGCTGTGGCCAGAGAGAGTGATGAGTTGTCAGGGTCTGGAGAAACCGAACTGCAGGAACACAGACGCAGCAAGCAGTCATAGAGCCTGCCTCTTGTTCTGCCCTCATCACCCACCTATACCGCTAGGCTCCTCTAGATTTTGCAGTCTCTCGTGATGAAAAGGATAAGTTTCATGTTCCCAGGGGAACAGTTCAGGGTCTCTCCCGATGATTTCCATGCTGTAAAATGTTTCAAGAACCCTTGTTTTAAAACCAAAGCATGGGTGAAATACTCCCATCCCGTGCACTGGGAAAATATCTGGAAATAAAAAAAAGGATTATTTACTGCAGTTGTCAACATGGCTTCTTCAATTTGTCTAACACCAGGTACTTGGCTCCTAGGGGTCTACAAAAGGAAGGAAAGGGCTTGTCAAGGAAGGAAGCAGGGGATCACATAGCACAATAGCAATCAAATCAGAACAGATCCCAGAAATCCTGTACTTTAATAACTATTAGACCTTTTCTTGAGTGGATATTTCGTGTTGGCCACAGTGGAGGGGTGGAAAGGGTAGGTAGGAGGATTAGGATATTTTTCAGTTGTCTCTTTGTGTGCCTCCGTGTCAGTTCATAGATCTCCGGCTTTCACTACCCGGGATAGGAATCACACTTGTCTTTCTTTCAGACTTAGGTTCTACAATACAGTGTGTCACCGCTGACAGACCTGTTCACACCAGGTTTAACTGGATCCAAACCCTGTATTGCTTCCCTGCAGCAGCTGTGACCCGAAGGCATACAGAGGAAATAAAACAGCCTTTCCAGAGCCAAGTGTAGCTTCATCTCCACAGCGAGTAGGTAATCATAACTAGAAAAGTGTTTAATTCAATAAATACTCTACAGGTTTCTGTCCTATCTAAAGCTGTGTTAGACTTGTCCACCCATTTCCTTCTGCTGGATGACGTTTTCAGTCTCCTTTCATCTTTGTGTCCCTAGTACTCTATTTACATCCATCTCCATCACCATGTTTCTGAATCCTACCAGTATTTTCCTCTGGGATATTCAACAGAACAAATTCAGAAATAAACTTCAAAGCGACTGACATCTAGTTAGCAGGAATGATACTTTTAGGAAGGTGGAGCATTCCTCTGTTTTGCATACTGGCTGGAATTTAACCCCTAGCTATCATTTAAACTCAACCCTGCTCATTAATAGAACATAAAATATACTACAGGTAACTTCCAGATCATTAACAGTTCAAGTTTTCCTGACAGCTCACCACAAAGAGCCTTTGTTAGCTGGACATTTCACAGCATGGGCCAAGGAGAACAGCAGAAGCTTTATATGCAATACGCTCCCAATCTTAGAGAAGCTCTTGAGAAACAAGTGCATCAACTCTAGACAAGGGAAATGTTCTCAGAGACGTAGCTCTTCTGCCTTTCGTGCATAGCTAATACACACACTTCTCATCAATGAATTTACACATACTGTGTATGTCTTCAGCACTGTATGCGTAATTAATAAAATAATAATGTAACTATAACCTACTGATTTCAGCTGAGAGTTGAGAATTTTCTGAAAGGCTTGGAAGTTGGTAGGCATCAAATTTCATTGTACTGAAGCTTAATTTATTACTCCCACACATGACAAATTAGCTGCTGGCAGGAAAGCAGTTCACTACAGGGCAAAGATACCCTGCAATTTAACAGGTTCAACAGTGACCTCGGAAAGGGCTGTGAACAGAGCTGTGGCCTATGGAACAGCAGTTTTGCTCTTAGTTTAACTGCATATGGATGCACGTGAAGCAAGCACATCATAAAGGCCAGGATGGGATTTATGTTTATAAAGGGCTTCACTGTTTGGCGTCCAAATTTGGCACAGTGACTTTTTAAGGGACAAGAGAATTATCTGTAGGCACTTGTTTTTGCTTCTGAGGGAATTAGTACTTACCAACTTTCATGAGAACAGTACCAAAAACGTTCTTTCTTCAGAAATTTGGTCTTGCTTGACTCAGATGTTTTGACTCTCTCTTGCTAAATAATCACAGTCCTCATGAATTCTAAGCCACACATACACACGTACAATATTTGAGATACAGATCATGTAATACATTTTAAAATTACACATCTGCAACTACACTCCTCATAATCTGAGTTATACAAAGATTAGCCAGTGGAACTACTCCTACCCATCAACTACTTCTGGTTTGGTTTGCTGGTTCCCTAACTCATCAGCTGATTCTGCATATAATGGCTCATGACTCACAGGCATCAAACTGAGCTGCCTGTGTAGGAGGACAGAGTATTGCTTCAGGCCACCTTTCCCCTGCTGTTCTTTTCACCCAGATTTCTCTCCTCAGTCAGCTCTCCTCTCCTACAAACTTTACCTTGAACCTAATCTGTCCCCCTCCTCCTCTGGCCACCGGGTGGACTGCCTGCCCACACTATGACCTCTTTACTCAGTCGCACACCTGAATTTAACCACTGCCACAGCAACGTTAGAGCCCTCACTGCTGCACTGGGGAACTCTCACAAACTGAACATGGCCAAGGATCCCATGCTAGGGGATGGGGCATGGAGGAAATATGTTGTGGAGTGGGGGAATGCATCAAGCGGCTGTGTACGTATGACTTGGCTATGACTTGGCACTCAGCTGTGAAATAGAGATCTTGGTAGGAGAGGAAGCAGCAGGACCTGCACTGGGAGCATGGGAGACTCTAGCATTTGGCTCTATTTGGATAACTCAAACAGCATAACCAGTTTGCTGAGGACCTGGCTTTCGGTACCAAGCCCCACTAATCTGCAAGTCTCCTATTGTCAAAGTTTTATTACCTTAAATCAAGTTAGAGCTATTAGACTGCATCTTCCTCCAATGCAGACTGCAACAGTCAAGAACATGGTCATGAAAGCTTTTCAAGTGCCTGATCTTATACTTTTAGGCATTAAGTCCCACTTTCCACCTGCTCTCTTTCCTGAGGACACCTCAGGTCTTGGGAGGAGCTGAGACATTACAAGATAGACAGCTGGAGCCTAGGGAGACTGACAGAACTGCTTCAAGCTCACAGCTTTCCATACAGTCCTGAAGCAGCCCCAAGACCAAAAAAAAATTTCTTGTTCTTTTGCTGATGAGCACTGCAAACAGCTCTGGGCTGCTGGGCAGGCCCTCTTCATGCCAAGTGACAGGCTGCAGCACCCAGGAAGAAACTGGGAGCACAGATTAAACGTGCCCATGCTGTACACTGTGGTAGAGCAGAGGAGGGCCTGGCCTTGATGACCCAGAAAGAAGTTAGCCATAATTCAGCTCAGCTTTCTTATCTGCAACAGTAGTGTCACCTGGCAGGGGCTCCTGGCAGACGATGGTGACCATGGGGGCAGGGAAGAGGAGCTTGTGGGGCACAAGTCTCAAGGACAGAGCAGAGAAGCCTGGGGATGAGTTACTTGGCTGAGAACCTCTCCTGGCCCACAGGCACCTTCTATGCCGTCTCCTAGCGACCTGGAGCCAGCGAGCTCTGCCCTTCCGTGCCAGGCAGTGAGGGCCTTGCGGCGTAGAGCCGCCAGGATGAGCGTAGCCCCACGGTGAGCAAGGGACCCAGGGAGGTCTGGTGTGGAAATGTGAGGCTAAGCACTCTTTCTTTAGCCTACCTGTCCCTCTGGCACGTTCGCTCTTCCCTCCAGAAGCTCTAGCTTAAAGACCCTAGGCAGACAGCAGAGGTTGGCCCCATCCTGAGCCAGGCTGGCAGCCATCAGGGTCAGTGGGTTTGGGCCAGAGTTTTTGCCTGTGAAATGTGCAAGTGGGCAAGCAGGCAAAGCAAGCAAATCACCCCCTGGCTTGTAACCTAGTTCTTTGCCTGGCTACTGAATGTCAGCTTCCAGCTCCCCTTTGACACCCTGAGCTCATGGAGCCCAAGTGTTGCTGCATATTTGGTCCTAGGCTTTGACACTAACCACTGACCTCAATTGCCATGTCCCACTTCTGTGTGGGGCAAACAGTGGAGATAAAATGTCAAGCCACAGCCCAGACATGGTTAGCCTTTTATTCCTGCTTTCTGAATACAAGTGAGTTAAGTCTTAAAACACGCTTCCTTATAATGGACATTTTCTGCACTAACTAGAGGTTTTCCCTTTCAGGTACAAGGGGAAATTGTCATCAAGATGTTTTCCAGGACACAGCACCAAACACAGGTTCTCAGATTCTCTAAACAGCCAGCGCTGGCGATTCTTAAAAAGTGGTCTGGATGATTTCAGAAATGGCTTCCCTCCTCCTTGTGATAACATCATCATCCGTAGTACAAAGGGGCTTTCCCCCATCGTGCTACAGAGTAGATCACACTTGGCCCATCAGAAGGCACGGAAGATATCTGCTAAACCCGACTGCAAGCTCACGTCAAAGCAGGAAGCCCAGAAGGATTTCAGTGAGGAGACAGACCACAACCTGAGCCAGCACCCTCAGTCATTTTACTCTCATTTGAAAGATAGCATCTTTCCAGAGGTAAGGACAATCTAGTTGCAGATATTCTTCATTGAAATGAGCATTCTTTCAGCACTCGAAATGCAAAAACAGTCCAGGATTGACTGTTGATTTTTTTATAAAAGTCAAAACTCATTATTCCTTACAAATAGCAAGGCAACAAAGTCTGAATTGCCATTTAAAAATATATCCCTGATCTTATCGTAGGGACAGCTCTGAGGAGCTGACAGGTTACTCCGACACTTTGTTAACATGGTGAGATGAGTCGCACAGTTATTTAACCAGCTCCACACTTCCCCATCAATATATCACACTGGAGGGAAGGGGCCTTACCCTTTAGTCTTGGAAACATCTCACAATATCCCTGAACGTTCCAGAATACTAAATAATCTCTCCTTCTTCAAATAGAATAAAGGTCTGGTGTCCTGCATCACATCTGTAATTCAGGCTGTCTCATACACACTACAATTACTTCTCACATCTTTAGACACCACCTTTCCCATGTGGAGGGCATTCTTCCCTCCAGCCTATCCTCTTATTGTGTTCCTTTTTCTGCTGTGAGGTCCCACCTAAACTCAGTGGAAGTAAGAACAGCTGGGGCAGTCTTTTTGAACTCTCCTCTTGTTTGGCCCTCAGCTCCTTCTAGAGGTGATGAATACCTTGGAAGCTGAGATGCACAAGAGCTGCAGGGCTGTGAAGAGTGATCATGAAGAGGAGGTCCTCCCTCCTCCGAAAATTTGGCGTTACCCCAAGGACCAACACCAAACAGAAGCAATCTCTGGGTCATCAGCACAGTGAGTATGGGACACGGCAGTCTGAATTCAGAATTGGCTTCTGAATGTAGGACTGGACTCAGCCCAGTCTCTCTTTTCCAAAATGCAAGATGGGGAAAGAGAAAAGGGGGGGGGGGTGTATGTCTGTGGGTGGGATGCGTTCCACATCTTGCCACAGTTTACCTCTAGAAGGACTCCAGGAACAGCACTAATTTCCTGATTGCTGTCTTTTGTCTTAAGCAGCTCAGTGGATATGGAATATTCTGGGTACCCTAACTAATTCCTCCAATTACACACACCAAAGAGGCTTTTATGGGCCTGACCCACAGCCATGGCCTTCAAAGGAGACTCCCTTTGCTGTGGCTGAGATCTGCAAGTCTATACATGCATCTCTGGCAGTCACAAAGCTGCCTGAAGCTCCACCAGTTCCAGAAACTTTCTTCATTTTCCCCATGGATAAAGTGGAGTGTGACATAGCTACAGTTATCCAAACTGCACTGACCTGAAACCTTGTGGTCTCCTCTATGCTGTCAAGAGGCACCCATAGACCATGAATAATTGTGTCACGTCTCTTCTTTCTGCAGCAAAGAGTCCAGCCGAAACAACCTGCATACACAACTTCTCAAAACAGAGGTAGAGAAAAGAGAAAAGGTGCCCAGACCGAGCTACATTCCTCCTGTGGATATAAACACAAAGCCGGCAGCCAGGGAATCCTGTGTCTGGGATGCATCTCGGGTAAGTAAGAAAAAACAGAACCTTTTCACCAAAGGCTGGTGTCATCGACTTACACTACTCTCTTCAAAAGTAGTGTGCCTTAACACAGCTTGAGATCTGAAAAAAATGCCCTGCACACTCGCAGCTGTGAGCAGCTGCAGCAGATGACGGTCTTCAGGACTTGGCTGCTAGGATTTTAAATGGGCTGACCCTCAAACATTAGCTGGGAATACAAGGACCTTTTCCAAACAGAAAAGGCAGACAACAAGAATTTGACTTAGCAACTCAAAAGTCATGCAGCACAGGGAGTAAATAAAGACCAATGCAATATTAATACAAAGTGCCAAATTCACATGCTATGATGATAGGTAGAAAATGCGTAGAAACAAAAGGCAATTGGACACACAGTATCTGTAATGGTTATCACACACTGTTTCCTATATGATCTTTTATGAAATACTACACTCACACCTCCTAAAAGACTTAGGATTAAAGTCTACAACTGTCGGGGGAGTTGAGGGCCTAAATCCCACAGGAGCTGATGAAAAACCTGGCATGTAAAGGCCCCTGACTCTGGGCCTTCTGATTTCACAGGAGCTTTGTACATAGAGAACAACAAAGTGCAAAGCAAATCACAAGTCAATTTACTCGGTAATACTGCCAAATCCCTCTGTTCAACATTTGCCTGCCTGAAGAGAGGGGACGGAGAGAGATACTTGCTGCGTTCATTTGCTTCATTTTGGATTCAGCCTGACTGAGCGCAGTTTCAGCGGTCCATACTTAGTTTTATGTGAACTGTACCACAACGGGTACAATTTAAAATTGGCGACCAACGACACCCATTTTCCTGACCTGTGAGTTGTATTCCACAAGAATACCGCTTCAGCCTTGCAAAGGTGACGGATGCTCCACTGGCTTATGATAGAGCAGACTCTGGGGAAGCAGATTTGAAACCTGTTCTACCTACGTCCATGCTTCTGGCTCCACGTTAGTCTTCTTTTGAAGTCAAAGATAAACTTTCCAGTTATTTCTGTTGGAGCAGGTGACTAAGTGCTTCTGAAAATCCCACTACAATGCTCTAGAATTCTTGTGTTTTCTTTTTTTAGCCTGTGCTTAACTTCTTACTGACCTCATAGAATTCAAGGACAGATTCCGGAGCGAAAAATTTATGCTGCTGTATTAAAACATAGATGTGTGCTATCTCTGCGTGCCATCTTACGGAGTAAAAGTAGAGGTCTTGCATAATGAGCAAGGGATTTTTACAGAGGGTTTTTTACTTCTAACTGCAGTTTACTTACCTGTACATTTGAGTGAGGCTGCAATCCTACAATCAGTTTCTGCTTTGTTTTGAGGCTGTCTTGTATCACGGGCTGATCTCTTCCCCTGTTCCTGAAATCAACAAAGGTTTTGAAGGCTGCAATTAGATTATTTTGCTAGCCTGTGTTACAGTATTATTTGCTCAGTCTTTCAACTATTGACATGTTGAAATAAATGTATCTTTCAGCAGGCAATATCAATGGAGTGAGAGCAGCACAGCTGAGCTCTCTAGAGTCTTGGGATGCACAAATCTTGCGGTCGCAGTCCTTAAGTGCACAGAGCTCAATGGCACAGATGAGGAGAGAGACCAAAATGGCTCACATACGCAGCATGAGGGTTTAAAGCAGAGCAGCCCAAGCGCTATTCCTATTTGAACAAGCCTGAGGTAGCTTTCTGATGATGTATTTTTCTTGTGAGGACTCTCAAGATCCTACTGCGTTACAATGCAGTGCCTCCTCCCCATTTCAGTGCATCTTTGACACGCTAGGCAGGTAAAACCATGTCATCTGCTAATTCCTGTACACATCAGAAATACTTGGTCATCTGTTTGCTTCATGCTGCATCAAGGCCTGGCCCGCTGTCAGCGAACCTTTACAGACATCTATAAACTCCCAGAGGGATTCAGCACAGAGACTATGAGGAGAAGAATTCACAGCTTACCTGAGAGGTCTATGAGATCTACTTTAAGATAATGAAAATCCAGTCGGAGTCTCTTCCTGATTCCCAATGTCTATTATACTTAAATGCATGCTTGACACGCCTAGAAGTCATTCTCAGCCCCTGTCTCCTACTCTCAGTTGGTCCGTAGCAGCCATTAGTAAACAAATGCTTTATATGTCAGCCTTTATACAAATAGCTCATGTCTATCAGCTATAAGCTGATAGACATTGTATAACATTGTTATACATTGTTATACATTGTTATACATTGTTATACATTGTTATACATTGTATAACAATGAAGCTCTCTGTGTGACAACCCTTGGCTCCTGCCCTGGGGCAGGGCAACACTAGCTAAAGGCATGAAAGGCACTTGCTTCCCTGGAAGTGTGCCAGGTGACAGGGGTCTTAAGTGACCAGTGCTGGAGAAGGAGGAGCTATTAGAGACAGATAGCTTGTTTTCCAGCTGCTGGAAGGGTGATTACAGATAAGTCAGTCACACAGGGCACGCCTAGCCCCATGAGGGAGAATGCAATGGTGATGTGACTTCCCAGTTCACCTGGACTCCTCTGGAAAACTGGCCTTTGGCTGTGGAGGGAGCAGGAGCAGGCCCAGATCTGGACTGGGCTGTGCTCCTGAGGTGAGCACTGAGAAAGCCCATCTCTGAAACACACCTATGCTGGTGAACGCATCAGCATCCAGATGCATTTGTGCTAACACGAACTCCACTTGGCTGGGGAGAAGTTGGGTTGTAAGGAAGCCACGTTCAAAGGGGCTCTGGGAGAACAGATGGGGATGTTAAAGAATCAAGAGGACTCCTAGGGGCCTAATCCCACTAAGGAAGACTGTGGCATCTCCTTCCTGTGGTTCCTTTACGATCTCCTCTGTGCGCATGCACAGATCGGGAACGAGCTGCCCCTCTCAGCAGATCTAGTCCCTCTCCCAGCCCCACCTGAGGAGACCCAGAGACCCACTGCAGAATGTCAGTCACGCAGATTCACCTCCTCTCAGTCTTTCTGCTGAGCACAAAGCTTTGGCATCACGACGTGATGAACGCCTGCACATAGCAGGATTTTATTCTAGCACAATAAACATAAAGTCCACCAGCTGTTCAGATGGGCAGGTCTCTAGCTCCCCTCAAGAGTACAGCTGTTCACACCAGGGCAACAGAGTGTTCAATTATTTGCAGTATTTTCTCACCACAAGCGTCTCTGAGAAAAGAACATTTTGGGGCTGAATACTGTCTGAGAACCTCCTGCACTGCCTGTCCACCTCCACCTTCCTCAGGAAGACAAACAACTCATCACGCCTTTGCTACTCCTAGTCACCTGCATCTTGCAGAACGTCACTTGAGTGAAAACTTGTCTGTCCCCAATGCTTGTCAGCCCCTGGGCACCAGCCCTGGCTCAGTGTCATGCTTCGTTGTGCCTGCTGGCCTCAGTTTTCAGTCCTGAATATTTTGTGGCCACAAGCAGTGCTGGAGACTCATGTTGCCAACAGTCCCTGTGACGAGGGGCCTTCGCTGCAGTCTGCAGTGCCTTGTATAGGTTAGTTGTATCCGTTGACACCTCAGCCAGGGCAAAGCAGGGAATACTTCAGTGAAGTAAAAAAATCACACCCCCAGTTCTGGCACGTGACCGGTGTCTCACGACGGGGTCACTGCATCATGTGCTGGCTTGCTAAGCACAGATTACAGGCCCACATCTTGCTTTATTCTCTAGCATGATAGGGTGGGAAAGGGCTTTAGGCTTTCTTTTGCTATTAGACCGAAGCAGCACATGATTAAGTGACCAAAATGACATTCTCCCTCAAACATTATGCCCAGGAAAGAGGAACTTGTGGGAAGTTTCAGAATAGGGCATGAAGACTTCCTGTCAGTAGAAGTGTATTTCAATCACGTGGAACTTTCCTGTTGCTGCGTTTTTTATATCCCTGCCTTCTTATTTCATGGAGAAGAAACATATTACACCACAGAAAATACCAGCTCTGACACCAAGAGTGTCTAGGTGATGGAGATAAATGTTATACCCCCAGAGCTTACAGAGTGCCTGGGAGACTCATTTCCCAGGAGAGCTATAAAGAGTCCTCGTGAGGTAAGGAGGCCAGGCTACACAGAAAAAAAGGCAAAGTCAGGGAACTGGGAGCTTTTTTTAATGCAATGTAATCATGCAATTTATAAGACAATCAAATGACTTCTAGCTTTCAGGAAAGCATTATCTTCACAAAGGGGGCAGGAACAGCCAAATTCAGAAATTATATGAAAGTCTGGCATAAGTGATCTCCTGAAGGCTCAGACTCTCTCAGCCTCTTGAAAATGAAGAACTTGCACTCAGTGATAGATGAAGAAAAGTAAAAGAGTCTACAGGCAGGCTGGAGGGCAAGAAAACGCTCATCAAAGGAAGGAAAGCTCACTTAGAGCCCTCTGTGAATTGTTTCTGCTCCACTCTGCACCTCTTTAGTTACTTCACTTAGACAAACCTCAGACATACCTCAGCAAAATCCTTCCTCAGGAAAGCAGATGAAGTTATTCCTGGCACCTTACAAATCTAAGGGAATATTTAAATCAGTGTGAAGAAGGTATCGCTATGAGCCAGGTGAAGACATCGGTGATACGGCTCTAAAGCCTCCTTCGATCTGATGAACAGCTTAATTTTACAGTAAATAAAATATCAGAGCTAGGCTGTGAGAATACACATGGGATGCTCCAGCTGAAAAAAGAAATCTGCCTGTAGAGCTTGCTGACATAGGTAGCATGCAGTAAGAGAGTGTGAAAAGATACCATGCTCTACACCAGCTCCCTGCTGAGTATGCTCCCAGGAACTGTTCTTTCCCAGCAGTTAAAGACACATTTCTGGTATTCTCTCAACATCAATTGTTTTCTGTCTCCAGCCTGGAAGATTACACCCGCCAGCTACAAACACACACGTACGTGTTCTTTCTTATCACAAAATTCAAGCTTGTATTTGTTTTTTTAGTGCTCTTCAGACTTTGGACTTGGATAATCCTCTGTGTTAGAAGTTGCCTGAAAATAAATATTTGGATGTCTTTTATGCTGCTCTTCTCTACCAGCCAGGCAATGTAAAGAATCCACATGGAAGTCAAGGCATAATGTCTCTAGGACTTTAGATGATCTTGTTTGCTGCAACAGTTTAATTAGGAGTTAATTAATAAGGAGCCTTTAAGAGTTACTGGGTACTAGGGCTTCAGTGAACTCTGGGATGAGCTCAGGACACTTAGCCCTTCACAGATTTTGGCCAAAGTATATCACACTGCTTTATGTATTGGTGTCTCTGCTGCTGCCCATCACTGGCAAAATAATAGAACAGAACAGAACAATGTCTTATTATTGTTTCAGTCTGTTCCTTTACTGTCTACTGACTCTGCCCCTTTGCTGCACGTAGAACTTCCACTGAGGAACAAAGGCATTTTGGTGGCCTTTCTCATTATGTCTCTAAAGAGTACGCTGATTAAAATACTGGCTGCAGGGAGATACTTGCTCGAGCAAAATCTCCATGCCAAATCTATGGATCTTCAAGCTTTGATCCCTTTCTACTGGGCTCCAAGAGGAGATTTGCACTACTAGAATGTTTTCTTTTCTCTGTCTTTTTTCTGTCTCTGTTTCTTTTTCTCTGTCAGTGTCTCCTATTTCCTCCCTCCTCCTTCAAATCCTTAGAAGAGATCCGATTCTAACCTAGGAGGAGGATCTGTTTGAGAATATGGACGTGAAAAGCATCAAGCATCAAGCATCAATCCTGAAACGGCTGATGACATGCAATCATGCCAGTTAGGGAAAGGAGAATGAAGAACAATAAAGCAGAAAGCATGACTTTGAGAGAGGGTAACTTTAATAAACTGAGATCACTGGCAGATAAAGTCTCCTGGGAAATAAACATAAGGCGAAAATCAGCTTAGGGAAAGCTGGCATTCCTTAAAGAATATTACTGGCACAATACAGATGTTCTGAGGAAGCACAGGAAATGAAGTAAGAGACCAGCCTGGGCAAGCAATAAGCTCTACCTCAAAGCCAAGAAGGAGTTCCAAGTCAGATTACTAACGGCAAGTAGGAAAGAGCAGCACAAGTGTTTAGGGCAAACTAAGAGAAGTAAACACATTGAATGAGAGGCAACTAGCAAGAGATATTAGGTAGCAAGGAGACATTCTTTATGTATGTTTGTAATGAGCAGAACACCAAGGGAAAAATTTTCTCAGTGGAGAAAGAAGCTATCAGCAATTGATGATGAGGCGGACTTTAATACTTTCTCTGCCTCACTTTACTGAAAAGCTCAGTCACAGTCAAGTAGCTAAGGCAATTAACACACAAAGGACTAAGATCTTAGGATGTACCAGGGATAGAATAGTTTTCATAGTAATTAGACCTGTTAATTGATTTCAAGGCAGCGAAGCAAGGGTGAAATGCATTATACTGTGGAAAAATGGTAGAAACAAACTCTGACTCACTAGCTGTTTCCTTGAAAAATCAAGGAGAACACACGTAGCTCCAAAGAATCTATTGAATTTGCAGATGAAATCAAGTTAGAAGACACTGAGGATGTTGAAGGGATTCAGATGGATTCAAAATGATCCTGACATATTAGACAAAAAAGCAGAGTGCAAAAAAACAAGGCCAAATGCAAATTGCTTCTCCCAAGCATAAATTTTCAGCTGCACAAATACAGAACGAGGAACAACCGGCTAGGCAGGAGATCAGCAGGAAAGGATATGGGAATTTTAGTAGATTGCAAGTGTCAGCAGTGTCCTGGTCACGTAAAAAAAGGAAGTAACCTACCGTGAGAACAAGCAGGAATGTGAGATAATCCTCTGCTCTGCTCAGTCTGGGTAAGACCTCAGGGGCTGATGTGTGTGTCCAGTTTTGGTCACTATTCTTCAAGAAAACTGTGAACAAATGCAAAAATGTGGAGAGCTAAATGAATGACCACATACCTATGACCAAACATGCAAAGATGTAGCAAACTGATTATCTAATGTAGATAACAGATAATTGGGGATACATGTAAGAAGCTTCAATTAAGTAGAAGTGTGATACAAAGACACATGATTCTTTGGGATAGGGTAAGAAACACTGAGCTCAGGGGGAGCAGAGAGATTTAGTTACAAAACTAGCAACAGTTTTTTAACAGAAAGTACAGGTAAACAATGAAATACATTGTCCTGGAGGCTGTGGATCGTCTCTCTTTCAGGATCAGGTTAGACAGTCATCAGCAGGTTGATGTTGTCTTAGGGCAGACAGGTAAAATAGACCACTGCTTCTTGATTGTAAGATCACAAACTTTTTGAAGAGATCCACAGACTCTCTTGTATCCTACAATTTTTTTGGTGGCTATAAAGAATAAAGCCCTCAAGATATAATAAACTTTACTGTTTTCCAAAATTTGGATCTTATTATTAGACTTTAAAACATTTGAATTTGTAACTGGTAGTAGGTGGGAACCAGTTCCTGAGTCTACCTGCTGACAGGCAGAAACATAGCTGCCATCCATGTGATCCTTTTTTTTGTTAATAAATACCCTCATGGACCACAAGCAGCCTGTAGACATCAGCCCTAACACCACACTCTTGAGATCCCTATTGCCTTTGATACCTTGGACACAAGAAAAGGCTTTGCTGGTGCTTGGTTTTCCTCCACCATCACTGTGAGCCATATAGACACACACGCTTCTTCACTATGAGAAACAGCTTTCCCTTGTCTTCACTGGCTCCTTTCCAACCTTCAATGGCTGACAGTGTAAAGCAGCTCTAGATCTGGGGTGTCCTCATGACTAGCCACTCTGAAGGCTACTTAAGAGGACAGCGCTACAACCAGTTCTAATCTGCCTGGTTTGGTTTCTGTGCTCTCCCTACCTTTTCCAATGTGTTATTGTAGAAGGAAGCTTCTTGGTCAGCAGTCTGGGTCAGAAGGCATAACAAATACTGCTCTTCAAAAACTGTCTAATAGTGACTAAGAGAAACCATCCCTTCACTCAGTGGAACCAAAAATGAGCTTTTATTATCAAAATACTACTCATGTGCCACCTGCCGGCTACTGGGAAATACTGCACACAGGAGGGGGTCAAGATTCTTGCAGTACTACCAACTAGCATAGGGAAAAGGATGGTACAGAAGGACGGTCATGGTTACTGCTTCTTCTAGGAGGATGAAGCACGTCCAAGGTGTATGAACACTTTCCTCACTGATTTGGCTACCTGTCTGGGTGAGGACCAAAAAGGGTCCTCACCCAAAAGGGTGTCAAGCCAGCACTTTCAGAAAAGAAAATCTGAAGAAAATCCCCGAAGTGGATAAAAGGCTAGTTCTCAGTGTGTCTTGAGTCTTGAGTTTGAGATTTTACCTTGGCAGATGGCTTCTAGGGGAAGATAGTTTAGACTCAGTCTTGTGAGCTACTAAGAACTGATGCTGTTTATTTTCCCATCTCTTTTTAGCTCTGTCTTTGGGCACATCAGGGACAGCAAGAAGAGAAGAACAAACCATCTTTCCTCTTGTTTCCACACAACCACCTGTGCTTCTCCCTTCTAACTCTGTCCCCTGCTTGTCTTCCTCCACTCTGCTGTGCATCCTCTTTTACTACAGAGGAATCTTCCTAAGTCTGCCCCTTTGAATGCAAAGAATAAACAACTCACTAGCAAATGGGTGGGTTAGCAAACGCAAGACGAATAGTAGACATGACATGGGTCTTTTGTGTAATACTCTTTACACTGCAAGAATCAATGGCGACAAACATGATTACACTTTACTATACCGCTACTACAAGGGGTACCTACTGAAGTATGCTTATGTAGCATTAGCACTTGGCATCTGCTTTATCAATATGAAATATAAGAGAGTTACCACTCATTATTCTATTACGTTTTAGGAACCAGGCCAGCCCAAATTTGTTAAGATCAGATATGGAGCCTGGTACCTTGACCCTAAAACATGGAAAAAGCAAAAAGTGGGTGAACCTTTAATGGATCCAAAAGAAACGGGCGACAGCGTTAAAAATTTCACGACACCATCCGTTAAGAAGGTACCGTAAGCACTATGAAATCATGGACACTGAGCTCAGCTGAGTCAAGGACTACGCAGTACATGATATGGGAAAATACCTGAGCACCATATCCAGTATTAACAGGAGACATAAGGGCTCCTACTATTCACCTTACCGGTGACAATGACTGCTTTTTTTCACTTTGTGACACCAAGAAGCCACAGTGTAAGGCCTGGCAATATGCAAACACAGACAGCTCTTACTCATCAAAAAGCTGCTACCTTCCTCCATGTCACCTAAGAGCTGTTGTCCTTTTCCTTCTCATTAGAGCCTCTTAAGAGCCCCACTGGGCTTTCTCCCACGCTGCCCTTGTGCTCAGGAAGAGCTCCCTTCAAATCTCCGTAAAGCTTCCCCTGCAAATCTCTTTCCTGACTTGTCTGTGGAATTCCAGACGCCCCACTAGTACAGCCAAAAGGGATAATAGGGCTGCTTAACTGATTTCTTCTCTACTTGTTCATGTTTCCATTTTGTTCTATTACAAAAATAAAACCAGAAGAAGCACTGCACTCACACAAGGGTTGTTGAAGAGCAGTGCTCTCTAACTTCCTTAATACCATAACTGTAGATACTGGGGATCAGACAGTGGAAACTGGCCAGGCTCATGAGTGCTCCCTAAACAACATCCCCTACTGCCGCTGTCAGAACCAGAAGAGTCAGGTAGATGGATCGCTGGTCTGATTCAATAGGGCGTTGAGAGCATTTCTTCTACTCTTGCAAATTACAGCTGAGATTCCCTGTCACCACACTAGATGGCATAGCTTACAGAGTAAAAATCAGAAAGTTAACTTGAGAGACAGAATGGACACGGGCCAGGGCTTTGTAATAACAGCCGTGGCTGCATAGTTGTTGTTTATAGAATTGTCAGAAGTAAATATAAACCCTACTGTTTTGGTTTTGAAATGTGAGAAGGTGGCAGGTTTGAGGCTCCTGATCTTGCCCCAGCCAGCTGGCTGGCAAGTCTGCAGAGTCACATGTAGCTTTTCAAAATCAGGTTCAGCAATTGCTACCATGTTTACTGAATAAACAATGGTGCAACAATGCCTCAGTGTTCACTGAAGACACTAACTTCTAAAATAATGCCACACTGGAAATGATCCCATGAATTAACTAAAATCTTGAATCAGAAACAGAATTGGTAATATCCCTGAGACTTTGAGAAGCTGCCTGCTTGCCCCTCTACTGCACTGTTGCTTTGTGTGCTTCCAGTGAAAACTTTTAAAAAAAAAATGCAAGATGTATTTTGCAGCCTTTCTATTAATCTGCTTTGGAAATTCTCATAGGAGAATCCCAAGTACTACGGGATGCATGCATTTAAGGAATTCCTGGAGAGGAAAGGCTACCGGAAACCAGGGGTAAGTTACCGATTACGATGATCTGTGCATTTGCATCGGAGCAGCTACCTCAGTGCTCAGCATCCTGTAGCTCTTGAGCCATGACTCTTCTCACTTCTCTTCTGTCAAGCATCTCTCTTTCTAATATGTGGTAAGTGATCAGTGACCCAGAAATTTCAGTCTTCGCAGTCACTGAGAACTTGCTCTAAAAAAAGGAAATACAAAGTAAGCTATAGACAGCCTAGGAGGAGTTCCAAGGCTCAAATTCTCTGCTAAGCTGGACAGGGTACCATTGTTACAGTCATAACTGAACCGCCTTAAACTAGTTTAATCCAGCAGAAATTCACATTGCCCCTGAAAGGGACAGGTCTGCCTTTCCCTTAGTCACCCATTCTCATTGCTCAGCAGCACTGAGCTCCCTGCTCCCTTTGACCCTGCACAAAACAGAAGCCACCCCACCGCTAGCAGCTACTGGCAGCGGGCTGGGGAGCTCAGCAGAGGGAGCAAGTTGGGAAAGGGTTATAAAACTGTTCCTCTCTGCTTGGGAGGGCTGTACAACTCTGTGGGAAGCCTGTCTCTGGTGGCACCTAGGTCCCTGTCACTTGTCTTTTCCGTGCTATTCAAATGCATTACTAGTAACCACAGTTTTTTGTGTGTGCATTTTGTTTTAGTTTCTTCTGCAGATACTAGGTGAAGAGGAGGCTGAAGCAACAGATGATGAGCCTGCGAGATAAACAGAACCAGGAGATAACTTTGCTCTTTTCTTACTGCTAAGAAGTGCCTTGCCTTTATATAAGCACTCTGCCTTTACTCTCTCAGACTTTTGTGTCTTGAAAATAAACTGTTCCTTAAAGATTTCTGTAACAGTTACTTCTAAGCTGTGTCAGTTTGGTTTCTCTTCCTTTCTTAGCCGTTTTATCAGATATACTGGAAAAAATAAATGTTGGGATTTGCAGATCCAAACACTGTCTGTTCTGATGTTCTGAGAGCTGGCAGAAGGATGCTCTTTCACAGTAATAAGAAAGGTAATGATTTCTGTCTGCTCTGTTTCAGGGAGGTGGTTAGGAATTTTCACCTACAGTCCACACCTACTACTTAAAGCACAACAGCACGTAGATACCCTAACTGAAAAGCACAGCTGTGCTAAGTGTTGTATAAATACAGAACAAGGGACTGTTTCTGCTCTGAAGACGAGAAAAAGGGGATATAAGCAAACTATGGAATTATAATCTACTATGCAAGGAGCAGTTAACTTCAACTTTCTGTTTGAAGTAGCAAGGCTACAAGTCTGAACACATCCCATACATCAAAGCACCAAAGTACGCATTTATACTAAAGCACAAGTTCAGCACTTTGTTGCAGCAAGGCTTCGGAGAAGGTGTTGTAGCTATTAGACCCATGTTGTATGCACAGAAAGGCAAAAATGTTTTAAATTGTGGGTTTGGTGTATTCACAGAGATCGACATGTACCACATCAGCCAGGGAACTTCACTGTGAAGACCGCACACTTGTGCTTCTATAAATTTAAATGACAGTTCATGTCCTGTTAAGCTGAGATAGCATTGCTCTAAATGACACTGAAAGATTAAGAACTTGGCATACTGGAAATAGACTTATTCGGACATCCACTTAGCCATTCTCTTTTCTAATGAGATAGCCGGTAAGATGTCATCAGTGGGCTTTAGAATTAGACAAAGACAACACCTTTGTTCAGATAAAGGGAATGGTTTTAAGAAAGCAGTGGTCAAAAAATCAACGGAACTACCTCCCCTAATTCTTTCTCTGCTGTTAATAGTCCAACCTGAACCGGTTTGTTAAACATTTTGAACATTTGTCACTCCGGGCTTATCGATTTGAAATACTAAATCGTATGAATTTCCTGGGTACTTAGCGTAAGATTTATCTGTACAATCATTTAATTCTGAATTAAATTTTGACGTCGTCACTTCAAGAGGAACAGAACTGGGTAGCAAAATGAAGCCAGATCAAAGTAATTGTCAAAACTGATTCTGCACTAATGGCATCTGAAGTCCTGCCAGTCCCCCACAAGCCCCCTGGGCGTAACACAAACGACAGAAGAGCGTGACAACATTAAGAAATCCACCTGTGAGCATTAGCATACGATGCACCTGAAGTAGCACCTGTATCTCACCTCTCGGGGAAACCAGGAAAACGCGGCCCAATATTCATCAGCACAAGCAGCAAAAGCACAAGCAAGTCAGTCACCCTGCTGGAACATATAAATCATAACGCCACCCACACTGCTAAAATTAAACTCCACAAACTCCTGCGCTTACTATAGCTATAAGCTCACCAATCATGAATGCTTCTCCTATGAGAAAAATAAATAAATAAATGAATCAAGCTGTCGTTCGTCAGCTTTTGCTCGTCCTCTCACCTCGATTTTATGTTATCTTTGACTTAACACACCTGCAAGGGGGGAACGCCTCTGCTGTTGCCTCGGGCAGACTGCCTATAAAGGCGAGATAACGAGAGAAAGAAAGAAAAAGAAAACAAGGAAGGAGGACAGAAAAGGTAAGGGAGGGGGGTGAGGAGGGAAGCAAGCCCTTTCACTTTCCCCCGCCTAGCTTATCATCTCTTCTTTTAATCCTTGCTTACAACCGCTCCGCATAAATTCAAGGCCAGCCCGCGTAGCGGCGGGGGAGCGCGCTTCGCGGGACCCCACGCCTGCCCCGCTGCCACCAAGGGCGCCCCAACGGCCCGCCCCAACGGTCCCAACGGCTCCCGGAGGCGGTGGCGGCGGCGCGGCCCGCCCCGGGGCGGCTCGTGGCGGCCGCGGCTCCTCCCCCCGCGGCCGGGGCAGGGCTTAAAGCCGCCCGGGTCGGCGGCGGTCCCGGCCCCGTCGCCTGTGCCCGGCTATGGCCCGCGACAGCGGCCCGCCCGTGCTGCGGCAGCCGGCCGCCGCCGAGCCGCGGCTCCCGCCGCCGGCCGCCGCCGCCCTCCCCGCCGCGGCCCGCGGCTGGGGCTGGGGCTGGGGCTGGCTGGGCGCGGGGCTGTGGCCGGCGCTGGTGGTGGGGCTGCTGGCCGCCCTCGTCGCCTGGCTCTGGTACGGCGGAGCCGACGGGCGAGGCGAGGAGGGCGGCGAGGCGCCGGCAGCCCCCCGCCGCGGCGAGCTCGGCCCGGGGCCCCCGCAGCCGCGGGGCGAGGCGGCAGCCGCAGGTAGCGGGGCGAGGCGGGGAGCTGCGGGGCGGCGGCGGGTTGCGGCGCTGCCTGCGTTTGGCCAAGGCCGCCCGCGCTCGGCTTGCGCGGGGGAAGAGCCCTGGCCTCAGAGGAGGCACGAACCGGGCCGGTGGGGTGGTGTGCAAGACCGGCTGGCTGCTTCTAGGGGCTTGCTGCCGCTGAGTTGAACCGTGGCGCTTAAACTATTGTTTATGCCTGTTTTAACTGTGCTTAGAGGACCTCTTGGCAAGCGGGGAGCAAGTTCTGGTAGCAGCCGAGGCCACTGCCCTGTCCAGCCCGCAGGAGCCAGGAGAGGATTTGGCAGTTGTAGCGAGGAAAGAGCTTAACCACGTTCAAAGCGATGCAGTTCCCTGTGAATCGCTGGAGACGGAGCCGCTGCTCCCAAAGAAGCCTGCCGCCTCCGTGAGTGACTCCTGGGAACGCCCGGCTGAAATCCATGGTGACCAGGCGGGGGAACTGAGCGCCCAGAAGGGACAGGCAAGCGACGGATGGTGCGTGATGCACTTGGCAGAAGCCTCTGGCAATGGTCAAAAGGACAAAAGCGAGGAGCAGCTTGGTCAGCCAGCAGAGAGTCGGGACTTGGACCATGAAGAGTGGGAAGTTGTTTCCGAGCACCTGGCCTGGGGGGAGGCTGTTAAGAATGGCAGCGCAGAAGACTCTGACAACAAGGAGGGGGAGCAAGGAGACTGCCCCGATGGGGACTTGAAAGCTAAGAGAGTTGCAGCTGTGCCCCCGATGCTTCAGAACATCCACGTGACTTTCCGCGTGCACTATATCACACACTCGGATGCTCAGCTGATTGGTGTTACGGGTGACCATGAGTGTCTTGGCCAGTGGCACAGCTACGTTCCACTCAAGTATGACAAGGACGGCTTCTGGTCTGAATCCATTATCTTGCCAGTAGACACCAAAGTAGAGTGGAAATTTATCTTGGTGGAGAACGGGAAGGTCAGACGTTGGGAAGAATGCGGTAACAGAACCCTAGTGACTGCACACGAAGATCAGATGGCTCACCAGTGGTGGGGATATCATTAAATAGATTTTGGAAGCTGCTTATTTAATGGCAAGCCTGCTTAGATAAGTCACGGAACCTCTGAACCTTTACCCCTCTTCCAGTAGATCATCTCAATTGCAGAGCTCTGTACATCTTGTATCAAACCTGGTTAAACGGGGTGAGCAGCAGATCTTGCTGTCTTTAGGAGTTAATTCAGCAACCTGAAAAGTCAACCTCAAAACCTTCTGAAGATGTGCAAGGTAGGCTATGAAGGCATGAGCAGCGTTCCAAGCAGCTGCCTGTCAGGATAAATCTGGACCCTGGACTTAAGTTTGCATTGCTTTGAGTGCGGTTATGGGATGAATCATTGTACAAACTGCTTAGGGGCTTTAAAAGCATACTGGAAAGTGTGGTTGCCTGCACTGTAGTAGGAACTTAAGCATTTTAACTTATGTAACGTATCAGTAAGCAATAAACACTTTCAGACTGACGGTCCTTCATAACTTGACCTGTGAACTGACTCTTAGTAAGTTGGGATAGAATAGAACTGATTTAGTTGAGCTGTACTTTTAGTGCTAGAAGTTCCCCGAAAAGTGTCTGGTGCTCTGGAGTACCAAAGCTTTAATTCTTAAGTACTTCGTTCTCTGCTCCCTGTTCTCTAGGAAATACCTCAGCCCAAATGAAGGCTTGGCAGATAGGTCCTTTTTAGTTGGATCATTCTGCTAAGAGGAGAGCAAAGGTCAGAAGCGACTGTCTGATGCGCTTAATAAATTACTTTTGTCAGGGTGGGACCAGGCTTTAAAAAAAACCTGGACTGCTGTGGTGGCTAAGGGATGGGATTCTATCTGAAACAAGCAGGTACCTTGTTCTGCCTACCTCTGAACAATACAGAGCAACTACCTCTCTTCAGTGCTAGGAACTCTCTTTTCTGAGGCTCATATGCTTGTCTCAGGACTAGACTTTTCCATATGAATTTGCTCCCTCTGAATTGTGAGCTTCTAGTAAGCCAGATGATGCAAAACACTTCCTAGCCACAAAAGACAAAGCATCCAACAGCTGACGTTTATACATGACAAAAGCGGAAAGCTGCTTGCCTGCCCTTTGTATTGTAGGATACAAATAACATAATGCCCCTTCCAACAAACTCTCCTTCCCATAAGGAGGAACCTAGTTTGCTCATATGACTTCCCTAGTGTGAACTTGCTCTGAAGAGGGTTGTTTTCTAGGAATTCTGGAAGGGTATACATTGGCAATTTAGTTGGGAAGAGTAATGTCAAAATCATGTTTCTGAGTAATTGTCTCTGCTTATTCTTTTTTCCTTGCATGGTGGAGCAGTCTGAGTATGTGAACTGGATCGTTTTTTGAGTGATAACAGATGAACTTCAGAAGTTTAGCTCCTGCAGTTTAATGGCTAACTGGCATACAGCTGGTGGACTGTACTAGAGCTGCTGTCAAGAACAACTGTCTGAAATGTTGCTACTGGATCTTAAGTGCTAGCTGTTTCATTATACAAATTCACTCTGAGTGAGTGGCGCTGCCTGCTCATGTAGGCATAGCCACAGAAAAGCTAAAGACAATCTGGAGTTTTTTTGAGGGGAGGATGAGAAGGGAGGGGGAACTTTGGCAAATGCACTGGTGCATTGGTAAGCTGGAGTCTGTCTCAGGAAAACGAGTATCTCCAGTTGTCATTACATGACAGAGCATCTTGTTCTGTGGGTCAGGATTACTTTTGCAGATACTGTCAGCTTTACTTTCTGGTTGTCTTAAACAACCTAAAGCTTCTGGGGAAGAAAAGTCTTGATTTCCTGTCTGAAGAGACCTTGTATACAAGAGAATATTGTAAGAAAAGGTGGTAGGGGTAAATGCAAGGTTGCAAGCTTTTTATGTTAACTGGACTAAAAAGGGAGAGGAAGGTGCTGTCAATTCAGGACGTGCCTAATGCTGGTTCAGTGGGTTCTGGAAGGAAGAGGTCTCGCACGTGTGAGCGTGTTAGTCCTAAACTTCTTCAGAGACAACTAATATTAGTGCAACTTATTTAGTGCCTTAATTTGAAAGGAATGGGACTTTCTTTGAAGCATACCCTGCGTTAAAAAAACTAACATGAGGCTCATTTCAACAGAGGAGCTCCTGCTTCATTGTAACAAATGCTCCTGCTGTTTAATTATGACCTTGCTTTCTATCTGTGTATAAACAGAAAGCTCTAAGATCTGTCAATGTGCATTATGACTGAATACACAAAATACTTGTGTGGGCTTCAGTCATCAGCTTACAGCTTTAAATGAATAAGCAGAATCATGCTGGAACTACTGCTCTTGTACAGTAATTACATTTTTGTACTCACCTTTCCTACCAATAAATCAAAGTTAACAGTATACCCGGGGGGTACAGTTGAAATAGAAAAATTTTTTTTAAGGAACCACTCAAGTTTAAGCTAAGCATGTTATTTCAAGATGCCCTAAGTTATTTTTCCCATTGCTGCTAGTTCTTCAAACAGTAAGGTACTGTGAACTTAAAAACCACTTGTTTAACAGCCTTTGCCATTTGAGTGGAATTATACATACATTGCAGGCTCGTCTGAGAAGATTAACTGTGTTATTAGATTAAGATATTCACTAGAAAGCCACTTACCCTACACTAGAATAGATCCTCTAATGCAATGATGAACATGTTTCAGACTAACCCTGAAAAGTCTCTCAAATTAGAAGTAAGGATACTTTTTTAATTAAACATGCTGCCCTTTGATCCCACAGACAGCACATACAGAGTCTTCGTGGTTGCATCGTCTTGCTGAATGACCAAGCAAGATTTCTACGCAGACCTGCACTGCACTCTTCCAAAAATGTCTAAATTACTGCATCATTCACGTCACTCCTTGCCCAGCAGGGTCCATGCTATGTAAATGCAATGCCATTTGTATGGCGAATGAAACAAATCTGGATTTCAATGCCAAAGGAGTAGTTAATCAGCATTTTCTCCAGGTTTACAGAGATAATTTCTCATTACGGAACGATGCATTCACTCAAGCCTTAAGGTAGACTTAAACAGCTATAAAGTTGCTTTGTTACATGAAAGGTGGTCATACTAGAATGGGCTGATGACTTGTCTAGGACACAGTCCTGACTGTGAGCACTGGTGGAAGCTCTATGTGAGAAGTCATTGTTGACATTCCCAGGTAGATATAACAGCCTCGCAGCCAGCAGCTTGGGATTTCTAAAAGCAAATAACAAACTGCCTCACTTGTAGCTTGGCAAAGAGAGAGAGAGAGGCTGACTTAGAATGTAGGTCTTTGGTTGCTATCTGCTCAGGCTGTTGTCAACTTGATTATTTTTAGGTGAAATGCAATCTAGTCTCATTTGTGAAGTATTGTGTACAAATGTGAAATGGTACATGTCGCTGGTAAGCTGAGCAAACAGCCTAAGGCTGGCACGGAGACTGGGCTCTCTTTGGGCAGGACCTAGTTAAAGTGGTATATAGAAACTTGCATTGCAACTGGCTGCTTATTTATTTTGCAGGTGCCTTTGCAAAAAGCAAGCCCCTTCCTTACCTTTCTTTGGAAGTTAAACTCGCTGCTTGGAGGCTCTACACTTGATCCACTCGAATACATTAGACTGGAATTAGGTTTTATATCTAGGGGGTTGGTTCCTATCTGTGGTGTCTTATTGTGGTCAAAATTTGCCTAACAGTCCTGTCACCCATAAACCCGTATCTGTATGACACGGGATAACAGTGCCATTCATACTGCAAAGTCCAGGACACAGATATCTGGTCTTGGCCCTGCTAATCTATGGCCTTTTCACCTTCCCAAGCTAATGTTTTCCTTTCTGGTAGTGGCAGAGAGTAAGCCCAGACCTGTACCAAGCTCTGCCGGGTTACAGCACAAGGATGTTAAGTTGCTTTCCTGCGTGGCAGATCTCCTTTCTCCCTGGCTATTTCCACCTCTCCACCTGTCCCCTTCCATTCTTGCAGGGCTGCAGCCTTTTGAAACTCTCTTTAACTTGGCTGCTTGAGCACAGCTGGAAGGGCACTTTTCACTGACCTTTTTGAGCCTGCTGGGCTGCAGGCTGAATACAGACTCTCATTCACCTCACCTCTTTCTTACTAAAGCCTTGGTAAATCTGTCTAATATGTAAAACAGGCCTAAACTGTAATGCAAAACCCACCTAAAACAATCATGTCAGTGCAACTGATTCCTAGGAAAAGGGATGTGCCTTTACTAAGATTATGACTAAAGCTTGCAACACTGTTTCCGAAGAATCAGTGGAAAAAAAAGATCTGCTCAGAGAAAACTGCTTGAATTAAGTGAAAATACTGTTGCTAATGACAGAGGACAGTTTAAGAACACCTCTGTAATCTCTCCTTTCCCACAACAAGACCCAAAATCGAACAAATCCAGAGGTTTGGTCTGCTCTGAATATAGTTCCATGCAGCTTTAAAGCCAATAAAACAAAGTTCATGACTGGATGGCTTGTGCTAATGAAGCTGCTTTTGCAGAGCCCTGCTTACAAATCATCTGGTGTGGAGAAGGTTACTGAATTGACTGTAACTAACTCCTTGAAGGCCAGCATGGCTTTCCATCCTGCCACAGACCCAAGGCAACCACTGCTTTCCATAAAGCAGAGAAAGACAATAATGCTAATGCTAGTGAATCTGGCCCATAGCCACCTCCTGCTGACCCAGGTACAGCTGTATGGCCTACTTGTTTGTGCTCAGGCACGGATTTATTGGGGGGGGACATCCTGCCTCTTATCATGTTAGTACTGTCACGGCGTCTACAGAAAAGCCCCCCTGCTACCAGGCCAGCAGCTTCAGTTACCGATTTCTCAGACAGCCTTGCTGGACTCTGAAGGGGCAGTACTGTACCTGCTCTTCATGAATGGGTCCCCAGAGGGAAAAAAAAAATCAAATGGCAAATTCTGCAAACATATTCAATTGAGGGATGGTATAAAATTTCTCCTCTCTTTTGTCTGTGACTATCTTGTTCCCTGAGATATCATCAAACTCTAATGAGGCTTTAAACATCAATCTGATTTTTGAGTGATTCCGTTTATCTTCTTGCTTTTGAATTGTTTATAGCATAAGATATTGTGTTAATTCTTTCAAGTGCAGTAAGTCATTTGCCCACTACTGCAAAAATTCTCAAATGTCAGAAGTCACAGGAGGTTTAAAAATAAATCGGTGTATGCCAGATGTGCTCAACATTCTTTCCTGTTTATTACTAAATCTTAGACTAGGAGTGGCCTTCCAGAACGTTATTTTTAGGCATGCGTATTAAGGGAAGTCTATGCGTTTTGGTGACTCAACTGAAGAAGATTTTGGAGAGCAACTGGAAGTAATTATGCCCAGCTACTTTAGCAAACTTCTTTTTAAAATGGCTGCTGGAGCCTGGCATGTAAGTCATACTTAGGTATTTAGAGTATTACAAGAAAAGTCAGTGTGGATGCCAAATGCATTTTTTTCTGCCTAACTTTCCTCTTTTTCAGTTCTACAGAGGGCCACAGATTGAAAAAGGACAGAGTCCCAAACAAACCAGGGACCTGCACACCCTTAGCATTTTGACTTGAAGTCAAAATATGAGTGCTGTGCTTGAAAAGCTGATCCCGGGGCAGACTGTGGACTCCACTTGTACTATGAATAAAACCAAACAATCACAACAAGCAGAGAAAATAACACAAAAAATACCATTTGATGAGTCCATTCTGCTTGAAGGAATCATGGTATAGGACGAAATCTGTGCAGTCTTGCAGCTGTAGGCACGTGGCTCAACGCTTCACCTATCTCAACGTTAACGCGTGCCAAGGGGAGATTTCCTGCTTGTATTGGAAATAGTCGGTCATTCTGGGACATCCAGGTGAATCGTAATTTATTAAACTAATAACATGAAGTATGGGGGGGGGGGGAAAGGAATTTTTTTTAGAAGTGCAAGAAAAATACCAAAACAAGACATTTCAAAACAAACTTTCTAAAAAAGAGTACCTGAAATTGTGTGCAAGATCCGGAATACCTGGGGTGCATATGCTTTACTGGAACTTGGAGCAGTCAGCAATTCCCTGTGGCCACTGTCCCTCACAGCACGTAGCTATTCCAAATGCGTGCCAGTGAAAGAGTCTGTATTTAGATGTATGTTTACTCCTCTGTACTTCCCACTAATTTAAAAATAAGGATTGTAAAGAGTGTGCTAGTTCAAGGAACGGAATACAAAACTATGAGAACCTTTATTATTAATCTTTAAAAGTATATTTTAAACACAATGTACATACGCGAAAGTAATCACTAATGTATAGAACATCTTCATTTTGCTAGTTTTTTCTCCTTTTCTTTCACTTTCTCTATCTTCTTCTCCTGAGTTCTGATCATTGACGACATTGCTGAAAATAGCAGCAAGAAGGGATTATCTGCACATGGCCCTTTAAAATGATTGAAGTGTGGACACCTGAAGCTGTGTAAGATCCTCCCACATGTCATACTCTGCATTTATCAAGCCCTTACAAATGCAACTTCAGTTTGCATTTCTTTAAATGCAGGATTTTAATAGAAAAGATAAACCTAATTACAAATGGATACCACCTAATCTGCTTTTTGGAGCCAAAGGGCCACAATCCAAAGCTGGAGTGAGTGGCAACGTGCTACTGATTTCAGAATCTCTCTTATGTAATGGTTTGAAATTAATACCTTTGGTCCAGTGTTCATGGAATAGGATTTACTTAGTGTGCATGTAAAAGGCTTTTTGATTCCATCCCTTTCATATAGTTAACTGTTGATCTATTACAGATTTCAATCTATATTTTGAATGTATGATACAGGAAACAAGCTACCTGAAGATGTAAACAGATGGTGAAGAGAGAGAACAGTTACCTTACACTTTATATAAAATAATTTGATTAGTTTTACCTAAATCAGATTATTTATATATCCCTGTATGAATTCTATGATGTGGGGAAATAATAGATAGTTTTCCAAATTCATCATGGAGGGCATGAATTAAAGGGCAGCAATTGGAATTTGCAATAAGCACAGAAAAAAAAAATTCCATCCCACCTGGCATCCTGCCATCACAGGAATTCATGAGGGTTTCACCAGCGATTTCCAAGGGAGTAAGAACAGAACTCGAAAAGTCCTCCATGGTCACTGTGGTCATCTCAGATTAAAAAAACATTGAGGAGGACGGGATATGCTTGATGGCCACTGCTGGGAAACTGTGTGTTTTGAACTCTACCGCTGTCAGAATATCTTTCAGTTCCCATGAAAGTGTCATCAGCTCTTTAAAATTTTCATTTAATTGGACATGACAGCACACGAGGGCACCCCTGACCAGATGCCATGCTTGAAATGTTAACGATCTTGAAGCTTATTAGAGTTAAGGGGCTGACAGTATCTTGTGGAGTTAATCTAATTACTCTCCTAGGAGCGGGATAAAGTACAAGGGGGTACTAGTAAGTCAGTCAGACACATCTAAACTGATAGAATGCAAGAACACAGCTAGGGCTATGGCAGGTACCACAGATAATTTCTGGTGAATGTGAGTATTTTAAATAAAATAGGAATATTTTTGGTAAATTCTGGCACCTTGGTTTTTCATCTGTAATGTTTCCACCAGGTTTTGCAGGCTTTCCATCTTGTTCTGTAGCTTCCTAGATGTACTCTCACTAGTCTCCGTGGGCTGAGAAGCTATTGAGAAAATTATTAGTCAAATGTTAGGGCAGATGTTAAAAAACAACAACAAAAAACAACAAAAAGCATAATTTAATTATTTAAAGATTCCATCTAAAACAAAGCTCCTAGAAAATAACATTTCAAATAATAAAACTTCCAATAAAAAAGCAAATGACAAGGTTATTAACGTCATTTTATATTATACTTAATGGTTTTTCTATTTAAATGAGAATGGAACCAAATTTCTAGATTGCCTGTGAACGAGTTTTGGGGAATGGAGGAACAGTGCTTTATATTAACGAAATAATATGTATGCCCACAACGTATAAACTGCCCTTTGCCAGTAGATCTGAAGGGGGTCACTAGTGTACACTAGTACATTAGTACACTAGGGGTGTACTAATGAAAGCAGGAGTATAATTTGCATTTTACAGGTGGGAAAACTAGAGCACAGAAAGATGTTACTAACTAAAGCCAGGAATAAAACCAGAAATGCTAGGTCTTCCGAGACCCAGACCAGTGCAGAATTCAGCAGGCACACTGCCTTTCTGACATCCACAAATGGATCGGAAACATAAAGCCGCAACAGCAGTGCACATCTTGGTAGCTGCCTGCTTGAGATTCAGCTTAATCAGAAGGTCCTGTGCAGATGTTAGCCCAGTGAGAAGGAGCACAGGCATCTTTATGAAGTGCTTTGTGAAGAATTATGATCTGTTTCACTGGGTGGCTGGCTCCAGCCTCGAGTCTCTTCTGACTAGAACATGCACTATATAATTTCTGCTGCAGTTGTTGATCCTCAAATAAAACAACTGGGCGAGAAATGGGAACCAGGGTGGGCGGGGACCGGGGGCGGGCAGGAGTGCTACAACTCCTCCTCTTTCCCTTTGAATAGAGCAATGACTGAAAGTCATGGTTGGGATTGCTACATCTCCAGTGGTCTGTATAGAAACAATTTGGGATTTAACTCCAATTACAATTTAAGAGATATCCACACCACAAAAGCTGGCACTACATTTGCCACTGATCCCTTGCCTAAAACAAATACCATCCAGAATTGAAGCCCACTGCAGGGGAAGGTGCTGTTGGTCTCCAGGTACAGGAACTTGCATGAACCCACATGGTCAGGTCAGGACTTTGATGGGGAAACGCCACAGACATTTGAACTCTTCTTATGAGCAGGCATTTCTCAGTTGTTAAACATCCATCAGAAATACAAATTAGCTAACAAATGCACACTTCATCTTACGCTGCTACCTGCAGTGCTTATGCACCCTCTGAAAGAAATGCAATTTTCAGACTTTTAGAAAGACAGAGGGAGAGAAAAATATATACTTTTAAATGCTACCTCGTAGGTAATATTGCTTGAAAAGTTAGTCTCCCACCCATTTTTCCTATTGTACCCATTCATTTGGGGGGCTTTTGCAACTTAATGTAATAAAGCAGTCCTGACAGCCTGGCTCGCTGGCAGGTAAAAACTATCATGAAAATACTCATAATTTTCAAACCTGTGAGAATGCAGGTGTAGAAAAGGTGCAGGAAAGCCTATTTTTATCTCAAGTAATACGCAGAGGGAGCCTTACATCAATACTTTCAGTAAACCCCAGAACTTTTCTAAGTGTGTTACAGGAACTAAAGGAACTATTACAAATACTGATATTAGGCCACTGTGTTGCCAATTATTGCAATTATTAATGTTAAGCAACTGCACATCATATTTAACTGAATAAAGCAATTTACCAGTTCCTAAATTTAGTGGTGTATAGCATTTATCTTCTCTTCTCTTTGTACACCGTGTTAATCAGCTGCTATGTTTTACTCACACTTCATTCATCACAGAAAAAAAACACCCTACTTCTCCTAAACAGGACTGTGACAGTGCTAAGCTTTCAAAAGATAAAAGCCTTTGGCCTTGTAACGAAGGCAGTCTGATGTAAGCAAACACAGATCAATTTCTGATACATAAGTGGGCCTGGAGCGCTAAAACTGTGTTTTAAAACGAAACGTCAACAAATCACATTTCAACAAATCTGCATATTGTAGTTGCACTTCTGAGAACCAAAGCTGAAGGTGAGACTCGTGTCAGCCATGCACATTTGGGAATCACCATGTTCAGCGACATGAATGGATTACATTAGCTACGTATTATAAAGGTACAAGAAAATTTTACAGTATGGACTAGAGTGCCACAATCATATATTTGCACAAGAATGTATCCTTGAATGATGGTGGGACTCTACGGCTTTCTACAGAATTACAGAGGGGCTGAATTTAACCTCCTGTTTGTAAGTCACTACTGCACTGGCTGGGAAGAGACCCAGCCAAGCTCTTTGGACCGGAAATGGGACCAGACTTACTTATTCGGGTGCCTGTGGCTGCACCCTCTGGAGAGCCACCCTTCCGCAGGGATGGTCTGCGCTCTGGTGAAGCGCTAGGGCCAGCATCCAGGTCATCGGCTGGAGTAGTTAATAGTGAGTGCACTGGAGACCTTTCTTTGCACCTCTCTTCCCGAGAGATCTTCTTGGGGGAGGATGTGTAACGAGGAGCTGCTAAGAAGATGGATGCACCTCCTAGGAGATCGCCAAGCAAAGCCCAGTGAGTGCACACCTGAACACACACCCCGTTACCAGTGTCAGCACTACCTATGCAATGTTTGCCAAGTTGGGTCCCCTTCATTGTATGTACTCTTTTATCCTTTCCATTCCTAATTAGTAGCCAGGGGAGAAGAATATTATAGCCTTTTTGCAAAACATGCTTGTTTCTGCTAAACTGATTGTCATGTGAGGAATGGCCTATAAACCTGCCTAGGAGAAAGCAATGCCTGTTTTTTTTCTGCTGGCAACTCATTTCATATTTATTTTATTTCATATTTATTTATTTAAATACAGAATTTAGGAGCCTGATTTTAGGCACCAAAATTTGAAAATATTATTCACACTAATTAAACAAGACTACCACTATTTGTAAATAACTATCATGGAAGATATTCATTTTAGGTGAGCTGGTATCAGCCTCCATGGAGGAGGTTTGCAACAAAATACAGATTTTGCACCAAGTGCAGTGGAGACTTTGTAAATAATTCCTGCTAAGAGGTCCTTCAAAAAGTGACCTAACGAAATAGACCGTATTTGGACTGCGTTTGTTTTTCTGCTATTCTGTAATGTTCCAGTTCCACATCTGCGTGGCGCATTTATCCTTAAATGCAGCCAGTGAAAACTTACCAGTTGATGTGAAAGGCAGGGAAACATCCTGGGACTGCAGATCTGCAGTATGTAAGGGTAAAGGATCCCTGCAAGCAAAATGACAGCAAAACTCACATTTTGGAAGTATTGTGCTAAATTCTGCTCACGCTAGCTAGTCACCACAGTGAGTGTGAGGCTTTAATATGTAATTCACAGATCTCATACATGTATACTAAAGGTAAACAATGCAAATAAGTTCCAGAGCTCTTACTTAGAGGGATGAAAGACGCTCACAGCTTTGTTTTGTAATTCCCAGGAAGCTTTTAGCATAATGAATAAGCTAATACAAACAAGCTGAGGACTGATTAAATTTAAAAATGACTTAGAAACTGAATCTTAAATCAGTACTTTGAAAAGCAGGTAATTCAGCTAAGTGAAAGCACTTCTCACCAGCTGAAAGTATCCTGTTCCATGCTGCTTTCAGTAGCAGAGTCTCTAACTGGCGTTTCCCTGCGTGGAAAGACATATTGCTATCACAATCACAACAAAAGCCTTGCCAATAGGATCGCTACATTCTACATTTTTAGAAGAGTAGTTTATTTCTTAAGCAGAGTGCAATGGTATGCATCTGATGACTGCTGTTCTTATCCTAATACTGAATCCAAAGCATAGTAGAATTGTCATCTGAGCTCACTAAAAAGATGTATTAGAGTTGCAGTGAATTTAGACCACGGAAGCAATGGATATCTTTGAGAAATAAAGGACTATACTCAGTGTCAATATTGTACAGTCATAGATTATTAAAAAAAATTCAATAAACATCTGCTTTTCATGACTGATGCCTTAACAATCTCCTTTCTGGTTACTCATGCAACAGTGCTTCTATTTAGCTTCTACAAAATGGTGTCCAATTATTAGGAACGTGCTATTTAGCCCATATTTCACCTAATGCCATCAGATGACTGCCATGACATGAATTCTTGCCTTTTTCGTATTTGGTCCATATATGTTCTCAGGTACTGTAAATTCTCAGAATATAGTGGTATTTGATGAGATTATGGAGATGGATCATTAAACTTGATTAATTTCCAAAAACCAACCAGATGCATTTTATCAGCCTTGGGAGGCATATGGAAATGTTTCAGAGAAGCAAAATCCTGTTGAATTTAATATTGTTCTTTGGCAGAAATGCTCCACTCCCACCAGAAGCTCTGCTACTGTATCCGTAGCTTTGGATACTAAGGCACTGGGAACAAAAAAACTAACCCAAACAATCTTAATCTCAGTTTTCATAGGAGACAATCAACAAAATCTCAGCTCTACCTCAGCTAGCTAGAAGTTTTCCACAGACCATTTGTGGTTCTTTTGACAAAAGCCCTCTATCCACTTATTAACAATTCTATTCAAAAGGAAATGTATTAATTTATAGGGATTTCAGTAATGGCCTGTGGACGTCATTGTCACATTTTTCTTTGAAGAAAACGCCACGGTACAGAATGCCTTTTAATAATCCTTCTCACACATTTAACACCAAGTCAGTGGCACATGGAAACAGAAACTTTGGAACACAAGCCTGGTCAATGAGTCTTATACATCACTACTTGACTAATCTATCTCAGAATTTTGATCTGCAAGGAATTTCTGGTTTTTCCTATTTTTTAGGAACATAAATAGTAATTTCTTCATAATTTTTAATCCATTTTGCCAAACGGCTCTGTCTGCCTTTGTTTCTCAAAATTCTGTCTGTGTCATTTTGCTGTACCCACTCGACCAACTGTATCATCTGGGATCTTTTCAGAAAGGTGATTTCTCACCTTTTGCAAGGATCTGAACGCAGACTGAAGGTAGCAGCACATTCTCTACTTGCACCATCTCTATGTAAAAAAGAAAAAAAACATAGCTGGTGAAAAACAAAAAAAACCAGACTATATAGCATACTGGGACTGATCTGATCTAGTTCTATCCGTATATATTATGGGAGAAAAGTCATGCTTGAAATAAAAAGATCCTACTGAAAGCCCGTGAATTATATTTTCCTTTACAAAGTGTCTTTATGTCCTGGATTGGAAACATCAGCATTTGTGTTGTGTTGATTTTTCAACTTCATATACCATTGTCACTATCATTTGTAGGTTAAGAAAAATAAACTTGCCGGCTTCCAAAATAAGAGAAGGGATATTTATATAACACAGAAAAAGGAGTTGAAAATTAAAATAAAAGCACAAATGCCTGAAAGCAAAACAATAAAGGTAAACGGTGTAGTCACGAACCAGGCAAGCAGTAGGAGCTGAGGAACCCCTTATACAGCTCAAGTTTATTCCTAAACCCAGTTTTCCTGCAAAAAAGCAACCTAAAGTGCTGATCCTAAAGTGCGTGAATGGCCAGACCCTAGTTTCAGAAGGCAATACAAGTGCATAGCACACAACAGAAATACGGTATACTACTCTTACACTATGTTCCTCATGGTTGCCAAAGGTGACGTTCTCCCACCATCACTGTCATTCTTGCTAAGAACCACAGAGGGGATCTCACTGTCTGAGCTTAATTCTTGAAGAATCCTCTTTAAATCTCGCAGTGGTTCCTCCTTCAAAATGCCTGGTTTGGATGTCATCTGAAATAAAATCATTCTCTATTATAAAGTATTTTTCTAACGGCATTCTGTTTTTTCATTCCTACATATATTCATTCAAAGTTATGCACATATTTTTCCCCTCTTTCCTTGACTTAAAATTTGGAAACTGTTTTTTTTTTCCTGTTAATTTTAGTTGGAAATTGGTGGAGGTGAGATCATGATAACTTGAAAACTGTCAAACTACTCTCTGAACATGATTAGACTCTTTATCTGCTATCTGGCAGAATTTTGTAAAGAAATTTATGATTAAGGGAGAACAATGGTAACATCTGTATTTTAAGTAAACTTTGGGAAAAGTTTACTACCATAGTTGCAAGGTCAAAAGCATTACAATAAGGCTTTAAGTATGAGATGATATGCTGTTTTTTTCATATAACCATTGCCTTTTTCAGGACCCAAAATAGATAAACTTCACTTAAAGGACAACTATGTTTTCTCCTTCTTTTTAACACGTTATTGCAGGTAGTACTGCACATTATGCAAATACAGCTCCGAAGAGAGAAATATTAATTTCTCAGGGCACTCATTACCGCAACATCTGAGTTTTCTGCAAATATTAACCACTCCATTGTGACAGCCCTCTGCTGAGATGAAGGGCAGTTATTACTCTCATTTTACTTGAGGCAAAGACCTAGTTCAAAAGAACACATTCTTTCTGAGAAAGAATTGCAGGAGGTAGGAACTGGATTTTTCAGAGTACGCAGCACTTTCTAAGTTCAAAGCACCACTCCCATTGACTTAAGTTTCATCTGTGGACTGAACTGGCTAGAAACTTTTTGCTAACATGTTTTTTTGGGAAAAAGGTCAATTCATCAAAATGGGAACTTCCAATGGGAACACACTAGTTTCAGCAGAGTTTAAACCTGCTGAGGTAAAATCTGCTGACACCCTAGCATCATTAACTATACTTGGGTTCTGTGGGGGCAGGAGCAATGGGACTGGACCACGTATGTAAGTAAAGGGAAGATGGAGGGTCCCTCTAGGGAACATCTGGTGCTGGAGTTCTCTGAGGATAGCATTCACCCCATGGCATCTTTACAGTTATAAATAAGGTATATGCATAGTATCGCTTATACTGTCTATACTGTGGAACTTGGGAACGCTTTCCAGGTGGTTACCTGTCTTGGTCACATCCTAATTCCACCCTAGGGCGAGCTCTGGGTACCCACCATCCTCCCCTTCACACCCTTCCTTCTATGGGAAGGAAAGCTGCATATATGCATGTATATAGGAGGAAAAGACGACATGAAACACTTTCAGCTTAGGAAGGTAAGAACGTGGGGTGTTCTTGGAGTGCATCTGCCTCTCATTCTACACATGCTTTCTCTGTTATTATACATGGGGAGTGGTCTAACTTCTGTGGGAGCTACATCAAGTCCAGTTTGGAGAGTTATACAAAATCTATACAGAAAAAAACAGATTTTTTTCTGGCAAGAGAGATTTGAGATGATACTTTCTGTGATGAAAAATCAGAACAGCACTAGCATCTAATTTAAATCTAAGTGGAGATAACCAAAAACAAAAGGAAGGAAGGAAAGTGACATGTCTAATATTAGGACAAAATTGGTCTTAATCCATGAAAGTGAACTTGGAGAAGAACTCAAATATTTAAATAAGAAAAGCTGTTACAGGTGAACCACCTGTATGAATATGATGAAATAGATCAGATACTATGTACATGTCTGTTTTCACTGCCAAAAATAAGTGATTTACAAGTAAACTACTAGCAAAAAAAAAAAGAGAGAAACAAAATGCTTATAAATCAGTTATTTCAATTTTGAAAGCTCATAATGTTATTAGTGACAGAAAAAAATATATAAAAGTTAAGAAAAGCTGCTATTATGATCTATGTAATTTTCTATTGCCTGGTTGTTTTTTAGATACATTTCGCAAAGGGAAAAAAAGAAAAACTGGTGAGTCTGTAATGTAAGAGAAATACCGGAAAGGATTTAATCTTTATTGGTAGGAATCCTTTTTTGTATTCCTGCTACCACCTGCTCTCCCATTTAGAAATTCCATATATTTTTAATCTTTGGAACATCCCTGCTTCATTGCAGTTTCCCAGCTCGAGGGAGGTACTCACATGAGGAACACAGCTGGCCAAGTTCACAGAAGGAGGCACACTCGCAGAGTGCTGGCGGGGAAGCGGGAGTACGTGCCGCTGCTTGCCCGAAGCAGAAGCTGATGAGTAGCCTGGGCCCTGCAGCTCCTGTGGAAGAACATTAGTCATAGGCCAAGCAGAAAAAGCGGGTATGGAGAGGCCTCTGGAGTAAGGCCTCTCTTTTGGTTGCGTCTTTTTATAATATCTAGCATTCAATTCTCAAAACAACCTATAATATTTATTGTATGTCCTCAGACATAACCCTTCCAAGTGCTTTAGGGACTGAATTGGATGCAACAAGGGTGGTTTTTAGACATTCATTATATGCTCTGGAACCATTCAAACGGAGGAAGTCTCAGGGCCATTACAAAACTAAACTGTCAGACATTTCTTGTGTGTTCTTTTCCCATTGATGTGAGAGTTTCTTTCATTAGAATATGAGATTCTCCACCTTCGCCATGATTCATATGAACTATTTTTTGCATCATTTATGTAAATTTACATTTTGAATATAATATTTTATTTTGCACTCAGAACTAAAAATTGGGGTCACTGTAATGTTAATGATAATTTCTTATGACAGAATTACTGTTCTCAGTATACCATTCATTTGTAGTAGTAGTTTTATTGTAGCTTTAATCAGCTGTGGCTATAAACAAAGCAAGGTGAAATAATATCCTGGATTAAACTGATTAGTAAAGATAGGAGAGTATACCAATTCTACCGGGCAGTATGAATTCTAGACTCACAGAGATATTCTGTCTCTTACAGCTCCAGATGCTAATCACATGTCTTTCCCTCCCAAGTGCCTACTCACTATATCTGCTTTCCCCTTGCTAACATCTCTCTCTGCTTCTTCAAAATTTATGATTTTTTTTTTTCATGTTGCCTAACTAACTTGCAAAATGAAATAAGACCAAAAGCCATTGTTCCCAGCCTGTATGTAGCTTGAAGGCTGCTGCTTCTACTCCAGACCTGGATAGGCACGCGTGTGCCCAAAAACTTGTTAGCCCTTTCTAATACTTACGGTTGGTCTAATAAGACATCACCTATCCCTATAGACCTTGACCCTCTAATTCATTTTTCCTAATAATGTTATAAACATTTCTAGTTTTAATTTGCCTGAAGCCGCAAGAAAACGCTGAAGGATCATTGAAACCAAGAGCTTAGCAGCTGGAGCATATGGCCCAATATTCCTAGAACTTTTTAATTGTTTTGATGCCTTTCCAGTGTATAGCACTTCAGAGTAACCGAAACTATGAACATTACTTGTGCAGAAAGGAGCTATTCCACATAAGAAAAGGTTTCAGAATACAGACTTTTGAGACCACCTGGCAAAAAATGGGGTTAGTACTGAAGCCAGGACACAAAGTAAATGCACCTACTTTATGTCCACACTTACAAATAAAGTACTTACTTTTACATTTAAAGCATGCTGCAGTCTGAAGCGCATAGCTTCTTGTTCCTGGCACTGGATTATGCACTGACATTCTGAAAACTGCATGGATGCCTGCAAGAGAGGGTACCAGCCTTAAATTAATTTTACTAGTTTTCTGTGAATTACATTCTTTCGTGTTGTCCTTCTGACACAGGAAAAAGAACGCACACATACAGATATTTCATTTGCCTACTGCTAGCAGTATGGAAAGTGCTTTATAGAAACAGAAGATGACCAGATGCCTTCCTTAACGGGGTTACATGGGCAACAGACTTGTTACATGATCCTAGGAGCAATAATATGCACACTGTAACATCATAGAAGGGCACTAATCCTGTCAGTAACAGTCCTAGACCTACTGAACACCTTTGGGATTAGATAATTCAAGTGTTTTAATAAAGCAAAACCCTACTCAAGGCTTTAAAGTAGATGTTTGATAACTTTGTTGACGTGTCTGGATTGCCACTGTTAAATACTATTTCTTCTTTAAAACAGTTTACTCTGAAAAGATGGGCAACATCTAATAACGTAAGTATTTTTCACTGAATGCTCATCAGGAAAGTTATCAAGAAGAAAAGAGGAAAACCCTAAGCCAAAGCAGTGAAGCACGAAAAAAAAAAAAGAGTTCTTTAGGAATCAGACTGCTTTCATCAGTCTAAAAGAAGTCATTCTTCAGTGTTAAAATAAAACATGACTCTCTTTCTGTGCTTCTTTATGACTGCCACTGATGCAAGTGCAGGCTCACTGAGGCACTGTACATGTAAGGTTACAAGCAGCAGCTTTTTGAAAATTTAACTGTTTTTTTTTTTTTTTTTTATGAGCAAGACGACCTGTAATACTTTCTGATGTTTATACGATGGATGATCTGCAACAGTAGATACTAACATCCTGTCAGAAGTCACAGTGCAATCTTTATGCCATAACTTCTATGAACTGGTATTCAGTGTACCATATGTGCTGGTTTTCAGTCAGCACTGGCCTCCAACGCACCTCAGCCTCTCTGTCAGTTAGGCAGTACTGTTCACAAAGATTTACGTTAAAAGAAAGTTAAGTTTCCAATGTCAAGCATTTAAAATAGAAAATGCCACACCTGGGAGATATCAGAGCTATTCTTTTTTTTTTTTTTTTTTTAAAGGGATGAAGCAATTTATTTTTCTCTAATATTATTTTCAGAAAGAGTGGAACTCTTTTGTCTGACAACTGTCTTTCCAGTTCATGACAGACACCGTCCACGGAAGTTTATATCCTGAAAACTAAAATTCTAAGTGTCTGAAAAGAACTCTTGCAGTGGGAAGAGTCCAACAGCTCACCTGTAATTTATGTGCTAGTCAGACCTAATTCCAAGGCCTAGACTTAAGAGGCAGATATGTCAGCAACAGGAAGTTCAATTAAAAAAGGCAAACGTGACAACATGAGGCACCTAAAAATTTCTCTTGCCCTGAGGGACCCACAGCCAGCTGACTGAGGCCCCAGAAAGGGCTGGCCACAGACACATGATGAGGCGGCGTGTGCCCACGTTCGGCTCCTGGAGAGCCCTGGTCATAACTGCATAGTGCCCTTTCTGGCCGCAACACCCAGGAAGGGGAGCCATACAAGAGCCAGTGCTACTGCCTGGAGGGTCCGTCTGCTTTAAATTCCCCACAATTTCCATTTCCCTGAGCTAGTAAGGAATAAATCAAGGATTCTCTTAATGAAAATAGAAGCATTTAATCATAACATTCAGATGACTATCTTAACCACAGTTTTCTCTTTAGGTATTTAGCTTGCAATACATGTGAATAGGACATATTAAACGCAACCTGGATAAGAGGTCAGGCATCGTCTCTTCCTAAGAGACCACAAAGGAAAGCACCCAGTCATCTTACTGAACTGAAAGCTACCTTATCAAGGGCTGTCTCCATCTTGGATATTTTTTCTTTCAGCCGTTTGTCTTGTGACCTCAGGATCTCCAGTTCCCCAGCCATCTTGGTATTTTCTGTTGCAATATTGCTCAGTTCTTGGCTTAGTTTACTATTTTCTTCTTTGAGATAATGCTTTTCCTGAGTTTAAGGAGACGACGGACAAAGTGTGAGACAAGAATTTAGAGCTACCTACATTATATGTATTTTTTTCCTGTGATCTTTTTGATTTTTGAAAGTTTTGCATAAACCATTCCAGAAGCGTGGCTATTGCATTTTGCAAATATTCTTGTTTTCAACAAGATGAGGTCTTATAAAGAACAGTACAATGGGACTAGCTCTGAAGAAGTAACCTCTCAGATTTTAGACCCCTTTTCAATCTGGGATTTTAAGTTCAGGAGTCCACGACTTGGTCAAAGTTCCACATCATACTTTAATGAGCTCTTCCAGTTTAAGGCCTCAAGACTTTACCACAATCTAAGTACTACTGTAAAGATATTAAATGGCCCATTGTATACATAAAGGTGTTCATGGCCACCGAACATCTGTCCAAAGTCATGCAAGTCACATAAGCCAGAGAAGGAAGAGAAGCAGAGAAGAACAAATTACAGTGAACAGATATAAAGATTCTCTGTCATAGAGTACGCTAGACAGACCTCAACATACAGAGCTCACAACCAGAACTGCAGTCAAAAGTATGAGTTAAGATAGATAGAAGAGTCTGCAAACAGTCTTCCCTTGCAAACAGCTGACTGTAACCCCACACAAACATTAACGCTTACAGAGACCATGAAATCAAGTTGCTGTACTGCACAGATCAAATGTATTAGCTGCCAAATAAAACAACTGACTTGCCATTGGGTAGAATGAACCCTAATGATCTCTGGATGGATTTTCCAGCTAGGAAACAGTATACTGTAAGGTTATGTAGCTGGAAAACTTTTAAGAAAGACGATTATGTTGAGACAATGCTGCTTGGAAAACAATTTCAGATTTGCCAGGATTGAGAGCAGAATCTACAGTAAAGATACCTGGAGAATTTACACCGAAAACATAGAATCTGCTAATGTATCAAATACAGATTCAGATGATGTAAACTGTTTCCAACAGGGCTATATCAGATGAGAAATCAGCTCGTCGTCTCAACTTTGTCTCGAAAACAAAGAGGGGAAGCACTGTGGGCCAAATTCAGAAGGATACAGAGTGCGTTAGTTAAGACGTTTGAAAAGGTCTGAGATTAAGAGCCTGATTCTCATCGATACGGGTACTGTTCTTTCACAGAAAACAAATATGAACGAGAACCTGACTCTGTGTCTGTGGGAGTCTAATTTATGTCGTGGAGACGCTCCTTGGTCTGTCATACGCTAGCAGAAAGCCAAAGGAGGGTGCCCGTGACATCAAGTAATACTCCCTTTGGTACTCCTTGGGCTAATTATGCTTTTGGCCCTATATCTCTGCAATGAACAATTTCTCTAAATATAGTTAAATACTTTTACTTGGAGCTCTTGTGACCTTAGCTGCATTTGTCATTGCCTCTTCCAAGAATTTAATCTTGCTCTGTAATGCATCTATCTGTCCTCTCTTGGCTGTGATTTGCTTCTGCATTCCCATTGCAACTTTCATAGCTGTAAAAGAACAAGGTTCCCAACTGTTAGTTCTCAAAAAGCAACATTGATTATGCATCCTGAGCTCTGATGAAAGACTCTGGAAGTCAGTTATCAGCAGTACGCTAAGGCAGATATGCTGAAGCAGGACACCACTGTCACTTACATTAGGATCAACAAGAGTTGTTCCATACGTGGTGGTACCAGGCCCATGGCACATGCAAGACAAGAAGAGAACATTCCCTGGAAGTCTGAATAAAGATGTGAGAAAATTCAGCTCACGGTCTGTATGCAGTATGTAGTAAATGCTAAGATAAGAATACGTCTGCATGTGCAACTTCATTTTTTTATTTCACAGAGTATCTGAAATATCATTAACAACATCTATTGAGACAACTTTTATTTATAAGTTTTATCAATACTTGTAAAAATCCTCTTGCTAAAAAGACAAATAGGTAGAAAGTTCTTTCTGTAATTACCATGGCCATCAGATCCTTCCATCGTCTTTAGAGCAGCTCTGGTCTGATCCAGTTCAGTTTTGGCAGATTTTAACTGCATTTTCAGTTTCTTTGCAGTATTTTCCATCTCTTCAGTTTTATCTCGGTAATTCCTCTTCAGATTTTCATATTCCTCTGATGAGCGTAAGGAAAGATTGAAATCACAGTGGCCAAAGGTTATCACCCTTGTAGACAAAGATTACTGACTTGTTACCTAGTTCTTTAAGGGAATACTAGATATGCAAATAGCTAAGACCTAAAGCTAGTAACAACCACTGCTAATAAATATAGAAGCTGTAGCTCAGTGCTTTGCATGTCAGCAAAAGCTTCTGTTTCACTAGAAAAACAAAAGTGTTCTTCAATTGCTCCCCAAAGCAACAGTTCAACAAGGTGATACAAATCTACATTTCTGATTCCCCACTGCTACAATAAACTGCACACTGTGAAAGGTGAAGCTACTAATGAGAGAGAGCATTTAGCTCAGGTCATTCTCTCCAGTCTCACTTACAGGCACGACATAGGTCCGAACCGATCCCATTTTCCACCCAGTTCTCCTCCCACTCTGCTTCTCAGCTCTGTTTCTTATGCATCGCTCCAATTTCTCTCACATCATCCGTATAGCTATGGGTCACTGTGCTCAGACTGTATCAACAGCTTGGCCCCGACTCCTTTGTGGTCACTTGCTCTGCTAAGCCTTTCTCACACCTCATTCACCTAGCTAGGACTATAAAAACCTAAAGCAGACCTTCCAGGTAAAATTACATTATCTGTTTAATTCTTAGAAAACTTACTGAGTTTAGAAGTGTGGCTGTGTATTGAGCACGATTGTGAAGAAACAGATGTCACCAATGGGTGCTTTATCAGAGTATGGGGTTACTTAGACAGCACAGCACGTGAACAGTATCATCCGTCTGGCTGCAGCGCAGTTCTAACAGAGGACCTCCTTGAATTTTGGTGTGCTTGCTCAGGTGCAGGCCCTGATATTTTACCCTGAGTTTTTTTGGTTACTATTATCTTGATCTACTTGCACATATATCAGTTGTGAAAGTCATGGTTGTAGTTAAGTCATAAGCTTTCAAATAATGATTTAGTACAACTACAACCAAAGACAAATGAAGTCAAGTTCCTCTAATCTGATCAAAGTTGGCTAATGGGATCTGCTAGTGTCCTTAAACAGCACTTTGGAAAAGTAGTAAAGCTTGTATTCTGTGACTTACTAGACATGCTTCATTGGGCTCCAGAGAAAGTCATTCAAGCAATTACTATTTTTGCACCGGTTGGAGGGAGACTGCCATAAAGATTATATCTCCGTCATTCTGTGCCAGAATCCCAAACCATGACTTAGCTCTCCAAAGCAATCTGACCCTCACATGCTAGCAGGGAACCTTCTGCTGTACCAGCAGCCATATTTGGATTCAGCAAGCAAGCTGCCCTTCTATTTTTAACATCAGCCTGATTTAGCAGCTATCTGAGCTGAGCTAAGCTGAAGCTCCCTACCTGCAAGGCCAGCTAGTTCACTGCGACTGGCTTTCAGTTCATTCATTAGCTGGTCTTTTTCCAGTTTCGTATCTTTAACTGCATGGAGCTTCTCGGTGCATGTGTTCACCAGTTTAACCTTTTCCAGTTCCAGCTCACTCAGTCTGGCCTCCATTTCAAGTATTCTGGCTTCTTTCTCATCTTTTACAACCTATTTATACAAAAAACAAAAACCACACAATAAATATGTGAAATATGCAGAAACACATAAATTAACAATAAAGATGGGCAGACATCATCATTACTTTAAATCTCATTTGTCAGAGAACAAGTTGGGGCAAGACAGAAAAACTGAGGAGAAGAGACAAATTACTTGAACATTGTTAATCCAGGCAAAAAGGGTGTAATAGGATCTGACCTGATGGCTTTACAGCACATGTTTTACCTTGCCAGGTGTATGACGTGAGAATGACTTCCAACCTTTTGCAGTACTACCTCCACATTCACTCCTAATACTCAACTATCTTCTCACAGAAGAGAACCGAATTCCCTATCTGAAGTCAAAATTTTCTGAAGCTGCTGACCTGACTAAGACCACCCTATTATGTGATTCTTGTCTGAGAAATAGCCAGCTACAAATAGCGTCCTCAGTTTGGAACTCTGCACGCTCAGAGTGTTTTATTTCTTAGTAATACTTTATATTTCTTGTTCTGTTACTCATGTGGATCATTATATCACTGAGGACAGTATGCTACATTCCAGCTCTCACAAACCTTTTGGCAACTGCTTTGCACAACCGATTATTCATTTTTGATGGTCATGTGATAGTATCATTCTTATCTATCCAAAAACTCTTCTAATATTATTAGGATTCAAGGTGCATTGTCTGACCTGCTTGAAAACCAGATAGTGTTAATATACGGACTTAAAAAACAAATGAACTTTCTTAAAGAGATAGAAATATAATAAAATTTACAGACCTTAAGTTCTTGTACTTCTAGTTTCCAGTCATTGATTTCTTTCAGAAGCTGAGACTTCTCGACTTCCATCGCTCCAGCAGTTCGACTGTGCTGGCCCACAATCTGGGTCATGTTATCAATTTGCTTTTGGAAGATCCCAATAATCCTTTCTTTCTCTACCACCTGCAGTTTCAATGAGTCACATTCTGACTGCACATTGCGTAAACAGTCTCCTTCATTCTTTAGATGCTGAAGCTCCTGCACCCTACTGCCAACTTCTGAACGCAGCTTCTTGATTTCCTTATTGCTAATGTCAATGGCTCTCTCCTTCTCCTGCACACAGGCTGTCAGATTTGACACTGTTCTCTCAGCAGCCTCCAAATTCATCTGTTTGGCTGTAAGATCTTCCTTAACTTTACGGAGTGTCTCTTTGGTTGACTCCAGTTGGGCAGTCAGGGTAGAGACTCTTTCAGCGCTTTCGGTTTTTTCCTTAATTGCAGCCATCTGAATAAAAGCAATGAAACTGTCAATTAAGAGGAATGTTTATTTCTACCTTCAGAATTTCCTTCCCCCTCCTGGTTTTCTATACATCATCTTAATCATCTAACAGCCTCGCATGAAAATTAAGTTGGCATGGTCAGGTCTATAATGACCACATGCTTCTTCTGCTTTTCCTTCCTATTTCCCTGCTTGATGAAGTACTGCTTGCAATATAAATATTTTGAATCATAGAAAATGAAACATGTTAGAGTGATGTGGAAAAAAAAAAAAAGAACAAAATGGCAGTGCAGTACAGAATTGAGAGGAGTTGGCTAATGGCTAATTTATCACGTGGCTAATTTATCACTGATTTTATTACTGAGGCAGCAATGCACATAGAGTTCCACCATTTATGACAAGCGTTATGACTTAGGAATTGCTAACAGTATAGATGAGAAGCAGCAGAAAAGAATGAACACCATAGTATGAGGATTTGAAGGGGTAAATAATGGCTTGGGAAACTGCCGAAGGTACGTGTGAAGTAGCACAAGGCTTGTGGTTTGGTAGATAACAAGAGAATCAGTATAACTTGATCTTTTCTCATAACGTGAAGTAGCTAGCGGAACTGCTAGCGAGTTACTCATAGCTCATTTTTGAGGGGCTGAGGTCTTGAAGAAACCTCAGGAATCGGACTATGGCTCAATGTTTAGGAGTCTACTTTGTCAGAAGTAGCTCCTTCTGACAAAGGATTCCATTCAGCTTAGAATTTGGGGTATAGACATAAATATCATTCTGTTCTCATTAAGCACTGCATAAAGCAGGGCAATTATGAAGGCCTTTAATTTACTCATCGTCCTTACAGAAGTGCTCACTACTGAAAATACTGCCTTGAACAGCTTGTTTGTTACTTCTGGGAGCATCACACTTTTTGTAGATTTTTGAAAATGTTATTTTGGAAGTTTACAATCAAAGCAAACACAGTATCAGCAGAATATTCATTTTCCCATGAATCTGATGTCACTGACAAAAATCAAATTTAACAATAACACTTCTAGTACAACACCAGTGAACAGAGAGCAAGACTGGACAGAATAGATTAACAGACAGAAGATGCAACTTATAAGTGTATTACATTATTAATGTTTTATATATATACACACATACGCACATATACAAACATACATACATATACATATAGATAAAATATATGGAATACTTTGGCACATTAGCTCCAGAGGCCTCCCAACCATGATAACCTAAGCTGTAGCAGCTCTGTCTGAACAACAGCCCCTTGTCGTTACACTTCATATCCAGAACACCGCTATGCTGCAGCTGCTCACCAACCTGGCACTCTGTTTGTTCCTGACATTCGATCCTCATTGCCTTCACCATGTTTTCCATGTGCTGCAATTCCATGTTCTTGGTGTCTAGCTCTCTCCGTAGATGGTCAATAGTGATGCTGTTGCCTCTATCCCGATCCCAAAATCTCTTGTTCTGCTCTTTTTCTAGACTTAGTTCTATCTCTTTTTTATGTAGTTCAGCCTAGGAGAAATTACAGTCATCTCTCTCCTTGAATCATGCTTTGCTTTTTTGTTCTTTTTCTTAACACTAGCAACACTCAATTACACAGTTGCATATCTGAATAGGGAATACTGCATGGATTTACATGTAACAGAAGACAGGAGTATTGGCCAGACTGGTTTGACACCTCCTATGCACGCTTTCTTACAACAAAGCAATAGCTTTCAACTTTATCTATCTGCTTTACATGTTGCTACTATAATTATTTTGAAGCATACGACATTGCAACACAGAAGTCTTCGATGTCATTTATATCTGTCCCCAAAATCAGTCTAAGCAGCAAAATGAGATTATATTGTGTCAACATTAAATAAAAAACAATAAAGCACTACAGTCTATACCAAGGAAGGCTTCTCAGATAAATAGCCATCCTTTACCACTAACGACAATTGTTCATTCCTTGTTTGATTTCATACAGTGATTTGTTATATGTTCTCCAGAGCTTAAAGCTTTCCTATCTCAAAGATAATACTAGCAGATCTCAAAGATAATACCAACAGTACATAACTAAAATTATAAATTATATTTAGAAATGTAAATAAGATTAAAACCACTGACACACACATTTTTGAGTTACTAATTTCAAAAATAGGAATGAAAAATCAGTCCAAACAGAATTATGAATAGAAATTTCTGCTATGAATAACTTTTGCTATTATTTTGGAAGTTGAGACTACCCCTATATGGCTAAACCAAAGTAGAGAACAAAGTAGAAAGCTCAGAGAATGGAAATATGAAGTGAAGGCACCAAAACAACTGGGATCCTAAAACTAGAATTCCTAGCTTTCAACTATACAATGATTATTTTGACTCCAATCTTCCCTACAGCTATGTGCAATCTATAGGAAAAGATTCACTTAACATATTCCTTATGAGAAGGACACCATACTGAAGGAAATCATTTCAGCCTCTCCTTCAGAAGCACCGTGACGCTAATTCAGCAAACAGACCTAATGAAACTACACAAACTAATCTCCCAAAACTCTGTCATTAAAGTGTAATCTTACGTAAAGAAGAACAGCAAGGGTGACTGTAATGCACGGAGCCAGCCGCGATGAAACCAACGGTGTATGGCAAAATTTCTATACTGCACATTCAATTTGTGAATATTTTCATCACAAAGGAATGTTTAGAGCTGTTAGGAAAATCTTGGATACGTCTTACAAAAAATGTGTAACAGGACCAAGGTTCCTTAACAAAGGGATCTAAACTGTCAGGTTAAAGTGAAGGTGGCTGAGGTCTATAATATGATTTGCATACTTCCAAGGATTTTGAACTTCTGACAAAAGTAATCTTAATTCTCATTGTTTGGTATTTCCAAAGGAAAAGGCTTTTGGAAGATTTTCTTCACAGTTAATTCAAATTTATAATGAAAGATAAGTCTCAAACTTAATTATAAGCGGGCTGCCACACTTCTAAAGCAAGCAACATACAAGTCAGAACACCAGGAGAAAGGAGAGGCTTTTAAAAAGCAAGATTTTTCAATATGATCACTTGAGCTCACCAACAGCTGATGAAGCTGGTCATCTAGATTTCCAGATTCTTGGCTGTACTGATCTCGCTCTGTCTGAGCTTCTGCCATCTCAGAGCGAGCTTGGTGCAACTGCTTTTCAAGATCTTCTACCTAAAATAAAAGCACAAACAAAAAGCAATCCAACACCTCAAGGTAATTATTGTAATGTGTTCCACTTCAAAAGGTAGCTCTGCTGCTTTTTAGTGCTACTTAAAAGAAGTCCAAAAGTCTTCTGACTCTGCTGCAGAGCTGTTCCCTAGGTATATTCAGAATTGCGTTATTTCAGTGATTACACTCAGTTTCATTGCAGAGCTAACTCAGGTTCATGAGTACGAGTTCGATTCTGCCCTGACCCACACCTCATAAAAAATTCCTTACCTACACTGTAAATACTAAATTGTAGGCACCGTCAGCAGAATGGGGGAAAAAGCTTTAGGAAAAAACAATCAAGCTCTTCACTTAGTTCGCAGGATTAGCAGCTAGAAAAGCCAATATAGTCTATGTATAAGCAAAGTGCAATTTATATGGAGTCATAAAGAGAAAACATACTAAATCTCCCATAGTGCTATTCTAAGAATCACTTTAAGATCTGCAATCTCCGCTTTGGCCAACACCAAAACCTAGGCATGTTCTTTCTACTTCCTTAAAAATGTTTATTTAGCATATGACAAAAGTAATAAATCTCTTCCCTTTCTCTTCCCCTGCAACTTCTGCCAGTGACATTTTAAGAGACGTGTATGAGATGGTAGGCCAGTTTACAGCCCTTTCTAAAAAAGAGAAAAATATTAATAGTGGCCTATCCAAACAGAACACTTACTGTTAAATCTTTACGTGTATATTCACAAATAAATACCAGATTTTCTGACTGCTGAAAGTACTTGTTATCAACAGCTCACACTAGCTTTAGTTTTCACCTATTGCCTCGAAAATTTTAGTTGGTAAGGCATTTTCCCACCAGAGAAGCTGTGGAGAAATGCTTGTTGTAAAAGAGAGAAATACAGCTGGAAAAGCTTCATTTAGATTCACTCCCATTCCTCCCTGGGAATGATTCCACAGAGCAGCCTTAGATCAAATGTTCTTCACCTATAAACTTGTCTCTCACTAAAGTCTAGCTTAGTAACTCAGTATACTGTACTTCTCATTTGGAAGCAAATTTATATTGATGGACCAAATAGCATATTCTTTTGTAGACGCACGAAACCAACATTTCTTGGGGTTAGTAGACTGTGAAATACAACTTATAATTGATTGGGAGTTTCCAATTTTACATCTGTTATGAGCCTTTGAAAAGGCAGATGTCTAAGGGAATACACACTACAGTTACACATACGATACGCTCTTACGCAGTGCACTATATGATTTAAGTCAAAAGACCTTAGGTAAATAGACCTACATGAAAAGCACAACGTAACTGAACTTTTCCCTGAGGATGAAGTATAGCAGAGATTTACAAATTCACAACAGATTGGCTGTGATGCTGTGAAAAGTCACTTTTGGAACGGACGAGTGTGAATTCTGAATCAACGGAATTGGGATAAATGAGACTCTGTGGAAGAGATAAAAGGCAATGTCTTTCCCGTTGCGCTTTATGGTCCAAGTACGTGCCTACCACAACTCCACAACATAGCTGCCACATCCCTGCCATTCTATTCCCAGACCTTTTCGGATCAGAGAATATCAGCTCCGTCAAACCACATAGCACTCTGTGGCCTGAACTTTCCAATAGTATGTAGGAGAAGGCTGCCTAAATCCTCATGACTTGTAATCTAAACTGGATTTGGATACATCAAGCATTTCTGCATGAGTCAGCTCCACTAATTTTAAAGGGAGCGCACAGCAACTATTTTCACATCATCTTCTAAGGAAAATGTGAATTTTCCTTTACCAATAATGAGAAAGGATTTAAAGATATTCAAATTGTTCATAAAACTAGAATCCAAAGGGACAAAATAAGTGAATGAGGAAATGTCAATTATAGGGAAAGGGGACAGAAATGCTGTGATTAGTGACCTGGAGTTATCTGCTATTGAGAAAGTCTAAATCGTCCTGCGCAAACGCCCTTATTCTACTAGTTGTTGAAGAGCCTAGTGGACATCTAGTAGGCATCTGCACAATAGTCTCTGCTGTAATTGTACTCTTTTGGTTCACTCATAGATCCTCAGCAAAGTAGAGGTAACAGAGGTGCCCCTAGTCCTCAAGTAGTCAGAACTGGTAGTAGTCTTTACCCAAGTAGACCCTCAAGCCTCTGGGTGATCCTGCAAGACGGATGTTTTGGTTTCAGGGAAGTATCCTCAAAGGAATTTTGTTAACCCAGGGAAAGACCTATAGCGTTGAAGCTGCTGTAACCACTCAGGAGTTTAATTTTGAGGTCTGTGTTCAACGTCCTTAGATTTGAAAATGAGGACAAAAAAGGGATTGCAATTCTCCCCTCCCACCAAAAACCACTAAAGTAATTCTCTTGCTGTTCCCACTGCGAAAAGGCAGATTTAGCCTTTGCATTTTCTCAAAAGAAAGATTCCAAGAAAGGGAGAGATTCTGTCATGGGATTGTATGAAGTTCTCTCCATTTGTCTGGAGTAATTCTATGCTGTATTACCCAGAAAAAAATTGGTCTCCAGGGTGGAGTGTGGTAAAAAAAGATAATCTATTGAGAATGTTTTCTTATGGGATAATAAACAGAAGTTTGAATACATAGATGCTCACCAGCCTGTCTTTCTTGCCTATATCATATCCTGCCAGTAAGAACCCTATGGATTTCAATGAATGTTAGATTCTTAACTCACACTGGAGCATCTCTGGGCATCTGAATGCTTCTCAAGAGCTGCCTTAATTCCTATGCTCTCATATCTTTGCACTTACCAAGACAAAGATACCACAGGATTTTTCTGGGTGCTACAACTCAGATAAGAAACAATTTTTATTTCCTGCTTTTTGTTGATAAATTCTTTGGTGGTATAGTGGAACAATGTCCTTGTCCCGCATGTGCAAGTGACATTTGTAGTGCAGAATCCTTTCTATGTTTTCCCACAAGGCATCATTTCTGGCATGCTTTGAATGCATTCTGCAAAATATTCTGTGGTAGAGAAACATTGCTTGTTCTTAAAAATAATACAAATGAATAGAGTTAGGGATAATGTGACTTATCATCCACCTAAGTTTTGCTGAAGCAATAGCTTGACAAAAGCCTTTTCTTAGCTATACAAAACACTTCACATATGCACATATCCAGTTTAGCTAGCGCTAATCCTAACACAAGAATCCGTACGCACCTTGTGTTCATACATCCTCTTAGCTTCTCGTAATTCAGAACGCAGTTGAGAAACAGTAGATTCCAGCTCACTAACTTGATGTGCATGCATTGAATTACGGCTTCTTGTTTGTTCTCTAAGAAATATTTTAAATGGAGAAATTAAAAACCTGTAAGAACCATGAAAGCTTGAAACATTTGTGGTCGTTTTTAGACTAACCAATACAACCAGTGACATGCACTTTTAAAAAACGTGATTATCATTCACAGTGGGCTTACATAAAAATTATACCTTCTTACTGAACCGATTTGCTCAGCGTTCTCTCACATAAAATTAAGTCTTAATACTTTTTACTCCTGATGATGACGACTCAGTTACCATCAACTAAGTTCCAAGAAAGCTGTTTTCAAACGCACTTCAACTGCTGTACAAGCAGAAGTGAGAAGCACTTTGCTGTCAGCTAGTCAAGTCTCAACTACTCAGGTCAGATAAAATGCATACTGATATCCAAATCCCATCTTAAGTTTGCAGAACCGCAAGGCATGTCCTTGTCGTTTAACTGACAAACTGAGCACTGACTTCCAAGTCAGCCAGTAGCTGGTGACATTTATAGTGCTGCTTTATTCTTGCTTAATTATTGGCAATGTCAACAGTGCAAAAATATGCATTTTTCCCCCATGAAAATTACCCTTTAAAGTTACCCTTCACTACAATTTGTACCTATATGCAAACAGCACAACTGTTTACCCATTCTTGTTTGAGATTCAGCTGATAATATTGCTAGAAATAAATTTTGTATCTGAATTCACAGAAAGCCCAGAAGGCAAAGGCCTTGGTGCATCCTCGCACTTGGCCTACGGGCATCCAAATTCTGCCCACAGCCACAGTTCTTACGTTGATAACTCATTGTTGCAGTTCTGCCTGAGGAATTCGAAAGTAATTTTGCAAGGCAGCTAAGAGGAAGTAGGCAATTTTCATCACAGCAGCTAAGAACTTATTTCCCTGCTGAAAATTTTGAAGAAAGTAAAAATTACAATTCCCCCCTTAATTTTTTCCACAGAAGATGATTTAACTTTATAATGAAAAACCACAGCTCAAAGTATTTCAGTTTGGAAATGCTCCAGTGGAAACACATTAAGTACCTGAAGAGTCCAGTCTCCCCAAGTGCTGGGTCAGACCCAGTCTCTCCTGAGACTCCCTCATGGTCAGTGCATTAAATATGAGTTCCTGCCTGAGAGAGAGATTATCTGCCTCTAGCGTCCATTCCAAGGTGGAAAAAAGGATTATGAGGAAACCTACCCATCATAACATCAATGAATCAGAACAATTTGATTTTTGGACAAAATATTTGCTTTTTTCCTAGTTATTTTGATTAAAAACTCAAATTCCCTACAAAATTAGACATTTTTCCCCACAAAAAGTGCTTAAACAGCAAGACAGTTGCTGTTAAATAATTTGATATGTTAACTGTATTCTTAACCTCACTTCACAGGTTCAGACACTATAGCCAACTGAATGATCCAGTGCTGTGCTGCAGCAACGTGCTGTTTCAGAAGGAGCACTTGAAGCTTTGTGTCTACAAGGCGCCTTAAGTACTGGTTCCTGAATGAAGGGTAGCCGCATGCTCTGCAGGAACTGTTCACGATTCAGATTCCAGGGATTCACTATTCAGAAAGCTGGTGACAAAACAGAGCTCAATACACAGTTTGAACTTCAACTGACTTTGCTGGATTTACTCTGCTTCTTATCTACAGCAGTTCAGGAAGAAAATCAGTCCCTGAGTCTCCTGATTCTCAGAGTTTGCTCAATGCACAACTATTTTCTGTCTTATCTATTTAGCATAGTTTTGGGTTTTTTTTTTTTTTCTGTTTTCCCATTCCACAATTCAGGCAGGAACTGCTGAACTCTAAAACAAAGACACGAAGAAACCAAGAGAACAGGGCAGAAGGTAGCTATACGAGCAGTGTGTAAACTTCCTCTCAAAATAAGGTTACTCTTAACATTTTCTATACTTTCTTAACATTTTCTATCAAGAAACATACTGAATGATCTCCATTTGGCTTTGGATACTATTTGCATGGCTGCGTGCACTGTTAGCTTTTTCAGTTAGTGCTGCCACCTCCTGTTCATGTTCACTTACTAGCTGCTCAATCCTGTTTTAAAAAGAAAATACTGGTTATAATTTTAGTCACGTCAAGTAATAACTCATCCACTGAACAGATAACGGTATTTTTCAAAAGTCAGGAATGTAACATTTTGATGGTTTATTGGGAATGAAGTACAAGGTATCAAGTTATTCACCCCTTCATTCATAACTCGGGTGGATAGTTGGGGAAATTAGGATTTCTTGAAGAAGGAAGAACAAAGTTCTGAATGAAATCAGTAAGAAAAAACACTGATGGAACCACTCAAGTGAATCCATTTCCTTAATTCTTATTTATTTAATAATGGAGACACTTTCCAAACAAATTCCAAGGATCTGCCTGAGCATAGGTGACTTGCCATGCTAACAAAAGTAACGTATACCGATATTCGTGACCAGTAGGCGCGTCAGGAAGTCATGAGATCACATCTAGTGAGCTTAGCCTCCACAGTGCAGATGGCCAAGTCCTCTTTTCAGAGGCATGGGTCCTCAGATAAGATTATCTTAATACTTGCAGGTCAATGAAAAATAAACATGTGCTATGTGCATGTTAAAACTCAGGAAAAAAAAAATCCACTACAACACACTGGGACCCTTTCCGTCCAGATTCTTCCAAAATAATTTTTTTCAGGAAGTAATTACAACTGGAAATTGTCAGCCTGGAAGGAAAAAGTACCAGGAAGTCATGAGCAAATAAACAGCTAGAAACAGAACAATTATTAAGGCCTCTGAAACAGTGATTGCGCAGCTCCACCACTGCACTATAGTGTTACCATCATCAACAAAGAATCATCTGTGGAAAATGAGAAAAACTCTCTCTAAGCTTTATGAGTAAATAAACGGAGAATAGGTACCTATTTTGATGTTGTTGAAGCAGAAGTTCTGTTTTGGTCTGTGAGTCTTTTTTCAGTGATTCCAGTTCTTCTTCCACCTATTGTAAACAGATAACAATGCTAATCCCTGAAGAAAACACAGTCTATACAAGAGCTTGCAAAGTAATAACTTACCTTTTGTTTCTGCCTTGACCAGTGCAAACGGGCATAATGCAGGTTAAACTCCAGCCATAAACCCAGATCCAGCCAGGCATAGTGCAAAAGCCTAGCATCCCAGCATCTGCCTTCCTAACTGTGAAAACGCATTTTTCCCTCTTTATGCCTGGCATGGATTCTAGCTTCTCCAGGATTTGCTACAGTGCTTTTTGGGAATCATGTGATCTCCTGCACTTATGCTGTACAGTTACAGCATGTATGCACTGAGGATACCTGGGATTCTTGGTTGAAATGCAGTTCTTGTTCAAAACACTGGACCTTTCCAAGAAATACTATTTATTTCACGTTGAGAAATCCAAGATTAAGCTATCCTCTGGAAGAATATTTCTGGACAAAAGAGGAAGAGTTTTCTAAGGAAAACCAGGACTGGGTCAGATGGTATACCTTAGCTCAGTCATCTCCATTTGCCTTGTGAGATAAGATGGAGACATAATCCAGGTTCTCACTGCCTCCCTTCCTCAAGATAGAGTGGTCTGCAGTACCAGCTGTTTACACCTGCAGCACCAGACTCCTGCTCTTGAAAAGCATATGTAAAAGAAGTGGGACTCTGTGTGCCCCCCAGGATTGACTTCATTCAGGAAAAAAGAGGGTTCTTAGATTAATCAGCTTGAATTAAAATCCTAGTGAAATCCAAGCACATAGTAGTTTTTGCGTAACGACTAGCATTTAGCACCATCCGATGATTTATAGTTTCTAATATTGATTATCTGTAGTACTGTAACTTGTTAGATCTCTTTATGAGGAGCAACTTACTAGATTTCATGTGATACAAACAGAAATAAAAGAACTTCTCCTCCTCAAAAAGCACTGCACTGACAATTAAATTATTCTTTGCATTCAGGAGGGCTTTTGATCAAGCCGACTAACTTGAGCTGACAACGGCCAATTTTGCCCAAGCGTCAGTGAAACCTTTTTTGTACCTGTCGGAGGGTCTGGTATGCCTGGTTTTAGACAAACAAATGTAAGAACATGAAGTAAAGACAACTTCAACAGCTGATCTCTGTAGGGTTCTTCTTAAAACATGCTAAGCTTGCTAAACTGCAGCAAAGGTAAGATGAGCAAAGGTAAGCTGAGCACATACGAGAAGCTTCACAAAGAAAAGATCATTATTAACCAACTTTATTGTTAGTCACATGAAAAGACAGCTGATATCCAAGGCCTTCTTGTGTTACTTCTGTTTAGAGAAGAAACTAGTGATACCAGTCCAGGACGTTTTTGGTGACTGCTATAAATGAAATGCCCGAGAAGTCCCTTTTTCCAGAATGAAGTGGGAATACAGATTAAATAACTTTCCCTGCTTACAATTTTTAAGACTACCAGTGTGCTCCAAGGGGCTCCATTTTTCCTTCTCATACATTTCTCAATGTCTGTGGGTTTTTTCTTGGCCTTTTCTTCCACCTGTGAGACACACCATAGCTACTAACCAAAACCCCTGCTCCTGGACACTGCTGTCTCGACCAGTGCCTCTTCTGGTTTCACCTTTCCCTCAACCAGCAGGCATACATTCAGCCTAGGGAGGACTGCCCATACACCCATGAACTTCACTTCAGTTTTGAGTCAGTCATTCTACCAGTCGCACTTCTTCCACTGATAGTTCTTTTTTAGCATTCAAAGTAAGAACTCGTGCTCACCTAATGCTCTCTGAAGCTTCTCTTTTGACTCTTTAAAAGCAACACCTGAATACTCCTGATTTGGGCCTCACAATGCTCAGGGGATGTGGGGAGTGCTGTGATTAGCCCCCTGGCCCTTGCAGGGACACTTCCACATCATTTTAGGTTATTGTCACTGAGGTGCAACAGCTACTCAGTTGCCGCTGTCAAACCAATGTAAAAGATAAAAAAAAGGAAATCATGGAACAATTAAATTCCACGTGTTTTTGAAAACTTTATATAAACACAAATGTGTCTTATCTCTATATAAAGACAAAATTGCATTAAACTAGGTTCCAGCAGGCTCCTCAAAATCAGGGGTGCAGGGGATGCTCACAGAGCAAACTCACGCAGCCTTTAGAGGTCAATTGCATGATAACCATTTTTAGATGGAAGAAACTTCAGCTAACCCCAGTGTGGATAGCTATGAATCATTTGCTCAGGCCAGTGCAGACATCAGCCCACGGAAAGTTTTAAAAAAATATATTTCTATATAGCAAAACCTAGTTCCACATACCAGGACAACCTTTTCTTTGAGGTACAACACCTCTGAGTCTAAATCTTGGAGGACTTCAGTAAAGGCTGTGCTGAGGCTGTGGATGTGGAGGCTGGTAATATTCTCATGCTCATACAGTTTCTTGCCTGCGCTGTTTTTATAGTCCATTAGGATACCACGCAGCTCCATGAGTACTTCCTCATGGCCATGGACCATCTTTTTCAGATGCTCAGTTTGGCTGTCAGCCTCCCTTAGCATCTCCTCTTGCAGGTGATTGGCAGTTTCCAGTTCTTGAATGGTAGTTTTAAGCTGTATTTTTATGTTCTCTTGGCTCTGGGACTCCCTTTGCCTGAATTTGGAAACCAAAGAAATACTTTAAAAGATAGGATTCACAACAGAATTTTTATCCTGAATAGCAGGTATAACATTTTTGTAAGTATTTTAATATTAATGTAATAAATTTTAATATAATAGTATTTTGACAATGTCATAAGCTGTTTTCTAAACCAAGGTGCCACAGTCTCATTTTCTTCATTCCTGAGGGCAAGTCCCACACTTAGGAGATCTGGTCTGCCTCCCACAGCCCAAATATAAACTCCACATAACATAGAGCTGGCTTGGCATTCATACCTGATATCTTCAAGTGTTTCTCTCTCCAGCTGCACTTCCAGGAGTTTGGTCTGCAAATCAGAAATGGTCTGTTTCAAACTGATTTTTTGTTGCTCATGTAGCTCACTGGTCTGGAAAAAAAAAGGTGAACTGAGTAAATTTGGGACATCATTACAGGGGTTGCACCAATACTGTATTAACTACTTCTGTCTGCCAAACGGCACTTGGGAATCAGAAGAGCCAAGTACAATTTAGAGCAGCCAAGAGGCTTCTCAAAATAGCGCTGGTGAAACTGTTCAAAGACCTAGCAATTACAAAGATGACAAAAGCGCAGCTGTACCTAGGCAGCTGCCCCAGATTTGCAACTCACTTCATTCAGGCTCTTCTGCAGATCTCTGACTTTCTGTGAATATTGTTCCAAGGTATACTCAATGTGCTCTTTGCCAGGATAACCTGTGGTTGTTTTCACAGAATCAACGTCCATTTCATATTTTGAATGGAAGACAGTTTTGGGGGGACTGCTACCAGTATTAGAAGAGGCTGAGGTTTCCATCACTGTGTTGAGAACGGAAGAAGCTAAAACATTCTGGTTGCTGAGAAATGGGCTAACAGTACCTGAAAGGTAGACAATTGTAAGTGTTGAAAACAGAGCCGTTACACAGGAATGCAGTCATCTCTTCCCAAACTGGACATTAGTGGCACTGGACACCGCTGCCTCTGAGTGCCCATCTGTAGGTAGCCAAGCCTAGGAATCATCTTTTCTAAGGACAAGAAGTCCAGCTGACTCCTGGTGTGTACACTCTGCCTTCTGATACACCAGTGCACACTGGGTGGGGAACGCCACAGTGATCAGACAGGAATGCTTCAAACCCGCTCTGCTTCTACCTTGCACTTGCGTACAAGAGCTGCACAAGATGCAAGGCCTTGGTGAGGCAGGCCTGGTGGTCTTCGCCCAAGGTCGAACAGGACAAGCTGCTGTTGATGCAGCACATTTCTTACCTCTCCCCCTGACCAAAGTAGCATGGCCAAGGCATTACTGCATTCTCATGACGCCTGGGGGCCTGATAATATTGCTAGTTTGTCAGCCTGCCTGATTTTTCCTTGGGATCCAGTGTACAGTAACACTGAGTTAAGAATGCATGCTTTTGTACACAGATCCCTCTGCAGTCACTATCACTGCCTCCCTTTTGTTGGAAAAACATATTTTTCCATTGTTCAGGATTCAAAATGTTGTTTTCAGAACAACAGGAAGCAATTAGCTACAAATGATTCAACTTGAAAGAAATATGAAATATTAACTTTTGAGCAACCTTAAAAACAACACAATAGCTGTAATGTGAATAGTGATTGAGTCCCAAATCTGTCTGTGAAATCTGTTTAGTACTTGCCAATGCTAGGCCTGTTGCCTCTTGGTAAAGTCTCCTCATGACTCAGAGAATGTGTGAATGATTCCACCGAGACCTTGGTGGCTTCCTCCCGGAGTTTCAGAATATCTGCTGTTTGTCTTTCTGACGCCTCTCTGCAAAACGGTACATAAAAGCATTTGCTGAAACATCAGGTCTGAATACAGAAGACTATCCAACTGTTAGTTGGATATTGTCACTGCTACAAACCGTACGTTTTTCACCAGGGATAAGAACACACACAGGAGCAGCTCAGGAGGGATGTTGCAAAGCTTATGTGCAAACTGCGTAAAAGAAAGGAAGGGGTGGTCACAGACACTAGAAACTCTGCTGGCTGACTCAAGTAGGAATACGCAGGCATTAACAAAACCATCAAGCAGAATCTGCATTCATATAAACCCCGGGTCACACTATGTTGACTTTACACACAAGATAGTACTAGCTCTAGAAGTTGGAGGGATACCTCATGGGACTGTAAAAGTAACCAGGAACAACAAACGATGGTGCGGTGTTAGCTGCTGAGCTACTTTCAGACTGGGTGATGTCTTGATATAATGCATACCGTTTCTCAAGACATTTAATTTTGGATTACACAAGGTCAAAGATTGAACTCCATTCTGAGTACTTTGAATGAGAACTGCAAAAAAGACGACTGGTGTAAATACTATTAGTTTATCAGTGGTCATAACAGTCTTCAGGCCATTCTCCCAGGAACAATGGCCTATTACTGCTGAAACTGGGAAAGACTTCTTCAAGTGAGGATGCAGGAAAATAAGAAATTAAAGTCTAAGCAATGAAATATGGAAACATTTACAAGCCTAGAAAGTAGGCTTTGTTCCGGGGGCGTCAAGTAAGGGGCAGATAATCAAAAAACAGACAAAAGGAATTCTTCTGAACTAAAAAGAAAGAAATTCCACTTAAGTGAGAGTAACAGCCTTAGACAAACTTTGGCAGGTCACCTACAAGCTGGAAAGAGAAGGAAACGACGAGGAAACGTGGAGAAAAAATAACGTGAAGAAAAAATAAGACAAAGAGGAATACAAAATTATGGAAAAAACCCTACTTTTTAAAGGGAACTTTACAGAAGCCAGAGGAATACAAGATCAGCAAGGAGAGCAGCTTCATGTCACTTAGTGTAATTACCACTGTGTGTGCTTAGCAGGAATGTGACATTCGCAAATGACCCAATTACAACACGCACAGTTGATTTTCGTCCATACGGCAGTTTTTTCACAAGCAACCAGTCACTGTGTGTGCACGCACCGCGCTTTTTATGCTGCTGTTCTGCATTTTTATCAACCCATCCTGAGAAATCTGGATTTTCATTCCATACCACTACAGAAAGGAAAAGCAAAAAGCTTGAGGACTCAGATACAAAGAGCTGCAGAGCATAGAGAAAAGCATCTTGAGGAGTCTGTTACCATGAAAATTGGGAAGAAGGGGCATCAGCTACAGGGAAGGGTGAGGGTTCTACCAACACAGACCAGTTTTTGCGGAATATAACCCAAAGGCATAAATGGTTGCAAAGAATGATTAGAGAAATCCCCAGGGCTTGCTAGTTGGGACGGACATTCTGATTCAGGAAGTATTTAAATGTTAAGTTCCTGGGTACTGAGATACTGAGGTATGTTGAGGAAAGTGTCATTTTTACCTCACTCTTTTTCTAAGCATCTGCCACTGGACGCTGCTGGAATCAAGACAGTGGCTAGATGAAACTTTGATTTGATCCATCAAAGGGAATCAGTAAATTAAGGCTTAGAAAAGAAAATCCTTAACATCCCCATGCTTCTCATTTGGCCATTAATTCTGAAACTCACTGAAGATCCTTTTTGGAATAAACTTTCAAATATTAGGTACACAGCTATATATAGACACTATTAAATCCAAGCATCACTTTAATTAAAAAAAAGAAAAAGAAAAATCACTAAATCTCACAACCATGTATCACTTTTCCAATGTTGACCGCTACTGAATCTAATAGTAGATAGAAAGGGGCCCTGCAAATTCATTAGCACAGGGCCACACTATATCCTGTTCTTTGTGCAAAAAATCCTGTTGCCATCCGTGAGAACTCATTCCACTGTGACTAGAAACAGAGCTAACTATAACACTGGCACACAAATTACAATTATCAGTGTAATTCATCCCTCACCGTGGAGTGTCTTGGGCACCAATGCCCATAAATTTTGTGGGGTTTACATCTTTCCTGTTAAATTACCACTAACAGACTACACCTTCGCGGTCTGTTTGCTCCTGTTTTCAGTGAGCGTGATGTTTACTGTAATGACGGCAGATACAGTATTCTCAAAAGTATCCTACCTTAACTCCTGGATATTCTTGCTCATTGTAACAGCATCTGTGAAGAAAATTAACTATCGTTATTTTGTAGCATTTAAACATTCAACTTCCTGTCATACAAAATGTATTTTGGCCCCCTAATTTGAATACTGCAGGAGGAACTCCAGGATATTGTCATAGTTACTCTCCTTTATAGTTTTATGCTTTATTCTGGATTTTGATGAACAAACACAGCTGCACGTTCTTATAAATGCTTGTTAGCATCTCCTGTTTTTCAACAACAATTAAATGGAAAATCATGTATACTGACACTTTCCTGAGATAAGCTTTCCGATATGCAATTTCTTCTAAAAGAAACGTTGAAGACTGGATTTCTACAGAAGTTTACCTTGATCTTATTTAGAAATCTTACCTATCCAGTCTGCTCAACTAAATCCAAGTGGACTTTCTGCTCACACAGGCGCTTTGGGAGGGATGCCCAAGGAGGAAAGAGAAAGCGAGGTCTGAGGTGAGCCTCAGACGGGTTCCCCTAGATTCCTACGCACTGAGTTTCGGATTGCTATAAAAGCCCCTGAGGACAATAGCAAGGCCCAGAAACTTCAACCACGCCACGAACCAAAGGCCTGATTTCGCGACGCCCGCTCAGACCGTGTCACCCCGCTGCCCCCCCTTGCTCCCGCGTGGGAAAATGGCGGCGCGGGGGGCGCGAGGCCAGCCCGGGCCCCCCACAAAATGGCCGCCCCTGAAGCCGCCAGCCCTGCTCTCCCCTCCCTCCCCTCCCAGGTGTGCGACGACTACCTCAGGTGGCCCCCGCGAGCACGACCCAACCCACCTGCGAGAAAGCGCCCCCCCCGCCTTTATAAACCCTCCCGCCTCCCCTCCTCGGGTTTTTGGGACGGCGGCGCCCTGGTTCTCGCCTCGCCGGCTGCGGGCTCCCCGCGAGGGAACCGCCTCACCACCACCACCACCCCTCCCCACACAGGGGGAGGCGATCGCCGCCCGTTTCACCTCAGAGCAGCAGCGAGAGCAGAGCAGCTCCGCCGGCCGGCGCTGCCCTCCCCGCGAGGGGGGAGAGGCCGGGCAGCCCGGCTCCCCCTGGGGCTGGGCGGGAGCCGTCCTCAAATGGACGCTCGTTGGTGTCCCCCCTTCTTCTCCTCCCCCCCCCCCAACCCCGGACCGCCGCCGAGGGGACTCGAGCCGCCCTCACGGCCGCTAAGTTGTAAACGCCAATGATTTAACGAGCTCCTTTCTCGAGCCTGGAGGTAAAAACGAAAACCCCCGTAGCACCGAGCACCGGCTGCCTCCCTTGGGGGTGGGGGGAGACTCCCGCCGGCAGCCCCCCCCCCCCCCACAGGCCGTTGCCGGCGTGTGGGGGGCTGCGTGGCGTGACAGGAAAAACGGGCGGGAGGTGGGTGGTGGGGCTGGGAACGGGGGGAGGGGGGTATAACGCGGCCCCTGTGGTGCCTATGCCGTCTTGGGTCTTGATTTCAGGAGCGCGCGTGCAGATCTCAGCAGTCTGCACCTCTACCAGATTATTTGAAATCACCGCCAGCAGCGTATACCGGAGAGACCGCCCTACGGCGCTCAAGGAATATGTGTGTGACCTGGACGCGAAAGAAAAATGCCACAGAGCTCCGAAAACTTCAGTCAGCAGGAAGCCGGGAAAAACATACACGCATATGTACGTATATTTAAATACCGCAGCTAAGTGGCAAAACACATCACCTTTCCTCCAAAGGAGGTAATGTAGCTCTTCAGAGAGAAGAAAGCCTTCCTGTTACAACTAAGAGACTGAGCCCAAAAGGCAAAGGAGGAAAAGTGGTTTTTACAGGGATTGCTTCGGGATTGAGGAGACAAGGGAGAGAATCAGCCAGTTGGAAAGAGAGCCCTGGTTTTTGCTCTCCCTGCTGCGCCAGCTGCAAAACTGGCATGCGGGATGGAGAAATAACTTGAGGAAAGAAGTGTTTCCTGCTGCACCACCTGGAAAAAGAGGCGGAAAAGAAAAGGTACTTCCTTATTCTGTCAAAAACGAAAAGGGGTGAAAGAAAGTTTATAGGTAAATCAGAGACAGAGAAGGCAGATGGGATTATGCTACCCGGTGTCCTGCCGCTATGCCAAGGCAGACTTTAAGGCTCAGTCTCAGGTAGTAACAAAGCATAAAAACTCACCTGGGATGTGGACTGCACCTACCTCTGGCAGACACTGGAGAGGTTTGTTTTTCTGACACTCAGGCAGCTCTCGAATGGCTTGTTGAGCACTGACGTGCGTCTCCTCCTGAGGTGAGGATCACGCTCCTAGGGATGGTGTGTCCTGAGGTTTTTCTCCCTGTGTTGGGGCTGGGAAAGGAGGGGCTGTGATCAGCTCACCTTCACTCACTTTTTCTCTCCCCCCTGTCCCTTTTCTGGCTGTGGGGTGCACATCCAGCTCCCAAAACCCAACTCCTGAACTATGGGAGCCGTTGGGAGCCACCTGCCCCTCACCCCTGTGCCTGACTCCGTAGCCTTGGGAACAGACCCCTCCTCTGAAGCGGGTCATGCGCGTGAGTGGGAACCAATAAAAACCACATCCAGCGTTTGATTTCTCTGCGAAGTTTCATTCAAAATGTGCCAGCTTCAGCAGGGAATTTGATAGCGCAGGGTGCTTCCTACGGAGCATTTCCTCTCCTGGCAACAGGTGCTTTTTTTTTGCCTAGCCAGGGGCTTGGCCTTCCCTGCTGCTTCCTCCCCCCCACCCCGACACCAGTCATATCCTGGAGAAAGAATAACCATTTCAGAAGACTATTCTCCGATAGCTTTTCTCCTATTTTGGGAATAACTCTGAGAAGAAAATGTAAGAATTTCCACGTGCTTGCCAGCCTGATGCAAATATAAATTCCTGTCTTTAAGATAAATCCATTTCTTCCACTGTGTGCAGGGGGATGCAGCTTTATGGGAAGGCAATGGACTTACTTATATCAGCTGAGGCACTGATTCTAAAATATCTGAGCCATACCCACCAGCCATTTCAGTTTTGGATAAAGGCATTGATAACTACTTTCAGTGGTTAAATAATTGTTTTACAACGATTTAATCTGTTTAACACCAGAAAACTAATATAATAGAATTATACTCTAGGATATAAGAATTATAATAGAATGGCAATATAGTAAGAGCACCTGGCTCCTTCAGTGGGGTTTAAGCTACCATTTTTACCTCATGTTTTTGGTAGGTGAGAAGTGCATGTACAGTGGAAGCCTGCAGTCCAGCCAGGGTTGGGGTAACTTGTTTTGCTGTGGTGCCTGCCCTGAAGAGTGTGGCTGAGGTAAGTAAGGTGTAACTGTAACTGCGGTAACAGTGCCTGTCATGGTGCCTCAGGTGACTTTATCTGTATTCCAGATTGCAAGGAACAGCTGCAAGAAGTAGCTTGACACAGAAACCTCTGCTGTCAACAAATGGATATATCTAGAAGCTGTCAAATCGTATACATAGCCTGCTAAGGTATAGTTAACTACTATACTACTGTACGGTTCCATGAGGGGATGGCTTCCCCAAGCCTTTTGTGCTTCCCTCTTTTTAAAAAGCATGTAACTGAGTCTAAGCAAGGAAAACCCCTTTGGCTATTGCCTGATAATACTGGATAAATCCAAATACTCAGACTCTTATTAATTTAGTGTTAGAATGAAGACTTCCTTTCTGAAGTGCCTGCTTCTGTCAGTCTTGATAAAGTCTTGAGTTCAGACTTCCTTTGTGTGGAAGGGCTTAAGGCAATATATGGAAAATGAGGAAGTCTTATTACTGAAATGTACTTGCTGTTATTACAATTTTAATGCAATGTGTGTTTTTGGATTGTATTATGAACCTTTTTTGATTACTAGTTCCTGACTGAAGCAGTTGTTTTCACAGGGTTATACTCTTTGCATTATGTTGGAGAGGTGAAAATGCAGGTGCAAAGAAAAATTCTGCAGTTCTGGACTTAGCTGGAATTCAGCTACTTCAGTTGTGACTGCTCTTCTAGTATCTTTAGAGGGACAGTTTTATTCTTCACCTTGTCTTGTTGCTTTTCAGTTTGCTCTGAGCAACTGAGGGACTGAGAGGTGTTCAGTGCCAAAGGCAGCGTTGTCTGGAGAGGAGGGTTCTTTGCTCACTAAAGAGAGCTCTTTCTTTTCAGACCTTCAGAGGTCACTTTTTCCAATGTGAAAAGATAGATTCATGGTTTTGCAGCTTCCTTCTGTTTCTGAGCCTTGTTCTTTCTTTACACTTTTGGGTGTAAAAAAGTGTACACTTTACATTTTCCCCTTTCCCTGTCTGATTTTTCTTATTTTATCCTGGACTTGTCCAGACGAGTAGACTTATTCTGTGGTCTGGAAGAGAGAAGGACTGAAGTGCAGCCTGGCATTTGAACACACTTCCCTGTATAGCCATAGAAGCGTCTTCTGTGAAAACATATTTTGAATGTGGGTGTGTGATACCATCTCTTTGAATTCGTATAGAGGCTTAATTTTGGCTCTTTCCTCTAATTTTTTCTTTTAGATGCCAGAATGACATTTTACAGAGTTTGAGTGAATGGGTATTTTAGAGTCAGCTCAACTTACTACTTGGAGGTAAGTGTAGAAAACCACTCTTCTATTTACCCATTTGTAAATTTACTGATATAATAAACCTTCTGAGGAATTATTAACCCAAGAAGGAGCGTTTCACTTAAGAGCTCCTGGGCTGATTCACACCAGGGTTGTGGCTTTTGACAAACACTTTTTGTTTGTTTGTTTTTCCCCTCTATCCTTCTGCAGATGCAGGTGAATAGCCTTGGGACTTAGGGGATGAGGAGGAAACTGAGACGCACACTGGTGCTTGAAGATTAATAGTCTCTCTGCTTGTTTCTGTGAAAGGTACAAAGATCCCCACTTCTTCCACCTTGCCTATTTAAATAAATATACATTTAATACAAAATGTGTAGAGCAGAGCTGTCTGAGCCTTTAACTCACTCATAAGCAATTTGTGAGTGCAGCTAGAAATACGGATGGCAGCTCCGTAATGCTAGAGGCTTGGGTGCCTGGCCTGGAGGTGTGGTGCACTGATGCCCTCAGCACCCATCTCCATGGAAGGCTCCAGAAAGGCCCCTGGGAGGGGTAAGCCCCAGCCTTCCCCCTCTATTCAGCACAAAACTTGCACAGACATCCTGTTTCTGCTGTCTTGCCTGACCATATACCATGTGCTCTCTGAAGATGTGCAAAGCCTGGAATGGTATTGGTTCACCCCTTTGCATGAAAAGGCTAGAAATAAAAATACTGAACCATCCAAAGATGCTTTATGCTTGGAAAGTGACTGTGAGCCCTTTCTCACTTTTACAGACTCATTCCTGGGAGGTCAACAGAGTTGTGCTGGAGTAAAACAAGAATGAGGCAGTTCAGTGCTGGCTCCTGCACTCTTTGTGGACTTGCTTGCAGTGATGATTTTTCTACCAAAGTCAGCACATTGGGTAATCAGTTAAACTTCTGATGTACAAATCTGAGCCACTTGGGCATGTTATTCCTCCTTAGAAGTCCCATCAGTACAGAGGAAGGGTGCTTTATTTTTATTAAACTTCTCTTTAGAGATCAGCATGAGCTTGCTTCCTCCTTCCTCGGAACTTAGAGGATATAGCTAAAGGGAAAGTATATGTGAACCCATCATAACATTTAATTCTCCAGCCAAAAAAGCAATAACAGGTGTGTACAAAATAGAGGAACTGAATTTATTTTGTGTGCTAGGTTCACTTTTAATCTGACCTGATGACTTCCCCAGCTGAGGGACCCTGTTAGGATCAATAATGGTGCTCTAAATGCTTACTAAAGGCTTGGCTTCCTTTTTGAAAAGGAAAAGAGTAGGAAATGCCTATTAATTAAGCTGTGAAATGTTTGGACTGTAATCAATAAAGACCACTTACTAAAACCTGTGCTAGCTAGAGGCCAACAGATGGGGGCAGTATTGCTCTGATGAAGGCCTTTATTTGCAAAAGAAACTTGCAATATTTGAAGGAATTTAGAAAAAATCAGAGAAGGGAGCAGCAAGGAGGCAGTGCCTCTGTTGATGAAAGATGTCGGGCTTGACCTTGAACTGTGAAGAGTGAAATCAATGGCAATTTTGCCTGCATTAGCAATATAATACCAGGTAATTGAAGGAAAGGACTCTGACATGACTAGCCTACATTTATTTTCTCCTATGCTGAAACCCTTCAGAGTTTTAATTCAAGTGTATTAATCTGTGTGGGCAGCACTTTCCTCAACCCAGGTCTCTTCTGTTACAGCCTAACAGAGAATATCTGTTCTGAGAGGATGTTTCAATTATTCACCATTTTAGAAGAATTCCTTTTCTTATAGCAAACAATGCTGAGATGCTTCTAATGTTTGAGGATATTTCCAGATGCAAGATGATAAAAAAAGGTTTGTATTTAGGACTTTGACATGTTTTTAGGTAGGTGAACGGAGAATACTGCTTTAATTGTGTTCAGCACTGAAATCCATTTCTTGGAAGGATTAGCTCTAGGCTAACTCACAGCAATGATCATCTGTATTATCTTAACCCAACCTTCATTAATAGTTGCTGTGTCTTAGTAATAAGCTATCCTATGTTGTACTGATGTCTGCACTGGAGGAGCTGGGAATAAAAGCACGTGTGTGTGGAGTTGCTGCTACTTATAATGTTCCAAAAACCTTTTGGTTTCTGTGAGCATCCCCAAGGGGGTGGCCCAAGCAGTTTTTCCGTAAAGAAATGTATGTAATGCAGAGGGCAACTGGGAGCACCTGAGAGATTTTGAACTCCTGTCTATGAATGAGAGGCTGCTGAGAAAACAGTACAGTATCTGGCAACCCTTCTTGAGTAATTGATCACCAAATCTTTTTCCTTAGCTGATCATGGGTCTCTGATATATCCAAGCACCTGTATGTTAACCTCTGTAGAGCTGGGTTAGCTTTATGGAAGACTGAAGGAACTAGCAAATCTGGAGGAAGTAGGGAGAGAGAACTTTCCTTGAAATGGCTACAAATTTGACCAAATTGAAATAATACCTTGGGGACTCTGTTCAGTGGGAGTGTCCCTGTATTTGCAGCAGAAGCTGGTATGCTAGATGCAGAACAAGAAATGGTGCAGAGAGCATCTATACTCTGTCTTCAGAAAAACGTGTAAACTAATTTACACTTTAACAGGTGAAGTTTATAACCTGCTGCAGGAGGTGGTAATGCCCTGGATATACCCATGCAGCTGATTATTCAGAGTGCAGAAGTTGGGGGCGGGGGGTTCCTAGAAGATAATCCTCTTTAATTGCTAGCCTTCAAGTTAGTTTGTCTTGAGGCAATAATTCAGGAGACAAATGCTTATGAATTGGCCAAAAAACTGGAAGCAGTTCAGGTGCAAGTTATTTGCACATGTAGCATGAGTCAGATGAAGAAGACTTTCTTACACTTTCTTGAAAAAAGGTGACCCAAGCTTTGAGTTTATGAAATTGTCCACAGTAGTGGGAAACGTTGCAGGGAAATTACAGATCAGAGATGCTGTAGAACTAAAGTTACCAACTACAAAATGTGGCATGAGAACAGCTGCCCAGATAGCTGCAACTGAGCACCTGGAAGTATTAGCAAAAGTAATGCCAGACCCAAATTGCGGTGCTGAAGGAGAGTAAAAATGGTATATCAGAAATGACATTGGTTAATCACCAGCCACTGTAGGCACCATGAGAAACACAGCTCTCATTGAATTTGTGGTTTCTACAGATGTTAGGTGTAGTGAGCATTTCCCTGTCTTGGAAACTGATTTAACCCCAAGTACCTTGGCATATTAATAGTCCAAAATGTTTTCACAGTCTTCAAATAGTCCTGATGGCTGTGGATAGCAGGAAGTATAGCCCCCAAGAGACAGCTCCTGGAGCCTTAGCCTGTCTCCGCAAGGCCTGTGGAAGGACAGGAATGAATTGTTCTTTGTGGTGAATTGGAATGAGGCTTGCCACCATGAAACATTAGCAGTGTTTGAAACTTCAGAAATCTGATTTGAAGCAGGCTAGAGAGTGACTTCTGGATAAAAGCAGTCTGTGAGGCGGACCAGGATGTGAAGCTAATGAGAAATCAGTCCCTGGGAGGGAAGCAGAGGGGACAAAGTTCAGTGTAAGTGAGGACTGAGGATCAGCTAGCCCTGAAAATAAGGGGAGGAGCCTCTTTTCCTGGTTCCTCCTCTTGGCTATTGGGAATGAGAGCTGAGGCACAGGGTGCAAATACAGGGCCGTGTGGAAACTGTAGCATCTTAAAGGGGATAGGAGTAGGGCAGCATGAAAGGCCTGAAAAATAGAGGTGTCTGTTTTTAGACCCACAACCCCAAAGCTGGGCCCCCACAAGCAGGATCTGAGCACTTTAGAGTTGATTATAGGTCTGTTAACACAAGATCTTTGCTGCTCTTAATGCCTGAAGGAGAAATAATGCACATCCCAGGCACTATGAATCAAAAGTGCATGCAATTTATAGGCCCAGGCACTGCTGTTTACTCAGCTACACAAGCAGGAAAGGGAGTGGTGTATGGGCTACCCTCTTCAGGGGCAGATAGAAGATGGAAATTTTTGTCACACCTTTGCTGATGTATGCTAGCAGTGAGTCAAATGCCTGTGCTTACATGGGCATATGCAGGCACAGATGCAGCCATGCTGATAGCTTCTACCAAGTCCATGGTACATTCATGATATATCCTGCATTCATAAAATATACGAAAAAAGAAACAGCAAGAACTTAGGATATTGGGAAATGATTGACTTTTTGTGACAATGTAGTCTTTGGGTAAGGAAATTATGTTCGGTGAAGTTGGTAGGCTCCAGGTGGAGAAAAAGCACTTTGGGAGAGGAAAATTATTAGCAGTGTTCCACTGTGCTGATTTGGAACAGATTCATTGTATTTTGAACAAGTGGCAGTTTGGATTGTTACAATTCCTTGGCAAGTGCAATAGGAAGATGGTGGTTTCTGCGGGCATTATGAAAGGGTGAGCACCAGCTTTTGCACACTGCATTTTATAGTTGCGTGCTTGATGTGCACAATTGGGCAGCGCAGCCTTATTTGCCTTAATCCATCTCTCTCTCACTTCCTCACCCTCCCTCATAGCAGCAGTAGCTGCTGCAGCTTTGGCAGATCATCGGGGAGAGCACAGAAAATGAAGAGAGCTCAGCTATCGTCTTAACGTTTTTCCCCAAAGGATTAATTTTACCTGCTTTTCCTGTTTTCCTGATGGACCTTTTTATTTTTTAATCCAAGAAGTGTAGAGTTATGTTTTAAACCTCTCTGAATAGTTTTAGGAATGTCTTTTTCTCTCCTCACCCACTTTTTTGACAAGTCAGAAGATTGTGAAGTAGGCGAACAGACTGAGCGAGCGTGAGGGGGGAAGACGCTTCCATTCTTTCAGTGCAGTGGACTGAGGCAAAAAGGCCATTGTGATGGTAAATTGCATGCAGAAAGGAAGAAAAGACTGATAATCAATCACAAATGAAGCATTAGTTTGGATTTTGGCAATTTGCTGGCCAATGGCTTTAAACTTTTTTCCTTTTTTACCACGTATTTAAAAACACAAGTTTGATGTACCAAGGGCAGGAAGATAAATCTTAACAGAGCTATCGTGCCTAGAACATCTGGGAACGGGGAAGCGCAGCACTGAAGCACCACTGAAAAGCTGAAGTTCTGAAGAAACAGCATGCTGAAATCTTGTTATGAAGCATTTTCAACACATCACCTTGGACTCCAGCTCTGAAGAAAAATTTTGCCTCAGACTCCTCTTGTTTTGCATGTTTAGGGATGACTTGTAGTGGGTTTTGGGGGAGTTTAATTTGCAAATTCCTTGTTCTGTGATTGCCTGAGTGAGTTTTGTATCTGAATGAGTATGTGATAGGACAGATGAGGATGTTGGACAATATTAATACCAGCATATCATCTTCAGAGTCCAGCATTACCCATAAAGGAAGGTACATTTACCTGGAGGCGCTGCTTCAAGGAGGCGCTCCATGGGGATTCACACTGAAAGGCGGACTGGAGCACGGGGAGCCATTAATCATCTCCAAGGTATTTTTCTTACTTTAAATGAGATGTAAACAAGCTAGGAATGGTGCCCAGTTTAAAGGGCAGAAGTTGTAAAATATCACTGAAACGTCAGATTTGGCACTGTTTGGCTTGCTTCTGAAAACCGCTGAGCACCTATTGATGTCAGTGGGTTTGCTCAGGATCTCCTTGTGCTGAGCAACACAGGAGAACTCTGGGCATCGTTTAACTACCAAAGTACAATTTTTGTCCTGGGGGAAACATCTTTGCTTTCAGAAGTTGGCTCTATTTCACTACAGTACCTTTATGAATGGAAGTAGGGAACCCTTTTTCACGAGGTGATGCAGTTGCTTCATGTCATGAAATCATAGCATATCTGAGCATGTTCATAATCCATCACAAGCCCTTCTGAAGTGAAAAGAGGGAAAAGTGCTTTAAGTCATGTGATGTGATGGTCGGCTAATTAGAAGTGCGTGTGGAGGAAACAGAAGAATAATAAATACTTATCCGTATTTGGTATGCATATATGTTATGCTATGTGATGTTAGCAATTTTCTCACCCACATACTCTGTTCTTAATAGCTATAAAATGTGGTACTCCTAGATTTTAATTATTTTCATTTGTGACTGAGTTTTGTCAACAGACAACTAAATAGCATGACTCAAATATATTCTGAGAAATAAGCAAGAGAGCTCTTCATTCTTGTGAGAACTAGACTTTTAAAAGTATCCAGGTCCCTGAAGATGCAGATGCTTAAGACACAGGTTTTTCAAAAGCCTCAGGTTGAATCTATGAATATCTAAATACCTTTGAACTGTAGCCCTAAAACTCTCTCCAAAATAGGATTTAGGTCATTCTGAAATTTTGCATGTAGTGGCTCTTAGTCTTATTTCTATCCTATGGTATCTATCTGTCCAGTGCATTCTGCTTGTTTATCGTATCAATTTATATAGCATGCCCTTAGCTGCATATGTACATATGTCTGATCTTATTCCCTCATGTATTCTTGGACATATGTGGGGAATTCAGAGGATCAGAAGCTGTCAGCTGAAAGCAAGCTCTGGTATGCTAAATCAGTTTTATTCAAATCCTGCAACTCACTATACAAATACATTCACATGAAGACTGTCAGTCACTTGAATAGTTCACCTGAAATTATTTTTAGTTAGTGTGTTTATATGATGTAAGCAACATTGGGACTTTGATTAAAGTTTTTATGGTAAAGGGTTTTTAGAAACTTCACGTGATCACCTTTCTTGCAGAACCTTGTTGGAGATTGCTTTCTTTAGGTGGCTATGCCAAGCTAAACGAGCGTCACCGAGATGTTGTGCTTCATTTTATAAACATGAGATGAATATTTCAGTTAAGTTGTTCGCTTCTCATGATAAACTTCTATGCTTGTGAGGAAACAAAGATTTTTGTTTTATTCTGACATTATAATATAAGAACACCCTCTCCCCTTTTTTAAATTGGGGGCAGAGTGCCAGAGAGGAAGAGAGATGGCTCTGGCTGCTGAACACTAATCTATGGGATTTGGTTTCCATAACAACCAGGCCCCTTAATGTCAAACATGCCTGGAGTGTGCATAGTGCCACTGGGAGCTGTATGCCTTGCGCCTGCCTTCCCTGAAACAACGCTGCACATATGTATATTTTTTCTTGACTTGTAGCCACAGCCTGGTTTGCGCTATCAGTGTTAGCATTTTGTTGTTTGCTTCATGCATCAGTGAGGCCAAGCTGGAGAACAGCATGCATGTGAAAGTTGTGCTTTCTGGAATCCATGCAGCCCCTGTAGCTGTCCTCTGGTTTCCAGTTTCAGCTGAGAAATGATCTAGTTTCCTCTTGTATTTGAAATCTTTTGTTTGAATTCACTATGTACTGTTTATAATGAATTACCCATTAGTCACATGGCTAATTCAGGGTGCTGCTTCTGATTACACTGCAAAGTAATGAGGAACTGTGCGGAAGTAATAAATTGAATCATATTACAGGTAAACTTTTCCCTTCTTGTACTCACAAGAGTACTTACACCAGTCATGGAAGTAAGGTACTAGGAGTAATGTAATGGCAGTTTTATATAATGGATGTCAAATTTTAATTTCTGATTATTCAGAATTAAGGTAGGAGTTTTATTTCTGCTTCAGCTTCCTATTGTTTTGGCAAATTATATCAACTTAAAGGTCCTTTAGCATTGACAAGACAGCATTAAATGGCCTCAGTGTAAATGAAAGTGTAGATCTCAGTCAATATTTGAGTACCTATGAAAGCTTGCGAAATGACTTTGAATAATCCATGTCCCACATGTAACGTTGACATATTGTTTTGGAGTACTTGACCGTTGGCAAATCCATTTGAATGCAATAGTTGTTGTCATCAGGAACTGTCGCTCATTTGGGACCTGTGAATATTGGTCTGTCTCAGTTTCAGTCCAGACTGTGCTAGAAGTTTAAAACCAAGGTAGATGAATTTACAAAAAGCCCAGAAGCGTGAATACTGGCTCTTGCAGCTCAGTGCAATTATTTGGAAAGCCAGCTTTTTCCACCAACATAGAATATGCCAAGGAATGACACTGAAGGCAATAGGAGCTCGAGTATATATGAATTACAGGATCAGATTGCAAGCTTTCTAGAAACAGAAGAAACGGTCGTGGTTGTTCCCCGCCCAAGCCCCGCTATATATTGCTCTTAAAGACTCCCAACTGCAAGAGTTAACTTTCAATAAATACTCTGGCACTAAGTTCGTCTGCATGTTTACCAGCAGCTCTTTTCACAAGTAAATACATTTGGGAGGGTACACTGCAAAAACTGATCTATGTGCTCAGCTGATAGGCATTTTAGTCTCTTTCAAAATATAAACAAGTTACCTTGAACCTCTCAGTAAAAGTCCTGACAGATGCAATGCAGTGCAACAAGACACCCTGATTTCCCAGTGTATGTGTGGTTAAGAGCACAAAAGCACACACTTAGCAAAGCATTTAGTAGGTGTTAAACTGAATCAGGCCATGATGCTCAGCCCGTCATGGAACCAAGTCTAAGTCAACATGTCAAAAATGTTGCTTATGCAGCCATCATGATTTTAGTAGTTAAGAGATGAGCTTTTTGTGCTAATGCTGTTCTTTTCCCTGTGGAAAGACAAACCTCTGTGGAGGGTGATTTCTTGACAGCTAATTCAAAGTCCTGAGCACAGATCTCTTTGTAACGTGCTTTTCTGGAGGGAGAGAGCATAGGGTAGCCAAATTTATTAAGTCTGACCTATATTTTCCCTTCTCTAGATAGGACAGTCATTCCCTTTAGTCAGCTTTTCTCTATCTTGTTTCTGGACTGGCTTTATACAACTCATCACATTAAGGCGGTGTCAAAAGATCATAAGTTTTTAAAGCCTTTAAGCTGTGTACGGCAATTAAGAGAATACATAGATTTTCAATGAGAAGAAATTTGGGAATGTTAGTGTGTCATCAAAAGGAAATTCAGGGTTTTGGTTGTCCTAGGACAGCGCTTAACTAGCTTGGATGCTTAAGGAAGTTACTGTTGTCTTCGGGGGCTGCCTGTTGGCCCACAGTGCTGTGGAATCCTGTGTGGTTTTCCTGATCTGCCTCCTTGGCACAGGTTTGTGAGGGATCCTCAGAAGACAGCTTTGTGGGATTTCCTAATGTTTTTGTCATACCAGAAGACAAGAGAATAGAAGAATGAACAAAAAAATTGTGTTGTAAATTCCTTTGCATGGGGACCTCAAGTGAACTTCCAAAAATCAGTGCCTAAGTCAACACCAGGATGTCACTGGTTAGCAATGGAACAACATCCAAAAAGGCAGAGTATGGGCTGGGAACTAACAAAATGTATTTTCCCTTTTGTGTGGATACTGGTATGGAATCCGACAATACCTCATTGTCGGTGAGGAGCGTAGGTAAGAGTTTGAAAGGGAAGTTTGGTGTTACATTCTTCCTGCAGAGGTTAATATTTCTTGTTTATGTAAGCTTAGAGAATGTCTGTCTGTCGTCATCTTTACATTGAACTGTTCAGTTTCTCCCCATGTTTTCAAAGACATAAATGTCCTCCTGAGGTGAAGAGGAACAAGAGTTTGGCAGGAAGAAAGTCTCCCTAGAATGAACACTTTATGCTCAGTTTTTCCAGCTGAGTGAACTATGCACATTCATAGACCTCAAAGAATCCAGTTGAAATCTCTTTAAAAAAAAAAAAAGTGCTACTTGCCATTATCAAATACTCCTTGGTAAGAAGATCCCCAAGTTTTTATTACTTTCTCCCTTCTTTTATACATCACAAAACTTCTCTGGTCTATTAGTGTTTAAAAGATAACTCGGTATCATATAAATGAGTTACTCAAAATAGCTACAGTTAATACTTAAAGAAGGGTGGAGTTCAAATCTCTTGTGAAGAGGTCAACCTTACTGCTCTGTTTTGAGATCTTTGTTCTTACAGTCCAAATTTTGTTTTTTACTATACCTGTTTAGTAATTTAGCATCATGTAATTTGGCCCAGACTTGGTGAAATTTGCTTACGGTGGAAAACTTAAATGGGACCTTCACTTGGGACCAGAAAGTTTGTCAGAAGTGCAGAAGTTATTGCAGTTGATGCTGAAAGTTGAATTGGGGCCTGATTTTCTTTGGTTTGCCTCAAAACTGTGATAATATCCATAAGCAAATGCAGATTCCCATCTGCCTATTACTACTTCTGGTTCATCCTTAGCTGTAGGATCATTATTGCAAAAATGAAACTACTGGACTGTACTAGGCAGCAAAGGCAGTTAAACTGAGAACAGCAGCGTTCATTCCCTCTTGCTTTGCTGCAGGAATTTTTAATTTAAGGTAATTAACATTATACAGTATCAGCCATTCTGGACCCTGGCAATCTGTTTCTGCAGTCTGTCTTTCACTGCTGCACACCGACCTTTGGAATAGCTTTAGTTGTAGGCTTCTGAAATGCCCTTTTATTTGGAGCTCCATGTTGATGTTATTAACAAAAGAGTTGTTTCTTTTGCCTACGAATTAAAGCATCTGAAATGTTCTTTCTCAGATAGCAGCTATGTGGGAACACTTTTCACATGCTGTGCTGCAGTTCATCGGTTCCCTTAACTCAAAAGGATAGGTCACTTATAGGGACCCCATGCCAGAAACATGACACAAACTCTGAGGTTTACCTCACAGCAGGGTTGTAGGAAGCAATAAAAGTTTAATAATAATAGGAATAGCTTGGGACAGAGCCTGAGAAATAATCCTGAGTTCTTGTCAGGGCTTTAGACCCTGTTAGGAGCCTGATCCAACTTCTGTCTGAAATAAATAGCCCTCTAGCAATAGGTGCTTAGACAAGCTGGATCTGGCCCTCCTCCATGAGGCTCCCATGTCTGCTACTTCCCTAATCCTTTTGATTATGATGCCTTGCTCTCCTCACTTGAGTGAGCTCGTAGAGCATTTAGTGACACATAATGAGAATCGTTCCATCAGTCCTGACAAAACGAAACCCGAAAGGGCGTTCTGGACCTTAGCTAGCCCACAGACAGACTTGCCCCAGTCTCTGCCTTTGATCCAGCTCCAAGCTCTGTAGCATTTTGGTCAAAACACTCAGTCCGCATTCTTCCATTAGGTCAGTCCCAGGATCCCATCAGTCTCCCCATGCAAATGCTCCGATTCCCCATAAACAAAACGAAATATTCTCACACGCCAACAGGCAAAGTTTCTTTGCATCAATTTTTCTCCTGTGTGTGTGACAGAAGGCAATTTGGAAACTGTTTAATGTTTTTATAAGCCTGCAAACACAAAAGAGGTGGTCAATTCTCACTTTGGAGGGACTTGTCTGAAGTTGTCACGTTTATGGCAAACATACCAACCTGGGCATGAGGATGTGAATTAGAGCCAAGGGCACTGTGACTTGTTCTGCAGTTTTCCCTCTGAAAGCTTCCCCGCTTGTTCTTATTTGTCTAGAGATGGACTGGACTTCATTTTGCTCCTCAGTGTCCTAGAATGACTTAATACCTCTGTGTTGTTATTGTTTTAAAATACCTTTTTTCACTGTGTATCTTCCAATGCCCTACAAGCGGGCCAATGAACAGATCCATTTCAAAGCCAAAAATGGCTTGTTATGCTTGTGTCTTCTTGCAGAGCTACTTCTTGCAGAGCACTGCCCGCACTGTTTATGCGTTTAGGGTGATAGATACAGATGCTGTGTGTAATATGGCAAGTCCTTCAAAATGTGGTTTTCTTGTGTAAGAGAAGAACAAGAATGGCATAGAGCAATCACCTGAGCGCTGGTCTCTTGCTGTTTAACTATATCAGTTTGCAGGGTGCTGAGAGCTGGAGTGTTTGTTATTCCTTCACCCTCTGTGCTCACTGAGGAGAGCAGCAAGTGGGCAATGATGTGCCTAGGACTAAGCCATAGTGTATTACTTGTACTTGATCTCAGTCAAAAGGCCGGTGAAAAGCTGCTTCTACGAGCAAAATGAAATATAACCTTGTACTGATTGGCTTCCTCTTTGGGTTGCAGTAGAATACCAAGGAACAAATCAGCTCGGACAACAGACGATCTCTTTCTGGATGACCCCCTCCCCCCCCCACACACACACTCTGCTACTTCCTTCAGATTTGGTGCTGGGGAAAGGTGTGTTATGTCTGTGGATGAGCAAAGGGACTCATTGTGCGAAATCATCCTTGGCATGCTGGACTCCTGCTGCTAGACTGGCAATGCACAAAGCAGATGCCTGATCCCAGATGACAAGGCTGGTGCTGGTGCTGGCTGATGCTATAATTGTTTCAGAAAGCAGAGGGGTAGTTCCTCAACACCCTTCCCTATTTCTCAGGGCTCAGTTTAGAGCCTCACGAAAGACTGCTGATGCCAGCACTGGGGGGACAGTATTGTCTACCTTTTCTTAAAGCTGGAGAATTGCTTGATGAAAAGGCTTCTATTATCCGCCACCTCCATTAGGCTGCTAGTCGTTCCCCAGCACAAAAAGACTTCTGTTCACTTCCACAGCACTGAATTAGCAATTGCAGACTGACTGACTGACTGAGGTGAGCAGGGGCTTGCTGGGACATGGCTGCTGAACCAGCAAAGACGGCAGGAGTTTTTCTGACTGCAGACAGGGTGCCTTATGGGGTAGTGCCAGCTGATCTGTGATTCACCATGATGAGCCCATCTACTGGGTGTATTTTGGTTTCCCGTATTAACAAAGATCGACACAGATGAACCCCAAGGTCTGCACACAGCTGAGTGATGCCCCTTTTCTGAACATGCATGTAGAAGGCAATTACCCTTGAAAACAGTCATGCCTCCTCACTGAGAAGGGAGGTGCTGACAGCTGTCTGTCCGACTCACCAGTCATGCTCTTATCAGAGATCAACCCAAGCTGCTAAGTTTCAGTCCAAACCTACAGGGATAGCTGGTCTGAAAGATGTGATTTAAGCCCATCTCTGCTTCCTAGTGCTTCGTGTCACCACTGAATTGCAACCGCATCAGCTGTAGAGAAACCACATGCAGTGTGGTGTCCTTTAAAGTTGCAAAAAAGGCAATGGAAGTATTTTCTGCTCAGGTTGTTGGACACAGGAAACCTGTGTGCTTAAACATAGCACGCGATACTTAGGGTCAGTAAATGGAGCCTTCGTAAATCCAGCCATGGCTTTAGCTTACTTGAAAGAGATTAGACAGAAGAATGCCATGCATCCTTATTCACTTGGCTGTAACAGGTATAGGCAGAGTTAAGGTTTGCACTGATCTTAGAATGAGAGCCAGAGAATACTTTTTTTTTTTTTTAAATCAGTGTTTGTGCAGAATGACTGATGGCTTGTGAAAGGCTCTAGTAAATTCAACCTTTCCCACGCTTGGGAGCTCAAGTCATAGGATGGTAAAACCATCACCAATAATAGAGCTGGAGCTGAGCTAATCTCATCTCAAATTTCTTCAATGTTTGCCTTTGGGATCTTTTGATGAAACTCAATACTGTGGAGCATGAATCCAGCATGGATCTATTGTCCTTGAACTGCTCAGACTTTGGGAAGCATCTCTGAAAAATAGTTTTAAGAGATGAGCTATAATTTGCCTGCCAATAAACATTGGAAGTCAAAGAAAGTGAGTCCAGAGGCCTTTGATAGTAACACCACTGAGCCCCAAAGTCTTTGTCCCCTACTTGTGTGTTTCCATAGCCTTGAGTGGATCACCATCTGGTGGGAGCAAAGAACATTCAAGATAAACGTATAACGCGTCTGAAAACCCTGATAAGGGTCAATATCCGTCAGCCCAGGAGGTAATTCTCTCCTGTTCTTCCTCACTTGAGAGTTGAGACAAAAAAGTTAGGATTTGAACATCAGCCACAGGAAACGATGGGTGTCCTGCCATCATTCTGGCAACTTCCAGGCTGCCTGGGGTAGTCTTGCTCTTCCTGTCTGACCTTATGCATGGAAAAAGGGATTTCCAATTAGTAAAAGAGAAAAATGCAATTCAGCATCAGGACTAGTTTGCTGCAGGAAGAATTTTGCGTGGTCCAGCTACCTACCACCCATCTGTGTCAGCCTCATATCTCAAAGTCAACAGTGTGATCTGCATCATGAGTGACTGCCTTTGCAGGTGCTAAACAGGACCAAGCCTGCTTAGTCCAAATGAGAGGAGGAAATGGGAGCCTTGCGTAGTCCTGACTACCACCCATCAGCAGTAGAGCTATAGGAAGTTAGATATTTGGAGCTTTCCTGAACACTGTGCTTGCCTGGAACAGGATATTGGTCATCACTGTGTGGATTTTAAGTGCACTAGATATGTTCTTCCATTTCCTTTTAACTGCATCTCAGGTAGGCTCTCCTGTCTGTCTTTCCATCTCACCTGTCTCCTTTCTAGGTCTGCTAAGAAGCCTAAGCCTTGGCTCACTTACCAGATCCTCGTTCTTGAGGGAGATCGGGATTCCATACTTCAGGTGGACTTGCCAAAACTGCCTTTTAATGAAGCACAGGTGAAAATCTGTTAAATGCTGGGAACCATCTTCCGCTGTGGAGATATCGTCTGTGTATCACACTTAGCAGCCCTTGTGAAAAAAGACCTTTGTAACGTTTTAAGTTTACGTGGCAAGAAAGGGCTTGTGTAGGTTCATTCACGTGGCAGACCTGGAAATAAACTTTCAGTCTTCCTATTTTCAGCCAGACACTGCCTAGATCTATTTCCATGATTCAGTAACTTTGCTATGAACTTTAAAAAGCATATGATTCCAGGTTTTTTGGACAATTGAAATTTGGAAAAGTACAACAGCAACAGACAAACCCAGCTTATCCAGGACACAGCTTGTTAACATCCTAACCAGTATTCAAGCTTAATATTAATTTTTCACACTTGTGTAAAAAAATCTCACCAAAAAAATTAAAACCTCTGTGAAGAATGATTCCTGCTGATAAGAAAATCACGGTGCTTAATTTTGTTAATAGAATAGGCTGTGGGATACATTTCAAAGCACAGGGTGAGAAATAAGCTCCCAAATCCCATTAAGAAATAACAGGATTTATGTGCATTCCTCCCATATATTAACTTTCCCCTCTGGAAACGTCTTGTGCTGAGTTGGTGCCATTTTTCAGGCAGGTGCAGTGTTTTGCCGTTCCCACAGACCCCTCCAGATAATCTGCCAGCCTGAAAGCCATTCCCTTTTCTCACTCAAGAATGGGGATTTTCCAATGCACGGGTGAATGACGAGTTTGGCTGACAACTGTCATAGCTCCGTGTTCTCCTGGGTTTCAGTCCCACATTCTGCAGTGATGCTGTAAGCAGTTTTGTGCTGTCCGTATCAGCAGTTAAAATGTTTCTGATGCCAGCCAACAGATAGAGATACCGTTTTTCAATAGCCCCTATCAACACTGGGTCTTTTTCTGAACGCAAGTTGACATAACAGATGTGCAACTTAAGATGCTGAAGTCTTCAAGCAGTTGGCTTGTGTTGTCGGTGGGGTCCGTTTTTATTAGCACTACTAGAGGTTTTTCTGCTTTTTAATGACGGCAACTTTTTGACAATATGCTACATGATTATATTTGTCATTGCTTAACAGAGTTTTTATGACTTTCTGCTTTTGAGGGCATGGTTAAATGGAAACTGTTAATTCCCATAAAAATAGAGATAAAAACATGAGCTTTCCAAAGAAATGGGAAATGTATCAATTTCAAAATGTGCAAAATGGAAATAGTTTCACGGGATGAAGGAGGCCACGAGGATCTCTGGGATCCTTGACAACAACCCTTATTGTTGCAAGCAACCGCACAAGAGGTGTTCATTTCAGAGGCGCTGAAAGAGCGTCCAGTTCACTATATGCTGTGGAAAGATTCCTAGCACCTATAGGGAAGTGCTGACTTCGTGCTAAAGACCGTTAATGACAGCTACATGAAAGTATTTTTCTTATTTTTCTGTTTAGCTTGTAATCAGTACTTATTTTTTCTGTAATGGCAGTGCCAGCAGGTCACGGTTGAAAACTGGGACCGCATTGTGCTAGCTACTATTTATGAACATAATAAAAAAAAAATCTGTTTCTGGGGGTTCAGAACATATAGATGTGATACAGTCACAAGATGCAAGTCTAAAAATCAAATACAGCAATGAGTGAATAGTGAAGCAAGGGTAAACGAGTCTGCAAAAGCGTCCGTGACTTTCCTACCTTGTATAATAATTTTGTTGCTTGGGATTGATAAGTTATTGAAAGTTCTGTTGAGAGATGCTTGTAATTATCAGAATATTCCTATCTGTGGAAATATGCAATAGCGCTCGGTCCATTTTTTACTTACTTTTTAGTTTTCTGGAAAAGTTTGCGTTCTTCAAATGAACTGTTGATTTAGAAAAGTGGATTGGTCCTTAATGCCAGACATTACATTTTCATATGTTGATTGATGACCAGTCTTGCTGGGGGACTGAGAGAGATCCACATTTCTCAAGTGCAGTCTCACAGAAACTGGGAAATGAACTGGTAGAATTCAGACCAGAGACCTGGCAGTTCTCCAGGAACAAATACATGGCAAGACACATTTCTGGTTTCAAGAGAGAAACTTGAACTGCAGAAAGAAATGTGAAACGTTTGGAGAGAAAGGGGCGGGGTTGTGGGGGGAATCTTCATTTTATGAATGATCCCTCCCTTCTCTTGCCCTGCTTTGTTTCATGTTTGCTTAAAAGCAGTTGCCAATGTTTGTTGAATAGTGTCAGTGCAGAAGGGATGCAGCCCCTGACCTAACTATAAGGCAACAGCAAAAGGTTAGAAGAATTAGTCTTGTACTGCAGACTTGTATTAATAGTTGTATTGTGGTGTTGTTGGCACAAAGTCTGCAATTAAATAAGTTGTTGGCGCACTTCCCTAGGTTAAGTTACTACCACTGTTCCCCCTGCTTGCAAATCAATGAATACAATGCTTTTGGGGAGGCAAAAGTTTTTTGTTCTTCTGAAATACTGCACATTTCTGATTTCGAGCTAAGAGGTTTCCACAGCCTTTCCAAGTAGACCTCTGTTGTTGTTCTGTTGGTGCAAACAGCATGTGCAAACTAATGCTGGAATAGCCAAGGCTGGGAAAGAGGTGGGTGAGAAGGGAAAGATGCAACAAAAGACTGATGCAGAAACAAATGCCCTGAGAAGGGTCCTTGCTTTTTCTCATGCCAGGAGCTATGGATGTTTCTAGCACTGGGCTATTGTTGGGGAGGATTAAGTTTCCATCGCAGCTTCATCAGGGGCAACTTACCCTTTTTATTAGCCTAGAAAGTCAGCCACACATGTGGGAGGGGGAGGGGGGCTGCCTACCCCAGCCAAAAGTGCAAAGCAGCCTTTTTTTTTTTTTTTCCCCCAGATCAAGGCCTTCCTCCTCCTCCTCCTCCTCCTCCTCCTCCTCCTCCTGCTTTAAGTCAGTGGCAATTGGCTTTGGTCAGTGGGCCCAGGCACTTCTCTGCTGTTCGGCCAGGGCCGATCAGAGCAATAGACCTACCCAATCCTGCTTGCTGAAAAACTTTGTGTTTACAAATTATTGACAGCTCCTTCTATTTTGGAAAAAGAGATCCTTACGCTTCCTCTCAAGTCTGTCTCTCATTTAGCAACAACTTGGTCCACCAAACAGCAGTTTTTGGAGAGCTACAGGACAATGTAAATTCATACTGTTGTGAAAGTAAATGGCATTTCTGTATAGACGTACTCTGATACATTTGCATTTGTTATGCAGATGACAGTAACTGAGAAGATGTTAGTACTACACCTGGCTTTGTCTTTCTTTCCTCTGAGGAAATAAGTTTTCTGAAGCTACCACTAGTTTTGAGCAACTCCATTTTTAGGGCCAACCTTCATGATAGCTTCAGTTGTCTTGATTTTTAGAAGCCCTGTGCTCAGTTCTCCCTGAGAACTGGGCTCCTGCTGAAGTCAATAGTTAAGAAAATTGAGATCCCCAGGATAAAACTTTCTCATTCAAATGCAAATGAATTCAATATGCCTTTTTGAATAGAAATTGAAATTATATCAACATTAAACTGCAACAGCAGGAGGGAAGGAAGAAGTAGGAAGGCCAGCTCGAGGTTTCTCATCCGTGCAGGTAAAACTGAATTACACTTCCCAGGGAGCAGGGATTGGGACCAGGCCAGGCAGGGGCTGCTCCTGCTGTTCGAGGAAGGGAAGATGGCAGGCAGCTGGGGGACGTGGCCTGGTCAGTCAAGCTTTTTGTAAAAGCCTTTAACCACATCAATTCCTTAAGATAGGGCCCAGCATGAGAAGGCCTTCCTTTATGCCCTGGGTCCTTGGCAGCTCTGACCTGTCCTGAAACTGGCTCAACTGGTGCAGTACCTGGACTCAATTTTGAGTGGCTGGCCTCAAGTGCCAGGCAGAGTGCGGATCAGGAGGAGGCACAATTCCTTCTCGTGGCCTCAGATGGGCAGAGGAATGTGGTAACATCCCTGGCCTTTTTATTGCTACTTCTACTGTCCTTGCCTGTTCAGTAAGGAGTAGATCTAAAAATCACTCTTCCCCTACGTGGTAGCGTATTCATAACATTTTTTTTTCCTGCAGCTCTTTCAGTAAAGCTAGGGAATCAACCGCAGTTTGTCATCCTTTTATGACCTTCATTTTCTGTGCTGTTAGCTGCCTCCTGCTGCAGGGAGTAGAAGAGTTTGTCATTCCAGCGTGCAGCACCAGAGAAACATGCAAAATAACCCTTCTTTTTACAAAAGCGACAAAACCGTTGGCCCTTCCATAACTTCATGGTGATGTTTTTTCTGTATTTTCCTTGTTCATGTGCAGCAGGGCAGTCCTCCCACCCCAGTGGTTAAGGTATTCTGGCTGGCCACCATCTTTTTATCTTTGCAGACTGTGTTAGTGAAGAAGGTGTTTCTCTGTCTTAACTTGGATTTCAGTAGGGATAATTACTGGGGATTTTTACCTCGCAGTGTACTGGGGATTTTTACCTCGCAGTGAGTCTGAGGACTTGTATTGTCACTCAGTGCTTTCAGTAAAGATTCAAAGCTGAGTATTTTCCTGTTTTGTGACTATTGGTAGCATGTGAAAGAAGAGCTAGGCCTCAGTTTGAGATACTTTTGTATATAACACAATGGTTTTCTGAGAGAGGAGGACTGGCTGTTTACAGAAAAATGACTACAGATTACCTTAATCCATGTTTTCCTGAAGACTGGATGTGGGCCTTTTCTCTCAGTACAGCTCATGTTTGCACGCAAAATTTCTCTTGAGCTCTTTTCAATTTCATACTCTTAAGCAAATGCGAAGAGGGAAAGATGAGGTGCGTGGTTGACAACTGAAAGCTGAGACTTGTTCTGTGACATAGGCCAGGTCAGTGTCTGCCTCCATTGCCTCAGTTTCTGTCCAATAATGAGGCTAAACGAGGTTCTTATTTATTAAGTGTGTAAGCGTCGTGAACCAAATTCTGCGCTGATGTAATTTGGAACAAGGGCCAGCCTCCCAGCTCAGAGCGGGATGTCCGCTGCCTCTTACTGCGTCTTCACGCAGCCCTGACAGCAAAGGGAGCCTGATTTTGGCTGAAGTCTTTATATATAGATTTCTGTATTTTGTTGTAGAATATATCTATGATGTATTTCTACCCATAGGCTTTGAAAAGTGCAAACGTCCGTGACTTTGTCATGCTGAAACTTTACTGAAAATAGTTTTCTCATTCTTGTCCTGCTGATCTAATGCACAGGGAGTATTTCAGAAGACTGGCTCCTTACCTTGAGTTCCTTGAATCAATTGTTAATAGCTACCTGCATTTAGAGGTTTCCCTGCCCACCAGTTTATGCTCTTTTTGTGGTTTATAGCTGGGTTTAATAGAGTGATACAGAGTGAGCCACTAGCGCTTCAAATCGAGGTTGGAGAGTTAGTAGAAAGGAGCAAGCAGAAACAGAAGTCCGCTTGAGTGACTCTGCATCTCTACGACTTCTTGTGTATCTCGTCAGCTGCTTGACCAAAAGGTTCCTCTGCTGTTCAGAGTTGAGGGGAACCCAGGGGGAGCGTCTATTGTTCTGTACGTTTTACTATTCTCAGGCTGTGATCTTGTCAGCTCTCATTAGCTCAATAGGTTGGACTGTGTCAGTCCTTGGATGGGAGACTTTGAAATGCTACGAGAAGTGACACGAAGGGGTTCAGTCCGTGGCCCTACTCCCTCTAAGTCGATACTGAACCACTGACCCATCAGAGATGAGGTGGGGAGGGTGTGATAGTGCTGCTCTATGGCACATGCTGGCTTTCCGTGCTGAGGGATAATAGAAGGCCAGTCAGTAGCATATTTTACTAGAACAGAGGTGTGATCCCTGAGCCAAATTCCATGTAGGATAAATTGCATACCAACTCCACTGCCATCCTGTTAATTTTTCCATGCTCTAGAGCTGCTAAGGGTGGTGGGTGACTGCCCTGAGATACTTTGGTTGCAGATGGCAGTGCCTGCAGTGAAGTGATTATATTTTTATTTATATAAATATATATATGTATGTATGTATCTGTGTGTGTAAGTGTGAATCTGAGTGCCAGTGTTGTGAGGCTCCCTACAACTGTGAGATGTCATCTTTAATAGCAATACCTGGAAATAGATGCTTCTAAAGGATAGAAGTTGAGGCGTATCGGGATCAGGTTTGCATGTGCCATTTTTACCCTTGTACCTTGATGGCTTCATCTGTTGTTTTCGGACAACACTGATAATGACTGCTTAAGTAACTGTGGAGGAGCACATGATTGAACAGCAGACAAGTTGAAGTAAAAACGTCAGGAACTGGTAGCGGCTGTTTGCAAGGCAGGTTTATTGTGCTGGAGTCTGCTTAGACTGTTTCCAAATACAAAGTAATTCAAGGTCAAAAGACGTGAGTGAATGTACACATTCTACAAGTTGGTGGTCTGGGAGCCAGGTAAGGAAGCCCAAGTAAGGAAGACACCTTTCTGAAATGGGAGACTGCGCCTTTCTAAACGCCACATGTATTCCCTTATCCAAAAAAAAAAAAAAAAAAAAAAAGTAGACAAAAGGAAAACGTGGTTGTCTCATAGCTGCCTCAACAGGCATCTCTGAGATCCTTCTGGCAAGATCAACTGAAGCTGAATTCATCATTGTTTGGCTTGTGTCACCCAGCTGGTCGGGTCAGATTGCTTCTCTGACCTGAGCTGGCGAGTGATGGACAGGTCTGTAGAGGGTATTATCACAACATAATCAATTGGAATGAAAGGAAAACCATGTGCCTTTCGTAAGTTTTTTTTCCCCTGTTCCCCAAATCTTTAGGATAATGCATCTTTTTTCTTATCTTACCCTGAATTCATTAATGCTTCTGTTATGTAATAAGGTTTTCACAGCAAAATATGCCCTGTAGAGAAGTAATGGAGCTCTTCCAAAGATCCACAAAGATTCTCTTGGGCTGTTAAAGAAGCATTAATCATGGTCAGAAGTATTTCCTGTTGGATTGTAGTGTGCTGTCTGGTTTCCTCCCGCCCTCAGGCACTAGTGGAGATGCCAGCTGACAAGGAGGTGGTTTCTCTGCTGGTTTAGGTTAGCGAAATTTGATGTTGAAATAGAACGGAGGATCTGTAAGTTCTCAGTGCTGTTACTGCCCTTACCAAAACCAACAGCAGCCAGGGAAAAAGTGCTGAAAACCCAGAGAGCCTGGTCGAAAGTCAGCAGAAGACCAAAGAATTCTGTTGGCCTGGCGTCTTTGTAATTCCTTTACCATTTTGTATACCTGTACCTGTGCGTGTGTTGCTGGGTGGGAGGAAGGAGGGGGAGATGTACGTTTGGAGCAGGTGGTGTCAAGAGTGTGGTTGTTCAATTGATTTACAGTTTTTATTTAGTTACAATGCAATGATAATGGTTTGAGCTTTTTATTTTTTTAATGCATGTAAAACTTAAAGAATGTGGAACTATGAAATCTTTTTGGTTTGGTGCCCTATACAAAGAAAATTGTGGCCCCTGAACCAAAATTATGGCAAGACAAAAACAATGGGAAAATGTTGAGGTTTGTGTTGATCTGAAAAGTTTTGTTTGACCCTTTACAGCAAACGCAGGTGAACTTTGAAATGAAAATAACATTGCAAAAACGAAATATTCTGTTTTAAAAAAGTCAAAGTTAAATGTTTCAACCCTTTTAAAATATCCCTTCTTCCCTGCCGTTCAGGGACTGATACCATTTACTAGATTTAATCTGTATGTACTATCAACCTTGTTCTTGCCACTGAGAATCACAAAGTTATTACTTGTTAAATAGTATTGCTCAGCTCTTGATAAAATCTGACTTGAAAAATAAAACTGTGCTTGAATGTGGAACAATTCAGAGCTCATACAATCTGTGCAGACTTTCTTCCTTAACTTTATGGCTTGTTCTGATATTTTATCTTCCCAGTGAAAAGAGCTGAAACTTGCCAGGATCCACCTTCAAGACCCTCTATTCTTAGAGGTGGAGGGATATATTAAACCCATAGGAATGTTTAGGTAGTTAGGTAGCGTTGTCATGAAGAAATGGATGTGTTAATATCCCTGGATATTACTCCAGTTCCATTCATATTTCTAGTGCCCTTGTGAAGCTTTCAAAACACGTCTTTTATGAGGGGCATGTGATGATATCCACCAGTTTGGGCTGTTACTCTTTTTTTGTTATTTGTATTGTGCATAGGAGTAATAATGATGGTCTGGAATCACCCGGTGCTGTAGAGACCAAGTTGAAAATAGTGATTGCTGAGAGAGGAACTGGAGGAAATCTATCTCAGACCAGCAGAGTTCTCAGGCCTTTTTAAAAACACGTCTAGAGCTGGTGCAGCACTTCAGCGCCTGCCCGGATTGTCACAGCTAGCCCTATCTCCATGCACAGCATTGCAACGAGGCCATAATGAGCGTTCAGGTACTCGCCGGGGATAAGATGCGGCCTGTGGCTAACCTCTATAAAATTAACAATAGAAAAGGGAGTGGCAGTCAGGAAAAGCAATATTGACTGACAAATGCAGGCTTGGTTTTGCTGTGTGGTGTTGCTAGTGCTGTTCCAGCGTCAGAGGTATCAGCAGGAGGATCTCAAAACACAGAGTCGTTCAGGACTGCAGAGGACTGCTTCCTGGTTTCATACAAAGAGCTTTTTTTTTTTTTTTTTTTTTTCCTCTCAGAGCTTCATATTTCTGTCTGTGAGAAATACTAATTCATTTCATCCTTGGCTACTGACACAGTGTTACAATGGATAACAAAAAATGTTTTATTGTAGCCTATGGAATAATGTGAATGAAACTGGCAGTAGTCATCAGATCAGGGATGCAGGTGAATGAATCCTTTGTTCTTCTTGCACAGGTTAAGTTTTATGTGTGAGGTACCGCTCATATTAAGGAGGACCTAATTTTTAATACATTTCAGTTATCATTGTTTCTGAAAGGGCAGTTTGGGCTCTGCTGAGTGGCACGTTATTTGAAAGAAAAGGCATCTCCACGTGAGTATTGGCCTCATGAGCAGATGTTATTGGTAAATAATGATATTCACGTGATAAGTGTTTATTAATTTGCATTTCGGATGCGTATGCTGCGTGCTGCTGAAGAGTAGAAAGGCATTCTACACTGGTAGCCGTTATCCTCTCTGCTTGATGTACGCACTGCAAGGCAGAGACTTATAATGGCCTTTTCAATGAGAAACAGCTGGCGTCACCTTCTCTAAGCCTTAGACAAGTGTGCAGCTGAATACCTTGCTGAGAGGATCCAAGCATCTCTGTTTAGAGACTAGGGCAGGAGATACATATTTCTTTCTTGTATCAAGTACTTGTAGTTTGTAAATTTTCCCTTTAAGTGCACCCAGCAGGACATCTGGGAAACAACACTGAGTACTAGCAAAAATGAGTGAATATATTTTTGGAGAGGACGGTGATTTCAGATGGAGAGGAGTGTGATGGAGAGTGGGACTTAAGAACTGTCCATTACACGTCCCCAAAAGGCATTGTCACCTAAATACAAGTTTGTCTTCATGTGCTGGACTTTGGCTGCTTGGCAAGTTGAATAGGGCTCCTGTTACTGTGTAACCTCTTTTTCTGATCCAAAGTGATGAATCTACTCTCCGGGAGTTCCTGTGCTTCTTACTGACTTAGAGTCTATTGTATGACGTCTTAGATGAACCATAAGTGTGGAAAAAAGAGGATTACTTCTGTAATTTCTCCTTGTTCCCTCTTTTATTAGGAGTTGACAGATTTTGTTGCCACATTGGGAAATAAACACTAGCAAAAGCCTAAGATCTTCATAGCTTAGTGTTACAGTACCTGAAGATGGCTACTTTTTACCTTTCTGACTCCCAAGAATGCATCCTCGGGGCATGTATTGGAACAAAATCCTGTGGGTGTCCTGTCCTGTGTCCTGTTCTCTCTCTTTCCTTCTCTATCCTGAACATGGAAGATAAACATACATTGTTTTATACTATCTATCTGTATATTCCACCTATAAACAGCATGTCACTGTTGAGGCATGCTAGGGAAAGAGGACAAAAAGACAAGACTGCAAAACAACCATGTTCTTAATCGATTTATTATGTATGAAAGGCATTTTTTGCAGCCCTTCCTTATCTGATCTACATCCATGAAATTATTTCTGTAGCATAGTCTTCCTAGGCTGCTCTTGGCTGTCTGTAAAACACTGGCCTGATATAATACCTATCCTATCCCTCTGCTGCATTTCCGATAAACTGCACTGCTAAAAGTCTACAGGGGAGATTGTGGAGGAAGATCTTTCTCTTTCCTTATTTTTATTAGTAACTGGAGCTGAGTGGAAAATGTTTTTTCAGGCCACTGGACCTTAAAAAAAAAAAAAAAGAAAATTGCAGTTGATCCAGATGTTTTGTTCAGTCTTGAAGATTCCCCAAAATAATTTCAACATAGCCAATAAAATCAAAGGAAATCATGCAGATTGAATTTAAACTGAAAAATTGAAACTTTCTGTTTTAAAAATACTGACTTTTCGGCTTTTTTTTTTTTTTAAAGAATATCCTATCAGAATCGATGTGTTTGGAAAACTTTCCCACTGCTAACGTGCCAGCAGTTGGACCTAGTCTTGTAAGTCACATAAGCATTAGAAGAGCTTACTAGCTTTACTATCCTTAAAGCACACTGGACAAGAACTGGATTCACGAAGAAGTTTCCGTGCTCCTTGCTTTGTAGGACCAAACAGTGTCAGAACTTTTAGGACCAAGCACTATCAGAAATGTGACTCTTGCTCTGATTCTCTGCTGGCTTACGTACTAATTTTACTTATTTGCCAACTTACTGCTCTTTCTTACTAATACCTGGCAGCTCCCAGTCTGAGTGGCTTTCCACGCAGAGAGGAGGTCGTGGCCCTCCCCATGAATACTGCAGTGGAGAGAGGCAGGGAGAAAAGTACGGTGAGGTTATCGTGGTGTGATGACCATGGCCTTGGGGACCTCCACAGGAAGACAGAAGCTCCTGCTGCCAGTGCTGAAACACCAACCTCTGAGCAGAAGGCTGTGAAGAAGCTGGATAAGTCCAAGGAGGAGACACCGTGTGCTGAACGTTAGTGCTTAACCTCCCCCCATGGCCCAGCTGCCAGAACCTTGTTATTTCAACTGTTCCAAAGAACTCCTAAGTTTTCTCTCTAAATCTAGGGGTAGCACTAATCCTAATCCAGGGAAAAGTATTTTAGTAATTTTAGGCCTTGTCAGTAGAGTGGCTTATGAGAGTGAAGCAGCTTTTCTTAAAGCCAGTGTATTTATACCAGTCTAGTATTTCTGTGCCAAGGTAAGCTGTTGACTTTGCACTCGATGCGCCCGTATAACCTCTCTTTGCAGTGGCACTGTTTGTGTGGCCTAGAGTAGTGCAGACATCTCTAGCTGAACGGACCCGTAGTTCTGCTGTGGCTGAGGCTGAAGATTAGACAGCTGAGGACCCAAACTGACACTTGCCGCAAATTTGTATTCCTTTGCTGCTCAGTGCTGAGTTTTGCATGGCCCCCACCTAAACCACTTAGCTCTGTCTCTGGCTATGCTGGTCACTTTACATTTGGCAGCTAAATGTGGTTCCTTTTCACTACCCTGGCTGAGCACGCTACAGAAATGGAAACTACATGGGTGCTGGATGCTCAGCATAACCCTCTAGCAGCCCGAGCCGTGTCAGCCTGAAGATGATGGAAGGACTTGGTGTTTCTGCCCAACCTCGTTCTCAGATAAGCATTGAGGTGGCTGCAATTCCTGGCACGTGAGTTACAGCCCCCAAGTGCTGCCTGCCTCCCCAGGGCCTGCCTCGGCCGAGGAGTCATCACGTTTAACCGACTCGGCCAGCTCTAGGGTTAACTGAGGACAGCTGTCGTGTACAGGATGCTGGCTTGCTCCGCTGTGGCCTCACGCTTCTCCTCCCCACGTGAAACATGGGAGCAGTCAGCAGGGTGTTTCAGAGGGGGATGGGAGCACAAGCCAGACGTCTCTGGGATCTGTGCGTGTGTGCGCTAATGAGGTCCAGAGGTGATGCGAGGCAGCAATCCCAAAGTGTAATTTGCACATGAGTGCACCAAGAATGCACCAGCTATTCAGCGATAATAAGTTTTTATAACCACACGTTTCTGACCATGTCAAATTTTGTACCCGTTCAGCTGCTAAAATCCATGGAATTTGACACTGGGGAAACAATCGCGTTTGAGAAGAGCTCGTACAAAGGGGAACTCACATTGCTTCCCAGCTAGAGCCTGAGCAGCTGATTGGCTTTTCTAACACAATAACCCACATTTATTCCTAAAACAAGATTAAAATTTTAGAAGAAGAAAGATTAGTCAGCAAGATTAAAATAGAAAACATTCTTAGAGAGTTACAGAGACCATAGAGGAATATCTGCTCTCCACAACTGTAGAAGCAAAACCAGATTTTTCTTCCACAGTTTTGGCTGGTGGAATTCTACAAGCACACAAATGGGGGCCTTGTCCGTCCTTGGCTCAGAAATCCCAGGATTTCCTCTCAACGCTACCAACGCGGGCAAAGTAAAACATGTGCTTAAAGGTATGGACAAGATGAGCAAAAAGAAAAGCATGATGTTACTAGAGGCCTTGGTATCCAAATGCTAACGAACACCAGAAAATGCTGATGTGCCCAGGGGGTGTTTGCACTGAAATGGGAGTGGAATGTGACTTTTTCTCCATTAGAGGCATACGCTATAAGTTAAATTATTCCTGCTATAGAAAATGGCTGATGAGAGAGCCTCACTGCTGTGAAGGAGAGACACTGGAAAGAAATGGGGCTTGGGAATGAAGAGAGAATAGGGATGAGGATGATGCTAAAAACAGACAAAAGAAAACAAGAAACAGAAGTGCTCAGGCTTCCTCTTCACAGGGTAACTTTTAATTTGTTTAGCTAAAATTTATATACCTGAGGCATAAGCATTCCCTGCTCGGGTGAGGTGAACAGGCGATCTCGGGTCTCAGCTGGTGTAAATCAGCTGATGTCAGGCTGCTTGCCCTTATGTACATCGCTGATCACCTCTTCCTGCAGTTTAATACTGTCCTGCAGTACTATCTATTCCTTAGTTAAAAATGCTGCTAGAGTTAAGTATCCCCCTCTTTCTGGGGAGGTCACCATTGCACTAGGAACAAGGTGTCGTCCTGCTCAAAGAGAAAAAAGCTCTTAGACTGACTCTTTGTGTGTGTGTGTGTTACCTTCCTGAACAAAGTATTAAGTACAGGAGATGAATGCACTAAGATCTCGTTTCCCACACTGCTAGTCTGATATCAGTTCACCACAATAACCACTCTCTGGAAGAATAAACATTAGCTCAGAAGAAGGCAAACTGCAAAATACAAAGAGATGAAATATTAAGGAAATGGTGAGAAGTCACTTGAGCTTGTATAGTAGCACTTAACTTCCTCACCCCAAAGGCTTGAGAGAGGTGGACGGAGTTACTGAAACTCATTAACCGTGAATCTATTGTTCGCTTTAAGCTTTTTCTACGTGGTGATCGATACTTGGAAAAACTGCGTGGGAACTGAAGGGAGATTAGGAACAAATAAAAGTGAAACCAGATTGCCGGCCTGCTCCTTTCTCCACTGTGACTTTGTGCCCTGCTGGAGGACCAAAGAGGTTGTGCTCAAAATCCGATTCCACCTCTGGTCTCTGCTCCCCCCATCCTTTGTCTCACTTGTGTTTTCAGGCTGGGAATGTACAATGCCTACTGCACTAAGGGGTATAAATTTCCTGGTTAGGTTTTCCAATAAGCTTGGGCTAATCTGCAGTCATTTTTCTAATGCAAAGCACTTGCTGCACCCTCCAATATTACACCAGCAGAGCAACCTGCTGTGGGAGAGCCTGCAGTTTTCAGCCTGAGAATGCAGATCAGCAACACATGTATTACCAGTTCAAGACAGAAACTCTCTGTAGGAAAATGCTCATGCTTGAGCTCAGTCCGCTGATATATGGGAGATGCATGATAACAGCAGACACTTTCAGCTGCAGCAGGGAGCAAGGTAATATTGCTAATAGTTGCAGATGATGCGTGATGAGACTGAAAAAGACACAGAGGGCTTTTTGAAGTGTTTCTTATCAGCATAGTCTAGTTGTCCAGTCGCTTGTAGCTTTAATGTTGTACTAGCATGGTAGCGGTCCAAACAAGTCTGAAGAACAGTGATAATATTGTAATGGAGCATGAGAGGTGACTGTAGCAGTAGTTGAGGTAGCAGTGCCCCGTCTGGCTGGGAGCCTCTTGCCACCACCTTCGCAGCTCCTTCCAGTCCTCTAGCAGAACTGTAGTGGGGCTCTTTATGCTCCCATGGACTGAGTCTTTGCAGTTCTCAAGAGGTAGCTTTTCTCCTGTGCGCGAGCCAAATTTTTGCGCAACCTTGGGTATGTTAAGTCCTTACTCTAACCTAATCACCTTCATTACATGCAGGATGCCAGGTTTTGCTGAAGGGAGGCATTATAGATGACCTTACCCTGCCGTCCTCTGCCCTTAATTCTGTTTTCAAACTTTCAAGGCGTTTGCTGATTATTGCTCCCCCTTGCGCAAGAGGGCCTTTAAAACTAGGGCTGCTGAGTGAAGGGCATGATGAACACTGAGGATGGGAGTCTGCCCTTGAAGTTGTCCTGTGGTACAATTCGAGGTAAACCTCGAAAGAGTCAGTGAAACGACATTAGTCTTCCGCTCTGCACTCACGTAACTGAAGCAGGATTTGGTTCTAGCTGTTTGCGTGTGAAACGGGTGAGCGTTGTTATCTGCCTGGAGAAACTGAGACACAGCAAAGTCATCTGAGGACAGGCCTTGGGAATTGGCCAACGTCCCAAGTCTGTGCGATGGCAGCAAAAGGCAGCATTTTTTCATCTGAGCTGCTTCTCCCCCAGCAGCAGGGGAAGTAGCCTCTTTTCTGTCTGTTACACCTTTGCCTCAACCGGACTTTGAATTAGCTGGTGGTGAGAGAAAGAGAAGTGGGAGCTGGGGCTGAGTTACGAAGAAGGGAACTTTCATAGAATGCCGGAGCCAGGTCTTGGGGAAACGGTCTCTCTCGCTCTGGGGCAGGGCTTAAATGACCCTACTCCCTCTTTTGAGTTAAAAGGAGAGATGGTTTGAGCTTACTTCTGCACGCTCAGACTTCTCTTGCCCTGGATGGTGATACTGACTCAGAGGCCTGAATGGGCTGTTGGGGACTAGAGTGAAGGGATTATGAGCTGGAAACAGGGAATATGAGTGAGTACCACTGTCGGCTGGGCTGGGCTGGTTCAGGGGCAGTGAAAGGACACGCTTGCTGGATCATCTTATCTGGGGAAAAATAAAAAGAGGGAGGAATTGTATGGATAAAGTGGAATTCATTACTGCTCACAGAAATAAAATGTGATTTTCAATTCAAAAGAAAAACACATGTGATGCTGAATAACTATGTGACCTCATTCCTAGATCCTGGCTCAATTTTGTCTCCTCCCCCACCCCCACAAAAGCTGCCTGATTCACCAAATTCATCAAATATGATACATGTAGGAATGGTTTCCGGAGGCAAACACATCGATCCTACTGGAACACCACCAGGTTCTCAGCTGAGAAATTGGCTGGTATTTTTTCTTTCATTCTTTTGTTCTTTGCAGTGAAAAATGTGTCCCTAAGGTACCAAACTAATTACAGCAGGCATATTGCTCTCTCACAAAGGAAAGACTCAGGAATTCTGATAGGTATTAGATATAAAGCTCAGGCATAATGTGCAGCAAGGTTTTGAGAGAAAAATCACATTGAAGCCGCCTTTCGGGCTAGGTCCTTTGGAAAATGCTTCCAAACTTCCAAAGTTGCAGTGTGATTTTCCTGCCTTGCCCTGCTCTTTGAGGAAAGTTGCCAGCAACACCAGAGTGGGGGGCTCTGTTATTTTTGTTCTTAGGAAGCTGGCTTACGGGGATAGAAATTCAGCAGAGGGAAAACTGAGTAGAAGTGACATCATCTTTTGACAGAATTTCATGTACTGCCTCGGCAATGCATTCAACACTGCGAGCTGACATTTCAAAGAGGAGGCAGTAAGAAAAAAAAATACAGGGAAAGTAAAAAAAAAAAAAAGCCTCAGGTCATTCAGTTTAGTGAGCTCTTTTGCTACGCAAATAGAGAGTCACACAGGTTTTGTTCAGAGAGGAGCCTTTCCTTCCAAGAGGCAAGTTTGGCAAGGGCTGCTTCTCATCTTATCCCAAGTGAGAAGGAAGAAATATCTGTTGGTTGACATTTGCTTAAAGATCAGCCGCTTCCATCTTTGCTTGTGTGACTGGAAGGGATCACAAAAGAGTTTGATTAAGCAACACCATGGCTATTTGCTTGGTTGAAAGAATGGTTCCAAAGCTGAAAGTTTAAAGACTGCTCAATGGATGGGGTGTCTGTACAATAGGACAAGCTGCTGTCATCACCATTATTAGGCTGGAATGTTTTGCAAGATCCAGTACTGTATAATGGGCTTAGATTCTAGTGTGTATATAACAAAACATGCTAATAGACTAAAATCTGAGTTTGTGCTTTTCAGCTTTTGCTCTTTCATGCACTCTCCATTCTTACTGTTGAGGGAAGGAAACAATGGGTTATGTATTTCAACTCTACTGTCTTTTCTACTGTACCTATTCCGAATGCCTAGCTAATTTACAGGCACCTCAGTCTCTGACTTCTCCTTGCATCTAATTTATTCATAACAAAGGACAAGCTGAACATGTAAATCTCACATTTCAATTTACTTGTGTGTCCAAGTCATTCCTCTCAGAGTTTGTGCATATATAATCTTGCGAGATGCTTAACTGACTTTTGAAACCCCATTATAGTAATTGCCACTTTATTAGCAAGTGGTATTCCTCTCTGCTTCTTTCTTCTCCTTGTGAAAAGGTGAACTTACCGTGTAAAGTATCAGTGAAGCCATTTATCGTATCTACCATATATCTTAGCCTGACACTTCAGACAAAAAGATGGAATTGCAAAATGCGTCAGCCTTCTCCTGAGACCTTTAAATGCTGGAAGGTCGGCCGGTGGCGAGACATGCGGAGAGAGGCTAGTTGGGGACGAGGGTGGGAGCGAGGGTGGAACGGCGGTGATGCTGTGTTCTTCAGCATCTCCTCTTTGTCCTCGAGCATTTGTGGAAGCTACAGAGTAAATATCATCTGGGAGAGGCAGAATCCAGACTCCACGAAAGGTGTTTGTAAGACGTGATCTCACGGTGCTCCGAGGATGATAATGGGAGAGTGAAGCCGGCAGGAGCTCGCACTTTCTGGTGAGAGAAAGAGGAGGTTTACTGGATAACTAAGATCACTGGCATTGGCAAGTTCTCTTTTGGTTCTTTTTCCTAGCTTTGTATCAGTCTGCTTGGGATTGCATTTCTTTTCCAAAGTATTGCTTTTTTTTTTTTACCAAGGATGTAAAATGCTTCTGTGATGCTTGCTGTTCTGTCATAGCCTTTGATCCCTGTGAGCGTGGAAAAGTCTAATCTGCTGAAAGCACTCGCAATTTCTTGTTGTCTGTGATGCTGAAAATGATGGAATACAGAGAAAAGGGGCTGGGTGGTCACATAGGGATACATTGCCAGGCTAATGATATCAGAATGGCTCCAATGACTTCAAAGTCCAATTTACACAAGCTGGAGAGCTGGACTCCGTGATATATGGCTTTAGTTCCCTGAACGCAGTGAACTAGCTGAATACAGTAAATCCTACGGGACAATTTCTGACGCTTTATAAATTGGCATCGTCCTGCTGAGGTAGTGGATCAAGGCAATGCAAGACCTGCTAGATTTTTGCGTCTGGTTTGAGTACTTGTAATGATGAGCAAAATGTTGCGTTAACTGAGTTTAATGCATGTTCCTGTTGCACTGGGTAATATAGATGCATTTATTTCTTCCTCATCAAGCCAATGGTCGAACTGTGATTCTAGAAATGTGTTCTGTTCCCATAGCACCTCACAATTCATAAGGAATTATCTGCGTATAATATTTTGGTGCCTATCCCCAAACTGATTTTACCTGCATACTTTTGGGGAGCTGGGCCTTTATCCTTCTGTGCGCTGCCTTCCTCTCTGTACTTCCTGAATTAAAGAACCATTTGTGAGAATATGAGAATGAGATACTGTAGTATCTCAGAAGGAGCTTGGCACCTAAATGTATTGTTAGTATCTGGGCAAAAGCCACTGTTTTAAAAACTAGGTTTTCAATCAGAGCATTAGGTTTTCAGCTTTTCCACAGAGTCATAATTTCTTCCTGGGCCAGGGAAAAGCCATATTAGAAGTTCCAATAAGCCTGCAGGTGATCTGGCTGTATTTCAGTCTACCTTATCAGTCAAACTGGCATTTGCCTTCCAATTCCAGAAATGTTGTTATGGTGATGATGTATGAAATGGAAACAAGACAATTAGTGTTTTAGACACACTGTTAGTTTTGCCAAGCGGGCATGCGGAACAACTTATTCCAAATCCAAGGGAGCAAATCTGACGTGGAGACTGTTCAGTGTATATACCAGGTACAAAATAGCAATAAACCTTTGTTTTTGGATCGCAGTAGTTATAATAACTGCTTGTTAGGCCCAAGGTGTTCTCTTCTTCCCCAAGTTAGTTACTTTGGATATGAAATGGGTTTTGCCCTTGTTACTGAAGCTGGAGTTGTGAACGTGAAGCTCAGTGAGGAAGCATGCAGTTTGAACTGTTAAAACTATACTGGCACGTGACAAGGCAAAATTGTGTAGGGAATGTGAGGATAGGAATGGAAGATAAGAGCCTTTTCAGGTATTAATGGCTTTAGTTTACCTATGAAATTCAACTAGCTGAAAAATAATCAGCTCTGGAGAATGGGCACATAGAGCAGAACACGGCAGCTCACAACTTGATCCTGACATCTGCATTTTACTAGTTGGGCTTTAGGAGGATATGCCAAGTTTAATGACTCTCCAGACAATGCTGAGAAATGTTTATTACATGCGGAAGTTTATCAGATTAACTGACTGGGAGACCTTTTGTGGAGCAACTTCAGTGGGACACTGCCAACTCTGATACTTCATGGTTTAGACAGGATATGTGCAAAGCCTTTGTTAGTGGTGCTCTGGTTTTACAAATACACAGGACAGATGAAATGTACCCACATTTGAAGGAAGGCTAATCCTAATGCTTACAATAGTCAGTTAAGGCTTAGATATTTGACCCTTGGATTCTGCTGCAAGCTCTTTCATTCATTTATTGTATGGCTTTGAATAAATACCTTACTAGAGGTCAATGAATCCATTATAAAATTAGTTCATGATTTTTTTCAGGGAGTCTTTTGATATGTAAGTGATCAGAGGAAAGATTTCAAACTTTGCTCAACCTCTAATGTAAAATCATAATTTCTCTATATTTCCGCATTCTCTTCTTTCACACTGGTTAGGCACCTATTGGAGTATTGTTTCTAGTTCTTGTTTCCACAGTTCAGAATGGATTTTGGTACATGTGAAGTAGACTCATATGATGCTGACTCCAAGGTCTTAGTCTCCAGATGATTCAGTATTTTACAAATGATATTTGTGGCTTCAGGGGTCTGGGCTAGACAAAGTCGGTGAAGTGTTTAATAGCTAGACTTCGCTCTTGTTGGCAGATTCCGAAGAATCATTTATTTGTTTGAGAGCCCAACAGAAATAGCTGTGATGACTTTTTACAAGTTTTTAGCTGCCAGAGTCTACCTGAGTTCCACAGGTAGCCTTCAAGATTAAATCCCCTGTGGGCCCTGGAGATGGAGGCAGCAATACATATCCTTGATTGACTGACAAACTTGACTGGGAACCATGTAACCTCCCACAGCCTACTAGGAGCGCATGCATGTGGAGAGAGGAGCACATCCAAGGAAGCAATTGACAGATGCTAATCAGCCTGGGTACAGCTCTCCTTGTACTAAGGTTTCCCTTGCTGCTGCTTGAAGGTGGAGGGACAAGGAGAGGATTTAAAACATTTTTGTTAATTTAAGGATGACAAAAGACCTTATTCTGCCCAGGCATACAGCCTACAAAGCTGTTTAGGGACTGAAAGAACCAATTGAGGCAATCCAACGGCAGCAGAACAAAAGGTCTAGCCCGGTGTAATTAGCTAAGTACTGCATGCTGTTCCTCCTGCCCCCACTTAGTTAATCAAAAAGTACACTGAGTGACATTACATATTTCAGGCGGACAGCTGAGTGAAAAATGCTTCTTCCTCCAACAGGCCGACTGAGTTTGTACACTGGGCAGAATCACCTGGGCTCTTCTAAAAGCCTTGTCTGGGCCATGGTGTTTATGTGCATGCTTTTCGTCAGGAATTGAGATCCACTTCCCAGCAGGTGGATGTCTAAAGTGAAGACAATTCGTATGAACAAGTGGTAAGTTTAGAGGACTTGTTCCACAAGAGCTATGTAGCTAGCAGAAGCCCTCTGAAGTGAGGGATGTCTTACTGGTTTGTGCCAGCTGAGGTGTTGTCTGGCAAAAGCTGATGACAGCACGTTCAGCGCTGAAATGTAGTTACTTGAAAAGATCCTTGTAAAGGGATGAGAAAAAGGAAGCCTTTCCCCAAATAATAAATTGGAGTGAGCTATCAGGAGCAGGATTGTCCCTCTGGATGCAGCAAAAACAATCAAACATGTGGACTGTCTCGGTACCTAGACAGATCTCAGTGCCAGGCTGAGCGCTGAGGGATACATCCTCCCATGCTTGGCATCTGGGTAAGCGTAAGCGTTGCTGTGCATCTGCACCAGCTATCTCATTACAGCATCCGTGAGCTTTTGGCAGTGGGGAGCAAGAGCTCTGTAAGAGACTTCATTCCTTGTCCCCAGAGCTGCTAATTGAGCAAGCCTGGCTTACGAAGGTTGATACAACAAGACCTATTAAGATGCATCCCTGTGTCTCATTGATTTGGGGAGAAACTCTAGTAAAGAAGAGAGGAAGGCAGCTTTATTATATCTAACTTCTGATTTACCAAGACTGGGATTCATGACTGACTTCCTGCAGCAAAGGAAAGGTGAGCAGAAGGACGACCTGGAAGTTAAACATCAGGCTAGGACTGACGGATACCTTGGTTCGGTTTTGAGGTCAGTTGCAGGCTGTTTTATGCAGTCAGCAAATCCCTTAATTTCCCTAGGTTTTCACCTGTGCAATTGAAATAATAACACTTCGTCCCTTTGTATAACCTTGCAAGCTCTTTAGGACAGGGAGGCATTTGTGCACACGCACCGCTGCAACTGTATTTTCGGTAGGGTAATTTCTAGGATCCATGATTGTGCCAACAGGAGTAGTCAAGAGGGCCCCCCCCCGCCCCTCCCGCCACTGTGCTGTTTTCATACATTAGTGGGAAATGCCGTATTTTGGCTTGCCATGTGATTAAGGCATTAATGCTTGCCCCAGTAATGGCCAGAACGTAAGAATCAAACTGCTAAGCCTCTGTTCAGATCTGGGGGTCTAGCCTACCAGTAATAGAGATAACAAGCAAAACAGTCAGCTGGCTCTGGTGCTAATTCAGCTTGAGGAACAGCTCTTGGGACTTCTACTGTAACTGTTGTGCCATGCAGCCAGCACTGTACATTTTTAATTATTATATTGGCAAGGGTAAGAGGAAACAGAAGCAGTTCAGTATTAGTGTTCATAAAAGTTTCTGCTGTTGGAAAGTCAGACTTGCAGCCCTAAGGTTTGTTTTAGTTTTGCTCTTCATCTGTCAGGCCCTCTGTGTATGATCTGAGCTCTTTAAAGCTCATCCTAGCTGTTCACACGTTCAGCAGTCTGCTTTGATACAATCTAGACGTGAACTGCCTTTAACTCACTAGGTCCCTGGGAAGGAGGATGCCTTTAAAAATGATCCTCTCCGTGACACGCAGTGCAGCCGACCTGGAGTTAGTCTTGTGAATCACTGCTCACTGCTTCTTGGGTGAAACCAGGTGTAACACAGACAGGAGTTGTTTTCTGACGTAGTGGATCAGTCTGTTACAGTGAGGGGACTGCAAGTTTCAAGCTCAAACTGCGACTTTGCTTTGGATTTGGGAGCCTGGAGGAAGGGCTAGTACTGGTTCATCTTTTAGTCATAGCAGAGTAAAACCCATATCTCAAGCCCCTGCAGGACACTGCAGTATAGATGTTGCTTTCTTACAGTGGAAGGAGTTGTTTTGTGAAAACGACCTCTGCACAGGCGTCATCCCAATCCCATTAAATGGAAAAGACATAAACTGCCTTTAGCTGTCCTTGGTCTCATCCCCAGAAGGATATTAATTATACTAATTCCAAACTGCCAAAGTAGTGTCGGTCGTACCATTTCTTCCTTGAGGTTTTGAGTGTGTTTTTTGTTTTTTCCTCTTACAACTTTTGTGCAATCTTAAAGTTTTCTGCAGATTGACTCAGAGCTGTTGATGCAAACTTGTTTGGCAGAAAGGATGTTTTCATCATTCACAGGATCTATTTTAAAATTCCTTAAAGATTCCTTAAGTGAGAATGATATCCCAGAGAACAGTACAGGCGGCTGTGGGTATGGCAGCCGAGGAACTGATCTCCGGGACGCTGCAGAGTGACTTGGAGCTGAAACAATTGACCATATTCATTGAAACTGCAGGGAGACCATAGGGAAACAGAATGTAGTTACCTTCACTGGAATTTGGCCAGCGTCCCAGCTACCACGAATGCTTTTGCTCTTACAAGAATATCCTGGGATTTTCATTAACGTATGATTCAGCTTATAAAAACAAGTGCCTGCTGTCTTAGCCCCTGGAGCTATGGCAATTAAAAAAATGTGATTTAGCCAATATGTAACGACTGGCTTTAGCAGGCACGTTTGCTTTCTTTCTAGCTATTTCTTGTGTCCTCGCCTTCATTCTCCTCCTCATCCCCAAGATGCCAGAATAAAGTTTGCAGTGTGCTGCATAAACAACATGGACACTGAACCCCTGCGCCCCGTTCGGGTAGTGTTCTGGGCGCACAAACAGTCCTTATGTAGCTGCACAGTCATAAACGTAAAATCAATAGAGTGAATTTCAGAGAGGAACCAACTCTGAGAAGGCCTGATCCTCGCTGTCAGTCCTGCTAACCCTCTGCCAGGGAGTAAGGGTGCCACGGATGCTCTTGCCTGCTCCTGTCGTGCATGAGGCAGAAATATGGTTCCTCAATGCTTAAGACTGAAGCTCAGGAAATGGAAAAGGTTATGCAGCATTCAGATATAAAGTGTTCCCTGTATCCAGTCCAGCTAAGCTTATGTACATTCATACATCACCTTATGCGTGTAAGGCTGGCACCTTAGGGACCCAGTACTACATGCAAGAGTAGAAGAGGCCAGCAAGTCCAAGGGGCCTTCTCGCAGTGCAGGAGTTAGGGCACTTTTTTTGGTGTGCTGTCCTAATTTAGGTATAAAACTTGACTAAGCCTAGTAGTACTCATGGAAGACACTCTTTTGTAGTCAAATTCTTTCCTAAGATCGAGGGCCTTCCGCTGCTGATGACCAAACAGGTCATTTCACATTGCCCTTGTTAATGGGAATCTCATGTTTGTTTGTCCTGTCAGTTTATTTTCAGGGACATTTTTGGACGCAGAAAAGCAGCAAAAATATTGCGAGGCAGAACTGTGGGAAACCAGGAAATCATACCAAGTGGAGAAGGCAGGAAGGGGATGTGCATTTTCAGTGTATATTGGAGAGGGTTACCATGGACTTTTGCCTGGAACATGTGGCAGAACAAGGATTGAAACCGTTATTCTTGAAAGGCGTTTAGATGTGATATAATGGTGGGTCTGAGCCCTGCATTTTAGCTGCAGGGCAAGGTGCAAATACAGGCTTCCATAAAGCTAGCAGCCCTCTGGACTGCATATTCTGGTTTGTCCTTCCACAGAAAACAGTTTCAAAAAGGAGGTTAACAGCAAGGGCTCTCCAGCAGGCAGGCAGGAGGCAGAAAGAGAGCAGTAGGCCTGGTGTTTTTACAGGTATGTTTACCTTGTCCATCTCCATGGCATCTGACGGCATCACTGGCAGTGAAAACTTGGACCTGCCTCAACCTGAACTGCAGTTAAATTTGTTTATGTGTCTACTGTAACTAAAAGTACCTTCACCAAAACATGGTAAATTTATAAGCTTGGAAACTCGACTATAAATCACCTCCCCTAAAAGAAGGGCTTGGTAAGATAATTGCCAGGAAGATTTGGTTCCTTCATGGGATTCAAGCAGACAGATGGATGGGTGCTGTGCACATACCTAAACCGACTCCAGTGCTGCTAGTACAACTGGGACAGGACAAAATGGAGCAGAGCTTTACTGCCTGAGTTGCTAACATGATTTTCCAGGGCATGTTGTGGAATCTGAGCTCCATACTCAGCTCTGCTGCTAGCAGTCCCTGGACTAGCTGAGTTTGAAGTCCCCCCTGTACATCTTTGTGAGCTGCAGTGGTTTGGGAAGCTTGTGTCTGTTGAGAGAACTGTTTTGAGCTGGAGTGAAAAATGCTGCCCTCTTGGGAGGATAAAGGCTGGTTCCAGAGAAAGGCCCCCCTTAGGAAAGCAGACATTGTATTTCACAAGGACTAAGGGATTTTACCATGCATCATCCTTTAGGATACCTGTAAGAGGAACACAGAGGGCAGGCACTAGCATCTTTTGTCTCTCCCTTGTGAGAGTCCCTTTAGAGAGTACCTTTCCCTGCCACCCACATCTGACGGGATATTTTTAAGGCAGCAGAGAACTGATGTACTTCCTCTGTATCCCCTAGCAGCCCCTTCATCGTTAGTATCCACATCTGCAGTGTAAAATTAACAAGAAGGTTCCCAGATTACCTTGCTAATCACCAGCTAAGCCTGCTTTTATCGACTTAGTTTGAAAACTCTGCTCCAGCTTTTTCTTGAACGGGCAAGAAGCCCTCTATGCTCAGGGTGAAGACATTTAGAGTGGTGATGGGCAGGGGACTCAGTATTTGGCCTCTTGGGCACTGTTTGGAGAATTGACATGGATCCTAAAGAAAGTGAATCTGGTGCTTTTTAACCTGGTTATTATCCAGTCTATAGCAGCCTAGTGTGTTTTTGGGGCAGATTTATAGGGAGTATGCTTTAACTCATGGTTCAGAGGTAAAGAGCATCAGCAGTACTGTCAGAGAGCTGCAGAGCAGGGAGAACACAGAGATTGTGGCAGGAGGAGTAGGCAGGATCAAAAGATACCAACCGGGCTGATAGGCGGAAGGAGTCGGTACCCCTTCTCCCCTGTTTCGCAATTAGACTGAGGACTGCAACATTCACTTTGGACTCTGACTACTTTTTCAAGATCTAAATTAAGAAATAAGCCAGATGACACTGTTTAACAGTCTGTTCTTGCTTTTCTACACCGTAAACTTTATTCATGCAGCTGTCTCTTCAGCCTAGCTTGAGTGTAGGAACCACTCCATTTTCATGACGCAGTAATAATTAAACGACCTTTCAAATATATTTGCAGCTAGTGCGCAATTCACGTTGCTGAAAACAGAACTAGCCCATAGGCTGGAAGGGTGAAATTCAGACCTGGTCCTGGGTTTGAACTGACGACGTTTCCAACGTTTCCTCTTGTCATTAACACGCCCTGAGATGCTGTGTTACTTAGCCCGTCGTTACAAAAGCGTCCCTCATGTGTCCGGTCCCACTTGAGCACCTGAAGTCGCACTCCCTGTTCCAACTTCAAATGAGATAGTAGCATGGAGAAAAGCAGCTGAATTTGAATTTTGAACTGCCGCAGGGTGGCAGCAAGGGACAAGGATAGTGGCTGTGGAGTGAAGATTTTGGCCTGAGCGACCGAAGCTTGGTGTCTCCCCCTGCAGAGTTTATTCCTCCGTCTCCCTGCTGCTCCCAGTAAGACCACAAAGCCTTACAAGACACCTGAAACACCAAAGCGAGGACAGGCTTTTCTGTTCTGAGCTTCCTTTTCTCTCTGCCATTTGGATAGCCTGTTAGGACCCTATTTTCAAAGAGTTTAGGAAAACACTCGTGAACAGCTAATGCACACTTTTACATGGGTTTGTGGTGAGTAGCTTTGCAAACACTGAGCCTGCGTGTCCTGGCACAAAGTCAAGGGATCATTTGCGTATGCAAGTGGGTCACAGCACAGATGTACGTGGATGGCTGTCAGAAGTACATGGACACTTTGATCTTTAAGGTATTCATTCTTCCTGTATGAAATTGAAACTAGTTGTTCCATTCCCTCATTTGCTTTAGACCATTTCCAAGTATTTGATTGTGATTCTTTATTCTTTGGGGGTTACAGCAATGCCATAGAAAATGCTGCCTGGGAATTCTTTTCATGGGTCCATCTGAGCCTAGAGGACTCTCATGATAGTGCAGTGAAGTGCTGCCTGCCTCTTCACACGGATGCCTGTCCCGCAGACAGCTATGCGTGTCTGATGTGCATGCTCCTGTGCTTCATGTGTGGGAGACCAGAGGCAGTAAATTGTGCTTCACAAATGCCCATTTTTAATAAACAACTGCTACACTTGCATCTCTGGGGCTGGTGGTCTCGGCAGCTGCACTTAGGACCTCAGAGAAATACACTTCCTTTTGTCTCTGAGAGGCTTTTCCTTCAGGAAAGAGCTGAAACCCACTGGAGAGGCAGTGGGGAGAAGGGGGCAGGGAGGCAGGGTGACAAGGAATCTGATCTTGTAGGCAAGGAAAATGAATCTCCAGGGCTGTGAGCCTGGCATCTTTCATGGGCACTAAATTCACTTGAGAAGACTTTTTAATAATTATAGAAGGCAGAGGGAATAAAGAAAGGGTTTGCCAAGTGTGATGTGATGACAATGGCTTGGACCGTAAAATTCCTCTTTTGTACTGGCACCGTCATTTTAAGCCGCGCGCTGTTGCCATTATCTGGTCTGAGGGGAGTTCTCGCTGGGTTATTGTGGAGTGTGTGTGACCTGGCAGTGAGTCAAAAAGCATCAAGCCGTCGTGCTGTGATGAACTCGCCTAGCTACTTTCAGAGAGTCCGTTAGCATTTCCTTCTCGCTAACAAGGGGTGCCAACAGTACTCTCTTACCCCAAGAGACACATGTCGCTTGGTGCTGAGCTGTGTTTTAATTGCTGTCAGCTGCTCTAAGCTGCAGTCTGCAAAGCGTCCCTAAAAATTTTGGTATCTAGTTTGTGTTAAAGAGTGAGAACTGAACACCTGAATCCCTTAGGCAGCTATCAGATGCCTTGCTAGAGCGCCAGTCAATTCATAAAGCATAGCTCTGCTGCACCTTTTTTTTTTCTCTCAGATGTAGATCGTTCAGTGGCTATTAGGTTGTATTAATAAGTTGAGGGAGAAAGTGATGAAGAAGGGAATGTGGGGCAAAAGAGAGAGAAAAGGTAGCACGGTGGGAGAGAGGACAACCAGAGCAAATAGAGAAGAATAAAAACTAAGGAGACAAGTAGGGCCAGAAATGTGGAAGAAATGACATCCAAGAGCAGTTCTAGTTTGCTGTGAGGGAAACTGGCCCAAAGCTGGGGCCATGGTGGAAATATTAAGCGAGGGAAGAGTTTTATTTGGCCTCAGTACAGCATGACCTGGCAATCAGGGTAGAGAGCTGGAGATGGCAACTCCAGTGCTAATGTGTGACTGCTTCCGTGACCCTGAAAAAGTTACATAAACATTGCTTCTGTTTTTATTTCTCTCTAATTTAGGAACAATACTTCCTGCTGTCTTCCCATGGTGCTGAAAGGTCAAATTAGCTAATAGAACGAAAGTTGCTTGAGAAGCATTATTACTGTTGTTGTTGTTGTTGTTGTTACTGCTCTTCATAATAACAGGTATAATGGGGCTGTTAATATTGGGGGAAGGGAAATAAGGAAAGAAGTGGGAAACATCAAAAGCAGTAACTGGTCAAACTGGGATCCAAGGAGCTATCTGCAGGAGAGCCTAGTGCCACGTGTTCCAGCAGCCAGAAAATCCCTTAGTTTTAGGCATACCTGCCTTTATGCAGTTACTCATCTCAGGGCAGATTTCCTTGGAGCCTCAGAAAGCAAGTGGCTGCCAGGTGCCAAAGGAGGAAGGTGGTATGATTCTTACATTTTACATTTTTTACTCTGGCTAATACCATGCCTTTGTCATACATAATACTATTACTATTACTGTTTTTTTTTAACACAGTAAGGCTTCTGCTGTCCAGGCCCAGGCACTATGCTAGGAGCCAGACAAGTAGGGACTACAGCTAAACAAAGAGTTTGCCGGTTCCTCTTTTGAATCCACGCGCCAAGGCAGGAAGGCCACAGTCTAATTATGTCATGATAAAAAATTCAGCAGTTGCACTTTAAGGGCCTGCTGAATGTTTTCTTCTTTCTTCTCCGAGCTGACCACGAGTGCATCTTTTCGAGTTATCCACAAAGGACTTGCGCAAGCCCAAAAAAGTCCCGTAGCTCTTGGCCACCCTGTCAAGTTACAGTCCCTAGGGATTACAGTGATATAGGTCATTACAGCAAACATGGAAAAGTAATACAAGAATCTGGGAAGAGATGTCCTGCAAAAAGGCACAAGGCAGTGCTAGATAACAAGGACTGAAAGGCAAGTTCCAAACGTTGTCTTTTGCTCCTTGTCTTCAGACCAGGCAGGAGGGAGGTTAAAGAAACAGCCAGATTCCCTGCTATGACAGTTCCTATGACGCTATGGTCGACTTTTCCCAAGCTTGAAAAATTGTCCTTGAAGTAGGTAACAGAAATAATTTTGCAGATGCATCTCTGCCTGGTTTGTTTTCCTAGGTGGCAAGGACAGGAGAACGGGGAGTATGTAAGGTCATGCTGGGAGAGGAGAGCACGCAAAGCAAAAGCAACTGCAGTCAGTAAAAAATAAAAAGCTCATATCCCTGCCCATTTGCATTCAGTGCAGAAGGTGACCTTTCTTGAGGTGGGCCGGTCCTTGCACATATTGCTCAGTTTAATTTGTGAGCTGATGTTGGCCCATGACTTCCCGCAGTTTGGGAGATGCACTGCAGTCACTGAGAAGGGCTGTTTGAAGACAGTACGGGGAACCTGTGGTCTGTGACTGGAGAAGTTGGGACACATGTAGTCTCCTGTGCTGGAGAGCCACTGGGACCTTTCCTGGGTTGGCTGTGACTGAAGGACTGGCAGGGAGAGAGAGAGGGAGTAAAGTGAGGAATAGGCAAGCCTATTCAAAGAGTGCCAAGGGAAGACATTGTGATGCTCCAAGACAAGCGCTTGAATATACCTTTGTAGCTGCCACATGTTTTGGAAAGGTGCCCATTGCCATGTTTGAACCTAAGCCATGGAAAGGATTAGAGAGCATTTGATGTCAATAACTCAAAATACTCAAAATTTGTAGGGTTCAAGCATGCTCTTAGCATTACCTCACCTGAGTTTTAATAATCACCGCCGTTACCAAAGACCGAGCTCCAGCCTTTCCTGGGACACTGCTCTGGGTGAGAAACATGAAGTGCTAGGCTCAGTCCATCTCTGTGGGTAAAGCTGGTACCCAGTGCTTCGGCTCCCAATGTGATGATGAGGGTAGGTTTCGGGGTGGCTGGATGGTGCCTGGCACCCTGTGTGCTGGGAACACAACAGGGAGAGGAGTGGTTAGGGAGTAGGCCCACATGAACAGGATCCCTGCGTGGGATCCTCACCTGGTGCGCCCTTCGAGGCCGCACTGCTGCAGCAGACTCCGTAACCGCCTGGTAGCTGTGAGGCAGCGCCCTCTCAGTTGTTGGACAGGCCCATCCTTGATTGCACCCCCACCTACGCTGCAATGGGCTCAATGTCTTAATGCTATATGAACTGGGGTTTTAATTATTGAAACCTTGTTAGGTTGTGAGAAACGTGAGAAAGGACTGCGAAGCTGGGGGCATGATAGCAAAGCTGGATGAGTAAAGGAGTCCCGAGTGCGGAAACCTTGGATGTACTTGGGGCAGAGCAGAAGATCTTTCCAGCAGGCTCTTTGACAAACAGCTATTTTTAACTCTCATATTGCGAGGCAAATGTTAACTCTGAGATATGTGCAATCGCTGGCTTTGTATGCTCTGGAAAGGGGAGTCTTGTGTCAAATGCAACAGAGTAACAGGCAGCGAGTTTTCATAGCCCTTTCAACTAATATCACCCTGATAATCGCTGCAGACCAAACAGGATCAAGTTAGCCTGCTCCAGGCCCCATTCTTTGCATCACCTGGTAGTATACCCTCTGTGGAATGCGTGGAATGGATTGTTTGCAAAAACCAAACAGTGAACAAAGAAGTAAGGTGCTCTCTGGTTCCCACGTGCACCGGCAGGGTGTGTGCTGCAGGCAGAGACCCTCCTGGGACAAAAGCTGGCCTCACACCAGGAGCAGAGAAGGAGCGGGAGAGAGCGATCCCTGATGTTCAACACAGGGACAGAATGAGCATTGCTCTGCACCTGCACCAGTGTCGCTTTTCCGTGCTTGCTCTGTTTGGGACACAGACGTACAGCGGTACTTTTTTCCTTGCCTTGCCTGGTTGCTGGGGTGTGATGTCTTTGTGCTTAGGTCACTAAATAGCAATGCTGCTTCCTCTTTGTTTGTGCATGGCAATGTCAACGGAGAGAAAAGTTGATTGGAGAGGTGAGAACCCAGCCTGGGCTTTAGGAGATGTGTCACGGAGATGTTCTGTCCTCAGACAAGTCACTGAGTCGCTCGGTAGCAGGTCTCACCTTTGAATTAGGCACAAAAATCCTCCTCTTCCCAACTGGATACTCCCCGCCAGAAAGATGGACTTTTACAGGATTTCTGGGCAGCATGAGATGCAGTGAGTAATAGTGAAAACCCCTGAGTTTACAGCCAGAATGATACTTTTGGGCGTGAGGCCTCGATTAAGACAGTGATTATGACACTTCTTTTACATCTCCTTTGATTTCCAGGGAGCTATGCCTGGTGTACACTGCTGTGAATTAGTTCTGAACTAGACTGCTCCATGGTCTCTCCCTAATCCACACTGTACTGTAGCCCAGGCAGCAGGGCCCGCTGATCGCTGGCGTCACTCCAGATTTAGGCAGAATCTCGGTTTCCAGTGTCGTTCTGTTCCCTGTCTCGGTGTTCATGTGGAAGACAACGTTAGACTTGCTTCCCCTCGTGTACCGCTCACCTCACAAATGCTGGGGGCTGCAACTTCTCACGCTCAAGATGCAGAGCTGTGTGAAATCACCTCCTGCTCTCTTACCGCTGGGAAGTTGTTCCCTGGGCCTGCCAAGTACTTAGATCTAATGCTTTTCACTGGTCAGAGGCACATCTTGAAATGTTTTGGACGATTTTGCTAACGGTCCTTTTATCTTATCTGCATGTATCAGGTCCCGAGACTAACTTTGCTCCCTGTCCCTTGGCCTAGCTCAGTTCTCATTACTCACCTCTGCAGACAAGTAGGGCTGTTCCCTCCCCCGGAGAACTTGCAGGCTCAGGGAAGGAGTTGCTGGTGGCGTGGCACAGTGCGATTGTTCAGCTAAGGGCGGCTGGGGTGACAGCAAGGAGTGGGGGCTCTGAAAGCAGCAGGTTCTGTGGGAATTAGGGCAGAAACTTTTGGAGAGCAAGACAGAGAAGCAATAAAAAGCTGCTGCCAGCCAGCACAGCCTGGGATGAAGCATGAATAAAAGAAGGGAGAGGTAGGAAGAAGCATTACAGAGGTCTGAGATATCACTTCTCAAGACACCCTGACATAAAGCAGCAGGCAGACAAGAGGTAGGAGAGCCAGGAGAGAAGCCTTGCCTCTAGGTTGGGTCCAAATGTCGCCACGTAGCTGAGAGCAGGCTTTGCTGCTGTCTCTTTGTTTGCTGTTATCCCAGCTTTTCCACATCTGTGTTTCCCTTCTCTCCATTTGTCTAACCCGTCCATTTAGACTGTAAGCCTTGGGGCAGGAACTGTCTATGGTAATGTGTTTGTACCATACCTGCTAAAAGAGGGATCTGATACGGCTCTAGGTGTTACCGTAGAGCAAACACAGATTAGTTCCTTGTCTCGTATGTATGGAGAGGGGTGGAGAAAATTTATTGTTAGCTTTCCCTCTTGTTACAAAAAAGATCCTAGATGCCTCTTGAATGCCTGAAGTCAAAGCTGTAGCGTAGTTCCATCTTTCTTTGTGAGTTAGCTTGAACAAAGGCTTGAGCCTCCTTGCCCCTTCCACTTTTCAATGTAAAAATCTCTGTGGGGGCCTAACAGTTCTGTGCTTAAGAAGGTGGAAAATTATCTTACGAGCTAAGCCTTCTTTCCTCTGCTGGCTTAGGAATTTAGAGTCACCAAGAGGAATCACACATAAACTGATCCAAGTATGTTTTCTTATCTCTTGTAGCTGAAGCCAGCAATCTGTTTTCCATTCACTTCTTGACGCTTTTTGCTGAGGGTCTGTCTGCTGAGATTAACCTTGCTCGCAGGACAGGAAACAATCACACAGGAAACGGAAAGGTGTGGAAGTGTTGGAGCCTGCAGGGTAGTTCTAGGAATGACCTTGAATCCTGGGTCCTTGTCAGTAACTTGCATCCATCCCGCATGGATCACAGTGGCATGTCTGCCCCTGGGTCACTGACTGCTGGTGCTCACCGGGCTGGTGCCCTCAGTGGAAGAGGTCTCAGTCCTTCATGAAGGCTCTGCCTGCACTGGGGCAGCAGCACTCCTTTATTTTCCCTACAGTCCTAGTCTCCAGATCATCCAGGTTCAGAAAGCTACGGGAAAGCAGTCTGGGTACTGCCTGGTTCCTGCGTTTCCCTCCAAGATGAGGACAGGCAGGTGTGCAGCCAGGTGTTGTAAGTGGCGTGGGGACTGTGATGCTCCTTGCTGCCCTGGGCTAGTGCAGATGCAAGCAAAAAGGAGACCAGGTACTGTAGAGAAGGGAGTGTTGTTGGATCATCAGTGGGAAGCAGGTTTCTCTCTGGATCTGTAGCACTTGGAGGGGAACTGGCAACCCTTTGCTTCTGCTGCTGCTGCTGCTGCAGCATGTGCTTCAATTTGACTTTTAGGATACCCATAAAGGGGGAGGTCCTGGTACCCTTTGTATTAGAGATGGTACCATTTTCAGTCAGCATCCTGGACAGATTCCAGTTTGGGTACATAGAACTTGCTTCCCTGAAATCTCTCCTCTTAAACAAACCGGAGTAATGGCAGCTCATTTCAGCTTTCATCAGGGCCAGATTTAGGCACAGATGAAATAGCAACTGCCTCAGGCAACAGAGTAGGAGGGCAGGAAAGGCATAATGTCATGGGGACCAGGAGTTTTTTCTTTTCCTCCAGGCATTTTCACTCTACGGGAGTTTCTCTGCCTTCGTGAGGTATGAATGGCCTTGCTCTCTGAGCTGCGCCTACCAGCATCCAGCTGGCAGGGGGGAAAGTGGCTTTGAAAGCAGAAACTTGTGGACTACTATTTAGGGAGCACACAGCACGGGAGAAGCTCTCTGTCACGCACTTGACATTGAATTTTGCCGCTCTCAAGTGCCAAGATAAACTATTATATATGTCCTTAGAGCCGGAAGCGGTGAATTCAGTGGAGGGACAGGTGAAACTGATTTTGTCCTCAGCCCTGACAGACAGGGAAAAAATGAGCCTGTCCCTACACACACGCACACACGCACACTGCAAAGAAGTCTTGAACTCACTGTGCCAGTCTCACGCAGTACTGAGCTCTTTAGGAGTACTAAGTGACTCTCCTAAACATGGTGCCAAATGCTGCTGGGTTTCTCTGAAGTCAGCCATACTGCTAAAATCAGAGCTGGTGACTGTCATTGCGAACACAGTGAGTAGAAGTCCCATTAAGTTTCCAGTCGTGCATCTCTGATACAGCGTCTGGAAAAAAAGCCTGAGGATGCCAGAAGGGTTGGAGTTGCAAGGCATGGAGTTCTCCTTGCTAGGTGTCTTGCTCCAAGTCAAGTGAGTATATTCATTAACATGGTTCAGGCTGAGTGTAGGAGAAAATATGTTATTTTGCCTGTGTTAAATAACAGAAAATTTTTGAAAGTGCCAAAAAGGTATCGTAGGACTGGTAACCCTTCAAAATTTCAGTTTAACTTGTTCTTCCACTGAATGAAGTTCAGGCTTTCAAGGTAAATTCGTTCTGCATGAGCCTAGTACAGCTACCTGGAATAAATTAATCTCTCCACCACAGTTATTTTACCAGGGGAGCAGAAATGTTACTGGGGAACAGTCCAGAGCACTAGGAAAAAAAATCCCTGTCTTGCTTCCCCACAGAATGAAACAATAACTAATTTGGAAACACTGTCTTAGGCTTAGAGTAAATGTCAATAGCTAAATTCTCTCTAGATGCATGTCTGCATCGGGGATGGGGATATCCAGCAGTGATACGGCTCCAGGGGGAGACCTTTGACTTAGCTATTTTTTGATCGAATTGTCTTTAACTGCTCCATCATGCTGACACAGAGGCTGTGGACAATGGGGAGGAATGCCTCCTGCATGGGAAACCCTCCCTGCCCCCAAACTGTGGCATGTTGTTAAGTCTGACTGAAGGAAGCAGTGTATTCTCGGGAGCCGTTCGGCAGCTCTGCAGCTTCGCTCGTAGTTTTGAGAACCATCTCTGCACTCCATGGGGCCCTAAAAGGCTCCAGCTCCAACATTAAGCCTAAATCAGTCAGCAGCTGAACGCGTTTGCTGCACGAGCAGTCCAGCAGGCTTCTGTGTGTACTGCTCTGGACTGGGTGCAATATGTGGCTGGTCTGGTGTGGTTGTGTTGCACCTTACGGTGGACCTCAGTCTCACCTGTTGGGTGTCCAAGGCTGGGCACTGAGAAGTGATTACAACCTGGACTGCTGAATTTGGAAATGGATGCAGTTGGTTTGTCTGTGTTTGCTCACAAATGCAAATTGGTTTAACCTCTTCACCAGTGTTGCACCAGTGTAAGTGACCTGGTGAGGGACACTGCAGAGATGAGCCTCACATTCACTGGAAATGCCTCCTTCCACTGGAAAGAATGAAACCAGTTCCACTAAAATCTTGGGAACCATCACAAATGCTTTCGTAGTGTAGATGCGGGGGTGGAAATGGATCGGTGATGGGGCCATCTGAGAAGGAACCTGATCAAGGGGTCGGAAGCGGGGAACATTTTTCTGTAACGCTCTGCCTGGGAGAGTTATGGACTCCTTGCACCAGAGAAAGCTAACGTCTCTCCATTCCTGCATGGAGCAACATTTCTCCTCGCTCAGCCTGTCGATTTCTATAAAACTGTTTTCCGCAGCTCAGGAATTCTGGACAGCCATCTCCAGCAGTTCATTTGTGATGCTTCCCTTCCCACCGTTATACTATCTGACATGAAAAGGGCAGTAGTTTGTCATCGCAATTCTGTCAACACCCAGCTAAGCTGGCTTACTGTTTTTTTCCAGAGCATCTCCCAGTGCCACTCAGCAGTTGTACTAACCTGCTGCGCGGCACAGCTCTTACTTGAGTAACTGCGTACAGTGTGCATACATATTTGCTTGCTTTCTTCTTCTTCCTTCTTCCTTTTATGAAGAAACTTCAGCAAATGAGTTTACAGTTTAGGAATCGCATGCGCCATTCATAATATAAAGGACACAAAGCTGGAATGATCCATCTTAAAAGGTACAGAGATTTTGTTGTTACAAAGGCTCCTCAAAGAAAGGGAAGAGAAAAGAGGAATAAATAAAGAAAACCTCTTTAAAATAATCAAGAAAGGATCTCAGTGAGACAGCATTCTCTGAACCTACAGTAACCATAGCGAACCAAACAAAAGACAGAAGTAGTAAGTCTTATGTATCCTTGGTGATCTGCTTAAGCAACTTCTTGCTTTTACAGTAAGCCAAAAAGGAGGAGAACAGATGGGTTCAAAGTCTGCGGCATGATCTATTGAATGACAAGGAGCCTCCTCTAATGCAAGAAAATGCACTAGAGTGCTAATGCAAGGCAGGCCCAGGGTGGCCTTTGGGCTTCTCAGGAAAGGGCGGTGGGCATGGTAGGCTGTGCTGCAGAAAGGACAGCTGAAAGGGCTTCAGTTTGTGTCAGCCTGGGGAGACGTCGAGGCCTTCTGAAGTGGGTGTATTTCAGGAAAGATTTCTTTTTCTCCTTTTGAAAGAACTTGAATGAATTGCTTAGATATATTTGAGGAAAGCAGAAGAAAGAGGTGTGTGTGGCAGGGGGGAGTGTTGGAATCACAGCCCTTATGGAGAAGTTTGATAGGTTTTCACAGGAAGTAGAAACTCTCAGAGATGGTTGGTGGAGCACCCTCTAGAAGGGGATGTGTCCCTGTTGCATGACTCAGAAAGCACAGAGACTCCCCGAGGGCAAGGCCTGTGAGAGAGGGCTTTGGAGAGACAATGCCTGGAATGAGAGTCAAGACTCGACTCCTCACTGCCCACACGCTAAATGGGGAGGACCGACAAAGGCGATAACAACTGACTCCACTTTACAGGTGGGAAACTGAGGCACGGAAACCAAGTGTCTTTCCTCTTGATGAATGTTTTGCTGGACAGATACTCCGACTGATTTCAAGGAGAGAGAGTGATTTCTTACAGATTCTGCTCACCACGTGGAAGCGCCTGGGCAGCTGGCTCTGCTCACAGTGCCTGCAGTAGCGCCCGTCATTGCATCCAGCCTCCTAAGTTTTAGGCCGCCACATGAAGTGCAGAGCCAAGCAATCTGTGCCCGTCAGAGTCTGCTCTCATAACTCGACTTGGCAGAGCAATTGGCTCGATCCCGCTCTGCATTACTTTTGTGAAAAAGGGAATGAATTGACTGGTGACCCATTTCCTCCTAGTAGGTGCAGTTTTTGCTCTTTAGAGAAAGTGGCCAGAAACTTTCTTTGATTAAAGGGAGGAAAAAGGAGATGGAGAGGACTTCCTTTTGTCGGTCTGTCAGGAGAGTTTGTGTGTCAGGGTGAAATGATTTAGCAGCCGTACAATCACAAAACATTAGTCTGAAATTCCACACAGTCTTGTGGTGCCCAAGAGTTTCAAGAACTTCCTTAAACTCATTTCTAAAGAAATCACAAGAGCCTGACAATCTGTTTTACTAAGGAAAGGCGCTGTATCTGCGGACCTTGGAATGAGGACAACCGCATAGTTGTGCTGGTGCTGTTAGCTCCAATTTACTAATGTTTTTCCTCCGCTTTACAGAAAGGGGAGCCTGGGCATGTTAAACATCTATTCAGCAAGGCATTCAAGCATCAGCTTGTGCAAGCATTTGCTTAAGTGCTTTATTGATTATAGTCAGATTGTAGCACATATTTTAAACAAAGCACCTTTTAAAGTGTTTTGCTGAATCAAACACTGAAAAACGTGTAACTTTACAGACACTATCAATGCCAAGGAGAAAAATTACTGTCATCTGAGTCCTGACTCTGATCACTGGAGCTGGGCGCACAGTCACTCGAGCTTCAAGAGTTGCAATAAGCTGTATCGTTGCTTCTGCTCCAGCAGATGAGCTCTGGTTAGCCCAGAGGTAGCAGCTTAGGTGACTGACTACGCCAGACAGACAGGCTAGCAGGGGAACCGCGTGTTTTCTCCTTACTTGCTGGGACTCACGCTGTCAGGGCCAGTGGGGGCCGGCTGCTCCCAAAGGGGCAGGGGGCTGGGAGCCAAGCACGATAACACGGCTGGCAGGGCAGGTGTCTCTCGAGGCAGGCAGGACAGACCTGGGGGCAGCAGCCAGGTTCAGCCAAGAGTCCAGACCATCAGGCAGGATCGTGGTGGCAAGACAGCCTCAAGGTCAAGCCAGGGAAGCAGGTCAGGGTCAGGGTCAGGGTCAGTGATGGTGACACAGCCCAGTGATCAGCAGGCAGGACCAGAATGACAAGACAGGTCTGATGCCAAACTTGAGAAGTCAATGAGCAGGTCAGAGCCCAGATCAACAGGACTCCATGGCCAGGCATGGCTGATACAGAGCTGGAGACCAGCATACCTACAGCATAGCTCAGGCAGGAGCTGAAACCCCAAGGCTGAGCTTAAATGGAGCCCCTGGGCAGGAGGTGTGGATGGAGGCCCTTGGTGAGGCTGGTCAGATCCATCACAGTCCGTTAGTGCCCTCAGGGCCCCGACACACACCATCGTGAGTTCATTAAACCTTGCTGGTGACTACAGGACCTTATCGAATCCTTCCTGTTACATGCAGCCCAGGAGTACTTGCTTGTTTGCCGGCTGATACAGCCATAGCTGTAGAGATGCACAGCCACCTTCCTCTGCTTCCCCTCTCTTCCTTTTCCCCGGGACTGTAGTCTGCCTGGCTGGTGGAGATCTGAACACCCCAGACACCGACAGCAGTTGGAGGGTGTCATTTCTGGCATCACGTCGCTGCTAGAAAGGATTATCTTGCCTTTCCTTGCCCTCTGCCCGTGCTCAGCGCATCTGTGTCCCTTATCTCGCATCTGCTGTAGTGAACGCACGGCCCCTGTGCCTATAGAGCCAGCTTGCCGCGTCAAATAAAACTGGAGATGTGCACGCGCACCAACGTATGTATATATTCTGCAGGTTAGATTTCATTCAGGTCGCTAAGCCCAGACACTCAGTGATAAGAGAAAGAGTCTGATAACTGGGACCAGGAAAGAAGATGGCAGGGTAGTTTCTCTGGGTTGCTGTGTTCACCTACACAAAGCACAGTTTCTCATAAACCACTAGGTGCACAACATGTATTAAGTTCATTGTTTATTTTAAAATCAATACTGAAAAGTTAGCGAGTGCTTGGAAAGAAGGATGTCAATTGGCATAAGAAGGCATAAATGGGAATATATCAGGCAGAAAGATTTCTCTCAGTGCTGTTCACAGCGTTGCCACCACTAGCAATCTCATCAGAAGCGTTGAGATATTTAGTGTTTCCTTAAAGTCTCAGGTTTTGGCTTATTTATGAGTGTGATTAGAGAAGAACCCAACCTCCCATGTTCATTAAGAAAAGGGCAGAAAAGCCAACGTCTAGCCCATGTGGTTGCAGAGAGAATCTTAAAAAAGTGATCTTGTGGAATGAAAAAAATAGAAAATGTAAATAAAATTTGGGATTATTAAAGGGTAAAACACAGATCATGATTTTGGGATATAGTTGTTCTTTTTAAGGCTGAATTTTTTTCAAGGCAGAAGTTGATACAATGCTTCTGATGAGTATCTCTTCCTTTGAAGTAGTTGGTATTTGTTACAAGTAGATACTGGTCCAAGAATGCCTTTTCTCCATTATATGTGATCTAACGTAACAGAACAAAAACAAAACCAATCGCTTCTGTTGACTCTATCGCACGTTAATCTACCCCACAGTATCCCACTCTATTGTATTTAGTTTGAATGGTACCCACCTGTTTTTCTTTACAACAGCAACAAACTGGAGCAGTACTGCATTTTTAGTTTGTTATTTATTTATTTATGTTGGCAGGAAGGTCTAATGTTTCATCTCTAACCCTTCCTGGTAATTGTGATACAAGGCTCTTTATATGAAGTCTCATTCCTGTGGTTTTATCCAGTTCTTAAGAAGAAAAGAAAAAACTCATTCATCAGTGGAATGACTTCCTGGTGGAATGAATGACACTATGATTTTTACCTGCCTTTGTAGGGGGCTAAGACAACTGATTAGCTAATGTTTGTCAAAGTCACATTTTAAGTGCTATAAGATACATGAGCTCGAATACTATTGTTCAGAAGAACAGAGCGCCTTCGCTTATGAGAAATTACCCTTCAACGCTGAAACTTATGTACTGGTGAAAAATCTAGGTGATGTGTCTACATGTGCAGAATTACATGTCTGAGTTATGGCTCAGTTGCACTTTGCCTGGCATGACTTGAAATAAGAGTAACTTCCAGAAGTGTGTGCACAATTTCACTTCTCAGAAAATGGCACCCCTAGAAATACTCAGCCCTTCCACTGGCTGAATCAGTCTTAATGTGATTCAGCTGCATCTTTTTGTTTCGGTGTGATGCTTGGGAAGGTGAAAGACTGAAGGGAGAGATCATGCTTCTGATGTGCCACATGGTATTATACTACTGAAGTGTGGAAGATGTGATGATTGCTAATACAGGTGGCAGCTTCCATTGAGCGTGGCCTGCCGAGTGCTTTGAGTATCAAATTTTTGTGGTGGCAGGTTTTGTAATAAGAGTCATTTTGGTTGCACTTCAGTCTCCAGAAATTCAGGGTTCACAGTGAATTAACGCATGTAAAACCTACTCTCTGCTAATATTCCGTATTAACTGTGCTCATGTGCCTTTGCTGAGAGGTAGTGCGCTATTGCACAAGGCTGGGAGTCAGAGGCTCAGGGTCTGATTTTCTTGTCCTCTGCCTTGTTACTTAACTTCTGCACAGACTTGGTGCATCGCTGCTGGCACGCTAATGGGGGATCAGTGTGCATGAAGGACCACACAGTGGGCATGATGGACCACACCAAACAGAGAGGAAAATGCCCTGAAATTCTCTTACTCGCTTTGCCACTGCATAGCCTTGGGCAAGTTGCTTACCTTCTCCTAAAATTAAAATAATTCTCTACTTTCTTTTATACCGTACTTTGAAATCCCTCGCTGTAAAACACTACAGAGCTGCTGCATGCTATTAAGTTCATGCACCTATGTGCATCTGCTCTACTGCTGCCCTGTAAGCAACAAGCTGTTGCTAATCAGCCACCTAGATCACAAAGAGGAGCCTGAACAGAAAATCATATCAAGCTCTTCTCATCCAGGCTTTGTACTTGGGCTTGTGCCTGGGTGCTCTTCTCAGGAGAGGTTCGTGACTGTTTTGCTGGCATTTACTGCTTCCAAATACCAAAGACTTTTTAGGCTTATTCAAAACAACACTTCTTGACAGAACTCGTTTGGCTGCCAAGCCCCATCTTCTATCCATATGAAATGTAGGGGGAGGTAAGCCTAGACCTTTGGGGAAGCTGGCTGGGAGAGGAAGGTGATGTTTCTTATTTGGAGAGCTGAGATTTCGGTGGCAGACTTCGTTCCTTCAATAAAAATGCATGTTCAGCTCTGCGCATGACAGCCAGACCGTGGCAGGCATGCCTCACCGTTTCTTTCTCTTTCCTGCGTAGATTGAAGAGGGAGGTAAAGCGGACTCCCTGCCTTCCAAGCTGCAGGCTGGTGACGAGGTGGTGAACATCAATGAGGTGGAACTGAGCAGCTCCAGGAGAGAGGCCATCTCCCTGGTAAAAGGGTCCTACAAGAAACTGAAGCTGGTCGTCCGCAGGTAGGCAAGACACAACACTCCCTTGCTCCCTCCTGCCTTGTAGAGCGTCACAGCCGCCCTCCTCACGTATTCTTTTGAAAGCCTGTGACTTGGTCTCATCTAATGTTGGCAAGTAGACTTGTTTTTAAGTATGCAGGCATGAGCCCAAGGGCAAACATTTGTTCCTTTCAACTGACGTTTCTGTGATTCCTTTGCACTGCAAGGTCCAAGCATGTGAAATATTTATCTGACTCTCTTCCGCTGCTCCCCTGTCATATGACAATGCAGGATTCATATTCCAGTGATTTACAAGAACTCGCTTCTTCCTTACAAGTTTTCGGGGCTCCCCGTGAGAGCGTGGCAGTTCTGTGCATAGCTCCTACCTCACTGCTGGGTTTTATCACTGTCGCTCTGACAGCAGAAGGATTCCCACTGGCCTCAGCAGGGTTTGGAGCCATCTTATGCTCTGTAGTTGAGCGACAGAGTGACCGTGCAGACAGAGAGCAGTCTGATCGATACTGGCCTTGGGGCGCGATCTAGGGGAAGAGCAGCCACTTCACCTGATCTCTTGAGTAACAGCCTCCGCGGTCCCACTGAGAGAGTGACCTGTGGTGCGGTCTGTCCATCTCCTCGCCAAGGTGCTCCAAGCTCTTCGTGCACATTTAAAGCTCAGTGGCAATGCACCATGTAAATGGTAATGAGTAACGATGCCAGAGTGCTGGTCTCAGATGGTGTATTGAGCTTAACTCAGCTGTGCAAATTGTGCCGATCTCCTCTGGAGACATGCATGATAAAGAAATACATTTGTCTTAGGGTCAGGCCACAGAGCTTTAACCTTGACGCGCATTTTGAATCAGAGATGTCTGTACATGGAATTTCAAGGTTTTTGTAAGACCTTAATAGAGAGGCTTCTTGTATGTTTCCTGCAGTGGGTATGTCCAAACACTTTTTTCTGTCCCAGTTAGGTGATAGCTAGTATCACCTTATGGAGTGCCCTGTCCTGAATTTCCACACTGAGCCAGAGAGGAATCTGGGTCAAGATCAGCATAGCTGAGGAGCTGTCGTTAGCCAAGCAAAAGGCACCAGCTTGAGTCGTTAAGTTGGAACGACTGGCTAACATCTGAGTGATGATGTCCAACTTGGGCAGGCATAAACAGCTTAGGCACCCTCCTGCTTTCTGGATTATATTTCATGTTTCTGCTGGCTACGTTGTGTTGCTTACCTAAAGTATCATTAGGTACTACAGTGACCTTATGACAAATTCTGGATATTCGTGTATGGAACTGGTAGGTGGTTTGTGTAGCCAGTGGGATGATATTTACAAAAGTAATGGATAGCATTTTGAGTGTTTTCCAAAAATGGATCTCTTTTATTTAAGAGATTTTTAAACATGTAAATTGTAGCCTAATTATACTGACTGAACAAAATGTTGAATTCAACCTAAAATAGCAAAACTGTGAAAATAGAACCCTTTGTCACATTTTAATTTCTTTTTACCAAGATGAACTAGTAAAATGTCTGGGTTCGTATGGCTTAAAGCGAAAAATGTCTTCAGGGTTAGTCTATTCACCTAAGAGAGAAAAGAAAAGGAAAGGCAAGAAAAATTAAATATGCAAAGCCTAGAATCCTACTGCCCTCGTTTCATCCCCAGATTTTTCTTTCTGTCCACTCCACTTAGGTATTTTCATTAGCAGCATTTCCCTAGCAGGGACTGAAAACTGCATGTGTCGTGGAAAGCCTTTTAGCATCCTACAAACTAGAACAAGTAAACCGGGCAAATCAGGCCCTGTGCATCTCAAACTGAATACCAGAAGTGGATGAATGCTCTCCTTCTCTCTCTCTCTATACATACAAACATACATGTACATACACACACATGTGCATGTATATGTATATATGTGTATACATATATATCTGTTTACACGCAGATGTGATTTATTCAAGGTCAGCAGTGTCAGAGCCAGGCCAAAACTCAGCAGTTCCTAATGTTTCCCTGAGAGATGCCTGAATTGCTGGGCCACATCTGTCAAAAAGCTTTGAGGCCTCTTTTTTCAAGTTAAAAGAGAAAATGAGGCACTTTCTCTTTTTCTTGGCTAGTTTTTCACATGCAGTAGGAATCAAGCAGAGCAATCCAAATGTATATTGATCACATTGTTCTTAGGAAAGTTGATGAGTTATTGAAAGAGGAGGAGATCCAACTCTGAAAGAATTAACTGTTAGCCAGAAGTGTGCTGATTCCAAAATTACACTTCAGAGTGTAACGTGATAGTTTCTCTCTCCATTACTTTTAGGTTCCCAAGACCTTTTCACCTTTTCTTCTCCTTTTTAATGGGCATGCAGGGGGATTTCATGTTTTCCTGGGGGGAATGCCATGGTGAACTTGAAGAAAATTGCTTCAGAACCTTTCGTGGTTTCGTTTCATTACTACTAGAAGATCAAGCACGCTAACTCTGAGAGGTATTTTATTCACATAATATCCCCTTGCCAAGGTACTTCAAGCCCTTCATGCACATTTAAACCTCTGTGACAATCCATACACTTACAGCTGAAACATTACAATTAAGAGCTGAGAGCCCAACCCTCAGTTCAGGTAATTTGACACAGTCACAGCTGACCTTGCAGTGCTGGCGCAGGCTGGGGAAGTAGCAACAGAGCAGAAATGTGAGGTCCTCACTGCTTTGTGGGCAGTGGGTCAGAAGTTGTCCGAATTCTTCTAGTCCCCAGAGGTGGCATGACTCAGCTCTCTGGCCAGCTGGTGGCAAGGTAGAAGACAAAGATCTTGTCTGCAGTCCAATGGGGAAAGAAGGTAGGAGGGGATAAAAGAAGGCTCTCAGGGGAGAATGGTGGGAAAGAGGAAAGCAGTGAAGGGAAAGTGAGTTTCTACATTAAAAATAAAAGCTTCCAACAAAATGGAGTGAAATGCAGCAAGATAAAAAAAGAGACTAATTAAGGAAAACATCTCAATACACAGCCTGAGCTACGTGGAGCCTTCTTCTCAGGTAAGGGGATGCTGCTGGGGAGGTCAGTATCTATGTGATGAAATGCAAACAAATGTTTGCAAGCCAAATTGAGATAAAACTACGGTACCAAGGATATGCAGATTGTCTTTACCCCAGACCTAATGAGTTTAGCCATTAAGGCTGGCAAAGAAAGCACTAGTGTGCTTCCCAGCTGGGGTTGTTCTTTATGCTATGTGGACGAGAAGATGATGTTTCGCAGTACTCCATCAGCTGAAAGTAAAATGATTCTGGAGTGCCTAAGAAGTTGGTTTTTGTAAATTGGTCATAATGATTTAATTCAAGTGGATTAGGGTTGCTTGCTACAAACACCAGCTGTCAGAACACTCACTAAACAGTCATTTATATTTTAGCATGAATTTTTAGTGATTTCAGTGTTCATGAAAGCTTTTGCCTGGGAAGTGACAAAAACTCAGACTGGACTTTACCTGTTAAAACTTATGTGCAAATAATGGCAAAGTCTGCTTGGTGCCTGTATTTTCGGTTCCTTCCAATGCATATTAAAAGGTGAGCATGTTTTTGAAGGTTTGTTTGCTTGTTTTTCGTATCAAAATCTCAGGAACTCTCTCTCTATAGTGGTGTGATGATGACATCAGAAATTGTAGCGCAGAGAAAGCTTAGGTATTTTTTCCAGATGTTTTATACAAAGAAATCAAATAGAGGGTAAGAACATCAAATAGAAGGTCTACAGAAAGAATATATTGGACCTACTCCGTATATTTGCATGGCCCCCATAGCATACTCTGTTGAATCTCAGTTTTTATATTAGGACAAAGGTAAGTTTCTAGTACCCACAGCAGTAGAGTAAATAAGTCTGAGCTGTTGAAAGATGAGCTGATACTTTCTGGGTTGAAACTAAATCAATTAGCAGAGGAGTGAGTAATGTAAATGCATAAATATATGTGTGACTCAAAAAAGGGCTGTAGAAAGGGTGACTAAAATCCACCAGTCTCAACTATAGAAAATAAGCCTGTAATCTCACTATTAACTGTTGAATTTCTTTCTTATGAGGAGAGTAACAAAACGCAATTCTGCTGCAGTTGGGTGATGTGGAAAATCAGTTGTGGCAAAACCCTGTCGATTAGGCTCCCTTAGACATCCTTGTGTCAGTATGTGTTAGTGGGAGAAGAGTCAGCTACTCCGTCTCTGAAATGAAAGCCTGTGCAACCAGCACTGCCGGCTGTAGTTTTCCCAGCGGTATAAAACTGCTTGCCTTGATTTTCAGAATGTCGATCGTTTATAGTTTCGCCGTGCGTTGTACGGTCATCAGATGTGTTGGCTGCCAGAGCTGGGCTGCATTTGATTCCTGCTTGAGCACATCCAGCTTTTTGGATTGTTATGAAAATGATTATTTTCATTTTTATACGATTTTGCAATGTAAAGATCGACAGATTGGGCAGGTGTGGATTGGCATATGTGGAGCTGTCACATACTGGAGGAAACTTAAAGTTCAGCAGTCAGAATAGCTACATTTCAGATGAGCTGCATCACTTCCCATGAGCTGGGAAGGAGCTTTTTGTGCTAGTCTCTTTGCAAAGTGGCAGTTTCTCATCTGCAGAGTTAATAACCTTTAACAGGCAGGGAAGGTATAACTGGTCCCATTAACAGATGAGAAACTGAGGCAGAGAATGACCAAATGATTTGCCTGAGACTGCCAGGTCTCCGCAGGAGCGGGAAGTGAACCCTTCTGTCAAATCCTGTGCCTAATCCACAAAGACTATCCTTATTTGGGAGACATCTGTGAATAAATGATTTTTCAAGGATGCTCCCTGCTTGCAATTGCTTTGTCTCACCCTCAGCTCAGGAGTCCTCCATGGCAGTTGGCAAGCGTGTTCAGCGTGCTGCACTTCCCTAACAGGGCTGCATGTGTCTAACCTGTCTAAAAGTCTGCTCCTGAAGCCCGTTCCTTTCTTTCAGCCCATTTCTAGTTTCCTCCATATAGCCATTAGGCCCATTTATTTCGAGGGCAGCAGACTCAGATATCTATGTATTTGTTTATTCCTGTAGACCTCAGGCCTGCAACTGGTGTGCCGAGGGGAAGCTTGCTGATACTTTGCACTGCAGTGTGCTGAAGCCAGAGTAAGAACTACTTTGCGTGTCAGGGAATTACAGAGCCTTATCGAGTGCATCTTAGGTGCACTGCTAGCACTCCCTGCTAAATCGAGTTGCGATTTCCTGCCTCACATACCCAGGTGCCAGCATCTCTTGTGTGCTTGCACCTGGCAATGGTGGATTCCGTTTGGTGGTCTAGTCTAGTCCTTTTCCTGCCGTCTGGTTTTTAACACGTTCAGCGTTGCACAACAAATTTACCTTCTTTCTCCTTCCCCTTCCTCCCTTTTTAATGCAGGGCTTTTGTTTTTGTAGAAGGAGGCTTGCGTACTGTCCACAGCAAACTACCTTAGAAAGAGGTTTTTGATACCCAGTTGATCTTTAACCAGATGGAGGAGACTACGTGTTTGACAGCTGAAGCTACAAGCCCTAGAAATAAGGCTCAGTTGTTTAATTGTGAAAGATGAATTTCACTGCCATGCAAAGAAGAGGGTTCCTGTTGTTTTTTCCAGCTTTGTTTCCTCTGTCACTTCTTCTCCAGCTGCAGTATTTGAGTAGGGCGCAATTTAAAAAAGGCCCGGACCTTTTTTGCCGTTTCAGTTGAATCCAGTTGCGTTGCCCATGCTTACATTGGCTGAAGATAAGGCTCCAAATGTGTGCATTGCCTTGTCTGCACTACAACGACCACAGTGGCCTACAGCAGTTGCCAAAAATAGACTTTTCCACAGGTCACTAAACAAGAATGGCTGTCAGAGCGTCACACTGTTTACATAGTTTTACATTCAACATGTTCATAACAGCAGCAATTAGATCACTGAGGCATGATGGCAAATGTAGCCGTTCTGCGAATATCGTGCTGAAGGCAACCAGAGTCACGGGGACAACAGCTCCCAGGCACCCTTTCTGACACGACCACTGTTTGAACTAAGGCCTCTTACAAGCCATTCCTGAGAGTTGCTGTGGTGTTCACTGTTGCCTGGCGCAGGGAGGGCAGAGGTGAAAACACGAAGTCAGTCTCGTTGAGACGTCCGGATGTAGTGAAATGAGCTTTCCACGGGCAGTTCGGGCCACATTCTTGGTGTGGGTGTAAACTGGCACAGCTCCGTTGACTTGAATGGACTTCAAATGAGTTACCTCAGGTCAGAATTTGGCCCTTTGATTCTTTATTCTTGGATCTAGCATCAGTCTTGGTTAATGAGTGCAAAGCTCTATTAAAAGTTTGCTAGTGGAACAGCAAGTAAGACTTATCTGGGGAGAATTACCCGTGGTTTAGTCCCTTACTCTGTATGCTCTGACATGCAGGAGACCTGCAGAGCTCTTCAAGGGTTTTGCGGTTAGCATGCAGGCCAGCACGTAGGCTCTGACCTGTGGTGTGAGGGGCTTTGATGGTTCCACTTGCATTTGCAGAGCTGAATCTGCGTGAAACATAAATCTCGGAAGAGCAGTGTCCTAAAGCAAAACCTATTGATAATTTCCAAGGTGCGCGTGCAGCATGTGTGTCTCTTTGCACGTATCCTACCATAGCGATGTGAGCTACCATAGGAAGCCTGTGCAGGTGTTATTTATGTAGCATATATAACATTATATCAACGATGAAACACATTGGGTTCCTATAGCAAATAGTTGCCCTAACATCTCGTTCTACTCTCAAGGCTTGACGTAGGACCCAGTGGCACACGAGAGCAGCCTTTCTAAGCTGACTGCAGTAAAAGCCACCCAGCAGCCTTGTTCTCCAGGACAGCCCATGAGCAACTCCTCTGCTAATGCAAATCAGCGACAGCTTGAATGGGGAGGTGGTGCCATGGGCTCAGCGCTAGCTTTCACCTGTGAGATAAATACTGCAATTAAAGTGCTTGGCTGCCATTGTGCCTGGTGCCTGCTAACAGCTTTACCTGCTCCAAGGGCTGGTGTTTGCCCAGTTCTCATAGTATGCTTTATGCAGAGTGAAAGATGTCTGGCTATATCATCTCTCACTTTGTGGGGCAGCTCTCCCGTGAGATCTAAGTAAACGCGGAGGTACAAACATAGCAGAGATTGGTATTCAAGGCACTTGATTTTCTGTTTCCGGTGTTAATGGTAAGTAGCTTGTGTCTGTCCTAAACTTAGCAGTGCCTGCAATTATGCTGAGAACGGCTTCCCTCGATATGTGGTTAACGGAAGTGAGCAAAAGCTGTACTTAGCTGGCCCAAGAGATGGTTTTCTGAAGCTCCTGTGTGTTTGGCCACGAGTGTGTTGATAGCTGATGGCTTTTTTGCAGATTATACTGGAATTCCAATCCCCCCTCTCTCTAGAGGGAGAGCGTGTTCTTTCGTAGGCTGATTCAGACCTTACTCAGCTGTCTGTTTAGTTTATCTTTCAGCTGTTCAGGGCTGGAAGATAAGCTGGAAGGTTGAAGTGAATGAAAAATGAATTTCTGGACAATTTGAAATACAGAAATGGGCAGTCTGAGAAACTTCAGACTTCTCAACTGATACAAGTTTTCCTTTAACTTCAACCAAGTGATGATATTTTACCCCAGCTGAAAGTCTGCCTTTGTGAAGCTAGTGGAAGGTAAACACAGGAACAGCAGGATGCCAGTGTAATACAACATGCATGTCATATTGTTATAATATGAATTGTGTGCACCATGCCATAAATACATGTATGGAGTCTAGAATGCCTGCTAGTTTGACATGCACAATTAGTGTTATTATGGATAGTGTTATTTTGCTGTATCACAGCTGTATGCACAGGTCAAGGTAACATTGTACTAGGCACTGTATGTTCACAGAACCGAAAGATGCTCTAAACCTGAAGGATTTAAACGTGACTTTGTCATTAAACCGTACTCAGAAGTAATCTTTCACAGTGAGCTGGTTCTCCTGAACAATCTCAAGTAGAACCACTTTGCTGTTTCTACCATTGTCTGTTTCTTATGTGCTACCAAAAGCTGTTTTTTGAATACTTCAGATTATTTTTAAAATATCTGTTAAAGATTTCTTGCCATGCTTTTCCTGGGAGGCCCAGGCACCAGAGCAGTTCCAAGTCAATGATACTGTTTAGTGCTGAAAGCCACCCCTACCTCTAGAAGTGATGTAGGGGGAAAAAAAATCACTGCTCGAGTCTGAGGTCTCGGGCTCTTACTTAGAAGCAAACAACACGTAAGGTAGGTGGAAAATACTGTAGTTAGCAGAAGGGAAAACTTCAGGTGAATTTTTTGTAAAGGGAAAAGCAGGTCTGTGATTCTGGGGATGCCTTAAACTGAGGAATAAGTGCCAGTGAAGGAGATTAGGGGGCAAGCGTTGTGGAGAAAGATAAGATAAATCCCTTTGTTAAGTAGCTTGTTCCATACAATGTATGGAGCACACCTAAGCAGTGAAATCTGAAATTTTTTCCCTCTAGTATACTACCTGGCATTTCCTGTCTTGCACAGTCAAAAGTTAGTGGTTATTTGAGGAATGGAACTAAATGTTTTGAGTGACTGTCCTGGGCCTAATCTGCTTGATTTTTGCTGTCACTAGAAAAAAGCATTGTGCTGGGTAGAAGATTAGTTTTATGTAACTGGGAGTTAGGTCATGGAGATTGGATCTTTAATGTTTGTACTTCTTTACATGATTTTAAAGAGTTGCCATTATGAAGTGTTTCATGTTTTCATTTCAGGTGGTCCTAGATACTAGAAGGTAAAGTAATTTTTTTTTTTAAGGCAAGTATGGCTTTGTGATGCAGGGGGAATATATATGTTTACATAAACAATATATGTGTATAGATATATGTGAGAGTATGGGTGTGTCTACCTGAATAACTTTATTACCATATGTTTTTCTGCATCCTTTTCTTTTATATTTAGCTCTGAAGCTGCTTTGTAGAACTTTAAGTTCATAGTCTCACTCTTCCTGTCCAGCTACTTTGTTTTCAGTTCTGTAGAGTCACTTACTGTGCTTTTTCTTAGCCTAAAAGGCTCAATGTGTTTCCTTTTATGGCTTAATGGGAGGAAATGAGCTCCAGCTTATGAAGTTCACTGAGCAGTCTGATATGAGGGCTTGGCTGATTGCTTGTTTAGCAGCAGTGGCAATCAGCTCATTTGTTCTCCTCTTCTGGCATATCATAAATGTGAACACAGTTCATCTCCTTTAGTTAATAAGTTCTGAAAAAGGTAATTGTTAATGATGTGCTAAGGAGGGTGGAACACAGGGACAGAAATACTCTTATTCTCCCAAAAGTGGTATTTCATATTTTTGCAAAGAATCATATTACCTGTAGGTAAAAGCAGATTCCTCTTCCATATTTCTTTCTGGATTACTATTAGTGTTACAGTAATGTCCCGGTGTTACAATAGGCCCCAACCAGGACTGAGATCATGCTGGGAAAGGCACCATACACATGTATGTTTGGTGAGAAGCTGTTTCTGCCTCCAGGAGCCTTGAGGCTAACAATACAAATCAGGTAAAAGAGGAGTGGGGATAGAAAGCATTATTCTTTATTTTCCTATTGTGCTGAAAGCTGTACAAAATGAAAGGATTAAGCTTATCCTTGGCTATAGCTTGAATCTGCGTGTCCATTTTTGTACTTCCCTACAGAATCCCCATACGACATGGGTCACGTGGCTTATTTTCTTGACACATCTGTGGCCTTGTCCTCCATGCTGAGCAGTGATACTCTGGGAGGGGAAACGTTTTATAGCGCTCAGATGTGGTGACAACCAGGCGTGTCAGTGGGAAGCTGCCTAATTCAAGGAGGGGGTGGACTGAGAGCCCAAGCATGGGTGCACTCCTGCAAACACCAGCCCCGTAGCAGCAGGCTGACGTGCTGCTGAGCGCCGGGATCGTCTCATGCTTATGCAGTCCCTGAGCTGCAAACTGCTGGGGCCTGAGAGGGTATCTGGTGTAAGGAAATATTTGTTCTGTTCTTCTCTCAAGGTGTCTGCTTTTGGTCACTGGCAGGGAGAAGACGCTGGGCTACGTGGGCCTTCGCTCTGCCCCAGCAAGGGCCAGTCGTATGGTCTCAGACAAATCTGGTCCTAAGCACCTCACTCAGACTGCTGTGGCAAAATCAGGAATTAAACCCAGACATCCTGAATACGTAGACCTGTACCGTAGTTACAAAGTCGTTCTTTCAGCAACCAATTTCTAATTTCTATTGCTCAGGGTTTTTTTTTTTTTTTTTTTTTTTTAAAAAGGGGGGGGCAGGGGGAGAGTCTCCCACTCTGCCTGATAAATGACCACATCGAAGTGTGGGAGGAAAATGTCAGTAAGGTTCCTCCTTAGAGCTGATTCCAGCCCACGGAAATCAGTGAAAAGATTCCCACAGACTCAGAAAGGCTTTGGCTCAGAGCCTCACTGAGCAGTGATTTCCCTCATTGACCAGGAGAAAATGGGCTGTTCCTAGACAGAGGGGAAGCTGCTGGCGTTTTTACAAAAAGCCAAATGCCAGCACAGTTCTTCAAAGAACTCTTTGGGCTAATCCTTTCCTCTTATGACACCAGTGTAATTTTGTGTCATACGCTGACAGAATGCCAAAAAATTACCTCAAATAATTCCAAGTTTTGTGAATGAAATTAATTAGAATAGGGATTGTCTTGCTCCCCACTCTTTAGCAATGCAGCAGTGTGTTTCCAGAGCGCTGCTATCCAGTGTAGCTATTTTTCCTTCCGTGATGAGGAGCTGGAGAAAGGAAGGGTTGGTGCACATGGAAATTTTAAGACTGACAGCTTGAGAGACCAAAGCTGGCATTAGCAGTGGTTAAGAGCGGAGGGTGGTCTTGTGACTAGCACTGCTGTAGGTTTGGTTGTGGACTCCCCCCCAGGTTTCCGGTGTGCTCTTGGTCATGTTTCCTTCTTGTCTCTCGGCTGCCCGTCTGCCAGACGTCACTGATGCTCTGCTCCACCTCCAATGTGGTGTAAGGTCTTTTGGGCAGGGGATTTTCTTTTAATGTGCATCCTTTTAACATCCTAACAAAAATAAGTCTTGATTTGGTTTCTTAAGCGATTACTAGAAGTAATGAGACTGGTCCTCAGTGGATCTAAATGGGTCTGACTGTGCCGAAACCCATCAGGGCCCTGATGTGTTGTTTGTGCAGCATTTCTGAGGTCTGTACAGCACGTTCCTTGGTAAGCACATGATTTAAAATTTGTTTATGTGTAGGATCAAACTGGTAAGTCTCTTGACTATTGAAAGCATCAGTATTTTCATTAGAGACACTTTCTATGCGTTCCTCAAAATGGTTGCAGTTTCTGTCTCGTTAGGGAAGACCAATAATAAACCTGGAGCAGACAGCTAAGGGAAGAACAGAACATAGTTTTGAAATCATTGGCAACAGGTTTCCTGTCTAGGATTTAATTAGCTATAACTTAAGGCTGTCAGGCTTTTAGGTAATTTTCCATGGTGGCTGGTAAACGTGGGGGAGAAGATCTAGATATGATTTCTGAAAAAGACTTAGGCCACAGCGTGGGCAACATGAAAATGCCTTTGCTATCTAAAAACAGATACCAGCCACCATAACGTATTATCCTGTATAGGGCACAAAAGACTGACCCCTCATCCCAGACGGTATTAGAAACACAGAATTCCTAGCCACCGCCATTCTGCGTTAGCTGCTTAGTGCCACCAAGTGCTCGGGATTAGTTTGCCATCTTCAGGCAATAATCAAGCTATCAGAAAGTAACACCAGAGAGGCTGGGGAATCTGCCAGTGCTGTAAAATGTGCCTTTTAGGGTGTGAATCTCCCTCTTGGAGTTTCCTGAGGGTTGAGTTGGAGCTGGGTCAGAGCCTGATTAATGAAAGTCTGAACAAACAAGCCTGCGTTCTTGGGCTGGTCTGTACCTGTGGCTGTGTCTGGGCTGACCCTTAGTCAAAGGGGCAAATACCTGGACTTGAGTGAGGTGCTGGTTACCTGTACAAGTGCAAAGGGCTGCAGGATGACAGCTTCCAAGGGTAGCTGCAGGGAGAGCACTGGGAATAACTGAATTTCATCATCTTTATTGTTAAGATGCTCCAGTTGCATTGCTTTAATGTCAAGAGTTGACTATCAATATGACTGTTTTACAAGGGGCTTTCAGTTGCCTGACACTGATATATACTGCTATATACATATCCTTAGCGTGGTTAACTATTTATTTTGCTCAGCTGTCCTAATTACCCTTGAATATAAAGCAATTTCTCAAATGCTTTTTCCATCACTTCCTCCTTGCGCTAAGGCTCCCTTTGGAAGGGAGATGATGAGGTCAGAAAAGGCTAATGAAAGCTAGCATAATCCTGGATTTACTTCAGTAAAACAGATGTTGGTGTGAAGCGGCCACTGTAACCACTTTCCTTTTTTAATGACTGGGCTTGGATGGGTCTCCCAAATCCCATGGTGTTGTTTCTCCCTTGTGGCTGCGTAAATGGAATATCTCAGTCAAAAGAGTAATGAAGAGCACAAACTACGCCGTATCGAACGAGCTTTTACATGCACAGGTCTCCTTGTCTGTAGCCAAAAGGCAGCCTATCTCACTCGCGCGAGTGCAGGTGGACAAAGTAGTCATGTCTATGAGCAGAGATAAAAACATTGGTTCCATCAGTGGCTCTGGAATATGGAACAATCTCTTTTTTTTTTTTTTTTCAGAAACTTCAACTTTCTGCCTGCTTTGACTTTGGTGTTAGAAGGGAGACAGGGTTGATCTTTGTTACCATTTTCATGGAGGTTATACACGTGTAAATAGATCATAACTTACCCGTTTCTATGGAAAGTATGCCTAAGCTAATTAAAATCAGTAATTTTGGTTTAAAAATCCTGTATTTCAGAAGCTGAAAAGAGCTGGGCAACTCAGCTCACAGTTACCTCTCTAGTCTTCTGTTTACCAGGCTTTTAAAAACGATTGCTGCTCTGAGGTGAGCTCACGAGAGGCAAGGGGAGGCAGTGAGTGCAGTCCTCCCACTCTGGGAGATGGGAAGCTCCTCCAGGATGCTGCTTTTTTGCCTGGAGAACTGGGTTCGGTTTCTCAGCACTCAGGAGCTACCACTTTGGCGCAGGAGAAGAGGCAGTGGGAGCCACAGAGCTGCTGGGTGGGCAGAAGGGAACCATCGTGGGGGTCATTTTCAACCCCTGCAGCTGTGGTCAAATTATTGTGCCCTGACCCATGGGCTAGCTACCTCCTGTCCATCATGAGTCTTTATCCCCAGCCCTCACTCCCAGTTATTTTTTCCGGATGAAATGTGGGTGGTGAATTTCAAAAGAATCAGTAAATAAAGTCTGGGTGACTGAAAACACTTCTTTATTAAATATAGTTTCTTTTTTCCTCTCTCCCCCCAAAAAAGCCTAATATTAATTACAAAAGGGGGCCAGCCACCCGTCTGCTGGAGCAGTAATACGTGAGGGTCATGACGGAGCTGACTGGCACTTTCACTCAGCAAATTTCCCCCTTTCCTCACGGTCTCAGCTCCTGTCTGTCAGGCCTGCTGACGACTGCTTGGTAGGAGGGCAGTAATCTGAGCTGCCTCCACTGAGCAAACCTCTTGCTTTTTACTGCCAGATTAGTCCTGAGGTGCCTCTGCGCGCAGCACCTGTATCTGCGACTTATCTTAATCGCTGTGCTCCTGTTCCTCCACTTCCTGAGGCGGTGCTGTCATTCCCTCCTCTGAGGACCACGCTCACCAAATGGCAGGCTGCCCCCGCCGCAAGGATGGGAATACCTGAGACTCGCTCTGGTAACTCCTACGGTAAGCAGCCTCTCGATGGCTACAGCAAAGCTGGCACGGCTTTGTGCCTGCGGCGGCGGTCGCACCTCGCAGCAGGGCTTCAGGAGAAGGGGAATAGGCATCGTAAGGAGCCTGTTGGTCCTAAGCGGTGTGGGTCCTTCAGAGCAAATGGGTGTCCGGGCGATGCCTCAGGAGATTATTCAGCCACTGTTGTGAACGAGCTCGCAGCAAACAGGGAGCTGGTGCAGCGCTGTTCAGGCCCTGTTGCTGGGGAAGGTCTTGAGTTAGTATAAGAAAATCCATTTACTGGACTTTAGCCTAGAAGTGTGCCAGAAGCCCACGGGGCAGCATGAACTTCTGAGAGCCTCCAGAGTTGTGCAGGATGTTTAAGGCATTTCCTCCCCTGATGTCAGTAGGTATGAATAATACCATGTACTTAGGATGCTGAATCTCTTGAGCAGAGAGTCTGACTTACGCATACACAATGACAAGTAGGGTATGTTTTTATCACTTCACAATCTGGAATATATAAGTTGCCTTTTTTAAAAAAAAGTTTAATCTTGTATTAGTTGATTGAGAGTTGTTCAAGTTAAGTGTCAAAGCAGGCCAACACGTTGTGTTGATGTTTAGTGCAGGTGGGCTAGCCCTACAGACTAGGGTATGTTCTTATTGTTTGATTAATACAGTAACAACGCAGACAGTAGAAAGAGAATGTGAAGGAGACTGATTGCCGTCTCTTACGAATCAGTCTAGCTCCAGTATAGTACAGGTGTGCACCAATTTACATTAGTTGGAGACCTGTCATATATTATACACACGTATGTACCCTTTTAGATTGTTTGTGACATCATAAAACTAAGTTCATTGAACTTTAATTTTGATTATTTTCCGAGATATTCGCTCCTTTAGTAAACCCATTAACTAGTCTTTAAACTCATTAGTCACTTTATTACTGCTAGTGTATCTTTAACTTTGGGTTTGTTTGTTTTGGTAAATGTGGGCCAAGTCTTTTGCTGGGCACTTCCATTGTCGTCGTAGCTGTGCTGGTTTTTCACAAGGTGATGGTCCAGTCCATCTGGTGAAGGTTGGCAGTGTGGGTAAGAGTAAGGTCAACTAGTGCTAGTGAAATACCAGGGTCTGTTTCCCTGGCAATAGAAGAAGGGGTGTTTTCTGCTGTAGGTTATCTGCCGAAGAGTGTTTCAAGGCAATTTTCTGTCCTGAAGTCACAAAAGCAGTGACTGTGGCTTATGAGTACAGCGTACTCTGCCTTGTCTAATACACACTTACTGCTGCAAATTTTAAAGGGCAAGGAGATTTTTGACAATAAAACTGGAATCACTTGCAGCAGCAAATGCCCGTTACTCTAGAAAAGAGACTGCCCCAAATTTTCTCCTTTTGCCTTGCTTATAAGCCAGCTTTTTATAACCAAATTCAAAAAAAGTCTGGTCGGGGCAAGACTGACCCTGTGCTGTCGGCTGCAGTGCTGGGAGCCCTCCGTTGTCCTCGCCCAGGCCGGCTGCCCGACCTGAGGAAGATGTATGAGCAGATGCTCATGCCTGTGCGTGTTTGCCTGCAGTCAAGAGCATATTTGCTTAAATCATGCCTTCAAGAGCAGGCTTAATCCATATGTGAGCAGCCCTAGAGATCCGAAAGGCTGGGGAGCTGGCGAAGATGCACAGCATAGAGAAAAGAGGCTGTTTTACAGTGCGGATGCTGTCACCCCGAGGCATGCCCACGAGCCAGTGCTGGTGCCCAAGGAACTTCCTGTCCTGCAGGACTCGTGTATGTTAACCATGAGGCTGCGGGGAGCTTGGCAAAGGAGGAGGGTCACATCATCCCAGCCTCTGTCTCTCCAGGGCTGTGGCCCCCTCCAGAGAGGGGCTGCAGGCTCGCGGCATTGCAAGCCAAACATTCGGCCATAAATTAGCGTGGAAAATCTTGTACGGGCAAGGGATTAGTGAGGGTCCTAATCCACTGCCCACGTGAGTCGTTTGAAATCTCCCGTGGCCTTGCTAGCAGCTCCTAGATGAACCAGTCATGTATTTCTTCTCTGTTCCCGGGAATGATGGGAGTGGTGTGATTTGGTGATCTGTATTGTTCAATGTGAAGATAGGTGATGTACGTTGTGCCTGGGATTTGAAGAGATGCCTAAGAGACCTGAATTACAGAGACTTGGTGGTCACTTCCATCAAGTAAATTGAAAAAATCATCTAGGGATGATACTGTCGTTTTATCTGATACGTTTTGTAGCGTCTTAAAGATAGTCTCTCTGAAGCCTTCAAAGGGTTAAAAGCCATACTTCATAAAAACACAAGTGGCTGAACAAATATCAGATATTAACACTTACTTCAGTTGCCAAAGCTGGACGTTTCTTTCCATTTTTTTAGAAGTTACAGCCTGCAGGGACCAATTAACAATAAGCTGTAGCGACTTGGCTGTTACAGGGCAACCCATGTGCATAGGCACTCGCAGGCTGTGCCAGCATCTCCTTTGTTCAATAAAAGTAACAGCAGGAATTTGATTAAAGACAGACAGAAAAGAGAAGGAGGGAGAGAGAAACGTAGGAATGGTTAAAGAAAGAGCCACCTGGAAACTTCATTCCTCCTTTATTTCTAACTTAAGCTCATAAATACCAAATCTAAACCAGTGCATGTGTGCATGCGAGAGAGAAGGAAAATTTCCTACGTGCCTGCACAGAAAAGACTGTGCCCACAGTCCCACAAACCGGCTTTTGGCAGAAGTCAGATTAGCAGAAGTCACAATAGTCTTTTCTCAAACTTCATGTTTGTTCTTTGTCTGCAGCGGGGGGGGGGGGGGGGGGGGAAGCGAGGGGAAAAAAACCTTTTTTCCCCAGTGCTTTGGCATGGCAGTGCTTAGGAGGGTCAGGCGAGGCACGGCAGAGGATTTTGGCTGGACCTGCCGACGAGCGGAGCGAGGGCGTTTCCCGGGCTGCCCTGGAGCAGCCCTGCCGCTTGGCACAATGAGCCTGGCCAGCTGCACGCGTCTAGGGCCGCGCGTCGCCGGTAGCCTACAGCATCTGCTGCTTTGTCTCCTCTGTTGTTATCAACCCCAAAAAAGGGGGGGAGGGGGAGTGACTCTGGAGCCAAATGCAAATGAGCCCCAAAGAGCCCCCTTAGGCGTGATCAGCAAGCGACAGGCAAATCACGTTCAAATTCCTCACCGCAGAGCTGGCATGCCTGCTGTTTGGGTGTAGGGGACCAGAACAGTACGATTAAGAGTCAAACGTGCGCGCGGGAGCGACGGCCGATGGACTTGTTCAGTAGGCTCCTTTGGCCAGGTGCTGGGAAGGCTCTGCTGCCTGCTCGCAGGCACACTTTCCTCCTCGTGCAGGGTTTTGCCGGGAGCGGAGGGGCAGGCTGAAGCTGCAAAGCCTTCAGCAGCGGGGGCTGCAGCAGGCTTTGCTCCAGGGTTTTGTATGTTTGGGGTTTTCTTGCAGATAACCTTGCCCAAGCCCAGGCTAGGTGAAGCAGCAAGCACAACGCTGTGCCGGGACTTCGTTGCTGCTCAGAGTCTCTCTACCTCGCTCCCGTCTTCCCCCCTCTAGCAGGCTGGAGGCCTGGGCCTCCGATTGACAAACCAGAGAAGTAAATCACTTTCTCCCAGCGATTCGAACCCTCAAAAGAAAGCGTTGGCTCTGCAATCGGATACGGCAGCCTGGTGGTTACATCTGCTGGGGAAACGCGGGCCACGGGGAGGGCCGGCAAAAGGCAGAGGGGACGGAAGGAGTGAGCATCCGCCCACGGCTTAAATCGGGTCGCGGCGCGCGCGGCAGCTCAGCGCGGGGCACCTCGAGGAGAGACGCCGACAGAGCGTCGAGGGGGCCGGGCCGCCTGCTGCGGCCGGAGGTATGCGAGGAATGCGAACGGTATGCTTGAGCGGACAGCTTCAGAGCGGGGCGCGGGGTGGCCCTCGCTGCCATCTGTTGTGAACCCTGTGGGCCCATGGCAACAGCGTCTCAGGAATGGGTTGGGGCTTTTTTGTTTCTTTTTTTTTTTTTTATGAAGAGATTCTTCCCGGCCCTCTTCCCTGCTCCTGCACACGCATACTCATGAATAAGCGGGGTCAGGGCTTGGATTCCTGCTATAGCGATGCCTGTCAAAGGAGGAGAGGGTCTTTTGGCGCTCAGCTTGCGTTTGGTTTGGGAGGCTGTCGTCTTTCTGAGCAGTGACGTTCGAGGAACGTGAACTGATGTATGTGATTTATTGTCGATTGCCAAAATATCCTCTTGTACAAATCAGTAGTAAGTCCGTATTTGCCATGAGGTGTTTTCAGGAAAGTCTCTGGTAGATGTATACCCACCCAGTTTTCCTTCTTGGTCAAGTGCAGACCTCTTCTGGCTTGTTACTACAGGTGCTAAGGTTATAACTTCTGTAGCTAATCCCTATTTATTGTACCTGTCAATTCAGGCCCAGTTGTACCTTTCTTCAGGCGCCATGTTGTACCTGAGGGCTTTGCTGCAAAGTCTAGTGGACGGGGCCAGCTCCTCAGAGGTTACAGTGTGGCTCCGCCAGTGTCAATGGGAGTTAGACTTTTGCGCCAGGAGAGATTTTACCACTTAAGAACTCCGTCTCCTAACAGTGTTTCAACGGCATGGTGCCTGGAGGGGTTAATGCTGAAAGAGCCTTTATTCAGGCAGCAGGAGTAGGAATGGGCTTCTCTGTCTGAGTGGATGGTTTTACCTCTTCCCTTCCCCTGGAAAATCACTTCTGAAGTGCATGCTTTTTTCTCTTCTCACACCCTGACTTTTTTCCTGCTGTCAGGTAACTGTGGCCTCATTCCTGTAAATTGCTCAACCGCCTGCCCTGACTCAGCAAAGTGGATTGTTTTTAAGCAAGTGTTTTAATTCCTGTAAGGCAAGGAATTATATGTTGCAATTTTGCGTAAGAGTTTCAAGAGGTGTGCGGTGAGACATTAGGAAGTTAGGGCTGCTTAACTTTTCCAAACAGTGTATTGATTCCTTTAGTGGTTCCTACTTCCGTATTTCTGTGCCTAACAGCCTGTTATAAATACAGCCATGTGCAGAGAAACCCCCCTAGACAAAGCGGGGTCAGAGAACCGGCAGACTGAAGGAAAGCTCTCAGACATGGCATACCACTCCGGAAGATCTTATGTATGGGGAGAGGGAGGAAAAAAATCGGGGGGGGGGGGGGAACAACCCTCCACGCTCTCGACTGTGTTTGAAGTCAGGCACGCGGCTATAGCGGCTGGATCACGGGGAAGAGAGTATAATTTCAGTGAAAGCTGATAGGTACATGGTGGGGGTGAATGTCTCCCTTCAGGTATTTATTATCACTTGACAGCTGTCACTTTCCAGTAGGTGATTTGCCTTCCTGTCAGCTCTCTGAGAACTAGGTGTCTTTGCCTGAGGTTGGAGAGAAGGGTAAAAATCCTGCTTTCAAGTGTGGGTATCATTTAACCATGATAAGAAGGCAAGTAAAGCATTTCTGCTGCAGGACAGCTGTGGAGAACAGGGAAGTAAAGTCTTTCTGGGCTTACTGAGATGGGGAAAAACAAGTCATTAAAATCTGATACCTACCTGCCTTTAATGAGAGAAGGGTTGCTCTACGAAAGAATCCCAGCCCTATCACTGCAGAACTATCTTCAGGAGCCATTAGCCTTTCACCTGCTCATGTTTTTCTTTTACTTTTGATCTCGCTCAGGCAAAATAGCTATGCTTCTGTAACAGGAGATTTAGCTGTAACAAGGAACTTACTCAGTGAGAATTGCACTCTGGCATCCCTTCTTTTCAAGTAAAGGACCTGTTGAAGAACTAGGGGAGTAAGATGGGGGGAAAAGCAGCAATAGCAGGAGGCAGAGAATGTGCAGGCTTCGCTTCTTGGGTGTTCCTGGCTGAGCAGCGAGATGTGGATGATCTCTGCACTGGCCAAAGGACCAGGAGAAGAACTCCCTTTGCCCATATTTGCTTGGATGCAAAGTACTATAGGCCTGATCCAAGGCCCTTCATGGCAGTGGGAAAGCATTCACTGACTTTAGGGAGCTAGCCGTCCCACAACACATACAGTTAGTGTACAGCCAGTGTAGCTCCTTTCCGCCAACTGCCCTTGCATAGACAGGAAGGGGCTTAGAAAACAGCACTTAAAATTAAGCACTTGGTGTCCTTTGTCATGCTTACTCCTGCAGTGAGCCAGTATGGATTTTTATGGATTTTTTTTTCCTATGGTTCTACAGTGCTCACTGCATCTTTAGTCTCTCCCCACCAACTTCTTTTGTCAGCAGTTGGGGACCTTGGTCTCTTAAATGCAAGCTCGAACTGTAAGCAGAATTGTTGTACAAGCATGAGGCTGTTAATATTTCTGGCCTCACTAGAAGAAGTGAGGAACAAGAGCGAGCTAAAAATGGGTGTTACGAGCTGCGCTGAGCAGAAACAAAATCCAGCTTAATTTAGAATAAACTGCCAGTCTTAACTGTACCTTAGCATCTAGTTATCCCTTTCATTTCTTGGTTTGCTGCCTTCTCTGCTCGAAGGCTGTTGTAAGGTAAAATCAGATCCTTCATCCTTGCATGGACGCTCCCATAATCCCTGCTGAAAGTAGAAGTGGTGTTGGCTTGTCTTATTTTTTGACAGTGGGATCAGTAAAGGAAGTGTGGAGATGACTGAGCTCTGTTCAGTCTCATTCTCTCCTCGGTGTTTATTAAAGAGTTTGGCACTTCACTCCATCTTGAGGAACACTTTAAAATCAAACCAGAACTGCAGGCTGGGTTCTTTACTGAGACAGAGCACTGTTGCCCACTCATGTGACATGTAATACTTGTTTTAAAGCTCCAGCTCCTGAGCCATCAGATTTGTGAAGCTATTGACTTTTATCAATTTGAAGTTTCTAGCCCTCATGATTCAAAGCCCAGAAGACGAGTCAACCTCCCCTGTATACTGCTTGCGGGAAGGAGATGACTTGTAACCTACGCTGCTGATTAGGTAAAAATAGTTTGCTCCCATCCCTGCTCCTGGAGCCACAGAAAATCCAGCCCGTGGCGTAAAGGGAGCATCTGTTCATCTCAAGAGTTTTGCATGAGGCTGCTCCAGCTGAAATCTCTCTCTTTGCAATAGTACAGCAGCGTTTATCATTACATTTATCATTACAACTCCTTTGGGCACGGGAGAGGAAGGAAATGAATTGCTTCCTTTGGCATCATTTCAGTACACTCTTCCATCCTGAGAAGCATCGAAGTTTCAGGAGTGGAGAGAACTGTCTGCAACAGCATAACTGTCTAATGAAGCCCCCTGCTGAAGGGGTGGTTCTCTCCCACTGTCAGTCTGTCTTTGTTCATGCCACAAGGAGCTGGCCATAGGAGTAAACGAATCTTGAGGGAAAAATTAAAGCCTCCTCTCTGTGCTCATTTCTAAGAACAGCTATCGCTAGGTTTGCACAGAAGTTGCCTCTTCCTTGCATACGACCTCCCTAGACGTGCTTAAACAACGTCTAAGGGATTGGGAGGCACCATGTAATACGGGGCTGTCCTAGTAGTTCACCTTATTGGCAGTCTTGTTTTGGCCAGTGGTCAGCACAGGAGGTTCAGGAAATAGCCCCTGCATATACCTCCTTGGACAAAACTACTGTGGTGGGAAACGTCATGGCAGGACTACAAGCGGAGGCTGGCTCCAGGCAGGAGAACTGTCAGTGTAAACTGCCACGTCTGTCCTAGCTAGCCCAGCTGGAGATCCTGGGGACAGGGACAGTCAGCAGTTCTGCCTTGCTGTTGCTGCTGAGGGCATCAGAGATTGTAAAGCTCGCTCAGTCACCTCTCGTCTCAGTTTCCTGGTGCTCTAGATAGTCTTCCTCAAGCAGCAGTCATCCCCCCCACCCAAGAGTCTACCTACCACTTGTAATTAAATGCAGCTGCTTGTGCCTGTGGCTTGTGATGGGAAGCCCAGCTGCCTGAATCCTCTTCCTTGTGTTATTCCATAGTCTGTTTCTCTACCTAACGTTTTGCTGCTCTTGTCGCTGTTCCTGCGCTACAACAGGGCCGCCCAAACTCCTTCGGTTCTTGAACGTTTTCCACCGCAGCCCCTACATGCAATATTAGAGGATCTTTGATGGTGATTCCTTTGTGCGTTTGTTTAACTGAAACTGGGTTCTGCCTCAAATCCAGTCCCATTTTATTTCAAAAGTTCTCCATCCTCTATGTGCACGGAAATTCCTTTGCTAACGACGAAGGAGTGAAAAAGGATGTGAGAAATCTAGTTTGTCCCTTGTACTTGCAAGTACATCTGAGTATGCCAGTTGTCCGTATGTCTGTCTGTCTTCCTTTTGTCTATGGATATCAAAAAGCAGAAAATGCCAGGAATGTCACATCCTATTGAAGTTATACTGACATTATATTCAAAGCAATCCACAGCAACAGCTGTATTGCCCATACATCTTCAAGCAGAAAATTGTACACCGCCTAGGACAATGCCTCACATCACAGACCGACACAAGGGCCACATTGCAGTCACGGTGGGAACCATCACTCGAGTCCCCTGGTTTGTTTGTGTGCACAAGAATCATGCTTATGATATTGCTGTAACATAGCGCTTTGCATCTAATTTAAGCTATACTGTGGCTTTTGTTTGTCTTACAAGGTCTAACGTGAAGACAAAAGACATGGTCCAGGCTGAAGTTTATGAGACGTTACCAGACATTCATGTTCACACATACGCGCTCCGTCAGAGGAATTTATGGCCATTACGATGTTCTCTAATGAGCACAAAATGAGACCGTTACATCTTCACTTAATTAGTTTGACAGATTTTCATTTAAATATAAAAAGACTTCTAGTCTTTAGAGAACAAAAGGAGGGCTTTGTTTCCAGTACAGTTTTTGACTCTGCTTTGCTGGAGCAGGAGGTTGGGGGTGACAGCTGAAGGGAGACAATTTAGTGTGAATAATTGTCATCTTTTGATTTCACGTTGCCGTTCCGTTGCTGCTTTTCCCATTCCCTGGAGCACCTTGAGGAGAGCAGAGTGATGTGGCTCTTTCAGTTGCAGCCAGGAAAGCCCAAGTGAGCACTTTGCTTTCTCAAAGCGTGATGGATGCTTTGAGATTGGGCAGAGGGAGGTGGCTCTAAGAATATCAGAGGGCTGGTGTGAGCCCCAAGTGACCTTTTGTCTCCCAACCTATTAGCTTGCTCTCTCTGTCTAGCCCTTTGGCCTAACTTACATCACACAGTATCAGCGTACAAGACTCCTGCTTTAATAAAAGTTGGGGACTAGCATTATAAGCATGCTTGCAATTTTATTATGTCCGCTTAACAGCTCCATGAGTGACAAAGAGTTCAGAGTACAGCGTGATGCACACAGCAGGCAAGTAATGCTGGAACCTGGTTTATGTGGGAGCCCGTTTGCTGCTGCTCTTTAATTGCAAATGTTGTCTCTAATGCCTGCTTTTGAAGATTGACTATGATCCGTGTCTCATGGGAGACGCCTCGCGTAAGCCTAGTGCTCTGGAGTAGCCTCTAGTGTCTTTGCCCATGGGTGCAGGCCTTTCCTAGGAAGGATCAGACAACACATTGGCAAAATATGTCACTGTCAGAGGGTGTGCTGGTGAGACAATGTCGCACTTAGTGTTCCCCCACATGCCACAGGAACAGGAAACATTTAAAGAAAACAGGCTGTGAAAACAGCTGCTTTCCATGTGGAGAAATTTTGATGTCTCAGCAGAAATCTCCTTGTTAACCTGTTTGGCAAAGAGACATGTATTTTAGGTATGGTTATTGCTAAAATGAGAGCTACATTATAAGTTAAGAAGTGATACATTTTCCTCTCCCTCTCTGCCTGTCTTTTCTATTTGTTGCTGCCTTTTCACGCCCCAGAGCCTGTTCGCGCACAGGCCGGAGTACCGCAGTATTTCTGAGCGCTCAGTAGCAGTGGGTATTTCTAGCTGCCTGTTTCTTCTGCCGCAGAATAAAACCGCCCCTGAACTTAGCATAGAAAGTGTCTAACCCTTGTGTTATGGACTTGCAGATTTCCCCCTCCTCTCTTGCTTACATGCAGGTATGAGAGGGGAAGAAAAAAAAAAAAAAAAAGAAATGCAGATAGCTGCTCAGACACACCCAGCTTTCTGCTTTTTATGGTGCTTCTTTAATAAGGCAGCCCTGGGAGTTCAAATTCTTCTGGGAGAAAAACCCCTTCGATCATATGACTCTGCAGATTTCCGTAGGCTGAGTAAGCAGTTCTGGCCCGCTCGCAGAAATGTCTGATTGAATTTCAAAGATAGGGGAGTTGCACAGAAGCGTTTTTAAGCCTCTCTGCTAGAGCGATTGCACTCCACGTGATTCTTTTTCCATAAGGGTCAGCAGGACTGCGTTCATGTTAGGAGCAGACAGCGGGGTAAGGAAGTCAGTCGGGTCTCCCCTAGTTGGGTGCCTCCTGCACGGGAGGCATGTTTGGGGCAGAGAGAAAAGGGCATAGCGCGGGCATGTTAAGGTGTAAGCGAGAGCAGCCTGAGGGAGGGAGTGAGCCTAAAGATGGCTCACAGAGGCTGCTGCCCTGGAAGCTTCATATTTTCAATACTTTGAGGAAAATACCATCATGGAAAGTTATTCTCATGGCTCCGAGGAATCATTTGAGCTTGGTGTAGGCTAGGATCAATTGGTCCTTTCGCGATGTTGCTGCGTTTTGGGGGTGGGGGGTACATTTGTGGGGTCACTTCATTAAAGAAGTAAGACTCGCCTCAGGAGATCACATTTTTGCTGAATGACATACTGCAAAAGCATACACGAACTATGTTAAGTAGATGATCCTAGGTAACGTTTTTTCAGTGTCTGGAAGGGAGCTGAACATGTCCTTATTCCTAACGCTGTCAGTCAGCGCCGAATTGTGCAGTGGTTGTCAGTGGGAGTAGAACGACATTGATTACAGATTTTTTTCACCTTGTTAACTTTAACCACCAGGAACAACGGAAGCTGAGCCACTGAAGCCATGCAGTGTATGTGAGCAGGGCTCTTCAGAGCACCGACCACACAGGCTGCCCCAGGCCGCCGCTTGGTGCGCTCGGTGCAGGTAACGGCACCCTAAGGCACCTTCTCCACCAACCTTTCCTAGGTGAGCCCAGAGATATGCTTTATGCCATCACAGCAAGCCAGCTGATGAATAGCAGGTTTTGTGATGCCTTGGATGTTATCATGGAGCGCCTTAAGGTAGCAGTTAGTACCTCCTTTCCCAGGTCCCTTACTGCCTTTGTTTCTTCCCAGCATTGCAACTGGTTAATCTTAAACAACCTAGGGCTGGGCCTGGCTTCTGAAAAATGTCTTCACTGAATTTGCATAACAGAGGCAGTCTAAAACACAAACCGTTTTGAAGGTTAATAGTATTTTAGCAACATATGAATGACTCTTTCTAAAAAGATCAATGTTCCTTTTAACGTAGTGTTTCTGTCAGTTAACAAAGGGAGCTTCAGAGTACGTATAACTGCTTCTTTTCAGTAGTGTACCTGGCAAACAATACTCTCGGGAAACTGATCCTTTGAGGCTTATTTCAGTCTCATTTTTAAGACTTTTTCCCAATAACGTCCTGCAGCAGCAAGTTCTGTTTCTCAGATACTTCAAGATTGCAGGAAAAAGTGGTGGTGGCTGTTTTTTTTTTTTTTAAGTGCTTCCTCTTTGGAAAGGTTAGCAGTAGCTGTATCAGGCTGCTCTCTACCTTTTTATGCACCTTTGTTACATCTCCTCTATCTATAGTTATTTGTCCTTCAGTGTATTCATCTTTTCTGTTCTGTATGCTCTGTTGGTATCACTTCAGCTGTATCTTTTGTTCTAAACTGTTTGGCATATACAGTTTTTTCTGTGACTCATAAAGGAATACTTGCTTAATTCTGCTCATGTTTTTTAGAGGCTATGTGTTAGCTTGGTCATCTCTGGATGAGGAGTACTAAACATGACAGCTGCAAGGACATTTCTGCAGTGAGTAGCAGCAATACTCAGAGGTCAACATGAGGTCTTCTCCAAAGACCCATGTGTATATCCAGTATATCCAAAGCAAAACTCCTTGGATTACAGTAGATTTAGATTACTTTAGGCTTGGATTACCCAACTCAGGTCTGCCATCTAGCACAATGAGTTAGTGCTGCTGGATGACCAGTTTATAAGTAAACTGTTTCTTTTGTTCATATCATACCCTCCATGAGGTCACAAAACACTCACCTTTATGTATCCAGCCTATATCCTTATCAGTGCTGACAAAAGTTTGTTCCTGCACGAGGGTTTTATGCTGGGAAGAAGGGCTAAGGCTGCAGCTAGTTTATTTTCATGTCTAGTTGCCTCTTGTAACTTTGATGATGCTGGAAATCTGTTAATACTTCAGGTTCCCTGTGATGTGTTAAAAACCAGCTGTCGTGCTAGAAGATCTCGTACAAAACACCTACTGGCTCAGCCATGGGGACACTTCCTACGCTTCCCTTTAACCTACTAGGTGGTTAACTTGTTGCCTAGTTGTTGTCCTTTGCCTTATAATGAAGGTCCCACCCTAGGATGTGCCTCCCATATATCACGTCCAGCTGTGAACTGAGAGTAGGAAAATCTTTATTTATGCATTGTGCTGCACACACTCTGGAAACAGAGATGCTTTCTTGCTGTCGCAGAGAAATGTATAGAAAGCACAAGGCATTTTGCTGTTTTCATGTGTGCAAACAAGCTGCGCTAACATCTCAGCGGGGCCTGCTGTTTATCCTCAGCTGCTAGCGTGCCTGAGAGCTCCCCCTGCCTTGTCCTGCCTAGGAGATTGCCAGGTTGGCCGCTGCATCTTAGCCAGTGTCAGGTAAGAGCTGACCTTTTTCCCAAGCAAACGCAAACCTTTGGACAGACGCAGCGCTTTTCATAATCCGTTCAGGATCCAAGTGCTTTTATTCCATGTTGTTCAGCTCTATCTCCCTTGCCTGCCAAAGGCTTTTAAACGATCTAAGTAAAAGAAGTTTCGGCCTAATGATGAGTTAGTGCTAATGGAATTTGAACCGTTCTTGTTTTTTCAAGTTATTCTTATCAGACCGTCCGTGCTTCTGGAAGATGAACAGAGGCTGTTCCTTTTAGTAAAGCTGACAAAGCAGGAAATGATCAGCCTGCCCTTGACAAAATATTATACCCGAACATTTACTTTGAGCCACAGTGGGAGAGACCCAGACTCATATTTCAACCCATTAAGCCTTCAGACACACTTTTTTGGAACTTCCTCAGCATTTTTTTTTCTGCTGCTGATAAGAAGTCTTTTAAGGGCAGAAGCTCCTTGATACCCTTAAGGACAAGAGCACGTGATATTGCTCCAGGCCTGGAGTCAGGGGAGGGAGTGACCTTTCCCCTCTAGAAAAAAATACCAGTGGCTTCAGCTCCGGATATTTATTATCCGTAAACACAAACTGAAGTGAGGTACCAACTGATCTGGAAGGAGAGATGGCCGTGTCTGTGTAGAAGAAGTAAGATTGCCTGAATTGCTTGAAGAAGGTATGTTGAAGGAATCGGGCCTCTCGGGGCTGAATAAGAGGCTTCAGATTGAACAAATGCATCCGATGAATATAGCCGCCTCTTCCTCCCCATAACAACATGGAAGCAGATGCTGCTGTTTCATAAAACTCTCTCTTCTTTGAGAGATCTAACCTTCCTCAGACAGGGACTGTTTTCTTGGCGCAGCTAGCGGAGGTACTTTGCAAGGAGACAGCAACCCTTTGTGCAAGTGTTTAGGGGCAAACAGAAATACAGACCATCAGCACTTACGATCATTTAAATTTGGGAGTAAGACAGCTAGTATTCTTCAGTGTTTACCCAGCTCTAATCCCCTTGGAAGCTTAAGGAAAAAATTAATTAACTAGTATCTACTTTTAAAAAAATCAGCAGTATACCTCTTTCCCAATATAAAACATTAAAATAAAAGCCTGTAGTTACATTGCGTAAGGTCTGATAACTAGGTATACAATTTCAGACTCTGTTGGATTGCTGTAATGATGGGTCACGGCTTTTTCTTGGGGCAGTTCTGTGCAATTGGGTGTTTTGCTTAGTGCAGGCTTTGGCTAGGAGCAAAGAGACCGTGCAGAGATGGCTTAGCAATGCAAAGATGTGCCACTAGGCTGATCCGCCTGTAGCAAAGGGGATGGAAATCTTATGACCTTGGTGAAGTGACATCCACTTACCCCCAAGGAAAACGTTGGCATTCTTCCTTTCTCCCATCTTTTCCAGGAACATAGAGCTCAGAGAACGCACTAACCTATTTGGTCTTTGTAAGAGTGTAAGAAACTGCCATGGGAGAAACGCAAGTGCTGGTTCCTCGAGAAAAGGGGAGGTCTGTAAAAATGCCATCACTGCCCAGTCAACCTCCGTCAGTCTAAAAAGAAGTCCATTGCTCAAAGAAGCACTTGCTTAGTCCATGAACCTGCTTATGACAATAAATAGGCCCTGGAGTTGTGGAGAAAACTGTACACTGCAAGAACCTGAGAGTCTCTTTCTCCCCACTGAACAGGTCTTGCATCACTGTGAGTGTTTCAGCAATGTGTTCTTGATTCCTCTCTGTTCAGGCTGGAGCAGCCGAGGGGACGGTGTGGTGTCCGCCCCCACTGCGCTCGGCCTCCAGGCCTGTGGTGCTGGCAGCAGGGAGAGCAGCACAACAGGAACCAGGTTGTAACCTCTGAGCAGAAAAGAGTTTTCTCCTTTTTCTCAACGGTATCACGGAGAGATGAGCTCAAGCATTAGGGGGCCAGGATGGCTCGGTTTCGTGTCTGGCTGCGCCACATATTCACTGCGAGATGCGGGGCAAGGTGTTTACTGTTGTGTATTTGCATTTCTCCATCTGTGCAGCATCTATGACTGTCCTTGCTATGGGTAAGGGATGTTGTGAGGCTTAGTTACTGTGTGCAAAGCACTTACCTTTAGCAGTGCAATATGTTTTGCTATGAAATGGGAATTAAAAAAATAAGGCCTTTCTCTCTAATTTTCAGAGGAACGTTTTTGTGCTTTGACCTGGTTGCTGTAACCGCAGCCCAGAAGATCTTCGTGCTAAATGAGTGGTTAGAAAAACTGCTTCTTGGCAAAAGAAAAAGTACCACCTTCCTCAGCCTCAGTCACCCAAAATGAGCTTTTTGAAGCTAAAAACAGAAGCAGGTACTCCCTCGTCCTGCCTCCCATCCGGGGAGCCTGGTGTTTCCATATCCCTGAGGATTCGGCAGTGCTTCAAATCTAGTGTTTCACGAGGTACAAATAACACAGCAGGCAAGGCGCAATCGGGGAGGGAAGCAGACTTGAAAATCCCTCTCCTTACAGGTGGGAAGGGAGTCAAAAATGTGAGGTGAGGCAGGATCAGATGGTGTCTGAGAAAGGGAAAACCTTGTTCCTTGTTCCTTTTTCTGTCGTTGTTGTTCAAACGAGCAAGACACCTAAGATTTCTCCCAAGCTGCGCGTAACCGAGGCTGGGCAACCAAACCTGTGGAGGCTCCTCCGTTCCTTGTAGGGAATCAGAGCTGGGACGTTTGAAAATGATTATGGCCAAAACAGTGGAGAAATCACCTGCCAACCGCCCTCACCTTACCGTTGGGATTGGCTGTCGGGGTGTGCGTTTTAACTAGACAAAGTGAGAATAGAAGTGCTTTGAGCCCTAGCCTGGGAGCGCTGACAGGCTTAGCCTGCTACTGGAAGGTAGAACAGTTCTGCCAGCAAGGAGGTCTCCAGAAAACCCAGCTCCATACCTTCCTGTTTCAGCTCAGCTGGTTTGAAGCTGAAGGAAAATGGTAATCCACAGGGCTGGAAGGCATTTTACAGCTCATGGTGTGGGAATGGGTGTGTGTGGGTGTGTGCACCTGCATTGCTTCAGAGTAAACCAAAAGCAAGCTGTATTTGTTTTGCGTGCTTGTTTGAGAAAACTCTGCTGAGCAAAGAAGTCAGCAGGAGCAACCGGGAGTCTCTTTTAGCTTTGCAAAGATGCCCAAACGCCCTTATGGGGGTTTTGTACATTTTACGTGGTTTGCATGCAGAAGGACAGCCAGTGACTAAAAGCAGGTTGCGGGTAAGATTTGTGCTTCGATGGGTGAAGCAGGAGCCTGAGCCTCTTCTCCAGCACGTTGTTGAGGGAGGCAGCAGTAAGTGCTGAACCGACTCAGTGAGTGTTGTGCGGGCTGAACGGGACTGAACAGCCTGAGCAGCTGATGGACCTGTAACACTGAGTTGGAACAGCTCATAAAAACAGGCTTTCTTTAATATATTTGTTACTCTCAGCCTCTCCTAGGGGTGTTTCTGTGCCTTTACAACCCCTGCGTGCGTGGCGCTGTGCCACGTGATGACATTGCTACACACCACATCCAGCCTGTGACGCAGGGGGAGCGAGAGGAAGCTGCCCGCAGTTCTTTCCGAAGGCTTTTGCCTTACGGGAAGGGAAAATCCTAGAGGAAAAGAAAGAGGAAAAAATAAAGGGGTGGATTGGGAAACGTGGAAAAGTCACAACGGAAGAAAGGGCTGCAGAAATCCCCGTGCATATCTCAGCAGTTTCCATTGCTAAGGCCTCCTCTCCTCCTCCTGCGGGTGGGTTTACATGGGCACCCTTGCCCCTCATGACCACAGTGGGACTAATCAGACTGAAAGGATTGCTCATGTGAGTGAAGCTCGCAGGTGGCAGCTGCCAAGTGTTGCCATGCGCGTTTCTTCCCAGCCTCGACCGTGCCCTGCGAGATGGGCAGAGGAGTGCTCTTGCAGGGCCCTGAAGTTTTCAGCTGCAGTCCCAAGGTTCATTGGAGCTCTCTTGTGACCTTCTGACCCCCAACATGCTCTGGGGTGAAAGGTGCTTTCTTCTTTGTCCCCGTTTTGTGTGAGCTGCTGAGGAACGGGCGGTCTGAGGAGCTAACATGTGCTGACCAGACAATAGGGAAAGGTCCAGCAATGTCAGCTTTACTTGACATTACGGGCTGATCCTGACCTTGTGTTTTAGCAGACAGTAGGGTGGAGCAGTTCCTTTGCAGTTTCCTGTGTCAATATACCTCTGCGTCAACTTCATGACCTAGTTCCTATCCAATGGATGCTTTGGATCAAGTGTAGTCCTGCAATGCTTTGTTGGAAATGGGTAGCCAGAATGAGGGCACTAAGACAAAAATGTTTCAAATAACCACACAATCCCCTGCACAGGAGCTGGAGGCAGTACGGTTTCCTGGGTGCAGCGCTGGAGCCTTAGCATCGGGACGCTGCCTTGTAATTACTGTCAGTCGTTATCTACGCTGTTGTATCTCCTACGAGCCCTGCTCGCAGGCTAGGAACCCGTAGCGCTTGCTGCTGTAAAAGCAGAGCAAAAGCCACTCCCTGAGGCAGTGGAAGTCTCCAGGCAAGCCCCGTGGTATTGGGTAGCCCTCATCAGCCCGAAGGGCGTTGCGGCCATGGTTGCGGCCCCACAGCTTTCAGATCTGATTCAGCAGGTCACGTTCGTTTGTGGTAGAAGCGTGTTGCCCGTGAAGTTACAGTGTGGAGTTATTTGGCCCAAATGCATTTGTTTTACTCTTGCTGTTTGATGTGAAATGCTTACGTTTGGAATTTGAAAAGCCCTGACTGCCATAGCAGTGTTAATGATCCCAGAGCTGTTTTTAAAGAGGCTGTTGCAGTCGTGAACAGTTCAAGAGGTTTGTCTTGCGAAAGAGATGAGCTATACCAAATGTTTTCCATTCTCTGTAAGACACTTTTCTTCCTGCTTCTCTTTTGTAAGAAGGGGCAAATGTGAGGTTCGAATATTTTTTGTCCCCATCACACTTTTCATGTTTTCCATTTCCGAAGAACTAATTCACAAATAAAGACAGGACATTTTAACAACCTCGTTAAGTAAAGTAGCACTTTATTGCAGCAACTCTTTTTTGCGCGTGTGGTGTCACTCGTGTGTGTTACACGTGAGGTTAGTTCTCAAAGCAACGTTCAGTAGCAGAAAGTCATGTGGTTTCTTGTGCATTTATGCGCTGAGCTGTGTCGTCTTAATCCCAACTACATCCGTGGCTTGGTGTTATGGTAAAATAGTAATTTTTTTGAGAAAGTATTCACAGCAACAAGAAATGAAACGGCACAAGCCACTTGTCAGAACAGTTCTGAAAATCGAAATGTTGAGATGTGTCTTGTTGGGAACAAACGTTGGTAGCTCCTGTTCTGTAATTTCTTAGGTAGTATAACTAATCACGGCAGTTTTCCTCTGCTATACAGTGATTATTCACCTTTCCATTAGGTTGGGACATGAGGCCCCACTCTACTCCCAGCTCTGCCGCCCATCTCCTGGGCGGCACCGGACGGGTCATTTTGCCCCTCTGTCTCAGCTTCTCCCCCTGCAAAACTGGATTAGCCATGCTTTACCTTTTTGTAAAGAAAAGACCAATCAAAGAGCTAAGCATTATTTTTTCATAGTTAAAGTGTAAGAGGATCTCACTTTAATTTTCCAAGTCATTAAAATATCTTCTGTCGTGGACCTTAAAGGCACATATGTTTCATCTGATTCGCTCCTCTGTGTGTGTGCTTATGAAAGTTTGTAACAAGCAACTTTCTTTTAAAAATGACTAAGGGTTCGTAGTTACCATAAGCTGCCTAAGAATTCTGAAGGATCTTATCTTTTTAATGAAAATTACTCCCCTGTAAGCCTTCTGCCAGCTCTGGCTTCATGCTGTCGCGTTTCAGGTTCCTTATTCACATTTGTGCTCAGGGACTAGCTTTCGAAGATGGAGCCACCAAGGAAAAAAACTGCTTGATGAGAAGATTTTTATTTTTCAGTGTCGCTGCTATTAGGCTTCCCCCCAGGGAAACCAGAGAGCTCAGTATAATAGCTGTTGTGGTTGCTTGCTGGTTGAACAAAGCCAACTTCATCCAGGCTGGAGGGAGTTGGTACCTCACTTTATGTTTCTTTAAGGCAGGAATGAGTAAATTTTGCAGGAGTATTTGAGGAAATGCAGTCACCAGTTACCTGTGGGGGGGAGGGGGCTTCACTGCCGTGATACGCAGCTCTGTGGCCTGTCCTAGTTCCTGAGTTGTGCCACTGACTCCAGTGACTCCCCCTTCTCCTTTAGGCAGATACCCAATTTCCTGCTGGTTCCTCCACTGGAGAAATGGAGGGGAATGGCGTAGGGACTGGAAAGAGGGTCCTTGAGAATTGTCACTGCATCCCATACCTCAGGAAGAGCTGTCACTTGCCTGCGAGCCTGTGTGTTTTGAGGCAAAGCGAAGCAGGACTCCTGAAGTCCCAGGGACTAATCTCCAAGAGCAGTATGTATCGATCACCCGCCTTTCTCACCTGCTACGTTGGCAGGGCCAGAGGGACGAGTGGTGATTGATGTCTGTTCCATGAAAGCAGGGGCAGGATTTGTTTCTCAGGTTGGGGGACCAGCTCGCCTCTTTGCCAGGTTGGAAGCACAACCTTTCCAACCAGTTTGTCAGCTCAATTATTTAGCAACCTACTTTGTTTATGCTATAAAACTTGGCTCCTGCATTGCATGTGGCTGGCCAGAGGGCACAGGAACAACAGGGTGAGTTGCTTTAAATCCTGTGCATAAACTACATCAAGCCTTAGAGATGTAAAGAGAAGGCTTCTCACTAGCTGAGAGATTTATTCTCAGTCACATTCCTGTGACCCCAGTGCAGGAAATAGGCAAAGCAAATAGGGCAGAAGACGGCTCATGCAATTTGGTTAGAATAGCTGGAGCTCCAGAGCGGAGACCAGAACACGGTCTGCACCGGTAGGGATTAAAGTTGTGCTGACAAACAACAGGGGCTTTAATTGTCTTTAAAACCATTTGGGCTCTAACAGAAATGAAGGAAAATTAGACGGAGCGTTTCCTCGAAACCCAAGCTGAAGACTCTGGGGGGTGTTAATACTCACCTTGGGCTCAGACCTGCAAAATGCCTTTCGTGGCAAGTCCCAGGAAGGTCACTGTGAGCTGCTGCAGGCCTGCGGGTCCCGAGGTTTCTTTACTTTTTAAAGTACTGACGTAGGCCAAAAATGCATGGTTTACAGCTCAGTCTAGATTTGACCTGTCCCAGGATTTGGAAATTACTCCACTCACAGTTTCGTTGCCTTCGTTGCTTACTGTGGGCTGAGGATATTTACTGGGCTGCTCAAATAAAAGGGCACCTTGCCTGCAATAAGGAGTTTATAATTCAGTGCAAAGCACAAGCAAACCAGTGCAGAAATGCCTTTGGCCTGCAGTGGTACCGTGAACGTGATCAGGAGACCCGATAGCAAGGCTCACTAAAATAAATGGCTTCCTGAGTGGCTCAGTACCGTGCAGTGCCAAATATTCTGATTTGATCCAGCAAAGCTTTTAAGATCATGATCAGCTTTAAGACTGTGAGTAGTTGCACTGAAATGATCTGGATTACCCCCATGCTGGCTTGGGGACAGCATGTACAGCCCTGCAGGATCGAGCCCTTGGACAGAGAGGCCGTGTCCTGGTAGAAATGAGAGAGGTGGTTGCCGGTGCTCCTGCCACAGAGCAGCACCCTGGAATTTAGGGCAAAAACACATCGCGCTTCTTTGTTTAATGCCAGTCCGTCTGAAGTCCTCCAACTGTGCAAACTAAGATCAACAAAGGAGGCTCAAAACCTCTAACACCAGTTTCTCGTATTTGCTGACAACAGCATCAGTCACAAAATCAAATCCTTTGTAAGCGTCAGGTAAGTCAAAGACGGCAGAGTGCCCCAGAAGGGAATTCTTGAGGATTTATGTTCCATCAACAAGATGAGTGATAATTAAAGCCTGAACATTTCTGCTAAGCTGGGAAACAAAACAAAACAAAAAAAAGCCCCTCTTAATTCCTTAAATTCCTCATACCAGCTTGTAAAGAATATTCCATTCATGCCTGTGTCTTGCTGCTTGTTCTCTCTAGGTCTCTTTCTTTCGCGCTCAGCCACCTGTTTGTAACCAGTGTTGTGCAGCATCTCGGGGAGGCTTTCTTCTCTGCTCCCTCTGCCCTTGGTCTTGTTGCTTTGACACTGAGGCCTTGTTGTCTGCGAGAGACAGTACATTAGAGCTCCTCGGCTTGCCCGGCTGCCTGCTTCGCTCCCATAACTTCATTCTTGGAAAGTTTCTGAGTTTCCCGGGTGATAAAACATGAGTAACATTTGCTCTGACCTGAATCATTTCTGAAGGCATTCAGCCCTGTTTTGTTATGAAGGTTACTCAGGGTGGGTGGTGGGGCATGAGAATTCCCGGTGATAGCCATTCTTGGAAAGTGTCGGAAAGTCGCTGCCTGCACCTTTTACGCCGTGGGATTGTTTTGATGGTTTTTTTTTTTTTAGGGTTTGCTGAAAAATAGGTCCGACAAGCTGGAGGGTAAGAGACACCAGCAGAACAAATCGGCGTGTTACAGGATTGCCTGTCTCTGCCTTCCCCCAGCTCTCACCAACAGAAAACAAAAAAAAAAGAAAGAAAAGGGAAAAAAATCCAAGCCCCAGCTCTGTGTGTATAACAGCTATCAAATTGTCAGAGATCACTACTATTATATCTCAGGTTAGAATGATATAACAGTGGAGTGTTTGCTAGACTCGTAAAATCCTCAAGTTATTCCCTGGAGACAAAGCTAATGAATCAAGCAGGACAGTGTTTAGAACTGAAGTGACCAAAAAAATACAGTAAATAACTCTGGAATGTTGTGGGTTGATTGCATGTTTTTTTTCTCCTTCACTCTGTATTATTTATCCCTTTAAAATAAATATCATATGCATGATGGGTGGCTTGGGGCTTCACAGTGACCTACATAGAAAGTTTACTAACAGCTCTCAAGCAATAACTTTGGAGCCTGGTTCTGTCCACATTTATTCTGGAGTAAGTGGGAAATGCTGTATGCACTGCCTGTGTGTTTTCCTTAAAATAGTATATGTTAGAAAGCAATAAGACCTTGAACGTCTACCCTTTGAAAAGGCCTCGAATTTGGTTCCAGGTATCTAGGCTGCTCCAAATACTTCCCTACTGATTTTTATGTTTCTTTCTTGCACAGAAAGAGATCTTCTGCTGGCATCGATCAGTTGGCTTCAGTGATGATGTGTTGAATTTCTGCCCCCAGCCGCAGCTTATAAGTCCAGCATCATTTCCAGTAGAAATGAAGAAGTTTCATATAGAAACCTTGGTTCTGCACTTTGGAAATAATTCAGTCAGGGGGCCCAAACTTTGCAACCAACCCATTTCTTTAACGATCTGAACCAGAGCTCTAGTTCTGAAAACCCTCAGACTTGGAAGTGGGCTGTTTCACTTGATGAGGCTCTGAGAACTTGCAGTTTCACGCATTTGTACTCAAGTATACTTTATATACCTAGAACAAGCAGTAACCGGCAAAACCTGATGTTGGTGGATCAGGTAGTCCAGAACCCAGCCAGCAAAACAAGGTTCAATATCTGCATCTCTCTGCAAACCCAGTGAAAACTACCTCTTCAAATTTTGGAAATAGAAAAAGGCGTGGAATTTTAAAGGCTAAAAATGAAAATATTTCCATTCTTGGTGACTCACTACCCCACTTGCTTTTGAAGGCCGAGTTTCGCGCTAGGATGTTATGTCGCTTGTTCACCACAGTTTATCTGTCTGGAGAGGAAAGGCAGGACATCAGGAGAGATACTAGCTCATACAGGAGTCTGAATGGTGAGGATAACTGAACAGCAGTCCTCACAAGGCAGCGTGTTGTCATTTCCCAGCCCCAGGATTGTGGTTAGAGGGCACTGGCTTTCTCATGCAAATAATCAACATTTTCTGTTCAAAACAAAATATTTATTTTTTAACTGGAAACTTCATTTCCTGTGAGAAGCATATGGAAACTTTGAACCAGGGTCATTTAGTAGCCATGCCCCTGTCCTACACGTTGCCTTTGCCTTTCATGAACCTTACCAGCACGTTGACCGCTCCTGCTGGCATGGCTGAAGGTAATTCTGTAGCAGCTCTGCCATCAAGAAATGGGAAGGCTTATAGCTATTGTGCCAAGATAACACAGGGTTTTCATGCCAAATCAGCCATATATGAACACTTGGAGAAGGAATCATGCTCTTGCTTTAAGCCAAGCTCTTGAGCTTGTACCTCAGAATAAGCATGGATGCCGCCTTGCGTTGAATCTTGGAAGTGATGAACAGCAAGTTGCCTCCTTTTTTCCAAAACTTGCTTCCAAAAAAAAAAAGAAGTTATGGCTATGGCAAGTAACTTGGAACCTTTTCCTGCTTAAATTCTGTCAAAATGGCTGTAAGGGGAGGGAACAAGAAGGCCATCAAAGGAAGCTTAGCAGGAGTGATTATTTACCTTTTTTAAGTCATAGCTTATGTTTCTGAATGCCACTGTTTTGATACCAGTATGGTATAGTATAATTCTTTCTTTTGTCACAGAGGCAAACTCTGACTTAAGTGCTATACCAGCGTGTCCTTTTCCTTGTCTGTGTACCCGTCTCTTTTGTTGGAAAGGTTTGACAAGGGCTCAGCATGAATGAGAGGAAGGAGAGTAAACGGCGGTATTTAAACTAGCGAAGGACAGAAGGAGAAGAAACTCGGAGGCAGGAGCTCTGTTAGTGGAGCTTCACGTTTCATTATTAAAGCTTTCCAAGAGGAGAAGGAACTTGCAGAGATCTATCAGGAGCATTCTTTAAACCTGATGCATCATCCAAGTAGAGAGTTCTGCAGGAGAAAGATTTGTGTGAGGTCTAGTGACTAGAGAAGACTGGTTTTGATCTTCTGGAGGAACAAGCTGCTGGCCACTGAGATGCCCTCCTTTCAGAAATCATTTTGCCTCTGAAGAATCAGGGTTTTACTGTGCCACTGATGGAGGGAGAGGGAATGTTAGATGGGAGCCTTTGTACCGTCTCAGGAAACATGTCTTTTTCTTTTAGAAGGCAATATACGATTTCCTGGCTGGTTAGGATTTGTGAGGCTGCCGAACAAAGTTTGCTGAGTGGATTCCTGCTTTGCAGTCTGTACAAGAAGCTTTGGGCTGCAGTCTCGTTCAGCATCTCATCAGACAGACACCTCAGGCGCCTGCCTCGAGGGAAGCATGTAAGCCTTTCCGCCGCTCCAGGCCTGTGAGTGCGTCTCCTTATAGTGGACTTCAGATCGTGATCCAAATTAAGCACATGCACACAATGCAGAGATGTGCTTAATGTGGCTTTAAGTACTCTCCCGAATTAGGATTCAAAAGCAGAAGCTGATAATACTTTCCATGTTCAGGGTGACAGGGTGTAGGAGGAAGTTGATAAGAAAGATCATGCTTCTATTCTGTGCTGCACCAGTGTTAGAAATGGGACTTACCTGCACAAGGATCCCGAGTGCTGGCACAAAAGTAAACTACGCTGCATGTAGAATAACTAAAGGAAAAGGTATGTTTGAAGTATGTCACCATGTGAAATGCTCTTAAATCTTTTTCCCTTTAGAAATACAGGGATTCTTCAGTGTCACAAGGTGCATAATTAGAGCTGCCCTCTAAGTTCTCCATTTCTTGAGCCATCGAGTCAGTATCTTAGGAGAAATCCTCCAAGACAAGCTGTTTCTGCAGTGACTCGCATGGATGTGCAAATCCAGTGATCAAGGTGAAAAAGCATTTCTGAGGGACTTAGGCCCAGCTGGAAGAAGCCAATGGCCCAAGGTCTGTTTATCCCTGCTGGCTCACAGCCTGCAGGTGCTTATCTGCCCTATCCTGAGCAGGCTTTTGCTTTAGGATTAGAAGTAAAGGGGTGGCTGAAAGTAATGCAGCTTTATTTGATAGCTAGCCAGAGTTTCTGGATACTTAGTGTCTTCTGTCAGGTAACTTGAATGCTGTCAGTATTTATAATAATCCATGCTTTTTCTGTAGAGCAATAGAACGGTTTCAGCTAGGTGTAAAATCCTGATAAAGGTGTTCACTGATTTGTGTGCCTGAAGAGGATATATTTCTAAAAAAGACAAGTCACAGCATTTATAATAGGTTGTAGTCTCTTTTTCTTACCATGAGAGGTTTTTTGAATCAGAGCCTGTCCATGTTTCCAGCATGCAGAAGAATTCAGATTAAAAAGCTAAGCACAACTTTTATAAGATGAAGTTTGCATTGTCTTAAAATGTTCTGCTGACTTCCTTCTATTATTGGAGTGCTTTTGCCTCATTCATTGTTAACCGGCCTTTATTTAACTCCTTGGAGTCAGTGCATTTCCCTTTCACATCATGTGTACCGAGATCCAAACTTCATTTTCAAAATCGTGATTAACTTTGCAACTGCTTCTTCCTTGACATCATAAGGGTTTTTTTTACTGTAGTAGAAATGATGGTTCATTGACTTTGTAGAACAGCACACGCTCAAAAATACCCACTCTTAGCATCACCCTGACCACTTACCTGAACTGAAGCCAGTGGTGGAGACAGCTCCTGTCTTTCTGCCCCCACTTCATATGAGCTTGCAAATTGTGGGCCATGGAGCAGCAACTAGAGCACGTTTCACTTCCCTTTCTGGAGTCTGCCTCGCTAAGGCAAAATCTGTAATCCCCGCAGTGTAGAAGGAGAGCCAAGCCAGCAAGTCATCTTATTGTGAAGTATTAGCACGGCCGTGCTTGGCATCCACAGTGGTCTTTAATCCATGTATGGCTGCTCTTATCATTAATTGCTTCAGAGATGTAAACAATGAAGAGGAAGGAGCCCTACTTGGATAATTTGACAGAGCATTTGGGTACGTGGCAGTCTAGTGACCAAATGTAATTAAAAACATTCCTATCTGCAGTGTGGGGCTTGTGAATCTGTCCGGGCTGTCTGTAATTACAGCTGTCGAGTGGGCAAATTATTTTTGTAGTGGGATTATTGGTACCTTGCTTGCTTCTGGTCCTCCTGTCTTATGGTAGCTTGTTTTTATGACGTGCAGAGGAGTTCAGTATCAGAAGTGAGCCGGGAAGGAGCAGAGCAGGAAGCAGTGTGAGCAGTTTGAAGATCAATGGAGGGCACTGCCCTGCTGGCTAGTGTACTCTTTAAGGAAAGTGTTTGAATTTCAACACCTCATTAATTAAGTTCAGGCTGGACTGATCTCCTGCTGCTGATACAGTGGGAAGATAGAGTCTGCCTGCACGAGGAGGGGCAAAAAGAGTCGTAAGTTCAGCAAATCCACCGTGTAGCCGGACAGCGAGTGAGCCGGGCAGACCTCACTTGGGAAAATGAGCACCCTTCCCCCCAAGCAACCCCCTGGAGCGAGCACAGGTCTGGCGGATTAGGGTGAGCTCCCGCACTGAGTACAGGGTGCTGAAATGTGCTTGCGCCTTCGTTTTGCTCAGCCCGGTCTCCCATCCCAACCCTGACCTGCAGGCCAAGCTTAGGATAAAGAGCCATCCCCGTCTTCCCCTCCGCCCAAACTCCTAAATGCCTGAGTAGGTCTCTCTGAAGTCAGTGGGATCTGCAGAGCACCCTGCACTTTTCAGGCGATGAATTTAGGCTTTTTTTTTTTTAATTAAGATCTTTATCTTAATTTGGCAATGGTTCAGCTTGCCTATCTGTAAGATAGGTGCCATAATTCATACTTTCTTCAGGATCTGGAATGGGGGGGGTGGGATGAAAATGTTCATAACCCTGGCTACTTTACAGGAAAGTCTTATTTAACTTAATGTGGATGGGTACATGATGGACCTATCTGAGCCGTTAACCTTCAGAATATAATAAGGAATGAAATCCTTTCCATAGATGTTTTATAGTACCCCCTATGAGAAAATTCTCAATTTAATTTGGTAGGATGGCACATAATGCGCACAGAAAGGTTATCATATGTGATTCAATAAGGTGACCTTTCCTCATAAGGATTCCCTTGTCTGCCTTCCTCTGGGTTTCTTATTCTCTGTGGTTTCTCTGGCATTTCTTTTTGGTTTCCCTTATTAATGTCATTATCCTGCACGCTGCCCTTTTCATCTCTTCCCTTCCTGAGCAGGTGAGAAGCAGCAGGTGAGAAGGATGACAGGGACCTGTGTTACAACAGCCCCTCTCCAGTAGTCTGCGCCACGCTGTCGTCGCATACAAGGAGGCAAAGGACTTCTCGGGTCTGGTTCTCATTGCTAGATGAGAAAAGGCAGTGTCTAAGGAGGAAGGAATAAGACCTGGCTATTACCCAACTGTGGCCTTTAGTTCCCAACGCAAGGGCTGGGTTGAGAGCACCTATAGGTGTGGTTGTGAAACTGGCAATAGCATTTGTCTCTGATCTCTTTGTGACTGTTGGAGATCAAATGGGGTGACTGATCGAAACCAGAAAAGATGTGACAACTGCTGGTCTTGCCGCTCTCTCTTTTTCTTATCATTTCTGAAGAGCCCCGACTCTGCTATGAAACTGAAGTAGGAGCTTTTAAGAATGAGTTACTTTTAAAACAAGAAAGTTTTAGGCCTTGCAGAGAGTGTCTGGGGCTGGGATAAGACACCGTTCCTTTGTGCAAGTCGGTGGGGCTGCACTGGTCTGTTCGAGCAGCTGGCAACCCAGGATCACTCGAACCAAGGGGGGTCTGCCCTTAGCTTCACAGAGGAGGGCAGTGCTTTCTCAAGAGGTAACACGCGAGCAAACTTCTCACTCTTACATCCCTTCTGCTTTTCCTTCCCTGTTTTAGTCACCTCGCTCTTCCTTGCGCTTGTCTCATCAGCTCAGTGCCTGCAGCAGTGGCAATTACAGCCATGTGAGTGTACAACAAGCTACGGCTGGCCGGCTGCGAGCGACTGGAGCTCTGTCATTATTAGCGACCGCCTGCTAAAAGGGTGCGCGAGGCAGGCTCCTGCTCTCTTCCTGCCTCTGGCCTGCCTCCCCAAGCGCAGCCTCTCCTTCGCCTTCACCGCCCGCTGCGCTGATGGTGCAGCTGCTTCGCCCTCCTTACAGAGTGCACGATGCAGGCAAATCTGCAGGCAGTCAAGAAGATCCTGGCCTTCTGGAGCACATCGCGACGGTGCGTACCCCAGCTCCGTGGGTCCGAGGGGCTTGTGCAGTTTTTGCAGGCATCTGCTGCCCCACACGGGTGCGCTGGTTCTTCTGCGGAGCGCTCCCGGGCAGGCCCCGGGTTGCCGCTTCCTTGTCTGTCCCAGGAAGCTTTTGCTCCCTTTGGCATCCAGCGAAAGCAATTCACTGCTGCGTCCGTCCTGTCTCTGTCTCTTGTTTTGTGGGAGATCAGACACTCGGGGGCATGGTGAGCTGAGCCTCTGAATTTTGCTGTCACCTTTCATTCTGCTTCTTATGTTTTACTCCTTTTAAACATAAACCTGTCTCGATCAATGCAGTCTACTCTGAGACAACTGGCTGTGCATGAGAAAGGCATTTTTGAGTTCCAGCCTACGCTAGGTCCACTACCAGCAACCCGTAAATAGTCTTGTCATTGTGCTAGTTTGCTTTCTTCCTTATCTCCTACACAGTCCCTTCAAAGACTGTATACGGTCTCCGTATTGCGACTACTTGTGTTTCTATTGTTAGATTTATTCTTAGAGATGATAAGTTGATCAGAATAGTATCAGAGCAGATTGGGAGTTTAATCTCAGGTTATCATTGCATCATTCAGACAAGTCCTGTGTTCACTTGTTTTAAATGTTTGATCAGCCATCATACAATGTGCCTAATATTTGCTCCTTTTCTGTTGATTTATTTATTCAGTGGCTGGGTATGAGATTCAATAGTGTGTTGAAGTACTAGAAACTGCAGAGATATATGTTTTCCAGATCTAGCACTGTTTTTACAGTCTTTTGGATCAATTCTAGAAAACAATCTGTTTTACCTTTTCATAGGTGCAGAAATGTCGGATGATATATGTCAGAAATATTCAAGTGAATGTTTCTGCGCAACAGGATTAGGACCTAATACTAGTGGGTGGGGGGGCAACCTTGCTTTATGGTAACAACGTAGCTTATAATTTAATCTCGACTATTTACCTTATAAAATGACAGGGCACCTACCGTTTCTGCCAGGGCAGTTTGCCAGTGTCACCTTACTTAGTGCAAATTCATTGTGGTATTTTGCAGAGTGGACACATGCCTTCCGGAGAGTGGATTGAGGGCCTGGACTCGTTTTCAGTGGATACTGAGCAGCCATTAAATGGTCATTTTTGGATGCTGTATTGTCACATAACCTTGGATGACTGCGTTAGTTCTGAAGGCATACAACATTTTAGACAATTCTGTTCAAGAACATTACTTTCTTGTGGTCCAAGTATTTACAAATTAAGTTGCAACTTGCCTAGCTTTTCAAAAAGTATCTTTGTATCTATGGCAGTCCCAAGGAAATCATCAGGAGTTGCGGCTTAGGCATACTTAAAACCAGGCGTTGTTATTTAGGTGTCTAAGGTTTTAAGTGTTTTATCTGACTCTGGATTAAGTTATTCTCTGCCCCTTATAGATCCAGGTGTTTCATTTTTGTCTTTTAACGTTAAGTGTGAATTCCTCCACTTGGCTCATTCCAATGCAAATAAACCACGCTTTCTTTCAGCGATGGAAGCTAACAAGAGTTTAATTGCATGACGGCATAGGGCGACTGTCATCACGGTGGCTGGTGGCATCAGTGTTGCGATGCGGAGCTGCTCCCCGGGCTTTGCCGCTGTCAGGCCGCAGGGCTGAGTAGCGGAGATCCGACGCAGCAGGTGAGGTTCTCACTGTGGCATTGCAAAATGTCTGGCAAAATCAATCAGCACAGAGTGTTGAGACTTCTAAACGTCTCCTGCAGATTGATGTTAAAGGAAACCAGTTTCCTTCCACTGAACTGAGTCTTGGCGTTTTTGTGCAGGTTGTTAGCCACATCCTTATTATTTTCTTTTGGCAATTTTGAGCTCACGCCTCCTGGTACAGCACAGGAAGAAGAGTTGCTCAGTGGAAACCATGTAATGCTACACACCTGCGCGGTGCTCAGAGCACTGGGCCAGCTCTTCTAAGCAACGTCAAGGAAGAACAGAAGGAAATTATTTTCAGCCATGCCCTCTTGCACCACCTAGCACAGTGCTGGTTGGGAAGAAAGGGTCCAAGCCGGGCTTCGCAAAGTAATGCCGACCTAACTAGGAGTAAGAACAAATCCTTAAATATCTATGTTGCAAGCGACATTTGGCACAACAGGAGATCCCTCTATCTGGAGATGTAGCTGGACAAATTCTGTTCTGCATAATTTCAGCCACAGTGAAATCCATGCTATTCCAGTGTGGAACCACAAGGAGGTTTACACACGTGGCTGCACTCACAAGCGCAGGGGAAGGCTTTTTAGAACTGTTAGCTTGCAAATAGTGGCCTGGTTCATGCAGGAGAAGCACAATCTTACCCAGTTGTAAAAGGGAAGGCAGTGACTTGAAATTTTAGTCTGGAGATTTTGAGACTTAGAAAATATAGGTTAGTTTAAGTGTGCCTTTATGGGAATGGTAAGTGTAGGTCTCATCTCAGGAAGTAATTGGCAAGATGCCTCACAGAGGGCTAATAGCAGGGTAGAGAAGAGAGAGTCATCGTTCTGTGAAATAGCTTTGTGTCCTCGGAGCGTGCATAAACAGTAACTAGCAGCAGTGGATGACACAGACATTGCCGAACAGTATCCCTGTTTTGTGGAGAGAGTAAAAAGAGCTCAACCTATTCTGAGACAGAGCAAGAAGACTTTCCTAGGGGATCTCATAGGCTATCAGAGGGCTATAATCTCCGAGGTTATAATCTGTAGCCATCCACACCGCTGCGCCGCTCAGCGTCTCCAGCCATGGCTCCGCAGCCAAATTAATGGGGTGTTTGCCCCATTCTGCTGAAAGGAGCCGGCTGCCCAGATGCTCTGCCCCTTCTTCTAGGCTGGCTATCATGTCTGTGCAGCCACACGGTGAGCTGAATCAGGGGACTAAACTCCTCCTTCCCATCCAAATACTGTTGCTTTCCGTTTTTTGGTCCCTGTAGGAAGGCACAAACGCTTGAGCTAGCACAAGGGAAGCTGCAGGAACGAGCCTCTGGTGGCAGGGAGAGATGGTGGGGCTGCCTCTTTCAGCAACAGCCTGGGTGTATTAGAGATTAAAATATTCATAAAGCTGCAGCCTCAGTTTCTTCACCTGTAAACTGGAGATAATTATAATACTTATTTCTGTAAAGAACATTAACAGCCTTAATTAACAGCCTATATGAATCTGGAGAGCTGTTATGAGCTTATATTAGAGTTGTGCAAGCTATATTTAATTGCAAATTATATGGTGATAAGAGTCGGTGCTTCTCACTTGGTCTTAAATTAGATGCTTCTTAGTGTGTCTGATGGAGATGGTGGGAGAGGGGGCAGCAGGCAAAAATATGTTTATAAAGCAGAACAACTCTCAGGCAGAGATAGGTTAAATTCTCACAGGTTTTGGTCTGCAGGACCCAAGCCACAGGCTCGAAGCGCAGGTGTAAGAGGCAGCTTTCCTTGTGGGTAGCTCACTCTGCAGTTGCCCCAGACAAGCGCCTGCTACTGAAAATGGTTGGAGGCAGGTACCACGTTAGATGGGGCTGCTCTTGGACCCGTATCTTCCATCACCCTAAAGATATAGAAGTGCCACCGAGTATTGCTGCTGGCCTACGGGCGCACAGTGCCACCCTGGATCAGCCAAGAGGGGCCAGGACTTGTGCGTGGACGTAGGCTTTTACCCGCAGCAGGGTGTTTGTCATCAGGGTGTGCTGCTCTTGTAGAAAGCTGAGACCAGAAGGGATACAGGGAGCCCTGGTTAAATCGTCCCCAGAGCCCACGGCTCAACTGGGCTCTGCCAGGAGCGAAGGCAGAGCTGGAGCCTTTGCGCTATCTCGAATGAGCCTTGGGGGAGGACTCCTCAGCAAATGCAGAGGGATGGGGCATATTTTCTTTTATTCTGTGCTCTGGTGACTCTGCCTTTCTCCGCTGGTTTCCCAGAGCCGTGTCAGTAATTCAGCGTAATGCATTACCCCTCATTGAAGCAGTGAGAATCAACGGAAAGCCGCCTCTCATTAAATGTTAGGCTACTGACTTGCACATGGGAATGCCAGCAAAAACTCTGTCTGTTTCTTAAACCTCTATAAAGCCATTAAAGTAGAAGTGACCACTGACCTAGAAATACGGCAGCTGCATCTCTGGCGATCACGAAAATAGCCTCTTGGTGACCTAGTTTCTTCTAGCAGTGAGCATCACGCTGCACAAGCCTGAATCCTCCCTAGTAAACTAATCAACAAATGCTTCCTGCCGCTGCATTTTTGGAGAGGTTGCAAACGAAGAGGTAAAATGGGAGCAACAATGAAGCTTATAACTGGAAAAATCTGGCTTTAGATAAGCCTCAAAGGCAAGAATTGTTCCGTTGTGAGTGAAGCCTTTCAGAAGCATTGGAGCGGCCACTTCAGATCTGAGTGACCAAGTCCCAGTTTTCAGACGCAGCCCAAATCACGCAGGAGCCCTTAAAACTGTCGACGCCTGAGTCGTTGGATGTTTTGGGAAATGTGACTCTATATCCATAGAGCTCTGCCAACGGTACAGATGTTGCAAGGGAGGGGGTACTGTAGGTGTTCAAGATGCAGAATCGGATGCACAAAACTAATGTAAATTTCAGCCTCCAGGGCAACTTCTCAGGGTTTCCTCGTGCTTACGCTGCAGTTTGCAGACGTGGTGGAGTGTGGGGTAGAGCAGCAGTCGACAGCCTGCCTGCTACGCAAGCCCTACCTGTCTGCGCACGGATGTGTCCAACTTCCGTTCTGCACCTTCGTTAGCCTTGCTAATAGGCTTCCCTTTTGATGCAAAGGCATTCACCTCACCTTATCCCTGTGGTTAACTATGTGATACATTAGATGTGCACTCATGAAGCCGCTGAAGAAGCTATCCAACCTAACCAGCAGATTGAGCTATTATTAAATATAAGCCCCTGGGAACTCTCTCTTGAAAGCCCTTCTTGTTTGAATTATCTTTTTGCTTTCCGTTCTGGTTTATATAGAGCAACAGTGACATCCATTGGCCTATTAAGCTAATCAGAAGTACTGTACACACAATATGTATTTACTCAAGGTGGAGGGCTATCCTGGAGGCCTCCAGCGCTACAGTTTCTCACGTAAATACCAGCTGCTTGCTTTCCGAAACAACACCCTTTCTCTTCATATAGGAGACTTTACATCTTCGTTTCAGATATTGACTCTTCATCCCTTTTAGGATGCTGAAAACGTAGTTTTGAGATGGAGCTTAAAACTACTATTCCAAGAGATACTGAGACATACAGAGGATAAAATACAGTTGTCCTGGAAGCAGAAACGTGGCAGCTTTGGGCTGGTGCCATCGCCTTTCTATGTGTACCTTGCTTGTGAGAGATTATATAACGCTGACTTGTTTGGGTACTTTCCAGCACTGCAGAACCAACAAAGTCACGAAAGAGTTAATGCTTTTCTGTTTCAGCTCATTCATCCGCAATAATATTTGTTAACTTTAGATTGAAAAAAAAAAAAAAAGTAGTTATTTCAACCTCTGCATCCTTCCTTGCAGACCAGAGGATTTAGGAGCAGCACAGAAGAGAGAACTGGAAGACACGGGAATGCCTAACTGACCGACAGCAGGAGGGTTGTTTTCGAAAAACGTGAATGAAAGGCTCAAAGCCTGAACGAGTCGGAGGATTCAGTGACAGAAGAAACAAGCTATTCAGGCAGGAGTGAGATCTGGAGGATTCTGATTTCGTTGCAAAGAACCTGAAAAAAGTTCAATTTATTTTTAACCTTCTAAGTAAATCAGTAGGTGTTTCCTGCGGAGATTTCATTGAATTGAACGAGCAAGTGTTGTAAATTTTTGACCAGCTATAGTTACAATCCCTTTTTGAGGTCAAATAACCCATGACTGAAAGGGAGTCCGTTTGAAAAGTAGGATTGAACTAAGCTTGTGGGCCCATTTTGGTTGCCCCACAGCGCGGTGCAGCTCTTCTGGTTTGTACCTGCGAAGAGGTGCAGCCTCATCCTCATGACTGGGGCAGCTTGAACTTTACCCAGCCAGGTCAGCACAGGGTTTTTCCCTTCCAGCATCACCAGCGACAGAATCAGCATGAAATTAGACTGCTTAATGCAGTCTGGTTTTTAGTCATGTTCATACCGCTTGGTTAGAAAGGAAATTGCACAAGCGTGTGCTTTGGGCCCTTCTTCGGAGCGATCCTAAATGACAGGAGTTAGAGGTGCTCTGCTTAAGGTTTTCCATTCATTTCAGCAGCTTTGGAGCAGGCATCGTGCCTGCAGCGCTTTAGAAGAGGGATCTCCTCTTTATTGAGGAGACAATCGTTTCCTGCGGGAGAGCCCAGGAGACATGTCTAGGTCAACGGACTGGAGAACTTGCTGCCTGTGTACGCTATAGGCGGAAGGGAAACTCGGGCAGGAGCTTTGCCTGCTGACCTCCGAGCTGCAGCATGCCAGAAATGCTTTCTCCCAGCCTGTTTGACATTAGCCCTGAGAGTGTCTTTCCTTTACCTGTATGTCTCCTGCGTTGACATTTTCTGTAGTCTCACAGCTTTACCTTTCTCACGCCCTTGCAGATCTTTCTGCTGGATATTTTAGATGCCATCTTCTTGTATAGCTTACCACAGTCGGTCTGTTCCCTCTGATAGCCTCTCTTCTCTCTGCCTGACTTCGGGAGCTTTGCTGTGGAGACTTTCTGATGCTTTCCTTGCTTTCTCACCTCCCTCTGAGCTTTGCCTCTACGTGGATGCGTTTGTCTGTAGTTAGTGCTAGCACGCTTTTGCTATTCTTTCACAGACTGAAAGGGGAGCGTATAATTTCTTTAATAAGCTCTCTTACTCGTCCTCTGGCTGATTTCTTCCCCTCACGCCCCTGCTTTGCAGATCAGCTACGTACAGAGTTTGCATTTGCAGGAGCTGATCTTCCCGAGCCAAACACTGGAATTTCTCTGGGTGTTGACTTTTTGATGTCTGTCGAGTTCCTTTTCTCATTCCTGCAGTATGTGGTTTCACAGGGAGTGGCTGTCGATTGGCTCAAGTTTCTCTGACTATACTTTGTATACGTTTTCCATGGTTGGGAACCAAGACCGAGCGCCAGATAAAAAATCCTGTTGTTTGCGGATAACAACGGATAACATTGTTGTGCTAACAGACATTTGCATAGGAGATATGAAAACAAGCCCATTCATATCCTTGTGTGACAGTGCTGGGTCGCTACCACTGCTTTGAAATTTGAGGTGGGTTGTTGCTCGATTGCGCAAGGCAACTGGCATTTCCACAGCCTTGCACGGGCTGCAGGTGCGCTGGCTTTATCTGGCCAGGGTGAGCCTGCCAGCAGCTGGGGGATAAAGCCAGCCTTCCTACCGGTGCTGCAAAGCTCCCGCCGTCCCGGGGACGCTGTGGACTGAGCTTGCAGGTGTCTCAGCTGGATTCAAAAAATGGAACGGAAAACTCCCTGTATGTGCTTCAGAGCAGAGCTAGCCCCGTTCTCACCTGTAGGTATAGGGATGATCTGAAACAAAATCCAAATGTTTTCTGATAATGAATAAGTCAAAAGGCAGTCGTCTTTCTAGAGAAAATATTGACGTTTCACTGAAAAACAGAATAAGCCAAAAGTGCAATTGCGTATATGGCGCCATACACAGCAAAGTCTGTACCAACCAGTTTTTATACTTGTGAGACCTGCATTGATGCAGCTTTGCTGCTGAACACAAGCAGGGTTATCTTCTCAGGTGCCTTTATAACCTGAAAGGAATGGAAGTCTGTCTTTCCCAGTGCTGGAGGAGCAACCCGTGCTCATGCTCTCCAATCATATATGGACATTGCGCTATCTGTTCGTTTCTAATTAATTACATCCTGTGCTGATTACTGTTGTCATACAGTGGTTTCCAATACTGCACGCTCAGGTACTTTATTTTGCTTGTGCTGCTACAGCCTGACTTATGTGGATCTCATTACCCTCTTCTACTCTTCCACCATTTATTACACCACCTCCTTGGGAAGTTTAGCACTAATGATAAAATTGTTTTAAGTTAAAGGACTCTGCATGGGCAGAGTCCCTGAATATTTTCTTAATCTCTCTCTGTGAGAGACCCTGCATTTCTTCAAACCCACTTTTTTCTTTTTCTTCATTTTTTTTATTTTCCCTAAGTATGTGGCGGACACAGGAACCTTTGCCAATCAGAGCTGCTCTTTTCTGTCCTGCAGGGGCAAAAACAACCCTTTGCTGTGAGGGCTGGGCAGGATTTCAGCTGTTACAAGTGCTGTGTCCGTTTGGGAGGCTCCTGCCCCTTGGAGATGCTGCTGGGGTGGCTCTCATCATTTCTAGAGGATGCGTTACAGAGCTCCCCCATCTGCTTCAGAGGAAGGGGAAGCCTCTGGCGCTCTCCCAGTGGAGGTTTCAGTCTTACAAAGCTTGCTGGCTAACCTTGAGCATCCTAACGTGTCAGGCTGCGATTCCTGTCCTTGAAACTCTCTTGAGTTTCCCACAACTCCTTCCTCCTCTGACTGCCAGATGTATAAGCCAGCCCTCCCTTGAGGGGGCTTCAACCCCTTGGACCTGCAGCTTTCTCTGCTTCTGTTGTGCAGGACATGGAGGGGTTGTCTTCACTCATGGAGCTTGCGGGAGGAGCTGTCACCACTTGTGCTGTTCAGCAACTGCAACGTGGGCCTGGCAGTCCCGGGGAGAAAGGGCTGTATCACAAATGGGAGCATTGCAGTTAGAGCATAACCTCGGTCTCTATCTCGGCAGAGAGATGGACGGTCTCCAAAAGGACCGTAGATTTTAAACTGCGTCTAAGTGGGTCTGGTTTCTTCAGGTCAAGCTGAACTGCAGACATGTTGAGGCTGCCTTTGTCCTCTGTAGTTTTGCTGCTGCATCTTTTCTCCCTTGGGTTTATCTAACTATATTTCACTTCCGTTTGCCCCCTGTAGTAGATACAGAAAACCAGGAGCTGCTCTGATGTTGAATTTGCACACTGAGTCGGGCTTCAGAGGAGCTGGAGGGCAGAGGCACAGCCGTGGGAACCGTACAGCTGTGCTAATGCTGTGGGCAATGGAGGGGATAAAATTAAGAGTTATCTGGAATCTTTTGGGAAAAAAAAAACTTTGTTGGAAAACAACAATTTGTGGAAATCCAAATTTTTCACGGAAGTTTTGTTGGTTTCAACAAGGGTTTTGTCAGGGAGGTTTTTCTTGCCCGTGCTGGAATTCCTAGTCAGCAAATGAGCTGGATTCAGAGCAGGGAGTGGAGGATCACCTGCAGACTGTGGGTTATTTCACGGGTGGGCTTTTTGCAATGATTCTGCACAAAAATCCCAGTTCGATCCTCTCTATGCTTCTTTCCAAGAGCATAGTCAAAATCAGCAGCAAGGTAAGTTAGGCAATGCAGGAACTTGGATCTGCGAGGTCAAAGACCCTCTAACTGCTGGCTCTTCTGCAGAGGACCGGGTGCTGTTCGTTTGTCCTTTTCCCCAAGGGAAAAAAAAATCAAACCGCCTCAATTTTGTTCTGATTCCAAAAGACGCAAAATGCCAAAACCTTAGAAAGTGCTTTCTGAATATGGATTCTGTTGAGGCTCTGCTGAAGCCTCCCTGTGGCAGTGAGAAGTCACATAAATGAAGTACCTCAGCGCCGCTCCAGGAGAACGGAGAGGGCAGGGGTTTGTTTTTCAAATGTGCCTCAAGAGGTTGTACCATCTCTAAGGCTGAGACTGTCTTCTGCGATATATATCAAGTACTTAGCACAATCCGGTGGAGAGCTTTTACCCATCGCTAAGGTACGAGCGATGATGCTGAAATCAGACCTCAAGATCTGTTTTGAACGACACTGAACTGGCAAAATGGACTAGGTGCGAGGCAGTAAGGAGGCTTTAATTTATTTTAGACAATCATCGCCTACATAGGATTCTGCTAGGAGTTATTTTAAGGCTTTCAGGGGTGTATAATGCTGTGAGCCGAGTCCCACTTCTGTCGTGCCTGGTGTATCCCCGTGGCTGTGGTAGGGATGAGTTCCTGCCGTGGGCTTTGGTGGCCCTGCTGTAGCAGAGCGGACAGAAGGACAACCAGGCATTTTCTCTTGCACTGAGCTGCCAGTGTTTCCCTGCCCTTGCTCACGGGAGCTGCTTGCATGTTTTCAGCAAACAATGCTTTATTACTGTCTTGGTGAAAGGAGGAAGGCAAAATCAAAAAAAAAGAAAAAAGAGAGAGAGAGAGAGAACATCTTGTGAACCTGCTATTCTCAGATCTCCTCTGATAAGGACAGTTCCAAGTGCGTGAGAAGTTTCCTACTCTGAGATTTATTTACTTCTCAAAGAAAAGCCACCTTCATCTCATTATTTTATTTTCAATACAGGTTTTAATTTGGTGAGAAAATATCTTCCCCATAAAGAACCTATTCTGCCTCATTAACTCCTATAAAAAGCATCCTCCCCAAGCTTGAAATGTTAAAAGAAGCATAAATTAAGGCTAAGTTTGTTGTTTGCCGCTTTAATCAACAAACAACCTTAAAAAGCACCCACAAAAGGTTCCGTAAATGAAATTTATTAGTGAGCATGAAAGGAGACCTTCAGCTGCAGCTCCCTCCCCTTCCCAGCCCCATGAATTTGTAGGGGGGCTGTTTTTTTGGAGCGGCTGGTTTTGTTTACAGTGTCTTATTCTCCTAGGCAGGTTGTTGTGGTCCCATGGATCTCTGTCAGACTTTTGTGACGCAGCCGAACTGAAGTGACTGGGGACAGAGTCTGTTAATTAGGTCTTCAAAAGCCTCCTCCTTTTTTCTTCAGTGTACAAATGTCTTTTTTTCTTCTTCTTTTTCTTTTCCCTAAATCTGCTTGTCAGTAGCTCAGGAGGAAAGAGGAGCTTTTTCACAGGGAGAGCAAACTGCCGTTCTGTCTGCCTTCCTTTCACCTCTCCAGGATGCTAGAAGAAAAGCTAGATGCATGTCTGATTTTTTCCCCCCTTTCCTTCTCCTTGGTATATTTAAGAAGCCTTCCTTTATTTCCTCTCTTTGCTATCATTATTATCCTCATTCATACCTTTGGGATATCTCCACTCACACAGAGAGTCTTTAGCCAAGATGGGTGCTCCCGGTGATTGCCGTACAAAGATCCTGGTAGAAGATTATGTCTCTAATCTAGAAAGTTTCGGTACAGAGGACAGAACAGTTGGACAAAGACATTAAGAATTTGCTCTCCTGAGCCCTGTGAAAATACAGTTTCTTTCCAAATTCCCCTTCACATAACAACTAACTTCCTTACCAACCTCTGGCATGCAGATTCCTTTCAAACTTAAATAGGTTTCTCACTGTTTTTATTCTGGGAGAAGAGTCCATGAGAAAACGTAATGATAGATTTTCCCCGTTGCTGCTTTGGACTTCCTCAGTTCTTAATTCTTTTCACAGCTATCTTATTTTGACTCTGAGATATGCAGTGCAAGGAGAGATCCAAGACAAATCACTTTTGTGCACTGGAAAAAATTGCCTTGACCTGTTAGAGAGCAGTTTCTGACATTTATCTGAACACCTCTTCACCTTCCAGGAGTTAATTTGAATTGGAGATGAGCCAAAACAGGGAGTTTCTCTGAACTTCCCCAAGCTTTATGGGCTTGGTTTCAAACGGTCCTGGCTCTAAATGACTTTTGGTTCAGGTTTGCAAAATCCAGAGGCGACTGGGCAAGTTGTGCAAAACCTGAACCTCCCACAGGGTTTTGCTTTCCTCTGATTGATAGCCCTGGCTCCGGCCCCCCCCCCTTTGCTCCCACTCTTCATGGTCTGTGGATAAGTCAGCATCGCAAACAGCTCCTCAAAGGAAATCATCCTTCTTAAATGCAGCCCATGTCTTATTTCAAAAACTAATTTCCTCCCGTCCATCCCACTCCTTCCCTTCCTCCACCGACAAACGTGACACAGGTCTCGCATTTCACACCAGCTGCCTGAGCAAATGCATGAAGTGGTCCAAATTTACTGTAGCCTGGCATCTGCATTGACCAGAAGGCTCCTGACATAAATTGCAGGCACAAGACAGTTTCCTTTTGGGGCGTTTGACGTTGTCCTTTCATCCTTCAGCTACAATCTTTTTTTCCATTGATGTGAACTAACTGTAACCCAGATCTGTGTCCAGCAGCTTCTATTGGGAGAAACAGGAGGACGGGGAGGGAGGGGAGTGTGGCAGAGGGGGACAGCAGGACTCAGGGGCTGTGTGCCATTGCCACGCCGTGCTGCTCTCCCAGCGTCGCTGCCAGGGCACCGCTGCACGGCACTCCCCCACCTCTTCTCCTGTTTATTTAAACAGGAAGGAGGAAGTTTTCTCAGTTACCCAACTCCCTTAGAGCATGCCGTTCCCTGAGCCTGGCACCACCTGGCATCTAGGTGTCAGGAGCCTGGGGCCAGAGACACGGCGGCGACAGGAGCCCTGGGTCCTGTTGGCCCCAGGACTGCTGAACGTCGCTGAGATGCAGGACCTGGGCGCTTCGGGGTGTCAGGGCGAATACAGCTTGTGCTCTTGGCATTCATGTTCTCCGTAACAGCTGGGCTTTCTCATTTGGCCAGATATCCCATATGTTTGTTTATTTCTAATTTGTTACTGAACCTCTGACGAAACTCTTCTAATATTTGTTTCCCTTTGGACTTTTTGCTATTGAATTGGGGGGGGGGGTCGCGTTTCTGAGGTAGTTTGGGTGTTTTGGTGGCCATTAGAAAAAAGCAAAAGAGAAAAACTCTCAGATGAATGTCTTAAGTTCTTTGTTTCCCCACAGCACAGTCATTTCCGTCGTCTCTGGTTAAATACGTGGGAATGGGGACGTATGTGGGTTATTCACGACGTTACATGGAAGTATGTGTTGGAGTGCTTAGGAAGTCTAGGGCAGTTATACCCGCTTACCACCTGCACGCATTGATCCTGCTAATAGGCAGCAGCCTGAGCTCAAGGAAGCACACCGCTTATTCCTCCGTCTCCGTTACGAAGTCATCAGTGACACAAACTGAAAGCGCTAATAGCTTGAAAGCCCCCGTGACCCTCAGAAACGGCCCTAGCGCGTATTTGACAAGTCGTGCAGTTTCTGACGGGTGATCTGCTGACCAGAACGCTAGATTTTATTTCAGAGTGGCCACTGACAGTGAACAATTTGCTGACACGCGAAGTGGGCTGCTCTAAGCCGACCCTCGAGTCATCACGGGCATGGGTCGACACTCCTCTTACCATCCCGAGCTCTGGTTCTCATGGCTCCTGCAACTGCTTCCCAACAATTATTTGCCAGACTGGTGCAAACATAGCCTTAGGGCGTCTTCATCTACTCCCAAAGGCAAACATGGCAAACGCACGTCAAGGTGGTGCGTACACAAATTTTTCTTAGGCTATCACCCCCTGCTCCAGATCCAGCTGGCAGGCTCCAGGGCTGATGACAGCAATGCATACACTAGCTGTTCATGGTGACGTGGGAGTGAAAAAAAAAGATTGCCTGCCTGCTTTCAGTCTGGCTCCCGCCCTTGCTGGGTGGGTAGGGGCAGCGAGGTGTGCGAGATCTTCACTGCGCTCGCTGAACGCGGTTACTCGTATCCGTCTCTGCCGTAGTTCACTCACCTTCTAATTCAACTCGCAACACGTACGAGAAACACATCAGAAAGCCAGCTGGGCACTGGAGAGTGCAGCTGTAGTTTCTTCATGTTTAAGTCAGAGGACATATATTCTCGAAGGCGGTGAGAACACCAGCAGAACTGAGGAAAATTCACTGAACTAATGACTGCAGTTTGTTGAGGGAGATTGTATGACCTCTGCTCTTGTGCTTAAATCGGATTAAACTGCCACCAGCAGCAAACACCATACAAGAAACCAAAGCCCCGCAAAAAATGTTAAAAACAACCCATTGAATCCTCCCCCTGATTCTTACTCTTTGCAGAATACATCCTTTGCTACTAGTGTCCCCAGAGTCATCTGGTAGAGAAATCGTTCTTTGTTATACCCTATTCTTTCATTTGTTTGTGTGGAGGGCCTTGTTTTTTTCAGAATAAGCCAGGCGGGTTGCATGTTGGCCCGCACACGCAGATGCTGGCCTGCAACGCAGCAGCTGTTTAAGCAGAGAGCGTGGCCTGCGAGGCCGCTCCGGACAAACGGTGAAAAATAACTTTTCTGTTGAAGCAAAAGCAGAAGAGAATTGCTTAGAGGCAAAGTGCAGTTTTGCAAGCTGGCTCTCGGCGAGAGGACGGGGTATCGCCCAGCAAGCTGAACACGTGAACCTGTCCTAGCTAAGACGCCACGAGTACCACCAGTCAGCAGGGCACCGGTCCACAGGTGATCCAGGGCGTCAGCACGTTCCCCTGCTGCCTGGCTCCCTCCTGCGAGAGGACCGTCCGTGGATTTTAGAAAGCTATTGCCGCCCAGCCCAAAATAGTAGCAGCGTCATTGAGCCAGGAGAGATGCAAGGTGAGCTGTGGACACTGAGCACCTCCTAGATGTGGCTCTAAGTCAGCGCCAGCTCCCAGCAGCGCTTTATCTCCCCAGTCGGGGTATTTGTCTGGCCCACGCTTGTTTAGTCAAGAAGGGAAGCTGTGGTCATTGCTCCGGGGCAATATAGCTGGAAGTTTTACCGAAGGTTTCCTGTGTCAGGCTTAGCTGCTTGTTACAATCACTTCTGGCTAATGCTCACTTGGACTAGCTGCCTGTCACCTGCCTCAGGGTGGGTACCTGAGCTATCATACATACATAATGCTTAAATAAATACTCCCAGGTTATGGGAAGCCTCGGGTTTCTGCTACAGGTGGGGTTTTTTTTGCTTGTTTTGTTTTTATCACAGCAGGACAAATGTTCGTGAGCTTTTATGATTACATCCCCGAAAAAGACTTTGTTTCATGGCCTGGTGAACTGGGAAACTGTTTACCCCTTCAGTATCTCTGAGAATTGCTGGTCAGCTTGAAGAGTGCATTTGAAGTGTTTAAAATCTCAATAAAACAATTTGGAATCATTTTGCGAAGCAAATCATCGTGCCCCCATCTGGCTTCTGATGGAGCGAGCCTGAACGGGTGACGCGTGCTGTCTGTAGCGCCGTGGAAAACAGAGCGTTCCACGTAGCTTTCCGGCAAGAGAGAGAAATAGCGTCCAGGAGAGGTGATAGCAGAAGTCGTGGTGTTAACAGAATGACTTTAGTAAAGCAAGAGCTCCGCTAGCAGAAAGTATTCATTCCTGCTGCTGGATACAGCGGTGGGTTTTTCCGCTGGGACCCTTGCCCAGAAAGCTGACGGGGAGGGGCAGGTTTCACAGTAATCCCTCCCCACTGCCCTCACCTTTATTGCCAGGCCGTCTGTTCTTGTTTCCCTTAGAGCCCAAGACTCACCTGCCACGGCTACAACAGCTACTTAGGGCCGTCAGAACTATTAACGCGTTTTGATGGCGCGTCCCCTTGGGCGTACGCTTGGGAGGAGCTGTTCTGCTGTTCCTGGCTGGTAACCTGACTTTGATGGTCACGCGAACTGTATAGCATGCCCAAAGGCGTAATAAACTGGGGCCGTATCCAGGCAAGCGATGGCGCGCCAGATTTTCTAGAGGAAAGTATTTTTCACTAGCGCACAAAATATGGGAAACGGCACTGCTGCTGTGAGAGGAACCGGCTCCGGAGGGTGCGTTTCACGATTTAAGACTCACAGCTAAACGCTTATTGCCTTTATGGCCTCACCTGAAGCGTTTCGTCCGTATGCCACATTCTGGTTTGTCGCAGGCTCTTTGGGTTACGTGTCTTGTTAAGCATTAAGCGTCTTGGGCTGGTGACGTGATTTAGGAGATGGAGGAGGAGATGTTAGTGCTGGTGGACCATAATTTAACTTGACCTCGATGCACCCGTGCAAAAGGCCATTAAGCCAGTTTTACCATATTTTGAGAGTGGAATATTTTAGCTCCAGACAGCCAGGAACCATTAAAGGCATATCCGTGCATAATTGTCTCGCTCTGTAAATTAGAGGCTCGTTTGGAAGGCCCTTAGACATCCCTTGGGTAAAAGATCCATTACAGGCCAGCTACGCACACGGTGAAGAAAAGGACAACTTTTCCAGCCTCTCCCTCGCTCACCTGTTTGGGGCCAAGAAAGGTTTTTCTTTGCTTGGGTGAATGCGCCTGGCCTTCCCCCCCGCTGACTTACAGCCCTCCTCCTGCCCAGCATCTCTGGTGCTCCTGGCAGCCTGCGCAGGACTAGGAGCTAAGCGGTGTTAAAGGTCGTGGTGTTGGGAGCAGACGCCGCCGCATTCACGCCCTCGTGCAAAACCGAAGAGCAGCAGCGAGCGCCGAACAGCCTTTCAGAGCAAAACAACGGCCAGCACGGAAAAGGAGCCTTAGCGGAGGAGAAAGGGCCAAAAGGGAGAGGTAGGTGCTAGGCAGCGAAAGGCCGGGAAGGTGGGTGACAAACGGCAGGGTGGAAAAATCAGAAACGGATTTCATTGCACCTGCAAAATCTGGCAGCGCAGGAGGAACGCAAAGGGGAAGTCTTGCAGGCTTCGGCCGTGAAGGCTTCTGCTGCGCTCAGCTTGACCGCTTTTATTCCTAGGCGTAAACCAGCTCCGCTCCGTAAGAGCGCTGTGCTCATGTTATACCACCTAAGAACAGGGCATTGGAAGCAAAAGCTCCTGTTTTCAGGAATCCTGTTTGGCTGGGTGGATTCCCCCCCCCCCCCCCCGAATTGTTCGCCGCAAGTCTGAGGAATGAGAAAGGGTTTAATTTCTCTTGTCTGCTTGCAACGTAGCCCGACAGCCTCAGTTTTAAGCGAGTAATTTGGACTGGACTTCATTTCGCATTGACAGCTCGGGGCAGCCGTAAGAGCGCCTCGGAGGGAGCTCGGGGTCAGCGGTGCGTGCGCCACGCACCCCGCCGGGACCGGTCGGGCGCCCGGGTGGCTGCTGCGGCGGGAGGCAGAGCGTGGCCGCCGGTGGCGCCGGGGGGCCTCGCACCGGACTCCCCCCCCTGCCGCCCCCGCCAGCCGCCGGGGCCCCTTCCCGCGGCCGGAGGCGGCGCCGGGGGCGGGCTGCCGGCGGCGGCACCTGCCGGGGGCGGCGGGACGCGCCGCCGGGCTCCGGCGCCCTCGCCCGGGGCTCTGAGCGCCGCGCTGCCGCCGGGAGCTGCCGGCGCCGCGGGGCGCGGTGAGTGCGGGCTGCCGGCGGCGCCCCGGGGGCACCGGGGGGCGGCGTGCCGGGGCGGCTGGTTGCAGAGGGTGCAGGGGGGCCGCGGGCTGTCGGCGCTGCAGGAGAGGCAGGCAGCCACGAGGCAGGGGGGGCAGGAGGTGCATGAGGGCCAGGCAGCCGCGGGGCAGGGGGTGCAGGGGAGGCAGGAGGTGCATGAGAGCCACGCAGCCGTGGGGCAGGGGGTGCAGGGGAGGCAGGAGGTGCATGAGGGCCAGGCAGCCGCGGGGCAGGGAGTGCAGGGGGGGCAGGAGGTGCATGAGGGCCAGGCAGCCGTGGGGCAGGGGGTGCAGGGGAGGCAGGAGGTGCATGAGAGCCACGCAGCCGTGGGGCAGGGGGTGCAGGGGAGGCAGGAGGTGCATGAGGGCCAGGCAGCTGCGGGGCAGGGGGTGCAGGGGAGGCAGGAGGTGCATGAGGGCCAGGCAGCCGTGGGGCAGGGGGTGCAGGGGAGGCAGGAGGTGCATGAGGGCCAGGCAGCCGCGGGGCAGGGGGTGCAGCGGAGGCAGGAGGTGCATGAGGGCCAGGCAGCCGCGGGGCAGGGGGTGCAGGGGAGGCAGGAGGTGCATGAGGGCCAGGCAGCCGTGGGGCAGGGGGTGCAGGGGAGGCAGGAGGTGCATGAGAGCCAGGCAGCCGCGGGGCAGGGGGTGCAGGGGAGGCAGGAGGTGCAGGAAAGCCAGGCAGCCGCGGGGCAAGGGGTGCGGGGGCCGGGGTGCAGTGTGTCGCGGGTGAGAGCGCGCTGGGCACGGGCTAACAAAGGGCAGCGGCAGCCAGTGAGAGCCCCGCGCGTGGTAAGACCCTGCGGCCGGTGGAGGCTGCAGGGTTTCGGGGCTGATCTGTGCTGGGTGGCTGCGAGGGAGCCGTTCAGGGTCCTTTCAGGCTGCTTTCTCCAGAGGGAAACCCCATGCAAGTTAGCAGCAGCCGCTTGCTTGTTGGTGCGTGCCGCGTGCCCAAGCTGCCCCCTGCTTTCCTTCCTGATGCCGTGTTCACCTGGCAGGCACCTTGCCGTGAGAGACAGGGACGTAAGTTGAGAAACTTTCTGACCAGGTCAAAGTTGCCCCCAGACTCCGAAAAGGGCTAAGAACAGAAACGTCTTTGAGTGTAACGCTAGCAGGCAACCTCCTTCTATGCAAATTTGAGGAATGTGACCCACAGACCTTGTTTCGCCCGTGTAGCTTCACTCCAGCTTTCCTGTCGTGTTACCAATGAAGTTGTCTCTTTGTTCTTTCTTCTCCCCCTTGTTCTCACCTTCTGCTTAAATCCCTTCTTCCTATCTCCATGTTATATCTCTACGATCTCTTCTGCTTCTCCTGCCCGGAAGGTCAAAGGTCCCTTTTTCTCATTCTCTGTCATAATATCTTTTTTAACAGGCATCTCTGTGTGTTCCCCTGCCTACATCCCGCATTAAATTTCCTCTCAGCTTAGTGCTCCCTTCCTGAGCAGTCACAGCAGCAGCAGCCATTCAAGCAAGCGCATTTTGCTTCAAACCTCGACTGTGTGCCCACCCGAACCTGCCTGCCCAGCCCATCACCCACGTGAACCTCTAATCTGTGGGCACCTTCTCACACGCGTGTTCCCAGCGCTGCGCGCTGCTTCTGGGCTCATTACCACCACCTTCACTCCTGTCTGCTGTTACCTTTGCTCTCTCGTTGATCACAAATCTGTCCCTTGGCCACTCCGTCTCCTGTTCTGTCTCCCTCAGCTGCTTTTTTCTCCAGGCTGTTTTCTGCTCTTGGAAGGAAGTCACCAGTCCCAGGAAGCTCACTTCTTTTGCCAAATAAAGTGTTTGGGTGAGTTCCCCCAGCCCGATGTATTTTCTCAGCAGTGGAGGCCTGACTCAAGTCCTGCAGCAGATTTTCACTGATTCCAGCAGGAACAATGTTGAGGAAACATCATTGCCCTAAACCTCCTTTGGCTAAGAAAGGTGAGGTCCAGGCCAGCCTATGCCAGGGAAAGAGAGGTGTGTTCCTGCAGGTCCATAACAGGAGAGTTTAGAGGATTGAGAAACTGTTGGCCCATATTGAATGGCACTTAGTGCCTGTGGGCGTTATGGGAAAGCAGGAATTTCAATGTGATTGAAATACAGATTATTATGCTGTTTATGGGGAAATTCAAGCTGTCAGTTTAATAATTGCAGAGGTTCTTCTTCCAGAGACTAGCTTGCCACAAGTTTAGATATAAAACATTTCTAAGAAGCCATCAACTGAGTATGCGGTAAATTCAGCTCTGGCTTCCTTGGCGTGGCTCTGCTGAGAGGGCTGCTACTGCAGCAGGTGGGAGTCCTGCCTCTGGGAGACAGGACAAGCTGCGATGCTGTGGCAGCCAAAAGCCCCCGCCAAATGTCCCTGTATTCAGCCGGTCACAAACAAACCAACCCTGGATTTCTGATGAGAAGAAAGCGCTGTGATTTAGAGTCCTTCTCCCTTTGCATAGTGGCCCAGCTCTTGGCAGCAGCAGGAGGAAGGCTGGAGTCGCTGCGGTAGGATGCTGTCAGCATCCATGAGCAGACGGACTCGAGAAGGGTGCCGGGTGAACAACGATGGCAAGGAAAACATCCCTCCTGCGTTTGTTTAGTTAGGGAGGACTCTACTTTGGCGGTCAGCCCTCGGGGTCAGCAGTCGCCTTTCGCCTCTTGTGTTTGCAGAGCATCTGGTACCGTGGGGCCTGGTCCGTTCCTGGGGTTCCTCAACGCACTGATGATATAAATAGATGAATAAGCAGGATATGACATGAAGTGGGATATTTTAAAACGCCGCTATTTCCATGCCTTATTTTATTCCCACCAGAACTTCTTCCTTGGCTAACGCTTGTTTATTTGAACCGTGAAGTACAAAGAGTAGGTCCTGGCTGCATCGGGTGTTTGGTAACCATGGCTGAGCGTCTGGCCTTTGGACATCCTGCTGACGATGGTGCTATCTCTGTTTCGGGAACTGAGTTAAGGGTGTGGGAGAAAGGGTGAAGGCTGAACACCTCAGCCTGATTCAAAAAAGCCCGTGCTTGATTTTAAGCCTGGAGGTAGGCTGACTCAGGCCTTGAAACAGGTTTCAGTAGAACTGGTGTGATCAGTCCTTGGTGCTCAGAGTGGGAGGCTGGCTGACTTTAATAGATGTGGGAGTAGAGACAGGCTTATGGTCTGCAGGATTAGACTCTCGGTAGCCTCACTGTGTGTAATATCAGCATATCAGATGCTCTAAGCTCTAGGAAGGAAACCCGTTATCAGCATGGAAATGGAACGAGGCCAATTTCTGCTGGCTACAGACGTGGCCCCAAATCCGTGACAGGCCAGACATCTGAAATAAGTATTAATTGCCTGTTACAAACGCTTATTCATGAATGTCTCCGAGTGGAAGCTTATTTCTGTTCTGGATTCCTGTAACAGTGCAGTTGGGAGTCTTGCGTCTCACCAGACAAAGACTACCTTTATATCGCCAGGCATATAGGCAAGCTGCACAGTGGGATAAAGCGTGCTGCCCTGAATTAACAATACCTAGAGCTCAGCTAAACTTCTGTAAACCAGAGGAGAGACAGTGTCAGTGTTTCCCTAGTTCTTGCAGCGGTTTTAGACAAGGCCTGCCTCTGCTCCGGAAGTGGGGTTTTGCAGACGCCCGCTTCTTCAGCCATCCTCTTTGACAGCATCCACAGAGCTGCAGGATGGGATTGTTGTATACAAAGGACCCCAAGTTGCAAGAGAATATAAATACCTAAAACTTTGCGATACCCAAACGGAGAGAGCAGAGGCGTGAGAAGAGATGCTGTGTGTTTGAAAGCAGTGATTTAGGGGGACAGTTTTCAAGTTTACCTTGAGTGAAAAGCTTGGCTAGCCATGATGTGATGCGTGTTTGCCTGTATTCAGATGAGAGCAACTTCTCTAACCCTTTGTATTCTAGTTGCACCGGTGCTTCAGCTGGTGCCACAGTCCCTTAGGTTTGAAGAAGTATTAAGAATTTCAATCATCAGTTGTTTTTGCTGGTAAGAGAGGGGTTTTTTTGCTGTTGTTGTAGCAGTAACTGCTGCATTGGCAGGCTGTGGCTCGGTTCTGGTGGAAGGTAAATTTATGCCATAGAAAGAGGAATCTGATGAAAATAAAACCAGCCCACTTCACCCTGATTAGATTTCATCATGTTATGACTTCAAAATGCCTTCAGCATCCTGGCAACAAGGGGAAAGATTTGAGAAATGTCTGAAAGATAAAGGGACACAATTTCTACGGATTATCAGTGTGTCTGTTCAAAAAAAACCAAAAAACCTCATCTTTACTGTTCCTTGAGCACCTTAAAGAGAGCGTCGAAGAAAAGTATTCAACCAGACAATAAAAATAGCCAGGCCAAGTGCTCTCCAGCAGTGACCTGATCCCGTCTGGTGTGTTACGGAGGGCGCAGATTCCTTTGCAGTTACAAACAGGCTCCAGGCTAGAGGCAGACTCATTTCAGACTAATTTAAGTAAAGTACACAATGATACCAATGGCCAATGCACAATACACTTTAAGGGGGACGGGGCCCCAAGTGCAACATGGCTGTGTCCTAGGAGTGCTATAACAGCTTAAGTTTCCACGGATAGATGGGAACAAGTCTGCGTTGTAGGTCATTGCTCTAAAAGCAACGCTACAGCCCTGATGGAAAGATCAAGCCTGGAGCGTGTTTGTCCTAGTGTTGTTATCTAGGCAGGGAGAACAAAACCGCATGGTTACACAGCTCACAAATTTTTCATGAGCGGATTTCCCAACGTTTTGTACTCCGGCCTGTTAATATATTTTAACATATATGGGGCATATATTCGTCCTGGCTGTTTCAGACAGATTATTAGATCCCAAATGCAAAGGATGAAGAGTATGGTGGCAAGCATTAAAGAGCAAGAAGAAAATGCATGGGTGAAACAAGGCCTGGCAGTGAGCATATGAAGGAGAACAAAACGTCGCCTCTGCCTCTTAGGGTGCTCAAGTGAGGGGCAAATATAAATCCAAATAGCTTCACTGAGCTACATCAGTTGAAAGATCTGGCCCAGACATTGTATTTCACCCAGCTTGAGCTCCTTTTTGTGGTCAGGATATCTAGGAAAGCTGGCTCTGGCACAGGCATCTTCAGGCAAGTCATCTGGGTTAAGTTGAGCTGGGCTGGTTCCCTTCTCTGGTCGCAGTGTGGCTGCACACGTGGTAGTGTTAGCGCACCCGAGGAGGAGGCATATACCACCACCCAGGGGCAGGAGTCATCTGTGGAGAGAAGGAGAAACTGCAATATTTAAAGTGGCTCTTGTGGCCAAGGAATTTGCCTCATGAAACTGTGGTCTAATTTGTCTTCCTGCGTAGACATCTTTGGTCCAGGGACGCTCTTACCCCAGTGCTAGTTTGAGTGCTGAATACGCTGGGACCCAGATCTCCGTATAGTGCTGTTGTGTGTCATGGAAGAGAGCAGTTAAGCCAGCAAAGTGTCTCCGGACCACAGAGTTGAGGGTGTTGAGAGGCAGACTGAAAAGAAAAGATTTTATGGGGCCCACTAGCTTTGCTGTGAAGGATGGCAGACTTTCAGGCTGGAACCGGTGGGCTATCACTGTACGAAGTACAAAAGGAGCTTAGTTTCTAAGTGGCTAATGAGTTTACTACCTTGTTTCTGTCAAGGGTTTTGCCGGGGTAGTGCTGATTAATGTGTCGTGCCCTTTCCCCAAGCCTATCCTGTAGCTCTTCCAACTCACCGGGCTCTGTGTGACACCGTTTATTAGGCTACTTGTCCCTGAGTTGTGAGGAACAAATATTGACACTGATGGCTGCCTAATAGGATTTGTTTTTGCCGTTTGTCCTGTGAGTTGGGCACTTCTGACTCAAATGAAAATCTGTGTTTGGGACTAGCTTCACCAAGACTTAATTCTGGAGTTTGCTTGTTTATTGTTGTTGTTGTTTTTTTTTAAACGAGAGTTAGACTCATTAGTCACAGCTGGACTGTGACTGCAGATCACTGGATGTCCATAGCAGCAGGGATATGGCTTCCTTTGAGAGGGTGCTGATGTTCGCCTTGTGGAATAGTAACTTTGATGGGAGTTGTCTTTTGTTAACTAGCTCCTAACGGGCCTCCTCCTCCTCCTGTTTGACCGTGGGAGGGTGCATCAGACGGAGGTCTGTCGCCTAAAGGCCTCAAGTCGATCTGCTGATTGGTCCTGGACTGCGTGATCGACCTCCCCAGCGCGTCCTTAGTGTGACTGGGAGATGCTTTAAGGAAAAGTCATCCAGCGTTTCAAACAGAATGGCTATGGGCGGGTTTTTGAAATGTGTCTTAAGCGACTTATGAGCCAAGTCCCATTAAAAGCCAATAACCAGCTGTGCTTGATGTACAAGGATGGGGATGTTGCCACGGTCTAAAGAGGCTCTTGTACTCTTAAAAAGGTTTCCCAGCGCTGCCACTATTATGCATGCTGAAGAACTGTTTCCTTTCCCGTCCCTGGAAGTCACTGGCAAAAATAATAATAATTTCAGCATACACAGAACTGATTTCAGTCACCTTTTGAATTTTACTCGCAAAACACCAGGTGGCTGAAGGTTTCTACCATGTCCTGAATTTTTTTCTCTCCACTGTGAAAGCCTCATGCTGGTCTGCAGTGTAATTCCTCCTAGCCGTTCCTTGAGGTAATTTGCCCTGTTGTTTCTCAAGGGCAACATCGCTGGGGAAGACCGTGATCTGTGCCCCACTTCGGTGATTCATCCATGTTCGGTCCTTGAGCTTACCTGCAGCTTCCAGGAATGCTAATTCAACGCTACAGCGCAGGCTGCGGAGCATGCAAAGTCCCTGCTTCAAACCTTGCTTTGGGCCCAAGGAATGACCTGGCTCTGGAGTCAAGATCATCGAAACCGAAACACGAGAGGGAAGATGATGAGGAAGAGTTTTCCAGTTTGCAGTGCACGCAGAAGAGCTCTCGCACACAGCATTGTGTACAGTGAAGATACTTGAAGTATCGTGCCGGCAGGAGGAATTTAGAGGTCTATTAATGCTGCATAACAACAGAGCTAGTCTTAAATGACCTGAAATATCAACATTTCGCAGTCCTGTGATTAAAAGAAAAATGCTTGTGACATTTTCACTCTTAGCATGCAATTGAGTTGTTCATGTATCAGTCATGGTATTACTAATCCTGTTTCTATATGTAGACTGTTTAAGACTTCATAACTTAGAGATAGCCAAGTTAACCCTTCAGTCAACTGGGCTACGCGAAGAAGGGCAGTATCCCGGAGCGCCCGTCCCTTCGTGGGGCTGAGAGCTGGCTGCTGGCAACGGTGAAAGTGTTTCTGGCTGCTGTGTTGGTTCCTCGTCCATCTCCATTTGGTGCTTGCTCATCAGGAGACTTGAGCCCACTTGTCTTTTCCGCAGCTACAACGCTTCCCCAGCCTGCTGAAACAGGAATAATTACTTTATTGTCGCTTACAGTCCTCCCTATTCTTCACCTCCCTCCTGCTTCCTCTTTTAAAATTAGCTCCTTTGTGCGAGTCCCCTGAGCGCGCCCCCGGCCGCTGACAGCAGCGGCGCGAGCCGGGGCGGCCGGCTGCCTTCCCGCGTCGCCAGCCCGGCCCCCGCCGCCACACACCCGAGCGGGGTACGGGGAGGTGGCCGGTCCGTTTCTTTGTTTGAGGAGCTGCAGGTGCCGGGGGCCTGCTTCGCTGTTGGGGGGCGAGTGGCGTCGGGAAGGCCTTTTGCTCCTCTGCGGCAGGTTGCGGGGGCGCATGCCGGCAGGGATGCGCTGAGGCATAGCACCAGGTGGGAGAGGTCGCGGGCTCCTCTCTCATCCGAGGTATCCGATCACGGCTGCAGACCTCAGCCCTTTCCGGACTGTTGTCAGATAGCTCTCAACTGTGCAGGACTGGCTCACGCTAAAAATAATTTGAGTGAAAAACTTGATTGACTGGGAAAGGTCCCAAGGTTTTTTTTTTGTTTTTTTTTTTTTGAGCTTAGCAGCTAGCGTTTGTGTATTTTGTTTTGGACACTGTGATAAAAAAAAATCAGAGAATCACAAAATGCTCAGAGGTGACATCCTTAGCTTTGGCACACTTTTGTAACTCAGATGGCTCCACTTCTATGGGCTTCACTGCCTGCATTGATTTATAGCTGGGTTTATGGCAGGAGTTACAAAAAAGCTGTGGTATCAGTGCTGCAGGAGGAGGTGCAGGAGGACAGTAACCGCAGCAAACTCAGTGTGCTTTTGAAAAATAAAAATGCAAGGAGATAATCAGCTGGATTCCAGCTCTACTGTACTCAGCAGGATGCTTGGCTTTAGTTTGCTCTGTGCTTGTACCATCCTCAGGGGACTCTTTATGTACTTGAAAAGCTCTAGTCCTTTCTGTTTTTGCCAGGCTAATTTTGTGCCCTCCCTGGGCCAGTACGTTGATTTTCCCCTGGGCCCATCCAGTTAGCACAGCGCAGAGGCGATCTGATGAAGCAATGACAGCATTTCTTGCCTCAGGAATGGATGGAAAACTGAGTGGCATTACTGTGATCTGTAATAACCATTGTTATTCTCTTTGCTTTTCTACCCTACAGTACTGGAGGGCTGCAGGTCTCTGAACTCTGTGTCAAATGATGCTACTGGGAGGCTTTTTAGAAGTCTTTTATGGTACGTGAGTTGCCGGGAAATACGTTTTAAACAAATGACAGCAGAGCGTGCCGTTCATCCTGGAGTTCAAATGTTGCAAATGCTAGAAGGTGTGCCAGGCGGCATGCTTTCTCTTTCTGCTCCTTTTTCGGCACCTGTTGGATTACCTAAGTTAGACTCTCTCTGTTGTGCCCAGCCATGCCAGCAGTGGCCCAGAGGGAACGGAGGAAATAATAGCCCTCCTCTAGTAACTGAGGGAAAGCTCAGCACTCTGGGCCACACAAAGAAAGGCATAAGCAAGTCACAATTGCTCTCCAAAAGGGGACCACCAAGCAATTACTGCCTGTTTCTAGCCTAGGTGGTCAGATTTCTTGTCTGTCTTGTAGAGATTCTGCATTTTGTAAGGCAGCTGACCGAATCCTTAGCTCCCTACTCAATTTTTCCCCTTTTCTCACTTGAGCAAATCTCCTGCTGAAGTGCTGAGGAAGTAAACAGATGCTCTGTTGAGTAAGGGATTCGGGAGTTTGTCCAGGAAACGTGCGAGTGTGATGGAGAAATAGCTTTTATCATAGGGATTAGGCATTGCCTCAGAGGAGGTACTTTTAAGTTGCTACACCTGTGAAGGTGATTTAGCCCTGTAAAATGCACTCCACTCCTCAAGTTATTGCAATTAAAATCTGGCATAACAGGAAGCACTGCAAAGAAGTAGCCAGATTAGAGAGCAGAGGGAAAATTCATCTGCCGACCTGAGTCAGTTCTTGATTCTGAACATCCACCGTGCCTTGTGGCGAATGTGAGTATGAGGTTTTCTTCTGTGCACTCTGAGTAGATGCCCAGGTTGTCACATGTTCCCTACTAAGCGCTGGGACCAAATTTAAAAAGAAAAAAAAAAAAGGAAAAGAGGTAAAAAAAAGACAGTTCAGCTGCTGTTCTAGCACTTCAGTAACATCCATATTTTCCGAGGAGAGCTGCCAGTGTAAAATTTAAGGCTAGGTTCCTTAAAGAGCTCACCATGCAGTGTATATGTAAGCCAGGAAGAGATCCAGCTGTGCTGGCGGGAGAGCTTAATGCCCCGGCTTGCTCATCCGTGCCAGCGATCTCATCCATCTGCCAGTGGAGCAATTCATGTAAGCACTCCTTAATCTTTAGGTTTAAACCATTTAAATTGTTGGTCTGAACTGACCTAGTTTGTTTTGCCTTTAACATATTAGGAAATGCTCACGCAAGCCGCTGCACCAGCAGATCGAGCCTTCCTCCAGCACAGCTGCATCTGGCCGCAGCTCCCGTGCGCTGTGGGAAAAGGTTCCCGGTGAGGGCTCGTCTCGCCTTGCAGACCTGGGCTCTGCACCCTGTCGCCAGACCCCAGGTGGGACACGTCCTGTCTGGCATTCAGACCCCTCTCTAGTACTGTTCTGGTTTATGTGGAAAATATCAACGTTGTAAAGGGAGAAGGGGGTTAAAAAAAAAAAAAAAGGTATGTAAAGGGCTAGATAGGTTATTTACCCTTTTGCTTGACTGAGTTCTCCAGTGGATCATTTTCACTTGAGGCACCTCTGGCTAACCGATCTGAGCACTTCTGCACCTCAGAGAGAGTTGATCCCAATCTTCTGCGGCCAGATCCGCAAGGTAGTTCCTGATTGCTTCTTGGTCCTGAACAGCCCACGAACAGGGGTGAAGCTCTGATTTCCTCAGGCAAATCCCTCAGCTTCCCCAAAGGCCGATATGACTTGCTGTCCCCAAAAATCTTTGAGTTGTTTGCAGTGGTCAAGAGCAAGTGTATGGAGGCTTGTGCAAATCTGGAGGGTCGAAGAAAGCAAAAATGTCATCTCTCGGTAATTTTACTTTTTTTCCTTTGACACAGTAAAGAGGTGGACCTGTTTTCTAGGCTGGTTAAGACTCTGTGAGTGCAAGGTGCCAGAAAGCCTTTCACTTTGGAGGAGATTCTGGGTGCAGGGCACATTACACTCACCTTTCATGGTTGCCATCGTGGTACCCTTGACGGGCCACGACAGTAGTGACCTCTCTTGCCCAGTGCACTCAGGTCTCACCTGTGGAGAAAGTGGGGTCTTCCCTGAGCTGGCAAGCGCTGCTCAAGTCAGTACTGGTTTGCACCAGCTGCAGGCCAGGGCGCTGTACTTCCCCTGAGCCGTATGCCCAATTTCTACGTTACAGAATTAAGCTGTGATCCTAGAAAGATTGGGGTCAGAGCTGCACAAAGTGTAGCCTGTTCACCTGTACGGTGAACACCAGTACACCGTAAAGGCTGTGGGCTCTATATCCAGGCTGGTAGAGCAAAATCATGGCCAGCAACGGACCCGCGTTGAGCACAGCAAACCGCAGCAGTAAAAGCTGAGCTCTGCACAGAGTTGGTGCTGGGCATTTGCTAGTGCCAGTTAGCAATATGGGGCCATACTTGGGCACCCCTCTGCCGCTGCGGTGTCGTGCAGGTGTGCGCTCATGCCCCAGGTTACCGTCAAATGTCAAGACACTGCCTTGGCATTAGTGAACCTGTTAGTGGGCTTAGCGCGAAGGACAATCGTGTTCAAGCATTTGCAGGATCCCTTGTCCAGGAGGGATTTTCCTCTAGGTCAGCAGTTTGAAGCCAGCGCAGGTCTCTAGGGAATGGCCACTGTAACCTGCCTGTGGTGGGGGCATTATTGTGAAGTTTGGTTCAGATGGAGACGGGGAGATCTGAGAATTTAAACGTGCACAGATCCGAATGCAGAAACATGAATCTTAAGATTGAAAGGTCTGGGTTATTTTAGCTGCAAGCTCTTGGGGAGGAAGGAATGTCTTTTTGTTGCGTTTTTGTGTGTACCGCCCCAGGCACGGTGGGCTCCAGCGCCTGAACAGGCTCTCTGGGTGGTACTGTGACACAAAAAATAAGCTATAATTGAGTATAACCGTAAACCTGTATTATAAAAAGCCGGGAATTGACTAGGGATAAAAACTAATTCCTCAGCCCTACAGGTTATTCCTTCCAGCTAGGGTTCAGGTCTTCTTGGCAGAGCCACGGAGGGAACCGTGCGCTCCGGCAGCCTGCCCTGCAGCACAAGAAAAGACTGGAGCCTTCAGGGCGGCGTGCCCAGCTGCCTGCCTGCACGCTCAGATCACACGCGCTGTCTGAAGCAGAACTACCAATGCAAAGCAGGGGAAGGCCCACGTTTCAAAAAGCGGCGATTTCGGGTGCCTTTAAATGGGTGACAATCGCTGGGGTCAAGGTCTGGGTGCAGTGGAACGCCTATTATCTAACCTAAAGACCAAAATGAACGCTACATATTGTGGACCCAAACGCAGCTGGCACGGACCAAAAATGTGCATGTGAGTGCCTTTCTAAGTACCCAGTAATCCTCCAGGGCAAAACGAGGATTAGGTCTCTCTCACAGACAAAGAGAGAGTTCATTTTCTCAAAGATCCCTTGGCCAATACCAAATTAAGTGAGGAACCCAAGTGAATGCGGATACTCCATTCAGTTCTCCGCTTGCAAAACAGGTACAGCGGAGAAGTGGCTTTTTGGTGTGTGTTTTTGTGGGCCTGTGCAAACACAGTGTGGCCTGATTGTGGGATTGAGGTCAGGTCACATAAAACCCATCCAATCTCAGAGAACAGAGTAAAGCCAAAAGAAACACTGGGCAAGTAGGACTAGATGGTATTGCATAGTTAAAATCCAGTTTCCATTCTCCAGATTTTTCCCTTGTGGACCTGAAGGTCAGTGCTCGTTCTCTGTTGTTGATTTGTAGGGTTACTGTTCACAGAAGGGTATTTCAGCGTTGCTGAAGTGAAGAGTCCTTCCTAGAAGGAAAGCTCTGAGTCTGAATTCATCTCAGGCGACCTATCTGCCTTTCTTTTTTTGCCTTGCCCTGAAATACCGTGTGCTCAGCATGACGAGTTAGGAGCCAATAGATCGAAAGTGGTGTATGCTTGAATTTGAGATGTGTTAATCTGACAATTCCCCTCCCAAGAGAGCTCAATGATCTCTTTGCCCTTTAGCTTGTCTTCAGCAGTGGTCTGTGCGTTTAGAAAAGCACATGCTCTCTCTCTGGTCTGCGCTGTTCCTGGAAGGTTTTTTCCCCCCTTTTGGTGATTGGCCTGTGGCATGCAGGTCAGCTCTAGTAGGCCTATCTTGACAGGTATCAGCACAGATGTGCCTGTGATGGATACAAAAATGTGTAGTAAATATTCCGATTTCCTGGAATTTGTTTTCATCTGTCCCTCTCCTCTCCGTTCAGAGTTCCAGCAGCACTCTAAATGGTTTCGGGTTGTTTGTTTTTTCCTGCGCTTCACTGTCCCCATCCAAATCCAAAAGGTGGAAGTCACTGTTTCTACTTAAGACCTAGGTATTGCTGCAGAACTCCGGGAAAAATCCCTAATTCGATCCGAAGATTTCTGTGCTCAGTAAGCCTTACAGAGATCTGAAAACCTGTCTTGCTCTGCATTAGCTTGAAACAAAGCCAAGGGTCTTAACAGGTGCATCCTGTTGCATTTCGAGGTGTCCGTGGAACAGCCTTGAGTTCCTTATCTGCCTAAATAGACCATAGACTTGAACCTGGGTCTTCCACATCGTAGGTGAGCGTCCGAAGTATCAGATTAGAGATTTTCCTCAGGATCTGGAAAGTCATTTCCCAGCAGAAGCCGTAGTCCAAACTGCACACGCTCCAAGGAAAAGTTTCACTTCAGCATATGAGAATTTTTTGAATGGAAAAAGTGTTTTGCCTATGCATCCGCAGCTGGCTCTGGTTCTGGCTCAGAGGTCCCGTGGGCACAAACTGCTGCTGAACCTGAGCAGCCCTTGCCACTGTCAGCTAAGCCCCACGTGTGCCCTGTCCAGAAAGGGACCCGGGCCCTTGTGCTCTCCCGCACCGGGCGCTTCCACTTCAGCTAAAGGAGATTCTCTAAGCGTGACAGATAGGTGGATTATGGGCTATTTCTGGACCAGCCACAGGAGGTAACAATAAGAAATACGTAAGCTGTCCGGTCTTTTCTCCTCAGGCAGAGCAGCAGGATCTGCAAAGCAGCATGCCCACCGCAGAGCGAAAGGTCAGTGCCCGGCATGAGCGCTGGCTCTCTACCCTCCTGCAGCGCTACCTGGGGGAGCCCCCCTTTTGGCAGCGGAGAGGAGGCGGAAAGGCTTTCTCTTTGCCGAGAGATGGGGGTTGTCGCGGAGGCAGCGTTTCCATCCACAAGGAGACGTAATTCCAGCTCGTCAGCTGATGAGAGCTGGCCTGCCGGCTGCAGGATGAGGATAGCCAGAGGTGAAGTTGCCGAACTGTCCTTATCTCACTAGGCTGAGCTTGGGCTGGTTGCACGGGGATCTCGAGGCGACCTGAGGCATTATGTAACACGGACTCCGGTGCCATAAGGATAAAACACGGACCTTAACCCTTTTGTTTCCCTTCTTGCGGGGTTATCAGAGCTGAGTTCTGCTTTGTTGCTGCTTCACCTTATTTCTGTTTGTGCTGTGCTGTTTGCTGTTTCTGTGGTGGAGGAGGGTGGCCTCTTACATTCTGGTTTAAGATGAAGGGAGAAATATTAGGACATGCCTAAAGGTCGCTGTAGAACTTGGAAGGGGAGTTCTGTCTTTAATCCCAGTCTGAGATGCTGCAGTGTGTGAGCAGTTACTGTTCTGGAAAAGGCTTTGATTCTGATACTGCTTCTAAACACTCCTGTCAATCCCAAATGATTTAACGAACAGAATTTAAGCTCCATCCTCCCTTGTAGGAATAACCTTTAGCAATAATGAGACATTAAAAATTACTAGACCTATTACTATTTGCGGTTTTGATCGTGTAGGACTTAGATCTATTACCGTGGCAGGAAACCTGGCATTAGTTTAAAATAAGTAATCACGACTCCAAGAAGTGAGACCATTAGAAAAATAGCCACTATGGAGAGATTAAAAAAACCTTTAATAATTTAACCTAGTTCCAGGTGCTGTTTATGGGTGATCTCAGCCCTATCCGAGACTCATACCTGGAACTGTGGACAGCTAAGAAGTAAAGCAGAGTGTGAGACGCTAATGCAGATAGAAGAAACGTAAGGGAAGTTTGCTAGAAAGCAAATGCTGTGAGCAGAAGAACTTCAGAAGTCTGCTGTTCTGTGGCTCTCCTAGGCAATATCTTTCTCCGCTTTGGGGATTTAGTCAGATGGCTGAGCTCCCACTGCACCTTTTCCTCAGGGAGAGCAATGATTTATGCTGTTTCCCTTACTGTGGTAACTATTTTCGTGAAACTTGGAGTTTAATTCTTTGAGGTCGATATCTCTACAAAGCCTGCCTGTTTCAGTCAACAGCTTCAGACGTTATTGGTGGGGGATCCGATGGGCAGGCGCATGCCCTGCGCCTATGGACTAGGCCTTGAATTAGGAAAATGCGGCTGTGATGCAAAGGAGTGCACAGAGAGAGACCGCAGCTGGTGCGTAATGTCTGGCAAAGAGGCTTGGCGAGGTGCTGAGCGCGCTGAGCAGAAACGTAAAACCTCAGCAGCATGAGAAACGGCCGGATGGAATGTGGAGAGTATAAATAACGATAAGGGAAACAGAAAAAGGTGAGAAAGAAGAGCCAAGTGCCCAAAAGGTTAAGATAAACGCTAAGAAATGTTTCAAGTATGCAGGTAACGGGAGGTCAGCGCAGGAGGCAGATAAAGCTGCCAGAGGAGGTCACAGTTATTTATGGTCCGAAGCAAAGGGTCTCTCTCAAACGTTGAACGAGTTCTGTAGGGATCGTGGTGGCCGGGGAAGGACTCAAGGCATCGGGTGACAGGAGTAGACAAACAAGACTTAGAGGGAGTTGATTAAGGAGTCATATGAAGTAAGGCCACGCGTGCTTCCTTGGAGAGCTTTGAGGAGAGTAGTAAAAGATGGGGAAACCCTTGGCAGACGTGTTGTTTAGAAAAGCAGGAGGCAGCGCGAGAACTGCAGAGGAGACGCTGCAGCGTGGGCCGAGAGATGCTGCCTCTTCCTCCTAAAGCTGGAGCCCCCAGCTGATGCAGAAGTGACTGAAACTGCAAGACGGTGGAAACTTTTGAAGACCAGGCTACTTCTACTGGTCCTTAATATTGGACTTTAGCTGAGTGTAGGTTCCTCCCTCTTAAAAATATGGCTTTCATCTGTAGCGCTGGATTCTTTCGCTGTTGGTCAAGCAAGCATCAAGAAAAAAACAAACAGGTCATATTTTTAGATGCGGGAAAAGCTGAGCAGAGTGCCTTTGTACAGCTAGCCATTAACATGTGTGGCATTAAATACCAAAGGCACCATGGAAGCAGCAAGAAGTATAAATAACATTTCACAATTAAGCAGGAACTTTGCAGAAAAGGAAGGATTTCAGAGGCAGCTGCCAGCTTCAGGTGGGAGGCTTAAGAGTTTTAAATAGACTGCGCTAGGTTTCCTGTCTCCCGTTTGTGAACTTTAGAAACAGCACGATAACAAAAAGAACAACTGCAGGCCACTCCTTGCCAGGGATACTTTTTAGCTATGCAGTTGTGAGGCACCTCACAACATCCCTAAATAAAATGCGGCCCTGACCTTAAGGACAGTCCCCGTGGGCTGAGTGGAGCTGCAGAGAACGGCGCCCGCTGTGCTGAGCCGCGGAGAGCTCCGGGTTTGGGAGGAAGATTGCGCTCAAGGAAAAGCGTGTCTAGTGACAGTCAAGACATAAGGTAGGCCCTTGACAGCTGCTCTGCGCTGAGGTGACCGTTTCCATTTGAAAGTTAAAGCAATTATATCTTTTTAGAGGCTGGTACGTTCCTGATCGTTAGGCTGAGCTTCGAAAATAATTGAGAAATGTCTTAGAATATCTTCCAGGATAAGCAGTCAGGTCGCTCGACCGAGGTGTGCGTGCTTGATTGGTGGGAACATCCTTATCTCGCACGTTCCCCGCCAGGCTTGGCTAATGGTGGAGTATATATAGACTGTCTTACAAGTCTTCAGTGTGAGCCCGCTCGTTCCACGTGGAGCTCAGGAATTGTAGTTTTTCAAGAACCTCGGAAAAACTCCTTCGCGTTTTCCTTCTTACCCCAAAACAACAGCCCTGGAGCCCATGCAGACGCTAATTAACGTTCCTTTGTCTCTGTGGGGTAAACCCCTAAGTTACGCACGCTGGCAAGCAGGGTTTTTCCCGGTAGGAGGAGAAACACCCAAGCTGTGTACCCTCCTGCTGCTTTTAGCTGCTGATTGTGAAGTTTGGATCAGTGTGGATCCGTGTCGGGGGAATGCTTGGAAATAACATGTGCAGAAAGCTCTGCTCGCAGCAGAATTTCGCCTGTGGTGTCTTTTGCTTTCTTAAGATGTTTGAAAAGCTGGTTTTGGTTTGGGGGGGGGAGTAGGAAAAAAAAAAGAAGAGCTAAAGTGCTGCAAGATCGCTAGGCTGTGGTGATGAGGAAACCATATGCGCCTACTCCTTTGTATCAGTTTCTCAGGCGGCTGATCGTTCTTTTTTATGTATTTGGCACAGGGGCAATTTTCCAGTCCTAAATATTGTGCTTGTTACTCCTGAGATAGTTGACTGGAGGGAAGGCGAGAGCAACTTTACTCCACTGCCGGACTACATCTCTTCTGTAGAGTGGGAGAGCCAGAGTCTGCCGTTTAGGGAAGGAGTAGGGAGGTTAGGACTTAGCTCTGCTCTCGGTGAGTCGTCGGTGCTGATCCTGAGCCGTCTCCTATGAACATGGGAAAAATACCCTCCTACTGTGTCAGTTACCTGCTTTTAAACAGGTTGAAGCAGCACTGTCAGGACCATCTCAAAGAAATCGCCTTGAGTTTGTAAGCGTGCCTGTGTGGCGATGAGGGTTATAGCACGGTGGCCGTCAGCGACGCTTTAGGACATCCAGATGCTCTTTTCGAAAGGGCTGAGTACCCAGCGTACCACTCAAAACAAGCAGGAGCCCCGGGCATCAGCGCTTCTCCAAAAAGACTGCTGGGCCAGCTCAGTATTGAGCCATCAGTTCTTGCTCATGCAAGGGTCACGCGAAGTCGATGAGGGAGGTATGATTACAACCAAATGCCTGATTTCCCCTTTAAACTAAGATTGTGTCACCCCAGCATGACACTCGCTGTGTGGGATCTCCGAGTAAACTGCATCTTCCCGTTAGGGCCCCGTTAGGAAGCCCAAGGGGCGTGAGGGATCTTAGTTCCCTGTATGGGAAGCGGAGCCTGAGCAGGCAGGTCAGGATTTGCCCTGGAGGTAAGAGGAGGGCCTCTGCTGAGACTCTTTCCCCTCTAACGGGATCCTGCCGCGACGCTGTCAGCGGGACACCTCGTTTGGCTTCAGCAGGAGCCTCACCGCTGGTTGGAGCTGTGCTTCAGCGCTCCCAGGGGCTTCCTGTGGCCTCTTGTCACAGAAATCTCTCCTGGGCTGCGTCGTAGGGGCAGGAGTGCGGTTCTCTGTGGCCGGGAGCATCTTTGCTGTATTTCGGTACAATGCCTTACACAGTGGGGCTTTGTCCTCTGAACACTGCAGCAATAACATGCTTTACTTACATAATTGTGTACGGAAATTGGGTATGTACAGTCTTTTAAAGTCTCCTTTTGTCTGCAGCAGCTCTCCTATCTTTTCGCTGTCTTGCAATGAAATCTCCTCCTCTAAAAATTGGGACTTTTCCATGGTGACCGTTGTAAGAGAAGAGCACTGGAGCCCTTTCTGGTTTTGGCACTTTGCGGGTGCGGCTGAAGGGAGGTTCTGCTCCCGGTATACAACAAGGCTGGCGCTGGGGCAGGCCGGGGGATCTTTTTCGTTTAGTGAGTGGCTTCTCCTGCTTTTGTAGCTGCAGGTGGTGAGTGTGTGATGGCCTGCTGTCCAAATGCCTGACTCGTTCCGTTCGGTTCAGCAGAGAGAGTGAACCCAGGTCATAATCCCTCCAAGTGGCACCGAGCAAGGTTTACACAGAGAGGAGAGGGGGTGGCAGAGACAAAGCAGCGCGCGGGATTAGGTGCATGGAAAGAAAAGGCAGCTCAAGCAGGATTTGGGGTCAAATTCGGATGAAGATAAGCAAGGCGAGCGAAAAGGCTGTTGCGGACCAGTCCATTTCCCTAATCTAGGTGAAAGTGCTGCTGCGCTTCCCTGGTATATCTCATCCGCAATGTGAGGCTTAACATTCCTGCCTGGCACGTGGGGGCTTGGGGAGGGAGCGTGGGGGAGGACCGAGCCGGACACAAAGACGGCCGGCCTCTCACCGGAATGGCATCCAAGCCATCTCAGCTATCCAAAGCCCCCGACGCTGGCATGTGCGCTCAGCCTGCAGCCCGCTAAGCGCACAACAAGAGGCAATTACAGCGCACCTCGCACCACAGCCCGCTGTGGGCAGAGAGGCACGGAGGGGGTCCTTTCATACCCGCTTTTATGCAGCGTGGGGGTTCCTTTAACTAGCAGAAATTTCGAAGCTGTCCCACATTTCAATGCCAAAAATGGTAGCAAATGAGAATACTGGATAGTCTGAGGCTCTCCTGTGCCTGCGGGAAGGAAGGAGCTGAAGCCATAGTTACACGACGGCTGGGTGACTTCCGCACGCGTGTGATAAAGCAGGGTAAATATTTGTTTGCTAACTTTGTGAAAATACCGGTAAAGGGGGGAATAGACTTCTTATCCTTGCTGTCACTGTGTGGACAGGCATTGCCTGGCAGCATAAGATCACTCGCTTTGCAGTGGCGCGAGTTGTTCCTTTTGTCCTGCAGCCTTGATGCAGCGGGAACCGTGTTTCTTTGGGTTTAGGGCTCCCCGTGGAACAGGTTTCCTGAATCCGCTCCGGTCAAGAGCCTTGCCTCAGAAATAAGGGAGCACAGCAGCCCTCGGCTGTAACACAGCCTCCCAGGTTGACTGCGATCAATCACTTTCCCTTCTGAGGCCTCAGTTTGCAATCTGGAGATGCAGACAGCCTTGCCTTTCTCTCAGCTTCTCTCTTGTCTGTTTGGAGCGTTCTCTAAGATCTCATAAGGTGATTACATGAGGATAGGGCACATCCCGCAGTGGAGCCCCTGAACTTAACACTTAGGGATTTTGAGTCCCAGAACACAGATTCGGGTAATGAATTCTATGCCGTGGATGCTGCAGCTGATCTCTTTCCTGCGTGCTGAAAATCAGGGCTGCAGTATTGTGCGGCTCCCGTACAGTGGTTGTGAGGGGCACTCTGAAGGGCTGAACACTGCCCACCTATAAAGGAGAGCAAAATCTCACTCTTTTAGCCTGCTTGGGCAATGACAGAGAAGAAGAGGGACACAAGTGGCGTTCCATGCCGTTTTCTTTGGACGTTTTAAACACAAGACTGATGCCCCCGCTTTGTCTCCTGGGTCTATATATTGCCTTGTTATTTTTTAAATGCTTTTTAAACATGGACTAAAAACATTGGACATACAAGGACTCTTTTGTGTGTTGATGTTGACATGGCCTTTACTTCTTTTGACAGGGACACTTATGCAGCAAAGGGACGCACTGACCTTCTGTCTTCCAACCCGCTCAGCCCAGACTGCGTGACCACTGACTTTCAGCCCAGCAAAGCCCCATGGTCAGGAGGAGTTAAGTTTAGGCTGAAGACGAGGTGAGAACTTGCGTATTTGTGTCTCCATTGGCTGTGCGTGTTCTGTGGTTGCTGTTCTTGGAGAGCAGCGGGCAAATGCCACTTCCTCTTGCGAGGGCGGTAGCACTGTCAGTTCTGGAGCGCTGTGAATCCTTAGCACCTGCAGCATCAGGAGGTGGAAGTGGTTCAGGACAATTTTGTAGCCTCACGCCCACCTTTTTCCTGGTTTGCTTGCCTCTGGCATGCTGCCAGGGAAATGAAAGGAACTGACCTCTTGGGCCTTAAATGAAGCATCAGCTTTGCTGGTGTCGTCACGTTTACATAGGGCTGTGTGTAAACGCGTTGCTCTGGCTGCAGGTGGGGGTGACTCCCTGGGAAGGGATCCTAGAAGAGGTGTCCGTTCTCCTCAAAAACTATGTCAGCCGTGGTAAAGGTCGCCATCAGAGATGTGGGACCAGAGTATCTCCACAGCACTCATGTAAGCCTGGAGTAACTTCCCAGGTTTAGCTGCTTGGCTTTCCAAAACCGCGTGGCTTCTTTTGATTCTGCGCTCCATTGGGAGTTTGGCATTCGTGACAATCCTGCTGAGCGCCTATCTGTGTTTTTAAATGCTTAAACGCTCTCAGAAGTTGGCTTCTGCACTGGGTTTACCAGCATTGTGGCAAAAACCGGTTTCCTTGTCCTGTGCGTGCAGTTTAGGGCCAAATCCTACCATGTTTACTCAGGCAAAGCTTTCGCTGGCATCAGAAGAGCATCTCGCGTCAGTCAGATGGTAATCTGGATGATCTGGTGATCTGGTAGGTTTTTCTGTCTCAGTCTTCTGAGAATTGCACCATGAAGTCTAAGCAGTGGCTTTTATGGACAAAATTGCATTCAGGCCAGACCTTGACTTACATGAAGTCAAGAAGCTACGTTGATTTCTGACAGCCAGAGGAAATCTGGCCCAACCTCTATCGCTAAGCAGCTGAGAAAAGGGCATGCAGGACACGTGGAGTCGCGTTCTGATCTAATCAGCAAGGATGAACTTCTGGAGTAAACCCACTGCCCTTCGTGGAGTTGCTCCAGCTTTGAGCCACTGCAGGCGGTTACAGGTGCTGTCCCTCAGCAGCAGGAATGGCTGCAAAAGGAGGAGGAAAAGGCTCAGCTCTTCAGCAGGTGTTCATTTGTATAACCTCCCTGAGTTTGTATTGCTTTCTTCCAGCTGAGGATTTGCACTATAAATGATCTTCTCCCAAGACGGAGCGGATTTTATCGCTGAATTCTCCCCTCAAGCTACTTTTATCGGGGAGAGATTTATCTGTGATTAGGGTGTGGGACTGTGCAGTCCTCAGAGTATGTGACCCACAGTGAATTTGGGAAGGAGGTTCGCATGAATCCACCTCCTTTTTAAATCAGTAATTTATTCAGGATATGCTTGCTATAAGCCCTGCTTGCCTGCAGATCTCACGGCAGATCTGTACAGAAGCTCCAAAGTTCAGCATTTCACTTGGATTAATTTGTCTTTGGATGCAGAGCCAATTTTTTGCTTCACTTTTCCGGCAGTGTTGGAGGCCTTGTCTGCGTATCTCAGTGGTTTAACTTGGGTTGAAGCTTTGGTTACAAACAGGAAGTCGCCTTAATGTATAAAAGACTTGGAGTGTGGGAGGGTATTTCAGACTCAGAGCCACAGCAAAGGCTGCTACCCGTGAGTGCAATTCCAGTGCTTGTTTACTTTCGGTAAACGTGCCCAAGGCGACAAAGGTGATGAGCTGTCAGTTGTCAGTCTCTGAAGCTGAGGGTGGTGAAAGAGTGTCCTCAGTCAAAGGGGAAAGCCAGACCTCAGGACTGGTGTCTCAGATGTTGCGGCTGAGCATCTATGGAAAGGAGTGGCACTACACCAGACTTCAGTTTACCCCCGGAGCGTACAGTCAGCAGTTACTCACTGAAGCTTGCCTCATTTCCTCGGCTGCGCAAAATAAACAAGGCAGGGGCGGCGCTGCCAGCCAGTGCAGTCGCGTGTTATTACAGCTCTGCCCGGCTGTAACGGGCGGTCTGAGACGAGAAGCAGAGAAGAACTGGGTCTAGAAATCCAGATGCAGGGGTGTCTTTTACCAAAATGATTGTTACTGGAACGGTTCAAAGCTTCTGCGAGGGAGGGGACGGGTGTGTGAGAGGTTCTGCGGTTGGAATAGTGTTGGATCGCGGCAGATTTCAGGTTTTCTGTTTCACTTTCTCCACTGGTGTAAGTCCCGGTGAGACGCGCGAGGACTGCCACCTATCACCCCTGCTCCCTGTAGGGAACGTGGGAAGGGGAATTCCCAGCTAACGGGAGTAACTTAGGAGTTCCCCTGACTATCTGCAGGTTTGAGCTCCCGTTGGTACAATTTACCTTTTCTTTCCTGAGGTGCTTTAGGAAGCAGTCCAGTTCAGAACGCACCCCCCCCCGCACACACAAATTTGTGTACGCACATACACATGTGCAACAACTGCTCCCAGTGGACCTTGTTCTTCTTGGCCGTTTATCATTTCTACGTGAGTGTTTTTGTGCTGGGTTTATTAGAGTTGCCTTTGATTTGTGTCCCTGTGATTCAGAGGAGAATCCAGCTACGGTCTGAAACACTTGCCCTGAAAATCCCCTTGGTTACCTGCCGTGACTCATTGTCCACGTTACATTTGGATAATCAGGCTTACAGGGTAGTGTTTCTGCTGCCAGCCACCAAGTTCCTTCTAAGCACGGAGCAAGCCTGGGAAAACACATTCCTTCCATTGTTTCTAAGTCTCTCCTGTTGCAAGTTGCTGTGTGTTCGATATCGGGGTGCGAAAGAATCCAAGCTATGCTTGTTTTCCTGTCTTTTTAACTAATTTACTGACTTAATGAAGAATGAGAAAAAATTATTTGAATTAAGCCCATTGGGCCGCTTCATCAGCGAGGATAAATCAATGCAACTCTGCGACTTCTACAAAGCCATGGGCAGGTTAAGCCACCTGAGGGTCTGGCTGGTGGACTTTTCTGCCCGTGGTCTGAGAGATGATGGGAATGTCTGGAGAAGACAGGAAATAGCTGGGTCCTTTTCAAAGATAAAAGCTGAAGCAATCTGTAAGATACGGTCAGCTCTCTCTTTTCCATACCTAAACTTTCTTCTTTTTCCAATAAAGGAAGCGGAGTAGAATTGTAGCAAGAAGAGGAGTGTTGCAGAGGGTCTTTCCTCCAGTGCTCCCCAGCTTCTCATTCTAGCCTCCCTGTGCTCTCATTACCAGCCCGGGGTCTGCCTGGGCTCCCAGTTGTTGTGCTCACAGTCCTGTGTGAAAGGCGCAGCTAGACTGTCCCGACAGCAAGTACTTTTTCAAAACGGAGATCTGAAATACCCTTTATATCGCAATTTAAATCACACTAACTCGGTTACTTAAGAATGCTTTGGTTAAAAAGGAAACCTGCCAGAAGATCCCAGTAGGACAAAGTCCTTGAATCTAGTAATCAGCAAGAATGAAGGTTGTATACATCACCTCTCACACTAATAACCAAAGCCCCGCTGTTCCTCTTCAAGCCTGGTGTCTGGTTAGTATCAGGCAATGTCAGGGGGACTCTTTGACTGTGCAGAGCAAAGTCCTCGATCTAAATATTGCCTGTCAGGCATAGGCTCGGGCAAATGGAAAATTGAGTAGCAGGGCATGGCCCAGTTGCTAGCACTGCACTCTGCGGTAGGCCTGTTGGGTGATTTTATGTAAGTCGCTTCACCTCTCCGGCCCTTTGTTTCCTTCCCTGGAAAATGGAATAAATGCCCCTTGCTTGGATAAGAGAGCCTGAGGGTTACCAAAGAAATGTGATAACACAGAGGTGTGATGTGCAAGACCAATAATCATTAATTACAATGTTTGACTGTTCATGAGTTCAACTAAGGAGCGACTGACTCACAGCTGCCATCACCTCTGAGCGTTCCCAGCACTTCCTTCTGCAGCCAGGGGAGAGCATTTCTTGGAAAGAAAAGCCATCTCCACTCTCCTGCCAACTCTGGGCAAATTTTACTGCAGGGCTTGAAGCTTCAGCATACCCACAGCCACCCACACCCCATCCCTCATCAGAGTTGGCAGGACAAACGTAGCTGGGCCCTTGGTCATCTCAGTGTCCAAAGAGGTGCCTTAGTTTAACCACCGAATAATCTCTCCGCATGGTTTTTCTCCCCTTCCTTTGAGGCCAGGGGAGAGGAGGAGGAAGAGGGACAGGCTGCTTCCTGCGTGTGAAGTTGAGAGGAACGGTAGATAAAAATAAACGTACATCCATGTGGCTGTCATCTCTGCTTTCACATAGGGCTTTTCTCCACTGTGGTCCAGTGGGGAGTTTATCAAGACTTTTTCCTCCAGGACTGGCGATGGTAACGTCATGAAACCTGAGCAGAAGCCTCTGATTCTTTGCTTCCTTGCCCCAGAGAGACTTTGGGGAGCTCTGTACCTGTCTCACAGTTGTGCTGCAGCTCTCACGTGGCATTCAAGGCCTGGTCGGATGCAATCCAGACATCCCAAATGATGGTTGTCAAACAGAGTAAACAAATAGCAACTGAATACATCAGCTGGAAAGCAAAAGCAGATGCGTGACATCTGCCAATGCCACTGGGAAGGGGGCCTGAAAGAGAAATGAGACCAGACTGATCTGGCCTAGAGCGCTGAACTCGATCCAGATATTTTACTGGGCTTTTTTGGTTCAAGACTGAAATTACTAAAAGCTGTATTCACACATCTGACCTAAGCTTTCTGAAGTGGGTTTTCTTTTCAGTGTTTTTTTACTTAGGAGGAGTTTAATCTGAGTACAGGAATGTGGAGGAGGATGGCAACTCACTTTTTGGGGTGAGGAAGTGTTGTTGTCCCAGCTCCATGACATGCAGTCACATTTCACAAACTGAAGATGCTCCTTATTTTCGGTCGAAAATGTGAAGGAACAGAGCTTACTCCAGATCTCTCCTGCCCCAGGATTTACCAGAAGGGCTCTGTGAGCCTAAAAAGACAGATTCAGTGAAAGACACATCAAGCTGATGCCATTATGGTCCGACTTCTTTCTGATTGGCCTCATCTGTTACGCTTATTTTTAGAACCATGACTGAACCTTAATTAAGAGCGACGTTGCTTTGAGTAGATTGTGGCCAGGCTCTGTAGAAATCCTAATAGGCTTCCGAGTGCTTTAGTTTTTCCTGCATCTCCTGCTTAATAGCTAGGCGTAGGGACTGCAGAAATGTGTAGGATGTCTGTAGAAGGTATCCTTGTTAGGCTAGCCCTCCTTAAAGATGTGACCGTCGTGGAGACGGGTCCTCAACGGTGAAAAATCGGACCCTGTTTGTGCTTTGTGTTCATGCAGATAACACAGTTCCCCTGGGGAGGGGGACAGGGGATGGCACAGAGTGACCCTCTCCTCCTTATATCTCGCTCTCTGTTTCTTCCCGTCTTCCTTGGGAGCATTAACACTAGAAGCTGGTCAAAACCGTCCCTGCAGCTCATGGGGAATGTGTACCTGAGGCCACCATGCCTGCCTGCGGCTGCAGATTGGTCCCGTTTGGTGGGGAGAGATGCTTTTCTGGAAGGGTTTTGCTGCCTTCCTCTCCCTCCTCTTTGCTGTGGAGGATTTTGAAGCTTTTGGGGACAGGGGAAAAATGAGCGCAAGATCAGTGGTAGAAGAGTTATTCAGAAACGCATCTCTGTTCATTCGTCTCGCATGATGCATTTGCCAGACATGAGACTGATGGAAACTTAACTCCCCCCAAGCTCCGTGGGTACGTCGCAGTAAAAGTAGAGAGGTCAGTTTATTGGGGCATCGACAACTCTGTCCGAGTTGCTCATCAGTCAGCCACAACATCCCTTCCTTGGCTTGCGCTCATTAGTTTTCTAAAAGGCTAAGTTACATCCCCTTATTGTCTGGGAGGATAAAATTAAGTCAGTCTGTGTTTCCTAAGAGAAGGTGCTTTCCTCGTGAAATCCTGCTCTTTCAGCGTCAGCAGCTTGCTGTGCTTCTCTCCGGCGATTGTACTGTGGGCAGAGTTCGCCTCTGCAGTTTCTTCCGGAGAGAAGAGAGGGGGGAGCAGGCGACGCAGCCGGGGTATGAATTAGCCTTTCCTCTCCTCGACATCTGCCTTTCACGTGTGGAGAGCATCCCTGCCCTCATCCTAGGTGTTTTGCTGCGCTCAAAACTCTCCTTTTGCTGACCAGTCGTGCTCAGAGGCGCTTTGCGCAGGAGGAGGATGCTTGCAGGTCCTGGGATGCGCTGGGGCAATCGCTCTGAGGAACGTGCTCAGTTTAACTTTCTTCTCCTGAGCCTGACTCCAGCCTTTCATTTAATTCACTGACTCGGCAGAGCGTAGACTGAGGGCAGATTTAATCACAGGCGGAAGTAAAACACTTGCTACATTGATTTGCTGTTTAGGTTTGCAGGTGAAGTTAAGCATGTGCTGAAGTATAGTCGTGAGGCAGAGCCAAGTTTGATGAAGTGTTTTAAAATCACGTGGAAAGTATTTTAAAATCATGTGTAGATCCCTAGCAAAACAGTGCAGTGCGCTTGGATAGGATCGCGGAATGATTTTTCCTGGCTATAGAGTCAGGCGGAATACGAGGTGAAGAAACCTGTTACTTGAAGGAAAAATAAGTTGAGCATAGCGAGGGCTTTCTTATTTAGGCTTTTGGCTGAGGGCAGGGATTCTGGTGTGGTGGAGCAATCCTTTGCGTTTGCAGGTGAGCAGTGGGGCCTACTCTTATGCGCAGGCACAGGGTAAAGTGCCCTCTGTATACAACTTTGATCTGGCTAGAGGACTGCTGTCAAAAATGCTCGTGTTTGCAGCAAGACACCTTCTCCGTTGGGGATTATTTTCTCTGTCCTCGCATTTTGCATGTGGCCCTTCTGCCTGTGATGGGACTTGCTTCCCCACTGTATTGCACCCTCTGTCAACTTTACTCCCGCTTTGCCTGTACCGAGTGAAAGGTAAAGAAAAATCTGTACCGCTGACTGGTGCGGTGACTAGAGGTGGGTGCAAAGACCCGTGTCCCAGCTTCTGATGCTTGCTTTACTTGGGCAGTGAGGCGGAGACGATGAGAAGATTATGGTGAGCGGTTCTCTTACCTGTAGGGCCTTACCCGTTTGGATCCTCAGCAGCGGTAGGTGGGCTCCACCATTGTACCCGAGCTGAGAACCGAGCCTGCACGTAACACTTGAAAGCTCCCTGCCTGGGGTACGTACAGCTTCTTTCCACTCGTGCATATATTTCTGGTGGTTTTCATGATCAAAGGTTGTATAGTCTCCCGGTGTACTGTATACCATAGTCTGCATCTTCCCAAGCTCCTTAGAACTTCTTGCACGAGTACATTGTTAGCTGTGTCGGACAGTCAGGAAAATCCTTGCTTCTTGTTGAACGTGAAGGGTTTATGCCTGATTTGCAAGCTATGAAACCTCCTTGTTGCCCATACCCCACTACGCGGTGCAACAGGGGGGGTTCCGCTTAGTCCGGAAAGTCAATAAAACACGAAAAAAGCTCAAGACAGATATTTTGAATATTCCAAAGAATGATCTTTTTTTTTTTCCATTTTCTCTTTCCTTTTTTTTTTTTCCTATTTGAAGGTGGCAAACTCACAGTGTTTGTGGGGGCAGGGGAGGAACTGGGTCTGTCTGATGGCTTTTCTTGGGATAAGGAAGTCATTCATTTAGTATTAATTACTCTTTGGTGGCCACTCGAGTCAGACCCATCTTTCATTTAATGGGCCGGGCTCAGTGGTGTGCTTAAGTTGTCTTTTGCTGTTCTGCTCCCGATAATCAGGCTCGGATCAGGTTGGCCAAAGAGTTAAAGTGGATTTGGTTTAAGGTGATTTGTGTGTGCAGCGCAGCTCAAAATAGGGTGCTTTCTAACATGTGCCAACAAATCTGGCCCAACAGCAGCAGCGGTCGGTATCGTCGCGCGGCTGTGCTCCTCGGCCTCGGGCAAAGCACGCAGCTAGCGGTGGTGGCTGCTGCTGGAGTCACCCTGGCTGCTGGGGCAGAGGAGTCTGCTGGCTAACGCGGGAGTTATCTGCCCATCTTTTTGTCCTTTTCTTTTTTTGCAAAGCTGCTCCGCTTGGAGGGTCGTGAGAAGGCAAACCCTTCTGGGCAAACATGGGGAAAAAAAAAGAAAATGGCAATTTTAAGAAGTTGCCGGGCTTTGTTTGACCAAAGGTGGACATTCGTACCCAGAAGTATGTGTGCGCTCTCAGAGGACTCCGGGCAGGAGTATATTTGAATTGCAAAGCGTTCTAGTTGTGCACACACTATGGCTTTGGTAAGGAGCAGTGAGCAGAAACCGGACTGGATGCATCGTTTACTAAGGCGTTAGTTTGCTACCACGGGAAAAAGATAGTTCAACCTTTCTGTTATACTGTGAAGAAGGCTTCAAATTCTGGTGCAGCTCATGCATTTGCAGAGTTAGTGCCAAGATATCTTTATAAAAGTTTGCAGTTCCTTGGCTGCTTTGCATACAAAGCATAAAAATAATCTCTTTTACTGGTGAAGCACGCACTCGGTAGTCCCTCCTAATAAGAGAGAGCTACAGAGCTATTAATGGTCAAGGGCCTCAGCAATCTCAGTTTAGTCCCGCAGCTTAGACTGCACCGAGCCCTCTGCCAGACTGTGTCAGAGGAGACTGCTAATGTGATGGTCACGTTTCTGTCTGAAAATGTTGTGACTGGTATAGTTACAAGGAGCACCCAGATAACAGCAGCCAGACAAGATTAAAGACTTTTCTCTTCCCTTCAGTTTTCCAGCGCGCTGCGTGAACTTGGCAGTATCTGGTCTGTAATCAGTGTTACAGCCTCTGTCGAACCTATTAGGTTCCAGCGTTGCACCGGGGTCCGCCGGCTTCTCGCCGCGTCCCTCGCTCCTCGGCGTTTGTCGAGGTGCCAGCCCGACCTGGCTGCCCAGCTTATCTGATGGCTGGACGTGTCGGTGAGGAACTGAGGGTCTCCTTCCGAACCTTGGCATTTACAGCAGAGGGACCGCTTTCTTCTTTATCTGAAGTGGAGAATTTTTTGGTAATAGAATTGTCTGAACTCGGCAACGAGTGTGGCGCAGGTGCAGCCCTTGAGAAACTAGTGTGACGGATTAGGGGATGAGTTGGTTTGGAAGGGATTACAGTTTTGCATTTTGAAACCCTTCAGCTTCCTGGAACAAAGTGTCAGCGGCCGCTCCTGGTTTTGTTGAAGGCAGCTGAGCTCTACCAAATTTTTGCCTGTTAAAGATCTAATGATTTATTTGTCTTCACTCAAGTCAGGAATTAGCTGCTTAGGAGTTTGCAGCTTTTATCACTCAGCCAGTTTGTTGGGGACGAATCAGGATCTGACACTGTGTTGGGGGCTTTACAAAAGCAGTTCTGCCCCACTTGCCAAAAAGTCGAGTCTTGCAGTGGGTTTGATTGGTTTCTCAAAGTTGTGCTCTGGAGTAATGCAAGTGTAACCAAAAGCTGTTGCAGAACTGGCTGATGAAATGTGTTCAGCTGCCCTCAGATCTGTAATCGGAGGTAGCTGTTCTCCTGTAGACACAGTGGTGCTCGCTGTTGTACTACGCTCCGGTTTCAGCCCTTTTCCCTATTTGGCCAACAGTAATTGCAAATAAAACTGAAGGAAGTAGCATGAAGCCAGGTGCTTTTTTTGGGTGTTGCAGAAAGCTGCAGCTCGCTTCTCCCCGAGCATGCGCGTGCACGCATGTGCACACACGCAGGCTCAGGCAGCATCGGCTGTGCCTTTCTTTACAGCCTCCGAGCTCCACGTCATGGAGAGTCTGTCGGTCGATTCGGTGGGGACTGGATCAGGCCCCTCGGTCCCTGCCGTTTGGTGCCTGCATGTGACATCACCCGCGTGAGCCTGCAACACGAGCCAGAGGCTGGGTGTGCTGGGGCCCTTCCTCTCCTCCCTTAAGCTCGGCTAAGATTCAGTTACCCTTAATCCACGTTTCCAGGATCAGGTGGGTGTGGAAACAACACAAGGTTATCCCGCGCTGAGCTAGTACGGCTTGTCTTCCGACTTACATTCCCAGCTTCGCTGTCCACGCGTTGTATTTTTACTGGGTTATCGGCCAAAGGGCTTTTAAAGCGTCTGTGGCTCAGAAGACTGGCTGCGCAGCTCTCTTGCAGCTTCTTACGGATCAATTCAAGGGGTAACGTGCTTTGTTTGTGACCAGGCAGGATGTTTTCCCAAGCAAGAAATTAAAACGTTGGGCGTTCACGCTATCCAAAGTACAAAGAGCGTCTTTAAATCTCTGCAATGGATATTTTAGGACTAAGAGAAAGCAAGAATATGGGTTATTCTTAGTAAAAAGAGTTCTGTCAACTCCCCATCCTACAGCGTTCAGCTTCCTTGTTTCGTTGGGCAAGGAGCGTAACAAAAGAGCCCTGTTTGAAACACCCCTACGCATAAAATGGTGAAATGGTGCTTGGCTCAACTCGCCCTATATAAACCTCCAGTTCAGCTCTTAGTAGTATAATCCTGTCATAACAGATGTTAAAAGGAAAAAAAAAAAACCCTTTTCTTTTTTTTTCTAAACTGACAATCAGAGGAAGATCTGTTCTGAAATCTGTAGCACAAGGCTAGCAAAACACACTGGTGAAACGGTACCGCTTCCCGCTGCCTGCCGGCACTTTCCCATTGAGTGGAACGGGTGGCCGTATCATCAGCCGGTGCAAATGTCCATTTGTGCCAGTTAAGGATCTGACCCTAACGATCATTTTTAGCCTTGTGTATTTTCCTTTACCCTATTGTTTCACAATTTCAGGCAGTAATAGAGCCCTCCTCGAGAGTCTGGTTTATATCTACAGAGGGCATGGGGTTCATCTATTTACTGATCTGTTCGGGACATGCTCTGCTGTGAAAATTTGAGTGAGACAAAGACTTGGGGATGTGTTACGTCCTCCTCTTGCTGCTACACTTTGTAGGTAGGTGAGGTTGTCAGAGCCTGCAGGTGGTGACATGTGGCACAAGTTGTGCCAAAATTGTGGAAACTGTGGACATGAGTGCTAGAGAGCAGGGGAGAGATCCCCCGCAGACAGCAAAGGCGCAGGCCCGCAGGCTGGGGCACACGAGAATCTGTGCAGTGTATGCAGAGTCCTCCATTGCTAAAACACTTGCCTTGATCTTCCGTTACATACTTTAAATAAAGTTGTTGGTTTGCTGGGGTTTTTTTCCCCCCTAAGACCTGTTGAAGGCCTTCCTTAGCATTGGCGACTGAGGCACGTGAAAGCCCACCGTGCTGCGCCGTGCCTGGGGACGCACCCAGGCTGCTCGCACGCTGCTGCGGGGCAGCTGGCGGGGTGAAAGGCCCTCGGGGATGCACAGGACATGCGCTGCTGGCGCTTGGTTGTCATGTCTCTTCCCACGTTTTTATAAGCATTGAGGAGAGATCAAAACAGCATTGTCGAGGCTTCCACCTCCTCGTGGTGTTAGGTTCTTTAGATGACTTTGCCAGCCGGCGCTTTAAAATGAAGGGAAACTTTGGAAAAGCACTCATTCGGCATCTGTAAGAATCAAATGCAGCTGCCCTTCTCGATGCATCGTGTGGGAGTCCGTGCAGAGCCCCAGGCTGTAAATTGATCCATGTGAGTTGGCCCCTGGGCTCATCCCCAAGGGGCAAGGTAGAGGGGAAGGGCCCCCTGCACTCAGTGAGAGCAGTGACTATCTGCTTGCCTGCCCATGCCTGTGGCCTTGCAAACGTGAGGGAGAGCGTGTTGTGTGAGTGCCAGACAAGGCGCCTAATTCCTTGATTCACTTGGAAAAGGCAAGAATGCAGCAGTGAAACAGAAATGAGCAGGACCCGTTTTAAATGCATGTCTGTCAGTGTCTCTTCACATGCGTTCTCCCTGGAGGAGCCAGCCTGTTGCTGATGTGCCAAATCCTTCTGCTTTTACCTAGGCGGAGTGAAACTCTGGGCCGACCGCACTCCTGGCATTCAACCAAATTTGCAGAGAACCAACCCGATCCCAGCATGATGCAAATATCTCAGGGTACGCTTGGCACCCCTTGGCATCAGTCCTACCACTCCAGGTAAGCACCACACAGCTGTGGCCATGCGCTGCAGGGGCAGAGAGCTAAAGCAGTCTGCTGTGCTTTCCCCTAGTTTGTGAATCCAAAAAGGAACATTTTCTGCTCGTCTGTAAAGGAATACTTTTTCTGCAGTCTTTCAAGTGGTCGCTCGCTTTAATTACCAAGCTCATGGCCTTGCCAGGCGTTTTCTCCTGTGGCCTTTACAGGGGCCAGACTGCTTCTGACACCACTGGGATTGTGCCCAGGTGAGGACAGTAATGACAGGTGTTACAGTGCGCGTTGATTTTCTTGGATATGAGCTCTAGATTGGGCCATGAGAATAGACTGGCCATATTTGGTTGTCATTTTTGTTTTAGTATCATGTGTCCTATTTTTAAATATCTCTCACAGGTACCTTTGTGTAGAGAATCAGGCTCCCAAGCCAATGCACTTCTAACCTAGATCCCCTGATCCTAGGGCCTTCCTTGTTTCCAGCGAAACGCTGGCTTCAGAGAGGCTCTGCCTCCTGCCCCAGGCTCTATCTTGATGGTGCTAGCTGCCAGATTAGGGCCTAGATCTAGAGCACAGAAATGAACGAAGGGGACAAAGGATTTGTGGGCAAAATGTTCCCAGCCGCCTCCATACAGCTGGTGGATTTACAAAAAGCCACGGTTAAGAGAGAGCTTTCGAGGGCTTTCGGTTCCTTTGTGGTTACCTGGACAGAGTGGTCGTGTTTCCCTCACTTAAATGCTCTGCAAAGTGATGAAGAGCTTGGCAATTAATTGCTTTAAAAATCCCCCCGCCCCAGATGGGAGCCCCGTGTCAGGACGTTAAGGCAGCTCTCTGCAGATCCGAGTGCAGGAGCTGGCGTCCTGCTCTGCACCCTCGCAGGCTGCCCCCATGTAGAAATGCAACGTGGTCAGTCGGGCTGTGTAGTCCAGGGCAGGCGGATGTGACGCCGGACAAACCATTCCTGGAGAGCTGCCCGACAGGGAAACCAAGTGCCTTAGCTGCTCCACCTCGGTTGGCCACCCAAGCAAACATATGACCTCCATTCCCATTCTGCTGTTCGCGATGAAACTGGGGTCTTAAAGCTCCCTCTTAAACTAACTACGCGGTAGATTTACAGGCTCATTCAGGGTAGGCACCACTTATTAAATCCGCGTCAGTCAAAATCTCCTCAGAAGTCGATCCAGCATGCCTGATTTTTCCTCCTTTCAAGGCTTCTGGCCAGACCCACTGAGGGACAAAAAACTCACAGGTGTTCTCCACCTTGCTTCCTTTCTCAGCCAAAGAAAAGAAATATAAAACCAAAATAGGTCTATTTAAAAAAAAAAAAAAAAAGATTACGGTCACTATGCCCGTCAGCATAAGCAAGCCGCTCGCAGAAGTAGCCAGCAGTATTGCATCACTGCCAGTACTCCCAGGGTGAGAAGTTCAGCAAGGGATTTCCTGGTTTTGGCAATCGCTTTCTGCAGGGGTCAGCGTTATCATAACTTTATGTGCCTGTGTGTTTCTCTAAGAAGGTAGTGCAGTGGCTTGTCTAAACTAGTCGCGTTAGTGCTGTTAAAAGAAGACGGTGCAAGACACCAGGTTTTGGCAGCAAACTGCGGCAGAGGCCGAGTGGAGTCAGTGGTGCGGTCCCAGCGAGCTGGGGCTGCTCCTGCGAGCCTGCGCGGCATGGCGGGGCGGACTGCAGGCAGGAGAGCTGCTTGGGGCACACGTACCCCTTGGCTCCTCTGAGCAGCCCCCAAAGCCCTGGGGGCAGCATGAGGGGGACAAGTTTAAATTCTACCCTAGGAGGATTTTCCCTGGAAAGGTAGAAGGGTTTCAGGAGGAGGAGATGTCCCCATAGCCACTGGGATTTAAACTTTATTTCTTCTACAAGTGAGACCGAGTCTTGGCGGGGGGAGGAAAGAGAAAACAGGGCATTTAAAAAAAAAAAAAAAAAAGGAGAGTTACAGGAGAAATGTGTGCCCCTCTTCAGCCTTCAGCAGAGCTCATCCTGTAGCCTATTCTTTTTCCCCCCGAGGGGCTTTGCTTCAGCCGCAGCTCCCAGCAGAGCCTGGCACCTGCAGACAGTGTGGCCGTGTCTCCTGGCTGGCTGAAGAGGAGCACGGGGAACATCTAGTGGTCAGTCAGCCAGTGCTGCACTCGGCGTTGCCAGGGAGATTTTTTTTTTCAATAAAGAGTGATGCATCTCAGTGAATAAATCGGCTTCATGCTAAGTTTTGCCAAGTGCGTTTCGGCCCGTCTCTGTGTTCCTCTGCATCTCTCTGCAGAGCTGCTTCCTTCTTCTCTTTGCGAGCAGGCTCCCCTTCTTTGCCTTCCTTGTGCTTAGCAGCCTCCTGTCTGTCCTTTGGGCTTGCAGGTGTTAGTCCAGGAGAGGGAAAGCGACTGCAGCTGGGATACGATCTAGGACAAGGCTCTTCAGCAGGCACTTGTTAGCAAGGGGACTGTTTTCAGATGCACCAGCTGCCTCCCAGAAACAGTACCTTGCTTCCCAGGGCTGCTGTGCATCTCCAGCTCCCCAGCTGCGCAAGGCAGGTTTGGTTTCGCTGTCCCTGCGGGGCGAAGCATGCGGGAGTGAAGCATGCCTTCCCCACTGGAGGCCATGGGGAGGCCTTTTGCCATGCCAGCCCATGCCCATGCCAGCCGAGGCTGTGGCCCGCTCCCAGCCTGGGCTTGCTGCTCCTGCATGCGGCTCTGAGCCTTGCCCTGTCATCCTTGCGTGGGACAGCGGGCTCTCCTTTCCCAGTGCTTCCCTGCCAGGCTCTGCCAGGACAGCACCTGGGAACTGGAGAAAGCCGTATCCAGGGCAGGGGGAGTTGGGAACAGGGGGAAAGGAAAGTGGACTCCTCAGGGTACCCTCACGAGTCCTCAGTGTATCTGCAGAAGCCCAGGAGGACAGATTAGCACAGGGGAACTTGACAGCAATTTTCAGTGTCCCCAGGGAAGGTATAAAAGGACTGTGGCCAGCACCAAGGAGCTCCCTTTCAGATGACAGATCTCCAAATATCTTTCTTTATGAACACGCCTCTGGAGGCCACGAGTCCTCTGTCAACTCGTGTTGACAAGTGCCATGGTACACCTGTGCGTGCCAAGCTACATGGTGAGGAGGCTTTAAAGACTTCCTGGGGCTTTCTCAAAGTGGTAGTATGGTTGCACCCCCCACTTGCCTCCACACACAAACACATGCATCTCTTCTCTGTCTTGTCTGTTTAGTTTTCTTGCAGCAAACAAACTGTCCCAGGGATAGCTGAATTTCCAGGAAGCCTGCCAGGGCATAGCCTTCATCTCCATAAAAAGAAATGAAATGGGAAAAAAAGAAAGAGATTAGATTCCCCCCAGAATGCCTCTTGCGCTCCTCTCCTCCTCCTCAGTGGCGTCGGCGCTCATTCAGCTTTCCAAGTGCTTTGGATAGGTTTGGTGGGTGGGGTTGATCTTCCCTGGCTCCAGAGATGTGCTGGGTTTCTGTCTGTATTTCCCTCCCACCCCTCTGTGGTAAATAAGAGCCATGTGTTGCAATGTCAAGCAGTTCCTCTTTGTGAACTGGGATGACTGCAAACAGGGGATGGAGTAAGGCCCAAATATGGGTTTTCATCTGCACTCCTCAAAACTAAACATCTTGCTTCTGAGCTCACTTATAAGTTGTTGTGCCTCTCCTCTGCTGACAGTGGGTTTCTACTCTTCTCTCACTCTTCCCCAGCTCCTCCACCAGCGATCTCTCTCGTTATGAGCATGGCTGTCTGAGGAGAAGTCCTGACCAGTACAGTTCCCGGGGGAGCATGGAGAGCTTGGACCACTCCTCCCCTGGCTACCACCCTTGTCACCTGTCCCCAGCCAAGTCCACCAACAGCATTGACCAGCTCTCCCACCTCCACAGCAAGAGAGACTCAGCCTACAGCTCCTTCTCCACCAACTCTAGCATCCCTGAGCACCCCACTCCTCCGTTCAGCAAGGAGCACTCCTGCTCCATGGACAACATGCACTCCCGAGGCGGCCTGCAGGAGGGGATGAGGCAGGCTGACATCAGGTACATCAAGACAGTCTACGATGCTCAGCGAGGGATCTCCGAGGAGTACGAGGTGAAGTCCTCTGCTTTGCTTCCGAGCTGTGAGGGCCGGGCCTCGGTGGACGGTCGTGGCCACGGCAGGCTCCACGGCTTCAGCCGGCACAATGCTGCTCCCTCCTGGGTGCAGCCAGGCCAGAGCTCCTCAGACAGTGAGAGCCAGCCCCCCAAGGGACCTCCCTTGCCACCCACTCGCAGCGACAGTTACGCAGCCATCAGGCATCACGAAAGGCCTGGCCTGTGCTCCAGCCTCGATCCGAACAAGCCTGGTCGAACCCAGCCAAAAGGGGCCTGGCCTCCGCTTGTCAGCAGCTTCTCCCAGGGGCCACTGCTGAAGACCTCCTTCGGGGAAGGGCATCTGCACACCGTGGTGGAGAAGAGCCCAGAGAGCAGCCCCACTGTGAAGCCCAAGCAGAGCTATTCCCAGTCAGCCCAGCCTGGGCAACCCCTGCTGCCTACTGGTGTCTACCCAGTACCTTCCCCAGAGCCACACTTTGCCCAGGTGCCCCAGCCTTCTGCAAGCAGTAACGGGACGCTTTATCCAGCTCTGGCCAAAGAAAGCGGGTACCCTCCACCTCTTCCAGTCTCATATGACAAGGCTGTAGCCAGCAACCCCCTGGTCTTTGATGAGAATGGAAACCAAAGCACTACAAACAGACCGACTGTCTTTTACCAGCCTCCAGCCACTGAGAGAAAGCAGGATGCTGCAGCAAAACTTGTGCAGTACAAACCTCCTAACACTGCAGGTCCGGACGTCTACTTGACCACGTCGAGAAAGGAGGAGTTGTTTCCGCCTTACAAGGCAGTGCACACTATCCAGGAGACTGCAAGTACTGCACAGCCCCCCAAGCACGATTTTCAAGCCCCGCAGCCCCAGCTGAGGGATGCCAGTGAGAGAAGAGCATGTTACCAGCCCAAGGAGGACTGGGCAGCTGAATCCCAGGAGGACAAAAACGGCAACTCTCAGAAAAACGAGAGGGATGCTGCAGCTCACCACCACTGGGGTTACAGCGAGGCCAAGCAGTATGGCTTCTCCTCCTTGCAGAACATCCCAGAGAGCTCCAGGAGGCAAAGCAGCTCCGAGCTGAAAGAGACACCACCAGGTGAGGGTTATTCCAGCACCAAACTGTCCTTGTTGAACAGCAGTGGTAAAGAGGAGAAGGATCACAGGGGACAGGGGCACAAGCAGTGCAGTGATGTGGACCCGCAGGCTTTTGCGAGGCAGGGGGAGGAGGGCACGAATGCGGCCCCATTGCATGCTGCTGAGGCAAAGGACAAAAAGCCCCCTTCTCCGCAGCACCCAAAGACCTCAGATTTCGGGAGGAGCCGGCTCAGCTCTAGCAGCACCCAAAGCTTTCTGTATGGCAAACCAGACACCAGCAAGCTCCGCTGCTCTGTGCTGGAGAAGGTCAGCAAGTTTGAGCAGCGGGAGCAAAGCACTCAGTGGCCCCAAAGCGCTGGCATTCCCACCTTTGGCCAGCACTATGGGCCGAGTAGGTCGAGCCAGCCCTCTGGTGCCGTGTGCTCTCTGAACAGCCTTGAGGATACGCGGGGCAAGCTCGGCTCCCGAGAGCCCGGCCAGCTGCCCAGTGAGCTGGGCAGGGTCTCCAGCCCCTCCGGCAGGAGCGGGAAGCCTGAAGAGGCTGATTGGCACCCCGTGGAGCTGCAGATGGCAGCTTCGGCAAAGCAGCCCACACCGAGCGAGTACTACAACCCGTGTCCTGAAAACGAGACGCAGATAAGGGCAGCTCAGCTCCCAAGAAGCAAAAGCACGTTCCAGCTGGGAGAGGAGCCTGAGAAGGAGATCCTCTGGAAGGATAACATCCAGGATGCCCATGGGTCGCAGCTGGACACACCGTTCAACAGGGCCTACAGGAACAGCATTAAAGATGCTCAGTCCAGGGTGCTGAGGGCCACATCCTTCCGGCGCATCAGCCCTCCGTTCGGGAACACCCCCAAGAGGGTGGCCCAGAGGCCTGCCTCAGCCCACGTGGGGATGAGGAGCGCAGCATCATCTCCCCACACCCCGAAGGAGAGGCACAGCGTCACACCGACAGAAAGCAGCCTCTCTGCCCTGGACTATGCCAAGACGCAGCACATCTTGCGCATCGGGGGCCGGAAGCGGCTGACAGCGGAGCAGAAGAAGAGGTCTTACTCAGAGCCGGAGAAGATAAACGAGGTGGGCGTCTCCGATGGCGAACCATCGCCTTTCTCCCTCCATAAAAAAGGCCTCCATTTTGTCTTCCCAGAGAATACGGTGGCTGACCGGCGTAAGATCTTCGAAAGGGACGGCAAGGCTTCCTCCACGGCCAGCCTCTCCAAGCCAGAGCTCAAGCAACTCCAGCAGAACGCCCTTGCTGACTACATTGAGCGCAAAACGGGGAGACGGCCGTCTTCTCAAGACGTGCTGCTGAGGGAACGCTCCCACAGCTCCTATCTGCAGGCCGGCGGCCCAGATAGCCAGAGCCTTTCCTCTGCCTCCAGCATGAACTCCCTCCAGGACCACAACCTTTACCGCCGGAGAGAGTCCCTGGAGCGGATATCCAGGATGGGGCGGATATCTTCTACCCTTCCTCCTGGCTTGATGGGTTGCTTCGACCTGAGTGGAGATGAACAGAAGAAAGGGCGCCATGACACTTCAATCACAAGCCGACTGAAAATGGACAGGTGCCGGGGTTACAGACCCAAAACGGAGCTCACCAAAGGCACGCAGACAGACGCTCTCGGCTTGCAGGGCCAGCCTCGCTATGGGAAACAGGAGCAGCTCTTCGAAACACCCTCCTCTGCCAGGAAATCTGGGAAATCGGTGTCTGTGGAAGACTTGCTTGATAGATACGACAATCAGACAGTCACTGTGCATATACGTTCAAGGTCGTCTCCCACTCCCACAGCAGATAAGAAACACCAGGTACGTGGAAACCAGATCATACTCTCAGGCAAGCGGGGCTCTCTGAACCAGGGAAAGGGGGAGGCTGCTGGACAACAGGCTGATGCTCAGTCAGGACAGTTGTTCCATTGGGTTTTAGAGAGGTTGAGTGCATGTTGAGATACAGACCGCTACTGCAGTTTAATTAGCATTACGCTATTTTAACTGCTTGCCAATGGGGTGCTGCTTCTGTTCTGCTTTCTTACTGCTGGAGCTGTTTCAGGGGGAGATGCTGCGATTTCGGGGCATAGGCTGGTAACACGCATGTGTTCTTGCTGCTCCTGACACCTCATCTAAGGGTCTTGGCCTTACCTGTTAGCGTCACTGGAGAAGCAGGGAGTTTCTGGTGGGGTGTGTTAAGGTGGTGATAGACTGCTGCTGCTGTCCTGCATGAGCTCGGCATTAGCCCACCTTCCTGATGCAAAGCAGAGAAGCGTAAAGGCTGCGTGACATTGCACCAGCTCCTACTGGCCCCCACAGCTGGGAGGCTGGGAGGTGCTCGGCAGAGACACTGCCAAGTAACCGCTATGTTTTGCCTCCAGTACTGGAGGGAAACGTTGCAGAGAAAGCTTAGCGGAGAGCCCGGCTGCTCTTTCCATGCCCCCGGCTCGGTTGTTGGGAACATTAGGCTGATGTCACAGACGGGGAATTTGACTGACTCTGATGCCAGTAAATAGTAGAAACAGGCAAACTTCTTGGAGAACAAATGCCCAGGCCAGCTCTTCAGCTGGTTCAAATCTCTTCAGACCTATTTAGGTAACTGCAACTGGTTGAGCCATGCTGATTTAGAGCGGCGGCAGGTCTGCTCCCCCTGCCCGTTTCCACGCCAGGCTCCATTCATCGTGGGGAGAGGGAGGAAAAACCCAAACGTGTGGGCAGGCTCCTCGCTCCAAATGTTCTCAAAGCGTTTGGCTGGTCCCACGGACTTAAGATCTGTGATCCAGGCGGCTGAGATCCAGGATGCGCCCTTCTACTCTTACACTTGCTGCCAGCCTCAAGCAAGTTATCTAGGTGCAATAAAGAAGCACTCAGCAGAGTAAGGTAAAGGAGATAATACGGAGAGTGCTTTGCTGTGCCTTGGGCAGTGTCTCAGAAATGGGCCAAACCGAGGCGGCGGGGAAGGAGCCGTCTCCCCAAACCCGTTGTGTGCCTCATTCTAAATATCCTCCCTCAAAAGACCTCAGATCCCATGCTACATTTTAAAATAGAATTAAAAAAGCAGCTTGCGAATATCAAGTGACTGGAATGCATTTCCACCACCACTGCTCTCTCATCCCATCATCAAAATTTTTCCACACCACCCAGGCAACAGGCTCATCTCTGCTGCTTTGTCACACTTGCCGATCAAGAAATTTTTTGTGTTCGGTAAAAGGACAAAAGGACAGTCCTTTAAAAAGAGTTAGGGTGAAAGCCAAGCTGCAGCTCTTTTTTCTGCCTGCCAGTACAGCCCAAGCAGCAAGAAAAATAAACAGGCTTCCAGAGAGAGAGGAGTCACTAAAATGACAGGTTGGACAACAAGCAGCCCTAGTTCATATTTATCTGCTGTTTTGGTCAGGGGACAGGTTGGGAGGTTTCTTGAGATCCTTTTTTCCCCCCTTGTTGGCTCATTTTTGTTCTTCCATACATTCAGCAGCCAAATTGGAGCTTCTGCCTGTTGGGAGCTGACTGCAGAACAACTCCCAGGGTCTTAGCTCAAGTCTACAAGAGGGGAGAGTCCTTACTGCTGTTTTACGGGGTGGTTTAGGTGTATTCGCTTCTGTAGTCAGGACTTAGCCTCGTAGGTAGCATGGCACTTCTGAAAATCCTGTCCTTAAAATCCAATTCAGGAAAGCATGTTTCACTGGAAACATTTACACCAACCCGTAATTGTCTGTTTGAAAGGGAAGATATGTTTAAGTGCTCTCTTGATTAGGTTTGCTTCTGAACTGTCTCCAATACAAAACCAAAACTATAAAAGCGGAGGCCGCAGCCAAAACAACAGTGTGTGTTGTTTTTTTTTTTTTGGCTTTTTCTGATCTTTTATGGGAAATATGTACTTGCAGTTCAGCAGCAGACTTCACTGCCTCACTGTATATTTTTCAGGGTCTTGTGTACAGTGTGTCGGGTTCTTTGCAGGCTGCATATAAATCACATTGCAATGTCACTGTAGGAATTTATTCAAAGATATATGGGAATTGATAGCCATGTGGGATTATTAGCTGTCAGTCTTCAGAACGCATTCTCTGCCTTCCTCCCCTCTGCTTTTTCAGTCTGTCTCAGCCTGCATATCTCCCAGCTCCCTGACTCCTAAATCAAGATCAGCACTTACCCTCCCTCTGCAGCAATGCTGACCAAAAAGGCAAACAACTAGGGGTGTGGGGAAGGGGGCACTGAAGAGCTCTGTGCCAAAAAGATCATATGTGAGAAAATACCATCCCCTTCAAAAGCATGCTTAGCATTCGCTTTCATGTCTTGTAATAGTCCGGTGTCCTACGGTGGGAGCTCTAGGGGAGGGAGAGTCAGATTTACAAAGGTATTTCAGCTCCTAAATTTCTCTGGTTTCAGATGAATTAAATGCCTAAAGAGGAGGTAGATCCTGAGACCTTTGTGCATCTGTGCTTAGGTTTTCAAAAGAGGCAAGCGCCAGACTTCATGGTGTTTTTCATCATCTCCACTTGTGGCTGGAGTTTCAAACCTTGGTGGCAATCAGCCTCTCTCTCTGCTTGGGGACCGATGGTTCAGTGTTCAGCTTCTCCAGTTAAGGCTGTTTCAAAGGCAGCTCAGCTTCTTACTTGCGTATAAAACGGGGGTGAACGCACAGGTCCCGTGGACACCCTTGGGTACATTTTCAGAAGAGGCAAGGGCTCCCTGAGAGCTTTTGGAAATCCATCTCTCTGGAACAGTCTGGTTCACGGCCCAGCCTGGGAAAGGCCCTCTAAGTAGGAGCAGGGAGCTGGCGGGGTGTATGCCATGCTCGAGTTTCCTGGCACGCTGGTGAAGAGGAGCGTGTGACTGCTCAAGCTCCTGCAGAAGAACAGTCGCCATGCTGTACCACTCCTCTTCTGGGGACCCTTGTGGGGAAATACTGCCAGGCTGGGACAGAGCTTTGGTGGATGGATGAATCTGTTGAATTTAACCAATATGTAAAAGCCCCAGAGATGCCTGGTCTCCATCCGGTCACTGGAGCGTTCTTACCTATTTTTCTCCCATCCGTAAATGGCCCATGCAGTGGTTGCTTACCAGAAGGCGTCAGTGTTTTGTGGTTTCGTTTTGTTTTCTGCTTGCTGCTAACTCTGTCTTTGTGCTGCAGGACTTGCTGAGAAGGGAAGGCAGTGAACTGGGCCCCATGGTGAGAGATCCTTTCTACGTGATCAGTGCAGGAGCCAGGTAGGTGTATGTTAATGATGTCCCCTCTGTCACTGCTGGGTAAGCTCTTGTCATCCTGCCGCCGATAACAACTGTCATGTATTGTCTCTGTAAATGGCTGGATCGTGACAAACTAGAGAAAATGTCTACGTGGATGCAGTTTTGGGTGTGCCGTGCCCAGTAGTGTTAGAAGGAGTAAGCTGCTGCGAGCAATTTTTTTTTCACTGCAGACATTCATTCACTGTAAATTCCTCCTCTCCGATCATGTTGTCTTGGAGCATGTTTCTGCAGCAATAGTCAAATTACATGCCTTCCAAAACGTGTTTGATCTGCTGTTAGGAGTCACATCCACAGGCTATCATGACTGAAGGATCCTAAAGGAAAAAATACCTTGATGTTTCACTCTGTCTGGTTTTCCCCAGTCCAGGGTGCTGCCTCCCCAAAAGCAAGTGAGCATTTGCATGAGCTAACCCTGGGAGATCTTGACGTACCTTGCTGAATGTGGGGCTTTGCATTTAGGCTGCTTTCTGTTGTGCAGCCAGGATATTTTGCTCAGAAGCAGGGGAGAGAGAAATGTTTTTAAAAATAGAAGAGTGTACTCATAAAGCTCATAATATTGGGGCATATGTAACTATGAAACTACTTAGCAGTGGATTGTTTTGAAGCTATCTAGAACTGAAGTTGATGTTGTTGTATTTACATATAAATAATAAATAGATGCCTGCCCTAAGCTTGCTGCCCAAACAGCTAACTCATGTTGCAGTAAAAGCCATCGAGAGGGACTGAAATAATTATTCACAAAGGAGCTCTGTCTCTCAGAAACCTGCAGGAAGTGTCTTCCTGCTCTGTTGTCACACTGGGAGTTAACACTGCGGGCTCCAAAGGTTTCAATACGCAGCACTGCACCAGGGAGTGACAGCTAGAAGTATAGGCAAGCTCCTATACTAAGATCCTAGCTGGATCTTAGTTCAGGCTCTGGCTGGCAATTTTTGTGCCTAGGACGACATAAATGTCGTTTTGGAGGGACTCATTTTGCCTTCAGGCATGTCCTTTCATGATTATTTAAAACACACCCCTTTTCTTAAGTTTGGAGTAATTTTCCGTTTTTTTCCTAAGAGAAAGACACAGCCGCCGTTTCAGTTCATTCTGCCTCTCCATTTCTTCTAAAACTGGCATTTTATCATTCTTCTCAATAACTACTTGTTATTTCCTTTTCTTCCCAACCTGTTTCAAGTAACTGGGCTAAACACCTCACCTGAGAACAAGTTTGTGGTGGCATGAACTGTGAGGTTCTCCTTTACATGCTTTACTGCATAAAGATTATTGCTGTTACCTTAATGGTTATATGACATTTGTCCTGTATAGGCACCTTGTACGCTATGTGAGTGCGTTTCTCCTGGGAGGTATGGGGTCCCTTTCCCTTCTTGATCAGAATACTTGCCTGGATTTCCCAAAAGATACAACAAAAGGAGGGGGGAAGGCAGGAAAATCCCCTTGGCTCCCAGGAGACAGTCCCAACACACAGGTTGCAAACCACTCCCTACCAAACTTTCCTGTTGAGTGATTTTTTTGTGCTGCTGAACGTGCAGTGACCTAAATGAGCATGGGAATGAGTTTTGGAAGCCAGAGGGATCCTGCATCGCTGAAGCCAGTAGAAGTTTTGCAGTTAACTCCCGGTGGGAGCAAGATTTGGCTCCTCCACAGACCAAAAAGGGGCAGCTAGAGCAGGACCTTACCTGTGTGCCAGTGATTAACACAAGAAGTCCCACTTTTAGGATACTGCTGAACCTTCCCCCGCCCCAGTATGAGTGAGTACAACACAGTCTGGGTCATACAGATGGGTCAGGCCCGTGAGAGTGTCATGGCACAAGGTAGCATCCTCAGTCCATCTCTTAAGAAATGCACTCTTTGCCTGTACTGTGATTGCCAGCCCAGATTAGCTGGTTTTCCAGTGAATCCTCTCAAGTATAACAAGCCCCATCCCATGCTGGCCTGCAGCGTACTCTGTGCACGGGCCCTTCAGGGGAGGCAACAGCGGGCTGTGGGAATTATGCTTATTGGTCCCCCTGGGCGGCTGCCGTTCAATGTGCTGGAGAGGACATGGGAACGCCCCTCGCACCTCTCTTGTTAGAGGAGGAAAACTCTGTCAAATGGTGAAGTTAGGCAAGTCCTGGTAGTGGTCATTTGGTCCGGGCACATACGCTCCGCGACTTCATGCTCTGCGCTCTTAAGTTATTCCCCAGGTGTCGTAGCATCGTGCCATCTCGTAAGTACTGTTGGAAACGGTTGTTGTTCAACCAGTTTTAGACTCAGCAATTGCCTCCACAGTAGGAGAGGTCTTTAAATTGGAGAATTACCATCTGGCTTTTCTGACAAACACTGAGCATCTGAAAAGGATACACATTGCTACTGTCCAGGAACCACAGACAATACCAAGAGCTGTCTGTCTGGAAAGTGTCCCCACCCCCAGGCAAAGGCTGCCCAATTCTATTCTCACTTACACCAGAATAAAGCCAGAACAGCCCATGTCTGACAAAGTTATTCTTAATTTGCACCAGTACATCTTAGAGCAAATTTGGGCCCCAAGTCTCAAACATCATGGATAGAGTGTTAGATTATTTGAACAATGAATCTTGCGAACAGCGGATATATTGGCCGTACTGCTCTATTGTATTTTATTGTTTTACATTACGGCCTCATGCTTTTAGGCTATCTATCTTCTCTTAGATTTGCTAGCGTCATTGTTGCTGCTCATTGTTTGCCAGCTCCATAGCTGCACAGGCAAGTAAGTCTGGCTACATGTTCTGAGCAGGAGCCTCGCTTAGACCAGCCACTGTTTCTTAGATTCACATAAGAACATCTTAAAAGAGATGGAAAGAATAATTTAATCCGTTGACTTTGCAGCCTTCATATCCTGTTGCGATTGAAGTGTACTGCCCTTGTTTTTTGTAACACTAACCTATCTGAATGGAGCTCTTTTTTCTAACAGGATCCCAAGGTTTTAAGAATTCTTTTTCTTCTCTTCAGCAATCAAAATAGTGCACTTTTTGCCTCACTTTGTTCTTGAAGACAGTTGAATCATTTTAATGGCAGCTTTCCAAAAGGAGCAGAGAGCATGATGGGAAGTTTTGGCCCATAAAGCTCAAGTTGTCAAAATTATCAGTAATAGAGAATGGAGTCTGATGGTAGATAACGTCAAATAGTCTTTCTTACAGCAGTCACTACCTGTCCTAGCTGTAGTAAACAAAATTCAAAGTGAGGCTAGAAAATAATCCAGGCACTTAGGTTTTTCCTGTATAGATTGCATGGCTACCTAGTTCCTGTGCTACCAGAGAAACTCTGAACTTTTTAGGGGGGTCAAAAAAGGATTCATATATAAAATACTGGATCTGTAGAAATGCATTCATTTTCCCTGGAATCCAAAATTATATTATTCACACTCTTATTCATATATTTGGCAGCTGAGCTTCAAAACAATAACCAAAGAATAAGTGTAGTTTTTTTCTACTGAGTATTTCTGTGATGCTCATTACATGTGGGCCCATGTGTGCGTGCGATCTAACGCGCACTGGAAGTGATGGGAGATGGATGAGTGGGAATGGATCTAACTCTGTGCCCCTAGAATTATTCGCCTGGATTTACTGCTCGTTTCAGCAGCACAACTGCACTGCGCCTGGCTCAGCAGGCACTGACCCAGACCTCCGACATGGTTGCATAATTTGCCTTTTAAGGGGGTGTACGATAGCTTTGCCTGCTCACTGATTAATTGTTAGCCTTATCATGGTCTGTCTCTTGGTTTTCAGGTCTGTCGGCAAGAAGGAAAGAAGCCACTCAGAAAAAATGACGTTCACGAGTTATTATCCCCATCCTCAGCACAGCAGCAAGGCTGGCGCCAGTTCCTCCACGCTGACCGAGAGTCACAAGGTCTCAGAGCTCTTCAGGCAAGATAGCAGGACTTCTACATTTGTCCCATCCCCAACAGAGGCAAGGAATCACTATCCTGAACAAAAGCAGGGCTTTAAACCCTTATTCCTTAACCTTATTCCTTCTGGATCTGGCCAGTCCGCACCTAATATGCCCACCCAGACCACCTCAGACTTGCAGGCTGTGGGAGATTGCCGAACTCTGCGACAGCATCATGCCAAACGAGATGCCGTTCCCCCTGAGGGCAGCGGTAATGTTCAGGCACAGTCTTTGGATGCTGTCCAGGATAGATCCCCTGAGACTCCCACAGAAGATACGATGTGGAGAAGGAAAGCCGGGCTGCCTCACAGATCCCTGCCACCCAAAGTGACATGGGCTAATTCGGTCAAGGATGGCAGCTTCCCGAGGGCTATGGTGTCTCCTCCAGGGGCTGGGCCAAAGCTCTCCCAGAGGTGGCAGTCCCTGCCCACACAGAGCAGCACTTCGTCTGACCCAGAGACTCCTTCTCCCCACGGGACAACCTATCTCCGGATATCGGAGTCATGCCTGCAGCTTACCCCCCCACCATTGCTGCAGGACGATGAAGACGACGAGGTGTTTGTCACTCCTTCCCAGCCTAGTGTCAGCGCTCAACTCTTCTCGTCCCCACTGCCACCCCATCCTCCTCCTGAGCTGAGCTCTTGCACTTCAGCAAACGGCACGGAGGAATTCCCACCTCCTCCCCCACCAGCGGCACTTGAGGAGAATGGGGCAGCTGGAGACAAATCCACCAGGCTCACAGAGGAGGCCAAAGCGAGGTAAGGAGGAGCTGTAACGCGGTGTGTCAGGCGTTGTAGGGCCATATAGAGTAAGATATGCAGGGCTCCAGCCAAATGTGACTGACCTCCACAGCTCTGCATGCCCCGCCGACCCACCCACAGCTGCTAGCTGAGCATGAAGCTTGTGGAGGAGTGCACACGTTATACAGGGAGAGGGACAGCCGGACAGATTCGCTGCCACTAGGCTTTGCTGGCTGCCCAGAGCGTTGTCAAATGGTGTGGCTGGGGCAGGGCATAAAGCAAGACAAAAAGCTCTGTAATCTTCCAGCAGATGCACTGGCAGATGCTTAGCAGGCCAGGCAAAAAGGGGTTATGAGTGAGAAACTACCCTGGTGTCATTCCCTCTGCAGTTAACCCTGTGGATTTCAGTGGGGTTTCTTCTTACTCGTTCCCGCATGAACAGTTAAAATGGCTGCTGACTCCTTCCAGTTACTGTTTTTTGAGAGAGACTATCCCATAATGAACACTCTTCTTTTTCCAAACCATTAGTGTTTCCCAGCATACACTGTAGACCTGGCACCAAATAATCCTGTTATGAAACAAGGACCATATGCCAAGAAGTGACAACACGAATATGCCACAGTAACACAGTATAGGGGATTTTTCCTGAAGGATAGGAGTTTTGGCTAGGTGCCCAGCTGGTTTAACTCAGCACAGCTTCCCTCACTTCGAGGGAACTGCTCTGATTTCCATCAGGGAAGAATCTAGCCGAGGCTGCGGTAGTGATTTGCTTTTCCGGCATGAAAAGGACAAATTGTGGACTGCTCCGGCTGACACTCGTAGGTGGTGAGACTCAGTGTCCCCAGCCCCTGAGCAGAAAACTGACTGACATGTGTCTCTCATACCTCTTGTGTCTGAACACGCGCCACGATTCTGACTCCAGGAGCTTTTAACGCACAAGGTAGTGGGTCATTCTCTAGTTCTGTCTGTGTCGGAATGACAGAACAGCAGTCTCCAGGGTGAGGGAATAAAATGCTTCTGGTGCTTTTAGCTTCATAGCGTAGGCTTTTCTGTGTTGAAATGCAAAGAGACAAAAGCACGTGAGAGCAAAGGAAAATTTACTTCTATTAGCTTTCACCATGTGCTCGCAGAGATCCTATGCGGTAAGTTTTTCTTCATCTCACAGAATTTTTCTGTCCATAGCAACTTCCGAAGTTTTCCCAAAGCCCTGGTCGAGAGGGAGATGGTAGGATTGGCCACCAATGTCAGTGAAAATAATTGGCCTGCATCAAAGAGGACTAGCTCTCCGTCTGCTTTGGACAAGCAGCACCAGTTACCTGCTTCTTCTAAAGGGCCTCAAGGCTCTCAAAAACAGCCCACAACTCCACCGGAAGGCAAAAACAGAGAGCCAGCGGTCATCGCTGGAGAGTCGGAAAATGGCAGCCTGGACTCCAGGACACTCAGCCCAGCTCCTCCCGTGAAGACAAAGAAAAAGACCCCAGAGGATATTAAGTCAGAGGCTCTAGCAAAAGAAATCGTCCATAAAGATAAGTCTTTGGCTGATATCCTGGATCCAGATTCCAAAATGAAGACAACCATGGACTTAATGGAAGGGCTTTTCCCCAGCGGAACCAGCTTGCTGAAGGAGAACAACATGAAAAGGAAGATGTCACAGAAGAAACCTAGCAGAACAGCGCCTGAAGATGACAAGTAAGCGCTGCTGCTCATTCGGGTTGTTGGCTCGTGTTGCAGAAGAACTCACTGCCTGCTTGCTTTTAAGGACAAGCAAGAATTCTGTGCCGAATTCTTCTGCATCGCTATAGATGGGCACAGGTGGAGAGTGGGTTTCTCAGTCCCCTGGCATGAGGCTGACAGGGCGTTTCTGAATGCTGTTTCTCTTTAGCTTGGCTGTTTCTGCCTGTTTGAGCTCATCTCTTGGGACTGTGTAGAAAGTGATTCTCAGCTTGGTAGGGGGGCAGGAAAAGAACCATCTCTGGAGATATTATTTGATTTTGCTCTCTTCACCTTTGTAATCTGAAGTAGTTCAGACCAAGCCAAGGTAACAGATGCGGGAGTAAAATCAGGCCCAAACCAGTGACTTGCAGACAGATAATGAGAGGCTCAATTTTGGAGGGAGATATGGGGGAGGGGGGAAGTGCCTGCTTACTGAGGGGATGCAAAGGTCAGCACAAGTCCTGTAATGTTCTAAGGCAGGGGACCATAAGTGATAGCTGGAGAAGCATATTGAAATAAGTTGTAATGCATTGTGCAGCTAAAAGGGTCAGTCTTGCCGTCACCAGCTGAGCTCTGCTGATTTGCCTCCACTGAGAAATCTCCTGTTTAAATGTTGACTAGTTACCAACTTTAAACAGTAGAGTAGCTGTGCTGTCTTTTTGTACAGCGAACAGATTTGAAAGCAGCTGACATGCACCCTCTGATGGCGAGAGCTGGCCATTTCCTTTGTGGTTAATAACACTGAGAAGGTATCAAAAAGGATGTGCTGGAAAAGCGTGGATCCAGGCATGGGAAAAAGTCAAACTCAGACTGAACTCCTCCTTTTTCTTTACTGTGGTAGGAGAGAAGAAAAGGAAGCGCCTGTAGCTCTGGTCACCTGCCCTGCTTATTATAATGTTTCAGCACCCAAAGCAGAACTGCTGAATAAAATCAAGGATTTGCCAGAAGAAGCAGGTGAGGAAGAGGAGCTGCTGGACATTAATGAAAAAAAGGTAAATTCAGAGCACACGTCACCACTTGCTGGTTACTTTCCTGAAATAATAAGAAGTCCTAAAGTAAAGAAGTGCATTTCTATTTGATGTCAGCATTTGGATGTCACACTTGTACATTACATGGGAGCTGGGTGCATTTAGGCCATGTGTGAAGCTTCATTAGGGCGACCTAGATCACACCTTCACGTGTCTGCGAGTGGAGAGTGCTTCTCTGAGCGCTCATCGCAAATCCAGCACGAGCCTCAGGTTGATCTGTATTGTGCCACATGCTGCATGCATAGGTTGTAAGAGGTCGTCCCTACCCCAAAGCAACAAAGAAAAAGGGAGAGGAGAAGTGTCTTGAGCAAGGACAGACCACATCAGAGACAGGAACGGAATCTAGCCAGTGGCTGCACTGTCTCGGTGTGTGAGGTTTCACGCTATGATTTTTCTCCCTAGCGAAGCCAATTTACCCATTTTACCTGCTGGGCACGCTCACTGCCACCAGAGAAACACTTCTTACTCTTTTGTTCCCATCCCTTACTGTTTCACGATGGAAGCTGTGTTCACTTCAGCAGTTCAGTCGGCATAATGGGGCTGTGATAACTGGGCATGGGATGGGGAGAAGAAGGAGAGCAGGTCAGGAGGAAACATTTTCCTCTCATACGGCAGCTAAATTTCACTGAGGAGTATCCCCTGCGGTTCTTGCTGGAGGCCCGGGTGCTCTATCTGCCATGACTTTTAGCAGAGCTTTCTAACTTGCTGCTGTGGTTGTCTTACTTTGGTGACCCGCTCATTACAGACACGTTGCAAAGTTTACAAACCTAAAGGAATCACAGGCAGGTACTCACATGTTGGTGCCTTCCTTCACTCAACTATTACCTGCGTGTCAAAAGCAGCCATGCCTGTCTGTAAATTTAGAACATCCTACATTGCCCTGCACAGAGGAACACAGCCCGTATTTTATTCTGTTAGTACAACAGCTGAGTTTAAACATACTGAAGGATACAACTATTTGTGCAAGTCCCATGTGTTGTAAACATAGTACTTAATTCTTCCCGCACTGAAATCAGGCATGGATTTAGCCTCTGTTACAGTTTAGGGAATTGACATGTCTCTAGCATGGCTCCACATTTGCTCTCAGGGTCCCACCCCTATGCCAAGTGTAAAGCGGTAGGGTGGGTGGTGTTGGGGAGTATGCAATTTGTCCTGCAGCCCTGGCTTAGAGGGACAGCTCACCTCTCTCTTCCTGATATTACCTCAATGTTTGTTCTTAGCTTTTATCTACTAGGCAAAATCTGCTTTCTACCAGGCGTTAATAAAACGCCTAGTTAGAATGGGACCTCCCTCAAGGTGCACTGTAGCCGAAATTAGGACTAGTGAGTGAGTAGATTAGCCCCATTTTGTGCGAGGTGCAGGTAAGACAGTGTCTCTAGGGAGCTGTCATGCCTTGGCACTGGCATGGGCTAGCTGCGCTCACATTCCCTGCCCTCTCGTATTTCTGCGGTCCTGCAGAGGTTCTGCATAGCAGATCTACACTAGACAGATTGCGCACATGTAGCTCATCAAAAGCATTTGACTAAGGCCTTTGGCTGCAGCTTTAATAAGCTGGCCTAAGCCATTGGTTATAGGGCACACAGCGTCAAAGGTAATCACAGGCCTTGCTGCATCTATAGCACTTTTTGGGGTGCTGTTCAATTCAAAAGTGACTGCCTGCTTCTACCAACTTGAAAGGTGGGGGGGGGGGGCGGGGGGGCGGGGTAGGGTGATTAAACGAGACAAAGGTGCTGCTCCAAGGAGTCAGTGGGCACGCTACAGGCATCTGACAAGCTTGCAAGTAGGTGTGAGCCTGCCTCTGGAGAACAAGTCCCAGGACTCAAAGGTTACATTTGCATGGAAAAACAGAAACAGATTAGAGTGATTAGGCCCAGACAGGGAGATTGCCTTGGCATGTTTGCTCATGGTCTGTGTGAAATACCATTTGCATAGGCATTATCTGAGAAGGCAGCTACTCTGAGGGATCATTTGGGTAAACCAAGCTCATTTCTGTTGTAAATGTGCAAAGGAGCTATGTTGGTTGGCATTTAGGATCACAGGAGAGTCGCTGATTAATCAACATAAAGCAAGTGTTTTGCAGTCCCCTTCCAACTGAGAGGCCTTCAAAATAAAGGTGCTTCAGACCCTGCAGCCCCAAAGCCTCCTGCAAAACATCTGCAGCAGCTCTGGCCTCGTGAAAACCTGCTTTTTGAGCATGGCTTTAGCATCACAGGCAAAGGGTGGGGGATACAGCTTCTTGTCCCTATATGCTGCTACCTGTCCTCTTGAGGGGAGAATCTAGGTAAAGGAGTCTTGGCCGTCTGTTATCCTAGCAGCTGGGGTATAGTCTCACCTTTGCCGTCATCTCTCCCTGGACTACCTGCCGAAAGATGACATGACTTAGCAGTCATTACGGGCATAAGCCTGCTAGTTTACGGTAGCGGAAGCCTGATTTTCTGAGAGAACATTGTTCACATTTTATTCAGCCTCTGCACATCAGCAGAAGCCACTGATGGACTACAGTGCAGCCAGAAGCGCATGCACTCCAGAGGATGCATGTGAAGTGTACCATCTAGTGGTGTTTGGCTAAACCATGCTGTTCACTTCCTGACTCTGAAACCTACCTTTTAGACACCACTCAAGCAGGCAAGCCCTGGGGGTAAGGGCCAATTCAGAGCAACCTTCAGCCTGACCTGTGTTTGAAGAGCCTCTTTCCTTTGAGGTACAACACCTTCCTACTTGAAATTACCAGCAGCTTTGATGGAAAGACGACTGTGTTCATAAACTTTGAGAGAATCTTTTCAGGCCGCATCGCGATTTATTCCAATTTCATCCTGCAGTATTTGTATGCAGAATAAATTAACATACATGTCATGATGGCTCATGAGTGCACAAACTGAAAAGACAAGACTGCACATACCCAACCCAAGTACCAAGAGGTTGCTTTCTGTGTTCTCACTTATGACTAAACGGAAGCCAGAGTTGCAAGCCTCGGGCCAAGGACTTCTGCATTTGCTATAGCTTTCTGCTAAATCCTAACAGATATTAGGATTTCCAGCATTTGTGCAATGTGGCTGGTTCTGGAGCGGCTAAACGCTGGAGACTTCTTTTTCTTTGTCAGTGAAATAATTGTCAGCATTTCCACAAATTTGATGTGTGACAGACTCTGCCTGTCTTTGCTCAGTCTCTAAGTAAATTTAGAGCATCTTTAGTGTAAATGCTTGCTTGATGCACCTCTGTAGGAGTCAGTCTGTACAGTCGGTGAACATTGGTAATATCTCCTTGGTCACAGGTGCATTTGAGGCTTGCACCTCAACACCGAGATGGCTGAGAAAGGAGCAGTCATTACTCTCCGTGCACTGTAAGAGGGAAGAAAATAAATGTGGCTGTTCCTTCTTTCTTGCTAAGACATATGTCATTAGCAAGTTCCAGCTCAGTCACTTACCTCACCATTAAAAATAAATCTTAAATTCATTTTTTCCACTAGTTGTTTCATGCAACTGTGGGTAATATAAAGTGTAACATCCAGACAAGAACTCCAGGGCTGTGTTAGGGAGCAGGGACCATGCAGGAGATGTAGCTCTCATATACCTCTTTTCAGGAAGAGGCTTGAAAACAGCTTTTGAAGAAAAATGCATATAATTATCCCATTTCTAACATATGTAACTGGGTGTCAGAACATGGCACACCAAATCAGATGTCTCTCTTGAAAATACTGACTGATGGTAGAACAGAAATATCTCCATGTTACTTGATCAGGTATTCAAGTTTTCAGCTAGATGTTGAATGTCAGTCTTCTCTGTTCCCTCCTTGATGTCTTCTTCATCAGCTGTTGCTAAATGAATCCTGCTACTCAGTGACAGCAGCCGTATCTTCTTGTTGCCATCATCTGCATGAGCAGTGTGATTATGATAACGACCAGTGGCGATGTGTTTCTCTTCTGACAGGCTGAGCTCATTGGGAGCTTGACCCACAAACTGGAAATCCTGAAGGAAGCCAAGGAAGGCCTGCTCACAGACATTAAGATGAATAATGCTCTCGGAGAGGAGGTGGAGCTGTTGATCAGCGAGCTATGCAAACCTAATGAGTTTGACAAATATAAGATGTTCATTGGCGACTTGGATAAGGTGGTGAACCTCTTGCTCTCCCTCTCAGGACGCCTGGCCCGGGTAGAGAACGTTTTGAGTAGCCTAGGGGAAAATGCCAACAATGAAGAGCGGGTACGTATCTGCATAACTGTAGCGTCTTGGCCTTTCTCAGGGTGCCAGACAGCAGCAGTCAGAAGAATGTGCTTGTATAAGCTAGGACTTCCAAAGGCTCTTGGGGACACAGATGCCTTACTGGGGCATCCAACTGTGGGGGCCACAAAGGGGTCTGACCAGTACCTTTGACCGCAGCATTCAAAGTGGTGGGCAACTGTATTTTGCCATGTTCAGTGCATATAAGCATTAGTAAAGGTGGTTCTTTCCCAGGCATCTGGATCCTGGTTTGTATAAATGTCTCGGATCCTGTGGCTTTTGTCTCTAAACAAAAGAGCCATGTTCTGGACAGCACGTCAGTGACCAGCGGGTGGAGGAAAGGCTGTGTGGTGTTACTTGTCATGCAACAACCTGCTGCCTCTTGCCTCAGCCGAGGGCAATTTTAACATTCTTTGGGTGGCTGCAGGAGACAGAGCCAGACTGGGCTAGTAGCTGTGGCTTTTGAGCATGTTTTACTGGCTTTCTCAGGTCCTTTTCTGCCCCACTTTGACTAGAGCATTCAGCATCCGAGTCAGTAGGATTTGCATTCATCCACAGCGAGATGTTCATCCTCCTCCCCTAGGCTGCTGGCTGTGTGTCTGGAAGCAGAGCAGCAGAGCAGCTGTCCTGCCTCCCCAAGAGGTGGCGGCAAACATCGCATCAGTGGGTCAGAGAAGGGGGGGGGGGGGGAAATCGGTGAGGTTGGTGCTGCCGATATTGAAGCGCTCTCTCTGGTGTGTACAGAGCTCTCTGAACGAGAAGAGGAAACTGCTGGCTGGCCAGCACGAAGACGCCCGGGAACTAAAGGAAAACCTTGACCGGCGAGAACGTGTGGTCTTGGAGATCCTGGGCAACTATCTCTCCGAGGAGCAGCTCCAGGACTACCAGCACTTTGTAAAGATGAAGTCTGCACTTCTCATAGAGCAGCGAGAGCTAGACGATAAGATCAAACTGGGTCAGGAACAGCTCAAGTGCCTGATGGAAAGCCTCCCCACAGACTTCACACCCAGGGATGCAACAGCAGCAGCTGCCCTAGCTGCAGCACTTGCTACCTCTGCTGGGGTCAGTGGTAAAACACCTCCAGCGGTCTCATCCTCGCTCTAACCTTTGCCAGATGGACTTGTGGTAAAATTCTCCTGCTTGAGTCTATTTAATCCAGGTACTTTGCAGAAGGTTCTCTGCAATGACAATGAATGGAGACAGGTTTAAAACAAGATTCCAATGAAGGAAAAAAATAACAATAATAAAGTTTTTATTGCCTTTTCCCTCCATGACTGCTTCCTGGAAAATTAAGTCAATCTGGAGGGGACTAAGCTATTTCTCCTCCTGCCAGGGATAAGGAAGAGTCTCATGAGAAATAAACGCGTTACCTTTAATAAAAAACCTGACCTCCTTTCTTCCCTCCCTTTCCTGCCTACCTGGCACCTCGTTAAACAATGAAGGATCTGAAAGAATGAAGCCTTAAAAATAAACCCAACCCATTCTCCTGAACATTATTGATATTTATATTTTTTAAAAGAACAAGACAGAACATGTAAGTTTTTGTACATACTCTAATCAGTTACTTGATTCTACTGTGTTCTGTATGTAGAAAAGACATTTAATTTTGTATTTTGTGAAAACCTTAACAAAAAGAGGGAACCCCAAAGATAGTCATGCATTAGCTTGGAACAGCTCTTGGTGTTTGTTGTTGTTGTTGTTTTTTTAATATAATAAAGAGCTACCAGAAGAAGCCTCAACCTGTTTCAACACATGCTGAATATACCAGTAAGTGTCCTTGCAAAGGAGATTTTGACGAGGAAAATTTTATCTTTCCTCTTCTGGATCTTATGTTCAAATCATTCTGGAGTTTAAACCTATGAGAACCTGCATCTCAGGAGTCCAAGGTAACATGAAGGAATGAATCTAGGTCTGGTCTCACTGTAGGGGCGAGTCTGTCTTCGTTTTAAATAATCAAAGTCATGATCCGTGTTGCTGTTGCAGCCCGAATGCATTGTAGTGAGATGTGAGAAGGGTCTTTAATGACCTTATTTATAGTCTATTTTTCTGAAGGAATGATGTGTTCTAGGATTTTTTTTTTTTTTTTAATACAGCAGTACCTTATTTGTCTGAACCTGCTTCATCAGAAATTATCTTATATGCCAGAAGGGGCATTAATTTAAAATCCAGTATTCTCTTCCTACCCACAGGAGTCATACACATGTAACAATAACATCTTCTGCCCTGATTAGATAGGTAGAAGCCTCCTGTAAGGACTACTAGATTATTTCCTAGTCAGCCCAACCCGGAGTAACTAAATTTGCCCAACTGAACTTTACCTGGTCAACTTGCCGAATGCTGGAGCATTGCTGCCAGCTTGCAGTCAGCAAAAACAGATTGGGCCGGACTCCCTTTTGCTGGGTGAGATGTGCTGTCCTCTCGAAAATGCTACATCGCCATTTAGAGGAAGTGGCTGGGAACTGCAGGAATAGATTACCACTAAGACTGATGAGCCAGATTTGGGTTGTCTCGCTTCCGACCTTGCAGAGATTTCCTGCTGTGACAACTGTTTGCACTTCTCCTTTCTCCAGAGCCTTATTCATCCCATCCTATCTCGCCACCGGGACAGGAGCAGAGGTTTTAATCACGTTGTTTAAGTCCATTCATTGTGAATTTCAACTCTAGCACATAACTGAAAATTGCAGCGTTCATTGCCTTCTGCGCTGGTTTTAAAGCCCCCCCCCCTTTTTTTTTTTTTTTTTGAAACAAATGGACTGGACAGATTTCTCACCTAGGTCTGCCATAGGCAGCTTGGCAGAGTGAGAAACACTAATAATCTTCTCTTATCAAGCATCAGTTTTCCAGTTTCTCCCCCCCCCCCCCCCCAAAAAACCTACCTGATGTTTTAATGTTTTTTGAAGCATCAAGCTCGTTACATGTGATGACAGCAAACGTATCCTTTTCATTATTTCTGAGCTTGAACACTGTTCAGGCCCGTATAGCATTTCACGAGAAGCCTAAGCAGAGCTAGCTGGGGAACTGAGTCTTATGCCTTAATAGCTGAATCAGAAACCATATCAGAGAAGAACCCATGGGGGGGGGGGGGGTGTAACCCCCTTCCCCCAAACAAAAGAAGGAAGGGGCACTGTTTCCAAGCCAATCAAAACATTTAATTTGTCCTAAAAGAAAAAACCCACCCTCACAGTACTTCAGTTTAGTATTTTTTTTTTTAAGTTTTTTTTGTTTGTTTGTTTTTACAGCCACCCTTTCACCTTACATTTACCAAAATAAATCAAAAATACTTGGCAAACCTGACATGCTTTTGTGAATGGTTTAGGACCAGCCAGTCCTGCATTTTCCAGTTAGTTAGTCCTTTGCCAAGGCACGCAGTCCTACCTTCAGCTCTCAGGCAGGAAGAGCGTCCCATCCGAGCAGGGTCTGCCACTTTGCTCCCTGAGCCCAGGGTGAACCAGCACCCATTTCAGGGTCAGGGCCCCAGGCTGTGCCACCCAAGGGGTCATGCCACCCTCACCTGCCTGCACTGCATGCGGTAACACCGCTCTTTCCAAACTCTCCATGCTAGAGTTACACTGCAAGTCAAGCATTTCCAAGCAGCGGGCAGTCAGCCAGCCTTGTGGCAGTGGTATATAAGGCTTTACTAAATAGTTTGTAAAACTTTCTTTTGTAGGGCTTCCAGCTAAAAAAACTTGAGGTTATGGGTTCATGGTGGTTTACAAGAAATTCAGATGTTTGGCACAGCTCTGCAGTCCACCAAGTTCGGGGATTCCTGCTGAAAGTCCTGCATGTGCTACCACTGCACACACAAGCATCTGCTAATGAGGCAAGTGATAGTTACTTACATTTTTATATAGCTTAGCTCTTCAGGTGAAAACAATTTAAAGCCCCTATTTCTGTTGTAAGATGTGTTAAGTTTATTATCAGGGAAACAGGCTTTGCACAGCTGTATTCAAAAATGGCTCCTGCAGGGAGCAGGACTGCAGGGTTTGCTGAGGAGGGGCAGAAGCACATGTGACAGGTTTTTGACAGAAATTAAACATTGATCAAGGCAGTAGATTTACTCCTAAGCACCTTTGGCAAAAAGGGAAACCAATTGATTGCTCTTTATCTTACACTAGTTTTAAGAATACAGCAGAAAAGCCAGGTATAACATCACAGAGTAATGACATGCTTTCATGGGACAGAAGCATCACAGGCAGTTATTGTCTAGGCATCCTTAACTTACTGGAACTAATCTCAACTTTAGATATGCCTACATGAGTTTTTTTTTTTTTAAGACCTGAAACTATAGATATGGGCCTGCAGTGGAGAAAACCAGTAAGTTAGATGCAGTGAGCATGATTTGCATCGCTGCCTCCTCCCCAGCATGCACTGCCCCAAGCATCCAGAGCCAGGACACTTCCCTCTGCAACTGCAGCTGGGGCTAAAAATTAGAGTGCATAAAAAACAAATTGATCAAACCTCTCTTGCCACCAACAGTGGTTCTCACTGGACGCGTTTGCTAAAAATGAGCATTTTCATGATTAAGACATCTATTGGGGGATACTGGAACTAAGGAGAATTGAGAACAAAGCTCAGCATGTTAAAGGTGCGTTAGTTTTGTTAAATAACAACATTCATATGTGCCTAGAGCAATTTTAGGAGCTGAAGTGTTTTTGACTTGTAAAAAGAGTAAAATGCAAATTTTAATGGGACTTCTGACCAGTTTCAGAATAGCTACAAGTGCTGACTTTACTCCCCAGAGGTAGCAGTGTCTAGCAATCCTTTCCCTCCCTTGTTGTCGTGCGTTTCCCAGCACACAGCCTGGAGTAGCACTAAGCACCGCGTATCTGGGGGCCGGCAGGAGAAGAGCGGAGAGATAAGCCAACCTCCGTACATCTTGCGCTGGCTTTGTTTGCAGGCAGGAGATGCAGCTGGCCTTTCCCTGGTGCCTTGGGAAATTCCCTCCTCCCAGTCTAAGTGTATTTTTGCACTCAGATATATATGCACAAGGCCATTGAGTTTCTGCTGATGTGCTTCCTCGGGTGATTTCTCACAAGGAAGAGATAGGAGGAGCCATTAACAAAAACACAGATGGTGAGAAGGCAGCATACAGGGGAGAGGTGCTGAGCTGACTAGTACAGGACCCATTTCTGGAGGTTTTTTTTTTTGGGGGGGGAGGAGGGGGGGGTCTGCACTGAAGCACCTTCCACAACAGCCCTGAGGGGCTTTTAGCTGCCTAGTGTACACTGACCCATGCCCTCGTGCACGGCTCTGCGGGGAAAGGTTTAGGGAAGAGATGCAGGATGCAGAGCCTTTGCACAGGGTAAAACGTGTTGTCTAGCTTCACTAGCCCACGGAAAATCCTAGTAAGGACAAAGCAGTTACACTTTTGACATACATTGCCAGTAATAAGGTAAGTGCTCGTTGCACAAAAACAACAGGGTGCCTCATCTTCTACGGCGTCACGTTACGTCAGCACGCTCCAGGTAAGCCCGCAGTGTTTTCCCCAGCGCTGTCACCCTTCACAGGGAACCTGGATCTCTATATTTCCCTGTTTATTTCTTCTTTTGCTGCTCTGGCTCAGGCTGGTGGCCTCTCAAAGGCATTACTGTGCTATCTCCTTCCCCATTCCTCACTCTTGGTTACCGTCTCACTTACTGGGAGGGGACACCACTAACCAGTATACCCAGCGCTGTCTGGCTTTTCCCTCTGAGATCAACCAGAAGAGCGGCGGGAAGGGAGCGAGACCTGGCTTTCCGCAAGGCAGCGTTCCTAAAAGCGTTACCTTCCGCGGTCAGCCAGGGTCTGAGGGATCTCGCAGGAGCGAGAGCCAGCCGAGATCTGTGCCAGGCCCCTGGCTTTGCTCCAGCTGCAGCCCTAGGGCGCTGGATTACCGCGTTGCCAGGCTTTGCGAGTAATCCAACCGCGTAGCACGTGGCCTCGGCGCTGGGAAAAGGCCGAGGGACATGCTGTGAGGCTGTCCGTACTGCACAGGCAAATTAAAACAACTCTTTTTAGCATAGCTCTCGGTACACCCTCCCTCACGTTTAACACCGTGCTGCTTCTGCATCCTGCTCAGCCGTGCCCGTCCACGCGACATAAGCGCCGTGTTAAGCCGCTCATCCGAATTGCCGCTTGTTTTTAAACGCGGCCCTCGGGCAGCGGGTGGTCCCAAGGAATCCGTGTCAGACGCTTTTCTCGGGACTAAACCTCACAAGGAGCGTTTCCCTGCTAGGGTTGGTTGGCTGTAAACTTAAACACGAGATCTCCTGTAAAGGTTACCTGCAAAACCCGCCTAGGGCAGAGCTGCAGTGCACTTACCTGGCACTGGCGATCAAGCACATGCCCATTGGATGCTCTGCGAGCCGGTATCCTTCGGACAAAACGGGAGGAGCTGGTAGCGCTTTTTCCCCTTCGGGTTTTTCCTAGGGCTGAAGGAAACGTTAGAGGCAAAACGCAAAAAGCCTGGCAAGACTCACGAGGTACTCACATTCGCAAAGCAGCCCGTTTACGCCAAAACGTTTCTCAAGGTGTTTTGCTGGGCTAAAATAAAACTACAATTGAGGGGGGGGGGAGAAAAAAAAAAAAGCAAGCTTAGAAAGGACGCTATGTGGAAAAGGGAAGCACCAAAGGGGGTTTTGAATGCCACCGCGGCTTTCTGCGAGCTTTCTCTTCGCCTCAGAAAAAGGCGGGAAAAGTGAGGCACCATTTTAGAAAGGCAGCAGCAGCCAGGCGCCATTTTGCCCTTCACCCCCGTGAGGTAACAGGCTGAGGAGGCACCACTGCCTGCCAGGAGCCCCTGGAGGACTCACCTCAGCCCGCCGCCCACCCAAAAACAGTGAGTACATGTGATTTTGTGCATTTTTCAGCCCAGGGGGAAGGCTGTTGAGCCGCTGAGGGGAGAAACTGCCCCGGTTTCCTCAGAGGGACGGGCACAGCAGAAAGCATGTGGCGAGGGTTTCGGGGCGCAGCGCCACAAAGGGGATCACAGGGGGCACGGCTTACGGTTTGAGGCCGACTTCCTGAATTAAACGAGTTACAGCAGCTCCTGCCAGCTTGTAGAGGGCGAGGCAGGGGCCAAGGGAGGAAGAAGCAGGCAGGCGTGGGAGGGACATGGCTGGCAGCACACCCGTTGCTGTTGCGCAGGTCTCCTTTTTATTTGGCACAGCAGAAGGACGCCAGGTGCTTTCTTCCAAGCCTGTTGCTGGAAACAATACTGTTGTGCCTCTTTCCCTGGGAAAGATGGGATTCGTGTAGGAAGGGACCCGGCCGTCTTCCTGCGCATCACTAAAACCCAGGCTGCCCGTCAGCTTCCCCAGCGCTTTCCCTCTGCCCGCTCACCCCGCGCAGTTTCTGGGCTCCACCACGTCCCGCCATCGTTCTTTGCGATCACACTGAACAGCGTCACACGTGCTGGTGTAGCTACAGAGTCACTTGAATGGCCTCTTTCTGTCATGTGAAGTTACTGCAAATAGCTGAGGGAGAGATTATTTTTGAGATGACAACGCTGCTGGTCTCTCTTGCCCATCACAACTCCATTGGGTCCTGCATGGGATTTTGTCACATTTGTTTTCACATTCATCCCTTCTGCAGTTGGCATTTGCTCTCCTCTCCGTAGGTCTCAGGGCAATAAAAAACCCACCCTTTATTTGCATTCATGTTGTAACATGAAGCCTCAGAACAGTTTTTCTAGGTCTTCCAGGTATGACATTGCAGGGCAAAAAAGTGGTGCAGCTTTGATTCCTGATGAATTGCCAGGGATAGGGGCTGGGGCTGCAGCTGTAAATCCTTCAACAGGAACCTGAGGTTTTTTTCCTCCCTTTCCTTTTCTTAGGGCTCAGATGACTAAGGGACAGCTTCTTTTAAGTTTTTGGCATCTGTTGGGACATGTTGCTGGACTGACTACTACTTGATGGGGGAAAAGGAAAACACCCACCTTACACCATGCTAGTTGTGATGCTTTTCTGCTCCTCTTCTCAAATGAGGAAGGCTTGGGCTCCTGCCAAGGCTACTGGGAAAGCAGAGTTCACCAAGCATTTCCAGGAGGAGAGCATAGCTGGCAAGGGCCAGCCCTGCTTTTACATTCAGGGTGACCCTTTGCCTGTAGCAGGGCTTAGTGTTCTTGCTTTCCTGATCTCTCTAGCAGAAGTTAAATCTTATCATTGCTCTAGGAGCCAGCCAGGGCACTTTGCTTTTATTCTGCCTGTTCAAAAGTGTCACTTATAGGGACAGGAATATTTATAGCTCTGGGACATAAGAGAACAAAACTCCAGAGGCAGGAAGCACTGGCAAAGGCATACTTCCTTCCTACCCTTTCTCCTATTGTGGCCTCCTTAGTGGTAGCTGCCAGTGTTAGAAAGCAGGACAAGCCTAATTAACTGTTGTGGAAAGGATAAGAGGGGGAGCAGCCCCAAGAAGGCAGTACGTGGGTCCTGAGCATAGTAGACAGGAACATTTCTGGCTAACCTACCTAGAAATGAGGACTGCAGGCTCAACAAGGGCTTTGAGGGGGAAGGGAGGAAGAAAAAAAAAAGTCAGCTCTACTTTTGTGAATACTGACAGATGCATACATAGTCTGATGAGAACAGCCAGTAACAGATGGCAGAGGGACAAGCTCTAAGTTCCCCTGTCCCTCTGCAACAGAAAGGCTTTGTAGTTCTCTAAACGTTACTGCATTCAAGCTGCTATGTACCTCTAGCCAGGTATAAAAGTAAAGGGACCCCAGGGAGTTATTCAGAAGCCATTCTCTTCTCCCATGCCTACATACACACGCACTCCACGCACACACCCCAAAGAGCAAGTAGCATGAAGCTCAGGACTGTTATTTGATAACAGAATGCATAACCGGGACTTGTCTTACCCTTTGTGTGAATCCTGTAAATAACCCAGTATGCATAGGACAAGAGTTAAGAGCCAGCATCAGCCACCAACTCTTGGCTAAGAGCTAAGCCAGATGAATCTAGCAGTCTTGGTCCTCCAGGAGAGGAAGCAAGCGACCAATTCCCTCATTGGGAGGGCTTCTCCCTCAGACCAGCAGAGACAGGATGGACAAGCCTCCCTGCTGCAGGGTAAGCTGAGCCCACCATCATAGCCCCTTCCACACACAGGCACCTTTGAGCTCTTGGCCTAGCTTTTGGCCCCTGTTCTTATCAAATGAGGTAATCCAGCAGCATACCTTGGCTCCTATGATGCATGACACATGCCATCTCTGCCCTAGCCCCACAATGAGCAGCTCTGGGTATCTGACCCTGTACAGAAAGGTGGCCAGACTCCCTGCTTCCAACACCTGGCATCTGACACATTGCAGCACGCACCCACTGCTCACTCCGGCCAGCAGGACTTGAATTAGCTCCCTGGCATCCTGAGGAGGCTGTAGAAAGCAGAGTAGTGATGGAAGGATTTGAACAGGGCTGAGGAGACACATCATTCACAGCTGCTTGCTGAGTTCAGGCATGCAAAGGGGAGAAGCATCACTAACACAGATATGGACCAAGGAGTCACAAAGAAGCTGCAGGCAATGAGCAGCACCATCTCTGGGCCTATATCCTTTCCCAAGAGTCCTGCCAGAACAAGCAGCTCTCTGCTTTGCTACCCACCTGCTTAGTGTTGCCCAGGGTTTCCTTGCTCTGGTTATCCCCAGGGGATGGGTTTCATCAACCCTTTCCCCACCTCCCCAGCAGGTGCAGGGAGGGGGATGCACGTGAGAACTGTGGAGACTTTTGCTGTACTCTGACATGAAAGCAGACCCCCAGGGTGTTCCCCAGACACACATACCACCCCTGAGACACAGGTACTTGGACAGCCTCATGCTCATTTGTGCACCAAAGCTAACTCTACCATTAACTTCTAAGAAACTACACTCTCTGAAGAGTGAGCAGGAGGAGCCCTGTCTATTCATAGTCACCTTGCCTGGGCCTATGGGGCTACTGGCAAAACACAGCTACAACCCAAGCCCTTCTGGCAGAGCTGTAAGAAGGCCTCTGTAGCAGGGATTACCAGACAGCAAAAAAAAGGGCTTGAGTAAAGCAGGAGGGTCCACCTCCAGGGCAGGTTCCCCCATGGCTCCCAGGGCTGGGCCAGCTCCAGGGTAATTGGTGCAGTACAGACCTAGACACTGTTACTGCCATGCAACACTTCTTGTAGGCCTAAGGGCAACAGGCCTACAGCCTCCCCACAGAAGGCTCTCAAATGGACTGAAGTGCTCTGTAGAGGGATACTCCCCTACCCCAGCAGCTGGCCCAACTACTCAGCTGTTCAGAGTAGCAGCAAATGCAGCCCTGGCCCCCAACAGCCCTGCAGTGAAAGAGATTAGCCAAGGGGAGTCAAATTCCACCAGTTCAGCAGCATTTGGCCAAGGCAAGACATTGCACCAGGGCAGTTCCTTGCCAGCTGAGCTGCAAGGAGGCAGGACCGCCACAGCTGTCACAGCCACAGCACCAGCCCCACACCCCAGGAAGCCCACCTGGTCCTGCAGCAATCCACCAAGGGTAAGATTACATTACCTTTTGAGATCGTCAAAGGCTGCTGCAGTCCCAATTCAGTCCCTCTCTTGGCTAGCCATGGCTGGCAGATGGGAACAACCACAGCAAACACACCCCAAGGCATTGCATGAGCAGAGCAAAGAGGTTTTAAGTACAAGAGTAGTTTGCTAGTAGACTTCCCCTGCTACCTAACTGCAATTGGCTGCGCTTAATGCCTTCAGGATTTAATACCTCCATTTTTCTACTGTTTGATTATAGCCCTCAGGATACATCCTGAGCTTAGCAGCCAAGTGCTAGGAAACTGCAATTCATGAAGCAGCAGAAACAACCTGGATGCTCTCACAAGACCTTACTCAGTTTCTCCCCCCTGCCTGTCTGGGCCCAGTCCAGGATTCACCTTCCACACCCTGTCTCTTCCCTTGGCAAGTGCAGTTAACTCAACTTGCCTGCTCTTCCTGTGCCCCACTCATGCCAGCCTGCAAGATAGCCACCTGCTGAGCAGGAGCACATTCCCAGAGAGCAAAGCTGTATGCAGGAGCCCAAGCCATGCCCTGCGTCTGTCCCCCCCGAGAAGAGGGGTGAGCAGTGCCTTTTTGACAGAGGTGGCACAACACACTTCCTTAAGCCTCCCCAGCACAGCTGAGCAGCTGGGTCTGGTCCCAGAGTTTAGAGACCAAACAGCCAGGGACCACTTCCTGCAGGAAGCAGAGTCAAGAGAGCACCTACTGCTAAGGTAGCTTGATTCACAGTAATTCATGCTTTGCCTGGCATGTGATCAGCCCAAATTCAGGACCAGCAACAAGGCCACAGAGTAAATAGGGACACGGGGATATATACCCCCGTTCCCTCTGTTCACCCCCATAGCGCGCACACACACACAGGAGCAAGCAGATTAGTGCAGGAAACAGCAGAGGAAGCAGCCATGGCAAGTTTGGGTTTATTTCATTGTGCAGGAGGTGGCAAGAAGAACACAGAACAAGCCACAGCACTTAACTAAACTTGATGGCTTTGACTTGGAAGTCACCCTCCACAGCCAGGTATTCAATTTTCTCCATGCCCAGCCGATTGGGGAACTGGAACTCTGTCTCAGCCAGCTTCACTGTAGCCTCAGCTGCATCAAAGGAGATGCACATCTGTAGAGAAACATGACAAGGAAGACCAACATATCACCACTGAAAAGCCAGGCTCCCCACTCCCTCCAGGCTGGGCACAGGGGGAGGACAGATGAGGTAGCCACAGGTGGCTTGGCCAGAGCCTGCCAGCTCAGTCTCCTCCCTGCTCAGCAGAGGCACCAAGGAGAGGAAGCAGGCTTGCTCTGCCCAAGGGCAGCCTTACACTTCTGCAGTGAAGGGATGAGACTGACTTGGCTTTATTCACAGGTCAGTGTTTTAATTGGTCATGTGCCTTGCATAGGAAGGCCAGAGTGGTGAGCTTACCACACCTGAGCTGCTGGGCACTGACTAGCAGGGTTACACACTCAGTCAGCTCAGCTGCAAAACTCTTCCCCTGTTGCCTAGCTCCTTCCATGCCTGCTCCCTTCTCCATCTTAGAGATACCAGGTGGCATTAAAAGCACCACCTTTGGAGCGTCAGTGCTCTGGTCTGTGCCAGGAGCTGCACACATCCCCAGGGCCTCACCTCGATCTTGTCACCACGCTGGAAGGGGAAGTCAGCCTTTCTGTCCTCCTCACCCCACGTGCCATCCTCCTTGGAATTGCACACAACAGTGTTGACATCCCCGTGGCAGTCAAAGCGGGGGTTGAAATGCAGCATGAGGGTGCCGCTGTCCTTCCCTACGTTCACAACAAACCTGGGGAGACAGTGAGAGCTGCAGGGAGGCAGCATGAAGGAGCCCCTCCGTGCAGCAGCTCCAGCCACAGCTGCTCAGGTAGGAAGGCTGAGCCCTGCAGGAGCTCAGTCACCCTGCAGGGGAGGCAAGAGCCCATGTGGCCCCTCCTAGGACTCCATCCAGCCATGGCCCCATATCCCACACTCACCCTTTGGCATCTGACAGGATCTTCCCTTTGACCTTGATGCACTCTCCAGGCTGGACATCCAGCTGAGTGACCACCAGTCCCTGCAGGGCCAAACCACAGGAGTTAGCCCACCCAAGGCAGGCCTGCCAGCCCTGCTTGGGCTGAGACAGGGCAGATGCCAGGTCTGGCAGACCCAAGGGCATTTGAAATTCAGAGCTACAGCATGGGTTTTGAGCCAGCCCAACTGCTCAACTCTTCTAGCAGCCCATCACATCTCACAACCATCATCCCAGCAGTGGCTCCCACCCTGGGAAGCAATGCAAGCTGAGGAAGAAGTAGTTCAAGCAAGTATATCAAGGCCAGGGTTAGCATTTAGCAGCTGCTACAAGGGACACTCTTGAAAGCAGGCTCGTACTTTGAAGTCAGTAGTGACCAGAGCCATTTGCACAGAAGCAACAGCACTTAACATGTCCTTCCCCCTCCCTAGGTGGGTCTCCAAGGGAGAAGGAGACAAAAAAGTGGCTTGACTTAGAGCCACCTGCACAGAGAGCAGGGTTAATGGAGCCCACTTCTGGCTGCAGGCCAGTAACTCAAAACACAGACTCCCTACCCCAGCTGCATCTCCCAGAAATAGCCCTTAACATTGCCAGAGCACCTCCACAAAGGGGAGGAGGCTCTTTGGCCGGGTCAGACAGCACAACTCAGGCTGTGCTCCGCAGCCTGTACTCGGGCCCAAGGCATGTTGGGCCCCAGGGTGGGTAAGGCAGGGGGTAAATCCAGGTCAGTTACATCAAATAATTGGGCTCATCCTCCTTCCCTGGCTCGTGCCAGCACAGACAGCCACAGGCAGCTCTGGAGCACTGTGCCCCCCTTGGGACTGCCACTGTGCCCCAAACAGGGCTCATCCTCTTGTCTGCTCCCTGCTCTGCCCACAACTGAGACTGCTTAAGTCAGATTTTCCTAGTCACTAAACTGCTTATCACCACAACACTGTGGGCACCTACTAATACAGCCTTCCGGCTCTTTTTTTGTTGCTGTGCTGCTCAAGTACTGCCTGACACACAGCCTCAATGCTGAGTGGGTCCTTTCAAGGCAAGGAAGAGCTAGGAGGCCAGGGGTAGATGTAGCCATCCTGGATTCCTCTGCTGGTAGGTTGAGGGTTAGCCCAGACCTGTGCCTAAAAAGCATTTTTCCAAAAGGAAAATACAAAGTTGAAAGATATTCAGATATTGTGAATTGCAAACAGCTTTTAGGGTGTTGCAATGTAGCTAGGCATTAAAAACAGCCTCCCCCCCTAGGTCACATAAAGTAGAGAAACTTTGGGGGCAGGGGGGGAAGAGAAAAAGCAGCTGGTCAGCCCTAACCATTCCTCCTACAATCACATATCATCCCAGCATTTCCTCTTAGCTAATCCTTTTCTCCTCCTACCTCCGGCAGCAAGCCCAAAACCCACACGTACCAACCCCTAGTCCTCCTCAGCGCACCAGCCCGGCTAGAAGGGAGCACTCACTTGCTTCATGCTGCAGACACCAGTCCCACCAGGCAAGACACCCCACAGCCCCTACTCCACAGCCCAGCGTGACTCAGCACTGGGCTCCAGCAGCTTAAATCATTTGGGCAGGACCATCACATGATTGGGGGGGGGGGGCAAAGAAGGGGATCGATTGCAGCTGTTTCGGAGTTGGAGCGGTTCCAGCCATTTAAAGCGTGCAGCAGGAGGGCTGGCTTAGAGCTCTGTTGATTGTTCTTTGCTGGCACAACGTGCGTGATTTTTAAAGCTAGTGATTGTTCGCTTCTGTGTGATCCTAGAAAGCCTTGCTGTAAGCTCTCCTAGCTGCTGCTACGCAGTGTGTTGGCACCTCTCCTGGGAGCCCGAGTGTGGCTCTGTGCCTGCAGTGAGGTGGCTGCTTTTTGTTAAGTGATCCCTGGCTAAAATCGGGGTTGCAGTCCTCATGTTACCGCTGTGAAGCGACTGCCTCCGAGAGTGCGTATGGACCCATCCTCCCAGCCCAGCCTCATGCCTGCAAGGGGACTGGACGGGCAGGAGCCCTTGGGTACAGAGCATTACCACTTGTATTTAAATAAAACCCAACGTTCAATGCCAGAATTTTAAAAGCGTCCAAAAGTGAAGGCTGTTTGTGTGGGACCCTAGTACATACGAGAAGTCAGGCTGCAGCTTTTGAAAAGCAGCGTGATCTTACTGGTTCGATTCCAGTTGCAAAAGACTCCAGAGGAAAGAGAAATGCTTTGTTAGCGGGGGAAGAGGCCAGGCAGGGCTGAGTGCAGCCAGCAAGAAAGGAGGCTGATTTCCCAGCTAGTCCCTAACGCTCGCTGTTCCCCTTTACTCTGTGTCTCTTGAAAGCACATAATGTCACTGCCCCCGAGGGACTCTGCAGAGCAGGGAGGTAAAGGGTGGCAGCAGACAAGGTGCTACGAGGATCTGTGGGACTGGGCCAGCTAGGCGCTGCTCCTAGCTTTGGACTGGCTTTAGGAGAGTCCTTAGGCCTCCGTGCCTCAGTTTCCCCCATGCATGAAGTGACAGTAGTGACATGCAACTTCACAGTCCCACTATGAGTTTAATAAAGGCTTTTAAAACTTCACTAGGAGCTGCTCTGTAAATGCAGCATGTTACTTGCTGGTTAAGCCGTGTCGCGCCTGTGAGATAGATACCCGCCGGTAACGTTAGGAAGGCTGCATGGGGCAGCGTGTGAAACTGAGGATAGGAATTTATGGCTAGGTAGCAGAAGGAAACATGCTACCATGCAGGAGCCTGCTAAAACTTCAACAGACTCTGCTTGCTGCTGTACGAACAGTGTCCTGACTCCTGACGCCATCCCTTGCCCCAACTATTTACCACACCCAATTCTGAACATTCACGAGGCGTTTCAGCATCACATACAGCTCTGGGTAAATCAAGCCTGAGCTGCGTTTGAACTGGAAAGTCACAAGTGTGATTTGGAGTCCTGTGACTGGGAGGGTTTAAAACAGGGCAAAATGCTGACCAAGTGCCACGGGGAAAATCCTGCACGTGCTCTGGCCTCCAGCTAACTCGCTGACCACCCTTTGCATATGTGCTGAGGTCGGGAGTTAACTGCAGGAGCAGACCTGGGGCTTGTAGCAAATGCCTCCGAGAACAGATCCCTCCATGGACAGTTCAGAGAAAGCCCAAGAAATTCCACCTTAAGTTTGCCCCCCGTCCCTCGCATGTTAGCTGCCGTCACGTGTTACAGATAGGCTTTAGGCGCCTGCTTTCTGTGCGCCTGAGTTCCTGTGCAGTTCTTCCTCTGTTTGCTGCCACATGTGAGGGCTTGAGCAAATTCCATTTGGTTGGTTGGGTTTTTGTATTTGTTTTCCATTCAGCTCTGCGAAACTCCTGGAAACCTCTTTTTTCAGGGCTGCCGCGTTTCTGGAGGCAGTGCTGCTTGTGAGGGAGGCTGTGGTGCCGTGGTCTCAACATACTGGCTGCTCTGATTCCCCTTCTGAAATGCGCATTTCTTGTGAGCTGCTTTTCTGGCCTGGTGTCTCTTCCTCCGACCCCTTCCTTCAGACGGGGAGATATCTTTCTAATTGCACTTGGAGACGGTGCTGTTTGTTTTCCTTGAGTGCTCTGCCCTAACAGCCAAGCTGGGTTAGCGGCAAGCCCTCTGGTCCTGCCCTGATTTAATGCTCCTGATCCTACGCCCTGTGGAATTAGCAAAGTGATTAGCGTCAGATAACAGTCCTGAGATGCCAAACTGCCCTCCTTTACTCCTAGAGAATAAACCCCCACAGTGGGGAGCCAGAAGAAGGAATATCTTCCCTTTCGCAGCTCCAGTGGGAAAACAAGGGTCTCCTTCCCTTCTAGCAGGTTCAGAGGGAGAAACAGGCTGCAAAGCAAGGCCACGCTGCCCTGCCCCAGCCCACCAAGGGCGACCCCAGATCCTCTGTGCAACACAAGGGAGAGGACGCCTCACGCTGCCTGTGGAGAGAGGACTGAGGCCTTACACACTCTGCTTCCTGGGACAGGGGCACCTGGGACAAAACGTGCAGGGCCACAGCAGGCAGAGGATGAGGGTCCCCACTCGAGGCCAGGAGGGGAAGGGAGGGAGTTGCTGCCCCATGCAAGCTGCTTCTGCACCCCAGGGCTGGCAGGTACTGCTCCAAGAGGAAACCCCAGGCAGGAGCCAGGATGCAGAGGAGATCCGGAGTTAGCTGCGTCTGTAGCAGGGGCTCCCAACACACATGGGTCCTGAGAGAGCAGAGCTGGGGTGCGTGCAGTGTGTATGTTCCCATTTCCAGGAGTTATTGCTCGCGGATGTGCTTTTAGAGAGGGTGTTGCACCTCCCAGGCAGCTCTGGCACGGACCAGGAGAGAAGAGTCATCTGCTGCTTCTCCAGGGGTGATGTCCAGGGTAATTAAGGGTGCCCTCCCAGCACCTGGCCCTGCAGGCTCGCTCTTGAGGCCCAGCATCAGGCCTGAGCTCTTAGTACATCTCCTGATTCGCACAGGCTAACACCAAGCAACTGACCGCTCTGATTTTCTAATGAGTCTGTAGAAATACCTTGCATTTGATTCTAAAAAGGTAAATGCCAAAAGGATGTAGGTTGATTATTACTCTTTTTAATCTCCTGTGAGAGAAAATCCACCCCAGGCCTTGGTGAGTTGTATCCCTGGCTAATGACTCCTGTCATTAGAAATGGCTTACTCCAGTTTTTGGAAGGGCTGAGCACACACCTCTGCTACTGGCAAGCTCAGGGATGATGGTGTCTGGGTGACATGGGGTCCGGATGCTGGCAGTGCTGTGGCTCTTCAGTATCTGGCTTCAGTATTTGGCTTTGTCTTGCACTGAGCCTGCACACGCTGATATTTGTTGATGCTACATACCCTAAATTATTCATTTCTGTAGCTGAGAAAAAGGCTCCACTTCTTGCTAAAAGCGCGGATAGTAGCTTTCTCCTTTGGCTGTCACGTCACATCTTTTCATTCACGACTTGCAGGCTGCCTCCTTTTGCAGGCAGCGCATAAAGGGATGGCAGCCGCATCAGCGCTCCTCTGAACCAGAGCCGCGAAAGAAACTCTGCTTCTCCCAGGGCATGGCGTACGCTGGTAAAAAGCAGTCAGGCTCACTGGCAAAGCCCGCGCAGCGGACGTGGGAAAAGCCCATGGGAGCCTGCGGGAGGAGAGCTGGCCTGTCTCCCGGCCGTCTTGTTCATATGCCTACCCCGGAGGGCACCACCGCTACAACCACGGCAGCTCACTCAGGAGGCAGCACCTGCACAGCACGATGCCGTTGCACTGGTAGAAACGTGCTCGCGCCAGGGTGGCCTGGGCCGGCCAGGGAAGGGCAAAGAACTGCTTTGGTACATTGTCACTGGTGCAGCCACGTCGTGCCTAAGGACTATACTGGTGTAACAATGATTACGGAGCAAAAAGCAGTCTTCACTTTCCTAGTGTGAGCAAAGCAGTAAATTTCTGTGTCCCAGTTCCCTCTTTGTCAAGTAAAGAAAACACCTGTTTTTTGGACTTTCTTTCAGGAAGATGCATGCATTCAGAGTATCTATATCTGTCTGGATGGGATCCTGGTCTCAGTTATAGCCCTTAGTTGCTCTTGCAACACTAGAATGGAAACTTTAACCACAAGGCTGTTATCCACCTTCTAAGGTTATCTGGGCACTTTCACCTAAGTAATTCTCTGTGACTGCTGTTGGCCATGCCACTGATTCTTCCTGCAGCATGTTAGTGCTTATGGTCTCCACAGGGAAAGCTTTGTGGCTCTTGGGTTGTTGTGTGACCCTTCTGCCCTGAGGGTCTCTTGCACGGCTGGTTACAGTGTTGCCATCATTGCTGTGGTAACTTCCAGGTATGCATTATCCATGGGGAAAACTTAGGGAGGCTCTAGAGACTGCAGAGGAACTGGAGCCAGACCCCCAAGAAGAAGCCCTTGTCCTACTCTTGAAAGATAAAGGATAACTCGAGAACCCCCCACTCCCATTTGGCAGGAGGCCAAGAGACCCTCCCAAAGCCTATAGGCATGAAGCATCTCAAAGCACTGCTTCAGGGGGAGTTTTGCGCCAGGAAGCCCAGGCTGTGCCAAGCCCAGCCCTTGCCCAAAGCCCAGGTCACTCCTTAGATGCCAGTTGGGCTGCATGGCCACATGTCGGTGCAGCATTTTTATCCTCGAGGGTTTCCTAATTACAGCTGCCCCCTATATTAAAAGGAAGGCACTTCTATTCTAGGTTAATTATCAAGTAAGTTAATTAGAAAGCACTTCTTGCATTACCTCCTGAGTGAGGAAAGGAGTTTGCTGTTCCCTTCAGCGAGATTCAAATTATGTCTTATCTTTATCTCCCTCATTAACGCTGACCCAAGCGGACAATCCCTGTGTTCCTCTCCGCTCTCTCAGTGGACTGGGTTGAACTGGAGCAAACGGATAGCAGCCCAGCAGAACTGGGGCTTCTTTTGTTATTTCAGGTTCATTTCACTTTAGCACCTCTCCACATACCTTATAAATTTGCAGGTGGCAAACTCCTCCTCCGAGTTTATTTTTGCATCTCAGAAGAGCTGTTGGCATTTGTTGGCGCTTGAAGTCCCTGTTCTTCTAAACCTACTTCTGAATCCAGGTGCACCCTTTCCTCCTCTTTGCAGTGTACTAGGTAATAGGGAAACAAATACCTCCTCCAAAGTCTGCCTTGTCAGGATGCTTACAAAGAAAGCAGTGAGGAGGCTCTGTGCCACCCCACTGCTGATGGCAACACGGTCAGGCTGCACCTCCACCTGCCTAGGCCACCCCTTTTCCCATTTCCTACCCCATGGTAGTCTCCAAGCCTCAGGCCACCTGGGAAGGACTTGCCTTTGGTGCCCTGCCCAGCAGGGTCTTGCTCTGAAGCTGGAGCTGCTAGTGCACTATGAGATAGGAGAGAAACTACACAGGGGACACGGGGGGATTTCCCTATCCTTAACTAGCTGCGTAAGACTTACACAAGCCTCGATGTTGTTTACAAGGCATCCAAGGTGTGGAGAGAGCTGGAAAATAAGGACTGCATGTGCATTGCCTTGGGCAGCAGAGCTTGTTGCCTGCGTCTGGACCCTATGAGTGAAATAAGAGGAGGAAGGCTTTAAAAAAAACTTTCCGTTTGGTAAAACTAAAAGGAGGGGAGAAATGTCCTTTATGGAGAGAAAGTATTGCTGGAACATTCCTTATGGTAGCTATTTCCTTGCTCTGTGCTGACTGTGTACAGGTTGGGGTCTGGCCTTTGTTTGAGCTCCTATTGACAAGTCGCTCCAGTCACTCAGTGTCAGCTGTAAAGCTAAAGCTCCAGGGTTTTGTCAGGAAGCCTGACACTTTCTGAAGGACACTTTCTGAAAAGCATAAAGATACTTTTTAGAAAAAAAAACTAGACTTGCCCAGTTCCCAGCCCAAGGCCTGGATCTGTATTGTCACAGCAGACACAGCAAGAAGCGTTACCTCCTCCATTGGTCTGAGCCTTAGGAGTGGTTTCAGCAGGGCTGGGTGACAGTCACAGCCCCCTTAGCTGATATTGCAGGGTCGCTCAGGTTGGAAATGCCTTCCTTCGTCCTGCTCGAGCCAGCAAAAGGGAACGCAGGAGCTAGAGGTCCCTGGAGCAGATCTGGCAGCTGCTCCTCAGGCAAAACACACACTGAGGGGCCTGCAAGCGCAACCCCCGCTCTCTGGGAAGAGAGTGCCTTCCCCAAGTCACTTGCCTAGCGCAGCAGTGACCCACAGGCAGAGGCTGGCACCACCGACCGGGCCTGCAGCAGCGAGGCGTGCTGCACTCGGAGCTGAAGAGCCATCCGCTCTGCCCCTGTGGCTGCTTGCGTGCCCGTGGTATGATGGCATTGCCAGGAGTGCTCATCCTCAAGTCTCCAGGGAAACTGCAGGGAAACTCACAGCGCAGCCCAGGTTGCTGATAAGAGCAGCAGTAGCAAAGTCACCCTTTTGGCCTTCTGCGTATATCAGGCATGCACACCAAAGGGCACAGGCTGTATCTGTGTTTTCCCTCTGCAGCTGACGAAATGGAAGGCTGTCGGTCCTTTCACAGAGTTTTCCCTTTTTTTTTTTTTAAGGCTTTATTTCTTCTTTATCACATTAGGTAGCTACGTTAATTCTGTAAAATGCAAAAGCTGGGAGTTTCTCCTGTGCTGAAGCACAGTTAAATATAGCTTCCTGGTTTGGGGTTTTGCTCCTGTTCCATACGAGCTAGTTGGAGAAAAAAAATAATCTCACACAAACTTGGACTAGAGTGGGACCAAGCCTGCTGCACCAGCCCAGTGCTCACAAAAGCACTTTAGCATCCTTAAGCCAAACTGGTTTAGAAGAGCTCTCCTCCAGCCTGGCAAGTAGTACACACATTGTGCTGGAGTGGTTTAGAAACCCAAGCCATCTGGAGTTCTTCCCCATGAAGGCATTTGTGGGCCAGGGTTGCTCTCTTTCAGCCACCCACACAGTGAGAAGGGATTATATTAAAGCTGGCTCAGATTTTTCAAATTCAGTTCTCAATGGAAAATTGTCAATAAGTATTTGGAAAATGCATTGCAAAGAGGAAGTTGATTTAAAATGTAGCAACAAACTCAAGAACTCTGGCATGATCCTTTCTGAGCTCAGGGATGGAAAGATCTTCAGAACGATGGTACTTTGGGTGAAGTTTCTTCCCCCGCAATGTTTTTACAAGCAGATCTAAGGTTTAACTGAAGCAGACTTGAGTCACAAGGGCTCTCTTAAGAAACAAGCTCTGATTTTCTCTAGCTATTGAAGTGCAATAAGCAATAAAAAAGCACCCAGTTTTCTAAAACCCAATGTTACTGGATCCCTTTGATGCAACAGTTTCATCGGGCAATTGTGAAATCAAGCTAACAGAAGGAAACGTTGTAAGAGGAGCTTTAGAAAATCCTGCTATTGACATCATAAAACGTAACAGCTAATGCTCTTACGTAAGGGCCTACGATACGTGAGCGCCAGCCCCCTGGGGCCACGTGACAGCTCTCTGGCAGAGGGTTGCTGTAAGAAGCAGGACATTTAAAGAGCTGCCAGGAAGGATTTGGGGATCCTGGCAAGAAGTCATGACCTTCAGGAAGTCCTAAATAAGCTGATGGGGAGTTTTGCCTGGAGGCCATCTGAAAGCCTTGATTAAAACCGGCATCACCAAAGCACGGTGGCTAGCAGAGCTGCGCCCACTGACACATACCAGAGTGACTTACGTACGGGTTTCCAGCATGGAAACATATGGCTGTATCACCCAGGCACCTCTGCCAGCGTCCTCTGACAGCCGCCCTCCCCTGGGAGCCACACCAGCCATTCGTTTGGGATCAGAGGCAGCACCACCAGAGCCAGTAGGTGGAAAACAGGACTGAGGGCGATGGTCTCTTGTGCAGGCAGGGAACGCCGTCCAGCAGCGAGGATGCACCCGGGAGCATTAGAGAACGTGTCGCAGGCCAGGGTGCTCCTTGGCCAGCAGGCGTCTCCCACAGAGCAAGAGCAGCCAGACTGGATACTTCAGCTGCTGTGGGGGGTACAATAATAATCTTGTACGCGATCACTGCCAGCCCCTTGCTGGTGCCATCAGGCTCCTTGTCTCCATGCAGCCTGCTCCCACCAGGGTGAACACTGGCACACCAGCACCCAATGAGTTGCAGTGGGATCTAGGGAGCGTGAGGATTTTTGTTGGCTTTCCCACATCTAATGACAGCATATCTGCCCACTCCGCAGAGAAGTGATGGCAAGTGCAGCAGGAGGGGCTGCACATGTTTCTTGCAGAAAACCTCTTTGGCGCTCAGAGCCCAGGAATCTCATTACAATGCTGGACTTGGACACTGGGCTGAGGCATGACCACAGTGACAGAGGGGCCTAGATGGCTGCAGCAGCACAGGCTGAGAGGATCCTGGCTAAATATTTGGGGGGCTGCAAGGCAGCGCTGCTATTGGTGTGCAGCTTGTTCAGTTATGCCCTCCATATTTCTCACCCATCTGATTACATCTGCAACATCTGTGCGAGCAGCCCCTTCTCACAGGGAGCCCTGAGCTGGGCAATCATTAACCAGGAGAGCAGATTTCAGCCCACTGCACACCAGTGCTGCTCCCTCAGCCCACCAAGCCAGACCACGCTTGCTCAGTGCCCCGGTGCGGGACAGAGCATGCAGTTTGCTAAGCAGCGGGCTGAGGCAGGGCTACCTGCCGTACAGGTCTGAAAAATGGGTTTCACGCAGGCTGCTAAAACAGTTTCAGTTCCTCCTCTAGTTCTAGAGGGTTGAGAGTACCGGTTCAGCTGCAACAATAGCAAACCTGTGGCCGTGACAGCTGCTGGCATTTTAAGGATTACCCTGAAGCAGGCTGACTTTAGAGGCCATTACAACTAGTCCGAAACAGGGGAAGTTTGGGCTCTTCTTGAAAATATTCCAGGCAGGTGCTGGACCTTTTTAATGCAAAGGCACAGAGTTGGCTCAGACTTTAAATCAATATCAAATGCAGGTGGATTATTTGGTTGTTTTCCGTTACTGATGGAAGACCATTTCTCAGAGGGCTGGAAGGTAATATCTCAGCTGACAGCTGAAGAGGAACGCCTGCTAGAAATACACTTGTATCTATGACACGCACTCGGTGACCTTGAGAAATACAATTGGAAATGGCGATTGAGTAAATTCTGCTTGGAAACAGAAAAGCATCATTACAGAGCGCTGCGGGCAGATCAGAAGCCCTGCTTCCTAGATCTCCTGAAGGCTCTGGTGCATTTTCCTTGAAGCTTTTGGGTGGGCCCACGGAAACATTCTGGCCAGCGAAACGCAGCAGTGGAGGAGAGCCATGAGCACGGTAGGATGTCAGGAAAAAAGAAGGGCAGACGGGATTTCTCACACAGGCAGGAAGCAGGAAATTGAGAGAGCACGAGTTATGCTGAGGGCCTCAGCCGTGACTCGTGACGTGAGTTGCAGCGTGCCCCCAAGTGCCATCTGAGAGTGCAAATGCAACCAGCTACCTTAATTAGTCAGCAAGAGGCGGAAGACTCCACCGAAGCGTACTCTCCGAGGCGCTGCCCTCCCACGGTACACGAGAGCTCGCAGCATGCTGTGCTCACTGCCAGAGGAAACCCGGCCAGCTGTTTGACAGGGGTTAGGCGCACAATCCCACGGCAGCTTTGGAAACCTCAGCCTGATGTCAGACAAGCTGATCATCTGCAAAAATCTGCAAGATGTCAGAATCCATGGGAAGCGCCGCTCTATCTGCCTTTCCCCTCTGCCGCAAGCAAGAGGAACAGGACTTGACCTGATGTTATCTCCACGCGCGTGGGTGTTTTTTCCACAAACACCAACCCCCCAGTGTCAGGAAGGGCCTGACCGAGCCCACCAGCATGAGGAACAGCTGCACTCTGCACGCACAAGGCCCATTTGCCAGCATCCTTGCCTAGGCATGGCCACCAGTGAGGATCTGATGCAGTTTTTCTTTGAAGAGTAGCAGCTTCTGCAAAGTGCCTGGCACTGCGTGCAAGCCCCAGAGGAGAGAGTGCCTCTAGAGAAGAAACAGAGCAGCGCTATGAACTCCAGTCCCTGCGTTGGCAGAAATCCCACTGGACTCTTGCAGCTGGCACCCAAGTCTGTGACCGGCTCTGCTCTGTCAGACTCCACCAAAGCGGAGCCCAGGCGCTCTGACAGCTCGCCAAGGACGTCGCTTTGTGCAAGCGGGCTGCAGTACCTGTCAGGTTGCTCACTGCCCAGCAGGGCTGGAATAGGTCCAGCTCCTGTCTCTGGACACATCCCGCCTCTCGGTGAAAGATCCTGGGTGTGTGCTTGTCTCAGCATCTTGCAGACAGCAGGAGCGGGTTGCATCAGCAGAGGTGCTGCAGACGCCACTGACTGCTGCAGTCTCCAGCACACACCATCCTGCAGCAGCTAAAGAAGCTGTCCGACAGGAAATCGATATGCGAGCGTTCTCAGGAAGAGCAACCTTGGGCTTGACATGAGGCAGCAGCAAGAAAACAAGCAGAGGGGAGAGCTGCAAGTTGTTTGCTCTAACCGTCTAGTCAGTGTTTATAAAGCAGAAATACAAAAAAAAAAAAAACAAAAGCAGATAACTCTTGAATGGAAAAAGATCTACACTTCCCTCGAGCATGCCGCTCAGCAAGTGACTCGGCCAGTCCTATCGTTTATGCAAACAAAAACATGCAACTTCCCTTGGCCAGGTCCTTCTGTCTCTCTTAATCTGGAGACAGTACTGTCAGGTTTACTAACCCCCCAACTGGATGGTAATTCTTAAAGCTGTTTGCCCAGGAGCTGCCCTGCAGCCTGCCTTGGGAAAAGCACTGCATTATTTTTATATCAGTCAAGCCACATCTCATCAAGGAGCTACAGCTTCACAGGGTGTCACATGGTTGCTCATCTTTTTCTGAAAAATATGTTTTGACATATATACACTATCTGTTGTGAAACTGGATGTTGCTCGTCCCCCTCTCCCAGGAAAGGGCTATACATAGGGGTTTGGTGGTTTGGTCAGCTTCATGCTTGCTGTGAGCTAACATCTGTTGCCCGATACTTTCCTTGTTCTTGCCGGTGGACTGTATTGGTAGAGGAAGGTGGGCTCAGATGGAGGGAACAAATACAAGATAGCGGGCTTGTGGCAGATGAACCTCCAGCAAAAATATGCTCAAAACAGATTCAGACTTCACCTTCTTTGTCACTAATGCTATGACTCACAAGCAGAGCTGGGAATTCAGCCGACAAACTAGCTTAATGCAAGAGGCTGTCTAGGAAGGGAAGGAGTAAGACTAATTTCTAATGCAGTTGAGCTGTTTTATATGTATTTGCTCATAAGAAACCTTTCCCCTTCCAGTGTTGGGGGGGGGGGTGGCATTTTAATTGCTCTTCAGTAATATTCAGCAGGTGCCCAGTGCAGATCTTCTTGCTTTTGGGGTGACATAGTGCTGCTCAGCATGAGCGCAGACTCCCAGGAGAGGAAAAGTGCCTCCCTCACCCCTGACAGCAGGACACAAGGCAGACTAGGTGGCCAAGTCAAGGCCACAGCCTAGGGTCAGCCCAAGAATCAGCCCCCTTCCGCACAACCCGTTTCCCTGCCCGTCATCCCTGCAAGTCCCTTCTGCCAACTTGGAAAGCAGGACCACAGCCCAGCTGCAGCCCCTGTCCACCCTGATGCTGGCAGCAGGCTCCAGCCCCCAACTTGAGCAAACCCCACAGGCCAGAGAAGGCAAGGACAGGGATGCCCCATTGACTTGGGGCTTGCTAACACCACATCCTGCCAGGTTTTGGGCTGGGTAGGAGTGAGCAACACACCTCCTACCACCTTGGCAGGGTCCTCAAAGAGGCTCTTAAGAAACAAGATCTCCTGAGACATCCTGGCTGGTGAGCAGCCCTCTTCCTCCATCCCAGGACTGTTCCCCTGTGTGTTTCTTGATCTTACATTTTCTCATATTAACAATTCATCATACCTGGTGATGAATAAACTCCCTAAGTTGAGGCTCGTAACTAAGAAAAGCACACACCTCCACAGGGGCACTTCACATGGAGGAAGGCAGCAAGGCTCCACCCTGCTACCTGACCTTCTTTAAGAAACAGCAGCACAGGGAGCAAGGGATTCCCCTGCTGGGTCTGTCACTGAGCAGGTGCCTGCACCCTCTCACCTGTGGACAAGTGGGAAAGAGTGCTCCACAGGGAGCAGGGCACATCCCAAACCTCAACCACCCCAGGCTGGCTGGGGGCAGCATGCTCCAGCTGCCCAGCCCCTGGAGATGCTGCGCTGACGCTGAAGCATTGCAGAGCCTGGCGTGTCTTGGGAGGGCCACAACTTCGGGGTGCTCCAAGGCCCGCAGGCCCTCAGGGAATTCGCAGAATTGCCTCTGATATTTGCAGAAACTGCACTGGAAAACTGTAGTTAACATGATTAAGTCGGAGCCTGTCCTTTCAGTCAGGAGGGGAGTCCCCCACTTGGGGAAGGCATTTCAGCTCTCTCTACAATATTATTCTTTCCTGAAGAAAGTCTCAGCCCAATGGCAGCTTTTCCTAGTGCTCTCAGGAGACAGGGCATTGCCAGACCTGCCTTGGCTGCCCGGCCTATGTGCAGCCGCATGAGTGCCTGTGTGGGCTCAGCCAGAGGCCCTGGCAAAGCCAGGCAGGGGTTGCAGAGCGAGCCACAGTGGCTACCGGGCAGGCTTTCCCTTGGGTGAAGGCACAGGGAGACTGAAGCTGCAAAAGGAGAAACCAGTGATGGCACTTGGGAACAAGCAAGGCAAAGAGGGTATGTGGCATCCGTGTGCCTTCAACCTAGTGCCGTAAAAGGCCTCAGTGCAAAATGCACCATCCAGCCCAGAGCCGAGAACTAGCCAAGGCACACAGGAGCCTGCAGGCCTCCATAGGGAAAGGCCCGTTCCAACATAAGCTGCTCCTTGCCCATCTTTCCACCTGCTGCTGACGGCCCGCACCCTGAAGCACCCGCCTGCGTGGCTGCCCCCCAGTTCTGCCTGGCCTCCGCTGAAGCTCTGCAGGCTGTGAGTGAGCAGTGACATTTGCTTGTCCCTTGGGCTCATTCAGGTGCGTTTTGCTCTGGGGCTCCACTCCCTGCAGGCTTGCGGACCGCTTGGCTGCAAGGACAAATTCTCATCCTTCTCAGGTCACCGTTTTGCTTTCAGGGCCTGGAGAAGGGACAAGCCAGAGGAGTAAGTGCTGGCTCCTGGTGGCCAAGGGCAAGATGCTAAAACTCGTGAGGCTGCTGATCAGCCCTGGGGACCAAGGCTGGAGGCCCACACACCCATTTACCTCTGATAAGAGAGCAGCCCAAATACTTGTGCTGCAGACACCATCACGATGCAGTGTGAGAAAAAACAGGGAGATAAGGAGGGCAAGGTGTTTGTCAGTGGAGGGAGTGCAGCTCTGTCTGTGTGGCAATAACACACTCCCTGTTAAAGCCTGAAAAATATTTCCTCTCCTTCCTGTAAACTAGGCTCAACACCTTCCCATTTCCCCTAAACAACTCTTTCTGTTTACACATTGGCATGAAACTGCTGTGCGGACTTTGGACAACCTGTGATAACATCTCCTCTGCGCTTGGCTGTGCAAAGCTATTTGTCCCCTGCTGGTTTATTATGGCATTCCAGGCCCAAGACACAAGCTTCTGCAAATCCATCTGCTTCTCCCTTTGAATTAAATACTTTGGGCCGCATTAAAGCCCATAAAATACCTCACTTGCTATCAAGTTCATCAGTATACTCCTCAGGGCCACAGCTGTGCAGCCCCAGAGAAACCAAAAGGAAAAACTTTAACCAATAACCAACTTGCCAAAGGCCCAGCTGTGAATGACAGCCACAGTGACACCCCTTGAAGGATTTTGGTCACTATTTCCCACAGCAGCATTACAAACGCGTACTGTCCCCACAGAAGAGGATGCTTATGGTTGGAGTAATTTGGGATGGAGATCTTGATTAGTTGTGGTCCTTGCCCATACTCAGTGCATCTGCCTAGGAAACACCATCACATAGAGGCAAGAAGACAAGAAATCTTGATCAGACCGATCTACCCCCAGTGCTTTTGGGTTTCCCTTTGATGCTGTCCCAGTTTGAAAAAGGCACTAGATAGCAGGCAAAAGGTGTATTTAAGGAGCATAGCTTTTCTTGTTTTGCTCACCTTCTGATTTTACGGGCAGGCTGTACCATAGGGCACTTCTGAGCCCTCAGGGACATTTGGAGTCTAAACATCTTGACCTTGCCCAAATCCAATGCAGATCTCAAGTGCTGTGTCCTTGGGCTTATTTAAACCATCCAGAAACATGTTTGTTGCGCTACATCAGCTTAACTGCTCCCACAAAGGCAGTACAACAGGGGCATCCACACACGGTCACCCCTCTTTGCTTACAGACATGCAATTGCACTCAGAGTGGCTGCGTTGGGTTAGGTGGTTCCCCTCATGGTACCTGAACTCCAAGCCTCCCATTGATAGCGCTTTACACATTGAGCCAACTACCAGTCTACATAAGGCTGTGCTACTTCTGCTGAAACTGGATAAAGAAGCATCTCAGGCTGCTCAAGAATCTGCATAATTTTTCCTTTCTGTCTTCTAAGGAAAGCTTGTTTATCTTCCTCCTATTTCCTGTTCTGCTTGGCATCTCTTCTCTTCTGTAGTAGGTCATGCCTTCCTCTCCTTTTCACAGCTACTTTCCTATAACAGACAACATGTTTTTCTCCTGTTAAGTCTCTTGCCTCCATGCACACACACACCTAAAATTGATTCTTAACTTCTCCTGAAAAAGAAAGAATAACAAACACTTCAAAGCTAACATAACTGAAATACTATCGTGGTTTTCCATCTATAAAACATGACCTGTAGAGTTGCTTTTTTCCCTTCTTTTTCTTTCTACTTACCACTGTATCCTGCTGCTCTCTAGGTGAGCTGCAACAAGGCTCCCACTCCAAAAGAAAGCTACCATACTTAGTGAGAACAGAGCTGCCCCAGCCTCCTTTCAAGCAGATTACACCCAGTGCTGAGGAGATATAAGGGGGATAGGTGCCTTTATTTTCTTCAAGTGTTGGGGTTATATCTGTGATTAAGGCTGTGCAAAGCGGGGAAGTGTAGCTTTAGGGGCTTTTGGAAGTTCTTAAGGTGGGACTGCCATTGCCTCTTTAAGTACTTTTTAATTGTGAAGAGGCATGTTTAGTTTAAGCTGTTAATTTTGTTCTTTTTAGTGCTCTGAAGAAAGCTGTATTTGGTGGCTTACTCTAAGGTGTTGGCCTTAAAACCCTTACTGGAATGGTTAAATCATCCTCTCTGAGTATTTCTCTTTCTCTGCTGACTATAAAACAAGTTTACTTGCTGGTCTGCTTAAGTGGTTCATGCTGGGTGTGAGGGACAAATAGAGAGTCCAACTTCCGTTGGTGTGCCAGATGACTCAGTCTCCAGAGACAGTAATCCTTTTCCAAAAGGGCTAGTCACTCTGATTTTAATGGGAAACTCAGGCTGGAGAAAACTGCAGTTAATTTGGGGAGGCGGGGGGAGGGATGTTCTTTCTGCAAAACCCACCCTGCTAAACTGCCACCTGGTTCTACTTGTAACACAGTCATCAGAAACTCTGGTTCTAACAAGATTTGGTAGCAATCAGGGCTATGTCTATGTTGCTTGTTTAAAGCCTGCAAGACATTTCTCTCTCCCTGGAGTTATGTCTAAATAATTTAAACTGAATGACACTTGTCACAGTAGAACAAAGTGGATTTTGTCTTGTAGCTTCTTGGATGGTTTTATTTTTAATTGTGCAAGGTCTCTTCCTTACTGCTTCAGTAAGGTGCTGCAGCGTAAAGGATCTCCTGGCCATGAGCTTAAATTAGCAATGTTTTCCTGTATTTCTCTTCTGATTTGCTGAGGAACACTTTTTTTCAGTTGCATTAAAACTTCCTGGGATATTTGTTGAGCTGGGCTCCCACAGTTGCCCTAGCACTCGGTCTTTGTCCTGAAGCTTGTGAAAATACAACTCAAGCATGCCAAGATGTTACCAGCTTGCAGCCGTTTGATTAGGAAATTTAGTGTGCGCTTTGGTGTGTTTATAGATGGGAAGCTGCTTTCTGAGATGGAAAGTTTAGATTTGCTGGGGAGGAGGAAGTTCATCTCTTCAGAGAATAGCTCTGCCGTAAATTATGACTCAAATTGACACGCTTCTGCTCAGTGCTGGCTTTACCCCATTCAGCAAAAATGGTTGCTAGCTTAAGTGGTAGTCCTGCAGACTCTTGGGGTTTGGGAAATCGGTTTACCAGGCTCAAATGAGAAAGACTCTGTGAGGAAAGGATAGTTTATGACGAACAAAGAGACTTGGTGAATAGCTGAGCAATCACATCGGACTGTGCCAGCTCACCTGTGCAACTTCTCTGTTAGTAAAGGCCACATGGGTCTGATCAAAGCCATAGTTTGGGTTATATAATTGGGACCTTAACAAAAGCTGGGTGAATCAGATCAACATCCAGTTCTGCTTCTGCTGTTGGCTCTTAGTGATCTAATGAGCGGGTACAGCTGCACACGCTCAAGGAGCAGGGAGGTGCTGAGAAGGAGGGTACTGTGTTTTCAAGATTAGCTGTACCGTAACTTTTTAAGGCCCAGAGTTCATGAGCTTGACTTTATGTGGCGGTCAAAGGCTGTTGAGTGAATAACCACCCCTCTCATGAAGGATGTGGCTGTCACAGGTGGAGCTGGTTGGTTAGAGATAAGCATTGGAGAGCCGCGGGGGTGGACTTTATCACCTGGCAGCCGTAGAGTGGGAAGCGTGTTTTCAAGTGCAGCGTGAAGAGAGGGCAGAGTCCTGCGTGGTGTGTTAATCTGCAGCATGTCCTGTATTTCAGGGTGGTGCAAAATCAGATGCCTGGATTGGGCGTGAGGCAAGGAGACGCATCCACTTCTAATGAGGAAGCCGCAGCATACACAGCAGCGAAAGGGGCCAGGCAGGCTGACAAGTAAGTAGCAGAGGAGGTCAGGAGCAGTTTGAAACAGAGACGCTCAAGCTGTATGTGTGTAGGTGACCAAGAGCGGGTTAGTACTGGGAGTCTGGAGCTAGGATGCTTGCGTCTCCCTGCCTGAGTGACGTACCAAGGCTGTAGCCTCTGCTCACTGATAAAAGGTCTGACCTGAAAGGTCTGCGATGGGCTAGTGATGGATTTCAGCCTTTCTGCTGCTTATTTCACCAGCAGAAAACCTGAAGGCTGAGACTTCCTAAAGGTAAAAAGAGTAGTTATGTCCACAAACAATGACTGAATGCTTTCAAAAACAGTGCTGTGTAGGTGCTGATCAATATTAGCAGTCCAAGAATTAATAAGTAATCCTGGGATAATAAACCAGAAGGAATGCACACTGGATCCAGTAGGGAAAGGTTTTTGTAGTTTCAGACTGCCTAAGGGTTGCTTTATAGCATACTAGTTTAAAAATTGGGGAAAGCAGGTTGTCTGTGTCATCTCTACGGATGAGTAAACAGTGGCCACAGAGGATTTCACAGCTCTTTGTTAGATTGCTGAAGTAAGATATTGCTAGAGAGAGAAAACTGATCTTTAAAAATGACATACATGGCCTGCAACAGTGAAGAAAAACAAAAAAAACTAGATTTACGTCATGGGAAAAGGTCATCGAAAGGCTGTAAAACGAGACTCCCCAGGTAGCCCTGTCCTCCTTCCAAGTTTTTGTCTTGTCTCAGCAACACTGGCGATATTAAAGGGAAAGCTTTATTCTTCAGAAACTGCAGATGGCTGTGGAGCAAAGCATGCTCCCACCAGAGAGAGGACTGGTAACCACCACCCTGGAGCAGGAATAGTTTTTCTCATTTCAAAATTGAGGCTCCCCCCGACCTGTATGAGCCCTGCAGGAGCAGTGGCTGTTCTGTGTCCTGCGCACTTTTCAGTGGCCTGCGCCCTGGCACATCGGCGTTGAGTTTCTTATGAGATGAAGTTTGTTGTCCTCACAGACAAGAGTGCTTGTTCACGGGACTCGGTTTACTGAGCAATTTCCTCTTCAAAAAGGAGGAAACCAGGCTGGGAAAAGGCCCTCTTCATAATGTGTCCTCAGAGGCAGGCAGACTAGCTTACCTTCTGCAGGGAAGAGTTCCTCCCTCAAATAAACCCCGAGCATAGCGGAGACCTCAATTAGTGCTTGAGCAAGGACTTGAGGCGTGTTATGCAAGGATCAGGTTCTGCCACCCTGACTCCCGTTCCTCCCTGAAACTGCAGGCATTTAGGCACATGCCTCAAATACATGAGCAGTCCCATGTACTGCACTGGTCTGCCCCAGAGCATCGCGTTGGAGCAGAGTCAGCAGCCCTAGTTTCACCAGCACTGACCCCTGACGGCACTCTGGGGGTCACCTCGCAGCAGGAGTGAGACCCAAGCAACAATGTGCCCCCGTCTCATGCTTCTGCCAAGGCAGGCTCTTTTTGGGACTGTGTATCCTAGCTTGCTTTCTGCCTTCATAAAGGATCTATAAGAGAGCCAGGTGATGCTGATACAAGATTAGCCCACTGTATTTTTGGATTGTTAAGAGCTCATTTACACTGAATCAGAAAACAGAGTACCTCACACAGTCCACTTTTTTTTTTTTAAACCAGTGAGATCTGTAAAGCTAGCTTTGCCATTTGCAAGCTCTCGGGAAGGACCGTGCTGGAAGTCCCTTCGTGCGCCTGGACCCCCACTTCCACCCACTCCCTTCACTTAAACACATGTATAAGGCAGTTTAGGTCTCGGGGTCCCAGGAGAGAGACAGCCCTGGCTGTGAAGCTGCCTTTGCCTTAAAATCCCGGAGCACGTGCTGTGGCACTGCTCCCTGTCCGTCCAACCCAGAGTCCTGCAGCGATGCTTTCAGTCTCTGAGATGTGGGAATGGGGCATCTTGCCACACCGCAGGTACCGCTTCCCAGTCCTGCGGTGTGGGGCAGAGGGACTGGAGGAGCACAGGGAGGGGGCGGTATCGTCGCCGCCAGGCAGCCTGGGGCAGCTGTGGGGAGGAGCGGGGCTGCCCCGGATTCCTTTCTGCGTGGGCTGCTGAGCGAGAGACGGGGCAGATGTACCACATCCTCCTTTACTCGGGGCGCTCCAGCTGCCACCTTCTGCCACAGCAAGGCACTGAGGACTCTTGCTGGAAGGCTGCACTTTAAGCTGTGACATTTTTGAAAGCACAGCTCACCCTTATTCTACTTGGATTAGAAAGGGACGCAGCCTCAGCTACTCCTCACAGTTTAGGCTGCCTAAACAAGTGTTTTGCAAACCCCGGGACCAACAGCAAGCAAATGCTCTGCCCTGGTTGTGGTCAGGCTACGGGTGTCACGCCAGAGCTTGCGACCCCAAACCCATGGACCTGCTAGCGGTGATGGCTGTGCCTGCACCCTGCACCTGGTGCCTGCCCTGTGGGGCACAGAGGGCTTATCTCCCCAGGGTTTGGATGTGCTTCCTGCAGGAGTCCCATCCTCTCCTTCGTAGCACGTTGCTTCAAGTGGAGAGCCTTAAACGGTCTGGCAAATCTAGCAGAAGGCACCAAACATAGCGGACCCCGAGTGGCTGCCTGGGAGAAGGAGCACAGCAGGGCAGAGGCGTCCATGGGTGCTACCGTGCTCCGTGGGCGAGCAACCCTCTGACCCAGGCCCTCGCCGACCAAACCTTTTCTCCTGGGGAGAAAAGCGACAAACGGGAGCGAGGGCAGAAAGACTCGGACAACTTTTCGTTGGATTAATTTAAAAGTATCTTCTTCAATAGATTCAATCTCAGTTTCACAGCTTTTTGCACCCGCCTGGCCTTCCCTTCCAGCATGGCCCCCAGGGCCCTGTCTCCAGCAGCAGGGTGATGCCGGGGAGCCGCGTTTCAGTCACTGTCACTGCCGGGATGGTGGGTCGCTGCCCCGGGGCCGCACTGCGGCTTGAGGCAGGCGGGCAGCGAGGTCCTGCTGGTGGGCAGCGAGGCCCTGCTGGCGGGCAGCGAGGCCTTGCTGACGGAGGACACGCTGCGGGCCAGGGGCTGCGTGGGAAAGATGACTTTGCCCCGAGGCGCCTCCAGGAGCTGCCAGATCTCTCCCGAGGTGGAGCTGCCCAGGTACTCCCAGGGCCGGCGCCCGCTGCTGTCCCGTATCCGCACCCGGCACCCCAGCTGCAGCACCAGCACCTTGATGGCGGGCTGGTGGCCATGCATGGCGGCCAGGTGGAGCGGTGTGTACCCGCAGCCTGAGCGTGCGTCCACGTCCAGGGCCAGCCCGGCCTCCCGCGCCGCCGCCGCCAGCTCCCGCAGGCCCTGCCCGTCGCCGTGCTTGGCCAGCCAGTGCAGGGCCGTGAAGCCCGACACGAAGTCCCGCCACAGGGCCAGCTGCGGCTCCTCCAAAAAGAGCCCCCGCACCTGCACCCAGCGCCCCGCCGACACCGCCACCAGCCAGGCGTGCTCCCGCCGCCCCAGCGGCACCGATGGCCCCCGGCCCGGGAGGCTCCCCGGGTGGCTCTCAGGAGGGAGGGCGCAGGGCAGGCCCCCAGCCTCCTCCGGCAGCGATGGGGGGATGCCCTGCACCTCCAGCGAGGCCAGCTGGCAGCGGATGCTCCTGAAGACAGGCAGTGCTACTGGGGGGCTGCAGTCTGGGGACCCCAGCCCCCCAGGCACTGGTGCTGGTGGCAGAGACTGGGACGGGGGCTGCCCGGCAAGAGGCAGCGGTTCGGCCCGGGACGGGGGCGGCCCAATGGGGAACAACACCTCAGGCCGCCCTGGCAGTGGCAGGGTTCGGGACTGGGGTGGCCCACTGTGGAGCAGCACGCTGGGTCCCACTGGTGGCAGCAGGCACTGCGATGGAGGTGGCCCCCCAGGGCCCGGTGGTGGCCGGGTCCGGTATGGGGGGGGCCTGGAGAGGGGCAGTGACAGGGACTGGGACAGCCCACTGGGGAGAAGCGCCCTGGGTCCTGATGGTGGCAACAGGGACCGGGATGGAGGTGGCTCCCTGGGTCCTGATGGTGATGACAGGGATTGGGATGGAGGTGCCTCCCTGGGTCCTGATGGCGGCGGCAGGGACCGGGATGGAGGTGGCTCCCTGGGTCCTGATGGTGGCGGCGGGGACTGGGGTGGAGGTGCCTCCCTGGGTCCTGATGGTGATGACAGCAATTGGGATGGAGGTGTCTCCCTGAGTCCTGATGATGGTGGCAGGGACGGGGATGGAGGTGGCTCCCTGGGTCCTGATGGTGGCGGCAGGGACCAGGATGGAGGTGTCTCCCTGGGTCCTGATGGTGGCAGCGGGGACCGGGGTGGAGGTGGCTCCCTGGGTCCTGATGGTGATGACAGCGATTGGGATGGAGGTGTCTCCCTGAGTCTTGATGATGGTGGCAGGGACCGGGATGGAGGTGGCTCCCTGGGTCCTGATGGTGGCGGCGGGGACCGGGGTGGAGGTGGCTCCCTGGGTCCTGATGGTGATGACAGCGGTTGGGATGGAGGTGCCTCCCTGAGTCCTGATGATGGTGGCAGGGACCGGGATGGAGGTGGCTCCCTGGGTCCTGATGGTGGTGGCAGGGACCAGGATGGAGGTGGCTCCCTGGGTCCTGATGGTGGCAGCGGGGACTGGGGTGGAGGTGGCTCCCCAGGTCCTGATGGTGATGACAGCGATTGGGATGGAGGTGCCTCCCTGGGTCCCGATGGTGGTGGCAAGGACCGGGAGTGAGGTGGCTCCCTGGGTCCTGATGGTGATGACAGCGATTGGGATGGAGGTGCCTCCCTGGGTCCCGATGGTGGTGGCAGGGACCGGGAGTTAGGTGGCTCCCTGGGTCCTGGTGGTGATGACAGCGATTGGGATGGAGGTGTCTCCCTGAGTCTTGATGATGGTGGCAGGGACCGGGAGTGAGGTGGCTCCCTGGGTCCTGATGGTGGCGGTGGGGACCGGGGTGGAGGTGGCTCCCTGGGTCCTGATGGTGGCAGCGGGGACCAGGGTGGAGGTGGCTCCCTGGGTCCTGATGGTGGCGGCAGGGACCAGGATGGAGGTGGCTCCCTGGGTCCCGATGGTGGCAGCGGGGACCGGGGTGGAGGTGGCTCCCCGGGTCCTGATGGTGATGACAGCGATTGGGATGGAGGTGCCTCCCTGGGTCCCGATGGTGGTGGCAGGGACCGGGATGGAGGTGGCTCCCTGGGTCCCGATGGTGGCGGCAGGGGCCGGCACGGCGGTGACTCCTCGGGTCCAGGCGGTGGCCGGGCCCGGTACGGGGGTGGCCTGGCGAAGGGCAGCGCCGCGGGCCCTGCCGGCGGCATCAGGGCCCGGGACTGCCCGGCGGGGGGCAGCTGCGCCGGGGCCGGGGCCGGGGCCGGGGCCGGGGCGGGCGGCGCGGCGGCGCGGCGCGCCCGGCGGCACTCGCAGCAGGGCCCGCCGCGGGCGGCGCAGCGGGGGCCGGGGGGCTGCCCCCCGCCGGGCCGGCCCTGCCCCGCCGCCTGCCGCGGGGGGCTGCGCTGCCGGCGGCCGTCGCCGAGCGGCGGCGGCTCCTTCTGCTCCGGCTCCTGCGGGTCGCGCCGCTCGGGCGGCCGCAGCTGCTCCTCGCCCAGGAGGTCGCGGTAGCGGCGGCGGAGGACGATGTCCTTGGAGGCGCCGGGGACGGCGGCGGGGCGGACGGTGGCCAGGGAGTTGACGAGGCGCTTGAAGTGGTCGCGGCGCTGCCGGCGCTGCGAGGGGGCCAGCGCCGGGTCGCGGAGGAAGCGCTGGAAGTGGCGGAGGAGCGCGGCGTTGGGGGCGCTGCCCCCGGCCGCCCAGAGGAAATCCAACACCGCCTCCTGGCTCAGCTCCCGCGCCATGGGGCTGCGCGGGGCCCGCACCGCGCCAAACCCGCCTGCTGCTGCTGCTGCTGCTGCTGCTGCTGCTGCTGCTGCTGCGGCGGCGCCGCGGGGAGCTCGCCCCTTCGGCGCGGACGCGCGGAAATCGCAGCTAAGCGTAAAGAAAAAAAAATTAAAAAAAAAAAGAAATCACGGTGAGGCCGCTGGAGCGCTTTGCCCAGGGAGAGTGGCCCGCGCGAAGGTCGCGGCTAAGCGGTATACATATATAAAACGCTCGGTGAGGCTGCTCGAGCACTGGAGCACTTTGCCCAGGGAGGGTGCGGAGCCGCCGGCTTCGGAGACGCCCAAAATCCGACCGGACGCGGCGCGGAGTGGAGCAACCTGCCCTTGCTGCCCCTGCCTCTGTGATTTTGCCGCTCGTAAAAAGTGGCAGTCGCCAGAAGTGAACGTGACCTGGCTGGTGTTCGGGCTTGACGGGCAGCTCTTTCTGCGGGTGGGCGTTGCGTGCGCGACAGCCACGTGCAAATAATAGTGCCTGAAGTCAAATTATATCTCGTATCTGTGTTCCCTGGGTGGCTGATGGTGGGCTGGATGCACGTTTTGCTCAACAGTGGGGGTCTAATTTATTTTGTGTCGCTAAGGTTATTATTACTAGTGTGTGTGTTACAGCCAGGAAGAATGGATAAGCTCAGCGCCCCGGCGGACACCATGCCCTGTATAAACCAAGCAGGTGACAAACCCTGCCCCATGGACTTGGGGTATGAAGTATTGGTGGGAAGTGTAGCAGAGAGGACACGCCATTTTTTTTCCTATGTGCAGTCAGGAAAGGGGCACGGAGGGAGCGCGGTCAGTGTAGACTTGCTGGCTTCCACGGGGTGTGGGTCAGGTCCCAACTCACACTCCAGAGGTCGTCTCTACCGCCGGCCCCCGCAGGTATCCGCAAATATTTTTAGCTGCCTGCCAGCTAGGCAGCCAGAGTATCTTCCAGCGACTGCAAACCCAGAAGCGCGTGCAACCTTCACAAAGCCAAGGCAGCGTCTGTGATAGGTCACGGGTGCTGGCTTGTGATTTGCGTTTAGGTAACTCAGTCCCATAGGGTAGCATTTAAGGTTCAGATGCAGCAAACGCTTGCAAGAGTGGACGCGTGCTAGAGTACTGGCCATATAAGCTGTATGTGGCAGTGCTTTCAGATGGCTGATTCTGCCCCATTGGTTTCTGCCACCATACATTATCATGCTGTCAGCCTGCTAAATCACCCTGTGGAGTTGCAGGACGGCTACACTGTATCCTGCAGAGTGGTGGGAGCAGCCCCCTAAAAGAAACTGTAAGTTTCTAGCTTAGAAGTTACAATTTAGGCAACGTGTCAGAGAAGTTTTCCAGCGTGCCAAGATGTGGGGTTCCTTAGGCGGCAGCAGAAGTAACCGCGCTTTCATGCTATACCGCATCTTGCTTTTGGTTTTACCTGTGGTATGCTTTCAGAAAGTATGGCTAGAGCCCATCAGCGGTGTTCATCTGAGGAGGGCGCAGGTGCTGGGGAAACGAGAAGGCTCATGCAATACCTGAAAAGTTGACATTTTTATCAAAAAGCAGATTATCCAGCAGGTTTTTTGGTACAGTCCTTGAAGGCATAAATAGTTTTCTCCCTCTTCTTCTGATGAGCCCTGAATTGCAGCCACAACGCTGTGTTTGATATCAGCACGCTGTCAGTGGAAGTGGTAGAGATTAAAGGAATGGAGCATAATGATATAATTGTGATCACAAAGCAGAGAGGAGGGTAGATTGTGAAGATAAAAAAATCCAAGTAAATAACTGTGGCAAATGACAACATCACTATGAAGGTGTTTCAGTTTAATGGACTTAGGTGTAAGCAGGATGCATTTTACAGCTTTCCATCATATCACCTTGTTTTCTGCAAGCCTAGCGTTGATATAAAATAGAGGGTTTTTTTGTCTTAGAAATGTCAGCGCTCACCCTGTAAACATTTTTCTTGCAGTCAGCAGAACGCTCTCAACTAACATGAAGCGACTGCTTGCGTATCTGCAGGTCTGAGGCTGAAACCGTACGGGAATGCTTTTGCATTGCTGTGGTTGGAATAGCCTCACCGAGCTCGTTCGAGTAAAACGGGCGAAGCCAACGCATCCCGCTTGACAGTCACAACCGGCTAGGAGCGTGTCGCTTACTGCATAGCTTAGAAGATGGGTGATAATTTGGCACCCTGTTGAAGCTGGTTTGGTTATGATTGTCGATACCCTTCCTAGACACATGCAAAAATCTTCTGGAAGAGTAGCTCGCTTTGATTCCCAGGCAGAACAAATGCTGGCACACATCTCTCGGCTTAGAGCCTCAGCTGCAAATCACATTTTGGGATTAAGCGGGTTTAGTGCTGCATGTAGGCAAGGAGAAGTGCTGCTCTGATACCTGGAGTCACTTCATTTGTCTACTTCAGGCTAAGAGGTTTAAAGAGACTCTTGCCCTCCCCTTATCTTATAATGGTTTATCCTGTCTCTAATTGTTTGCTTTTGGTTGGAGTCTTCAGAATGGCAGAATTTACCCCAGTCTAGCCCTTCTGGGGGTTTCTGGACACAGCAAGTCTCTTGACTCTTCAGGTAACATTTGCATCAGTTGTCAGTAGTGCTAATCACAAAACGGGGGGAAGGATCAGGCCGTACTGGAAAATTATATATAAAAAGAAAAAAAAAAGAAAGAAAGAAAAAGCAGCCCACCACTTGTTCTTGTAGTTCTTATTGTTGTACGAGAAGATGTTTGTTTTCTTTGGGGAGCTATATAGCTGTGTTTCAACACATTGTTTTTTAAACAGGAGAAAAGTTAACCTAATTTCTGTGTCTACTTGTATATGTTCTCTTCCTATGTGATATGACAAATTGCCCACAGCTGACATGAATTGTTTTTGTAACACCTGTATCGCATTGATGTGCTGCTCCTGCCAAAGGGCCTCAGAGAGCCCCAGTCAGTTCTTGGAGGTCTCTAGAATAAAGGACTAGCAATATGCTTTAGTATGGATTTATTTGCAGGACTTTTGAAACTTGCATGAGTGAGGGGATCTGCTTCTTCCCTCTGAACATTAGGAATGCCAGGAATAACAGCTGAGATCTAGAAGATTGCAGGCTATACCTTTGTCTTGATTGATTTTTTTTTTCCCCTACTCTTTCAGCATGAACAGCTATATCCAGGAAGTCCTGTACACAGAAACTATGGGGGCGAAACCTCAGCCGCAGCTCTCCCCGCTCAGGGCTAAGGAAGGACGTGGTGAGTCATGCGAAGAGTTTTGCACAGGCAGAAGTGCTTTGCATTAGTTAAGTCGCGTTGATGCGCCAGTATCATGCAAGCCTCCAGTTGAGGGGATGGGAAGTTAGGTCTGCCTCGCCCACAGGTGCAGAGAGGGTAACTCTTCAGAGACGATCACCAGGTTTCCACTAGAGGCTGCACTGGTCTGAGCAGGCCTCCCAGCACAGGTGCAGTCAGCGCCTCTCACCTGGTGCCGCCTGCGGGGGAGAGAGCTGGGACATGAGCCTGATACAGTAGCCTCCCTAGGATATTAGCTATGGTGCCTTACACATTAGAATAATACAAGCGCCGCATCAGCTATGCTTGCAAAACCGATTTAACTGGAAGAAACCCCCTGAGCCTTTCTGGCACGGCAGCTTTGCTGAGGAGGGCTCACCCCCACCCCTTGGCTGGCAGCTGGCCCTGAGCAGCCCTTCCTGGCCTGCACCTGTGGCCACTCAAGGGCTTCTGCCCCAGGTGCGTGTCCTCCAGCCTGAGCTGGGGGCAGTGCTGCCCCCACACTGTATCTGCCTCCTGTCCGGCCCAGGACAGCTTGCGTGGTGAGTCCTGTTTGGCTGGGGGCTGTAACAGTAGGTGTGGGCGACCGCTGGCTAACAGCAGCTCCCTAGTCCTTCAAAATGTGATCGAAATGGCTACATGGGGGAAAAGGCTAAGGTTTGATATCACAGACAGCCAAGTGCTTCTTTGCAGTGGGATAGAAATGGCTTTTGGAAATAGAAATAGAAGCTTTAGGGTAAAAGGTGCCTAAGCGTGTCATCAAGACTGGGTTAGTGACTACCAACAGCTGATTTACTTAGCAGTTGCGTTTGCCTGTTTCCCTTTGGTTTTTTGCCTTGGCATGGTGGATGCTTGCACGACGGGTGTGTCACTTAACACGTCCTTTACACGGGCCGAGGATCAGGCCCTCGGCCCTTTGTCATCCCTTGGGGTTTTGTGCCTTGCGAAACGCTCGGGGACCTGAGGCAGCAAGGCCCTTCCTTCATCGCTGGCTTTGCTTAAACCTGTGAGCAGACCCACTGAGTTTGGCTCCCACCTTTGCAGGTAAAGGGGCGCCGCGTGAACGGGCTGGCTGCGGGGGGCCGAGCGTTTTGCCGGGTGAAGCAGCAAGGAGACGGCTGCGCTTCCCTGCGCGCCAGGAAAACGCTTGCTGTCGCGTGAGGGCAACCAGCCACCGGGCCGTGCCCTTTACTCGGTATATCCGATTTAAAAGCAGAGTACGCTTGTGCTTGGCCTGGAGGAGGGGGAGAGGGCAAAGAGGAAGAATATTTGGGGGGGGGGGTTGCTCGGCTTTGCCCTCGGCGGGCACGGTGAGCAGCCCCAGGCGCGGGAGCTCCTGTCGCCGCCCGGCTACTGATGAACCGCGTCCTCCCTCCGAGAGCGGTGGCGGCGGCCGCTCGCTGCGACCCCTCCTTGCCGGCTGCCGAGCGAGCAGCCGGAGGAGCCCCAACTTTAGGAGGGGGAGAAGCGCCCGGGGGTGGTGGTGCGGGGGAGGGGGCATTGCCTTAGGTTGCGACCGCCCGGGGCAGGGCCCGCCGCCGCCGCCGCTGCTGCCGCCGCCCGCCCTGCGCCGCGGCCCCGGGGGGGGTCCCGCCTCGCCGCCCGGCCCCTTTGCATTGCGCATGGGCCCTCCCCGCCGGGTGGCCATGTTGCAGCCCTAGCAGGCGGCGCAGAGGCGGCGGGCAGCGCTGCGCACCGCTCCGCCATGGCCGTGGCCGTGGGCAGACCGGCGGTGGGTGCAGAGGCGGCGGCGCGGCGCGATGCTGGCGGGGGCGCGGCGCGGTGCGGTGCCGGAGGCGCGATACCGAGGATTGCGGGGGCGCAACGCGGGGGACGGCGTGGCCAGGCCGCCGCTTACGCCCCCTTCCCGCGGCCGCGCAAAAGTTTTTGGGGTCGCGGCTCTTTGTTGCGGTGGGGCCGGGCCGGGCGGCGCGCAGCGCCCGGGGGCTGCTGCCCCGCCGCTTCCCGCGGCCGGCGAAATTCGGCCTGGGGGGAGCGGGGGAGGGCCCGCAGCCCCCGGGATGGGGGAGGCTTTGGGGGTTCGGCCGCAGCGGGCAGTGGTCGCGACAAGCGTGGCGTGGGCAGGCGTGTGCGGTGCCCCCAGCGGGAGCGTTTGCCGGGGGATGCGCCACGGCCGGCAGCTCCGGGTCCCGCCGGGAGTCCTTGCATCCCTGGCGGGAAAGACAAAGGATTTCCCCTTCGCAGAAAGAAGAAGAAGAATTTATTTAAAAAAAAAAAAAAAAGCCCGCAAAAGCTACCAGACGCGCTTCCCGACCCAAACGGCTCTCTTGCATCTAGCGTGCAGAAACGTGAATGAAACTGCACCGTGACCAGCCTGAATGCGCTTTTGTGCATCGTCGGCCGGGGGAGGGAGGGAGAGACTTGACTGACTTCCCTGTAACTTTTGCAGTGCTTGTTAGCGAAGCAGATGTTGCCCCTGAGCTGAGGACTTGAATGTGGCTCCTTCTCCTAACGCGAAAACGGTCTGTCTTCAAGATGTGACCTGGATGAGACGGTTTCTGTTAGCGTTTATGATGCGCTGATGGATCTGCTGGGCTACGTGATTCCTCTGATGTGGCAAAGCGAATGTATGAAGCCACTTTTAATGGTGTTACTGTAGGTGGGGAAGTTATGCTGCTAAGCAAAATAAGAGCTGATGTTCGTTAGCAGAATACCTATAAATTACGCCGGTTGTTTATAAAGCTTATTCTGAAATGATTCCTAGATCGTAAGGTCTAAAGTGTATGCAGAAAGTGAAGTCTGTGTTTCGGCGCACAAGCAGGCGTTGGCAGTCGCTCCTTCAGCTGTGTTTTAGGGCAGGCTGAACGGTATTGCCAAGCGGAGCCGTTGTTGCTCTGCGTAGAGTAGCAACCCACACCGTGAGTAGGCTCAGGCGTGTTGTTTGGTGTGTACTCTCACCAGCTTATCATAAAACGTGATTTCTGTTTGTTCTTGTGTGTACGTGTGTTTTGCTTTGTTTTCCCTACATCATTATTAAACTGCTGCCGCTACGTGGCCTCCAACATATTTAGTTAATTGAAGTCCTCTAGCACCAGTCCAAAAGCGGCATGCAGAGAGGGTTTCGTACCAGTTAAACTAAATTCACGTCTGTGTGCTGCTAAGCTGAGTCCAGTGGGACTGACTGTAGGATAAAACATACTTCAGCATGAGAAACGTGCACGCGTGGGAGAGGGAAGGATAAGGAGGCTTAGCTTCCCCATGAGCTGCTGGTGGGCAGTCCGCGCTTCCTCAAGAATCGCTGCGCTTTGGAGAAGTGAGTTGTTTCATTGCGGGGTGGCAAGAAAAGGAAGGACGGCGGGCTGGTATTTGGTAGATGTTGGGAGCATTTCTTCTCGTGCGCCTTCTAATCAAGTCCTCTCTGCCGCCTCATTGCAGGCCAGTGTTGTGTCAATGGTGGGGAGGGTGTTTGAAGAAATAGTTAATTATATGGTAGGGCAAGAGAAGGCTGATAAACGTTTACCTTTTGAGCTCTGAAGTTAATCAGCGTATTTTCTAAGGGCACTGAGTGGTGCGGGTGTGCCCCTTGTCTGAGAGGGTTAGAAATGAAGAAAGGGAGAAGAAAGGAGAAGGAGGGAAATGCAAAGCAAGTCAGCTTGATTTCTTTAAACCAAGATAACATTCCTGAGTCACAACCTTTTACATCCTGGCAGGATATGACATTATGTTAATTGTAAAAGCATGCATAAGAAATAACTTCAGCGAGCTGCTCTGAAGTCTGTGTTTAATTCTAGTTGAGTAGGGCGTGTTTAGGTAGGATGGGCGACTTACATCTGTGGGATCAGGGCCTTAAAATGAAAAGGCACATGTGTGATGTGCTGCCTGTGATATCCTTTGACTTAACAGAGACTGATCTCAGTATGTAAACGTAATGGCATGCATAAGTAAAGCTTTTGCAGGATCGGTGCCGGGAGCTGCCATGGGACTTCTCATCCTGTTTAAGCGTATGTTTAAACAGACATCTGTGTGGAAGGACGCATATGGTCATCAGTGCCGGCTCTGTCTGGGCTCAGTCTGAGATAAGCCACTTGCAGCCTGTTGAGATGTGCTAGACGGGGGACCCTCTCCCTCCTCCTGGGTCAATGCCCGGCGTATTGACCCGCTCTGGATCATGTCTCGGTAGTTCAGAGCATGGGAGAGGGCTCTGGCCTCCCTGATCTTCTCTTTCTTGGTACATCCTAAGCGTTTTCAGGATCGTAGCTTGGTTTAGTTAAAGGAGCAAAAATAACACTTTCACGCAAACACGCACACAGTGCTCAAGCCAAACAAAAAAAAAAAAAAGATGGAAAATGAAGTTGGAGTGCAGATTTTTGCATGTGGGCTGTGGAAGATGTTATCTGAGAGACTGAAACAGTACAGTATATTCTTTTAATCAGTTTTAAAAATACTTTATAATGAGAGACTGCCAGTTTCCATGGAGGGGAGGGAACGTGAGAGAGAGAAGGTGGTAGAGCGGGGCAAATGGAGCCGAAGAATCTGTGGGTTTTCTGTCTTTTCCTGAGCAACGGATCTAGCAAGACCCACCAAAGTTGGCAAGAGCTGTGGGGCAGTGCTTTTGGACAGGCGGGTCCACGTGCGTTCATGGTGGAGCGGAGGCACCTTGACCGCTGATTTTTGATGATGAGGCGAGCCCTAAGAAAGGGGGATACGCCTTTGCCCGCCTGGGTGTTCCTGCGCTCTTATCTTGTTAGCTGCGCTCTTGGCTGCCTTCAATCATGAAGGAGCAACTGGGTGGGGGCGACAGCTATTGTGGAGAGAGGACCGCATCGGAGAGAAGTTTTGGGGTCTGGGGCAGTGGGGAACGGACCCCGGGGCAGGGAGCGGATGGTCGTGCTCTCGAGGCCAGCAGGGCAGTGCTCCAGCCACAAGGCTACGCTGCCTTGCGGCTTGCTCTCGCTTTTTAGCGAACCGCAGCACTGAGCCGTCCCTGTAGTCGGGTATCCTGCAGGGAGGCGCTCTCCTTGCAGCGAAAGTGGTGACAGCGTGGACTCGGGTGGCACAAACCAGGGTGGCTGAAGTGGCCGGTGGCACCGGTTTCGGCTTCCTTGCCTGCTCGCCGGCGTGAAGTGTGGTTTTTAGGGCCTGGCTCAGTTGCCTGTGCCAGGGAAGCAAGCTTGGGCGGTGCGCACATGACCGCACTTGTGAACTCCTCGCTTCCTTTATTCACCTCGGTGCCTTGTCTGCAGTAGGAAACTCTTTCAGGCAATTCTTGTTGCTCCTATTGATGTTAACAATGGTGGGAACCTGCCACCGCTGCCTCCTCCTCTTTGCGTTGTTTTCAGTGCTGTCTCGGACAGACGTGGGCAGGTTTTGTATCCAGCTCACCACAAGCACAGGGCCTCCGGCTTTCCCAGCAGGAACTGAGCTGACCTGGGGTGAGGAACTGAGGGAGATCCTTGGAAAAACCGTTTGTGTGGATGATATCATGGGGAGCTGACTTCAGTGCCTGAGTGGGGCTCCTAAAATAATGACGGGGATTGACTAAACAGCATGAATCCAAGAAGTAAAATACTCGGAGCTGAGGCGTGTTTGATACATCCCCTTCCCACCCCTGTTTGATATATCCCCCAGGAGAGATGGCTTTACTGGCTGGCTGCCTGCCTTTGCTGGAGTGATTTGGTGGTTGTCACTCCTTCTGTGTGCTTGCCATGCTGCTTCTTGCTCCTCTTCCTCCCCTTCCTCTTTCAAGGTGGCACTGAGAGCGCGGGTCTGAGGCTGTGCAGCAGCTTATGGCTCCCCTTGCAGTAGAGATGCTAAGGGCACGTGGGCTTCTGTTGACTTTGTAAACGTTTCTGCCTTGTCCGGCCTCTTGTTCGTGTGGTTTGGCTCTAGGTTTCAGACCCTACGAGTGGCAGTGGCTCTTGCAGAAAAAGAAGCTGAAGCAGTTGCAGATCAGAGCAGTTGGGTGCAACCAGGTGATTTAGCCAAAAAAAAAAATTTTTTTCTTCAAGCTTTTTTTAGGTACGGTATGCAGCTCCCTTCGTTTCCAGCTCCGTGAGCTGCTCTCTGGCCTGCCGCAATAAGCGATGCGTAATAATGGTTCAGACAAACACCGTGGCGCTGCTAGCGCTCGGCATTAGCTTTGGTGGAGAGCGCTTCAGATGGGAGAGGCAGAAAACCAAGCTCAGGGTCTTGCTGTCCTAAATAAGAGCAGCGACGGTGAGAGACTCTTCCCCTGCTTCCTCCCTGTACCGTAAGTGCTAGTTTGAGCACCGTTAGGCAACGCGTTCAGTGCGATGGCTCCCGAGAGATGCTGTTGCTTGACTGCTCCGTTATGTCGGGAGACCTTTTCTGCTCCCCTCCATCAGAGTGCTGAGTGTGGAGGCGTTTGGGCTAGTACTTGCGCGAGTCTAGACAGAGCTATTTTGAGCTGCAGCGCAGGCAGGCGCGATGAACGCGGGTGTAGGCAAGGCCTGCTTGGCCGTCGCACGAGACGGCGGAGGAAGAATCGCGGCGAGGAGGAGAAGCTCCCTGCAGTTTTCCATTAGTAATATCCAGCCCTTCTGCATACTTGCTGTCTGCGTGCTCTGCCTGTTCACTGCAGTTCCCCCTGCACAGACGAGTGCCAAGAAGTGATACCCACGGCTGGCATGAAACCTAGTCTAAAGGCTATTTCCCTGGTAGTACGTTTATCTTGCTGGGCTCTGCAGTTGACAAGTCTTGAACTGTCTTTGGGCTTCCCTACTTAAAAATCAAGGCTCTTGGTGCCTAGGAAAGTGGGTAGGTAGCCTTAGGATCTGAAATTGCAATTGGTGCTTTTGAAGTTGCTGGAAAACGGGAGGAGCTGAATCTTTCCTTGCAGGCTTAGATTTTGGGTTTTTTTATTTTATTTTCCTTGGTATCATCCCACATAAGGTCATGGTAAAGAGCGGGCTACTGGTGCTTTTTTTTCCATCGCAGGTGATGGCTTCTTTAGGTCTTCATGTTACCTAAGTGGGTTTTCTATTTCTGTATCCTTGATTTATTTCTGGATGGGCTCTAGCCATTGAAAGATGTTATTGAAGTACCACAATTGCAAGTTATTTCTTTACCAGATCTGGTCGTGGATACTTGGCAGAAGCTTACAGGAAAGGGCTTGTTTTAGAAATGTTTTGGCTTTGCCAGCAGCTCCTGAGAACTCATTCCTATGAACAGCAGCAGTTGTAATGGAAATTGTTTCTGGAGATCTGCGTACATCTCCTCTCTTTCATTCAGAAACTGTATTAACCTCTCTCCCGCGATGTGGGGTGGGAGGGGAGAAAGAATGTGTTTTGAATCCTGAGAGAAATTTTTGTAAACGATTTGCAAGACCTCACTTTTGGGGCCCGTATGTGGGTCTGGGGCTGTTCTGTAAAGTCTGTGGGTGTTTCGCCACCGAGTTAACGGGGCGCAACGTAAAGCGCGTCACCCTCGGTAAGCGAGAGACTCGACGCAGTCTATTTGCCAGGCATCTGTGGTGAGCGCACAAACTGCGCTAAATGCTCCGCTTCAGCACGTTAACATGGTTTGAATTAAGTTTCTGACAGTCTGGTGGCGGCAGCCTGTTTTTGTCTGTAAACAGCGCAAAAGTGGGAGAGGAGCGAGTCTGGTAGTCGGCTTGCTTGGCTCGCTCGGTGGCGCGCAGGCTTGTGTTTCCCCCTCCCTCAGGGAATGCTCTTGCAGTGAAGTACCAGAGCAAAACTGCACTGGAGATTAAACGGCAAGTCTGCTTTTGTGCTTTCAGCTAGAGATTCCCGCTTTTAGGCGCAGCCAAGTCTTCGCGTTTCAAAGAACACAAATCGTCTCCTCTCAGCCCATGTGGAAACCCATCTCTTACAAACAGTCAGCCGAAGAGCTTCTGGCTGCTTCCAGAGGAGCAAAGGAGAGCAGGGCGACAGTCCTGGCTTGCGTTTTCCAGGACAGAATTTGGCAGGCAACAGCCTGGCTTAGAAGAAGTTTGCAACCAGGAAAGGTGAAGATATCTGGTTATCGTTGACACTTATTCTTGGCATCTCTCTGTAGTAACGTGGATTACCCCAAATCCTCCAGACCTGTGTAGGAAATGTGGAGTTGCTGATACAGAGGTTATGCCTAAATGTAGGGGCTTTTTTGTGGCGCTCCTGGGGGCGGGGGGAAGGGATTTGCTGCTTGGTACGGCTAAAGATTTTTTTTGGCTCTGTCTCCTTTTGTTTTAATGGGTAGAATTAAATCTATATCCATCGAATGAGCTTATATAGAAACAGTGTGGCTGCTGCTATTTCAATAGTTTGCTGCTTTGTTTTTATATTGTTCCTAATTTGCAATGTTGTAAAGACTGAGATTTTTTTTTAGGCACTTCTGAATTCACTGTGGCATTTGCTGGAAACAGGTCTCACTTAGTCACAGTTTTTATGGCTAACAGATTAAGTTGTTGTACTGTAGGCAGGTATATTGCTAGCCGTAAATACTACCAGTGATTATAAGGCTTAATACAGCCGCCCAGGCTTGAATGTATGCGCAGTCCTCAGAGCTTGATGTCAAGCCTCCAAGAAGGGTAGGGGTTTTGCCAGATCGCCTGGTAACTTGCTCTTGTGGTAAATCACGCCAACTCATCACCCCCATCCATTCTTCCCTCGTTTCTCCTCCCCCAAATTTGTTTCGTGTCCAGGCCGAGCTGTGATAGATCTCATCGCCTCTTCGTCAGTCGTGGACATCTACGCTCGGCAACTTTTTGCCTGTGTGCGCAAGCACAAGAGTGTAGATGGTGAAAAGCTAAGTTGTTTGTCAAATCCCATGTCATCGGTTTTTATCTGTAAATGCTTTCCTTAGTTGTGGCCAGGTGACTTGGCTTGCTTTTGTTACCGTTTCTAATGGAAGAAACGGCGGCGCAGTGATTGCCCCTTTCTTAATTTGTGGGGTAAGAAAATAAGGGATTTTAATTGCGTTTGGAAACTGTTTCTTTCACTTCCAGTGTAATGCATATAGTGTGCAACCAAGAAGAATCCTTGCCGCTTTTGAAGGCATGCTTTTCTGTCACGCAGTTTCTTTTATCACAGAAAATGCCAACCTAGTCTCATTCTGTTTCATCCATCTCATTAATACTGAATACATGGCGCTTTAATATGGCAGCCGAAGCAAAGCAGGGAGTTTCGGCTAATATCTGACAACAGCAAGCTGAGATTAAATGACTTCTGAGCGCTATCTGCTATATAAAAAGTAATTGGCATTTTCCAGTAGCATTTGACCTAATTTAAGGTTCTTTCTTCCCCTGCCCCCTCAGTCTGTTTTTATAGGCCAGGGTTAGTTAGTCATCAGGATGTCTCAGCTTTCAGCCTGCTTTTGAGAGGGCGCTTCGTAGCAGCCAGCCCTCTGAAGGTCCACGAGGGTGAGAGGTGCCAAGCATCTTTGGGAGTGGGTTGTCGGGGGCCTGTGCTCCCCGAACGGGGGCCGGGGCTAGTGTGCAAGGGGTTCCCCCAGCAGGGACCAGGCACCTGAGGGATCAGCGGGCGCTGCCTCCGCGTCGGCCCCCTGTGCCTGGAAGACGCGTTTCTGGTGCGCTGCTCTCGTTTCTGAAGCACCGAAGTGACTCCAAAGCCAGAGTCTGGATGCGGCCCTCGTTTGCGGCTTTGAGTGAACTCTTGCAGCGTGCTCTTGTCTGTCTTGTAGGCCTAATAAATGTAAAGCCCTTCCTGACCCTCAGAATTGGAAAGAAACTGGGCTGAAAGCTGACACTAAACAACTCCTCCAGGCAGTGTGTTGTCCTCTCGGATGCAAAGCTGATGGTCGCTGTGACAGGGAAAGAGCGATTCTGTTGGGTTTCTGCTGTGTGATTGCCCAAAAGTAGCAGTGTAAGGAGACCTTTTTCCAGGTAATTGTATGTTTATCCAGCTGGAAATTGCTCTTCCTATTCTGCCTTTAATCATGTAATTATTCATTATTAGGTAAATAAAGAGCTGCTGGGGCACTTGGGATCAGAGCTTGGGTGGTCAGCGTGCTCTAAGCGCTTCTGCCCTGATGGGCCGGGGGGTCTCGGGCAAATCACTCCATCTTGGTATGGCCCTCGAGTTTCCTCTCCACGTAAAACAGTTCGTGATTCCCTTCCTTGTTCTGTAAGGTGCAAAGTTGTAATGGATGGATTCATAGCGCGGCCCATAGTCACCTTCGCAAATCTGGTCAGATTGCAGCCCATCTAGTGGGATCTTGCAGCAAGAGGCGTTGCTAGATTAAATGCTTTTCATTTAAAGACGCTTAAGAGAAAGCAACTATTCTAATAAGGTAACATGCAAGTAATGCTTTTTAGCAGATCTAGCAAGTGTTTTCAGTAAGGAATTGGGGCTTGAAAGTGAGCAGCGTGAGCAGCTCCGTTGAGGTTGTTTCCCTGCGCTTATGTAAATGCGATTGAGGGTAATTGTGAGTGCTCCTGAGACGTGGTGCTTCTCCTGCCGTAAGGCAGAACACTTGCACATCAAAGTTAGAGGTGTCTGGGGTTTTTTTGTTTAAAGAAAAACATTATTTTAAATTGTAGCCTGGTGTGTGACTACTGTCTATTACTAAACCGAGCCATATTTCCCCTGGGTTTTGGCTTTGCCAGGCGTGGAGCTCAGAAAAGCAGTTTTTCCATGGGTTGTACGCTGCTCGTTTTTGATATAACCTAAGGAAAGGAAATGTTTTTATAGCCTGACCATGAAACCTGATGTTTTCTTCGAGCGAGATGTGCCAGAAAGCTGGAAGTATAAATCCAGGCAGGCTAGCTGTAGTATAGCTTACATGCAATGAAGGGAAGTATAAAGTTCATGCAGGCTCAAAGCTGATCGAGGTTTTGGGAAAGAAATCAGTGGTTGTTCCCCATATGAAAAACACGGGAAGAAGTCCCAGCAAGAGGAGTGTGCAGGTGCTGTCCCTTCTCCTCAGCCAGGCTCACTGTAGCATCTGCATGTTTCTTGGTGCTGTCTGTGCTGAAATATCCTTGATAGGGAAATAACTTAGCTACTAGAAGCTCTTCAGGGCAGGGGACTCGGTATTTCCATTTTGTTTTGGTGCCCAGTGCAGTGTGTTGTGTGGTAAGGTCACGGCCCCCGCACCTAGGCTCGGAGGCGCTGGGGGGGGCGCATCCTCCTGGATATGCGGTCCTACACAAGTAGGACTCCTGTGAGCGATGCAGAGGCTGCTGCATCTCCAGCCTTCGCCACGTGAACGAGGAAAGTGCAGCAGCAGATCGCTTGCTTTTCTCTCTCTCATTAAATAACTGGAGCCAGGGGCAAAAGCATGCACCACGCATGGGAATTGTGCCCCAGTTTTGGAAGAGGTAAGGCTCCAGCATTTGCAGTTGCAGAGCATGTCAGAGCAGGGAGCTCCTTCATGGGAGCCGAGTCCTCTGCAGGAAACGTTTGCTCAGAGCAGGCTGAATTTGCCTTTGGGTACGTTTGCCTTCCCAAATCCTCCGCTATGGCTCCATTAAGTTGTGGCTGGATTTACCTGCTCTGTCAGGTCTTTGAACCTTGCGGTTGTGGAGAGATGAAGCGCAGTGCAGTCGAGCCTGCTCGCTTTGCAGCGCCTTTGTTCATCTGTCACAGTCTTTCTTGCTCCGCAGTCGACTCGAGCTCAGCTGTTACATGGTATGTGCTGTCATAGTTAGCTGGCCAAACTAAGCAGTCCACTTCTTTGCTTACAGAAGGATACCTGACATGCTCTGCTGCCTGTTCTGGTGCGTCCAGGGGAAAAAAAGGAATTGCTGCCCAGCCTGGAAGATGGGATTTAATATGGGCAGCCTGTGAGCTGCATGGGGCTGTAGCCAGTGCAGCCGTGTGCTGGCCGGGGGTGGTCTGCGTTTGCAGATCCAGCTGCAAGGAAAGCAGCCTGCATTGAGCTGCCTCTGTGCTCTACCGCTGAGGCAGCGGGATGCGAGAGAGCTGGGCAGTCCTGAGCAGCAGGTCTCACTTTCTGGGGTGACACCCCGTTAGAGGGAAGAGAGAATAATAGAAATTTCTGAATAAAGTGGGTATACAAAGCTGCAGCATAAAGTAACGGCGGGAGACGCAAGCTAATGGCAATCCTCTTGCTTATTAATTCTGAGAAGCAGCCTTGCAAAATATTCTGTTCTTCCCTTCCAAAAGTTGTCCTTGAGCAACACGTTTCGACAGAGTGGAGTGGAATATTTATTGTTCGTGTTTGTATAAGGTTGCAAGACTTTGAATTCGAGCAGGTAGGTGCCCAGCTCGAGTTTCTGGGAGAAAAGAGTCTGAGCAGCTGGACTATTCAGATGGCTGGTGTGTTAGAGAAGTTCTTCTGTTTGCTTTGGGGATAAATCAAGGAAAAAATATTAGAAGTCTGGACTTCATTTAATATCCTTCTGTTACAAGGAGTGGCAAGGATTGCTATAGCACAGGTCTTGACAGGAGGACAGAAATTAAAAGTAACTCTAGATCTGACTACTTCTGTTTGCCCTTTAAAGGAAAACAAACGTGTCTGGGGTGGACTGGCAAAGCAGAACACGGTGGTGGCAAACAGGAATTCGTCCACAGGCGTGGATGCTTGCTGTAGTTTAACCTTTTAGCAAGGCTCCGTCGACAGCTAATGGATGTTGCAGCAGCCTGTGTGGAATAATTTATGAATCTGGAAGAGCGCGATTGCATCAAGCGTGTGGGTGCATGCCAGTGGTTCGCAAACCTCTGCCAGTGGTCTAGTGAGCAGTGGGAGTGCTGCAGGGGAAGTAACGTTGGAGAGGGTCAGAGTAATACCTGGAAATGTCATACTTGACTCCTAAAAACTATCCCTTCTGCAGAGCAGTGCCAAGCTCCAGGCAGGACACCCCACAGGAAGACAGGTAAGCAGAAATGTATTAAAACTGAATGTTCTTCCTACATTGAACAAGATTAGGAAGCGGAGGGCTGAATGCCCTACAGGGAGAGATTGTAGGTCCCAAGCAGCCTTTACAGTATCTCTGTTATTTGGGAAGACGATCCCTTTTGCAAGTACTCTGAATGTCTGGCAAACATCAGATTGCTTTGTGTCACAGCACATAGGTGCTATTGCAGACCTCGCATCTGGGTCCTGAGCTTGGTGTTGGGCACCTTCTTTGCAGCTTAAAAAACTGAAGCTTTGCTTCAGCACTGCACCCAAGAGCCAGAAGGGAACCCAGCAACACTTGTGTGCCTTTTTCCACCTGTTCTGGCCTCCTACCTTTAATTAAACTGGTGCAACACTGCATGAGAGCAGGACTGAGATGCCAGGAGCTGATGGCCCAGCTCACAAAGGCATTTGGGAACCTCGTTATGCGGATGGGGAGCCTGTGACAATTTGTAGGGTTGAGTTGGTGCCTACCTCCCACTAATTGTTGTTCGTTTGCTCTCTGCTTGTCCAGCGACTCTGTGGCAGGGCGAAGAACAATATTAAAGTCTGCTGGTTTCCACTCATGCTGTTTATAATAACAAAGTGTATCCTTGCACCTCAGGAGTGCCGGAGATGATAGCCACCTGCCTCTGCGAGCCCTCAAGGTCTCTCACCCTGTTTCTTTGCAAAGTTTTAAGCACACGACTGAGCTGTGAGCATAACTGTTGTAGGGTGCTGCCCGGCTTTCCTCGGAGCTCTGCGGAGGCCTCGCTGGCGGTGCGAGCGTGCCACTGGCGCAGCGGGGACCTTCTCACACTCGCACGCAGGGATCACCCTCCAGCTCGGAGGAGAGTTCACGGTCTTCGGGTTATAGACCCCGCATTCCCATATAACATGCGATGCTGTAAGTAAATCTTGGCTGTAACATGCAAGACACTGATAACTGAACTTCTTGGACTGCGTTTTTACTGCAGGCCTCTTCCTCGCAGAGCCGTGTCACTTGGGAGCGTCGGAGCTGTGCCAGCTATCAACCCGTTTTGTAGAAACTGTTACGCTAGCAGCTATCCCCATGCTTCCGGCAAAACTAAGCCCAGTCCACGCTTGGCCCGCTCGGTGGGGAGTGCGAGGCCAAGCAACGCTTCCCTGGTGAAGGATGGCCCGAGGGGATGCCCATGTCGCGTAGCATCCCAAGCGCAATGGGACGGGGCTGCACAAACTTCGCTGTGGTGCTAATACTTTGAAAAGCCTCAGATATATCGTTCGCTGTGGTAATCAAGCTTGTCCTTACACCTGGCATGAAAGCATACTGGTTCCCCCTCACTTGTCCCTGGGCTCGGTGCTGCTCCTGGCCTGCCTATAAGGGACTGCTCGCTTCCTCTGTCGTTACAAAAATCAGTGCTTTATACTGGACAGGATGAAATGCAGCGTCATCCCCAAACGCTCTGGGGCTTTGACATGTACCGTGAGATCTCCGAACATACAGACCTGCCAGGGAACGTGTTGGGACTGAAAAATAGTTCCAAAAACAGCCTTCCTTGGCTATTGTGTGGAGGAAAAACAAAAACAAAAAACAACTTAGTGATGGCAGGAGATGTGGGGGGAAAAAGATCCAATGACTATAAAGTATGTTTCTTATTTGCAAGAGATGCAAGCCCTCATGATTTGAGCAGGTCGAAAGGCTTAAAGCTGGATGTTGTATTTCATAACGAGTTTTTAGGCAGACTTCTGGCCGACTTGCGCAGAGAGCTACCGCATGAGCGTTGCGTCCAGTAATTCACCTCGCTCTCAGGTGCTGGGCAAGGGCTGCCGGGCCCCCTTCCTCTTAGCCTGCGGTAGATGGCACTAAGTTGCTGACATAACCCGTTGGGTGAGCGGCCTCGGTGACGATGCCGTCGCGAAGTTGGGTATGTGCGTTGTTTCGTCTGAGGGGTATGACAATAGTCGTGGGAAACCAGAGGGGATGCAGGCGCGTCGGAAGTCATTCACAGCATCTATTCAGACCAGATTAAGTGTATATGGTGGTGTTAATAAGTGGCTGCATGCCCCCTCAACCCCCCACATTTAAAAATCGGTTTGCTCTTCCATGCCATTAGGTATGTGACTGCCATGTCCGCTGTTAGGTCACCCCATGGGTGATGCTGGCTGTTTTCTTGGAGTATGTGGCAGGGCTTGATGCCTCTTGCTGCTGCAAGAGGAAAAACGGGAGTACGTCCGTAGAGTCCGAGCTGTTTCCTTTCCTTTTACCCTGACGTGGTTTTCTGAGAACAGGCTTGCAGAGCGTCAGGCTCCTGGTCCTGGAAAGCTTTTTTGGCTTTATTTGTTTATGTTTGTTTGCTTTTGGTCAGCTTAGTGTGCAAAAAGTTTCCTGAGGTTTGGGAATTATTTTGTGTTTCTTCTTTTTCCGGATGGAGTAGACTTTGTGCACAGAGTGGCATGCCACTGATGGAGGACTGAGCCCTGTAAAGCTGATAGTAGGTTTTGGATCGAGCTCTCAGAATTATTTATAAATAAGAATAGTATATTATAGTTACAGGATGTATTTAATTAGTGCCTGGAATTTATCCATTAGTGTGGGGTTGTTTATAGAAATGCTGTTAATATTTCCCTTTGGGAGTTTTGCTTTTCTACGCGTAGTTGTTCAAAATAACACCTCACGTTAATAAAACTTAAAAAGAAATAGAAGAAAAATATTTTTCTCTTTCCTCTTTGCTTATGCTATGCGTTTATGTTCAGTTCCCATTGGGCTTCTGTTTTGGGGGGTGTGTGTGTATATATGACTTTTTACAGCAACAACAGAAAGAGAGGGGGAAAAAAAACAAAAAAATATGCTTATGAAAACCTACTTGGTTGGCTGGAGGTCCAGGGGTTGGTAGTATCTGAAACTGCTCGCAAGAGGGGAAGCGTGGGACCTTGAGGTTTTATTAATTTACTTTTCATTCCATGTTGGGCTGTCCTAAAGAAGTTTTCCCCCTTCCCAGCCCCAAGAATTTCATGTGGCTTATGTTTCAAGGACTGCTGATGCCTAGTTGGTGTTTGTGGGGGAAATTCAGCACAAGATTATTCTCCCCTCCTGATGAGTGAGCTTTCTGCCTTGAAGTCTAGATACACTGCTTAGAAACCCAGCTCATTCATTAATGTTCAAGTCTACCAGGTCCGGCATAGTAATGCCTCTGTGCAGCGTTTCAAGGCAGTAGCACAAGAGTCTCCTGGATGCTTTCCTCTCTCCTTGCTTATGCCAAACCCTACCTGAATCTTCCGGCCCGACGTTCATCAATGTCCTTGCATTGACTTTGTGGGCAGGATCCTATCCTACGGTCGCCTCTGGAGTCTGGCTCCAGAGACTTGGCAGCAGGGTGAAATGGGCATGAGGGAAAGGAGTGGAGCGTGAGGTGGGTGTATCGCTTGAGCCTCCAAAGCGTCTGCTCCCTTAGCTGCCAAGAGGGGGGTTGCAGCCTCGCCCCTTGGGATTTGATTTTTTAGGAGAGAAATTGCAGTCCCTGGGAGCGTTTGCTTGTAGACAGATGCCAAGTTCGATCACTAGGGCTGCAACCTCCTGCTAGGCCCAAGCATGAAAGCACCTTTATTCGAAAAGAAATCGGTACCTGAAATGGCCCCTGTGGCAGCCTGGTCCCCTTTGCACACCCAGCCTGGAAGCAGCGAGTGGGCTCTGTTTCCCGGTGAAGGGACACGTGATGGGCAGGGAGCAAAAGGGTAACAGCGCTTGTGGCTTACTGAAGAGAGGGACTCGCAAAGAGGTGTTGTGGGCCAAACTTTCTCATGTAGCAACTCATGCCAGCTCTGCCTCCGGCTTTATTTGCATTATTAGGATTCAAGTGATAAATTTGCTTGAAGCCCTTGATGATGGGAAATTGCCATTTGCCGGTGCTCTGTCGAAGAGAAGACTTCTCCTGTCTGGGTGTCTAGTCTTCGTGGCAGACGATAAAGCTGCTACTGCATGCTCAAGTGCCGTTCTTCTTTTCCTCATGGGTTATCATCCATGACTTAGCTTTTTATTTTGAGCCTGATGTTTGCCTTTATATAGGCTTTAGGGATTTTTATAGTACAGCATGTGGTGTAAAATGAGTAGTCGTTGGGGACTATGCGCAGGTTTCAGTGAAAATTTGTTCTGCTGGCATGCGTTTCTGCAAAGACCACCTTATTTACAGTAGTAAGCGTTACCTTGCAGCCAAGGTCTCGTTCTCTGAGTTTCTGAGGGGGCCTGTGAAGTGCTAGCCTCAAGGCTGCCCCTGAAATTGCTGTGGCTGTGCACCGTTTCGCTCCCCTGCCATCGTTTCTCTAGCATGCGGTGAGGCAGCATGCTTCGCCCTCTTCTCTCTGACTATTTCACGGCCGGTGGGCCAGGGTCCGAGTGCCGTGGTGGAGGCGAGCCGTGGCTCCCTAGGGAAGGGCTACCACCAAAGAACCATCCTGATTTGCCCATGCCCTTACACAGCTTTATAAAGCAGCAGCTGGCAGACAGTTTTCAGATGTCCAAACCTGTGCCCGTGTTTGCTTGGAGACCACATAAACATACTGGGATTTTAGCAGAGGACGTGTAGAGGGCTCTGCTATGAGGCCATCTGCTTAGAAATCATTAGCATCTAGGCGGAAAGCCTGACGGCCGGTTTAAGCCCTAGCAAAAGGGGATGAGAGGAGATGGGCAGGGAGAAGAGTGAAAGTCATCTTTGGGCTTTAACTGAGGCCGCAGCTAGTACACGACACCAAAGCTTTTCTTAGTCATCACCAGGCCTGTTTATAGGACCCAAATCAGGCGGGTGCGAATCCGCAGCTGTTTAGAAATGACAGGTTTGTCTGCGCTCATGCATTTTGCTCAGAACCTGGGGCTTGGATTTCCCTCGCATTTAGCCTTTATTTTGGTTGCCCCAGTAGCCGTTCCCGTCTCACTAGAGGTAAAGGCATGGGAAAATAAGGCCAAAACTTGTAACCGTTTTTTTTTACGCAGAGCACCATAAAGTTAGCTGTTTTTCTAGCTCCTTTTTCCTTTGCTGCTCTTCCCTCCCAGACATCTCTCACAAAGACAAGGTTTCTGTTTTTACTCAAGGTTACAGAAGTTAAGTTTTGCAGCTGTCCTAAAACATGTCTTCTCCTGCTAAGGAGCACCTCACTAGGAAGTAAGCTGCGTTAAGGAAAGTCATCATGGTTGTATAGATGAACAAGGAAAACTGAGGGGAACGTTGGAATTGAATTTGTTGGGGCAATCTGAGCTTGGGCCAGCGGCATGGGTGGAGGGACAGCTCGGCCAGCATCTCGGAGAGCATGAGAGCTGCAAGGCACAATATAGCTAGGAGCCATGCAAGTGCCGAGTGCGCTTGTGAGGAGGTGCTGGGGGCTCAGAGGTGAGGGATGATGGCCACGTTGGGGATGTGCTATGTGCCTGAGCTGGGCACGTAGCAGGGACCAGCAGCCAGTGCTGATGAGCCTTTCCGGCATGTTTCTATGCGTAGCTGGGGGTCGTGCCTAGACCTCCCTACCCTCTGCGCTGGCATGGTTGCCTCTCATCAGGATCCAGCCCTAGGGTGGAAGCTGTGCTGAAACAGCTCAGGAACCTGGTACATCCCATGAGCTGTGGGGTGGCCTCATTGCCATAATTGTGTATTCATAATTGCCCTGATGAAAACTATTTATTTTATTCCCAAGGAATTTGTGCTGCAGTAATTGCAGTGTTTGGAAAATGGGTCCCTGCAATAGAAACTTGTCAGACAAGTTTCATCAAGGGTGTCATCCCTCCCTGCATCCAGGTGCTGCCCACGTGTGGAAGGCTGGGTGTTCCCACCAGGCCATGTTTCCCTGCAGGAAAGCCTTACCTTTGAGGGCGATGGCATCTGCCTGAGCCTCCCTCAGAGGTGAGGGTGCTCAGAGGCTCCCCGAGGAGAGAGGAGACAGCGTTACTATCGATCTGCTCTGTGAATGGCCTAAGAGGTGTTTCTATGAAAAAAGCTTCTGCTTTTCTACTACCTTCAGATGGGCCCAGTGTTGCCAGCAAACCCGCTTCCTTATACCCCTGATTGCAGGTGACCTGCAGTTGGTGAAGGAGAAGGTGAGACCAGCCAGGGCTTGGAGGAGCCTCTGGCTGAGGCCGGTCGGCTGCGCTGTCAGGAGCCCCTTGAATGATTGCGCTGTGGTGGTGCGGGGAAGGGAGGCAGCGCAGGGTTTCTCTGCCTCGGCTGTGGTGTCTGCAAAGCCTCATTCCAGCTGACTTGTTCCAGATGGTAGGTAGCTGGCTTGATTTGGGCTCTCTTCACTCGCTCGCTGGCACAGGCTCCTCCTGAGTTAATTTGCAATGAAGTTGATGGTCCCCAGGCTTTGCTGGCTGCAGTCGTGGAGGTCTGATGCGTGGGGTGGGGGGGGGGGGTTCAGGGAGAAACACTTGGTGTTTCTTTTACTTCAGCGCTAGCCTGGGCTGACTCTGGCAGGAGACGTGATTTCAAGTCTCTTCCTTCCCTCTTGGTGAGATGTGCTGGGTAGAGCATCTCTGTGACTTTGTAGCCAGGTCCTCCTGCCGGACCAAGAAAACAGTACGTGAGCCACAACTTGTCACGGGGACTGGCTTGCGTTGCTGCTCTGTTTGCAATGAAGGCCAAGGGCTGCGTTTGGAGAGGGCAAAAACGTAGAGCTTAAGAGATGCTGGAAAAGAAGCCTTGGTGGTCTCTGTGGTGGGGACCTGCGGTTCTTTCATGTTGCGTTACTTTGAATTGAAGTCAAGCTGAGCTAGAATGCAAGGAAGACTTCTTCCCTCCCCCCCTTTTCTTTTTGGCAAGGGGATAGCTCAACATAGACTCCAACGCAGAAGAATAGACGTGGGGCAGAGTGGGACTCGGCCTATTTATGGTGATTAGTTTGGATCTCTAGAAGAAAAGTTGGTCTTCGCTACAACCCGTAAACTAGAGCTGTAAAGCCTCTCCTTGGATTCCCTCGCTACTAGAGAGTTAATCCCCTCTTCTGGTGCTGCGAGTGTTTATTTAGCTGTCTCCTTTGTAATGCATTTATGGAGCTCAAATGTTTTTTGAGTCTGTCGGCCGTTTGCTGGTGTCCTGTCCAGGGATCCTTTAGGAGTTGGGCGATCCCCAGGGTCGCAGTGGAAATCGAATGTTTTGGCCATGCTCCCCCTTTGCGAGTGATGAATGTGGAGACGACTGTGGGAACATTCCTGGCCGCGGCCTGCGTGCGAGGAGAATGTTTTGTCTTGCGCTGCCCGTCGAGTCCAGAAATGCAAAGTATCCGTAGCGGTCTCAGCGCAGCAAAAGGCAGGGCGGGAGGTGGGGGGAGAAAGCCTGGTGTAACGTGGCCTTGTAATTGCATCTCTTCCTAACGAGACCCGCGTTAACGACTGGGCTGCGGACCTAGATCGGCTCTGCTTTCGTCTGGAAGAACTCTCACGTCCAGTTAACGTTTTTGGGAGGATAAAGTACAATCTTTCGAGGCAACTGCAAAAATTTGGAGTTAGTGGGGAGGAGGGAAGGAAGTATTTCAGTTAAAATGAGGAATTGCTCCTTGAAGCTGTGTCGCGTTTATGAAAATCTTTGTATTGGCTTTCCTAGGTAACGGCGGGACAGCAAAGGCGCTTGGGAGGCGCTTGGGAGGCGCGTGGGGAATGCTGTTGCTGTTAAGTCAGTTGAGAGCATGAAGTCTGCAAACTAATGCTTGAAAACTGGCCATTTGTCAGCTAAATAACGTGGCAAACCCTGACCTTTTCCTCTCACGCCGATTCCGTTCAGCTAAATTCTACTTTGAGTCTTGATGAAAATACGAAGCTGCATGCTAAGGTCAACGCGTTATTTGTGAACCTCCGTTTTCCTTGGTTGCCGACCTTTATTAGTCGTGATGAATGATTTTTGTGGTGCCCTGAAAGATCTAGCCGTTCCAGAAGGGGCTCAACGCACTCCCTTTTTTTTTTTTTTTTTTTCTTTCCTGAAGCACGTGCAAGGCCTATGACTTAGCACTCAGAAGTCGCCTTTTCTTAGAAATTAGATTGTAACACAAATAAGTGCAAATCCAGTCTTGCTGCTTTGTTGCTGGTTTTGCCGCTTCTACAGAACTGCGCTAAGTGTGTGTGCGTTGCTAGCGCAAGCCCAAGCCAGGACTCCTCTAAACGTGAAATGTTTTCTCTGCCCTGTTTTCTATCCCGAGTTGTCATACGTGTGCGCACACAGCATTCGGCTATAAGAAGAGCTGGTCTGATCGTGGATTGAAACTTCCTTGGCAACGCTGGGCCGGCAAGGCTCCCCTGGGAGCCCGCGGTGCGGCTCTAGCGCTAGCCGTGGCCCTAAAAAGTCGCGGTAAGGATTTCCCGAGGAGCACGTTTACCTGCTTCCTTTAGGCCCTCCAGTAACTCCAAGCCCAAGACAAGCTCCCAGCGTGCTCTTCGTGTAAATGGGAAAACCACGAGCGTGCGTCAGGCTTGTCTTACAGCTTAAGATGAGGAGAATCGCTGTGATAAATCTGAACTCTTTAGCCCAGGCTTGGAGAAAACCACTAAATAGATGACCTGAACCTCCATGCCTTACATACGCAGCCTTGTGGGCTGTACTTGGAAATTGGGTCTGCTTTTTTTTTTGGTGTGTGCGTGCAGGGCAGTACCATACTGTGGTGCTCTGTCGGCCTGGGAGCAAGCCAGCGGGGGCACGGGGTATTAGTTCAGGTCCTGTTAATGCTTCACGGGGCTCACGAGTTATCCTGGGCACGGTACTGGGTGCCTTCTAGTTTGGGAGCTAAGGAAATGGGTGCAAAAATGCCCCCTTGAGGTGGGGTTACGGTTTCAGGAAAGAAAACAGGGGGTTAAGGGATGGGAAGCCAGCCCTGCTCTGCTGTGCTTGCAGCACCTAGCAAGGAAAGCTGCCGCTTTTTATGCTCGAAGCAGCCCTTAATGTGACTTGGGTACTGAACAACGCTGCCTTGTTGCAGTTTTACAAGCAAGCCCTGCGAGCCGCTTTCCTTTCTAAAAAAAATCTCCGTGTCCTGCGCGGGTTGCGTTTGCGCCCGTGACGGAGCTGGAGTTGGCGGAAGCCTGGGGGAGGTTTGAGGGAGGACTTGGCAGCGGGCCCCACGCCGCCTCCCTGCGTTGGCCGCTCCTTCTACCTGGTTGTGCCCCCGGTCGCCCTCCCGGAGAGCTCCCCGCAAGCAGCCGCTGCGTTGGGGTGGCTGCGAGTCCCGCCGCGTTCGTAGATCGCGCTGTCCTCTCCGCGCGAGTCCCGCGTTGCACTGGAGCTCCGGCTAAGGGCTCTTAGCAGACACTGCATCCACTTATTTAATGGCTGAGGGAGGGCGGCTGAGCGATATCTTTACCTTTCCCCACGTGTGGCACCTCGGGAGACAAAAAGGCAGGGAAATCGTAACGGCTTGCAGGCGGTTTTGGAACACGAGTAGCGGAGCGTTTCAACCTGGGGAGCCTGGCGCTGAGCAGTAACTTGGGTTTTATTTCATCGACTTCATGCGAGAGTTGAAAAAGGGGCTTGCGCGTTGTCCTCCTGGCAGTAGAGAGGCCGGCCAGCTGAAGCAAAGAGCATCTGGTTCTCATAGGGCTCTGCCTGTGGACGGTCTTGGGTCTTGTTTGTCACATTATGTCTCTCTTCCCCCCCCCCTTCCCTCCCTTCCTTTCTCTCTCTCTCTTTTTTCCCTTCCTCCCTTCAGTGCGTTTACAAGTCTTGCTGGAATGCACATATGGTCCTTATCATCCCCAAAGTCCAGCTTTTTTGCTGGTTAGCAATTTGTGACATCAGGGGCTGCTAGAGGCATTAGTCACTTCTACTCCAAATAGAAAGGTTCGTGGTTGTTGGAAACCTCCAGAGGAAAATGTCTTTTATGTCAGTTCTTGGCATAAGCGGAGCTGTTACCGCTCTGAGCTTGCGCTGACCTTTAGCCAAACGTTTTGCCTGGAAGATAAATGTTCGTTCCCGCTCTCTGCAGCCACTTCTGAATTGTCAGATTTTGCTGACTTCCCTCTTCACGGAGGAATGCGACCGTATCCTTTTTCTCCATCCTCCTGCTGAGTCGTTGCCGAATGCCAATATAAGCAATTCCCCCTGGCCTCGCGGCCCCCCTTGCCTCCCCGCCAGCGCGCCTTCGAGGCGCGGGAGCAGCGGCGCTCGGCTGAGCGGAGCGCGTCCTTGCGATTGAGGGCGGGGGGAGACAGAGGTTCTTGACGCTGGGTGTCGGGGAGGGGGGTGACCCAAGTGGAGCCGTACCGGTTTGGGCCTGTGTGTTGGAAAAAGGGGGGGGGGGCGCTAGGAGTGTTTCATTTTTCCCCCCCTTTCCTTCTCCTCCTCTGTGTGCCCTGCCCTCCGTGCACGTCTGTTCGCCGCTGCAGCCTGCGTTTGTGCCGTAGCCTTGTCGCTGTCCCCAGCGTCGTGCCGTGGTAGACTTGAGGAGTTTGCTGGGGCGGCCCACGCCTCCCCTTCCCTGGCTGCTGCTGCTGCTGGGGGCTTCGTTGGCCAAATCGCTTGCTGCCTGCCTTCCTCCCACAAAACAACTTTTTTTGCTCTCCCGGTGCTCGAGGATTAAGAAGGAGCAAACAGCATGTTCAGAGCCCTTGGGAGTTCCCCGCGACCTCCGTGGTTCCTGGGAGAGGGAGCCAACCGTGGCGTAACGATTTGTCGACAGGCTTGCTGGTTACCGCGAGCGGGGAGACCTGGCTCTCTGCTGTCGTTCTAGACGTTGCCGGAGGGCTGGGGTAGGGGCCTTCCCAAGTTAGGCACGCTCTAGTAAGGAGCTGTGTGCTGCTAAGCAGCTGCAGCCCGTGCCAGCTTTTATCCAGGCAGAGCGAGAGGGTTTGAGGTCCAGCCCCGCGGGGCAATAGGCAGGGAGCTGCGGCAGTGAGTCAGCGAGCGGGCTGGTGGCAGGGCGGGAGGTATTAGCCACCCGGCCTGCCTACTGCTCTGATGAGTCTTTACAGCTTACGTGACACATGAATCTGCAGAACGGTGATGGGCCTTGCAAAGGGGCTGCTCTCACTGTCACCAAAGAAGACGTCCCAGACATCAAGTAGCTTGCGGAGACATCTGCCCGACTCTCCAGGCAGCCAGCAGCAGGAGCGTGGAGCCAGGAACTCCCCCTCCTCTGCTGGTGTCGCTGATGGTTATCCTAACAAAAAACAGTTCTTCCTTTCTTTATTAACTGATTGCTGCAGGCTGTTTTCTCCTGGCATGAGTGTGTGAGAGCGCTACTGAAAGGAGGGGAATTGTTCTTTCTGTTAGAAGTTTTCCCACTATTATTATATCTGAGTTCTCTTGCCCGAGGATTAAGGGGTCGACCCTCCTTTAAGTGTGCATGAGGAAAGCAAGGGGGGTGGCGGATGTCAGTTCAAGCAACTTAAACGGAAAGCTTAGCTTTGGTTTAGGGGTTGGCTTTTTGTGCCCTGCTAGAAGGGGCCCTGGCTTTCAGGTTTAATGCGGGCGAAGGGTATGGCAGATCCAGCTCAGGCTTTGCTGCCCTTCACCGCCGTGCTCACTGCTGTCCCTGAGCCGTCTTGTTGTCTGGACAGACTGAAGTAACCCTGAGGTCCTTTGCTTTGGATCCAGCATCTAAGATTTCTTCAGAAACAGGGGAACGCATGCCTAGTAATCGAGCAAAAATGTAGCTGGCCTGAGATGCTGACAACAGTAAAAGCTTTCAGAGTTTCTTCATGGTTCCTCCGAAATCGTGTGGCCTCAAATAACTAAACACTTGCTTCATATTTGTGGTTTAGCTCAATATTTTACATACCAGCTTTTTTTCCCCTCTTAAATTCGAGGCTTGTTTTTGTTTCCTTTAACTCTTCGGAGGCCGTGTGAAGCTGACCCCCAGCCGCCGGGAGCGGTGGGACAGAAGAGGGCGAAGGGGAAGATTGAGCTGGCGGTCTGGGAGCAGAACGGGCTTGGCCGGGAGCTTGCTTGGGCCGAGGGAGCAGCTGCCCTCGTGGTTTGGACCTGGGCAAAGAGACCAGAGGGCAAAACAGGATGGTAAATGCAGATGTCTCCACGGAGGCTCTCTGCAGCCTCCTGGGAGCGACCTTCCTCGGTACCTGGGAGGAAAGGCGCTCGCTCCACGGCAGATCAGCTACCAGCCACCTTCGTAAGCGTGAGGACGTGGCTCTGCTGTATGCTGCCTCTGGAGAAGTGACACGTTTCTAATTACCTTTATTTCCACCTCCCTAGCTGCACACAGACATACTGTTGCTGACTCCAGCGAGGAAAAGAGGTTTGCGTTTCCCTTTATTCCTGCCGGCTCCACCAAGCTGCCGCGGCTTAGAAGGAACGAGCCGATTCTCTCCCTGCACGTGCCTCGTCGGCCAAATTAGTTTCATAAAGCTTCACGGAATTGCATCTGGGCAAACCCGCTGGTGGCAACAGAGCGTCCGTTACGGCATTGCTTGACCTGTAAAACCTTTACTTGTAGGAGGTACATATGAAGAAAGCAGAACTGAAAGGGCTTGCAAACTCGGAGCCCTGTTTTTTTTCTTTTACAAGTAGCATCATGTTTGTTTTTCTTAACGTTAAGAACGTGGAAAATGGAGATCCTAGCAATCCATCTTTTTCTGGTGACGGTACATAGTAGGCCCTTGGTCTTGACTGTGCCTGTGGATCTGGAGGCCTGTCTCTGCTTTCCTTGCCCCTTCCTTCGTCACCCCAGAGCTGAAAGCGGCAACTGCAGTAAGAGGGTCTGAAAGATTGTTGTTGACCACGAAATGTCAACTCTTGGCGTGGGCTGTAGGTCACTTTGCAGGTAAACTTAGTGACAAACATCTCGTCCGAATAAACAAACATGTGTTTACCCATGTTGCTTTAGAGCTGTTGGAGGGTTAGCACACACCTCTGCCTGCTTACAGTCGCTTCCCGCTCACGTAAACGGCGCAGGGGGAGGGAGGCAAGGCTCATCTTCTAATGCGGACGCGCGGTAAAGGAGAAACGCCTCTTGTCCTCAGCCTGCACAGGAAGAGTTTAAAAGCTGCCCTTGAGATGTTTTGAAGCTATCTGGTGTCTGAGACACTTGATGACTGGACTTTTACCTTGCGAACGTGAGATCGATGCTTCCACGCTTGGCGAGCTGTCCGTGCGTTAACAAGGCGCCCCTTAGGAGAGGGTCACGGGGGGGGGGGGGTGACAGCTGAGGGGTTGTTCTAGTCCAGGGCCGCAGCTAGGGCAGGTACTGCGGAAAGAGGAGCTGGGCCGAGCTCTCTACATCTCCTAGGGGAAAACCAGGAACCCCCCTGGGAAGAGGTCAGGGAGGCAGGGGGCCGAGGCACCTTTTCCACGCGGGACGAAGCGCCTGGGCAGCGCAGCCTGCTGCCCTGGGAGCAGAGCCCTGCGCTGGGAGGAGCGAACGGGCGCTGGGAGCGTTGCTGGCAGGAAGCTCGCGCGGCCCCCCTGGTTTGCTGGGCGCGCGCCGGGGCTCGGCTCTCGCGCGGGCGGGAGCCGTTGCCCTGCGGGAGCCTTTGACCGCTCTCCACGCGAAGGCACCCTGTTCGGATGGCTCGCTTGAGACCAAAAACTGGCCCGCTGACTCTTTCCTTGTTACAGCAATTCATGGCCAGAGCAGCGTGGCCGTCTGCCTTAGCATCCTGTTGGTTTTAAAACATTTCTGCCTTGCCGGACTGAGCGCGTGAATCACTTTCCCCTTCTGCTGATTGAACACTGAGCAGTCGCACTTGTTGCTCTCCAGCAGAGGTTTCCTTTCCACGTCGATAAAACCCAAGCCCATGAGCTAGTCTGAGTTTTGAACCGTTTCTGCCCTTGCCGCATGCCCCTGCAGCCACAGGGCCGGGAACGGCGGCGCCCTTGGGCAGTTCCAGGTTTATTAGTTCAGCCCCGTGCAGTCAGGCTAAATGGGAGCAGCAAAAGCAAGAAAGGTGATGCCAGAAGTGGTTCTGGCCACATGGGGAGCTTCGTGCTGCTCATCGTGAAGGAGGTTTTTGGGCCCTTCACCTACTTTCTGAGGTAAAGGCGGAAACGTTCTGCCCTCATTGCGAGACGGGAGAGATGCTAATCCGGGTAGCGGTCTCAAACTGTCTGTCTGGCGGTGCTTCCCTGGGCTATGTAATTGGGGTGTTTTAAGTTAGGCGGAGCTGTATTGGTATGAACATTGCACGGCGCTTTCATTTGCGTGTGGGGCGGGGGGATATTTAGTAACCGTAGTGCCTTCGGCTCTCCTGCCTTGTCCGAAATGCATATCCGTGCCACTTGTGTAGAAATGCACCTATTTTCTATGTCCGCAGTACCGAACGAGACGTGCTGGAGAGCTGGGTGTGCGTTTTGTCTTCATCTCTGCCCATGCCTTGGGCCCCTGAGCTCTTCCTGACGGTTTTGGTGTTCCAGGCAGATAACAGGCCGCATTTCTGCCTCCTGTTATGCGGCGCAGCTGGTGCAAAACATTTGCAGTTGAAACTTGTAGGGGTGCTGTTTTTATTTCTTCTACTGTTGATGTTTGCCACTTGCAGAAAAAGAAGAATTAAAAAAAAAATTCAATCAAAAACCTGTGCAGCAAAAATAACTGACACAGATGCAAGATATGACTCTGACTCCTGTTCCTGCTGAGTAACTGATGAGGAGGCAAATACTCGCTTTCCTAAAATATCTCAGGGAAAGAGATACTGGTGCTGTGCTGAGGGAAGCTGAACACTCACCGCTTTCTGTGGAGCTTGTGAGTCATGGGCGCCTATTGCTTCCTGGGACTTACTCTGAGCTCCCTTCGGTTAATCATAAACCCGAACGCCCTGGTGTTTTAAAAATGCTAATGTCTCAAATGCTCGATTTAACCCATTCACGTCGTGCACAAATCCAAGGCTCTCCTTCTGTTGACTGGGGCTTTTACAGGAACATCACTGTCATGGGTAAATGGGGGTGATGGTCTTTTTGGTTTTATTTTTTTACCCAACAGGAGGCAGGAAGGTAGCATCCCTTAATCACCTTGTGCTCGCCTTGTGTATTGTGGCGATGAATATTCTTCTCGTACACGGAGGGCTGGAGGTGAAGAGTCTGATATATTGGCCTTAAGCCTTCAGGTAGGCCTGGTTAGGATGCGAAGGAAAAGATTAAAACGTCAATTACGAGTGCCAAGCTCCACGTGCCAGCATGGCAGAAAAGAGCCCTTTGCCTCTGCTCCACCTCTCTTGCATATGGTGATGGTACAGGCTTGAAAGATTGTTAACAGCTGAGGGGCGTTTTCGGGAGCGCTCGCTCCTGCGTGGCTTCCTTCTCCCTGCAAACGATGGCCAGCCCATCAGCCTCAAGCAGGTTAGCCGAGGGACTTGGCAGTTAAAGATCCTGTGGTCTTGCAGCCGCACCAGCGCGGCGGGGCTGCGCGTTTTGAGGAGGGAAGCGGGGACGCCCAGCCGTTGCGCAGAGAGCAGGAAGTCCTCCTCTGCCGTTGACTCTTATTTTGACAACTAGAGACATCTTTTTCTATGCCTGGTCCAAAGCCCACAGACCTCACGCTGAGGTTCCCCAAGGCTGTAGTTTAGCTGAACAGGTATAACTCCTGTGGAGTGACTCGGCTGGCAGTGTCTGGCATTGGGGAAAGGTAGCTATCTTAAGCTGGGGATGACAAACCTCTTGTGGAAAAAGAGGTTATGTGAAATAACAGTGGAGCCACTCCTGGCACAGCAAGGTTTTTTTTGTTTTTGTTTTTTGTTTGTTTTTAAAAATCTGTGCTTGGGGCATTGGTGTAACTGCGGCTCGCCAGGGGAGAGGACCAAACTGGCTTATTTCTCTAAGCTCATATGTAAATTACCATACAGCTCTTGTGGAAAATCCTTAATATCGTATCATATCATATCATGTGTTGGAGGTGTTTCAGGCCTCCATCCTGCGAGGTGTGTGCTACCCTTGATGCAACAGCCTTGGGTCCTCAGTGTGGCCAGCTCATGGCCCTGGGCAGCCTGAATGAGAGGAGCGGGTCCAGAGGGGTGACTGCCAGCAAAGGGGCCTGGGGTGCCTGGCTTGGCTTTTTCCTCCTAAAGATGTAGAGAGGCAGCGTGGCAGGATTGGTAGGTCGTGAAAGAAAGACTGGAAATGGCACCCTGCTTTTTCATCTCATGTCAGATGAGGCTGGTTGTAAAGCACACCATCTGCAGAGCTGCAGGTACGCTTTTCTTCCTTCCGGCCGAGGTCTGTAAAAGCCGGAAAGGCATTTAGCTGGCTTTAGAGGTGTTGTTTCAGCAATGTAAGTTATGTCCTACAGTGGCTGTAGCAAAATAGTGCACCGTAAGCGTCCTATTTCCCTCCTGCTGCTGTAAGGATAAAGTGAGTTTGGGAAAGCTGCTTTTTTCCTCTGCCAAACTGAGCAAAGGAGAGCACAAGCTTGGCTCTCCACCTGCCTGCACTGGTTTCCATGAGGAATACTGGTTTTGGTGTGGCAACCAGGGCCACGTTGCAACCTGCGTTGCTCCGTTGCGTGCTCTGTGGGAGAGCTGGCCAGACTCTGTGGTTTGGGAAGCTCCCGTCTCCAGCCAGCTCCTCCATCGTTCCGTGCTTCCTCCTAAGGCCTGGCGCAGCCCTACTCCCCGGCAGGGGCGTTTGTTGTGAGCTGTTGTTCGCTTTCCCTGTGACGTGCCTTTCTGCTTGTCCTTGCAGAACGATGACCTCAGGAACCTGTCCCTCTCCGGCCATGTGGGCTTCGACAGCCTCCCCGACCAGCTGGTCAACAAGTCAACGTCGCAGGGCTTCTGCTTCAACATCCTCTGCGTGGGTAAGTCGCCCCACGCTGCTGAGCAGGCATCCCCGTGCCAAGGGGTGTGCATGCATTCACAAATTAAAAAGCTTTCTCCCTCCTACCAACGGTAAGATTTGAGCCCGTGGTGACCGCAGTGGCAGGGAACTAACAGTTCTCCCTCGCCCCCAGCTGCTCCAGAGTAAAATCTGATACCCTCTTTTACTTTCTCCCCCTTGCCCATGGATTCAAAATGTGGAAATTTCTAGGTGGTGGAGATCTACCTTTTTGATATTGCTGAAGCCCGTCTCTCCCCTCGGGCTGCCTGTAAGGAAACTGAGAGCTGACTTGGGAGCTAAATATATTTTTAAAAGAACGTTAGGCTTAAATCTAACTGTCTTTGGGTTGGGGCTCAGAGGCTGTTTCTCAATAAATTGCATTCCATCCCTTCCAGGCTTTGCCTGCCTGTCTCTTCATATTCATAGTTTCTCCATTTGGAAGCAATGCCATTTTTAGGCTCTAAATGAGGTGCTTGAGAACAAAGCCTGTCACCTGCTCTCTGCTGTATTTAATCTGGGTGCTGCTCGTTGGTTTTCTAGCCTGAGTTATTGCATTCCTTTTTTTGAATTATTCAGAGCTGAGATATGGGGGGATACCTGATTCTTCTTGAGTATGGGGAGAAACCTGTCTTGTTTGCGCTCTCTGTGGTTACTGGGCAATTAGAAATTCATTGCTCAGCCGCAGGGAGCAGTGAACCTCTTCAGGATGTCCCCAGAAACACAGTTCCACAAATGGACAAAATAAATGGGTTTTGCTCTTAGTTTGGGAAAGCAATGCACAAACCGCCTCTTTCCATCCATTGCTCATTTAAGCAGCCTATAGCGTCCCTTCTAATTGGCTACCTTAATTAGCTGGGGGGAAAAAAAAATCCAGCCTTTGGACTGTGGTTTTCTGTAGGATGCAGAGTTTTTGTCTGCAGTGCGGGTTAAGCCGTCTGAAATGCAAATCTGGTGAAACAACTAGACTCCTCTCCGTAGCTCTGGGTATCTAAGGATAAGATAAGAGAAGAGTTCGTATTTCCGCACGCTCAAGCTACCAACTATCATGTGACTCTCCTAACAGTATGAAACCGTTTAAAATTCAGCAGGGAGCATCCCGATTAGCAAGCAGTTCTTTGATCAAAATGGCATAAATTAATTGCCTTTTTCTCTCGCGGTAAATATTCCTCTGCTAGCATGACTTGATTTGCTTCCATTAACATAGCAATTTGCTCTCTTTTCTCTTGTAAAATGTGCTGATGAACCACTTTTTAGCCCCACATTAAAATTCCACATAGATTACTGCAGTTGTCCAAATAGTAGAAACCTCCCCCTTAAGAAGAAGCTTCCAAAATCTCGTTTTGAGAAAGGACACAATGAAGTTTGGAACGGTAACGTCAGGCTTTTAATTCTAGCGTATATGGCTAAAACGCTGCGAAGCCCATCTGGCGCAGCGTGCAGCAGGGCTGCGTTCACGTTAGCAGCTCGCTAGGAAACGTAGCCACGTAGATTAACAGAGCACGCTATCAGTTTAGGGCTGATCTTTTCACAAGGGTAACGCTCTGTGTGGGCCTACGTTATAAGCTATCACCTTATGCATGCTTGATGTTCCCCTGCCTCACACTTTTTTTTTTTTTTTAAAGTTTTCTTTATATCCTCTAACTTCCTAGGGCAGGAATGCTGTGCCAAGTGTATCTCTTGTTGATTGTTTTTTCTGGGCTGTAAATAATCACTTACCTTCCTAAGCCTGGTGCAAAAGCGGTCAGCTTTTCAATGTCAAAGCCAGCAAAATGAACTGTCGAGTAACGCAGAGCAACGGGCAGTTGCTGAGTACCGGTATTTATTTATGCGGACTCAGTTACTGCATGGTTTTCCAAGGTCTTCTAAGCAGGGGTTTTGCATGTTTTGAGAGAGATGTTTTCATCCCAGGAGAGCTGCCTGCAGCCCAGAGAGATGCTTGAGGCCCATCCCAGATGCAAGGTCTGGCTTCATGGTGGTTTTTCATGCAGGTTTGAGTATTGCAATCACTACAGCTAAAACCTGTTCTCACACAAAGCACCTCAGTATTGTCCTTTGCAAAAAGATACGTGGGTGAGGAGTGTGCAACGCACGAGTCAATCAAAGAAAAGTTTTGACTCAAAAATGAGATTTTGGCTAGTGCTTTCATAACGCGTTACTAATTGCACTGGGGAGTAGTGAACCTGCAATAGTTTTAAAAATTGGTATTTATGCAGTGTGCTATTTCAGGGTTTTTAACCTTTTGTGCGTTTCTCTCTATCTGTCTCAAATTTTTGTTGCCCAAGTTTCACTATGGATTTTTTGTGATCCTCTTGAGGAAAGAAAGGGAAACTGAACTGAAAGGTTGCGAGGTGGGGGTAGAGAATCGGGTATATCCTTGGGTATCAAACTCTGAGCTGAGAGAATGTGATTTTTATCTGTTTAAAAAAAAAAAAGTTGTATTAAAGCTGGGGTGTGGCTTAAACTACTGCAAAAAGAATTGAGTATTTCTAGGGAAAGAACAGCTTCCTGCAGTTTTGAATATAGACATCCCTTGCAAGGTGGGGATGGTGGGGCTCTCCATGCCCACAAGCACAGTACTGCTCATAGCGCTGGTAGGAAGGAGTCTACATCGCTAACAGTACCAACATAAAAAGCAGGGGTAAAGGCTGAAGACCACTGGCAGCAAATGCTTTCTTAGGAAAGGATGATTGTCTGTCTGTCTTGTGCTGCTGGCCTAGCAAACCCAGTGAGCAGCCTTTAGCAATGGGCATTTGCCGGTACACCAGTGGAGTCCCTTCCCTTCCCTGAATCTGGCTCTGTATCTCCCAGGGAACACGATCTCTTGGGGCCTCATCTTATCTGCCTTTCTCAAAACTGTCCTGTCATTTTTTTCAGCTTAATACCTTTACTTTAGGCAGTCTTATAAAGCTCAGCCCATCCTCTCCCCTTCCCCCTTTTCCTGTGGGAAATGGTAACAGTGTTGTTACCGCAAAAGGCTCTGCGTGTGAATGTATCCCCTTTCCTTCCCCAAAATAACAAAGAGTCCCTGAGGTCCCTGATGCTTTGCATCCGTTGTGACATCCCTTTCTGTGTCCTCGCCTGTAATTGTGCTGCGCCTCCCTTGAAAGCCCAGCCCACAGAAGACCTGAGTTTCTCTCGCAACTCCCAGCGCAGCAGTTGGGCTCTCCACCTGCCCTTGATAGCTTTGAGCCTTGGAGGCATTTGGTTTATCTTCGTGCCTGTCGAAGTAGCAGCCGTCGTGTAGCAGGGGCTCGTTTTGGATTCACAGCCCCCAGTGCGGGGATGTCTGCAGTGTGTACTGCAGAGGGCCCGACTGTGTATGATCTGTGGAGGAAATCGGTCAGCGCTGCTGTTGCCTCCTGATGTCCACAAAGTCCCCAGTTCAGTCCTGGGGAATTGGTAAAGATGAGGACCGTCTCATAAGACATCTATTCCTGCAGGGATTGTTTTGCTTAGCCACGTGCGTTTAGCCCGATTCCACTGCTACCGAAGGGTAAGGAATTATTCCACTAACGGATGTGCCTGAGAATGAGGTGGGGAAAGGGGATCGTGCAGTCCTAATGCTGCCTCTGTCCGCTCAGGCGAAACTGGCATCGGCAAGTCGACGTTGATGGACACTCTGTTCAACACAAAGTTTGAAAGCGAACCTGCTACGCACAACGAGCCTGGCGTGAGATTGAAAGCCAGGAGTTACGAGCTCCAGGAGAGTAACGTCCGTCTGAAGCTGACGATTGTCGACACAGTTGGATTTGGCGATCAAATTAACAAAGATGACAGGTAAATTTATTTCTGCCCAGAGAAGGAGTTCTCATACTGACGTACTCTGAGGTCAGAAAGGCTTGACTGCATGCTGGGAGCAGGGTGGATCCCTGCCGCTCCTGGGGGTCGCTTCCTGATCCTGGTATAGCAGCTAAGATCACTAGCCCTGTGAGACAGGTAAAAGTTAAAAGACACTGAAGCAAAGAACAAACAGATTAACCAGAAAATTACAGAACTGAAACTGCATTTCTGCCCTCCTGGCCTCTGACTGGCTTTAATTTGTCTTTACTGGAATTGAAACGAATATTTGAAAATATGACTTCAAATTGCGGTTGTATTGCTGTCTTTTTGGGAGCTAGAACTTAGATTATAGTTCCTGCTCACACCCTTTGGCGATGTTAAAGTCCAGGTGGGTTTGACTTTAGCCTGTAGGTGCTGATTTTTCTTGTTGCGTGCGTAAAGTAAATATTCTGGGCAGCTTGTGTTCTGGGCAGCCTACACAATCCCTTCTGTCTGTCCATATGGGCTTTTGTTCTTGTGTTAAAACCAGTTATTCTGTGATCGCAACTAATAAGCTAATTAACACATTTCCTACAGCTCAGAGTCATATGTTCCCTTGTTGCAGTAATCCTAGCTTCCCTCATAGGGTTGTCTGTGACCCCCTTCCCCACGCCTGGCCAAGGGAGGGCATGCTGGCCAGCAGTGTGTGCACTGGGCAAAAGCTATTAGGGCGCTAGGGCTGGCGGGTAGGTGGACAGACAGACGCTCACCTAAGCTTTTTAGAAATGCAAGCTTGAAAGCAAATTTTATACCAAAATCCATGTTAGCATGGCGATTGAGCAGGTACCACTTCCTGTTCCACAATGAACGTTTCTTTGTTTTTTAAGTTACCGTTATTTAAAATTATTTTATTTCTGGAATGCTTTCCTGTTTCCTGTGCTCACACCAAAATACTAAATGCATCTGTTGATCCTGCTCTGTTCCTAATG